>NC_087332.1:1627500-4287500 GCF_037043105.1 Vanessa tameamea | reverse complement strand
TGTTACAGATTATAATTTTTATAATGACTATAACAAATTAGCGTCAGTATAATTTTGTCAATAAATAATACATAAATGTAAAGAGTAAACGTAACATTTATTATTTTTAAAAGGTTCTACATTCCAAGTTCGTCTTAACTACGCGTTTAATTTATATTTTAAAACGGCAATACAAAGTTATAATTAGATTTTAAATGGTATATACATTTTACTTAGAGTCTTTATGAAACCTCGTTTGGGTAGGTATCATCCATTCATCAGATTATTCTACCACAAAACAGCAATACTTAATATTATTGTGTTCCAGTTCGAAGAGTTAGTGAGTCAGTGTAACTGCTGGCATAATATCTTAGTTTTAAAAGTTGCTGGAGCATGGGCGATGTAAGCAAAGGTTAATATTTCTTAAAGCGCCTATTTATGATCTGTCCGCCTAACAATATCCTTTTTTTTTAATTACAATACCCAATCACATGGTGAACAGAGCTGACCATCGTTTCTAATTTTATTTTTATTTTTTTTGAAAACGAAATAAACGTTTTTAAAGTAAAGCTTTTTAACAATTAGATTTAAAATATGAAATTTAAAAATGATTCTTAGTTTATCAGAAATTCTGTAAATATTATTGCAGACAAAATCAAATTGCTGTAGTTCGTGTAGCTTAAATTGAAGAACATTTTGTTTGCGATGCCTGAGGGATGTTGATTCAAGAAGTGCGTTCTATATTCTGTATTTGCTCATTAAACACAAGTCATATCATATTTTGGGATTTATATCTTCTTTCTTTAAAATTTTATGAGTTATAAAATAAAATCCTAATTATATTTAACGTACAATTTTGACGATTCTGTAATTTGTCCGATTTTTGTCATACAAAATTTTGAAAAATTTCACAGGTGCACATATATTAAAAAAAAATCAAGTTATGTTATAGTTATCATTATTTTTAATATACAAGCGGGCTGACTGAACAAAACAGCGCTCAACATACAAGACACAACATACGTTCTTCCTAAACGGAAATGTATAATTCTTTAAACAAAATGTACTATATAAAATGTGAGATGATTGTCACACCCAAGTTTATTCTAGTAAGTCATAATATAAGCAAAGTAAATTATTTTCTTTGGGTCACCGCTATTGAAATCGATAAGGGGATTATACATCTCTTAGTGTATATATACGAGGACGTGACTGCTTGTGTCGTTGCCATTAAATATCGATTAAGGACATGAATTAAAAAAAAAGAAAACGGTTCTTCATATTTTCAGTATTTGTGTTAGCGTTACACAAAGGACATTAACTACATACATTTTTATTTATTTATTAGAACCTCCAACTTATGTGATAAATACGTATAGAGCATTTAAATGCAGTTTCATCGTGTATTTAAGATGTACATCGTATGATTATAAAATTTGACTAAATCAAAAATTAAGTTTAATTGTTATGTAGTATTTTGTATAATACATACAATATATAAATAGTATATTATAAAATAATAAAGGTGACAAATATGAAATCTACAACGGAAAGATCACATTATCAAAACAGTTTTACAATATTTTAAATCACCAGCGCGTGATGGCGGTCTACGAACAGTAATTTTCTAATGATTATTGATTCTGATTTTAATATTATTGTTCTAGTTACGTGGATATGATCTTTAAGTTCTATATGAATTAATTATCCTGAGATCAGCACAAGATTAATGTTAACTTAAATAGGAATATTAGTAATTGAAATCAAGTTCCGATCTTATAACACGGTTGTGTAATTGACTCAAATGACAAGTCTTTATAAAAAGTTCGACAGATGTCAACAGTTCTTCCCCACCGACTCCGTTCTGAGCCGAGGTGCGATCTCATAGGAGACACCCTCAGGACGAACGACACTCTCGAGCTCGAAATGGTTCAATTTCAAGGCTGAGTCTTGCACTCGCCCCAACGTCCGGTGACACTGTAAAGGCCAGTAAGTAACTGTACGGGCCATCATCACAACATCATATGTTTATACTGTTTAATATGTAATTTACCTTAATTGTGTGTTTAGAAATAAGTATTACCTTTTATTTTTTTAATTATACTTGGTTTACTTATAAATTTACTATTTATGTTGTCTCCCGTTCTCTCACATACATTTATAGAATTCATTAAAAAAATTATTGTCCAATTGTTGATACGTTTAATTTCTCCTTTTACCTTACTAGCCTTAGTCTATATGTGCCATCAGTAGGATTATTCTGTAACAAGAAACTCGAAACTCACCGCAGACAAAAACAAACAACAACAACATGTTGTCAATATTTCACAATTGAGATACGAAGTGAATTTTCACAGAACCGCACCGCAGATGTCATTTCTTTAATAAGAAATAATATGTCAAATCCCCAAAGGCTTAGAATTGCGCTCGCCTTTAAGTATCACGGGGTAGAGTTTTGATGTGATGTTTTATTTTCGTCCGTCGCTAAGGGAGTTAATCGATTTGTTCAGTTAAAAAATATATCAGGTATTCAGTTTTAGAAAACGATCCCGTAGTTTTTACAAGTTTTTTAAAAGTATGTCGATGATTTTCCTCAAGATACAATATGAAGTGTGAAAAAAGATTTCGCTAGAATAGAATAAATAGAAGTTATTCTAAAATTATAATTGGTAGTTCGTGAAATTATAAGTGAACGGCGCCTCAAATGGTTGAGTTCGCTTTAATTTTTAAAAGACGTTTCAGTATTCGTTGGTATTTTTAGTTGAAAATTCAAATGTTTTTGTAAGCAATTTTGCTTGAAAAAAGTTTATTTTCATATTGTTGATTCATAAGATTGTATTTATTTGTATAGATTTGAAGCAAACGTTATACGGGTAAATAAAAATGTCACTTGCAATTCTACCCTCAACATCGCAAGGCCTGCGTCAATTTAATGATAGAATTCAATTTTTTTCTTCTCACCCTTGTCAATACGAGGCTCAGAACATAATATTTCTTCATTCCTAAAATGCCATATATTTAGATTATCTTTTAGTGGTTTTGGTACAGGTAAAATAAATATATCTATGATGTTATCGTAATAATTTATGCCCATTCCCAAAATATAATATGTTATTGCTATATTTTCAAGAATATATTTCATAACATGATTATGTAATTCATTTTTGTAAATTCACAAAAAAAATACTAAATTAAATTAAACTCATCTCTGGTCGATTTATTGGCAAAATGTTTACTTGGTGTTAGGGTTCTGTGCAACCCCCTTTAGGTACGGAATCATCGGATTGTTTCCTATATTTGTGCGTTCTAAACTCAACGCGTCCCACTGAAAAAGAGTCTTGACGGATTTTCGGTGATGGGTAAGGCGGTGATTTTCAAAGGGATCCTTTTTTTCCTTTAAAGGTACGGACTCCTAATATATTGCAAGTTGAATTAGCAGCACGTCTTCTTGTTCCAGTAAAAATTTAACATGTTAGTCCTGAATAGTACATTCTTATGATAAGCTTGACCTGAATCGACAAAACGACCAATGTACAGTCATTGGCTGCAGTCGAAGGAACTCTGACGGTTTACAGCATACACATAAAATTTTGTATATTAAAAAATATATTTTCCTATTTTCATTCTATACAAAAACCTCATCAGTTGTAATGTTATTATCGTTTCGTTCCTTTTAGTTTATCTATTGAAAAATAAACAAATAGTTCGTACATTGTCACTGGTGATTTTTCATTTCAAAAGTTAAACGATTCGAAGTTTAAATAACCGAAACTGGTTCGCGCGACCATTTGTAAAAGGAAATGGGATCGTAACAGGATTGTATGTCGTCATCGCGTTTACGTATTAGATCGTTTTCACATTATCCGATCCGATATCGAAGTAAAGTATGAAATATGTATCTGTCTTTCATATCGTCCGATCCGATATCGGATATCGGAGCCGACACCGATGTGTTGGCGGCACCATCGGATGCCTGTAACCTGTTGGACGATATTGTTTGTAAGTGTGCTATACGTGTATTTAAATTAATTATCTTTGTGTGCGTAGAGCATTATGCGCACACATATTTTTGTAGCTTGCAAAAAGCTATATAAAGAATATCTAGCTTCCACAATGGGATGTACCCAATAGTTTCTTTGTACAGATCTTTTTTGGCGTCTCAAATATAATATATAAAGGAGAAATTTGTCTCAGCTTGTTTTTAAAAACATGACGTCAGCATTGCTTATGTCACGAATGTCAGGATTTGGATTTCTATCGGTCATCGAAGTTATGAAACTAAACGCAGGAAATATTGATTCTTTGATTCATTCCAAGCTTAGGAGGTCCGACCGCGTCGACGGCTCAAACAAGCGTCCCGACACCGGCGGGCGTTCGGCCTTTTATAACAAAACTGGGTGGGGGCACTATTCACTCAATATAACAACTATTTATGGACGGTAAAATATTTCAGACTAATTTAACATCTCAGACATATAGTGACAGTAAATAAAGTTTTCTATTATAGTCAGCCATGATGACCTGCTCGTAAGGAAGAGAAAATGGCCGAACCCAAACGGTTTGGTCAGGAATATGTGAAAGTAGCACATGGTAGCCACCATCTTCGGCTTTCAGCTGTCGTCGTCCGACATCGGATCGGATAATGTGAAAACGCTTTTACGCCTATAAAATAGAACGAAATTTAGCTCTTATTGCAATCGAATAAAGATCAGTTTATATTTTCACCTAAACATTTAGTTTGAGTATTTGTTTTTTCAGTTGAAAATAATAGTAATTTGTGCCACGTTTCTATAAATATGTCACGTTTTTAAATGAAACGCTTTTGATGCATAAAATAATTAAAATTATTATCTTATTTTCTATTGGAGCCTATTCCACCATGCCACTTCAATGCGAGTTGGGGAATATATCATTATGTACTAATTATCTTTTGCTTCACCGATAAGGATGAACTGAATTTAACAAAGTACTTTATTAAAAGTACATTCGTTTAAAAAAAAATTTAAAATATTTTTTGAAACAATATTTTATATTTATTTCAATCCTAAATTCACTGGCAAAATTAACTCGCCAACAACATTGGCTTTAACTCTAAAGCCCGATGATAGAATATGTCAAACTGCCTAACAACTAACTAACTTGGCCAAAATGAATTGGGTGTCTTTAACACTTTTAAAATGTCGTAAATAAATAACCCTGCACGGGAGTATCAATTCTATTGTCATAGATATAAAGTTGAGAATTGTATAAATAATGTTAGTACATTCGTATCTCGATTATAGGTCACTGTTAAGCTTTTTTGGCTTGGTTCAGAATTGTGACGAATTTTGAAAGGTGTCACTTAGTCTGTGGTGCTAACTTTGTTATTCAAAACTATGGCAGTTGCATCTGAATTTTTTTTAATTCACGAGAAAAACCTTTTACGTATAAATTAATAAAAAAATGTAAATTAAAATAACAAAATTATCTAAATAGTCTAGTTTGGTGGTTGGTGTGTAATGTTCGTGTGTTGTTACGAATGGCTAAATCAAAGTCCAACTCACTTTAAATGTGTTTATTGAAACACATGAGAAAACCATAGAATAGAACGTGCAAGAATAGAAACGGTTACACAGTTCACAGTGTTAAACACAAGATAAGCACAAGAAAAAAAAGTTTATAGCACAGTGGAAAGATAGAATACAGGATAGAACTATAAGCAAACTAATAACTAATATAGGTACCTACAGAATTATTTATTTATGTAAATTAAAACATCAAAGAAAATGTTTAAATAAATATGTAAATATTTTTCTATAGTTCTTGCGTTTCGGTCTATTGTCACGTCTGAAAGTTTCATATGATAAAGATACAACTTTCAATGTTAAATAAAAAACAATTAAGTGGTTACTGAGTCACTCACTTGATCAAGGACGAGTGAGCCAGTGTAACTACAGACGCAAGGGACACAACATCGTAGTTCCCAAGGTGTTAGTGTTTTGAGGAATATTTCTTCTATGGGTACTACCCATGTTTACGGGTAGTGTCGATCACTCACTATCAATGATCTATATTACTGCAAACATTTAAAAATAATTCATTGTAACACTATATTTCAAAAATATACAATCCAGATTAACCCGAACATATCGTGGCGTATAAAAACGTATTAAATAAGTAAATACGGTAATAGAGTAACCTGAATAATATTCGCAGAAAAAACTTTAACTGCTTAGATAAATTCAGGGTAACGTAGGCGGGTCTAGGAGTATTTTTCACTTCAAACATCGAGCCGACGGATATTTACATCGGAAGATTAATACGTCACTGTTAACTAAATCACTGACGTATTAGATGCGTTTACTCACACAAGACGAGAATAAATGTAACAGTATTTGTCTTAGAAAAACTATGTAGATGGATCTATTAACTTCATTTTGTGGGGTAACTCGATAGCTATTTTATCGAGGTCAGTTACACCCTTTTTATTTTGTTTTAGTTTTTCGTTTTTATACGAATTTATTTCTTTAAATCAATTCGTACAATAATTCTTCTTTTTTTTTCTTTTCAAGTTTCAATATTAACTTGCAATAAGGTTGACAAATATAGATCTCCTTTGCGATCTTCAAAATATCTTAATTGTAACTTAGCTACTGAACTGTTTTTGTATCTAAATTTTATTTTAAATTTGTATTAAGTAAGTATGTTAAGTAAATATGTAAGTTTTTTTACATTGGTTATTATTTTAAAACAATTTTGTGGGAATTTTAAAGAGCGACCTTTAGTACGAATTCGGTCATGTTCGAATACGAATTTCCACCAGCGTCCTTTCTGATCATTTTATTTCGGTTGCTTTGAAATAAATTCCTAGTTTTTATACATTTTCGGAAAGCTAAGTAAACGATTGTGTTTTTAAAATAATCTACAGATCAAGTTTCATAATGTTTGTTTTTCAGGCATATTTGAGGGAAAAATATATTGAAATAATATCGTTTTCCGTCTCGCATTTTTAAATTTGGACCGATAATTATTGTTTAAATATTGAAAAATATCCAATGTTTAATCGTTTTTATAAATCAGAAGAAAAAAATAGATTTTAATTGATACTTTTTTTAAATAAATTTTTGAAGTTGCATTTTTGACCTATTTTGAAAAAATCTAAAAAACGCGATTACTAAAAAATGGTTCACTTTTGCATCATGCATGTGAGGGTTAAAATTATTGAAAAAAATCACCCCTATTACCTCCTAACGGGAATACGTCGAATTACCAATAACCCTGTATATTCAATGGTTCTTAATTCAAAACAATTAAGTATTATCCATCTGACTGAAAACTGATAACGTAACTAGCTACTTGTCAAAATGTTGTGATAGGTACCAAACACTATGTATAATTTTATTTTTAGTAAAATGAATTAATAATTTGCTTTAATGCACAATTTGGAAATGTACTGTCGTTGTATGTCGTGCTTGAGATCTCAGATAACGCGAAAATGACATATTACGTCACGTAGACTCTTATCATGTCTTGTGACTTCCGTAACATTTGCTAAGCAAAGCCTCTCTTATCTCCTGCTCTTCTTGTAACTGTATCTTTTTATAGCATTTGTCAAGATCTTCTAATACATGTTCTCGCTGGATTAGTTACTTGTTTCCTCATGTACTACGTGACTATCGCCTTGCCTTATAGAGAATAGCCATTTTTTTTGGATTTTAGCTAGGTCGGTTATTGTCTAGGTACATTCATACAAACTTAATATATACT
This sequence comes from Vanessa tameamea, assembly GCF_037043105.1. Taxonomy (NCBI): domain Eukaryota; kingdom Metazoa; phylum Arthropoda; class Insecta; order Lepidoptera; family Nymphalidae; genus Vanessa; species Vanessa tameamea. The sequence continues at coordinate 4,279,775 of NC_087332.1, read as the reverse complement.
TTTTTATGTATGATCGTATCTGACTATTAAAAATATCCTTCACGAGCAATTGAATGATATTTGTCTAATCTTTATTGAATATGAGCGATTACTCTTAGGTAATTTTGAATGTCCTACTGCTAGGCTAAGGGCTTATTATGGCCGAAATATTATCGCATGTCCTTAAATAAGAATTGAACGCCTACTTATAAATAGCCTTAATAATTATAAATATACAATTAACAAAATTATTTCAATAATTTGAATTTTTATGCCTTACCTGTAAAATTTTGTACATCAAATATAAAATATTTATACGATTATTTCTTTAGACAACAGTCTTTACTAAAAGCTCTACATATAAAACAAGCTATGATTATTTCATCAAGAGTACATACGAAACTTCCCAGCATTTATTATTATTATTACTATTTATTAAACAACTACATATGACTTTACGAATTAAGAATTCTCAATTAATATAAAAGGTCATTCATGACTCCTAAGAACTAAGAAGTAACTTATATATTAAACTCATCATTCAATTTTAAAATTTCGTTGACTGTTTTCAATTTAAAAGTCACCTTTTGTAGTTATTTAGTAAAGTTTTGGGTTTTGAAACATTCAAAAGCATTGGCAGGTCATTCATCATTTATTTGTCGAAGTCGGTTTTGTCTGTAAAGTTCAGAAATGAAGCCCGTTAGTACTGTATGAAATATATTGTTAAATTAATTATTAATTTGCAAAGAACGTGATAAAATAAATACTTTATATGTTCGTGTTATGACATTGATGACTATTTCTCGTTAGTGTCAATATTACTTTAAGGTATTATCATCCTAATTTTATTACAATTGAACCCTGTTAAGTATTTATTCAAAGTGTACATTTAGTAATTTTTTGAGTCTTTTTTATTGGAAATAATTATTTTATTTCCCTCATACATATTTACTATTTGCATCGCCTGTCGTTCTTGTCCATTTATATTTTGTAATTCTGGTCAATAATGTTATCAATAATTAATAAAACAAAATTTATTATGTTTATGTTGTTTACATTTTTTTATATGTTTATTAGAATGATACTGGATTTTCTAGAAATAAACAAATAAATAAACAGTTAAAAATATTGACTTTGTAGATATTTGGTCTATCTTAAAGATTTTATCCTATTTAAATGCAAGATCTTAACAAATGAAATTTGTATTCAAGCTTGGTGCGAAATGGGTGTAATTTCAGTTAGAACGCTCCGATCTCTGCACACAATACCTTCGTTAACAACATCCTTGTTTGCACAAGCGAACAAGAGCTTGGAATGAGCAAACAAATTCAAGTACTGGTTTTGGACCGCGACGCCAAACTTTCAAACAAGATTTAACTTCGTGTTTGATAAGTAATATCGATTTTCAAGATCACACGTCTATGAGTCTAGATACTCATAGATTTTCATAGAATTTGGACGTCTATTTATACTAAGAAAAGCAATACCATTCAATTAGTTAATTACAATAAATATGTAATTAAATTGCTGGTAAAAGTATAGAATTTATAGTCTATTGGTATTTTAAAATTGGAATTAATTTTAAATAACTTCGATTCAACATTTATAAGAATATAATTTTGATTAATTTGCAATTGTTATGTAGAAGTTTGTCCTATGAAAGATATAATGCTTATTACTACAATGTAAATGCTTACAGTATCACCTGATGGTAAGAAATATTAATAGTCGTGTACAACCTCGCAACCTCGCGGGCCGTCTCGGACGATTGCCTCGCGAAGCAGTCACGCTCTATAGATTTATTGGATCAACCGGATGAAGAATATATACGAAAATAGATCAAGCTGGAAACAATTTTTTTGAAAAGTTGTGTGCTGCGATGACCATGAAACGAATTGTACTGTTCTTTTCATTTTTTATATATTATAATTTCCCCACAGAGTGATGTCCATGCCGTTGTTATATCAAATTATGTTATTTTAATGTGCCTGCATTTTATTGGCAGGCAGCATCACAATCTGAACTTTTGAGATTGCAAATTGATGTCGACAAGTTTGTATTGAATTCTTTGATGACGACTTCTTCATTGATTAAAATTGTTGAATATTGTTCTTGTATTAGTCTTCGTGGTATTCTAGATTTCTCAGGTGGTCAGGCGGATATTTAGTTCGACATTTCGAGATTGTAATACAGAATCTCCTTAGTGCTTGCCATTTCATAGTATTAATTTAAGAATCCAATCTTTACCCATAGACAAAATAAAACCGTCTTGAGTGCGGGCGGCAAATCCTCTAAAGCGCCTTTGAGCATTGGCTAAATCCGAAACAGTGGGCTCGGAACGAGAGGCGAGTAGGCTAAGGACACGTCTTGTCTGACCGACGATTTGCCTCGCGAGGCCTCTTGCCCAGTTAGTACGCGACTATTAGGTCTTATTATCTGAAATAATGTGTGAGTTAAAATAGAACTTAATAATCATCGATTCACTTAACAGTAATAAAGGCAAATTTTAAAGATAAAAATATTTAGCTTCGGACCAATGAATGCAATACTTTCGAAACAAATCTACGAGTATTTCTATGGATAAAAATATTTTTATCAAATCTTATTTGTAGGTCTTTTTTATTATTTTACCACCCTACTGCTCACACCTTAGATGTATATTGCAAATTTTTTTTTTTTTTCTATCAATGCAAACCTCTAATTTTTTCAGCCTACACGGTATTCGGTCAATTATTGGTTTATAAAAATAGAGTCCCTTTTCACTTGGTAGTAGTGGCACTGCTCACTCATCATATATCCAACCGCCAAGCAGAAATTCTTCGTCTTGTTATGTTCCGGGTTAAAGGGTGAGTGAATCAGTATAACTATAGGCACAAGGGACATCACAACTTAATTCCAATAGTTGGTGGTGCATTGTAAGGAATGGTTCAAATTTCTTACGGTGTAAATGTCTATCGGTGGAGGTGACCATTTACAATCGGGTAACCAATTTGCCCGTCCGACTACATTTAAAAAAAAAAGTCTTAGGTGTGATATTTTGGGTATACATTTTTAAGATGTGTCATAGAATAAGGAACGTCCAAAGACATTTTCATTCTTCGTATGATTTATAGTTCGAAACGAGAAAGTTTTCAACTTAAAAACCCTCGACAAAGACTCGAGATTTAATATTCTTTAAAAATGTGTGTTTGAATAGTTCCTATTAAAATGTGGGAATACACATTTCCTGTAAGAAAAATAAAAACAGCCGAAAAACGTTCCACAGTTGAGGAAAGGCCTCCTCTCTCTTTTTTCGAGCTGTAGAGCAGCTATACGGGGTCAAATAGTGAATAAAGGTGGCAGATTCTCATCCTCCACGTGCAAGTTTGCAAGCACGAGAGAAAGCCACTGAGGCACTGTGGTCCCCTATTTACTCGCTTATTCATAGTAACAGCCTGTAAATTTTCCACTTCTTGGCTAAGGCCTCCTTTCCCTTTGAGGAGAAGATTAGGAGCATATTCCATCACGCTCCTCTAATGCGGATTAGTGGATTCACACGTGACAGAATTTCGTTGAAATTAGACACATGCAGCTTTCCTTACGATTTCCGTTACCGCCGAGCACGAGATGAATTATAAACACAATTTATGCACACACAATTTCAGTGGTGCTTGTCTGGGTTTGAACGCGCAATCACCGGTTAAGATGTGCGCGTTCTAACCACTGGGGCATTTCGGCTCTTTTCTAATCACTGGGCCATCTCGGCTCTTTTACTCGCTCACCTTTCTGATACATGTTAAAAACAATTATCTTCATCTTAGTCCGTTTGTCAATCATCCATTTCTTAATGAGAGAAACAAATATTTGTTTCCATTTGAAAAGATTTTCTGGAGTCAGTTTGATAACGTGTTAGCGACTTGTTCATCTTACTTATTAATTAAAACTAAGTTCAGCAAAGATATTCTGTAAGAAACGTTTGGTCACGATACTCGATCATATTGATATACTATTTTGATGCGTGTGTCTTCTAATCTTTAAATGTTATAATTAGTATTTATAGTCAATGTCACATATAACCTTCTGATATTTCAGTAAGGTCATCTCTGAAGCGAGTTTCTCATTTGTTCATTCAGCTCGATTAGCAATGTATATTTGCCTACTTTAGCCTTCAGATACAAGTGTTTATGACAGCAAATTAATCAGCTTTTCAACAAAAATAAGAAAAAAATCTATGGCTCAAATTATAAGGCTATTTATTATATTATAATAACTCTCGACGGCATTCAGCATTTGACTTTAAGGACATTGCTTAAAATAAATGTTTTCAGTTATTTTTTATGGCCAAGCTGGCAAGGATAGTTGGCATGTCAAAAAATTCATGAAGAAATATTTTATTGTATAATTATTATGTAATAGTATAATTACATTTTTATTTTGCATTTGTTTAGCAGTTGAGATTATAGGTTATGATGGTTGGTTAACTTTGGCGTAGTATTATATAATAGATTTTGCCTCAAGTGATCCAGCGGGTCTTAACTGATACAATTTTGTTAACAGATTAATGTTAAATCATTTTTCAAGGATAATAAAAGACAATTGAATAAAAACAAATTTTATCACAGAAAATATTTAAGAATAAGTAGTTAATAGTTTCAATAAAGAACAGATCATGATAAAAATTTACCTCAAGTGTGTGCTTAAAAGGCACACCGCAATCGAGTTTAACGTCGAGTTTTAAGCTTGGTATTTAGGAAAACTTCACCACCGAGTTTTACTTCGAGTTAACTTCTCCCGGAATAGCACCATGGGCAAAGTTACACGCTTTACGTCACGCTTGTAGTATATCTTTCAATTTCTTAAGACTTTAGAAAGTTGAAAGCTCTTCGTGAGACTGTTGAATTCGAGTCTGTTGTGTGCTTTTAAATAATTAAATTGGTGTTTAATAATAATTACAAGTTATTACTTGAATTTAATGAAAACATCTCGTTGACTCACGATATCATTATTTTTTAAGTCTTAGTTTTGCCGTAGCTTCTTATAAGATAGCAAAGCCGTCTCAGGTTTATTATTGTTAATCTGTACGTTTTATTATACAAGTATCTTTTTAATTTCTTTTAAACAGATAAATTAAAATGCAGCCCTTTTAAAATTAGTACCTCTATCTAAAAGACAAGTACAATGTTTAACTTTATTTTGTTAAATGTGTGTGTAAGTGTGTGTGTGTATAAGTGAAATTACTTGTAGTATTTTATACCGTTATAGGAGAACTGACATATGTATTTGTTTGTATATATATATGTTTTTGCTTTACTATACTCGTACTTGAGCGAATATGATGATTTTCATAATTAGTAAGAAGGGTATATATTTAATTAAGTTTTCTTTAGTAAATGTTATATACTGTGTTGGTAATCATATCACAAACTGAGACTGGCTTAGAGCGAGCACTATTTATAATAGCGAAGCGAACGTAAACAGGAGGTTTGCCGATGAGATGGACGTATAGGTATGCTACAGGTTTCCAAAGCTAGGGTTGGATTTGTGTGATAATTTATCGATAGATGTGGAATCTTAAAATAAATATTATTATTTTACATATGTCTTCTCCTTATGGGTATCGGTCCTGTCGTCTCAATTTTAACTCTACTTGTGCAGTTATTGTACAAATACTTTATAATTTCTATATATTTGTGTTCTACGTGTTGTGAGCTTAAGGCGGTCCATATAAAAGAATGTATTTTTGATAGTCGATGTACATTACTTAGGGTGGTTTCTGCTATTCACTATATTTCTCGATAATTTGTTCTATGGCGTGGATATGATCTATTGTAGAATATCCAAGTTTAAAACTAGTTTGCTCAATCGGTTGGTGTTCCTCTATACTCTTACTAATCCTCTTTTCGATTATTGACGAAAAAAGTTTTTTTTTTTAATGTTATAGGTGGCAAACGAGCAGGAGGCTCATCTGATGGAAATTGACTACCACCGCCCATGGACATCTGCAACATCGGTGGGTTTGCAGGTGCGTTGCCGGCTTTTCAGGAAGGAGTACGCTCTTTTCTTGAAGGTTCCCAAGACCTAGAGGCAGAGTTATATTCCTTTCTGAATGCGCTGGTATTTACATCACGAGACGCCGATGCGTTAGCCCAGTCTTGGTAGCGTTCCCATTTTCGGCGTGAAGCCGTTTTGCAGAAACGACCAAACCAGGGCTGGGACTTGCCATCGATGGGGACCGCAGAATAAGGAATGAACAGTTCCATACCCTGAAGTACCACATCGGCGACAGAGTCAGCAACAACGCTCGGATCATCTGGCGAGAAACAAACCTGCCCCCATGGTTAGGATGCAAAGAAGGACCGCATCCCAACCCAATCTGCTGACTTGTAGTACCACACTCGGCGGCAGCCCACGAAACGAGGTCGTGAGTACCGCGCAACCGGCATTGTCCTCCGGACGAGACAGTGGTCCGACGAGCCCAGAGGGGGATCGACGATAACCTTGTACCCATCCGGATGGGAAGTCAGCACAAGTCCAACACAAGTCCAACAGGGAAGGTGTATGATCCTCCACGTCTGGTATTCGCGTTGGCGAGGGGACTAGTTGTGTCAAATCATATGCTAAAGCGAAGTCAAGAACAGATCTACCCGCATGATCGGTAGTGCGCGATCCAAGCCATTCGGTATGGTGGGCATTAAAATCTCCAAGAATTAAGATCTCTGCGGATAGGATCTGCTGCAGCACGGAATCTGTAGCCATTTGGACGTGCTCAACCAGTCGGTCGGTTTCGGCATTACCGCTATGGAGTCTATAAAGGCACGCGTAGATTCGCGGATGGTTGTCGCAGTCTACACGTAGCCAGATAATCGATAGGTCCTGTCCTTCAAGACTGCCGAGGCGTCGAGAGCAGATATCATCTCTGACGTAAACGCACACCCCAGCTCGTGGTACAAGGGAATGTTTCAATTTGTACCCGGGGTAAGAGAGAAAAGTCGTATCGGCAGGAGAAGATATCTGGGTCTCGGTAAGAAAGAGCAAGGCCGGCTTCGCCGTCTCAAGGTGAAAGTGAACGGCGTTCAAGTTGAAGTTGAGTCCCCTCATGTTGCAGAAGTCCACAGTGAGGGTGGTTGCCTTATGACGCCTGCTCCGCTTGCCCCGAACAGTGGCGAGCGCAAAATTGCCCTCCCCAGAATTCGGAGGGCAGCCTGGGCATCCCTGCTCAGGTGATGTACGTCTTGAGCATGGATGCCCAGAGAGGGATTTTCCACCGCAGTCGCTGATGGTACCCTCCTGGGGTAATAAAACCAAATTCTGCACAACCATTATGTTTTGAGGGGAGGGGGATCGGGGCCTCCGGGCCTCTCACATACCGGACGAAACGCGATAGCATAGCTACCACTTTAGGCCGATTTTAAGTGAGAGAGTGATACTTCCCCGGGCATGCCGGCCCATTCGGCTGCAACCCGAAGGTATGCAGTGTGGCACTACCACTGTAAAAAGTTTGTAGAGTTTGGGCATCAGACTGATCGGGCGATAGTTGTCTTTATTTTGTAGGATCGCCTTCTTTGTAGAGTAGAATCATGGTCGATTCAGACCATTGTAAATATTGATATCGATACTAAAATGGCATTTAAAGTGCATCACTACACTATTACTAGACTGGCTTAGGTAACAATTTTGCTTTAGCCTCCTTCTCTCTATATTGCTCTCCAAGGATACTTTACTTATTTCGTTTCACTGAATAATTTATAGGCTCTTTTTTGTATGACTAGCCTTTAAAATTGAAAGGGCTCATTCAATTTCGAGTAAAGTAGTTAAATAATATTGAGTGCTGATATAAAATTTTATTACACTTTAATTTCTAATTAATATTAAAACTAATGATACTTTAATCGAAATTAATTTAAAACTTTTTTGAATAATGAATTCATTAATTTAATTTAAACTTGTCCATTTCTTAAAGTATTCTCTAACAGAATACTTACAAACATATAAAATGTAAATTTAATTAGCTTTAATTTATATAATTTAGGTAGGTGGACGTGCAAATGGGCCACTTAACGGTAAATCACAACTGTGGATAGACATTGGTACTCCTGTTACCAGTAAAAACTATAAGACAAGGTATTTTAACTTTGTTAAGGGTTTTTTTACAATCACTCCAAGATCGAAGTATATCAACTGCAAACTACACAAAGATAAAACCTACTCGTGAAATAGGATACGTATATTTATATTCGTTTTTACGCTTTATTTGCCGCGATGGATTCGGCCCTTTTACATCGGTTCTCTCACATGAAACGGGACCAATGTGTCAACGCATTTAGCTTGTATTTATTATATAATAATGTTATTACTATAAAATTTATAGAATCTACAACTATATCAATGTTTTTTTATTATTATGTGTTAATTGTATTCAGTGATGTAAGACCTCAGTCCACGCGTTTTTTTTCCAAGAAATAATAGGTCGAATGAATCTGGTGACTGTTATTTGTCTTTATGGATGTATCATAATGACCAATGATACTTGGAACTTTAAGGAATATACACTATTCCCTACAAACCTTATTAAACGTTTAGCCTCAAATGGTGTTTCAATGTATTTTATAAATCAGCTATATAGAGCCGAGATGGCCCAGTGGTTAGATAGCGTGCATCTGAACCGATGATTGCGAGTTCTAGCCCAGGCAAGCACCACTGAATTTTCATGTGCTTAATTTGTGTTTATAATTCATCTCGTGCTCGGTGGTGAAGGAAAACATCGTGAGGGAACCTTCATGTGTCAAATTTCAACGAAATTCTGCCACATGTGGGCAGCGTGGTGGAATAAGCTCCAAACCTTCTTCTCAAAGGGAGAGGACGCCTTAGCCCAGCAGTCGGAAACTTCCACACCGTTACTGTCTGTGGAGTTTCTATCTGCAGCCAGGTGGACTAAGGGCCTGAAAAGGTGACAGGGTTCGGAAGATTTGGTGTATGTTTGGACAACGTTCTGGGGGCAATCAGATGAAATGTGGGAGTCAGTGTTCGGTCATGTTTATTATAGATAATCTTTGTTGTGTGATCCATTATTATATTAGATAATTAACGTTGTACCTTTGGTGGGTTCAACAACACAATGGACATAACAAAACCTCTAAAATCGTAACAGCCTTTTTACTCAGAATACTCGAATACTGTTGTTATTTTTTTAATAAATATAATCAAATAAAAACCATATTTATATACAAATAACGTTACATTAAATTACATAGGTTAAATATACTTGGTGCTGAGGTTTTGTGCAAGCCCGTCTGGGTAGAGATCACCCACTCATCATATAAGTTACCGCCAAGCAAAGTTAGTATTTTCAAGTTCCAGTTTAAAAGGTGAGTGAGCCAGTGTAACTACAGGCACAAGGGTCATAACATGTCAGCTACCAAGGTTGATGGTTATGTAAGAAATGTTTAAATAGATGTTGGTTGGTTTCATACGGCCAATGCCTATGGTCAGTGGTAACCACTTACCATCAGGTGGCCTAGTTGCCCATCCGCATAGATACATATATATATTATTGACTTATAACTTTTATTATGACATGATTTGAATGTTACTTGTTATATTTTGTTCTGATTTTTTTTTTGTACGTTTTTAATCTAATTTTACCGACTTAATAGACATAATCCTGCAACTGGAAATCCATCCAACTAATCACTGAATGGAAATTAATCGTCGTGCCAATATCAACTCCACACATTTCCAATTAAGACATCGTCGATTCCATAAGCTTAGTATCCCATTAATCTAGACTTCGATCACAGGCATTTACGTATTGCATTTTCTTTAACAAGATTTGCTTTAATTAAATTGTTGTATATACGTACATATATCGACTCACAAAACTACAAATTGACTAAAAATCCTCTCCGAAAGTTTAAATATCGAACACACCTACCTCTGATTATTATAATATTCATTTAAAATAAATATGAATTACGCAGTAGAAGATAAAGGTAAATACACCCTAGAATTGATTGGTTACAATTTTATTAATAGCGAATAATGTGATTTATTTTAGTGTGGTTGGCTTTGTGTGGGCACGTGTGGCTTGGTAACATTCACTACGTTTATCCTACTTGTAAATATCAATAAATTACGCGAACATGTAAATTATTGATATTTACAAGTACTAGTCGAGTTTTGTTCGAGTCGAAGTTGTTTTTGTGATCAAAAAATTATTAAAAATAACTATCAAAATAAATAGTTACTGTTAAATAGCTGGAAATTACCAAAAGTTAATAATGATTTGCCAATATTTCAAAAATACATTTTAAAATGTTGTAGGTTTATTATACTGTCATTATTTGAATTATATAAATAACTAGCGGCCCGGTACATGCTTCGCTACGTATAAAGTGATATAATACAAAAATGAGTTAGAACATCGATTCATTTCTTAAAAAAATATATTTACTTAATTGCTAGCTATTTAAAAAATGAATTCAAAACTTTTGGATAAACAATATTTTTGATTTTTCCATTTTGAGTGTGAATAAACAAACGGCTGGGGATACCGACTCTGGAACAGGCAACATAAAGTTGGCCGTGTGAAAAACATGATTCTTCCAAATTCACACCACAAACGTGAAGTGTTTGCCCTTGGGCCTTGTTGATGGACATCGCAAATGATAAACGAACAGGATATTGTAATCGTTTGAACTCGAATGGCAAATCAGTTTGAATCATAGGGATACGCGGTATCAAACAATCTTCACCTTTAGATTTACCAGTTAAGATCGTAGCTTCGATCAAATTTGACAATAACTTTGTCACTGCCAATCTGGTGCCATTACACAGTTTTGGTGGATTAATATTTCGCAATAATATAATTAAAGAACCAACATTCAGATTTAAGCAGTGCGGTGGAATACCAGCCGGTTCCAATGAATTTAAAAATTCAACTGGAAAGTTCAATGCCTCATCTTGATTCATAGCACTGTCAATTGATTTATATGTCGTGAATACACCTGGCAGTTTCTCTTGAATTTGAAAATTAATGGCATTGATATGAATGTTCTTTGGTGCTAAAATGGCGCGTTTTCTCAACCAATCATGATTTATGTTATTCTGAAGAATATTCGGAAAAACACATTCATCTATTCATCTATCGATTGCACAATAGTACAAAATTGTTCGGTATAGCGTTCAATCCATTGGTCCTGTCGATTTGTATTTTGCCATCATCAATTTCTAACAATTGTTTTCAAAACTCACGTGCAGCTGGATCATTTTGTAGGTTAATACGCATATGAATGAACTCATATTCGTTTATATGCCGTGGGCTACCAGTAAACGAAGATGGAAATATAGTCAATCGCCCGATGTAATTTACATTAGCATCATTCGCTATCGCATCTTGCAAATGAATATATTCTTCGGATCTTAATTTTGCTTGGTTGAAACGAATAAAATTAAGAGGTTCAGTTTCTATTTTGGCATACATATCAACGATGTACTGTTGATATAGTTTACCACATCTCAAGATATAATCTTGTGTTTGTGGACGAAACATCAATCGATACGAATAAAAATTCATGGCACTAACTTTTTTCTGTATGTGTAGACCTGAAAATAAATGCAAAATGTGACTTTGGAAAATGAAAATGTCAACACACAGAAAATAGGATAATTATTTACTGGTTTATCAGTCATTGGTATATTGATATGGTAGCCATCGTCACCTTTCCAATGCAATATTGGGTATTGTAATGCATCATAACTACGATGAAGTTCCGAAACACGTTGCAATTCCTCATTTCTGCGATGAAGTACAATATCACGGGATTGAAATTGATCACCAACAATACAATTGCAACCTCATCAATTGTCGGTGCATTGAATCGCCTGGCACGCTCTCCAAAAGGTGTTCTATCAGCCCTTATTACGTTTTTTGTGATTATCAGATGCCATACGATCGAGAGCAATTTTAAACAATTGAACTAATGCGTTATGCTGATGGAAAAACCATTGTAGCTCTCGTCTACTCTCTCGTCTCTCGTCTAATAATTTCTCGTCTTGTATTAGAAACAATTGTAAAACGTTGATCCAATTCACGATTTTCATCACCAAAAAAAAATTTGCAAAAATTGATGATCAGCTTCGGGGTACGGCAATAACGAACCAACTTGATGATAAATCTGGCCCTGAATCTGTAACATGTATGCAATTTTAGGTTGTTAGATAAGAATTTTTAAAACTATCGAATACTTTATGATTAAGATTGATATAACTATGGGACAATCCAGTTGAAGTATTTACCTTAAACGTCAGCATGAAATTATCTCTAATAATTTTAGTAGCACCAAAAGAAGTCATTTGAAATGCCGAATTGTTGAATATGACTCAAAAAATGCTTCGATGTTTGAGATGTCCCAAATATTAATGAATATAATAGTTCGGTGGAATTTCTATTGCTGGCAAATGACTAACTTTGCCATTAGCACAACACATGCCGGGCGTTACACCTGAAAATTTTGCCGCATCACAATGTGGACATATTACGTCCATCAATCCAATGAATCCGTACATATTATAATCAATCTGACTGTTGTAATTAAAAGCAGCACACATCGTTTTAGTCAAAGTAGCACGACGTATTCGTGATCGCCCTGGAAGATTCAGTACAGGCACAAGGTCAGCAGATCTATTTCGTGCACTACGTTCACGCTGCGATGCATTAGCTTGTGTGCGTTCATCCGCAGTCTGTGATCGTCTTTGTGATGTCACATAATTTGTATTACGCGTTCGCCGACCTATATTTGCTCGTCTGGCTCGTGGCATTGATCCTTCATGCTTCATATACAAAAGAAAAAATGAAATTGAAAACAAATTGCTACATTAATAGTGGTGTATCAGTATTTATACATGTGTGTCTGGAAATATACGGGATGAAATATTGGTGGTTATTTTCCCGCAAGATATCGATTCAGTTTCGCGTAAAAATAATAATACAAAAGGAGTAGGTATTGACTACTAAATCAATTCTTTGCGGGAAAACAACCAACAAAATTTCAGCCTGTACCTATATAACTGCATTCGTTGTCAATGTATAAAAATTTGTCAATAAAATAATCCATTACAAAATAATAAAATACCCAGCAATATTTCCAAAACAAGACAATTCCCCGTCTAAAAATCTCCATTAACAAAATGACCCGCCATTTATTGAAATCATTTGTTACGGTTACGGGGGTGATACAAGGGTTGAAAGTTTGTATAGAAGGCCGTCATTTTTAAGATAGAAACATGATACTTTATTTTTGGATACTGATAAAAAATGAGTAGATACTTATTTAAGCGTTTCTAAATAATCTACCTTTAAGGGGTTTAATAGGGGTAGGACATTTTTTATATAGGTTAGTCTGGAAATCCGTCATTTTTTAAGTTAGAAGCATGAAACTTTATTTATGGGCTACTGATTAAAAATTATTAGATACGTATTTAAGCGTTTCTTGATATTTTACCTCTGAGGGGGTAAAATAAGGGATGAAAGTTTTTATGGAAGTCTGTCATTTTTTAAATTAAAAACGAAAAACTGTTTTTTGGGATACTGATTAAAAATGAATAGATACGTATTTAAGCGTTTCTGGATATTTTACGCTTAAGGGGAGAAATAGGGTTAACATTCCGTATGCAGGTAAGTCTGGAAGTCTGTCACTTTGAAGTTAGAAGGTCGAAATTTTATTTTTTGGCTACCGATTAAAAAAGGCATGTATATTTGAAAGTAACTCTGTCTTTAGCGTCTTCATGCTTAAACCACTGTACCTACACTTGTATAGAGATAGATTATCCTGAGAAAGGAAATAGTTTTTATCGTTGAATTCACCCCTTAATTGTGTGAAAATAGGCGTTAAAAGTATAATAAAATTTTCGTTAACATAAATGATGTTTGTGTATTTTTGATCACGTTAATGTTAAAATAAAGTTGAAAAAAATCGAGTGGGTTGCGCCGAACTAGCTATGGACCTCTACTTAAATATCCCAACTACCACCGCCCATGGACATCTGCAACACCGGGGGGCTTGCAGGTGCGTTGCCGGCCTTTCAGGAAAGAGTACGCTCTTTTCTTGAAGGTTCCCAAGTCGTATCGGTTCGGAAAAACCGTCGGCGAAAGCTGGTTCCACAGAGTGGTTCTAATGTCAAATGACTTCTGATTTGGGACTTATAAACTACGCTCCGCATTGCGAGCTATCGACAGTATTCTTGTACATCATATGACTCAGTCATATGAATATCTCAGAGAAAGTTACCGTTATGGAATATTCGTCGCATAACGCAAATCATAGATTGTTTACGTTTTGAGAAGTGAATTATTTTTTTTAGCTTCGTTTCAGCTAAGTCAGTCTAAGCAGCTCCCTTGTATTCAACTATCATTGAATTTTCATCTATTACTCATTCAGAAACTATTAAGAAACTTTTCAACGGTTGTGAAATCAATTTGGCCAAACGGAATATTCAAATTGTTCAAAGTTTCGGAAAGGGATTATACTGTTTCTTTATTTAATAACAACTTGGTTAGTTTATCTATCTATTAAAATAATAAATCATAATTCAAACCAACATTCAATTATACTATTTGAATATTTATTGTTTTCATAACGTTAAGTTCAATATCTTGATTTGATATTTTGATATCATAATAAATATTACGAATGAAAAAGTTTCTTTGATATGATTGTTGCCTTTTTAATGTTAGTTTTAACACACACTAACAGATTTAAAAATCAAAGTCATTGGCTAGATAAATTTATGATTTCATGATTGAGATGGCTCAGTGGTTAGAACGCGTGCATCTTAACCGATGATTTCGGGTTCAAGCCCAGGCAAGCACCACTGAATTTTCATGTGCTAAATTTGTGTTTATAATTCATCTCGTGCTCGGCGGTGAAGGAAAACATCGTGACGAAACCTGCTTATGTCTAATTTCAACGAAATTCTGCCACATGTGTATTCCACCAACCCGCATTGGAGCAGCGTGGTGGAATATGCCCCAAACCTTCTCCTCAAAGGGAGAGGACACCTTAGCCCAGCAGTGGGAAATTTACAGGCTGCTTATGTTATGCTTCTGAGTGAAATGAGTTCATTGTTATCCCGGAATAATGCACGGAAACTAAGCCGAGTAATTGTTATTTAACGCTCCATAATAGTTTCAGTCAAGCTTGATGGGACTTGCTTATTGCTGCAATTGAGAAATGAAGATTGTTTGACAGAATATTGATTCGTAATACTCTGAGAAGATAAATTCATACTACTAAAAATGCTGCAGTTTAAACGTAAAAACAACAAGAAAATTACAATACTAATTCAAGTACTGTTTATTTTGTTCTACGTTATTTCTGTTGTTTAATTTTTCTGCCACTATTCTTTTAGTAGTTCTAGCGGAGAGTACTCAGAACCAACGGGTACTATGAATCGAGCCTTAATATCGAGCTGCTCACACTGTCAAAGTTGTAGGTTCAAACCTGACCCCAATAAATAAATAAATAAATATTGGACAACATCACATACATTACTCTAATCCCAATGTAAGTAACTAAAGTAATTGTGTTATGGAAAATCAGAAGTAACGACGGTACCACTGTGGCGAACGTGACACTTACCAGATCCCTACAACCTATATAACTTATATAAATAAAATATTATATATATAATCATATAATATCTTATATATTTATCATACATAAAATAATAAATGTAACATAAATACAAATATTACTATAACATATGTACATATAACTATACTATATATACTATAATACTTTATATACTATATATACACCCAGACCCAAGACAATATAGAAAACTAATGAACTTTTTCTACATCGACTCGGCCGGGAATCGAACCCGGGACCTCGGAGTGACGTACCCAAGAAAACCGGTGTACACACTACTCGACCACGGAGGTCGTCAATTATTATTCCATTTATATTCCATGCAAAAAGCGCTTTACGCTTACGCTTTTACGGAGTGAAATAGGGACAATTATTGAAAACAATCATTGCTAATATTTTTTTTTTAATAAAAAATTTGACAATTGTAATGCTCCTCACAGATGTGAGAGAATTTATAAGTAAAAAAAAAAACAACAACTATGCAGTAAAATAATTCAAATCTAAGATTTATTACATAAATATATATATTTCTTATTATTATAATATTAAAGAAAATAGTTTCCACGGCACGTACAGCTGGGAGTAAAGAAAGATAGCGAACCGGATATCGTCATGGCCCACGTGTCAAAGAGATGGCCTAGTGGTTAGAACACGAACATTTTGCCAATGATTGAGGGTTCAAACCCACAACCCAGACCCAGGCAAAGAGCCACTGAATTTTCATTAGCTTAATTTGTGTTCATAATTCATCTCGTGCTCGTCAGTGATGGCAAAACATCGCGAGGAAACCTTCATGTGTCTAATTTCAACGAAATTGTGCATCCGCCAACCCGCATTGGAGCAGCGTGGTGGAATATTCTTTTAACATTCTCCTCAAAGGGAGAGGAGGCCCAGCAGTGGGAAATTTACAGGCTGTACAGTTACGAGTCAGTCTTAATCAGAAGCATGCCGATAGACAATACGCGATAGTCTATATAGTACCAGACACACTAGTTCGTAAAATATATAATTTTTAAATTATACAAGAAAATAACATAAATTGATACATTTTGTGTTGCACATCTTAAAAATATTAAATTCAAGAGTAATATTTTCTTTTACGACATGTTTTATGTCTTAACATAAAATCTGTGACATTGTTTTATATGCGTCACGCTAGCGACAGAGAAGCCTCTAGGTTATATGCACAGGTAAATCTAGTCTTACCTTTTATTTCCTTAGGGACGTTTTAACTGTCATTTTATAGTTTACCGTTACGCAACAAATTCCTTCATTTGAATTAAACTACATAGTTCGACTTTGCGTATACATTTTGTTTAAGTGGTGATTTGTGAAACTGTGTCTTCTTTTTTCGCATGTCAATTCAGTAATGAGAGAAAGAGAGATCAGCGTTTAACTGGAACGTCCGATAATATAGTTTCATTAGTACTTTTTTGTTTTTTTTTTTTTTTTAAATATATATTTTAAGAGTAAAAATTCCCCGAAACAATAACTATAGTCCATTTATTATGCCCAATTTTTCACTAAAAGATTATCCGACCCTTTTTATGTCTGTTTACTTAGGTTTCGAATACGTTAGAATATATTCATACCAATAATATAAAAACAAATATTTTGTTTGTTTATATTGAAATAGCTTTCAGATTATATTTGCATATTGATATGGAAAGATGAAACCGTCCCGTGGATATGAAGACATTTAAAGATAAATATATTTGTGGCATTCAGAACATTTTTATCTTCAGTATTTTGTATTCAGTATCTTAAATGGCATTACAAATACTCTGTGCAAGCCTGTTTCACCGCTCACCAAACATCAGATATTCAACCGCCCAGCATTGATATTTATTATTTTTGTGTCCCAGTTTGACTAGTGCGTGAGCCAGTTAAATCCAAAGTGTTGATATATTGACGAAAGAACCAATGTATATGGGCGACGGTGATCACTTACCAATAGGAGGTCCATTTTATAATAGAATACTTTTCAGCAAAGCCACGGAGTTTTGATGTATTTTCATAGACAATATATTAATATATTGAAATCGTTGTTGCTTGTACAATATTAATTAAACGATAATAATATAACTTTCAAATAAATAGTATAGTTTAAGATCTTAATTACGTATGAGTTGTAAAGGCTTAAAAAAATAAAAACAAGGAAACATACTACGAGTATCATTAATTTCAGACGGATAATTTATGCTTCGGGTACACGCAACGACTTGCAGCGCTGTAGCGGTCGATACTGAATACAATATTGGCTGGCTTCTTCATACAAGTAAGTGTCGGCTATTAAATTCTTCAGCATTTAAATGTATAATCAAGACAGAGACAAGAAATATTTCCCCTTTTCAAATAAATATATATATAAAACATATTGGTAATGTAGTAGTTTTTTTTTTTTATATAGGCAAAATATATAGGCAAAGATGTTATTAGTCTTAGAAATCTTTAGCAACATTCCATAATAAATGTCTAATGTGAAACATTGAAAATTACTTCTCGAATATGGTCATATATTTTTAACACAGGATTGGAAAAAAAATCTTGTAATGTCGTTGGTTCTGGAACTTTTTTATTTCCAATCCTATCGACTGCCGTCTACTTACCGTCTACTTACCGGCCCATCTGATTATCAAAATACAGAGTGCACTTGCGCTTGCGCAATTATTTACTATAATGTGTAATGGCTGTTTTAGCTGTATCGTAGTCATTGATATGGATTATATTTAATATATTATTTAGTCATTATAAATTGATTATTACTTGTAAGTACTCTAAACCTATGACACGGTCTAATGTCATTATTTTTTTTTTATATCAAATTGTTAATCAAACTTTTTCTTAAAATTATCTTCTAAGCAGCCAGTTCTGAGATATTGAAGTCAACATTGACAGCTTACTCTTAGCCTCAACTCTTTACTCCTTTGGTTGTGCAGTAACAAAAGTTTCTCGGGAATAATTAATAGTACCATAAGCCGACCGCGCTTACAAAGTACTGTCCTCTACTTACTACGTTCGCCCAAACTACAACGAACGAACAATGCACTTTAGTAATAACACTATTTAACGAACATTTGTTACATATTCAGTTACTTTATAACTTAATGTAATATATACATAGTCCAGTAGGCTCAGTGGTCAAAATACCTAATTCAAAGCTGAAGATTGTAAGTCAAATCCGGCCAGTAAAAGTACAGTACCGGTTGAGTTTTCAGGATCTTTATTTCGTTTCTTCTCGGAATTAACATTCCAAACCAAAATTCAATTAATTCATGATATGTCTTTTGTAACGCACTGCTGTTAATAATTTTTTTTTACCTGGGAATCCGGCTTACGTGGGAATCTTACCCAATAAAACCATTCTGATGGTCGTCTTCGGCACGGATCCGCAGAGCCGTCAGAAATAGTAAATGCGAGCTTCAAATAAGCCTCTCTCAAGACACCGAAACATTTTTCTTGTAACTTACAAACGCTCAAAACACGAACAGTTCGTAATATTGATAAAGCTTCTTAGATTCCTAATCAATGACGTTTCGTTTTAATATGATGACGTCACTTAATACTTTATAATATTAAAAATTAATTTTCAGATGTATATGAATCAAAAATAATATAAGTAGCACGTGTTAGCGACTAGCCCTAGCCCCCAATATGGTGTTATGCCATTGCATTATATCATTAATTATATCAATATTATTATTATTACATATTATAAATATATACAATTATTATTGTAATCAATTGATCAATAATTTGTACAACTTTAATTAATATTATTTTATATGGAATAACATTTAATACTGGCATGTAACACTATTTATTATTTTAAAAATGATTGATTTGCCATAAGAAAAACAATTGGACGAGGATTGATGAGATTGGAGCATCATTGTAAAACATAATTTTATTTTGCCATCCCGAACTACTGAAATTACACACGCGATCATTTCACGGCGCGTATTCAAATCTAATGTCTATTAAACGACGTAAGCGAACTAGTCAACAATAGTACGTAAATGCAAATTCAAATATCGGGGAATCTTGCAAATGACATTATTAATTAATATTATGCAAATGCAATATTCGCAGCTCAAACCGCACACTAATTTGCGGCTTCCTTTAATGTGACAATACGTTGTATTTTATATACAAATAAAAATCATAACTTACTCGCTAATCTAGGAATTATCGGCCGATTATTCGATAATCACCCGTTAATATCTCCAAATAGGTGGCTGAGCTGAATATAGGGGGCTATTCTACTAACATATAATGGTTATGATACGTTCCTGATTTTGAACGGTTATGATATATTCCGAGTCAACTTCGACAATTTCTCATAGAAATAATAATGTAAACTATATTAGTTGAATAAGAAATCGGGTGAACGGCAACGATAACGTTTTGATTCGATTTCGATAAAGTGTGTCGTTTATGTTATAGTTGGCAAACGAGCAGGAGGCTCATCTGATGGAAAGTGACTAGCATCGCCCATGGAAATTTGCAAAATTTCTTAAAAATCGTGCTGTTGTGGATTTGAATGAACATGATAATTTGTTAGTAAAATTTGAGGCTAAATTATCGAGTGAAAGTTTGTGTGTGTCTTTTATAGTTTAATTTACATCACTTAGCATAAATAACAATATTATACCAATAACGAAAAAATAAGTAAAAATTAACAGTACGTAAATATCCCACTCTGTTTTGAGAAGAAAATTTGAATTATTCCACTGCCGCAGCCGTTGCTCCAATGATCCAATGCTATATGTATGTAAATTTTCCGAAGTTATCTTAACTGCCAAGTAGGAGATTAATTATAAACACATGAAGTACATGAAAATTCAGTTATGCCCGTGAATTTGAATCCGTTAACCAGAACTAAAGATTCATAAGTGGCCACTGCGCCATTTCGGCTCTCAACGCAACATAACTTTACCAATATTTGTAAACCGATTGCAATGAAACAAAAAAGTTGTAACTCTACTCTATTGTACTCGACAATAATGAAAACTTATATTTCGAAGTTTTTACGCGATAAATAAGTAGTTCTCTTGAATTGCGCCATCAATTTTCTCTGCGGCCATTTGTATATATGTAACATCAAATGCCTCTATTTAGTACAGTTGTTCTCTAGTTAATTACGCTTCTTCGATTTTAAATATTAAAAAGAAATTCAAAAAAATCCAAAATCAGTGAGTAATAATAATAATGGCTTTCATAATTTAAAATGTCTTACCTTGCTGTACCAGTAGCTATATAGTAAAAACATATACAAAACGTCCATAAATAATACTTGTTTTCTAGAGAAAAATAAAAATAAACTGTAATAAGATATTCTACAATAAATGTAGAGAATCCTGTTATCACCCTAACACACTCCGTTTCTTTTTCAATTGTTTTGTTTACATTTATAAAAAACTACTGAGCGCGTCCACTGGCTTTCTACTGTCGCCATCGAATCGATCGCCAAACGGCGCATTTTGACAGATCCCTACATCAAATTCATCCGTGGATAGTAAACACTGCACATAAAAATCATATCAGGTCATCCTGACTGATTCAGGCGTATGCAAGTCAATCCAAGACAATGGCCTACACCGTTGCCGTTGTGGTTGCTTCTTCTCGTAGCACACGAACAAGCTACGAGCTACGAGTAGAAGCATTTTCCCTACCTGATCGTCAACCGAGGTTGGAAAAAAATCTTAAGGACGAATTTCATTTGGAGTGATATATCTAAAATTTCAAGGCGAAGTCTATTACTTAACATCTATGCCTTAGAGGCCAGTAATAGCTAATTATTTGTTTTAATTAATTCCATGATTGCAATAGGATGCATTAAAAAAAAAGTTTTTGAAGAATTTCCACGCCTAAATACTTTTGGGAGCTGTCTTAAATAAGTACATGATATGGTGTAGTGATTAGAATTTTGTTTTATTTAATATCATAACATTTATAACACGAAATTACAAGTCAAGATGAGACGTATTTAGATTCCGTTTAAAATGTATACTTACATCATGTTATTGAAACTCATTTTATTTTAAAAATAACGTTCATAAAATCATAGTAAACCATCTTTCGTATTGATATAATGGAAGCCAAATTAAAAGCAAACATTTACGTCGACTGCAAACTCAGAGACAAGAAAAAATCAGTTATCTGTATAATTCGCATTCCACTGACTTCGTTATAAAACTTTGTTAACAAAGAGTAATTAACATTCTGTTTAAACAATTGTCAATTTGGGCTTACAGTGCGCGACAACCCTCATAGTGCCGTAGCGTCAGCTACGGACGGCAGTAGACAGTTGGGCGCCGAATGAATCGGCCACTAGTTGAGCGACGGACTGAAGTTCAAGTTCGGAATATTGAACAAAAAAAAAACCGCTATAACCTATTTGTTGCGTTACATTATCTGTGTCTTTTATTTTTGGCGCGAAACTGATAATTAGTTTGAACTGAAACAATTAGAATTTATTTATCAAAAAATTTTAACATTTTAAGGTTGAGTGAATTTGTAAAAACTTTGTGTTTGTGTGTTTTTGTGAGAATTTTATTCTATTTAAAGTCGATACAAGTATATTGACCGTATAAAAATAGTATCAACTTATCAACGAAGTTTTAAAACGGTAAGTTATACTAACAAAATCTTTAGAACTTATGGATGGAAAACTTGTTTTTACTAAACTTTTCATATTTCATTTTATATGATCAAATGTTTTTCTTGTACAATAATTTATAACAAATAAATGTATTATATTATTTTGGGTTCTGATAAATACTTCTTGGTAGGATAAGGCGAGAATATTGGTAAAGGAACAGATTAATATTGCTTATCATTATTTTAAAAAAATCATGTTTAGCAATCGTTGTAATGTTAATTGCAGGAATTTTATTGTTTTCTTCCTCTCTGAAAATGTGGCGCAGAGTTACAAAAAAGATAGAATCGAAGTCAATAGCAGTTAGAAAATATAACGAGACTTTAATTGTTGGATAAATAAATATATTCTAATAACTAAAATATTTTTTTTGGAATAAAATATCAATAACCTTTTTTTTTTTATTTAAAAATTAACACATAGTATTTTTCTCTAACATTTTAATGGTACAAAACAATTAACAATTTTTAAATTAATTTTCCGATTACGTTATTCCAGTAACTGAGTAAGGTTACTGGATTTTTTATGGGGTTTGGACAAATGGCAAAGTTGTTTCTTCGCATCAAAACTTGTTGATTTATATTTAAAGAATAAATTCGTAAATACATATAAGCAAATTATTTCACTGACTTTATGGGTAATATTTTAGAAGATTTATTTTTGATAAATATTTTTATTGCAAAGATTGATAAGACAAATGAATTTAAAGCTTATCACGTTGGACATTAATCTCGTGGACAATACTGACTTACTTTTAATAAAACCTTTTTATATACCTTGATTTTAGAAACTGAAATGATCATTTGATAATTTCAGATATATAACAGTAAATAAAAAGCGAAGCCTTCTTATAAAAAAGTTTTTTAATTTATGATATAAATTATTTAAAATTGTTATATTTAACTTACAAAATGTAAAGGAAACGTAAAATAATAAAGTATTATATAATTTTTTATTATTCTTGAAACCCTAATAAGATATTTGACCAAATTATACCACACTTAGTAGTTTACCAAAAACTAACCTTTATAACATCACAAATAGAAGAATTATTATGATTTATATCATTATGCGTATTAATTTACATTGATTAAATAATATACTTAAACGTGCTCACATTCGTGTGTTTATTCATTCGCCTTTGAACACGTAAAAGTATTTTCGTCACTAATACGATCACAGGTTATAACACGTTATTAACAGTTCACTGAATTTATGAGCAAAGTGAAATTCAATGGCTTTATCAAATATGTGGAACATCTGGATATAATAAAGAAAATAATACATATCAATGCAATACATTGAACGTCAAATAAATCATGTTTATCGTAGTCTTACACAGAAATAGACAGTAATCATAAAATATCAAGAAAATCCATCTATAAGGAGAATTGTGCGAAATTGGAGCACACGAAATTCCATTCGCATGGAGTGAAAAAGATTGTGAGATGTCTTGCACCAAAGTTCAGTAAAAACTGTGAATATGAAGATGACACGAAAGTTTACGACAAAAAATCGTATCAGTTTTTTTTTTTTCATTGATTTAGAAACTGTCAATGTATAATTTTTCATCGACCCCGACGGCGGCGGCGTGTGATAAAATATACTTGATGTCATTTTTTATTATTAATATTTTGGCATCCTGACTTTGAAATAAAAATAATCTTTATTTATGGATGTAGCATGTATGATCATTATTACATAACAATTCCCTTAACTTACTCCCTTTTAAAACTGAATTCTAGACGTTTCTCTTCCATCATACTCGTATGCGGATTTGGATAAATATTTTGTTTAAAATAATAACTGTCGCGGAAGAGCGTACGTACGAAATAATGATACGTGAGTTTTACTGCTACTGCGTTTAGGAATTTTAATGGACTTAAATTGATATATTTTTTTTAAATATTAAATGTATATTACGCTTTGTTAGCTTATTAAACATACGTATTTGCATATTATTTCTGTTGTACTGAGCTTGTAATAATAATATTTTTAAATTTATTATTTTATAACAAAACAAAACTTAAAGCGTGTTTCTCGTGAATATCTTAATAAATACTATTTTTAACGTTAACGTAAGCGCCACTAGCTCTCTCTCTCTAACTGTTCGTAGACATTCACATCTTGTCTGTAAAACTATACTTATTCAATGTCACCCAATAATCCCAGATAAAAGACCTAGGCGTTCTTAGAAGACATATTTTACGAAAAAAGGGGAACGAATCTGGGATCTAGATTCTCATCCAGGTGAAGGTGATGATAGTCTGAACACAATGATATATATGCACAGTTCAATTGTCGCTCTCATCTCACTCATCTTTTGATGTATTCTGTATAAATAAGTTTATGATTCTCCTATCAGTCTACCAAAAACTCTAAGAAAAAAAATATTTACAATTGTCGGTGTTGCATTAATTAGTTTTTACTCGTATAGTAAGATCAATCAAATTTGTATTTTAAATTGAAACATTTTTTAGTTAGGGCTTTTATTAGGTAGCCACTAAGCGCCAGCCATTATTAAGAATTTTATTTTATTTCCACAATGGTCATTATACTTAACCACATAAAATAAACTAAATAAAATAGTCTGAAAGATCATTTATTGTAGTATTCTTATTAACACAATACAAAAGGGTTATTGTATACTAGCGACCTGCCCGGCTTCACACGGGTTCAATTAATAAATAAAGAAAATGATATTATATAAACATAATTTATACTCTATAGTCCGCAGGAATAATGTACTTTAATACCAGTCAATTTTTTTATAGAATTGGACCATTCGTTTCTGAGATTACCCCCAATATACAAAAAACTAATTTTACGCCTTTATAATATTTTACTGTAGAAATTGCAGGCTTAATGCTAAATAAAGGTAACCTTGTAAAGTGCAGAAAATAATTTACCCATACTCACACATAAAAATAACCAAATATACACGAATACACACATATAAAGAAATATATGTGACATATTTAAAAATCATGGAATTAAATGGTAAATTAAATAATAGAAAAATATATCAGAAAAGTCTTTGGGCGGTGAAACATGCTAGTCCGCCTTCATATAAAAAATAGCGGCTTAAATATTTGATCGAGTTGCTTCAGAGTAATAAACACTCCTAAAATCCACCAGTGTCTACAATTACTCAAGTCACAATGATTAATGATCAAGATGTAAGAATAACAGAAGCATCGTTTATGCCCTTTGTACACCCAGTCGGGTCCGTTCCCAATTTTAGGTGAGATGCATTATTAATGTTTGGTTTTTATCGCTTTCAGCGAGTTATATAATGCCTTTAATCTTATTATTTCGTAAAACATTATTTGATGCTTTTTATATTAATAAATTAATACAGATAGGTAAACGTTTTATTGACCTTATTTATATCAAAATTGATAATATTAAGAAAACATTGAAATTAAAATTTATAAATTCAATATAAAAGATTCTGCTTTACCTACTTACCGTTATAGAAGTCAAAGTAAAAATATACCCCTTGGAATATAATATAATTAAAACAAAAAAAAATGCGTTTACGAATCATTACTATAATTTCGTTAAAATTTTTGGTACATAGTCGTAAAGAAATTTTATTTTTCAAAAAAGGAATATCAAGTGACATTATTAACTGACAAGAACTTTTGACACGAATGTACGTTACATTTATAAAAGAAAACAACTCTATGTACGTCACTGTAGTTTACATTTATCGTAAAGAGTATATAGTTTTGAAAGTTGTGGTATATGAATCTTTATCACGAGCGCTTTAGTAGCTGAGTTATGATGATATTTCTATATCTTGCATACAATGAAGTGCCGAGAGAACACGCCTACGTTATGCTCGAGTGACTTCTGGTTATTTTGTAAGGAATCCCTCATAAATGTGGCTCGTTCACTAGTGCTCCCCTTTCGTGAAATAACGTGACTTGCTTTTTAATTACATTAAAATTTCTGTATATCAAGTTATATACTATGATATTATAATATATTCTAAATAAATTTTAAGTTATTTGTATGCAATTTAAGGAACAGAATTTCTGTTTTATTTTGCCAGAACTGTTTTCTTTATTTAGTTTTGTTATAAAATAACTGCCTTGTTTATCTAGTAGCTCATATGGCTCTGTTTTCGAGTTCCTGGATACAGACCCAGGGTTGGGCTACTAAAAAATATTGGCTTATAGAAGTTGTTAGTGTTAACCTGGTCTTGGGCGTAAATTCTATGTAGTCGAGTCTAGCCGAGATGCCCCAGTGGTTAGAACGCGTACATCTTAACCGATGATTTCGGGTTCAAACCCAGGCAAGTACCACTGAATTTTCATGTGCTTAATTTGTGTTTATAATTCATCTCAAGCTCGGCGGTGAAGGAAAACATCGTGAGGAAACAAGCATGTGTCTAATTTCAACGAAATTCTGCCACATTTGTATTCCACCAACCCACATTGGAGCAGCGAGGTGGAATATGCTCCAAATCTCCTCAAAGGGAGAGGAGTCTTTAGCCCAGGAGTGGGAAATTTACAGGCTGCTAATGTAATGTAAAAATGTTAATGAGTCGGATTACCGACCCATCGGATTATGAGAGCAATAGAGCTGCACATATTTGACGAAAATGGCTGCTGTAACTGAAATTGGACTTCGCTGTGTAGAACAAAGATTTTATCCAGTGTCTAATCTAAGTCCTATCTATAGTTGTGAGTATGCTGGAGCAGGAACCGTCAAGGGCATCTCACCACAATGCGCGAGTATTAATTTATTCAGCACAGTCTGTCTTATTCTGTCGAAATTAAACTTAAGTATCTCGTGAATAGGGATATCAAGTGTATTGGTATGTTATGATGAGTATTAAGTCAGCCAGGAGGACATCGCCGTAATTATATCTTGTGTCTCAGTGCGTAATGTGTGTAATCCTTTTTTCTCGATTTTTTATGACCATAGACATATAAATATTTTAGATTTATTTCGACGCCATCGTCATTCAGATTTGTGTTTTTTTTTTTTTAAGTTAAAGTATATTTTCATGATGAAATATTTGTTTTTATTTTCGATCTTTACTTATCTTCCAACGAATATCTTTAGTACCTCACCTTGGTAGCTGGTAGAACTTCTAAAGTTTTTTACTATGTCACATAAATCAACGTTTTAGCTAAACGCGTATATACTCTATACTAATTTAGAACTTAACAAAACTTAAATTCGAAACTATTTCAAATATGCACCTGACTTAGACGTCACAGGCAAAATAAATCCTGCACGACGAACTCTCGACTTGCTGTACCCTTTTTTAGCCACAAACGTTGTTAACGAATTAATAATAATAATCAATTTATTTATTCCCTCCCACAGACATTATATTATTTTGCGTATTTTTCATACTCTTTAATAATATGTGTGTTTATCCTAGGCTACTATATTTCAAATAAAACACTCGTATATAAATAAAATACATTTGATATTAGAGACAAAGCACTAATACTGGTTACACGGTAATGAGTCAACGATCGTACAAGTAATACTGTTTGATGAAAATGACAAATTGAATTAATTCAAATACAGAGAGGCACATAGAAAGGAAGATAATTGTGGTAAATATTTCGCTCCGATTCATTTCCAGAACAGTATACAATAATTATAAGTAATTGTACTGAAGATAGGAATTAATAATTAATGTTATTTATTAATGAATAAATTTAATTGCGTTTATTTGCATAGGAATTATTCATATTCCGGCTTTTATTATATATAAATAAATAAAAACACCTACTGTACAAATCGGACCGCTCGGTATGGCGGACCGGATGTAGTAAATATATTAATAAGCAAAGCATACTATTCAACACAAGACAAGATTATTAACATTATAAAAAATTGTGGAGCTTGTACTTGTTGAATTTTGGACAGGATATATTATAAATATGCATAGTAAACAAATAAAAATATAAAGCTATGTAAGTTAAATACAAAGTATAATTGTATTTAAAAAACATAACTTTGTATTTTAAATGTTGGATAAGAGTGACTATTGAGTTTCTGGTTGGTTTATTCTTGGTAGAATGTACATTCCAAACTAGTGGTAGCTTCATTTAATATAGTTTTGCAAAATGACGATCAAAACGACGAAATCAAAAGTGGTTGTAAAAGCCAACTCGAATAAAATTTATTTTGAATTTAGTTTTGAATGCTAGCAGCATTTCCCCGTTCAAATGCAATTCAGATCCTCTAGGTTAAAAATGAACCAGCACTCATGTCACGAAATAAGGCGGTGCAGGTGTTATACTTTTAATAAAGGTTTTTAAGGCACTATTATTCCAAGGTCCAAGTATTATCTCCAAATGGAAATAAAGACTAATATTTTCCTTTCTCTTTATAAGTTTTTCATCTGCGGTCCCAGCCCTGATATGAAACGTCCCACAATAGAGCCTCTATCGTTACCGAGTCAGTTTATTAGTCCTACGATTCATTCAACAACATCACAAATTCCACGGGACTCAATAAGATCAGGAACATCAAAAGTGACAAGAGCCTATTTTATTTTATCATTAAGAGAACCGCGACGATAAAACCTACCCGACTTCCTTGGACGAGAAAAACCTTGTAAGACGAACGAGTCCACCTTTTCACATGGGCATCTGTTGAAAGCACAGCGGTGTTCAGGCGGGGACCAATTGTTATGCGGAAATATTCATTGTTAATATATTTCTAATTATCATTAAATATAGACCGGGAGATGATGACACAAAATACTAGGTCATTTGTACCAGTATGGCGGTTCTTCGGGGGTCTAATTACGTAAAGGCAAAAAGGAAAATGATGGTCATAGCGCTCGCACCGGTGGCCCAATCGCGTGGGCGTTAATCGAACGCGTCGGATAAATAACGAGTGTCGAACGATTTGTTCCACAAAAATGCTTGTATTTTCAGATAGTCGAAAAAAAAAGACGTAGGCGGTAGCGTAATGCCACACTTCTCGGGTGTGACTTACAGCCCGCCATACCGACGCGAATACATGAATTTAAATAAAACAATTCAACCATTTGTACCAGGCTAATTTTTGCATAGCTAATCATCGTCGAGTAGCCATTCATGAAAATCACCATGCCATACTTTTCCGACAGTTCCCAATGGCCGCCATACCACTGCAAAGGAGTTAATTTTTTTTTTTTCGCCAAGCGATTTGTACCACCCTGAAACTTTTTTTAACAGTTCCCTGTATCATCAAAAATAGAAATCTGATAATGTCATACCTGTCCTAAATCCTGAATACTGAGTCCTGAATCCTGAATACTGAGTCCTGAATCCTGAACCTAAACCCGCATGGAGCAGCGTGGTGGAATATGCTCTAACCTTCTCCTCAAAGGAAGAGGAAGCCTTAGCCCATCAGTGGGAAATTTACCGGCTGTTATGTAATATATATATATACATATACTTGTATTATACCGGTTCATTACTCTGTATCGACATGGCGGTTGTTTGTAAGAGATGCTTAGAGCAATGAGGCCTTCGTACACTTATGTACATAAGTTCCTATTCTCTAGCCTCACTGTCTTTTTTGTTTTTATTATTATGTAAATTTTGAAATAGGAATAATAATTACGAGGAGACGAAATTCACGCTCGTAACGTAAATAGTTTAAATAAAGCGGGTGAGACTGTGAAACGTGATTACTTCTTTAATAATATAATATAATCAAGCCTTTCTTGAAATACGTTATATATTCTGTTCTTTTTCTTTTTTTTTATGATATAGGTTAGTGGTCGAGCAAATGAGCCACCTAACGATAAGTGGTCACAACCACAGACAATAGCGCTGTAAGAAATATTAACCATTCATTACATCGCTAATGCGCCACCACCCTTGGGAATTAAGATGTTATGTCCCTTGTGCCTGTAGTTGCACTGGCTCACTCATCCTTCAAACCGGTATCATATATGATGAGTGGTTGGTACCTACCTAAACATGCTTGCACAAAGCCCTACCAACAAGTATGACTTATAAGTCAACAAAACTACTAAACCATCACTATAGTGTTGGTTGTTGGTTTAGTAGTTTCGTTCAGTATAGATGAAACTTACAATAACATTAAGTAATTATATATAAGGAGTATTAACAGATGATATAACACATCTAGTCATTACCATACACGCACAAAATACACACGCTTGTATAAAATCCTTTTTACTGTTACTTTGGATTTTAGCGGTATTAATAATTTATTTAAATATGGAATCAGTTTACGCGTTAGTGTCGCTCCAATTACGGCCGTTAATATTGAAATACAGACTTAAACTAATACTAGCTATTATCGATATAATCGTTCTAAATAAATAATTTATATTTATTTACATACTGTCCCGGAAATTAATACGTATTTTATATCGATACGTAGTCTGGTAAGTGAGATATGTGGAAAAATCACAAAAAAAGTCCACGCAAACGGAATAAGTTTACCAGTAGTCAAATAAAATTCGAATTTAAAAATGGAACGTTCAAATATACTCAAATCGAAAAAGGAAATTCGATATTGTTGACAGAAACTATTTCTTTCCAAAAAATGACGGTATGTACATTATTCGAAATAAGATCTCTTTGCTGGCTTCCAAAGAGGTTTCAAGCAACCAACCTAAGCTCTATATAAACTTTTTACTGAGTACTACTTAAACACGTTTAATTAGTGTAACTTTTCTACTTAAAGTAAAGGTTTATTATGAGAAGTTTGTCTCATTATAACAACGGAATAAAATGTAGAAGCTCAGCAGCTAAATACTGAAAGGATAATTTATATTGTATGAAATACTATTAAGAGAGGAGATGCTTATTGTAATACCTAATTGGACTACTAATTAAATATACGTAAAACTTATACCAGATGATGCAGTGCGTTTCAGAGAAGGTTTTATTATATAAGAACCTTCGCTGTGCAGTTTCGCCCGCTTTATATTTTGACTATAGGAGGTGTCGAATCTGAATTTTATGTTTTTGTATTAAAACTTAACAAAGAAATCAAACAAATAAAATGTAAACAAACGATCTAGATAATCAAAAATTTCAACCCTCAGCGTAAATTTTATATTAATCTATACTAATATTATAAAGAGGTCAAATTTGTTTTTTTTTTTGTATGTAGATACATAATGAAAGAGACATTATTCTGTCTAGCGTTATATTTTTTCTTTTTTTTTTTGAGCCTTAATGGCCCAGTGGTTAGAACGCGTGCATCTTAACCGATGATTACGGGTTCAAACTTGTTTATAATTCATCTCGTGCTCAGCGGTGAAGGAAAAACCATCGTGGGGAAACATGCATGTGTCTAATTTCAACGAAATTCTGCCGCATTGGAGCAGCGTGGTGGAATATGCTCCAAAACCTTCTCCTCAAATAGAGAAGAAG
Source organism: Vanessa tameamea (assembly GCF_037043105.1). Classification (NCBI taxonomy): domain Eukaryota; kingdom Metazoa; phylum Arthropoda; class Insecta; order Lepidoptera; family Nymphalidae; genus Vanessa; species Vanessa tameamea. Next base: position 4,248,123 of record NC_087332.1, on the reverse strand, counting down.
CCTTAGCCCAAGAGTGGGATATTTACAGGCTGTTAACGTATGTATGTTATATTTTTTAAAGTTAAAATAGGTAGGTAGGTAGCAAGTTGCAAAATAGGGTTAGTACCTCATAGACATTGGCAATCCAAGAAATATTAACCATTGCTTCCTGTATATCACCAATGTGCCACCAAACTTGGGAACTAAGATTTTATGTTATTACACTGACTTACTCACTCTTCAAACTGGAACACAGTAATAATAAGAAGGTATTGCTGTTTGGCGGTAGAAAAAAAATGCGATGAGTGGCTAGTACCTTGATTCCCCAACATGAAGTGAGGTGTATATGGGACTAGCCGGTGCCCAGGCCGCCTAGCGTACCCTAGTACACCCATTAAAAAAACCAGCGGTACACTCTTCGCCTCCTCGACGGGCGTCACCGTGACGCTTGCACAAACCCCTACCACAGACTGTGCATTTTTTTATTTATTTATAATATATAATATTATATCATAGCGTAATATAATAAATACGATAAAGGATGAAGAAGAATGTTAAATATTGCCTTTACACCTTTGTTTCGTTATCCAATGTTTTGACAGCTGATTTATTCTTGTACGTTCTGTCGAATATCTGAGGAGCTCATGTGTTATTCACGTCGACTCTTAAGCCAGTCTTTGTCTGAATTACAACGCGATTTATTTTATTTTGATACGCAATCATTCTAAAGACAACACTTACAGATATATATATATATATAATTTAGATTTATTTCTTTCTTAAATACATGTTTTAACCAATCTCAGAGCTTTGTTCCAGTCTCCAGAAAAACACAATTTTGTACTTCAAGATTTATTTAGAATCACAATTCACTTGTTACACTTGCCGATGTTCCTAACGGACTGCCGCACATTTTATAATTTCAACTGACAACAACAATTCGTTATAGTGGAGTAACTCATCACGTGTTTACAATCAATTGACAGTCTCTTAAAATTACAACAAAACTAAGTGCATAAAACATAATAATTTATAATAAATGCTAATATAATAATAATAATTGGTAATAAATGCTAACACATGTCTATAATATAATTATTTTATTAAAATATTATACAACCATTTTTTTTTTAAAAGAGTGTTATGTGTTTGAGTATGTTTCAAATACCTGTATCTGACAAATTTAATTTTGTACTCTTTATATTTTATTCAATGGTAATTTAATTATATATTTAAATAATAATTTTATATGTATATATATTTCTTAGTAAATATTGATGAAAAATATTAAATACATAAACGAGACCGAATCTAAGTGAATTTAGAAAAAAAATTTGAAGTAGATAGTAATAAGCATACTACGTAATGATAATTCAAGTAACTTACTTTAATACTTATTTAACATACATAAATAGAAAGCCTTATAATTCTCAAAATATATAACGTTGATAAACGTTCGTGATACTAAGATACCAAAATTTTCTGATAGAAATCACAGTCGCACAATATTAAGTTATTCGTTTTATCAAGACTAAACTGTAACGTCTTGCTACGTTCCAATAAATGTCGCTGAACTCAATTTAATAGCAACTATACTTATGGTACAAAACATTATTTACCATGTACGCTGGCTTAGTTCCAGAAAATAAAATCACAAAAACTGTTTAAAAATTTATATTATCGCTGGCGAAAGGCGACGTGGTTTGTTAGTACCATAATATATAATATTAACATTTCCGAAAGTACAATAGAGGTGGCTCTATTATATATATCAACACGGTCGTGTCGTAAAAGCTGACTAGAGGAATTTTTGTTAAGCGCATCATATCGAGTACGTAGGCGCCTCAAACACTCGTTGAATAATTTGCGTCCTGCGGGCGGCTTGCCGGAAAAGTCTGCCAAATTCCATGCGGTTCTTACAGTACTTCGCGCCTCAATAAAAACAATAAGGGAACGATGAATGTATATAAAAAACGAATATGTTAGATATTATTTTTTATATTTATATTTCGATTTCTTATATGAGAGCCGAGATGGCCCAGTGGTTAGACCGCGTGCATCTTAACCGATGATTTCGGGTTCAAACCCAGGCAGGCACCACTGAATTTTCATGTGCTTAATTTGTGTTTATAATTCATCTCGTGCTCGGCGGTGAAGGAAAACATCGTGAGGAAACCTGCATGTGTCTAATTTCAACGAAATTCTGCCACATGTGTATTCCACCAACCCGCATTGGAGCAGCGTGGTGGAATATGCTCCATACCTTCTCCTCAACGGGAGAGGAGGCCTTAGCCCAACAGTGGGAAATTTACAGGCTGATTATGTTTATTATTTTTATTTATATTAATTATAACAACTCATTCTGTATTACATAGAAGAAGAATATATAATATATTGTAATAGGGTAATTTACACGTAATTTATACGTGGTATCCTATAAGCGTACGTTACAGGATTGTATGTTTCACTTAAGAATTTTAAATATTTGCAAAGAAATAAATTAAGCAAAATAACTTACACGGGCTTTGGCCAGAAAAACTAATATAGCACTGTGCCCGGATTACTTTAGGGTAACGCTACATATATAGGATCTCTTTTCATTTTACAAAAGAGGTCTGTCCGATCTATTTATGTGTTAGAGAATATAGGATGTTTTTAACAAAGTATTCTCACTACTATTTACAATTGCTTCACAATATATTTACATCAATGTTATGTACATTCACAATAACATTGATCACTTCGATAGAATCGGTAATAATTACTGTATGAACACGAAAATTAAGGATAATCTTACGGCGACAAGTTTCCAACACCGGAAAGTAAATAAATCCTTCAAGATGCAAGGTATTCGTTTTGTTCGGGACAAATCTCCTTTGTTATAGCTGATAGTTTGGAATAGCGTGTTAAATATTTATAGCTCTTATATAGTAACAAAGACATAGTTATTATATTATAGCGTAACATAGTCAATATGGCCATTAATGTGCTTAACCTTAGATTATATACATATTAAAAGTATAAATAGCAATAGAAGCAATAGTAATAGTAAGTAAAATAAATGTATAGATAGGTGTATTAATAAAGTAAAAAATAAAGGTATTAATAGTAACACGATATTGGGCAGAAATGAGGGAATTAGATACAGCGGATTCATAAATATTGGACTTATCATAGGGATTAGGGTAATGTCCATAGTCGCGACGCTGGGCATGTAGGTTGGCGCCATGGTTATACCGCCATCAATCGGTCATCAGCGCCTCTTTGGTTAATCGAGCAGGTGACGATGACTTGGGGCACTGAGATGTAGTTGCGCTCCCTTACACCCCCTGTGGATGAGAAAGGTCGAAAATGGGGCTTAGTGGGGACTTATATCCCGTAGTGGACTGATGCAGGCTGATTATAGATTCATCAATGTAAATCACTTGTTAAAAGGACATTAATGAATAACCCAATACTTCATCAGTGAAAGTACAAATTTTTGGTGGATCAATAATTAAAATTGATAAGTGGGTTATCTTTTCTTACCTACATATTGCCTCCAACGGTGACAGGAGGGCTGATTCGTTTTTTTTCCTAGAAAATCGGATTTGCTATTCAACGCGGAAATGCTGGTAGTATTCAAGCTACCATTCCCCGCGGTCAAGATTTATACAGTATCTATTTTTAAATCATATTTGTATATATTTAAGGACTTAATGTTAAAAAATCTTATGTAAATAAAGATTATTGTTCATAAAGTAAGCACTAAATATCTTCTACTAAAGGATATAAAGTCAGTGAAAATTATTTTAAGCAATAGCTTAACAAATCCCTTGACACTAGAATAGTAAGTAATACCATTTAAATTTTAATCATTCCTCTAGTATAACTCTAGTGTAACTCTTGAATAGTATTGTATTGTGTTTTTTGTTGAATTTTAAAATAAATGAGAGAGATTATTTTATAAAGTATTCTTTTATTCCTCCTACACAAAGTATTTTAGACGGTGCAAATCTAGATGTTGTGAGATACTATGCGTCATTCCAATTATTCAGAAGGTTATATATGATTATTGATATTATTATTTTTGCCATTATATATTTATTCGCAAATTAATTTTTCAATAATACTTGGAATAAGTCAAAATCATAAAATCACACATTATTGTACCAATATGTTATATATAAATTACATGAAAGATGCAAAAGACTGTTTTAACGGCCTTGTCATTAAAACAGTGATGACTATTGAGCACACTAGTCCACAAATTCAAGGCCATCCAGTATGCTGCGTACCGAGCTAAAAGCTTGCAGTTTTTTTGGAGGATAAAATCAGAAACGATTTAGTTTGCAAAATTAACGGAAGGTCCTGTGAGCTGGTAACGTTGACCTCCTGCCAATTTTACCGTTGACCAGGAGAAGGTGGCGAGTGCTAGTTGCCGAAGAAAGACCACAGTGGCGTGCATTTGGAGAGGCTTATGTTCAGCAGTGGACGAATGTGGGCTGATGATGATGATGGAGAATTGTAACGGATAGTTCTTTACAAAAAAAGGAGCAATGCATACTGAACTTATTATATACGATAATTTAATAATATTTTTGCTTCAATAGTTAATATTGTTTCTGCTCTACTGTTGCTTAACTATATTAAAATTTCAAGACTGAATAATCTCTAGAGCTGGCGAACAAACTTTATTAAAGTTTGACTATATAATTTTACTTTTTGATATTAATGGAATACGTATTTATTATTTTAGTGAGAAGTTCAAAGAAAGGCTTTTTCATTGCAGTATTTTATACATTACTATACCCCTCGTATTTTTTGCATTTTCATTACAATTTCGGACACGATCTTTTCCTAACTTAATAATTTTATTAATCTCTTAATTTTACAGAAAAAAACGATTCATTTTTTACAATATCTCATACTTATACTGTTTTCGTTTCAGTGGAGTAATTTATACTCTAACTTACTTACCTTTTATCGTGTTTATATATGATATACAATTAATTGTTTCATTTTTGTCATATTTTCTTTTATTTTTTGGTATAGTTAAAAGAATGGCTATTGGGCCACTTGATGGTAAGTGGTCAAAAAATGACGTTTTAAGAAATATTAACCGTTCCTTACATCGCCAATATACCACCAACCTTGAAAAAGTAAGTTAACAGCAGTACTCAGTATTGTTGTGTTCCGGTTTGAAGGGTGAGTGAACCAGTGTAACTACAGGCACAAGTAATATCTTAGTTCTCAAGGTTGGTGGCGCATTGGTGATGTAAGGAATGGTCAATATTTTCTACAACGCCATTGTCTATGGGCGGTGGTGACCACTTACCATCAGGTGGCCCATTTTCTCGTCGGCCTACCGATACCATAAAAAAAAACATTTTAATGTCTTGTATCTGTAGTTACGAGTACACTGCCGACTCGCCCTTCCAAAACAGAATAATACTAAGTATTGCTGTTTAGGGATAGAATAGTTAATGTGTGGGAAGTACCTACCCAGACGGGCTTTGTGCAATATATAAGTTATATAGTAGAATATCATTTACTATAGAACGATCAACATTGTATAGAAATTTGAAACTTTCATGACGTAGAGTGCAAGTGCTCTTCGGCTGGTCGAAGATCTTCTCTTTTCTAAAGAAGAAGATTTGACCTATTGTAATAAGAAAAATCTTTAAGCCAATCGTTTTGAAATCAAACTTAAACGCAGTGAACTGAGATCAACTACGCTACGGGTAGACGAAAAGTTTTCAATAATAATATTAAATTTTATTAAAATTGTTGAGATCGATGTTCAAATTTTTCAAAAATAACGACCACAAAGTTTGGAACGATTAACTTTCATACAACGATCTGTTATATCTCGATTTGAGCCGAAATCGTAACTTTTATTTTATCTGACGGTTCAAAAGAGAGACGTATACATATGCCGCCGTCACGATCAGACTCAGGTAAAAAAGATATGATAGCGGTTAAAAACCGAGTAACATATATATATGTTAGGAATACCTTCAATTCAAATACATCATACAATGAAACGATCATAATGATGTATGATAAAGAGGTAACTTGGGAATAGGACGAAGGCATATTTAAATATAAATAATTTATATAATAATATATATAGGCATATCAATTGAGTATCACAATCAAATAAGGAGGAACTTCAAATCAAATCAAATGTATTTTATTCAAGTAAACCACACAATGAAGCGTTTTTGAATATTCAATATTTAGACACTATCATCGTTTCGGAAAGCAGCCTCCAGCGAGAATAAACGGCAAGAAACTCGCCTAGTTGCTCTTTTCAAATAAACAGATTTACAATGCTGTTATATTGTTGTTGACGACCTCCGTGGTCGAGTAGTGTGTACACCGGTTTTTATGGGTACGCCACTCGGAGGTCCCGGGTTCGATTCCGGATCGAGTCGATGTTGAAAAAGTACATTATTTTTCTATGTTGTCTTGAGTCTGGGTACAGTGCCATAACATAAGTGCTTTAGCTACTTACATTGGGATCTTATGGGAATATTTATTTATTTATTCATATACTATTAAACGAAGAGTCTACTTTATTTGTATTTTGTACTGGGGCGAAAATTAAATTGGATAGGATAATATTAGGACCTAAAATTTGTATGTGAATTGAAACGTAAATATTTTTACTACCCAGATGAAATTGCTAGCTCTGACTTACTATAATAACGTGAAATTAATAATTATAAAATATATTATTTGTTTCAATTGCTTCTTTGGCACTAAAATAATTAATGTTAAACGAAAGCTTCTATAAAATAATTGAATCAAATTAGCCTTGATGTTTAATAAAATTTAGTTAAGATTTAGTCTCAGTCTCAAATTCTAAAACACTGATCAAATATTAATTAGCTTTAATCTTTAACCCAGTGACACAAAAGTCGACCAATGAGCATTCAGATTTAAGCTGAATTAGTTAATCAGACTTTAACCAAAGTTTAAAAACCAGGAGATCAGTTTAAGTAAATGTTTCTTACAACATAAGAGTTTTGCAAAATATTTAAAGATAGAGTTTTAAAGTATCTTTTTATTTAAAGATAAACCTGTTTTAGTCACGACTTCATGATCGTGTGCATGTGTCAGTGTGCATGATGTATGAAATATTGCCAAAATGTCAGGAAAATTAATAAAAATGATATAATTGCAAGTAAAACCCCAATAGTACATATGAAATAAATCAGCAAAGGAGTTCTTGGTTTAAAGTATTTTAAAAGAGGAACTCCTTTGTTGATTATGTTTGATTTATCACATACAATTGTATGTGATAAATCACAATGTTCTTTATTCAAATAGGCTCATAAAAGCACTTTTGAATCATATTCCAGTGTTGAATTAAATTTAAAGCTACCACTGTTTCGGAAAGCAGATTCTGGTGATAATAATATCATTTACTGAACGGTGACATCTCGTCCTACTATTGCTTTGTTAATAAAGAAGAACTAAGTTTTGCAGCCAGGAGTATTACGTAACATATTAATCTGTATAATTAATAGAACATAACAAATATAATAAATAATAACATTTTAATCCGAAATAATTAAATGAAAAATTATTATTTAATAAGAGAAAATATATAGATCTAAAGAAATATATATGTAGTTATGTTTTATCCTGTAAATGTTAGAACTGTGTGGTAACGCTTCATCTTTTTCCGTTTCCGACTCCGCAAAGTCAATAAATCATTCTTGGGGCAAGGTATACGCTTCTATAATAAAATTCCGCAGACATTTTTAACTTTGCCGTTTCATAGATTCAAGTCAATTGTAAAAAATACATTGGTAAAGAAGGCATATTATTCGATACAAGAGTATATTGATGATAAAAAAGCGTGGAGTTAAAGCTTGTTGACTTCCAGGAGACATAACATACATATATAATTGTATTTAACTAACATAACTGTATTTTTAGATACTGAAAAAGAGTAACTACTGAGTTTCTTGCCGATTCTTCTCGGTAGAATCTACATTCCGAACCGGTGGTAGCTTTACTTTAAATAGTTTGTTAAACGACGATTCAAAACTGCTTGTAAAAGCCTACTTGAATAAAGTATATTTTGATTATGATTTTGATTTCTTCTTTTGAAGAAAGGATTTTTTGCATATTCCGCCACGCTGTACAGAAACAGTTCGGTAAATACAAGTGTTATATTCGACACATGCAGGTTTCCTCACGATGTTTTTCCATCACCGCCGAGCATGAGATGAATTATAGAAGTCGCAGGCAACTACTTTAATTAGCCATTCAATTAACCAAATAAAAAATCAAAAACAAGAGTCTTTATTCAAGATAGAGGCGTTAGACTTGCTTATTTATAGTAAAAATCTACCACCGGTTCGCAATTCAACACCTCAAGGTGTTTGATGATAATAACCGGCAAAAAAAAATCATATTTACAATTATTGTTTTCATATAATAACAAAAAATATGTTTACGTTATTTGAAACAGCCTGGAGGTGATCATCTCATTCTCAAGGTGTGCAATCAATTAAGAAGTTATTAGTTTTGTAATATCCTTTAGAAAAAACGCTTTTAGCGATTCTTTTAAATATTTCAATCAGCTTCATGAATGATATTCGCCAATATATTTTCCGTTTATAGAATTAGGTAATTTGGTTTAGGCTCTCCAAAAAATACTGAAAATTAAATCAGTTGGATATGACATAGCACAAATTAAGCACATAAAAACTCAATGCCTAAATTTTGAACAGGCAACATCCTCGGCTCAAATGTTTGTAACCAATTGTACATGTATTGCTTTTAAAATTTTAGCAAAATAAACACAATGATAAGGATGATAAGAATGAACCATTTCTATTATATGTAACTGTTCGTTCGATTCCATTCCACGGTATGTTACCAACGCATAAATTGGCAATCAGAGTCAATTTGATTTTAAGGCGAAACGTTCGGTGATCGTAATGACTTAATATCGCTTCAAATTACGGGAATGATTACGTTATTGGCTTTTCAACCTTTTTAAGTATTAAGCATTCATCGTGTTGTAAAATGTCTTAAGAAATCTTTTATTTTATATAAAAAAAAATACTTAAGTTTTTTTTTACATTAAATACATTGAAACGATAATTTATAAGCATAAGAAAGTTTCTTGTCTGTCTATATTTGTAATAAGTACTAATTAGTGCTAGTTTAAAGCATGCTCTTTATGTACATGTGCAAGTGAAGTTTACTTTACTATGGTAGATGATTAAAGAAAATTATTAAAGCGAAGTTCGATCACTATTATATGAGTCGTTAACTTGTGTTTTAAAGCTGAACAAATGTTACTGTTACAGTTCTTATAATATATATATATTGTACAATAGAGAGATGTAAAGTAGCATGCTCTTATTTTGTGATAAAAAAACAGCAGAGCGCTAAAACTTAGCATACTGTATCTATTACAAAGGTAGTCGTTTTATATGCACTTTTATTTATATGCTACCAAATAAGCATTCAAGGATATACGTATCTGATTAAAAACAACATGTGAATGTGCTATTACACACTATACGTATTCCATACAAAAAATGTATTCTATATTTTGAAGGTCTACATTTTTACAAATCTTCATAGTTTACCTTCACATAGTTACATTAGCAGTCTGTTAATTTCCCACTGCTGGGCTAAGGCCTCCTCTCCCTTTCAGGAGAAGGTTTGGAGCATATTCCACCACGCTGCTCCAGTGCGGCTTGGTGGAATGCACATGTGGCAGAATTTCGCTGAAATTAGACACATGCAGGTTTCCTCACGATGTTTTCGCACGAAGCACATGAAAATTCAGTGGTGCCTGCCTAGGTTTGAACCCGAAATCATCGGTTAAGATGCATGCGTTCTAACCACTGGGCCATCTCGGCTCTCACCATCAGCTATTCACCTTTAAGGTCTAGAATCATTGAACGCGTTATTATACTATAATCACCTAGATTTGTTTGAGCCGGATTTTGTAGTTAAACATATATTAAATTCATGAATATTGCCTCTAAGTACGTCAAATGGGGAGTTGATAGAGAGGTCACAAGTAATCACTCTGAGACCAATTTTATAGCCAGCTGTTTATTTATTCTGAAGGGGTAAACTTTGACTATCAAGCGTCCATATTTATTATTTATTTTATAATCAAAATTATATTGTTCTACTTAGCGAATAACAATGAAGAGCTCAGTCTTCAAATTATATATAATACCATTTGATACCATAAAGTATCATAAAATATGAATCTGGTATGCAAATATTGTTAATTTTAGGCCATAGTCATTTGTAATTAAAACAACAAGAATAACAACAACAGCTAAGTAAATATGAGAATTAGTAGTAAATATTAGTATTTCTCTACTATATTATGCATGTATTATGTAAACTTTACTCTTGAATTACTCTATCTATTAAAATAACAGCATTAAAATCCGTTGCGTAGTTCTAAATATCTTAGCCTACATAGGAACAGACAGACAGCAAAGCAAAATATATTTTTATTATCCAATATTAATAACGTTACCGCAAGACATAAATACGTCGACTTTCTTATGCTTTCAAAAATGTGTGTGTGTGTGTAAAAAAAATTCTTTGAAAACGTAGCAGTAGTATATAAACATTTATTAAAGTCATGTAAAAGAATAAATAATCATATATTGCACACATAAAAAAGCTATATATAAAAAAATGTGCAATATTCGATATTCTTACTAAAATAATTTAGTTTCCATCTTTCTTAGATCTTTTGTACACTGTACCAAGTTGTTATTATCCAGTCAAAATCCAATGAGCCATTAATGTAGGTTAGTTTGGGGTTTCAGTCACAACATACGTTTATTATACTAATCCGGTTTTATCCGGAAGCAGCCTGGCCGAGTCGCTTACGAAGGCGTACGTAACAAAACGATACTGCTGACCAGTTAGAAAAGAGATTTAAACAGAAATGTTATACCCCGAGCAGCTGATTAAAATGTTATCGTAACGTAACGTTATACATCATTGTGTGACGTCAGCTTTAAATGTGCTCAGTGTAGCACAACGCTTAGGCATCCGTAACCTGCACTTGTAGTCAAGATTAAAGATTATAATGTGTGATACATTAGATGGTAATTCGAATAACACTCAAAACACTTACACACAAAGGAACTTGTTTTGCAAAATGACGCCAGAATAGAACGCTTCGAGCATGAAACATGGCTCAGTTCTACAAATACTCAGATTGTAATATGATAATTTCAAATATGATATCTATTATCAAATTATACAAATCAATTTCCACCGTGTGAAGGATACTTAGGTATATACGTTTGGATCGCTGGCCTCACTAAAATTTATAGACACACATTGCCACTTACCACTTAAAGATTAGTGGCTTATTTTCCGACTCAATGCGAAGAAATTGCAAATATTGTAAAACTATGTTTATATCATTTCCTAGAATTTGTTCTATGGATGACCCCATTTTTATTTGCCTTTGAATCGTTTGTACGGTAACACATAATATAAGTTAAGTACTTTTATAAAACGGGTTTTTATGAGATTTTGTTGCCAATAGAACACACATTGATCATAAGAGATTTCTATTTCATATTTTTTTATTATGATATTGTAGATATGCGGACGAAGAAATGAGTCAACTGATGGTTAGGAGTCACCACTGTCCATAGAAATTGGCGCTGTGAGAAATATTAAACATTTATTATATCGCCAATGCATCACTTTGGGAACTAAGGTGTTAGACATAAACATAATAAAACATATGTGAGCCGAGATGGCCCAGTGGTTAGAACGCGTGCATCTTAACCGATGATTTCGGGTTCAAACCCAGGCAAGCACCACTGAATTTTCATGTGCTTAATTTGTATTTATAATTCATCTCGTGCTCGGCGGTGAAGGAAAACATCGTGAGGAAACTTGCATGTGTCTAATTTCAACGAAATTCTGCCACATGTGTATTCCAACAACCCGCATTGGAGCAGCGTGGTGGAATATGCTCCATACCTTCTCCTCAACGGGAGAGGAGGCCTTAACCCAGCAGTGGGAAATTTACAGGCTGATTATGTAAGGTGTTATGCCACCTTTCAAACCAGAACACCATACAAGGTATGGCGGTAGAATATCTAATGAGTAATTGGTACCTAGGAAGATACTTGTACAAAGCCTTACGACCATGTAAATATTTTACTAAGCTGCTTCCATTTGACCGAATACAAAAGCGGACAGTTCAAACTGCGAACAATGTCAAATTTACGTGCACGTTGTAGTCTCTAGAGCATCGAAAAGATGTTAGTTATCTTTGTGTTCTATCGATATTCGAATTAATGTTCCCTGTTTTCTCACCGAACCTTACTTTGCAGAAATAGATTCCGTCACCTGGGTGTACAAGCCGGTAAAAAGTAGTCATTCTTTGGACTACTTTTTGGAAATCATAAAAAAAATATTATTGTATACTTTTGCTGACCATAATTTCATAGCCCGATATCTTTTACCCCTCGAGGTACAAACTATTCAAAATGCTGGTCAATCCGGTAAAAACCTATTAAAATTAGTCATTAAAATTAATTACTGCATACCTAGTTTTCGACATCACATAGGTTGACATGTTCCATATACATGAAAACACAACGTACATGAAGCCATCTTTGAAATCGCCTAACATTTATAACATTTTCCTACGAGTCTAAAACAATGAAACACGCATTTTGGGACATATGTCAAAACATTTTCACCAGAAAAACTTCTAGCAAAGATAGATACGAAGACATATGTGCATATATTTAGTACATTATATATAGCTATGATAGAGTCAATTTGATTCATCACAACAGTGTCAGCATTGTCTTTACCTCAAAGTAATGACTAAATTAATATAACGTATCAAATGCTATGCTATGCCAATGCTGAATAATATCGCGAAGTAAAATATAATAAAAGTTTTTAGTTCATATCTGTGATGCACTATTTATATAATGATATTATAAACTAAAATGATATCCGAAACGTGTTGCAAAGTCTAGTATATGTGGTATTAGATTAGTAGTTTTATCAGTTAGGCATTACTTAAAAAAACTACTAATTTTGTTGGTATAAATAAATACTAGACATGAGTACTTCCTTATAAGCACAATGCTGAACAAACCATACAATTTTAGTTACGTGTATATTCATTGTTCCTTTAATTACATTGGCTCAGTGGCTAACTAACTATTCATACCGCAACACGGCATCATAAAATATTTGTGTGGATTACTTACACCGACAATAAGTCTTACGGCTCAAACAATAATTTACTTATTAAACATAGGATTACTTATTGATATTCAAAATAATATACAGATCCGTTCACTTACGTAGACGCCCTTTATGTTAAGACACTTAATTTTTTTAAAAAATAAGTTAAATAAATACAACATAATTTAATTTTTTTTGGTGCCTGTGCTCTTAGTCTTTACGTCAAGTCTCACGCATACTGAGATATCTCATAAGCACGTGCGTCACAATACTAATAAATACTAATGCACGCCGATAAAATAATTTCACTTGGAGGGGTGAGATTTCGTGAGCGAATAGATTTATACCCTGACTTTCATTCATAGAAATAGAAATATTTCATAGAAATATATGGTGGTACTTGGTAGGGCTTTATGCAAGCCCGTCTAGGGTAGGTACACTTATTATATACTCTACCACCAAGCAGCAATACGTAGTGTTATTGTGTCCTGGTTATATAAGATATGGTAATAATTTTATCCGATGCTAATGTCTATGGACAAATGTGACCGCTGACCATTGGTAGCTCATTTGACCGCCCGCCTACCTATGTTATACAAAATAGGTCGTTATTTTATTTAGCCTTTTAACATTCATGTAACAAGGGCCGCCTAGCAATGTAAAAAGTCGCAGGATCGATCCTGATCCATTGAGCATCAATGGCGGGGAAATAGAAATAACAGGAATTCCTTAATTAAATTGGGGTGTTGCCATTATTCTTTAATAAACGAGAGAGATGAGAAAACTGTAAGTGCATTGTTTAAGTACCAAATTATTCACTATTAATATTATATTAATAATTAATCATTAGACTTCTATGTTGTCTTTGGTCTGGGTGTTTGTGGTACCGTCGTTACTTCTGATTTCCATAACACAAGTGCTTTAGCTACTTACATTGGGATCAGAGTAATGTATGTGATGTTGTCCAATATTATTATTTTCTTTATTTATTCTCATTCATGTATAATACATTTTTAAATATAAAATACAAAATATATAAAATATATTTAAAAATATAAAATACAGAGGCCAACCAGTGGCGGGAACAGGGTCCAAGCCACCGGTGGTCAGGGCCCCAGAGAGAGGAACTTCCTCACAATACGCGCCGTGCCGAGGAGTACTGCCTTCTGCATCAGGCCCTTGACCCAGCTGCCTAATGAGAGCCTCTTAAGGTGTTGGTCGAGGCTCTTGGCCATTAGGCCATTCGCTGAAACGACTATCGGCACAATAATTGCTGTATCCACATCCCACATGTCGACAACCTCGTGAGCTAAGTCAAGATATTTTATTTGCTTATCCTTCTCAGCCTTCACGAGATTCTCGTCATGAGGGATGGTGACGTCAACAATTATCGTGCGGCGCTCTGACCGATCTATTACCACTATATCAGGCTTGTTGGCGACAATAGTCCTGTCAGTGATTATAGATCGGTCCCAGTACAGTGTGATACGACCATTCTCGAGAACTGAGTCGGGCACATACCTGTAGTAGGGTACCTCTGATACCACAAGACCGTATCGAAGTGCAAGTTGTTGATGGATAATCTTGGCCACTTGATTATGTCTGTGCAAATACTCTCCGTTAGCAAGACGAGAACAACCAGAAATAATATGTCTAAGGGATTCGCCCGGAGTGTGACAGGCCCGACATATGTCCACCGTGCCATCCCTTACAATATACTTCCGGTAATTGTTCGTCATGATAACTTCGTCCATAATTGCACAGACAAAACCTTCGGTTTCACCAAATAGGTTGCCGAACCGTAGCCAAAATACGGACGCCATAAAGTCCACATCGGGTCCATGAAGGGCCCGATAGAAGCGTCCGTGTAACTCCTTGCTCTTCCATACCCCCTTGCGGTTCTCAGTACTTAGTACTACAGGTTTGCGCCAGTTCTCTTTGCCTAAGGAGAGCGGAGTTAGCCCCCTGTCCATTGTAACTACATCTCGGTGCATATCCAAGTCAGTGTGGAGAAAATACTCCCTGAGTTTGTATACCTCATGGTTATGTAGGGTCTTGGCATTTAAAAAGCCACGGCCACCACATCTCCGTGGGATATACAATCTCATCACCGAAGACCGAGGATGATGCATCCGATATGCAGTCAGCAGGACACGGACTCTCCTATCCAAGGCGTCTAGTTCTTTTTGAGTCCACTTGAGTATGCCGAAAGAGTACATCAAGACCATATTATTATTATTATTATAAAAACCGGTAGTAGATTTAGTGTTTTATACGTGCCTTGGGATAAATAAAGTGCCTCGCCCTATTATGTACAGGTTTAAATTTAATGGTATAAATATGAAAATTTTGTGAAGCGATTAGTGCTTGCTTGCACGCTTCTTGGGAATGTGCTTTTGAAGGCACTATTTTCACCTAAATTAAGTCGTTATATAAAAGGGAATTTAGTATAATCGTCGATGCTGCAATTTCGAAATATTAGTTATGTAGATGTTTTAACAATCTCGTTGGTCTTTTGTTTAATTTATTAAGCCGCATATTTCAAGGTCTTGGATTTAAATATCGAATAGAGTTAACAAAAAAAAAGTTTTAAGTCAAAAAAGTCTCTGAGTAAAGAAGTGCTATTTTTTTCCATCTGAAACCACATATATTAGTGCACCATATTGTGTCTGGTCACTCTCTATGCCAGAACCTTTCTTTTGCTGACGCTTCTTCAATATAGTATCATCTGCGCAGTTTTAATTCAAACTTAGCTGTTCTGTTCGAAATTCAAACGCTACTTACATTAATTCAAAAGATATTTATTTGTTCTTTAAATTGGTTGTAGTGTCCAAAAGAAATTAGGTTAAAGAATCATAGCAACTTTTAATTTTGAACATTTTAGTGTTACACAGGGTTATTGGTAATTCGACGTATTCCCGTTAGGAGGTGATAGGGGTGACTATTTGCGATAATTTTAACTCCCATATGCATGATGCAAAAGTGAACCATTTTTGAGTTATCACGTTTTTAGATTTTTTCAAAATAAGTCAATAATGCAACTAAAAAAAATTATTTAAAAAAAAGTATCAATTAACATCTATTTTTTTCTTCTTATTTATAAAAACGATTAAACACTGGATATTTTTCAATATTTAAACAATAATTATCGGTCCAAATTTAAAAATGCGAGACGGAAAACTATATTATATCAATATTTTTTTTTATTTTTTTCCCTCAAATATGCCTGAAAAACAAAAAAAAATATTATGAAACTTGTTCTGCAGATTATTTTAAAAACATAATCGTTGACTTAGCTTTCCGAAAATGTATAAAAACTATGAATTTATTTCAAAGCAACCGAAATAAAATGATCAGAAAGGACGCTGGTGGAAATTCGTAGTCGAACATGACCGAATTCGTACTAAACGTCGCTCTATAAAATTCCCACAAAATTGATTTAGTATCCAATGTAAAAAAACTTACTTATTTACTTAACTTACTTACTTAATACAAATTTAAAATAAAATTTAGATACATAAACAGTACTTCTTAGTTGCTATGTTAAATATTACCTACAGCGCCAATAACTATGAACGGTGGCCCATATACCATGGCACCTACCTTATTTATTATTAGAAATATATAAAAAATGCGGTATTCAAATTATATTTGTTATTATAATACTGGCTTCGTTAGCGTTATATCCGCTTCTCCTTATTACGACTGACTGCATCCAAGCAAATCGCTTGTGTCACAAAAGAGGTCTTAACTCTTTGACATACAGCATTCAAAGCATGCATGCTTAACTAAGATCATTATGCAGTGCGAAATATATTTTATTATATAATTTAAAAAATAGAAAAAACTATTTATATAACATGTATAGAATAGTTATACGTATAGTAATGTTTGAAATTATTATTATTAGGTACTTATTTTTATTTATATTTATCTGTGTGCGTGAGGAGTGTGTTGATATTGTCTATTCTATTTTTAAATGTCAATCAATATGACAAGTGTTTGTAATGAGCATGTATGTATATTCCGAGTTTAAGATGGGTCAGGTCCGGAGATGGCCCAATCGTGATAAAACGCGAACCTTAACTTAAGGTTGCAGGTTCGAACCCAGGAAATGATTACTGAATTTTCGAGTTATTCATTTGTATCGTCGTCGTCTGCATATGTGGGGTCATATTCTTCAAATGTGTATCCATTTATTATACAAAAGTTCTGAAATTTATTTCAAGGATTTTGCCTAGCAGTAGGATATTTCCGGGAAGTTATATATTTATTAAGCTATCGTCTTCTTATAAACGGTGATATAAAATAGGATATCAATCCGTTACGATCTAAGATATAAAAATAACATAAAATTGCATAAAACGATGAATTTGTTATACTAAAGCGTTCGTTTTCATTTATATTATTATCCTACATATAACATAAGTAAATAAAGAATTGACTATAAAATTGTATGAAAATGAGTTCAAAATATATTTCTTGATAAAGCCTCGACGAAAACGAAAACTTTTGAATCGTTAATTATGATAGAGCAGAATTGAAGCGATAAACGGCAGAACACAGAGAGAAGTTCCGAACTCATTCCAGTGTTTTGTTAAAATTAAAAAGTCAAATATCAAGAGTTGAATCAGCGCACTTTAATATTTTTTAAAAAGCTACGATGGAAATGAAATTTTGAAGTATTATTTTTATTTTTTTTTTGAGAGTATAAATACGTAATAATTTGCATAGTGAAATATTTGAATGATGCAATCCAGTGAGTTAAATCTAACTTTATTTCACACAAACTTTACTAATATTATAAATGCGCATATGAGTTTGTTTATTTGTTTGTTCGTTGCAATTTTTTATTTAAATAACTGAAACTTTGCATACATGTTTACTTGGTGGTAGTTTCATAAGAAGTTATTAACTTTATTTTATTTGTAATTTTGTTATGTGTATTCTATTTAATATAGTTTAAAAATATAGGTTAGTACTCATTGCCGGAAATAAAAATCTTAATATTTCATACAATTTTTTATTCACATTTTGATAACTTTTCACATTTCATAAATCCTCGGATTTTCGGCGATGTATATGAGTGAAGGATGTCCTCTTGACCAATTCGGCCACCGCAGTTATTCACAATGAAGAATAGGGATATGTGTGGGCCATATAGTACACAAATACATGAACAAGTATCATTTTTCACTCTCAAAGTCTATTGGAACGGCAATCCAGCACAACAAAAATGAATTTACATATTACAAACTCTATATAAATTATAATCTTAATTATGAGCAAATAGCGAAATTGCTTGACTGATTGTCGACTGGAAACGATTCGCGAGTATGACCTTCGCTTTAAGTACTTTCCGAAGCACGGCAGTGTAAACATTACCAACTTCTAAACTTCGGCTCCTACTGTAAACTTCTTAACAGATAAACTTAATAACTTTTTATCGGTACACCTCAGGATTCGAACAAAGAATACCGGGCTGTAGTCATAATAGTGTAGTCATAATAGCAACTAATATAAAAAAAGATGTTAATAATAAATAAGATTTAAACAATTTTATTCTACGTATGACTGCGTAAATTTTTTTAATTTTCATTAATTGACATTTATCGATTTTAAAATTAGCATATTATTGACGAATGTTTTAATTGGATGTGTGGTCATGATTTATTTGAAGTTAATATTGTGGACCGAGTAACTTTTGTTAGGACTGTTTTTTATTTGACTTTTATTTTCTATGAGATGCACTAACAAATTCAATTCAAACAAAAATATACGATACAAAGCTCAGTTAGCATATCATTTATTTTCAAAATATCACAAGGGAAATATGGAATGAGTTCTTATAGAATAACACTAGTGCTACAAATATTACCTACTATCCGATACAGAGTATCAATGTTATAATGTACTCTGTTAAAAGTTTATAATAAAAGACATTTTATTATCTATGGTCTCATTTTTTTTTCTTTTATTTTCTATGCACTTATTAATTTGCCACCTAAGGTTTCGTTTGATGTTCGTTTTCATAATTGAACCTCAATCTACTCTCGTCCCGTTAATCATCATCAAAACTTAGCTATTATCGACTCGACTTCTGACATTTCTTATAAATATTGAAGATTATAACGAGCATTTGTTATTTGCATTATATTATATGGCAAGAACATGAAATTCAGGTTTGTCACGATAGTACTCTTAATTTAAAGCAGGTGAATTCCGAAGCGCAGTCACATATGTATGTATATAGTATAAAACTATAACATAATTAAATCCTTTCCGATACGCGCTGAATACTATGTTATAGACGTTACGTATATAATCTAAGGAATATTTTCAGTTGCGTATTACATAAGAAATTAACTAATCTCTATTATAAATAGATTACGGATTTCAATCAAAATATATTTTATTCGAATATGCTTACAAGCAAGTTTGAATCTTAATTTACTTGGATATATGTAGACGGTCTATACGACTTGAGAAACTTCTAGAAAAACCGCACTATTTTTTAAGAGAAATACTTCTGCAAGCTCACCGGTGTTGCAAATGTCCACCTGCGGTGGTCGTAACTATTCATGAGGTGAGCCTTATATCAATAAGATGAATCATAAAAAATGTAAAATTGGTAATCGTTTCGGTATGTAGATTGTACTGAAAAGAACCAGCAATTTGATTCAAGAAAAATGTTTCGTTTAATTATGTTTAACTTAATTTATAATTGTATAAGATTTCCCTTAGTATACGTTTATTGTTCTCATTAATTGTGTTATGTTACCTATTTGATTTTATGTATGTCAGTCTTTTTTTCAATTTTAATAATTGTGTACTTAGTATCAGTGGAAACTTAGCTGATGTATGTAATACTGTATATTTTTATGCCATAAGTTTCATCTCATTGTTTGTTTCTTAAGCTTTATTTATAATAAGCTTTATAATAAGCTTTATTTATTATTATTGTAAATTTATTCATTTGTAAATGTAAACTGGTCTGTAGAATTTGAGTATATAATCGAATACCTTGAACTTTGTGACGTCGAAAACTTGGTGTTTATCTTTACTTGTTAAGTTTACACAATGTTTGTCGTCAGTGTTTCTATCGTAATCATTTTGTTATCGAATCTGTAACTATGGTTTATTATGTGATGACATTTTTAACTTTACGGTTTCATAGATTCAAGTCATTTGTAAAAAATACATCGGTAAAGATATAGGCATATTATTCGATACAAGATTATATAGATGACAAAAAAGCGTGGATTTAATGCTTGTTGACTTCCAGGCAGGAGACATAACATACATATATAATTGTTAAATACAATTATATATATATGTTCTGTAACATGACTGTATTTTTAGATGTAGAAAAAGAGTAGCTACTGAGTTTCTTGCCAGTTCTTCTCGGTAGAATCTACATTCCAAAGAGGTTAAAACAGTTTGAAAAATGACGATTAAAAATTGCTTGTAAAAGCCTACTTGAATAAAGTATATTTTGTTTTTTTTTTATTTTGATGATGTCGTCTTGATCGATTTTGACCACTATAGAAAATCTGAAGGGAGTGCAAACACAGAAGCACTATCATATCCGATGGGACAGCAACAACGATACAACCAGAACGAGTTCAGGTGTTTTCTGAGGAGCAAGACACACTTACATCCAGACCCCGGTCGGTTACTGTGAATTTCTCAATTTTTTTTTATGAATTTAAACAATGTTTATAATTCATCTCAAGCTATATCAACGTAGTAATATTGTACTACATGTGTGTACTACACGAAATAAATTAAGTGGAATAAGCTTCAAGTTTTAGAGAGCAAGCTTTTATCCAGCAGAGGGACTTTATTTCTCCCCTTAGGCGTAAAATATCCAGAAACACTTAAATACGTAACAACTAATTTTTAATCAGTGGCACAAAAATAAAATTTCATGCTTCTAACTTCAAAAATGACGGACTTCCAGACTATCCTATATACGAAATGTCTACCCAATTTCTCTCCTTAGGCGTAAAATATCCAAAAACGCTACAATACGAATCATC
Organism: Vanessa tameamea; assembly: GCF_037043105.1. Lineage (NCBI taxonomy): Eukaryota > Metazoa > Arthropoda > Insecta > Lepidoptera > Nymphalidae > Vanessa > Vanessa tameamea. The sequence continues at coordinate 4,226,875 of NC_087332.1, read as the reverse complement.
AAATTTTTATTCGGTAGCCCAAAAATAAAATTTCGAGCTTCTAACTTAAAAAATGACGGACTTCCAGACTAATCTATATAAGAAATGTCAACCCCTATTAAATCCCTTAGAGGTAGAATATCTAGAACACTTAAATACGTATATAATCATTTTTAATCAGTATCCCAAAAGTAAAGTTTCATATTTTTACCTTAAAAATTGACGACATCCATAAAAACTTTCAACCCTTATTTCACCCCCTCAGAGGTCAATCAGATGGAATATCATAATACTGTAGTTTACCTTTTTTTGGACAATTTTGAGCCTTTCTTTTCCGATTTACAAAATTTGAGGCTCGGAGATATTGACCCATGCAATCATTTTATTGAATTAATTCTAACATAATAACTGACCTGCACTACAGTTGTCCGTGTGAACAGCAAGTTTACAAATGCAACGGTTTATTGACAAAGTTTCAAGGGAAGTGACCCATATGTACATACGAGCGGCTGTAAGTCTTAATCTGTACTATACTTATAGTACTATACTGTGCTATTTACGTAGTACTTTTACATATAGTCTATTCAAACTACAAGAGGACAAAAGCGAATTAACCTCATCATCATTGGTCGAGAGCTTGATTAGTCTATGATATTCATTATGTCGATCTGTCATTATATTATCTTAACTTTGTTAGTAAATTAAAAATATAACAAACTATTATATTGAACTACTTACGCTCATAAGTAATTCAGTATAAAGATACGTAAATCTAAGGTTTATTTATCTTTATTCCAACGGAAGGCTAACGTAAAACATAAAAACAAAGGCCAAATTATTTAATTTGTATTATTTTGCTGTCTGTACTCCTGTTAAACATCACACGGATACTAAAACATCTTGTAAGCACAATAATCACTCAATATATGCTGATAATTTAACAAGGAGGGACGCGCCTTCTTGCGTGAATAGATCTATACTTATGTTGTTGTTGTAACTAACCCTGTAGAAAAGGAAACGATGGAATAAATATTAATGTTAATATAATGAGTTATCGCAATCAATTGTTATAAATTGGTTTAAGCGAATTTTTTGTATTCCATTCTACGGCGAATTGTTGTGATATTGTACATACGTAGCAAACTTCAATCTATACTAATATTATAAAGAGGTAAAATTTGATTGTTTGTATGTAGGGGGTAATCTCCGGAATTAATGATCCAAGTCTAAAAAAAATATATAGTATAAATTCAACCAACCTGCATTGGAACAGCGTTGTGGGATATGCTCCAAACTTACTTCTCAAAGGGAGAGGAGGCTATAGCCCAGTAGAGGGAAATCTACAGGCTGCTAATGTTATGTAAAATTAAAGCTGGACCTGATCACTGGTCAGCAATATTAATTGAATTTATATTGAATTGAATAACGTTAACTAATATATACGGAGAGTATACAATTTTTAGTGATTAAAACCACTCAATCAATTATGACATTTAATGTCTACACTGATACACTGCGTCCAGAATTTAGAAACAGGCTTGACACAAATCCAAACATCCATATCACGACGCCGTATATAAACATAGCTAATAAAATATAATTTTCATGAGTAAGAACCGAAATCCCAACAAAAATAATTTAATATTAAAGCAAATTAAGTACGTAAGCAAATATAGAAATAAACTCTTCACTGTGACACTACGGAAATAAACCAATGACGACGATTTAAATTTCACGTATAATGTTGTGTGGTAAAAGGAGCCGGCTCATCTGAGCCGTGTCACTGTATTGCGCTATTTGATGCTATATGTTCTGTGGATGTAAAGACTATTTGTCCTATAAATGACTGCGGTTGTGTTGTGGTGGCACATGCTCCCAACGTGTGGATAACCGCTTATGTTTCAGACGTTTCAGACATGTGAGTTTCTTTGCATTGGATAAAGTACTAGGTGCATAGGAGTCAGTTAAGATAGACTAGTGGTTAGAACACGAGAATTGAAGGTTGGTTCAAACCCGGATACGTCCCTCTGTATTTTCATGTGGAGGTGATGGTTAGCCCACAATTCAGTAGCCTGATAGAATAAGCTCCATATTTACTCTTCATAAAAAAGGAATGACTTGCCCAGCAGTGGGACATTATTACATTGAATACACTGACACACACCTGACAATATATGTATGTACGTTTATTATGTTCGCTTATTTTCAATAACGTCGAATTGCAATCAAAAAGGCAATAAAATGCTTTTTGAAGATAATTTAATTTGACTACTATATATGGTTTTATAATTTTAAATAAAAATAAATTTAATATAAATTGTAATATTTGTCACGTTCATATTATATATACATATGTTACATATAAAAAGACAAAACAAACTCGAAATAAAATTGTAACTCCAAAAGGACGAGAACAAGGTAATAAAAACTCCGTAATTGTTATTCTGCAGTCTGGCCGTTTTAATTTCAAGAGCCGTGTCAGTACTCAATATGGTTAATTTAATTTTTTACTTTGTTCGAAGTGAAGTTAACGAACGTTAAGTCCTACAGAGTAGACTTAATGAATACACTCTGCCAGCAGTAATAAAATGTTTCATGTATTTTATACTAAAAACCGCAGAAATTTAGCGTTGAATTTCCTCTTAACATTTAATGTAAAAAAATCCGTAATGAGAATCAATAATAACAATTTGAATTCTCCATGGGTGGTGGTAGTCATTTTCCATAATGCCTCCTGCCCGCTTGCCACCTATAGCATAAAAAAATAATTAAAATTTAAGTTAGAAGATTAAATCTGAGTACTGAGACTCATATAATTACCATTTTTAAATGATCAAATTTCACAATTTGTTGTCATTTTTAAAGATAACTTGACTATGATACCAAATTTTCTCCTTTATCTAAAGATTTTGTCCAGTATTTGACTTTATTGACTATTATTTTAATTCGGTATAAGTTCACTAGTCATGGAAGGAGAGATCAAGCCAACAGGCCTAGTAAGTCACATGTTGACTTTATTTACGCATAACTTTTCTATTTACAATGGGATCAATAATTGATATATTGTACGAACAACAGTAATGATGATGGAATCCTGACCGACCACGGCCATGATAGTCAATCTCAGGGGAGACTAGGCCACTGCGTAGGACATATTATAATGCATAATTGTGTTACAAGACTTGGAGTTTTTCGGGCATTGGCACGACCTGCCTATCTAGCCATTTAACTGACGAGTGTTGAACTGTTTTAAGCACACTGAGGTTCAGCCCTGCTACAAAAAGGCCGGCTTGTTCAAATGAACATACGAAATATAATAATTAATAATATTTTTGTTTAACCTGTGAGGATATGCCGGGTAGGGAGGGCAGGTAGGACAGGTAGTATCACCTACCTGGTCAATTTGTTTTGCCTTAGAAGGTCAAGGACTCATAGTCTTAGAGGTAATAACACAAGTGTGAAACTTTAAGGCGTGTATATACGTGAAATGGCTTCAGTTAGCTTAATATATTTTTTCTAGATAATTGTTACAGGAAAAACTAAAAATAATGTTCTTTCCCAAACACGTGTAGAAAAATTACAAGTAATAGAAATAAATATGCAAAGTACTCTCTAAATTAATATTAACGCTATAATAAGACATATTACAATTGATATTCTACCGCCAAATAACAGTACTCTGTATTGTGTTCCGGTTGGAAAGGTGAGTGAGCCAGTGTAACTACAGGCACAAGGGCATCTTAGTTCCCAAGGTTAATGGCGCATTGGCGATGTAATATTTATTTAATTATTACATCGTCAATTTAACATCGGTTAATATTTCTTATAACGTCGATGTCAAAGGGCGGTAGTGACTACTTACCATCAGGTGGCCCATTTGCTCGTCCGCCAATCTATACCATAAAAAAAATCATATTACGAAACATATGTGACAAATTATTGTTTTATCTTTTACAAAAACTGATTGATTCAATCCCTTTATAGGATTTCATAACAAATCTCCGTAATTCCCGGTCCTCTCGTATTACTGTCGATCAGGATAAGGAAATATTTCCAATGTTTATTGTTTCGACGGTTGAAAAATCTAACGTAATTTTTCAGTCAGGCGTTGTACACACAAAATATCTCGTACAGAAACTTAGTCGAATGTAAAATGTAGTGCAATGACCACTGAACATCTGAATCGGCGATCAGTACCACATCCAGTACGCGTCAATAAATAAGTTTTTCACAAAACACAGATCAATTGCGACGCGTAATACATTTATTTAATCAATGCAATTAATAATCATTTAATAATAATAATAATACAAACGAGTATGTTTTCAATTTTATTTATTTAAATTATCATATGTTTAACACAAATGTTTGAAACATTACAAGCAATTAAATATTAACAAACACACTCATTAACATTCATTCAGTACTTTAGAATATCATAATTAGAAAATGTAACACAATAAATTATAGCATTCGTATCGGGCTTCAATTTTATCATTGAATTCATTTCAATAATTAAATATAAACAAATTTCCATGTATTAGTAACTAACACATTCGCGTGGAATATATTTTCACGATCATTGATACAAGATATATTTAATTTACTAACAGATAAGCTGACCAGACAGACGTTGTCCTGTCTTAACTATGAATAACATTAGCAGCCTGTAAATTTCCCACTGCGGGGCTAAGGCCTCCTCTCCCTTTGAGGAGAAGGTTTGAAGCGTATTCCAACACGCTGCTCCAATGCGGGTTGGTGGAATACAAATTTCGTTGAAATTAGACACATGCAAGTTTCCTCACGATGTTTTTCTTCAGCACGAGATGAATTATAAAAAAAATTAAGCACATGAAAATTCAGTGGTGATTGCCTGGGTTTGAACTCGAAATCATCGGTTAAGTTGCACGTGTTCTAACCACTGGGCCATCTCGATTCGATAATTATGAACATTGAATTAGAATTGATATAATTAATAAAAAGAAAAAATATTCTTTTGCTTTGTGGTTGGATTTTGTGTAAGCACGTCTGGGTATGTACGAGACTATTTAATATTAAATAAATTAAAGTTAATCTAAATAGATTAAGTATAATGGGAAACGATTTTATCTTTCCAAATCAAATATAATAATAATAAAAACATCAAATTTAACATAAAACTGTGGAACTACGTGTTCCTTATGTCTGGATAAATCACGTACTTATAACGACGTGCCGAGGTGAATACGTGCCTTTCGATATTGAACTTACTATTTCCAAATACTTGTATGAAAAAGAGTTTTTGTTTCAAACAGAATATATTTTATACGATATAGGTATTAGGTTTTCTGAAATGATAATTTGCAATTGTCAATGTTGTCGTGATCGATATCAAATCATGCTAAAAATTGACGTAATGTAGGATTAGACCAGAAAACAGTTACCAATGAAATATTAAAAAAAAAATCTATATATATTTCATAATAATTTACTTTTTATTGGTAAATTAAACGTACCTAGAAATAGTGATAGAGAATTTATTACACACATGGCACTATATTATATACGAAACATTCTACCAAAAACACTTTGTAAGAAGTAAAGAAAGAGGAAAATTTATGTTAAAATATGAGACATTATCGCAACTTTTGTTTCTAATGTGAGTTTAAGGACGATAAATTTTTTAAACGCTTGAGTTTATGTCAGGAGACTCTCTTGTCTTGATATAAAATACTAATCGAGGTATTAAATATCCAAGTGCTTGGCCCCTCCTCCGTCTGATGATGAGGTTTTGAGCTTATTATGCCTCTCTGTTTCAATTTCAGTTCGAAGATAAATACATTTAAGTAAGATTTCCATCACAGGCAGGTTTCCTCACGATGATCTCTTTCACCTCAAAGCACTGGATTAATTAAATTATAAACTGGTCATAATCCGTTACACGGTTGCCATTTATTAATAAATAAAATAATATTAATATAATTTATAGTCTATGGGGCTCAGGAACGATGTAGCTTTCTACCAGTGAAAACATTTTTAGAAAAACATTAGTTCCGGAGATTACGCCCTACGAATTAAAAATTGTTTGTTTGTAACAAATATATTTTACCTCTTTATAATCTTCTATATATCATATATATGACATAATGGCTTGTCCCGGCTTGTTTTTAAAAAAAAAACATGACGTCAGCATTGATGACGTCACGAAAGTCAGGGTTTGGATTTCTATCCATCCTCGAAGGTATGAAATTAAACTCAGGAAATATTCTTCTCTGATTTATTCCAAACTGAGGAGGTCCAACAAGCTCGAACAAGCCTCCCGGTACCGGCGGACGTTCGGCCTTTTATAACAAAAATGGGTGGGGGCACTATTCACTCAATATAACACCTATTTATGGACGGTAAAATATTTCAAACTAATTTAACATATCAAAATTCACTAAATATTATTAATTTAATAATCAAACAATTTTCAATTATTAAAAATAATTAAAACAATAATTTCCGGGCACTTGTTTTTCTTAAACACGTGATTTATCGCCGACATATATTATCGCCTTATAATCTATATGCTATATAAAAGCGATATACCGCTGACTGATTAATCACGAAATCTACAGACTTTGAAGAAATTTTGTAGGTTGGTTCCTTATAAGGTATAGACATACACTAAGAGCGGATTTTACGAAGCTATGGGCTAAAACGGGCGTTGGAAGTTGTATGAAAGTCTTACGTTTTTAAAGCATTGCACCTGTGCGAAGCCGGGACGCGTTGCTAGTATTAGTATAGTATTTACATACTATTGAGCTGGTTGAATTCCTGTATGGACCCTCAGTGGTCTATTAATAGTTTTAGGCACTAGGATGAGATAAATGAGAAAATTGTGTACGTTTTAATAACGGTTTGTGAAAAAGTGATTGAATTAAATGTCAATACATCCATTTTTTTTTCCACGATGTCGAAGTCATATATAAAAGTGTGAATTGGAAAAGCAATTTGTTCAAGCCAAATGGTCAAAGGATTACAGAAGTTGTTTCGTTCGCTGTTGTTTGAGGTAAAGTTTAGTCTTATTAACCGAATTCAAAATAAGAAGTTTGTTATTAATTTGGATTTTTTATAGTTGTTAGCTCCTGGTGAATTCCACTAACAAATTGTCAATTTATCGCAATCGAATCGAAATGTTATCGTTGCCGTTTAGCCGATTTCGTATTATAATAACACAACGATCCATTTGCGGTTCAATCGAAGTTCGATCGGAATATCATTGAGATCGTATCGTAACCGATATAAATAAGTGGAATTAGCCCTCAGTTACGATTCAGCTGAGATTAAGTTTATTTTTGTGAGGAATAGGCGAAGTTGGATCAAAATAGAAACGGGAACCTGTCACAAACCTTAATTTGTTAGTAGAATTGCTCCCATAACTCATTTATGGAACGATTGACGATGATTTTTGTGGGTAATTCTGATTGATTCCAGTTAAATTTGAAGAGAAAATTTTTTGGGGTGTAATTTTATATTATTTAAAGTAATTCTAATTTAAGTGTTACAATTTGTTATTTAGGTAAGACTTTACGAACATTATTTCATATTAATTTCTTAGTCTACAACGACAAATTTGACGTTTTTTAATTGGAGAGTTTCTTGAAAGGTGACCGTCTGTTTTTTATGGCTCATGTTTTATAAAGAATTATTTCTTTAGATTAATGTTGGTGTTCTTAATTTAAAATCCTTTAAAACTTTTAAACATTTGTTCATTTTTAATTTCTTATTTTGACGTTACTGCAATTTTAACTCAGTTGTTAAGTTTTGTGCCCTTTTTTTTTGGTTAACGAGGTGGAAATGCATTTACGCATGCCGCCCGGTCGGGGGACCAGGACGGGTATGTGAGACTCAACCGGGGCCTAATGCCCCGTGCCAGGGCACGCTGATGCTAATGCCCTGTCCTACCCACTAAAACCATCCTCGGGTTTCCACCATGCCGCCGAGTGGTGAGGCAACGGGATCGCCAAGGGCATGCAACCGCGACCCCACCAGCGGCAGCCGCCGTAAGGCGGCTGAATATTCATGGAAAGCGCGCCTAGTGCGCGCCTTCCCCCTCATCCTCCACGTGGGAATGTGGCGAACTCCCCCGAGTCCGCCACTGGAGGCTGGGCGTCAACGAAGCTGACGCCCTGCGGCGGACAAGATGGTAGGCTCCGCCGCTGACCGCCGGTGTAAAACACCTGGGAGGCTCGAGTAGCGAGCCCTACCACTCCCTCCTAGCCAACGAGGCCACTCACATGGTCCGCCCTGACGCCGATCAGGGACGTACCAGGAGCGGCCCCGCGGCATCCCTCCCGCCAGTCTTAGCCGCGGCCGACGAGCAAGCTCAAGCCGGCCCCGTTGCCCAGGGTACACCACGAGGAGGTGACTGACATGTACCCCAAAGTTTTGTGCCCAAGTACAACCCATTCATAACATATTCTACAAACAGCCTTATCTTAAGCCAGTGTAACAAGGTAAAAAGGACCACTTTGATCAGATGACCCATATAGTACACCGACAAATACTTTTTTAATACCATTACGTTGGCCTACGTAATGGTATTATACGTAATGGTATGTACAAAATATTGAAAAAATAGAAAAAGAAATGAACTCGAATAATACCATATGCCTCAAAATTATATCGCGCGATACTTTTAACGCACCGAGGTGTGATTAAAACCGAAAGATTTGGCTTTCGGTGAATTTTGAAACTGTTCATTAAACATATTTTGACTTATCACGTCACTAGGTCATGACCTCATTTTCACGATTTCAGCCGAATTTTCTAGTTAAGTGACGGTGATCCGAGGCTATAATTAAATGAGTGACAGTTCATAATTTAAAATACCATTTACCTCAAATTCAGTTTGACTGACGTATCAATGATTAAGCTCTTGGTATAATTATTGCTGCTGCAGACGTTTTAGCTTCAACGTGATTGGTTAAAATGTGTTTTGATATATCCGCCTTAATTTTTTTTAAGTGAAATATTCAAAGCGACGATTCTTGAATCATTGATTTGAAATAGTATTAAGAATCTTACGTCAAAACGCGCTAATTTATGACAGATAAATTATTCCTTGGAATTAAAACAATTTCGTCGTATTTTTTATAAACACGGTTTAAATTTAATAAATTTGTAAATAATATAGCAGTTAATATTCATTGATTTTCATGCCTTTTAAGAAGATAGACGTAATTAAAATGATTTTAAGCGTTCCACTAGTATAGAATAGTAACACGAAATTCTTGGCGTTTTCTTTGAAGAATCCACATTCTGTAACAACGGCCAACTCAATGTTGAATTTAGAATAAAGAATAAAATAATGTACGTGTTCGTATGTATTATTTTTATTTACTGTAAGGATATGATCATACTGATTTTTTATAAATTGATTTTTATTGTACTTCTACAAAAACTACTTCCTTTACTTTCAAAAATTTATTGGTAGAGAATGAGAATTAAGTCTGCATTTTGTGTTGTGGAATAAAGCTTTTAAGGATATACATATGTAGGGTTAAATCCGCAGTACATTTATTTATTATATTTAAATTGAATAATGTACGAAGTTTCTGAGAATACTCCTTTTGGAAGTGCTTACGTGATACATATACTTTTCATTATTTTAGTTTTATTTTGTCCTCTTCACGTACAAATAACATCAGTCACACAGTCCTGGAATGGAAATTCAAATGAGTTCGTATATTTCACATACATCCATAAAAAAGTATGTATTTATATTTGTGTGGGTATTTGCAATCATGTCTTCCATTTTTATAATCTATTTTAATTCTATATATAAGTTGATTTTCATATATTATATTTTCTCATCTCATCATCACATCGCGATTTTTCTCAAAAATATCAAATTTTCTACTAAAGTTAAATCGTAAGATTTCCGACATCCCGAGAGATACTTGAAAGTCATATCGTGAATTGTTTCCTTACCATATTGTATTATGTACGCGAAGCACTTAAAAATATTCGCTTCTTTATATAACTTATTCTTATATAAAGGTAACACTTCAAGACTGGCATTCAAATAGTAAATGTTTGCAAATGTATGTGCATATTATATGTCTGACCAGATGCTCTTCGAGTTCCGCACCAATCTCTTCACAGTAGAACATTTTTGTTTTTCTTCTATTACACTAAAACTCTTGTTGGAATCCACATTTAGTATTACTGATTATAAAAATTAGAAACTTAGAAATCTATGGCGTGATGTACAGCGGCCAATCTCAAGACTAGCTAACCACGTAGAATTTATTATAATCCACATGTGTATGCATAAACACAGGACCCTTTGCACTCTCTTTTCGCTAAGTATAATAATCTGATGGAAGGCCAAAACTGTCACGACGGGAAAGAGTTTTCGTGCTTTTCAAGACACAAGAATATACATACTACCGATTTCCAGATTCTGGCAATATTTTGAACTTTTAGACTGAAATAACTAATATTTTTTACCGGCCTAACCTGGAATTTGAACCCAGAAACTCGACATCTTATATTTATATTATTTTGATCAAAAGGGGTAATGCTGCTGGCATTCTTCCCAACATTCCACGAACTTAAGATTTCTAAAATAACTTCTTTTTTGGATTGATTTTTACAGTTTTTTGAAATTATACAATTCGGGTAAGCGTATGACTCCAGTCCACCTGGTGGTATGTGGTAGTGGAGTCCAAACGCGAAGACAGCCAGTACATTCAGCAAGAATAAACTGCACTAGTAGTCCTCGCCATGCCGGCCCGCACGATGCCTTTTACATACTTACTACACTGTGAATAATTCTTGTAACAAATATTATTCTTTAATAAATTACGCATGAAATTCATATGAATTTATAATATTCATTTCATGATAGCTTTGTGGATTTTCTTTTCATAATTCTACTTTAATTGAACATTCATTAGAATGTGTTATCGCTAATTGTATATAAAGTATCTGTTGTACAGTATCAATAGCCCGAAAGCAAAATCTTAGGTTAAATTAATTTCCAATCAAATTCATTCCCAGTTTCAATTACAATGAAATTGGTAATTTAATTAAACTTTAGGGGACATTAAGAAAATAGATGATTTAATATTCGTTTGAAAGATATAATTGATTATCATTACTTAGTATAAAACAAAGTCGCTTACCACTGTCTGTCCCTATGTATGCTTAGATATTTAAAATTACACAACGGATTTTGATGCGGTTTTTTTTAATAGATAGATTGCACAATATAGTAGAGAAACACTGATAATTTTAGAGGTTTCTAAAGTTATGTCGTAAATAAACACATTTTTTGCCCTTACATTGCAAATGCTGGCTCAACCCTACGAGATAGATCAAAATAATTTATTACAGTATTGTAAACCTCAAAAAGGTCTTCAAAAAAATCCGCGACGGTGCATGTCTATCTCTTACATCACACAATAACTATTTTTTATCCTTTCCTTTTTCGAGAAATAATGGCTTATTTTCGAAGCGATTTTAAGCAATAGAGCATTAATCCTTATCCAATTAAGTACCTTAAATACATTGTGCATTTAATATAGATCAATATGGCCTTTAATAGCATGTGATTTAAATGAATATTTTCGAAGGTATTATTTAAAACGCAAGGACATAGCGGTTTGTATTGTCTAACGACTGAGAAACTGTGAACGTTGTAAGATATTCTGTAGTTTATTTAGTGGCAGCATTGCACCCGTGCAAAGCCGGGGCGGGTCGCTAGTTCTATATAAACCAAATTGAAAATATTTATTTAATTTCGAAGCGTTATATTTGATTATTAAATGCAAAAAATTAATATTAAATCCATACTATTTTGTATTAAGCAGTTCGGGAGAGACAAGACATTGTATATAACATGTTGATCATAACACGAGAAAGCACAACTGAATCATTGTATACTTGACTTGTGAAGGAAAACATCATGAGGAAATCTGAACGTGTCATATTGTCCGCAATGTATCCCGAGTTTCTTTCGCGGCTCTTCTTAAATCTAGGTATTTTTTCGAACCGGTGGTAGTGTTTAATTTTGCGTTGCGTTTTAGTGAGTGTGTATGCACATTTGAGCTGCTTAGTGGAATGAGCTACGAGCCGTCTCATTTACAAGAGGTGAGACTTTTGTCCGTGTTAATTGCCCTGATAAATTTCGACTTGAACTAACGATACCTCGAGAAGTATTAAGTTTCAACTTTCACAACAGATGGCACTTTAATTAGCAAGGAACTTTATCACAGCGAGACTTGAAATCTTGAATTTTGGTATGATAAAATACTATTCATTGGACATCACAGTGAATACTTAAAACGATAATATCAAGCGTCATCCCGTTTGCGCTCGCAGCTTAGACATCAGTTTTGCCTCCGAGGCACGCCGATTGATGTTATATATCAATACAAATCTGTCATTTTATCTTTTTACTTGTGATTTAATATATTTTTATTCAAGTAATATTTTAAAACAAAAATTGTTTTAAAAAGTTAATTTTACAGTCACCGTATCCGATGTCATTGTTGAGTTCTTATACTGTAAAAGAAAAAGGATAATCCGTTCAGCTGTTCCATTGTAGATTGAGGGATATAATGTCTTAAAGTTTCTTCATAAATAAGGATAAAGATACTTTTGAATGACAATTACATCTTATTTTCAGCGGTGCATTGGCAGTATACGGCGTGGTTTATAATTCTAAAACTAATGTCTAGGAGCGAAGATGACTCGTATATTTTGTGACCTATTTTTTCATCTGATTTATTATAGAAAATACATCAAAATAAAAATGTAAAACATAGACATTGATGTTTATTAAATTATTTCTAATTAAGGATTAACAATGAGTAAATATAGATTGACATAATAAATGTAAACATAGAGTTAACATAATTTTATTCTTATCATATATATAACGAGGGGTTAGGCGTCAACTCGTTATAAGATATGATGATATTCGAAGAAGTAAGACTATTCGTTCACGTTAGTAATATATTTTTTGATATTCACATCAACCTTATCACTTTACGGTTGTCACGTGTTCTTCTACGTCATACTGACGTTTCCGGTGTATGTAGTAAAAAATAAATAAATCCTAAATTAAACTTTTTGATGCTTCGACATATATTATAATATAAGTAGACGAACTGGTTAATTACCCACTAATGATAAGTAGTCACCCATAGACGTTGGCGCTATAGGAAATATAACCAATTACATCGGGAATGGGCTACGAACCTTGGGAACTAATATGTAATGTGCCTCTAGTTAGTTACACAGTCCCTCCTAAGGTATTGGTACAGTTTGGCAGTGGAACATCTGACGAGTTCCTACCTAAGTGGTTGGCTTGCACGAAGACCTACCACCAAGTAAAATATACGAGAAGCAACCAGTGTACAGCAGCAGCGGAGAGGGGGCATGCCGATTGCTATCATGGCATGCTTCTAGACCCAATACGTGCCAAAAGATGTTTCACACCAAAAACTGGCGGTAAACCCCCCAGTATAATTTTGTTCAATATTAAAAACATATTCAATATAGTACAGTGTTCTCGTAACTAAGTCAAGCTTTTGTTGTCCTGAATATTTCCAATATAACATAATAAAATATCAAAATGAAAGAAAAAGTCAGTCAGCTGTCACCCACGATATACGCATGTACAAGGTCTTGTATTAGTTTTGCGGCCTTTTGTATTGTTGTCTTGATTAAATATTTATTTGTATTGCAAAAGGTATTATGAACATAAAAACTTATTTCTTAAAAAAATATTGCTGATTGAAAATACATTTAAATACATAAACTGCGTATAGCACATGAAGTTTATTTTGTAAATGAAACTGTCAAGGAAATAGAAATTCTGTCCTGGATTTATCGATAAGCCAAATACGTTTAAGGAAAAATAAACGTTCAACATTTACTTTGTCGGTAAAACTTAGTGGCTTAATAATAAATATTATATGAAATGTTATAATATTAATTTACTAACGTAAAGTGCTATTTAATTGTAGATTCAGCGTCAAGCAAAAATAATAACAGAATATAAATAGAATAACATAAACGCCAAGTGTATATAAATATAACGTCATAGCTCAGACGTCACGGCACTTGAACTGTAAGCAAAGATTACGAGTTCAAAGCCGAAAAATCACCAATGAGTTTTCATGTTTTAAAGTATGCATAATTCATCTTGCGCTCCGCGGTGAAGGAAAACATCGAATAAAAAAGTATCACTCGCTTATTCCCCAGGCCCACAGATCAGCATTGTGGTGGAATCAGTTCCAAATCTACTTCTTAAGAGGAGAAGCATTTGTCCAGAAGTGGTTCCTTTACAGCGTATTACGAACTATCATCTTAAAAATAACTAATTATATATAATTCATATATTAAAAATAATAATTTTACTAATTATCCTTTTAAAATTTTCACAGTAGGCCTTTTTTAACGTTACGTAGAGAGATAACAGACGAATACTTTCATATACTTTAAGGCTGCATTTGTATCTTTATGTTTAAATTAAAAAAAAAAACATGACTTATTCAAATCGAAATAATGATCTTAAGCGCTTCCTAATTTGCGGTAATATCGCGTTACACAGTAAGAAATATAAAATGAGGAGAATTGACGTCTTCCTTCATTCCCTTATAAATATTACCTTCTGGGTTCAATTTAATGGAGTTTATATTGTTTTTTATCGATTTCTATTGTCAAGAAAGAATTATGTGAATTTAATGTAAATATCATTTCTTGTGACGTCATACATACATATTATAATTACGACTGGAATCGTGACTCTCCGTCGATTTTGATGCAAAATGCAAATTGTTTGGAGCCTTATTTCGCCATAAACAATATTTTACACAATCAAATTTAATCAGTTCCCATGAATTATCTCTAGATCTATCTAAACTAAAACCTATTACGGAGTTAAATAAATTTTGGGGTTCAACTAATTTAATAGAACAAAAGACCGCCGATTTGCCGGGTTCAAGTCTTTAACAAGATTGAATAAAATTAACATAATTCATACAAAAATCAATTTCCAATTCATAAAGAGCATCTGCTAAACATCCGATTCGAGGATTAAACGATTTGATCACGTGACCTATTAGTGTTCTTAAAATAATATCACTTTAAAAATTTATAGCGAAGTTAGACGAAAGCAAAATATAAAGCAATAATGCAGTACCCATGTCGCCAAGATATATTATGGTATGGCGCGTAATGTAAATTGTTTCTGTCCTTTCACAAGGAAATAAATAGGTCCGCATTAATCGTGCTTCCTTGAATGTGAATCAACTATTCAAATATCGTTTAATATTTGAATAGTATTAGATAAAATTTGATTCGAAATGTAAATAGCACAAACATAATGTCCCCACATAGAAATTATCGCCCATATTCCATTCAAATATTTAATCATGTTATAAATAGTATTTATTCTGCAGGAAAGAGCTGTCCGAACTATTTACAATATTAGTCCTAGGACATAATTACGCGAAAATTTTAAAGAAATAGGTGTATCGACGGCTGCTTCACAATATATTTATGATAATATAATGTTTATACAGAATATACAAAAGTATTCCATAAAAGCTGATATACATATTATTAATACAAGAAATAAGAATAAACTTGTAACCAGTACTTTCCGTTTGCATACGGAACAGAGAAAGTTTTTGAGCAATGGTTTACGCATATATAATAAGATACCGGGAAATATAATAAGTTTACCATTTACTGAATTTAAAAAGTTTATTAAGACTAAATTAATAAATAAATATTATTATTCATTAAAAGAATACTTTTTAGAAAAAAACTCCTGGATTTAGGCTCGGGTTCCATCAAAGGACACTAATTATTATAAAAAACAGCTTTGTTAACTGTTTATTTTTTAAGAGCAACTATGCGAGTTTCTTGCCCTTACTTCTCGCTGGAGGCTGATTTCCGAACGGTGGTAGTATTTAAATATCGATACGACTTGGGAACCTTCAAGAAAAGAGCGTACTTGTTCCTTAAAGGACGGCAACGCACCTGCAACCCTCCTGGTGTTGCACATGTCCATGGGCGGTGGTAATCACTTTCTATAAGGTGAGCCTCCTGCCCCCTATAACATAAAAAAAATATCGATGATTAAGAATCGTTGAATCCAGAAATTTAAAATTGGGTGAATCCGCAAGTTCAGGATTAATTCTAAGGTGCTCATTTTTCTTTAAAATAAATAACGTTTTTAGTTGGTGGTATGGCTTGGTGCAAGCCCGTCTGGGTGGATACCGCCCGCTCATCAGATATAAACAGTAATACTTAGTAAGGTTGTATTCCGGTTTGAAGGGTAAATGTCAGTGTAATTACAGGCACACAGACATGACGTCTTTATGACCAAGATTTGAAGAGTTAGTTAATATTTTTTACATTGTCATCTGATATTTCTTACGGTGACCGTATATATAAAAGTTATGAGATATAAATAAACGAATAGAAAAGCTAATTGAATCATGATTTAGTATTTTTCTTAAACGGCACTTTAGAAAAATAAAAGAACAAGATTTATTCAAATTAAACCTTTGCTTTATTACTTGACTACTTTTAGTTATAACCAACCAGTTACATATTATGACGTGCCAGTGTCACAAAATATGGATATTGAATGGCACTGTAGTGTTTATAGATTAAAAAGGTGATATGTGACATGTCAATGTTTGTCGAATGTTTCTGTACTAGGTTCTTCTTTAGAGAACAATATTTGGTTCTTATTCTACGCTGCTTCAATGCGGATTGATACCCATGTAGCAGATTTGATCCAATCTAGTTTCATCGCAAAACACGAGATGAATTTAATTTTAAACACAAATAAAACACATAAAAATTGATGCATGTCCAGTTTTGAAAACGCAATCATCGGTTAAAATTAACATATTCTAACTAATGTAAATATTAGTTACTTACTTACTATAAGTGAAAATAAAGTCCCGTCCGAATATCTTACTTACATTTCACTTAGTCTGTTAAGATACTTCAAATTGTTACATTCTACCTAACAATGCAAGACAAGCAAAGCACAACTGACGGTAAGTGAACACGTTTGTCCATAAATAGCGATCTATAGACCTATAGACGATTTATAGTCCATAGACAATTTACATTGTAAGAGGCAAATGCCTAGCATTCAATCAATTTGCTGCCAATATCGAATGTACATAGTATAGCTATGTATATTGTAATCCAGTGTAATTGCACTGACTTACTCGGTTTTGACGCTAGACCGCAGAAACACAAAGCGTTGTGTCGGCTTGAGTAAACGACAATAGAATAGTTTATAGTTTAGTTTGCTATATTTATAAAAAGGCTTTATATATAATTTTGTTATGTGAACTATCTATTAGCGAGCGTTGGGAACAAGACCGACTAATATGCCGTGACGGCGAACGGCTTGACGCTCTACGTCGCCGTTCTCCAGTCTATTATGTGATAAAGGCGCGAAAAAGTAACTAATGAGTTTCTTGTCGTTTCTCATCGGTAGAATCTACATTTCGAACCGGTGGTAGCTTCACTTGGTACAGTTTGTAAAATGACGATTCAAAACTGCCTACTTGAATAAAGTATATTTTTGAATAATCAATGTACCTATGTACCTATAATATTATGAAAAGCGACTTCCGTTTATTTTAGTGAGTATTTATCTTTTGGTTTCCTTGGATTAAATTTTATTTCTTTCAACACTGATTTTGTATACCGTGTAATAATGTCGGTTTCCTTTTGCCCCTCTAATTGGGTTTCGTGGTTTTATTCGTATGAATAAAACCACGAGTCTGTGAGAATAATTAAATTGACTAAAATGTATTTCGATAGGCCAAATTTTGCTACGATTATTTAATTATGTAAACCTAATTTAATTTTATAATTAAATATTATATTTAACTCAAATTATACACTTAGCTTTTAACTTTTGTAGTCTATGAATACTATAAAACGGAGTCGCTTTCCATTTTTGTCTGTATTTCCGTTATTTTCTTCTATAAAACTTAACAGATTTTGTCGCAGTTTTCACTCATAGAAAGAACAATAAACGACGAAGATTTCTTAATGTAATTCGTAAATAGTTTGTACGAAATGCTTGAAATGTAACTGCCTTTAACCCAAAAAATTTTTCGTGCTCATACATGGCTAATGCTGTCTAAAACTTAAGAGATACATCAGAAAAATTTACAAGAAAATTGTTGATATTAAAATGGCCTATAGAGAAATACGTAGTAATATATTCTATTTTCTGATACAGATTACTAAAAAACTATAAATTTTTTACGAATTAATTTACAATTATATTTCATTTCAGATAAATAATATTGATAGTCACCTTGGGGGTTTATATAGATTAAAATAGTCTAGTACACGATAACATTCGAATGAATACTTTTGTAGATGAAACTGTTTCAAATCAATAGCAACGAAGAAAAACGTTCACTGCGAAACAGGCGGCTATGATAAAATATTATGCATATTTCTTATTTATAACAAATAAATAAATTCTATTAAATAAATTTACCTGCTTGATAAATTATAGTCCTTCTTATTTTGTTTACTTATAAATTGTACCTATGTGAAGCTAGATCACTAGTGTTAAATATTTAATGTTATTCTGCTTGTAAAAAAATTGTGCAATGTATTATTTACTCAGTCGGGCCTGTAATTACCCAACCAAATGTTCTTTAAAAAAAAAACACTATACATTTTCGAAGATAAATCATTTGGAATCGCTACATCATTGAAATAATATACTGTCTGAAATGAAACAATTAACTATGTTTTGGAAGACGTGATTCGAAACCACAACATAATTTACAATGTACACGTATTCCCATGTAAATAGAAGCCGGGGAAATCGAACCTAGAGCCGTGTTAAACATCGGAACGTGCCCGAAAACCGCCGGCGGTAGCTTAATTAAAACCGGATGAAACTGGTTTCAACCGACTTTAATGCCATTTCCGTACCAGAATCTTAATAAGTTTGAGACAATCAAAATGTTGTTTAATAACGATTATAGGAGATGTTATATTAAATTATATTTTGCAAATTAAATTAGTAGATTAAGAATTTAAATATTCCATCTCCCTATCGTTATAGCATACGCTGAAAGACTAATATGAGTTGAAGTCTAAGTTTAGGAGCTCTTCAAAAATGCTTTCAGTCTACTTATGACATAGAAAACTAAGGCTTTTCGAATTCTTCTTGTTGTCCTGTATCAACACTATTTATACCATGAAACATTTAAGTTACGATATTTTTTATTTTTGGATCTGACATGAAATGCTGTTCGATTGTAATAAAATTCCCAATTTTATTTATTCAAGTATGCTCCTAAAAGCCCTTTAGACTCGTTGAGACTGAGTTGTTAGTTTTTTTAGGAGAAAGCGTCGGGCGATTATATTACTACTAATAGTAACATAAAACGGACACTTTCTACAAGTCGATTCTTTTATTTATGTTTCGATCAAACTTCGACCGAACGAATGGTTTGTTGTGTTAGTTGAATAGGAAAACGGTTACATTTCGATTCGATTGCACTAGAGTTACGATTTGTTAGTAGAATTAGCGCCTTGTATAAGCGGTGTATTTTAAAAGATAGATTTCCGTATTATAATATAAACAAAAGAGCCAGCCATGTTCGTTAATCTAGAATAAAAGCATCTCAAACAGATATGGCATGGTTACGATCCTATCGAAAAGCATTCTCAGGTAACATCGATGTCAGTGAAGCGGTCGACTGTATTCGTTCTAAGTATCCTTCAATGCACTTTACATTCTATGCCGACCCCAAATAAACGGATTGAACGCAAGCGACTGCTAAAGTTTAATTTTTTTATTGTATGTATCTCTACAGATATGTAGTGTTGCCTTTGGTGTGTTTTATATTTAATTTGTATTTGTTAATGTAGAAAAAGCGTTTCCCTACATGAAGTAAGGACGTTTGTGGGACTCGCTGGTGCCCATGATGCCTAGTGCGCCCTAATACAACGGAATAGCAATTAAAAAACCAACGGTACCCTCTTTGGCGGATCGCTTTCGCATACTATCGAGACGTAGAGTGTAGTGTCCCTACGTTTATGCAATAATGTAATACTTAAACAAAGTCAGCGCAATTATCATTATATTGGAAACAATTTTTTTTTATATAAGATTTTAAATTAACATGGTCATTTTTATTACTAACAGTATTTAAAACGGGATATTTCTCCAGTCTAGTGAACAAGACATTCGTAGATAATGTCGAAATATCGAGCTCCACCAAATAAAAATAAAAAACATGGTAAATATCCCGTTTTAAATACTGTTAGTAATTCTTTTTTAAATTGTTCTTTACATAAACAATTTTAATTTATGTAAATCAACTGGTTTGGGATGCAGATCCTACTAAGAGAGGAGATTCTCCAAAATCGAGATCAATAACAACATACTTAAACAAGGCTGAGCAATTTACATTAAATCGAATATTTTTTTATATTTATTTTTACTTTCCTTTACATTAGCAAAATCATGTACCTAAATATTTGAGAACCATTCAATGTAAAGCTGAAGGATGCATATTCTATCAAAAATATTCTGCAAAAAATCTAGTACTTTCTTTTTTCGAAAGCTATTTACATAGTAAATTATATATGTTAGCGACCAGACTCGACTTTAGGTCCAATTAGGATTTTAGGTCCTAGAACAATCTAGTATGATCTAGGCTGAACTGATTGAATCATCGCACGCAACAAAATAATGTTAATTAGAAATATTTGTGTAATTCTAAATGCCGCCGTAGTGCTATATAATAACAAAATATTTAATATGTTGCACTAAGATTTATAATTTATAATAAGTGTATTTTTAATTAAATTTGAATGTATAGCTTGCTACAGCGACTTTTTATTCAAATAAAATACGGCAAACTATATAACAATTTTTATTGCGTTTGTTAAACTTTAATTCTACAATGCGGATGGTAAGGCAGACAAGAAAGGCGAAGAAATTTATATAACGATTGAAAATAACGAAATCGGTAAGCGCGGTCAAAACTAGCATAGGTCCGGCGTAGAAAGCGGTTAGCGGGGCACTGCGGCGGCCGGCGGTCGACTGATGCTCCTCGGCTCCTCGGCTCCGCCCACTTGTGACGTCACGCGCTAATGGACAACGCGCCGCGCTGCGCTAGCGCCGCTCGCGACTTGCGGCCGCTGAGATACAACTTCGTGTGCACTACACCACCCCCTTCGGAGACTTATTGTTCAACTGTAAAATAATCAGGGAACCGGATTTTACGTCCGTATGATGAAATTTTAGCAGGGAAAGGAGTTTGAGGAGGGGGTTTGGTTGTCGGTTCCTGATCCGACAATATGTAGGCAGGTTTAACACGGTCAATGGATACTGTGACCGGTCCTCTAGCAGTATGTACTGTAATTGTTTTGTCAGACTGTTCCAAAACTTTTAAAGGGCCTGTGTATGGTGCTTCTAAGGCGCCTCTTAATGTATCCTTCCTTAGAAAAATATACTCAGAATTTTTCAGGTCTTTATGTATAAAAATGTTTTTAGTACCATGCCTCGATGCGGGCACTGGTTTAATTTTTGAAATATGTTCTCTAAGTTGAGTAATAAATTCTGATGACTGATTAATATCTTTAGAAACTGAGTGAAAGAACTCACCAGGCATTCTCAAAGGCTCACCATATACCATCTCCGCAGGCGAGCACTGAAGATCCTCCTTGCATGCCGATCTTACTCCCAGCAGTACAGACGCGAGCACATCTGTCCAGCTTGTGGTTTCATGAGCCATAATGGCTGCCTTCAACGTGCGATGCAGTCGCTCTATCATACCATTAGCTGCTGGGTGGTACGCGGTTGTATGCTTCAGCTGGATGCCGCACAAATCTGTTAAAGACTTAAATAATTGTGAGTTGAATTGTCGACCTTGGTCTGTGGTTACAGTCTGAGGGCAACCGAATCTAGAAATCCACGTATTGTAAAACGCTTTTGCGACTGTTTCTGCAGTTATATTGTACAGAGGCACGACCTCCGGCCAACGGGTAAATCGGTCAATGGCTGTGAGGCAATATTTAAAATCCGATGATGGTGGGAGTGGTCCAATCAAGTCTATATGAACATGAGAAAATCTGGAACCAGTCAGTTTAAAAGTGCCTAGTGGTGATGATGTATGTCTTTGTATCTTTGAACGTTGACATTTTTCACAAATTTGAACCCAGGTACGACAGTCTTTCCGTACAGAAGGCCAAACAAACCTCTCAGTAATCATTTTTGTGGTAGCTTTGACACCAGGATGACTAAGTCCATGCATACTGAGAAAAATATCTCGGCGGAATGCCTTTGAAACATAAGGACGGGGTTTCTGTTGAGACACATCACAGAACAGTAATAAATCTGTACCTGGAATAGGGACTTGCTCCAATTTTAGCGATGAATTTTCGTTGAGAACTTGTTTTAACTCTGCGTCATTTTCCTGCGCCCGTGCAAGTGACACGGGATCCGGTGGACTTGAGAGGCTTTCAATTCGTGACAAGGTATCGGCAGTCAGGTTATCCTTACCTGAGATGTACCGGATATCTGTTGTAAACTGCGAAATATAGTCCAAATAGTTAAATTGACGTGGAGAGCATTTGCGGTCTTTTTGTTGGAAAGCAAATGTTATTGGTTTATGGTCCGTAAATATGACAAAATGATGACCTTCGACCATGTGCCTGAAGTGTTTTACACTTTCGTAAATTGCCAACAGTTCGCGATCGTATGCGCTATAAAGGCATTGAGTTTCTGTAAGCTTATGTGAAAAGAAACCAAGAGGCTGCCAATGACGTCCAACTAGCTGTTGCAAAACTGCGCCAATAGCTATATTTGAAGCATCGGTGATGAGAGCGAGCGGTGCATCTGGAATGGGGTGTGCTAACAAACTTACATTAGAAAGGTTCATTTTACATTTTTCAAAAACTTGCAACAGTTCTGGTGTCCAGGTCAGGGCCGTTGAACCCTTGACTTTTGGACCTGCCAGCATAGCATGGAGTGGTGCTTGATCCTCTGCAGCATTGCGTAAAAATCTTCGGTAGAAATTTATCATTCCCAGAAATCGTCTGAGGCCTCTAGCAGTAGCGGGAGGAGGGTACTCCTTTATAGCGGATATTCTGTCATCCAGGGGGCGGGTACCTTCTGAAGAAATAGTGTAACCAAGAAAAACAACCTCATCTTTCCCGAATACGCATTTCTGTGCATTTAATAAAAGACCGTACTCACTAAGGCGCTCAAAGAGTTGTTTTAGATGTTCCTGGTGCTCAGCATGAGAATGAGAGTAAACCAGAATATCGTCGATGTAGGAATAACAAAAATCCAAACCACGCAGTACCTCGTCTAAAAAACGCTGGAAAGTTTGTGCAGCATTCCTTAGTCCAAAGGACATATAGGGGAATTCAAAAAGTCCGAAAGGAGTCGTAATTGCTGTCTTCTGGACGTCTTCTTTATAAACCGGTATTTGGTTATAAGCCTTTACTAGGTCTAGCTTAGAGAAAACGTTACAACCTGCAAGTCTATTCGAATAATCCTCAATATGGCGGATTGGGTACCTGTCTGGTATAGTTCGGGCGTTTAACGCCCGGTAATCACCGCAGGGTCTCCAACCGTCCTGTTTTGGTGCAAGGTGTAATGCAGATGCCCACGGTGAGTCTGACCGACGAGCAGTACCATCACGTAGCATCTCCTCGAATTGCTCCTTGGCGATCTTCAGGCGTGCCGGTGCTAACCGTCGAGGTTTACAAAACACTGGTGGTCCAGGTGTTGTTCGGATATAATGCACTGTAGAATGTCTTACCTCTCGATCAATGCCGCATGGTCTCGTCAATGTGGGGTACTTCGATAAAAGTGTGTGGTACTCGCTGTGTCCCGATATGGCCTTGACGCTGTGGTGTTGGCATGCCTTCAGCTCTGCTGGACACGTAAGAGAAGTCACGCCGTCGAGCAAACGCTTATGTCTGCAATCGACTAAGAGGTTATAGTGAGAAATAAAATCGACACCTATAATAGGTCTGTCAACTTCAGCCACTACAAAATTCCAGACAAAATCACGCCTCAGTCCAAAATTTAAATGCAACTTTAGAGTACCGTAGGTGCGTATTATTGATCCATTCGCTGCCGTAAGGAAATAATCTGTGGGATTCCTACGGTCCTTCAAAAATCTACGGGGCAGTACGCACAAATCGGATCCGGTATCAATTAAAAATTGCGTCTTGGCAACCCGGTCCGTAACAAAGAGGCGGCGAGGTGAGGGTGAACAGTCGGTTGCCGCCATTACTGACTGTCGCGGCAGTTTTCCGAGGCAAATTTGCAAGGCCTTGTACACTTATTTGCCCCCTCGCCAAATCTCGAATGATACCAACAAATACCTGGATCTCGGTTTCTGCTTGCTGATCGTCGCCGATGCCTGGAACCACTGCGTTGACTTCCGGATTGTCTATGTGGGTAGTTGGCGCGACCACGCCCTAAGTTCATTTGCGCCACCTGATGGTTGAGCTCCGTCCGAATGCGGGTAGAAATGAAATCTTCCATCTTCTTGAAGAGCTCATCGAAACCTGGAGTAGAAGCACTAGAAACTTGATTAGAAAATGGCGTTACTTCGATTATTTTATCTGCTAATTCAGCAACTTCATCTAATCTTAGACTTGTTTGAGACGCTATAATTGCCTGAATATGCGTTGGTAGGCGGCTAGCCCATAGGCTTCTTAAAAAATCGTCGTTCACCTGGTCACCGGCTAACGAACGTAAGTGACGCAAAAATTGCGTTGGCTTTCGGTCGCCTAACTCCTCGTGGGTCAAAAGCTGTCGCATTCGGTGATCACGAGATGTGGACAGACGTTTAATCAGCTCGTTTTTCAGCTTATCGTACTTCCCGGTTGCGGGAGGGTTGGTTATTACATCCCTAACTTCACGGGCTATCCTCTGGTCTAGCTGTTGCACGACGGTATAAAATTTAGTAGAATCGATTTTCGTACCTGATGTCTCAAACTGTGCTTCAACCTGGGCAAACCAAATATCGGGGTCTTCCGGCCAAAAGGGGGGTAGACGCACGGCCACGCGGTCAATTGTCGCGGAGCATTCTTCAAACTTGTTGTCAGCGGTAGCCATCTTAACGGTCGACGAACGTTACAACGCGATCACGTCGGGGTCACCAATATATAGCTTGCTACAGCGACTTTTTATTCAAATAAAATACGGCAAACTATATAACAATTTTTATTGCGTTTGTTAAACTTTAATTCTACAATGCGGATGGTAAGGCAGACAAGAAAGGCGAAGAAATTTATATAACGATTGAAAATAACGAAATCGGTAAGCGCGGTCAAAACTAGCATAGGTCCGGCGTAGAAAGCGGTTAGCGGGGCACTGCGGCGGCCGGCGGTCGACTGATGCTCCTCGGCTCCTCGGCTCCGCCCACTTGTGACGTCACGCGCTAATGGACAACGCGCCGCGCTGCGCTAGCGCCGCTCGCGACTTGCGGCCGCTGAGATACAACTTCGTGTGCACTACAAATGTAAACATTTTTATTTAAGTACGGTTTGCCTTACTTTTATTTTTATTTTATAGTTCCATATAAATGTTATGTCACTTCTAATCAATATATTTTACAGTCAAAAAGGCTATAAATGTTTGATATTGTTCATATAATAAAATGCCTTTTAATTTCAACCATTAATTTGTTCAGTTATCACGACTTTATTAAATCGCCTTGAGAAATATTTGTGAAGGTGGAATTTTTAATTGAACTAACTTTCTGACGAGTTGGAGACTTTAAATTTCGAATATATTATAACTCAGGATTTTTTAAAAATAAGATACGGAAAAAATTCCGTGTAATTATAATAATACAATTTAAACAGTTCTCTGCATTACCAAAAATTACTTATCATTTCATGCGACACATTTAAAAGCCATTTTGTATTTTATTTAAAAACTTAGAAGTTATAAACAGGTAAGTAGGTCACCTAGATCGGTTACATAAATATCTACTCAAATTTAGATGTCTATTTTCAGTTTCTCCAATTTTTTAACCTAATTATTAAGTATGATTAATTTCGATGATCAATTGAATATAAAATAGAATAAGGATTATTTTTCAAAAAGCAGACATGCATATACTGATGTAATTATGAAATAGTGTTATTCAGCAGTTATTTTGTAAGAACTTATTTCGTATCTCACTCATGAAAAGTTGAAAATATTTAGCGATTTTAATGTGACTATGATAGTCAACGTCACTTATAACGTTTTGATATTTCAAGATTGTTTTCTGCGGTAAGTTTTAAGTTCACTTTAAGTTTCAACTAACTTTAAAGATAAGCCTTATAAACGCGAAGAATTCCCTTTCCAAGCTTACTCCACTCTTTAGAAAAGATAAAAATATCTATGAAATTAAATGACATTACACTCGACGTGTTCGATAAATAGTTAAATATAAAAATCGTAAAATTACTTATAATATATTCATGGAAGTGATAACTTTTCGGTAACTTATAATCTCTGGCATGGTTTAATATAACCGTAAGATCCTAACAATTATTCTGGTGATCTACACACAAAATAAACGCAAGCGAAATTTTATTTTAAAGTTAAAATAATAGGTAAGTTACGTTTCACTCACTTCATTACACTAGTTTCAGCACACGGCTTTGTTAGTGTGGGAGAGTCAGGTGTTATCTACTTTGTCATTCTGCACCCCTGACAATAATTTCATGATAATAATTGGTTGAGCAGTTAAGTCGTAACAAACAAACTAACTCACTTTTGTATTTACGGTATTGGTAGGGATATTCATAATTGACCACATCTGCAAATGTCGCGTACAGTGATTATGTGTGTAATTGTAAAGGTCCCACTAGTGGGCTGTGGTGTTCTCTCCCTTTGTGGGAAATGTTTTAGAGCTTATTACTACGCTGCTCCAGTGCGGTTTGGGGAATACAGATGTTGCAAAATTTTATAAAAAATTGTCAGATGCAGGTTTCGTCACGATATTTTCCTTCCCGAGCACGAGATGAATTATAAACACAAATTAAATACATGAACATTCAGTGATGCTTGCCTGATCATGAACCTACAATTAATGGTTAAGATACACGCGTTCTAACAAACGCCCATATCGGCTCTTCAAAAAAAAAACCATCAAAATCTCCACAAAAGAATGAGGAGGCAAGCAATGAGGCCTAGCATATCATACTGTTAAAACTCAAATATTATAAAATTTTCAGTATATGTACAAAATTAATAAATTTTGTTAACAGATTTTTATAAAATGCGTGCGAAATGGCTTTAAAATGTTATTTACATTTAGATGTGAATTATTTAAAAATATACCGTAAAAGCTGAATCTTCTGCTGATTTTTTTTATATAAAAGCGTTAATATTGGTTTTTCAATGATTTCATTTTAGCTTTACTAACACGAAGTATTGTCATTATCTTCAATTTCAGCCTCGGCAGCGATTGGCAAGGTTGACTAGCCAACTATGCAAGGCATATTATAGTGCACAGGTGTGTGCACAAGCACAGGTGTCTCTGTTCCCTCACTGTTATAAACCTTTGGGATCTGACAGCGTCGGAAAGATTTCAAGCGCAGGACCAACGGCTTTATGAGCTTTGCAAGGCATGGGATTGTACACCTTGATTGATTGATTGTTACTTAGTGGCCTGGGTAGGTTGGAATATTCTACCGCCAAACAACAGTACTCAGTAATGTTGTGTTCCGGTTTGCAAGGTGACTGAGCCATTGTAACTACAGGCACAAGGGACATAACATCTTAGTTCCCAAGATTGGTGGTACATTTGCGATAGAGGAATGGTTAATATTTCTTACAGCGCCATTGTCTATGGGCGGTGGTGACCACTTACCATGAGGTGGCCCATATGCTCGTTCGCTAAGCTATGCCATTAAAAAAAAGAAAAACACATTTTCTACTTACATACTCCGGGCTGGTACTGAGAATTTTTTGACAAAAACACTCGATAACTTTTTATCGGCCCGACCTAGGGTCCGGAACCAGGTCTTCGGAATCTGCGGCCTTTTATCTAAACACCAAGGAGGCAGTTAGATAGCAATTATTTTTTATACGTATTATCGAACTATCTTATTAATAAAATGTTTGACTATTGATGCGTCCCAATCTAGTAATGTAAATGTTTGGCATATATCAAGCGTAGCTGTCATGCAACCGAGATAATAAAGTTGGCACGTCTGTTTGAGTACTTTTGTAGTAGTTACACAAACAAATTTCAAAAAATGAAACTTGTATGAACGATGAGTCATAGTGACGTCACAACGACATTTTTGGGTTGGTGGACACCCCATACGCAACATGATTTTTATCGGACAAGTTTACCACAAATTTTTTTTCAAATTAATTTTACTTAAAAAAGATCCAATAATCAAATTTGTATATACGGATAGTCATGGTGACGTCAGATCGACAATTCCAGGAATCGAGCATTCGAAAACGCAGCAGCGCCGAAACTATTCGCATTAAAAAAAATTGTCGGACTTATCGCAAAAAAGGCACTCACAAAGTCTTACACTTTTATATGTCAGAACAATTTAAGGTCCTTGTACGGGGGCTATAGCGTGACAATCTATCTATATATATAAATACTCTAAGAAAAAAAAGTTATATGCCGATGTTAAACGTACTCTGTCTCGGCATTTGGATCGGCCTTACTCCCAAGGCGTGTCAATTGATGTTTAAAGAAAAATAACTAACATAATAAAGCCCGTGCAATGGCTGATCTCTTCCCGGTCGTGTCGCTTTTCCTTCCATTTGGATTATAAGGGTTCACTTGTAGTTGCGCACACATTCAAGCTATATGTTATCCGATAAAAATAGTCATTGTTGACCTCCTTAACTGATCAAGTCATCTTGCTTAGTTAAGGAGGTCAACAACATCATCACAATTATTATGAGATTCTGAATTTATTATCTCTAAATAAAGTTTTATTCGTAATATTAATTAATAAATTTAAGTATATAATATACATTTATAAAGATGAAATATGTCGTAGGCTAAGAACTGAGCGAAGATAAATATGTAAAACTGAATATAAATATACATTACACTTCTAATATATTGTAAGATCGAGCTAAGAAACCAAGATGAGTTCTTTATTTAATAATTCTACACAGATACAATTATTATATTGATAAATGATTGTTAATTTTAATGCAATATGTCAGTATTATTTTACTCGAACTGGTTTTTAAACATTTTGACCGATTTTGACGTATTTTTGGATCCAGTGTTTAATTATTAACAAAATAAAAAAAGCTAATTTCGGCGGGGTCGGTGACACGAAATTATTATGGTGGTAGAATTTTGGCAATCAATAAGAAAGAGTATTGCTTCTATTTTAAATAAATATATTCGAATTTTGAATTCCTGACAGCGTCTAGTGGCGCGGATGTACACAAACAAGGTGGACAGAATGCCATTAAAAAATCTTTGCTAAAAATACATGTAGTTTCGTTAAATTAAACACAGTTCGAATCAAAGCCACCTTTGTCCGTTCGACCTATCAAATAATTGTGTTTGCGCCCACAGGGGGTTTGTTTTCTCTTTGGATTGTTTATTTGGGTGTGTCACGTGACGTTCCTAGCGCACCGTAACGCTAACAATACAATATATTCATACGTGACTATGAAACGAATCATTCGGACTTATAAATTGGACTTTTTGAACAAGTTATAATTATTATGTGAATAATTAAAATATTAATTGACCGTTTTTCATGATGGCAAATATTTTACGTCGAATAAAATTAGTGAGCTAATGTGATTATTACATTACATTATATTAGCAGCCTGTAAATTTCCCACTGCTGAGCTAAGTCCTCCACTCCCTTTGAGGAGAAGGTTTGCAGCATATTCCACCACGCTGCTCCAATGCGGGTTGGTGGAATACACATATGGCAGAATTTCGTTGAAATTAGACACATGCAGATTTCCTCACGATGTTTTCCTTCACCGCCGAGCACGAAATGAATTATAAACACAAATTAAGCACATGAAAATTCAGTCATGCTTGCCTGGGTTTGAACCCAAAATCATCGGTTAAGATGCACGCATTCTAACCACTGGGCCATCTCGGCTCATCATCATGTGATTATTAATACAATTTAAAATATTATCCTCATGTTTGTGGGCGTTATATAAGATAAAATAAGCTTTTATTTTTCTATATTAGTTTTGTATTGCTTTATGGCAATAATAATGGCATCTTGTCTAATTCTGGCCACGATATCAAGGGAGACTGGCCAACTACGCAGGTTCACTGTCTATTCCACACTCGTCATAATCCAATCGAACGGCAAATTCGACACGACTAAAAACACTGCAGGCGGAAGAGCAGGCTTTACACACACAGACAGGCTTAACGTGCGTACAAAATCATTAAACCATTTTAAGCATAAAACAAAAATAAAATACTAAAATATACCTTTGTTACGCGTATTATTAAAACATGTTTCGTGACGGTTATTGCGTTGGATTGTAACGTGTGACAAGAAAATTTTACCAATACGTTTTAAAATAACGTTATAACTGTATCTCTTATGTACGGTTTTAATAGATCTATTTATTAAAATTGCTTTGTATTCTGCATAATATGTAAAACGTTGCAGATTAAACTAAGTTGATTTTTACCCGATCATTTAATGTTTCGATTATTGGATGTTAACTTGACTAAATCTGCGTTAACCAATCAGAAGCTTTGGCCAATCACATCAACTACTGAATCATAGTTGAGCACGGCGGCATAACGACGGACACTCTGGCTTGAGCGATCATCGAGGACACAGCTCCAAAGTGAAATAATACATTACAATTATTAAAAGTAATTACAGTGTTTAATTCAACTGAACTAAGATCCCTTTACTTATAATATCAACTAATATATTTAACTGAAACACACGTTCAACTCTAAGTGTAAATTGAATTCTCGTTTTGTACATAAAAACATTTAGTTAAATGCATGCAACGTGTTTTTGTTTGTCTTTGCCGATTAGGGTTGTTTATTCAACGCTGTTAGCTCCTGAAAGTTTGATTACCTCGTGTTTTCACACTCTTGGTAGGACCTGCCGGTTTAGGTATACTCTTCTTTTGAGAATATTTGGAGATTACTCCTGGTCGACTTTGATTCGACATATGCATTTGTCTGGTCTTTAACCGTTTTTTAAGCCGCAATTTTCGGTTAATATCATTGTAATCTAATCACTGAGCCAATCAAGGTTTGATTCAGTATATGAATAAATAAAAAATTTTTTTTTGCTTTGTATGTTTTGCGCTCCTAAACTTTTCATTTTCATTTTGATTGAGTTTCAACTTTTTATACTGTCGTTGGCAATGTTAAGTATGACTGGCATTATATACATAACAAAATCAAATCAATCAATTTTAAGACTGTAGACATGTATTGAAACCACTAATCTCTTTTTAAATATTGATGTACACATAACTTATCATACTTAATATTAAATAAGAAAATGACGTTGTTTGCTTGTAATGTTTTTACATCTGAACTACTCAACTGATCGTTATGAAATTTTGCATCCACGTTGTCAGGGGGTTTACACGCAGTAAAGTAGTAGAATTTAGTTCAATATTTATAAGCATTTCAATTTGATATTAGTGAACGTAGGTACGTAATAAATTGAATGCACATAAAATTAATGACAAGCAATAAATTTTATTACTCTATTACCTTCGGCTAGTCATGAATGTTAATGGTTGTATATTGACCATTAATATTGACCATCAATATAGATTGTCAATTTTCATTGGTCGATAGGATATGAACTCAGATTGCGAACGCAGATTATACCCTCAGATTATAAAACAAAAGTTAGATAGCGCGAGATGAGGACACGAAAGTACATATTAACACAAGATGGACAACAGTGGACGAAAAGAGGCGGCAGGAGAATTTTTCAATGATACCCTCATCGTAGTTTTTTTTATTGCTAAATAGATGCTAAAAGTAATAACAAATAATTTAACATCTTTACACATTTCATAAATATTCATTTACATAAGAATTATTTACAAGAAGTTCTTCAAAAATAATTACTCTAAAAATAGTTACCCTAGTGAAATAGTTTTAGAATGTTTGCACTATTTTCCAGTTGAA
Source organism: Vanessa tameamea (assembly GCF_037043105.1). Classification (NCBI taxonomy): domain Eukaryota; kingdom Metazoa; phylum Arthropoda; class Insecta; order Lepidoptera; family Nymphalidae; genus Vanessa; species Vanessa tameamea. The sequence continues at coordinate 4,194,713 of NC_087332.1, read as the reverse complement.
TCGCGATTCCGATTCTCTGGGCAAAAAATGTACCTATCACCTTCTGGTTTAGGTTCGATCTGTGTTTAATTTATCGAAACATCTTGTATATTCAGCAAATGTTATTTATTTGTGTTTTTAATTTTTTACGATATCGGTCTGCAGCTGTAAGAAATATTAACCATTGCTTACATAGTCGATGCCCCATCAAACTTGGGACCTAAAACGTTATGTCCCTTGTGCCTTGTATTTTCATGTTTATATGAAAACCTTTAATGTAGACAAATATTTTACTTACAAAATTAGAACGTATTATATACAATCTAAGTCATTTAATGTATGTTAAGTACCTAGAGAAGCTAGGACCTAAGATGTTATGTCCCTTGTGCCTGTAGTTAAACTGGCTAACTCACATTTCAAACCGGAACACAACAATATTAATTATTGTTGCGTGGCGGTAGAATATATATTTTTAACCATAGAATTTTTAAAACATAACAATTATTATATACCAAACGTATAGTATATGACTTACTAACAGTTACCAATAATCCAATTACTAATTTGACATTAACTCCAATGTTTCGTTATCCATAATAATTATAATACGTACACATTGTAAAACTACTTCTCCACGTGCCGACACAATACATATTTTGAATTTCAAAGGAATAAGTTATATAATATATAACGAAGGGTTGGGTATTAATTCGTTAGCAGACATATTTATTTCCAAAAATATAAGTCTCGTCGTTTTTGTTCGTATCTTTTTTCTTAATGTTCAATCAATCCTGACACTTTTCAATTCTTTTCTTTTTAACGTCATACTGAGGTTGCCAGCATGTACGATAAAAATAAATAAATCCTAATTAAACTTTTTGATGCTTCGACATATATAAGCACACACGCCATAACTGTTCAATAAACTGACAGTACTTGTGACGTATTAACCACAATACGCTTCGAATCGTACTACAGGTGTAAAAGCAAGTTTTTAATATTTGCTCGTGAATATGTGTTTAGTTCTGTTAACCGCTTCGATTTATTACACAAGCTTCACCGTCCATTTTTTTTTTATAATCTGGAACTATACCAATTGTTACTGAACGATGGGAATCGCCATCGACACAGTCATTTTTAGGTCGTAAGATCGTTACAAATTGTTGAAAGCTTTTAAGCAATAACAGCTTTTTTTTCTTGTTTTCGGGTATTTTTTTGTGTCTAGGTTGATTTGTTTCTGAACAGCTGTCAGTTTCATCTTGTATCTTTGACTATAATTTATATAAAAAAAAATATGTTTAAATATGTCGAAAAAAAAAAATTTGGTTTTAGCCTAACCTGTACTTGCTTCCTCGGTAAATAAAATGAATGAATGTAATATGGAGAATTTATATATTATTTTTGTCAATAAAAGGAATAAGGCAAGGGTCGTAATCTAAGCACTTTGAAAGTAGTAAAGGTTTTTATCGCTACGACCACGCACTACTTTATAGGTCGTCAAGCTGCCATAATGGTCGCTATTGTTTAACGAGAAAGAGGCATTTGTTTCTTTAAAGTACCTTAGAAATAATAGATTTTGAACGAGGTCGCTTTATTTCACAGATTTTTCCTTCAATCGTTATTGTGTGCTAATATTTTTTGTTTATTCAGGTTAATTTGTGTGTGTTATTGTGCGATTTATTTAATTGGTGGTTTACTTCCCCTATCTACCAACCCAGACGAGCTTGAGCAAGCTCATCTGGATCGGTACCACCCACATCAGATATTCTACCGCCAAACAGCAGTACTCAGTATTGTTGTGTTCCGGTTTGAAGGGTGAATGAGCCAGTGTAACTACAGGCACAAGGGACACAACGTCTTAGTTCCCAGTGTTGTGCCGATTTGACGATGTAAGGAATGGTTAATATATTTTACAACATCATTGTCTATGGGCGATTGTGACCACTAACATCAGGTGGCCCATTTACTCGTCGCCCACGTGTATAATAATTAAAAAAATATATATATGTGTTAGTATTTATACATCTACGTTATTACGCCAGTGTGTGTGATTATTGTTGTGTATTCGCGTAACTATATTAGCAGTCTTAAATCTAAAAGTTTGTAGTACCGTAACGTTTGATCTCAAATTTCGCTTATATTATATTATTATACTAGCTATTCTTCCCAGCTTTACACGGGTACAATAGTGGTCTTTATACAAGTTTTAGATTGAAGAACAAACATAAAAAATACTTTATTTAAGTGGTGGCATGTGCGATGGCTGCCAGCGACTTTCTTATTATTGTATGTATAATTCTAAAATAAAAGTAGCCTAAGTAGTCCTTATTATATCAGCTATCTGCTAGTGAAAGTCCCAACAAAATCGGTCAAGCCGTTTCAGAGATTAGCCGAAACAAACAAACAGACAGACAGACAAAAATTGTAAAATATGTTATATTGGTATATGTACCGTTTATACATACATATGCATTTAGTAAAAAGCGGTTATGCTCGTTAAATATCATACAACGAGATACTTTTAAATATCAAAATATAATAATATTAATAGCTACTATGACGTAAGTACCGAGTATAACAAATGTACCTGTGTTACAATTTATATAACTTAGGTAGGTATATTTGACATTTTATTGGTCGGCTTTTGTGTAAGCCCGTATGTGTAAGTACCTCCCACTCATTAGATATACTACCGCCAAACAACAATACTTAGCATTGTTGTATTATGGTATTAAGGCTAAGTGAGCCTGTTTAACTACAGGCACAAGGGATATAACATCCTAGGTTCTAGCTTCTATAGGTTATTTAACATACATTAAATGACTTAGATTGTATACAAAACATTCTAATTTTGTAGGTAAAATATTTGTCTACATTAATGGTTTTCATATAAATATGATAATAATCCTACTAAGTTAGGGTTCAAGGTAATAACGCTGTTAGTTCTAGTAATAAGATTTTAATTAAATTGCCGCTATCCGGAAAATATCCCAGTTTAAAGCTATTAAAACGACGATCTTATATCAAATTATCACAAAGGAATTAAGTGCTATCTTTGCTTTTTAAATTATAAAGTTTATTTTTCAAACATATCGACCTCTAAGTTAAAGAAATTTTGAATCAAACTATAAACAAACATTTAATTATAGGAAATAAAATACTTACATCTTGTCTTGGAGAAACAAAAAATAACAAAATGTAATTAACAGATGATTAAAAGTGTTGAAGTGTTGAAGTGTGAAATCCAGTGAAGTGAAGTTTGATTGGTTCACGCGTCGGTTACTTGTCTTAACTGGAGGTATTTTTCTATTAATACCCTTTACATTTTAAGTTAAGTTGTTGGGAGTATTATTTAGTTTACGACGTTCTTTTTTTTGTGTAATTAATATTGTGTTTATACTATTAATTGTATACTAAATTTGCTTGAAACTAATATCTGAAATACAAGCTTGGCTTTGCTTAAATGTTAGTGATAATCGACTAATGTATTAACTTTAACATTTGTTGATATGACTAGAATAGTTTACATCAATATTATGTTACTATTTTTGCAAATAAAATTATTATTATTACAAAATTGTAATGATTATTAATATTTTTGTATAGTTTACGCATCGCCCATTGGTCACTTATGACGTCCGTAGCTTACATTGGCCAATGATAATTTGTCAACCGTTATTCAATTAGAAGCATTACACTTACTTATTGATTGTCAAATTAAACACTACGACCGATTCGGAAAAGAAAATACCCTGACCTGAGATGAACCGACGAAAGAAACTCAGCGGGTCTTTTTTTTCTCAATTTTATTATTAACATATTTACATATATTCAATATGAAAAGAAATATCCAGGAGGATAATAACCTTTCGCACTCAGGCGTCCCTAAATATATTTTTTTATTTTGACAACAGAGCCATTTTGATCGCTTTCTGGGATCCTATTGTTGAACCGTACACATTGTCCCACAAAAGAGTTACGGACTCTATGCAGTCGAGTAACAGAAGTAACAAGTTTATGTTTGTTCCTTGTACCAATGCTATGAGTATCACATTTTCTCATAAAATCATTAATATTTTTCCTTACATACATAACATTACAGAAAATATATTGAGAAGCAACAGTCAATTTCTTGATTTCTTTAAATTTATACCTCAATGATTCTTTAACTCCTAGGTTATAGATTGCGCTAATAGCCTTCTTCTGTAGCACAAATATAGTATGGATAGCGGCTGCGTTATCCCAGAGCATAACACCGTAAGATATTATACTGTGAAAGTAACTGAAATATATTAAGCGAGCCATATCAACATCGGTAAATTATAATTTTTTTTTGACCGCAAATGCCGCAGAACTCAGTCTACTCGTCAATCCGTTAATATGGGGACCCATTGCAACTTGGCATCAACGGTAAGGCCAAGAAATTCTGCTGACTCAACTGGATACATCGAGCCCCCATTGATAAGTAAATCAACTTTTACATTTTGCACATTTGGTGTACTAAATTTTACAATTTATTTTTTTTATTGTTTAGCCTAAGATTATTTACGCTAAACCAGTGTACTGTACTAGAGATAGCATTTTATAAATCATTATACTATACCTGATTTCTATTAATTTTAAAAACTAAGGAGGTATCATCAGCAAGCAGTACGATGTCGTGTTTGTTCCCAACAAGAAAAGGCAAGTCATTTATGTATGTGAGGAATAGAAAAGGTCCAAGAATTGATCCTTGAGGAACCCCTATACCAACTGAGACCCCAGGCGACCTTTTTCCTTTAACATCAACCCTCTGAATTATATTGTTAAGTTAAGAAGTCAGAAGGTCGAGCGCTCATTCTCTAATTCTGTAGTGATAAGTTTCTTTAACTTAGATCACCGTTTCAGAAACTAAAGGATAGTTGTTAAATCTCTCGATTAATTATTTTGAATTTAAATTGAATCAAAATTGAATGTGTACACTGTACATCTAAAATAAGTTTGTATTTAAATCCAATTAAAACAATGGTTACTTTATCAGATGACAAAAAAAATAAGAATATATAATTTAACAAAACAAGCGCATTCGATTTTATTCTTTAAAATAGACCAAATAGGAATAATACCGTCCCCCCAAACACAAAAAAAAAAATCGCTTCCTACATGACGGCGCTCTGAGGTGACAAACAAAAATAACACAACCGATTTGATAACATCTTTCTTTTTGTCAAATGAGTTGAAAAACATATAGGATTAATGATATAAAACTAGATAGGTATTTCTATACAAAAATTTACAGAAGTTTTTTAACTGAATTGAAATTGCGAAGTCTATACGATCGGGCTCACTGTGCGCCCTCACAGTATTATTCGCGTACTGTAGTCGTAGACTATTGCAGTGAGTATAGACCTTAGTATATTGTAGTTGTAGTTTTTTTAACAAACAATATGCTCTTTCCTGGGCATTTAATTTGATTTTATATAAAAAAAAAACTGTGTAATTCTATATTTGATTATTCAAGCGCAATTGAAATCGCAAAGGTTTTATTAAAATATGGTATTATTTGATTATCTGAAACAATAATTCCTTAATTTTTATATTTGTTTTTTATTTTATGTTATGTTATGTTGTTTTAATATTTGTACTGATAATTCTCATTTATTGTATATAAATACTTTGGATAAGCTGTCATAGTAACAGGGTAAACAATCATAGGGTTTTGTTCGTCAGATGCTAGGGATAAAAAGCCTATGTCACAGTAACAGACACACAGATTTAATTTCTTATTCATAATATAAGTATAGACGATGAAACTGATTGAAATGACCCATGGTCTCAATTGGATTAATCATTTTTATGATTTGTGAACTTATTTTGAAACGATTTTTTTAGCTGATTGGTTGATTGCTGTGTATTTTTTTACAAGAACGACTTAAGTTTCAAAAATGAATTGATAAACTTTATAACATTATTGTACTCAGTCGTGATGGGGGCTAAACATATTTTCAATATTTCGTTCAAACTTTGGTCAGGTGTGTAGTTTTTTATGTATTTACTTATATACTAAAAACTACACACACAATATATTATTTTCCTAAGAATTAATATTTAAATAATATATCTGTTGCTAAAATTTACCCTCCAATTGAGTATTAAAGTTAGGTTCAGAAGTAAGGATGACCAAAGCCTGAGAGTTTAAAAGCGCGGCAAACTAATTGCTAGGCTATTCTTAAATAATTGAGCTATTGTGGTTTTTAATTTGATTATGGATACTATATCCATACTTTTTTACATACAAGTAAACAAATGTCACTGACATGGTGACTGAGCTTTGTTCAAGCCTACAATTCACTCAATTGTTCTAACCACTAAACAGCAGTACTTAGTATAGTTGTGTTATGCTTTGAAGGTAGACTAAGCCAATGTAATTACAGGCACAAGGAACATAATTTCAAGTTTTTAAATTGGGTGCCACCAATACATATGGGTGGTGGTGACCGTTAATTACCATCAGTCACATTCAGCAATAACAATGAGATAAAAAATTATCTTCTTTATAATAACTATGCTTCAATAACGAACGTTTATGAACGTTGAGTTTTACAGCAGTGTTCTATCATTACGGTTAAAATTAATTTCATAATGGATATCAGAATTCATATACGTAAGCTCAAATAGACACCTGTTGGATTTAAGTTAACATAACACGAGGAAATTTAGTACGTATTAATCAGTAGCGATATTGTTCTGAAACGTTTCAACTGCTTAAAATAATTGTTGTAATATATTAACATAGCATATATGACACATCAATTATTGAAAATTTTAAACGAAAATAATAAAAAAAAAAAAATTACAAATTCAATACAAAATACTCACAGGAATAGAGCATTAACATACTTTTCTTTACCTGCAAGCCTATTGCCTAGATCGATATTTTCGATAAAGCTGGTTTTTTAAGTTTCGTTGGTGTACAAGAGTATTATTATATTGAAACAGATCTGTATAATTGAAAACTGTTTTTAATAGTTTTCTCACGTAAAATAAAAACGAAATAATGGTGCGTGTACTATAACATGACTATCATTATTGCATAAACATATCCACAAAAATAATATATGTGTACACTATACACATATAAAACTACTACTAAACTATACACTATAAAACAGTTGTGTTGAGATGGTGGTTCTAATCTACTGTTGGGAACGGTTTTGTACAATTTTAAATAAAGTTCCAATAGTAATAAATAACCAGGCTATATACAATCAGGCTATAATAAATAAAATTATAAATCATGAGGCGATAAATTTTCTTCCTTCTACCTGATAGTATTATCTCGTATCAGCTTAAATAAAAACCACTATTTGCCTAATGATATGTTGATCCCGTAACACGAAAACCTTGAATAATTTCATTTCAGTAACCCATCTGTTCCTGTAAAACGGGATTTACATAAACACTTTAACACTCCGGCTATACTGTAAAGCCTATTTCGTTAATTAAAACGTTGGATATCAATTGGCGTATAAATTGAACATTGCTGCACTGAGCTTAATCGAACCCTGTCGTATAAAGATATTTCACGCGTTTAATTTTTTTTTAAACTAATATTTTTATAATTCTTATGTCATTTTTATTGAAGTTTTCTAAATATTAAAACTATTTAGAAAATGTCAACTGTATGTAGAAATATATTAGAAATTTAATAAGATACACTTTACTAAGTATATCTAGGCTCTAAGTAGGAGCTAATCGCTAATTATTCTTCTGGAAAACAGTAACAGTTTGTAATATTGTAGGACTTTCAAATCAAATTTACTTTGTAAAATGACGAATCAAAAATTCTTGCAGTAGCAAGAGGTACGGGATATATTAACATCTTCGTACATTGACCGTGTTTTGAATGCTTCATATTTATTTCTTTGACCGAATTAATTCTGTCATTAATTTGACCCATTATATACAAATAAATATATCACGTTCTATTTGATTCAGTTATTGGTCGGATTTCGTCCACGATGACCGTTATCAACATAGACTTGCTGGTACATTTTATAGTTGTACGAAAACACAAGAACACTCTCGATTTCCTCACTTTTATAATCCGATGGGACGGCAAATCCGATACGACCGGTAAGAATATAGGCGAAGGATCAACGGCTTTTCGTGCTTCACGAGGCATAGGAGTGTAAGCATTGACCAATTTCGTTACTCGGGGCTGCCGCTGAGAATTTCTCGACGGAACAAATCCATTACATTAAGGTGCAATCCAGGGGTTTGATCTCAGGGCCACCTTATAAAATAGCCACTAGATCAGTTATAATTAATCTGCTATATAATACTCATAGCGGTACCGTGGTACCGTCGTTACTTCTGATTTTCCATAACATAAGTGCTTTAGCTACTTACATTGGGATCAGAGTAATGTATGTGATGTTGTCCAATATTTATTTTATTTATTATTTATTTACATAATCATAGAAATCTAAAAGGATGTTCATCAAGAGGTCTTTCACAAACCAATTCCTGCAAATCAATTAAATTGTGGAAACAATTGAATTAATTAGCAGTCGCTGCTGAAAAGATCTTAACCCCACTGATTCAAACTTAAGCTCTCTTGCTCAAACTTGAGCAATAGTATTGAGGTATCTATATCCCAACACAGACCACCATTATTTGTTAAGTAAGAAGTGTCATTGTTTGTTTTTAAGAGCTTCTCTACTCCTCTATAAAACTAATATTATATGTAATAATTACATTTGTTATCAGATTCAGATTAGGATACATTTGTTATTAGATTCAGATTCAGGCGATCATAAACGCATTTGACTTTACTAATAAATAAAAGTGTACAGTCGGACTTATTCGAATAAGAGATTTCTTTTATATTAATTATTTTACTAACAACGCTCTATGGTTTTATTCAGTTACTCCAGATATATTCATTGGTTGTCTTTGATTACAAGTACTTTCAATAAACATCGATGTCGATGTTTACATCTGCCCGGTGACGGTCACAAATTTTCCATATCGAATTCTGTATTAAAAATTATATAATAGCAATGTATAATACTGTTAATAGTACAATAGATCTTGTCAAAGGCCGATTTTTAATCAAATTTATGGAAATGTCATTGACTAAAAAGGTGGAGTAGAATGATATGAGTATATCATATATGTTGGTCAAGGCCAAGCGTGACCTTGACCTTGACCAGTATTTAAACCTAACCGTACGTTCGAGTTGCAAAATATTATGAAGATATTATACTTTTAATTAACATTTCTTTTTAAGTAGTTTTAAAATTAAGAAACTACATTAGATTAAGATGTTGATTTGTTTTCTTTTTGTGAACGCTGTGATCTTCTTTAAGTAATTGCGACAACAGAGTTACACTTTGTTGAAGAACTAAAAAAAATAAATATATAAATATTCTTTATCGTCAGGTTAGCCAACGTATTCGCACGTATAACACTTAGAAAGAGGAGGTGGGAAGAGCCCAAGTTCCCCCATTACTTACTTTTGACATTAGAACCAAAACCCTCGTGATTAATTTCAGACCGGCACACTTAGATTGCGCGTATTGTGTAACTCTTCACCGTGTTGGCTTGTTGTCAAACATGAGAATTGCTGTCGCTATAACATGTCTTTACTATAACGCAAAACCAAAATCGGAGATCCAGTATATAACTTTTAAGTATTTATTCACGTACATATATTATTTTGAATACGTTGAAGTCTCGAGCACCTGGAATTTCATTACGAAATCCACTCGGATTCCGCGTAGACACTTTGTAAGCCACGCTCTGAAATCTGTTTAGTTATTTTGCAACGTAAACGAATTAACAGTCTGAAGATAGCTTTTACTCTCTTTTAATGTTTTTCAGTGTTCCGTATGTGAATGAATAAATAGAATTTAGTATGACTTTTAATGGTATTTCTCAGTCACTTCTAAATATATTGGTTTAAACTGTTCTAAGGGTTGTATCGTTGCATCGATAAAAGTAAAACTTAGAAAAAAAGGATACTTTTTTCTAGAAATTGTCCAAGTTTCCAAAAGAAAGAAAGAAAAAAAAATATAAATTTGCCTTATTAGTTTTACTTGACTTGACTTTTTCAACATTTCACATTTTTTTTATTTTATTTTTTTTCCTAAAACTCTAAATCATCAAGAAGTAAATTACTATCAACCTCGAAACATCAATCAACGGAATTAATGAAGCTGTTAGTTAAATATCGAGTATGATTTTCGAACTACATATTAAACATCACCTAAAGCGAGTAAATAAAAACCAATAAAAATTTAAAAAAATCTACATCGAGTATGTTTTGTTTGAAAAAATATAACTTCACTGAGAGCAGTATTTTTAATTCGATTTGACGTGATTAATGGGACTTCTTGTAAATTAAGTTTTATGCAACGTTATTATATATTGCGTGATGCCTTTGCAAGTAAATATACATACATATATAACAACAATCTCAAAGGTTAAAATTAAATTAAATTTAACCAAAACTATATTCAAATGATCTTGTATCTTTTGAATTTAAATTCTACAATTTTTCCGTCAGGTCGTATTTCTGTTACTAAGTAAGACCATTTTTTTTTCAAACTTATTTGAAAATTAAATCTAGTTTAGCTTTAATTGGATATCGAGGTCTATTAAAAGTTAAAAGTAAATTTAAATCAAGTTATTTTATTACGTGGTTACGTACTTAATTACAACTCAACTGTCGTACTTAAATTACGAAAAGATTCTGTACGTATATTATCTTAGTGACGTCTAAAGGGTTCATTTAATTCAACAGTTCCAACAAAAAGCTTTCATCCTATTTATTTTACAGCACAATTCATAAACAAGTACACATTAATTTTTACCATATTAATACCATATTAAAAATAGTTGTAGATGGCGTCCACTCTCACCCAAAGAAAACAACGTAATAAAATGACTTGCTTTAAATATACTTTTATTTTTAATTAATAACAACAATGAACGTGTGAATTATGATGTGTCTGGGTAGACTTTGTGCAAGTCCGTCTGGGTAGGAACTACTTATCATATATCCTACCGACAAACAGCAATACTTAGTTCTGTTCTCTTTCGGTTTGAGTGATAAGTGAGCCAGCGATTTGTGGAATGATGTCAATATGACAGATATGATATATATGACATAAAAAACGTCCCTAACTAATATTTTTCCAGCCTGAAAAGGTTTTCCTGTTATTAATTTGTATGTAGACAACGAACCATGTATTTTAATGTACGAAAACAGCTCGGTATTTTAGCGCTGTTTTACACAAACTAACGTAAGCTCTTAATTTTGTTGAAACGGCTTGACAGTGCTTCGCGGTAATAACGTTAAAATACGCTCTAAAATGTTCGTTTGTTTTCTGTGATATGTAATATTCTGTAAAAGTCATATTATTAAGTGACATTTGTGTTTTAAACTTGTTTGAGTGACTTTTGTATTTTTTCATCGCGCTGTTGTGGATTTTCGGACATCTAAGTGGTGCGGGTGATATTTGGAATTTTGACGAGATGTCCGAAGGTGAAATTCAGCAGCCGGGATTAATCCGAACAATTCCTCGGAACATTCCCCGTGATAAATTCTGTAGAAGATGCAGAGCGATCCGACATCTCTACGCAAAGCCAAAGGATCAAGCAGATCGGAAAGGGCTTGATCGTCGATAATTCGAGCCGCTCTACGTTGGATACGGTCAAATGGAAGAAGCTGGTACTGGGGAGCATTTGCAGAGCCTTGTGCAGAGATGGTAAGGAAGGCTGACAGAAATTCCCTAAGACAGCCTTGGCGAGAGACCAGAACGCACGTGTTCCTGAAGGGAGGCGCACCAGTCTCTCGCCAATTCTGCCAATGTACTCCGTCTTCGCCTTAGCAATCACGTTTTTGAAGGACCTAGAGGCAGAGTTATATTCCTTTTTGAATGCGCTGGTATTTACATCACGAGACGCCGATGCGCCAGCCCAGTCTTGATAGCGTTCCCATTTTTGGCGTGAAGCCGTTTTGCAGAAACAACCAAACCAGGGCTGGGACTTGCCACCGACAGGGACCGCAGAATACGGAATGAATAGTTCCATACCCTGAAGCACCACATCGGCGACAGAGTCAGCAACAACGCTCGGATCATCCGGCGAGAAACAAACCTGCCCCCATGGGTAGGATGCAAAGAAGGACCGCATCGAATCCCAATCTGCTGACTTGTAGTGCCACACTCGGCGGCAGCCCACGAAACAAGGTCGTGAGTACCGCGCAACCGGCACTGTACTTCGGACGAGACAGTGGTCCGACGAGCCCAGAGGGGGATCGACGATAACCTGGTAGCCATCCGGATGGGAAGTCAGCAGAAGTATTTAACTTCCTCGTCGTTCTATTGGCTCACCGGAGGTAGACCTCAACCTAGGATGGTTCAAATTCCGGGTTTATTAAATATTTATATTTTGTTTCTGTAAAGAAATATTCACTAGCAACCTGGAGACCTAAAAGCAGTCTCAATAATGACTGTGTGGACATTCCCGTGCATGAAAATCAAATCAAATCAAAATATACTTTATTCAAGTAGGCTTTTACAAGCAATATTGAATCGTCATTTAACAAACTATTTTAAGTAAGGCTACCACCGGTTCCGGAACCGGCAACAAACTCAGTAGTTACTCTTTTTCAGCAACTAAAAACACAGTCATGTTAGTTAAATACAATTATACATGTATGTTACGTCTCCTGCCTGGAAGTCAACAAGCATTAACTCCATGCTTTTTTATCATCTATATAATCTTGTATCGAATAATATGCCTTCTTCACCAAAAGACACGTGAAGTCGATGTTCTTGCACCTGATCCCTTTCTTTTGTGCTTACGGATATATTATAGCATGGTTAAAAATATATTCGCTTGCTGATTGTTGTTAAGCATTCTACTCTTATTGATTATACATTAAACATCGAGACATTTACAGGCGTTATTTACTACGACCCACTTCTTTTATTCGCATAGACTCCACATAAATAAAATTAAGGCAGACAAATCATGGTGTTCGTTTATATTATAACGCGCAATTTTCAATCACAATTGTATAAGATTATATCAATTACTAAACTCGTGCTCTAACGTAACTTAAAATTAGATATTATACAAATTATCCACGTGATGTCACGTATTGTGAATGAATGAGCAGTAAGTACATTGAAACTCGTCCTACTGGAAGTTTTCCAGCGATTGCGCTTTCTCGCCCCGCCTCGCCTCTCCTCGCCCCGCCTCGCTAGACAGCTTTGAGCTTATTTTCCGCTTTAAGAGTTCGTTTTCTTTCACTTGTTTACATTCCATCGGTTTTAGTTTACGATGTTTTGAGATTGTTTGATTTTTTTAATTTATAGCTATGGTTAATTCTGTCAAAATACATCTTAAACAAATGGTTTTGATTCCGTTCCTATTTATAAGAAAAAATTAAATTATTTATGAATAAAAATCCGACGTGTTCGTTGGTTTATTAGCTAGCTCATAAATCAAAATCAAAAATCAAAAATCGATATCAAAATATACTTTATACAAGTAGGCTTTGACAAGCACTTTTGAATAGTCATTTAACAAACTATATTAAGTGAAGCTACCACCGGTTCGGAATGTAGATTCTACTGAGAAGAACCGACAATGAACTCAGTAGTTACTCTTTTTCAACATTTAAAAATACAGTCATGTTAGTTAAATACAATTATATATGTATGTAATATAGCCTGACTGGAAGTAAATAAGTATTAACTCCACACGCTTTTTTATCATCTGTATATTCTTATATTGAATAATATCCCTTCTTTACCAATATATTTTTTACAAATGATTTGAATTTATGAAACGGCAAAAATTAAAATATCTGCGGAATTTGATTATAGAAACGGATACCTTGCCCCAAGAATGATTTTTTGACTTTGCGGAGTCGGAATCTTGGCGTTATATGCTTATCCTTACTTCTTGTGCACATACAATGATTATTTACCAAAGTGATCAATGTGTATACTGTAAATATACATAATATTGTTGTTAATATATTGTGACACAACAGTAAGTATTCCCACTTTGTTAAAAACACCCCGAAGAGAGTCTCTAGCTCCAAGATTATAAATAGACCGGATTGCTCTCTTTTGAAAAATAAAAACAGATTCAATATCTGTCGCGTTATTCAAAAGTAAACGCCATATGACATAATAATGTGAAAATAATCAAAATATACTAGACGAGCGGTATCAATATCAGTTAGTTGTCTAACTTTTAGAATCGCGTATGCTGCGAATACTTCTTATCGAGACGATAAAGTATGAGGACCCCACTGAAGTTTTGAATTCAATGCTATTCCTGAAAACACCGTAGTATCGGTACATCAAGACGGCCACCATTTAAAGATATATTATAATTTTGCTGTCTAACATTGGGTAGGGTAAAAACTACACATTTTGATTTTTGAGCATTCAAAACTAAATTATTTACTCTAAACCAATCGTGTTTCTATGATAATGCACCGTTCACATCGTCATAGTCAGTTCTTTTCCTGTCGACCTTAAAAATACTTTTAACATAGAAAGGAAGGTCATTTATATATACTAGAAATAGAAACGGTCCCAAAATAGTTCCTTGTGGAACACCTATTTTGTAACGCAAATCCAGAGGACTTTATTATTCTGTGTAAAACCCCGTGTCAGGTGAATAAAAACTTTTGGGTTTTTCTGTCAACAAATTCAAAGAAGCAGCCCGAAGTTTAAATTGACACTTCCACACATACGACTTTCTTTGATTTTGTATGCTTGCTTATTCTCCATTGATGATCAATCGGACAGAAAAACATCATCAATATAGTCAATCACGTTATGTTATTGCATGGCATAATATAAATACTAACCAATATAACGGTTAACATTAACAGCAAAAGAAGTTTTTCAAATTATTTTATTAATTTTAATTTAATCCTCAGCGTTGAAGCTCATGGCGAGGAAAACTGCATCTATCAATTAATATTATAACAATAATGACGATAGATATTCGCAAGTAAATTAAAAAGTTGTCTTTAATAGTTGTGCCTATTTTGGGTCAATAGCATTTGAGAAACTTACGGTAATCTAACTTAAGGCGATATTTGCACGTACATTTTAATAACATTATATAAAAACGCTAAAGTAACTGAAACCACAAAATGAACTGAAACATGTACACGCATGATAATAATTACAAGTTAAAACCACAAGATTAATCCAATTTGAATTGAAGACAATATTCACAACAATTTAAACAATGATAGACGAAGTCAATGACATATCTATAAGGACTATTAAAAGGGACGAAATTAAGGGTTAATTGCTGAGCTTGGTACGTTTAAGGAGACATGTGGCTGATCATTAAAACGGTTATAAGAATCATGTTAATTATAGTTATCGAATTTATTTCAATATTATTTCTAATTTTTTTTTTTTTATTTTTAGATGCCGATATTTGCTATGTTTTTAATTTATCGTCATTTTGGGGAAAATGTGAGGAAACCTGCATATGTAGAGTGAAAATATTTCCCATATGTTGTATACAGTTATATATATTATATATATCTTTTATTTATATATTTGGTCATTTTGAATAATATCGACAACTCTCATATGTGGCAAACTGTAATTTTGTTCCAACAGTAGGTTTATATTTCATGCGCGTTAAATCTAGATTTCCCAGCCTTACCAGTGAAATAGTTGTCATTCTATTAAGGTTATATACAGAAAATTCTATATATATTATAACAGTTATATTTATGTGTATTCGTGTTTACAAGAAACTTTTCTCTTCTTTGAGGAAAATATCAAGTGTTTCCATTCCAGCTTTGGAAATAGCTTGGACAGCAAACGATCGAACAATGTATATACATTTGGTGGTAGAAATTTGTGCAAGATAGAGAAGAGAGAAGAAGTTGTGAGAGAAAACGATATTATTTAAATTTCGAACACAATAACTACCCATTAAAATGTTTATTGATAAATTTAACAAAGGAAAACAAAAACATTGTTAAATTTAAAATTATAATTATAAATCTCGCGATGGAAATTACATTTGTATTGTTTATTATAATAATGTTAATAAAAAATAATGGTACTTGTATTGACTTATAAGATCAGACGGCCGAGATTGGATATCTGAGATGTTCAGAACGGATAATAAACTCACCCTTGGTCGGCCTTTTTGGATGCGCAATCCTTTTTTGAATTACTTATTCTAAATAAATGCGAAACTGAGATTGTTTAATTGTTGGTTGGTTTAGGCTTTTACGAAGCCAGTCTGTGTAGGTACCACCTAACATCAGGTTTTCAGCCGCCAAGCAGTAATACTTCCTATGGTTGTGTTCTTTTTTTTTTTTAATTTAATTTACAACATCCACGGGCTCACAGTTGCCCGTGCCTTTCTTTACATTTTAGTTGCATAATTTATGGCGTTATTTTATATTTTAACTGAACATCAGCAGATCTTCGCTGGAATTCGAGCTTGTCGTCTTCTTGGAAGACGTGGCCCACACTGACATTATTTTTATTTTTATTTTAAAATAATATATAAATAATCCATAATAAATAATATATGACAATATATAAAAATACTGTATATAGTAGTTTTTTTTCCTAGTTACTGCAATCCAGCGGGCCCTGCTACGTGCTCGATCATAGAGAGTACACCCTCAGCGACTCTGATGTCGCATTTGTGTATAGATGTCTTGAGGCTGTGCTCTGGTTTAAGGGCAAGTAAGCCAGTGTAACTACGGGCACAGTGAACATAACACCTTAGTTCCCAAAGTTGGTGGCGCATTGGCGATTCAGGAATTGTTAATATTTCTTACAGCGCCAAACTATTGCGGTGGAGGTGACCACTTATCAGATGGCCTTATTGTCCGTTTGGCTGCCTATATCATAAAATATATACTTAATTAAATTATATAATTGATTGCCAATTTCATAATAAATACAAAAATGTTATGGTTTACAAAAAAATATATTTCATAATATTTCTGTAGACTCGTTACAATCTTAAAATATTTTGAAATATATTCATTGAAGAATACAAAAGGCTTTTTTCTGCTCGACCTATTACGTAACTAATATAATAGCGGGTTTCAACACGATATGATCCAATTAAAATTGATCCAACATTGGTTACCAATGTTGAAATTGAATCTACTGTGATATAATAACTATATGATATTTTAAATCATTATGAGCGAGATTGCCTGAATGCGTGAATTTTAACCGAAGATTGCTTGTTTAAATCATTTTGTATGTAATATTCATTTTCAACACGAAGAATAAACACCATTTTTATATATATCATTTTATATATATTTTCACCAATTTGTAATCCTCAAAATCAAAATAAAAAATACATTGTTCAAGTAGGACTTTGTAAGCGCACTTCAATCGTAATTTTTCGTCATATTGAGTGAATACCACCGCGACCGGTTCGGAATGTAGTTTCTACGGAATAGGACTGGCAAGAAACTCAGTAGTTACTCTTCCAACATTTGAGGTACGTAAAGTTAAATAAAATTATATGTATAATATATCCTGCCTGAAAATTAACAATGATTAGGTTCACGCTTTTTCATCTACGTATATAGGTCTTGTGTTGAATAATATATAATTTATTTATTAATGTATGTGTAATATAAATAACAATCTTTATATAATATTACTTATGTTATAATGTTGCCTGCTAATAAAAGTATGTAACTTCATTAAATTAACTTTAATATAAATTAAAGATGCGATACTGTGTGGAGTTACAAATACAGTAGAAATAACAGCTAATAAATTATTTATGTCACAAAGAACAATATGTACCTACTAGAATAACTCTGCAGAAGATCATATTTCTATATCATCATATCATTAGCAGCCTGTAAATGTCCCACTGCTGGGCTAAGGCCTCCTCTCCCTTTGAGGAGAAGGTTTGTAGCCGCTGCTCCAATGCGGGTTGGGGGAATACACATGTGGCAGAATTTCGTTGAAATTATACACATGCAGGTTTCCTCACAATATTTTCCTACACCGCCGAGCACGAGGTGAATAAACACAAATTAGTCACATGAAAATTCAGTGGTGCCTGCCTGTGTTTGAACCCGAAATCATCGGTTAAGATGCACGCATTCTAACCACCGGGCCATCTCGGCTCTGTATCATCATATCATATTTTTATATCATCAAAATAATATTTGTTGTGCATGCATGCATGTATTATAGAATAAATTACTATCTGAACAAAAGAAAAAAATTCATGGACAAATGTTGAATACTATGGAATGTGCTAAAGCGCCATCTAGCGGGGTTACAAAATAGTATATAAACGTGTCCTTTTCCTTTTGTAAAAAAGTATGTAATATACCTACGTATTAACTTTCATTTTAATCGATCAAACCGTGTTGAAGTATATTAATTTCAATCAGATATATCAAAGATTTTTTTATAAACGTAGATAGCACTGATTTTGTCGAAAAAATTGTTAAATGTCAAGTTTTACACGAAAACATTTAAGCTAAGTTAATTTTAAATTTATCTCCGCTCGAATAACGCGTTCAAGAAGAAGAACCATTAGATCGAAGCTATTTGTCTTATCCGATAGCCAACATTTAACTTCGTTTTCAGGCGAAAGATTTGTTTAACGCAATATTTTTTTAAGTAAAAGAACATTCTTTTAAATTAAAGAAACTATCCTTTTAATATTACAAATAATAACCGATCTGCTATTGACTAAAATGAAAGTTTATATATAAAAAATACAAAGACAGAGGAAATTGACCGAAAAATTCCCTTTATAGTGATTTAGTAAATTATGAAAATATGTTATATATCTTGTAAATGTCCTACTGTTGGTCAAAATACTCTTCTCTGGATCTCTCAATTCAAACCGGAACACAACAATACTGAGCACTGCTGTTTCGCGGTATATCTGATAAGGGGGTGGTACCTATCCAGGTGGGCTTTCACGAAGCCCTACCACCGAGTTAAATATATAACATTTAAAAAAATAAATTATGTTGAAAGCAAAATGTTTCTATATATTTTTAATTCAATGTGAGCTGTCGGCATTTAGTCAATTTATTTGTACAAGTTTAAGTATTAGCTGTATATTGCCACGTGCAATTGCAGTGTGGTAAACTGGAAAAGTGATATAAACTTTAAACGAGTTTATTCTCAAACAAAACTAATTTGTTACGTTTCTTAATTCCAGCACATTTAAACTAACAATACTGGAACTTTTCATCACATTTGTTTTTAATTTAATTTGATTAACACTAATATATAAAAATCCAGCTTCGCTCGGATAAAATAAATAAAACTAAGCAAATATGGTTTATCATTTATTAATAACAAGCTGTGCCCGCGACTTCTTTCGCGTTTGAATTTAACAAAAAAGTTATTGTTGTAGCCTAAGTTACTCCTCATTACATGAGCTATCTGAAAGTCCCATCAAAATCGGTCCAGTCGTTCCAGAGATTAGCCGGAACAGACAGACAAAAAGACAGTCAAAATTTTAAAAATATGTTATTTTGGTATATGTACCGTGTACAATATACATAATTATGCATTTAGTAAAAGCGGTTATTTTAATATTACAAACAGACACTCCAAGTTATTGTATGTATAGAAGATTTACTGTGGACAGTTTTCATTGAGTTTACCGTACCCCTGCACGAAATTATTATTTGAAACACACTTACTGAATGCAACCGTAAACATTGTCATTGAATTTTATGTATGTAATATCGAAATATCTCGATTATACTTGTGGATATATGTTGTCGACTAAAAAATCGTTATGTTTTAACGATCTATAATTTTGGATAGGTTTCGATCAGGTCTATCGTAGACCAGCATAGGATTATTATAAAAGATATGTATTCGATTTTTTTCATATGTTGGACAAATCGACTTTATCATATTGATTATTATTTGTTACAAGAAGCGCAGTTTTGCGAATGAGTCACATTGAAGTGTAGTCTTTCTAATTCATAACTGCTTCGTTGGTCTAGTGGACAGCTTATAAATCTGCAAACCACGAGGTTCTGGATCTTATCCAGGGTCGGGACAATAGTCATTTGTTTTTCATTAAAAAACTTCGTTTACCAGAATTGGGAATTCCTCGGAATGCACGGAAAATCGTTGGTCCCACTATTCAGACATGTTGGATTACCATCACATCTGAATAAGAGATTGAGAGAATACTGCTGCACTGTGCACTGCTTGTAATAATATACCTAATAATATGTTCGACACAAAAAAAAAATCACAGTGTAGAAACTTGAAATTGATTTGGTAATCTTAAAAAGACTAGCAGGAGTTTTTATAGTGCACATTATAATTTGTGAGCACTTACACACTTGAGCATTATTTATACCGTGACTTTCCTAGTGAAAGGAAAAATAAATTCGACACAAACACAGAAATTTAAGGTGCAGAATCTTACGGCTTTTGTGTGTATTTCAAAGACCCGTCCAACATATTAAATTTCATATCACTGGCTACATACTAAAGTAGAGTAGAGAGTTTTTTAACTAAATATATTATAGTTTTTAGCTGGCCATTAACGAGACTAATTATGATAAAGATTATATACTTAATCCCTATTTTTTGTAACATTACGTATTAAATATATAACAGTATCTAAAACGGGATATTTACCATGTTTTTTATTTTTATTTGGTGGAGCTCGATATTTCGACATTATCTACGAATGTCTCGTGAACAAGACATTAACCATGTTAATTTAAAATCTTATATAAATATATAAACTTATAAATTAAAAATAGTTACTGAATACCACGTGGAATGGTTGCAAGAATGCTAGAGGCATTAGTAATGTGATTTACATAGTAGGATTAAAATACCAAGCCGTAAATCAAAAACATGATATTTTCATGTATCAATATTACACAAATATCCTAATTGCATATCGCTAAAGTAATAAAGTCACAGGAATATGTATTTTCATTCAAATTTCATAAAATCTCTTCTCCATTTCTGGATGAAACTTATTCACAAAACAAACTCGTACAAAAGAGACGCCTCTTTACAAAACGTCTCGTCTTACAAACTGTATCATACCGTTCCGTTCTAGATTTATTTGGTCCGGACTTGTGTGTTTAGAACGTAATAAGGATATGATGGCCTAAATATTGGTTTCACTTTCAACCGATACGACTTGGGAACCTTCAAGAAAAGAGCGTCCTCCTTCCTTAAAGGCCGGCAACGCATCTGCAAGCCGCCCGGTGTTGCAGATGTTCATGGGCGGTGGTGGTCACTTTCCATCAGGTGAGCCTCCTGTTCGTTTGCCACGTATCATGTTAAAAAAAAAGGAAACCAAAAGAATTAAATAATAATAATAAATACACCAGTACACAGAATATTTATTTATTATTCGTTTTATTTTATAAATATTAACTCCTGAAGTTAACTATCCAATTCACAAAAATCTCCTATTCTCATTTCATGCGCGACGCCCTTTTTATTTTTTAATAATTCTTTTGCGCGGGAAAACATCTTGTATTATATTGTAAAGCCATACGAATGACGTTCTGAAATCGATTATACTTTTATGAAATCAGATACAATAACAAAATATGAGTTTATTAAATATATAATTATAATATAAATGTAACTACATGAATAAGTATTTCTAACAATAATAAGGTAGTAGCATGAGTTATGTTGAATTGTTTATTTCTCACATAAAACATGTACTGGCGTATCGTGCATATAATACGAAAGTTAAGTGATATGCATGAACAAGATTAATTGGTTTCATCCAGCCGAATATATATTTTAGAGTATCAAGTGTAGACACAACATAAATAATTTTCAACAAAACCAGATTACAATGCTTATATTTTTTTACTCCTTCCTATTGATATTACGATACATCCTCTCATTTTACAATCAAAATCTACGATCCACTGTCAAATTCAAAAATATTCTTTTTTTATTTTTATTTATTAAAACTTCAAACCAAAAAGTATCTATTACATTTATATAATTATATGATTGAATATGAGTCAATGGCTAGGAGTAATAAAACCTTCTGCTCAGTAAAAATACACAAATATGTTAATTAAATTAAGTTTTATAATTTTATTAAACAGGTTTTTTATGTTAGGAAAATATTAGTATTCATAAAACAAAAGACGTTTTTAGTGAAGAAAAGGAACCGTTTAAAATGATGTACATTTTAATTTTAAGCATCACAAATATTGTCAAGTCAAGAATTTATCTTAATATACTGAATTATTTTAAGTTTACCGAATGTACACGTATAAAAAAAAACATACTCGTTATGTCCAAGATGTGGAAATAATACGGCCCGAAGGAGCTGGCTTACTCTAGCACCTTAACGAGGATGGATTACTTCGGTAAAGTTAAGGGTATCAGGTAATATCAGACAAATATACGGTCTCGGGGGAGTGCTTTGTCTTTTACTTAAAAATAAATAAAATAGTCGCTAGCTTAGCATAAAATAGTACAGCATCATAGCATAAAGATCTTACTTACGTTTATTTAAATTATGCAAGTCCAAGTGAATTACAGTTTTTTGCGAGGTGAAGGAAAATTTCGTGAAATTTGTTGGGCGAAATGCCGTCGCGATTTGGACTAGTGGATGTCGAGAGGAGGGGAAACCTTTTCCCAGTAGTGAGACATTTATGAATGTTACTTTTACGTTACTTTACTGAATACCTTACAAATAGACCTTGCAATTGTTTTTGTGTTAATTATACAGACACATCTAATCATGCAACTGTTATTGCAAACACTAAGATTGCTCGAGGTAACGCTATGAGGGATTATAACATCAAAATGGTCCTAAAGACAGATCTATTATTGTCAGAAGATATTTTTAATTCAATCCTATTCTACTTAATACTTAACGGCTAGTCCACTTTTGACTTTTATACAAAAACGCAACTTAAATTAATATTTAAAGTATATAAAAAGTATACTACAATTTAAATTCACAATTGACTTAGTAATATAACACTTCAAAAATACCAAGGACGCAAAAGTCTGTGGAGATAAAATCTACACCAATATTATGAAGTTACGGACATAAGATTTTATATACCAAGACGAAGCCACGGGCGACAACTGGTTATAATTAAAATAAAATATATAACTAGCCCATCCTAATTACATACGAGTAAAATGAGGATTTAATACCTTGCTATTTTTTAACTAATGAGATATTCAATATAAACACCTAGACTTTAAAGATCTACAAAATTTTCACACAGTCTTTGTGTATCTATTAACCTTTTGGCAGTATTCACAATGTCCGAATATCGCGCCTGTACTGTATATGTCAATATATCTAAAAAAAAAACAATTTATTAATGTGTCACATAGTCTATGTCCATTCCGAAACTATAGATAATGTTATAACTGTTGAATAGAAATCATCAAAATACACGATTTCCTCCTTATAATATTAGAATGATAATAAAAAAAAATCTACGTCGAATCGTATTAAATATATGAGACACACCTGTCTCTGTCAATTTCAATATTATGGAAGGTCTTTTTTAATATATCTAATGTATTTCCCTCCTTTTTTTTCATAGACTAAGTTTTATCTATCTATAGCTTAGCTAGCGATTTTTCACGTCACGTAAATTTAATACGAAAACCGAAATATTTTAATCAGGGACCCGTTAGGAATTTAATTTGAATATTGGCAAAATTCATCTACTTTTATTGTTTGAATATATCGACTAATGTCTGCACACATTGTTAACACATTAAGTATTTGTATTTTTTTAATACAAATTCTAAAGCCCAACTATTCACAATACCTTAAATTTACGGACTTCCTCTAAATTTATTTTGCTCTATTTAAGTTTTAACAAGATTGATGTAGGTATTTCCTAAAAATCTTTTCAATATTTTAGTATTTATAAAGTCTCCTCTCAATACATAGTAAAAACTTTAAAACGTAGATTTTTATTATATCTTTTATCTTAACAGCGCCCCTTCTCTCAATAAATTTTTGCTCATAATTATTTTCTCACTTATTGGGAAATCTAGAAAACGTTTGTTATACTCAGCAAGAATTATGAGATATGCGTCAAACTAAATAATATCCATGCAAGCTAAATAATATTGAATATCGTTGAAGCAGAATTAAATAAGCTGAAACAAATATGTTCTTGTGAGGAGTGTCAGGTAACTCATCATGGTCATCATGGTCCATATATGTATCCTTGAAAGGGTGTAAGCAAAATCTCACCATTACTTTTTGTGTAGTTAAGACGAGACGTGAAAGCGTAATAAACAAACAAACTCACCTGGGAATTTATAATATGTTATCCCCTAAACTCACTATGCAAAATTCATGTCTTTGAAAAACTAATCCATCCCACGAAAGCCGTATATTTTCCGGGCTGTAAAGTAACCCAGGTGCTGTCCTATATCGGTGCCAAATTTCATTGAGATCCGTTCAGCAGTTCGGAGGTGATTGAGTAAGAAACATCCATCCATCCTTAATTTCGCATTTATATTCATAAACTAGTAAGCTTCAAACACAAGTGGGTCGCACGCGAAACTTCTCTTTTATTCAACAGATTTTAACAAATGTAAACTGACGACGTCTCTATTCGCATGATTTACTTTTGTTTATATACAGCCATAGCGCCGATCTCTACGCGGCCAGTAACTTTTTCCGCTCTCTAAAATTATTTGTTAAATCATAACAATTTAATAAATTGCAATCAAGAATCGTCTTTATTTTCCTGTACATATACGACTGGAGCTCTTCAAAATGAGACTTAAATCGATTTTAATGTGCAGCTATCGTCCCATAATCACTGGGACAAAAATCGGCTTACGCTGCTAATATAAGACGTGGCCGTCACGTGATCATGGCCGTCACGTGATCGTGACCTTCACGGCAAGTGTGAAACAAGAAAATTGATGGTTATTGAAATTATTTAAGAACGCAATTAATTATGGGGTAAAATAAATTAAGCATAGTTTCGTTAATAATATAAATATATATTTTTCTTTAGTATTGCCTCGAGTTATAAATAGCTTGTTAATATTTTGATAAGGGAAGCGTAGTTTATTATTAAATAATGATCAAATTCCGTTGGCATTATTGACACCATTCCTAACGTTTATGATTTGAAGATAATTTAGTTTAGCCATATTAATCTACATAATTTAATGTTGTCAAATAATTTTATTTATATCCCTTCGGTATTTCATCGCAATTTCATACTAATTTTAATTATAATCTCTTAGTTGGCAGATCGTAATTAATGATTTATCTCAATTATAACAACGGTTTTAAGAGGTTGTCAGAAAGTTTTATACAGAATAAACGCAAAAGTTAGGTATGAAGTTCAATTAGTAGTTGTCATTCGTGATAAATATTGAATTGTGTTAGTGACTTCACTTCAACAAAGAGCCGGCTAAATTGATGCTATTAGCACAAAATGAGAAAAGTTTTTCTTAATAGCTCCACAGGTTCTTTTACTAGCTCTTTCCTTGACGGTATGTTTAAATTTTAATTTCGAATGGGTGTACAAATTAAAATTATCGCCGTCACGGACGCCTGCCTGATGTGACACGTCGTAATTGGTAGTTATTATATGATTTTTAATTTAAAAAACAATAAATAAGAATAGAGTAAACTAAACAAAACATAGAGTTTTGTTAGTAAAATATATTTTTTTGCTGTGTCTTCAGTGTAGATTGGTTCCCCCTTCACCTTTTTAGAAGAGAACTGCGAGGCATCGAAAAAGATCTGCACCCGTACGTAGTTACGAAACGATTTGCTTCCTCGTTTCTGATACGCACCGCTAAGGTTGGGAATACCCTCCCGACTTCCGTCTTCCCCTACACATACAAAAACCTTCAAGGCGGTACCATTACTTTCAATCAGGTGTAATAACAGTCAAACGCTAGCTTATATATTTAAAAAAATACATACTCATATGAAGAAGCTTTGTACAAATAACATACGCACTGCGCACATAAGACAGTAGGTACCCAAGTGGGGGCATGACGACATTAGAAAGCGTTATGCCGTCTGCCGTCACGGCATACGTGTCGATCTTACCCCCAAAGCGCGCCAGTAGGTGTTACACACCAAAAATTTGTACAAAATGTCGCAACAACACAAATTTTATAAACTTAATTATCTGTTATACGACAATAATATAACAAATGCGAATTACTTTAACAAAGCCTTCCCTAAAACAAAACATAGATGGAATATTCAATCTTATCGCGATTGTAATAAGTCATTTATTGCATCGAACGTATTTCGATAGCTGGTAACAATTCAGTGAAATTATTGTAATTAAATCGGCAGTTAATAGCGATTTAAAAGGATTGTTTAATGTAAATGTATCTGTATTCGGTTTGTATGTAACAAAACAGTTTATTAATAAATGATTAAATTAACTGATGGTTGTGTGTATCTTAATTGCTATTTATTAGAATTTTCAATCTATACTCATATTAGAAATGCGAAAGTAACTCTGTCTGTCTGTTTGTCTGTTACGCTTTCACGGATAAATCACTGAACCTAATTAAATTAAATTTGTTATGAAGCAAAATCGAACCTCAAGAAAGAGTATAGGTTACTTTTGTATACCTAAAACCTACAACTCCCCAAAAGATGAGCAATTTAAATTAATAATAATAATAATACCGTGATGGCCCAGTGGAGACAAAACATCAATTTTAACCGACGATTTTGAATTTAAACCTAGAAAATGCACTACTGAACTCATATGCTTAATTCGTGATTATATTTCATCTCGGTGGCGAAGGAAAACATCATGAAGAAACCTGTACGTGTCGGATAAGATTCTGCCATGTATTTCCACCAACCTGTATTTGAACAGCGTGATGCAGTAATGCTCAAACTTTCTCCTCAAAGGGGCGAAAAGGCCCAGCAATGAGACATTAACAGGGTCTTACGGAATTACTAAGAATAATTACTATGTTATGAACATCTAATTAGCGGCAAAATTTGTCGAATTAATAAACAATTTTTGTATTTAATAGCACACGTTTTAACTGACCACTGATTTGCTTTACACGGAATCTATTTCAATTGATGATATTTAAAAACAATAAATTTAAGATAAATATTTTACTCTTTATTAAAAAAAATATTGCTATTAGGCTCTATTGTGTAATACCATATCAAACTTTACTTATAAAAAATAACACTAATTTATGTACATATATCATTATGGCGAATTTAACACAATTACGCTGAGATACCCGAATGCTTAGAAAATATTAATTATGAATATCAGATCAAGATTGCGTGTCCAATTCCACACAAGAACTATTAATTTAAATTTATAATTCATCTCGTTTGCATCCACCAGCACCAGATAAACGTGGTGGAATAAACTCTAAATCTTCTCTTCAAATGGGGAAGAGGCCTTAGGTTAGTGGAATATTTACATGCCGTTACTATAATAAAGTTTACCTTTAAATATACGCAGTGAAAGCTTGAACCAAATGATTACTTCGTACTTCAAATTCCATGTCGTGACTTTTTAATTAAATATTTTACTGGCAATACTAAATTCGAGATTCAAAATTGATCGTTCGGTGATAAGGCGTGTAGATTGGCTCATCATAATAGGATTTAGTTTGTTCTTGACCCAAATCTGATCGATGGAAAGTGACAAGGCCGATCTTGAAGCACGCTTGCTTCACTTCACTCAGCTGTATCGATGAATTTTTAGTTTTATTTAGTTTGTATCGGTATTCTATGTTTTATATTTATCGTGTGTTCAAAGTATGAAAAATAATGCTTACTTTTTTAAATTTTATCTTAGGTCTCTAACAGTTGTTAGGTTACCTTTCTTGCCACTTGAACCGGATCAAAAAGGTGACCAATTTTGTCCACCTTCCATCTGTCGATCTCGCCATGTGACCAGCCCATTTCCATTTCAATCGTTTCATATGCTGGAGAGCATCTAGGAGTGATAGGTACCACTCATTAATAACATTTTCTACCGCTATAGTTTATTGCAGAACAAATTACCATAGGTGATGGTAACTACTACCGTCAGTTGCCGCAATTGCTATTCAGCTTTCATAGTATAAATGTAAAAGATAAACTAGATATTCGTTTTTTTTTTACGAAATTGTTAAGTGGACGGGTAAATAGGCCATCTGATGGTAAGTGGTCACAACCGCCTTAAGACATTAGCGCCGTAAGAATTTAATCATTCCATTCATCTCCAATGCTCCACCAATCTTGGGAACTAAGTTATTATGTCCCTTGTGCCTGTAGTTACACTGGCTCACTCATTCTACAAACACAAAAATACAAAATATTCTTACTTGGCGATATTAAATATGATGAGAGAGTAATATTTACCCAGATGAGCTTGCACGAAGCCCAACCACCAAGTACCAGTTAAAAACAAATCCCTGAGCTCTTCTGTCGGCTCTTTGACCCGCGTAATGGAATTGACCGACCCGTGATATTTAAATAGAAATCATTTACTTTATCAAAAAAGGTAAATTTCATTTAAAAATAAATAACAATGTTTTTAAATTTCAATTTATCGTCTACAAAATATACAGAATATATAGATAGATCGCATGATATTGAGCCTTATTTATTTTGATGAAAAAAGGCATTACCATACCCCATATGTGGATCTCGCCGTTGCCCAGGACTGCACTAACAACACCGGAATACCCACTAAAAAACCAGCGGTACCCTCTCCGTCTTTTCAGCGGTCGCCACAGGACCGCTTTCGCATGCTACTGTGACGCTGAAATTGAGCCTAGACAATGTTACTTTTAAAAATATAAAACTCTTTTAATTTCATACCATTATGGCAACGTCAACCATGAAATTTAAGATGATATGTCTCTTGTGCCTGTCATTTCACTGGTTTTTTCACCATTAAAACTGGATACCAGCAATACGGAGTACTTTTATTTGATGGCAGAATAATTTTGTAGATTGCCTCGTTGATTTAGTGGCTTTATACAGGTGTATAAGGCCACAGATCTTGTGGGCTCAAACACCAGGTCGGACCGATAAAAAATTATTGAGTATTTCTATTGAAAAATTCTTACTAACAGTCCAAAGTCAAGTCTAGAAGTTGGATGTGTGTACATTCCCGTGCTTTGGATAGCACGTAAAGCCGTTGGTCCCATGCTTAAATCCTCATGATTTGCCATCCCATCGGATAATGTGAGTTCATCTGTGTTTGCCCATATACTTGTGCACATATTATGCCCTGTGTAGTTGGCTGGTCTCCCTTATGATTCCCAGCCTGGACGACATCATCAATTTTGTAGAGAATCCACTTAGAGAGATGGCTGGAATGAACTACGTCATCGGTTACTTGATGGTAGGGCTGTGTGTAACCCCAACTGGGTAGTCTACATCATATACTCTACCATCAATTGTGATACTTTGTATTATTGTGTTCCAGTTTAAAGAATGATTGAGTGCCCAAGGTTCTCTTGGCATGTGTGGCGTGAGGAATGATTAAAATTAGATGGTACCAATTTCTATGGGCAGTCGTATCCACTTACTGCTGAAAAAAATCTTTAACAATTTTTTTTATGATTTCGTTTGACGGATGTGTAAATTCGCCACCCGATGGTAAGTCGCCACCATCGCCCACAGACAATGGCGCAAATATTAACTATTCCTAACATCGCCAATGCACCACCGACCTAGGGAACTAAGT
Source organism: Vanessa tameamea (assembly GCF_037043105.1). NCBI lineage: Eukaryota > Metazoa > Arthropoda > Insecta > Lepidoptera > Nymphalidae > Vanessa > Vanessa tameamea. The sequence goes on along the minus strand of NC_087332.1, from coordinate 4,164,994 downwards.
TGTTATGTCCCTTGTGCCTGCAGTTATACTGGCTCACTCACCCTTCAAACCAGAATACAACAATACTGAGCACTACTGTTTGGCGGTAGAATATCTGATGGGTGGTACCTACCCAGACGAGCTCGCACAAAGAACTACCACCAAGTAGAAATACTTTATAGTTTACGTGGTGACATCAAATGAAACATATTATCATGTCATGGTTTCTAAATATCCCTTGCTAAGTGCTCCTCTATTTTTTTAATAGGATACAAATGTGAGAGAATTTCATATGACACATTTCCTCGCGATTTTTTAACACGAATTAAGCAAATGAAAATTCAATTGTGCTTGCTCAGCTTAAGTCCGGATCGGTTCAGATTTCCGTGTTCTAATCACCGGAACGTTTCAGCTCTTTGCACTTTACACTAGAACATTATAATTAATTATGAGAGTGATGTTAATCTGGATTTAACAATAGGCCATTATCTAAATTAAGCCGATACAAACGTTACGCAAATTGAATAGCGTTTTAACTAATACGGACAGACAATATCGATTCCGCCGTCGTTTGTATACCGTTTTATATGTCTATTATTTACGTACAGTTCCACTTCATTGATGAACCTACGTAAATAAAAACGGTTATTTAAAATAAACGTTTTTTTTTTGTTACATTGAATAATAATAAATAATGTAGTTTACTTACACACACACGCGAGGGAAAAGTGGACAGTATTTAAGGAATAAAGGGAAGTTGTTACCTCAAAACTGGGCTCTGACTTATGAAGACACGTTCTTCTTGGGAGCGCTCCCTTGGTCTTCATACACTCGAAGAACACACCAAAGGGATGGATGATATTGCAGGAGAAGGATAAGTCCGTTACACAAGCTAATTTCAAAGGCGCGGCGCACTCACATAACACACGTTACCGCGGCTCACACGAGAAGGGAAGAGAAAGGAAGTACGTCATACGTCAAATCATTCCATAGACAAATATTGACGTTTCCATGTACGCATAAACCTAAATACGCTACACTTAGTAATAGGGCTTTGCTTTGAACAAGTTTGTATGGGTTGGTATCGTATGTTCTATGTGGCAAACATGCCAAAATCAGTGATAGACGATGGTTTTATGGTGTCTATTAAGTCTTATAGTGATAATTTATCTCAGTGGCTGTGACCACTGACCCTAAAAATGATGATGATTTATTATCAAACGAAATCTAAATCGGTTAAAAAGTCTATTCCGATAGTGCCATTTATGCCAGCCATTTTAGGTCAGGTTTATTAATCAAAATTATATACATATTATTTTAAATACAAAATAATCATTTACAAATTAAGTTTTCGCATACATAAAGAAATTATTAAGTAAAACATAAAACGAACTTTTTGGGTAAGTAGAAGGATATTTCAAAACGCTTTTACAAATTTAGATATGATTAACTATTTTATATATATTTTACATTTTTTAAACATTAACAGCCTGTAAATGTCCCACTGTTGGGCTAAGGCCTCCTTTCCTTTTGAGGAGAAGATTTGGAACATATTCCATCACGCTGCTCCAATGCGAGTTGGTGGATACACATGTGGCAGAATTTCGTTGAAATTAGACACAAACAGGTTTCCTCACGATGTTTTCCTTCACCGCCGAGCACGAAATGAATTACAAACACAAATTGGGCACATGAAAATTTAGTGGTGCTTGCCTGGGTTTGAACCTGCAATCATCGGTTAAGATGCACGCCTTCTAACCACTGGTCCATCTAAGTTAATTCCATATCTTAATTATAAACATAATCGTAATACGCCCCTGAGACGGCCTTATTAAAAATATGAATTGATCTCTTAAAGCCGTCAAACTAGACTTTAATCAAGAAGTTTTCAATGGGAATGGAATTTAAGAAAATTTAGGCATCAAATTATTAGGCTTGGTACATACATGTAACATTGGTTGTATCATTAAGAATACTGATGATGAAGACCAATATCAGGTACCATCTCTGATATCGATCAGGACGCTTAGAATTAGATAAAATAGATAATTGCGCATGACACAAGTGCGCTCTCATATTCCGATGGAAAGGCAATCTGGGTGGATGTTGCCAACTTGAATTTCTTTAAAAAGAAACCTCGTATGCCTCATGATTCCAACCTAGGACTTTAACCTTTCAATATTTGTAGCCTTATAAGTATGTTTTTAATGAAATCGGTAGGTCGGCCGTTTTACGACACAGGCGCTGTGAACAAAGTATAACTAAGATATAATTTCCTGCGGCTGTATTTACACTGACTATAAACCAAGTATTGTCTTTTGGCGGTAAAATATAGGATGAATGGGTAGTACATAATTAAAGGGACAAACAATACTAGTAGTTAGTTGTTAGACTACATAGGTAGTAGATAGAAATGTTTCCTTAATGCGGGTAAAAAATAAAGGACTTTATTTTAATCATCAATATTATACTTTGGTTGTGAATCTATAATTAAGTTATGGTTATTATATGCGTTACGAAACTATTGATCTGTTTGTGACGTAATTTGTCTGCGTATACTCGAGACGGTTCCTTCCTTTTCTTTTAATATTGCCCTACAATATAAATTCGATATAGAACCTTATTATATCCGTGTGAATCCGACACAGAAAGTTAGTAATAAATAAAATAAAAACAGTTTACGATACTGATATAAATATCTATAAGTTTTAAAGATCGTTGTTTTTGCAAGATCTTGAAAGTTGAGCTGAAATGATTCTGTGGTTAGAATGTGAGAATCTTACCCGGTGATAGTGGATTCGAACCGTTCAAGCAAATTTGAAATTTTATGTGCTTAATTTGTGTTTATAATGCAACTCTTGCTCGGCACTGAAAGAATGAAACACCAGGAAACCTGCATGTATCTAATTTCACTAAAATTCTGCCACTTGTATATCCACCAACCCACCTTGCAGCGTAGTGTAATATATTTCAATAATTCCTCAAAGAGAAACGCCCAGTAGTGAGACATTCAACGATTTTTATACAGTCAAACGTTGTTGCGAAACATATTATATAATATTCTAATATATTAAGTAACTAAACACGCAATAATCGTTATTTCGTATAAAGACGGTTTTACCAAATTTTTTGACACCAGAAATACAATTCAAATAGTATCACACAAACTTTTCCTTTCCTATAACCCTTAATATTGTATTGAACGTATAATTCCTTCACAAACATTTATCGCAAGCACGTACACGAGTTTTTGGGTCTTTCAAAACGTACGTGTTTCCACAGCGTACATTACACAGTATACGAATAAAAAATAAATAATAACATCTATGATATCATCAAAGATTGTATTTTGAATATTTTATTTTTAATGCATTGCTTTGATCACTACTTATGCAGATATTTCAGCTTTAAATATACTTTAGAGACATCTAAACAACCTTGCACATGGATTTGCACTATTACTGTGTTCCTGTTTGAAGGAAGATTAAACCAATGTACCGCTACAAATATCATATTTTTGTTTCCATAGTGAACATTCATAGTGTAACGAATGTTTCTTGCAAGCAATAACGTTTCTACCTTCCTATAAGAATGTAAAACCAAAATAAAATACTTACAAAAACACTTTTACTGAACTGAAAATACCTCTATTAACAATATTTTCTTTGAAGTAAATATTTATTCTAACCTATATATTTAAGCTGTGACATTAGAGATGTGCCAGTTAGAATATTGTTCACGTATTCTCGCAGCAAATTGCTTGGGCACTTGAATTCGTGTGAAAAAACCTATGCAAATTCAATTGTGATACACAATACAGAACCATCGTTTCGCGGTTTACCCGAACGCTTTCTTATTTCAGCTGTTATAAAGTATTTATTATACCCAAAAAAAAACGTGTAAAACGATTGCTTTTTAAATTTTAGTTTGTAAATATCCTATCGCTTTATCAAAATGATATTTTGATAGAGGGTGCAAAGCTGACCAAGAAAAAATATATAAATACAGTTACAGTTATAACAAAATATTTATTACTGATATCGATACCCTCCACGCAAAGTCAAAGTCAAAGTCAAAAATCTTTATTCAATATAGAAGTGTTTACACTTGCTTATTGATTGTCAAAAATCTACCACCGGTTCGGAATTTAGCACCTCGGACCTGAGAAGAACCGGCGAAAGAAACTCAGCGGGAACCCAGCGCAACCAAACCCAGCGCAAAAAGCCGTAACATGTTTTTTTGGCAAAAAGAGATTTTGGTACTGTAATGTAATATTAAATAAATACTGCACATCCGTGAAAACCATATTATCAAATCTTCTCTATATACCGAAATTTTAACTCGCTATAGTCTTATTTAAAGGCCCGCGCATATAGTCATGTCCTCGGTTGCGACGATTTGCGTTGGTCTAGAGCGCGCACACGTGAACCATGGGTCAGGTCCGACGTCGTACATTGTAAAAAGAACAAAATATTACAACAGTGTTTAAAAATATAAAAAAAAACAAGAAACTATGTATCTTTTATATTGTAATGTTTTATATATTTATGTTTAAATGTTAAAAATCTCCCTCCTGAAAAATTATAAGCTTTGTCATACGATTTAATGCGCGGAAGGTGTCGATGTATTCCGACATTGATTAGATACTATTCATATTGTCTCTGCCCAAGTATTATTTGTGCAATCCTTAGCTTAAGGTACTATAACGTTGGTCAGGGAACTGGAATCTAAACGCTCATTGGTCCTGATGTTTCAGAAATCCACTGTTAGTTAGTAGGTTAATCATCTAATAACTCACAGTGGACTGGCGTGAAAGAAGTAAGACCTGCTTGATATAAGTAAGTTTGATCTTTGCCAAGCAATAAGATATGAATAAAATACCTATATTATACCATGACGATACGACAAATAGGAGCAAAATCTATATCATAATAAACTTTATTCAAGTAGGCTTTTACAAGCACTTTTGGATCGTCATTTAACAAACTATATTAAGCAAAGCTATTTATTACTAGTTCTGTAGATTCTACCGAGAAGAACCGGCAGGAAACTCAGTAGTTACTCTTTTTCAACATCTAAAAATGTTAATGTTAGTTAAATCCAATTATATATGTATGTTATATTAACTGCCTGGAAGTCAACAAGCATTAAGCGGCGTATCGATTAGAAAAAAAATTAAGACGAGCAGTTAGTTATAGTATAAAAATATATTCGGTATATAGCTTTAACAATAGTCCGTTATGGTCGTATAGCTACGATGATTAGTTACAAATGTTTTAATGTATACATCTAGGTATGTAAATATTTTTTTTATTTTATTCGGCCAAGGACATATTTCCGTGTCGTAACCCATAAGTTTCAGTTATTTCAAACTAACGTTCCATGAAACGAATTAATTAGTTTTAGTAATAGTTGAACTGTATTAAAATTAAGGTGTACCTAAACAAACATTAAATAGTTAACATAATTTGGTTAAACAAAATTATTAACATAAAATCAAAGTACATCTCTTTCCGTGTACGTGAATTTTTGTATAAAGTTTTGACGTTAATATTCGTACGGATTCAAAGTTGGATTATGAATATACACGATGATTTAACAATTTCGCAACGAAAGTGCGACTATCGTGATTTAACAGCCATTGTATATGAATTATAATTCCGTTTATTAAAATTAAACTTCCGTCCGTGGCTTCAATCACGTTTGATTTTATTTTTATGTACATGATAGTTGGCAAGCGAGCAGGAGGCTCACCTGATGGAAAGTGACTACCACTGCCCGTGGACATCTGCAACACCGGGAGGCAGAATAGTTGCAGACAAGTTGCCGGCCTTTAAGGAGGAGTACGTTCTTCTCTTGAAGGTTTCCAAGTCGTATCGATTCGGAAATACCGACGGCGAAAGCTGGTTCCACAGAGTGTTTGTGCGAGGCAGAAAATGTCTTAAAAATCGTGCTGTTTTGGATTAAACAAACGTATTATGATTAAAGCAGATGTGTAAACAAATGTCATGATGAAAAACTCACTTTCACATTTAATATATTAAGTTACCCTTAGTTGAAGCGAAGTTACATACATTAGTGACAATCGAACGGAATAATAAGCATAGAAAGTGGCGTCGGAGAGGGGGCGTGACGACATAAAAGAGGGGTATGACGTGATTAGCGTCACGGCATACAATTCGATCTTACCCCCATGGCGCGCTAATAGACATAATAACAAAAATTCAAAAAACGATATAGATAACACCAATAAGCTAATCTCACACCTTCTACACAAACTAAAAAAAAAATACTTTTAACATTGAATTATTTATTTTTTAATTCGCCTGAAATGTGTAATAATCATGTTGTTTCTAAAGAAAAATTGTTTCTACGCTCCATTAACTTAACAAAACAAAAATACTAAACAAAAGATCCTATTCTACTCTGCCAAAATCACAAGGACATAAGAAATGGCGTAATTAAAAAAAAAAAAAATTTTTTTTTTGGGTCCTGTCGATGTCTCGTTAGGTACTCTTTTTCTGTCGTCATAAAATTGACATTTAAAATAAAAAGACACAACATTGTTTAACTTTTTATCTCCTAGATTATATTTTTAGTAAAGCGGTTTATGTTTTACAAAGTTATTGTATTACTTTAATAATTATGTCTGGGATATATAACATCTGATAGGCGATTTCTTGGAAACGTGAAAAATTTTATATGAAAAAATATAAATCGGTACACGTCATAACTACGTTTTATTCATGTTGTATTTGAAATAAAAAAAACAAGTTTGTTTTTATAATAATTCTCATCGACGATCAGGAAATTATTGTCTATAGAATTTTGTTATTAAATTTCTTATCCTTTTTAATATCGATCCTCGTAAATATTTGCTGAACTTTAATATATATGAGCTATGTTATGTTAGGCTATGTCAAATATGTATCTTGGAAATTAAATGATATGTAATTTTTAAACCAAAATCAGTATGTATTATCACTACACTATTAAAAATCGAGGTCGAAACCAAACAAAACCAAAATTTTTAACTAATTTTTGTCTGATCACGTAAACGCGCGCTTAATAGGTACCTTTACGCAATTGACCCAGCTAGGGTCAAGAACTAAATACAATTATCGATAACATTATTTATCCCTTATAGTGTCTGTTCGTAAAGGTTGAAGGAGTTATTTATTTGGATCGCATTATGCGTATCCCTGACTTTCATAAAGTTAACGCGAAAATATACCGTCTGTCATTCAAGATTCCTTCATTTGTGAAGTATGAGAGGACTCATTTTAGTTTTAGTTTTCGTTATAAATTGCTTCTAAAACATAATTTATATTTATAAATAATAACTGCTTCTAAAATATACCGGCATATAACTTCGATACGCGCTTGGCACGGTGTGCGGGCCATGTCAAAAAAATTAAGCGCTCGAGATGTAGGTACACTGTATTAAAGAGATATCTATTACAAATAGAAAACTCGAGTATTTTGGGCATATTAGGCGAAACAATAAGAAATATAAACTCTTTTAAATTATCATGCGGTGGGAAATGACAGGAAGGAGACGAATTGTTCTCAGAAGGATATTATGGGTTAAATTGAATTTTATATTCTTGTTTCTTATATAAAAAGAAAAAATAAAACACAATAAATACTTACGGATAAAAATAAAAGATTAATTGTTAAAATAAAGTCTGTTTTAATTGACATCCAACACGTGCAGTTTTCCCCGTGTGGGTATTCCTTAACGATAAGTACGATATGAATGATGAAACCAAAAGAAACTCATGAACATTCCGCTATATTTGCCTAGGATATGTGTTCCAACCACTGACACTAGGCAGGAGTCCATTTAAATAAATTTATCGTTTGTTCAACTAATCCGAAACTGATCATTCTTTTTTATTTTCTTAGCTGCCAGTTAAAAAGAGAATGGGAACAGTAATAATAGCAACAAGTTTCAGTTCCCAGCTTGAGGATAATTTGTCTCTTCACGCGCCCCCGAAATAACAGTAACCCTCTTATCACCACAACCTAAACGTATACATACAGCTATATCAAACATTGATTAATTATTGTTAAACACGGTTTTAATCGTGTATGGAATCTGACTAAAGTGTTAAATAGGTCTCATGGTTTTTTTAACTTACAATATGCTGAGAACTTTATAAGACACACTACTACTCAGTCAAAGTTACTTTTGACAACCAACCCAATGGTAAATTGATATATCGATTAAGATTTATAGCACATATACTATAGTTTATCTGAATTTTTGTATAATTCCTTTATATTTCATCAAATTTATTTATTTCGGAAGCACAAAGGATAACCAAGCAGCTCAAATAATTGTATTTGATCCGATAGCGCCAACATCTTGATATTAAACAATTACCATTATATATTAAGCAAAGACCTCATAACGGAAATATAGTATTGGTCAGATACGTTGGTAAAGAGTTACATTTAATTAAAAATAATTCATTCACTAATATTGTTCTTTGGCATTGTTGTGTTAAATACGATACAAGTGTATTTCTTTCAATTTGTGTTTATGTATAGATCTTTAGTTATAAAAATCTTATTTATGAAAATCATTTTTCACAAAAAAATCTCAACATTTCATACAAAAGATCTAAGTGAAAAGACTGATCAAAGGCTGTGGCAATAACTTGGACGTAGAAAAAATATATGTCCATCAAGGGAGCATAGATTTTATGTAGACCGCGCACGTACTACACCTTCAGTAACTTATGTTGTAAGAAAATACTATATACTAATATTGTTAGTTGGAAGTAAATACTTTATTGATTTGGGCCTCCTCGCAACATACATTAACAGCCTGTAAATTTCCCACTACTGGGCTAAGGCCTCCTCTCCCTTTGAGCTTTGAGGTTCGTTGAAATTAGACAGCAGGTTTCCTCACGATGTTTCCCTTCACCGCCGAGCTGAATTATAAACACAAATTAAGCACATGGAAATTCATTTGTGCTTGCCTGGGGTTTAACCCGCAATCATTGGTTACGATGCACGCCTTCTAACCACTGGGTCAGAAAGAAACTGGATCATCTCGGCTCTGTTTGCAACGAATGTCTAAAATTCAAATTTTTTCTCTAACAAAGCGCACCTTGCGTTAAGAATAGAAACAACAATTGTTACCAGCGTATTAACATACTGTTTACCTTTTGTCTGAACTAAAACGAACGTAAAATGATATTAAATTTCTATATCAATCGGATTATTATTTTTAGGCAAAACCGGAAACGAACAACCAATATCTCTTTATATTATTAGTAAAATTGCCATTGGTCTCATTGTCACACGAAAAGATTCTAGCAATTTTCCGTAGGCTACATTCTGGCAGAAGTAAAGGGCGTACACACACCTTATTAAAGGCGGCATATTTATTTTTGATAATTCTGTGTCAATTTTATGGACAACACAATAGTTGACATCATATTTTGATATTAAATTAACATGGTTATTACTACAGGTATTTAAAACGGGATATTTACCATGTTTTTTATTTTTATCTGGTGGAGCTCGATATTTCGACATTATCTACAATATATGTGATGGTAGTGGTGACCAGTGTTTACGCAGCAAACGTGCGAGAAAAGAGGTAGTCCGATATGGACACTTCTAATGCCGTCAACATCTACCCCCGAACTTTAGCCTCGTGAACAAGACATTCGTAGATAATGTAAGAACGTGGTAAACATCCCGTTTTAAATACTTGTAATCATATTTTGATATTAAAAGATGCTACGCTTGTGTATATGTATCATTTTCATTACGTGGAATTTTAATTTGGACTCTTAGTTTAATACAATATGAAAAGTGGGTTAAACATATATTGAATGGGAAAATCTTTATGGATCTAAAAGCATAAGCTGTTTACATAGAGAACCAAATGTCCCGTGAGTGTCCCTTCGGTGTCCCAAGTTTATTGAAAGGACTTTCCAAAAACATAGGCACCGGTCTGCGGGTTCTCTCAAAGGTTGACAAACATCACATCAAGTTTTTTTACGCTTAATTTGACTAAGCGTAGTAAAGAGGATGATTACAATGAATCAAAGATCAACAAATTTATTGATCTTTACCTTATTTTAATCATCACTTTAGAAGATACATTAAGTTGCAAGTTTTAATCGAATCGGAAACTATGTCTATATGTGTACGCGCGATAGATAAGTGGACTGTATTGATATGAATAAAAAAGGGAGTTCGAAATTGAAAACGTAATCCGGGCTCTTACTCTCGAAGACACTTTCTTCTTGGGAGCGCTCCCTTGGTCTTCACACACTTGATGAGCGCGAGCCAAGGAATGAGTGACATTATTTATACGATAGTATAGGAATAAAATAATCGTTCGTTACATGAGCTGACTTTACGATACACACGTTGCCGCGACACACACGAGAAGAGAAGTACGTATTACGTCAAAATCATACAATTGAAAATAATTAACGTTTCAATGTATGCCTTATCCAAAATACGCTACAGTATGTTAAATTGGATTGCACGTTCAGTCATACAAACTTTTTAGCATATTAATATAAGTATAGACTCACTTTGCACTACGGTATCTCCTCGATCCATCATCCCATACTTGTATGAACATAATTCTTGTTTGAAAATAAGGCTCTCTTACCACTAGTAAGGTAGCAAGTTATCATTAAATCCAATCATTGATATTGATCTTATTTGTTTCAGATATGTAATGAAATACGATGGAGCTCTTTCATATAGCTTGGGTTCGAAACCTGTTGGAGTGTTTCCTTTGGAAGATGGACACGAAGATCTGAATACAGCATGGTGATGATAAACGTTTAAAATGGATCTCAACTTCGTGTCGCCCACAAGTGTGAGTGTATTGTAACTTAATCCGATAAAATATTTTGGGCGCAGACAATCAACCAAATATCATTGTCCTCCTGACCTGTGCCAGCTACGGTGGCGACCGTTGAAAGACTAGTCTTTTCCCTCACTCTAATAATTCGATGAGACGTCAAATCTCACATGACCAGAAAGAGTTCAAATACAAGCCTTCAGGTTTTACATGCTTTCAAAGGCACTACTAGCTGCTCATATTGAGAATTTCCTAAAAGAAAACCAAATTACTTTGAACTCAAAAACTCGTGATCTTTGACCATATACGCTAGCCTCTAGACCAATGATACTTACTGCTAGTCCATTTCTAAATCTTTAATCGATTTTTTGGATATCTCTTACTCTTTAGAACATTTCTTAATATCTTGGAAACGTTCAAATCTTGTACAAATTAATTTTCCCTTTAAACAAAAGAGCTGGACTCTTCCTATAATTTATCTGTAAAGTTTTTTTTATAAAGTGATGCTAATCGTTTTACCGGAAAATACGCTTGGGGCATTTTTTAAATATTAATTTAATTTCATGATTCCAAAAATTCATGGACAAATTAAGATAAATCTTCCTAAAGCATTTTTAAGGTCCATGCTCAGAGCTAAATTTATTTTTAAAATTTTTAGTAAATTATTTAATTAATTTTAACATGTAGTGGTATATTTTTCTAGAATAAGACGACTAAGTTTTAATAAGATTTATACATAACTTAACCAAAAATCCCTAAATGAAATATTTAAGCGTAAATATGCGCAATGATTTTATGGCCGTCTAGAGATGTAAAAAGTCGCAGAATTGGTACTGACTCTTAGGCTATTGTCGTCCCCACTCCTAACATACGAGATAAGCTTAAAAGGAGCGGAAAATAAGAATATAAGATATTCATAGTATGGGCTGCTCTCATTCTTTGTAGTGTGGGGTGTGTTATGTGGATCCAGTCGGTGCTCAGGACACCAAGTGTGCCCTACTACGCCGGAATACCCACAAAGAAGCCAGCGGTGTACCCTCCGTCTTTAGAAATCCCTAAATCGATGAAAGAAAAAAGGAAATAAATCGTTTGCGCATGCAACCATGAAAACCTTGTCCTGCATTGTCTGAATATATCAATTCTCAAAACGGTATATTGTTATAATAAATATATATTATTATATTTCTACATATAATAATGCCTATTCCTAGTTTCATATTAATGGATCAAACGACGTAAGTTTTTACGAATAAACCGCCCGCGGAAAATAGGACAAGAGTAATTTAAATGGACTAAAATTTATTGCAAGAATTTACATTCGAAAAAGATTCGAAATAATGCTGATCGTTATTTATTCATTCAACGTTGATATCGACATTTTCAATTGAACTTAATCCGGTATAAATATTTAAATATGTATTCACTTTGTATGCGCAACATATAAAATTGAATATTTATCCTATATTTAATTATAAGATTTAATTACTTCGAATTATAAATATTAAAAAATTCTATTTTCAATAAATTTATTCGACTGGCCACATTTGTATTTTTTATTTAACAATTTATTTGGTCCATAAAAATAAATAACTACAATAAAATATTATTGTCCGACAAACGATTTTTCCCAGTGCAGCTTTGCAAGATTATCCCCGAGCGACGATTGTTTCTCAGCATACATTGACATTATAAATTACCTTCACAAATATAATATATAACGTTCAGAGAAACGAAAAATATTGTCAACCTCCAAATAGCGAATGCGAAACTGCAAATTACTTGAAAAAGCATAAACCCCGGTCTTCTAAATCTACATTTAACCACAACAGTAACGAGGCATTTAATAATAAAAAAATATAACAATTAAGAAGAAACATTAGGAATTTAGGCTCAATAAATCTATACTAATATTATAAATGTGAAAGTAACTCTTTCTGTCTGTCTGTCAGTCTATCAAACCACTGAACCAAATTTGACGAAATTTGGTATGAAGCAAACTTGAACTCCAAGGAAGGACATAGGCTACTTTTTGCCTAAGACAGACAACCAACCCCTAAAACGCGAGCGAAGCTGCGGACGACAACTAGTATTTTACATAAGTTTTATTCATGTCTTCACATCCAACTAAAATATGAAACTTAATAATTACGTCTCGAGAAAATTAAATCCCTTTTCAAAATCTCGATGTCTTTCGCGTTTTACTTTACGAATGATGTCTCAGCTGCAATTACGTCGCTCCAGTTGCGAGGGTTTAAGCGGAAAGAGTACACAACCACATTCAATAGAACAAGTGAGTAGCTGTGAGCTGGAAATTCTCATGAATGTGTGAAACACACATTTAGAAAATTAAAAAACATGTCTTGTGCACGAACAATGACAGACAGAGATATACATTTTAATTTATATGGATATAATTTGAGTTTTGCATTCCATATTTCGAAATTTAAAATTAATTTATACTTCAAACGACTAATTTAATTAATTACATGGTTATGATGTAATGTGACGTGTTACATATTGTGACCATAATTATGTATTTTTATATATATATTTCTTATTTGAAATGGTCTTAATTAGCTAAAAATATTAAATTTGATTTTTATTATATATTTTGGCAAAATTTTATTAGGTACACAAACAGAATACAATATTCCTAAGCATGTGTACACATCTTGCTCATAACAATTATATTAATACAGTCAGGTGCTGTTTTATATAATAATCAAAAATCAATAAATTACATTAAATATATAAATTAAAATCATGTAATATTAACATTGAATATTTATTATTATTAAGCTGATAACAATACATTCATCCATTTGAATAAGAAAATAAATTGAAATCAAACAATACAACAATTATTGTCGATCAGAAATATCTGTCAATGAGTCAATAAGTATTTACAGTATGTCTTACAATGTTTTTAATTTACTTCGTTCTTGTGACACCACATCGAACCACCACGTCGAATTGGTAATACCCAGATACCGGCAAACGAAACCGTAGACAGCAACTTATGAGGCTTAATAAACTTTATAATTGACAAATTTAGTTAGTCATTCCTTGGTTGGAGACGTAAATTTAAATCGACACGATTTTTTTCCATAGATTGAATATGATATTGAAACTAAATATACGTTAACCTTGACCATTTGTTCACTCATCAGAAATTCTACCGCCAATACCAGCTCTCAGTATTGTTGTGTTCCGGTTTGATGGGTGAGTGAGTCAGTGTAGCTACAGGCATAAGGGACATAATATCTTAGTTCCCAAGGTTGGTTGCGCAATGGTTATATATTGTATTGTATGTGTTATGTAAGGAATGGCTAATAATTCTTACAGCGTCGTTGTCTATGGGCGGTGGTGACCACTTACCATCAGGTGGCTCATTTGCTCGTCCACCTAGGATTATCATAAAAAAAAACAATTGTCTCGTCGGTCCAGTGACTAGCTTGTAAGTGAAGTTACGAGACTTTGGATTCAAATTTATGGCCAGCAATTTCTTTGCATCCAAGAGAGCATATATTCTTTCGCCAATCATCAATAATAATTAGTATTGTTGTATCCCGATTTGAAGGGTGTATAAGCCAGTGTAAATACAAGCACATAAGACATCTTACTTCTCTACGATAGTGACGTATTATAGTACATATGGTGTCCGTAGCTACTAAGTGAGCTGGTGAAGGCTGGGACCCTGTCTACTTCCCCGCCATCCGATATGTTGAAGCGTAAACTAATGTATTGGCTATTTTATAAGGTATCCCATTTGCTTGTACGCCTCCTATTTAATAGAATGAAATTGTAAAGTCTTGAACCCAGCGTCATCGCTTTCCATAGAATTATGAAATGAATAGAGAAGAATATATTCTATATAAGACAGTTATGTGTATGAACACACACTAATAACCTGTATATGTATAATAGGTCACGGATTTTGGTCACGACGACTTTATTTATAAACCTTAAGCTGTATAAACTGCTAATGCTATTAGTATATATTAGACCTTCAGAAGTGTTTTATGTTCAAGCCCATTGAGTTTTTCGAGTGAGCATACAATTCGTGTTTAGTTTGAATAAAATATCGAGCATTTAAATATATGTTTGTAAACTAATTCTAAAGCATTAGACGTACCAAAATAACTCTTAAGACTCTCATAGGTTGGATTTTAATTGGCTGTTATCCGTAGATGATATAGGGCGATTTTATCTATACAATTTGTACTAATAAATAAAATTGAAATGTCTGTTTGTGGTTTAAATTATTATTATTACATATTTATTTGCTTTTAAAAATAGAACAGTTAATTACTTGGTTACCGCCGAGCTGAAATCAGTTAGGTTGGTAGAGTAGGTATTACCCATTCGACACTTACTAGTCCTAGAGATGTTTAGTAGCGCTATGTTGCAGTTTAAACAGTTTGAACGAGTGTAATTAATATTATTTTAGTATTCAAGGTCGGTGGCACATTGGCCATATATGGGGTAGCTAATATATAATTTTCACCAGCATATGTATATGACTAGTGATGATCACCTAGCATCAGGAGACTTCACCCTATCTCTTTAAATAAAATATATATATATATATGTATACAGATAAAATTAAAGGCTGTGATTTCAAAAGGTGTTTGTTCTGATACAAGCACATACTTTGTTATGGTTACGGTTGGGTTAGTTAAGGCGTGAAAGCGTAACAAATTAACAAAATAACAAACTTAGGAATGCCCTTACATAAGTCAGTTACACGAATCCTTAATTGGTTTGAACTTTTGGTTACTTTTTGTAATTTGCAATGAGAAAGTTTAAATTTACTTTAAGAATAAATAACAAATACACGTTGCGCTTAGCATTGTAAAATAAACTGGAAAAATTCTAAGAGTTAGTAACACTTTAAGAATAAAAGTGTTTTGTATTTTGCTAGAAGATTTAAAGGTGTTTTAGAAATCAACTGCTATTACCGTCAATAAGCGAAAACCACAATCACATGCAATTTGCTAAGTTATTACCAAGAATCCAGTTTCAGATTTATATTATTCACGCATATTATGTATATTTGTGTGTGTGTGTCTGTATATGTCTGACACAAATAAGCCTCCGTGGCTTGTGTGTTTATGTGTTCCTATAGAATAGTGTACGAGATTTGAATTTTATTGTGAATTTTAATATGATAATATTGTTTATAATTTCAAACAATATAGGATTTATAAATAATATAATTTAAGCTATTTCTTGCCATATTCGTACATTTATTGTAACATATTTATGAAGTTATTTTAAAATAATAGTAAATGTAGCATTTAATCTAAACAAGGTGTATGTGGAGATTAATACTAAATGTACTTCCACGTATGTTAAAAAAATGTGGTAAATAAATTACTCCAGTTCTACGGATAACAAATACATAAATCATTTTTAGTGTCTTAATCATAGATCACTAAGTTTTATTTGTGGTAATCCATGTAGATATATAACCTACATACCTACGTACATCGCTTATGAGAAACGGAAACGGCCACACTACTTCGTCAGTTGGAGTGATAGTGAATCTTTGCAGTCGAACTTTCTGACAAAAGAAAATTATGCTACTGTTTTTCAATGTACTTGCATATAAGTTTGAGCTCTGTATTATAAAACTGCTTTAAGCAAATCCTGATGGTGTTAATTTCAAAGGTGCAAAACTGATTTTTTGTCAAACTTTTCTATTTTGTCGAACCCCAAAATGAACATCTGATAGTAATGTTTAAGATAAAAGACGATTAAATAATATTTTTTTTATCATCACTAGTATCTACTATATATAAGCATGACGGGCCACTATGTTTTGAGAGTGTCAAGAAACGAAAAAAAGTAATAATGACATGTTTGACAGAAAAATTGGATATAGTGCGGTTGGACGTTTCTTCACTCTGACGCAACTTCAGGCTCTTTTGTGTAATGCTTTTGCATTGGTCGTAAGCAAGACGTGCCTGGTGGAGCGTCGTTACTTTATTATAATATCAAAAGTGCTGATTGTATTACTGTTAAACTGTAAAACCTTCAAACACGTGGTTTTAATTCTCCTCGCCCGCCTACCCACGATCGCTCGGCAGCCACAGATGGATACAGAAAATAATGATAATGGCAATGTGTCGTTAAGCATATTAAGAAATTTGCGATGTAAAGAAAAATCACCAAATCACCGCAGAGACATAATATTGTTATGAAAAAAAATGAGGAATATGATAGCTATATACATATACATTTAATATAATCAGATAAAATCGTGATTTTTATATAAAATAAAAAATTGTGTTACGTAGTAGAGTTTAAAATTTATACTTGAAATAGTTCTATCCGTCTCCATAGATCTGCAATACGTTCGTCGTAAGTACTACCAATGACAGCTTCTGAATTGCGTCTTGTATACGAATCTACTATCCGTAAGCAAAACGATTCGTTTTTGAATATAGTTGCCAAACATAAACGAACGTATGAAATATGTGTATACAACAAAACTTTCCTTTTTTTAATGACAACTATAGTAACGGAATTATTTATGAGATTACGAGAACAATATTCGAAATTCAACCTATAAAATGTAACTGAAGCTTAATGCCATCAAAGTTGAAAAAAAATGTTGTTCGAATTTCAAAAATTTAATATGGAACTTTACACGTGATAAATTCAAAGTGACAATGACGTTGAATAACATGACATTGTACAAAAGAGTCAAGTCAGCTTGGAATAATGGAATGGGGTCGCAAAACACGAAGCTTACTAGAAGATCGTAAAAATGTCAAAATATATTATGCGACATTGACTATAATTATCATAGCATTTGATGGATATAAATAAATAATAAAAAAATAGGGTAACGTGGTAAGTCAGTTTCAAAATTTCACGAGTGAGATGAGTCAGTTCTGTTTTTTTATCACAGGTATTCAATTAAGGATATTTTGCTATTACCTTGCTTGATTTTTGATTAATGACCGCAGTTAATACACAAAAAGACATGAATAAACCTCCAGGAAGGAACGGAAGGGATGCTATTCAACTGTCAGGCACGACACGAAGAATTAATGGCGCCAATTAGCAGAGATTTATATCCAACATTGACAGGCTCGTTAGTTTAGTGACTAGCCTATTAAATTAAATACTAGTTGTCGCCCGCGGCTTCGCTCGCGTTTTAGGGGTTGATTGTGATGTGTTAGGCAAACAGCCTATGTCCTTCCTAGGAATTCAAGTTTGTTTCATACCAAATTTCATCAAATTCGGTAAGTTGGTTTGGTAGTAAAAGAGCGACAGACAGACAGACAGACAGACGGACCGACAGACAAAGTTATTTTCACATTTATAATATTAGTATAGATAAAAGAAGACTGAGGTCCTGGGTTCAAGCTGAATGGTTTTTCTGCTAAGGTATTCTTAGTATCAGCTCAGAGTCTGGGAGTTGATTGTGTTTAGACTCCCGTGCCTTGGAAAGCCCGATTAGATTATGACAATGAGGGAATGGAGAGAATAGAGAATGCACTTGACTTGGCTACCGAATAGTATGTGGTCATCACCGCCCATATACATTGGCACGATAAGAAATAATAACCAATCCCGACATCGCCAATGCGCCAGCATCCTTAAGAACTGTAATGGTGTGTCCCTTCTGCCTGTGGCTGCACTTGCTCATTTACCCTTCAAACCAGAGCACAACAATATCAAGTATTGTTGGTAGGTGGTAGAATATGTGATGAGCAAGTGGTACCTACAGAGACGGACTTGCATAAAGATCTGCCACTGAGTGTATTTTATAATATTATGTACGATGTTGATGGCTATTACTCCTTGAGGGTGCCCCCAATGATATCGGTCAACAGGACAAAATTGCATCCAGCAGTCAACCTTGGAAGGCTGGTGAATAAATAATTATATTAAGTAATATTTAAATACTTTTTAGAGTGTCGTTGTCATGTGCTATAAGTTCGCACGTCATTAAATCCAATAGCTGATGCTATTCACATCAATGAAAGCTACTGAATATGTATGATGGCCTGATTTATACGTCAACTATTTTAAGAACTAATTTAGGCCTTCTGCTATTGTGATAAAGTTCGAAATTAGTTTGAGGATGAAAAATAGTTACTAAAGAGGCGTTTATTAGTGGTTTACTCGGTAGCTTTTAATTTATTCTTGTAATAGACTCTGTTGTTTGATAGTACTAAACATGAGCTCAACTACATGATAGAGCTAACAGAGATATTTAGAATTTTTATACACTGCCTTGCGAAAAAGGCATAATACTAGTTAAAAACTGGCAAATCGATCTCCTGATAGTGGTCACCAATACTCATAGACTATAATGCCAGTGCTTGGTACATCAGTTTTGAACAGATTAACGTTCACATTCTTGTGACAGGATTATACAGGGTTTTAAATTCAAAATTTATTTTTTGTTTAATGTTGATTTGTAATTATATATTTAAGTGAACACAGAATACAGTTATATGATATAATATGTAGCAACCATCTATAGTAATATTATAAATTCAAAAGTAACTCTGTTTGTCTTTCTGTGTGTTTGTCTGTATTCGTGGCCAAACCACTGAACCACTTTTGATGAAAATTGATATGAATGAAAGCTTGAACTCTAAGGAAAGACGAAAGCTGACGAAGCCTTTCACACCTGACGACCAACCCTTAAAAACGCAAGCGAAGCCGAGGGCGTCAACAGTGTATGCTTCGTTAGTCTAACTCATAAGGTTGTAGATCTCAAGACAGGGCACAGTCCACAGAGTAATACACAAACAATGAAATGTGTTCGGGTTTTTCCATCAATAAATTCTCATTAGGTTGGGAGTTCGGAAGATGGCAGTATTAACACCCCCGTGTCTCGAAGTACATAAAGCCGTTAGTCCTATGCCTAAACATGCAGTCTCTCTAGTACTGTCGGATTACAGTACCGTTCAATTATAAGACTGCACCTGTGTTCGCGCACATACTCAAGCACTATTATAACTCCTACGTAATTGGCTATTTACCGTTAAGAATATTCACCGTGATCGAAATAGGTCAGGGGGAACATTTCAATATCGTTTGATAGATTTTTTTTTAAATGGCAAATAAAATTTTTAGACTCGGAATAGTTTTCACAAGATTCAGTTTTGGATCGTCTGTCATCCACTTGAATGCCTGATCCTAATCCGTTCCGTTCTTGAGATCACTCTCAGTTCAATTTCCGTACTCATTCTAAGTGAATACGTACGACAACATACCTGCCATATTTCAAATATTATTAGGTATTTTACGTATCATTTTTATATCTCGTATCCGAACGTTTTTAACAAAGATAATTATATCATGAAGTGAATATTACAATTTCATTTTTGATTATTCGATCAAAATTATTATTTAAATAATTATTATTTCATGTAAAATAACCTACAAGAATAAACGCGGATGAATAAACCTTAATCTTATATTTGTTTCAGTTTGTTTAAACACTTCACCTCAATCTTATTTTTGTCACTTATAGTACTGATATTAGTATATATGGAGTCACGTTTATTAATGTATATCTATATATATATATAAAAGCGATATACCGCTCACTGATTAATCATGAAATCACAGAAACTATAACACCTAGGTAGGTAGGTTGCTTATAGGGTCTAGACATCCGCTAAGAACGGATTTTACGAATCTCCAAACCTAAGGGAGTAAAACGGAGGTTGGAAGTTTATGTTTTATAAATTTCGCGCGGGTAAAGCCGGTTTCAGCTAGGCTCAATGATTTGAAACACGTGAATTTTAAGCGATAATTGTGTATACCATTCATTTGATGTGTTTAGCTTTGTTTATTAAAATTGGCAGTGAAGTAAAATTATTAGGAAAACTGCTTGTATGGAATCAAAAACTACCGCACTTTTTTCACCAATCCTTTTGACTTTTCACCTACAACATAGGTAAGGCGAATTTTCTTAAGATAT
Organism: Vanessa tameamea; assembly: GCF_037043105.1. Lineage (NCBI taxonomy): Eukaryota > Metazoa > Arthropoda > Insecta > Lepidoptera > Nymphalidae > Vanessa > Vanessa tameamea. The sequence goes on along the minus strand of NC_087332.1, from coordinate 4,144,211 downwards.
CATCCGAGTTATAATTATAATTTATCTGACGGCAAAGAATTTAAAATTCATTTTAAAATATTTTCGTAGAATACGGTTACTGTTTTATTTTTCATATTTTCTGTAAAAAGAAATTATAATAATTTTATATTTATTAACAATTGTTAATTTTAAGTTGCTGTGTTTGAGTGCTATTTAAATGCAATACCATTACAATACATCATAAATTTGCAAGCTGAAATGAAATTAATTTCCTTTGTTTTCTACAAAACCAAAAAAGTGACGTCACGCGTCTTAGGGTGATTTTTATAAACTTCCATTTAACTTCACTTGTTAGTATATTATATGATCTAATGTTGCAACTGAATTTATGAAGTTATTAATTTTCATATCTATACTAATATATAAAGCGGAAGAGTTTGTTTGTTTGTTTGTTTAAACGCGCTAATCTCAGGAACTACTGGTCCGATTTGAAAAATTCTTTTTTTGTTGAATAGTCCAATTATAGAGGAAGGCTTTAGGCTATATAACATTACGCTGCGACCAATAGGAGCGCAGCGACAGTGAGAAATGTTGCAAAAACGGGGAAAATTATTCACATTTATGGACTTTCGATGCGTGCGCAGCATAAACGTTTTAAGTTACTCAAAAAATGTGTATGAAACATATATTCCTCTTTTAATAATAAAAAAAAAGTCCGTGACACTATATGTCTATTTGTTAAGAGTGTGCTAGCAGGCGGGGCGCGGCGGCGGCTGAGGGGGAGGCGGGTCAGCCCCGCCGCCGCGCTCGCCACTCTCACCCGCGGTGTAGTTCTGCGAAGTAGCAATGCACATAACGACTTAAAAAAATTAACATTCTTAATAGTTAAATTATTTATCAAAATTAGGTTTTGTTATCAGCTTATTTGCTCATTATTTTTTATCGTTTAAAATCGGTTACATTTAAATCATAATCTGCTGTAGTTTTAACTTACGATATAAGATAAAATTTCAATGAACATTCCTTCGTACTTTGCAAGTAAACAATTCAAACGTTTCACGGTATAAATAAGGTATAAACATTACATTACACACGTAAAAAAGTTCAAAATGGCGAGCGATACTTTCACCGATGCAGATTAATCATCACTGAGAAAATAAATTATGCAAATAAGCAAATAGGTGAATATCGTTTAAAATGACTACACAAATAAATTAGTAGTTCAATATTTCAAGTAATTTCTATTACGTTCAAGCATATTCAACACGGTTGTACTATAATCACCTTATGAAATAATAGCACCAAAGGAGAAACAATCTAAACTTCTTATTGTTCGGTTTGTTTATCTTATTACGTTTAAGTTAATATTGTTTGTTTTCAACCGACTTCAAAAAGGAGGAGGTTATCAATTCGTCTGTATTTTTTTTTTATATGTCTGTTACCTCATAACTTTTCACTGGATTTTGATAATTTTTTTTTGTTTGAAAGGTAGTGCTTCCCGTGGGGCCCCATTTTAATTTTATCCTGTTACGATGATGGTATCCTTATGAAAACGATATAAGTCTTAAATGTGCATTATGTATGTGCGCGATAAATAGGTGAATAACTCAAAATTGTGCCAACCAATTTTAATGATTCTTTTTTTATTATAAAGGATATACTTCAAGGGTACTATGGTGAAAGTTTGGTAAGGTTCTGAGCATAGGATCCATGACAAAGTAACGGTACGGAAGGGAACGGAACAATTCTAAGGAGCACGTTAGCGATACTCGGCCGAATCTTTTAGAAACAAAAATTTTGACAAAAAAAAACCGACTTCAAAAGAGAAAAAAAATAATATGCTCTAAAAAGTAAATAATAATTGCTTATTATTCTACAATTTAATAATCAAGTAACTTATTCTACTTACCAATATGTAGGTACGTTCTGTGTTTCCACGCAAGGAGATAAGTATGTACCTACCCACTTTAAATCTAACTTAACACAAACCTATGAATAACAAACAATGATCACAATATTTTTTAGATTTATACTATGTAAAATGAAATTAAAAATATTTAGACTATTTAAAAGTCAGCAAAGTTATTACGATAATATATTATAGTTAAAATTATTGTTATTTTTGGAGGCGGTGTCAGCCAAGGTAGGTTTGTAAATATATGATATACTCTAAATTTGTAAATCTGGTCTATCGATAAATACACTTCTTGATGTTTTTTTAAACCCTATACGTACATAGTGGTCCTATATAATGACAGAAAATTGGAATCAAAATTGAGTGTTTAAGCAAACATGTCTACCGTCAAGTATTACAATTCATGAACTTTTCTCCTAATCCAAGACAAAGAAAAGTCATTCAGATTTACTATTACATTTCCTGTTGAACGTTTTGTTTGTTTTGGCAGAGTATGAATTTTGTTTGTGATTTATTTATTTACAATTGACTTTTTCTTTTGTCTTACATCCAGATGTCGATACACCTGCATCGAATTGTTAACAAAAAAAATATTCGCAATCGGACACTATTGTACAATATTTCTTTTATGTTTAAGAAAAGGGTTGTCATAATTGACCGTATAACAATAAGCAATAAAAACACAGATGTTGGTAATTTATTTAGACAAACTTTACCGGTAATTTTAAGAGGAACTAGAGCAGACATTGTAAGGTCTTGCCTTAAAAGTTCACCGTTATGGACATTTGTCCATACCTTAAAACTATCTACGAATATGAGAGCACATTTGGGGGGAGGAAGTACAAATTTTCCTTCAAAGTTACTTTTAATAGGAGATGGAAAAGTACCTCATTCTGAAAATAAAATTGAAATTGATCGCGATTTAGGAGAAAAAGTGACTAGCATAGAGGATTTAATATCAAAAGTTTACCCTAATATCGTCGAAATAGAAAATAAAGATTACCAATGGATGTGTCAAAGGGCAATATTGGCGGCGAGAAATAGTAGCGTTGACGAAATTAACGACCTAATTTTAACCAAACTTCCAGGCGATATAACTACCTACACATCTATTGATAATGTAATGGATCAAGAAGATGCTGTCCATTACCCACAAGAGTTTCTCAATTCTTTAAACCCGAGCGGCCTTCCACCACATTCCCTGAAGTTAAAAATAGGTGCTGCGATAATTTTACTCAGAAATCTTAAACCACCAAATTTATGTAACGGGACCCGCCTTCAAGTAAAATTCCTTCGCAATAACGTGATCGTTGCAACAGTTTTGACTGGTCCGGCAGTTGGTCAAACAGTGCTTATACCTCGCATCCCAATGATTCCAAATGATTTACCTTTTAATTTTAAAAGAATTCAATTTCAACTATATATCGCGTTGTCAAGATCGGGTTGCGGGCAAAATCAGTATGTTCTTCTACCACAAGAAAATAAAACTAAAAATATAATCTACGCTAAAGTACTGTAAAATATATTATTAAATCTTATTGACGATTATAATAACAAAAACCAACGTGAGCAATCAAACGATAATCATGATAGTGTTTCCGACAACTACGCGAACGAAGTCGCGGGCACAGCTAGTAATTAATATTGCGTGTTAAATAATTTGAAAAAATGTATCAATTGCTTATTAAATGCTTCAATACTAACATAAAACTTAGAAAGTTACTACATAGAACTAGAAACTAAACAAAATAAATAAAAACCAATTTAAACAAAAAATACGTAATATATTTTTTTGGTTAATTAATAATTGCTACATTTTTATACCTAATATAACATATACGATTTACCATCGAATTCAATAGATTGGAATTCACTTCATTATGGTCTTACTGATTGACCTTGGTCAAGCCGGGTACGAGCCTCGAGGCTGTCCTCCTTGTCCGGGCATTTCTTCATCAGTAACCTACAGCTACCATGTCAGTGGTTCAGACCCAATGGGTCAAGGCCTAATTGTAGTGGTGATGTCTGATGATGTCTGATTGTAATTATTAAAATAAACTTTTTGCTATAGGTGGCGCTGCTCAACGACACGACTGTGGAATATGAAGATGCCGAAGATCCAGATGCAGTTACATTGCTATCTATATTACTCGTTGGTACGTTTGTATAGATTTCTAACCATATACCAATACACGAAAGCCTTATATTGCTCATAATAATAAAACTTTATATAGTCCGATAAAATTATTAAATAAGATTTTAAAAATAGAATCCTTATAATTCATCTTGATTAAAAACGCTTCTTTGCTTGAGGATTGCTGTAATTTTGAATAAAGAATGTTGGACAATATCTCTGCGTGTAACGAATGTTTTCGAGCAATTTTTTATAGAAATAATGTTGTGTCCAGAACTTGTCTAGAACTTTTTTCTTTATAGTAGTTACTTTCGAGCTATAGTTAGTAAACAATTTCAATGGTCGCATAATAGAGGTTGAAAATGCAGAACCTTGTGCGATTTAACTTACACACTGTATAGAAATATTTGAAATTAATTTTCGTCACGTTTTAATACTTGCTTCATAAATAATATAACCATACCTCGCATTCTCTTAATACTAAAATTTATAAACTTAAGAGATATATTTAAGCGTATACAATACTAATTTAAGAAAACATTAATCAGAAGATGTACTGACTGAAGTTATTTTTAATAATAGTATGTAGTAGACTGCCGGAAAAATGGGCTACCTGATGATAAGTGGCCACTACAGCCCATCGAGATTGATGCATTACAATTCTAATTATTTCTGTTTGGCAATAGCATATCTGATGAGTATCTGATGACCACCGAGTATAAGCTAACCACCTAGGCAAGCTAGCCACATGGAAAATAATCATAAGTGTTTATAGGTGTACAATTTAATATAATTAGATACTTCGAGATTATTAACTGTATAATATATGTACTAGCTAACCCGACAGATGTATATCAGTCTTAGTTATGAATATTTAATTCATAATTATTTGACTCACAGTCTTTATAAGAAAATCCGTGTGAACTGATAATGCGACATAACCGTTTTTATGTTTTCTGAAAATGTCTAAATTTATTCGCATTTGTCTTACCGTAAGAATTTTCTACAAAGTATTACAACTTGAAAAGAAAGATGCACGAAATCGGTTTAGTCGTTTTCAAGTTAGGGCGTGATGAAGGTAAATAGCAAGAGATATATTACATAGCAAGCCCTATTATAAAATTTAAAGCTATTGTCAAAATAATATTGATAGATAAGGCAAGAAATCAGTTTGGACGTTCTCAAGTTTGGGCGTGATGAAGGTAAATAGCAAGAGATATATTGCATAGCAAGCCCTATTAAAAAATTTAAAGCTATTGTCAAAATAATATTGATAGATAAGGCAAGAAATCAGTTTGGTCGTTCTCAAGTTTGGGCGTGATGAAGGTAAATAGCAAGAGATATATTGCATAGCAAGCCCTATTATAAAATTTAAAGTTATTGTCAAAATAAAATTGATATATAAGGCAAGAAATCGGTTTGGTCGTTCTCAAGTTTGGGCGTAATGAAGGTAAATAGTAAGAGATATATTACATAGCAAGCCCTATTAAAAAATTTAAAGTTATTGTCAAAATAACATTGATAGATAAGGCATATAACTCACAAAATTAATTATATTAAGGTAGGTAGGATATATACAATTTTAATTGTACTTTCTCGACATAGTCTGTAATTAAAATGGTGGAAAAGAGTAACAAATGAGTTTCATGCAGGTTATTCTCGGTAGAATCTACTTTCCCAATCGTTGGTAGCTTTACATTTAAACAGCACTGTTACATGACATGATTCAAAAGTGCTTTTTGAGCCTTTTTGAATAAAGAATAATTTGATTTTTTTTTAATGACTGAACATGGACCATACTAAGAAAAATATCAAAAGATAACCTTATTAATTGCCACACAACAAAATACACGAAGGAAATTTATATTTCACAAAAATTTTGTGGCAAAATTAGCCATCTCATTATACAGAGCCGGGGACAATTCTACTAAGTTATAACGGTAATGATAAATTCCTGATTCTATTTCGATCCCATTTCGACTATTCCTCGAAAAATTAACTTCAACTTAATCGTTACGATACGATCCCGATACAACTTTGACCGAAACACAACTGGATTTTTGCCTTTGTAGAATATATACTTACTAGGGATGAACAGTGGCGATTACGTCTATATTCAATTGCGATAAACTGTCAATTTGTTAGTGGAATTCAGGCCCTGTTCGCTCGCTAAGACGCGCCTCTTCATGTTTAAATATCAGCGTGCATTAACTGATAAAATCTAAAACGTATTTTTTTACGTCTTAAAGTCTTCCATTAGTCCTGTCACGCATACTAAGACATCTTGTAAGTTCAAGCATCACTCCTAATGCTCGTCCATAATTCAATATGGAGGCGCGTGCCTGAACAAATCTATGTCTAAATACGAAACACACACGTAAGTGAATAAATCTATTACTGAGTACGAAATACAGTACTGTTTTTCAGTTGGTCCATTTAACTCGTATGTAACGCAATATCAATAAACAATATCCCATTCAAATGATAACAGAATAAGATATTTTATTTTTCGTATTAATATTAATATTCTTCTTCTCTCTTCTCAGGTATATTCCTCTCACTCCTTATATTCGTGAGTGCGGCTGGCAACATACTGGTCTGCATAGCGATATACACGGATAGAGGCTTGAGACGCATTGGCAATCTGTTTCTGGCATCGTTGGCAATCGCTGATATGTTGGTAGCAGCCGCTGTTATGACTTTCGCAGGAGTCAACGATTTGTTAGGGTAAGTTTTGATTTTTTTATGTTTATGAAATGTACATTGTACAACAATATATGATTTTAGCAAAGCAAGAGCATGCATTGCTAAAATCTACAAAAATGTACAATGCAAACAAAATATAAATAGAGTTCTTTCAGAGAAAAACTTTATAACCAGATACAGATGAATATCTATTTTTTTGATCGTATTGATCTTGTGTAATAAAAAAGATTAAAAAATCGAGGTCTTTTATTAAATTATATTCAAAATGACTTAAAAAATATTGTGTTAATAAATATTTAAAGAAATTAAGTTTCACAGGCGTTTTAATTATGTATATTAAAAATTCTAAACATGTATTAAAATATGACTATTCATAATTACGTCCTTTATGATGTTTTATATCAAAAGTCTTCTGAAGAAATTATAAGAATATATTTTCGTTAGTCCCTCTAAATCGAACCTTAGCCTTATTTTAGAAAAAAAAATGCAAACTATTATATTTTCTCAGGTACTGGGTATTTGGTGAACAGTTTTGCGATACTTGGGTCGCTTGCGACGTTATGTGCTCAACTGCATCTATACTGAACCTCTGTGCTATATCCCTCGATCGTTATATACATATAAAGGATCCTTTGAGGTAAGTAAGTAATAAATATTGTAGTATTGATTAAAGTTTATATTTATTTTGATTTTATTCACTTCGGCCTCGTTTACGTTTTAAGGGTTGATCGTGAGGTGTTAGGCATAAGCCTATATTTCAATTAAAATTAAATCAATTAGATTCAGTAGTTTTGCCGTTAAAGAGCACCACACAGACAGAGTTACGTTCACATTTATAATACTATTATAGATGTACAAAATTTTATTTGAAGTAATTAATTAATATATAATATTTATTTGAAATTGTATAAAAGGGCCATTCGTGATCGTGATAATCAATCATACGGATTTTTCTCGGTACAACTTATATAATATAAATGCATACGCTCACAAAGGCAGCGCGCCTTTGTGAGCGTATCCACGTTCTATTATTGGCGTACAGTAGTGAGAGACGCTCGTGTTGACGTGGGTTGTCTTAGTGTGTGTGACTACGAGTAGAGATAGCAAAAAAATACAAGAAATGAAATTATATTTGTTAATTTAATTCTATTAATCATTAGTTAATTTAATGTCTTCGTTTTGTGAATAGATATGTAATACATAATTATATTAAGAACCAGTAGACTTCAAAATTATTTATTTTGTAAAAATGTCAATAGTACTCGTTAGAACCCACATGAATAAATTATATTTTGATTTGATATAAGGGAAATGATGTCGTCGAAAATTTTTATAGAGCGCAAAGTCATATTGGTACTTTGTAACTAGATGTATGGTTATAGAATTGATATTTGCAATTCAATTGAAAATAATTGTTTTATCCTGAATAGTATTTCAAAAAGAGATATTTAATATTTCTCAAATAAACCCAATTTATCGTGGGTTCTTCAAAGCAGAAAACAATTTAATTGAAACGTTTCATTTGATTAGTCATTAAAATAACTATTCAAAAATTCCTGCCAGTGCCTTTATGTGAAGTGCTTTTGTCAAATGAATTGTGATATCACTTCATACAGTCACACCATTTAAATGAAATCAAACCACAAAATACATACATAATTAATTTACATTAAAAATATCTACTGTTGACATCATAGAATCCATTGACATCATTGTATGAGGATGGCCGTTTCATTTCCAAATATTGATTATTCTAGACATTGTACGTTTAAAATTGGTTTTAATTATTACGTAATGTTTAACATTATTTTTGTGATGCTAACTTCTAATAAAAACAGACACACTAAAACAGCAAATAAAAATTAAAGTTTATATATGTTACTGTAAAAGCTCGAACTAAGGTAAATCTTAAGATTTTCCAGTAAAACCTAAGATTTACCGATTATGAATGGTAAAACAACAACATTCTTGTAACCTCATTTGTTTAATTTAAATTAAATATTGATATGAATGTTGATTAAATTTTACGGCAATATTACATGATCATGTTATTTTTATTTTATAAGCCGGCCATTAGTGTGAGATTAAAGGGTTTTCCTGCGAAATGTTTTAGAGTGCTACACACCTGAGCCTAAATTATTTCTTTCGGCGTCTTTAGTGTCGTTACGCAACACCTTGTTAAGCTGAGAGGCTTTCGCTGTCTTATATAAAAAATATAAATGTAATTTTTTTTTTGTTATAAAACATAATTATACGTTAAACATGTTAGCGTACACATACAAGATTGTTATTTAATAATATAACAAAAACGCTTGACAAATGAATTTTGAAGTAAATTTTGATTCTAAATTTGAAAATTTGATTTAAATCTAATTTTTATCATATACAACCTTATCGCTAGTTTAATTTATTAAAAAATGTATTCATAGTAGAGTCATATTTTTTTAATTTCATAATCATTAATAAATGTTAAATAATATTATAAATAATCCAATCTTTACAGATACGGTCGCTGGGTAACTCGACGAGTTGCAATCATAACAATCGCTTTGATTTGGCTATTGGCTGTGTTAGTCAGCTTCCTCCCAATATCTTTAGGCCTTCACCGACCACCGGATGAAATCACCACCACACAACGACCGCCAAGATACCCAACGTGTGCGTTGGTACTGACACCTACATACGCTGTCGTATCCAGTTGTATTTCATTCATCCTACCATGCATTGTTATGATAAGTATTTATTGCCGGTGAGTCTTATTTTAATATTTAAGACATTTTTGTTATACCTAACTGAAAAAAACTGATAAACCATTATATAAGTAAGTAAGCAAGAAATATCTTGTCAATGACCCACTGATGGGCTTAGGCCTCCTCTCCCTTAAAGAGAAGGTTTAGGAGCTTATTCCACCACGCTGCTCCAATGTGAATTGGTATGGAATACACATGAATTTTATTTAAATTAGATTCTGCCTTTCATTGCGATGTTTTCCTACACCGGCGAGCTCAAAATGAATTATAAACACAAATTAAGCACACGAATTCAGTGGTGCTTGCCTGGGCTTGAACCTGCATTCATCGATCAAGATGCACGCGTTCTAACCACTAGGTCACCTCGGTTCCACCACTAATCGTTATTAAATAAAAGCAATACCAGTAAATGCAGCACGTTTCGGAGATTTTTTTTTTCTAAAAGTAGTTACAATTCGTAATTCCGCCGCTTTGAATTTTGGCATTAACGTGACAAGACTAATGTATTAATAAAACACTTTCCCCATATTTTTTCTTACTAATATTTAAGTTCTTCATTCACCCGTACGCCGTCTTAATAACACAAAAAATGTATTAAAATAATATTGCTACAAAATTCAAAGTCTCCTTTGCGTTAACTTAACAATTAAATAGCTCTTAGACACACTTTATAGTTCGTATAAAATTTTAAAGGAAAATTTAAGCACTTAACCCGAGGTATTCAAGTGATTGATGTATTAAAATTGATCGTTCAACTAACCCTAGTATCGGCAAATTCCTTTCTCATTAGCGAATCTTAGCGGCGACGTATTTCAAAATGCTGGTTTATAGAAATTCTAAGCATTTGAAGATAATCCGAAGATTATTATAACGTGAGAACTTAAAATTGCTTAGTTTATATTTACAATTACAAACTTAAATATAAGCTTATCAACGAAGTTACACGAGAATTTACTGTAGAATAGATTTTTAGTTTTAAACATAATATGCAAGATGGCTGAATTAAAAAAGGATGTCCTTTATTAAGAATGTGGCATACATTTTTTACCTTCTTCGGGAGTCCAACTATCTCCATACCGAATTTCATCAAAATCCGTACAGCTTGAGCGTGAAGAGGTTACAGACAGAGTAAAAAATTACAGTCTGTTACTGTCCTACTGCTGGGTAAATACATGACATATTTGAATCCGATAGCAGATTTCCTAGCAATGTTTTCTTTCACAGCTGAGCATGAGATGAATATATAAACCCAAATTAAGCAAACGAAAATTCAGCGATACTTGTCTTACAGCGATACTTGCAGTTAAGTTTCTCGTTTTCTAACCATTGGGCCATTTTGTCTTCGTAGAACATAAATATAATTGATTGCAATCAGATTTATTATTAACAAACGATCATTACAATTAAACTGTTTAATATATATTCCACTATATATAACACGCTACATAAGGGATGTAACATCTCAATTCCCAAAATTGGTGGCACAAGGGGCCAATGTCTATGGACAGTGTTGAACACTTACCATTTTTTCGTCCGTCTAACTTTATCATAAATAAAAACCATCAGTCATAACAAGGTATTTGACCTCTACTACCAAAAGGGGCAGCAATAATCGATCTTTTAATCAAATTATTTTAAAGCTACTTTAGATTAAAGGTAAATAGCTCTAAAGTATTTTATACAAGATAGACATTTTTCACAGATTATATTGCTACGCACAGAAACATGTGAAGTCGATCAGAGCTGTCACGAGAACTGTCCAACTTCCCGACAACCGGACCAAGTCTGTACGAACAAGGGTTCATACGCACGTGCACTCATCGCCCTACCACGTGTCTGACCACAAAGCCGCCATCACCGTTGGTATAATAATGGGAGTATTCCTACTCTGCTGGGTGCCGTTCTTCTGTGTGAATATTGTGGCTGCGTTTTGCAAGACATGCATACCAGGTAAGCGTTTTATTAAATACTTCACTAAAATAAAAAATAAAAAAACTCTTTTGTTATTTTTTATAAAAAAGAAACTAGGATAGACTGACAAATAAATATCCCCAATATTATGTACTGACAAATATTTAATTACTATGATAAATGAAATGAGAAGATCATTAGAATTGAGCTAAGCTTATTAATCATTTAAATGGCACTATGTAGATAAAATTCTCGCGTAGATATTTACGCAATTAATGACAAGTCTTGTTATTTAATTATGAATATTCCAAAGAAATGCCGAAGTTAATTCCATCGAAGGCAGTTCTGGAATTTCTCATACATTTTTTCTTTTATCGTTATATTAAAACATTCTTCTAATATCACATTACTCCATATTAACGTGACGTTCACCTGAATGAGGGAAAGGTCAGAAATTTGAAAATGTCATCAAAACGAAGAAAACATTTGTGACATAATGGAAGATCTAAATCAAAAGCCTGAGCTACGTGATAAGAAAACTACTGATGGAAGTCGTACCATAATAGGGTCTGAGATGCTATTATAAATACTGGGTCAGTATTCGGGTCAAGTGCGTAATGAAAGGGCTTTGAAGATAATTAGACAGACAAGCTGTATCCATTATTAATAAAATTGTAAAAGCACATTTAATGGGCTATAAACGTCCTCCATCGGTTTATTTAAACCATTAAAAGGGTAATAAAATTAACTTGAACGTTAAAACTGCTATGATACTTATATACGAATACAAATTCGTCTACTCACTGAGGACCATGTGTTTTTTTTATTTAATATTGTTATTTATTTGACTTATAATATCAACTGGAGCGTTTCCCTCGTTACAGATCTCGCTTTCAAAATTCTCACATGGCTCGGCTATTCCAATTCCGCGTTCAATCCGATAATTTACTCCATATTCAACACCGAATTTCGGGAGGCTTTTAAAAAAATCCTCACGTCCAAGTATCCGCCCTGCTGCGGCTACCAGACAGTACGAGCGAACACACCAACGAGGAACGATAACTTTGTCACCGATTACGGTACGAAAACCTTAGTCGTAAGGAGGAGTGGATCCTTAGGATTGTCTGGAGTCGATCCGACGCCCAGATCCTCAGCTGAATCAGTCAAGCCTCTTAGAGATTATCACATCTGACAAGAAGACGGGAGCAGCAATAATGGTCTGCTCGATAAAAGTGATGTTGTTTAAAAGACTTTTTCATTTCATTCATACTCTTAATTACTATCATACAAATGTATATAGTTTAAAAACAACAATGAACACTATACAATATCCATAAGGACATTAAGGTCAACAAATATAAGAACAAGAACGAAAGGGATGGTCTTGGATTCAATGTAATTATTAAGAAAATTGTTGTTCTTGATATTCTGAATTGCTGCAAACTAAACGATCTACATTTGAAAATTCATTAACAACATAGCAATAAGATGCCTAGTAATTCATACATTATACATATCAAATAGGATTAGAAATAGACGACAGATGAAAACATTAAATCATGAAAATTTTATTCTTGTTAAGATAAATCTTTATAGTTTTTTTGAAATAAATAAGTATTAGTAATGGTAGATATATAATAAACAGTATTATTGTTACGCTATTATTATATTTAGATATTAGAACTATCTTTGTATCTTTCATTGTTTATAAAATTTAATTCTGTGATACTTTTGTAAATAAATTATAATTTTATTTAGTATGTAAATAATTTAAAAATTAAATAATATCATTAGTTTAATAAAACTATCAATATATTTCATGTTGGAAATAAAATAATATTTAATCATGTTGATAATACGAAATTTTATCGTAGACATTTAACATTTGTTAAATAACTTCCTAGTTCCTACTTATTTCGAATTGGAATATCTTTTTTTATATCCAACAATTTACCAATTTACTAAATTCATGTTCTAAAATTGTATAAAAACTTTGAAATTACTAAATTTTCAAAATATAAAGATACTAATCATCTTTTATATTCTTTGTAATAATAACTTCCTATCTTCTACAGAGTGATCCATAGACTTAAGTCAATGTGAAGAAGGTTAAAAATTTAAAAAAAAAAGAAAAAAAATCCTTTAATTAGAGACCTAAAAAAATTATGACAATTTAAATTTCACGTATAATGTTGTGTGGGAAAAGGACCCAAGGACAAGGCTCAGTATAGCCGAATCTAAATACAGTACAGGCTTTCAACTGAAATACGCACTATCAATTAACAATCGATTATATAAAACAGATAAAGAATGACTAATTTAAGAAGAAAAATATTATAATAAAATGTTTAAGTCTTCTTCTTCTGTCTGACATTTATTAATCTCAGCTATCGCCAGGTCTGCCTTCCGACTAAGTCTACTCCACTTTGCACGGTCGTTAGTGTCATTCTGTATGCGTCCATTGGCTCTTATGTCTTGCTTAACGACATCCAGCCATTGCTTCCTTGAGCGCCCAGGAGGCCTAGTTCCAGGTACGACTATATCGAGGCACTTCTTCTTCCGACATAGTCCTTAGGTCGCTAATATATATTATATATAAAATGTTGAAGCTAAGTATGTGACGTATTAGACATATATTTTTGTTTTCAGAATTTTCGATATTTAAACTTTAATAATACGTTCTAAGATAACTCAATTCGACTCAAGAACACAAAAACTCAACCAATATTTGAATCTATAATGGATCACTCTGTATAATTCGATATAGAGGTGAACATAATAATGACTTTTGTATATAAATATTGTATAGTCTAAGGTGACGTAGATTTCCAAATACCAAGCTTTCCTGATAATACCTTTAGTAAATGTTAACATTACATAAATGGGGAAAAGCGCTAATGAATTAATTATAAATTGTATAAATTATTATAATTCTATGTATCAGCTATACAGAAATCTGAAATTTAAATATTCTTTGTAAATACATCTCAATGGATACTTTTATAATTATATACGCGTAATATTATAATACGAGAAAAGATTATAAAGAAATATCCATCATAATATAAGGTCGGTACTACATGGTACGAATATTATTAGGATTCTTTAATATTGGATATAAAAAAAAAAAACTTAATTGTAAATACGATTCAAAGATCATGTTTAAGAAAAGAAAAATTTAAAAATAAATAATTATTAGTCCTAAAGCAATGTAACTAAAAGTTCGTATTCGTTTCTTTTTTTATTTCGTGGCAAAAGTAAAATAAAAAACAGCTGTACATGTTCCATTGCTGGGTAAAATTCTAAAAGCGTATTCATTTCTCCAATGCTGTTTCACACACTTGTTCTAGTCACTGGTCTGTATCGGTTAATTTTACAGTGATACCAGGAAAATATAGACTTAAGAAAGTATAGAATAACTTATATAGAAAAATGTACCTAAACTCTTATGACGTTTAATCAAATCTATACATTCCACGCATGTTGTATTCGAAACAATCAACAATAATTATAACAAAAGGAGAATTGATTCAAATAAACTAGGATTTATAGATACACAAAGAAAGTATTTTAATTTACGCTTTCAGTACAATAACTTTTTTAATCACATCATTATTACTTGGTACGTGATTTGGAGTTTAAGATATTGTTGCAATAAAACCATTGGAAATGATAAGTTAAATGGTAACAAAATCGTGTATTACGTTTTAAGAAAATTGTAAAAATATGATTATTAATAAATGTGTTTGTGTTTTTTAAGCTAAATTATAAATGGCGGAACTTCAGCTGGCTTAGCGTGTTCGCGTTTTGTTTTTATTAGGACGTCTACTATTAAACGAACCTACTAATAATGTACTAAATAAGTAACTACCAATAAATAAAAACATAGAATACTATTGATCGAATCAATTACGTAAATTCAACGCAAATGTTTGTTCTAGTTGACTGTTTTGATAATTTTAATACTGAAATAGGAAATGTGTACGCGAACAGGTTACGCTAAATGAAATGCCGTCATACTATCAACAGTAGCAAAGTATGGATTGGGTTCCATCTTTGCTAATCTTATTACGAGTATGTATGTATGTGTTTCGTTTTCATATAATTTGAAATTTGCTTAAATAAATAGTGAAATTCTACTCATTTCGTTTTTTTTTTTTCGTTCCTTAAATTATCGATTATCATTAAAAGGGACCACTCTACCGCTGTTCTACGATAAGCAGGAACATATGTAAACGTAAGACCACTTGCCGTCATAACATACGAGTTGGACTCATCGCCATGTTTCATAGTAAATTAACTCATTGGCCCTTAATTGAACCCATGATCTTCATCCAGTTCCATCTATCGGCTGAGACATATGGCTTCTACAACAGTAGAAAAATAATCTGATAAAATGGCCTTTGAAAACGGCAGATATGACGTTCGCCAGTATTTACTTCGACATGATTGATCACTGGTATCACCTTATCTGATCCTAATGGCTTTTTGTAAAACACCTATTGTCTGCAAGAACCAGGCAATTAAGGTCACTTAGTATTTAATGTAAAACGCTACTACGATGTCATTTTTTCCATTTATTAATATTAATTTTAAAAAAAATACGAATTTTAGTTTTATTTTTTATTTTTATATAAAGTTCTTAAAACTCTCATAAAAAATAACTATTATGATTTCTTTATGGAAAATGCGGGATAGACCTATAAACATACCGTCTAAATTAAAAAGAAATCCGTTCTAATATTTCTTAAGTCTATGATTTATCTAAGATTAACTAATGTGACTAAATGCTGAATGCTCATTGGTCGCCTATTGCGTCATCGGTTGCCACCGACCAATGACCATTCAGATTAAAATCAAATTAGTTAATCTGACTTTGATCGGCGTTTCAGAAATAAGTTTCGAGCAATCATTTTATCCAAGGTTATTTAATTATACAAGTAATGCAGAGAAAAATGACTGAAGGGTGTTTGTTTGACTAAATATATTTGAAAAAACTTAAGCCTAATAAAATTAACAAATGCCAAACAATGTATTTTTTTTTGTACTCTCTATTTTTTTTAATACTATATTTAATAATAAATAAAATTGCCTACTTATAATGTATCATATTTCTTCTCAATTAACTTTCAACATTGTACATAAATTCTTAGTTGTTTAAACATTTAAAAAGATCCACTAATTTAAATGAAATAAAGACGAAACGGTACCTTGGAATATTTACGTATATGTAGTATTTGTACCATACATTCATAATTTCTAAACATGTTCTGTGTAAGACAGACGGACGGACAAAAATAGTAATTGCCTTATAAATATTAACTTTCAAATATGTAGTTATACACTCAGATATATTAATTTTATTTTATAAGTTAAGTTTCTAAGTTATCGAATGCCTCAAATTAATTTCAAATTTCGGCTACATTCAGCTAATTAACACAAATTTCGACTTCAATACATGTTTGACTTAACTAACTATTAATGTCGACACCAATCACTGACAGATTATATTGCAACTCTTGTGCCTGTAATGGCAGACTGTTTGACTCCCCCTTCAAACCGGAACACAGCAATCGTTATACAATCACGTTCGAACGACTGCGGTTTTCTTTAATGACAGTTACATTCGTAACCTTCAAACGATTACAAACTTTTTGGTTACATTTCGTTATATCACGTCAAAAACGCTTTCTATCTCGTTTTTTTTTTAATTAACAAGAGAAAAAGTGTTATAATAATGTATACTCATAAAAACCAGCTAAAATAGTATTTCAATTAAACTCGAATCCTACGTCTGAGTTGCTCTCACCTTAATTTTTGTGTAATGAAAGATTTTACTTCAATCGTTCAATACTGTAAATTTACTTTGAATTTGTAGCATTAAACAATAGTTACGAGTACTACTTCTAGTATAATAAAATATTATTATTACTCCACTGAAAAAATATTGTGTTTTTTATTTTCATGAATTCGTTTTATTTTATTTTATGTCATCTTTATAAATTAATTTTATACTTCTTTCTATTTTTGATCAAGCTGGCTTCATACCAAATTTCAGCAAATTCGCAGTGAAGGCGTATCACTATCACAGAGACAGATGAACCGACAGACAGACAGAGTTAATTCGCATTCATAATATTAGTATAGATTAAACATGGTGTGTTGTTCAACAAATAAAATTTTCCTTGTTCGTTTTTTGTATAACCTCATAAATATTGTTTTTATTTGTTACAAACAGTTAAAACTTCGTTTTATATTTACCTTTCTGACTATAAACTCCATTTTACTGTATCTTAAATCCGATATTTAAGTTATACCATGTATACGGTTCCTTATAGGAAACGTCCGTGGGGAAAAGCGCTCGGAAAATTCGATGTTTCACTGCAGGCACGCTTCAGTTATTTTTATTTTGCAGCGTAGAACCAGCGAACTCGATACATATACAGGGTTATTGGTAATTCGACGTATTCCCGTTAGGAGGTGATAGGGGTGACTATTTGCGATAATTTTAAACCCCATATGCATAATGCAAAAGGGAACCATTTTTGAGTTATCACGGTTTTTAGATTTTTTCAAAATAAGTCAAAAATGCAACTTCAAAAATTTATTTAAAAAAAAGTATCAATTAAAATCTACTTTTTTCTTCTGATTTATAAAAACGATTAAACACTGGATATTTTTCAATATTTAAACAATAATTATCGGTCCTAATTTAAAAATGCGAGACGGAAAACGATATTATTTCAATTATTTTTTTATTTTTTTTCCTCAAATATGCCTGAAAAACAAAAAAAATCATTACGAAACTTGTTCTGCAGATTATTTTAAAAACATAATCGTTTAATTAGCTTTCCGTAAATGTATAAAAACTAGGAATTTACTTCAAAGCAACCGAAATAAAATGATCAGAAAGGACGCTAGTGGAAATTCGTATTCGAACATGACCGAATTCGTATTAAAGGTCGCTCTATAAAATTCCCACAAAATTGATTTAAAATAATAACCAATGTAAAAACTTACTTATTTACTTAACTTACTTACTTAATACAAATTTAAAATAAAATTTAGGTACTTAAACAGTTCAGTAGCTAAGTTAAAATTAAGATATTTTGTAATTTAGCCTAGTTCTTGCTCGAAGTGACTTCCTCTATTGCGAACGCAAAGTCGCATGTTTTTTTTTCAAACACAACCATTGGAAATATAATACCCCACACAAATTCAAACGAAAGATAAGCAATGTTGCTTTATACTGCTTCCTAAACAATTCAATAAAATAAAATTGATGCTACAGAATCCTGGGGAAATATTATGAATAATTTAAAACATCTCTATAATGCATAGATAGATATATTTCAAACGTGTAAATATTTACGCATTGCTTAACATATTTCTGACTAATAACTACAATATTTTCATCCGAATTCTTTAGTTTCTATAATATATTAAATAAATTAAAACATCAAGAATTTATTATTCTATTTTATAAAACATTTAATATAATTTATATTAATACAATTCTAATGGTTATTGTATACTATTGCTAAGATCAAATATAATAATGAATATACTATACAGCCGAGATGGCCCAGGGACTAGACACCAAAATATTTATCAAAAGTTTAAGGGTTCAAACAAAGGATCTATACCAGGGTGTTTTCCTGAATTTGTGTTTTTAATTTTTATTTAGTTATAATGAATTTTTTTGCATGAAAATCTGTCTCATGTAATTTTTTTTTTATAATATATCTATGTCGACCGACTTGCAAATGGGCCATGGTTGATATTGGTTACCATAGATATATACGCTATACGAAATATTAAGCATACCTTATGTCAATGCACGACCAACCTTGGGAGCTAAGATGTTATGTCCCTCGTGCCTCTACAAACCCGTTTTGGTGCATCGTGGTGGAATAAGCTATAAAACGTATAATATTGTATATGTATATATATATACAGAGTGACTGGTGAATTACTATCAATATTTAAGGAGAATATAGAAATGATTCTCATTCGAATTATTTAAAAAAATAGGTACTTAATTTTTGACCAAATTTCCAAAAAATTCAATTTAAATATATGAAGTGTGGACACATTGCCAGCGGCGCGTGCGGCGTGGTGTTGTACTGTGCCGCTTTCCACCCGCAACCCTCGTCCCGTGGGCCGTGGCTAATTAGGTCAGGAGGGCGAGCGCCATCATTCCTATGTCCGACTACCCTCACACGCGCCTAGTGATCGATCTTACGTGTATACCTGCCGTGTGTAAGTGTGACCCGTCATTAGTCATTACGTATGGCGTATCAACACACAAATGCAGAGTACTTGGATATGGTTCATGATTATGCGCGTGCGAATGATAGCTTGCCGGGTGCTACCAATTTGTACCGGGAGATGTTCCCAAATCTTTGAGTATCTACTGCCAGCGTAATCTTAAACGCTAACACAGACTACGAGACTTCGGACAGTCCTGTATGTTACACATGCCCAAGGAAACGATTCGTTTATGTTACAGAGTATGCAAACAGAGAGGAGTTGAAGTTAGAAATCACCATTACATTTGAAACTGTTAAAAGCAACCCATTCGTGTTAAATCGTGTGAAAGACAATATGCGTAAACGTGCCGAACTGTGTATCACACGAGAAGGAGCTCACTTTGAATTCAAACGCTCAATTTGTTACGGTTAGTGTGGTGCAGGTAAATAGGTAGTTTAGGGATTGTCAGTCGTTGTTAATAAGTATGATTCCATTTTTAAATACGCCGGAAGTACCATGATAAGTAAACAGTTCATATTATTTTTTGTCCCAAGTTCACATCAGTCAACAAATTGCTTAAAGGTGTGAAATATCTTGGTATTTTTGCCTGTCCTAAGCTAGGATTAAAGTATGTAAGGGGATTGTATCATGCTTGTTTTTCAAAGGTAGCCTGCTACCCTGTTAACCCGTGGCGGCGTTTGGACCATACCTTTTTTGTGTCGACAGCGCAGCTTTTGGGTAACTTTTCTTAGACGTTTATTAATATTTATTTTATATGTAATTTTTTTGTCGTATATGATCGTCAAATATCACATCCTTAAATATCGATAGTATTCAAACATTCATGCTGTATAAACAAAATACTATTCATTACGAGAGCTCCTAAACTACAGGTCCGATTGACTAGAAATTTAGCATAGTTACTCCTCTCGTGACTTAGACACTCACTAGGAAGTATTTTTGGGAGATTTATCTCAGCGATGTACTTACTAGTTTGGCCCCAATAATGTGATAAGTTGAACTATAATAAATATTTTTTATTTTATTTATTAATCAGTGGTTTTATGAATTTCGGCGATTTCATTTAATGAGTATTATAGTAGTATTCCCGAACTATTATGTGATTATATAATATTTATGTTTTAATATTAACATATATATACATATAATATAAAGACATACTTTAGAAACATTACTGTATTATAAGAATATATTTCCTCATATTTTTAGACCTTAATCTTGATGAAAAAGAATTGCTTAAAATGGCAATAGGCTAAGTTTACAATTGTGTGTTAAATATCAAGCTCGCTTCGCTTGGTCGTATTAGTGTTCCGTCCTTGGATAATTTATATTACTAGATGGAGTATTACACTACAAACGAGTCAACTTTATTAACTTGGTGTGCATGACAGCTGCGCTTGACACTCATCAAACGTCAAACTACTTTATTAGTGTGCGTGTACTTAGCCCAACAACTGTTGTTCACTTCGACGCGTCCTCAGCTTTGACAGTCTATCTGACGTATGAATAAATAATCAAAGGTTCCATCATTATTCTTCAATCAACACTATTGTACATAGTATTTTATGTTATGTAAGCTTTTAATCTTTAAGTTTATTTATGTAGTTAAATATTTCTAGACAAATATAAAGTATAATAAATAGTGTTGTGTTTCATTTAATTTCAGATTTAAATGATTCGAGACTCGGTTG
This sequence comes from Vanessa tameamea, assembly GCF_037043105.1. Taxonomy (NCBI): domain Eukaryota; kingdom Metazoa; phylum Arthropoda; class Insecta; order Lepidoptera; family Nymphalidae; genus Vanessa; species Vanessa tameamea. Next base: position 4,122,869 of record NC_087332.1, on the reverse strand, counting down.
GAGATTCGATGGACCCAATATTTAATTTACAAGTTTTAAATAGATTGTTAATTTCGACACATTTTCCTATTTTTTTATAACAATAATTTTATTTATAAATCAACATTAGATAATGCCTTAAATAATTAGTGGCAGACACGATTAGGCGAGACATAAATTAATGGTATTTTAACGAACGATAAAATATTAAAGTTTCTTTACCTGTATAACAATATTGACATCATATTATGTTAAATAATATAGCCATCAAGAGACGCTACAAAATTACATATGCTTGATCCTAGTGATCAATTTTAAATAAATATTTTTTTTTAAGATTTTTTTTTTATCTTAGAACTTTTATAACTCACACAATAGTAAAAACCAGCACAAATAACTCTTCACTTAAGCTTAAGACATTTATATATATATATATATATATATATATATATATATATATATATATATATATATATATAAAGGGTTTAAAGACTATACAATAAGTTATTTGTAATAGTTATTAAAACCTAGCTACCAGTTCCGTCTTCGCATGGGAATAAATGTCTACATAATATGGTTAGGTACATCATTACTACCTGAAGCAACAGGGGCGGCAGGGGCCTTACCCGCGCGTAATTTATAAAACTTTACCTACAGCACAAAAACCGTCATCAACCCACTTCATTTACAAAAATATATTAAGTATAGCTACCACCGGTTGTGTACATGTGTACGTATCAATACGCATTATTATCCAGTTCAAGATATAGCTCAAGCAGTTGAGATTGAACCTTAGCATCAAGTTAGTATAGCTAAGGCGTCATTTTACCAATGAGCTATATCTTATAGTAACCACATTACTGAATATATCTCATAGTCGCAGTATAGTCTACATTTTGTGGTTACAATGTTACCTTAACCTTTAAACACGAAGAATTTTACTAACAAATACCGATCTTAGTTCCCAAAAACCACGACATCCACCAATATGTATCCGTCTTAAAACTTCTATTCGATTACTCATACAAACTTGAAATCATATTTATAAGAGACTTGTAAACTATTTTGTTATATACCTGTTTGTCGTTACTTATATATAGTATCGCTGTAATATTTCAAGCCTTTAGTAGTCATGTTGTAACACATGTTAATTTCTATAAAAGCTCGATACTCATTCAAAGAATATTTCTTATTTACGACTTTATTACACAAAAAAGCAGAAGAAAAACGTACGATGATAAAAAAATATATTAAATGAATTTAAGAGAAAAAAAATTATTCGAATTACAGAATAATATTTGCGTGCTGCCTCGAGTGGATAAGCTCTGGTAACACCATCTTTCGGTTGTCTGTTTTTGACAAAAAATAATATGAACGCGCGACCTTCAATGCGACTTGTATTAAAGGTGCGGTCGAAGCATAAGGCGCACCGCACAACTAGCTACGTATTTCGAGATCTTTTGATATGACAAAGTATATTCCAATGGCACCGCAGTATAGATAAACCAAATCTTAGATTTAAATATTCCTCGCAATTCGCTAATAGCCCTGCTATATTATTAATTGAAAACTGTTCTGCACGAACGGCTAGCTGCTTGGACTGTGGCTCGCGCTGTTGTGACGTAGATTTGTAATATTGTTTATACCTAAGCCCCCTTTAGTATAGACTTCCGATAAATTTGCTTTCATCATTGGCGTTCTTGGTTTAAATATTTCATTTTTACATAAATAATTACTCTTCTAATTTTAACATTAGCCGATATTACGGTGTTTTTAGGAATAGCGTTGGATTCCAAATTTCAGTGGAAACATTTTTAACTTTGCTGTTTCATAAATACAAATCATTTGTAAAAAATACATTGGTGAAGAAGGCATATTATTCGATACAAGATTATAGAGATGATAAAAAGCGTGGAGCTAATACTTGTTGAATTCCAGGCAAGATATATTACATAAATATATATTTTATTTAACTAACATGACATTGTATTTTTTGAAATGTTGAAAAAGAGTCACTATTCAGTTTCTTGCCGCTTCTTCTCGGTAAAATCTGCATTCCGAACCGGTGGTAACTTCCCTTAATATAGTTTGTTAAATGACGATTCAAAAGTGCTTGTAAAAGCCTACTTGAATAAAGTATATTTTGATTTTTTCTCTGTGTATTATATTTAAAATATCAATAAATAAAATTTAAAAATCTTGAAGCACATTAGTACATTAGTTCAATAAAAAAAAATATCTACATAATACCGAACTCCAGGTTAAAAAGTTTCTAGGAATTATTCGAATATGAATATTCAAACTGTAATATATAAATATATACATAATATTTATTACGATATGAATCACTCCAGCAATTGGTAAAAACTGTATGAAAACGCGTTCAGTAGTTTTTGAGTTTATCGCTTTCCAACAAAGACACAAGCGTAGTGATGGACTAGGTTTTATTTACTGGTGATGTATATTAGCTTTGAATCCCATTAACACAAAACAAACAGCTTACAATATAATTAAATAAAAGTAGTCGCTGGATTTGAACAGTGAACTTGGTTTTAAAGCGGACTTCAATAGAGTTTTAAAAGTTTCGAAAACGAATTTATCGCTCTAAAGGGACCGTTCGTTGGTTTTATTTCAAAAAATACGGTTCGCGGAATTCCGTAAATGGGATTAGAAATTGGAGAGACAACATTTTGTCGGAAACTTATTGAAAACATTTGATATTTATTTGAAAATTTATTTCGTTAGTTGGGCTTTGTGTAAGCCCATCTGGGTAGGTACCACCCACTCATCATAATTAATGATGATGATGGCGGTATAAGATGTATAACTACCGCCAACCAGCAGTACTCAGTAATGTTGTCTTCCGATTTGAGGTTGAGTGATCCAGTATAACTACAGGAACAAGGGACATAACATCTTAGTTCCCAAGGTTGGTGGCGCATTGGCGATGTTTAATATTTTGTACAGCGCCATTGTCTATGGACGTATTGGATATAGTATGTTTTTTTTTTTTTTCGCAGGAAAAACGCATGACGCTTTTCCCCCACGATGATGTGGGGGGGTAGGGAAGGCGCCGGAATACCCAGTAAAAACCAGCGGTACCCACTCCGTCTTTACAGGGGATCGCTTGTGCATGCTACCGTGACGCTCCGACGGTTGGCCCACCATGGGCCTCCAAGCTAGAGGAGTTCCCGGGGTACAGAGAACCTCCCGGCGACGCTTACAGCGGGGGGAGAAGGTGCGCATAGCGGGATATAGTATGATGTAATAACACTCGATAATAATATACTAGTAATTATTGCCGTTTAAACTAAAACACAATATTATTATTAGTATTATGTATATTTTTTTAATAATAATAATTTAGAGAAAATGGCATCCAGATAAGCAGCTAAAGGGTGAGATGATCTTGAGTAAGTATTTATGTAATTTTTAACAAACGTTTTCATAAAAATGATATAGGTATTTATCGTTTTTATTATATCGATCTATATATCGATATCATTATCAAACTTTTTTAATTGGACTATACTGTATTTCTACGAAATTAAGATTTAAATTAAATGTTAAAGGACGTTTCACATAGAACGAACCGCATCGAATCCCGCTTTCTTAAATATTGGGAAGTCATTTGATTAACACGTAGACATTTGATTAGCATTTTAAGTAAATGATCTTAAGTATTATACATAATCTCACACGCACACAAACACACAAACAGACATAGAAAAGACCATTCGAAAACTGCAGATTGAATTAAAAATCAAATAACAAAAAATGAAGATGTGTCATAAGAAATTCTAAAATTCTAATAGGTTCTAGCCGCTGTCGATATCCCTCCATTTATTGGACTCTCTGGACAATTGTAATGATGCGAATATATGTGATAAATTGGCGTATATCAACGTGTCATCGCATATAAGGCTGCTCAATAGTGTCCGCGCGAAGTTAGTAGCTTAAATATTGGTCTCTAATAATTAATTTGCAGTTGAAACACTAATAGAATATTCATTATAAATGAATTATAATCAATGCAATTCATATTAATATTACGTTTGAAAAAATACATGTGTATTTATATACAAAACGAACATTTCGGAAATTTTATTTGAAAACAATTTTTAAAGAGCACGTTTTAAATAAACGCTCGTAGATTTTTTAAATTGAACGGCAAATGGGTACAAGTTGAAACAATTTGTTACTTCAAATGCTTTTGCATTTCCGCGACCTCAACTATGGTTAATATTCTGTGTAGTGTTGTAGTGCTAACTGCATTTAGATTAAATGAAAATTGTACACTTTCGGGAACGTTTATTCTAAACGAAATTTAATATGAATATGAATAAGAAGCTGCCCATTATTCTGTCAGTCATTGACAGGAATAAACAAGGATTTATAATAATTGTACATCGCTGTGATTTGTAATGATATAATTTTGTATCACTGTTATAGAAAATACAAGATAACAAATTCACGTGAAATTCAAAGAGTGTTACACGGGATTAGTTCTTTTAAATAGATATTAATCCTATGTATACGGTTGAGTTTTGAGTGATGACTTCCTTCAACTGGAACCAATTCCGCATAATCAGATCGTGCTTATCAAAAGAACGCGTTGTCAACATAACTATGGTTTTTACATGGTACTAGTGCTTTGTGCTAGCCCGTAGGTGCCACTCAGTCATTTGATATTGTGACGCCAAACAATAATACTCAGTATTGTTGTGTTCCTGTTTGAGGTTGAGTGATCCAGTGTAACTACAGGGACAGGGGTCTTAACATGTTAGTTCCCAAGGCTGGTGGTGTATTGGCAATGTAAGGAATGGGTAATATTTTTATAGCGATAATATATATGGGCGGTGGTGACCGCTTACCATCAGGTGGCCCATTTGACCGTGCCTACATATGTCACAAAAAATGTAGTGGTTATAATTATTAAGCTTGCAAGATTTGACCTGAACAAAGTTTAAAAATTGGTATCACATACTTACATATTATAAGAAATCAATTATAAAATCAATTTATAGAATAAAACAGAGTTTTCATAGAAAGATATCAAGATATTATTTCCCCTCTCCATCAAAAACATTATCGTCAGCTCGGACAAGTTCAGAAATTCCAATAATATTCCAATTTTATCAAAGACGCAGGAATTCGGGACGTTGCCTGCGGCCTTGCAAATATTTGTAAATTGGTTGAAGATTTTATTTAGATAAATGTTATTGACATTCAAAATACAAGATTCTTAACAGTTTCATAAACTTTTATGTGAATTTTAAGTTTGTGAATTTAATTTAAGCCTTATATGTTAAAAAAACAAAGATTAACAAGGCGTATTACTTATTCGTCAATTTTCATTATTTGCGTCACAAATAATAATTCAATTACTGTATTTAATTAACATATACTCGTCTCTTATTAAGCCAATCTTAGTCCACAGTTGGATATAATATTATATCTCTCCCAACGTGCACTAAAGTGTCCGGTTCTTAATTTATAAAAGTTTATACCAAACAAACCTTCACCCCGATGTTAACCAATTAAATGTTAACAAATTTCATTAAAATCAGTTCAGTGGCGTAGTCGCGAAAACATTTCAGGCAGACAAAGTTGTTTTAGTATTTATAATATAAGAAAAATAATATAGAAAATAGCGCAATGCCTTACGGGCCGCCTAGCTATGTAAAAAGTAGCAAGATCGATCCTGACCCTTGAGTGTCGTCCCCACTCCACAACAATGATAAGCTTAAAAGGGGTAAATAGGAATATTTGTAACTCCTTCATTAATTTGGAGCATTACTACTATTAATTAAAAAATATATCCATATGAAGTATATTAAGAAGTTTATCTACTTTAAATTAATCTCTCATTAGTAAGTATACACAGACACTCTGTAGATACGGGATACAAATGTCCTTAACAATTAAATCAGCTTCTTATTAAACCGATTGGTCAATAAATAATATGATATTATTTTGTACTCATCGATGGAACCGCAAATTCGAGACAGCTGGAAAAAGTCAAGCGTTTTCAGAGGTACGAGATGTTATCACTAAGACCTTCCAAGCTGTGGGCTGTGTTTGAAAATTTTTCGACAGAACACCTAATATATTTTTATCGGCCCAACCTGGAGTTTGAATCTAGTACCTCAAGGTATGACTTTATAAGATAACCACGAGATAAATGGAGCAGTAAATAGTATTATTAATAATTACGAATGTAAAGTCACGCGCATTATGAAGTTAACAATAATGTGTTGAAAATTACATCCAATTACTTAATGGGTAGCACGTGTAGTTATTTAAGCACCATCATGTCATAAACTTACTTCAATTTACCGCTACATGCTCTACAAGGCACGCGAACTGAAGATAAGTTTTATAAGCACGTTGTGTTTTTAAACGTACCTTGCAATGTTTAAATTAGTTAAATAAAAGTAAACGAATAGGTATTTTTTCGTTGTTGTTGTTTGTTGCTAAATTACTTGAACGGATTGGTTTCGAATATATGTAGTAAAGAATATATGTTTGTACGTATGTCCTCTGTGCATTCCTAATTCATTTTGTCGGATTGTGGTAAAAACAATACAATTATCGAATCAGAATTAAATTTAGTAATATCTTTCAACCCGCTGATCTATGAACGTAGCGGAATCAGCTCCAAACTTTCTCCTCTCAGAAAGATGGCCAAGTCCAGCGGTGGTGCATCAACAGGCTGTTAGTTATTTTTTTAAATTTTCATACTATAATTAAGACTGAAGCGCATGAATGTACTTTGGTTGAATGTACTTACCCATTAATAACGTTAATGGTTCGCTTGCGTGATTATTCAATCAAATATGGTATTTTCTTTGATTGACATTCACAATAGACTTAACTAACTCCATTGTTGTCGAGGAAGTCAGTACTGGTTGATTCAGATTAAATAATTCGTTGTAAAATGAATATGAATCATTCGTTCTGTTTCATGCACTTGGAAATGTTTCTTGTAGATTTTGAAACGGTTTTGGAAACCTTACAGAAAATCGAATTTGATATTATATAAATCAAATTCGAAGTTACATCCGCGCCACATAGCTGTCCGAAAATCTAAAACAGCATGATTTTTAAGGTATTTTCCGCCTTGGAAAACCGGAAGTTTTTACGAAGCGATACGACTTGGGAGCCTACAATGCACCTGCAAGCCCCCCAAGCAAGGTGTTGCAGATGTCCATGGGCGGTGGTAGACACATCAGGTGAGCCTCCTGTTCGTATGTAAACTAGGTATAAATTTTCAATTTTGGTTGTTTGTTTTTGGTTTCCACGGAAAGCCTTTAATCTACTCTTAAGATGACTATATAGATAGATAAAAAATAGTCTAAATAGATAGATAGAAAATAGTTCAGACATTATAGAATGAGCCGAGATGGCCCAGTGGTTAGAACGCGTACATCTTAACCGATGATTTCGGGTTCAAACCCAGGCAAGCACCACTGAATTTTCATGAGCTTAATTTGTGTTTATAATTCACCTCGTGCTCGGCGGTGAAGGAAAACATCGTGAGGAAACCTGCATGTGTCTAATTTCAATGAAATTCTGCCACATGTGTATTCCACCAACCCGCATTGGAGCAGCGTGGTGGAATATGCTCCAAACCTTCTCCTCCAAGGGAGAGGAGGCTTTAGCCCAGCAGTGGGAAATTTACAGGCTGTTAATGTAAATGTATGGAGAATGGAGTGAAATAATATCATTTTTGATGTAAAACCTCTATAGAGCTTTTGAGGTAAGACTGACTCATACGCCGTGACGGCAAACAGCTTGACGCCTTGTGCCTTATATATATTTATATTAGCCATACATTTCGATGCTTTATACCCGGACGTCTCTAAATAGTCACATTTTCCACTGCCAGAATGCCGGTTACTATAAATATTTACGATGCTTAATATTTTCAAATAATTACCTAACGTTATCTTTGAATACTCAATTCATAAAATTTTAATCGCGATTTATTAATGGTTAAGTATCAACATTTTCGAGAAAGCCCTCGAGATGAGAGATATTATCAAATTTTAAGTAGTATTAGTTCCGATTTCCGATGGATAGGCAAACAGGTATATGAATCATAAAGATCTCCGAAGATAAAGTTCTATTTGATTTAAAAAATTTAAGATAAATCTTTTCGTATAATAATAAGTAAATTCATAATATTCAGGTGTTTTATCACTTGGCCATCAAGATTTAATAATAAAATTAAAACTGTCTACAAAAAAGGTTAAAACAAATTTAACAGCTACCAAAAAGTATACTTTTACATCAAAAACGAAAGATCGTTCCAATGTGATATTATAAAATATTCGTGTAATACCTATTTTTAACTGATTTTTAAATCAATTTTTAAAATCTTTAGGAATGAATGAATGAAGAAATGTAAAATTTCTTGACTTATCTCTAAACGACATATAGGGTTTATATGCAAATTAGTCAAAAACTTTTTATCTGATTAAGTTTGCAATTGATAATGAATTTAACTTTAAGTTGTTTTTTTTAATGTATGTATATATAACACAAAAAAACAAAGACCTAAATAAGAATATTTTCAATAAGCCAGGTTTGCATACGTTTCAGTTGTCATATCATCATCATCATCATGATCAGCCTGTTTTATTCCACTGCTGGACGTAGGCCTCCCCCAAGGCGCGCCACTGATCCGATCTTCGGCCCTTCTCATCCATGTTCTACCGGCCACCTTCCGTATATCGTCGCTCCACCATGCCGCAGGGCGCCCTACACTACGCTTGCCGATTCGCGGTCACCACTCTAGAGTCTTTTTTGCCCCAACGGCTATCAGTTCTTCTACAGTTGTCATATTTGTGGTAAATAAGAAATAAATGATAATGTAACCCAATAAAATTAAATAATATTACCTACATATCTAAAAAAAAATTCTTAGAACTCATAATCAAGTGCGAACTCAAGATGAAGGGTGAACAGACAAAGTAACCCCGAAAATAAGTGAAAAAACAATATCTCACAAATGGAAATAAAATTTCCATTTTCAAAGTATAATTTATAAAAGGCCGAGATACTCAAATCGACAATCATCTACATTATTTCCACTTCAGGAGTAAGGGAGGACATTTTACATTTATGAGGGTAATTTTTAGCTTTTATTGGGTTAGGCCGCGAGAGACAAGTTAATAAAAGACGCTATTTCAGTAATTTTATTGGATGATTCGCATTAAATGAAATATATATAATAAGCTCATTATTATGACTCAGATTAATTTCAAACATTAACTTGGAGAGCTAAAATGGCTACGAAAATAACACGCAGATCTTGACTAAAAAATACAGGTTCAAATTTGGACGAGCACTAGTTTTACTTTACAAGTGTTAAGAGTTAATTATTTTCGGAATTGGGAAACCCCTTTTACCATTCCTAGTAATGACTCTGCTGCATGTCACGAGGTGCTGAGTCCGAAGCACCACGTGACCTGCAGCCGCACAAACTAATAACCCAAGGCATTCAGGACATCTTTATAATATCCAAATTATCATAACGTAATTAATAATTATTATTGATTGAACGTACCGTTTTAAATCGCTAATTTTCCTTGTAAGATTCAATTTTTGTACGGATTATCCTTAACGAAATTTTCCCTAAGGATTTTACTTTACGACGAATAAAAGTTTTCATCAGAGGAAAGATTTTTATTCGCGATAAAGTGGAAATATTTTAATTAAATATTGTTTACATATCTATCTATTATTATCTATGAAAATTGTGATCATTACAGCAGATGTGCAACTTTGAAATTTTTGATATTGAAAGAATTTACAATTGAAGAAAATCAATAAATAAAAATAGAGTACCCGCCAGCCGCCGCCATTGTTCGTGTGGACGCGTGCCCGCAATTCACAGCGCATTCCGCGTGTACCGTACACTGTCACCAATGACGTATCATAATATATACTCCTAAAGCGCCAATAGAAGTTTCACGTCAAAATTTCACATAATTGAATACGTTTTCTATGTTCTAATGGATGTATTAAAAACTGTATTTAAGCATTTTTTTTTTATTTGTTAATTAAAAATATCATCATTGTCTAATTCATTAGCCAATTCCAACACATTGCTGTAAATAGATCTCTACTAAAGGGCACCAAAGTTCCCGGTTCTCCGCCTTTCGCATCCAATCAGGTAGACCGATGAGGTTCAAAGCGTCCTGAACTGCGTTTGTCGATTCGCGGTCTCCACGTAGTTTTATATATTTTATGTATATAATAATGTAATAACATATTTAATTATGTTTCAACTCGCCTGGTTACATTTGAACTTGTATACATTATGACGAATATTGCCATAATACGTAATTTAAGGTATTTTTTTCCGTCAAAACATTAGAAATACTTTTTAAGAAACCAGCCTCTATATAGAAAGTGTGTGTAGATACTTTGTGGTAGATACGAATCAGTACCTAGATTATTTTTCTCATCAAATATCATCCGCCACAACAGATAACGATGCTCTCTAACCAATGTTGCCACAGCTGTTCTCAACGGAAAATGTCCAACTACGCAGGAACCATTTTATTTTACAAATATATATGGCTGATAAATTCTCAATTCCCTCAATCTTAAAACACGGTAAGAATGGCATTTATATCCGACCGGAAACATGCCTTACGAGGCACTCGAGTGTTAACACTGTCAGTTAACCAAACTTCAGACTATTAAGAACGTCAAATAACCCTATAACTTTTTATTAGTCTGACTCAAACTTCGAATCCAGAACTTTTGGATTTGCAACCTTATAAACTAGCCGCTACACCGATAAAACAGTCAAAATAAAAATACTGTAGTGGTATAGTTTAAAATACAGATGAAATAACTATTAATTTAAGATTCAAGTGCTTTTGATGGTTTCTCCGTTTTCAATTAACCTGAACAAAGGCACTTGAGGATTTAAGATCATCCTTAGCCTTATCTGGGTTGTAAAATCCCTATATAAAGACTGATTGAGGTTTCTATAGTACAAACGTAAGGTTTCCCGTTCTGTACCGATGAATTCCTCGTCGTTTTATATAGCAAGATTTCACATTGTGGTTCTTTATAGTAAGTAAGCACCTTTTTACAATTTTTAAAGTATTTTATGATTAATTTTACTAATACTCTTAATTTATTTAGAATTTATGACGTCGATTTGGATATCAATTAATCACATTACAAGTTATATCTATTCGAGTGACGTTGCAAAGTGACACGTTGAATACAATGCATTTATTAGACATAGGTATAATCTTCGAAAGATAATCATGACCCAGTGGAAACCACGCTATATGATTTTTTACCCACTGAATCCCTGCAATTTACGGTGAATCTCGACCATGACTAGTCCTCGGGAACGAGGGGACACGTATTGAGCCAAGGTGCTTTTTAGACAATCAACGGTTTTTACGGTCTGCAGCGATAAAAAATTCCCTAAAGTATATGATCATTTTATCTATATATCTATATTTAGCTATATTTATATTATATATGCGAAAGTTACTCCATCTGTCGGTCTGTTACGCTTTGGCTGAACTCTGACGGGGTAAATTTGGGGATAAAGGATTGTATGCAAATTCTTCAATTTAGAAGAAAAAAATATATGAACGTTGAGCAATAAGGATACCAGTTAGTTAGTTATAGTTAGTCAGGGTTAGTAATAAGGGATGAAATATAGTAGGTCCGCATATGGTGTTACCATGTTCTGTCAAGATAGAAATATGAAAACTAATATTTACGCTTTTCGGTACATATTTTATGTTTTTTAGGATGAGGTCATAATTAGGGTTGAATGGAGAACGTATATGGGGAAACTCAATAAATTAAGTAATCTTTCCTTTGGACGAAAGTAATTTGTAAATTTATATATTCAGGTAAGTATCTAAGTAGATAACATAACGCGATTTTTAACGTTTTTGTAAACTTCGCCCTAAAATTATTTCAATAAGGTTGGATTTATACATGTTAGTATGTGATTTCCTTCGTTTTTAAAGATATAAATTCGAATCATAATATAATAATTCAGTAATTAAATTCTTAAATTAAAAAAAAAATCTAATAAATAAATAAGCAAATCTAGTTAAGGAATTTTCTTAGTACTAGAAAAGTGAGGCCCTAGCCCGACAAGATGGTTGAAGACAAGAAATGACTTTGCTAAGTCGGAATTGTGTGCCGTATGACGAAAGTTTTGCGTTACTGTCCAACAGTCTCCAGTCAAAATTCACGATGCTTCCTAATTATTTTTTCAAGTGTAATTTATAGTATATTATCATTACAAAATGATCTAAACGCTAAAATAGATTTTGCGTCACAAGATGGATTCCACGCACGTGAAGCAACTTCAACTACTGTTTTATATAATAATTAAATCAACGATAACCAATTACATATCTCATCATTATTGAGTTTGAAAACTTAATGGATTAATTATTTAATCACAATTGTTGATTAATTTTCGAAAAATAATTTTCCCTGATTTACGTCACAGTAGCTATTCATATTACTGATAATGCATATAATCATGACCGCGTTGACATGACACTATATCTGCCGAAACTCAATTTCAATACAACAGTTGATAAATTAACCAGCCGTCCTGTGATCAGGATAGAAGCAGTATATATATAAATGAGCCGCGATGGCCCAGTGGTTAGAACGCGTGCATCTTAACCGATGATTGTGGGTTAAAACCCAGTCAAGCACTACTGAATTTTCATGTGCTTAATTATTGTTTATAATTCATCTCGTGCTTGGCGGTGTACGAACAAATCGTGAGGAAACCTGCATGTGTCTAATTTCAACGAAATTCTGCCACATGTGTTATCCACCAACCCTCATTGGAGCAGCGTGGTGGAATATGCTCCAAACCTTCTTCTCAGAGGAGCCCAGCAGTGGGAATGCATATATTATTGTTGAACGAAGTTTGAGTGACGTCGCCGGGGAAGTGACGTCACCGGACAGACGACGTGGAAGAAGAAAAGATATGACAGGCGGGCGGCGAGGCAGCCATATTTAGTTGACTTAAGATAGAATTGAATAGTCGGTTGCTTATGATATGAGTTCTTTAATGTTTTTGTTATTTTGCTGTATATGATTGTTACTTGTGTATATTTTTTTCAATATTTGATGAATGATAGATTATAATATATATATTTAATTTAATATTTGGTTTGCACCTGATCACTTTTGCATTTAATCCGCACCCGATCTTAACATTGTTACACTGACATGAGATGAGGCCAAATGTCAATGCATAAGACCTCCCATGATAGAAACTGTCCCCATTCTCAGTACAGTCCATTAGTTTCCTGTTATAATCACGACTAATTCAAGAGCACTCAGTAGGAATAGGAACGTCAACTATGGCAAGAGTTTTACTATTGAGTCCAAGTAGCTTACACTACAGTATTTTCTTCAATATTCCTACTGGCATTGGGTAACATGTATTTAAAATACCATGAAATTCACGCTTGCGCGCTGCACAACAAGAGTTTAAATTTAAAAGCGAGTGGAACTAAAGATACTTACATAATAATATTATGTATTAGAATCTTCCCCGAACCGCGCCACATCTTCTGCTAAATGTTTTATGTATTGTTTCGTAGTTTTTTCAGTTATGTAGTTTTCTCATTTATTAGTACAGATGTACATATTTATTTTCATTTTTTTTTTTTTACATTAGCAGCCTGTAAATTTCCCACTGCTCGGCTAAGGCTTCCTCTCCCTTTGAGGAGAAGTTTTGACCACGCTGCTCCAATGCGGGTTGGTGGACTACATATGTGGCAGAATTTCGTTGAAATTAGACACATGCAGGTTTCCTCACGATGTTTTCCTTCACCGCCGAGCGTGAGATGAATTATAAACACAAATTAAGCACATGAAATTCAGTGGTGCTTGCCTGGGTTTGAACCCGAAATCATCGGTTAAGATACACGCGTTCTAACCACTGGGCCATCTCGGCTGTACTGGGCCATCTCGGCTTATTTTCAATGCAATAACGTATTATAATTTTAATGAGACTCTAAAAAACTTTACCGTTCACTAAACAATATTTACCACTTTACTTAGAGATGAGAAGAAATTTAATCTTATTTTGGAAATCTTGTGTTCCAGTCACTATGAATTGTGGGGATAGCTATGAGTTAGGGCAACACGAAACCCATAAGATTTATATACCCAGTCTGTATATTTCCAATACAAATATTTGATATATAATGTGAACCTTAATAGTTTTATATTAAGGTTCATTTTTTATACGAATTTCGCGTACAAAAATTATTCCAAGTAAATTGTATTACAAAGTAATAATATACGGGCTCTTTAACACGTTTACCATTACTTACAAAGCATAGTATTTCAACTCATTATACAAACAAAACTTTACCTTATAATATTCAAACAAGGTTCAAAGTTGAATGTTTTGTGAAACTTTGGGTGCTACATTAAAGTTCGCTATATTTTTAAGTAATCTAGGAATTTGGTCCTTATTTTGAAAGTGATAAGAGTTACGAAATGTATAATTTTCATGCTAGGTAAATTATGCAGCCACGTACAATAATTACGTTCATATAAAGCATTTCAACGTAAACCGCAGACATTTTGATTTATAGGAATAATAGTATTACATTTTCGCATTTTAGACTACACTGGCATCTGCCAATACCTACGAATTTAAAATTAATGAACAGAACTATCATGATACTTCCAATTATAAAAATTTAATCATTTCAAATTTTCCACTAGAATAAAGTTTTTTAATGGTTAATTTGTAAACATTTATTAATTAACCTTATAAATTAGAATTACGTCACATATTTAACCTTGCATTGTCATCCAAACTGAACGTGTATACAAAATCGGTTGAAGATATCTGCTTCTAAATTGAGTTGCAAGATTTCACCCGAAATTACTTACATTGCAAGTTAAATAAAAGCTTAATAAAATAATATAAAGGTTAGTAACTACAAGTCTTTTTGAATATATATCATATGTTTCGATGATGTTTTGGTACTTTTCTACTACACTGCCTATATTCAGATTGTATACACGTGAGGCGACACATGCTTATTACTGATTGATTTTTTTGCGTCTAAACAATTTCCTCAAAAGGAGAAGAGATCTAGCAGAGGGACATTTACTTTACTTCATATCATCCTGCAAGATTATTTACATAACTGCCTAAAAAATAATTGTATGTATGTGTGTATATTATGTGCTTCTTTATTCAACCATAACTTTCAAAGACCTGAACGGATTGTATGTATGGAGTTTCGTTAGAATGCTTACATCATCCTATATTTTTTTTGTTTTACGAGGAGGAAATGCATTTACGCATGCCGCCCGGTCGGGGGACCGGGACGGTTATGTGGGACTCAACCGGGATCTAATGCCCCGTGCCAGGGCACGCTAATGCTAATGCCCTATCCTACCCACTAAAACCATCCTCGGGTTTCCATCATGCCGCCGAGTGGTGAAGCCACGGGATCGCCAAGGGTATGCAACCGCGACCCTACCAGCGGCAGCCGCCGTAAGGTGGCTGAATATTCATGGGAAGCGCGCCTAGTGCGCGCCTTCCCCCTCTTCCTCCACTTGGGAATGTGGCGAACTCAAAGCTACTGGAGGCTGGACGTCAACGAAGCTGACGCCCTGCGGCGCATAAGATGGTAGTACCACGTACCAGGAGCAGCCCCGCGGCATCCCTCCCGCCAGTCTTAGCCGTGGCCGACGAGCAAGCTCTAGCCGGCCCCGTTGCCCAGGGTACACCACGAGGAGGTGACTGACATGTACCCCATGCTTACATCATACTGAGTGACCCTGGCTTTATATTTATTAATTGATAAATGCAGTGTTTCTAAAGTAACAAAAACATTGTTTGTAAGCATTAAGTCAGTTTACAACATTCATTGATATTCATCTACGTAATATATTTACATTTAAGAAACTCTTTTTTATTATAAAAAAAAGGCTTTATAAGGCGGCTTACGCCCGACTAAGGGGCATTCTGCTCGTTGGCTTGGTACAGAACGGTACAGAGTTGTCGACACGATTTGTGAGTGGTTGCAATTTTAACTTGGTTTGATAAAAGTGTTTTTGTTTGTATAGCTGATTGATGTTTAATTTTGGTATTGAGGTTACGTAATGAAATAGGAACATCAGTTTGTATTTTTTTTATGTAATAAAATTATTTAATAAAGTGAAAGATTATTATTTTTTTAACAAAATATCTGCTTCAAACTCCTAAATTTGCTAATATTATTGGAGTACTCTCAGACAAATTTGACTATGGCAGTCATTCTATAATTTTGTAGCTAGACACAGCAAACGAACCAGGCAACATCGCCATACAAGTTAGTCACTAGATCTTGTCGACGCTCTTTGTGATAAATTACGTGTGAAATTCGAAAATGCTTAAATAAATGTTCTAAGGAAAATACGAAGCTGAACAATGCTGACAACAGCAGAATTAATCCGCAAATATGCTGGTTGCTTGCAGTGTTCATTGAACAGCAGGAAATTCCTTCTAAGTTTTACTTATATTCATGTAAGATAATTCTAGGAAACGGGAAAGGAAATTTATTAAAAAGAAGAGACTATTTACAAAAATCTACTGGAAATTATAGAACATGACTATCTGCAGTCCAATTTTTCACTTTAATTTCCATATCCTTATTTATTTTCGATTAATTCAGTTGATTAGTTGAATTTGTGATGTCATCTCATCTTCAATACTCAACCGAAGGACGTCCACTGCTGGACATAGGTCTCCCCCAAAGATCGCCACAACGATCGGTCTTGTGCAGCCCGCAACTAGCAGCTTCCCGCGACCTTCACCAGGTCGTCGGGCCACCTTGTGGGGGACCTACCCACACTGCGTCTTTCGGTCCAATTTGTGATAACGATTTAAAAAATATATAGCCCGTGTTTTACGGGATGTTTTACATCCAAATCTGTTCAAACAACTCTGAAAACATTGCACTATTTAATGGGCAGTCGTGTAATATAAGGGGACAATCAAACTCTTTAGGACTTACATAAGTCCATTACCTAGTCCTCCGTTATTAAAAACAAAAAAAAACAATTTAGTTAATTTAGGTTAATAGATTTACAGATGTCCCTAGTTACTTATCTAATCGCTCATACATGTAATAATAGTAATCTTCATAGCAGTAATTAATATACGCATAGCTGCTTGTTAGCAGAATGTCTATTTAGACGCGCTTGCACTGAAGCTTCAAATTTAAAGTATAATCCGCAAGTAATTTCACTAAGCATTTTGAATATAAGACTAGATTTTGACAAAACCCTATATTTAAACTGCCCGAATTCTATAAAGTGTTTTTAACGAGTATTTCTAAACATGTTTGTAAGAAGCAATTGGCTCGTTGGTATAATGGCTAACTTGCATGGCTGAATTTATGTAGTCCGACGTCTGAACCACGAGTAAAAGTAATGAAAAATGGAATTGAAAATATTTTCAGTTGACAAAAAAACGAATTGGGTAGCGAGGGTATTATAGTTGATATTTCGGTTCCATTGACACCAGTGAGTCCCACATACTACCCCACATCTTTTGGGGTATCGAGCGTACACATAAAATGAGAGCAAAATTAAATAAACTCTCTTTATGATGAGAAAACTATTTCCTGCTATCCTTGACTTAATTACCCAAAATGTAACGAAATACATTACCATGATTAAAATACTTTAGGAAATTTATGAAAGGATTTGTCTGAGCACGACGTCACTCTTTGAATTAAGTCTAATTTGTGTATGAATAGGAACCCTTTTCGTTTTCATCGGAAATCTTTTAGTATATTTTGTAAACCAAATGTTACTAGATAGATGTTAATAGATCACAAATGTTATCGAGTTGAAAATGTTAATATATCAAGAAATCCAGTCGTCAATTGTTACATGTATAAAATAATAAACGCACATAAAACAATTTGTAAATAAAAGCAAATCAATGTCAAATATTAAAGAGGCTTTTAAGTTTTCATTATAACAAGTGAGAGCCCGCAAAATTCCAACTGCGAGACAAAATTCTTCTCTCCTCGAGTAGGAAGTTTGGAGTCTCTTCAGCACACAGATCCAATGCCGGTTGATGGATACACTTTACTAGAGTTATTTTTAATCAACCACGTGATTTACATTAGCAGCCTGTAAATTTGCTACTGCTGGGCTAAAGGCCTCCTCTCCCTTTGAGGAGAAGGTTTGGAGCATATACCACGCTGCTCCAATGTGGGTTGGTGGCCACGTGATTACAAGGACAAATAAAGCACCTAAAAACTAATTGGAAATCTTCACCAAAAATTTAAGTGTTCTAATTGGTCCTCTACGTCTATTCGTTAACAATCTCTAAATTTAAATATAACGTTAAATCCTCTTGTAAAAAGCTGCAAATAGGTCACCGCAGAATCCATAAACACATTTTGTCTGAAACTCTGAAGTCAGTCTCGGAAGTTGAACAAATTCCATTAATATTGATCTTACGCTTTCGCCTGAAATGACATGGACTTAAGAATTTGATAAGTTTGAAAATGCATTTTCTTATTTAATATTGGAAGAAGGTTACATTAATGGAAACGACTAAGTAACTTTTTAATTGCGAACTTTAAACTGAGAGACTTCATTGTATTTGTGTTTTTAAGTAATATTTTGAAGACGTTTAATTTATCCGTCAATATTAGTCTTAATACAAATGTCGATAATATTAATACTGATTTAGTAACAATTTTAACTTCCACTTTCCAACTAAATATATATTTGTAAATTATCTAAGTATTCAAAATATCACTGGTAGTAGATCCTGATCTCTAAATTTGTGTTTCAAATTTAATTTAATTATTTACATTATTTGACCTTAAATATAAACGTTTTTTTTAAGAGTGTTGTGATGGAATCATTACGTATTTGTAATATACACTATATTAACATGACATACATAAGCAGCCTGTAAATTTCCCACCGCTGGGCTAAGGCCTCCTCTCCCTCTCCACCACGCTGCTCCAATGCGGGTTGGTGGATAACACATGTGGCAGAATTTCGTTGAAATTAGACACATGCAGGTTTCCTCACGATGTTTTCCTTCACCGCCGAGCACGAGATGAATTATAAACACAAATTTAGCACATAAAAATTCAGTGGTGCTTGCCTGGGTTTGAACCCGAAACCATCGGTTAAGATGCACGCGTTCTAACCACTGGACCATCTCATATATGTACATATATGTATATTGTGTTTTGTAATTTCCTTTATCAGAAGGTTGATTAGAAGATCGTTGTCTAAGCCTTCATCTTCCTTGTCTAAATACTGTGTTTTATTGATATAAAATACAGATTAATTGTATTGTATTGCATTGCACTCCCTATATACCTGACAGCATATTTATAGTATAGAATCGTTGATCTAGTAACTTATGATGCTTAGATTATTAAATTTTACTGGGCTTGTCCGTCCAGAAATTCTCAGTAGTTGTAATTTGGTTGTATTTACTTTCCTGTGCCCAGGAAATCACGTGAAACCTTTGATACTGCCCTCCTAGTCATGTCAGATTGATGATTCACAGAATCATAAAAGCGAAAAGATATTACGCCTATTCCTGCATTCCCTACACACACTATAATATATATATCCTTTTCTGCGAATGGCAACCGAAATTGAAATCTATCAATTCATCACAATGCCACTACACAGAAGTGACCGCTTACCATACTACACCAAAATTTAATAATCAAATATTGGTGAAATTAAAAAAAAAAAATATATATATATATATACATATTATATTAATTAAGAAATAAAATAATAAAGTAACTTTCTAACTCGGTGAAAGGAAAAACCGAGATCCTATTATCGAAGCGGCAACTTTTCAATCTAACTTTGACACCCAACTTGTTTTCTTTTTGAGTATTTGCTACAAATTGTTTGACAAAGCGTAATTGTGGCAGAAGTTAGGTTTCATTTTTTTATTGAAATAATTATTATATAACGAATTCGCTCTCATTTTAAATTCCGCTGAAAATGTAAAAACGTACAAGATAGATGATATTACAAAAAGTGAGCCAAAAGTCTGTGAGTGTCCCACTGCTGGGCAAAGACCATCCTCTCGTTTTGAGACGAATGTTTGGAGTTTGTACTACCACGCTGCTTTCATAAAAGTGGTGACATGGTAACGAAACCGACTACAAATTAAGGTCGAGATAAATTATTGTTTTTGTTTACCGTGCTTATAAATGATTTAATATGTTGTTAAAAATTATAATAATTAATGTTATTTCAATGCAAATTCACTAAGTAAGGACATCGTCGTATAAAAGATATAAATAAAAAAAATGAATTAACACGACATGACAACGTATCACATCACAATAAATACATAAGATAATGTAAACATGCGCCTGAAGCTGGCAGATAGACGAACAAAGACGTATTGAAGCATTGCTTTGTGTTCATATTACAAAGAAAAGCCATCTTTATATCCATACAAATAGAGTCGAAAATCAACTGAACGTCACTAACGTACATCATTGCGTCGCACGGTAGAAAATATGCCTTACATTAAACTTAATAGGGTTCATTATAAATTATAAGGATCCTAACAGATATATGACTTTTGTAGATAAAAGCAAATAGCGATAATATTGTTGGTGTAAAACCTTAATAGATGTGCCTATGAATATATTTATTATATCATTAAATCTAAGCGAATGTTTAAAAAATAAAACCAAAGATTTTTGGCAATAACTTTTATTAAACATAAAAGAGTAACTCTGTATAAGCTGGCTGTGTTCGACTGAAGTTGGTAACACGTTTTTCATTGCTGCTTTTTATTAAATAATTCTATATAATCAAACTAACATGATAAATATGATCACTTTATTGCGTTTTCAAGTCCTAACCACTCAACTTATTCGCCCCTTCCTGAAGCAAGTAAGTCTGCCATCTGTATAGTTTATATAATATACATTATGTCACTTATTTGGTGGTAGGGCTTTGTGCAAGCCTGTTCTTACAGCGCCATTGTCTATGGGTGGTAGTGACCACTAACCATCAGGTGGCCCGTTTGCTCATCCGCCTGCCGTTATCATAAAAAAAAACCTTAAAATCGTAAATGTCGTTAGATCTTGTTTACAATTTATAGATTTATTTTTCGATAGATGGATATAATAATCTATCAAAGTGAATTTCAGTTAAATTATAAAAACTCTAACCTAATCTTTACGAAAGAATATAAGCTAGTAAAATTTGACTTACTATAGTATGTAAGTTTGGATGAAAATGGCTTGACGCTGAATAATTATTTAATGGTTATATATGTAAACTTAACAAAATATGTCCAAAATAAAATGTCATTTTCTTTATTTTTCCCTTGACTTTAAATTTTTTTTTTTTTTTATTTACTTTTGTTTTTCCTTCAACGATCAAAACCGAATGAATTAAATTACCGTATCCTCCTTTTCCGCACACATTTTGTTGCCATTCACAAAATATAATTACCTGCAATCAATAATATTTTATTGTTAATAAAAATATAAAAATAAATTGAAAAATAATAATTTAAAACATTAAATAAAAGTCGGCTTACATATATGTTATATAGTAGGAAAATAAAAAGTACTTAAACATTACATGCTAGATAAAAGAAACAAGTATAATATATTCATATATACGTACCTCACATATAACCTCTTCTAAAGTACTAGAAATGGAACTAGATATCTTAAATTTAACTTGCAAATTATAAACATAACATTTCATGCGAAAAATCAACCCACTTCAATACCTGCACCTGAATACGATACGTACCTACACAATCATATTAATAAACACGTTTAAAAAAAAATAATCTTATACTAGTTCTGTTAAATTGTCATACGACCTCTTTAGATTGAGTAACTGTTGAATCATTTCGAACCGGTGGTAACTTTAAATTTAATTTAATCTTGTAAAATGACAATTTGAAAAGTCTACTTGAATAAATTATATTGTGATTTTGTTTTGTTTTCAGAATAATTTCTTAACAATTGAGTTCTTAACGTTCTTCTCACGATAAAGTTGTACCGTTGATTACTTTTCACATTAATTCGATTATATCATTTAATATTATAATTTTATTCACTAAAGATATTAAAAAATCTGTAAGTCTATCGTCTCTTTATATTTGTAATCTGAAATCCTCCTCAGGGGCTGGACCGATTGTGATGAGTTTTATTGTACGTGTGTGAGTTTGAGTTGGCGTTGCGAACGGACTCAAATTCGACAGTAGCACGACTTCGAAACGGGAAGCTAGTGTTACTATAATATATTATTGTTATCGGCATAAATACAAAATAAAAAAAAGATTTTATTTTTATTTGAATACTTTCAGAACATTATTTTTTTAATTACTTTGGATTCGAGTGCAATATTATATTTCAAATTAAAATCAGCCTAATTTTTTGCAGATTAAGGTTCAAAGCTGAATGTGGCCTTTTGTAACAATTATTTAGTTACTTTATAAATTGTTCCACTCAATAATAGCTTTTAAAGTGCAGAAAATAGGTTTCATTATTCTTTTTAAACGGTCCAATGATAGACGTTTTAAAACCGGTGTTACAGCACCCTTGATTCAATTCTGCCGGGTCGCTGGGCTATTAGGATAAAGTGTTTCGGATTATTGGGGCGATCGGTTCTGATTTTTGAAATGTAGGTTATATTATTAAAATATTACAAATAAATTTTGATAAAACCAATAAATTGTGCCAATAGCATTTTCTAAAATATATATATATATATATACTCGTAGCGTTATATTTCGTAGCAGAATCGCAAAAGTTACGTAGATGCTACGCCGTAACATTTTCTTTCAAGCAAATTAAATCTAAACAAAAACTCAAAACGTTTATGAAAATACTACACGTTTATTTAACTAAATATCATATCAAATATAGTAAAAAGTAAAAAAAAATTAAAGCCTTTCAATGTTTCGCTGTTGATCTAAGTCCTCCACTTCATTTAAGAAGATGCTTATCCCGCCCCAGTTGTTACTTATACTTCTATAATGATTCATCGTATTATTCTTGAGTTTTCTCTATACTTTTAATAAAAAACATGAGGTTTCTACGGCAAATCATCATTTAGAGACTGATTGCATATAGTGTCATTTGGGTGTCGGATATAGTACCAGACCACAAAATCGTGTCATTGTTTTCGATCAATAACGCATTAACCCGTAATGCAAACGATAACAGGATTTTGAAGAGGACGTGATAATATTCCTGGCAAATGCAACATCTGAATCTAATTACAAGTAATGATGTGATATTTAAATCAAATCATTAATCTAATTTATAAAAATATGTACTAATATCATAAATACGAAAGTAACTCTGTCTGTTGATCTTTCACGAATAAACCACTGCCGAATTCATGAAATATGATACGGAGCAAGCTTGAAATCCAAGCAAGGGCATTGGCTACTTCTTATACCTAGTACTTAACGATTAATGCCTAAAATGCGAGCATATCCGCGGGTGACAATTAGTTTGAAATATATATATTTTTTAAATCAAAATGAGGATAAAGTCAAGATGACACAATGGTTAGAACAGATCAACAGATGACTCTTAACCGAAGGTTGCGATTTTAATTTGAAGTCGGGCAAGTGCTTAATTGTATTTATGATTCATATCACACGGCGTAGGAAAAAAACGTGAAGAAAAACCGCATATGTCGGATTAAAGGTACAAATACATTGAATTGATGCCCGAGATAAGCTCAAACTTTATTCTCAACAGAAGATGAGGTCCAAAAGTTGGTCATTTACAAACTGTACTTATGTCCGTTCAAGCGTTATTAATTTAATGTAAGAAAGCTGTTTAAGTGAATTAACTCAATATAAGGGTCCGAATAACGTCGTCATCAGACTTTTGAACAAAATAACATTTCGTCAAAAACACTTGAATTGTAACATGGCAAGGGCCTCGGCTTAATTAATTTACTAATCTGAAAGCCGAAAATAAATGCTTCAGGGAATTTCGGGAGACCTCCGACGCAGAAAATTTAATTTATTCTCGTTATTTTTGCTTGATTGTGCTGTTTACTTGAGTTCCAAATTAAATATGTTCGGTTAAAAATTTTAAGTTAAACCATACATTGAATGGAGGAACTCTTTTCATTTAATCTGGTTAAACATTACTGTTTAACAACCAGCTTCCGTTCCATTGATACCAATAATGGCTAACTACTATCCATCCGATATAGTCCTGAGTTCAAACGTGTATTGTTATTGGTATTTTCCAACTCCCGTGCTTCGGAAAAAAAGTAAAGCTGTTGGTCATGTATCG
Source organism: Vanessa tameamea (assembly GCF_037043105.1). Classification (NCBI taxonomy): domain Eukaryota; kingdom Metazoa; phylum Arthropoda; class Insecta; order Lepidoptera; family Nymphalidae; genus Vanessa; species Vanessa tameamea. The sequence continues at coordinate 4,098,534 of NC_087332.1, read as the reverse complement.
TATAGTCTTTCCATGCACATAAGAGTGCAAATGCACTTTATCAATATTGTTGTGTTAGTAATCCTGGGAGAGGCCACCAAAGCCGCAAGTGATCGGGACACTAATATCGTTGACGACTTAATCAACTTCGATGACATCATTCTTTGATAACGGCAATTGATTGTACCCAAAATTTGTAGCATTTCTCGATGAATACAGTCAATGACGGCATACACCAACATGTACAGCCTGTAAATTTCCCATTGCTGGACTTAGGCGTCCTCTCCCTTTGAGGAGAAGGTTAGGAGCATATTGCACCAAGCTGCTCCAGTACGGGTTAGTGGATTCACATGTGGCGGAATTTCGTTGAAATTAGATACATGCAGTTTTACCCACGATGTTTACATTCGCCGCCGAGCACGAAATGAAATATAAAAAATAATTAAGCACATGAAAATTCAGTCGTTCTTGCCTGGGCTTGAACTCGCAATCATTGGTTTAGTACGAGTCCTAACCACTGGGCCATCTAGGCTCCATAATGCCATAATGCTTAATATTATATTAATTATCAACGATATACATATAAATCGACAATTGCAATCGGCTAGTTTCGGACGCTCCAACGTCGGTCTAATGATAACTAGTAGATCTAAGAACCAATTTGTTTCTTAGAACTGAATACAATCAGACATGTTTTCGTGGATATAAACCTTTACCAAATCGAGTTTTATTAAAGTCCATCAAGTCACTTTGGTAAAGCGTATACTTTGTAGGACTTAGTGCAAGCCCATCTGGACTTTATTGTGATCTAGTTTGAAGGTTGAGTGAGCCAGTGTAACCAAAGGTACAAGGTACATAATAATTTAGTTTATTTTTTTATGGAAAATGGTGACCATTAACCTCAGTTCGTCCATTTATTCATCCACCTAACTATTTTTAATATCTATCAGATATTCTTTTAGTCGCTCTGTATCTTAAAAAACATTCTGTTAATCTCCCCGATGAGGATTTAACCAAGTGGGTTCAGTTGCTAGAACATGTGAATATTAACCGAAGATTGCGGTTTTAAGGCCAGGCAAGAACCACTGAGTGCTAACCACTGCATGTTGAATTTCAGCGTGGTGGAAGTATTTTGCCTAACATGAGACATTTGTATGCTGTTACAATTTTAACAAAAACCTTCTCAAATAAAAATTATAAGGAAATATCTTATTATAAATGGTAAAATTTTAATTACATTAAAGAATAATCGTAATATATTATACAGATCAAAAGCTTAAAGAATATAATAAATTTTGTATTATGTAATAAATATAATTGTATAATATTGTATATATATTTTTTTATCAAAAGAATTTATTTACATAAAAATTATTAACATTAAGTCCTTAAATATATACAAATATGAATTAAAAATAGTTACTGTATAAATCTTGACCGCGTGGAATGTTGGCAAGTATGCTAGCATAGATTGTATATGTTACTGTAAAAGCTCGAACTATGGTAAATTTTAAGATTTTCCAGTAAAATCTAAGATTTACCGACATGAGTTGGTAAATGTAAGTATTTATTATAAAGGGACGACTTTTTCGGACTTTTACCATTCCAACCTAATCTTTTTTTTTTTGTTTAACGAGGAGGAAATGCATTTACGCATGCCGCCCGATCGGGGGACCGGGACGGGTATGTGGGACTCAACCGGGGCCTAATGCCCCGTGCCAGGGCACGCTAATGCTAATGCCCTGTCCTACCCACTAAAACCATCCTCGGGTTTCCACCATGCCGCCGAGTGGTGAGGCCACGGGATCGCCAAGGGCATGCAACCGCGACCCCACCAGCGGCAGCCGCCGTAAGGCAGCTGAATATTCATGGAAAGCGCGCCTAGTGCGCGCCTTTCCCTCATCCTCCACATGGGAATGTAGCGAACTCCCCCGAGTCCGCCACTGGAGGCTGGACGTCAACGACGCTGACGCCCTGCGGTGGATAAGATGGTAGGCTCCGCCGCTGACCGCCGGTGTAAAACACCTGAGGCTCGAGTAGCGAGCCCTCCCACTCCCTCCTAGCCAACGAGGCCACTCACATGGTCCGCCCTGACGCCGATCAAGGACGTACCAATAGCGGCCCCGCGGCATCCCTCCCGCCAGTCTTAGCGGTGGCCGACGAGCAAGCTCAAGCCGACCCCGTTCGCCAGGGTACACCACGAGGAGGTGACAGACATGTACCCCATTCCAACCTTTTTTTTTTTTTTGTTTTTTTTTTTGTTTTACGAGGAGGAAATGCATTTACGCATGCCGCCCGATCGGGGGACCGGGACGGGTATGTGGGACTACGGGAACGCAATGGCTTACCACCGCGGCCCCGCCTGCGGCGGCCACCGTAAGGCAGCCAAATACATGAATGCGCGCCCGAAGGCGCGCCTTCCTCCGCTGCCTCCGTCCCGTTAACGTAACGGACTCCCCCGAGTCCGCCACTGGAGGCCGGGCGCCAAGGGCTGACGCCCTGCGGCGGATAGGATGACTGGCTCCGCCGCTGACCACCGGTGCACTACCACACCTCCGACGCTCATAACGAGCCCCCCCCCCCTTCTTGCCAACGAGGCCGCTCACACAGTCCACTCCGCTGGTCGGAGAAGTACCAGGAGCGACCCCGCGGCATCCCTCCGCGTCAGTCTTAACCGTGGCCGACGAGCAAGCTCAAGCCGGCCCCGTTGCCCAGGGTACGCCACGAGGAGGCGACTGACATGTACCCCACCCCATTCCAACCTAACCTAACCTAACATGTAAATCCTAAGATTTACCAAGTGAATGATGGTAAAAATTCGAAGCCCAAAGTTTTATGGACATTTACCATTCATAATCGGTAAATCTTAGGTTTTACTGGAAAATCTTAAGATTTACCTTAGTTCGAGCTTTTACAGTAACATGTATATTGTTAATATACTCCAACTTCCGAATGATTAAACTGCAAAACAGCACACATCTATAAGTAATTGAAAGCGTTGATTGATTCATATATTTAAACTAAACTAACGTATTATTAATTTATGTAAAAATATAAATGGTCTCGGTAAATTAATATCGATGATGTTAAAAGTTATTTATTCGTTTAACAGGGTCTGAGAATGGCATGCCGGTGCATAATATATTCAATTAACAGATTTTTAAAGCGAAATGCTATTACTTTAACTGGCGGTTTAAAAAAATTAAATACTTTTATTATACAAACCCTTGAATATTGAAAATTTCATTTCATTTCAATGATTTTTATTTTTTAAGCTTTCGGTTTTTATACGTGAGGTAGTATTTACTATGTGAGGAATTTATTAGTGGTATTATTGTTGTGGTTTTTTATTTATATGTTTGGAAAAGTATGAAATACCTTTTTTATCTTATAAGGGTATTTGTTATACGTCAGTTATATTTTTCTAAACTTACAATAAGATTATTATGGGGATGCTTTAAAATAACATCTTGTAAAATATTCTACCATTCGTAAGAAAAATGAATCGTTCCTATAATACAGTAAAAGAAGTTTAAAAAACTATAAAAAATTATTGATTTATATTCGATATATTCTGTTTACGGTGAAGTTTGACTGAATAGAATACCAAGGGGCATGAACTCCGTATTTTGCTCTAACTTATTCGTCGTTGCACTTGGATCATTTTGTTGGTTAGTAAAGTTTTTAAGTACATTAAATAAAAAATATTTTCTTTGGATATTTGACTGCCAAATTCAACTTCTAGAGATCTATGATACAATAATTTATTAAATCAGTAGTACGTCATTGAAGAACTAATAAAACGAATTGTAAACTTAACATTCATATTGAGCAGATTTTTATGTGAATCTTCCATAATTGGCGCACCTTCAACTCAACTCAACGCCACCGCTCTCTGCTTCCTTGTTCCGCGCGCAAATTTTTACTTGGTGGTAGGGCTTTGTACAAGCCCATTTGGGTAGGTACTGTGTACTCTACCGTCAAGCACCAACGTTTAATATTGTTGAATTCCGATTTGAAGGTTGAGTGAACCTACATGATGTAACTATGAGCACAAGGGACATAACATTTTAGTTTCCAAGGTTGGTGGTGCATGGGTGGCGTAAAGAATGGTTAATAAAAATTACCATCAGACCCTCATTTAAGATGTCACTTAATTATCCGAAAGAGGCCGGTCACAACGCATTGTAATTATTCGTTTGCCTTCCGAAAGAGATTACGTTACAAATTGTTTTACATGATCGACTACCTTCATTTGTTTTAAATTATAAAGCTGAATGTATATTATTTTAAATCCGTGATGTTTGTGTGGCAAATAACTTTCTTTTTCATCATTTCGACTCGTTTAGTTTGTTAAGTAAATGTTTTGTCTGGAACGCAACCGAACCTTTTCCTAATGAAAAGAGGACGCCTTTGATTGGCAGTGAGTTACGAGGTATTTGAAAGAGCTGTATATATTACATGAACATTTATATATTATTATTTAATTTTACAATTTTTGTAAAATCAAATAAGAATATATATATATATTATCCATGCTTGTAATTTAATTGGGTTACTTCAAACCGGAATACAATAATACTACGTACTGCTGTTTGGCAGGAAAATATACAAAGAATCGGTAGCACCTACGTAGAAGGTTTTGCAAAACCCAAGTATTTATTTATTGATATAATTATTTATATACTGTTAACGACTTACTAATACTATCATTGAACCACAGATAAAAAAAATATATATTTTTATTTGACGTAAATGCATAAAATAACATTTCCGGTTCAATGATATTTCAACTTCCGCTCAGAATTGATTTCGAATATATTTGTTTCAGATTAGCATTTCTAGCTGCGAATTTCGACTGTTCATTAAATAGGCCGATATGTCATTGGTGTGTAAAAAATATATCGCACAATTCGTCGCGATAGCATTGAGCGCTAGCTATTTACTGACGCTTCATGCGTTTTGACTATTTTAATGATTTTTAAATATTTAATACTCTATCGTTAAACAGTATTACTTCCTATTGTACTTCGGTTGTTTGATAGTTATTAGAGGCACAAATCTCATCACAAGTTATTAGTTTCATGATTGATGGTATATTGTTTTTTTTTTTTTTTAAATTAGATTAGATAGGTTACCTGGAAAATGTTCACCTGATGTCACGTAGTGCGTGATTTATATGTTTTTATTTAATTATTTGGAAAATTGGATTTAATTTAATACTTAAATTTAATATTCATTAAAATATTTCAGTGCATTTTTTACTAAAAAATTATAATACTATGACTAATAATTTACTAGTAGTAATAACTAGTGATAGACAATTAAATATCTAATGCTGTTATTTCAGTATTATTAAATAAATATAAACTTACACAGTCTACCAGGCAATCATAAGTATTACCACGTATTATTAAGTAACGACGTAAATTTTTAACAATAAGATTTATAAACAAAATCTGTTTGTTATTTCTTTAATGTTAAATAAAAACTAACATCGATCTTCTACCAGGCAAACATAAATCTATTGATGTTAAAATTAGCCCATTGAGGGTGACGCGTATGAATATAGGCGTGCGACGGCCGAGTGAGCAATCAGGTCGTTGGGGACTTCAAGTCCAATACTTTTAACATATTAACCACAACGTAATATTATTCTACATCTATAACCTTTTTCATATTATACCTAATTGTCGAAATAAAACTTACGAACATACTAATATTTATATGCGAAAGTTTAGAATAGATGTGTGCTTGTTTTACAATTACGTCAGAACGGCTGACTGCATCACAATGAAATTTCGCACAGAGATAGATTATAGTCTTGTATAATGCATAGGGTATTTTTTGTCCCTAACACCTGCAACAGATAAAATACACGTGGTTGAAACCGCGAGCGAAAACTAGTTAATAAGTGTACTAAATACCCCATAACATGATTTTACTACGTTTTGTTTTTGTCGTCCGTCAAAATTTTTTATTAAGATTCTGAACGGACTTCCAACGTTCCGACACAACGGTCATGGCAAACTATTATTTACTTAATATTACGATTCCAATTAACTTTTCTTTATTTAACCTAAAGTGTTTCTTATTTTTATTTATTGATTAAAAAAATCTTTATTTAAAATAATATTAATTGAATAATCATGAATATAATAGTTATTGTAAATCGAAAAATACTGTATGGGAATAAGATACAATGACACTTTTTTTTTCTTTTATGGCGTTGGTTTGCGGACGAGCATATGGGCCACCTGATGGTAAGTGGTCACCACCGCCCATAGACAAAGGCGCTGTAAGAAATATTAACCATTCCTTACATCACCTATGCGCCACCAACCTTGGGAACTAAGATATATATATGTTTCTGTTGAATAATAAACTATTTAAAAAGCAGTTAAGTTTATTTTATTGTATAAAGTAAAGTACCGTCCGTTGAATAAATAAATATGTCCTTTAACCAATTAATAAAAATAAGTAACATTTATATACATATATATTTATTAAATAAATTTACATCAATTAATTAAACATAATGATCAAACACACACACACACACGAGTACACATGAATGTGAATGTAAACAACAAGTGTATGGTAATAATATATCGTAATACATTTAAAATAATAATATTAAAATATCATCACGATGAATACTAAGTTCTATTAAAGAGACCCAAATACCGGAAGCTGTACACAATTGCATGGTAAATCTAAAAATGATTGTATAGACGATGTTTTCTCGATGTGAGTGTGTTGACTACTCGTAGTCCTCACAATCGATAGTGGATTAGAGCTCGGTCCGTCGAGCGGCTAACCTCACGGCCGAGAACAGCTATTGACGTATCTGTATCGTAATTGTCATTCTAACTCAAAGATCAGTGCACGAAGGCAACTGAAAGTGATTTTTAACATAGTTAGAATAATAGTGTTAGCATATAGTTTATTATAGCCGAGATGGCCCAGTGGTTAGAACGCGTGCATCTTAACCGATGATTTCGGGTTCAAACCCAGGCAGGCACCACTGAATTTACATGTGCTTAATTTGTTTATAATTCATCTCGTGCTCGGCGGTGAAGGAAAACATCGTGAGGAAACCTGCATGTGTCTAATTTCAACGAAATTCTGCCACATGTGTATTCCACCAACCCGCATTGGAGCAGCGTGTTGGAATATGCTCCGAACCTCCTCAAAGCGAGAGGAGGCCTTAGCCCAGCAGTGGGAAATTTATAGGCTTTCAATGTTGTATATGTAAAGACGGTAAAAAATTACCGTCACGGGACCCAGCGCGTGTGATCCATTGAAAATGATAGTTATGGACAGAATTTATTCAAAGTAAAATAATAAATAAATATAAAGTTAATTAAATGAAAACAAAGTTCACTTGGTGGTAGGGTTTTGTACGAGCCCGTCTGGTTAGGTACCACCCACTCATCAGATATTCTACCACAAAACAGCAATGCCGTATTGTCATGTTCCAGTTTGAAAGATGAGTGGGGCAGTGTAACTACAGGCAAAAGGGACATAACATCTTAGTTCCCAAGCTCGACGGCGCAATGGTGATGTAAGGATTAGTTAATATTTCTTATAGCGCCAATACATGAAATATATTTTCTTATCATTATAAAAGTATATAGCAACGATGTATATACATACCAAATACATAAATAGTTTACACAAGAAGTAAATATACAAGAGCACTATGCCGTTTGCCGTCATGACATACAAGTCGGTAAAACTGCCCAAGGCGGACCAATTGATTTTTCACATATCTAATGTCCTCGTCGTGTTGTTATTAATTAAGATTAAAAAGAATATTTAAAGCAAGTTGTTTTATTACGTGTTTTTTTCTTAGTGAAAACTCAACTGTCTTAGTTAAATTACTTAAATTTTATATACTTATACTTTAGTTGTATCTAAAAACAATAGGTATGTGTTATCAAAGTTTTATATAATTCAAGACGTTGCCACATTTTTTTTTACATTTATAATCTTTCTATTTGAAGTGACATTCTTCTCAATGGAATTATTTACAATACAATTTAATTCCACTTGATGAAACATCGTACTTGTATAACCTACAATTTCATAACTGAATATTACTAGCTGTTTGATTGAATCATCAACGCTGAATGGTCAGAATGGATCATAACCTGTTAGCCATGTCAGCCTGACCTAGTAATGGGTCAATGACGTCACAACTCTGCTCCAGCTATACCTGTGTCGTCATCATTTAAGTAAGTAATTGTTTAAAAAATACTAACAGTGTTATCATTGACAACGATGTTGTTAATTATCAATATATATAAAACTCTTCCGTTACTGAGTGACTGACAGACAACGCACAGCCTAAACCACTGGATCTAGAGACTTTAAATTTGGCACACGTATACCTTGAGTATCCTAAAGGTGCATTAAGAAGGGATTTTTCAAAATTCCCACGGGATAGGGAATAAATGGGATTTATATTTTCGAACCAAAGTAGCTCTATCTCCGTAACTATAATTATTAGGGGTTTCAAATTTAGCATGCAAGTAGGTTATAACAACAACTAAAAACTATTTTTAGGATATTTCGGAGTTCCCAAGGGATAGGGAATAAACGGAAATTGTATTTTTTTCTTGAAAGTCCGTAGTCCTAGAAACTGGAAATTTGGCATGAAGATAGCACAATAAACTAAAAAAAACTGAAAATCATGATTTTTTTTATTTTTATGTGCTTATACAAAAACCTATATAAATTGATCCCATACTGCGTACATTTTGCTCAGGAGCAGGGCTCTGCTTACATTGGAATATTTAAAAAACTTGAAAAAAGGGAAATAAATATCTTCAACCATCGTTCCCTTTTGGGAGATCTATGAGCTATTTACATACCCATAAATATGTACATGGAACTCGGTCCACGAGTCAGACTCACAGTTTATTAGCTATGTAGGTGAATTTTTATTGTGTTTATAATTAGTTTATTAATCCATACTATCCATACTACAATACCATATAAATGTAACTACGAAAGTAACTCTGTCTGTCTGTCTGTATGTCGAGACATACTTTTTTGTTGTTGTGTTTACAAAGACACGTTTGCACTATAATAATATGTCCTGCGTAGTTGGCTGGTCTCCATTGCAGCCGTGGCCGAAAGCAGTCAGGAGTTCATCATCATCATCATCATCATGTAAGTCAGTGAAACTTCAGGTAAAAAACGTAACGACGAAGAGTGGTTGACACCACTTATTGAATATTAAAAAGTTCTAAATAAAAAAACTGTCAGAAACCAAGATGGCGTAGTGACATAGAACACCTACTTCTCAACCACAGATCGTCAAATTGAAATTTGGAATAAAGCAACCTATTTTCTGCGTACTGTCCATTTAGAGTATATATGTTCAGTCTGTAAATGAATACAATAAATCATAAAATATTTCGGCCTGCCCTGCCCTATTTCCTCCATTGGTTGATTTACATCTCCATCGGAGTCGCAAGGGAGAAATGCTACTAGCATCCTTCAATGTCAACATTCCACGCGTTCCTGAATTGTACAGCGAGTAGATTTGATTCTGTTCGGTATATTATATTACCGTAAGATAAAATTATACGGACCCTTATCTTATAATATATCTAGGCAAATAGTCTCAATAGATTGTGAACGGAGCAGTAGATTTATATATTTATGCATATGGGGGTTAAAATTATCGCAAATAGTCACCTCTATTACCTGCTAACGGGAATACGTCGAATTATCAATAACCCTTTATAAAAAGTTTAATAAAGAACTCCTTCAAATATTTAAATATCTATAGTTAAAGTTCTAAGTCTAACGATAGTAGTCACAACTTGTTTACAACTTTATAACAATCAAACGGTTCGCATCGTAACAATAATGTTGCAGTCAGAAATAGTTTCGGGTCATAAGCAGTATTGACTGGCTAGGTCACGTGACCGTCAAGAGAAATGAACCTATCTTATAATATTTTTTACTCATACGATAGCCTTCTTCCAACAGGGAAATTCTGAATTATTTGAAATTCTAACTCATTAAGCCTCGCAACGTTTTAACATAAATCATACGTGCTTTGCGCGCCCTCGTGGAAGATCGATCCAAGTAGGAAAAACTTCGTCACAAAAACGTCCTTAAGCAGTGGTTCGCTGCAACGGTATTTTTATGCCACAATTGATAAAAACCATTACCAACCGTGTATAGGAGTAATCAGTCAACATCGCCTCTCCTCCGTCCATATGTAATGATAATACTTTACCAATATTATCTAAATTAACCTATAGATAGTCTAGAAGTATGATGTCAAACCGATATTAGCCTTGTCAATCTCATGAGAGACAAGCTATCTGTACGGAAAATATCTTATTGTATAAGCGTGTGCGCAAATTGGTATATTCGATAGGGTTTACGCGGCCACCGACGGTTTTACGTGCTTTTCAAGGTATGGATGTGGAAAATTGCTTACCAGACCAGATAGGCAAAATTTAAGTCACAGGACTGCTGCTGAGAATTTCTAGTCATACGTAATATATATTTTAATGCCCCGAACTGTTCGAACTCAAGGCCTCAAAATATAAAGACGAAATATTTAAGAAAGTAAGCAGTTATTTTGGCCGGAAAAGTGTTGTAACTGCAACATATAAATATTTAAATATATTTCTATCTTTCAATCAGACTACGCTTTGTGGCTGTATGACTACTGCTTTTGATTACAACGAATCTTGATCAAACTTGCCGTGAGCCTGTTGTTCAACGGTGTCCGATTCCATATTATATTAGCATAAATATCGACTAAAGATATTTGTGCTATGATTATATGGCTCACTTTACAAAAATTATGCATTTATTGGAAATTGGACTCCGTTTTAGTTGATCTGACCGTATCAAATATTGACCAATCCATTATATAAACGACTTACTTTAATTGATTGGGCCTTTGTTTAAACTGAAATTACTTGATTAATTAAAATCAAACAAGTAAGGATTTCAGTAGCATTAATTTTGTTTGTATTGCACTTTATGTAATTATATAATATTTTATTTTATATTTATGTAAACGAATGATTCCTTCTGCTGTAACTGCTGCTGTAAATAAAGTAACTATTTTATATAGCATTTCAATGGCAGGAGGAGTAATAATAAATAAACTGCTTTGACCTTGAATTTAGAAAATATAATTTGTTGACATTTAAAATAATCGATGGCGTTCATTATGGATTCGTGATAAAATGGCGTATTGATTTTCAGCGAAATTTTTATCGCAAATTTAAAGTGGATATCTGTAAGTAGTTAAATAAAATAGTATTGTATAAAAAATATAGACGTATTCATGACTTCTACCCTAAATATAAAGTTTGTAGGACTTCTGCCATTGGAATGTATTATTGTGGTATAATAGTCACTTTACTAAATAAATAAATAGTAGTTCGGATTAAAAAATGAGTGCAGGTGATGGAAAAAAACAGTAAGAGATTGCTCTTTTAATACTTAACGGCTGAGTGAAAAAGCAAGATGAACATAACTATTTTAGAATTCATTTGATTAACTCCAATATTGTTTATGCATGTGTTTGTGAGATATTATATATTCATGTATTTTATTGATAAAATGAATATAAACTAATCTTCAATCATTGTTATATTTTATTTTATATAGTACACTTTTAAAAGAAACGTTATGAGGATTGCCTAAGTTTGAAATAGTATAACTTTTTATTCACTAAGAATAATTCATTTAGTCAATTCTGTATATTCAAAGTGATGAGACTTTACGAGTATATGATATTCTACAAAGCAAACTTAATCGCGATTCAGAGAGTTATTCTTTATAGACCTCAATTTAATATTTGAATATGAATAATATAATTTATTTTGATTAATTTCATTTTATTATTGTTGAAAACAATAACTACGAGGATGTTATTTTTTTTTAAATTTAATTTGTAAATAGATCAAAGGGAATGTTTCGTTTTGTTTTAAGTTGTATTTTTAACCTATTTATATTATTCAAGATATAAAAATATAAAAACAAATAAATCTTTCCTTCAATGTTTTCATCTTAGAGAAAAAAAGTAAAATGCAATCATTTTACTATACTGTTTATTGAGTTTTGACATGCTATTCGAAATATTTTTTATAATAATATTTGGGATTTTTGGGAACGCTATTATTGATATGATATTATGGAGGACAGACACAAAAATTGCAGTCTAAGCAATTTCATCTATACTCTGTCCATCTATAAAGGAGACATTGTCTGTATTGACCGACCTGTGCCTTTTTTTCTCGTTGGAATAAGGTAATTACGCGTTTCGTCTACACAAAATAGAGCATAGTTGAGTTAATTGCTTTCGGCTTTAGCTTGGAGCATAGGAGCATAGGTTCCTGAGCACCCAGTGATGCTTTGATGCTTATAACGATCAAAAGTCGCGCATATTGTCGACACTTTCTTCCCGGTTTTGTTCGGTGGTGCGAGTCAGCAAAGGCAATTTTTTCACGCTCCCTCTCCGTAGTCTCCTTCCACGACATAACACTTTCGCAGAAAGAGACCACCTAGCATATTTAACGCCATGCTCTCTCCGCCGACTGTCGCCGCAAAACAATGCCTCCGATATACGGCCCTCGAGGAGATTCCCGATGTGGTAGCCCCATTGCCTGAATCACCAATACAATGTTCACATATTGTCAATAAGAACTTAATCAATTTTCTTACTCAAAATTAAAATATAATAAAAATACATACAAAATTTCTGATAACAGTGCGATTTTATTATGATAAATCTGTGTTAAATGAAGTTTTAAGCGAAGCTTTGTCTTTATTCAGCTATTTTACGTCGGATGAACGGAATTGAATTATTTTATTCAGCGAGTTTCGTATATCTACTATAAGTGAGTTTCTCGTTAATACAGTTCGTTACGACTGAAGAAAAGTTATGTTAAGTTTTGTGCAAAGTTTGTACAGTACAGTTATTGTTATTGAGGTCGATATTGATAAAAAGGTGCTTAAAATTATAACCTATTTTAATATTAAATACAATATGGTTCTTTTTCGAGTTACTAATTTAAAACCTACTGCTAACTTTTACGACTTGCAACGACATCAGTCCATCGACATTTATTTGGTATTTTATGTATCAAATAGTTTGACGATAACTCATTTTTTACTGCAAGAAGGGTGACTGACATATAAATAATTAGCTGAACACGCGGCTCTGCTCTCTTGGAATTCCGTTTTTGATGAAAACGCTTCAAAAACTTTTACAAAATCAAAATCAAACCCGAACAACCGACAAGAAACTCAGTAGTTACTCAACATCTTAAAATACAGTCATGTGAGTTAAATATAATTATATATGTATGTTATATATCCTGCCTGGAAGTCAACAAGCATTAACTCCACGTTTTTTTATCATCTATATAATCTTGAATCGAATAATGTGCCTTCTTTACCAATGTATTTTTTACAAATTATTTAAATTTATGAAACAGCAAAGTTAAAAATGTCGCGGAATGTTATTATATCCCTCAAAGGTCGTAAAAGTAGCCTATGTCCGTCCTTGGGGTTCAAACTTGCCTCGTACGAAATGTCATCCCACAGAATACGATCATGTAATGTTAGAATATGATATATGACATTAACTTCAATAATTATAATATTTATAGATTACTAGTGACCCGCGTAAAAATACTACAGAATGTCTTACGACGCTCACAACTTTTTTGTCATCAGACAATACATGCTATGTTCCTGCATTTTAAATCTGTAATATCTTCGAAAAAAAAATCTAAATTACATGCAGTAAGGGACCATATGGATCTATATTTAATGCACAATGTATTTAAGGTACTTAATTGGATAATGATTAAAGCTGTATTGCTTAAAATCGCTTCGAAAATAAGCCATTATTTCTCGTAAAAAGTAAAGGATAAAAAATGGTTATCGTGGGTTATCCATCGTGGACTTTTTAGAAGACCATTTTTAAGATGTACAATACTGTAGTATATTATTTTGATCTATCTCGTTGGGTTCAGCCTAAGTTTGCAATATAAGCTCAAAAATGGTTTTTATTTGCAATATCACTTTAGAAACCTCTAAAATAATCAGTGTTTCTCTATATATAATGCATGTATTACACATATAAACCTTCCTCTTGAATCAATCTATCTATAAATTCTATGTAATGATACTTATCGAAATGGTGTATCATTGCAAGTCGGTTGCAAATATTTCAAGGAATTGCTTTGCAAACAAAAAATTGTATTGTGTGTCTATCTACTACCAATAATATACTTCAAGACTTTCTGTTCTTCGAATTTAAAAAGGTCCATTACCAAAAAAATCTAAATCAAAATAGACCTTATTCAAGAAGGCTTTTTTACAAGCACTTTTTAAGTGTCATTTTATAGAACTAAAAGGGGTAAGAACCTAAGGAACCTTGGTACAGGCCAATCGATTAAACTCGATGCTATTTCGAGCTAGTCTAAATATTTCTGCTGGATTAATAGTCCATTAAGAGACAATTAAGCTTTGGCACCTGTAAAAGTAAGCTTCTCCCAATAAAGCAGATACGGTTGACGTACATATGATGTTAAATATTACTTTAAACATCAGGAATATCTATAAATCACTGTTAAATGTTTATTAAAAGAATTAATTATAAAAGCAATTATGATAATCGCAAAAGATATAGTATAGCAAAACTCAATATAAAAATGTTCAGAATGTTAAAAGGCAAAGTGGAGTCAAATATAATAATCCTTGGCAATCTCCATAGGAAATGTGATTGATCAGATATGATGTAATATCCCTTGAGATAGTCCGGGGAAAAGGGGGACAAACATGATGGGTTTAACATAAGCGATCTTTTGTTCATCGTCTCTATTGATATAGGATTATAAATAAATAAAGGATATTCAACTCACTAAAATAGTCTTCGATGATAAAACCATAACTAAACCCCTCGTCCGATTTCCAGTCATATTTAATGAAATCTTTATTCTCATACAAATCCAATAATTTTACTGAGAACACAAAATTTGAAAAATCTTAACTGAGTATTCGAAAGTATCAACAAGTATCAATAAGAAGAAACAAAAAATGAAAACATATATTTATTGGTTGATAGGCCTTTTTAGAACCAGCAGGCGGCGCTCTAATCGAGTAATTTCTATCGAATTCCTTTGATCATGGACCAAAATTAACGTATTTACAATTTACTATGGAAAGTGCAAAAGGTAAATCAAAAGATTTGTATCTCAATTTTATCCATGTTTACTTTCCTTATAGTAATCTAACAATAAAAATCAATATAATCGCTTCAACCACCTCATACATGAAGAATAGGTATGTGAAATATTGAGCTTCTAAGGACTTTTTAATTTTCTGAATATAAAGATTTTTTATTCAAAGCGATGATATAAAACGGAAACGCTTCTTAAATCTGCCTTTTATAGAACACGGAAAATGTTTCCATGAATATGGTCTTAAAACGAATTGAAGTTATAAAAATACGAAGAATACGCTCGCCGCTTTGATGGTGGCTATTTTAACAATGATCAGTCAAGCTTTTCACGACAATTGAAATTGTATCGTAAAAGATAGTAATAATGTCTTGAAAATGCTATTTATTTAACCAAAAAATGGAATTATAAATGGAAGTATAAGTAGATGGTGAAATAGACCCAGACGGCTTGAACAAAGCCCTACCACCTAGTAAATCTCAGGGGCCGAACTTTAGTTAGATCTTCTAGTTGTGACGGAGGAAGCGTGTCTGCTTCCGCATCCACATCCGGCAGAATGTCCAAAGGCGGAAAGCGCGCTAGGACTGTTAACCGCCTCGTAGGATATCGTGCGATATCCTCGCACAATGGAGATGGCCACTCTCTGCTGCGAATTTTGGAACTTCCTCCTGCAGCGACGGATGCCTGAAAGTCTGTGAATTTTTTTATATATTAAAAAAACCGATTTTGTATACAAGCTCTTATCCCTTGTTTAAACCATTTTATCACTCATAGAAAGAGCAATAAACGAGGAAGGTTAGCATATATAATTGGTAATTTTTTTGTAGAAAATGGCAGAGCTCCGACGGTGTTTTATTTAAAAAAACGGTTTTTTTTACTGTTACATGGGTAACGCTTTGTAAACTTAGTTAAGAGATACATCAAAATAATGTACTACAAAATTGTTGGGCAAGAGGCCTTATGCCGGATTATCCGTTTTCACGAGGTTTTTTAAGGGGATTGTGAGCCAAATGTGTATTAGTTACTTAAACAAAAATTCTGTACAAAAGTTTAGTCTTTTGTCAATAAAATATAAAAAAATCCTAAATAAACATTTGACATTTTCGATATTGTTGTTTCGCATATAAAAATTTCTTTCTTTCACTAGAAACTTTGCTTTCTCTAGAATGTATTGATAAAAAAAAATGTATTCCTACAGCTTTTAAGAAATAAAGGAATGAAAACCAGGCTAAATGCACAATATTAAGCTTCGAACTTCATGTTATTTCTACAAAAGTACTAAGTTAACAGAATTTTTTATTTAAATTAAGATTCATTATAATTTATTTATTTTTTTCAAATTTACCTAACAACATTGAAACTCGCGGCAGAAATTGGCATACAGCGCCGAGCGCTCACAAAGGGAGGACGTGTCGCTCGTCGTCGCGACTTACACTCACACATACACATATCTAGTTTCTGTGTAAACTGTCTCTCGGTACAGGTATAGCGCAGCTAAGACATTTTGATCTGGAGTATTTATTTCAACTTGTATTAAGTTTTTTCAACTATACAAAACACACATTTTAACCGACGTCAAATAAAAGATTCTCAATTCGATTGTTTTTTTTTAATGATAATTAGCTTAGAATAACATATAAACCGATTGAAAAAAAAACCCTGACCGTGAATTTTTTATTTTCGGAGTATTTGAAGTCGGTTTTTTGTGATTGATTAACGAACGAACTTTGCATACGCTTTATATTATGAGAGCACCCATGACAAACGTATTTATATAGATTCATAACAATAGGATTTCTCCTGTGCACAGTAGAATCGATAAATCTTTATTTCATTTTTCAAGTAATAAATGCTATTTTAATACATGATTTTTCTGCCGTTGCAAAACGATAGGCATTCGTTTTGTTGCAATTTATAGTTCTTCTAATACTGTAGGGCGACATGTCAATAGGCAATAAATTAAATGCAATAAAACAATCATCGACTCAAAACACCGACAAACTTATGATTGTCGGTGTTTCATTGTTATTAAACTATTATATGTTATAGGTTACAGCAGTTTAGTATGTTTCTAATATACCTGTCAACATTGCAGAATTATCGATAGTTGACCTCGAAAACTATTCAGGATATCGATAGTACTATCGATAGTATCAATAGTAATATTGAAATAGTATTAATAGTAATATAATATTGATAGTTTTGGACTATCGATAGTTAAGGTTAAAAGTCATGGTTTTTGCAATACTAGGGAGCTTTCGTTACTATCGATAGTATTGACACGTGACAATAGACTACCAATTCTATCGCGAAAACCTTAACTATCGATAGTCTATCGATAGTGGACTATCGATATGCAACACTAATTGCTGTTGAATTCCTCGTAGCGGTCAGACGTGCTTTGTGTTTTATCATTCAAACGATTTAGGCAGTTTCATGTTTGGCAAAAAGAAAAATGCCTCTTTGCAGTTTGGACAGGTGCAGATTTCAATTGAAAATCGAAAAAATATTAAAAGACGATGAGATTTGGAGCAAACAGATGGAGTCTAGTAAATATTTATTATACCCGAATTTTACAATTACCCGTAATTGATCTTCGGAGAGCACGATCAATGCCGCTTAGAAATATTTTTTATTAAAGTTGATTGACTGTTATGTAATTTTTTTTAATAATAAATCTTTTTTTATTTTTTTGCACATTATGTTTTCGTCTCCTTGTATATTCATTTTCAATGCGGACCTTTCATTCTAATGTAGATAAAATTTTTCAATTAATTTGGTTATGATGTTTCTGTTAATAATAGGTGCGATTCAGTAGACAAATTAACAAATTGTAAAAATCCAAATTTTCATCCAGAGATAACTTCAGATGTCTCAAATGTAGTTTGTGTTAGTTTTATAATTTCATTCATTATATGATACGTATAAATTTTTCATAAAGTTTTTGAACTATAAAATTAATTTAATAAATATGAACACGACTACATTTCTTTTTTGTAGAATATGCTTCTGATTAAAAAAATTGTCAAAATTTGAAAATAAAACAACTGAATAAATCATAAGCACCATAAAATGTACGGTTACTATGAGCGACAATCGATTTTATTAATAATAACATTTAACTCAAAGTTATTATTTGATTAGTATTTTAATTTATATACAATTAAATCCATAAAAAATATACGTAATAAATAATGTAATTGTATCAAGATGGTTTTGACCAAGTGGTCATGCTATAGTAGTTGTGATTATACACGCATAAGCAGATACACGCCTGGGTTTGAACCTGCAATTATCGGTTACACTATGCTATCTCGGCGATTAGTCTTCTAAGGTACACTAATAATAACTATTTTTGTATATACAAAAACTATAGGCTATTTGCGAAACCATTTTCCATTCATATGCAGAAATAGGTTAGTTAGGTTGGGTATTTAATAAAAATTACAATTGTGTTGTACACTGTATAATTCTAATGAACAGTTCAGAAGATAATATCACTCGTTTCAAATTACGTGCAACCGAAACTCGTTCGCTGTGAACTGTCTTTAACAATAAAATTACACAAATTTGAATCTATAAGCCGTGCCGTAAAAGTGTTGACGTACATTTCACGATAAAATTACGACTCAAACCAATTTATATATCAATAATATATCTCATATATGACGTCATATAATTAATAAATAAAAGTTATAAAATAATCTAATCGCACTCCTCATTTTCCTAATTCATAAATTGCACCCGAGCGAAGCTGAGACACGTCGCTCGTATAAATCAAAGCAAAATATTTATTCAAGGAGGCTCATAAACTTTTGAATCGTCATTTTACACTTTTGAATTAAATGTGAATCAACCTATAGTGTATTGTTGTATAATGTAACAACAATAATCAAATCAATTGCTTGTCAAATCTATTTTATATAAATGCAAATTGGTCTGTTTAATATTACCCAAATGAATTATTTACAGAACCAGTTTGAATGAAGATGAAAATTATAAATAATTTTGCCAAAAGCTCTGTTTTCTAAAATGAATATTTGTTTTTTGTGAAATATCAAAGTCACTAATTATAATTGAGTTCATAATTGTTAACCTCTTTACTTAATTGACCCGCGATATTGTATGACATTAAAAGGATTTACAAAATACCGTACAATTATACTCGCAAGTGTATTTCTGCACCTTCGTGAAAGGCGAACACAGATAAAGTTTATTTTAACAAAGGTAAAATTAGCTTTACATATAAAATGAAATCCGTGTCTACGAATCGTCCGATCGATATTATTTGAATATCAAATATGAACTGTCAAAATGCTTTCAGTTCAGAAATAGCAACGATCCTGGTTAGTTTTAATTAAATGGCACATTTGGCAAGTCATTCAGTTGCAAATATTGGAATTTAGGTATGATTTGCCTTCAAAGCTAACGGTTACTATGTGGTGTCATAATCAAAATTACAGTCAAACCAGAACAATTTTGATAATAAGTTGTCCTTTCTAACGTTTGATGTTTTAACCATTGACTTATATATATACCGCTACTTGACGAGCTGTTCAAAATTAAAATTGTGTCACACTGACGGAAAAGGGAAAGCAAGCAGGAGAGGAAGTTAGTTTAGTGATTAAGCCGAGACGATCGCGCAGATGTGGCACAACAGTTTCTACCTTTTTCTGTTTGTCTCTGAGAGTATTACAGTGAAATTATTTGATTCGATAATGTTCATAATTGTAATGGTATTAAGAGATTAGACAACAATATAGTGAACTATATTTAGGTTAGAACCTAGAAGAAAACAGAAAACAATTTAAATACTTGAGAAAATGTATGCCCACGGAAGACTTTATTGTTCTCTGAGAGAATAATTTATACAGTATCGAATGAAATTCGCCCTTTTTGTAAAAATGGTATTATCTAATAGTATTTATTAAAACAATTCTATTTTTTTTTTCCGCTATTTGTATATCTATTTTAATTATATTTGATTATGTATGTCGGCATATCGTACTCGGTTGTACTGCTCCCTCTTGGGTAAATCTATTAAAGAGTAAGCGAAAAAAATGATATTTCAAGAGTTCTGTCATTATTTATATTATTATTATATACATATATCTAAAAAAGCAGACACGTAGGTCGGTTCTAAGACGCAGGCAGACCACATAATAGTTTTTCAGTCGTGCTAATAAAGGTGCATGATACCGATATACTCGTGATGATGCTTGATAATATGCATAAGTTGAAAAATACTTCTTCGCATATCTTTCGAAAGTCAATTTTTATGCTTTTCGACTCCATGGCACGCTCAAAGGAACCCTCGATGGGAATAGTGAACCTCCATTTCACCAACAGCAGGTGAAGCAGTATACCTGGCAGTAATATGGAGCTTGCTACTATACCGTAAGTCTGCCGATCACTGGCTCTTGGACTAATAATTTACTTATGTAAACAAAGTGCACGTGTAAATAATAATGCCTCTTTATGAGCAAATACACAAAAAATGACCGAATACATTAAGAATACAAATAAATTGCTACTTTTAAAAACTGTCAGCTCCTCTTGGTCGCTCTCATTCGACTAAATGAGTTGTGGACAATTGACCGTAACTTATCGCGAAAAATCTCAGTACCGGACAGCACGTCAAGTAGTGAAAGTGTAATTTTTTTTTATCCTTCAAAAATGTTTATAAATAAAAATAAAATGTTGCCGTCAATATATGGTTATTGATTGTATAATTAAAGAAAACCAATTGACTTATAATATAATAATATACTTTAAATAGAGTAGATTTTGATTTAATTCTATTTTTAAATTTTAAATACTTATATTATAAAAAAATATTGAAATGAAATGAAAATTTCATTTAATTTTAAGAATTTGTTTCGAATTTTGATTATTAATGTTATCTGCATTTAGCAGTTACATTTATAAAACATTGCAACTTAGTTTTAAGTCGATCAAGAAGATATCACAACCCGAAGGAAACTGGATTTAAAATGAATAAAGTTTCATAATCATACTATTTCCAACACTTGAGTGCTCCTCGATTTCAATTTAACAGGAGACTTACTTGAATAATATTATATTTGCGTTTGTCTCTTATAATAGTTAATAATATATTTTGATTTGATGTTACCATTAAAATAAATAGTAAAACGGTCTAGCTGATATTAATTGTTGTTTGGTAAAATTCAAGCTATTACTTATAGTAACAAGCGCTACCAACCATACGGTTTGGTGATTGGGGTTTATGTAAGCCCGTATATGTAGGTACCACCCATTCATCATAATATTCTACCACCAAGCACCAATACTTAGTATTGTTGTATACCAAGAAGGTTTGAAGGGTAAGTGTTCCAGTGTGATGTAAGGAATGGTTAATTTTTTTTACGGCACCAATGTCTGCTGTCAGTTGCGATCACTTATTCGATCGTTTGGCTGTCCGCTTACATATGCCATTAAAAAATACTCTTAAGTGACTTATATCTGTCATCTCGCTCTTCACTTAAACTCAAATTCCTTTATTCATTTATGGAAGCAGTACAATTACTGATTAATAGTCAAAAACTACCACCGGTTCGAAAAAGAAAATACACTGACCTGAGAAGAACCGGCGAAAGAAACGGCGGGTTTTTTCTTATTGTCAAATTGATTAAATACATATATTGAATATGAATAGAAATAGCCAGGAGGCGATCGTTTCATTCCCAAGGTTTACTATCAATCATAAACTCACTAATTTTATAAATAACCTTTCGCACACAAGCGTTCCTTAATTTTTTTTAAATTTGGCAACAGAAGCATTTTAAACGCTTTCTGGGACTTCAAGTCAGAAGCATACAGCAATATTGTTTAACGGTAGAATAACTGATATGTGGTTAATACCTAGCCAGACCTAATCATGTAGTACGGTCTATTACCAGCGTTACTTAGGTAGTATTAAAGCCCAATCCACTTTAAGGTCCTTTAGATTAAGGATAATTAAAACATAATTCGATTCTAAAATTGAATTTAAAATAACGATTGTTTCAAGTAAGAATATAATATTAATGTGTATTTCATCTATACTCAATACATATAATAAAATTGGAGTGTCTGTTTGTAATATTAAAATGACCGCTTATTACTAAACGCATATGTATGTATACACGGTACATAATATACCAAAATATATATTTTTTTAAATTTTTGTCTGTCTCTCTGTTCAGGCTAATATCTGGAACGGCTGGACCTATTTTGACGTCACTTTCACAGGCAGATAGCTAATGTAATAAGGACTAACTTAGGCTTAAAAAATAACTTTTTTGTTAAATTCAAACGCGCACGAAGTCGCGGGCACAGCTAGGTCGAAATATATAACGTAAGATTAATGAGTTAATCTTTCGATAAAATATTAATATTATATTAATCAATTCCAGTGATTAAGGGTAGTTGAATGTAAATTTAACTGCTGGTTATTTTTGCATATTTTATTCGAGTAAAATTTTATTTAATTTCCACTGATTAAAATCGGTATTTAAAAGAAGATTCTTTTTACAAAATAAATCAATTGTTGTTTCACGCCAAAAAACTTCAAAGGATAGATAAATATTTGAGATTAGTGTAATAAATAAATACAGGGATTCCTGACACTTTTTCTCTTTAGAATCTACATTCCAAACCCCTAGTAATTTCAATTCAATTGTAATTTTTCTTGTAAAATACAAATTCAAGTGGGCATTGTAAGAGCTTATTTAAATAAAGTACCTATTTCCCATTGATTTTATAATGACATTAACTCGAATACTTATTAATATTCTAACGATCACATAACTTATTTTTTTATTCAGAAGTTTTTCAGCGAAAAGTGATTTAAATAACTTAAGTCGGATATTAGCCGCTTCAATATGCTTAAAGGGAAGTCAACAGTGATGAAGAGATGAGTTCAATTTCCGTATCTTTGCCGTGTCGATGAATTTGTAAGTGCTTTAAAACTTGTAGAACATTTTATTTTCTTTTGATTTTTTTGCTTTGATTGGCTTAATCCTATCATAATCACTTTATCTGTTCTGCATGATTAATATATTAGAAACTAGCTGAGCATATTTATTTTCAAATGCAAATGGATGATGTAACACCACTGGAAATCCTTAAAAAGGTTTTAACAAGAGCAGCCCTGGTTCCATAACATTTCCTCAGTTTACTACAGCACATCGGTGAAATGCATCCAAATCTGCTAAGCTAAGCAATATAAATATAAACAGAAAAAAGACAATCATTCTAAAAATCATATTTATATGATCTTTGCGTTAATTATTACGTATCCATGCAATAATATGTATTAATAAAGTACATGATCCGAAATATATATAGTATAGGATTTTAATAAATTGAACTGATAAATAATTATTCGAGACACGAGAAATTCGGTTTTACTATCATTAAATTAGTATTTGTATTGATTTAAAATTGTTTTTCGTGAATTTTTGTTCGCTTCAAAGAAGTATCTTGTACAGTAAACGTGTTTTGTATGTAGAGCGATAAAATTTGATTGCTGTGTTAGTTAAGTGCGATGTTTTACATAATTTTTTCGTTTTTATCACATAAACCAGGACTTCTCAAATTTTGTAGTTATGTATTAATACAGTACATAATGAACAAATTCAGATAGTTTAACATCTGTATTTGCACACTTTTTTACGTTTGGCAAAATACAAAATTCGGTCATATCCTTTATATACTTTTATCTATAAAAACTTGTGTTAAAATAATTTTTCAATTAAAAATGCTTTCAATTTGTATTTGTATGATATAACTATAATTTTTTATATTGTTAGGTGGGTGCAAAATTGTGCTTACGTACATAATATACTTTTGTTACTGTAAGTTAGTGTGCGTGGATATTTGTATTTAAATACACACGGATGATCCTCACCGTTTCGGAAAACAGCCTCCAGTGAGAAGAAAAGGTGTATACAACATTTACCTTCAAAAATATTTTTGATATAGTTTATATAATCAAAACTAACCTATATAAAATCAAATATTAATAACTAAATAATAATTTAAATTAAGACAACAAAGATAAAATACTGTACTGAGGAATATAAAAGCAAAATAGAAAATTTAAAAAATAAAACACGAAAGTTAAATATATTATTCGAAGACACGTCATTAAATGAATTCCTGGATTTGTTAACAGGTGTATATTTGTTGTTGTTGTTTTATACATCCACTACGAGACTCGGGTGTCAGTTAGTATCAAGATTGTATAAATAAAATATATAATTATCTGTCACCCAATACCAGTCGACCTTTTAAAGGGCTTTTTAAAGACACTGACAAAAATAATTTTTCCGAACTCTATCAACAAATGATACCTTTTCTGTACGAACTTTTCGCCTCCATTTCAAGCCCTTTGGGACTTAATTTTGCCGAAACTCTTTTCCTAATCCTCACTCTGATATTGCTTCGATATAAAGAGCCGGTTTGCCAATATTTTGCTAAATGCTTAGAGCTCGTGCTACATACCTACCTGCGACTTTCTGTGGATAAAATGTTTTAACTTATGATAATTAATTAATATAATATTAATAAATATTAGATCAATATCACATTTCATTTTTTTTTATTCGTTAAATTATTTTTTTTTATTAATGTGAGAGGGTGCCTTTTATTTTACTATTTTAAAGTATGTAATTAATATAAATATTTTTGATGTTTTTCCTACTTCTATACTGTATATATTTCGCAGAATATTTAATCTGTATACAACCGCATGTTTCGTATATTTTACCCATAATGTATACTCTCAAAATTTAAGCAATGGATAAACAATTTTACGAATTCAATTCAACAGTCATAATATCTTTAAATTTGACTTTTGATACAATATATTAAAACCATATTGAAAAGATCACCAGTTACCCAATAAAATATGTTCCAACTGGCTATGTTAGAAAGATCGCAAAAAGTATTTGAAGTTATCCGTTAAGTGAGTTTAAATAAAACGTTTGTCTTAAATATTCATACAAATTTAACGAACAATATTATTTAGTAAGTATATCAAAATAAAATATAGTAAACGGGAAATCTAAAACAAAATCAGTAAGCTTTAATTATGCATAATATACTCCTGATAGTTTTTCAAAACTCTTGTTGAAACTTAATTATATTTACTAACGATCTACGAAGAAAATATAATTATGATTAAGCCTAGGGTTAATTTTTTTATTCAAAATAGCTAGTCAGACGAACAGGTCATCTGATGGTAAGTGGTCACCACCTATAGACGTTGGCACTGTGAGGAATATTACACATGCCTTAAATAACGCCACCGACATTGAGCACTAAGATGTAATGTCTCCTTAGTCTGTATTTATACCAGCTCATTCACCCTCTAAACAGGAACACAACTGTATTGCTGTTTGGCGATAATATATCCGAAGAGAGGTCGCTGCGAATGGAAACTTTCAAAAAGCCCAACCACCAAATTAAGTTGGTCTCATCTTCAACTCACGGCAATAGATAGAAAAATATTTATCTACGCAAAGAGTCATTTTTCCGTATCACAACCGAATCGTAAAATGTATTCGCTAAGCAAACAACTATCTTACTTTCAGTTCGATGAGCAGAAACGATCTCATACAAAGCATTGATTTACACTAGACTAGCTACATTTATTCCAAACTTTCTTAACGATCCTGCCACTTGTGGGTTTTAATATATAAAAAAAACAGTCCAATAATTAATAAACTCAATTTATAATATTCAGACAGCGTAACGTTGTGGTAGGAATTATTTAAAAGACGAATGCGCTCCTTTGGCGCGTCCCACCCATTTTATACAAAAAATATTCGGGAGTCCGTTTACGAAATAGTTAAGTTATTGTTTGTAGTGTAATTTGATAATATGACGATTAAAGAAATTATTAATAATGAATTATAGACATAATAAGGTATAGGTAAATAAATCACCAATATATCACTGGGTGCCCAAGTGCTACTTGTTAACAATAGTTATTCGTATTTTTTTGAATCGTCACATGAATTAACTATGAGATTTATTGTGTTCTCTTAATCTTCGGATACAGATGGAATGACACCAATTAGTTACTATGTGCTTAACCTGTTGATACAATTAATCTCTTGCTCGTTGAAGGATAAGTGTAGGGACACATGTACGAGTTATATGAAGTTCTGCCACCCGTATTGTATATGTTTTGTGAAGCACTACCAGCAAATTATCTCTTCACACACGCTCTTAGCATTGAGTAGGTACAACATCTTTTTTCCTACTATCCATCATAAACATTTAACGGTTTTAGTAAACCTCACTTACCAAAAAGGTTTTAGGACTATTATCATAAACACACGACAATATCCTACGAGTATGTAATATAAAAATAATATTTATATTATTATAATAATAATAATTGTGAAAATTCAAAAATTAATAATTTTGGATATTCGCTATAGTAACATAAATATAAACTTTAAATTAATTAAGGTATTTTCCAAGAAAGCCTAAGCTTTTACTAGGAGAGGGGACAACAATAGCCCTACCCTAATCCCTAATAGGGGTTGTTGATTATTAAAAAAGTTCCGTATAATGTTCCATAAAATGTTGCCAGCATTTCATATTTTCAATAGAACTTTAATTTCTCTAACGATACGAATAGATTGCAATTAAAATACAATACTCAAATCAATGCACGTAAAAAAATCCTAATACAAAACTCATGTAACAAAAAATAATATTTGCCTATAAATTTAGAGTATTTTATCTAAGAACTGGGAATATAAGTAATAAAAAACCGAATCCATGTTTTTTGCAACGACCTACGCACATGATAGTACACATTTAATTTAATCAAACGTGTACTATCCTCTGTTACGTATAATTTGCGTTAAATGATTTGATTATTCTCAATTAAACTAAAATCCATTCGAGCTTTAAGAGGAAACATAAAATAAAAAGGCATTGAACTAATAATTGAACTGATTTAATTTATAGTTTTTCTTCTGCAGATAAAAATAACTAATAAAATAAAATAATTTTTAATTACCGCCTTCATGGTTTTTCTGTTTGACCTAAAGGTTGACTGGCAGAGAATGCCTTCAGGCATTAAGTCCGCCTTTTGTCCCATTAACTGTATGGTGGTCAATAAAACATTTAAATAAAAAATAAAAAAAATAACCATCGTATTCGTTTTTGAACCTCGACCAATAGCAATTCATTTAATGATTGAATAATTCTATGCTAATTCTATTGTATGAAATGCGTAATGGATACAGTACATTTTACACCAAATAATTAAAAAATATAGCTCAACAATAAACAGGCCAACGATTAAGCTTAACATTTTCAATTGTAATGTAAAGGAAGAAATACTAATACTCCTTGTATTACTATTTTTTAAATGGACATCACTAGTGTTTTATTTTAAATGATTATCTTAATATGCGGTAGATTCTTTTGGTTCTCGAATATATAGATAATGGCACTCGTAACCATATCGTTCCTTATTTATTAAGAATTATAATATTTATCAAAAGGTTATGGCATTATTCGTACTATCATTGAACAAAGTAAATAGAATGCAATATATATACAATCGGTGGAATCTTATTTCTGTTATAATATTAAATAAAAAATCAGTGTTGCCAGGAATTGACAATGAGCATGTCTCCTACACTACAAAACTCCCGACTAAAAATTATGTAATGTATCATCCAAAAATTATTTAAATTATAGTGCCAGAATTATTTTTAATCGTGGTCGATGCTACTCATACAAACCTTGTCAGTTATTTTAAAACTTTTGAAAATTTTAACACAAATTCCGTTAATCGTGACGTATTGACCATGTAATTAATCTATAATCACAACAACATTGACGTCTATTACCAGACATGAACACCTACTATTACCTACACCTAGCTTTTCCTCTACGTAACATCTTAGTTCCCAAGGTCAGAGGCTCATTGACGATGTGAGGGATGATTCATACTTAAGTGCCCATTTCTAAGAACCATGATGACCGTGTACATGTACTTGTCAATCTTAATAACTATTGAAAATAAAAGAAATAACAATAAAATACCTATACGTAATTTTCCCAATGGCAGGCAATTAGACTAAGAAGAATATAATTTCAGAGCACTTTAAATACTTTACACGAAACAATATACTCGCAATACACTTTTGGAAAATGTTATCTCAATAACATAAACATCTGTCTTAATTTTTTTTAACTCTGTGATATTCCTTTTACAATATTCACTCAATAATATTCTGATTTCAAATGGAACGCATGTATAATTTTCTAAATTGCAAGGACATGAAACTGAACAGTTCGGGATTTGCACACAAGGGAATCCGCTAATGAATGAGCGACCGACTAACCGCTCCGAAACTTTAATATAATGCATTTATACGGTCTGAAGCCAGAAAGCATCTTTTCTAACATGATATTTACAAAATTACAAAGAATATACCATTATAATAGAATACATTTCCCTGGAGTTTTAGAAAGTTACCTCTGGTATCCTAAATAAAATTAGATGTTGACATTTCTGAGATTAATATAGAAACTAAACTAAGAATAGAAATATTTAGAAACCATAAATAAAAGTTTGCACATCATTACTAGTGGCCATTCTTTGATCCAATGCGACCTTTGTTTTTATTCATTTTAAAAACGCTTTTACGCTTTTCCTGAAAAGGGGCGCTATGTGGTACTCACCGGCAACCAAGTGCAGGAATACCCACTAATAAACAGCGGTACCCTAGCCGCCCTTCGAAGGGCGCAATGGAATCATTTGTGCATACAACCGTGACGCCCCGGCGGCGGTGGGCGTGCTCATGCGGGCATCAAATTTGACCCTCATTAACAAAAACATAACATACATTGATGCGAATGATCGATTCACTCACGAAGGCGCGCCTACCTCATAATATAATCGGCGTGTATTGATTGAGTCTTAGACACTTTTGCTTAGAAGATGTCTTAGTCTGCATTCTCATGTTCTAATAATAAAGACTTGATTACTTGGTAGGAGGACTTTGTGGGAAACCCGTCTGGGTAGGTTTGGTTACTTTGTATTGTTACTGTTGTAGAAAGGCCAGTGTAACAACAGGCACAAGAGACATAATAACTTAGTTCCCAAGGTTGGTGGAGCCATCGGGTCGCCCATTGTCCATTTGTCTACATATTTCATAAACAAAGATACAAACAAGATTATATGTGTAAGTATATTTTATTATAAAGAAAAGAATTGAACGTGGAGAGGTGCGTCATCTACAATGAAATGATCCTGCTCAGCTAGACGATAAATTCTCATGATTACTTTGTTTTTTAACTTTGAAATGACGTGTATTGTCATTGGCAGTATTATCGTAATGTATGTTTGTGTGTGTGTGTGTCTTACCATAGTAGTATGTATTATGTATTTTTTAAATATTTAATAAAAATAAAAATATTAGCTTTCTGAACTATTCTATATGACTTATGGCAAATTTGATACTCCGCCGTCGTAATTTTCTTAAAAAGGGGTACAAAGTTTTTGCTTTACGTATTAATATATAGTATATTCTATCCACTTTGCGAAACACCTCACCACTAGATAGCACTAAAGCACGTTACCTTCTAACAAAGAGGAACGGTATACTGTAACAAATATTGCCATGACAACTGGTGGAGACACACTGATAGGGTACTATTTGTGTATCAGTTTTTGTTAGTAATTATACAGAGTGACTGGTGAATTACTATCAATATTTAAAGATAATAATCGGTAGGTGATTCTCATTCGAATTGTATATTAAAAAAATAGGTAATTAATTTTTGGCCAAATTTCCAAAAAATTCAATTTAAATAAATGAAGTGTGGACACAATGCCAGCGGCGCGTGCGGCGTGATGTTGTACTGTGCCGCTTACTACCCGCAACTTTTGTCTGTTCTAAGCTGGGATTAAAGAGTATAAAGAGGGTTTGGATCATGCTTGTTTATCAAAGGTAGCCTGCTACTCTGTTAACCCGTGGCGGCGATTGGACGTAGCTTAACAACCGCGCGATAACTACCTACATACCTGTTTTGTGTCGACAGCGCGATTAGGGTGTCCACACGACCCATAATTAATTACATAGATAGAACTTTTCTTAGAAGTTTATTGATATTTATGTTATATGTAATTTTTTTTTGTCGTATATTATCGTAAAATGTCACGTCCTTAAATATCAATAGTATTCAATCAGTCATGCTGTATCTATACTAATATATAAAGCGGAAGAGTTTGTTTGTTTGTTTGTTTGTTTAAACGCGCTAATCTCAGGAACTACTGGTCCGATTTGAAAAATTCTTTTTTTGTTGAATAGTCCAATTATAGAGGAAGGCTTTAGGCTATATAACATTACGCTGCGACCAATAGGAGCGCAGCGACAGTGAGAAATGTTGCAAAAACGGGGAAAATTATTCACATTTATGGACTTTCGATGCGTGCGCAGCATAAACGTTTTAAGTTACTCAAAAAATGTGTATGACAGATATATTCCTCTTTTAATAATAAAAAAAAGTCCGTGACACTATATGTCTATTTGTTAAGAGTGTGCTAGCAGGCGGGGCGCGGCGGCGGCTGAGGGGGAGGCGGGTCAGCCCCGCCGCCGCGCTCGCCACTCTCACCCGCGGGTGTAGTTCTGCGAAGTAGCAATGCACATAACGACTTAAAAAAATTAACATTCCTAATAGTTAAATTATTTATCAAAATTAGGTTTTGTTATCAGCTTATTTGCTCATTATTTTTATCGTTTAAAATCGGTTACATTTAAATCATAATATGCTGTAGTTTTAACTTACGATATAAGATAAAATTTCAATGAACATTCCTTCGTACTTTGCAAGTAAACAATTCAAACGTTTCACGGTATAAATAAGGTATAAAAATTACATTACACACGTAAAAAAGTTCAAAATGGCGAGCGATACTTTCACCGATGCAGATTAATCATCACTGAGAAAATAAATTATGCAAATAAGCAAATAGGTGAATATCGTTTAAAATGACTACACAAATAAATTTGTAGTTCAATGTTTCAAGTAATTTCTATTACGTTCAAGCATATTCAACACGGTTGTACTATAATCACCTTATGAAATAATAACACCAAAGGAGAAACAATCTAAACTTCTTATTGTTCGGTTTGTTTATCTTATTACGTTTAAGTTAATATTGTTTGTTTTCAACCGACTTCAAAAAGGAGGAGGTTATCAATTCGTCTGTATTTTTTTTTTTTATATGTCTGTTACCTCATAACTTTTCACTGGATTTTGATAATTTTTTTTTGTTTGAAAGGTAGTGCTTCCCGTGGGGCCCCATTTTAATTTTATCCTGTTACGATGATGGTATCCTTATGAAAACGATATAAGTCTTAAATGTGCATTATGTATGTGCGCGATAAATAGGTGAATAACTCAGAATTGTGCCAACCAATTTTAATGATTCTTTTTTTATTATAAAGGATATACTTCAAGGGTACTATGGTGAAAGTTTGGTAAGGTTCTGAGCATAGGATCCATGACAAAGTAACGGTTCGGAAGGGAACGGAACAATTCTAAGGAGCACGTTAGCGATACTCGGCCGAATCTTTTAGAAACAAAAATTTTGACAAAAAAAAACCGACTTCAAAAGAGAAAAAAAATAATATGCTCTAAAAAGTAAAAAATAATTGCTTATTATTCTACAACTTAATAATCAAGTAACTTATTCTACTTACCAATATGTAGGTACGTTCTGTGTTTCCACGCAAGGAGATAAGTATGTACCTACCCACTTTAAATCTAACTTAACACAAACCTATGAATAACAAACAATGATCACAATATTTTTTAGATTTATACTATGTAAAATGAAATTAAAAATATTTAGACTATTTAAAAGTCAGCAAAGTTATTACGATAATATATTATAGTTAAAATTATTGTTATTTTTGGAGGCGGTGTCAGCCAAGGTAGGTTTGTAAATATATGATATACTCCAAATTTGTAAATCTGGTCTATCGATAAATACACTTCTTCTTGATGTTTTTTTAAACCCTATACGTACATAGTGGTCCTATATAATGACAGAAAATTGGAATCAAAATTGAGTGTTTAAGCAAACGTGTCTACCGTCAGGTATTACAATTCATGAACTTTTCTCCTAATCCAAGACAAAGAAAAGTCATTCAGATTTACTATTACATTTCCTGTTGAACGTTTTGTTTGTTTTGGCAGAGTATGAATTTTGTTTGTGATTTATTTATTTACAATTGACTTTTTCTTTTGTCTTACATCCAGATGTCGATACACCTGCATCGAATTGTTAACAAAAAAAATATTCGCAATCGTACACTATTGTACAATATTTCTTTTATGTTTAAGAAAAGGGTTGTCATAATTGACCGTATAACAATAAGCAATAAAAACACAGATGTTGGTAATTTATTTAGACAAACTTTACCGGTAATTTTAAGAGGAACTAGAGCAGACATTGTAAGGTCTTGCCTTAAAAGTTCACCGTTATGGAAATTTGTCCATACCTTAAAACTATCTACGAATATGAGAGCACATTTGGGGGGAGGAAGTACAAATTTTCCTTCAAAGTTACTTTTAATAGGAGATGGAAAAGTACCTCATTCTGAAAATAAAATTGAAATTGATCGCGATTTAGGAGAAAAAGTGACTAGCATAGAGGATTTAATATCAAAAGTTTACCCTAATATCGTCGAAATAGAAAATAAAGATTACCAATGGATGTGTCAAAGGGCAATATTGGCGGCGAGAAATAGTAGCGTTGACGAAATTAACGACCTAATTTTAACCAAACTTCCAGGCGATATAACTACCTACACATCTATTGATAATGTAATGGATCAAGAAGATGCTGTCCATTACCCACAAGAGTTTCTCAATTCTTTAAACCCGAGCGGCCTTCCACCACATTCCCTGAAGTTAAAAATAGGTGCTGCGATAATTTTACTCAGAAATCTTAAACCACCAAATTTATGTAACGGGACCCGCCTTCAAGTAAAATTCCTTCGCAATAACGTGATCGTTGCAACAGTTTTGACTGGTCCGGCAGTTGGTCAAACAGTGCTTATACCTCGCATCCCAATGATTCCAAATGATTTACCTTTTAATTTTAAAAGAATTCAATTTCCCATTAAGTTATCTTTTGCCGTAACCATTAATAAATCACAGGGCCAAACATTTAAACACGTAGGAATCGATTTACGTCAAGACTGCTTTTCACACGGCCAACTATATGTCGCGTTGTCAAGATCGGGTTGCGGGCAAAATCAGTATGTTCTTCTACCACAAGAAAATAAAACTAAAAATATAATCTACGCTAAAGTACTGTAAAACATATTATTAAATCTTATTGACGATTATAATAACAAAAACCAACGTGAGCAATCAAACGATAATCATGATAGTGTTTCCGACAACTACGCGAACGAAGTCGCGGGCACAGCTAGTATTTTATAAATGTCCGTTTACTGCTATTATTATCAAGAAAACACACTCATACACAGTTAATCCAAAATTATATTTATTATAGCAATGCATACAATTCTGAACTCTGAATTGTATTCTTAATTCAAAATTAATTATCTTTTAGAATATATAATAATACGATGAAGCAATTGTATAAGCTTTATAAACCGGTTTCCACAAATGTCGACGTCACTACTCGAGAATTGTGAATGCAAAGTTATTCAAGAAAATGATAATAGGAGGATCTATTATAATATGCCTTTGTTAATCTGTATTATAAATTATAGGAATAGTTGTGTGTATAAATTCAACCCAATCCTGTTAAACTTAACTATATACTATATTATCTTTTGGTAGGAGGGGTCTCTCCCAAAAGATACTAAAGTCACGATGTATTCTATATAATTATATTAATATAATAATGTATACCATTCACGCCTTTTATTTGTAACGCTTTATGCAAGCCCGACTGGGTAGGTACCACCCGCTCACCAGGTATTCTACCTCCAAATTTATGATATCATTAGTAAGGAGCATAAGCTGAATTAACTACACAAAAACACAGGGGATAGCAACAGTGTTTTACATATTTGAGGGCGTGTTCAACAAGTATTGCTAATGCTTAATATTGTTGCGTTTTAGTATTCAGCTTGCAAGATTTGAACTGAACAAACTGTAAAAATTGGTATTACGTAGAACAAGAAATCAATTATAAAATTAATATATTAAACAAAACAGAGTTTTCATAGAAAGATATCAAGATGTTATGTCCCCCTCTACATCAAAAACATTAACGTTCAGAAATTCCAATAATATATCAATTTTATCAAAGACGCAGGAATTCGAGACGTAAAAACTTGCTTTGACGTGACTTTCTTGTAAATTTTAATATAGTCGATTTATATTACAAAAAAAGCATTAAATTTTCTCTTACGATTTTTTTTTTCTTAAGAAAAATTGTTTCAAGGTGATCCGGAGTATACTCATGGAACGTATTGAAGAACACGCCCTCAAATCTGTAAAACACTATTGTTTTCCATGTGTTTTGTGTATTTAATTCAGCTTGTGCTCGTTTCCAATGATATAAAATAAGTAAATGAAAACTATCCACACAAGAAATACCGACATTTAAAATCAATATAATAACATAATCTCAGTTTGTGATATTATAATCAGACTCTGATTGTAATTTATTGAAGTAAGCAAGAAAGGATTAATTGCCATTAACCAGGGACTTGAATTGAATAATAATTAATTTGGAATGGTGCTATATTAATCTTAATAGACGAATTATTGAATAACTGTTAAATTTTCATCAGTGGTAATTCCTTTGATTATTTTCTATGATCGATTTAATTGAAGGAGAAAGGGTAAATATACAACTTTGAACTTGAATAATTAAAGTAACAGCAAAAGTATTAAATAATTTATCTAACAAATGATTAATATTTATATCGATGCTGTATTTTGTATTACATTTATTACATTAGCAGCCTGTAAATTTCCCACTGCTGGGCTAAAGGCCTCCTCTCCCTTTGAGGAGAAGGCTTTGAGCACATTCCACCACGCTGCTCCAATGCGGGTTGGTGGAATACACATGTGGCAGAATTTCGTTGAAATTAAACACATGCAGGTTTCCACAGATGTTTTCCTTCACCGCCGAGCACGAGATGAATTATAAACACAAATTAAGCACATGAAAATTTAGTGGTGCTTGCCTGGGTTTGAACCCGAAATCATCGGTTAAGATGCACGCGTTCTAACCACTGGGCCATCTCGGCTCTCGTATTTTGTATAATTATTAATATAATATTTTGTATAAAGAAATATTATTATTTAATTCTTTATAGGATTGTCGTCCGAGCTCTAGTTTCACGAAATTGTAACCGGTAGTTGGTACCCGCAAGACAGGCTTGCGGTAAACAACGTTTTCCACTGGATGTTTTGTGACTATGTACATTTTTCATGTTAGTAAATTTAGTTTTATTTTATTATCTTTTATAAATATTAAATATTTAAAGAATTGTTATCGGAAGTTTGACAGTAATATAAATGTAAATAATTTAGTTAAATGTGATTGACAAAATAAAGGCTTAATTATACAAGGCCGGATTATAATTAAAAAATTAAAGCCTAAAACTATACAAGGCATAAATTCGGCCTCACATGGAGTACTGCTCTCACCTCTAGGCGGGTGCTCCCCAGTACGAGTTTCTACCATTTGACGGTAATAAACGCTGAGCGACTAGGGTTATTATGAAGCCCTTTCCAACCTTCTTATTTTTGGACTTTGCGTAGAAATGTTCGATCACTCTGCATCTTCTACCGCGTTTTTCAAGGGGAATGTTCCGAGGAATTTGAAATAATCCCGGTTGCTGAATTTCACCTTCGAATATCGCGTCAAAATGCAAATTTTCATCCGCACCACCTAGATGTCCAAAAGTTCAAAACATCGTGAATTTTTGGATTCTATTTAAGGCATTTTCTGCCTCGCAAAACTACTCTGTGGAGCCAGCTTTCGCCGCTGATTTTTCCGATACCGATACGACTTGGAACATTTATGAATACATTTATGAAAGGCCGGAAACGCTCAAAAGAATTGCCTGTGTACTGCGTTACTTGTCTTGCGTTGTTTAGCAGTAGCAACGCCAGATATTTAATAATTCCTATAAAAGTACTAAAAAATGTTATATACGTTTAATACAAAAAAAACCGCCTTCAAAAAACTCAAAAACTAAAAAGCAGAAAATAATTGGTTTCATTTACATATGATTTCCTACCCAAACCTATAAACTTACCATTTATCAACTCACTCTACAAACTTAATACCATGTACACTAATAACTTATAAGCTTATGAGTATAATGGTAAAAGACGACGTAAACAACATTTCAAGCATAAATACGTAGCCTCTTACGAAGTGGTTACTATTTTGTAGAACAATGCATACTCCGCATACAACAGAATTATGATGTACAGCTCCAGTGAAATTCTCATGTGTCATCCTTTATAGGTAGACGGTGTATGGACAGGAAAGTAAACTATTAACTGATATTGATATTACCCGCTTAGTCCATTTTGGATTATTTCATAGTATCATTATTTATTACTTGTATTCATTATACTCATATTATAGAAATTGTATTAATTCTCCAAATAAATATGGCGTACATCACTCGTCAGATATTTGGTATCTATCACAGTGACAGGCAGTCAGTCAAAGCATATTTGTCAATTGAACTATCATTCAAACTGCAATTCGAGCTCAAGTTGACTTAAATCTGAAATGACAATCACTTCAGATAAATTCAGACAACAGACAACAACTACCTTCGCAAACAATAATACAGTGTTTTGAAATGAAAGCAAGAAAATCAGCCAGTAGCTTAGACTGAGGTCCTGAAACTATTTTTACACAAGCTCCATTAGCATAATCCTTCATTGTTTATATTTTTATATTATTTTTTCGATTTAAAGTTGTTTTTAACTTAATGGCATTATGAATGTCTGCCTTTGCATACTTTGTGCAAATAAATAAATCACTTTAGAAAATTTCTTATACACAATTATGAAATATAAAATAAAGTTTAAAACTCGAAGGATAATACAAGCAAGATCAATGTGCTCCACAATAAAGTTTTTCTCGAGTTCTTGTCACTTCCACAACCCTCAATAAATTTTAAATCAAACGTCCTTTGAGAAAAACGGATCTAACAAGTGTGTTGACAAACATTTTTTCTTCTTTTATTTTAAAACTCTCTTGATTGAAACTAAAACACTTTTTATTAATATAGTTAACATGATAGACGTTGTCCTATCAAATTTTCACTTATTACAAACAACTTTTCCCAAATGTCCCTAAATTAAGGGCGACTTTTCCAATTCTCCTTTTCCTCAAAATCTAATACGGACAAACGGTTCAGCCGTTCTCAGGTGATGCGCTTACAAACGATAATTTTATTGTTATTAAGGTGATATTTCATTTTGAAATATGAAAATTAATGTTGAAATTTAACACAAATATATCTTTATCATGAATTAACTCGAAATCAGTTTTTTTTAATCTAATAATCACCACCGCCAAAGGTACAGGTGTACAGCAAGAAATATTAACGTCAATGAGCTAACAACGTTGGGAACTAAGATGTTATGTCCCTAGTGCCTATTGTGACACCGACACAATCACTCTTCAAACCAAGTAAGTTTTACTGTTTCGTGACCAGACAGCATTACACAAAACACTACTAAGATTCATTTATTTATCCAACCTACTTTTAAAGTAATCCTAAATAAACAAAATATATAAAAATAATAAAAAAATTGGGTTTTTATTTCACTACAAACTTTGAAACGAAAACATAGTTTCACGTGCCGTATTGAGTTTCGCTGAGTAGGTTTTTAAAAATGCAATACGTGTTCCTTTGACAACTTGTTCGAGCTTCAGAAACGAAATAATTTTTCAAGTCTAACGTTCGGAACATTAGATTTGAAAATTATTTACATCCACTTCCGTTTTGACAGCCATATGTAAAAATCGCATATAATGGTTATCTAAATATAAATCTTCTGAATACTTTTTACCTTATGCGATTGATTAATTATCTGTGCTCGTTTGACATATGTATAAATATTATTTGAGAACACAAATAATAGACTATTTAACAATGCGAAAAATAAAGTATCAATTATTGTAATCAGTATACATTATGAGTTTAAAAATCATTATTTATTAACGAAAGTTTAAAATAATAATTAATTTATTCAAAAATCCATAAATAAAAATGCATTTTTTTAAACGTTTGTTACGTGACACAAAACGTTCTTAGTTGGTCGGGTTTATGATGACTTCACTTGCTTGTTAACCTCGTTTGCCTACTGTATGTGAATTATATGTGCCACAGATTACAATACAGGCAAGTGCCGTCACCGACCCCGTTGCGCGTTTTCTCGCGCTATTTAAATATTGAATTTTTAATTTGATATTTTTCGGCAAATATGTACTAGATTTAAAAAACACAACTTTTACTGGGTTCCTTAATCTCTAAAATATAAAATGGATTTTAAAAACCAGTCAAATAGCCTATTATTAATTCACTACTAACTGAAAAAGCGAAGTTGTCGTATATATAAGTAATATGTTGTGATTACACCATTTTTTTTTATGTTATGAGAATACTATGAGCAATGTTGTATGGTGGTTACCTGGTGATGAGTAGTAATATTCGAATACAAGACTTGACTCAGCAAGACTTCCAATCATAGGATGTAAATATTACTTTTTCTTCAAACTGCAAAATAGCGATACATATTTGATTGATTAATGTTTGGCAGTTGAATAATTGATGAGCAGGTAACGCACTAACATCGGACTTATTTCAGTTTCATGAAAATCCATGAATTACCATTTTTATGATTTATTTAATCCGAAAATATAAACGTTTGAACTATTCGTTATTTTTTCTTTACTAATTATAAGGCTTATACTTGATCACAATCAAACTCAGATTCGTAAGCTAAGAATTGGTGCGAATGGGTAAAATTGATGACGTAAAGTACACTCTCACGTCGTGTAACTGTCCTCTAACTTATATATTTTTATTCTAAATTTCATTCAATAATGGTGTTAATTTTATTTGTATATAATTAAAAAAGTCCTTGGTCCTTTTCAAGACCTACTAATAATACAATAATTTCAAATGCAAATCCTCCAAACCGTGTTGGAACAGCATTATAGGAACCAATAGGGTAAATATTAGATATTTAACTTTGTGTTCAGCTCATATCAATGTTACTTATCACTTAAATAAAACAATAGCCTTTAATTGAAACACCACAATCAGTAATCGCAAAATTTGTTTCTATATAAAGTTGTGTATGAAAATCTGGACTATATTTAAACAATAATAATGAAATACATGTTTCAATATAAAGTCTATTAACTTCAAATTGTTTTTTCAAAGTATCGCATTCCATTAAAACAGAATCAGTTAGCTGTATCGTTCACTCGTGAAGTCTCGAGTGGATTCCAACCGCATTAAACAAATAAATAGATAAAAAAAACACGCGGGAATACTTGTCGCTCTTGAAAGAGAGTTAAGCGCGAATCTAAAATTTCATTAACCAATATAACATACTTTTTTACTCTTATAAATTTGAATATTAATCTAAATAATGGCTGAGATTTTTTTTTGATGTTCTGCCTCAACGAAGGCTTTATGTCTATTATCTAGTACAAGATATGAGCTCTTGTCGCAACAGTATAAACTTCAAGTGGAAACTGCGAAGTTTTTAAATTACATTACATTAACAGCCTGTAAATTTCCCACTACTGGGCTAAGGCCTCCTCTCCCTTTGAGAAGGTTTGGAGCATATTCCACCACGCTGCTCCAATGCGGTTCGGTGGATACACATGTGGCAGAATTTTCGCTGAAATTAGACACATGCAGGTTTCCTCAAGATGTTTTCCTTCACCGCCGAGCACGAGATGAATTATAAACACAAATTAAGTACATCAAAATTCAGTGGTGCTTGCCTGGGTTTGAACCCGTAATCATCGGTTAAACTGCGAAGTACAACTAATTATATGGTAATATTATAATTATATTAAAACTTTCTGCGAAACGCACTATCTATTTTCGTATAAGTTTTGTATATTTAATAGTTTTTCAATGAAGCATCAAAAATCGTCATTTAATGTATTAAAAATATATAATAATCATGTTAAATTTTTTTTCTACTAAATAAGACTTAATACAATACTATACTTAAGATAAAAAGCGTGAACTAAATATTTATTTATTACCAGCCGGATGTATAAAGAATTTATAATACTTGACTAACATACTCGGCAATTAAAATGGTGGAAAAGACCAAATACTGAGTTCGTTGCCGGTTTTTCTCGGTAGAATCTACTCTCCAAATCGGTGCTAGCTTTACATTAATTAACTTTTAACATCAAATGCGTCTACTAATGAATTTATGAGCCTATTTCAATATATAAAAATTTGAAATTGATTTTGTTTCGATACGAACGCACGCATAACTTGTGAATGTAAAGATCGCCTCCAAGCGAGTTCTTATTATTAAGGACAATTTAAAAAAAAACTACTAACACTTTTTACTTGACTAAGAATACAAATTGATTTTAATTTATTTTTTTAATTAATTCATTGATTACCGTTATCATCGACTCTCCTACTCTACTATTCCGATTCAATCCGTTATCAATGGGGTAACCTGAAACGATCCGAAAGAGATTAGATCAGGCCAACTTACTGCCACTGAGTCCATGAATTCTAAGCCCAGATAATCATATGAGACCTAGAATATCTAGTTTAAATATAGAATATTAGTTTTTCTCCTCTTGTTTAAAATTGGCGGTTAGAAATAATATAAAGAAGTAAAATTAAACATGAGCAGTTTTCAACATACGGTACCCAAAATAAATTCCCTCGAGCAAATATTTGCTCGATTTGCATTCCATTACGCGCTACCACGCTCGTCTAAATAATTCTTGAACATTGAGACATAAATAATAACGGCGCTGTTTGTATTTAATTTTCATTTTGACTTTATTATTTCATTGCAATATGAAAAAAATTCCACTCGCATACTAAGACTCACTGGATGTCTCATTCGTAATTGCTGAATTTTTGTTTGCTTAAACATCATCCGGTGTTTTATGAAACCGTTTTAATATTTGTTGAATATTTTCTTATACTGGTCAGCTACATTTTCTATATTGTAAAAATTTTTCGACGTCTAAAATATTATCAGCAAGACATATACAGTAATACTTTTGTTTTTTATTTCGCTATAATCTTACTTATATTAAAAAGGGTTATCAAAACATAATATAAACTCGATAAATTTCGAGCTTTTTTATAATATATGTAAGGTATATGGTGGGTAGAAGGGCAAATAGGTCACCTGATGATAAGTGGTATCCACCCCATAGATATTGCCACTAAATATTAATCACGTTACATCCAAAAAGTGCCACCGACCTTGAGAACTAAGGTGTTAAGAATTTTCCCTTATTACACTGGCTCACTTATGCCTTCAACTGCAACACAAAAATACTAAAAAATTCTGTTTGGTGAAGGAATATCGGAAGAGGGTGTGGTACTTATCCAGACCGACTTGCACAAAGGCCTAATAAACTCCTTTAGTCATATTCAATTCAAAAATTGTTTAAAACGTTTCCATGTTTATGGTTTGATGAATGATCATACTTTATGTACCATTAACATAACATATTTTTTATCTTTTTAGACCTTATCCAAGGAAAACCCTGCTACGAAGCTCATGATGTATGTCTGGCTGTCATAGGGCTGTATCGTTAAGCCGTTAGCTAATTGAAATATTCACAGAGTTCATACATCGCTATCCTCTTTGATGAAACCAATCAATGGCCTCGTACAAGTCTGAATCGAAAAGTATCCGTTTGTACATTGCAATGGATTTTCTATGGTATTGGAAGCCGGACGAACAAATGGGCCATCTGATGGTCAATGGTCACCATTAACTATAGACATTGACGCCGAATAAAAATTTAACTTTATCTTAAGAACTGAGATTATACTCACTCATGATCTACAGAATTTATTATGAGTGGGTGGTACTTAACCAGACGGGCTTGAACAAAGTCCTACCACCACGTATTGTAAAAAGCAGCACGTATTAGTTCTCGTTGATCGACTTCATTTATATTGATGTCGTCAGTGGAAAGTAAGATACGCTAATGTAAGATGCGCCAATGTAGTACTTTTCAATCATAATTTTCAGAATTATTTTAAATTAATTAACCCAGTTTTTCGGATGTGAAATGAAAACCGTCACGAAATATTATTTAGATTTTTTTTATTCGATTACATTTTCGTAATGAATATTTTTATTAAAATAGAACAAATTCATTCAAGCGCAGACTTTATTTAAACGTATTAAAGTTACTAATAGACGTTTATCGTTCGACAATCTCAATTTGGGAAGTTCATTGTAACACGTAACTGTGCCCAGTAGATTAATCTACGTATTAACAAGTTTCACAGCCTATTTAGATTTTAATAGCTTGTTCTGTACAGTGACGAAGTTTCGAACATCTTATGACACAGGTTTGATATTAATTAAACAATATTTCGCAAATATTTCGTATACAAATTTTCGACTGCTATGGTATGCTGTGAATTTTAACGGAAGATTATAGTTTAAAATTCAGGCAAGTATTACTGACTTTCCGATCGTGGATTTGCCGCCATCCGATTATGAGATTGATGGAATAGAGAGTGCATCTGTGTGTCACACACACTAGTACACTAGAATATGTCCTGCGTAATTGGCTGGTCGCCTTTGAGATTGAATGCTGTAACCGAAATCAATCAGGACGACAAAATCACTCTAAACTTAATAGACTATGTTTATTATTATATTTCACTACAAACAAAACCGTCAGCAGATGTTGTGTTCCTAGGTGTTATACACTAAAACCTCCACCGAAAGGCGCTGCATATTTTGGTATAAATTTCGCAATTTTTTTCAGCTAGGCAATTACAAAAAAAAAATACCTGCTCATTTATTAATACCGACGTGTAGACTACTGAAGTGAGACTCAGCTGCAAATCATTTTATTATTTTGTCCTAATATCTTTCTTCTTAAATTAATGTATTGTATAGTTGATGTAAAATTTTAATTGGATAAATAGTTCAGCGTGTATTCGAAACTTTGAAACAAATACAAGGAGCTCACAAATAACATGGAATACAAAGCACAGAGCGCTTTATACGCTTAAGATTTATATCTTGTTTCATAGTATCTTTTGTTTCATGGATAAGATACCTTGAAGAAATCCTTAACAAAATATATAAAGTCATATAAATACTGACATATATTAAAATACAGATGACGCTGAAATGATTGTTATTGAGAATATCAAAAAAAAACTTATAGACTTGACTATCAAAAAATAAAATATATTTACGTTTTTCTTTTTTTTTTTCGTACTAAATATAAAGCTGACTTCAAACTGGTGGTATAAATACACGCCAAGTCTATTCGTGACGTCAACGTAAAAAATATGTTTATATACACCTGCAGTCGGTCTTTCCTAAAGTTTAATGTTTTTGAGCGTTCGAATATCATAAATAATATTATAAGATTACACTACAGCTGTTACAAAATCCCTGGCTACAAATAATAGATTTATTACTAAATTTATCATTTTAAATAATTCCCACGCTTCTGCTTTCACAGTGTGAGTGTGGATGCGTTTCCTTTCATGACGCGTGACGATAACATTAACCGTGATTTTGCACAAATGCTAAATCGGAACGGAAAACAATGTGAACAGATATAATTATTAAAATTTGTTCACAATTAAGAAAGACAAAATATAATAGATTGAGTTATAATTTTATTTAATCTTCTGTAAATACTTACATAAAAAAAGACATACTTCCTTTTTAAAAAAATCTAAATCTTTAAAGTGGAAAAGTGAATAATATATTAAATGGTTTTAAAAGAGTTAAATAACTGTCGGAAATCAGTGCCAATCCTGTGAAATTTTAAACTTTTTTCCATATTATAACAGGATTTACTTCTAACGACCCATTGAGCTAACTTAGGCGCTAGGCTTGTCTGGATCGATATCGAATAGAAACGCCTCGAACACAATTGGACACAAAAACAAACCGTTGGCAGTTTCAAGTAGGAACATTATTATTACATACTTTTTAAGTAGGAACTTAGTTTTACAAAAAATGATTTGATTATACACAACAAACAATAAAATATGTTAGGAATAGTAAAATTTATTATAAAACTATACACAACAGTAGAATAAATCGATTACACATGTTGAGTAACATGTAAACAACGTGCAACATATAACATACCCATCAATGTTCAATCAGCGTCCCAATAATATAATACAACTGATATACAATTACTTAAGCTACAGATGTAAGATAATAATTAATTACGTTGATGTGACTTCAGCTTAATCTAAACGGAACA
Source organism: Vanessa tameamea (assembly GCF_037043105.1). Taxonomy (NCBI): domain Eukaryota; kingdom Metazoa; phylum Arthropoda; class Insecta; order Lepidoptera; family Nymphalidae; genus Vanessa; species Vanessa tameamea. The sequence continues at coordinate 4,053,792 of NC_087332.1, read as the reverse complement.
TTTAGTTACATTGATTAACTTTATAATAGAAATACATGTTGAATTAATTAATTATTCATACTTAAATATTATGGAATATCAAAAGTGAATTCGAAATTAGAATTACATTGAGAAATGTTCAAAAAAACGTCGAGGCGACGACGATGTCGTAACCTGACGAAATTACAAGTAATAGTATATCTTAGATTTTCGAAAAAGTTATTTTCGAACACTTACATTTTGAAAGTGCACTTATACATTGACAGCAATATACAATGTATTGTTTTCTACTAAGCAAAATTAAGTCTGTAAATGTCACACTCCTGCCGCATTCGTTCTTTGAAAGGCGCCTTGCAGTTGGGATTGGAGTTATAGTCACTTAGGGCAGTGATAGTCACACTCGATCAGATGGGCCTCCTGCTGTTTTGCCACCCATTAAAACAATTTACAGTTCAATCTGCGTACATGTAAAACAAATTAAACAAGTTATGAAATTTCTACACGTTAAATTACAATAACTGTAAAAATACTGACAGATTAGACTTACTGGACTCAGCTACAATGAAATAGAAAGATTATATATAAATATTACAACGAGTTCCTTAACTCACACCTCACACACACCAATACACAGCCATTGATATATACTCTTCGTTTTGATGTAATTTATTGGTATTGTTTTAAAAACTTAGTATACAAAATAAAACAGAAGTACTAGTCCTTACTAATAACTCATTAGGTTTTAGTTCCTAACCTGTTATAGGTTAAGTCGTTTGTATGTATCGCAATGTAAATTTAAAAAAAGCTGAGTGAACCTCATACGCCTCCTCTATCTCATCAAAAAACTTATCCCACCACACTGTTTTAAAGTATGTCGGTGCGAAAACATTTACTAGACTATTTATAATGCGACGCGATTTAATTATAAAACAAAAACCAAACGTTAAATTAAATTCAATTACTATCGAACTACATAAAACACTTTTCGTGTAACATTAGTTACTTTGTAGTTAATACATGACAAATTAATTAACGTGAACAAATTGATTTATGTTTAGTTAAATTAATTTCAATTTGATTGTAATTATTTTATCAAAATAACATTACGAGCTATAATAATAATTATTGTTAGGAATTATAATAAGGGGAAAATAATAAGGGGAATAATAAGGGGAAAATAAATAATAACGTATTAAACATAATTTAAATATTTTATTATTACATTACATTAGCAGCCTGTAAATTTCCCATTGCAGGGCTAAGGCCTCCTCTCCCTTTGAGGAAAAGGTTTGGAGCATATTCGACCACACTGCTCCAATGCGGGTTGGTGGAATACACATATGGCAGAATTTCGTTGAAATTAGACACATGCAGGTTTCCTCACGATGTTTTCCTTCAAAGCCGAGCGGGAGATGAATTATAAACACAAATTAAGCACATGAAAATTCAGTGGTGCCTGCCTGGGTTTGAACCCGAAATCATGAGTCAAGATGCACGCGTTCTTACCACTGGGCCATTTCGGCTATTCTCGGCTATATTAAGTATTAATTGATCTTAAATATTAATCTATAGTCTTATTAATTAGTAAGCGAATCCACGCAAATATCATAAATTATAAAACGATTCTGTTTAGTGGGAAGTGAAACATTAACAAGATCCAGTCGGCCCATAACCTAAACCACTTGCTCGATACACTTCTTGGTTGGTAATGGACTAGGCTCTAACGATTTATCTGTGACGATAACAGCGCTAATACCTTAAAGACCAACCTATTTGAATAAATTTCAGCAATGTGGGTTCCAGTACCGATATCGAACCTCCTAACTTTGTAAAAGTTACAGATTGTTACGAAAATCGTACATTAGGTCCTTATCTCTTAACTACTAAGCATAACATTTTGGAATACGAAATACAGCGCCTCACTCGTAGAAACGAAAATCGGAAGTCTTTTAATTTCCATGAGAAATGGAACGCTTTCCACGCGAGCCTTGATTCGCATTTGACTGGCTTTAAATGAATGCTTACGTAACGTAAAAATTGAATAAAAGGGTATTTTATGTAACTTAACTTTTTTAAGAGTTTAAGAAACACGTTTCTTTGAATGTCGCGCTGTAAAATCTTTTTAAGCGCTTACATCAGCAATGCGATTCTGTAAGAATTCTCACGAAATGTTGATAACCAACTTACAGTGATACGCGATTTTGAAACTTGTATCCTATAAATTTAATAATTATGATAGTCAAAGTCGCATAACACATGCTTACATTTCACGCTCATGTTTTGCGGTGAATTTCGAGTTTCAAGAAATTAATTGTACAATCATAATGCAATCCGTGACAGATTTTTTTTTTTTTGTAAATATTATTAAATCGTAATTGACGTGATTATTTATAAAACATTTTTCTAATTATTTCTGCTTATCATTTTACAAAACTGTTGAGTCTTGAATGGTTTGTAAGTATCTATATTGTTAATTTAGTCCTTGAAGATTACTAATAAGACACTAACGCTGCGTCGCGATTTAACTCGCATTTGACAGATTAATTAAGATATAAATAAATAATTAGACAATTACAAACAAGGCTTACACTATGTATTGTATGTTTTAATCATTTCTGTAATAATAATAATTTAATCTAAGTTATTTTTGAATTGTGTTGATAACATTGATATTATATAAGAGGGTTCTTTGACTTTTCTGTTCAATATTGTGAGTCACGTGATTTGTAGTGAGGCTTATATAAGTGATGGAAGCTCCGTACAGAATACTTTACTCTTCTGGAGCAGCAAGGTGTTAACATTTAAGGTACGATATAATTTTGTGATATAGTATAATTGTTATAGTTTGTTAAGTTATTGATGAATATATGAATTGTGTTTTTTGCAATTATCAAGATACAAAGTCAAGTAAGGTAGTTGGTGTTAATGTAAATATTAATTGATACAATATTACGATTACTACAGCTATTATAATAATTAAATAAATATTTGTGTTTCATATATAATCTTCTATTGTCTTAAAACCTTAAAATATATTAAAGCAATAAAGAAATAGAAATTATCTTAAAATATTTTTTATAGAGACTTAATACATTATGTCAGGCATAATGTATTGAGTCTCTATAAAAAATCTAACACATTCAATATGGACTCGAATTATATTCTGGTTTTTAATATGTTCATAATCTCATATGCTTTATAATATAAATATAAAAAATATAAATTAGCAGCTACTTAGGGATAAAAAGGTGAAGTCGTATTTTTATAAGCATTTAAAGCCAGCCCCTTCGCGAACCATATATTTTAATGATATTGTAACATGCACTGTCATAATGTTTTGCTGGTTAAACTACAAGTCATCACAAATGTAAATATTCATGTTATATGTGTAAACATTGGACAGAAATCATAATACATACTAAATAAACACGGTTGTCTGATATGTAACGAATACCATCGAACAGTTTCACAATGTTTGTACAAACGCATGTAGCCAATATTCACAAGCTACGGTTTCATTTGTAGCCAAAAACTTAACTTAAGTATATAGATGTAAGGTATGATTTACGATAACAAGGCATTCGGTCAAAGTTTCATTAAAATGTTCATTTCCTTCAGCGTCACATAAACGGTAATTTGTCCAGCTGAAAACAAACGACGATCGTGATTGAAATGCCATACGGCTGTTAATTTTGTCACCGAACGTGCGGAAGGAGATTTCGTTGAACACATTGTGTAAGTTATTACTAATATCGAAAGGGAGTTTGTTTGTTAATCTTTTATGTAATGACTAATTGACTGATCATTTTTTCACATTGTCACGGGTACAATAAAAGATATGATATGATGATGATATCTTAATAACCTACAGACCCCCCCCCCCTAACACATGGGTGTAGTCGTGGATACCAGATATATGTAGTAATTATGAGTCTACAAAGACTATGATACTTCTATCTCTGGACAAACATTAGTGTGTAATTTATTTAATATAAATGATTAATAACTAAATATAAGTTTTATGCGAAGTGCTCTAGCTCAACGATGTTGAGGTTTCGAGTAAGTCCTAATAAACTAAATAAAGTATTCCTTTGTAAGACATTGTACAAATTGTGCATATTCTAACGGTGCCAAATTAAATAACTAATTTCTAAGAATCGAAAGAATGATTATCCCAAGTAAATACATACATAATTATGCAATTACTGTGAGCGTCAATAGAGCAATGGATTACGGGACGTAGCGATGTAAAAAGTCGCAGGATAGATCCTGACCCCAGGGGCTATTGTCGTACCTACTCCTAACACAAGTGATAAGCTTAAAAGGGGGGGTAAATAGAAATATTAGTAATACCGTAATTAATTTAGGGCGTTGCAACATTAATTTAAAAAAAAAAAAAAATAGTGAGTATTCTATGAAGCTGGCGTTATATTCTAGTATAATAGGGCACATTAACAAGCAACAGTAACCGTTGGCTGTTGGTATAGAAGTATATTATAAATATATTCCCTTTCACGGAATTTTCAATTTGAAAACTTTGTCGTCAAAATTTTTGCAACTCTCAAATTTTACCACTTTACGCTCTCCACACGAGGGCTTAAGCTTAAATCCCCTTCTAAAAATGAACCGACTAAACTCAATAACAGGATACGGTTTACATCGTAATATATAACTTTGATATCGACAGTGGCAACATAATTGAAGCATCAATAGCGCAATAGTTTACGGGCCGCATAGCGATGCAAAATCCGTAGGTTCGATTCTGGGCTATTGTCATCCCCACTCCTAACGCAACTGTTTTCTGTTGGTACTAGTAAAATACGATAGGGATGAAGGTCATATTTGGTATATTGTGAAAGCCCACCTTGAAAGGTTACATTAACAGCCTGTAAATTTCCCCCTGCTGGGCTAAGGCCTCCTCTTCTTTTTGAGGAGAAGGTTTGGCATATTCCACCAGGCTGCTCCAAAGCGGATTGGTGGATACACATGTGGCAGAATTTCGTTGAAATTATACACATGCAGGTTTCCTCACGATGTTTTCCTTCACCGCCGAGCACGAGATGAATTATAAACACAAATTAAGCACATGAAAATCCAGTGGTGCTTGCCTGGGTTTGAACCCGCAATCATCGCTTAAGACGCACGCGTCCTAACCACTGGGCCATCTCGGCTCCTTGAAAAGTTACCTACTAATAATTTTACAGCCAAACACCTTGTATTGATGTGATCCGGCTTAAGCCAGCCAGTGTAATAATCCACGCAAACGGTATAAGAAGTGCTTCATACTTATTAAGGTTTCAGTGTTTATAGCTTAAAGTCGCAATTTACCATCAATTGGGCAATCTGCGTACCTTCCTTTATTTCCTGTCTGTTATTAATAAATATTTTGTTAGTGAAATATATCATTAAAATTTCGATAACATTAGGTAGAGAAAATCTATGCATAGTTCGTGTTTTATATATTTTTTAAAGTCACTTAACGGTAACGCCTAAAATAACAGACTGTATGTGCCACTGGTAGAAAAAACCTTCACTGCTTAGTCTTGCGCGTTTAAATCCAATCAAATAGTACAAAATTGTTCTCGTGAACAACAGTGAACAAAAACATCGTAAAAGAAATCTGGATCAAATACTACATGTGTTACCAACCCGCATTCGAACAGCATGGTGGAACACATTTTCAAACCTTCCCGTGAAGGAGGGAAGAGTTTAAAAAGTATATACCAATAAATACTTGAATCATATGTGCTTCATTAATATCATTTTGAAGTTGATTGTATAAAAGGAATATAATACGTAATACAATGACAGATCAACACATTTAAAGGGAATTTGATCGTATATTTATACGCTTTAAGTAAGTTAGTTTTATACAAGTGAGCTATATCATACACTTGTATGAAACTAACGAGCCAATATGTAGACAAATCTCGTATCTAATAATCTGTATTTTAGCGTTGACTCGCAATTCCGATCCTCTGAGCGAAAAATGAACCAGCGTTCTCATCATCAGTGAAGGCAATGAGACTAGGTGTTATCCTTTTAATAAGGTTTTTGTATTACTAGGTTTGAACTGCAAAGGCAACAAAGTCATCATTTGCAATAAGAGACAAGAGGATTCGTATCGTCATATACTTCTACCAATTTCTAAAATGAAAATTTCATATGATAGAGAAAATATAATTTAGAGTTATTATGACTTTGAGATTTGATCCGTTTATACCGAATACGAACGAAAAGTTATATTAACATAGAGGAAATAAATTTGATGTCCTTCACGCCTAAAAAAATATATAAAAAATATAAATATAATATTAAAAAAAACATATAAAAAATATACGAGATATTCTTTAATAAAATCTGTGTTTCTGAATGAGATTTTTTTCACATCAAATATCAAAAGACGAAAAAAGCAGTCACATTGTATTCTCAATTTATAAACGTTTTGTTTAATATTTAGAAGCCGACAGTAAAAATAGCGTTACAAGCGACTTGAAGAATATCATTTACAAGAAACAAAGGGAAATAGAAAAGAAAAATGATGTGAACAAAACTATAATAGAGACAGATTGTTTTGTACATGCGTATGTATGTCTATCTAAGGAGGTGTTACGCGTCGTTTCATTCGCGTTTAACGTGACTGATACGAGACCGTTGATCCTAGCGTAATGCTCGTAGTCTATCCTCGGTAGTTTTCTTAAAAGTCGGACTGATTTAACTTAACCAGCACGCTTAAACAAAAAACTCCTTAGCTTTACAATATAAATATAGATGACCAATACTATACATTTTTTAATTTGTTAAATCATCATTTTAAAATATCTACGCAGGACCAAAATTATAGACTAAATTTAAACATTATCCAACTCAATTTGTCTTTCTTAACAATGGTTTATATTTTATATGCAGTTAATAATAAAATTTAAGGCTAATGACATAAACAAGTAAGGCATATACTAGACAAAATTATAAGTTTAATAAATGAAATAAAAAAGCCGGTATATTAAATAAAACAAAAACAATAACTAATGGAAACTTGATTCTGAACCTATGATATCTGTATTCAATTTAATTTTTTAAAATGTCCATTTTTAAGTGCTTCTAAGAGTCTTGGATATGATTTTACAATTAATATTTTTCATATAAAAATATCTAATTTCTAAATTTCAAGAGGCTACTGCGTCTCAGAAACCGTTAACTTCTCATATAGACTTTTACGAGTTCTTAGAAGTTTTGATGCCCTGAATGTAAGGAAAGGTCGGAACTTTAAAGAGAAGTAATAACTTTATTTAGAGAGAACGACGTGTCTAATAGGATACGTCAGATACTTACTTTCCTTTATGGCTCCAATTAGGTGGAAAAACTATTGTTCGAATGAAAATATTTTTTTCGAAGCTAAAATCGTCTCACTTGTAAAATGTTAAATTATTTTGCCGTAAAGATTATTTTATTTTCATTTGTATCGTTAATTTCGTTTTTTTTTTTAATACTTCTGGAATATACATATATCACTAAATATACACAGACATTCTTCCAACGGTACACAATCAAACGTGACAAACTCAAAAAGTGAAACAATTCACAATTTCCATTCTTTCATTTTTATGTTTTACTAATGTGCTACCTCATTCTAACATTTAGCCATCCTACACTTCAACAGAAACTTCGATGAAGTGATATCCCGAGCAAAGCGTTAAGTATCTTTCGGCCTACCTTACAAATCGATAGCAATCGTTAAAATTAATGAGCACCTGAGTTTACCTACATTGATAGCTATGGAGTACCACAAGGTTCCAATTTGGGGCCTATGTTTGTTTTGATATACATCAGTAACATTAAGCAAATGGATTGACAACGTGAACTCACCCTGATTATTTTAATTGAGATCCTTGATACATGAAATTTTATCTCAGGAGTTCGTGATTCCAATCCAATATGGTAATAAACCATACATGAAACTAGGGAAATATAATACTACCACAATACTTGTATTCTTCTTCGAACACTAATAAACAAAACTCTAATAATTTTAGTTCAGTTCCTCAAATATACAACTAGTTTTTTAATTACTCTGAGAAAAGGCTGTTTTTTTTTTTTGAGAAGCAAAATAAACACCTGTTTATCTTTATAGGCATATTATAGTCTCGACTGAAATAAGAAACCTGTTCTTTCCAATAAACCATTCAATCGATGTGTCAGAACATTTCTTCTTATACTTAAAAGATAATTAATTTTAAAGTTTTTGTTAATAACTAAGTTGTAAAGAAACATTTTTTCAGACGAATAATATATTTTCAACGTTTCGATTATTATTGTTACTCAGTTCCTATTAAACTATTTTTCGTAGCGCGACTACAAATTTTCTACGGCGTAGCGAAGTAAACAATTTAAAGAATCTGATTTTGTGTATAATATTTTTATTTTAGGCATTGTTCATTTCCAATATTTTCATGAGAAAAAAATATAAAATAATACAGTCGTGTTCAAGCTAGAAATCGATGGTTGTATGCCTTTTTGATATGGATGACATTTTGATTCAAACGACAATTGAGTTAAACTTTATAAAAAAAAAAATTGTTTATATTGACACTGATAACTTCAGTTCAACTAATCCGATTGTTTTTTACTTTTCAATGAAATATATACACGTTTGTAATTCCCATGTATTTTATCTAAAATTGAAATCCTAAATTGCTTTTCAAATGCAATTCTAGTCAGAAATAATAGAAACACTAGAATTGATTTTAAATATTCTAGGTGACTTTGTTTTAATAGAATTTATCAAATATTATAAAATATTGCTTAGAGAGAAACCTTCTTTCCAATCCACTCACCGACTAATCTTCAATAAAAAACCGGAAGAAAAAGTGACAATGACTATGGGCACAAAGAATTGCCACACTTAAGTGGCAGTGGGCGCGGAAAATTGCTCGAAGAACCGACGGCCGATGGTGCCGACGAGTTCTCGAGTGGCGAACATGGACCGGAAGACGCAGCGTGGGTAGGCCCCCCACAAGGTGGTCTGACGACCTGGTGAAGGTCGCGGGATGTCGCTGGTTGCGGGCTGCACAAGACCGATCGTTGGGGGGGCCTATGTCTGCAGTGGACGTCCTTCGGCTGAGAGAGAGAGAAGAATGACTATGGGCACAGTGTCTTGGCGAATGTGACCACTTATGATCAGGTGCCCCAAGTTTCTGCCTTATATAAAACTGTATGATCTAGGCATTAAGCTAACAAGGAGATCTATTGTATTGTTTTATATTTTTATATACCAATAGTGTTTCTGGTACAAAGGTAATTGTGAGCACGCATAAATATAAAGATGTTTGATAATTCTTAGGCCCTTTTTTATGACATAGCGTTCTGTGCAGGGTTCGCGGATTTAAATCAGCGGATATATATCTTGATATATATCAATTGATTTTTTCCTATCTTCTGAACAACACTCATAGATCTATGCTTAAGGCCTGACTCTGAATGATTACTTTTTATGATTAGTCCATAACAAATTAATATTAAAATAAAATTAGTTGATTTATCTCACAAACAAATGAAGATATAATAATAAAAGGTACTTGTTTTTTAAGTGTTCATTAAAAAATTCTTTCTCAAATAGATAGACACTAATTCCTTTGTTACTTTTTTTTAATAAAAAATGTGGTATTTCGACACTTGTATTATTTCACAAATACCTTTCACATTTTTAAGTGTTCACAGAATGAAATTCGCTTCGTTTTCTTAGCCTGGATATATATCAGATATATATCGGATATATATAAAAAAATCGGATTTTTGATATTTATTATAAAAATTAGTAAAGAAAAGTCAACGTTTCTTGGTAGTAGGATTTGCGCAAGGCCATCTTAGAGGTACCATCTACTCATCAAACATTCTTCCACCAAATAGCAATAATTAGTGTTTGTTCTCAGTTTGAAGAGTGAGTGAGCCATGAGATATTTTTCATTCTGCCTACTTATTTTAAATGAATACAATAAAATATTACTGATGACTTGACATTTTGTGGTCATGTCAAATCACGAAGGCTAAGGTAAATTTACAATTTTTTTGAGTTGTTACCTTAGTACCTCATTGTTAATTTCAATACTAAACATACATTATTTCAAAGACAAATAACGCAAAAATGCATTCATAATTTTATAGAATACGATTGTACAAAATTAAAATATGAAATAATAAATAAACATGACGAGTCTAAAATTCGTATAGAGCTTGGAAACTAAGCGCGACAGAACTGAGCACCGAAAAAATCTCTTTCTTTTCAGTCGTTTGCGTTGTTCGTGAGCTTAATGAGACGAAACAGCATTATTAAGCATTTCTTCATTCTTATGGTACATTTTTGCATTAAATTTTCATCTAATACCTACATTATAAAAAAAAACTTTTGATTTTTAATAAATAAAAATAAATTGATGTTAGAAATACATGTCTTAAAAGAAACTTTTTTTGTACCACGTGTTTCGTATAATAATTTGCTGTTGACCGTTGAGGTTCCTTCCCGTAGAGCTAATCCTGGGTGTAGAATCAGGTCATGCTTACCTACGTGTAAAATTTCAGCTCCGTAGGATAAACGGTTGTGTTTATAATTTAGCTTGCAAGATTTGACCCAAACAAACTAACACTGCAAGTTAAATAACACCGTGTAAAACTAATTATGTTTAAAATTAATTTAGGTTATAAATTATTCAAACATTTTAAATACATAGAATTAGGAAGTTCTGTAGACTATTATGACGTTATTATGAGACGGGTTAATTGAACTTCAGATAATTATTTCCTGTCAACGGCTTGCCGGAAAGGTTGGACGAGTATTGTTGCTCTTTTTGCTGTCGATGTTTCTAATCCGAAAATATAACGTATTCATGTGAGAAAAACCTTTTTGTACTGAGAATTGTTCAAAATGCTTTATTAAAATTTTCTATAACAAACAATATCTGACTTTGTATGAAAAACATTAACAAAAGTATCAAGTCTTTGTTATGCAGTATAATTGTAAATCTTTTGTAAATATTTATTATAACTGTTAAGTAATTAAAAATATAATTTAAATATGCAAAAGTAACTGTTTGTTTCCATTTCACGCTTTAACCGCTGAGCCGATTTTGATGAAATTTGATATATAGATAGTTTATGTTCCGGGAAAGGACATTGCTAATTTTTTAATTCACCGCTTGAGGGGTTAAAATGGGAGTGACGGTTTGTGTACTATATTTTGTTTAATTTTTTATAAATTTTGCGCGGCAAACGTCGCAGGCTCAGCTAGTAAAGAATATTACGACTTTAAATATTTGTGAGATTCAAAGTTAATGTCTTAAGTTTTACATATGAATGTGTTGATTTCCGCATTAAACAAATGTATGCTTTATTATCCACTATAAGGAAGTTTTATGGACCAAAATTTCAGACTAAATCTTATTAATGTATCACAAAATTTACTTCGAAAAAAAACTTTATGTATATGGAAATAAGGGTTCATTTGCAATAATAGTGTAATTACAAATGAAGATTCGTAATAATTAATTAATTAGATCTCAACGACGCTGATTCTATGACTTCAAAGTATGATTGGAATCATTTAATATATAAAAAAACATGTTGGAGATGCTTTATTTGAGATATGTAAATAAATACATGACACATGTATATACATAATACTAAGTACAAACAGTAAAGTACACGAAATTTACTTTTCATTAGTCATCAAGAAATACGTCAGATATGTTATGAAAAAAAAAAACACCCATCAACATTTGACTGCAAATTAACACGGATGTACTATTTAATATATATATATTTATAATATCCCAGGGTCATATGTATTGTAATATAAATGTTCACATTTACATACAATTTCACGGTAGTGAGCAGGGAACTGGACAGCCCAAGTATGTAATTACATAATTACTCACTGTCTGTAAGACTGTCACATTGTATTTTAAGATTTGAATACAAGTATAAGAAACGGGGTAATTCTACTAATATATCACGCTTATGGTACGTCCTCGATTCTATTCTAATGCTACTTCGACTATTACTCGCAAAAATGAAACTCTATTTAATCGTTAAAGGGTTAAGAGCCGAGATGGCCCAGTGGTTAGACCGCGTGCATCTTAACCGATGATTTCGGGTTCAAACCCAGGCAAGCACCTCTGAATTTTCATTTGCTTAATTTATGTTTATAATTCATCTCGTACTCGGCGGTGAAGGAAAACATCGTGAGTAAACCTGCATGTGTCTAATTTCAACGAAATTCTGCCACATGTGTATTCCACCAATCCGCATTGGAGCAGAGTGGTGGAAATTGCTCCAAAAACCTTCTCCTCAAAAGGGAGAGGAGACCTTAGCCCAGCAGTGGGAAATTTATAGGCTGTTAATGTAAGGGTTAATTCTACTTATTTATGTCGGTTTTGTGTGCGCAAGGTTGTTGAAAGTGGAGTTGAGTATTCTAATCCAACTGCGTCCAAACCGCAAACTGGATCATTCAGTTATTAGAATAGGAAAACGGCTGAACGGCAACTATAAAGTTTCAATTCGATTGCGAGTAAGAGACAATTTGCCAGTAGAATTGGCACGTAGTTAATGTCAACATGATATCTTACTGGTACCAATCAACATCAAACAAAAATCAATGATTCTGAAACCAAAGTCAAATCAACGGAAATAAAAATATTCTTTAACTACACGTGAAAATATTTTTTGATCTTTAAAGTTGCTGGATTAATGACTTTATGTATTGTGCGAGGGAGAGGAGCGTAACAGTTCTAATAACTCACTACCACCGCACTGCTACTAGGAATTTATGGCAGATAATACAAAATCTCAGAAGTGAAGACTTCTTAGGATCTAAGTGTGTTGCCTTTGTCCAGCGTTGGAGTTCAACTTGCTTCAAAACAGCAACAGACAGACAGACAGACGGACGGACGGATGGACGGACGGATGGACAGATAGACAGACAGACAGACAGATAAACAGACAGACAGACAGAGAGACAGACGGAACAAAATTGAATTTCAAATGCAAATAAGTACATTTTTCAAACCTCCATACAAAGAAACAAACGCAGTAGCTTTATAGAGATTTACTACTTACCAAGATAGATTACAACCTAAACTCATCAACAATCAAAACAAATGGCAAGAAATAAAAGTTCAAAACAATTATTAAGACGGTTGAAATATAAAACAAACCAACAATATCAATAACGTAACTAAATTATATTTGAAAATTTGAATACAATTTACTCTTAAAACATTGAATGCAGTGCATTGGATATTTTCATTCTCAGTTCGATAGCTTTACACTCGCATGAGTTTCGTAGAATTGAATTGAAATCTAAAATTCGAAAGAGATATCGGAACTCATAGCGTTTTGAAATCAAGATTTTTGTTTCAATGAATTCGTTAGTTGCAGTTTGAAGCCAGTTTAAAACTCAACTATCGCGAAAACATCGTATCGGTTAACAAATCAAAACAAATGTACTGTAATTCAAGTAAATTTCGCAATAAAATGGTTCTGTATTGTCAATATTTAGACACTACCAACGCCTCTAGCGAAAAAAACTTAATAATTATTCATATAACTTTAATAGTTACTTATACGTTTTTAAATGAAGTTTTTACAATGTCAGTCATAGAAAATCATACACGTGCAATCAACTGCACATATTATGTCCGGAGAGAATATATTATTTTAACAGACTTCAATGAAAACAATTTTTTTTTTAATTTTTTTAGAATCACCTTAGAACACCATCGTTTTTGTTTGCGATGTTATAGTTCCCATTTGTTGCGACAAATTTTTGTGCAAAAAAAAATTACTTTATTAACAATTTATACGTTACGATAATTTTATAATATATTTTTTTATATAAATAAGACCACACAATTTTATAGTCAGCACAAGTACATATATATTTAGATGATAAAAGAACTTCAGATAGATTATATAAATCGAATTTCATTTAATTAGTGATAAAGAATAATTAAGTTAAGTGAGACTGGAAACTCAGTAACTCTGATTGAATAGAATAGAATCTACGGTTCGGAACCAACAGTCGCTTTATATTTATTATAAAATGTATCTAATCCTGTAAAATAACACAAGTGAATGTCAAACTATTATAATCAATCAAATTGTTATTAAGAATATTTTTAATCGTCAGAAATTATAACGATGAGTTAAAATTTACTAATATTTTCTACAAATCATTAAAAAATGGCATTTGTATTGTACAATCACGTTAAAGTAGTAAGAATGATAACAAAATTTCCCCGTTGAGTCGCGATTCCGGTCTCTGGAAAAATAGAACAAGTTTTATGTCACTACACAATAAGACGGTTATTTTTATGAGAATTCTTTACTATTTTCATCTTTATCAAGCTAAAATATGCCTTAAGAATACTACACAAAGTCCTAACTTATGTTTGATAAGCTATTTTAAAATTAACTGTCTTATTTCTTCATTGAAGTAACCAGTTTTAAAGAGTTATTAATTATTTTTCCAATATTGAGTAATTCATTCCATAAATATAATTATTAAAAGCGTGCAATTATAAAACTTAATTATAATTATAATGTCATGTAAAAAATAATAATTGCCTTTAAAAAATATTTTTAAAGACCTTTTTAATTACCAATTAGTGTTTTTAAATATTTGTTCAAACTAAGTTTTGAATCGAATAGAGTTTCGGGTTCAAACCCAGGCAAGCACCACTGAATTTTCATGTGCTTAATTTGTGTTCATAATTCATCTCGTGCTCGACGGTGAAGGAAAAGATCGTGAGGAAACCTGCATGTGTCTAATTTCAACGAAATTCTGCCACATGTGTATTCCACCAACCAGCATTCGAGCAGCATGGTGGAATATGCTCTATACCTTCTCCTAAAAAGCGAGAGGAGGCCTTAGCCCAGCAGTGGGAAATTTACAGGCTGTTAATGTTAATGTAATGTTAAAATATTATTCATTTCTTTGTAGGGCAACAGATTATATAACGTGTAAGCGATTTTTGTGTCGAAAAATGTTTATTTTATGAAATTTAAAGTGTAATTAATTCTTTTGTTTGATATTTCGTCATAATTTCAAAAGCCTGAATTGTAAATAATAATCAATTAATGACTTGTATCACGTTGAAAAGACAGCTATTTAAAATTACTTCTTTTTTTACAAAAAAAAAACTCATCTAACATTAAGGTAATCCAATGCGTTAATTAAGTTCACTACCAAAACATTATTGTAATAATTCCTCAGTAAAATTTAACAATATAAATCAATTTATAAAATCCCATAACTGATAAAAAATAATTCAGTGTCAAAATAATAAAATAATCCAAAATGATAGTATTCGTATTCTAATATTCATAGATATATATTGGCAATTGATTTACAATCTCATCTTATAAAATTATTAAGTGTTGATTAAGTGAATATCCTAGATGCTTATGGTTTAACAAATAAAAATTGTTCAGGGAAAGATTAGTTAAACAACGAGGTGTCATCTACTTTGTAAGTGTAATAAGTCAAAAGGACGTAAGGTATGCTTAATGAAACGTCGTATAAACAAAGTTTGTAAGAAAGGCCGTTAATCCGTAACAAGTCCTGTATTTTCCGACGTTTTTCAACTCGTGACATTTTATTCTTAAGTAGTCTTAACGTAATCTCAACTAAACTCACGTATTAATTAAATTACGATACGTTTACGATTTGCTATTAAATATTTAATTATTTTTTATTAAAAAAAAATTAGCAATGCCCCAAATCAATTAAGGTATTACTAATATTCCTCCTTTTAAGTTTATCACTTGTGTTAGGAGTGGGGATGACAATAGCCCAAGGATCAGGATTGATCTTGCGAGTTTTTACATCGCTAGGCGGCCCGTAAACCATTATTGTATTGTCGCTTCAATTATTATAATTTATTAATGTATTTTATTTATAAATATTCCTAAAATTTATTATTAATTATACACACATATTTCTTTTCATATATTTTTAATGAAATTATTATTTAAACATAAGTCAAAGATATAATTATTCAAACGATCAGTAGTCAACGTTAATGTGATATTAGTTTTCTTATTAAATGATATACTTCTAATTAATTTGACCATGAAAACCGATCTTAAAGGAGACTAGCAAAGTGTATGGGACGTATTATAATGCACAAGTGTGTGAACAAACAAAAGCGCACTCTCGTAATCCGGTGGGATGACAAATCTAGCAATACCGGAAATAGTTCTGGCACAGCAGTACAAAACTACCGATGCATGGAAACAACGAAATTCGGGGCTAATACTAAAAATGTATCGACAAAATAATCCAATAATTTATTACTTATAGGCCCGGTGGTTGAACCTAGAACCTCGCAACCTACAACATTATAAGCTACTAGAACAACGGGCCAATCCTTATTTAATAACAATTAATAAATAACCCAAAAAATCATGGTAAAAATGTTCTAAATAGTTTTAACACCATCCTTATCTACCCTTAAATAAAATAATGAAATATAATATTGAAATAACTACAACTGTGAAACGAATTAAACTCTCAAAGCATTTCTGTATTTTTCATGCAATCCCAGGCGGCTGATTCCAGCTGGGCTCTAGTCTGCAGCTAATTAAATTAATCTCTCAAAAGAAATTATCTTCATTTTCAACGCAACAAATTTCTCTCCATAGCATTTTCACGACGTATTAAACCATTACCGCGTTGGGACAAGTTATAAGCGTATAAATGTTTTGATGACTATACGATGTTACGTGTATAATCAAAGTAGTTTGAGTTAGTTTCCGCACAAGTGAGAGGGTAGATTTAAGGGACCATCCGTATTTTCTGTTTGAATCAAAAGAGAAAGAAACTCACTTTCACTCATTTATAATATTGATTAGATGTACTTATGTTCGAAGCTTCAACTTTAATTGGGATATATTTTGACTATTTATCGTACTCAGCTTGAGCGAGATCACCACTGTGTCAGTATGGCATAAACACACGTGAACACGTGACATCCGAAAAGTGTCATACTTGAGTGGTCGGTGGGAGCGCCAGCCGAGTTTACTGACACAGTTTATTGGAAGAATTCGCTGTATTACCAACTGAATCGTGCTCCATCCTGTTAATGTTGTAATATTTCAAAGTTATTGTGATTTAATTTTAAAAATACATTACTAACGTGAACGGCTAGACTTTTATTTTGAAGACCACCATGTGTGATAATGAGTTGACGCTAAACCCTTGGTTATATGTACATATAATTATTATATACACAAAAATAATTCGTATCGTTAAAAAATTTTCATATGTTTGTTTGAAACATTAGCTAAAATTAAATATTCTATTAACACAGTGACTAATTTTTCAGTCCAGTGGTGACTCGCATGAAGGCGGAGCCTGGGAGCTTTAGTGCTCCTTGGGGAAGCCTTTCAGCGAAAATTAACGATTGGTTTAAGATAATAATAAACCAACGTCTCTATTTAAACGCGTTTTATGAAAATAGATAATTAACTGATAAAGGAACAATAAACGCTTATAATTACAAATTTATCTTTTTAATAACTTTTACTAGGTTAACCACCTACCCTTTAAACGCAAACGAAACCGCGGGCGACAACTAGTAAGCAACTAACTAAAACCTTCTTGTAATTGTTCCTCTTTAAAAGTTCTATAAAAAAGTCTGTGCATATATTTATATTTTAAGGTTGGCGTACTATAATCTTTTTATGGTAATCCATTTTTTTAATGTATTATTATTTGCGAAGGTTATTATTATAATCTTTATTTATTCTCACTCATGTATAATCCATTTTTAAATATATAATACAAAATATATTTAAAAATATAAAATACAGAGGCCAACCAGTGGCGGGAACAGGGTCCAAGCCAGGTCAGGGCCCCAGAGAGAGGAACTTCCTCACAATATGCGCCGTGCCGAGGACTACTGCCTTCTGCATCAGACCCTTGACCCAGCTGCCTAACGAGAGCCTCTTAAGCTGTTGGTCGAGGCTCTTGGTCATTAGGCCATTCGCTGAAACGACTATCGGCACAATAACTGCTGTATCCACATCCCACATATCGACAACCTCGTGAGCTAAGTCAAGATATTTTATTTGCTTATCCTTCTCAGCCTTCACGAGATTCTCGTCATGAGGGTTGGTGACGTCAACAATTATCGTGCGGCGCTCTGACTGATCTATCACCACTATATCAGGCTTGTTGGCGACAACAGTCCTGTCAGTGATTATAGACCGGTCCCAGTACAGTGTGATATGACCATTCTCGAGAACGGGGTCGGGCACATACCTGTAGTATGGTACCTCTGATACCACAAGACCGTATCGAAGCGCAAGTTGTTGATGGATAATCTTGGCCACTTGATTATGTCTGTGCAAATACTCTCCGTTAGCAAGACGAGAACTACCGGAAATAATATGTCTAAGGAATTCGCCCGGAGTGTGACACGCCCGACATATGTCCATCGTGCCATGCCTCACAATATACTTCCGGTAATTGTTCGTCATGATAACTTCGTCCATAATTGCACAGACAAAACCTTCGATTTCACCGAATAGGTTGCCGAACCATAACCAAGATACGGACGCCATAAAGTCCACATAGGGTCCATGAAGGGCCCGATAGAAGCGTCCGTGTAACTTCTTGCTCTTCCATACCCCCTTGCGGTTCTCAGTACTTAGTACTACAGGTTTGCGCCAGTTCTCTTTGCGTAAGGAGAACGGAGTTAGCCCCTTGTCCATTGTAACTACATCTCGGTGTATATCCAAGTCAGTGTGGAGAAAATACTCCCTGATATGTAGGGTCTTGGCATTTAAAAAGTCACGGGCACCACATCTCCGTGGGATATACAATCTCATCACCGAAGACCGAGGATGATGCATCCGATATGCAGTCAGCAAGACACGGACTCTCCTATCCAAGGCGTCTAGTTCTTTTTGAATCCACTTGAGTATGCCGAAAGAGTACATCAAGACCGGCATGACCCAACCATTGAAAGCGCGAATCTTATTGCCACCCGACAAAAGACTTTTGAGTACTTTTTTCAGACGACCAAAGAAACGCTCCTGCAGATTGTTTCATGTCGGTCACATTGATGGCTGACGCTTCCGACACACCCAAGTATTTGTATAATTCGTTTGCGGACAGTGATCTAAAGTTTATGGAATCTGAAAGTTGTAATCCGTCAGATTCCATAATCTCTCCTCGCTCTACATGCATAACCGCGCACTTGTCAACTCCAAATTCCATTCTAATAGAATTACTAAAAGTTTCTGTTACCTGTAGTAACTCCATTAGTTGTGAACCTGAAGGTGCAAAGAGCTTTAAGTCAGCCATGTAAAGTAGGTGGGATATTACTTTATCTCCTCTCCACAAACAATAGCCTAACCTTGAACTCTCTAACAGAGTACTTAGAGGGTTCAAGGCTAAACAAAACCACAATGGACTCAAACTATCGCTCTGGAATATTCCCCGCTCAATCCTTATCGATTCGTCATTACCATGAATCGTTCGGCATCCTGGATAGCGAAGGATTGTCCGCCATTGCTACATACATGATCTCAAGAAACTGTATAGAGTTGTATCTAATTTATACAACTCCAGCACCCTCAAGAGCCATGTATGCGGCACGGAATCATAGGCCTTCTTGTAATCTATCCAGCATGTCGACAGACTCTTTGGAAAACGACGAATCTGTTGGCTAATGGTCATATCAATGAGGAGTAGCTCCTTAGTGCCTCGTGATCCACCCCTACATCCATTCTGAGAGACAGACAAAATTTATTTTGCCCTTTACATCATTAGATTTCAATCAATATCTTAAGAGGTATCATTTATAAGACTTAAAATAACTCCGCAACAAAAAACTTTATCAAGTACTAAATTATTGTTAACTACATAATAAGGCTATGAAATCAGTAATTTTACCTAACGTTCTAAAGTCCCACTCTAATTGGTAATATTGTATCTAAAACATTTCCTTAATTAACTTAGGTATAATAAAAATATTTTCAACTACGCGGACGAAGTTAAAGTCAATATAATAGCGATAAATACAATGACAGAAAAATATGAGCAAGGGCTATTAACGCGCGAATCAGCTAGTTTTATAAACGATGTTTTGCATTCAAGGTTTTTTATTAATTTTATATAATTATTAGTTTCTTATAACTTAAATGACTTCACAATAAATAGTAGTGTTAGTTACATTTCAGTGAGGACGAAATTGAACTCGACTAAATTAAAAGCATATTTTTCACAAAAAAAATATTCGTTCTAATTATAAAATCGTAGTTTCTTTTTGTACTTAATTCAATAGGTCTTTTGGAGATATTATTTAACCAAGATACGTGTATTTCTCCACGTATTCAATATTTGAACCATTAACTACAATTGGAATTTGTTTAACGTTAGTCATCAGTTTCGTTTTTGAGGTGTTCATGGAGAGTCCAACATTTTCGCTTTCGAATACAAGTTATTCTAGCATTTCTTGCAAGCCTATCGCATCGCCTGAAATAAGTATCGGATCGTCTGCAAATCTTAGATGGTTGAGTTGTGCTCCGTTAATATTCAGTCCATAGTTGTTCTATTCGAGACGTCTATATACATATTCCAGAGCTGCGGAGAAGAGTTTGGGTGACAACGGGTCTCCTTGTCTAACTCCTCTTTTTATAGGAAAACTTTCACCTATTCTTTCTGTCTTTTTTTTTTTGTTTTTATTTCCTCTTTTGTGTATGAGTATTATGGTTGACATTGTCCATTGGTGAGGTATATATTCTGTATATAAAATGTCATTGAATAGATCTGTGATAACGTTGATTGTTTTAGTAGATGTCCGTATTAATAGTTCGTTAGATATAGCGTCTTCGCCTGTTGTTTTCCCTTTCTTCTGTGTTTCGATTGCTTTTTTGACTTCTTCAGGTATTAATTCCTCTTACTTTGAAGTAAATAAAAAGAATATTTTTTGTAGCCAATATCGCGTATTAATAACAAATTTCTTAGCTATATACATATATTTTTATTAATAATACGAGTGAAAGCATTACTTTCTAAGGTCGATCAGTACAATGACTTCGATAGACTTTCCCGCTAGGCCTTCCACTTTGAAGTTTAGATCAAAGCTGTCTCTTACAATATTGGGAAATTTATTTATTTTCTCATTGGAAATATTTATATATAAATAATGTATATGAGTATGAGTATTTAGAATCATAATTATTTATCAACATATTTATGTCAATTTCCCTCGTTAGCAATGATACAATAAGGATCTAAGTAAAACTTTTATATTGAATATTAAACATAGAAAACTAGGACTAGCTCACGTACGCAGATAACGTCACGAAAGTTTCATCTTAATCATTTAAATATATAGATGATTGTATACGCGACAATTAATGAATTTATCGTTTATTTTTCGAATACTAGATGGCATTATGTCAAATCCTTGATATTTCTACATCGCGATGGCAAGATTCGCTAATTGTTTTATTATATAACACAATGGAAAAATAGAAAATACCTAAAATTGGTTAAAAGTGACATCTGGATATAGTGAACTAGCTCAAAGATAAAAATTAATTATTTAATTATTAAGACGATTAATACATGAAATAGAATAGAATTTAATGAATAAAACTTTAAATTCTGAAGATTATTAAAGTGGCCTTCAAGATATAGAATAAAATAATTTGATTCCAAACTTTAAAGTTCTGTATAATTCTCATTCAAAGTAATCCAGCTTATATTTGGATATTCGATACCGATTTTCCTTTTACTACAACAATATGCTCTGAAAACTGACAGATGATAATAATGAACAAACAGAATTGCTATGGATTGGTTTCTATGTACGGATTAGAATAGCGTGTCTTTAAACTTCCTACAATAAAAATCGAGAATTAGTATTGAGTTTCATGATGTATTATGAGTATTCTTATTCCGATGATGTCTAAATTTAAATGTAAAATAACAATGCAATATTTATATGAAGCAAGTGATGTGACATGTCCTTTATTTTTTATTCCTATTTTTATTTTAATATATGAGTGGACTGGTAAAAGAACCACCTAATGGTATCAACCAAGTCCAACCATTGATATTGTATAAAATATTAACCATTCGCGTCAACGGCACTACGTAACCAATACTGGCTTTTTTGAATGTTCCATTTTGAAGGGAGACCCTTTGAGGAATACAATAATACTAAGTATTGCCTAAAAATAGCCTAATTTACTCCTTATTGCATCAGCTATTTGCCAGTGAAAGTCCTGTCAAAATCAGTCCAGACGTTTTAGAGCTTAGCCGGAACAAACAGACAGACAAAAATTGTAAAAAATGCTATTTTGGTATATGTACCATGTATACATAGATACGCATTACCCTACCTACAACCACGTTGGCTATAAATGTTGTATACATTTTCTTAGTAAATAATGAATGATTTTCAAAATATCATTCCTACATATAAATAAAACAATATATTTAGTAAATAAATTAAACCCTGAATTTAATTATGTATTAATATATAGTTTCTATAGTCCACTCTACCAGTCAAACTCATAGGGAACGAAATATTTGAGATTTAGATAAGCAAAACGAATTTACAATCCTTCACAAGAAATGATTTGGTTAATGAAGATCACGACACGAAAACCAACGGCCACAAGTGAATAACACCCTTGGGGAGCTCATTTCGTTGAGTGGACTTTAGCTGAGATCTCTTGTAAGAGTAATAATATCACTAGTTTTATATTAAGAATTTCTTAAAAGAAAATGTCAATATTTTTTTATTAGCATAACCCGAGTTTGAATACATGAATTCGAACATGCAACATTACAAGACAGCCACTAAATCAACGAGCCCGTTATTATGATATATTAATAACTTATTATTAATATATCATAATAAATATAATTTACAATAATAATAATGTAGAAAAAAGTAATTTATTGATAAATTGAATTAGAGATGTAATCCTACTGAGTGTTAATTGAAATCCGTTGCAGTTAAAAAAGCTTTTTCCAAAGTAAAAAATCCCATTGGACTTATGAAAAACAAAACACAAATATTATAAATTTGAAATTGTTATTGGACAAATAAAAACATCATTTGTTCAGTATGAATCCTATACAATTAGTTATACGCATGAACACGAATAATTGCTTGAATAAATAGCAATTTTCAACAAAGCAAGGGTTATCATGGGATCAATATGTAAATTAAGATAAATATGGAACGATGAGGGACTTATTTGTATTTCGTAAGGCCTTCTCGGATTAGAGATATTCTGTAGCCTCAGATTTACGTGTATATTTTAACTAAAATTAAAATTAACATTGAAGAAGAAATTAAGAAACACTTAATTTTTGAAATTCATGTAAATTTTAAGGAATTTAAATAAATTATTTCCGTATATTTTTCAAGTTTTTTCTATATCAAGTATATACATGATATTATGGTTAAGATAGTAAATCTCATTACTTAAACGTACCGTTATGGCGCTTAGACTTTCATCCTTTCAACAGGCGATGTAATTCTGATACATAAAAACTATCTGCAAATAAATAATTACTTAACAGCAATTTTACAGGTGGTAGGGCTTTTTGCAGGTACGAGTACGTTAGTCTACCGCTAAATACTACGTGAAAATGAAAAAAAAAATGCGGTAACCTTCTCCGAGAAAAAAGTACACACACATATCGGTCAAAATTTGCGGTAATCAGCCAAAAAGTCTAGCAAAAGTATAGTAATCTCAAACAGATATACCGACATCCATTTTTATATATAAGCTAGCATAACTATGGACTAGGAGACGAATAAATTGCATCGCATCATATTACATAGAAGCACTGATTGCATAAGCAAATATATATTTACATAAGCACAGAATATCTGAAGTAGTATTTGAAAATCAAGATAATTTTACATCAACAGTGCAGAGATAAACTCATTTTGACTCGACTGCGGAGAGTATAACTTCAGAAACCTATGCACGTTTACCTGTTCTCGCATATTTTCTATCCATTATAATTTAATATATGACAATGAGGTATCATTATAAACGCTTTTCTTAGTTATGAGAATATTTCGCTGTACGAATAATATTTTAAAATGTAATTGCTTCGTTAATTAATAATTAAAGTTTTATTTTTTCCATAATTATAATTTATTTAGTTAATAAATAATTTTATATAACGTACTATTTTCTGGAATTCACTTATTGATTGGACTTTAAATTATGCAAGTGTCGCTGAGTTCAGTGCACGCTTTGCGCTCTATCTCAAAAAATAATTAGATAAAAAACGTTACGAACAAAAATTGTAGAAAATTGTTTTCTCGATACTTCGATCTTTATGATGAATGCGAATATAATTTAAAACATGGGCAGAGTAATTTCCGAAAAACCAAATTTTGTAACTTTTTGAATATCTTAAGACTCAGACACGAGATTTTATAAAACTTTCGAGACAACTTTAAGAATGGCAGAACAAAGGTTTATACAAATTTTCAGCTTCTTATCTTATTATACTCGGAATGCGAAGGCTCATCCTCATTTTTAGATAATTTGGCTGGACCATATTCACGAACACAATTAAATAATAACGTTAAAACATCAATTAGTTATATAGCTAACTGGATAAATATAGTAAGTTCACCGCAGCAGAAGGGTTGCTTATACAATTACAGACTAAAACATTAGCATAGGACTCTAATTAACTCGCTGCACCGACTTGTAACATTTGCATTCGCACATTATTCTGAACCCTGTGGCGTAATTAAGCCCTTACCACATGTCCGCATTAGTTCATTGAGGCGTGGTTTCTTAGATAACATAAAAAAACGACTTCGACGTGTTATACTATGTTTATTTAACCTATTTTAATACGATAAACTGGCAAAAAACTTACTTACAGAAGCATTGTCATCGTTAAGGTCTTAATTATATACAAAAAATATTTTTAAAACTTGTTGTTAACAATATTGATCCAGAAATTGATTGTAATTAGTACAACTTCTACTACGGTAACATTCTAGTATCATTACAGGACGTCACATCATAGACACAAATACACCATTATAGATGACGTATTAACAGTGAAATAATTACTATATACTTCTTACAATTCGTTTAAATCACTACTGTTATGTTCTAGTTATTAAAATCAGTGCTTACACGCTTCGATTTGATTTTAGTAACATTTGTTGTTCAACAATAAATTAAATCAAGTGCAAATAAATAAAAATAAAAGAGAAAAAAATTAACAGTAATTAAAAAATGGAATTTATTTCACATGAATTTATTTAGAAGTCTGTTCAATCGATTCAAATCGTTTTTTATTATAGTTTATCGAATGTTTAATTGCCCGAAGATTGATGGCGATACAATGTAGCTATTCATATTATATTATTAATATATTATTTTATCTATAATTAGTAAAAACATTAGTGTCAGAAATACTTACAAAGGAAGCTGTCAATAGCAATACGCACTCTCGCGAAATTAACAAATAACTGTCGTATTATAAAAGAAACCCTTACAAGAGTCTATACTGATATAATTATCGTATTTCTTTTGTTGTTTATGTCCTTATTCTGTCATACCCAAATGAGTAGGCTTCGTTACATAATATATTTATTACTAGTGGTAGTGCCACACTGCATACCTTCGGGTTGCAGCCGAAAGGGCCGGCAAGCCCGAGGAAGTACCACTCTCTCACTTAAAAGTAGTAGCTATGCTACCGCGTTTCGTCCGGTATGTGAGAGTCCCGGATGCCCGATCCCCCACCCCCGCAAAACATAATGATTGTGCAGAATTTGGTTTCATTACCCCAGGAGGGTAACATCAGCGACTGCGGTGGAAAATCTCTCTCTAGGCATCCATGCTTAGGACGTACACCACCTGAACAGGGATGCCCAGGCTGCCCACCGAATTCTGGGGGGGGGGGGCAATTTTTCGCTGGCCACTGTTCGGGGCAAGCGGAGCAGGCATCATAAGGCAACCCCTACCACCCACACTGTGGACTTCTGCAACATAAGGGGACTCAATTCCAACTTGAACGCCGTTCAATGGAACTTGACTTAATTAATACTCAAGCTTTCCTGAAATCACGTTAACTACTCAATATTTAATATCGTTTAAAAATACGACTTGAACTTTGAAATAAAAACAGAATAACACAAATATGCAACAAGATTGTTATTAGAAAACAAATGAAATAAATATATTCATCAGAATATCGAACCCTCTGTATAAACGAAACCTTAGAAAACAAGAACTGGATCAAAGGAAATATGAAAATAACAATCCAAGCGAAGTTGTATCATATCCGGTTAGAACTGGATATATCCTGTTGTTTGAATTGTAATCACGCCAACGACATTTACACTTCTATTGTAGATATTTGTAACTCTAATAAGACCAAGCCTGACAGCATACATATATATATAACTATTTGTCGCTTGCGGTTTCACTCACGTTTTAGAGGTTGATCGTCAGGTGTTAGATAGTTAGGTTAGTATATATCCTTTCTTGGGGTTCAAACTTGCTTCTTAACAAATTTCATCAAATTCGGCTTAGTGGCTTGACCGTGCAATCGTACCAGACAGACAGTTAGACAGACAGAGATACTTTTGTATTTATAATATTAATATAGATATAGATTGCGTCGTTTTCAAAATACATCGGAATAATAGTTCGATGCTAGGCTAAGACACGAACAATATACATTTTGTATCATTGTTGAGAGACAAGCTAAACCTACAGCTTAACCCTGGCGAAATTTATATAACTTAACCACATCAACTGTGGTGAAAACTAGGGTGAAATAAAAATAAGAGGGACTTTCCCGTGTATAGAACAATCTCCATAGCAAATTTCATCTATATTTGTTCAGCGGTATAAGAGTAAAGAAGTAACAGACAGAGCTACTGTCGCATTATTAATATACTAGCGACCCGCCCCGGCTTCGCACGGGTACAATGCTGATACTAAATATAATATAAGAATGTCTTTATACACAACGTTCACAGCTTTTTGGTATTAGACAATAAAAACGTCCCACATTTTAAATGTGTAATATCTTCAAAAATATTATTTTAAGTGACGTCATACTGTAAAGGGCCGTACTGATCTGTGTTTAATGCATAAAGTATTTTATGAACTTAATTGGATAAGTATTAATGCTGTATTGCTTAAAATTGCTTCCTAAATAAGCTATTATTTCTCGTTAAAAGTAAAGGATAATTTTTTTTATTGCGAGTTATCCCTTAGAGATAGACTTTTTTAAGGGGTACAATACTGTAGTACATTATTTTGATCTACTCGTAGGGTTCAACCAGCGTTTGCAATGTAAACGCAAAAAATGTGTTTATTTACGAAATCACATTAGAAAACTAAATTTATCAGTATTTCTCTAGTATATTATGCATGTATTATACATAAATTTTTCTCCTTTCTCTTGAATAAATCTATCTATTAAAAATACCGCATCAAAATCTGTTTAAAGATATAAGCATATATAGAGACAGACAGCGGGCAGCGACTTTGTTTTGTACTATGTAAAGTAAAAATATAATATTTGATTGTTTTAATATGTGTATACTTTAGCGCATGTAAAAATTGTATGATAAAAATTTTATATTTAATTGATATCTTATCGACCTTAAATCAATAGTTTAGAGGAAACGCTATATTTTATCATGGGAGGGAGTCTTTCATTTTATTTAACGATTTTTAAATTATAGATTACTAAAATAATATTATTCAACACATTAGCATTTTTTTAGCATTAGCAGCCTGTAAATTTCCCACTGCTGGGCTAAAGGCCTCCTCTCCCTTTGAGGAGAAGGTTTGGAGCATATTCCACCACGCTGCTCCAATGCGGGTTGGCGGAATACACATGTGGCTGAATTTCGTTGAAATTACACACATGCAGGTTTCCTCACGATGTTTTCCTTCACCGCCGAGCACGAGATGAATTATAAACACAAATTAAGCACATGAAAATTCAGTGGTGCCTGCCTGGGTTTGAACCCGAAATCATCGGTTAAGATGCACGCGTTCTAACCACTGGGCCATCTCGGCTACAACAACACCTGTTACCTCTATTTGTCCACGTGTGACACGGCATTGCAGATGACATTTATTTGTTCTCAGAACAGTCTGAATACAGAATCAGCCTAATATTTTTTATACAAGTCATTACAATATGTATAATACAAATCCATAACTTATTCAAGTAAATTATTATTTTTACTTAGTACTTGTGTTCGCAGTATTCCATTTTTGAAAAACAACAAAAAAATAATGCGAGCTCATAAAATCAAGACATGTTTTTTTTTTAATCATTTGCAATATATAAGCAAAGGTATTATTTTATGTCCAATAACTTTAAAAGTGATAGTGTAATCATGTCCTATAATCTGAGATAAGATGACAGTCGTAAACAGTCCGAAGTCCATCCAACTTCCTTCACTGACGTCGTATGACATGTCGATATTAACAAAGTTTTACAAACTCGGGCTTTATTAAGTTAATTAGTGATGATACGTTACTTTATCGAAATTCTATAATTAAAGTTTCATCCGAGTTTTTTTAAATTTTTTGACATTTTCAAGCTTCAAGCTTTCAAGCATTTTCAAGCATATAAAATATCGTGATGCTATTACTTTATTTATTCTGTATTGTATATAAAATAAAACAAAAAAGATTCACAATTTTATATATTCATAAATTACTGAAATAGTTATAATACATTGGATATACAGATAGTTAATATATAAAAAAAAAACTGAGTAAAATATTAAAATCAATTGACATTCATAGTAACCGTAAACTTTACAGTGCCTACGATTTCTTGAGTAATTTTCTTACCATAAGTCAAAGTCAAATTCCTTTATTCAATATGGAAGCATTACACTTACTTATTGATAGTCAAATTAAGCAATTCGGAATTCGGTTTGGAAAAGAAAATATCATGACGTGAGAAGAACCGGCGAAAGAAACTCAGCGGGTCTTTTTTTATCAAATTTATCAAATGCATATATTGAATATGAATAGAAATGCCAGGAGGCGATCGTTTAATTCCCAAGGTGTGCTATCAATCATAAACTCCCTGATTGTATAATTACCTTTCGCACAAAAGCGTTCCTTAAGATTTTTTTCAACAGAAGCATTTTGAACGCTTTCTGGGATCCTGTTGTACTGTATACATTGCCCCACAAAAGAGTTACTGACGTCATACTGTACCTATTTTCTATTAATTTTAAAAACTAAAGACGTATCATTAGCAAACAATACTATATTGTGTTTGTTCCCAACAATTAAGGGCAAGTAATTTATGTATATGTGGAATAGAAAGGGTCCACGAATTGATCCTTGAGAGACCCCCATAGCAACTGACACCCCAGGAGACCTTTTTCCTTTAACGTCAACCCTCTGAATTCTATTATTAAGATAAGAAGTCAGAAGATCGAACGCACATTCTCTAATTCCATAGTGATATAGTTTCCTGACCAGAGTTTCATGTTGAACATTGTCGTTCAAAGGCTTTGGATAAGTCGCAGAAAATCCCTTAGGCATCCTGTGACTTCTCCCAGGCTTCATAGATATTCCTTATAAGTTCAATACGAGCGTCGATAGTCGATTAGATTAGTACCCTAACCTTTAAGGGCACTGGTAGTCTAATTATAAATGGCACGCCGCCTTTTGTGAACGCTCGGCGCGGAATGCCAATTTTGTCATTGCGTTTTAATGTGGATAGGTAATTTTCAAAAAATAAATAAATTTATATCGATTAAATCAGAAAAATATTTTATTCGGAAAAAAATATTACAACAAACAAAGACTTTACAATTGCATAAGTATTTATTCGGTTAGCGATATTGTTTTCTCAAAATAGCATGAAGTTTGAAGCTTAACATTGTGCATTTAACTTATTTTTCATAATTTTTTATCTCAAAAATTATAAGGGAAAAAAAATAAGGCTATCCGCAGGTTTTTGTAGTATTTACAGAAATAACTTGCAACTCATTTTTATGAATAAAACGGCGTTGAAATCACACTGAAATGCAAAAATTTTAAAAGATAAATTTTAAAGATATTTGCTTCGCAAAACTTATTGTACCTACATAAGATATAAGTATGAATATTATTTCCCCAATAAAAATATTTTTCAAAACATCCGAGAATATTGCTTTTATACCGAATCAAATTGATTATAATACACTTGAAGACCGCAGATTCAAACCCAGGCTTTATAATGTTGTGTTTATTATTCATCATCATCAGCGGCGGAGGACAATATCGTGAAAAAATGTGCATTTATTTATTTTGATCTTCCACGTGTATCCACCAAACTAATTTTTAGCAGTTTGATAGAATAAACTACAAACCTAGACGAAGGTTTACAGTTTATTCTATCTAAACAAAAAATAAACTAAAAATAGATCTTATCCCAGTAGTGAGACGTTTACTTTACTTTTATTATTAACAATGATATCACCCTGTTATATTTCGACTAATCGGCTATCCACAATGTAGACTAGACAACAGGAACACAGGTGCACTCTAGTAATCCGATGAGCCGACAATCCGAACGACCGGTGAGATCACGCAGAAACGGCTTTCCGAGGAAATAAACACGAATAATTTTAAAACTGCTGACTGAGGATAATTTGGCGGACGAACCTACTTACTGTACTACTGTAATCCTACTTTTTTGTTAGTCTATTTACAGCACATTAAAATATATACAAGTATATAAATATATTTAAAAAGAAAAGACAATTACAATATGTATGTATATTTCACAAAAATAAATAAAAAATATTAGACTCGAGTTTAGATACATATATAACAGAACATTAAAATTATCAATTAACTTTAAATCATACGTATAAGATTTCTTTTGTGATAACTTTTTTATATTTCATTATAGTAATGCACCTTTAATCACTTATTATGCATAACGGTTAGTTTTATACGTTAAAGAATTATTAAGAGGACAGTCCTTGCGGAACG
Source organism: Vanessa tameamea (assembly GCF_037043105.1). Classification (NCBI taxonomy): domain Eukaryota; kingdom Metazoa; phylum Arthropoda; class Insecta; order Lepidoptera; family Nymphalidae; genus Vanessa; species Vanessa tameamea. The sequence goes on along the minus strand of NC_087332.1, from coordinate 4,022,763 downwards.
CTAAAATAGCGCTTACTATTTTCAAAATATCTTAAAACTGGAGCATTGATTATGGATTAAAAAAATAAATTCAATATCTGAATATATATCTCAAGTTTCACCGGATGATATTTATAAAATATGTATCAATAACTTAGTAAATTCATCGTCAACATCACTCCAAACACTGAAATCGACCTTTTCTATTAACATTTTTTAAGCTATTTGGCTGCTAGTTTATACATGTATTTTTAGTTAAATGGGGACACAAAAGTGTAAATAATTAGTTCACCGTGTTCAATTTCTATTATATCACACAATATTATAATAATTTTTATTTAAATATTGCCTACTTTTTGGCATTCGTCGTCCATACATTTTAGTATGGAGAAAATAATTTGACGGTTTTGACTTATTATTCGACATTTCTGTCAATAAATTTTCAGTCCCTCCCCAGAGCTCAAGTTGGGAGCACGTCAGTTTTTATTTCGAGCCGAGTCTTATAATTTAATCTTATAATAGGAAAGTACCTATGTGTGTGTTCTAAAATAAATTTCCACGCTTACAAACTACGCTCTTAAAATAGCGTAATTTATTTTTTTCTGAATTTATTTGTTTCATTGCAACCACGAATAAATAAACAAATTAAAGTACGTGTAGCTTAGAACAGAGCGTAAGTGATCAAAATCATCACATTTGGATCCAAATATTAAACATCTACATTGCATTGAAATTCGATATTTTTGAAGTAATAACTTCTTATATGAGGGTAAACCGCTTCGTTACGTAACGCGTTACGACACTAGTCTGTCTGGCTCCCCTTTCTCTTACGCATATGGCAGCGGTAGGCGTCTTTATGGTGAAATACAATTCTAGATTTATATTTAACAAGGAACTTTTATAAAGAAGTATGTTTAAAGTTTATTTAAATCTCAAACCTTAAGTACTTTAGAGATGCACTTTGAGTCGCTTTTAACAATATTTTAGACTTCTATTGACTTTAGTAAAAGGCCATACAAATCTTCTTGTCTAAGCGACTTGGACTTAAGCAGCTTTAAAAGTCACGTCTGTTTCAATGTTTACATTCGATTGTTGTTTTATCAATTTAAAGTATATTATTTTTTTTATACTTTCAATATAAGTTCCTTATGAAATACCAGTCATTAGAATTTGATGGAATGTTTTTTTTTTTTACGATGTAGGTAGACGAACGAGCAAATGGGTCACCTGATGGTAAGTGGTCACCAACGCCCATAGACAATGGTAAATACCTATATCGCCAATGTGCCATCAACCTTGGAAACTAAGTTATTATGGCCCTTGTGCCTGTAGTTAGAATGACCCACTCACCTTTCAAACTGAAACACAACAATACTGAGTACTGCAGTTTGGCAGTAGAATATCTAATGAACATGTGGTACCTACCCAGACGCCATGTTCAATAAAACTAAATGTTTTATTTTCAATTATCCAGATGAAAGCCGAAATGGCCGAGTGATTATAAAACGTCAATCTTAACCGATGATTGCCAGCTTAAACCCGTGTAAGCATCACAGAATTTTCATTTGTTTCATAGTTATTATAATTTGTCACGTGCTTGGCGGCGAAGGAAAACTTCGCGAGTAAACCTATTTATATCGATATACATCATGTTTATCCTCAAATGGAAAGAAGAACCGGTTGTGGGCCTGCACGTAGCTCTACTACCAGTAAATAAAACAATGAAAGTCTTGTATGGTATAATGCAAAATACGTATTGAATATCATGTGAATTCCAAGTCGCATACTCTAATATGCCACCCGGCAAACTTCAACGAAACAAAGAAAAAGTCGATACACGTTTCCTACTTGAGAACCGTAGATTAAATGTCAAGAATGTAAGTCCCGAAGTTTCAAAGCCACTTGGCAATTGCAGGCGACAATTTAACGCTTTGATAGAACAGCGCCTCGCTGTAAATTTTCATCGAATCAATTTTTTGCAACACTTATAAGTTGTGCTCGTATTGTTTTTGTTTTATTTTATACTAACTGCAATGTCCTTATCGTTCATTGCTTCGGAAATAAGTATGCAGTTACTATTTTATCATTGAAAATCATTCATTTAAATATTATGTTTCAGAAATGTATGATGACATACATTCTTTGTTTTAACTAACAGGAATTATGTTTTCTTTTATATTTTTATTTCGGGGTATCCTGTGGAGGACCTGGGTTTTAGATCGGTAATAACTAACATAGTTATATGTAATATTTGAAGTTAACTACGTCATCTTTGAATATAAACTAACATGTTTGATAAGTACGGCAGTACAGTACAGTTTTATTGTACGCCAAAAACGACATAAATAAAAGAAAAAAAAGGAAATAAATACACACGTCCACATACATACATACATTTATATATTAGTTATACAATTTATATTTTAAATATTTCAATTAACAAAAAGCGTAACATTTAGAGCTAGAGAGCAAGATATTATTAATACTATTTTCAATATACTTTTTATTCAAAGACCACGTCTCTGAGGCAAGCCTGCCAACTCAACAGGGAGTATCGGCGCGAAATAACCTTCAATAATGAAAGAGATCTTTCCCTCCGAATGTATTAATGAAATGCTACTTCGTTATTTGATTACATATAAATTTTGTTGGATAATATTTTTTAATATTCTATTCAGTTAATAATTATGACCGTATAATTAATTGAAAATGTTTCTTAATATTTAGATATCAGGTATACCATAATAGTACATAATGTATTGTTTACATACATTATGTAATATTATGGTTTACCTGTTGGTAAAGTAACTCTGTTTGTTTGTTATGGTAATGTATGTAGTTGTATGGTAAAGTAACTCTGTTTGTTTCTCCATCTGTCTGTTACGCTTTCACGGCAAAACCATTGAATCGATTTTGATGGAATTTTCAATGACGTGTAATCCTATTAATTTACTTTTCCAATATTTTAATTAAAATATTGTATTTATCTTTACGAAAATTTATAAGTTTATGAACAAAACTTCGATTATTGAAGCGTCATTGTCTTAAAATTTATTATCTGTTCATTTTGTGAGATGGCAGCACTGCGTTATTTACGTCGCTCTTTTTATCGTTGTATAGGCGCCGGTCACTGACCGACACTTGTCAATTTAAAACGATAAAATCATTTATAATTCATTAAACGCAAAATATACGTCATCGACTTGTCCAGTGCTCTGCTGCTGCTGCTGTTGCTTCTGATGTTGCTGTTGATTGCCGCTTTGCACTGCTTTTGTTCTTGCGTTGAAACAAAAGTATCATTTTATTTCTGTACGCTACGTTCAGGGTTTACACTAACCTGCTTATTTATTTTTTCTAAATTCGATATTTAAAACGCGTGCCAACTCATACCATTACTTATATAACTTAATTCATCGGATAATTATTTAAATGTTTAATTAAAATAGTAGTTACTAAGGAAAAACGGTTGATATACGTTCCATGCTATACTTATTTAGTAACTTTCATGAGGCCAACCATCGACGGCCCACGCCCCTGATTTTTGTATATTATAAAATAATATTACTTTAATGTTGTCATAACATAACTTTTTTTGTAATAAAGCGGACTTGTTTAAGCAAAAAGATATTTTTCCTCCCCCGTGAAAGAAGCAAGCTTTAACCCCGAGGAAGGACATAAGTTTTTTTATACCTATCACCTGACGATCCACTTCTGAAAAGCGAGAAAAGTTAATCTGTATCTAATAATATCTGATGATATATTGTGTTGTATTTATCAATAGTTTTATTTTAGTTTCGTATATTATAATTTACCACTAAATGAAAATGTGAATTGGTTCCAATCTTTCAGCCAACATCTAAACCAACTTCAACGTTGTGGCAATTCAAAGTTCAAATAGTATGAACTCAATTTCGAATGTAAGCCCAACTGTTAACAACTCGGTTTACTAGTTTCGTAGATTGCACTTGTTGTGTATCGCCAATTAAAATTTAATTGCTTTTAACATAAACTTATTTACGTTGTGTGTGATTTTTTTTTATTGAGTTATGCAAATAAAGGCGCAGTGGTCTTAAATTGTGAGTTAAAGCTATTTTATACTTAATGGCAATTATTTTGCCAGTAGAAAACAAAATGTTTATAACTATTAATATATTATAAGCGACCTTTTACTAAAACATTTAAAATAAATATTGACGGACACTTACTAAGTTTTAGTTATGTACCAATAAAATGTTATGAAATTCATCAAGAACGCAGCTGACAGTTTTTTACCACCGTGACAACCCAAGATGGATGCCCCTTATTTTTACTACATCTGAAAGGTCAACAGAAATATGGGCTGAAAAGTCCCGGGCCTAACACATATATGGCGCTAGTTTTATTTCATCCACCTCATTTTCAATTAGTACTGATCTTAAAAAGACAACTGTTAAAATTTCATGATATTCTATTCATTAGTTAGTGAGGTATTGTTCTAAGTGTAACGCTACTTCTGTTATTTTCAAAACAATGGATCAAACACAATTTCGTGTTTTAATTTTACACTGCTTCGTGACAAGTGCTTGAAAAGTGTTATGGGGACTCTGCTCTATCAGAAACAACAATAAACCGTTGGTTTGCTGACTACAAACGTGGTCGGTGTATCTAACACCGATGATGCAGAACACAGTGGACGTCCAAATGAGGCGGTTACACTAGAAAACATCAAATCGTTTTGAATGATCGAAAAGTGAAGTTGCGTGAGTTAGCTGACATCGTAAAAATATCAAAAGAAAGTATTGGCTTTATATTGCATGAGTATTTGACTATGAGAAGGCTCTGTTCAAACTGGGTGCCGCGTTTACTCACTGTTGACCAAAAACAAGAACGTGTTGATTTTTCTGAGCAGTGTTTGACCATGTTTAAACGTAACAAACAGGAATTTTTGCGTCGATATGTGACAATGGATGATACATGGATCCATGACTTCACTCCGGAATCAAAACGATCGTCATCTGAATGGACAGCAACTGGTGAACCTCGCCCAACGCGCCCGAAATCACAACATTCGGTTAGAAAGGTTATGGCCTCGATATTTTGGGATGTGGATGGTGTGAACATTCATCGACCATCGTGAGAAGGGAAATAACATCGACAGTGAATATTATATAGCGTTGCTGGAGCGTCTGATGACCGAAATTGCAAAGAAACGTACGCATATGGCGAAGCAAAAAGTTTTGTTTCATCAAGACAACGCACCATGTTACAAGTCAATCAAAACAATGGTAAAACTACATGAATTGAACTTCGAATTGCTCCCATATCCACCATATTCGGCGGATTTGGCTCCCAGCGACTACTGGCTATTCGGAGACCTAAAAAAAATGCTCGCCGGTGAGAAATTTCGCTCTAATGAAGAGGTTATCGCTGAAACTAAGGCCTATTTTGAGGCAAGCTTTTACAAAAGTGGTATTGAAATGTTAGAGCGGCGCTGGAATTAATGCGTTGTTTTTCATGGAAATAACGTTGATAATTAAAGCAAATTTTGAAAAAAAAAACTTGTTTTCTTTGTCAGGCACGGGACTTTTCAGTCTATTTGTTATATATTTTATTTTATTGCGTTTCTTTAAAAACTAAATGAACACCGAAATTTTCTTCAAGGTCATAAAATCTCCTAGCCTATATATATATATATATATATATATATTTGTTTATTTGTACAAATTATACGAAGGTAAATTGACCGAAAACATTTTCTTTCAGTCCACTTGAAGTCACCAGAGAATATATAATGCAAATAATACAACAGAAAACTAATTGAAACAACAATACAATACTACAATACAACAATACACTATAGGTCCGTATTGTGCTAAAATATTTCAACCCACAGAGAAACTAAAAAAAAACGTGTCGCGGGACACCCGGTTGAAATGTCGTTTCCACTATGTATTATGTAGTAGTTGCCGCCCGCGGCTTCGCTCGCGTATAAGGTGGTTGGTTGTCATGTGTTAGGCAAAAAAGTATCCTATGTCTCTTCTTGGAATCCAAGTTGGTAGTAGTTCATTGGTTTGGTAGTGAAAGAGCGACAGACAGACAGACAGACAGAGTTACTTTCACATTTATAATATTAGTATATATATATTAAACAACAGACACAATGAAACAAATGAACGACGTTTGACAATTGTTATTAAAAATCCCTCGTAAATTAAATTAAATATAATTTATAATAAAAATATATTTAAATAATGCTATATAAAACTTTATATAATAGAGAGAGAGGAAAAGGACGCCTGGAGCCACTCTACTGTAACCCGTGTAAAAGAACTTCGTTCTAACAATAGAAAAACTTTGCATATAAAACAATGTAACACGGTTGTCTATCGCTATAACAATCGTTAACTTCTATTAGTTTTTCTGGGAATTGGAATAATTCTTTATATGATAGTAAATATATTCGACCATGGTGTAAAAGTTTATAAACTAAAATTCCATTCTAGCGACCCGCCACGGCTTCGCACGGGTGCAATACTGATACTAAATATACTACAAAATATCTTTATATACAATGTTCACAGATTTTTTGTCATTAATCATCTGTAATATTTTTAATTACATGTTGTAAACGGCCACAGTGATTTATGTTAAATGCACAATGTATTTAAAATACTTAATTGTAAAATCGCTTCGAAAATAAGCCATTATTTCTTGGATTAAGAGATAGACATATACCATCGCGGACTTTTTTATAGACCTTTTTAGGTGTACAATACTGTAGTAAATTATTTTAATCTCGTAGGGTTCGGCCGGCGTTTGCAATGTAAGCGCAAAAAAATTTGATTATTTACGACATCACATTAAAAACCTCTAAAATGTTCAGTGTTTCTCTACTATATTATGCATATATTATACATATAAACTTATATACTTTCCTCTTGAATCACTCTACCTATTAAAAAAACCGCTTCAATATTGGTTGCGCAGTTTTAAAGATCCAAGCATACAGAAGGACAGACAGACAGCGGGAAGCGACTTTGTTTTATATTATATCACTACTAGCTGAAACTTCAAATTCACTCGCACCAAATTTACAAAATTTTACCTATAGCACACAAACCGTCACTCCCGATTTACCTCCACGAGGTGAGCTGAGATGGCCCAGTGGTTAGAACGCGTGCATCTTAACCGATGATTTCGGGTTCAAACCCAGGCAGGCACCACTGAATTTTCATGTGCTTAATTTGTGTTTATAATTCATCTCGTGCTCGGCGGTGAAGGAAAACATCGTGAGGAAACCTGCATGTGTGTAATTTCAACGAAATTCTGCCACATGTGTATTCCACCAACCCGCATTGGAGCAGCGTGGTGGAATATGCTCCATACCTTCTCCTCAACGGGAGAGGAGGCCTTAGCCCAGCAGTGGGAAATTTACAGGCTGATTATGTTTATATTATGGTAAATCGGGAGGTTCGCCCAATTATACAAAACTCGAACTCAACTCAGAGGTCTTCAAACTCTTTGTCCATCGAATGAATAATAACAATATAATTTAATTAACCAACGATCTAGCTCAGCTAATCACGCATCCAATGTCCTTAGAGTAGCCCTACACAATACCTAAGTTACCGTCTGCCTAGATCACCTTCCAAATCAAACAAGAGCTCATGAATCAACTAACGTCCTCTCTGATACCTACTGTAGAGAACGGCAATTGGTTTTATATCTTTTTCTTTGTGACTATCGAAGACAAGAATCTCGTATATATAAAACTACGCAACTTTTTATAAATTTATTATGCAATTTTAAATTAAATAATAGATCAAGAAGCTGCCATAAAAGGCCAAAGATTATATATATATTTATATACACTAAGACTCTAAATTCCGTGTTTAATCCCTAACACATATTATTTATATCCGAAATTATATTATTAAATATACATATATTAAAAATATAGTTAAGTAGTTTTAACTCTACTTAACTATATTTTGAAAAGAAAACCACAATATTAAGTACATTGCGGTTTTCTTAAGGCAAGAATAAAATTAGATTTAAAAATAGCATCGAATTTTAAAATTATTATGACAAAGTTTTACATTTACATACATTTTTCGCTTGTTACCTTTTGAATTTTAGTTTATTTAAAGACAACAAATAAATAAGTATTTTAATATGCTTGCTGCTCGTCCTGACTTCGTACAAGTGAGATAAGAAAATCGTTTTTGTTATATGAAAATTCCGGGAACTCAATTGCAGCGCCTCCTGCCGTGTCGAATCTAACAAACATAAAAGCTTCAGTCAAGCCGCTTAGGTGGACTTATACACACACACAGAAAAAATGATATATACTTACTAGCTGCCTGAAGCGACTTCGTAGAGTATTTTTTTTAACAAATCCTGGAACCCAATCGCATAATAAAGATTTACATAAAATCGAATAAATCGTTTTCATATAATTCCAGAACCAAAGACAAAATTAAACTTCTTATATTGCTGTAATTGTTGTAACGCGAGCACTACATTTTTTTTTTTAAATATGGAACTGTTTCAATTTCTTCGATAATATAAGCGGGCCCGGCTCTCAGTGCAATTTTTAAATCCATCATCCATCGCACCGAAAGATTTTTATCGTTTCATATAATTTAGACGACGATATTTTCTAGAGTGATTTGAATGTTATATTCTAAAAGATAATTGCGTGGCTCACGATGAGAAGCATCAGACTGTTGATTGATATAAAAAAGTCATCATAATATTTATTTACAACTGTATGCAAATATATGTAGTTGTACGGATAATTTAATGGAAATCAATTCTATACTTTTAATAAATTGATTTAATGTGACAGAAACGTAAAAAATACCAAAGCAATCCAAAAAATATTCTCGTCAATCAAGTTTGAAACGTTAAAACACGGTAACTTCAAAAAGTCATTAAACGAGTATATTTTGTTTATTATAAATTCGTTTCAAGAATTGTTAGCCCCCGAATTGCAAATAAATATTCTTATCCAGTATCATTAAATTTGTTGCCCATTGATGATGAATGTTGCTTAATACCAAGGTCACATGTGAAATGTTACACATCACATCATGGGATGGCCCGATAATTTTTTTCTTTGTTATTCAAAGCTAGCTTAAAAGGTAGACACATGCTGTCTTGGAATTATTTGTAGGCCTTTTTAAGATCTAGAATTTTCTAGAACATTGTCTTGATATATCTTCTAAGTTTTAGCCAGCGATGGCCATGAAGCGTACAAAAACTGTTTTTTTAGATAAATACCGTCCCAGTTCAGCAATTTTGTTCAAATTATTTACAAATTATATATACAAACCTTCTTCGTTTATTGTTCGTTCTATCAGTGAAAACCTAATCAACATCTGTTGAGTGGTTAAGAAGAAGTTAACGGAAATATAGACGGAAACAAAAAGCTACTTTGTTTTATAATATTTATAAGACTTTCTACACTCAGATATTTATAACTTTGGAATTCGGGCTATTATTTAAAAATTATCCAAACACAGAAACAAATATCGTTATTTATTCTAAAAATACACATTTTATTTTTTTATCTGTGATTATTTTTAAACTATTATTGAAAAGGTATTATGATACCGTCTTAATTAAAACCTACATAAGAAATATCAACATTTAAATATAAAAAGAGATATAAAAATAAGAAAGCAATCTACCGGGAAATCAACGTGTTCGTCGTTCTGTGAAGATTTATTGCAATAGCTGCAATTTTTCTTTTCCTTATTTATTTTTAAATAATTTAAAAAGGTACTAGAACTTTCAATGGAACTTTTTTAATCACAGCAATGATTAATACAGATATTAATATTGTAGCAAATAGTACGTAATTCATTAATATTTTATACGATTGATCGCTATATAAAATATAATACGAGGATTGTGCAAGATTTAGAAAAAATCACAACGACTGGAACAAAACGATACGTAAGTATCGCTATAGAATACTAATGAGTCGGTACCTATCCAGACGGGATTGCACAAAGCCGAACAAGGAAATAGATATTGATTAATCAATAGCCGCTTAACTGATTTGTATTGCTCGTAATCAAATTTATTTTCTACTGAGGTTATCACAACCTAAATTTTTATTCGCTTTCAATTATTTTCTTCTGCCTTTGAAGGTAACTTATTTTATTATTTTACTTATATTTTATTTAACCTTTTTTTTTTCATTTAAATTGTAGCTCTTATTTGTGCCGTGAGGGCACAGATTATTTCGCCAATGTCTCTTATAGTAGGATGGGGGATTTTAGAAAATTAAAAAAAACTGCCAAATAATAAGATTTAAGACGAAAAAATTTTAGAAAAATTTAGGACGAGCACAGAGTTGAGACAATTCGCTTAAACGGGACCAAAGAGGATGAGAGGATAATTGTAATGATTTTACTACAAAATGGTCGCATAAAAATAGTCTTCTCAGTTGAAGCGGAGGATCAACACATTCACCTTGAAGGGGACTAGTGGGAGAAGTCTTCATAGCTCCTACAATTATTCTAAGTCTAGTCCAAATGACTACGGACTATTGAATTGTACAGTAGTTTAAGAGAATAGGGGTGAGCTCCCCACCAGTCACCTGGGACTAGAACTGGCTTAAGCTTCAGACATATATGTATAAATATATGATACAGTTGCAGAAAATTTAATATATTACCATATTCCAGTTTCGTCTATCTATTTATAATCAAAAAGTTTATATTTCAGAATAGATTAATTTAAACCAAAATCCAGTTACTGAAGCGTGATTTCAAATTCCATATAATAAATTTCATGAAACTGTCGTATAAATATAATTCCACGAATTCGTACTACGTTTGAAGTCACTAGAGTGTACTTAATTATTAAAGCAAATTGAAGTTTAAATCGTCGCTTAAATAATTTTTAGAAATAAAGTGACTGCACATTTACTCTTGGGTAATAATAGGATTTCAAATAACTATACAATAATTTCATGTTTTTAATGTCATTAGAGGAATAATAAACGAAAAGTGAGACATACATTTGTCTCTTTTATACATATGTATATTGAAATATTTTTAAGATATATAGACCACTTGATTGTCAGCCAGTCTTTGGAACTGCATGAAGTATAAAAAACTACAACACCGTCGTTACTTCGTTAACTTTTTGACGGAATTTTTAGTATTTTGTTATAAGCACACTATATTCACAATTTAATATCTGAACGCAGCAAATTGGCGATATTATAAATTTGAGTAATCACTCATCTTTTATACCCACCCAGACAGGTTTACATTTTGTTATTTCATTTACTTGGTGGTAGGGCTTTGTTAAAGCACCCAGTAGGTACCACCGACTTATCAAATGTTCTACCGCAGAGCAGCATGCAGAACACAATATGTCGTATGTATGTTTTAGGGGTGAGTAAGCAAGTGAAACTAAATGCGCATTGGCGACGTAAGATATAGTTGAAATTCCTTACGACACCTTTATGCAATGGTCTTATCAACAGGTGGCTAGTTAGGCCTTTAGCCTAGCTACATTACATAAAATATATTTAAAAAAATATTTTGTATATAAGTAAGTAATGAAGTAGTCTCCGTTAGTTGGACGCTGCGCCATCGCTTACCCTGATACCCCGACGCCAGGCCCGTCTAAACAGGATTTCAATGCTTTGAATTGAATGAAGTATCTCAGGAATTCATGAGTCTGGGTCAATGAGTGTAACATCGTCTACTTTCCCCTAAAAAAGGTTCCGCTTAGGAAGTAGAGGCATTCTCACTCCCTCAAGTCATAGAAACAGAATCAATGAACAGTGGAACATTTGCAAGCTTCTACTTGGCTTGTAATAAAAGGTTATTCATTCATACAGACGAAATCACAAGGCACGAGATCTACAATAAATTTTATTCGATGCAAATTTAACACATACGCTTTTTAATTACGCGAAGAGCTGCGGCAAGCGACTTGTACCCTCGAAACTACAACACAGTGAAATAATTCGTTGGCGTGCAAATGAACGGGCGCTTAAATGAAATTTAAACAGAAACTGTTGCATAAGCAAGCGAAATATTCCATTTTGATAAGAATTTAAATGGTATGAAATATGTATTTCGGGGGAAATGCAAATACTGTTTTAATTGGGCCGGTCGGTGAACTGTTTCATTGACTTTTGAATATACCTGTAATAAATACTATTGTTAACTGTCCTAATTATAAAAAGAGTTGCTATTTTCTATTTATAATCTGTAAATTCACCTACATCAAACATTTTTTACACAAATGAGGTTATGTAAAATATTTTTAACGTTATTAATTAAGGTGAGATGGAATTTTGTATGTGGTTTTTGTTTACTAGAAAAGATAAAGACCTGAAAAGTTCTAATTTCATCTAAAGTCCCGTATTACATACGCCCAAGGAAACATTTTTTTATAAAAATTTACAGTACATATACAGTACGCACTAAAATTACGCGACTAACTATTGCTAATTCATTGAAGAGGTCATCAGGCTTAAGAGATTTTATCCGCATTCTAACAGTAAATTGATACCCTTTTTTGCATACAGAAAGTAATAGTAATACTAAAATTTATAATAATAATAATAACTAAAAAAACTGACAGTTAACTAAAGCACCCGCCCACTATCTCATCCCCCACTTGCACAGATAACAAATACGCGATCATATTCATGGAGATTATACAAAAAACAGGCATTTCAAAGTTTTTCTTACTCTTGCCCATATTTTTTAAAAATATTTTGAATAATATTTATTATAAGCGATGGTAATAAGCATTTATCATCATAATTAGATTTTTTTTTAATTTTAAAGATAAAAACTGTTTATTAACTTTGAACAAGTACCCCTGCAAAATCAAATATAAGATTAGGTATTTCGTTCTTTACCCACCCTAAAGATTGTTATTTTTCTTAAGAAGTTTAAAGAGAAAAATTGTATTCTATTCATCAATTGAAAAATAATATTTTTTCTTAATAATATTTCTTTGATAAATTTATACTCTGTGGCGAATTTCTAAATACGTTAGCTTGGCATAGCCTACGGCAGCAAATATTGCAAGACCCCTAGTTTTTACAGATTTTTATTTGGTTGAATACAGAGAAGTTTTTGTTACATTAATTTAATAAAAGTTTGCATAACTTTAGTATTACTTCATTTTATTTTTTTCTATTATAATATACACATTGTAAGGAAAAATGTAACGATATTGTTCCTACAGACAACATCTTAAAAAACTGAATATTAAAAAGATATTATCTAGCTTTCAGTTTTTTTTCATTTAATATAAAAAAACCAAACGTAATTTGAAAATAAGCGAAGTAGCAAGCAAACACTTGTATCTTAATAACTAGTTCCGTCAGATCCGCGGTAATTAAATTACTCGTTCGTAATAATTTCCTTGCAGAATCTATCGGAGCAGAACAGATAATGAAAAGTTTAAATCTACAGTGCGCTGCAATCATTGTATTCTTAATCAAGTTATGGTTTTTTTTAATTTGTAATAATTTTTCTATACAACTATGGAAATCTTAAACAAAAGAGGTTATATATGCATTTAATTAACTACAAACAATTATCTACGTAATAAAAAGAGCTGGCAAGTAAAATATTTTTTTCCAAATAGGAAATGAAAAGTTATTTTAACAGTAAAGTTTGAAGGCAAATTTTTAAACCAAAGGATTTGTAAGAGAAGTTTTTTGTTAATTAATTGCTGATAGTTAATTGAACGGTGTATTTATATGAGTTGTATGTATCACTCACGAGATTAATTAAAAACGTTTTTCTTTATTGTTTAAGTTAAGCAATGAATGTAAAACAATACAGTAATGTAAGAAAATGTTATACCAATGTTCCCGGTTCCAGCGTATCCAGAAGAGAGCTTAACTTTCCCGCCAATGTTTTTTTTTTAATGTTGCCCGCTTCAAAAATCGTAGGGACAACACATTTTACCTGGCATGACATACGGTGCCAAAGGGGACACTGAGAAACCAGTGTAGCGAGCTATGCATGAGTATCTTTGAAGGATAACTTACATATGTTACCTGTCACCAATATTTCTTTGTATAAAATTAAAATATATGTTTATGTATATCGTTTCCAGATTAGATGTAAAAATATTGAATTGTTTGTAAATAAGAACAATTTTCTTTATTTTTCAGTCTGGAATATTTTCTTGTTTCGTACTATACAGAGCGCATTTTTTTCGGTAATTGGGTTATAAAATTTACACATATATGTAATATATTCATTTCATATGCATGACGTACTTCTAATTAAATTTAAACAATTCCAATAAATCGAATACTGATATAATACCGTTTAAATTTTGAATAGACTTTTAGTGCTGGTGAGAACAAATTTCTAATTCAAAAATATAATTGATACAAAATTGTCACCTAACTTGACTTGAAGTAGTTTTTTATCTGTAACTCATTATATGTATCGATCAGGCGACCAGTTTAATTTAAAAGTAAAAAAAAAAAGAAACTAATCCTTTAAAAGGGTCCAACAAATGTTACTTAAGAAGCTTACACGAATGATACGGCTTAATTGAATTGTACAAAGTATCTAAATGTATTTATATTTTATTAAATAAGTTACAACAATATCAAAGTGAATAGTAATTACTAATGAACTATCAAGTCTTCCTCGTTTCGCAAGATATTAAGGATCTAAATAAAATGTTAACATTGAAAGACAAACACAAAAAAAATTGGCACTTTTTGGCCATAAACCTTTGCAGGCCGTACGCAAGACAAATAACTAAAGAGGCAACAACAAAGGTTATTTTTTTATTAAGATATATTATTCACCTTCTTTTACTACTACTAAATAAAAGTATCTTAGACCCACAGTAGCGTTCGTTTTAAGTAGCATACATTTTATATAGCCTTTTGATTTATCAATTTCAAAATATGCGCAATAATCGTGAAAATGAATTAATTTAATTTTGATTGATAAAATTTAAATATAATTTATATCGAGGTCAATTAGTGAGGGCCAGACAAGGTAGCAGAAAATTTATATCTGTTTCTCGTTAACTAATAAATTATAAAATTAATTAAAAACTAGGAGTAAAAATGTCACATCATCATTAGGAACTAGAAGTGCCGCTGTTTCTTGTAGTACCTACGATAAATTCTACAAATAAAATCACTTTTACAAATATTCTTTGAGGATTTATTTTAATAACTAGTCACATCCCAACTTCGGGTACAATTCATACAAAGATTGCTTCCTTCCCTTAAATTTGAAATTTCCAAAGTTCAGTTTTTTTACTAAGTAATTGGCTATGTTTTGATAATATACTTTGATATATAATCACTCAGGGCAAACGATTTTATAAGTATAGATATTTTACCTAAATCCCTATTACCCACAAAAGCCCTAGCAAAAATAAAAATAAAGAAATTGTATCATTTGTCATCTGTCCGGATAGACAGAAAGGTGTACCCAAATAATGGAAATATTTTGATAAATTATGTATTTTTATTCTTTAAAGAAATAACAGACTGCTAATGCCGCTGGTATGTGGATAGCACCGCCCAAAGATATTAGACCTGAAATATAAACTAATCCTTCCAACGTTAATGCACTACCAATCCTAAAATCGCAAATACTACCTACTCGTATAGCCGTTGTGACTTTGTCTTTTACTGTATTGATTTTAACAACTTTTAACAGGAAATTCTTAAAAAACAATAGTGTACGGACGTTGTCAAGTCATTTCAAATTGTTTCATTTGATTTTTATAAAAAGGTGACCCAATAGATAAAGTAAAAACAACAGTAAGTATAAGTAACAACCTAAAATGTCCAAATGCTGCTAAGGTCTTTTCTCGCTTTGAGGAGACGGTTTGGAGCTTATTCCAAGATGCTACTCCAATGCAGATTGGTGGATACACATGTCTACTACATGTCATTAAAATTAGACAAATGCAGGTATCCTCACGACGTTTTCCTTAACCGAACACGAGAAGAATACATTAATTAAGGAAATTTAACACAATTCAGTGGTGTTGTCTTTAGATAGTAGACGATAAACTTGAAATAAGATCACGGATATTTTACGTCCATTTTATGGCCATTGTTAAGAAAAATATTATTAAAAAAGGTTCTGTAAAATGTGCATTCATCCATTAACTTTGATGCGAGATATTGAAACAAGCCCAAAGCCTGTAGTCAGTATAAGCCCTAAGTGAATAGAAGGTCTTTAACTAACATTCAAAAATTCGTATTTTATAAATGCTATCTATTATAAACAAACCTAAAAAATTAGTAACACAATATAATACTGTTTATGTCGATCGTTACTTTTTCCAATTTTCCGAACAAACTTACCGATACGTCGGACTCAACTTTTGACGTTTATTTCATTAAACTTTACGCTTTCGCATATTCTTGATACCTTCCTCTGCCTATCACGTTGCCAATCGCAGGTATACTTAATTAAAATTATTAAACAACTAGCTTTTCATACGATTCCGTCCGTGATGTTTTATTTTTCCCGTAAAACCTGTAATTTTATATGCCTACTAATTTCCGCCTGTGGCTAAACGTGTGAGGAGGTGTGGTCGAAAGTATCAGGTACCCTATACCCTTGTCTACAGGCTATAAGGTAGGAGCCGGTATCCTTTTAAAATAAGTATGACACTTCAAAACAAGTAGTGTAGTATATAAAAATTTTAGACGAGAAGACATAGACCAACTCTCAACATGTAACAAGATTAGAATATATTTTGTATAGTCATCAATTATAAACCAAACCCTTTGTTTGAGATAGATATTGAAACAAAAGATTAAACCAAGGCTCGGAAATAACATCTGTTGAAATTTGATGGTACATATTTAAAAAAAAATCCGGCCAACCTTCAACAAAAATCATATAAAATACGCTCCGAAATTTATTATTATCTCGTTTTGATTAATAAATTATTAACATTATATAGCACACAAATCTGAAAAACGATAGAAACAATATATAGTCAAAGCAATTTATATTCTGAGCAGTTTCCCGACCAAATTGGATATTATATATTCACTTATTGCGACCTTTGACCATTGCGATCTGATCATGTTGATCGCAAATAAGCTCATAATCGAAATTTCAAAATATATTTGGATGTTATAAATATATATATTTATACATAATGAACAAATTAATATCAAATATAAATCCATGGATGAAAACTCTATTCAATTTTCAAACATTTTTTTTTTTAAAAGATACGTAATAGCCTAGAAAAAAAACTAATTTATCTTTCAATGGGTCAATAGGTTGGGAATTTATTTGAATTAGGTATAACTTTGGTATTTCGTAAGTATAGACGACGCAATCTCCGTGGTCCTCTTAAGATTGCTTTACTTTACTTAAATTATACTAATCAATTATTACGATTCAATGAAAACTATCTTTATAAATACAATGAAATCTTTAAAAGACGTTCTAATCTCTTCGGCTTTATATACAGGGTTATTGGTAATTCTACGTATTCCCGCTAGGAGGTGATAGGGGTGACTATTTGCGATAATTTTAACCCCCATATGCATTATGCAAAAGTGAACCATTTTCGAGTTATCACGTTTTTTAGATTTTTTTCAAAATAAGTCAAAATTGCGACTTCAAAAATTTATTAAAAAAAAAGTTTCGATTAACATATACTTTTTTCTTCTGATTTATAAAAACGATTAAACACTGGATATTTTTCAATATTTAAAAAATAATTATCTAATCTTTACCTAATGGCTTAATTTCTAACATTAGTTATGTATTCTAAATACATCATGAAATGACATACGTTTTACCATAAAAATAAAATGAAGTGGGATTACTACCACATTAACCAGAAATGTTTCTTTTTTCTGTTAATGTTCTATTTATTCTTAATAATGTTTTTTTTTTACAAAGTTTGCGTTTTTTTTATGTATAATTTAAATTGTGACCATGGAAAAGCGCAAATGTAGCCATTCTATTGATTATAATGTTTCGAAGCGTCATTCTTCCCGTAGTCGCTCTACCCAGAGTTCGCGATTTAGAAGTATTTCTAACAACTCAGGATTACGTGAGCCGTTGAATACAAATATCACTCGACTTAATGCATTAGAAGATAGATCCTCGGTACTCGTATCATCTCATCATCATTTTCCTACGAAGTTTGTTGAGGCTATCTCTAATTTAAAAATTAGTTCTCGCGACTATTACATGTCTAAATTTGATCCTAATGTGCGCAATATTGATTCTTGATCTGCTGAGGTGGACCGCGCACAAAGTAATGAATAAATGGAATGATATAGAATGTTAGTAACGTGTCTAAAGGAAGACACAAAGTCTTACTTAGATGATTGGGTCACCACGGATCGTTCATGGAGTAATTTTATAAATGACTTTAAATTCTTATGTTTTAAAATGTTTGTGTGGCTAATATTTTGTGTGACGTTATGAGTAGGTACAAATTCTGACACTTATTCTACATTTGCCGAATATGCTCGTCGAAGATCTTTACTACGTTTGCGTATGGTAAAAGTGAGGAACTAATTAGCGCAATTCTCGTACGGGGAACTAATGAACCACATTTAAAACTTATGCCATGTGATTAAGTTAATTACATGTCTACCTTCGTCAATCCAGTACTAGTTAAAAATAAAAATTCCTCGTCATATAAATCTGGAACAAATGAAAAATCAAATCTTCCATGATATTAACTTCATTTACAAATTCTGAGTATGGTTTTTTTATATACATTTATAATTTAATGACAACAAATAGAATAGAGATGTGCTCACTTTTATATGAAGTGCCTGAAGCTCACAAAAGGCAATGCACTCATTAGAGTCAAATGAAAACTTTACATAATTCTATGCTAATGTTGTTTAATTTAACAGAGTATTGTACACAGCAAGAGAACAATGGAGACGGCTAATTAGTGTAATTTCGTGTAATGGATTAGTGTATGTTTCTCGCAAACAAATTATAAGCTCGAGTGCATTTAGAACCATATATTGCACCCCTAGAGCTTTCCAATATAAGTAGTATGTACAATTCATATATTCTGTAAGGTATTTAAAATTGTTAACCCTCATTAGTTCAGCGTAGTAAAACTAACTAAAGCTTAACGTGGGTTCGATTCTAATCCCAATTTCATTTTAGATATTTATACCCTCACCTCTTACCCCAAACGTTGCCGGAAATAGAAATATATACCAATTCTTGCTTTATTGTTGTTGTTAATGTAATCTTACTTTAAAATAATAATTTAATAGCCATTTGGCTAGTTTATAATTTTTGACATTTAATTTGCTAAATTTTTAGCTCTTTGAATTATTAACATTAAGTCCTTAATTATATACAAAAATGAATATAAAATAGTTACTATATAAATCATGACCGAGTACAATTGTAACAAAAATGCTAGCAGCATTTCCCCTTTGAATCGCAATTCCGATCGCCTCGACAAAAAAATATATCTTTCCACTCCACTCCTCCTTTTCAACTTTACGCATTATTGTAAGCTTGCTATATGTTTTTTGTCTTTTTTTTATCCGACTTTAAGACAATTTAAATAAACAAAAAATTCACTTCAATTCTTAGTTTAATGGCTTTTAGTTGTGCCGACAGGGGACAGATTATTAAAAAATTAGCGCATTGTTTCTTGACGTTCAGCAGTTTGACATAAAATTGACAAATGACAATAGACGTCAAATGTCATTATAATCGTAAATAAAAAAAATATCTTAGAACTTGCAAGTGTAATTAGAATTCTCGATATCTTGGTACAAATTCACGTAAATAATTTGAACTGAAAATTTGTCATCATATTTAAGGTTCTAGAAACTTAAAGACATTTTTAATATGTCGTTCTTGGTAAAACAGTGTGTTCGAAGGGTATGATCACATAAATTATTCCTATAATATACAAATAATTAATTTAACCTTTAGAGTACATATCATTATTAGTTTTTTTTTTTTCGATAGGTTTTAGCTCCAGCAGTGGCAATATCGAAAAAATCATGTTTTTCCACAAGTAAGTATTACATAACCTAATTTAAGCAAAAATCGCCGGTGCGATAATTATTTTGATACAATTTCTTCTTATTTCGACATTTTAAAATTAAATTATAATTAAAGTAGGTTATATAAATCCTCATTTAATGGAACAAAATCTTAAAACTTCAAACTTATTTCTAGCTCTAATAAAACATTTACCTACTTAGAGTAAAATTCGGTCTATAGTTTACTTATTGCATTATTAAAATATCACTTATATTTTCCAGCACCTGCTGTCTTTGTTCCAAGAGTACAGAAGCCTGCACCTGACTTTGCTGCTACAGCAGTAGTCAATGGGGAA
The DNA here is from genome assembly GCF_037043105.1 of Vanessa tameamea. Lineage (NCBI taxonomy): Eukaryota > Metazoa > Arthropoda > Insecta > Lepidoptera > Nymphalidae > Vanessa > Vanessa tameamea. The sequence continues at coordinate 4,002,444 of NC_087332.1, read as the reverse complement.
TTCAATCAGTTGAAACTCGCTGATTTTAATGGAAAATATGTTGTTCTGGTCTTTTATCCATTGGACTTGTAAGTATATATAGATAATAACTTTATGAATATTTGTTATGTATTTATTTCTCATTTACTTATTAAGGATATACCTAAAATATATTAAGCATATATAGATAAACATATACTTCTTCATGTAATTTCTTTTTTTTTTTCAGCATTGAGTCCAAAGTTAGCTTTAACAAATAAACTAATGTGTCATGGATTCAATATAAAATAGATTCATAATAATACATTATTCATTTGAATATAAATTAGAAATAATTAAAATAGACCGAATAGAACCATACAGTAATTATGGCCTTTGTGTATAAGTAATTAGTTAAAAAATATGACAAGATCTATACTACTAATGTCCGAGAAAACCTTCTGCTAATCTTTGATCTTTTAGACTACAAATTCATGCACCTCTGACTGCCTCTTTTGACCTTTTCGGCCAAAAATCAACAATAGTTTTTCTGTTTAGGGACTCATATAAAGCATGCAGATTCTATTTGCTAAGGCTATGCCAGAAATCGGAAGCCCAAAATCAAACCTTAGGTCGCACACTACCACAGACATTTCTTATTTAATATCAGCTATCAGTGAATAAAATAAAATTTGAACAACAAACAGTTCCCCCTTTACTTGTTTTTTGTGAATCACAGTTGTATGGGTAAGCAATTTTGACATCCTACTATGATGAGGAGGATATTGGTTTTTAACTGTCAGTCTAGCAATTTTCCAGGTGATATATGGGACCATATATCACCAAGCCAATGTTTAAATGCAAATGCAAGTACTAGTGCCAGATGAGATAAGCTGATAGCTTGTTAACTATCATACTTTCACAAATTCTCAAATGTTAGAAGTTCTGGATAACCTCTTCTTCACTCTTCGGTCACAGCTAGCAATAAGTTCCGTTTAGAAAAAAGAATACGCCATTGAGATTACATGTTTTTAAAAACAAAAATAGCGGACAAGCTATAACAACTTGCTAGCCTTTTAAAAAATGCATTTTCAAAAATAATATTACATTAAGAATAAGATTTAACAATTTTCATTTGTCAAACTTAAAAAATGACGCACTTGAAGACAAGATTCATCTCCCATTTAATATGCGAACATTTTTTTTTATAATATGCGATTCCTGCTTTTTATAGGATCTTGGAACTTTGTTCATTTAGTTAAGTCGGTTAGAACCTTTTTCAGTCTGTCAGTTTATATTAAAAGCTTTTGATTAAGTAAATATTTGTTTATTTCAGCACATTCGTATGCCCAACTGAACTAATCGCATACAGTGACAGGTCGAAAGATTTTGCCAGTATTGATTGTCAAGTAATTGGTGTCTCTACGGACTCGGAATTCAGTCATCTTGCTTGGATTAATACACCAAGAAAGGTAGGAAATTCGAAGTTTGATTCTTGCAGTTTACATATTTTGAAAACTTTTATAATTGGGAGAATTTTCATTATTGGTACTTAAATAAATGCTGTCTCGGTAAAAATAACACTTAGATCTTAATGGATGTTTTTTTTGTCTTTTTACTGTCTAAATGATACTTCCTTTGGTTTACTATAATTCAAGGAGCACATATCTATGTAAGAAGGGAAAAATATGTTAAGAATTATATATATATTTTATTTGTTTCATGTATTGGATTTTTTTTTTAATTAAATGAGCGGACTGGGTTTTCGGCAATCTGATTGTAAGTGGTCACCACCGCCCATAGATATTGGCACTGTAAGAAATATTAACCATTCCTTACACCACCGATCTTGGGAACTAAGATGTTATGTCCCTTTTGTCTATAGTTGCACTGACTCATTCACTCTTCAAACAACAATACTGAGTATTGCTGTTTAATAGTAGAACCTATGATGTGTGACTGGTGAACCTACTCACAAAGTCCTACCACCAAGTCCTCAAAAACGCAAGATGTAGGCGAAATGCTGAAAGATTATAAGCAATATTCATTGTAATATTGCAACAACAGACATACATGCTCGTGCATCACAACAGATATATAGATAATGAATTATATTTAGTAGTGTTATAATACTTTTTTATTCATTATTTAAGGATGGTGGCTTAGGAAAACTAGACATACCCTTATTAGCAGATTACCAAAAGAAAATTTCACAAGATTACGACGTACTATTGGAAACTGGATTCGCCTTACGTGGTGAGAAATAGTATTTTAATAAAAAACCTAAAATTTTAGCTATATAGGACATTCTCAAGGTATACTAGTAGACTGTGCAGGGTGTATTAAAAAAATGTGTGCAAATGTATCTTTATTCCCCCACTCTCGTGTTCCGAAAGGACGCCAAATGCAACACGACCGAAAAGACGTCGAACTTTATTTTCGTTTCGAGGCATGGAATTTTATAATATTTTACCCACAAACTTTATAATAATCATTATTGAAATTTTTCATTGTTAACACTATGTTCGTTAATAGCTACCAAAGAAATAAATATATGTAGAAAATTGTTTGGCAAACAAGTAATGAACTGTTTTGGATTTAACATGAAATGGAAATATATATATTACTTCATCAAAATTTTCTACAACAAAACTCTTCTAAGGGAGAAACCCTTAGAAGAGTTTCAATAATAATACTTGAATGTGCCATAATAAATATTGTTGATTACAGGACTATTCATAATTGACAGAAATGGAATACTCAGACATATGTCGGTGAATGATTTGCCCGTCGGCCGTTCAGTAGAAGAAACTCTTAGATTGGTTAAAGCTTTCCAATTTGCTGACAAACACGGAGAAGGTATGAACATTTAAAGATACAAAGTTTTAAACCGCCAATGTGACTCGAGATTAGAAAGATCTTGATAACTTTTAAGCCAAGTCCTGTATTTAACGAAGCATTAGTATACATACATAAATAGGTAACCGATCGATTTTGAATTACGAACCGTGAAATTTAATCCAGTTTTGACGTTGAATGTGATTTGAGACTTCGAAAGTTACGAAACATTTGTATTGAGACGATTTTTGATAGACAATTATCCAATCCGTTAACAAAACGAATCGTTTCTTGAAAACATGTAATCAAGCACTCGTAAACTCTCTATTATTGAATGCATTTTGCTTTTACATTGCCTTGAATTTTTCTTAAAATAAATTATAATGATATAATCTATCTTGTGAGATTGTAAACTGCCGAAATATTGTGAACGGTGATTTAACTCAAAATAAAACTTCAAAAATTTCGATAGTTTATGATATTTCGATTAGGTTAGTGTTTATAATTTAATTTAATTCGATAGATTATAATCTACCGAAAAATAATGCGTCAAATTGTAAGCACCATGTTCCGGTTAAAAATCTCTCGACAGTTCACAACCTCGCAAGATAGATTATAATCTAACGGTATTAACAATTTTACAGTGACATATATATATTATAAATAATATGACTTTTAAACTTTAAAAATATGATCATCATGCGAAAAATTTAAACTATAAATGTATAATAATATTTTTTTCAGTGTGCCCAGCCAACTGGAATCCTGACACGAATGCTGACACAATCAAACCTAACCCCAAGGGCAGTAAGGAATACTTCCAAAAAGCCAACTAAATAAAAAAAATGGTAGAGACCAGAAATAAGTGAAACTTATATTCTCTTAAGACTAAATGTATGTAACATGGAAATTGTAGTCACAAAGAAAACAATATTATTATTAATATATATTAGTATAGATAAACCAATTTGAAAGCTTTCAAAACTATTACCACGATGGCACAGATAGCTGACATCAAATAGTTATTTTAAAAAAATTCCATTTGTTTTAATAACTATTGTCATTATGAATTATACTTGAATTGTAAAGAAGCATTTTATTATTAAAAAAAAAAAAAGCAATTATTCAGCGTTTGCTGAAAATTATAATAAAATATGTATTCAAATCTGATATATTATCTGATGAAAAAATGTTTTCATTCACTGTCCCTTTGTATTTAATGTATTATTTAGATTATATATTATTATAAATAGGAATAAAATATTGCTTTCTCTCTCTATTGTGTTGGAGTAAAGGGTACGGTACGGATGTATACGGCAAGTTATCAAGTTCTGTAAAATTAGTGACTTCACAGTTGGGATACCGCAGACCACAGATGGCAGAATGGCGCACTGGGTCTCATCTTATGTAACAGTTCCTAAAGGGGCTTAGTATCCAGTCGCAGACACATTTGTTGCAGGATATTATTAGGACTAACGAGCAGAGATGGCCCAGTGGTTAGAACTCGTGCATCTTAACCGATAATTTCGGGTTCAAGCCCAGGCGGGCACCACTGAATTTTCATGTGCTTAATTTGTGTTTATAATTCATCTCGTGCTCGGCGGTGAAGGAAAACATCGTGAGGATACCTGCATGTGTCCAATTTCTACTACATATAGAATACTAGCAATGCCCCAAATTAACTACGGAATTGCTAATATACCTATTTACGCCTCCTTTTAGCTTATCACTTTAGTGGGGACGACAATAGCCCAGGGGTCAGGATCGATCCTTTGAGATTTTTTTCTTATGGCAATAAAAAAATATAGTAATGTATATTTCATTTTATTTCATTAGATATAAGTTTGACACATAATATCACTCTTAAAGTATTAATACATTAACAATAACATTTATTTTGGCAAACTATGATCTAATTATTGAAGAAGTTACTTCTCAACATATAATTTTATTGTGACGTTTTTCACACAAAGTTTCACTTGTTTCATATACTAAATGGCATGCACTTCATTTTATTAACAACAATGAGATATTTTTTTTCTCTATAGGTACATATATAATTTGCCTTATTATTTTTATTACCCTAATCCGGTTATGAATTTTAAAATCCTTTAAATATATTCCTTTATTATTTATACCATCTATAAAACAATGAAAGAACTTCGATGCTGGAGCTTTACAAAAATAACTAAAGCATATTTGATTTTTGTGCTTCTGTATTCAAATCCTTAAAGAAGGTAGTCTTATTATTATTATTATTTATTACTATAATATATGCCTTTATTTTAATTAGTCCTCTCATTGTTCTGTGATGGTTCTACATTGTAGCTAATAAACATTTCATAGCAATATAACAATGTTATTATCCTTTAATAAGTAATACCAATAAGAATAAGTTACTTTAAAAGTACATACAATAAAGTAAAACTTGTCTATCAAAAACATGATTTAATTTGGAGCAAAAACGTTACATATCTACCAATAGATATTTTTTATTAAAATAGGCAAATTTTTAATACTTTCAAGTTCAATTGTAAAACTTCCATCACTATATTTTCCGACAACATCAAAACTGTACATTTTCATCATAATTTTGTACAGGAACTGTTCACTCTTCTCATTTCATTTTTCTGGACTCATGTTTATTCCACTCTTTTAGAATGGAAATTACATGATCCCTCAGGAACGATCATCATCAGAATCCCAAAACTCTGACTCATCTGTTTCAGAATCTGACGAGTCACTGCTTGATGCAGACGAATCAGACTCTTGAGCATTGTTTAAGTGATTTGCATCATTAAGTTTATTAAGCCCAGGTATTAAAGACATAGAAGCCATTTTAACAGCCATTTCATTTTCTAAAATCTGAATTTCTTCCTGCTGTACCATTTCAGCAGCAGCCTCTAGTTCTTCAAGCTCTAGTTCAACATCTTTTTTTGTTATCTCTGTATTGGCAATGTTATCACACAAAGGAATGAATTCATCTTGGGAACATTGCTGAAGAAATATTAAGTAATCCTTCATATATATTTGATTTAAAATGTATCTTGCATCATCGCTTTGATTGAACATTTGATAAATATCAATGACACATTTAATAATAAACTTTTTTCCATGTTTTAGCAAAGATATAAGATCATTCTTTACTTTGTGACATATTTCAAAGTTCCGAAGTATGGGATAAACAAGCGCTCGTCTATAGCAAGCTTTAAGAACTTCCTTTATATCCTTAAAAACACAAAACCAGCTTAGAGTTGCTGACAATTTGTTGATAGTCCAGCTTGATTCGACAGTACTTTCATTTAATGTTGTCCTCTTATCATAGCAATAGCCATAGAGTATATCCACAAGCCCAAGAAAAACTTGCCGATGCTCAGTTTTGGTCAAAATATAATGCTTATTTGGCAAATCCTTTAATAAGCTCACCTCTTCCTCAGTAAAATCAGCATCTTTATCGAAATCAGGGCTAGCCCAAAAGACAGTTGCAAACAAATATGGAGCTACAAGTTCATCACAATGTAAATCAGCTAAGTAATGATCTGATGAAAATTTTATAAATTCATACTGTTCTCTTAATGAATTTCTTTTACCAATAGGATGTTGCTCCGGCCATTTAAGTTCAAAAATTTTGGGGAATTCCATACCAATCTCTTTGAATTCTGTTGAAATTTTACTAGCGAATCCATATGAGTATTTTTTATCAACTTCATTCTCATCATTTTCCTCATCAATCGTGACTCCTCCCTCCTCCAACATCTCGACTAAATTCGGATTTAAGTCAGGAATATGTCGAGGCGCCAATAAGCTGGTAATCATATCGAGATTCTCAAAATGTTCTCCTGGGTTTTCTTTATCAAACGTGAGGTTAAAATCTCCTGAATCACATGTATATGAACCCTTTGAGCTGTCATTTTCAACAATTTTACCAGGCAAACGAAGTCTAAGAAAATACGGACTTGATACGAATAAGAAATTCTCACCATCAATATCGATCTCAGTTTCGCCGATATTTGTGTATGGTGCATGCACCGTGATATAGACGCGAGTTTCGTCTTGTTGTAACTTAAACCGTGGCGTTAACATTTTGAAGAAGTACGTATTCAACTAGACGTCAATATTTATGTAGAAAAAAGACTAGGAATCAATAGTCAATTTACAAGTAAACGCTCACAATACATCATAAACACTAAATATATGAAAGTCATGAATGAGCATTCACTAACACAAACAGACTAAAGCCCAAGAATCAATCACCACCTTGATATTCATTTATTTTTTATAATCTCTAGCGGGTAGCATGTATCTACAGTAGTTGAGCGCAACAATGTGATGACAATGTGTTTCAATTTCAATGTGATCAATAAAACAGTGGTTATATACTTTATGACATTTGTGATTTGATAAGTTTAAAGCAATGTTACCAACTCGAACTTCGGTAAGTAGATAATATCATTTCAAAAGTTGGTAGTTTTAGTCTTTTGTAGACTACCGAACCTAAGTTTACAAAAGAATTCAATATAAGTATGTGTTTTACCTATTGATCTTTAATATTAAAAATAGGAAGCGAAAAACTTTTTAAAAATGAATCAGAATAAATAATATTATAATATGCTATAATAATATTTTTTTATAAAATTATACTTCACAAAAGTATAAAAATACACTCGAAATTGGGCACAGCTTATGATCCTTCTCAATTAAATTATTAAATTAAATATTAAATAATAATTTATTATGCAGCTTTGGTGCAATCATTTGAAATAATTGAAAGAAGTTCTTTTTTTTTTGGTTTTTGTAAAGTATAATAACTCGACTTACCAAGCACTTTATAGTATCCTTACTCAAAGTATTTAAATATTTTTCAGTCAACCTTCCATCACACCCTCTACAAAAATCAAACCGTCGCTTTTATTAATGCATAAAATTAAATTTTCATAAATAAAATTAAAAAATTCAGTTATCTATTAAAGTTTTTTGAAGATATATAGTAAATTTGGTCAAGACAGATCAACTATCAGTTTGGAGATCTACCGAAAAGTTGTTAGAGTTAACACAACACTGGAACACTGGTCATCAAGCCAAAATCAGCTGCGCCCAACATCGCTGCCATTTCATTTTTGATCTCGATTGACGAAATAAGCTTAATGAACCTATTTCCCTGATAGAAGTTTCCCCTAATCATTTAAAATCATGGAAATAAAATAGGTACTTTATTTATGATCATCGTTATATTTTAACAATAATAATAATAATCGAGATATGTTTGTGAAAAGGTACACATATTAGACGTGGCTATTCTATAACAAGAAACTCGAATGTCACCACAGAACACGAGTTCTAAATGTGATATGTGACATTGACTATAATAATAATAAAATTTATAGGATACACGTCTCAAAATGGCATATGACGTATACCTTTAAATATAAAATTGACAAACCTAACAAAAGACAAATTTAAGATTTTTATAAATGAAATTAATTGATTTACTTTATAATTTAAATCAAACTATTATACTTATTGATTTCGATGATTTTGTGCAATAAAATGTAACTTTAGCAATATAAGAAATACAACAAAAAATGTAAATGTAAATTTACTTTGGTAAACACTACAAATGAGACTATTTACAGTAGGTATTCAAAAGAATATATAAGTCTTTTCGTATGTATGTTTGATGCGCAAGACGTATTCGTAATTTTATTTGTTCTACGTTATCAAAAAAGAAATAAGGCATATTATATATTCAATATCAGATTGTAAAAACGATTAAAATGCAAAGAATGTATAAAAACATAATTCTAAAATTATGATTCAAATATGTATGTTAGAATAAAGTCTACTTTGTTCTTGATTGATTTTTGTAACATACAAGTAATGTTTTATGCCCGCTAAACATCCATCCATCGGAATCTATGGATCAATCAAACGCATTAATAAAATGTACTATTATTATTTGTTTTTGAGACACATCTGTTCATTTTAATTGCATTAAATGTTGTATAACATTATACTAATTTATAGTTTTATTTTAAGTTAGATAAAATTTTTTTTTGATGGAATAATGTTTAGATCCAATTATAACAAAAAACAATTTTAAAAACGCACTTGTATTGTTTTTATTTATTTTGAACGTTATTAATTGGGGCTACATGTAGGTACGTCGAAAATATAATTATTCATTTTTATGAAAATACATAATATACTTTAATTTTTTTAAACATTCCTTAACTTATTTAACGCTTTTAAAAATGAATATAGCTTTACCGGCTGACGGTAATCAGATAGTGTAAAAAAAAGACATTATAATCTGTAATATTATAAAACCGATGAATTAATTTAAATAACAGTTATCAAAATCACCCACGTAATGTAAATATTAAGACAGAGCCGAGGTGAAAGTGAACAGCGTAGGTCGAATGTTACGGTCATTAACATATTGTTTTCCTAATCCGTTTATTTTCGGCTTCCCCTCGCGCTAAGTATCATTCGTAAGATGATAATGAACGGGAAGTCGTGCTTCCAGGTTTATTTATAACCGTAGAAATTTTATCTTACAATCTTGTGTTCGTAGTTTGATGTTGTAAGCGATTAGTAAATTCCTTATATTCAAATATCAATGTAATAATAATAAAAGTGGATTCTGTTTCTATGGTGACTATTTTTTTTATTAAAATAAAAAATGTTGCGATTTGCAAAAATAAAATCATCATAATAAAAACATTGTTGACTTGACATGACAAGTTGACAGCCGAGTGAACTTAAAGAAATTACGAATTGTAGTTTAAAAACATTTTTAATTTTATTTATAATTGCTTGTGAAATTTTAGAAAAAGTGAACATTTATTTTATATTCAGTTATAAGTGACGTCTCATAAAACAATGCCTTCGGGCCGTAAAAGATGGAATCTCCATGGTAAGAATGAAACATACCTATAATATTATAAATTATTGCAAATGCTACGCAATGAAATTTGCAGTCTTATTATATTTTTTAATACCTAAATTATTTTTATTTCCTTAAAATTGATTAGTATTTTTATGATATTTTAAATTTCTTATTTCTATAACAATATTGTAGTAGTATAAGTTGTTGACCTTGCCTTTTTATTCTTGTATGATTTAAAAGAAAAATGGGATGAAGTAATTAATGCCTTGATATTGTTATGAATCTTAAAAGTTTTTTAAAATAAAAATGATGCATATATGCAGGAAAAATGACTCTCTATATTTAAATTTGATTTAACTCTTAATTATAATATTTCAAGAACCTTTTTTTTTGTAAATATAAACAAAGATATAGCATTAGCATAATACTTTTGTCATATAATATGTACTTGGTTAAGATTTTGCATGATCACAGATAATATACTTTTTGAGGGTAAACTTCCTTCAGATGGACCACAAGGCTCTCTAAGGAGACTGCGTAACCAGCTGGCTGAAGATGGATGTGCTGAGTCTCAAGTTGTTCTCGCGAAACAACTATTAGAAGAAAAATGTGGTATATAATGAACTTATGTATAGCATACCCATAGAGGGAAAAGTCAACAAGTCCTTTGGCCATTTTGAGTTATGAATATCACCAAGCTATTCTTAAATATACTATATTATTGTCACATTGATACATTTCTTAGTCTTTTATTTATTAATTAAGAAAATACCTTTGATATTGAACTCTAAATGGAAGTTATCTAATTTTCTTAAATATTATGTATTGACTTCTTGATTATTCAAAATATAATAATATATTCAAGTTTTGATACCTAAGTGAACCTAATAATTATCCTCTTTCACTATTTCAAATTCCTAGTACATTCTTGATTACTTTAGTTTTGGTTGCAAAGATTACTATTAAAATTTCTTTACTATCCAAGAAAATAACAAAAGTAATGTGAAAAATCATCAAATAACTTGGAAATTAAGTAAATAATTTGATTACTTTAGTTTTGTGTAATCATTTAGTAACTATTAAAATAGTTTAACTGTAATTATGGATGTGTCATTTTGGACGAAACTGATTCTTAAAAAACAAATATCAAATAAAAAAAAAAAATATACATTTGTCAGATTGCTCTGATGTTCAACTGATTTTTCGCTCTATGGGTTTAATATACAGATATGTCTTTTTTTTTTAAATTTAATTATTGTCTTTAATGTTGTGGTCTCTCTTTCAAATGAATTTATCTTGAAAGTAGAGCTTTGGATAGTTCATTCTTAAAAATAAAAAGACCAACATAAAAATAAAACTAAGACATAAATTGCTATTATTAAAGGTAAGTTTTTATAGTCTCTTATTTTAGGAATATCATTGAAATTATTGTATTTTTTCTATAGAATTGGAGGCTGATAAGATATCGAATTTCAAACAGGCATTGGAATGGCTCATTTGTGCTACCGAACAAGCTCACCCAGAAGCTAGAAGAATGCTCCGAAGGCAAGTGATATAAAATTGAATACAATTATTTTAAGACATTTACTAATTTTCTTTAAAAAATAATTCAGAAAATATAATTCTCTAGTATTTATTTATGATAAACAAAATGTATTTTCAAGCCTTTATGATAAGGTTCAACTGTGTTTTTTTTAAAAGAGTAGTAGCAATGCCCCAATGTTTTTTTATGTTACAGATTTATTAAACCTTTGCACTAATAAAAAATATAAAAAAATACTGGCTACCATTCTTTTTTAATTAGAATGTCAAAGTCAAATATGACACATGAGCCTTAAAATATTACTATTAATTTTTTAATACACTTACATGAATGCAAGTCATAAATCAAGATAAAAAAAATCTAAATTAACTATCGGAAAATTTCTGTTACGACTTATTGTATTGGTATTAATGCATTATTTAAGAAATGACATGAGGTAAACAAGGTCATTGTGTATATTATCATTCCTCAATCAAATAACAGTAAACAATTGTAACTGTTTGATCTTAAACGATAATGCATTCCTTTTTTAAATTAAATAACGCAAGTACGGTTTTATAAATGTGTGGAAATCATAATGATTTTGCTATTTGGAAAATAAGGTGGGATAAAGTCCGTGTGGAGCTACATAAATTCATGTGAGATTGTAATAATAAACTGATAGCTAAGGTTAAAGTTTTATTTGGTGGTAGGGTCTTGTGTAGGTACCACCCACTTGTCACATATTCTACCACCAAATAACAATACTCAAGTATTGTTGTGTTTCGGTTTGAAGGGTGAGTAGGCCAGTGTTACTACAGGCACAAGGGCCTTAACATCTTAAATCCATAGGCTATTTCGACGAAGTAAGCAATGGAGTAATATTTCTTAGAGTTCCAATATCTATAGGCGGTTTTACCAATTGTCTTCAGTTAATAAAAATGAACCCCCATTTGCAAGTCTGTTATAAAAAAAAATACAGACTAATTGATAACCTCCTCCTTTTCGAAGTCTGTTAAAAAGATTTCGACTTATTGGTCGCCGAAATTTAGCTTTGATTAAAAACGAGATATCTCATATCTGAAAAAAAAAACAAACGAAATTTATTATTGTTTTTTATTACTAAATAGTAGTTAAAAGGATTTTATTAATTTTAATAAGTAAGGATGTTTTTGATATTTGGCTTATGAATAACAAACATGTAACTGTACCTAAGTAAAAGCCGAAATGGCTCATTTAAAACAATAACGGATAATGCTGGTTCGAAACCAAACGATTATTGAATTTTCGTTTGTTTAAGTTTTAAGGAAACCGTTGTAAGGAAACCTGCATTTGCCGGATGAAAACTAAGCAACGCAAACCCGCATTGGAACAGTTCTTTTTAAAAACAAATGCTTTAGACAAGCAGTTGAGACATTTACGGGCTGTTAGTTTTATGGATCATTTCGATTTTTTGACAGGTGTATTAGAAGTGGCGTGATAGACGAAGACAGCGCTCCGATAGTGAGAGCAAAGTCGTGCTTAGCGGCTAGTCGTCAAGAGACCGTGGCGAGGAAAGCAGCCAGGGATCTATTTGCAAGGTAAAAAAACGGGACAAAGAATATTTGTGGGCAAATAATTTTTCATAATAATTAAAACTCAATCAATTCTAATTACATATTTTTTAAACTTGTGCCGATAGTTCAGTTGCATGTGACGTCATTGTGTAAAGCTGAATGAGGCTCAAGAAACGTTTGATATTTGCAGTCTATCTAACGGGGAACAGTATATAACAACCGCGCAACTGGAGCGACGCATTCGTGAAATATGTTCCACGACCTTAAGGAAGGACCCTGATGATGACGCGCTCGATGATGAATCACCAGGTACTGTATGCGTATTTTGCAACTAGTTTAATCTAAAGAATCTATCAATATGCTGTGCCTTCTTTCCGTGATGAAAAACATTAGTCACTCTGGCTCATAAATCATCTCCATGTAAAAATAACATTAATGGTCTATTCCAATTCTACGGTAAATGCCAATAAACAAACAAAACGACAAACAGACGAATTCAAGAAACTAGTATAAGGATTAAGTCATATATATTAATTTTGCATACGGTTTTGACCACGAGACGTAATTCCAAAGCATATTTTTTTAAATGTTGTCATTTTGGAGATTTTCTAAAAGTGAACCTTAGCTTGAAAGTAGAACTGTCCAAGAAAAAATAGAACGTATGGTCACGTATTAGATCAAGGAGATTAGCCATATCTTTAGATTCATTTTAAATACTTAATTTTTTTAATTAAATCGTTATTTTATTAGGCGATTTATTAAATATTTTGATTTCCCTTGCATGATATGGCGTAAAAGTTAGATATTCAAATCAAATTTTGCAATTGTTTTCATGACCATGTCGCTTTCTGAAAATGTATCTGAAGATGTTTAATTGAATAAATTTTCTTTCATCAGAAGAAGCAAGAGCACTAGATGGGGAACAAGCCTTAGAACCGTCTCAGCTTCAAGCTGGTGACCACATTCATACAAATGGCACAATTCGCACACATGACCTTGAAGACGGTAAGGATAAGATTTATTGGGCTACCTTTTTAAATTGTGTACAGTATAGTTTTCCCGTAGAATAATTAACGATTGAATGCAAACCATCCAGACTTGGATAATTACCTTAAAATATTAATGTTATTTAATTCTATGTAAAGCGAAGGGCTTTCTCTGCCCGCCAATTTTAAAAGAAAAAATGATGCATTTAAGAGTACTGGCTAGGTACATATTTATGTATACAAATATACCCAAACGAAAATATTTACTAATCGTAAGAAAAAAATTCTATATATACATATATATTTTACTTGAGTTTACATTTATTTAAATATGTAATTTTTTTTTTAATTTAAAATAAATTATTGGTCCACAGATTATACAGACAGTTACAGTCAAAATGAAGAAATTCGAAATCTAACAGTAGATAACTTAGTCACCGCAGCAGTAGATTATTGTCAGGGCGAATTGCCTCTAGTCAGCTATGAATTGACCCTAACAGACCCTAGCATTAAATCCTTAGATCATATCCCAATTTTACACCAAGCATTCCTACATCCACTAGTTTTTATAAAAGTTCTTTATCTTAAATTATTGTATTATTTCGGGTCGTTTTCATTCAGACTCTCAAATATCGAGCTCTCTCTGCTTCTAATAGCGTATCTGTCAGTCAGTACCGACAGCTTGTATCATTTAGTGCCATTAGTTTTCTACTACGTCAGTATTATTGCAATGGTGATATGCACGTTTAAAATGTTGCTCGCTAAGCGTCAGTTCATCGACTTCAGGAAGTGGTCCGGACTATTTCTGAGATACAGCGATGGGAATTTACAGCCAGACGAGTCGGAGAACTTGTTTGTGCGTAATAATCTCGGTCCTTTCCTCCAGTTCTTTTTAGCGTTATTCGTTAATTTGTTCTTGTATCCGTTTATTGCAACCCAATGGGTTCCGTTTTCTGAATTCTGCGTATTATCATTTTGTCTAATGTTTTTGACATTGTTCTCGTTCGGCACAAATGGTAGCCCATATCCAGATATATTGGCACTGATTTCTTTCGGTATTAACGTGCTTGCAAAGTATCCTTACGAGAAAGACACGGTAGTTCATCAGGGCTGGCGTTTTCTTGATTTACATATATCGAATTATCCATCTTATATACTCGGGAACAGCATCGAATTTTGCTTGAATGCACGTGTGTTTTTCTCCCTTTTAATTCCTGGTATCTTGGTGCTGATGACTAGAAGATGTAATTGGCAAGGTTTTCTCAAGTATACCCTACCACATTGCGTTACGCTTAGCTGGTTACAAATGTTCATAACCTGTTCCCATGGTTGTACAACCTACGGTTTGATAAGAGGCACTTTGGCGTTGGTTTGTTCGTTTCTGTTTTTGCCTTTAATGGGTATAATTACTGTGACACTGCCGATCTTTGCATTTCTCCAATATGTTACGATGTCGAAATTGTTTTACACTTTGACGGTTATGACTGGACTCACAGTCGGTTTAGGTGTTACATGCCTTTTGGCGAAGTCGGAAGCTACTAAAAAGTTCGTCACACCGTTTCAGGTATGTATAACTTTGGAATATTAAAAGTAACAACAAGTATCACCACTGCAGGGCTAAGTCCTCCTCTCCTCGTCAGGAGAAGCTTTTGGAGTTTGCTGGATACACATGGGATAGAATTTAAAACCAAAAATTGAGCTCTTGTAAACTTATTGGTGCTAAATAGCCGCCTTAAATTTAAATTTGGAAGCCACTAATCCGTCTCGGTTTTTATGCCCAACAAAAATTAAACTGTTCTCAATTTTAGTTTTACCATTAAATCGCTTATTATAAATAGAAGATTTTCATATTTTTATGTCAATACATTTTCTTCCAGCTCGCCGTTGGTCTAATTACATTAATTTACATTGGCAATCAGTTCTTTATACGCATCCAAGACGACGGCTTACCTTCCAGCCTTATCGAAATAATAGGCGACGAAAAATCAAGCATAAAGAACTTACTAAAAAATGAATTCATAACGGAATACGAAGTTAATACTTATAACATAAATTGGGACGATTATTACAACCAATGTAACACGCCATCGTGGTCGGATTACAATATGGCGTCCACTCAAATCAAATGTTCGATTCTCGAAGGTGCCAACATAAATTGGGAGGGTTATGTTAAGGATGTCAAAATAAAGAGCGTAAGGAATCAGTGGAGTTCGTTCGCGTCATGGTTGCCTGGTATTTTGGCGGAGTATTTCAAGTGTTACTACGGCGAGGAATTTTCGACTTTATGTCAAAGCGAAGAAGGTGTTATCGTGGATGACTGCGAATTCGTGACGAGCGTCGCTCGGCAAAGCGGGAAGAGCTGTCATTTGAACAACTTGAATGAGTAAGTTTTTTTAAAGTAACATAATATTAAAATTATTTAAAAATAATGCTATTAAAAAAACATTTTTTTTTTTGGAATGACCATTAAAATGCTACTACCAAAGGATAGGCTGGTACGTAACTATGTGCAAGCGATTTTTTTATGATATTAGGTATCAGAATGAATCACCGACATAGACAATTATGATTATGTCATGATTAAGAAGTAGACGAAGTCTGGCATAGTAAAGTAATAAAACTGAGAACATATTTATTATAAATAAAAAAAAGATAATGAAATAAATAGATATATAGATAATAATTGATTGCAGTGCAGTGCTACAATAGTACAAAGATTGTTAGAAACAAAATTTAGCAGATATGCAATTTTGATACTTGAGCATCCTTTAAATAATAATAGAATTATAGTCCCAAATAATTTTACGTTACTGCGATGAGTTTTTAGTTTATTGTTTTGAGAATGAGTGTTCTCAGTCCTAAATTAAATGCAATTTGTTTTGCAGATATAATTATGAAGTCACAATCAACATGGAAGCAAATGGGGGACTATTGAAGCGTCACACGGAAATAATCCTGACATTAGACCATTTCTTTACAAATTTTACTCGGTTATTGCGTTCAGACGATAAAATTCGATTTAAGGGCGTTTTGTCAAACGAGCCTGGCTCTTATAACATAGGCAATAAGGACTTAAATGTGAAAGGCTTTGAAATTAATTGCGTTGAATGTAAAGTTGCAAGGGGTACCATAAGTTCGAGAAGTCATTCGACATCAAAATTGTCTGAGCTTTGTCGGACGATTGTTAACGATTGTATTGTTTCAGCGAAATATATATTGAATTTTTTATTGAATCCTGTAATAGTTTTTAAATAAATTTTCACTTTAAATGCCATATTTTGTTAATTTATTTGTAATGTTTGATTGTAGTCTAGTTCAAGATTTCCCAATAAGTGGAATGTACTTCAGGGGATAAAGAAGCGCAATCAGATTAAGGGTTGCCCATGGCGTATAAATATTTTGAAGATTTTTTTTTTTAAATCAATAATACACAAAAATAAACAACAAGTTTTGGCATGTATTAATGTAACGCTCCAAAAATTTATATTTTGGACGTGAAAATGTGTTTTGTTAGTTTTCGAATTTGATGCAAAATTGTTTGGAAATTCCTGGCCTAGTTGATAATATTCCTATATCAAGTTTTAAATCATTAGATATATTGAAATCAGTATTGTGTGTTTTGTTATATAGGTGTTAAATTAGTATCGCTTGCAGTGTCTATTGAAAATTAAATATTGATATAAAATTTAAAAAAAAAAGTGTATTTTCAAATGTGAATATTTTTTGTACAAAAAAACGGGTACGCGCCATCATACGTTTCATAGTTTATCCAATTTAAGGTAATGTCTCTTTTCCTAAATTATTAATGATATACATAATTATTTTTAGAACGTCTATACTCGTTTGTGTATTATATTTTTTAAATACTATTTTTTAAATATTTTACAGTCTAGAATATAAAAAAAATATCAAATTCGATGTTACTTAATTTGGATAAATTTTGATATTTGGATAAATAAAAAAAAAAACTATGAAAGAATTGTGTATAGAAGCATTATATTTATGTTAATTGAATGAAGACTGCTTTTTCTGTATTTTCGTGTGCGTTTCAAAATTTAATTAATGGTTTTTTTTTTTTTGCAATTAGTTCGAAATCTATTCAAATGAATATGAAAAACATTGAAAACAATGAAGTATAAAAATCATCTGTCTTTGACCATTTTTACTTTCATAGAGGTTTAAATATAACTCTATATAAATGTTTCTGAACTTCCTAAATTACTGAAGTAATTCTTTAATTAATTGGCAGTTCTTGAATGTTTATAAATGCCAATGGTACACGGTCTATGGGCTTAATTGCCTACCATTAACGTCCACTTTCTGAAATTCTAAGTTAAATTTACTAAGCTAAATACTGAAAGCTCATTAGTCGCCCATTCGCATCGGTTCCCATCTACCAATCAGATTTAAGTTACGTGTTTCAGAAAGTGGAGGTAAATTACCTTTTAATTTTTTTGAAAAGAACTCTTGCATTAGATGTCTGAAATTAAGTATAATTTGAAAAAAAATAAAAATTAATAAAATAAACATTTTTAAGCTGTATTAATATTGCTTTCAATTTATAGTTCATTTGTGTAAATGTATTTTTAATGATTGCTTGTAATATGTCAGATGCTTTATTAGAAACAGCCTTATTTAACTACCTAACCCCCCCAGGCTAATAAACACCACGTACTATTTAAAAATTTTGTGTGTCGTTACAAAAGTTATTATTAAGAACATTAATGTATGTATTTTATTAATTTAAATGATTATTAAATGTTAATAAATAACGCCTAGTGTGAAGGTGTGATGTTTTAAATGTGACAATATAGTTTATTAACTTCCAATGTAATAAAAAATATATTTTCATTGAATCTCAGAGGCTTTTATTTTATTAGCGACAAAATTCCCTACCAAAGTTACTTTCATATGTTACAGTATTTGTGTTGTTATTACTCTGGGTTTGAGCCAGATTTAGGGGTTTTGAGGCCCTAAGGCAAAAGAGGAGTGGAGGGCCTAAATTGTTTTCCACTTAATCGAGTCATACTCAATCTCCTTTAAAAGGCCTTTAGTCAATTTAAGTCAGTTAAACGTTTTATACATATGCGGGCCGCAAGAGAAATTTGTCTGTATTGTTATCTCGCTGCGCACCCGCTATTTCTCATATGGATGCTCGGGAATGTAGCCCTGAATGCATTTCGCTTCTCATTTACATGATGTGAGAATTGCAATTCAATAAATGAAATTACGATAATTTGAATAAAATATTTCTGATGAATAGATTAATTTCGTCATGTGTGGAATAAGCAAAGTACGTCGTAGTTTACTGTCAAACTCGTACTAGGGGTAAGGCGTTTCATCCTTCCTTTTTAATTTTAACGTTACGAAATAAAATTAAAAAAAAAAGATTTATAATTTTATTTAAAAAAATAAGATTTCAAAGGTTTACAGTATAACATTTATAATATTACATTTAGTAGTAGTTTCTATTGAAAATTATAATACTGCATATTCGATATTGGATTTCGTACATTCAAACTTACATATAAATCTTTATACTATTTAGGTTAAGCAGACAGTCGGCTATTGAGCATATCGAAAGTTCATTTAAAATTAAAAAGGTATCGCGGTTCAAAACCGTGTATGTACATATATTATACCTAAGTATGTATACCTATATTATTCATAATTATTAATATATTATGACACCGATAATATAAAAGGCACAGATTATAAAAGTTAATAAGTGTACAAATTCCCAAAAATATTAAATGTTTATAATAATAATAATTAATAATAATTACAAGATGGCACTTGCGTCTACGCGCGTTGTTTTTTTTACAATATTAACTTTACCATACAACAATATTTAATTAACTCACACCATTACATAAACATTCAGTGTTACCTCATTACTTAAATAGATTAATAATTAAATAAAAAAAAAAGGTTTTATATAACATTAATTTCATGAATAATGTTTCCCTGGAAATTCCATAGCGTCCAATCTTTTGTAAACTTCAAGCATAGTTGGTCTCTCTTGTCTCAAATACTTTGTACAGTGAAGACCTATAGCTACAAACTCTCTGCATAGTTGGGGATAAGAATTTTGAGTTCCACGAAGGATTGTGTCCTCTTCAGTTGCTGTAAATTATAAAATGATTAAATATATAATAATCTACGAAAGTAATGATGATAGAAAGCTACATATTTCTATTAATATACTTTATTCATCGAGCACATGAACTATGAATATGAAAAATAAATATGAATTATGCTAATATATCAATAAATTGTACTGATTATGTTTACCACATAAATTACCCTTGAAAAAAGTAAACAAAATTAAATAAAAAGAATATATTAATGTGCTACAAAAAAAAATCTAAGTTAACGTAAAATAAATCATTATAAATAAATATGAACAGACAGCAAACCAACTCGACCAAAAATAAATTTTAAGAATTCATCAAAAACGTTTAAAAACCCACAACAATTATATCTTATATTATAGTGGTTAATTATTAATTAATATATATCTGTTAAATTATTTTTTTAGTTTGCAAAATAGGAATTAAAAAAATAAATAATGAAATTATGATTTTTCAAGACTTACCAAAATCCACCCCCTCTCTAGCTAATTGATGAACGTAATCGCTCAATAGTAAAACCGATCTAGCTTTATCTATAGCGGGCAAGGCGGTCGCCATTTCCACCATGACTACCCCGAAACTGAACACGTCCACGGCTGGCGAGAGACATCGGGACCGCAGGTATTCGTCCGGTAGATACGGTCGAGTGCCGTGAACTCTGTTATTATATTGAAAAGAAAATTAATTAAAATGTAAAATAAGTAAGATTATCCCATTGTCCTTTTACGTATAAGGGTTTTAACCTCGTTCGTACTTTAATATCATGATTTGTTTTGTTAGTTATTTATGTATTTATATATAGTTATAATCATTTGTATTTCTAGTTTGTTAAATGTATGTGTATGAAATAATAGAGTACTTGTTGGTAGGGCGTTGTGCACTTCCGTAAGGGTAGGTACCACCCACTCATTAAATATTCTACCCCCAAGGAGCGATAGGCATCACGATAAAATATATATTTATAAAATACAATTAATATATAAAAAATAAAAAAAAGATATACTTTTTTTTACACGTCAATCTTACCTAGACACTTTTAAATGTGTCCTATCTTCTCCATAAGGCCCCTTTCTAGCGAGACCAAAGTCTCCAATCTTAGGGATAGTGCACTGATCCAACAAAATGTTAGCGGGTTTTATGTCTCCATGGATTAAAGGTGTCCCGGCCATTGTATGGAGATATTGGAGACCTCTGAAAAAATTTAGTACTCATTTATGTATATATTGCAATGTGACATATTTTTATATTATATTATGAAGAATCAATGGTTTGAAAATATTATTGAATAAGTACTCGCAAGAGTAATGAAAACATACAGTTATAAACAAATAATAAAATTATACGTTTATTATTGTAGTTTATTTAATTTAATAATAATAATTAGTACAAAATACATTATAGTTTGTACAAAAGAGTATACTTGTGGAAGCACTATTTAAATTTCAATTCATTATTGATATGCCCACACTTATATTCATTAACGAATTTATTTTATTTAAAATCCCTAAAATTTTAGGTTAAAATTATATTAAAAAAATAAGATTATTGAATCCTCTCTTGAATTACCTACATTAAAACCATACTACTAGTATTTAGTAGGTACAATTATTATAGTTGGCAGTATTTTATTTACCTGGCAACACCGTGTGCTATCCTGTGACGCTGTGCCCAAGAAAGCGGCGGGTATAGTGTTTTGAATCTTAGCCTCTGCTCCAAGGAACCTCCAGCCATTAACTGGTATACAAGACAAGCTTCTGGACCTAGAGTTTATTTATGTTTACAGATTAAGAGACAAATCGACGAAACGCTATATAAATGTCATTTTTGTCTATAGAACATTATCTATGGAGTAAAAAGTAGCATTACCATATTATCAAACTTATGTTATAAGCGAAGTCAACTTCAAAAACTAATAAATACTTTAAATATATATTTTTTTTGTATACTGAAATGACTGGCAAGTAAGGGTAAGTAGTCTATAAGATCAATAATCCGTTGAATTGCTCATGTGCTACCAAGCTTGGGAGCAAAGATGTTATGTCCCGTGTACCTGCTATGCATTAACTATTAAATTTCAAATAAAAGTTGCCTCACCTCCTAGACTATACCCATATAGTGGCAGAATATTGTCATGTCTGTACTGATTGAGGCACATTTCTCTGATGAGTTCTTTATTCTTGCCATCATTATCAAGCAACTTCTTCACCGCTACTGGCAGAAGTTTCCATTCGCCTGAAATATATTGATCAATTAATATTATATTTTTTCACTGTATTTGAAATATTTCTTTGGACTATTCGGAGTGCAATTCACAATAATTGTGAACCTATGGCTCAGCGTGTTGCTGCAACTGATCCGGTAGTACATACTTTCTTCTCTGTTGCTTGCAGTGTACGAGCATAAAGTATCGTCTTAGCAATTACAGAGGTAAATTTGTTGCGAACAGAATGGAAGACCATTAGAGTTATGGTGGAGTTATCAGCATTGTGTTAATTTTTCTCAACAAGTCTACAAGTCTAGAGACTTTTTGGACACAGTATAATTTGACTTCTGCTGTAGCTCTAGTGAAAAATGTATTTATAATAAATGAACATATTTATCTATATATTTACTAGTAGAAGATACCTTATTTACAGTGGGAGAGACCAAGCAGTAGGCATAGATAGGTAGGCATGCAGCAAGTCCATTACCTTTGTACACTTTCCCGAATCCACCTTTCCCCAGCAGATTATTGTCACTCCAGTTATTAGTAGCCTCCGTTAGATCTTCATAACTTAACAGCGGAATAGCTGATACATTTCTGAGTACTTCGTCATCTAAACCTTCGGGTTTGTTGCCTTGTGTAGATCTCGAATTCTGCCATAAAAAGAGTGTAACGAGAGAACTTATTATATTATAAATAGGCATTATAAATTTAATTAAAAGTGATGTTTAATTTTTAAAAAATTCTGAGAAGATAAGAATGATTTCTTAAAATCGCTAATTTAGAAGATTCAAAATAATAGTACAGCTATCATTGGTTCAGTAGGTAAGTATGTTCAATTTTTACTTAATTATGGAATATAATAAGGGAATATTCTGAATGTAACTGGCAGCTTGCGCTAAAATAAACTGCCAATACAATTTTTTTTATAAATATCTTACAATAACTCATGATAGTAATCATTATTAATATTTTTTATAATACCAATGTCTTTGGGCAGTGGTGACCATTTATTAGGCCTATTTGCCAATCCAACTTCCTATATGAAACAACTACCTGTCTGACTATATATTATTATTGTGTAAGGTATATTTTGATTTATAGCCTACTCGATTAGGGTATCTGTAATACTACTGTAAAATAGTTACATATAGGACAATATACCTTTGTACTATCTGTATTCGAATCATCTGTTGGTGATGCATAGTCATACACTCTGCTCGGTGTTGGCAGTTGTATAGCCTGAAAATTTAATACAATCAAACATTTGTAAACTATTTATGAGACAGTTAGATATAAGTTATTATACCTAAATTGACATAGAGGAGGATAAAATAATAACCCATACCTTTTCAATAAGCATTACAGGCAGAGGTAGTGATGTGTCACTTCCCTCAACTTTCAATGTTTTTTGTCTATTGACGTTACCTGAAAGCAAACAAAAAATAAATTATATTTAATTAAATACATTTCATTACCTTACATATAAAATATCTTTCTAATAATTTTATTAAATAATTAATTAGAGTAAAACAGTGTGAACTAGCTAGCCTTTCATTTTACTAAGTCTTTACACGATTAATATAAATTTAATTAAAAAGGTAGGGATAAAAAATAAACCTCAACATGATAGTGCAACAGTCCAACTGTTTGTCCAACCCTCCACATGTTAAGAGGTAGTTCCTGAATATTTTACGATGTTGGATTGTTTTGGCGCGCGATCGTTCTGATGGCGGTAAAGTGTACCCATATCAAAGGAGTTGGCCAACTCAATGAACAAACCTTCCACACATTAGTGTCATGGAATAGTGCAGAAGCACCTATAATTTCAACATCCTTCATAGTGAATGAGATTGGAATGTTTGTGTGAAGAGTCTGTTTTGATCAATCGTGAGTTGGGACAGATTGGAGTTATGTTGGAATGTTGGACTAATGGATGATCATGTCGAGCCGTCATAATTGGTGGTGGTACACCAACCTCTTAAAGGTAGGTTGTTGACATATGAATAGTTCCTTGATTTGGAGCCAATCCTGAGTGTAGAATAGGCCATGCTTATTTAAAAATATATCATCATTGGAACTCAATCAACACAATATAAAATTTAAGCTGTATAGGATAAGAGGAAGTGTTACTAATTCAGCTTACAAGACCCAAACATACTTACAAATATTGCAAGTTAAATATAAGCTTGTAGAATTACCAACTAACCTTATTCTGTTACCAAGAAATGTTATGTATACATGTGAATATACATATTCTTGTGCTTACACACACACACAACAATATAATTTAGTTTCTAATGTTAACACATAAACAAGTTCTTTTAGATTTACTCACACATATCAACTACTTATAACATAATTGTTGATGTGTTATCATCATACTAAGACTCAATTATATACACTATATATTTATTTAATATTATAAAGGTATTAGGCATAGACTAATCACTATATAGCCCTCTAGTACCTTATCATAGACAATACATAAGCTCATAGACAATTAATATGTTTATTAACTGGACTGAAAATGTCAGTAGAAACTAAATATTGTTTATTTATAGACCACATAAAAACATATATAGTTAGAACTAATTAATTATAATTATATATTTTGTAACTGAGCTTTCTTATCACTGATTAACCATTTCTTAAAGATCAAGGAATTATAATATAAAAAGAATATTTACCATCGGATGAAAGATAATGTTTCTCTTTCAAACTCTTGCTATCCTGTTTCTGTAGGAGGCGGTGGAATCTGCTGTCAACTACAGGCACTAGACATCTTAGTGCTGGTATGTGTTTCATGCGATATAATAATATAAATAATTCTTCTACTCTATGGTTTAGTTGACCCCATCTAGTGAATAGTTGGTTCGTGGGAGAGGAGGCTTGACGATTTGCAACTTGTTCTATTTCCTATAAAATAATATTTAGATAGTTTGTTTTTTTTTCATTACATAAAATATCTGTATAATTTTAACATAACATTATTACCTATGTTAGAAAAAAAAAATTACTAATGTTTTATTTGTATTATCTTCAATGATAATTTTTTTGCCATGTAAGGAAACACAACATTAATTAATAAGAAATCTTAACGGATATGTAGAAAAATACGGAATTTCCAAATGATGGTCCACGAGCGTTTAACTTACGTTTGGGAAAATCCCAGTCATCACCAAATGTTTATAATGTAAAATGTATATTTCAACTTACGTTGACATCGAAAGCCGAATATTTCATGTGAACGCCGGCCAATTCCTTCCAGTCGTCGTCGTTATCTAATAACCTACACAATTCCTTATTAATATCAAAAGGTAACTCGTATATATACATTTTTAGTCACGTATTCATTTATTAAAAAGTAACACAACCTACAAACATCAACACTTGTTGACAACTAACTTTGACGTTTCTCGTTCTCAAACTCACTTGACATGTGTCAAATATAATAGAACATCCATTCGTTTTGTCAAAAAAGTTTTTTACATTTTTATCTGTTTACAAAAATTAAATATTAGAAGTTAACTGTAATAAATATAGCTTCTAATGTTTCGTTTTTGTTATATCTCTCTAGGTAGCTCATGTTATACCTAGTAAAATTGTAATATGGGTACCCATCACAGCTCCGTACCGTTAAAATAAGGAATTAAAATTGTAAAAAAAAAACTATCTATTTAGCTGAACTCCTTATAATATAATATACACCTTATATAAAACACCTTTTTACGTGTGTATTATTTATTTAATAGTTCCAAAACGATATCTATATCTATGTCTTAACTAAGTATGGAGGGAATATTTAATTATATTAAACGATTGAAATGAATAATATGATATCTATTTAGGTAAGGAATAATACTTGTTGGCAAATTATACAAAAGGTAACTATTACAAGTAAGACAACATTATTTATATTCCCATTTTTAATAAAAATGGTAACTGCACGCAGATCTTACATCTTCTGTTGATAATTTTAAGATTTAAAAATATTTTTATCTGTCTACGCTAGTTGAGTTCAAAATAGTATATTATTATTAATTAGTCAATTTCTTTGTTTTTTTTTTTACTTAAAAAATATATTATTTTATTTGTATAGTCTGTTAGATTGTTGCGGTTTTGATTGTGTTAAATTACTAATACTATTTCCAGTAAGTTTATACACTCATTGAATAGTAATAATAATTAATGTCGTGTTTTATCAACGTCGACCTTTTTAGGAGGAAATAAGGAAATGATTCAACGGTAGTATTGAATATTTGGATTAGTGGTAAGAACACGTGAATCTTCACCGAAGATTGCGAGTTCAAATCCGGGCAAGCATCACTGAATTGTCATGTGGTTAATTTGTGTTTATAATTCATCCCGTGCTCGGCGGTGAAGGAAAACATTGTGAGTGGACATGCATGTATCAGTAGAAAAAAGATGCCCTACGAGTATCCACCAAAACGCATTGGAGAGTTACATGGATAAAATAAAACATTTTATTTGCATAAAAGATATTTTTAATAAAGTATAAAACTAAATACATTTTTAAAAATTATATTTAGTACTAAAATGTAATTTCCTTTAATTTTGGTACATAATCGACGTCTAAGATTCTCTTAGCGATTATATCCTTGTACCAGAGTGCTGAAGATCTTGCCGTTCGCAGTCTCTTATCATCATCAAAATCTACTTCAAACAGTCCAAACTTGACGCTGCAACATTCATATATCATTAATAATATTTGGTCAAAACATTTTAATACTCACCGAAAATAGCGAATTGCAATCCCGACAACCACCACTAAATTTTATGTGTTATTTTTAATTTTTACAGGTGACAAGAGAAATGGTTCATTTTTTGCTCAGGGCATCAAAAATTGCCATTCAATGGGGATAATCCTAATAGAATACCCGCCATTCCATATGTTCATGATTTGTGCAATAGCTATGTTTAATTTTTATTTCTATAATATGTACATTATTAATTAATGTAATTTTCAATCAAAATTTGAAATAATAATAATAATATTATTTTTTATAGTAACCCATTCAGCATTCTAAGCCGGGATTGCCCAGTCGTTAGAACGCGTGTACGCGTTATGATGTGTACGATGTATACGAGACGTATCTTAACCGATGTTTGCCGATTCAAACCCAGGCAAGCACCACTGAATTTTCATGTGCTTATTTGTGTTTATAATTCATCTCATACTCGGTGGTGAAGGAAAACGTCGTGAGGAAAGTAAAATTAAAGTGGAAATAAGTGTAATAGTGTTGTATTAAAAATAAAAGATATATTAATCACAAACTCTTAACAGAACACAATAAAGCAATATATATATATAAATCGCATGATATGTATAATTTTCGGCTTGTTTATCTTTTTTCCTACTTCCATTGGAATAGGCTATAGTAGTATACATATGTATAAGTCAATGGCGACTTAATAATATTCAGGCCAAAGGCTATTTAGACGTTTATATAATATTAATTGAAATAAATAAATAAATTGAGTGAATATCTATAAATTAGGAGACAGATCTAAATATTTTAATTATTGTATTATAAATATAATATCACAGGAGAAGTAAAGTGAAATAAACAATTCTGACATTGAATTGATGTGATGTCACTGGTTGTGAAGTCGTTATCAGAAATTTGAAATTGAAATTAAAATGTATGAACTTAGTTAAGTAGAGTAGTGTTGTGTTATAATTAAAAATATGTTAATCAAGAACTGTTTATTGTTTATTAGCAAATGATTTGCAATTTGTGATTCTAGAGTTTGTTTATATTTTCTCAGTCGATTGGATTAGTATATTTAGTTTATTTACCTCAATCCACTGTCCCATTCAAAGTTATCCATCAATGACCAGGCAGTATATGTGATAACGTTACAATGATCTTGTTCTATTGCGTCCAATACAGAATTGAGATATCTTTTGTAATATGATATTCTTTCAAGGTCATTTAGACCACCAAATGTCCCTGAACCATTCTCGGTTATCATGATCGGTGGATCATTACAGTTATCTTTCACCCATTTCAGTGCCTTTCGTATACCATGAGGAATTACCTGAAAATTAAGTATTATATATAAACTAAATTATCTTTGTTTTATAATATATATAATTTTATTATTACGGGTACATTTTCGAATCTTCAAGATAAGGTACCCTTAGTACCTAGATAGTAAAAATATTATAACTCTAAACAAAGATAATTATTCATAGTAGTATTGTATCAATATCACAATAAGTTTCAAAGAGATAAGAGTGTCTCTTAAATTTCTTAATACAAGTAGTATTAAAAGATATAAGAAGGGAGATTTCGCTTTTTTACTATGCAGGCATTCGGCTTAGACACACACACACACACAGCCTTTCGATTGTCTATTGTATATAGTTATATCGATATTATATCGAGTGTATGAAATTATATCGATCCTCCAACCAAACTTAATGTATTTATTAAGATGATCCCGTTGACTTTGTTAACTAGTTATATATACTCCTAACAACCATTTTTCCTCTTATAAATTCACAACTGAAATAAATAATTTATATTAAATTAGTAATCATTGATATATAAAAATCCCAAGATGTACAGTCTCGAACAAAAGTAACACTCGAAACTGTCAACAAACACTCGGCAATTCTACATCTGGTGGTTACAATATGTGATTTCTTAGACATAGTTCTAATTAAATGTACAGAAAGTTAAAACACTTCATAATATATGCGCTTACTGTGCAATGAGGAACAGCACCCTTTTCATAGTCTAAATAAGTGAAATCAGCACCGATATCGTCGTCATACGATGGTATGGGATGAGTACCAGGTTTGTAATTGTCTCTCGTGTAAAACTTCGTTGAATAATGGTTGAAGCCGTAGAAATCGCTAGTCCCTGAAAAACAGTATGGCAAAGTTGATACAGATGAAAACAAGCAATGTTCCATAATTATTCGATAAACTCAGGCAATAAAAGTTTTTTAATAAAATTCGATTCAATATCATATATAGCAATGAAGCAGTTGCAGTTGATTTACTGGTATTTAATAAAGAGTTCCGTTTAAAAAAAATGCAATGATTTTGCCGATTGCTCATTAATTAATCATAAAACAATAACTAATTCATGATATTGAAACGATTTTATACTAAGTTTTAATTGAAATCCGCCATGTTGGTTTTAATATGACATCTTATAGTTTATCACTTGCGTAACTCGGACGTAATGACCTATTTTTTCAAAATAGATGTAAAAATCGTTAATTATAAATTCGTCTTAATCAGTTCAGTAGGAACTGATTATCATGAAATTTTGTATACACATGGTTATGGACACAGAAAAGAATATAGGCTGCTAACCTAACACCTGTGTCCCCCATGGCGAATAAACAGGGCGGTAACTAGTGAATAAGCTAAGATTAACTTTCCATCTACGTATGTCATCTTAAAAAACAAATAACTAATATAAATCGTTTTTTTTTTCTGACCTTTAGCATATTCAATTTCTTCTTGAGTAAACTCTGGTAGTCTACTCTTTGGGTAACCTTGTTCTTTGCTTTTTTCAGCGATTCGTCGAATTGTTCGTTCGGGAAACCCACCCTTTGAAGTAAATATGGGATGACTGTACAGGCCTACTTCAAAATCCATAGCATCCATACCAGCTTCAACGTCTTCTTGAGAATCAGTCACACCTTCACGAAAATCCGTTGCAATTGTTATTCCACAAACTCCTAAAATAGCATAAATATAAGTATATAATAAGTATTGAGATATTTAATGTCCATTAAAAAATATTTTATATTAAATCATTATCACTTATTCTGTTAGTATTTCTGGGTTCAATGATGTAACTGAAACCAAGCGATAACTTTGTATAGTTTTGGTTCTGGTTAATTTGATTAACATAAGGTTTATAAGGATTGGTAATGAATGTAGGAATTTTCGAAGAATGCTTTTTATTTATGTCTAATACATGGTAACATCTTTCTTACCTTTCTGCGTTTCTCTAAACTCTTTATCATATATATGCCAAGCTCTAGCATGTGCCAGAACCATTTGTTTTGCTGCTAAGTATTCACCAATACCGTGTGCATTGAGTTGTGGTGCAAATCTCGTCATTCCATAACCAAACAAACCAATTTGTTTTGGCTCATTAATTGTGATCCATGTCTTTACACGATCACCGAATAACTTGTACAAGACCCTCGCGTAATCACCGAACCAATCAGATATCAATGGATTAGCCCAACCTCCTAGATCTTGAAGATTTTGTGGTAGATCCCAATGAAACATTGTGACCACGGGCTCTATGTTATTTTCCAACAATTCGTTTATAATGTTATTATAATATTCTAAGCCAGATTCACTTATTTGATTCGCGAATCCAGTTGGAAGTAATCTTGGCCACGATATGGAGAACCTGTAGAAATCTACGCCGAGGAACTTAAGCATTTCTATATCTCGTTTGTAGAATTCATAGGATTTGCAAGTGTCATCACCAGTCGTGCCATCTTTTATCCGACTTTCTTTCTGGTGGCACATTATATCCCAAATACTCGGAGCTTTATCTGTGTTCAATTACAAATTGGAACAGTTATAACTAATATACTTAATTCATAAAAATAATTAATTTTGAAACACGGTATTGTGCATGAATTATTCAATCATTTTAAAATCTCAAGAAATTTGATTTTGATACCTGCTGCGTTCCAAGCGCCTTCAATTTGATACGATGCCGTAGCAACTCCCAATTTCAGACCGTGGGGTAGTTTTCTCATGTTTTCTACCAATAAACCGACTGTAAAAAGGATGGAAGATCAGTGTTCAGGCGGTTTTAAGATTGACATATTGTTTAGTTTATTAAATAATCTTTTTAGTTGCGTAAATTTTAGTGGACCGTATATACAGTAGCTAATGTATGTGTTTGAAAAATTGTGGGAACCTTCGTCGTTTTTGGTACTCAGTGCACCTTGAGGATCACTTAGACAAAGTAAAATACATACTATCCAACTATTTATTCCACGAGCATGTGAATCTGTATACATTAAGTAATGTTATAAGTAAGAAATGGTTGTTAAATAATTTTAGTAATTTTATAACTGTGTGTTTTTATAACCCGTTTGGTTTCGCCGTAATCGGGAAGCAAATATTAAATTACAGTTCCAAACGTGACTAGCAAAGTCACGTTTGTTGTAGTTTTATTTTCTATTTAACAGTAAAAGCCAAAGTGCTTCGTTTATGAAACTAGCATGATAGGTGTCATATTGAAGAAGACATTATGTCAAACTTGTGGTGAAGTGAAGTGGTTACTTAATTGATTTTGTAGACCAAGTTGTCTGACTATTTTGAAGGTAAGCTAAAGATTTCTCCTAAAGGATCTTGTAAGCTTGAAATGTTATGGTATTTATTATGATAGGCAACATAATAGGATAATTCTAGAATTCCAATTGTTTACTCTATGCCATTCTTATTATTGTCACGTTTACGTCACTGTTGTGAGATCCGAAGTAACTGCATCATTACAGACTGCGCTACCAAAACAAGATCGTAGTACACCAGATTCAAAAGATCGTAAAATTATGAAGCATTTCACTTTCATAAAAATAAGTAATCCTGAACAATGTTGTTAGATGATAGAGAAATAGATATGAACGCGGAAAAAGTGAATCGTAGATAAAGAAAAAAAATTAATTTTCGTGTGACATAAATAGATATTTTTTCTTATAGAAATTGTAAGATAATAAATATACAATAATATATCTTGTGGAATTACGAAATTATTTAACTTTAACTACATCATATTGAAAATAAGAAGACGCAAGAGGAATTAGTGATGTGACATCATAAGGCCCAAAAAAAACCAGATAGAATCGATTTCATTTGCTGTATTTAAACCTATTTTGATGATTACTTTATCTGAGGGTAAAAGATAACTTCTAATAACACTATATTTTAAGTCAGTTTCCGTCATGGCGCAAACTATTTCGTTTTAGTTACTTCTTCGACATTACTAAAACTCGCACTTATATTTATTTATTTTTTTGTTTCTGTCCGCTATAGGTGTACCTGCTTTCAAGACTGGACTTGGAGGTAGACAGTATGAGTATTCTTCGCGAGTCTCATAAAACGTCAGACAAAAAATAATATAGGTAAAAAAAACAATCGAGTCGCCATTAAAACCTAAACAAAATATATACAGTGGAATCCGTTTATAATGACATCGAAGGGAATTGACAAACACGTCATAAAACCGGACGTCATACAAAGCGTTTTGTGAAAAAAATAAAATATATAGGTAGGTATAATAATAGGTATTTTGTACATAATAAGTACATACGAAACATGTAGGTATGTACTACATTTTTCATATTTTAATGTAAGTAATCTGTAATTTTTGTCTGCTTTTGTTTTGTAATAACAGTCTCTAATACTATTGTGTATAGAAGACAAAGCCATGGTCAAATTATCATTTTCACTATTGCTATGAACAAATCTGCAGCCTTTACTGCCTCTTCTGCGGTAGGTAATGGTTCTTCCTCGCCTTCTTTTTCCCCGTATGTGATGCGTGACCTTCAAGTGTCAATTATTCACTCAGATTAAAAATAAAAACGAGCCGGCTGCTGAACGAAACATTACCGAAGGTGTAAAGAATCATGTCGGTCATTATAACCGGACATAATTTATTAAAAATGGGTCATAATAAGCGAACTGTCACTATAGAGAACCAAACTTTATAGTGTAAGTACGTCACAATAAACGGTTGGTCAATAAAGGCGGAGCCATAATAAACGGATTCTACTGTATATGATTAAACATCGCGCGACTTTTTAATGGAAATAAGATTCTATTCGGTAGGATATAAAGTTCTATTTTGAATTAGTCTTATGGTGATCAATAATGATAAATTAATAATCATACCTGTAGCTCAAAAGATATTTGAAAACAACAATTCGAAGACACTGCACAATAGTAGCTGTATATTTACGACTAAATTATCAGTAAACGTTGTTGATAAGAAGTACAGGTAAGTTGAATAAGGAAATTAAGGAAAAATTAATGAAAAATTTAAATAGTTTTTACTTTTACAAGTATATTGTATAAAATTATAATAATTTTCATGTCCTTTTAAGAGACACAGATAACAAAAGTTTTAATAGTTTTGTTAAAAACATTCGATTGATTATAAAGGATATCAGGATATAGTAAGATACCTTTTTTTATTTAATAGGTAGCCGGACGAGCTAATGTGCCTATATAACGCCTATAGATTGGCACTAGCCAATATTAATCATTCCCCGCATCATCATTTATTTGGTGGTAGGGCTTTGTGCAAACCCGTCTGGGTAGGTACCACCCACTCATCAGATATTCTACCGCCAAATAACAGTACTCTGTATTGTTGTGTTCCGGTTAGAAGGGTGAGTGAGCCAGTGTAATCACAGGCACAAGGGACATAACATCTTAGTTCCCAAGGTTGGTGGCGCATAGGTGATGTAAGCAAAGGTTAATATTTCTTACAGCGCCTTTGTCTATGTGTGGTGACCACTTACCATCAGGTGGCCCATATGCTCGTCCGCTAACCAATGCCATCAAAAAAAATCACCAATACGCCAAAACCTTGGAAACTAAGATTTTATGTCCCCTTTACCTGAACACAATAATACTAAGTATTGTTGTTTGGCGGCAGAATATCTGATGTAAGCGTGGCACCTACTTATTAAGATGGGTTTACCTACACAAAGCTCTACAAGACAAGCACCATTGATTTTTCCTACACATTAGTAATTGTGTCGTAACCACTGACGGTTACAATGACGTGTAACTGGCACCACCATGTAGGTACCAACCCTGTAGTGAATTAGACGTGCAATGCGCACCAAAGTCCTTTAATAATAGATTCTTTATATGAGAATTAATAAATTATGTAAGAAAGAAAAAATATTTAAAAACTATTGTTATATAAAAAAAATAATCTAATAACTACATAATCCTTAAATATTGCCTTGCCTTTGATTTACATCGATTCTATTTTAACGCCTCACATTACTTCGAAAAGTCGCTTCGAAACAAAAAGCGACCATTGTTAAGTCAAAGAACCAGCTTCTAAGAAAAGAGCCTAAATGCCCACGCACCGAAATACGAGTTGTCCAACACAGCAGCATTCTCTTACCTAAACTTTTTCCGAGATAACTTCTCTCTCGTACCGTTCCATCTTATTGGTGTAATAGAATACGTTCCACCTTATTGGTGCAATAGAATCCGTTCCATCTTATTGGTGTAATATAATACCTAAGTCGATAAACGTCGAGTGTCACGCGCCTTGATATTTTTTTAATTTATTTGTACGTAAGTGTAACATTACAATTCTGGTAAACATGTATAAAAACGTTAGAGAATTTAGTGAAATGAGATAATATTGATAAGGACGATAAGATTTGTAAATCGTTATGCAAATAAGGTATTTCAATTCAACAATGACACAATTATTACATTTTATATGCATAACATAACATACATAAACATAATCAGCCTGTAAATTTCCCACTGCTGGGCTAAGGCCTCCTCTCCCGTTGAGGAGAAGGTATGGAGCATATTCCAACACGCTGCTCCATTGCGGGTTGGTGGAATACACATGTGGCAGAATTTCGTTGAAATTAGACACATGTAGGTTTCCTCACGATGTTTTCCTTCACCGCCGAGCACGAGATGAATTATAAACAAATTAAGCACATGTAAATTCAGTGGTGCCTGCCTGGGTTTGAACCCGAAATCATCGGTTAAGATGCACGCGTACTAACCACTGGGCCATTGGTATGCGACGCGATATAATTATTGTAATGGTGACGGCGAACCGCAGTTATCCGATTAACAATATCATTTATCATACGATTTGTGTTGCATTTTAGAAAGGACTCTATACTCTGATACTCTGATACTGTCATAAATTGTATCATGTCAATGACCTATCACATTAAATTATTATGACAGCATTAGGTACGACATTTAATTTCATATTATTACACGTTATTGTATAGGTACGTTTCACTTGTATGTTGTATATCATTGAATTTCAACCTGCATATAGATAAGGCTCTTGATTTAGCAAATTAATCACTAGGCTTCGTCCTAAGATGCTCCAATGGCTTGAAAATAAGTGCAACTGTCTTAAGACTCTTCAATTGTTTCGTACGTAGCAGATTCGAATATTGTTGCTTAATTCGGTCACCGTGTCAAAAATTGCATATTAATAGAATCGAGAACATACAAAAAAAGTTTCTTCGTCAATTTTCGTAATATGAGTAATTTATTTTATTCCCATGTCACATTATTATACCAGATCATATAGAACGCAATTAGGAAAAAAAATCCATCATATCGAGATCATTGTTATATATCACCATCAGTAATCAAGTAAAAGATTTAGACATAGGTATATCACGATAGTCGCCCTCAGTTCAATCGAAAAATAAAGAATCTTATTTGTCCTCATTTCTAATTTTATGGAATATCTTATTGGTTTTATTAATTATATAGTTCAAAAATGTATTATAACGTCTTATCTCTAATAATTGCTTATATTTATTTTATATTTTAAATATATATTACGCAATATGATAGTGCATGGTGAGACTACCTGGAAGTAGTAGAACTTTTGCCTAATTTGCCTTAATTTTGAAATGTTTTTTATTTTTTATTTTGATGTAATATTGTATCTACTGTTAGTTGTCCTAATAAAATATATATATATATATATATGTATGTATGTATGTATGTGTTTGTATGTGGCTATGTATCCACAAACTTTCTATAAAGCTTTGGATAAATATGGGGTAAGTTTTCATTGGAGATATACATTATGTGATTGTGCGGTTTAAGCCCCCAATTTTAGATTTACTAACTACTGAGTCATCTCGTTTCATTATATGCATACGTTACATGTATTTACTGCTAATTGTTTATTATTGTCCGTACTCTATATTGGAAATAACTGAAAATAATAAATACATTATTTTAAAAAAGAACGCAGACAACTGTGTCTAGTCATATAAGGGACATTCGCACGTAATATATATCGATACTAAAAAAATAGGAAATATTTCTAAAAACTTAAATGTGTATTCGCTTAGTGATAGTCAATATCACTCGAAATAGCGTTTTTCGATGTTGAAATATTAATATAGCATGTCACTTTTCTATGACTTTGCTATTTATTTTTGTTAGGCGTTTTCATTATTATGTTTTAGATTAATATTGTAGTATTAAATATGTGAATACTATCAGAAGGGATTCTAATGCACCAAGAATATAATTTTCTTAGTCAAAAAATTATATAGTAAGCTACGAAGTTCATACGAACAATCTATTCGTCTATGATAATAATATATGTACATAATTGTTCAAACAATAATAAAATTATAATATAAAATTGTTTGTTAATTTAGTCTAAGACATCGTTTAAGTTTTTAAGTAAACATACCATAATTAAAAAGTGTTGCAAGCAATAACAATAGCTCTATTTTAAAATTAAATATGATATTATTAACAATAGCAAGCCTTGGTAGAAAATGGGGACAGTGTTATAGCATACTTATTGTTTAAACAATTGTGCGCCTAAATACGCACATAATTGATTATCGGAGGCTTTACAATCGAAATAACTTAATTTCTTAAACAATTTGGAATATAGGTATTTTATACCTATACTTTAGTGCATACTTAGTTTGTAATAAGGATGTTGGACGTCATGACTGATGACGTCTGGATGACAAGGGAATCAAAACGAATACATAAATGATCGCACTAAGCGCTCGTACTGAAGAATTTATCTCAAAGTTCGTTGCAATAATTCTATTGGTATTTGATAAGCTATGCACAACATAGACTGTAAAGCTTATCAATCCTAATTTATTAAGTAGTTGTTCTGACTATTCTAGATTTTAATAGGAATTAGTTTTAGTATAAACAACAACGAAAAATGTTTGATTTATTTAATATATAGCACTGTTGTAGTTACATAGAAAGCCGAGATGGCTCTAGGGTTTATCACGTGGATGTTGTGGACGTGAACCGAACCACTGAATATCTATTTGCCTAATTTGTGTATAGAATTTATCTCGTGTTCGATGATGATTGACATCATGAGGAAACCGGCATGTGTTGGATGAAAATTTGCCACATCTAGGACATGCGAAATCTTTTCAACGGAAGGAATGCCTTGTTCTAGAAGTGAGAGATATTTACAGCTACTTTTTACTTTTATTTCATAGATTAGAACCGATACGGAAATATTAATTAAAAAATATTCATTGCAAATATGTCGTTGTCCCTACGTTACCTGGTGGCTTTGTGCACTCTGAGAAGGTACCATCCACCGCCAGAAAGCAACATTTAGTATTGTTGCGTTCCGGTTTGTAGGATGAGTGAGCCAGTGTAACTGTAGACACATAATAGGCACATAACATCTTAACTCACAATGTTGATGGCGCATTGGTGTGAAGTAAGGAATATTTATTATTAACAGCGTCATTGTATAAGGGTGGTGACGATTTAACATCAAGTGGCCAATTTACCCATAAATAACTGTTAACAATAAACTAAAAAATAAATAAATTATCATAATATACTAAATAATAAAAAGCTGATCTAGAATTTGTGTTGTTCGACTACATTTGAGACATAGGAGCAATACAAATCAGAATTAAAAATAATTAGTGCACATATTAAAGTCGCGATTAAAGATCGAAAAAGTTAGAAAAATGAAATGATACTATAAATATTTCGGTGAACAATAACTTTAAAATTATAATAAATAAGACGACAGATGTTGAGATATTTGTGGATAATAGAAAAACACGTTAAATTGTTTGTTAGTTTATTGCTAAGAAGGATGTTGCCCATAGCAACCCGAATTAATCTTCGAATCACATTCCCATATACAAATAAATTAAGAGAATTAGTCTTTAGTCTTTGTTCTAATATTTTAATTACCTGATCTTTCATAATTAACTTTAATTATGACCTAAAAAAAACCTTAAGATGAGCTATAAACTTTTTAAAACCGTATATAGCCCTTTAAGTTACATATAAAAAGTTTAATACATATTTTTTTCGTTTGGTATTCTTTGATTTAAATTTGTATATATATTATAATATTATAGTATAATACCGTTGTTTGGTATGTTCCACTTTCCATCAAACATATTGAAATTACGAAATATTTGTGTTTGAAGCAAATATTCAACGGAATAACGAGATTAAGAGAAAAATGAGCGGTACCTATCCGAGTTACACTTACGTAGGAATTAGAACAAATATAGAAGACACTTGAACACACACAAAACCACATGAGCACAGGGCTGAATCCGAAACGAGGGTGAACTGATTATTATGAATTTATTAAGTTTTGTACCCATAAATATATAGAATATATAATATATATTATTTTACAAACTTTATTTATCTTGTTAGAGACGAGACCCAGGAAATTAGAATTGTTAATATAAATTTTTTTGTTTAGGTACGATTTGAACAAAATATATAAAATGCTACGTTTATTAAATTAAATACAATAAATATATATTACGTACATAAGCAAGGCTGTCAAATTAAATTCAGCAGGACGTACATATGTCGTGTAGTCCTAATAAACTGGCGATTATTGAAAGCGTTCATAAGCGTAAGGGAAGCATTCTTAAAAATATTTATAACAGTCGGTTATTATGTGTACTTGTACAGATATAAAGAATTAATTTATATAATTATAAACCTTTTTTTTATATAAAAATAGACGTAGAGTAGACGGACGGTTTACCTGAAAGTAAGAGGACCCCATCATGATGTCTATGGGAAGACATTGGAGTTGTAAAAAATTTGACCTATGCTTACATCGTCAAAGCACGGCCAACCTTGGAAATTAAGATGTTATGTCCCTTATCTGTAGTTACACTGGCTCACTCACCATTCAAACCGGAAAACAACAATACTTAATAATGCTGTTCGTTGGTATATTTTACGACTAAACATTATTATTCGCTTGATCTTATCTCATTTACTTGACGCCGTGCAGCTTTTACTAATAAGTTACATTTGTATTCTTATTTTTTAGATTATTTTTTTTTGCAACTAAAACAAATTATTTTGCAATAAATTATATTTTTACTTTTTAAATATTAATATGAAAAAGTATTTTTATTAGACGAAGGACATTTTACATTTAAATTAGAGAGATTACAAAAAATATCACGAACTACTATTCAATTTTTAGTATTAATGTCACATTAAGTACGGCCCTGGTCGAAGGCTGTGTTCACAAGACCTACATTGCCGAACCGCAGGCTCCATCCAGCTCAGTCCAGCCACGATCACCTCCTGTATCAGATCTATTACAATATTTTAATTTAATAATTTTTCACTTACATTGTGTAATCAGGGAGAAAATTTAAGGTAATTCTTTTCTTTATTTTTTTTTTAAAGTTTGCACATCATACGTTCTTCCTTCCGTTTCTTTTAAGAATCGTTCTAAATTTAAATCAACCATAATCAATCTTTTGATCATACATTCAATTATTTTAACCCGTTTGTAATATATATGTTATGTATACCTACATTTCATTTAATCAAGTCAATTTATATTATCTATGCATCGTAGTTTTACTCGTGTGCAACATCTTTCCTCTAACTTTCCTGCGATCTTTGGGAGTGATTTTGTGAAAAGGGACGGAACTGTGTAACAGGAAGCCGGGGAAGCGCACGCTATTTGATTTAACCAATGAACGCGCGCAGTGCTAGAGATTACCATAAGATGGCACCAATCAGAGAGGATATAATTTTAATCATGTTCATTAAAAAGTTAAGATCATTCGTTTTTTCTATTGAAGTTTATAGTTACTGTTTTACGCTCTTTCGTAAATATTAAAAATATTATAATACGTAAGTATCTCAACTTTTTTAAACCGGTGTATTCCCTCCTGTAATTAGCGCACTTAACGCTACTAACTTTCCAGCTTTATGGTTTAAATATACATATATATTTTATTTCATTAACTAAGGGTAACGAACTACATACTACATATATGGTTGATGATAAAAAAATGAAATCGAAGAAGCAGATTGTTCACCTGTCTCATCACTGGGGTAAAACCTCCTTTCTTTTTATCATTATTTTTAAAGGGCATGGACGGCATACCATAATGCTGCTCTATGAGATTGTAAATAAACATGTGGCAGTTTGTGCATTCCTTTAGGACGTACGATTTGCATTATTATTGGAAATTAAGCGCTTGAGATTTCAACGGTGCCTGCCTAGGATTGTATCCACAATCTTCGGTTAAGGTTCACGTCTAACCACAAGGATATCTCGGCTCAAACGATATATTTATTTTGAATTATATATTATTATTTATCAATTAAATTATTATAACGATTAACATTTGAAATTTTAGTATATTGAATAATGATATACTTTAAAATTATCTTAGTAAATAAATAATAAAAATAAATCTTTGTATATAAACGTATTCCATTATTTAGAATAGTTGTAACTAAGAGTCTTTGTATTATCTCCTTCTTTCAAATGTAAATTGCTGATGAAAGAAAGAGATAAACTAGTGTGTATGAGTAGCTATTCACCCACGTGTTATTTAGTAAACTACGCTTTTCACATTTACTTAATAACATAAACTAACTGTTGTCGGTAAAAACACGTTAATGTAATGTAAATAGGAACTAACTGAATATTTTACAAGCTTTTTTTTTTAATTTATCATGTGTGGGTTATAACACGAAAGAGCAGGCA
The DNA here is from genome assembly GCF_037043105.1 of Vanessa tameamea. Taxonomy (NCBI): domain Eukaryota; kingdom Metazoa; phylum Arthropoda; class Insecta; order Lepidoptera; family Nymphalidae; genus Vanessa; species Vanessa tameamea. The sequence goes on along the minus strand of NC_087332.1, from coordinate 3,961,567 downwards.
AGGGCAAGGTAAGGTCCACATAACCGAATATAACTAAATCATGCACGCTTGAAACGCGACGATGGTGTGATATTTTCACAAAAAAACTTTACCTCCTGAACTATACGATATGTCAAATTTTTGTTTATATTTTACGTCCGTCCGTGAATGATTTTTCATCGCCTGAATCGAAAGTATTAAATCAAAATATTCTTTATTCAAGTAGGCTGATAGAAGAACTTTTGGATCGTCATGTTACAGTGCTGAATTTAATGTAAAGCTAGCACCGGTTCGGAAAGTAGATTCTATCCAGAAGAATCGGCAAGAAACTCAGTAGTTACTCCTTTCACCATTTGCACATTTAACAATACAGAGTATGTCAAAAAAGTACAATTTAAATTAAATTAAAATTAGAATACCTGCGTTGATAAAATCTGTGGTAAATTTGTGAAAAATATTCATGGACTTATTGAATGGAATCTTATATTGGAATTTATCAATAATGTTAGAGTAATTTTGTCTATGAGTGTCAACTGTGAAGGATTTCTTTTCTTTGATTGTTTTTGATCATTTTATTTCAATGCGTTCTCATCCCGCAACAAGATGAATATGCCTAATCTAGAACAATTACAGCCTTAACAGCCTGCTAATACTTATTTAGTTATAAATTTAAAATAATATATAAAAATACAATGCAGGAACTGCAAATAGTTTTAAATTAATCTGTATTTGTATAGGTATTTAAAATTGCATAATTACTGTACAGAGACGAGGCTATTGAAAACAAATAAATGAAAAACACTTGTATAAACACAAGGAATACTCGAATTTTGTACATCTGTACCGATCGTGAAAGATCAATTTTTGGTATTACATTATTTTAACGGAATTTTATGTACAGGGTTATTGGTCATTCGACGTATTCCCGTTAGGAGGTGATAGGGGTGACTATTTGCGATAATTGTAACCCCCATATGCATGATGCAAAAGTAAACCATTTTTGAGTTATCGCGTTTTTTAGATTTTTTCAAAATAAGTCAAAAATGCAACTTCAAAAATTTATTTAAAAAAAAGTATCAATTAAAATCTAATATTTTCCTCTGATTTATAAAAACGATTAAACACTGGATATTTTTCAATATTTAAACAATATTTTTTTTCCATCAAATATGCTACTGAACTGTTTATGTATCTAAATTTTATTTTAAATTTGTATTTAGTACGTAAGTTAAGTAAATAAGTAGGTTTTTTTACATTGGTTATTATTTTAAATCAATTTTGTGGGAATTTTAAAGAGCGACCTTTAGTACGAATTCGGTTATGTTCGAATACGAATTTCCACCAGCGTCCTTTCTGATCATTTTATTTCGGTTGCTTTGAAATAAATTCCTAGTTTTTACACGTTTTCGGGAGGCTAATTAAACGATTATGTTTTTAAAATAATCTGCAGAACATGTTTCATAATTATTATTTTTTAAGGCATTTTTGAAAAGAAAAACAATATTGAAATAATACCGTTTTCCGTCTCGCATTTTTAAATTTGGACCGATAATTATTGTTTACATTTTGGTTCACTTTTGCATCATGCATATGGACGTTTAAATTGTCGCAAATAGTAACCCCAATCACCTCCTAACGGGAATACGTCGAATTACCAATAACCCTGTATATTTATACTGTAGCGCCTCTTCAGCATTAGGCTTTGTTCGATTCCACGGTCAAATAATAATACTTTGTAACGATGTGTGTGAATCAAAGGTTGAATGAATACAGTGACAATATAAGGAATGATAATACTATCTACTATTTAAATTAGTATTTTATATCGATAGTCCACTATCGATAGACAATCGATAGTCTATCGATAGTTAAATTGTTAGCGATAGTATCGATAGGCTATCAATATCGATAGTCAATCAATATCAATATCGATAGCCAGTTATTTTTCGATAGTATTACTTTCTCAAGATAAGTTTTTTAGTAAGCCATCTAACGATAATATAGAAATGGAATTTTTTTCATAATTGCATAGAACAGTCGATGTCTAAAGACGCGTTTCAAAAAAAATACAACAACAGAAACATTAATGAGAACTTTGACTTCGTCATTATCCTTTTATCAAAATTCATTCATGAACTGGCAGAAATCGTAAGGGAAAACCATTATGCTTCATCTAAGCGATCTTTCCCTCTATTTCTATTGTGTATACGGTTTTAAATAATATTAAAAACTTGTATATTGTTATTTTTTTAATTTGCACAGAATTTTGAGTAACAATTTTTTTATTGACATTTTTTTATGTCAGTTATTTGGTACATAATATATAGCGAAAGCAACTTCATTCCAACCAGGTGTCCCACGAGACTCCCCTGTTTTACCCAGTTTTTACTTTTTAACCACTACAAATAAAAAATCTACTAATCCTGTTAATATATTAGTCGTAATTTAATATAACTATTCTATATATTTTTTGGCGACCTTTGGTTCTTTTCGACTATTTAATAAAAGAAAATTTAAATCTTCATCAACAAGGCAATTAAAATATATATATTTTCACCAACCTGTATTGCTTATAACTAATTTTGTATGATTATTAGTATTATTCGTTATTTTCATAACGATTTAACTAACGATGTTTACAGCTTAATAATAATGATATATAAATAAAGTATTCATTAAAAGAGGGATAATTAAGTAATAAGGAAATTAAGTATATTGTTATATTTCAATAGACATTATTATATATATATATTTTAAATATTATATAACATTGGTAAAAGCCATATACTAGAAAAGATCAAGTATCGAAAGGATTTTTTTACAAATAAATTTATTTTTTAATTTCAGGTCAAATGCGAACGGCTTAGCTGCCTTGGTAGACACCAAATGGAGAAAGGAGGCTCTATATAAAGCTTAGTTTATTTAATGTTTTTTTTTATTAAACTTATTTTGCAGTTTGAATTACTTCCGGCCTCGTCAATACATCGCAAACCACAGAATTTGCGATTTGATGGAATACATTGTGGCTGTAATTATGGTGAATCTGTTTGGCAATTATTGCAACTCGCCCTACCACCTTTCAACATACCGCGTACCATCCTACCACATACCACCTCTCGCTAACTATCTGACACCCACAACAATATTTGTTGCTAGTTTCTTTAATCTAAATAAAAACTAAATTATTAATTAATTTCTTCACTCACGTGTTCAACGTAATTTTAATCTTATTTAACTGACTTTTTTTTATAAAACTAACAAGGAATGGCCGTTGCATGTTTTATGTATAAGCATAAAATTAAGTATGTTTTGGAAGAATATGCAAACTGTGACAATACCGGACAGTGGATTGACGGTCCGTATCTTACCGGTGCCAAAATTTTTAGGTCAATAAACGTAATCATATATTGAAATGTACGTGTAGTAAATTATTTAATGACTGAAGCCGAATAAGAAACAAGTGAAGACTTTGAAGCAGAACTTTCTGGAAGATATAATTTTGTTAGCGAAGTTGGTTTGTGACCGTCACTAACGGGCAGTTGATATCTGTTTTGCTCGTTTTGTCGATCGCAAAATGAACTCGCTAGACGCTTTTCACCATGAACATTACGAATGAAAATTATTATTTTAATTTGAAGATCGATTGTTTTTTTTTAATTTTGGGTCTAGATCTATGATTTAAAAAATGACAAAGATCGTTAAATTCTGTGATCTTCATGTTTATATTATTATTATTTTTTAGAAAAGAACAGATAAAATAGGTTTTCTGATAGTGCTAAACAAACGTAAACACACTATCACAGACAATATAAATATATACATAATCCTACACAATAAGTTCTACCTACAATGGTCTACCTTTTTTTGTATTCATTTTTAATTTACCAAAATTATGTAGGTAAATTCTCTATGCCTATATTTGATATGTAATTCTTAATTATATATTGTAATTGTAAATGCCGTTATATTTGATTTATATAAATTAAACATACATTTTATAGATTAAATATTTTGGAAAATGAACAACAGACAATGAGAAACATGCGCGCTTAAAAAAAAAAGGAAATACTCATACAAAAAATAATGGTTTTCCATGCTTGCATGCATTTAAGCTTTTACCATATTCTGATCTACGAGTATGTTGCCGATTCTGATTTTAATTAAATATTATTTATTATCAATCCTTTTTTTATATACGTTGTTACATCTGATGTTAAGTGGTTACCATCGGCCATAGACATTGGTGCTGTAAGCAATATTATTAACCTATTCTTACATCGCCAAAGCACGGCCAACCTTGTGAATTAATATGTTATGTTCCTTGTGCCTGTAGTTACACTGGCTCACTAACACTTCAAGTCGGAACACAAGAGTACTAAGCGTTGCTGTTTGACGGCAGAATGTTTGATGATGTTCAATCCGAATAGGCTTCAACAAAGCCCTACCACCTAGTATTTTATGTTAATTTTTATTACCTCTTGTAAAAAGCAAAGGCGTCATACTATGCAGTCTATACATTTGTCATTATGTTTTAGAAATAATTAATATCTTTAAGTATTTCCGTAAGGCGCTTGTTTCAAATGCCAAATGATTATAATGGTTTATTTATAGATGCAGTGGAAATAACGTCAATAAACATTTGAAAAATATCAAAAATTGTATTTTTTTTTTTGATTCTTTAATCTAAAATGAATATTCGTATTGCTTTAAGTTAGTTACTTTTAGTTCTTACAGTTATCAAATTTATTTAAACAAAATTATTTTGTTTATATCAAATCTCTTTATTTCTAAACTTTTGATACATACTAGTAATTAAAACTCACAAGAGGACTCCCTTCGAGGTGTTTTAGTAAAGTATACTTACTCATACTTGCAGTAGCGTCACAATGTATTTAAAAAAATATAATGTATATATACAATATACATCTTCTTGAAAGAAATCCTTTTGACAATAATTGTGTATAGGCACACAAGGCAGAAAAATCAATATAACTAGTTTGCGACTTTAAGTTTAATAGATCTTTGCGGCACTGTATTCGTTTCAATAATAAGATTCTCTTTCAAAGATCTCACTCAAAAATTAATTGATAAATAAGATATATTCATACTCAATAAAAGATTATATTAACGATAAAAAGCTTGGACTTGGTATTTGTTGATTTCTAGGCAGGATATATGTATAAAAAATTGATTGTACTTTACTGATATACTCTGTAATTAAAATGGCGGAAAAGAGTAACTATTGAGTTTCTTCCCAGTTCTTCTCGGTAGAATATACTTTACGAAGCAGTGGTAGCATTATATTTAACTCAACACAGGTGCATGACAGTTCAACAGTGCTTTTAGAGCCTACTTAAATAAAGAATATTTTCTTTTTATGTAGATACCTATGATATAAAAAAATAAAAAGCAATATTATAAGATCAGAAGCAAAAGAAAAGGTACATAAATAACATAACTAACTTTACAAATCCTGACCGCATTCAATGGTGGCAAGAATGTTAGCAGAATTTCCCCGTTGAATCGCAATTCCGATCCTCTGAGCTAAAACAGTGAACCAGCCCTCCTGTCACCAGTGGAGGCAATAAGACTTATGTTATAAAATGTTTTAATAATCTGCAAATGGGAGAAATACGTCATTTGCGATAATATATTGGTTCGCTTCAACGTTAAGTATATAAAATTAGGTACTGGTAGGTACAGTAGAATGTATTCAATAATATAATATATATATATATAATAAATGTACACTTTTTGTGAGAAATATAAGCATTTTTTTTTCAATTTATAAAGCAACTGACATTTTGGAGCAAGTCTCTCCTTTTTTGAGGTTATTCCTTCTGTCTGCTCCACTACATCGAGGATGGCACGTTACCTTTCATCACACAGCATGGAACTATCGTAATATGTTGCATATTGTTCGAGATATAGCTTAATATGCTGACGTAGTCGGAGAAAAAATTGCAGGTCCAATGTCTTTTGAAGCGAATGCTGTTATTAATCTGATCTCAATTTTAAAGGCAACTCAGCGTACATTTTTTTAATTTTTAAAGAATTGGGTAAAATAACATCAAATGTAGTAAAATTTTTTTTTTTATCAAAATAAATAAACGTGTAAACGTTTGTAGATAAATATTGCCTTTTAAATTTCGAAATTTGGACCGTGTGCTATAAATATTACGTGGTATTTAATATCACGGCTATCTACAATCAGTACCTAACGCTAAGTATTTTTGTGTTCTGGTTTTAAGGGTGAGTGAGCCAGTGTAACGACATGTGTTAATCGGAAATCTCAGCACTTCAATATGACATATCTGCATTGAATCAAACACTGCTCGTTCAATAAAGACAAAGGGAATTCTCACATAGTCACTTGGTGGTATGATTTTGTGACAGCCTGTTTTGATAGGTACCACTATATATTCAACCGTCAAGCAGCAATACTTATTGTTGTATTTCAGTTTTAATTGTAAGTTAGTTTAAAAACAGAGACAAGGCACATAAAATTTTAATACCCAAGGTTGGTGGCGCATTGCCGATGTAAGGAATGTTTAAAAATTCTTACGAAATATCTAAGATAATTTAATTTTAATATATAATATATCTTATAAAATAAAATTTTCCTATTTTTTGTGTAGTTCCTGTGCTCTGTTGTCACAATTAAGAAAAAAAAAAGAATTGTTTTATAAGCCGTAATTGGACTATGTTTATCCAATAAATAGGTATGTACCTACCTATACAAAAGAAAAATCGAAACTATTTGATTTTATTATCTCATTCTTTATCGTATACAAATCGTTAAAATATACAAATCATTACGAATAATACAGATATTCATTTTAATAACTAATTATCTAATGAGACAAAATAAACATCTTAAATATCTTCAAAACAAACGCATTAGAAACAAAGTTATTCATCCCTTAACGATGTACTATTGGTATAAAACGTCATGTTTTCAATAATTTGTATCAGTAGTGCTTAGAACTGTTAGGAATTAAGTCATTTAATTCCATTTTATATTTTAGAAGCGTTAAAAGTTAGTGATAATGGTGTTGGTGAGGTTTAAACTATATTTAACATTCATCTAATTCTTCATCGATCCATAAGCACATTTTGCAAATTTATTATTAAACCCATGATATTATAATTTTATCTATTGACTTTATAATGTACGGAATTTCATAAATTGACAAAGTTAGGATAAATATCAACGACGGAATTCTAAAATATCGAATTTGTTTTCAATTGTGCAATGAAATTTTGTAAATGATGGATTTTTGTTTTTAATTTTTATTTTTTAAAAATCATTTAGCGACTAATCAGTTTCTTAATCGATTGCATGTTGAAATCCAGACAAACGTCACTGAGTTATCATGTATTCATTTGTGTTAATAAGCTCGGCGATAAAGGAAAACATCGTGAGGAAAGTGGTATATTTACAGGCTGTGACTGGAATTTAAGTTTTTTATTTTATTTTTGGTTAATAGTTTTATGTTGTTTATAAGTAGATTTCATAAGGCTTGTAGTATTGTAGCGAGTCGAATGTTTTCTACTTAGATGCAGCAAAAAATTAACTTCTCGTCTAGTTTAAGTGAGTCTTCTAAATATCTAAATAATTATTGTATGTTTATATACGTTATAAAGTATCGTAGCTCTAGTTGCAAGCTGATCGTTGTGGAGCTAAGTAGAATTTACTCGGCTTTTTTAATTAAGTCGGGTATCTTCTCCTTGATTCTACAGCAATCGAATTGCTAAAATCAGAAGAAAGAAGATTCAAAAGCGTCCTATGATACTTTTATAAGTAGACTATGTCCGGCTTTTTATGGACTAAGCCGAATTTATTCTACTTTTGGAAGTGTCGACAATATTCACCAATAGAGAATAAATGATTAACGTTGTCGGAATCTACTTTGTTTTGAATCTAAGTAGATTTCGTTCGACTTGTTAATATAATCTAAGTCGTTCTTAATTTACTTTTATTCATAACAAATGATACGATCAAAAAAGGTAAACAATTTAAAATGCTTTGTATTTACCTGTTTCCATATGTTTTAAGATGTGCTCCGTTATTTACCTGTGTTAAATTTATATTGTATGTTTACCTATGTTTCGGTCGGTTCGGATTCGTAGCCTATAAACTTTTCTCAATATACGGAATATCTAAAGTGAATTTGTTTGATGTCATAAGAATGTTTGGTAACTATGATAGTTATAATAAAGTTTATTTTTGTCTATAAAAAGTCCATATATTATTTCAATTCAGTATATTAGTAGCAGTATGGTCCACACTCTCCTTTCCTCTCCAAGTTAAATAGCACCAATTCACTGTTCAGCAGGCTTGCACAAAGTTCGACCACCACGTACACCAATACCAGAAACTGCCACGCCAGTGATAACATTAATTGTTCGAAATTTTAACTCAAATGAATATAAATGTACACATAATTATACAAATAAAAAATGTATTCATTTAAATATAAGATTGATTGTAATAATATTTGAAGCGTGCATCTTTTACAAAAATTTGGGATCGATATGTTTTTTTTTTTATAATGAAATTCTAAGCATCAGACAAATAATTAAAAATATTTGCTCCAATTGCAAACCTTTGTTACTACTGCATAATATTTATATTTATTAATTCTAAATTTGAAAAGTAAAATAATATAATTAAACTTATTTTGTTTTATTTAAAGGATTTAAAGATTTGATTGGATGTTTTTTTTTTGCAATTTTTAAGGCGTCCTTCTTATAAGATTCTTTTTTTTACGATCATGCTTATAAGGCTTCAGATCTTGAAGTTCTGGAATTTTAAATCCGGTCGGTTCACAACTTTTTATATTAAATAAACCTAAAAAATGGATTTCTCCTTCCAATCGAAATCCAAATAATATTTTAAGTATCCACAGTAAGCTATTATTGGAATAAGCGTGGAAACCGAGGGATTCTTCACTTATAATATATAAATAATAATAAAAATGTGTCAGTAGCCCATTTAAAATTTGTGAAAAAAAATCATCCCTAATGGTGAGATGCGGGTGTTAAACTAGGGTGGACATCGTTTCGTTTGAGCTGCAACACATAAGAAATATACAAAATATACCAATTATTATACACCATTAAATCTTAAACGATAAAATTGCTGATTATAAAAAAAAACAAGATTGTAAAGATCTTATAAAAATCTTTTTCATGTGTAGCATTTAGAAAACAAAAAAATATTATATTCTCAGTAAAAATAGACGAAACTTAATCTGACAAATGAGGTAGAAACTTTGTCTATTTTAGATAATATTTCCCATGTATTCATTTAGGGGTAGGGCTTAGGCAAGGCCGTCTGGTTGGGTACCACCTTCTCATCATATATTCTACCGCTAAACAGCAAAACTTAGTATTGTTGTGTTCCGGTTTGAAGCGCGAGCTAGGGTCACTACAGATACAACAACACATTAGTTTCCAAGGTTGGTGGTGCATTGGTTGATTTAAGAAATGGTTAAAAATTCTTACGGTGCCTATATCTATGGTCAGTTGTGACCACTTTCCATCAGGTGACCCATTTGATCGTTCGCGTAACAATGTAATAAAATAAAATTTATCCAGTCTTTTTCTACTTCCGTGTATATAAAAATGGATTAGGTATCTATATTTGGTCACATATATGGCATCCGATGATAGCTTCACTGTGTGTGAATAAAATTAATCGTAGATAAACAAAAGAAGGCTACAAAATGTTATTCCTTATTAAGATCCTATCAATAACCTATTCCAATTGAAGAAGGAATAAATATGAATAAACCTTAGGTTAACATATGCCATCCATTTTATCAATAGCTCAGCTATATTGTGCACTAGTAACAATTCGTGAGCCGAGATGGCCTAGTGGTTAGAACACGCGCATCTTAACCGATGATTTCGGGTTCAAACCCAGGCAAGCACCACAAAATTTTCATGTGTTTAATTTATGTTCATAATTTATCTCGTGCTCGGCGGTGAAGGAAAACATCGTGAGGAAACCTGCATGTGTCTAATTGCAACGAAATTCTGCCACATTTGTATTCCACCAACCAGCATAGGAGCAGCGTGGTGAAATATGCTGCAAGACCTTCTCCTCATAGGGAGAGGAGGCCTTAGCCCAGCAGTGGGATATTTACAGGCTGTTAATGTAAAAAAAAAAACAATTCTTGATCAGTTTATCTTTATTTATAATACAACATTCGATTACTTATATACTTATACCAATGTAATCACGTCAACTTGATGTCAAATGTTGATTATTTAGCTTTTGCCTTCTTGTGGTTGGTCCTATGTCCAATAATTTTAATTCATTGAACGGTATAAAAATTGATATACCGTGGCATCTTATGATGACTTACTTTTAGAGTTTAATATTTTATAAGTACTTATCTTTTTATCATTACAATGATAAAATACATTTGCGTGCCGACTTTCAACTTGATCCGACAATTGCTGTCGAAGTCTATTAAATTCAAACAGATACACAACATCCAATTTTTTTAATAAATGTATATAGTTATATGTAACTTCTATGCATATGATCTACCTACACTCTCCCTGGTTGATTGTATGAAATCACAAAGGCGGTGCACCAATGAGGATATGTCACTTAAACTTGCCGATCTAATGGGACAATAAAGATCACAATGCAAAACGTGTCCCGTGCACTCACAAATTGAAACTTGGAATATGGAATGAATCTATACCTTATAAACCTAGCCTTATATTTTTAATATATCAGACTATTGGTGGTACTGGTCACTTTATAAACAAACTGTTAATTGACAAAATTTCGGTTCGTAAAAGTTGGAAATATACTAAAAATATTGGGCCTCAAATAATTTAGGTCTATAGCAAACAAAAAAGTCAACTCAAAGGAAATAACAACCTGTAAATTTTTCACTGGGAGGCTATGGCCTCCTTTTTTTTTGAGGAGAGGCGTTGGAGCTCTGAGTTTGTTGCACACGTGGCCGATTTTTATCCGACACGTGCAGGTTTCCTCGTGATGTTATTCTTTAACACACACATAATAAAAGTATTGATGCTTGCCTTTGAACCTTCGCTTTGTGTTTTCTTTTTGTGTATAGATATACCAAATATATTGATTGTGATCCTGCCTACAAATAAATATGCAGACACATAAAAAATGTAAATGATTATAATAGAAAGGGCACAGATAACAACATATCTTATTTGGGAAAAAAAAACTTGTATAAAAAGTAGAATTATTGGTCAAATAACATTTCTGTAAGTAAAACTGTCAATGTTCCACTGCAAGCGACGGTATATATTCTATTGAAAATAAGAATATGTATGTACTTACTAAATACACAGCGGAAAACAATTGTACTTTTTCAGAAATATAATGATTTTCTCACGATGTTTTTGTTATCACTGGTAAAAGTGAACTAGGCACTAACTTAGCGCTTTTCATTATGACAAAAACATTGGTTTTTGATTTGTACTTTTTGTAACTGATTTAAGGTAAATCAAGCCTATAAATACCCCATTGCTCGGCTAAGGCCATCCCTCCCTTAGAGGAGAAGGTTTGGAGGAAGGTTGGTTTCACCACGCTGCCCCAATGTTAGTTGGTTATGATTTGTTTACTGTTATATAATAGTAACACATTACCATACATATATAATTATTATATTATATATTCTTATGTCACAAAATAAGGCATATATTTCGTTTGGGAGTAATATATGTAATATGTATAATTTATTTATTTCGACTGATACAATAGATGACAAAAATATCAAATAAAATGTAAAAATATCGTTATTATTATAAATTATATATATAATAATAATATATTAAATAATTCATTCATACGATGAATAAATATAGAAATGACCAATTATCTCAAAAATTAAAACAACTTACTTAAATTTATTTATATTGTGATTGTATTCTCAGAAATATCAATCAGACTCACAAATAAAAATACGATCATAGCGACAATCAGATGAACATTCCGATATATTAACCGTTGATTGAGAAATTAACTGGATTTTATCAATAGTGTGGCAGTAATGTCAACCACGGAGCTAAGAGCGATTTTTAAAAGGGCTATTAAGACAAGTTCTCATCTTAATGTTGCTCTGGATATATTCCATCTGTATTAATAATATAATACGGCATAATTTGTACGGACAGATCAATAGTCGTAAGTTTATCTCCTGGTAGTAACATGTCAATTGATATATCTACTCCCCCCCTTAATGGCTGATTTTGTGCAGAGGGTCAGAAGTCTTTGACCTCTCTTGACACGATACAGCTAGATGACTGCTTACTGACTTGAATGTTTCAACTCGTACTGAAAATAAGTGATCTAATTTGATAATAAGTTTGTTTATATCCAGTAATTTTTCATTCCCCACCATTTTTTACTCATGTTACTTTGAGATTATTGATTGACTTTTTCTAATTAGACCAAAAGTACGACTCATTCAAAGTAACAACTTAAAAAACAATTATTATTTAAGAATTGCTGTGTAAACAAAAAAGGGACATAAAACAACACATTTGAGTTTAGTTCTACATATAATTACAATAAAATTTATAAAGATAAATAACAAAACTGGATAGCAGGGTATAGCTTTGATATATCTTTTAATGGTGTATAGACTTTACGTGATATTTCAACACGGGCGAGTTGGGGTTAATTGAATTAAATTCATCCCAAGAATAAGCTATATTGTTGGCCGGAAACCATGGCCGTACGCAACAAGGAAGTTCCGTTTTGAATAAAATTTAAAAATCTATTTGTAACGGCTGTACATAATTGTTATATCCCAAGTACTGGCTTGATACTACAAAATTAGTAAAACTTTGTGGCTGTATTATACGGCAACTTATACGATAATGAACTACTAAACTAATATATATAAAATTTATACCAAAAGAGTTGAGAGACGTTTTAGTTTGATGTAATCGTCTTGACCAACTTCGGTTACGGCGGATAATCTCAAGGGCCAGCCAACTACGCAAACACAGGTGCACTCTCTATTCCCTCACTCAAAATCCGATGGGACGGCATATCCGACATGACCGAAAAGAGTTCAGGTGCAGTACCAACGTCTTTACATGCTCCGAGATAAGTATCGGAGAAAATTGTAAAGGGCAACTCGCTATACTCTTCTCCAATCAGAAGAGGAGTATAGCCGAATAAGCATATCATTGGTCGATTTTGAATAATTTATGGTATTCATTTGGGATTCGAAAAAATATTTCAAAAATATATTAATCGAGAACTCTCTGCAGTTCGTAATGTAGCAAGACTATAAGCAAATCGCATTCAATATGTATATCAAAAGTCTGTTTATCTGTTGTTCCTTGTTCGATTGGAATAGGGTAGAGTTAGTTGCCATTAAAAGTTTTCTCCGCTTTGAATTTTGTCTATTCACGTGACCAGCGTGAAATGCGAAGCAGGATTTTTTTTTACCGAAATCAAATTATATTTCTTAAAACGGACGAATAAAGAACTAAGATCGATGGACTCGTATATAATAATTATTATTATTAATCGTAATTTCTTAGCTGTTAACTTTGTTAATGATAATTACTTAAACACATAAACAAAACATCGCTTGGTTAGGAATAATCTTAAATACATAATAGTTTATATCCATGGATGTATTGATGTACAATTTCATATTTTTAAATAATAATGAAACATATGAATACCTAAGTAACTTTGTCTGTCTGTTACCCCTTTTCCAGTTATGGTTGTATATTTAAGTCCAACAATCCACCAAGCTCTGATGCGGGTTAGTGGATAAATATTTCGTGACAGATTTTCATTCGATACATTGCATGTTTCCTCACGATGTTTTCCGTAACCGTCGAGCATTAGATGAAATTATGAACACAAATTAAGCTCATTAAATTTCATTCGTACTTGCTCGGGTTTGAAGTCACTATTTGCAGTTTAGATTCACGAGGCTTAATTACAGATTCTATATTTCTATTCCTACATTATCTAACATTATGTTAATTGAATACATATGTATTATATTAATACATATATGATAGAACACGCGTAACGTCGGCAGAGGTTTCCTTCGTATCATTATACAGGGTTATTGGTAATTCGACGTATTCCCGTTAGGAGGTGATAGGGGTGACTATTTGCGATAATTTTCATCCCCATATGCGTCATGCAAAAGGGAACCATTTTTGAGTTATCACGTTTATTAGTTTTTTTCTAAATAAGTCAAAATTGCAACTTCAAAAATTTATTAAAAAAAAAAGTTTCGATTAAAATCTACTTTTTTCTTCTGATTTATAAAAACGATTAAACAAATATTAACAAACAATAAATTAAACAATAATTATCGGTCCAAATTTAAAAATGCGAGACGGAAAACGATATTATTTCAATATTTTTTTTATTTTTTTCCCTCAAATATGCCTGAAAAACGAAAAAAAACTGAAACTTGTTCTGCAGATTATTTTAAAAATATAATCGTTTAATTAGCTTTCCGAAAATGTATAAAAGCTATGAATTTATTTCAAAGCAACCGAAATAAAATGATCAGAAAGGACGATGGTGGAAATTCGTATTCGAACATGACCGAATTCGTACTAAAGGTCGCTCTTTAAAATTCCCACAAAATTGATTTAAAATACTAAAATTTAAAAAACTAGTCAAATTATTCCGCATTGTATTTGAAGCGTTCATAATTCTTATTTTGATTTCTTCCGCGGATGACACAGGCGAGACGTCAGATCATTAAAAGTAAAAAATACGAGTGTCAACTTTTCTGTAGGTCTGAGTGTCAATTATAAAAACTTTCAAGTTTCATTCTGAAATGACAAAATGCAATAAAACTCAATAATACAGTCATATTCAGCTTTTTTACAATTATTGCTTGACTACTTAAAACGTGTCGCGGTCATTTCTTCTAAATAATCGTATAATACAAGCAACTTAATAATATAGACAATGTGTACTTTAGACGTGACATATATTAATTTGTTATTTTTGGAATTATATTAATTCATATTTCGAACTAAAAACAATCAAAACTTTAAATTAAAAAAAAAATAGCAAGACGGACTAGCAAATGGATGACAGTTAATGATCATCATCCCATAGACATTGATACCTTACGAAATATCAATGCGCTATCAACCTTGGGAACTAAGATATTACGTCCCCTGTGCCTTTAGTCACACTGGTTAACTCTCCCTTCAAACCAATGTTATTTGGCGGTAGAATAAATTACGTTGATTTACATAGATATAATAACATTAAAGATAGTCAATAAATAAAACGAATTTACGCTTAGTTTGAAAATTCGATAAAGGCATAAGGGAGTAAGCATCTAAGAATACATAGATACTGTACAACTATGGATTTGGGCACATAGTACATTCGAGAGTGTCTGTCTCCCATTACACCAAGAGCTGTGAGTGTCTTGTTTCTTCTTATTATCTGTTTCTATATGTATTTTGTTAACGTTATAAATTATTAAGTGTATCAGTTTGTCTATGGACGGTACGGTGACAGTGGCTACTTTTTAATCGCCAAAAATAGACGCCTACTTAGTCCATATAATATGAGCATGAACTTATTGTACAAACTAATTTAAAAGTAAATACATCTTATTGATAAGTTCATATTTTATAAAGCTCCTCCTTTAATACATTTATCGGACGAGCCAGCGATGATATTTAAGCGACACATTTATACAAGTCCTAGTATAATAAACTGTCCCACACCGGGTTCGTTCAATGAAATAAGTAGATAATGTGGGCACTATTTAAAGCTAATCAAACTTAGTTAAGGAGTAGTCTACACTCATGCGCAGGCGACGATCGACGCCATGACGCTTTAGTTACAATTCAAATACAGAACGCGTCGGTCGTTCGTGTGTTTCGTCATAGACACATAACTGATTCTGTACGATCTGTCAAATGTTACTGTCGCTTTGAGATGTTGCCGTCTCTATGCTATCTTTTTTTATTGGTATGTATCGCACAAGTCGAGTTATTTGTCTATGTTCTTGATGTTAACCAGTGACAGTTGTTGGATGCAAAGACTTTTTTGATTTTCGAACCCGGTAAGTTTTTTATTTATTTTTTATCAACAGTTCATTGACGAGTTCAATATTTATTAAATAAATTAATTTTAATTTACTTATGTATTTACATATTGTATCATAGTTACATATCGGTATTTTTAATATTAAACAAAAGGAGTTGACAATTCAGGAGGTCACATATAAATAAGGATAAAATATTTCTTTCAAGAACCGTCGCCTTAGTATGACGTTATTTCGGTATTTAGACCGGCAGACATATTGTGAATCATTAATCAATTCGCCGCTAAGTGATCACGAATTCTTAACATCTGCATGACTGCTATAGGAGTTTATTAATTACTAATTGTTGCCCGCAGCTTCGAATGTAATGAAAATTTCCTGAAACATAAATTGACTGGTAAACTTTAGACATAGTAAGGAAACAACTGGTTTTAAATGATTTCTATTATTGCGTAAAGTTGACATAGTGAAGCAAAAAAAGGTACCATTTGTTATTTTTTAAATTATTGTTTATTTTTGTACAAAGAACACATGGTAATTCTTAAAACATTTGTTTGTTTCTTTTAAAGTAGTTAGTTTTTAAGTTTATTTAGTCTATAAATAGAAAATCAGAAGTAACAGTTAGTTTCTCGTTAATGTATAATATTATTTTCAATAAGATACCACATCAACACCCAGCTTAAAATTAATATAAAAAATGTATTGCTATCCTTATTCAATAACCAATTCGAAAGTTCTAAATTTAAATTATCCCCTGAACTGTCAATGAACAATTAACTTTGAAGAAACGACGTTCTGTTTACAGGGCGTTAACGATAACGCGTGACCTCAGATAAGAGGGGGCAAAAGTTAAAGATGAATTATAAAGAGATAGCCAGAGTGATGAACTTAGTAAACATTATGAACCGTTTGTATTGTCTAGACTTAGCCTTAAATATCTTTAACAATAAACGATAGAAATAGTTTTGTCTATATACGGTTTTTCTTAAACACACATATACATAATTATAATGTCAACAACCTATATTTAATGATAGTCGTTGGACGTTTTATTTGCAAAGTTATTTTGCATACAAACACAATTGATTCGTTTGAAATATAAAAATGGATTTACGATTTTTAGAAAAATACCAACTATTTCGTCGATTAGCATGAATTTAAATAAACGACTTATACAAGTTTTTTATACAATAAATCGTCCGCCTATACAATAAATGCAAAAACATACTAATAATTGTAAGTGCTATGATATTTTCAAGTACATACATTTTTAAGTTTAGTACGTATGAGCGACTATAAAATTACCGCACTGTTAAATACATTAAAACCTATTTTTGCGCGTAACTGACTGATGAGTAACTCGGAGCTGGCAATTAAAAAGAAAAAGTTTAAATTTTAAATAACGAACAGGCGGTCCCGAAACACGCTGGTCATTCATCCCGTTGCCATATGGGCGATCACGCTCGAAGTGTTCACTTCAATTAGAAGTGACACGTGCATTATTTGCATATTTAATTTCTGAATTCAATTTGAAATCATAAATAGGTCAACTTATGTCATTGCATGTTCTATTAGGTATTCTCTTCAAGATAGTTTATGTGTTATTTAGATTAATCAGTTGTTAGCAACGATTTTTTGTACTTTATCTACTCTTTTAAAATATAAACAACACTGATATAAAAAAAGAATATTTTTTAATAAATGGTTCTAAATTTAAATTTGCTAGAATAGAGACAAGACATGACATTTTGTATGAAAATTTTCAAAAATTAAAATTAAAAAAAAAAGTGAATACTTTTTAAATCGTTGGATACGTTAACCCGATGATCCAATCACATTCGTAATCGTTTCACGATAGAACGATTCCTATCAATTAGACCAATCACAGAACATTTAAATCAAATCTAATAGTGAATTAGTGCAGTCGAAGATTGTTAATCCGGATATTGCCAGTTCTATTAGTTCTGTCGTCTGTGGCGCGGATGCGAGCAATTGAGATGTTAACAAGAACATCAGTTCGTTCATTTAGACTCATGTTGTTGACAATTTTTCACTATGAGAATATTTTATACGGTAACATATTTTTCAAATAATATACAGACTTCAATATCGAAACGTATGTCTATTAAGTAGTTTAGCTATATATAACGTAGCCGTGAGTATGTGTCTGGATATTTATTTAATATAAAGTTATTTTACACCACCCTGATTAAGTACTATCAAGGCAAGAATAATGCTCCTTCTTAGGAGTGATATTTACAGGGAGTAAAAGGAATGTCAAAGATGAAGTGGATGAATGAGGCCAAGCGAACGATGGTGACAGCCATAGACAAGTAGAGTTGTGTAAGTTAATGAACGTGTTTAGGTTATTTATTGTTCATTGTTTTATTTTTAATAACAATCCACACTTGTTAACATTTGAGTTAAAATGTAGTAGTTCTTTGAAAAGAGATAAATTAACTGATAAATATTATCTGACCGACAGATATCATGCAACTTAACTGAATATGCATGATTTTTTCACAAGAGTTCCTCCAGTTCCAGATTATATGATAAGCAAGCACTAAGTGTATTTGAAAATTCACCCCTAAAGGGGCTAAATGAGGAATGAAAGATTGCATTGAAATCATCATCCCTAAGTGGATATAATCAAGTGCGAATGTTTTTATAGGAAGTGCGTTGTTTATGTTAAATTAAAAACGAAAGCTCTGTTCGTCTATGGTATTTATTTATTCCTCGCGCGACCAACGGGTAAGTAGAATCAGAGCATGACGTCGAAAATGTGCCCAAACTTATTTGAAATGCCCCATCCTCTAAGGTATTTTATAAAAAAAAAAGAAAACACATCTTCTAGGTGATGATTAGTTCAGCTCGATGGTAGCAAAATTATATTATCTGAATTACTTATTATATGTATTTATAAATTTCCAAATGAGTCCATTAAAATAAGGTTAGAACTAATTACCTAAATTTGTTTACATGTAACTGACTTTGCTAGTTTCAAACAAGAGATGTTGATATATATACATACATATATATATATTTGTGTGTGTGTAATGAGTCCTTATTAAATTCAACCTCGGTTCTCTCAGTAATCTATACTAATAAAATAAAGAGATATTTTTTTTGTTTGTATGTAAGGATCAAATAATTAATCCATTTCTATAAAAATAAGCTACATTATACATACGTATAAATTGTATTTGTATCATACTTTCTAAGTACACGTGCAAAGCCAGGCGGATCGCTAGTCCGTATATAAAGTTGCAATCAAAACTTATAAAAAAATAGGATAAGTCAAACTTATCTAAAACCAAACGGGTACCAACGAATACAGCTAACAAAACAGTTGTCGGAATTTTTTTATCACAAAATTTATCTGTATACGAATATATACTTTGAGTACTTAATTAAGTATATAAAAATCCATAATATGAAAATAATGACGAATAATTTATTAATCAATACCTTATGCATATTATTTATATATATAAAAAATCCTACGAATCTAAAACTATTCTAAAACTTATTAAGAATTCTAAAACTGTGTTAATTTTTATGGAATAATTTGAAAATAATAATTTTACGTAATGCAGTTATTGTATTGTTGTATCTATATTTATCGTCATATAATGTTGAGTCAATATTTTCAACAATTCAATACGAGGTTCACTGAATTACGTGCACTATAATATAAATATATATGGGTACATATACATTTATATTATTACAATACATTCCTTTATAAATATATTTCCTTTAAAATATATAACAAAAACAATTCCTTTAAAATGCAAGGAATTTAATAAGTAAAAATAAAATTTAATTTGAAAAAGTAATAACATAATATTGATGTAAACTGATCTAGTGTTATCAATAAATGTAATAGTTAATAGATTATTTGACGATCACTAACATCTGAACTAGGCCGAGCCTGTTCTTAGATGTTAGTTTCACCCTGTGTTACAAATTTAGTATACGTGTGTATAACCAAACATGACATACGGACGGACAGACAGACATACATGACGAATCTATAAGAGTTCCGTTTTTTGCCATTTGCCTACGGAACCCTAATGAATGAATAAATAATTGTCATTCCAACAAACTTTAATAACAATAATACCTATTTAAGTAAAATATAAATTCTATTCATCTGGTGCGTCTGAATTTATGTTCGCTCTCCAATCTGAGCAAAAACTCTGAGGATTTTAATTCCGTTCACAGTTTAGGTTAATAAAGTGGAAAGAAAACCTTACATGGACCTTCCATGGCACGCGCTGGTTTTTGGATATAATTGTATCAACATAATTTTCTTACGATAGTGAAGTTTTTTACTAAATCACTTCGAAAAACAAGACTGCTCCACTCTTGACCTATATACATAATAGTCGTAAATAAATATTTGCACATCTAATTTATATTATATAGTATCTAACTATTATTATTAAACACTATTTTGACTGAAAAAAACACTCTGAACATTAACATAGAATGAATCTTCACATTATTACGAAATATCAGAAAGTACAATGACATCCATGTGCATTAATATCTGTTCTAGAACTACTAAATTATACTGGAAATACTAACTAAACTAATTTGGTATGACAAAAATACTTGCTATCCATTCTATCCAATAGTTCGTCTCACACACGAGAAAGAAATGGCAATAATTTTAGATCTGTCAAATTTGTTAACAAATAAAATTGAGTCTATTGTGTGTTTCCACTAGATCAAACCAAAGTATACTCGAGTCTCGAACGAGTGATTTTCAATCATCAAACTAATATTGCCAATGTATAAAAAACGGTTTTTTTTACCTCATCATGTTTAACTGAGGTATAATATAATAATTTCAATAACGACCATTCGAGAGAAAAATAGATTTGACGCAGATAATTAGCATAAATTATTTTTAAATTAAATTACTTGCTTAGTGGCTTAGTAATAAATTTAACATTATGATGTCCGCCATATTGAATTTCTGATGATGTCATGATTACAGTGTCATAGACACTTAGGGCAGTACTACGAATAGGATGACAACACGTTAATTGAGGTTGTGGTTCTAGATGGTAAAATTGAATTGACATATGAATACAAAACGAACTCGCTTAATATTGTAAATGCAAAAATAAGTGCGTTTGATGTTTTTTTACTCAGCTACGTTATAGTTGCTGAATTAATTCGAATGGAATTTTATATATAGGTTGAGTATGCTTTAGGATGGGCTAAAGGATTTATTTTTATTTATTTTGTAAAAACTAATACAAAGTTCACCATGAACAACTGTGAATTATTAGAGACTGACTAAAATAATTAATTATAACTATTATTTATAAAGCATCGAAAAAGAGTATCGCTGTAAACCAGTTTTTCACATTTCACGAATTAAATATGAAGTGAGTTCTGAACACTATGCACATTGTCCATCCATATACACCAATATACTTGAAAAAATGCATCCTTGCATACGAGAAAAACTTAAAAATGTTTAAAGACATAAATGTACTTTATGATAATCTTTATAAATCGTAACAAAGGATCTTCTAAAGTGATTCTTGTACTAATTTAAGTATTTATAGTCGAGTCGTTGGCGCATACGTGTAATAATTGTCAATCCAGACAATGTTAAGTGGACTTCATTACTGCATATTTTTGTTATAATTATCTTGTTTGTAAATATAATAGCGAGAACATATGGAAGTACATAATACCTATAGAATACCTAATACGTGGTAGGACTGTTTATAAGGCCAAATTGGTACCACGACATATTCTACCGCCAAAAGGGAATACTTAGTATTGTGTTCCGATTTGTAGGTTGAGTGAGTCTGTGTCTGTGGGCGTTGGTGAACACCTACCATAAGGTGTCCCATTTACCAGTCCATGTGGCATTTATTATAATTCTTGATTCCTTTTCCGATTGGTGAGTATGTGTATATAAACTCAGCTGGATTTTTTTCAAAGGTTGTAACTTACAATGCTTTTATTCATATTTCAATTTGAAACGGTCTGATGCGATCGTTTTGCCAGTGTAATCACAAAGTATAAATATTTGCCATCATATATCCTTTGAGCGCACGTACACCATATAAGAAGTTTATAATTTTAACAGTGACACCTCAGATTAAAAAACAAAACACGCTTGTATTAGCTTATATTGCTTCCCTATAATGTACGGCGTGCTCTATTCCCCTTTTGTTTTATAATCTGAGAATGATAATATCTATTAGAGAAGAGGAAAGAGTGGCACGTGACTGACCAATTATTCTTAATCACATCATTTGTTCTTCAATCTTTATTATTTTTTTGTAAATGTATGTACTCACAAAACAAATATTCAGTAAAAAGTTCTTTAATTACTTTTTTTATAAAACAATATTTTTATTGGACTATTGATATTTTTATTTGGATGTTACTAAGAAAAAATAATGTTTTATAAAGTCATATTTATATTTGTTATAATACATACATCCGAACATTACACACTGTGTAGTCAAGGGAAATGTCAATTTTTAAATTTCATTTCAGTTGGAATTACTGTGGTAATGTTAGCTATAGTCCTTTTATATTGCTTATGTTGTATCTAATATAATTTACTCTCAGACGGATAAGTTATTTTTTGTTATAGATAGATAGAAGAGCAACGTATCTGTAAAAATCGTTACACTTATAAATGTGAAGAACAGCTGACAGAAGAGTGAAGAGAGAATAAAGAAGAAAACTAAATCTTGTTCCTAAGTACTAGTGCCGCAGGAGTGATTTTGTTATATCTCCTGCTGCTTAAGTGCTTATCAATAGATTTAGTAACACAACATTTGAAAGAAGAAAGAAAAGAAGAAACCCGCTTGTACTTTTTAAATTATGCTAAAAATTTTATTATTTTAATTTGATTATTTCTTAGTATTGTAAATATTTATTAACATTGTTTTCAATTCTTCGTCAATTATATTTTCCGTAAATACCATTGTTTATTTCCGACCATTTATACATACCATAGGCAATTATTATACTTTACATTAAAGTAACGTAATATATATATTTTTTAATGTACTTACAGATCGAAGGTATTATATTTATTGAGCCTAATTGCACTAGCTCAGTCATTTAAAACAGATCACACCATTATAAAGTACTGGTGCTTGGTGGTTGAATAACTAATAAATTATTGGTCTCCTTCGAACGAACAGAACATAATTGAAGTGAACACTTGAGAAAACCTAACCTAAAACTTAAACATGCATGTGTTAAATTAAATTCTGCCGCAGATTACTTATATCAACTAACAAGCACTGTTTGATAATTTTTAAGCTGTTACTGTACTTTATGTTTTATGAATATATTTATATTTTTTCCTGTATACGTGTGGTATTTTACTATTGTAAAATAGAGTTCAAAATATTTGTTAAGAAGAATAAAAACTAATATGAAAGTCAGGGTAAGAAAAAACAAAATTATATGATCGTTTATGGCTTCAATTGCTCAATGGTATACAGGGTAACTTTATATAATAGTTACAAACTATAGTCCATTATTATTTACCGACCTACGTCTAAAAACATAATATTTAAAAAAAGTGTTTTATTTTATTTTTACCGTAAATATATTGGCATAAGCATCACAATGGGCCGCCTAAGGATATGAAAGTTTTATTTTAACTTTAAAAGAAGGAAAAATAAAGCGCTTCAGAATAGGTAATGCTATTTACTTTTAAAATAAGAAGACAAAATAAATTAAGGATTAGAAAAGCTACGGCTAAATGTCCCAACTAGGCTGTTTAAAAGAGCCTTTCTCTTTTTGAGGTAAAATATAAAAAAAAAATTGGGTACTCTTTCTAACGGACTTATGATGACTTATGACTTGTGAATCAAACTCAGGGTTACTTGCCTGGATAGAAACCAACAATACTTACTTATGGTAAATATGAATCTCTTATTTTTCATAACAATTAAAAAAAAAATCATACATAGATTTTATTAAGTTTCACATAACAAACTTATATTTTGTCAAATTTAATACTTATAAATAAAAAATGTATTACAGCAACATTAATTGAATCGACGATTATGAATTTGGCACCAATTCACTTTTATTCAGTTTTAATGCTTTATATATCATATCCAAAATCTTGTTTTTACAAAAGGAATAACTTCAACATAAAATACGACGAATAAATGAATTCCATGAATTTATTAGACAATAGCTTTGGACTACCAAACTCTCTCAATCAAATGTCTCTCATGTCACCCCTTGAAGTTGAAATTGTCAAAAATCCTTTCATACTGAGCAATTAATACATTGTATTCAAGTCGAACAGAGCTAATTCGCTTACGTATGTTCTGAAAAATAAAACAATTCCCTCCCCCTTTTTTAAATTTATATTTCCATAACAACCTTCTACACAGTATTAGAAGAAGAAAAATATATTAATGAAATCGGTAAAATCGTTCTCAAGTTATGGCTCAAGGGAAGTATGGATTTATTTTGATTTGTATTGATTTTGATAAATAAAAAATAATGTACTTCAAATTACTCGGTTCAGTTTCCTTGTGTAACATTCCTTGTGTACACTATGCCTTTCATTCTCTTTGTTATGTGCGATTTTACTCACAGCGATGGTTCTCTTCAGATCGATTTCGATACAGCTCATCCCATCTCGGGGCTCGGCGGAGCTCGGCGGGCGTGAAAGCAGTTAGAAGCCGGAATAAAATATATTAAATTATTGAGTTGCTTTTTTCTTTAAAAAAGTGGTATCTAGTTGTTTGGAAAATGTTGATGGAATTGCTTTTTTCTTTAAAAATTTGTCATCTATTGTTTCGGGTAGCATATCTCATTAAAGTTTCTGTCGCGACTCACGCCACGAAACGAGTCAGTCGTTATAACTGACGAAGAAATGAGGTACTATTATCCAATTCCGGTCAATAATCAATCTAAATGGAGACTAGCTAACAGCGCAGGAGATATTAAATACGCCCAATTGTGTGTGCAAACACAACATTTTCTACCCCCTAATTCTCATAATCCGATGGGATTGCAATCTAATATTACCAAATTTAGGGCTGAGAATTTATCAACTGAAAAACGTAATAACTTTTTATTGTGAAGACACAGGCTTTGAGACCTGGACCTCGAAATCTGAAGCTTTATAAGATAATCACCAGGACAACGGATCAGTCTTTAGTAATATAGTCTTGAATCACTCGTTGCAATGGAATTTGAGTTAATGGGATGTATCACAGTCAAAGTATACTTTATATAAGTAGGTTCTTATAAATGCTTTTGAACCGTGACGTAACAAGAGCCTAAATCCTTACAGGTCCCTTACGGTAACTTTCGGTACATCACCTTTATGCCTTATCTATAACGCTCGGCACTTGTATTTCAATATATTTCTCTTGTTGTCCATATTTCATAAATTATTGTACAGAATATGGTGCAGTTGTCTTAACTATAATATAATATTTATTATAAAACGTGGTCACAATTTTATACGTAGTCGTCAAGACGAGTCTCAACTCTCAACAAACTTAAACTACATAGCGAATGTTTTAAGAAACACATATAAGTTTGAAATACCAGGGACAAGAGATGCGGTCTTTCGCGTAAAGAAAAAAATAGTATAAGCCGAGTCAATAGAGTCCAGATAAACTAAAATGGCGGCTTGTGCTTGCAATTAGAGAAGTACAGTTAGCAAAAAATAATAATACCAACTTTCGCCTGCAATTCTGCACTTCGGTATTTTAGTAATGATTTCAACAATTAATTGTATAATTGGTTAGACTTATAATTGTGTAGATAGATTTGCATTATTATGTTTTTATAAGTATTATATGTATTGTTGTTATCATTTTTGTTTTTTTTTCTTTTAAAATCCTATTCTCAGTCTCTTTAATGTTATATGTGAGAACTGTTATTGGCCTAATAGTTATTAAGTATTTGTTATTTTTGTTTATCAACGGCCGTATGTTCTCCAATTAAATAAATAAATAATGCCACTAGTTTTGTAGGTAGAATATAAATTATTATTTATAAATATAAATAAATTAACGTCAATTTTGTGCATGTGTGAGTATAGATAGCAATAAGATGTGAGTGAGAGAGAAATATTTTATTTTATTTTATATGCTTCATTGACTCGGCTTATGAGCGAAATCGCTTTTTATATTTATAATAATAAAATGAAAGAGATTTCAAAAATTCTAATATCTACCTTAAAGAATGTTTAAATATAATTAATTATCCAGTCGTAGTCTATAAGCTGTACTGTATGAATAAAAAAATAAAATATAAGAACATTTGTGATATTTTTTTTAATGGATAAAATTTTATTCTTTAATGTTTTTGATCAAATATAACCTTACATTTTATAAATTACAACAAAAACAATATTTTATATTTAATGGATTTACCGATACGAAATCAAGTTAAATATTTTGGTTTGTATTCGCTTATCGGTGATTGCTTACCGAATGGAATGTAGAATTCGAGAAGAACCGTCAAGCAACTTAGTAGTTTTACTATTCCTCAAATGAAATATATGCAACAATTAAATACAAATACTTCTTTCATTTGTATAGTGTATGACAATTCTTTTGAACAAAAGATTTTCAAATTGGCAATGTTAATGATATTTAGGTATATATTGTTATTATAGAAATTAATACTTTGCCTCAGGAAGATTTTACAGACCGTATGCAATAATTGTCGCTGATTCAATGATGTGCAATGTACATAGTATTGTTGTATGCATATTGAACCAAGTGTAAGTTCCTACTTTGTTAAACTTTCCCAAACGAAGACTAGCTTTATTTTATTTTTTTTAATAAAACGGTACGCTTCTTTTTCGTTGAATTAAAATATTTCCAATTGTAACTCAAATAATTTAATCAATAATATAAAATTCAAATACGAAGCATTACACTTTTTCTATTGATTGCCAAAATTCGGAAGAAAGAAAGTTCGGAAATAAATACCTCATGCCCGAGAAGAACCGGCGAAAGTAACTCAACTGAAATATTCCTTATTTTTTACAATTATGTATTATTTTTGAAAACGAGGCGATCGTTATTACATAATAATATGTACTAAAATATGTAACTCGAGATTTTTGAATATCAGATATTTGTATAACTTTTTTAACGGCGTGTGATGGGGAGTTGAATAAGTAAGAACAATAAATGAGCCCAGCACTGAAAGTTCGAACTTGGTTTTTAAAAATATTGGACAGTCGGTAAGTCCCTTTGTAAGTGTGATAATTCAAAGAATATGTTCTTGTTACGTGCATGTAAAAGTTATAACATACATTGTAAAGAATTAGATATATAAATATAACTCAAAAATTTGTGAATTTAAATTTATTTTACGTCATATTATTAAACTATAACTGTTTTACATGCTTTATATACTTTCTGTTTTTGTTTTTATTTTTAATATAAGTTATCATTTGTTCGTATTAATTTTAAGCGGAAACTTGATTGATTTATGTTTTTCTTATATTTGTTTTTTACTATTAAGTGCAATTATAATTGTTTGTTTCCCTAATAAATAAACATTAAGAACACTATTATTAAACTGTGTTCGCTTAAAATTTTACTTACTTGCATTAAAAACAAAATTATTTCTTGTAAACCCATTTGTATCAGTGATAATGCATTGTTTACGTCTTCGTAATTAGTTTGTTTTTGTCTTCGTTATAATTACTAGAATAATTAATTCAATATCATCAGCAAACAATACAAAATCACAAATATTTTAAACAAACAACGAAAGATTATTGAAGTATCTATATAACATAATAGAAGAGGACCTAAAATGGATTATTATGTTCTTGTTTTGTTATAACTTAGTAAGAGGCAAAAGAAAACTATTTGTCAGTAAAAAAAATTCAATTCCCGTAAAATGTTTTTTTTTTTATAATCATCCAAGATTGGGTTTTTATTTGTAAGTAAAATTTAATGCTCTACAATTTTTACAATGATGTAACTAGCTCAACAGGCAAACATTTTAGTTCCCATGGTTTGTGGTGCATTGGCAATGTAAGCGATAGTTAATATTTCATACAGTGCCAATGTATATTGGCAATGGTCATTAACCATCAGATGTCCTTTGACAATTACAAATAAATAGTAAAAAGCTAGTTAGAGCCATTCAAATAACATTTATCAATAGTGTTTAGCGGTAACAACCTACCCGGGCAGGCTAACGAGTCCAACCACAAAGTTATCACTAAGTTTATATACACAGTTTAGCCAATTAGCCCAAATTTCGGATCAAATATTCGTTTGAACGATATTTTTCAGCTGTACTATAAAGTACAAAAGTTTAGTAAAAAAGTGTATAAACACTTCGTGTACCATCAGCAATATATGAAGTCTCAAGAAGATAGCTGTCTCCTATAATTGACGGAGCACACAACTTCTTAAACTTATATCGATTAATTTAATATATAAAACAAAAGAGGATTTGATTTATGAATCGAATTTATATTATACTAGTTACCAATTCCGGTTTCACACGCTTAAAAAAAGGGTTTACGTAAAAGTTATATACCGTAGTATTAATACATAATTATTTATTAACCCTATTGGTTTACGATTAAAGTTCACACAGTCGGTATAATTGTTTCCGACACCTTCAACAATAAATAATCTTCAAATTTCAGCCAATTCACTAAGAAAAAAACCCGTAGGCTTCATCAAGCTCAAGCAGTCGCGGCGACGGAACTTTATTTTATAATATTATGTAATGATATACATACGTATCTGATATTATACATTTGTGTCTTTTCTTATTTGATATGAGAGTGATATTAAAAAAATACTGCATTTTTTCCAGTTTAAATTCTAAATTGTCACTCATTCAATGATTACAGGTAATAACAAATGTCAGTAAGTCGTTATTTATTCAACGACAGAAGTTGTACCCACGTATAAGTAGGTCATTATTTAAAAAAAATATAAGTTACAAATCAAACGAGGTTTGCTTTTTTCCAAGAATTCATGAATCAATATGGAAAAAATATATTTTACCTGTTTGTCTACAAACGTACTTCTGTACATGCAAGTACATACATGGGAAATATGACTGACTGACACATAACGAAATTTCCAAAACTTAAGTGCCGATTGACTCGAATTAGCATATACGTAAAATATTGGTGAGTTAAAAATACAAGCGTTTGTAAATAGGCGTTATTGTTTTGTGTCTTTGTTAAGCAAATGTAATATCTTACAATAATTTTTGAACTACAGGCACGAGGGACATAATATCTTAGTTCCCAAAGTTGGTGGCGTATTGGCGATGAGGAATGGTTAATATTTCTTATAGCGCCATTGTCTATGGGCGGCGGTAACCACTTACCATCACGTGGTCCATATGCTCGTTCGCCAAACTATACCATAAAAAATCTGTCTGGAGGTAATCATTAATTTCATTGTAGCTACATATAATATGTACTATGGGAATAACCAAAATGTGTACCTCGAGCTTTATCAATATCTTATATATTTATTATTATTAGATAGTTATGCTTTTCTAATGAAAATTCGAATCTAATGTGATTCCTAAAAACACCGTACAATCGGTTATATTAAAGACTGTTACTAAAATGTTTTAGCTAAAATTTGTTTACATTAATAAATAAATAATTTCTTGTAATCCCATTGAATATCAGTGATAATGTTTACGTCGTCATAATTATGAAGCGATTACGATGATCCTAGTTTTATTAAATATTCTGAAAGTTATCTTAATTATGTATCAATAAAAATATCCACGCCCAACGTGCATTAATAAACTTACATTTGGATTTATAATGTAACTCAAAATGTTGTTTTATGCTTAAAATGTTGTATCTTGCTATATTTTTTTTTAAATGATTATTTCATAGCCTTTGTAGTACTCTTATTATTTAATTGAATATAATGATTAAAGTGTATACTTTTGTCGTATATACTTTTAAAGGATCATTCTCGTTTCCTTATTATTATTCAGAAATATAATATAATAGTTTGTTTATATTTCTCAAGCTCCAAAGAATACCAGTGTAGCCTAAAACGGCTGAAGCTTGCTACAACTTAATTTACATTCAAATATTCAGACATTTATATTCACAAAAGAAAAACCGTATAGTCTGCACGTAACATTTAAACTTAAATAAAATAATATTATTACTCAGAAATAATGTTACTAAGAATACCTAACCTAATCAGTTATTTTTATATACGATATTCTCTAAATTTTCCTAATTCGCCTTAGCTTACCTAAAACTAACAATGTTAGCAAATAAATTAATAAGACCAAATTTGAGATCGCATTCTTAGGTTAACCTACATTGATACACATCGTTGACCTTGCTCGATAGAGCATTACTGATCTCGCACCATCTGTGTGCGGAGAAAAGTGACACAGGTTTATTCAATACGTCGCGTTCAGTACTGAATTGTTATTTAAATAAATATTGTAAAAATAAGCTGAAGGTTCCCTTGTCATTGCATTATGTATTACGATGATATGAATAATAAAATCTTGTGATATACAGTTTAGAAGAAAAAAGGCAATAACTGCGTAAACAGATTTTACTTTGCAAATGTATTGCTATAGCATCTAATGATTTAATAAATAAAATTGAACTCAAGAGGAATTTCTTTATACATATGTATATATTACATATTGATGTACTTTCCGTAACAATTACCGAGAATTATCCAACTCAACGTTCTTGGGTAGAACGCGTGCATCTTAACCGATGATTTCGGGTTCAAATCCAGGCAGGCACCACTGAATTTTCATGTGCTTAATTTGTGTTTATAATTCATCTCGTGCTCGGCAGTGAAGGAAAACATCGTGAGGAAACCTGCATGTGTCTAATTTCAATGAAATTCTGCCACATGTGTATTCTACCAACCCACATTGGAGCAGCGTGGTGGAATATGCTCCATACCTTCTCCTCAAAGGGAGAGGAGGCCTTAGCCCAGCAGTGGGAATTTTACAGGCTGTTTATGTATCCAACTCAAATGAAGTTCAGCTTAATAGAATCATAATTATATAAGTAACGTATGCAATAGTTATTACTAATTACTATAAGTGAAAGCTCTAGACTTAAATTACAAAATTTAAATAAATAAAAAATTGTTGTATATTGTACGATTATAGGGATTGATCAGATGTTTCCCATACGAAGTATGCGTTAAATAAAAATTTTATCCCAATGATTTATATAACGAAGGTCATCAATCATGATAATAAATAACACATGAAAAAATAAAATATTATTAACAGGTCCTGGGAAGCTGATGATTTAGGATTACATGCTTTTTTTTATTGTAAAAAATAAAAAAAATATATATTTAGAAAACCTAAATTGTGGATGGAAAATATAAATAAAATATTACGTTAACATCAGTCAAACCACATTTTTAATATGTGAAGATGTTTCGATATTCTTTAAGCATTTTTTAATGTTGTTTGGTTAAATGTACCTAAAGTCTCGGCTACATAGTGTGGGTATGTTCCATTGGTTAGAACACGTGAAACGTTACCGAAGATTGCGGGCTTAAGCCCGGGCAAACGCCACTAAAATTTCATTTATTTATTTTGTGTTTATTCACGTTGTGTTCGATAGTTCAGGAAAATATCATGAGGTAACTTGCCTAAATCGGATATAATTGTGTCAAATATTTCGCAATTTAAGATCATCGTTCCCTCGCAACCCTTTTTCTCAAGTCTTACCTCAGTAGTAGAACATTTACAGGCACTTTTATTGTTAATTCACTTACCGCACATTTGTGCGTGTTCTATATATAAATATCATCTAGTAAGTTCTTTAATACGGCTTATTTATAATATGTGCCCAAACGGTTGCTGGTAAACGGAAATAATGCCATTTTATATATTGTGCTTGTTTAATTAAAAACGACTTTTCTGCATTTCTTCGAAAGTGTAGTCTGAGATTTGAATACAGAAATAAACGCTGTAACTATTTAATAAAAAATCTTGTTAAATAAATATTATATTCTTCCCCTTTATATAAGTTCGAGAAATATTAACATTCATAGGTCTAGATGATTTTATGAATTCAGCCGCAAGTAAAACGATTTTACTTGCTTTCAGATGCATAAGTTTGTTAACAGCTTCCATACTTCTAAGAACATCTTGACAGAAAATCTGAATATTTCTTTGGTGAACCAATCCAGGGTTACCTCGATCTCGATATATGCAGTCTTATGGGTAGCTTCTAGAACACGTATAGACAGTACTTACTAATCTAGAATAGAATCTTCGAGAATGGGGAACGTACAAATCCGACCCGCTGAACTTAAGTCTATAGTACACAAACAGATATACATAGCTTTTAACAGGGAAAATAAAAATAGACACGAATAACACTACGGGAGATCAATCCAATGATTCCCAAGCAATTGATATCAATTCAATGCATAAATCTGATCTTGCACAATAAATAAATTGCATCAATGGATCTCAATAACAAAATTGCTCAAAATCTATTCCTAACGATGAATATCCGTCGTGGATAGATAATTTTAGAATCTGCGGGTAGTTATCCATTTTATTCTGATCTATCCTTTATTATAACACTTTAGAAACATTTAGAAAGTGTGAGGGGTCAAAATATGCTGGTGGTGCGGCCCGTATCACTTAAGTTAATAAAAGTCCCCTTGATATTAAATTTAATAGTCTATGAAAGGGAGGTCTCAAACGGTCCTTCCTGTGGCCGACGGAAGACGGCGATTGGCTCAATTGAGTGGCCTATTCACCAATCAGCGGCAAGATAGGTTATGATAGCTCAGCTATTGTGGCAATTTTGAATTGAGAATCTTTTTACAGAATACATCAGCTGTTAAAAGATGAATTCATATTGCATTCACAGATTGTCTGGCACTGAATTATAACGATAATTATTTCTAAAAGTGCGTTAACTTATATAAGAATTTTACATCATTTTACAAAATGTAGAATAAAATCCAATTTTTTTTTGTGGTCAATGATTTTCCTAGATTTCGTATTACTTCCATCATCAATGTAAAACCATGTAATTACACTGGCTCACTTACCCTTTATAGTGAAAAACAAAATCTTAATGTTTAGTGATAGAATTTATGATATTATATCTAATAGATGATTTTTGATGAAGATCTATCACCGGAGACAATAAGTTATAATATAAGGATCCAATTTCAAACTTGGCTGAAATGATATTATTCCACAATTGGTCACATACTTTGGATACATTAATAAAGATAACGAAGTATGCATCATGCAGGCGTTAATTTAGCTTATCAGGTCGGTTATAATTATTTAAATTTTAATTACACATTTATTGGTTACAATTATAGTTTAGTTTACACAATAGATAATTTGTAAATAAGAGAAAATTCTATAACAATAGAATCGAAGATGATATAATGTTAAAAATAAATATCATTTAAATAGACTCTTCCAAAAACTTTTGAATCGAATTATATTGATGTTTTTGCCGACTCGGCACGAGATTCCAACAAGACCAAGCGAATATAATGATAAGGGTAGTTAGCCTCAGTGGTATCTTAAACGAAATAACACTGAATTTCCACGTGTTTTCTGCGTTTATAATAAATAGGCTCGTGATCGGCGGTGAAAGAAATCAGATTGAAAAGCTGCATGTAACGTATGAAATTCCTCCGTCTGCGTTGGAGAAGCGAGGGGGAGGCTATTAAGGTCACGATAATAATGTAATATTACCTAATATACTAAGTCAATCTTAACATCACTAATGCGCCAACTTTAACCTTGTGAGCTGAAATATGATGTCTCTTGTGCCTGTAGTTACACTGGCTTACTCATCCTTCAAACCGGATTACAACAATACTAAGTGATACTGCTTGGCAGGAAAATGTAATATAATGAATGGGTGATACCTATTCAGACAAATTCGCACAAAGTCCTCCCAAAAAGTAAAAGCTTAGCAATATTAATAATAATAATAGCCTTTATTTAACAATCTTACATAATACGTTTCTTTAAATTATAAATTAAATTTTAATATTTGACACCAGTTTCGTCAAGTTTGTTTTGCTTCCCTGCATAGGCCTCCCCTAAAGCTTGCCACAAAGTACGATCTTGTGTCTTTCTTCTCCATGTAAAACCTGCTATTCTTTTTATGTTGTCTTCCCACCTGCGACGTTGTCTTCCTTTCTTTCTTTTGTATTGTCTTGGATACCATTCAGTTATATCCTTGGTCCATTTATCTTTTTTGTTTCTCATCATGTGATCCATTTTAGTTTTTTGATGTAATATGTCACATCTGTAACTCCGGTTTATACACGAGTCAAATATTTTTTTCTTATATTTAAGAGATACATCGGGATTTTTTACTACTTCTTTTAAGGACCAGTATCTTTTCCAGGACAGATTAATTCTGTTAGTTATTTCTTTATTTGTTAGGTCTTTTGGAGATATTATTTGACCAAGATACGTGTATTCCTCCACGTATTCAATATTTGAACCATTAACTACAATTGGAATTTGTTCAACTTTAGTCATCAGTTTCGTTTTTGAGGTGTTCATGGAGAGTCCAACATTTTCGCTTTCGAATGCAAGTTGTTCTAGCATTTCTTGCAAGCCTATCGCATCGCCGGAAATAAGTATCAGATTGTCTGCAAATCTTAGATAGTTGAGTTGTGCTCCGTTAATATTCAGTCCATAGTTGTTCCATTCGAGACGTCTAAATACATATTCCAGAGCTGCGGAGAAGAGTTTGGGTGACAACGGGTCTCCTTGTCTAACTCCTCTTTTTATAGGAAAACTTCATCTATTCTTTCTGTCTTTATTTTAGCTCTCATATTCTTGTAGATATTGCTAATGAGGCGTATATATTTTTTGTCGACTCCCTGTGTTTCCAGTGCTTCCCATATTTTAGAGTGTTTAAGAGAGTCGAATGCTTTATTGTAGTCAACAAATGCCAGATAATACTTAATACTATATTCGTTACTTTTTTGGATGACCTGTTTTAAGGTATGGATATGATCAAGTGTTGAAAAATCGCTACGAAATCCTGCTTGTTCCCTTGGTTGGTTTTTATCTAAAATCTTTGTAAGGCGGCCTAGTACGATCTTTGAAAATATTTTATAAATGTCGGACATCAGGCTGATAGGTCTATAATTTGTTATATCGTTTTTATTTCCTCTTTTGTGTATGAGTATTATGGTTGACATTGTCCATTGGTGAGGTATATATTCTGTATATATCTGCCTTGTATACTATTTGTTTTAATTCTTTTTCTATGGCATCGTATTTTTCTTGAATTCCTTCTATGTTTTGTAATCTAATTAAATTAGTTGCTAAGGTGTTTAAAAAAATTTCCGGTATTGGTAAAGTAATTGATTTTTTAGTTTTATAAATATTTTTTTCTTGACACTTTTGGTTCTTCTAAGTATAATTTACCTCTAAGTATTCTATGATCGGTATTGTAGTTCAACTGATTGAAAATTTCTACATTCTGACAATTTAAGAATAATTCTGGTTTATTAGTAATGATATAATCAATTTCGTTCATTGTCTTTCCATCAGGTGATATCCATGTCCATTTTCTGTTCTTTTTTTTCTTAAAGTAGGAATTTATGATGTGAAGATTATTTTCCATAACAAAGTTTATCAGTTTTTGTCCATTATCATTCCTTTTTCCTGTAGTATAAGGCCCCATTATTCTGTCTTCATTTATTTTCCTCTTTCCGATTTGACCGTTGAAGTCTCCCATTATTATCACGGTGCTATTGTGGTAAAAAACGTTTTTTATTCTTTCATTTGTCATCTCGGTTGGAGCAAATACCTGAACAATTGAAGTTGCTTTTTTGTGACCAGGGAGCCGAATACTCAAAACGGCGTGTCTGTCAGACACTCCTTTGAATTCTATTATGTTATTTTTAAGATATTTTTTCACTATAAATCCAACTCCATACAATCCAGCTATTTCATTTTTATAAAATAATATGTAGTTGTTGTGTTCTTAAATTTTCTCCTCCGCTCTTCGTATCTCGCTCAATCCTATAATATCCCAGTTAACTGTTTCTAATGCTTTTTCTAATTCTAACAGAGAGTCTTTAGACTTTAGTGACCTTGTGTTAAGCGTAGCTATATTTAGCTTAGACCTATACTTAGTGAGTGGTATTTTCTTCGCGTTACTATCCATAAGATTTTGGGGGTTATAGTCTATCACCCCGCGGTGACTAGCCGTATTGCGGATCTGGTTGTTTCTTGTTTGTATGTTTATTGTGTTATTTACATTCTTTGCGTTTCCGGTGTCCGTTAATTCCTATGCCTTACTCTGTTTTGTATGTTTGTCCGATAGGGAAAAAGATCTGGCCCTCATATATGCAAACGCATCGGTTTTGTGCATTTTAGAAGGAGCTGTAGTATTATTTTTTTCTGTATGACGTTGTGGGGTTAATATATTAATTGGCGACATAGAATATTCTCTCTTCCATTTTTCAGCTTGTGATTTTTCTTTTATTATTAACTTATTATTTTTAATAAATGCTTTATTTCCCTTTTCTTTTTCTTCCTTCATTTGGAGTTGTAGTTTTTTACGCAATTCTAATGTTTCTTTTGAAAGATCTTCAGTTATATAAGTTTTTTGTGGCATTTGCTTCTTATGTTTCAAAATTTCAGCTCTCTTTTGTTGTGACGTGAAGTTGATCAGTATAGGTCTAGTTTTACCGTCTTGCTTCTCACCAAGTCTATGAAACTTATTTATTTAAATTTTTTCTATATTAACGTTTATGTTCCTCAAAGTGTTTCCGATAATGGTAAATAAATCATCGTAAGATTTTTCTGCTTCCTTGACACCATGTATTATTATATTATTTTTCCTATTAATGTTTTCTTAGTACTTAATTTTTGTGTTTAGTGTTTTCACTTCCATTTTTAAATTTTTATTTTCTTTTATTATTGGCTGTATTTTTTCTTCCAAAGACCGCATTAAAGTGTCAGTCACGTTCTGAGTTATTGTTGTCGTTTGTTTTTCTAATTTTGCAATATTAAAGTCAGAATTAAATAATAAGAAAATTAATATTAGGTTATATTTAAATTCCCATGGAAAATTTTATGTTACCGTCTTATGGGTACTTATATTGTTTTTATTATTAAAATAAACAGCACATTTAGAAATTTATTCGGTTTTTGTGTTTGTATTGTTTTAATAAATATGATTATCAGTTTAAACAAAATAAGTACATGTAAATATACATATAAATATACTATATAATATAAATATACATATAAATCCTGATAGGTATATCGTTTGTGAAGAGAGGATTCTGGTTAAAGTTCACAAATATGTTTGGGTCCTATTGACTTCATTGATTATAATATTTAAAGTAATACCGTGAAATTATTTGCTTCAGAGACGTGGGTAATTAAAAATATGGCATTTTTGATTATCATATCATCGTGTACTAATGTTTGCCATTGACTACGGAGACCATGAATCTGTTATCTCACTCTCGTAGACCGTACGGAATGCAATCCGACCTAACCGGGTTATACATATATGTAATATATAACTGGTGTTAATATAAGAGATTAACGTAAACCCTGATTCCTATCCTTAAATGTAAATTGTTTGTCTGTGAAATATATATTTAAATAATATTTTGTCTGTCTATTCCCTCACCAAATCTCCTCTATTTATTTCGTTATATTAATAATACATAAGTTGAATAAATTGAGGTGTCACAAATTCGACATTATTTTAAAATCCTTCTCAAAAGTTAAAATATCATTAATCGTATGTCTGTCAGAATATATTAGTAATTTATATATTGGGAAAATCGTTGATAAAAATTACAAAGTGTAAAGGTCCCAAATACAATCCTTGGAGTACACCAAATTTAGCAATGATAGGTATACGAAGAAAATACCTTAAGTTGTACCAAGTTGGGCATTTCTGATGACATAGAATTTAATCCAAATAGATTATTGATTTAATATAATTCCTTAAAATATTTCCATATTGTCCATTTTTTTTTCAGCTTATGACAAATCAAGATGTAATTGACACTCTCCAAAGCTTCTGAGAAATCTATAAGGTATCTGCTACAAATCGAATCCTTTATTCTTTGTCTACAGTTCGCAAAAAATATAATAAACATATTCTTTGCATGCATTTAAGAGTTAATATATGCACATGAAATATACATTCAAACGAAAAATATTGTCCAAGTTGTTCGGAATTGATAAAGAATATATTATATAAAAAGATCAAAGAAATCTTTAGAACTATTTTTGTCATGACTTATTCTGCATTATTATTATTAGTTTATCGAAAAAAATCTTCAACTGCGCCTAAATCAAGTCCAACCTATTTTTATTTTTACAGTAGCCGACGGTATCAGTGTTGTGAAGTTGTTAAGCAAAATAAAGGTACAAATTTTTAAAGAACTGTTTCACCTACACCAACTGACATAACTATTGAAATTGTTTTAAACTTTTACAAAACATTTTTTGTTTCATAGGTAGGCGGACCGGCAAATGGGCCACCTGATATTAAGTGGTCACCACCGCCCATTGTAGTAAGTTAGTAGTTGTAGTTAATATTAGAAATATTAACAATCCCTTACTTCACCAATGCGCCACCAAAGATAGTTACACTGGTTCAGTCACACTTCAAACCAGAACTCAACAATACCAAGTATTACTGCTTGGCGGCAGAATATCTGATGAGAGGTGGTGCCTACCCAGATGGGTTTTCACAAAACTCTACCACCAAGTAAAAAATTATACCATTACTTCAGAAATCAAAATAATAAGCTCTATATTTATCAGTGATATTTATTTATTTTATAAATTATGTACAATGAACAAATACATATTGTATAATATAATTTGGTAAATAACAGCAACTATAAATCAATCCAATTTTACATTTTCACTTAGCAAATTAAAACTTTTCAACCCTGGTTTCTAGGACACCGATGTTTTGTATTTCACTCTGAATCAAATCCCCTGGCTTCAGATATTCGGGTGGAGATCTGTACATGCCAACACCGCCTGGAGTTCCTGTCAGTATTATATCACCCGGCAGAAGTGTCATAACCCTGTAATTAAAATAAATATTACATTTAAATTTTATCAATTGGATGTATTTATAAAAACGAGATTAATGTGATAATTATGCGTACAATTACAAAAATTTTATTCAGATGTGTGCATCATAAATAAACAGAAATCCTCCAAAAAACATAGAATCGAAATAAGGGTTAGTAAAAGAAATCATAACGTCATACAAAAAATCGATGATTTGGGAGTTACTATCTTCCAAATATGTTAAGCATTTATGTTTTAGGTCTGGGTGTTTGTGGTACCGTCGTTACTTCTGATTTTCCATCACACAAGTGCTTTAGCTACTTACATTGGGATCAGAGTAATGTATGTGATGTTGTCCAATATTTATATATATTTATTTTTAAAAAAATATTGTTAATATAAAACTAGCAAATTTTTAGGTAACACAACTTAATCTTGCCTCAATTTAATCGTAAACTACTACTGTCATAAAACCAAATAAAATCCCAGTTGGCTCGTCTTAGGTCCGAGGCATTTAATTCAAAGCCGGCGGTACATTATTAACGGTTTCAATATATTAATATTTTCACTTTAACAATGATTTAAGAATAGTATTCATTAGTCTTGAAATCTTTAGGCCTTAATAGGCTAGCGTTTAACCGTCGTCTTGCCTGATGTTAAGCGTCAATACGGTCTACGAAGCGGCACTTGCCTAGAAGATACCCGTTAACTAGATTTGAAGACGCCAAGGTTGAACCTATCGGGAAATACAGACTCAGGAAAAGTATTCCACTGTTTACATTCAGTAACCATTCTAGTTCAAATTTGTACCTCATTCACTACTGAATTTTGTTTATTGTATATTTTTCTTTTCGTCTGTTGAATACCAGTTATTTGATTTAATCTTATTTATTGTATGATAGTTTCATGTGCAGTTGGTATTGACAGACTCTTAACAGATT
Source organism: Vanessa tameamea (assembly GCF_037043105.1). Classification (NCBI taxonomy): domain Eukaryota; kingdom Metazoa; phylum Arthropoda; class Insecta; order Lepidoptera; family Nymphalidae; genus Vanessa; species Vanessa tameamea. The sequence continues at coordinate 3,921,492 of NC_087332.1, read as the reverse complement.
AAAAGTGATGGATTATTTTAAGTGTCTATTGGAATAGTGCTATATCCAGTGGGATAATTATTCTCTAACAGTTATTTTTAAATTGACCTATTAAAAACTTAAAAATTACTCATAACAAGATTATATTAAAGTTAAAAAAGCGTTGACTTAATATGTTAATTTCTAGGCAAGATATTTATAAATTTAATTGTACTTTATTGACGTGCTCTGTAATAAAAATGGTGATTAAGAGTAATTAATGAGTTTCTTGCCGGTTCTTCTCGGTAGAATCTACTTTCCAAACCAGTGATAGCTTTATATGAGGATTCAAAATTTATTTTATAATTTTACTTGAATAAAGAATATATCGATACTGATTTGGTGTCGATGCGTGTTGATCGATGCGTGTTTGTGTTGTAAAATATATAATATACATACGAGCTAAGTCTCTCGATGACATTTTCTATCTTATGAACAAGCTGATTAGTATTGCTGGACTGTTTTTGAACTCCATTGACACTGCACTTGATGGTTAAATTTTGTGAATCACCGATTTCATCACTGGTTGTGATGCAAGGGCCAATCGGACAGAACGTGTCCATAGACTGAAATTTAAATATAGAATAATTTATATGTGATTATTTCCAAGAACGTACTTAAAAATATGCAGTAAAATGGTCATAATAATTAAATGTTTCATCGTTGAATCGTAATCCGAAGTCTTCCTATTACAGAACTGGAGGCAAAAAGACCAATAATGCTACAATTTACGTAGTACCTTTATGGTCATTAGGACATTTTCATTGTGAAACACTATTTAAAAGTGAGTTACTCAAAATTTGACCATGTTTAACAGAACCATTATCTACGTACTATTGTCATCAGAAATATTATTCCAGTAAGTTGACACTAATTTGAATATTACGGAGTTTCAACTCCTCACTAGTTAGTTTCTTTCATAACGTTCTTTAAGACAATAATCAATATATAAATACAAAGGCAGGACTCGGAGAGTTTTGCCAGTAAAATATAAAATTTTAAGTGCTGGATTTTTTCAATAGATAAGTATCTTAAATCAGGTATTTTTAAATTAAACAAACACCTTACATAATCGTATGACAACATACGAATGAGATAAAACAATACAGACTGTTTTGAAGAGTGTAGTGTAACACTTCAGATAAAGTAAATCACAGTAAGATAAATATATTTTCATATAGAAAAGTATTATTTATAACCGTTTCATAATATGATAGGGACACGCCCCAATTACGTACGAGTAACACTAAGTAGATTGATCATGAGTTTTCCAGAAGAATACTAAATTATTTTCATATAACCAGAGTGCAAATTTTTTTCTATCTATTTCAACAGATGTCATAAGAGCATTGGCCCAATATATTGGTTATATTATTCCTTCCTCGTGAATCAATGTGTTTATTTATTTTTGAAATATCATTGTCTATAAAGTATAATGCTTTTGATTGATATTAACCAGTCCAGTAGTTAATCGGTACACTATTTGATTTTTACTTTTTTTGCATACAACTATATACTTATACAATAATGAAATATTCACTATTTTCAGGTGGCCTTGGTGGAGAAATAAATAATAAAAAAACTGGTGACCTTATTCCATCATCTCTTTTAAGCAACTTTTGGCATACTCAGAGAAAAAAACAATAATCAACATATATCTAAACTTCCTACTAAAAGCATGTATAGCCTCAGAGGTGATTTTTGGGCACTAACCATTCTCCCAGAAAATGTCCTAAAGTTTTTAATTTAACAATCTTCATTTATTACATTGTTTGTGTGAGAAAGTATATTACAACAGCTAAGTAACTATTGAATTTCGCATATTCATAGTCTGAGACTTCAGAAGAATCACTTGATGATGATAGTAGATTGATATTTTATCGAGATATCGATATCGAAAATTTCCTCTGTAGATAATTTGCTTTTTAAATCACGTAAATTTAAGTATATTGTATACATTTATAAGAGCCGAGATGGCTCAGTGGTTAGAACGCGTGCATCTTAACCGATGATTTCGGGTTCAAACCCAGACAGGCACCACTGAATTTTCATGTGCTTAATTTGTGTTTATAATTAATCTCATGCTCGGCGGTGAAGGAAAACATCGTGAGGAAACCTGCATGTGTCTAATTTCAACGAAATTCTGCCACATGTGTATTCCACCAACCCGCATTGGAGCAGCGTGGTGGAATATGCTCCATACTTTCTCCTCAACGGGAGAGGAGGCCTTAGCCCAGCAGTGGGAAATTTACAGGCTGATTATGTATACATTTATATTATTTTCATTATGTTCACTTCGATACCTTAATGTCTCAGTCGTCTCTAGAACATTAACTATCATTTTACAAGAATGATACGTAAGCGTGCTGTGTTAGTACATCAATGTTACCAACTCACCTTGCCGAGTAGAAATTGTCCTCCATTTCTAGTTTTCTGCCAGTCCCTGGCACTGATATCCTGGGCAACGGTGTAACCAAATACATAATCGAACGCATTAGCTGATTTAACGTTACTCGCCTTTTTGCCAATCACGACGGTAAGTTCAACTTCCCAGTCTACTTTCTGCGAACAATACATAATATATATATATATATATATATATATATATCTCTTTCTATCTGCCAATTGCAGATAACTTTAACGATCATATATATAATAGAAAATAGTTTAGCAGAATATGTTATCAATAAAAACTTAAATAGGTTTCATTAACATTGGCAGCTAACCTTCCGGAATTTGCAGATTATCCGCAATTAGAAGAAGAGCATCATATTCTGACTGTTCTGAGAATATACCACATTAAGACATACTGTATAAGATACAATATAAAAATGCCAAATATAAAAATGATGTCAATATACGGAACTATACAGGGAATATGAGCTTGGAAATTTAAGTAAATTTGGCATAAAATCCGGCAAACGTGTCTGCCCGATCACAATCCCAATATAGCAGAGCCAAATTGTACTACATACATACATTAGTTAATAGAAACATTGGAGGAGAGGATACATTGTAAAAATACTGTAATTGTTCAATCGGAAAATGTTCACATGATATTTCAATTCTGCGGTACATGTGGCATCATCAAGGTGGCTCCACACCACCCGGTGCACAAATATGAATCTTGATACCAACACGTAGTAATAAAACTATTTGCTGTCTAATCAAATGCTATTTTTAAGTATATTTTTTGTTTAATTTATAAAACCATTTATTTCGCCTGAGCCTTAGTACTATATTCGTGGTATTCTATTCGCCCAAAGCTATTATAACTATTTATCTATTGTAGATTAATTCGTTTAGAAAGAAAAACACAATTGTTAGTTACGATTAAATCGAACTGTGAATAAGGTCAAGTAAGTCATCACAGAGGTTCATTTACAAAAAGTAAACGTATTCCAAAATTAAATCTTAATTATTATGTATAGAGTACAATGCATTTTTTTTTTGTCTTTTTTTCCAGACGAAGGTCCTAATTGGACCAAATTTAAAAAGCAAATAATGATAACGTTCGTCGAATTAAGAGCTGAACTTGAGACACATTTAGTGTCAAATTTCATAATTAACAATTTCCCTTTGTGAATAAAATATGTAATATTGTCACCCCAATCGTAGCGTGCATTACTTCATCTGCTACCCACCTACGCACCGTATGAATTACGAGCACAATTTATTTCAATAATTGACCCCAATTGTTAACTGAGGTCATAGCAGACTTTTGTGAATCACTGTATACAATTTTGACCACTCCCTAAGAAACTATTATTGAAGAAAGTAATTAATTTATTTCATGCTAATTAAGTTGCAAAAAAAATATATTATCGCTTAACAGTTTGTTGAACAGTTTTCACATTTTTCATAGTATTTTAGTGAATCATAGATTTTGCAGATAATATAAAGAAAAATTAATAACAATTAATTTTAAAAAAAATCATGATTGGTGACTACCTTAATCTGTGTTCTATTGGCATACACATGTGGAAAAAAAGTTATCTTGAAAAAACTGCATTATGCTTACTATTGTAATGTAAAATTTCAGCTTCATTGATTGAGTGGGGCTGATTTAAAAATATAAGAATTGACCCGCACCTACTAACAAGTAAAAAAAAACTTATAAGAACACTTTTATAGGCTGATCAAACTATCAACTATAAATAAAATTAAGATACTTGGTTACATTAAGCTTGTAAAAGTACTGAATAGTACTAAATTCTGGCATTATTTTAAAACAGTACTGCCACTTCTTACAGTCATTCTGATGCGAGTAAATTTTTATATATATATATTATTTGTTCTAGGTAGGTAAATACCACCCCCTAGACATTGATAAGCGTAGGATATAATAACCAGTCTTTACATTATATCAATGCGCCACCAACCTTGAGAGCTAAGATGTTATGTACCTTGTGCCTGTAGTTATAATGGCTCACTCACCCTAACACAATAATACTAAGTATGTAGTATGGCAGTAGAATCATTTTAAAGTAACAAATTCCAGTTATAATTTTAAAAAAAGAACAAATATTGTTAATTTAGTCGAAAGGATCACATTTTACTTACATCAGTTACATCAGTCCTAAGCTTTACAGCATCCTTTTGGCCGATGATTGTGCTTGCAAATTTGCTGAAGATCATAGGTACTTCAGGAGGAGTCAATTTCTGCTCTTCGCAATGGTCTTTGTAATTAAGTCCAACACACAATACTTTGTCATTTCCGTGGATTGGTGCTGCCAGTTTAATAGAAGACAGAGGTACTGATGCTGGATTAGAAGACTTTAGCCTAAAAATAATATGATATATGAATTGTTGGTTTTTTATTTTCAATTTTAGATTGGAAAACTATTTTAAACATGTAAACACCTTTTAAGTGCTCATTATTTTGAGTGCATCCTGGTAACAAAGATGTATATTCTTTTCTTATCTTTATATAAAGGCATAGTTTCATTTTGAAAGCTAGTCTTTTGGGAAAATTGGCTTTTCTCTACTATAATATACATTTGTCATACACATAAATCTTTCTGTTAAATCACACTGCTTATTGATAAAAACACATTAGAATCTGTTGCGTAGTTTAAAAGATCTAAGCGTACATACAGCAAGGATATACTTGGTTTTATACTATATAGAGATAATACATTGCTATGATTTATTGTTTGAATATCTACTTTTCTTCATTTACAATGATCAACAAACACTTTCACAATATATTAGTTGTAAGTATTCATTGTTGTAAAAGCACCTCAATAAATAAAATAATGTTTGTATTTTCCATTATCCGATTGTAATGAAAGTTTGGTGAGTCGGTCTGCATGCACTTGCAAAGGTTCCTCTCCCAAACAAAAATGAGAATTTTTCTTTGTATGTTCATTCTTCAATATAAATGGTACCTTGTGTTATATAATATGTATTCTTATATACCCTTATTCTGCTTGTGTAAAATAGTTACAGGTAGCTAAGCATTTAATAAATTGTTGAAAGGCAATAGCATACCTACCTAAGTCATGAACAAGAGCAAGCATACTTCATTTCACATTCTTTATTAAAATGTAGACTGAGTAGGTAAAGCCAATGTTTCAAGATGTAAAAATAAATAAATTTGTGTAGTAAAATTGACAGCATTATAATATTTAACACACTTTAACGTTAAGCTTATTTGAATTTTAAATAATTGAAATAGAATTTTGATAATTTTTAATTTTAGTATTAAAGAATAGCGAATGGGTGCCTTTACTTACTTCGTGGTAAGGCTTTGTGTAATTCAGTTTGGGTAAGTACCACTGACTCATCAGATATTCTACTGCCAAACAGCAATACTTAGTATTATTGTGTTCTGGTTTAAAAAGTGAGTGAGCCAGTGCATCAACAGGCACAAGGGACATGACGTCTCAGCTCCCAAGGTTGGTGGCACATTGGTGTAATGTATGGAATGGTTACTACATAGACAGGCTTGCACAAAGCCTTGGCACTAAGTTTGATGGTTTAAATTTCTTACTATTTTGGTTTTAATAGGACAGATTGACTCATCAAACTGAAAATAATAATACAAAGACTTGCTGTTTTTTGACACAAAAAATTCTAGGCAAAAGCACTTGTAAAAATTTAATAGTTCTAATGTTTTACAGATAATATTTTCTAACATCTACATTTTGATATGTGATGTTACATGTTTATTAATTTTAATATAAATAGTTACTGCGCTATTTCAGCAAGCTTGTCCCTGATGGAAGAACTTCCTTTACATGCGTTTATGATTGTATAAAATTAGTTTTAGACTTATCTCTGCATTTATTTTCTTTTTAATTAATTTGTTCAAATAAAAGTAATAATTGTTAATTTTTGTTTTTACCTACCGTTTAACTTTTTCCACATCACCATTTTTCAAAATATCTAACAGGTTGCTAGGCAAGTTGGAGTCAGCTTTATTGATGTCTACAACATTATCACCGTCTAAATATCCAACTCGAATATCATTGGGTTTTTCATTATAAATAAATTGAACGAACTTCATATTTCTACACGAACTAATAGAAAACTTCCTAATACCGACGTTACTGGTGATATTAAAACCTTTTTTTATATGACAGTGAGTTTTTATTGACGTTATCGCGCGCCGGGCAATCGAAATTGTGTTATTCATAATGTCGCGTGGACGTCACGTCCAAATAAATTGAAATAAACAAAAAGTTACGTAATAGATACGTCGAAATTTTATATATAATTAGTTTATTTGCAATATTTTATCACACAGTTTTATTATTAAAGTCAATTAAAGTCTTCCAAATGTTTTAACATCACACATTTTAATAAAATAATAATTTAATACTTTAGCTATAATTATTATCTTTAGAAGTAAACAAAGTTTACTATCTTGAAGTTGATTGGTTGTCGATTCAACCTTCAACGAGTTAAATATGTCAATTGTCATTATCAATGTCTCAAAAATAGACTATATTAGTACTTAAAATAATAACCATATTGTAATGAATAGGTATTTGTTACTAACGTCAAATTAATCAATTCAATTCTTAATTTAATGGCTTTTAGTTGTGCCGACAGGGCACAGATTATTTCGCCAATGTCACGTAGGATGGAGAAGACACGAAAGAGATTGATCGGGACGGTTGAGGTAACAGACACAATTAAATTTTGAAGACTAGCATAGTAGTAACAATTTCCTTGTTCATCCTTAGAACAACACAAACATTAAAGGTTAATAATAAAGTAAATTAATAATAATTGTTAGTACTCTAAACTATATATAATAAGATATAACACTCAATTGGACTATTCACAACATAATTTTATTACATTTAATATATTTACACAAAAAGGAACAAAATGGACTAAACACAAACGTCAACAAACATTCAACATTTATATGACGAGGGACTTTAGGAGGGAAAATGTCGTAAATAGGATGTAGAAGTTTAGAACGAAGGAACAGGATATGAGTTGCGGAACCTTCGTCTAGGCCACATTCACACAGCGAGTGATTTCGGACTCTTATCTTTGCTAGGTGGGTGGGTAGGTGTGCATGAATGGCCGAGGCGTAACCGACAGATAGTGGAAGTGACCCAACGATCAGCGTGCCTGTGAAATGAAAACCAAGGTCGCCTCGGAATTTCAGGTTGTAACACCGAATAATACTTACCCTTAACCGATTTTGATGAAATCCAAAATGAGTTCCACGATTTATCTATTTGTGCTTTCGCAAGAGTGAGCAAGTCTCGAGATGAATTGACAAAGTGCTCAGATGAACCAGATTGGATAGCAATCTTAGCACATCTCAGCCGTCTCATTTCCAATAATACCCGAGTGACTTGGAATCCAGCCAAGCAAAACTTGTAGACCTTGTTGGTGACAGGACAACAGGGCCTCTCTGATCTTAAAAACGATAGAAAGTCTTAATTTGCTACGAAAAGGATTTTCTTTAATGGCCAACAGACAGCTTAATGAATCACATAAAATAACTGATTGTTGTATGTTGTGTGACTGGGCATACATAATAGCTTCCAGTAAAGTAATGACCTCACCGGAAAATATAGAGGTTTCAGGGGGGGCATTTAAATTAAAGGGCTATTTTATACTTGGGTATCCAATAAGCTGCGCCAACGCAGCCGGTCGGTGAGAGTTTAGAGGCATCAGTATATATAGGGAGATGATTTGGCCAATTTTGATGAAAAATTCTTTGAAATTGGACACTAGTATCAAGGGAACCTTTTATAAGATTAAGGTTTGTTATAACAGGGGGATTATAAATAAGAGCTTTAAAGGAGGTGGAAAAAAGAGGATTAGAAGGAAAAGTGGAAAGGGGATGAGGGAGGTTGGTATACTTGAGGAAACTGTTTAATAGGAATGAGGATGTCGGACTATCTGGGTTGCAAAGGTGGGATAGTTTGTTTAATCTGATCAATAGAGGATGGGAAGGTAGCTGTAACAATTTGATGACAAAGCGGTCACATAAATATTGCCTCCTTATCTGTAGAGGAGGATCAACACACTCAACCTGCAGAGCATTAGTAGGGGTGGATTTCATCGCGCCCAGGATTTGATTTAGAATTGATTTTTCACATTTCTTGGCTAAATGGTCAGAGTGTGAAATTCCGTTCAGTCGGTGATCGAGAATAATACCAAGAAATTTTGTTTTGTCTACAGAGTCAATGCGTTGACCCTCATAAAACAAATTAAAGGTTGGTATATGTCGGAGAAGTAGTCGGGTTTACAGCTTCCATCGCAGTGAAACGCAATCAATTTAAAGAATCTTTATTCGTTATGTTAACAATTTATTGTCTTTTAAAAAAATGTGTCAATGCAATATGGCTATAACAATGCCCGTTTCTAACGCGTCCTCTTCGAATAAATCAAACGGATATTCACAACTACAACTTTTTTTATAATAAATTAATGCAATTACTGCAAATTCATTCTTAAAATATAGTTTAATATTAAAAATTAATATCTATTTGGTTCTTATTATTAAATATAGCTTAATTAATTACAATTGAATTACTTAAACAATAATATAATATTTTTATTACATAGTCCGTTATGACACATTACAGGTGGCGCTGCAAGACGAATCCAAATTAAGTTTTACTTATTGAATAATAGTGTTTTAGAAATTTACATAATAAAATATAAACATTAAAATGATAATTGACAATATATAATAATTATTTTATATTATTAATATTTTAAACCATTGGCGATAAATGGCGACTTGCGCCCATATATACGTCTTTTTTTAGTAAATATCACTGCTTGATTTTTAGCTATCGACAGCGATAAGCCATGGTCAGAGAGCCATTGGGATAGGTAATGCAAAGCAGAGTTTAATCGAAACGTTAAATTTTCAATGGAGTTAGATCTATAATACAAAACAGTGTCATCTGCATACTGGAGTGTTTTACAAAAATTGTTAACAGACAAATCGAGATGATGAGTGTATATGCTGTAAAGCAGAGGACTGAGTACTGAGCCTTGAGGAAGACCTTTCCATACAAGTCTGGGGGGAAGTGAGAGATGTTGGTTTCTAACTGTTATTGATCTGCAAGTTAACAGATTACATATGAGATGAACTATCCTCGGTGGAATACTCAGCTGTTGCATTTTCTGCCTGAGCAACGGAAGAAGGCCATTATCATATGCAGAAGATATATCTAGAAATATTCCCACAAGGTACTCTCCTTTAGCAAAGGCAATTCGAATGTCTGTTGTGAGTATGCTTAGACTATCAATGGTGCTCAACCCCTTCCGAAAGCCAAATTGAGAGGGAGCAAGTATATTTCTGCTTTCCATTAACCATTCCAGGCGGTTCTTCAACAGATGTTCAGTGATCTTTGCCAAAGTTGATGATAAAGCTACCGGTCTATATGTGTTGCAATCTGAAGGGTTCTTACCCGGTTTAAGAATGGGTATAACAATTTGTGACTTCCAAGATTGCGGGACAATTCCTTTGATAAAAACCGAATTAATTATATTTAAAAAACATTTTTTCGCTTTATCATATAATTTACAAATAAAAGAGTAAGGAACGCCGTCTTTCCCAGAAGTAGAATCAGATAAACTATTTAACGCACATTGAAGTTCGGAAAAAGAAAAGGGGGCATTCATTCCATCGAAAGTGGATGTGGATGCTGGCGTAGAATTTAGAAAACTGTCCTCATAAGGGACAAATGGGGGGGCAAGCTTATCAGCGAAATTGTTAAGCCACTCAGAAGGAGTATTTGAGGAAGTGTCGACAGAATTAAGGCATCGGCGGATTTTTTTAAGTTGGGACCAGACTACAGAGGAAGAGGAACGAGGACTCAGGGATTCACAGAAATGAATCCAACTAACTTTTTTCTTTTTAGAAATTAATTGTTTAAATTTGGCGTCGATTTTCTGATACTTACAAAAGTTATCCAAAGACATACACAATGAGTATGATGCTTCAGCCTCTAGGCTCTGTTCAGATAATCGTTTGCATTCCTCATCCCATCAGGGGGTGGAAAGAAAAATGATTTTTTGAGGTGTGTTTTTTAGGGAAGTGGAAATCAGCTGCAGTTAAAATACCATTAAGGAAAAGATCATAGCGAAGAATTACATTTCCATAGTCTTGTGAAACAAAGAGAGTGTCGATCATGGAATCAACAGACTCAGCATATGCAGACCACCGGGATGATAGGAAAGTGGTCACTGCCAAAAGAGGATGAAAGGACATCCCAGGATATTTGAGAAGCAAGGACTAGAGAGGTTAAGGATAAGTCTACAGCGGATTTTGGGTTTTGGTTAGGGTATACTCTACGTGTTGGTGAGCCATTATTGAGGATGCAGAGGTTTGCATCATCAAATATGTCCATCAACAAGAGAGCAAATGGGTCACAGAAATGGGCGTTAAAATCCCCATGACTAGGATAGAACTAGGGAGAGAGGAAATGATGGCAGATATATCAGGAATTAAAGCTGGATTAGGATGAGGAATATACAGGGAAAGAAAAGAGATGTTAAGGGCTCTAACAGCAACAGCATTAATATGCTGGCTGGGAAGGGATAAAGGAATTTGGGAGAAGGGAAGGGAGCGCCGTATAAAAATGGCACTCCCAGCATAAACATCACTTCTGTCATCCCTCAAACAGGAGAAGCCTGGGACCCGGAATCGGGATCTAGGGATCAACCACGTTTCAGAGATGGCAATAATGATAGGTTTATGGAGGTTTATCAGTGAGAGGAGTTCATGTTTTTTAAGCCGGAAGCTCTTGGAGTTCCATCGAAGGAAGCTGATTGGGGCCATTGTGAAGGATGGAGAATAATTGACATAAGTCTATATATATATAATCTAAATGAAGTATTTTAGTTAGCATTTCTAAGAAGTTGGGATTGTTATTAAGAGGGTTGGGAGTGTTTAGATTGAGAGTACAACCATTAGGAGCAGTAGAGGGACAATTACTAATGATCGATTGATGGGCCTGTTTATCATATCCTTTCCCAAGAGGTGATCTTGGGCGAGGAGTACTGATAATAGTCTTCCTATAGGACCTGATAGTTGTAGGGATAGGTTAACTAGGGAGAATTGGAGAATATGTGGGAGGGGTAAACATCTCCTTTGCAATCTCTGCATAGGATCTACATACAGGAGGGAACCGAGAGGATGCTTCAATGTATGATATGTTGTCCTGAGACATAACAATTTTGATCGATTGTTGACGAGAAAACTCTGGACAGTCCTTGTCTGTTGTGAAATGGTTACCAGAGCAATGTAAGCAAGTGGCGTTATCCTTACTTACACTACAAGACTCACCTGTGTGGGATTTGGAGCACTTAAAACACCTAGGTTGAGATCGACACTGAGTTTTAATATGACCATAACGGCAGCAATTAAGGCATTGGATAGTGGGAGTTTGTAAGTTTCTACTGGAAGGGACGTATGGTAGGAATACACTTTTGAAGGAAGTATTTGACCTCTAAATGTAATGATAACAGATTGGGTACGAACCCATGTAGTTACACTGTCAGCAATTGTTTTTCTGTTCAGGCGTCTTATTTTCATAACTTCACCACATCCAGTAGGAAGCTCAAGTGACATTGCAAGTTCTTCCATCGTCCAGTCCACGGGAATACCCTTAATCAATCCCATTCTAGTTACATTAAAAGTCGGTACAGTAGCTTTATACTTGCACATTTCGAAAATAGGATTCGCTAAATAGGAGTTTGCTGCTTGGGCTGTTGAAAATTCAATGGAAATTTTGTTACGGCCTATGTTCTTAACACCATCGTTAATAATACTCTTAATTTTATGAGTGTGCAGGAATTGTCCGAATTTAATTGCCCGTATAGTAGTTCCTGAAGCTGGGTCAGGTACTTCCCGGGACACATGAACGATGAAAGGACCCTTGTCATTGTCGGAATACATTTTAGGGCCTTCAGAGAAGGATGGATGAGTGTAAATGGTTTGTATTGAGGGATTTGCTGAATTAGGATGAATTATGGTTTTTTTAACATTGGAGTCGGAATTAATAGAATCATTACCGAGGCGTTTTCGAGAAACAGGTACAGAGGGAGGAGAAATAGTATCGGTAACAGTTTCTATTGAGCCACCTGGATCAGGGGGTTCAGGAGAAGGATCAACCTCCATTATAAAACTTAGAAGCTAAAGAATATTAAAATATGATAAATACTCACAAGATTTACAAATATTACTAACACCACTTAACCCAACTACCAACTAAAGCACTATTAACAATAAAATATACTACAAAACTAAACGAAAACACTCAAAATCTCTTAACACGTGTGTTAACCAACGCTAACGCAAGCGAAAAACGTAGCTTTAGTCAAATTTATCATTCATGATCGCAAAATGTTGTGTTGTCACCTCTTGTCAAGTTGTCATCACAATGAAATTCGTTCAGTAACTATTGTTGTGTTTCATAACATTAAATATATTTTTAAAGTAAGTTAAACCTAACGGGGATGCCCGTTGAAACCTCCAGTTTTGGCAGTAAGTATGGTAGGTACGCTGAATTAAAAGTCCATATTTCTCAGCGTGAACGCTTTAATATTAACATTTTTTATAGTTTTCTATAGATATATAATAATTATTAACAGGTTTAATCAAAACGTTGAGTTTTATTTGTAATTGTTTGTAATCGGAATTTATCCTGTAGCACCGGAGTAAATGAGCCAATGTTGTTTTCATTAACATCATGGCATATGATCGACCTGTAAAGAGTAATAAGCACTTCAGTGGTAGAAAATTATGAATTTGTATAGCTATTATAATAGATAAAAAAGAGAGGGAAAAGGGAAGAAATAAATAAACAGAAAGAGACAGAGAGAGAATGGGAGGTAAGCAGAGGTATTCCTAAAACTATGCTGATAAGAATTTTCTGATAGAATAATTAAAACAAAGATTGAATAATTATTATAAGAATTTACCGTGCCTATAAAAATTACTTTAAATTTGGATACATAAGTAGAGAGATATTTTAATAAAAGAATGATACAAAAACGTTGTTGGCACGAAAAACGCGCTTAGCCCGATATTGATCCTAAATTGTTACTTCCAATATATATAGCTTTCTTGTAAATGCATATCACTAACCTATACAATTCCTTTTTCCAATACTAAAGGCCATGTAAGCCTTAGAATTTGATGGCAATTCACTTTCCAACCAACGTTCTGGTTTGAACTGGTCAGCATCATTCCCCCAAATATCGTGACGATGTACACCGTAAAACGAGAAGATGCAATTGTTACCAGGTCGTAAAGTATAATTTTCTGAAAAATACGACATCAGACTATATTATAATGTGTGAAAGTAACTCGGTATTTTTACGACATCACGACTAAACCGATCTAAATTAAATTTCAACGTAGCCTTGGACCTAAATAAAGACACAGGAAAAAAAAATTCTGAGATTAACGGGATATTAAGGAATATAATATGTACGTTGGTCAACAGCTTCAGAGAGCGTCCAGCGCTCGAGGTTCAAGCAGTGTTCTGGTTCTCTCTTCCCGAAACAAACTCCAAGGTAGTAACCTTTGCTTTTGTCTTCCAGTGGGGGTGTAGGTGTGTTTTGGAGGAAGCGCGTTAGGAGCTCATTGAGCTGACAAAACATAGTTATAAAATATTATTTAAAAGATCAAATTGAATAAATTATTTAATAATACTTACTTATTTTAACCTCTTTGTCGATATATCTCATCACAAAAGGTGCCATTACTAAGAAACGCATGCTTTCTTTAAGTACGGCTTCTGTGTAAGTCATTTTTCCTAAATCTTGTTTTACAAGATCTCTGTCCGAGTCACCAAATATATATAATAACCTAAAATTTAAATAATTTAATTAAAAATAAAATAAACTTCGTAACAACGTAGTTAGAACGGTTTTGTTTTTAGGTATATACCTGCTAGAATACTTATAAGTTTTAGAAAGGGTTATGAGAGATCATGTTAAATCGTATGATATTCCTACCTTGCTAACGGAGCAGCAATTCACAATATAAAACGATTGCTATATTTTATATTTCAGGCAACGTACGAGCCGAGATGGCCCAGTGGTTAGAACGCGTGCATGTTAACCGATGATTTCGGGTTCAAACCCAGGTGGTGCCTGACCTCTGAATTTTCATGTGCTTAATTTGTGTTTATAATTCATCTCGTGCTCGGTTGTGAAGGAAAACATCGTGAGGAAACCTGCATGTGTCTAATTTCAACGAAATTCTGCCACATGTGTATTCCAGCAACCCGCATTGGAGCAGCGTGGTGGAAGCCCAGCAGTGGGAAATTTACAGGCTGCTAATGTACCTAATGATGTAAAATATCAGGCAGGGCGAACGTGTAAAATTTGATAAATTATAGTTATCGTAAAAATCTAATGACTACGTTAACACCAAGTTATTAATTGCAGAAGAACAGAATATCAATAACATATAACAAAAAACATTTGCTTTTCAATATAAGTATCGATTTACCTACTCGTCAAGAATTTTTTTCTGTGCTTCAGGATAAGATCCAATCAAAATCAATGTAAACAGCAGAACACTAGATGAAGTATCACTCCCCGCTATTATCATATTATGTACTTCGTTAATTATTTCTTTTTCTGATAACTCATTCGAATTAAGAAGATGTTCTATAAAACTGTTTATTCCTGTAAATATAAAATAATTGTTCATGCAATAACACAGTCTTTAGTACTTCACTATGTGTAAGATTCAGGGGCGTAGCTACCGCCGTATCTACCGTATCAATAATACAGGGCCCCTGGGGCACGAGGGCACCCAACATGCGTAAGCAAAAAATAATAAGAACTTTCTATTTTTTTTTATTTCACAAATGACAAAAGTAAAAAAAAGCAATTTCTTAAAAGTACCCAAAATTTTGGAAAAAGTGATAGATAATAATGATGAATAAGATTTTTTTTTTTTAATTTTATGCATTTTTTTTCTTTTGCGAGATATCTTTACCCTTCAAGGGCCCCCAAACAATTTTTTATAAGGGGCAATTATATTTTATGCCCCTCTAAGGCAGGTTACGCTTCTGGTAAGATTAGAAAAAAAATAGATTACTGCTTGATTATCATATGATCAATGCAGTAAAACGGTTAGGATTTCACTTAAATAAAACAATTTGGACTTTATTTGATACGATTTTTGTTCATCTTTTAATGTGACCATATTTACCAATGGCTCTAGCCTTTTAGTCTTATACCGTGTCTAGTGAAATTACGGCACTTTTTGGTTGCTCTACATATTAGGCATTTTTATTAGAACTATTACACCTGCCATCATGCATAACTTAATAATATCTCTTTATTTATTTGTAAAAGCACACTTACAACATAAAAGCATTTACAAATCAACATGTACATATATTATACAACCACACCAGGAGGAATTATTTACCAATATGAGACTACGTATGAAATATTTAGTGATATCTTATCCAGAAATAATACTGAAGTTCATTGCATTGTGCATCTCAAAATATTTTAAACCTCTTCACCTTTCTACCTAGAGCCACTAGAGTCACTGCATCTAAAGTTTTCTGTTTACCCAGAAACGGAACTGAAAGAGAGCTTAGAATAACCTAATGTTTATGATAGCTCACACCTCAGAATAATTCTTGTATAATTTTATGCTGATTACGGTGAATGGGTAGTTTGTGCACATATTTATTAAGCAAGAGAAGCATCTAATTGAATATTATATTTCTTACCTTCTTTATTATTATTTGTCATTTCATATAACTTTTTTTTCTTGGACAAAACCTTAAAAAGAATGAAATGTTAGTGTTATATTTAATTGCAAAAAAAAAACATTCTGTATTGTATCTAATTATAACCAAATATTAAATACCATTTTAATTACCACAGTCAAAAATGACATGCTTCAGAAATTACATTGACCACAAATGTAAATTTGTCGAGAATCAGACTTAAAATAATACGTACTTGCCTTGTCATCTCATATACAACTTCTATGCATTTATCTTGTTCCTTTTTCATATTAGATAAGTTATATATAAAATCAATTTGTAGCCAAATTTTTTGGTATCTTTCGGTCCCATTATCAAAAGCCAAATGCAGCGCATTGGTGTAGTTCACTGCTTCGGCCTCGTTAATTTCAACACCCATAGCCGTTGCTGTAAATAAAAATAAATTTGATGTCAATTACCTTGACTTCCCTACCTTTTTTGTCAAACGATCACACCACTTTGGGCTATTTGGATATATTTATGTTGGTTCTATTTTTTCGTAATTTAGAAAACTTTGTTTTATCTGTGTATATTTAATGTTGTTGCAAAAGGAGGAGAGTGAGCACGCACAAGCCTTTTTGTTCAGTAGTTAAAATTCTATTAATGAACGGTCAGTCTGGATATTTCCTTTTATATATTTCGGTTTTGATTCCGTATGAAAATAATCATCATCAAATAATACAACTAAATTTCAAAAAGTTTCAATTGCTATTCAGGTGACAAACATGTTATTTTGAAAATATATCGATTTGTAAAAAAATATTTGCAACTATGGCACTACGTATAAGTTTAGAATTTATTCTAATTTAAAAAAAGCACCACTTACAGCAGACAGTTTCTAGTGTCATTTGTCTTAAATATGTTGAATGGTCAAATAGACCTTTTCCAGATTCCTTCTCAAATACTTTCACCAATTTTCTGGCTTTATTGTTGAATATTGGTAAATAGGTATCCAATACTTGCTGGTTGAATGTAGGCAGGATGATCTTACGATGTCGTCTCCATGTTATTACTGAAAACGTTGCACATATACGTGTACATTTAGATTCTTAACAATATACTTTTATCGCTACAAAGCTATGAAGCTGATTTCGTTCTTCATTTAATTATGGTTCTCTGCAAAATCTGTCATCTGTAACTTGTTATTATAAATTATATTAACAATATCGAAAAATATATATTCAGTGGTGCTTGCCCGAGTATGTACTCGCATATGACTCCTGCTCATTTTAGAAATAGATTAGACTAGCTAGGAGCTAGGTTAGGTTCAGCCCGTCGCTTCACCCATTTGCGAGGGGGGGGGGAGTTGTTGACACCTGTCTGTAGTTTGCAAATTCGTAAAAAACATACAAATAAACAAATTCACCTTAGCATGTACATTATTTGGACATCAGAAGATATTTAAATGGTCTTACCGTCGGAAAATAGTAATCCGTCACCGACTAACTCCTTACACTTTACCCCAAAAATGGTGTCCTTTTGAAGGCACACATTTGCTACAACAGCTATGTCGTCCGGGTCCGTTAAAACTGTAAATATATAAATTTAAATGACTGTATGACATTGTATACAACTAAAATACTAATAGCTAACACACATTACGGGTTTGCCCCCGGGTTTCAGCAGCTACCGGCTGCTTTCTGCCTGGTGGTGCTGCAGCAACCAATTCTACTAAGTTACGTATCGTAATTATATCGTTTAATTTACGGCAATCATGTAAAACACTAGTGGTGTGTAACATGTGGTTGGTTATTATCGATTTTCATCCTAGCATGACCGGTGGCAAAACCGTAGGCAAAGTGTGCCTTTATGATTTACAAGTTTAATTTTTTTATTTGAAGAAATCTTTTTGCGATGGACCCATTCATTGGGAAAAGTTAGACTCCACTAGTTTGTTTAATTGACACAACCATTCCTTATATTGCAATTGCTCCCCCAATACTAGGAGCTGAGATATTATGTCAACTCAGCTTACAAAACGGAAGACAATAATACTTAGTATTATACGTAGTATATTATATGTAGTTTGGCGTTAAAATATCTGATAGATGGTACCTACCAAGACAAGCTAGCATAAAGGTTTACCAAGGAAAGAATTATCACTCACAATAAATCTTTTTTGGGCCGAGCAAGAAGTATACAGCGTGACCCTTTGTAAAACATTCCTGCGTCATTGATTTGAATTTATCCCATAGTTCTGGAATAAAAAAATACTGATATTAATTTGACTATAAAAGTATTGATAAACTAGTGATGCGTGGCGCCCGTCGAAAAGACGGAGAGGGTACCGCTGGTTTTTTAGTGGGTATTCCGTTGACCGGGGCGCACTTGGCGGCCTGGACATCGGCGAGCCCCACATACCCCCCACTTCCATCACGTGGGGGAAGCGCGTAACGCGATTTTCCAGCGAGAGAAAAAAAAAAAAAGTGATGTGTAATTTAGAATGAGTACATAATTCAGTGAAACATACATTACAAATGAAATGTAGATATAATTTTATTTGACACAATAACACAACAAGATGGTATGAATAATTATGGCTTGTATTTGCACATGAAAATTCAGTGATCGATTCAAAGTCGATTTAGGTGTTGTACCAATGGACCGGTAGCGTAGCTATCGTAGGGTCAGGTGGTGCAGTGCACCAGGGCCCCGGAGCTAAGGGGGCCCTCTAACCTAAGCTCTGAGAAGAGCGGGTCTGTCAACTCACTAGCACCTTTGGCTAGAAAACCTCGATCCTGCTCAGAAGATTTCTATCTATAATTTTGAAGGGCAATATAAGTTAAAGAGGGGGTGAGGGCCCGATTCTTTTCCTATGCACCGGGACCCTTGCCCACCTAGCTACGCCACTGCAATGGGTTATTTTGGCGTATTTATAATCAATTCAATTATTTATAAACTAAAATAGATTAATTTTATATTAACCTAACTAAAATAAATAAATTAATAAACATAAGATACGATTCAAATATATTATATTTAAGTAAACTTTACAATAAAGTATTTTCGAATCAACTGTAACAAAGTTTCGGATGGGACCAATTCCATTTACTTACACTTATACGTGACATCTTCTCAATTCTATTCCGATCTTGGATTAATTCCCTACAAAAATAAACCTCACCTCAAACTTAACAGAGAGTCAATTACTACTTATTTATATCGGTTAGGATACGATCCATTTCGAATATATTTCGGTTAAACTTCATGGATTGTTCTGTTATTCTAATAGGGAAATGACTGAATGGCAACGTTTACATTTCGATTCGAATGCGATCGATTGTCATTTTTTTAGTAGTTACTTTCAATGATAATAAACTGAAAGAAACTCGCATAGTTTTAAAACAAACCAGATTTACAATAAGGGTACTTTTCTCCACAGTTAATGTTCCTGACTAGTCCCGCGTTGGGACCTGAGCTTATATGAAGGCATCTTTACCCAAAATGTTTTAATTAAATGAGTAATAAGGTATTGATTAATGGTGTCTTAATAAAATGTACATTCGTTTTATATTTTAGTTATTTTTTTATATTAAAACTTTCTCTGTACCGTATACTATTATTTGACAATTTTAAAAGTATTTTATTTAAATTTATTCAATATGATAAATTCATTTAATGGAAACAAATGACAATTATAAGATTACTAGTATTTTTTTTATCCGGTAATAAACTACTTATATATTTGTTATACATATTCTTCGAAAATTAAAATGTGTAAAACCGCTGATTACAATACATGATAAATAAAATACTAATACTAAAATAAATTAAATATAAAATTGAATAATCATATTGTAATTGTATATAATATAAATAATACTATGGTATAAATGTTATATTTTTAAATTATATGAAAAATTATTAAAAATAAAAATAAATTTGAGTCGTTGGCGTAGGCGTTATTGTGGAACAAAGATCAATATTTGTCATTGTAATATCTCATATTGTAATTTGTTTTCGTTCAATATTACAAGCTCAGAATTAACTGCGAAGGTCATAATTTTATTCGTTACACCCAGTCAACCGACCACCTGTGGAACGTCTTTTGGAATCGATAATATCTTCTAAAGTATCTATAATATCGTGAAAAATAATTTTAATCTCAATGAAATGTCCAAAGTAAACCTAACTATTTCCCACACTTATTCCAATACCGTCACTAAACGTAATTTAAGAAAATTTATATTTTAACACCATCTAGTTGCTGAGAGCGGAATTTACATTTTGCTTCGATTCTTGTGTCTTAATTCGCAGCCGTTGATCAAGAAAGCAGTAGTTGCGGATCGACACTCCTCTCCGAACTCCTCTCCTCCGTCTATACCTACAACGACACTAAACGGATAAGTACATGTCGTTGTTTATAAAATACAATTGTTTTGAGTGTTAAACCGTCATTTTAAGTTTACTGTCAGCTTTCGACTCTCATGCTTCGGGAATCTTAAGATTGACATAAGTAATAAAACGACATTTTTTGTTTAATGAATGTTTCATTATGTTTAATGACGTTATGACTTTTCCCAAATTATGAAATATTTAATTAACTTTGATTTCTTTAAGTTTGATTTTGCCTCTTCCTATGTGCAAAACTAATGTTGTATTCTGTTACAAGGCCAAGTTGAATGTGTACTACTTCACAGCTTGTGATCGCGCAAGAGATCATTGTTAATGTTTCGTTTGGAGTGAAATTGACGGGCTTCGAGGAGCGAATGATATAGACTCATATATTAAATTGTATTTGGAAAATAAATCGGAATCTATACATGATATACGAAACCGAGAAATAGTAGTTTATTCTGACAACTGTTATGGTCAGGAGAAAAATTAATACATGTTTTTGATGTACGAGTATATGTATGCTGTCAGTAACATTCATATTAAGAGTATGACTCATTAGTTTTTAATAAATGGGCATCCTCAAAATTAAAACTATAATGACAACTCGGTCATAAAATAAGTTTAAAAATTCTTGAAGACCTCACCGATCTATACCTGAACAATACATGACCCTTGTACAAACTGCGAGGAGAGAGATTTGGCCAGAGTCTGGTAGTAGTGGTAAATTGAAAAAAAATAAAGAATGTGCACAGTTCAATTATCTGATATAAAGATACTAAACTTTGACAAAGAACTTGACGACGAACTTAACGTCTGTCACAAAAACTCTTATGCTCAAAACGATTATTAGCTGTTTTGTCCAAAATGATCATCACGTCTACGGGCGTTCCAGAAGCAGGCTTAATTTTGACCTTCAAAAGCTGTATAAGGTCCAGAATTTAGTTGAATGCTCGGAAGAAAAGATATTTAAAATCTGTCATTGAAAATAATTTAATCCCATTCTTTTATGGAAACGAGTTTTGTAACAGCACTGTTTGAATGAGTAGCATTCATGTCATGCAATAGCAATCGTGCTGATTGTTTTCTTAATTTCGATATAATTTCCTTAAGGGGACTACATGAGCTAAATGCAAGTTTTATAATGCAAACAAGTATATGATCCAATGCAGTAAACCAAATGAAAAAATCTTCAGGATACATGCTAGTTATTTGTTATTTTGAAAACATGATATAATTAATTTGGTACGATAGAAAAAAATCACAAAGTTACCTCTAAAAAAAATCTTTTAACAAATAATAACTATACTTATATACATTCAATAATTCTGGTTTTTTGTCAGATTATTCTACAAGCAATATACTACTTTACTCCTGTGTCATTTTTTTAGTAAAATCAATAGATTTTTTTAAAATCAGATATTTTTATTTTCGAACAAAATGCGTACGCATGCGTGCGTAAACGCCGTGTACAGACATTGCCGGCCGAGGCCTGATGCTATACAGATGTGTCGATATTTTCGCCGCATCATTACGTTACGAGATATTTTTTTGTAATTTTAATTGTAAATTCATTGTTTCATGTTTTCTTATAATAAATATATTAAGTTAAAATAGTGTAGTAGTAATTAGGCATTTATTTTTTATTTTATTATTTGTTATAAATTTTAAGTGTGTAAATATGGGAAATAAAGTGAAACGCGTGAGGAAAACTAAAAAACGTTTATATAAATTAAGCGCCGAACATACATATGAACGATATTAAAAGGTAAGAGTATTTTATTAGTAAACATTTTTTTTTTTTTTATAAATTATTAATATTGAAAACATCTATTAGAAAAAAATGTGCAATCATTTCGCATAGAATCAGATTTTTCGATCTATTCTTTAAATATTACGATAGAGTATTTGGTCAAAGTAAGGAAAACATCAATTGGGAGTGACTACATTCGACCCCCATGAACTCGAAACAATATGAAATTTTTCTTAAAAAGTACTATGGGGCATGTTTAGATACATATTTTTTAAATACATACTTTTATAATTAATAAAAATATAATTACTAACATATATTTATTTTTTACAGAATAAAGAAAGTCGAAAACAATAACACGGAAGCTATTTATGTTGCGTAAGAGTTTAATTTTATCGATTTTGTTTATAATAGGAATTAAAGTCATGTATGAACTAATTTTAATAATAAAAAAAAAGTAAATTCGTAACAAAAAAATAAATGTAATTGTTGTGAACCAGAGAAGTAGAATATTTAGAAGTGTCATTTGTATGTAATTTAAAAATTTTAATTTTTTTGTAACGTCCGCCATATTGAATTGAATATGGCAGCAATTCATGAATCTTATAGTATATATAAAAGTATTTTATATATACTATATATTATCGTCCAAATGGAAAGATATAAAACCGTTCATAATATGAAAAGAGGTAAGTAACCTATAGTTTAATTTATTGTTTACAAAAAATAATTACTTACGAATTGAATTTCCAAAAATCATATATGCATGTCCAATTAGGGGTAAGCAACCGTCTACAATAGGTGGTTCTCCGTGTCTGCGCCTTGTTATCAACAACCAGCATAGAAAAAGGGATGTCAGAAGAAGAATAAATACCAGCGCCATACTTAAAAAAAATATATTCTATTTTATACCTGAGTCTACAACTACATTAATTTTGTATACTAAAGATCATACAACTCAGTGCATAGCACAGAAGTTTATTATTTTCTTCAGAAACGTTTTGTATTATTTCGTTGTCCTTAAATTCGACCTTCATATTCTACTCACAATAAAACCAATAAAATAAAGTGATTGTTGGACTCATACTTAATTATAAATTACCCAATTAGACGAATTCGAATTACGTATATTAGGAAAATATGCAACCATTACGAAAGGTATTTGTTGTTTGTTAACACAAACCCCTAGCTAGCCCTAACCAAGGAGGCTGTGAGATATATTTGTTTGGGATGGATTCTTTTGAATCTAGATATAATATTTAATTTAAAATTATTCAAAAGGACGTTCGGGAGGACGTTGCTATCATCACGAACATAACGGATCTTAAAACACGGATTATTAATTGTCAAAACGGTATGTCAATAATAACTCACCTTTGCTCCTTTCAAATAATTTTCATTTATTATCGGTGTGTAATTTACGAGTATACACTTTATAGGAAAGTCAATATAATTTTTTTTATAATTTAATATAAATTCTTAAAATAAAATAATGTGTCGCGTGACCGTACGACACAAATGCAGAGCAATTAATGATTAAGAAAAGGCTTACGACTCAAAGGGTAGCCAAATTTATTTAATCAATTAGGGGCATCCTTGTAACATATTAGGCGTAGGTGCGTCATGTTTTTTCCTCTAGGTAATAGATAGGTATGATTAGCATAAAAAGCATTCTACATTTATTGAAAAAAATGTGTTCTATAAGAAATAGTAACAAGGTTGAACGATTTGAAAACGGATAAGAAATTGATCGTGACAAAGTTTCAAGAAACCTTTATAATTTATTAAGTATATTTATGTCATTTCATAAAATATTCTGAATATCTTATATATGTAGCGTTTACATACTTATATTCATAGACGGAAATGACAAATGCGCCGACCCCAAATAAAATTGGGATAAGGGCAGGAGGATGAAGATGATGATTCGTAGACGCAAATATCGAGTTCACTGATTTGTTAAGCCAAGACAATTAATTATGCTTAATTTGTCTTTATTCTAATTTCATCCTCATCAAGGAAAATATTCGAAGCAAACTTGCATGTGTAGGATGAAATTCTGAAAAATGCAACCTTGGAAGAGACAGGTAGAATAAGTTTCTTCAAATCCTCGCCAAGAGAAAGTCTTGGGCCTAAAAGTGGGAAATTTCTAAGTTGTATCTATATAAAACATAAGACGTAATTCTTATGTTAATAGTTTATTTAAAAAATATTAGGTGTTTCCTGTAAAAGTAACTAATTATAAATCTTTGGACGTATTTCTGAAGACACAATCCTTATTTCTATATAATATATTTATAATTTTTTTTTCAAGAAAATTATAATGTTATGTATGTTATTATAATGTATAATGTTATTTGTGGGTGGTACCTACTACCCATCCAGAGGAGCTTTCACAAAGCAAGCTTCATGTCACCAAAAACAGATCACATAACACTATATTTTAGTGATTAATCATGTAGTTGATTAAAATATTAGAATTTTTTTTTAAAATATTTTTATAGAAAATAATTTTAATTGAATTCTCACATTCATTAAGATAATTTTTATACGACCTGATTCGACATATTTTGAACAATTTGAATAGAACAGTTCATTTGTAGACTACTACAAGATACTGAGTCTACAAAATACGTTTCAAATTGCTTGAACTGTGTAGTATCTTATTATAAAAAGAAAAATAGGTCCTAAAACACACCTTGTAGGTACGAACTCACAATTGAAGTAATTAAAAGTTATTTATCTGATTATGTTCTTTATTGAAGTATATATACGTGGGATTATCAGTTTCTTTGAATCCATTAGTCAGTAAGATTATGTCCAAAAATGCATTATGCTTACGCTCCATATTGTTTAAATGATGACACCGTATCGCGGGGCAATGTAGAGCAGATCCGTTGCGTATATTTGGTGCTTCAAATATACTCAAATATAATATAAAGCCACATCGTTTTGATCCTTCAGATTCTGCGATCACAATTACAATTTTCGAATCACTTACACAAAAGTTACTTTTTACCTGCATTAAATTAGGTTTTAAGTATGATATACCTCAAAGGATATCAAAGCCATGGAAAAGCGCTAGTATTTGAAATATTATTGGCAATTTTATAATAATACCCGATGTAGTTTCGAATTTAATGCAATTATTAATATATATATAATATTATTAACATTTATATGCATCGTCTATTTTTTTTTACTTAGTTTAAATGTCGGAAATCTATTAGTTAAGTCCAAGACTCTATATTCAGCCACAAAGAGTAAAAGATACATTGTTTTAGAAAACATATTCCTGAAAAAAAAAAAATTACAATAAATGCAAAAAACGTTCATGAATTTTTTACAGCGTGTCACGTTGTCGAAGTACATGTTAACCAAAATTAAGATCAATCGTGACTATGTGCTTTTTGTAAGTAGGTAATAATAAAATACTTAAAATAAAATATTAAACTAAATTTGCAGTAATGTTTTGCCTTGACGTCACTGTTTATCAATGTTACATTCAATACTTATGTTACATGCTAGTTGTCGTCTGCGGCTTCGCTTGCATTTAAGGGGTTGATTGTCAGCTGTTAGGTATAAAAATAGTCTTATGTCCTTTATAAACATAATATATGATAAATAAAATAATAAAACTAAAATAAATTAAATACAAGATTGAATATCAGATTGTAAGTGTACGTACCTAATAAGAATAATACCGTGACATAAACGATTTATTTTTAAATTATACGAAAACTATAAAAATACGTTTGAGTCATCATGTTTCATGTTCGAAATTCGAAATTTGTCTTAATATTAAAATTTATTTTCGTTCATATTACATATGCATCAAATTTAAATCCCAAGGTCGAAATTTTATTGTTACACCCATCCGTTCAAAATTTTATTGTAACACCCGTCGTTACAGGCATTTGACCACCTGTTGAACGTCATTTGGAATCAATAAAATATTCCTTATTATCTGTTCGAATATTATACGACAATTTTAATTTAAATGCCCAAGTTAATACTTAGCTATATATGAATAAGTACTAACGATTAATTGATAAAAATGGCTTCGGAAATAACCTATAATTTTTTTATTAATCTGTGATAAATAAAAATAGTTATTACGGGTGTACCTCGACTGCTATAGACATATACTTCACTCGATTTTTCTGTTTGCTTTTGTGTGACCTATAATTTTCTGCAACTCCTAATCTCTTTGTATCTCCTAACCTTTACCCAAAGTTAGCCATGTGATCGTAGGAAAACAGTTTTTTTGATAAAATATCGTCATTGATCAGTCATTTTGAATTATTATTTTATATTAATTATTTATATAATTATTTACGAACTATGTATACAAAATATTTCGTTTCGCTTAGAAGAAAGTTGCGGAGAAACTTACAGAATATACAGACGAGGAAAAAATTGCTCAACTGTTTTTTCTTTATCTTTTTATATATGCCTGTAGAATTGAAAATACCGTAGGTTGTTATCTATCTCGCGAGATTGTACTCTGCCGCAATATTGTGAACGGTGATTTAACTCAAAATAAAACGTCGAAAATTTCGATAGCTTATGATATTTCGACTAGGTTAGAGTTTTTATAAGAATTATATTTATATTTTTTATAAGATTATAATCTACCGAAGAGTAATGCGTTAAATTGTATGAAGTTTGTTCCGGTTCACAATCTTTCGACAGTTCACAATCTCGCGAGATAGATTTTAATCTAACGGTATTTATAAATTAAGGTGACATAATAAGTGACGATAATATTTACACACATATATATATATACGATAATATATACGATAATATATATGTATATATTATCGTCCAAATGGAAAAATATAACACCGTACATAATATGACAAGAGGTGACTAAAATGTATTATTATCCAATTTTATCACAAATTGTGTATTTAAATTAGGTGCAGTATAGTTTGTTGGTTACAAAAAAGATTTACTTACGCGTTGAATTTCCAAAAAGCATATATGTATGTCCAATTAGGGGTAAGCAACCGTCTACAATTGGAGGTTCTCCGTGTCTACGCCTTGTTATCAACAACCAGCATAGAAAAATCGATGTCAGTAGAAGAATAAATACCAGCGCCATAACTAAAAAAATATATATTCTATTTTATACCTGAGTCTACAACTATATTAATTTTGTATAAGGATGATACAACTCAGTGCATAGCACAGAAGTTTATTATTTTCGTCAGAAACGTTTTGTATTATTTCTTTGTCCTTAAATTCGACCTTCATATTCTACTCACAATAAAATCAATAAAATGAAGTTATTGTTGCACTCGTACTTAATTATAAATTACCCAATTAGACGTATACGAATTACGTATATTAGGAAAATATGCAACCATTACGAAAGGTATGGTCTCTATCTAGATATAATTTAACTGTTCATGATATTATTATTACAACAATTACAATATCATTTAAAATTATTAAAAAGGACTTTCGTATCATCACGAACAATACGGGTTATTTTTTTAATTTGGCTTTTATTTGTGCCGAGTGATTAATTCGCCAATGCCACGTACACAACGGGTCTTAAAATAAGGAACGTTTAATTGTCAAAATGGTAATAAATAGAAACTCACCTTACCTCCTTTTAAAATATATTCTATATCGATGTGTAATTTAACGAGTACACACTATATAGGAAGGTCAATATTAATAATTAAAAAATTAATTAATGTGTCGCGTAACCGTACGACACAAATGCAGAGCAATTAATGATTAAGAAGACTACAAGAGCTAAGTGAAGCTATGTTAAGCTCAAGATAGTCTATACATATAATAAAATCGTAACTAATATTTTTTTTTACGAAGTAGATCACATAAATATAGTTTTTAGAATTTTTGTCTTTTTGTCTGTTTATTTGTTCGTCTGTTACCGCTAATCTCGGAAACGGCTTAACCGATTTGGAATGATGTAAGTTTTAACTGATGTACTGTAATAATCTTCCGATAACATATAGTGTTTGTTTTATTAATATCGATTTACAAAAAAATTATAAATCAATTTAAAAAACAACATATTTATTTAACATATTATTCAAACATTTATTAAAAAATATATCGTCAATTTGATTTGGTCGAAACATTGATTAAATGTAGTCTATAAAACCGTGGTGATTAAAACTTAATGTGGACACAAATTAAAAAAAAATGTAGATTCGGAGATTTAAAAATTACCAACATAGAAATTACCAACAAATTCCAATGTAAATTGAGCTCTCATTGATGTAGTC
This sequence comes from Vanessa tameamea, assembly GCF_037043105.1. Classification (NCBI taxonomy): domain Eukaryota; kingdom Metazoa; phylum Arthropoda; class Insecta; order Lepidoptera; family Nymphalidae; genus Vanessa; species Vanessa tameamea. Next base: position 3,892,873 of record NC_087332.1, on the reverse strand, counting down.
AGACATATTAAATAGGCTGGTTTTGGTTGCCTTATAGTTGGAAAAACTATATATTTTATTTTTGTTTATTTGGATAGATATTTTGATGTCCCTTTATCTTATATGGAAGTTACGAAAGATATTAATTTAACGTAATTGACTGAAATATATATTTGATTTTGATTCCAAGGACAGCAAGATGGATTTATCAGAAGAAATAAATTAGAGATAAAAGAATTTTCTCAACTTAAATTTTTTTCACCTTATGAGAGAAAACAAAAATGAGTAAAAAATTATCAATTTCAAAATAGAGTTTAAATCTAGGCAGACTTTTAAAATTTGAATTCTTAACAAATATTGATATTTTATTGTTCTTTAATTTGTTTTTTGACTTAATTGAAATTAAGTTAGTAGTGAATATTAAAATAATTTAAAAATATTTAATAACATCAAATTGTTTGCATAATTGTTTTTTTGAAAATCTCAATTTTCGTAGCGGGAAGTTAAAAAGTATTCTCAAAAATAAATTCGACTCTTCTGAAGTCGAATTGCAGAATGTACTTTGTTTTTATTTGTAAACTGAATAAACTTATTTTATAAAAATAATTCACTATCTGTTTATCTGCCATTCGTGAAAAAATGATAATTGATTCGGCATTACTTTTGTAATTTAAATTATAATTTTAAAACATGCTGAACGTGCGACGTCCTGCCTTTTATCAACAAGGAGCATCTTAATCGTATGTGTAAATGTTTTCTTGAATTATTATTTCTATTTTCATGTAATTGATAAATTATTTTTTGAATAACTGATTTTTCGGCCAAGTTGTCAATGTCACTGGTCATGTGGATAATTTTTGTTTCTCCATCCGAAATATAGATGGCCACACCCACTTCATCATGGTTCGTGATGACCTTAAAGTTCTTGGCATGGTCATCCAGCTCCACCAAGTATGTATTTTTATATTGTTCTGCGAGGGCGCATGAATTAAATTCTTCCACTGGTCAACACTTCCTTTAAAATTTTATTTTCTGTTATTTTTGTATTTAGATTTTCGAAATTTCACATGCCATATATTTTTATGGAAACTGTGTGGAGCTGGACCACGACTTTTTGCATTTCGACTTCCGGGTCTTCAACGTAGAAAATATTGAACGAGTGACAGTTGAGATGGAGTCGGAGGCCGATTAAGTTTGTAACTAAAATACAATTTCTTTTTAATTTGATGTTCCTGTTATTAATTTTATTAATATCACTATTAATTATTATTTTATTATCTTATATGTTCAATAGCTATATCCAAAAAGTATGGCTTAATAATAAATTTTCAAAACATTTTTAAACGCCTAGAGTAACAGCTAATTATTCAATAGGATTATATCCAAAAATGTATTATGCTTAGGCTCCATTGTGGAAAAGGGAAAAAGTAGGGTAGATCCGTTGCGTTTATTTTGTGCTGCAAAAATATACTTAGAGATACTTATATATTACACTTATTTGCTAATTATGGTGTATTTTAATAAGACTTGATGAGTAACTACTTCTGAAGAAAATACAGGTACATAAGAGTACCTTACGGTCCCTCTTCTAACAATACTTGCAGTATCTTAGATGTCTAATATTTAGTGTTAATGATGATGACCCTTAATCGATTTAGCATTTTCATCTATTTTTGGATACTATCTTACTGAGCAGGACCTTTCATAGTATACAACTATATGCGCAGACACAGGTGCAATCTTTACAAGTCCTTACTCCAATAATCCGATGAGGTGGGAATTCCGACACGATCAAGATCACGGGGAGAGTTCAGACACAGGATCAATGGTTTTACTTGCTTTACGAAGCACATTGTAAGCTTTCATATACACAGATAACTTCCAAACCCCGGAAACATACTGACAATTGCTAATCAAATATTTTTTGTCGATCCATCACAGGGTATTTAACCCAGGATCTGGGTATGTTAGCTAACATCAATGAGGCTGCTGACTGTGGTAACTCATTTAAACTAACCTTAACCTCGACTTCGCTAGATTCCATTTTGTCGTTGAATCTATATGTCCTTTTAATGGGAACTGTTCTTATAATACAATATTGTAATGTTTGTTAATAAAAGCATTTGTAATAGGGTGTGACAATCAGTCATGTTTGGTATAAAATTGAAAACTTAGCTGCAATCTCTCTTACAATACTTGTACCATTTGCCTTACTACCACCACTACCACTACTAATTCGACGTCAATCATATTTTTAGTATTTTAGAAAAATATATAAATTTAGAATTTTGGGACAATATTAATTCCAAATATATTTTATTGATGACGAAATTATGGTTGTGTTCGTCAATAGGTACAAAATCAAAGATCAGCAAATAAAATCAATTGATAGATACAGAAGAGAAAGGTACTACTGAGCTGTTTGTTTTAGTCTATTTATATAAATTTTATTAAACATGACGGCGAAATTACGAGGAATCAAGATTTGACAGGTAGTCGGTCTGGTGAGGCGTCGTATCGATGGTTGGCGGGAATGTTGAACGCCGCCATTATTGTGGGGTAGTCAACTGCAAGCGCTACCACGTCTGCGACGAATCGCCTTTGTTTCTCATAATTTTTATATTGTGTAATTGTAATTTCTTACGGAAATAATAAACAAATGGCTTATCCTAATAGAGATGGAATATTAACAAAGTAAACGTAGATACGTATAGATTATTTTATTTAATACTATTAAATAAAATAATTGTATTTATATTAATCATCAGATTTGCTTATTCCTACCAAAATCACTTAGAAATTCATTTGTCTTACAAATTTGTAAGCAGATGCAAGCTATCTTAATTAAACTGAGGATAATCTTAACAAACTTAACCTAAAGTTTTTTCAATTCGGTTTATTTTTGGACTTCGAAATAACACCATATATCTCAACATCGTTCATGATTTTATATACTTGACTTTACTTGGGCGATGGTAGTTCTGAAGTGAACATTCCATTCCATTTACTTGGTGGTAAGGCTTTGTGTAAGCCCATGTGGGTAGGTACCACCCATCAGATATTCTACCACCAAGAAGCAATACTTGGCATTGTTGTGTTCCGGTTTGAAGGGTGAGTGAACCAGTGTAACTACGGGCACAAGGGACATAACATCTTAGTTCCCAAGGTTAGTGACGCATTGGCGAAGTAAGGGATGGTTAATATTTCGAACAGCGCCGATGTCTATGGGCGGTGGTGAGCACTTAAGACCATGTGCCCATTTCAAAATGCTCAAGGTTGCACTGTAGTTTTATTAATTTTGTAAGAATCGCAGGAATGATAATCAAATTTTACGTTACTCCTTATTTCATCAGCTATTTGCCAATGAAAGTCCCGTTAAAATCGGTCTAACCGTTTCAGAGATTAGCCTGAACAAACAGACAGAGAGACAAAAATTAAAAAAAAACTGTTATTTTAGTATATATACCGTGTATGTATGTATACATATATGCATTTAGTAAAAAGCGATTATTTTAATATTACAAATTTATTATATGTATAGATAACTACACAAAATATCATGGACATCCTTGCATGAACGTTAAGAAAAACTTTATTATTATCTAGAAAAAAAAAAAACATAATTTTAGTTATGTCCACACTGACCCCTTTATCCATCTCATCATCACATCCATCAGTGTTGCATTCGTCTTCTCGTTCTGGTGAATTCATGCCGTTTGCAAGCTGATCTTATTAATGAAATATGAATAAACAGCGAAACAAGTCATGGAATCGTTGATCTGATTGAGATCAATTTTGTATCAAAACTAAATTTATTATACTTATAATTTTACACAATCAATAATAATAAAAATAAACACATATTCGATTATTAGCCTCATGTTATGCCCATATTATATGAAAAGGGATAGACGAGCATTTCGTTTGCATAAATTAATTAAAGTATTTATAATTACCTTAACTCTTTCACCTATTTTTTTTTTTGAAAGAAGGTTATGAATTAAAACTGAAATATGTTTTTTTTTTATAATTTTAATCTATCTTCAATAGAAATAAAATGTCCCGATACCGGTTTGAGCAAGACATCTAGTTTTAAAACTACATTTGTGTGATTTGCGTGCAATTTATATCGACGGAGCAAATGACTTAGAAGGGTCTTCATTGACATCATGGCATAAGCTTTACCTGATGAAAAAGAACAATTATCATCAGAAATTGAAATAATTGGACCTGTTGTTTAGGCAATTTTATTGAGAAACACTCAATTCCTCTCATGTCTATATTTTTATTGACTCACCAAGAAACATACTGCCAATTGAAATTTTGGACAAATTTCAACAAAAAAAATAAATCAGAGCATATCAAAATTGGCGGTGTTACGTTACATTTTTGAATTCGATTCCCTGAGTTTAGTCTTTGCCACTGTAGATTCTACTTATCGATTCCACAAATATCAATTTCGTACAGCGTTTAGGCGTAATAAACTTGTCCAATAATAATTAATAGTATAATTTCCCAGTAAAGATAATTCTTTACTGGGAAATTATGCTCTTCATATAAAATAATGCCTTTATAAAAATGGTGATAAAGATATAGGTACCTATGCAATTCCTTTTTCCAATACTAAAACCAGTAAAGGCACTGGTGTTGTTGGGTATTTTTGCTGGATCCAACCATCTCTCCGGTATAAATTCTTCAACATCAGGACCCCATATTGAATTCCGATGAACACCATAGAATAACATAAGACAATTATGCCCAGGCTTAAGTGTACAATTCTCTACAAAAAGTGATAAATATATTAATGTTTAATATACATTAAATTAACAGTAACACATAACACTTCTTTTTAAACATATTGATAGTCAAAGAGTAGCGAAAACATAGAAAAGAATTAATCAATGTGAGATACTGACGATGTAGTCCTTTAAATAGTAAATCCGTACGGGCGTCCGTGGACGAAAGCAAGACAACTCTTGCTCATTTTCGACTTCTATGATCTTGCTAAATCATTTTAAACTATCTTAATTCTTATAAACTTATTATAATAAGGTTTTTTATTGCTACTTTTTTCGTTCTGTGCACGTGTGAACAGTATATGTATTAATGACTTTTTATGATTGATGATTTAATATGTGGACCTTTCTGAACTTTGTTTTAATTTAACTCACAGCATTAATTGTAGTATGTTATTTGTAAAACATACGACATACTATTTATCTTTGTTCGAACAATAATGGATGACGTCTACAGCTTGCGATCATGTTCAGATAGAGGCAAGAAATTTGAGACTCGAATGCTTAAATATAAACCAATAGTAATTCAATTTATATTAACGAAGGAATAGTTTCAATGCGTCATTGCCAACGCTATTACAATGAAACTCCTAACGATAACTTAGAAAAGTTTATATATTGCCAGCCAAATTATTGTACACATTTGTAACAATACTAGATTTCGTCCCAATCTGTTTATGTCATTAAATTTAGTAATTAGGAATACCGAGTACTATAAGACTAAGTTCGTTAATCTATAAACTGACACGACAAAAAGTATCATATACTTACTTAACTTTACCTCCTGATCAATATATCTACCAACGAAAGGCGCCATCACGTAATATCTCATAGTCTCTTTAAGAACTGCCTCCAAATACACAAGACGAGACAAATCTTGTTTTTCAACGTCTCTGTCTTTTAACACTTCTCGTAATCTGGAAATTCTCATTTATTTAATCAGCTGTACTTAGTTGGTGATATTGTCAATTAATTTAACTCTCAAGTATTATTTATATATCTTTTGACATTATTATCAGTTAATTTGAATATTCTTAAATACTTACTCTTTGTAGATTCGTTCCTGAACATCAGGGTACGATCCGATCAGCAATAAAGCAAAAACAATAACATTAGCCGATGTATCGTGGCCTGCCATCATAATAGTATTCATTTCATCCCTTATTTCTTGATCTGTTAATGTCCCTTCATCGAGATCCAACATCAGGTCCATAAAAACTTTTACTTTAGGATCTGAATATGATCAAGCAATTAAACAATATACCTTTGACGAAATTCGAAAAATGCAAAGACATGAATTGTGGGAAATGTGCAATTTGGATAATATAGTAAGATAGTGAGGTAAAGTACTTACTTCTACTTATCAGTCAATTGCTTCAAAGCCATACCATAGACAAAAAACTGTAAACGAATATTAACTAAAAGAACACGAACTTACTTATTCTTTCGTATCAGTGTTAATATTTTTAAATTATTTATACACATATATAAACTCTTTACTAAGCAACAAAATTATTGGTTTATTTTTTAATTTAAAAATTGCTTAAATTTTGAATTGGAATGTTGTTTCAGAAATCATAGCACTTACTTGTATCTTTGCGTGTATTAGAAACTTTACTAAGTTTTCGCTGAGCCCTCTTTTTCCTTAGAACCTTAAATATTAGAATTTTTTTTTATAATAGGTAACATTTTTTGAAAGTGAATTGTGAAATAATTCACAATATACAAATAAACTCACAGAATCAGATGTATCGTGTAAAAATTTCATACAAGCATCTTGTTTCTTCTTAAGACTACTAAAATTATACAAAAATTTTGAATGTAGCCAGAAGCTCTGGAATCTTACGATGTTGTTATTAAGATACGATTCAAATGCTTTCACGTAATTTACTGCTTCTTCTTCAGTTATACAGTCATCTAATGCCGTTACTGAAAAATAAAAATGATTAGAATGAATCATTGTATTCAAATAATTCAGTTTTATTTCTATGTTTTTTTCGGTTGCTTCAGATAGCTTTATCTGAATTAAGTCAAAAAGAGATATATCATCAACATTGTAGGGCTTATTTCTTCGTCATAATTAATAGTCCAAAAGATTGGTATTAATTGCTCATGCTTGTATTATATATAGCCAAAGTTAACTTATTATTGGACTAATCAATGGACTTGTAATGTCCAAAAATTTTCGTCTGCCTTCGTAGTATAAAAGAATTTAAATATAACAAAGACTTTATCTTCAAGTATTAAAGACGATAACTTAGTGGATCACAGAAAATTTAAATATAAATGTTACATGAATTTAATATATTGATTTGATTATTTTAATTAGTATCAGGAATTTATAATATTAAATATTGCCTGTGACTATTTGTCTATGTTTCATGAGAACAAAGGAAAAAACTGTGAGGAGACTAGTAAGTGTTAGATGATATTCTACCAAATACATATCCAAAGTCTAGAAATAATTTAGTTCAGCAGTGTGAAAATTACAGGCTATTTTGGCATATGTTGGTAGACGGGCAAATTCCAATGATAAGTGGTCACCACTGTTCATATAAATTGGCGCCGTAATTAATTTTTAACTTACATCACCAATGTGTCACTAATGATTGGAGCTGAGAAGTTATGGGACATTGTGCCTGTAGTTACACTGGCTCACTTACCCAGCAAACCGAAACACAACTAACTATTGCTACTTGGCAGTAGAATATATGATGAGTTTACTTAACCAGATGGGTTTGCCACAGAGCCCTACTACCAAGTTTAATTGACTTTTTTAACATTCGAATTCAATGTCAGATTTATAATAATAAAAAAATTAACTTACAACAAATAGTTTCCATAAAATTCTGCCTTACGTAATGCGAATGATCAAAAGGGCCCTTCCCGTCAACCTGTTTTAATTGCTGCACCATACGTCTGCCTTGTGTATTAAAGATATCCATAAACCCATCAAGTATTTGCTGATTAAATGCTGGACTTATTAGCTTACGGTGTCGCTTCCACGTTGGTACTAAAATTATTATAATGGTCTTAAACACCGTCTTACTGAGGTGTGTGTGTGGTGTTCTTTATATTAATGAAATTTTCAAACAAAAAGTATTGCGTAAGAATAATAGATAACAATATGTCTACGATTAGTGTTACTGTTTGTGATCATACATTTTACTACTATCTGATGTAGTAGTAGTCTTTTGATAACTAAGTAGCAACAGAGTAGTCTCTTCTGAGTTTCGCCTTGTAGACAATTCTACTATCCGCAAGCAAATCGACTCTTAGTGTCTGTAGTAACTCTTATGGTTTTAGTGTTCGAACTATCTATTTTTCATATATTCTTTAAATATTAATTGTGAATTCGTTTAGACGAGCTTATGTGTTTTGGCGTTAGGTTAGGTTAGTCATCACTAACTTCGCCAATGGGACGAGCGTCGTTAGTTTTATTAACGATCGTACCACATTCATTTTGTGTATTAATTTTTGTAATATTGACAAATATTCTTTTATATACCTCGCGAAAATAGCAATCCATCGCCGAGAAGTTCCTTTGTGAAATCGTGGCTAAACTTATCTTTTTCGAAGCATGTGTTTGATAATTTGTATATGTCATCTGGATCAGTTAAAACTGCAAGTATAATAATAATAATAATCTGACAATATTTACATTATCATATATGTCCATATATTAGTATCTGAATAATGAATGAAACTCTCAATACTATAAATAGTTCTTATAGTCTATTCCAACCTCAAGAGCACAAAAGTCAAATAAAAAACATTTGATATCGAATTTACGGGATACCATTGGTCGGGACCTTGATTAATCTATGATATAATGGTAATCTATGATTAATTGCGAAAAATTGGAGTTTCGAACGTTCGATGAAACTATTATCGGAACTTTGGAAGTAAAATTAAAAATATATGTAGTTAAGTTAAACAGTATTGTTTTTTAAATAAATATATACTAATCAAGAATTCGAAGTATTGTTTAATATAGTTGAGATATTAAACAAATCGCATGGTAAATATAAGGTTTCTTTATCTTTATTCCTGCTTCGATTGGAATAGACTTGGGCCAACTTTAGGATTAATCGTAATATTACAAATCTTAATATATTTAAATTTTCATTGAATTGACCAAATTTTAGGAAGAGTTTAAAAGAGTTTATTGATAAAATCCACACTATTTAAGTACTATCATTATTGTGTGCTGTTAAATTACTTTTAAGAAAATAAATATGATTATGGACATTTTTTCGTGTTAATATTATTGACAAGCTTTAAGGTGATTTTAATCATATCTTTAATTTGTATGTACACAGTCTCTATCCAACCTCCTGACTTTATCCCAATTATATTTGGGGTAGGCGTAGTATGTCTTCTTCTTCCATACTTCTCTCTCTGACGTCATCTCACAAGTAACATTCTTTCTAGCCATATCGTCTTTCATACAATCCATCCATCATTTCTTTGATCGTCCCCTTTTTCAATATCCATCCATGTCCATGCTCAAAACCTTTCTCATAACATGGTCCCCCTTCATAACAGGTCCGCATAACTTGCCTAACCATGATAGCCGGTTTCCACATAACTTCTCGGTTACCAGTACCCCTTTCAAATATTGACATATTTAATATATAATGTATAAACACTATCAACTTAGAAATTTGAATTGAACATTTTATAATTATTAACTTTTTTGATTTTTGATTTTTGCTTCGGATGGACCGAAGATTGTGAACAGCCGATACTTTCGGTCAGACATAGTGTCTGACCGAAGGTATCAGAGAGACTATATATTTTTACCGCATACACATACAAGAGATGTAGGATCAGTTAATAATTCGCAACATCGCGAGTCATTTAACAACTACTTACTCATTTTCGTTAATATATATACATATTTTAAAGCTATGATATTTTCTTACTGTAAAATTTGTACGGTCCAGAGTAGAAATATGATACATGGCCCAAATCCATGCATTTGTAACTCATATCCTTGATTTGCTTCCAGAAATCTAAAAATAAAGAAAATACTATCAAATACTAAAAATATTACTAAAAAACAAAAAAATAAATCAATTTATCTCAGTCTTACTCTCCGTGCTTCCCATGAGTTTGTGAGAGTGTCCAATGAATGGCAAAGCGCCTGGCAGCATCGGTGGCTCGTCTGGTAGCCGTCTCGTGTAAAATATCCAGTAAGTCATACATAACGCCAGTAGAATTAATAACCACAGCATGGCGAAAACTATAACATTATAATTAATAATTGACTACGTAAAATGATGGTGATTACTTGGCAATAAAGTTTCGTCCTGGTTACCATTCAGTCATATTTACTACCACCCAACAGCAAAACTTAGTAGGAACCAATGTAACTACATAAACAAGATACTTAACATCTTACATTCCAAGGTCGATGACCAATAAAATAATGATAGTGTTCAGTCGGGTTTGTATAAATTCCGTTTTTTTTATCATGTATAACTTAACTCTGAAACATGTTTAATAACTATAGTAGACAACAGTTACTAAACATCTTATCATCAATGATTTAGCCGACATTGATAATTCATTCCCTACATACTTATATTAATAATAATTAACATTTCTTAACAATGCATTGATTTACGTACTCGTATGTAACGTACGCTAGAAGTCATTACATTTTTTTACATTAACAGCCTGTAAATTTCCCACTCCTGGGCTAAGGCCTCCTCGCCCTTTGAGGGGAAGGTATGGAGGATATTCCACTACGCTCCAATGCGGCTTGGTGGAATATACATGTGGCAGAATTTCGTTGAAATTAGACACATGCAGGTTTCCTCACGATGTTTTCCTTCACCGCCAAGCACGAGATGAATTATAAATACAAATTAAACACATCAAAATTCATTGGTTGCTTGCCTGGGTTTGAACCCGAAATCATCGGTTAAGATGCACGCGTTCTAACCACTGGGCCATCTCGGCTCAGAAGTCCTAGAAGTCATATACAATTACAGTTGACAATTACAAAAGGACGGGTAACGACCCTAACAGTAGTCGCATATGACGTGTAAGATCTGTCATCTCACCTTGGTAACAATAGCATGTTAAGTTATTAAATGTTACATAAATGCTGTTTTTAGGAATTTCGAAACCTATGATAGGTTTCGTTTTGGATTTCATTTTATTGTAAACTGCAAGTCACTCATCTACATTTGACGCCAAAATAATGAAACTATATTTAAAATAAATTTATCATGTAAAATAGTATGTATACATAAATTAAATTAGAATTGGAGTTTGTCAATAACAATTTATTATAATTTTGTTTACGTTTTTCATTTCTTTTTTGTTATACTCTAACCGACAATTAACACATTATTAATAAAACAAATGCTATTGCTATAATATTATTATTTTTGTTATTTTTTGCCTCTGTATGTTTGCCATTTTGTGTACATAATTATTTTTATTTTCTTTTATTTATTTATGTTTTGTAATATATATAACGGGACGCGGTTACTTTGGTTGTTGATTTAGATAATTAATGAATCGAGTAGGTGACAATAATGTTTGATGGCTAATTTACTTTTAAGAGCGGGTCACCCCGAATGGAGTTGTAAGTGTCATGGCAACGCGAGCCGTTATGTTTTGACAAGCGACTCGAATGCGATGGTTGCTTGCAAACCCATTTGCTCTTAATCGAGATGAATTTTTGTAATCCTTTGATATTTGTGGTGTACGATTATTGAGTCAATTGATACAGTGATTAGACGATATTAAATACGTTTTATTTTGTGAATATCTCCATTGCACGCCTACATAGTCTTCCAAATGTCGGTACAATCCCCGAACCCAACTGTTCGGCATCCTGCTCCTCCGACATATATATTTTACAGAATAGTCGCTGTCGATAATTTTTTATTTTAATTCTAATTTACACTTCTTTATTTCATTTGCTTGCATTATCACGTATAGTTTACTTTTAGAAACTGTATCGGTCATTGTTTTGTCTTTGTATTTTGTTTAAATGTGTTGCTTTGTAATGAGTTATGTTGGCCCAAGACGTAAGAACAGAATACGTAAATGCTTAATCAGCTTTGTAGGAAAGTAACATGAATCGTCTCATATCGTGGGAAACATTTTTGATGGAAACATCATGTATTAAAAATAATTTCAATTTATTGTAGCATGAGCTTCTGCTCGGACAATTCATTAGTTTAGTTAATATAAGTTTTAATTTATTTTTTTAATATTTAAAAAAAATCCAGTTCGGGCTCCCGTAAATTTGTTAACTGTTTGATTCCTTAACAAAATAAAAAATAAAATTTACCTTTTGATGACCATATTTTCGCATCCCTATATCTTTCACTCCTTTGGAATCGATGACCCCCACAAACAATTCTAAATGCAGTACAATCTGATACAAATGCAGTACAATCAAATGGAACTTTTTTTGTTTATTATTATTTTAATTAAGTAAGGGACTATTATTTATAAAAAATACGTCAGTCCCAATGTTCTCTTATAATTTACCTTATCTCAAACAACATAATTACAAATTATTTCTTAAAATTACATGATTATTAATTAGCTATATCTTAAATTATATCTTTAGAGAGGCCGCATGTGCGCCAGAGCTATATCATAAATAGTTTTAGCCGATAATGTCCTTGGTACTGTTAGTATACTTTGGAAAACACCGATATCTAATAGATTCATATTTAATTTAGTAATTGCTGCAGCTCTCTCTATTCTTAGCACATTCTGTTCAGATGTGATATAAATCTTCCACTTCGTTGCAATATTCACAATTGGGTGATTCTACTTTTCTCATCAAACAATCAAATTTCTTTGATGGAATGTGCCCAGAACGGCTTCTTAAGCCATTATATACAACTTTGTTAATTCACAATTTTCAAACCATGTTTATGAGGAGACACAATCTGTATAGTTTTATACTATATTCCCTTTTCCTTTGATCTTACATTCATTTTTTCCAGATTTCATAGCATCTACTTCTAACCACTTTTAAATATTCCGAGTAATATGGCCTTACTTCTATGTCTGTGCCAGTTATTGCAGCGTGCTTAGCAATGTTATCCACCTCCTCGTTACCCTTTAGCCATATGAGGGTATCCACTGTAAAGTTAGTGTGATACCTTTCTTTAGAAAATAATAAATTTTGTCCAATATATAATATGCTATAGGAACACCTCTTGAGTCATGGGCGCATATCATGATATGTTGGAGTCCGTTTTTGCTCTCAGAAAAAATCACATATGTTATCATTTAAATCACTTACGTAAGACAATGCCTCCAAAATAGCGATAAGTTCTACAGACATAATGCTAATGATTCTTTATTCTGAAGCCCCGAGAATAACTCCTTCTTGCATCATAGAATGCTGCTCCACATCCTGCCATATTCCATATATACATTTTATTCATTATGCATTTCCTTTAAAATATCCACTTTAAGGTTACATTTTTCATAATAGTTCTTTGATGTAATGATGCTATCTAAATCGGTTTTAATACTTTCCGACGTATTAGTTAGTGTGACGCAAACTTTTAGTGAAAATATGTTTATTAAATTAGAAGAGTAAACATTCATGTCTTTACACTCATTGTAATTGCCAAAGGTTTTCAAGGTTGCCATTAGTAAAGGTGGTTTCCTTCTTCTATAGTATACACTCGATTGAAGACTTAATGTGTTTAAAGTAACAAAGGTTTTAAAATTGGAAATAGCTAAACTTTATAGGCAAAATCTATATGCAAGATGACGACCTCCGTGGTCGAGTAGTGTACACCGGTTTTCATGGGTACGGCACTCCGAGGTCCCGGGTTCGATTCCCGGCTGAGTCGATGTAGAAAAAGTTCATTAGTTTTCTATATTGTCTTGGGTCTGGGTGTATGTGGTACCGTCGTTACTTCTGATTTTCCATAACACAAGTAATTTAGCTATTTACATTGGGATCAGAGTAATGTATGTGATGTTGTCCAATATTTAAAATTAAAAAAAAAATAAAGATATTGTCTCCTTATATGCAAAGATGGTATACATACTTAATTCGCTTTCCATAGTGTGTATGGGAGTGGTCCGTATGAATCCGCCTATGACTCTTAGGGCTCGATTTTGAATTCTATCAGGTTTAGTTATAACTGTTTTAGGCGCATTGTCATAAAAAAAACTAGCATAATCTAATCTACTCCGAATCAGTGAAAAGTATATTTCTCTGAGAAATATTTGATGAACACCCCAATTTGAACCGGACATTATTAATCTTTAAAGAAATTTCACATATTTCATTGATGTGTTTTTCCAAGAAAGTCTAGAATCTAACCTGAAGCCTAAATATTTAAAGCATTTTGAATGTGATAAAGAACTATCATTTATACTGACGGAAATGATCTGATGTATAGACATAGGTCTTTTAGAAGAAAACATTAATTTAGATTTGCTAGGCGATATACCGAGCCGAGATGGCCCAGTGGTTAGAACGCGTGCATCTTAACCGATGATTTCGGGTTCAAACCCAGGCAGGCACCACTGAGTTTTCATGTGCTTAATTTGTGTTTATAATTCATCTTGTGCTCGGCGGTGAAGGAAAACATCGTGAGGAAACCTGCATGTGCCTAATTTCAACGAAATTCTGCCACATGTGTATTCCACCAACCCGCATTGGAGCAGCGTGGTGGAATATGCTCCATACCTTCTCCTCGACGGGAGAGGAGGCCTTAGCCCAGCAGTGGGAAATTTACAGGCTGATTATGTTATGTTTTTATGTAGGCGATATACCCATATTATTGAATAGTTTGACAATTATATTTAACGCAATTGGAATTTTATTTCTATAAACTATTATGACTTTGTTACGTGTGATAAAAACAAAATCATCTGCATTAAAGTTATGTTTAGATATTTTAGACGTTGATATATAAAATAGCAGAGGAGATAGAGGATCACCTTTTTGCAAGTCCAGTATGAGTGAACCGTGTTACCAAATGTTACCCATTACAATCAAGTGGAACTTAAAAAATTAAATTATTGTACACCTAGTTTTCAACTTCACATTTTATTTTATTTATATATATTTAAGGCCTTAATATTAATAATTCTTACGATAATAAAGTTTCTTTTATTTATTATATATCTCTAAAAACATATATAAATCTTACCTTATTTTATAAAATTAGTGATCGAACAAAGTTGCTAAAAATAATCAATATATTAAATAATTCGCACTTCTTCAATGGATGTTTTAAATTAACTGTACTTATTTTAAAACAGTATAATGCGTTTAATGCATTAATTGCAATAAAAGTTATATAAATATTAATCATATTGTAATTGAACATTAAATACAATATAAATTAATAATTAAACATACCTTTGTTCGTGTAGTAATTTAATATAAAGTATTTATATAAAAACCGTTTTTATTTCCTATTAAAAATCCTGTTTCGTTTCATTCGCTGCAATTTTACTTCTCGTTGACAGTTTGTTTTACAATGAAACTATATGTAATATGATTATTGCTTCTGTTAATAGTTTCTTATTGGTTTTACAAAAATATATAATATTTCAAATATTCTACAGCCAAACAGTAACACTTAGAATTGTTGTGTTTCGGTTTTTTTTTCATGGTATATTTTGGCGGGCGAGCAATTGGGCCACCTGATGGTAAGTGGTCACCACCACCCATAGACAATGGCGCTGTAAGAAATATTAACCATTTCTTACATTGTCAATCCAACCAACCTTGGGAACTAAGAAGTAATGTCCATCACCTTTCAAACCGGAAAACAACAATACTAAGTACTGCTGTTTGGCGGTAGAATATCTGATGAATGGGTGGTACCTATCCAGACGGGCTTGCACAAAGCCCTACCAAGAAAGGTTTGGGTTAGCCAGTGTAACGGGTAAAAGGGTCATACCATCATAGCAGTAGGTTGGTGGCACATTGTTGATATGAGAAAGGATTAATATTTCTTACAGTACCAATGTGTATAGGCATCATGAAAACTTGCCGTCAGGCGGTACGCAGTACGCCTACTTGTATGTCGTTGGAAAAAAATAGTATTTGCAATTAATTTTACGAATTTAAATGCGTCAAGCATTATCGCCTTACCTTTACCATAAGGGCCTACAGGGCAAGTGACAAAGGGCTCCATCAGAGGGCACCGAAAGAAACAGGGCTCCATATTTCTAGGACCACGGAATGGGTTAAGAAGGTCATAGCGACATCTTATTAATTATGTAGTAAAATATTATTTTAAAAAAAATGTAATATCGAATTACAGGAAAGTTTAATCAGATGTTCGTTCCACTATTTAGTATCGGATTATTAAACATGTTGCAATTGTTTAAGGTTGTATGAATCGCTTTAAAACGATAAGGTCGTTGTAGCGTAAGTAATAACGATAAAGAACATCTATATTTGTTCATTATATTAAATTTTAGTTTTTAAATAAATTAAAACAGGTGTATTGACATAATGCGCGTTTTACGCCGAAGTATTATCGGGCGATCATATCGACACCCGCGTATTTAGTCGTATGACAACATTTGTGATTTTACAGGAGAGCGATTTTTAACTTTTGTCTTTACATTTCTCAGCCACCAAATACAGTTCGTGATTAATTTTGGAACACAGCATTGATTGTAAGTTAGAGAGTATAAAAAGGCTATTTCATTGAATAAAAAAATCATATTTCAGTAAAAATGGGTAAAAAATAAAAACATACTATTAGCGAGTTAAAATCTCGGTATTTAGAGAAAATATGGTTTTCACGGATGTGTAGTATTTATATAATATTACATGATAGTACCAAAATCTAATATGGGCCAAAAACCATGTTAGGACTTTTTGCGTGGAGGCTGTCGATATCGTGAATGATATTAGCGAAGCGATTTCGACTGTTCACTACTGTAGTTTTAGTTGCCTACTGGTCTTTACATCGTCACCAGACGTGGGGCCGAGTTCTAGACTCAGCCTCGAAGTTTTATGAAATCGTTCTGACGTAGTCAGTGGGATGGGGATTTTTTTTGTTCGTAGCACTGGTTAATTGACGCCACTAGGACTTAATTTCGCCGGCGGAAACACTATGTGTGTGGTTTGTAGTACTTTCCTGACGAAAAGAGTTCTTTACATATGTCATTCTACACTATATATATTCAACAGCAAATATCTTGACAGCGCGATTCAGGAAAGTGGCAATTTCAATCAGCGCCATCTATTGCTATCGGTTTGTAACATACGCAATTATAAATGAAAAAAAAAATGTATATCCTATTCTAATTGAAGGTCAACTAATTTTAAAATATCTGTATTATGATTCATATTTTTTTTTAAATTAATAATGTTAATCACGATGTTACCAAAGATTAGACGATCATAATTTTAATAGAAGCTTGTGAGTTTTAACACGTTCAAGCACCGCTGACTTTTCATGTGCTTATTTTGTTTTTATAATTCATCTCATGTTAGGCGGTAAAGTAAAACGTCGTGAGGAAAAACATCAACAAGTTTTGGATGATTATCTATAACGTGTTAATTTTTTTAACGTACATTTCAAATCAGTGCGAAGATGGAACGAGTAATGAGTTCATCGATTTAATGTAATTATATACATTTTGTACTCATTATTAATTAATTATTTTCGTAATTATTGAAACAAGTCACCTCTTGTGTCATGACAGTTGATTATCAATCAAGTGAATATTAATGTTATGTTGAATATATTTAAAACTAGCCGAAGCTGCTACTTTGCCTGCGTGGAATTTTATGCCAAATATCCTTGTATATCTCGTGCTTGTAATTGCACCGCCTCGCTTACCTTCAAACTGGAACAGGACGATACTATAATAAATTGCTGTTTTACGGTAGAATTTGTTATTAGGGGCCTACCTGGATAGGTTTGTACAAATTTTCATCCTCTATTTACCCTTCGAGGAGTTATTTAAAAATGGCTAAGTCCTTGCTAGGGATTTCGAAAAACTCGGTAAAAACTTCATCAAAATCTGTTCAGTGGCTCAAGCGTGAAAGCGTAACAGACAGACATAGCTATTTTCGCATTTATAATATATACTAATATTTATTTGCTTTTTTATGTTTTATGTATGTTTATTTGCTTTGTTTACTAATAATTATATATATATATTTATATGGTTTTTCCATTAATGTATATTTATTGTGTATTTTATCTTTTTGTAAACGCACTTTAGTATTTCGAAAAAATCTACTGATTTTATTCTATACGAATTATTATTTACCACTCATCGGATATATTGCCGCCAAGAGTTTGAAGGGTGAGTGAACCAGTGTAACTACAGGCACAAGGAACATAACATCTAAGTTTCCAAGGTTGGTGGTGCAATCGCGATGTAAGGAATGATTAATATTTCTTATAGCGCCATTGTGTACGAGCGATGGTGACCACTTACCATCAGGTGGCCCATTTACACCTCCGCTAACGTATATCATAAAAAAACTGGTATGATACTTCGTTGTATAGCTTTGTGCAAGACCGAGTCTGATATTTTAAGTAGCAATATTTAGTGTGGTATTTCGGTTTGATAGGTAAGTGAGGCAAAGTAACTGCAGGTCCAAAGCTCATAACAACTTAGCGACGGCGCATTGGTAAGCATTGCTTAAATATTAAGCTGGTAAAAAGTACGAAACAAGAAGATATTCTTAGCCAAAATCTACCTAGGTCCTATTACTTTTCGTATAATATTTAGACGACATTTGATTTAACACAGATATCGTATGTTCAAATATTTGATTGATTATCAACAAAATGTATGGCAAATTGTGGTAGATAAATCAAATACCCTTTGGTATTTGGGTAAAAAGAACAATGAACAAATACTACTGAGGCTACATCAAGTCATTTCAATTTCTTATTCGCCTCTAATTTCCCACGAATAGTCAACTGGTAAATGTTCCTAATTGTATGAGTTTTGTTTTTACCTTGACTGTGAGATTAGCCTTTACTATCTGTCAGTCTGTGGTGTAGGGCGCGTAGTTAAATATAAGTCATATTAAGCATAATTTAATATGATGTTATTTTATTTCATTACGTTGATAGTGTTTTTATGTTTTTATAAAATATATCGATTCTACAATAAACTTATCAATACATCGACAGTGCCGATGATAAATGACGCTTTTTCTTTATTCAAAAATAAAATTTATAGAATTAATTTGATCGGTGAGTTTTTGATAATTTGTTTTTTTATTAGTATTCCATTTAATATTTTGATCCTCACTCTCCTGATTATTTGAAAGGGAAATTCAAATTTCTTTGTGAAAATCACAATCGTCAACTACGTTCCAAGGATTCTTACCTTCTTTCTGTTCCTACTCACATATCCGGTTTCGTCTCTAATTCCTACTCCGTTCAAGCTGTCCGATTATGGAACAAAGTACCCGAACATATTAGCAAAGCTACCTCTAAATTTACTTTTAAGACTCGTCTACGTGATCACATATTGGCAGATAGCCCCTAGTTCTCATAACTTGTATTACGCACTGTTATTATTACTATGTTATATTATTTATACGTTTTTACTATAGACAATATAGATCAATATTAATTTTGTAGATACTATGTGGCTATGTATGTATATGTTTTTTTGTATAGTTTTATATAAAAGTATGTACATATATTGTTATGTATTGTTAATTAATTATTAATTACCGCATCCGTGGTTTTATGTTTGACCTAAAGGTTGACTGGCAGAGAGTGCCTCCAAGCATTAAGTCCGCCTTTTGTCCCATTAATTTGTGGTGGTCTATAAAGTATTTAAATAAATAAAGGCTTGTTGTCGTTCCCATGCTGAGCATAGGCCCCTTTTTATTTAGAAGAGATGTTTTGGGAGTTTATTCTACTACGCTTCTCCAAGGATAGGTTCCTTGAATATTATATGAGACAATATTTATATTTAAATAAAATTTTGTTATTTCTTATAAGATTATTTGATTAGTTCGTAAATTGTTAATTGTTGTTGCTATCTCTATGACGGTGAAGTGTAGCAGTAGGAGTAGTGAGGTAGAATAATCTCCAAGCCATCTCCACTCAAAACGAGAAGCCCTTAGCCCACCAGTGCGTCGTTTAAAAGTTCTTCCTTTCATATTATACTACAACCATTTTACTTGGTGGTAGGGCTTAGTGCTACCCCAACTGGGTAGGTACCACCCGCTTATTAGATATTCTAGTAGTACTCAGTATTCTTGTGTTCCAGTTTGAAGGGTGAGTGACCCAGTGTAACTACAGCTACTAGGGACGTAACATCTTAGGTTAGTGGCACATTAGAGATCTTCGTTTCTTATAGCGCCATTGTCGGTGGTGTACTTAACATTAGGTGGCCTATTGGCCCATCCACCTACTAATGACATAAAAAAAAGATAAAAATAAAATTCTGAATGACAAGTATATACGTTTTGAAGTTAGAGAATGCAGTTTTTTTGTGCCATCCAATTTCATTTTGCAATAAAATTTATTAAAAAACACCGTACAAATATGTTTTGAAATTCAAATAACAATCAGAGCATGAGATTATGTTTTTACTGTATATGTTATTCATATCGTAATTAAAATTCGAATCTATGAGCTATGGACATGTGTTACGATGTTATCATTTATGACAATATACTTCATGCATTTATAATATACATAAACTAATACATTAATAAATAAGTAAGAAGTTTAATTAATATAAGAAACTTTAACATGAAGGTATGAACTACTTACTTACTAATACTTTAAAAATCATGTACTGTACAATTACTGTAAAAATCATGACCGCGTTTTTCTCTATTTCTTTGTAAATTTGCACCCGGTGCGGGTCGCTAGTACGTAATTAGAAAAACCTTTAAAAAAAAATACATGTACGTCACGAGTCACCCAAGAGAAGTTATAAATTAAACTTTCCGGAATACGGCTAGCGCTGTGGGTTAGAGTGAGAGAGAAGGAGCCTACCTACCGCTGTCGTATGCGTAAGAGAAAGGGAAGCCAGACACTGGCGCCGTAACGCGTTACGTAACGAAACGGTTTACCCACCCATAAGAAATTATCACTTAAAAAATCTTGATTATATCTATATTTAACATTCTATTAACACCTGAGAAATTCACTTATATAATAAATATTTCTCATTGTAATATGTTAATCCTTGTATGAAAACGACGTAGTTATTTATAATTAATTTAGAAGAATTACAATAGTTTATCAAAGTTATATAAAAATAGGTTTTTTTACTGCGACATAGAAGAACCTAATATATATTTGACTTGCAATAATAGCTTATTGTTTAATGAGTTTTTTGTTTCTATTGGAAAAATAACATATTAAAATGATAATTTCAAGGTTTTTGTTCTGATTCCGTAAGTTCTAGCATATATATGTTGTGTATGTATGTGTCATAACATAACATGCAGCAGAATTTGAAAGTTATTCAATACGGGGCCGTCACGATTGCCGGCAAAAGTGAAACATCGAAATTAATGGTTATTGAAATAATTTCCTATTAAATAAAACCAATAAATGAATATGAATTCCATCACATATAAAATTCGAGACTACAAATATTTCGTCGGTGTGATTTTGAAGGTGGCAACACTATACAAAATACAGCGGTGTTAATAATGATAAATTGCGAGGACTTTTCTTGATACGCTCGAAGTACTGTGAATAGGGCGAGAGTATTGTGATCAAATTAATTTACTTGCATAGATTTATAGCTGGATATTATAGTAAGATCTCCGACAGAGGATAATAATACCATCAAGACGCTCCAACAGCTGTTTTACATAAAACAGTAATATAAAGCCTTAATTGTGACCGTGTGAACTCGGTGTAGTTACTATATTAAATTACACTACAATAATAAAAAATCTTTTGTTATGTCCCATCAAGATTAAAACTATTGAAATAAAAAAATCTGTAAACAAATTTTGAATATAAAATAAAATTTTATAATTATTAAGTTTTTTAATTTTCATAAAAAGTATGCCATTCATTATAAATGTTATATACATATATATATATATATATATATAAATGTAGATTACCCGGAATAATAGCGATTCATCGTATTTGTGGTGCATTTACGATGACGGTTTCACTTAGCAGTTGAATGCCGCCATTATGTGTGCATTAACCGTCCACACGACGCTCCGCTAGATTTTGACAGTGACGGCAGTTGTCAAATCTAGTTCCGACGTTATTCAACATATGGCGCTACGCATGCGCCGTCATATATATAACATTTATACTGAATGGCATACTTTTATATATATCATGGTTTTATATTTAGAAGACAATAGTAATTTCAATACAGCTCCACTAAGGTGGCCCTTTAAATTAATTTTGGCCCATCCCTTTCAAAAATAGCTCCATTTACTCACTAACAGCACAGTCTAAAAACTAACAGGATGATGCACAGTTATTTCTTCTCAGGCGAAGGTAAAATGTGGGTTTGTAAAGGATTTTGTATGGAAATTCGTCATTTCTAATATTTGATATTTTATAATAAAATATTGATATCAATATTTATGCTTGTGTTTTTATAATTCATCACCTATTATATGAAATAAAAAAAGCATTATTTTTAACATTTTATAAAAAGAAATACACTTATCATCATGTTTATATTTTGTATCTTTGTTGTAAAATAATCAAGTCAATAAGAGCAGCACAGTAATATTATACAACGCGTGCACAGACAGCTTAAGCAGACGGTGATGATGTCGGCCTGACCGATTTCGGTGATGGCGGCGAATCTCAATAGAGAATAGCTAATTACGCAGGTGCACTCTCTCCTTCACTCTAATAATTAATTTTGACAACACACACACATACACACACAAAACACACACATACACTCCGGATTGATATTTACTAAATTAACCATCTTTTCATTCACCATTCATCGTTTGTTCCATTTGTTCTAGTTGGTCTAATGGTTCGACATAAAGCCGCAGAAGCGATATCGTAGTGCACTTACACTATACACTACAGTATGTCCTGCGTGGTTGGCTGGCCTCCTTTGAGATCCGCTGTGACCGAAATCGGTCAGGACGACATAATCATCATTAATAAAAAAAAATTCTTTAGTAATTATAATAAAAAAATAGTTTTTACTTTCACTCACACCCTCGATGTTAAATCCTTGAGATACACTTCTTTTTTCAAAAAAGTTTTTTTTTTTGTTTCCAGATTTATTCAAACGAATCCAGATAATTGGGGAGCGTACAAATGAAAGCGGTGGAGTCGCTAAGTTCTTCTTTGGCCCCCTGTTGGTACACGGTAATTACAAAATCAACTCCTTGAATCTGGGAATCATTCGAAATTTATTATTGTTGAGTTCTGGTTCGCAGGTAAGTGAACTCGTGTGAATACAGGTACAAGTAACGTAACATCTCACTTCCCAAGGTTCGTGGTGCATAGGCGATGAAAGGATTGATTAATATTTCTTACCGCTATAATGTCATAAGCCCTTGTCTTTTACTAATTCATAGGTTCTCAACGAGAGCGATACCGAATACATGGTAAGATTCTTTATCCCATTCATCTCAGGTTTAGGAGACTGGTGCGCCTCCCTTCAGAAACATGTGCGTTCTGGTCTCTCGCTAAGGCGGTCTTAGGGCATTTCTGTCAGCCCTCTTTTCCATCTCTGCACAGAGACGGTGAGTCATTCGCCCATACAGCGAAGGAGAAAGCTGATCTTTTAGGCTCTCTCTTCGCTGCGAACTCGACTCTGGATGACCGAGGAAAGTCACCACCAACAATCCCGCGGTGTGATACCACGATGCCAGAGGTTACATTCCGGCAAAGTGCAGTTCGTAAAGCACTTCTTTCCTTGGATATTCATAAGTCGAGTTGACCCGACGGCATCCCTCCAATCGTGCTACGGACTTGTGCTCCCGAGTTGGCACCGGTCTTAACGCGTCTTTTCCGGCAATCCTATGCATTCGGCGTCATCCCGAACTCCTGGAAGACTGCTTTGGAGCATCCGATCCCTAAAAAGGGCAACCGCTCAGACCCGTCCAATTATAGGCCTATAGCCATCACCTCCTTGTTCTCCAAGATAATGGAGTCCATTATTAACTGCCAGCTCCTGCGGTACCTAGAGGAGTACCAGCTGATTAGCGACCGCCACTACGGTTTCCGTCGGGGTCGTTCAGCCGGTGATCTTCTAGTTTACCTGACTCATAAATGGGCGGAAGCAGTTGAGAGCAAGGGGGAGGCATTAGCAGCCAGTCTGGACATAGCAAAGGCCTTCGATCGCGTGTGACACAAAGCGCTTCTTTCGAAGCTTCCTTCCTATGGGCTTCCCGGGAAATTATGCAATTGGATTACCAGTTTTTTGGCAGATCGGAGCATCAAGGTCGTTGTCGACGGTGCATGCTCCCACTTAAAATTCGTCAATGCTGGTGTTCCACAAGGCTGCGTTCTATCACCCACTCTGTTTCTTCTGCATATCAATGACTTGTTGCAAATCAGTAACTTTCTCTGCTATGCAGACGACAGCACCGTGGACACCTCATACACCGGCCGTGCTAATATTTCTCGAAAAATGTCGAAGAAAACCGGAACAAACTTGTGTCTGAAATCGAGTCTTCGTTAAACAAAGTTTAGAACTGGGGTCGGCTAAACCTAGTCCATTTCAACGACAAAAAGACGCAAGTTTGCGCGTTAACTGCTAAAAAACACCATTTGTCATATCTCCACAATTCGAGAACATTTCGTTAGCCGCCACAGCTAGTATCGGAATACTTGGCGTCGATATTTCGAGCTTCGTTCAGTTCCGCGGTCAATTGGAATGCAAAGCCAAATTTGCATCAAAAAAGCTCGGTGTGCTCAGCAAGGCAAGACAGTATTTCACGTCGGCCCATCGTCTAAGACAAGGCGCAAATTCGGCCTCACATGAAATACTGCTCTCACCTCTGGGCGGGTGCTCCCCAGCTCCTTCCATTTGACCGTATCCAACGTAGAGCGGCTCGAATTATCGACGATCAAGCCCTTTCCGATCTGCTTGATCCTTTGGCTTTGCGTAGAGATGTTGGATCGCTCTGCATCTTCTACAGAATTTATCACGGGGAATGTTCCGAGGAATTGTTGGGATTAATCCCGGCTGCTGAATTTCACCTTCGGATATCTCGTCAAAATTCAAAATATCACCCACACCACCTAGATGTCCGAAAATACACAACAGTGCGATTTTTAAGACTTTTTCTGCCCCGCACAACCACTCTGTGGAATCGGTGAGCCTCCTGCTCGTTGGCCACCTCTAACATAAAAAAAGGTAAGAGTATTTTTTATTTTGGTTCTCAATAATTACGTGTATATTTAATCAATAAATTTGAACCTAAATATTATGCAAAAGTTTTTTCAAGATCATTCCAATTTGTAATATTCGTTATCATAACAGTTATAAGTGAGTAGGAAAATTCTCAATAAACTGTTATAAACAATTTATAAGTCAAAATTTAACGTAATTATTTGTTACTTATTGTACAAATTATTATTAATATAATTGTATTTTGTTCTGTATTACAGTTGTTACTTCACCAGACGATGCGTCCACTGTTTTATCTAACTGCATGGAGAAAATGTTTGTCTATTCTATGATTGAACCTTACATTGGCTGCGAGCTGTT
This sequence comes from Vanessa tameamea, assembly GCF_037043105.1. NCBI lineage: Eukaryota > Metazoa > Arthropoda > Insecta > Lepidoptera > Nymphalidae > Vanessa > Vanessa tameamea. Next base: position 3,867,443 of record NC_087332.1, on the reverse strand, counting down.
AGCTGCTCCTTGTAAGTAAATCTTAAGGTATTTAATGCTAGGTGCTTCACTGGTGTTTTAGAGGTAGGTCGTCAGATGTGGGGCATAAAACATCACCTATTTCTTGTATAAAATTGGCCTTATTCTTTTCTTGGGGTTCAAGCTTGTTTCTTACCTTTCATCTCATTCGATACATTGGTTTGGCCGTGAAAGAGAAACCGACAGATAGACATGCAAAATTACTTTCTCAATAATATTAGTATTAGTATGATTTTTTGTCAAAAACACCAACACAATTAACTTTATATCTAAAAATTATGTTTCATATTTCGAAGCTAACACAAAAATGTGTTATTATTATGTAATTAATTTAATTTACTTGGTGGTAGGGCTTTGTGCAAGGTACCACCCACTCATCAGATATTCTACCGCCAAACAGCAGTACTTATTATTGTTGTGTTCCGATTTGAAGGGTGAGTGAGCCAGTGTAACTACGTAACATCTTGGTTCCCAAATTTGGTGGCGCATTGGTGATGTAAGGAATAGTTAATATTTCTTACAACACCATTGTCTATGGGTGGTCACCACCACGCAATGTGGCCCATTTGCTAGTCCGCCTACCGACATAAAAAAAAATACTACAGTTTATTTTTAACTTTACCTAACTAGTGTTATCTAATCACTTTGTTTGTGCATGCATTGTGTATTATTATAATCTAGTGTAAAATTTTGGATAATCATTTATTGCTCCGTACTGCCTGTAATCGGTTATGTGTGTCAAATAAATAAATAAATTTATAAGGAATAAAGAATCATATATATGTATTCGATACAGTCTAAAAAGCAATTACATGTTACCATTAAGGTAATGATTGCAAGATTATTTAAAATTTTACAGTTTCTCTTTGGAAGACCAACAGACGTCTTATCAATCATGCTTTCAAACAGAATATATTAGATGGATACACCGATTTGTTTAACAAGCAAGCTGAACGCTTGTCAGTTGCGATGGCCGCGGAAATCAACAAAGAATACGATTTCAGAAAAATAATAACGAGAATTTTATTGGAGACTTCTTTTCGTGAGTAAAACAAGATATTTGATTCATACGGTGATTTTTTTGGTGGAGAATCTACTAAGTTTTGAACCGAATATCGCAGAAGTGTTCATGTATTAAATTGATGAGCATTTTACACCTTAAGTTCATCCGTGTAGAAATACTCTGCAGATTTCCTGCATCGGTCGCAGGAAAGAGGCGTTGAATATACATGGACCATCATAAATAGTTTATTCATAATAAATATCAAAGTTTATTTATTTACAGACACAACTATGGGAATTCGTGTTAATAATAATGGTGTAATTATTGATAATTACGCAAAGGCTATCAGCAGAGTACTAGAAATTTTAGTTGTAAGATTCACGCGACCTTGGCTAATGTTTGATTCTATTTTCTATTGGACTTCTTTAAAGAAGGAACAGGACCAGTGCCTACAACAAATGGGGAATTTATCAGATGAAGTAAGTTAACTATTAATTCACAGACACACACAAACTAAATATCTCATAAATATTTTGATAGAGATTATTTGTTTGGATTTACCTAAAATGTCAAAAACAAAATTATTTGGAAGATCGCGATCTTTTGTCTGACTGACTGTGAGGAGCTTACCAAATCTCAGAGTACTTAAATCCATCTTAATTAAGAGCAAATTGGTGGTTTTCACTATTGTATTACAAAAATGCAAATATGCATTAGGATCAAAGTCTTTAATAATTAAATTAATTAAAAAAGAAGGAAAGGTAGCCGTACAAGATCAAAAATTTAAATAAAATGTAGAGTTACTATTAAGAGCATAGTTTGTCAGCGTGGGAATTTATTTTAGAACACACACATAGGTACTTTCCAATAATGCACTTGCATTGTGCAGTGTATCGTACGCACCCCCTAGACAATTAGTTGCTTGTTTTCGTTGCAACGAATAAATTAAATTTTCATTGCGCGTTCATAACGTAAGATTTATAAAAATACATTTATTTATGAGTAATGTATTAGCTATAAGGATGTCACTCGCAAACACAATTATAAATTATTTGTTAGCATAGGGTGCGGTCAGAGTGCATTAAGATGCCTCATATACATTATGATTTTTATTGATTCTACTGCTCTCCTCTAACTAAATAATTATTTTCTGGATATTTTAAGGTTGGTAGGTATAACGAATTAGGGCGTTAAGACACATTAAATAATCACTTACTTAAATTTTATAAATAAAAATAATGGAGGTAAATATTAATCAGTTTTTTTTTAATTAACTAAAGACATAAATCTTCTTGGTTAAACGAGTCAATTAAAATTATTTTATATTACACAAAAATCAGGGGGGCGGCCCGCTGACGGTATCTGGTCATGAAAGGTACTAACTAAGTATAGCATCAGTACAAAATGGAATGTATATCAACCGTTTTTGCTTAGCACTATGCACTATTTTAATTAAGCATTTAAATAATAAGGTTTAAGCAGACGAACTAAACGACATGAGTTTGGGTATGAGTTGGCGTTTGTTTTAAATTTCGTATTAAGAGAAAAAAATAAGCAGGATAGTGCAAAAATTACATTACATTCAGGTTCATTCGGGTATTCACTATGTTCATCCTTATAATTTTGTACTTTTAATTCGACATTAGGGGAAAATAGTTACCCTTCGTACACTTTTCCGATTTTATTTTTTTACGATGTGATTAATTGTCGTATTTACCTAGTTTATGTGCTTAAGTGTAACAAATATATTATAGTTTGTTACAAAAAAGTCCAAAATTCTAATGACAAAAGGTTAAAGGGTTATAGGCTTTTTTCTACAGAAAATAATTGTACGAATGTACCCCACGTATTGGTATGGTAGGGGTACGTTCGTACAGTAAATGCGGTAAATTCGTACGCCATGGGGTAGATTCATACAGGGTAATTAAAAAATCAATTAAAATCGTTCAATTTTTATTAATTATTACAAAAATATTTATTTATCAAAGAACTAACTTAATAATATGTGACTTGACTAATAGTCGATAAATCTTGAAAAGTAAAAATTAACAATTGCATCCCACGACACTCGCGCCCCACCCTTATGCTAACTTGTCTATGTGTGCGTAGACGATTCGCGAAATTATAAGACTCGGCTCGAAATAAAAACTGACGTGCTCCCACCTTGAGATCTGGGGAGGGACTGAAAATTTATTGACAGCGATGTCGAATAATAAGTCAAAACCGTCAAATGATTTTCTCCATACTAAAAAGTATGGACGACGAATGCCAAAAAGTAAGCAATATTTAAATAAAAATTACTATAATATTATGTGATATAATAGAAATTTAACACGGTGAACTTATTATTTACACTTTTGTGTCCCCATTTAACCAAAAATACATGTATAAACTAGCAGCTAAATAGCTTAAAAAACGTTAATAGAAAAGGTCGATTTCAGTGTTTGGAGTGATGTTGACGATGAATTTACTGAGTTATTTATACAAATTTTATAAATATCATGCGGTGAAACTTGAGATCTATCTATTAAGATATTGAATGTTTTTTTTCATCCATAATCAATGCTCCAGTTTTAAGATATTTCGAAAACAGTAAGCGCTATTTAGGCGTTCCGCAAGGACTGTCCTCTTAAGTTACGCAAAAGTCTGTGGAGAAGAAATCAAATAAAATAGTATCCATTAAGCTAATTTTTTCCGTGGGTTTCTATTTATATTTTATTCAAATTTTTAGTTAATTAAATTGCGGAAATCAAAGCATATTATGAGACTCAAGAATAAAGAAAAAAACTTCGAAGAAGGTAATTATAACTTTTTATTATCATTGAATAAAACACTACGATTATTAAATTAAATAAAAAACATCCCGTTTTATCACTGTTATTAATAATTCCATAATTTTTATTTTATTTTACAATTCAATAATAATGCACATGTGTATCAATTCTGGACATCTGCTAGAATAACTTTCAGTTGATTCAAGCTTTGCCATAATTCTTCACAATTTAGTATACAGATTCTAATTACATTTCTTTAAAAATACTCATACAAATTCATTATAATATTCAAATGTGTATCACATATAAAGATGTATATAAATGCTTACATTAGTAGTACAGTGTTTACATTACAGAAAACAGAATAAAGAACAGTTTAGATATTTTGATCGAGCGTACCGTGACTGAAGAAAATCAAATACTAACGGATCATCAAATAAGACTAATTATTGACAATATCCTAACCGCTGGTTTTGACACTATGTCATCACAAGTATTAATGATTCTCATCAATATAGGAAGCCATCCTGATGTTCAAAAGAAAATTTATGAAGAGTGAGTAGACATTCCAAATATTTCATATCTATTAATTAATACGGTCATTTTGAGTGCGTCAGTCTTACTTTTAACTATACTATTTCCATTTCTTTGTTTTCTCGATGACGGTTCTAATTTGATAGTTGTAGTCTTGTGACCAAATAAGTAATGATATCGATCGCATATATTTATTATATTTTCAACAAAGACAAATACATTAAAAACAAAAAATTGTGAGAAGAACCCAAAATATTACAGCGTCGGATTGGGAAATTTATGTGGCATGGGTAAACGTCATATTTTTATAAAATAATGCATATATAATGTAAAAAAGACGCTCGTTCAAGTTTTCACTACAAACTAAACTAAAATCACTTTGGAATATTAATTCGACAGGTGAAACCGTAATTTCTATTGCAAAGTTCAAAATTTTATAGAATACAATAGACACTAATAAATTAATTGGATAGTGATAAACTATTACAGATTACCTTATTTTTATGGTTATTGGCTTACAGAGTGTAATATAATTTATCTTAAATAAGAATGATCAACATTAAGGCCTTGTCTATGTATACAAATAAGAAATAGTTACTGTCCTCTGAGTAAAACATTAACCAGCCCTACTATCACCTGTGAAGGCAATATGGCGAGGTGTTATAATTTTAATCAAGACTTTTGCGCTTCTTCTCCAATTTTTATGGTTATTGAGAAATATTGGGCCAAGATGTAATCCTTAAATACACCCGCAACCAAATAATTTATTATCAATTTTATATGTAAATAACTGTTGTAGCATTATTGCTTTGTTGTACATATTTGCAAATCGTTCCAGACTTTCATTATCCGGGAGGCGCTTATCTAAAGCTTAGCACCTTGTATTTGCGCACCCTGGGTTAGACGGGCCTGCTAATTATTAAACAATTTATTACTTTACAGACTAATCAGTGTTATGGGTGATGAGGACAGGCCTATATCTAAAACTGATTTAGGAAGACTTACCTTTTTGGATGCAGTTTTAAAAGAGTCGATTCGTTTGTATCCGATTGCACCGGTGGTAGCTAGGACATCTACCACCGATGTACAACTGAGTGAGTATGTTTGATGCACAGATCAGTTAATGTTCAAAGATAGATAGATAAGATATTGATGGATTCTGATAAAACACACATTGTTGTCTGTGGCACCAAATTAACCCTTTGAAACAAATTATAAAGTAACTTGTAGCATTATTATGTTGTGATCTTCGTGGTAATTATCTGTATTTAATATATTTAATTATAAGGAATCCAAGGGTATAAAAAATAAGATTTTAGTATTTCAAGAATGGTATAAAAAATAAGATTTTAGTTGATAGTGTTACCCGATTTCGACAGAACAGAACATTTACCAGAATATGTCGTTTATGTGTCGTTAACATTAATTTAACTATTAACAGTAAAATTAAGAAATAAAATTTTGTATATCATTGAGCTTAACAATGAGTTGGAATTTAATAATTATTATTAATATATTGATTGATTAATATTAATACAATATTAATTGGTATAGTCCTTACTATCCGAGATTTCTATATCTTTGTTATTTTTAAAAAGTAATGCTTCAATAATATGTGAAAAAATCTTATAATTTTATCGAAAATATTTCAGATAATTACATATTGCCCGCCAATTGTCACATACTAGTTCATATTTGGGCCGCGAACAGAAATAAAAACTTTTGGGGACCTGATGCTGAGGACTTCCGACCCGAACGTTGGTTTGATGGCTCTGTACCATCTCAACCAGTTTCCCATGCTAGTTTTTCATTGGGACGAAGGAATTGTATTGGTAAGCATTATAAGCTAATATTTCAAATCAAATCAAATGTATTACTATAAAGTAAGTAAATTTTACCATAAAGCGTTTTTGAATAGTCAATATTTAAAAATTACCACCGTTTCGGTAAGCATCCCCTAATGAAATGAAATGGCAAGGAACTCGCATAGTTGCTCTTTACAAATAAACAGATTTGCAACGATGTTGTACACAATAATTGAACACGATTTTCACGCAAAAATGATTTTCTATTGACCGCTTCAGCCATGACTGGCATTCTAAAGAGAGTCTAACCAACTCAACAGCACATATCCCACTGAGTTATTATATTAAGATTTTGACTTTTACTTCAATATAAGCCTGTGCACAAATACAAGAGTTCGTACCATCAACTGCCAGGTGAAGAGATGAGCCGACACAATGCTTTTAAGACACATGACTATTAACATATATTTCCCTTTCATCAGGCAAATTATATGGGTTGACGTTTATGAAGATAATTGTGGCACGTATCGTCAAAAAGTTTACGATCACCGCTGACGAAAACAAACTTGAACTCGAGTTTGCGATCATGTTAAAACCATCCCGTGGGCATTTGATAAAAATTGAGCCAAGATAAAAAATTGAAGAATCAACATTGGAAGTAGAAGACGCTAAAACATTTCTGAACAACATAATAAACGAATAAATACAGAATATGGACTTATGAATATCATCAGAAAATTTTATTATATACGTGTTATGCATTTCGCTCACGAAGTAAGTTATAGTATTAAATAGGATTATGGAATAGAATATTCTTTATTGTACACCAAAAGAGCAAAAAACACAGTTGTATGTACAAAAGGCGATCTCATTGCTAATAGAGAGATCTCTTCTAGACGACCTTTTGATAAAAGATATGAGATTAATAAAGCCAAGGTAGACAAAAAGGCCCGTAGGCTCGTAAATGATGGTCGATCTGTTTCATCTTTTTATTTGAAACGCCCAGGGTGCATAACAGAACATATATTTAATAAGGTTACAAAACAAGGTTGCGACGTGTTTGTTATGTAGCTAGGCGTCGAGGTGGGTTCAGTTTCTTGTACTCAATGTGACGAGAGTGTGGTTAATATGGGGTTTTGTCTTCATGCTACTTGCTATAATTTGCTAGGTGGATCTTTGTTTGGTAAAGGGGACGGTAACGGACGTAGAGTATATATCTAGTCCTTGTGAGTTATGGTTTTAACAGTCTAAATCAAACCAATTTTATATATAATAATAGTTTATATATTTAAGTAACAGATATTTAATTATATAACAATTACATTTTCCTAACATTCACCACCAAGTTTTTTTATTTGTTCCGCCTTTCGATTGCAATATGATATCCCGACACAGGTTTCAGCATGACGTCTATCTTCACTTCTAATTTCGTATGATCACCTCTAAGTCTGTAGTGTCGGAATAAATGCGCCAGTGACGTCTTCAAGGACATAATAGCGTACCATTTTCCTAGAAAAAAAAACTTTAATACAATATTGTATATGATATCGCGTAATATTAGGCTTTTGGAACAGTAGTGACGTCATTTAGCGGCTGCTGAACCTTACATTTACGTATTTCATGCGATTTTCTAATATCTCAGCTTTATTGTGCACTCCTAAGAGTTTATGATTAATGTATCTTTATTTATAATACAACACTGTTACACTTAAATACTTAAATCCACTTTAATTTTACTTCCAAAATTCCGATAAGAGTTTCGTAGACGTTCAAAAAAATTTTTTTTCGTAAAATCCATAGTGAATTAATCACGCCTTCGACCAATGATATTGCGTCAATTTGCTGTCAAAAGCCACTATTCTGGGAAACCTGTTGTCTGCTGGTCTAGTGACTGGCTTAAAATGCCGCAGATACTTTGGTTATTGGGCTCAAACGCTGGACTGGCAATTTTTGGTAAAAAATAAACCTTAATACCGGCCAAGAGTTCGCAGTGCTCACATTCTCGTGGCCGCTTGCCATTACGTAGAAAAAACGCACTTAAAGCCTTTGGTCCAGCATACGAATTCGACAATGGCGGTTTACCGTCCTATTGGATTATGACACGCAGTATAATACCTATGTACTCTGCAATTGCTAGTTTCGCTTATAAGTAGACAACATCATTGAATTCGCCGGAAGACATCATCGTACACAACTAAAACGACAAAGCTTTAGTGCATATACTGAACACTTGTATTTTATATCAATATTATATGATATATACGATACATTTAATATCGTTTTAATAATATTTCTATAAAACTACCTATACAGCTTCTTTTTCCCAATCCAAATCCAGCAAACGCATTTGGACATTTCGGCAACGTAGCAGGGTCTAGCCATCTCTCAGGCTTGAATTTTTCGGCATCTGGCCCCCACATGGGGTGCCTATGCACGCCATAGATAAACATACAGCAAGTACGACCTCCAGTCAAGGTGCAGTTTCCTGTTACATAAAATGTGCTTTATTAAAGTCAAAGTGTATTTGAATTAATTATACAACTAGATACTACAAATATTACCAATAGGGAATAGCTTACATTGCAACCCTGGATATCGCGCTAGTTTGCCTATGTGGGGATATCCATCTTCTGGCTCTGGTCTGAGTATTGTGTGATGCATATTTTTATATCGTTCATAGAAACAAAAAATTCGACCACGTCGTCGTTTTCATTATTCCTACCTCCGTAATTTTGTATAATGATATAAAATTAGAGATATAGTTATAAATTATTCAGGTTGATGAGACACAATATTTTTATGGTACTTTATTAAGAATGAACATTCCATAAAGTAGGTAGTAAAGAATCTACTGCTAGTATATATGACCACTATCTGTTACCCGCGGCTTCGCTCGCGTAGAATATGAATATATTTACAAATTAACTTAAAATATTACGTTAATGTAAGACCTCTTGTATACCATATTGGTGTGTATTTCAGCCCTTGGGGTAGAATATCCAGAAACACTTAAATACGTATCTACTCATTTTTAATCGGTAGCCAAAAATGTAAGTTTCCTGCTTCTAACATCAAAAATGATGAACTTCCAAACTATCGTATATACGAAATGGCACCCCTATTTCCCTCCTTAAGCGTAAAATATCCAGAATCGCTTAAATACGTGTCAACACATTTTTAATCGGTATCCCAAAAATAAAATTTCATGCTCTAACTTCAAAATGACGGACTTCCAGACTTACCTATATAAGAAATACCAACCCCTATTAAGCCCCCTAGAGGTAGAACATCTAGAAACACTTAAATACGTATTTAATCATTTTTAATCAGTATCCCAAAAATAAAGTCTCATGTTTATAACTTAAAATAACGGATTTCCATAAAACTTTCAACCCTTATTTCACCCCCTTTGAGGTAGAATATCAAAATACGCTTAAATTCGTATTTACTCAGTTTCAATCAACATCCCAAAAATAAAGTTTTATGGATTTAACTTAAAAAATGACTGACTACCATAAAAACTTTCAACCCTTATTTTATCCCCTTAGTGGTAGATTATCTAGAAACACTTAAATACGTATCTAGTAATTTTTAATCAGTATTCCAAAAAATAAAGTTTCATGTTTCTCACTTAAAAAATTACGGACTTTCATACATACCTCATCAATACTTTTATCCCTTATTTCTCCCCCTTAGGAGTAGAATATGCAGACACGCTTAAATATTTGAGTACTCATTTTTAATCAGTATCTTAAAAATAAAGAATTATGATTCCGACTTAAAAAAATACGGACTTCCATACAAATGTTAAACCCCTATTTCATCCCTTTAGGGGTAGAATTTCCAAAAATGCCTCTTTAGGGAATTTTGGAATATCCTTGGGTGTCATGATGTGTTAGTTTATAAGTGTACAGTCTAAAATATACTATTTATTTATTATTATTTTTTAGATACAAATATATAAGTAAATCACACAATATTTACCTTTTGATAATATAATTTTGTTGGGTATTGGAATTTCATAATGACAATAATTATACTTACGCAGTTTAACATCTCTGTCCAAATGTCTAGCTATCACAGGAACTATTGGGTAAATACGTATCGTTTCTTTTAGTACAGCCTCCAAATAACATAGCTGCGAGAGATCATGCTTTGTTACGTCTCTGTCGTCGTCCCCAAAAACATCTTGTAATCTGAAGCATAAAATATAATGCAATGTAAAAGAGTATTTACCGAGTCTCTGTCAGTAATTTCCAAATAATATCTGATCTACGCACTCGTAAGTACATTGAATTAACTCTGTACACTTATGACTAAAAAGCAAAATTGTTGAGTGTCTAAAGTACAGCTTTTCATTAACTAGTAATAATAATTGGGGAAGTATACATTACTACTCTTATACGTACTCTTCAAAAATTCTTTCTTGAACCTTAGGATAAGAGCCGACCAGTAACATACTGTACATGAGAACACTAGCGGAGGTATCATGGCCGCTTACAATTATCGTGTCCATGTGTTCTCTTATCTCACGGTCGTTGAAGGCTCCTTTCTCTATCGATAGTTCGAGGAGGATATCCATGAAAGATTTGAATTTAGGACCTGGAATGTGCCAATGTAATTGAAATTATTTTAACTTTATCGTCTGCCAACTAATACCTCAAGTTGCTTTGGGAATATAAAGATAATTTTAAAGTATTTTAGCTGATAATCTCAAACGTAAAATAATCGACATATTCAATAGATCAATATTTTAGTTTTTACTTTTATCTCATTGTATACCAGTGGCCTACTTACCCCACCACCTACCTATACTTAAAAAAATCTACACAGCGAAAAGCGGAGTTAAGTCCATAACTGAAATGGCAAGAAAAACCTTTTTTTTTAATAATGAGACTAACCTTGTGTTGGTTCCTCATTATTATTTCTATTTTTTAAATAATCAGCCTTTCGTTTTTGCAGGACCTGTTGAATTAAAACACTCCACATTATAATTTTTTTATTCGATACATATTTTACTAATGTACGTACATAACGTCGATATTTTTGAGATATATCTTTAAATTCAAAATTGGAGAGCTATAAGCTACTTTGTGTTACGTTTGTGTGAAACCCAAATAGCTTTTTGCCGTTTTTTGACACCTCATTATTCGATTCTTTCGAATGAATGTATCTTATATTTTTGTTAGCTATAAATAACAGTTGAGCTTCGACCAATGAGCGATCACTAGTACTAACTAATATAAAATAAATACATAAATCACTAAATGAAAATCTAGCTTCGCTCGGGTAAAATAAATAAATCATAACAAAAACGGTTTATCATTTATTCATAATTTATTGTGGCTAAGTATCCATCGAGTTTATAGTAGCACTGCACAAAAATATTATTGGTTCACACTTACGGGTAAACGTCAAACATGGCCGTCCGTTAAACTTCGTATTATTTAATTTTATGGATTTAATATCGACATATCTCCATTATACGAATTTTGCGGATTATGTTGTCGCTTAAAAAAACATTTTTTTTTAACCATCTACAATATTGTGGGTAGATTTCGATTGGGTCTATCGTAGACCTGTGTAGAAATTATTAATATATATATAGGTAGGTAGGTATATATATATATATTATGTTACTAACCGTATACGATAAGTTGTGTAAGATTTTCAAATATTCGTCTTGTTTCTTTTTCAAAGATGACCAACTGTATATGAAATGGCTGTGTAGCCAGACCTTCTGGAACCTGTCCACGATTAGATTGAACATCTGTTCTGTGGCCATCACGTATTTACTATTCAGCACGTTTTTATCAGTGAAATCTACTCCTAAAGCGGTCACTGAAAATTAAAAACAATTTTCAAGCGAGACTTCTCTAATCACCAAAGTAAGTAATGTCCTTGCACGAAGATCCACGAATTTTGTGATCTTTATATATATTATTTATAGGATAAAAGACAATAGACCATATTAAGTGGTTAGTTTCACGTAGTCACTTTCATTTGCCCTGGTAACATTCACCACTTATCCCTTGCAGAGTCAAACAATGAGCCTAAGATTTTATATGTTTGATGCTTTATGACGCTAGCTCACTTCATTCTGGGCTCGTAAAGTGTTGTTTTTTGGGGTTGAAATATCTAACGAGTGAAAGGTACCAAATAAGCTATCTCTATTCTTACAAAGATAACCAAACTCAGTTAACCGTTTTTACGTGATTGTGTCATAATATTAATATAATTATAATATTAGTAATTAAAAGCTATGAAATAACATACGACATATGGTTTCCAGAGCGTTGTGTCTCGTGTAGATCCAGTGGTCGAAAGACCCCTTTCCAACTTCGACTTCTAAATCTTTCACGAGTCGACGAGATTGTTTGTTGAATACACCCAAATAACTGTCAAGAACGATCTGACTGAAAGCTGGATTTAGTAGTTTGCGATGAACTTTCCATATTGATACTGGAATATGATAAAAGATAATATTTATCTGTACTATTTATACAGTATATTTATGATAGGACGAGCAAATGAACCACCTGCTGGTAAGTGGTCACGGAACACAACAATACTGAGTACTGCTGTTTGGCGGAAGAATATCTGATGAGTGAGTTCTGTGTTACCCAAACGGAGTAACATTTTTGAATATTGGTATTTTACGAAATATTTTAAAAATATTGTTGAAACCTTTTATTTTTTTAATATGAATTATAGATTAGAAAATAAATTGAACCAACAATTATGTTAATTTAAATATTTGATTGGTTTTCTTATAAAATAATTGTATAAAGTCTACATTAAATCTAGATCTATCACACTTATACTCATGAAAGCGCGCCCCTACAGGTTAAATAAATATCGTGCATTACTATGTGTGAGTGACGCTTGTTACAATGTGTCTTAGTGTGCGTGAAGCGTCTTTAGAGTAAGGACGGCAAAAAAATACAAATTAGAATGTATATCTTAAGTTTATTTTATTAAATAAACAACTTTAACATAGAGCGGCGCGCCTTGAATAAATAGATCTATAACTATTTATCAAAAACTTTTTTTTTATTATTAATATAAATTAAGTTTAAGCCAAAATTGAATTTGAAAAATCAAGAAGACTCTCACCCGTTCCAGTTACCAAGCCCTCTCCAATCCAAGGTTTTGCAAAATCATAGAAACCATCCTTTTGTAAGCAGGTATTGGCTACCGTTAAAAAGTCATCTGGGTCTGTTATTACTGAAATTCAAAATGCGTATTTTTAACCGTCAATCTAGAAAGTTAACAGCAATATGCATACGTCCTACTGATAGGTTAAATCATCCTCTCTGGAGCGACTAGCGGTTCAAATACGAGTTTGTGTGTATACGACACAGATTTTCATCCAAAACATGCGGGTTTCCTCACGTCGTTTCCTTATCCGTCGGATACGAGATAAATAATAAACACAAAGGAAGCACATAAAAACTCGGTACTTATACGTGTTTGAACTCAGATTGTTTAGTTTTATCTAGAATTTGTTTCAATTGAACATGATAATTGAATGTGTTATTTAGTATTCAGTAGCGTTCGATAACTTGCACACAAATGTTACCAAATATAAATACTACAATAGCGCCTTTGAATTACTAATAGCAAATACGCGTATATATGAAATTTACTTTATTCAAATAATCTCTTACAAATTCATTTGACTATCATCTTACCAGATTAAATTTAAGATAATACTGATTTGGGATGCAGATTCTAAATTTTTTTGTGACTTTAGCGCTGATTTTGAAATACATATATATCATATCATAGCTATTAGGAATATGCATTAGTAAATGTACGTGGTATTATCTTGGTATTAATAACTTCTTTCAATATATGCGTACAGAGTATTAACACATTTATTGTGTTTAAATTTAGACCCTTTGTATGACGTTAACAGTCTTCCTTTACGGAACCAGTTGAAATCATTTATTTATTTTACAAAATTCACAACATATCGACAATGTTTTAAACGTCGTTCTTAAACCAGTTACGATTTAATTATTTGTTCTTTCATTTTTAGACGATTTAAAAGATCACTTACCGTATACGGTCCTTGGTCCAATATAAGTAGTAATTGCTCTTCCAACATTCAGACTTATATGGGATAATTCTTTAAAGTACGCCCACAACTCTGAATTAGTGAATTTTATTAATAAATATCAAAGGATAATTTTAGTATAAAATCGAGGATTATTTAGTATAAAATCGATTCCAAATCATATGCATTTAATATGAAGTAAAGCAAGCAAATATTGAAGCAAATATTGACGTTGGTGAATAGATTTTAACCGCGAGGGCTTTTCTTGAAGGATAGTAATTTCAGATTTTATAGTGAGTAATTGGTGCACTACCAATGGTTTTTTTTGCCGAGGCATGAAGTCTTACTTGGTGCTTAGGTTTTGCTTGGGGAGATCACCCACTTAGCACATATTCTACCACCAAGCAGCAATGCTTAGAATTGTTGTGTTCCTTCGAAGATACTCACTAGTGCTGTCTCCGATCAACAAATGCGCGTGACCAATCACGGGTAGAGCCCCAGGCATTGCTGGTGGTTCATTTTTATTATTATTCCTCAGGTACCACGCCCACAGACCGAACACCACGCAAATTAAAATCACCACCATCAACATAGTTCACCTTAAAATGTAAAAAAATGATTCTCATTATTGTAATAATTATGAATTTTAATGGTAAATTTTAGTTTCTTCAGCTCACCCCTATATTCCTTTAATCTAGAGTAGTACAATAATCTGTCTAATCTATTTCTGTTTCATTTTATTCTCCTTAATAAACTTACTCAGTGATAGGGGTTTGTAAAAGTATCAGAAAGTAATCAGATATTACCGCCAAACAGCAATACTTTGTATTTTGATTTGAAGGGTGAGTGAGCCAGTGAAGCCACAGGCACAAGGGACGTAACATATAAGTTCACAAGGTTGGTGGCGCACTGGTATTTCTTACAGCGCCAATTGCGATGGTGACCATTTAACATCAGGTGGGCCATATGCCCGTCTGTCTACCAATACAAAAAATAGGTTTTTTGGGATTTTCTAGTATGAAATTCCGTGTAGCTTATATTATATAATTATTTAAAGTATATCAATAGTGTGTTATGTTCATATCACTTTATGACAGACATTTGAATCTAGCAACAAATACATTATAAATAAATATTATTGTGTTACTTTGTGTTGGGATTTCAAGAAAAAGGCGGTATCTGTTTTTCCTTTATAATCTATTTCTATTTTCTAAATGTCATTTGTTCTTTATATGATCAAATAGAAGCTAAACCAAGCTTGCTCCGTGCATATTTCATCAAAGTCGATTCAGTGATTTGGCCGTGAAAGCGTGACAGACAGGGACAGGGACAGTATTACTTTCATCCATATGGCCCTTTACAGCATATGATTTAAATGAATATTTTCGAAGATATTACAGATTTAAAAATTGCGGAACGTAGCGTTTGCGGTGGTATCGGCCGGCCGGGGCGGCGGGAGCGTGCTATAGGCGCGTCGGAGGCCGCTGTTCTCCTTGTAGCACTTTGAATTTAGCAGCGATCGGACGCGGTTATTATCGGAGCTCTCTAGCGAGGGATATAACAATCCATACTTCCATACAAATATTATAAATACGAAAGTAACTCTGTCTGTTTGTCTGTCTGTCTCGCTTTCACGCCAAAACTACTGAACCGATTTCAATGAAATTTGGTACACAAATAGTCTAGAGCCTGAGAAAGGACATAGGCTACTTTTTTATATTTTAGACTGTACACTTATAAAATAACATATCACGACACCCACTCAGGAGAGAATTTTGGATATTCTACCTCTAATGGGTGAAATAGGGGTTGAACGTTCGTATGGATTTTTTTAAGTTAGAAACATAAAACTTTATTTTTGGTGTACTGATTAAAAATAAGTAAATACGTATTTAAGTGTTTTTTGATATTCTACCACTAAGGGGGTGAAATAAGGTTTGAAAGGTTTTATGGAAGTCGTCATTTTTTAAGCTAAAAATATGAAACTTTATTTTTGGGATACTGATTAAAAATGATTATACAGGCTTATTGGTAATTCGACGTATTCCCGTTAGGAGGTGATAGGGGTGATTATTTGCGATTATTTTAACCCCCATATGCATAATGTAAAAGTGAACCGTTTTTGAGTTATAACGTTTTTTAGATTTTTTTAAAATAACTCAAAAATGCAACTTCAAAAATTTATTTAAAAAAGTATCAATTATAATCTATTTTTTTCTTCTCACATCACATAAATGACTCAGACCCCAATGTAAGTAGCTAAAGCACTTGTGTTATGGAAAATCAGAAGTAACGATAATACCACAAACACCCAGATCCAAGGCAACATAGAAAACTAATGAACTTTTTCTACGTTGACTCGGCCGGCAATCGAACCCGGGACCTCGGAGTGGCGTACCGTTGAAAACCGGTGTACACACTACTCGACCACGGATGTCGTAATATTATGTCAAACTTTTCGAAATTAGATTTTTATTAAAATACTTTAAATAAAAAAAATTAACCTCGTAAATACACAGTATATGTTTTCACTTCACTAATAAATCGAGGGCAGTTCGAGTAATGATATAACACAGGATCCGAGCCTATTCGGGCGAAGCTCTTTATACTAGGGTTAACACTGACCTTCTCTTTGACCCTCATTACATTTCATATTGTACTTCAAAAGGTAGTGAGCCAGTGTACGAAGAAAATTATTATATATGTTGCAATTGTTTGTTGTTGTGAGAAAGGTTTTGAGAACGGATGTGGATGGATATAGAGGTAGGGGACGACCCAAGAAACGATAGATGGATTGTGCGAAAGACGATATGGTTAGACAAAATGTTACTTGTGAAATGACGTCCGACAGAGAAGTATGGAAGGAGAAGACATGTTGCGCGGACCCCAAGTAAAATTGGGATAAGGTCAAGAGGATGATGATGTTGCAATTGTTTAAGATTTTACAGGTATGAATCGTTTTTAAACGATAAGGTAATTGTAGCGTAAGTAAGAACGATAAGAAATTCTATATTTGTATATGACGCAGGGCCAGGTGCTTTACGCAGTTTAGTTCGTCGAATCATCCGTTGGCCTTGTCCAGGGGAGAATACAACGGGGTCTTCGATTGATGCTATCGATGATTCGAGGTATGCTTTTGCGTATCGCTCGATGGCTTCAACATGCTGCACATCTATGGTCGGGTTCGGTGTGCACTGCGTTTCTAGGAAATCTGCAAAGATCTCCGCTCGGTCCTCGGCACGGTAACGGGGGGTACAGTCACTGGCCATGAGAGAGGTCTAATCGGGGGGGGGGGCTTCCCGGAGAGTCGGCGGCAAAGGCGGTGGATACCGTTCCAGTCTTCGCCAGTCTTGGTGGTGGGATATGAGGTGGTCATCCATTACATCGATTGCCGATGCGGCGGGCAAGCCGCGGGTGACTGAAATGTCGATGGCGTCTGGCACGTGGTCTGCGCGGTACGGGTAGTGCGTCGGGACCTCTGGTCCGAGAACATTGTAGCCGTGGCGGTCTGCATCATCCAGGAGGCGTCTGCCATCCGGACTCACGGTACTTGAATTCCACGCCGTGTGTTTCGCGTTAAAGTCTCCAGCTATAACCGTGGGCAGCGGCGAGGCCAATAGAGTGCGGACGTCAGCTACTGCGAGTCGGTTATTCGGAGGTTTATAGAAGGCAAACACGCGAAAGGGCTGGCGATCGATGCAGATCTCCACACCCAGGGCGTACGACGACTGCAGTTGTGGTACTGGGAGCAGTTGATGGATGATCTTTCGACGGACCAAGACGGCTAAACCCCGATAAGCAGTCCCGGTCGGCGAAGTCTGGTCGTCCCGGTAGACATGATATCCGGAAACCTTCAACTTGTCTACTGGTCTAAGGTGGGTCTCGCTGATCAGGCCGATGTCCACTCGACGCAGGGCAAGCAGGATCTTAAATGGACTTTTTGTGACGAAAGCCCGTCGGCATTCCAGAATGCAATACGGAGCTCACCCAGTACAGAGCTCCATTATGCATTTCAGGATCAGCGGGATTGGGTCACGTTGCTCCTGGATGGCCACCAGAACCTGGTTAAGGATACCGATGATACTAGTCAGTCTTGGGTCCAGAGGAGCCACCCGCTTCGCCTTCGTCCCCGTAACAGGGGCAGCGAACACGGTGGGCCTGGACGGTAGGTTAGGCGGCACTGATGACGCCATCGTAGTTTCTCTTGAGGTTGGAGGCGCTGGAGGAGGCACAGCCTCAGGCCGTGCATCTTGCCGAGTGCGCTTGGCGCGCTTGCGACGGCGCTTTTTACTCGTTTGCTGCTGTGGCTGGTTGGCGACAGCCATGAGCGAGCCGGGCGTGTTGGTCTCTGCAGGAGCAGTGGCTGAGGAAGCGCGCGCATCTGTGGTGCGTGCAGCGGTTCCCACTCGACGGTTCTTCGCTTCCTTGTGGTAAATTGGGCAAGAGGAGTTATTTGCTGTATGCGCGCCGCCACAGTTGGCGCATGTCGGGGTTTCCTCTAAGGGGCGCTGGCAGTCCCTGGCCGCATGATTCTCCCCACAGCGCACACAGGCAATAGGCCTATAGCAGTTGATCGAAGAATGCCGGAACTACTGACAGCGGTTGCATTGCGCGGGTCCCTTATGGCCGTGCCGGGTCATGCTTCGATGCTGATCCCGGGCATGCATAGAAGCTCATTCATTTCGTATATGCCCGGGATGAGGTCCGGTGTCCGTTGCAGCTGAGCAAACAGAAGGCAGCCTGGTCTGCCAGGTCGCGCGGGGATCGTCCGCACGTATTCCGGGACATAGCCAAGGTCGCGGAGTTCTGCCTCGACCAGCGCTGGTGTTAGCCGGTAGGCCGCGTATTGCTACCTTGATGCTCCTCTCTACCGGGAGCGAGTAGCAGAACCAGGAGATTCCGACGGTACTCTCCAGCTGGGTCAGGTATCGTTGGATTAACCGGGATTCCTGGTCCGACTTAGGGATAAAATGGAAGCCTTTTCCGAACGGACGTCCGTTTGGTGAGTGTCCGAGCAGCTTCTTTAACTCCCAGAAGTGTGTTAGCCAATCTGGCAGTACTTCTACTATAAGCGATGGATAGCGACTGAACGTCTTCGGCTCGTTTGAGCCGCTCGCAGCAGCATAGTTGGTCGCGGTAGCGGCCGTGGTTGCAGTTTTGGTAGCCAGGGCGGGTGTGTTGCTCGCCGGGGACGCGGACGCGGTCGCAGCCGCGTATGTCATTCCGGATCTAGCCGCGTTCATCTCCACCGGAGATTCTAGAGACAGGAGCGGCATGGTGGGCGGTGCCGCTGGCGACTTCTGCCTTAATACATTTGGGAGAGAGGGGAAACGCCCCACTGCGATTGGCGGCGGGGTGGGAAATCGTGAGGTGCGTGCAGGATTTGGTGTTGTCTGCAGAGACACCGCCGGCTTCGGCGCGGAAGAAGTTGAGGTCACACTGTGCGTTGCGTTCGAAGAGACCATCTCCGTTGAGGGCGCAGAGAAGAGCGTGAGTGGGCTGACGGCGAAGGATTCCTCACCAGCACCCGATGAGGAGCCCTCTTGCGCGGAGTCCGGGGTTTTCTTGCGTCCGCGGACGGTGAAGGTGGCTTCGCCGGTAGCTATTATAGCGTCCAGCCCAACTTCAGCCGCGGCGACGGACCGACTAAAACCCTGCGGCGCAGTGGTCGAGGGTGGGTCGCACGTCGCTGCGGTAGCGGTGGCTGTATCGTCGACGGCATGGTAATCGCAAATATGCAATTGAAGGGGGGTCACACAAACACTAAGTGCAAGTCAGGGAGCAGCGGTGTCGACACACGCCAACAACCCGCCAGTTCGGTCCCCGAGGCTCGCCGCTGGTGGCGGACTGGGGTCAAAACGAGAGGGAGAAGCGTGTTAATCAGAATGTCGCTACTGGACGCAATTAGATACGGTAGACAGTCGCACACGAAAACCGTATACTACTACACTAAGCCCGAGCGTCGGTGCATTCAAGTGCACTCGACGAGCTGAGCTGTGCGAGGAGTTCCAACACATACGAAGATACCGAACCTATCAAAATAGAAATCCAGACAACGACGATGACATCCTAAAGAAAAAAAAGGAACCCTTATCTTATATCATTCTATACAATATATACTCAATAGGGAATGTCGCTACAGGCACAGACAGCGCGATTCAGGAAAGCGACGATTTCAGCGCCATCTATTGCTATCGGGTTGTAACATACGCAATTATACAATATGAAAAATATATATCAATTTATAGCCTATTCCAATCGAAGGACTACAAACATTAAATTTAGAAATTCGATGTAATTCCAATATAAAATATCTGTATTGTCTTTCATTCAATATTTTACCTTAAAATATTAATCACGATTTTAATAACGATTAGAACATTAGAGTTTTAATAGAAGCTTGTGAGTTTTAATTCGGTCAAGCACCGCTGATTTTCATGTGCTTATTTTGTTTTTATAATTCATCTCGTGTTAGGCGGTAAAGGAAGGGCGTGTGAGCTTAGGAGATCATTGTCCAGCATATCAAAATTAAATGTAAGTTCTGTTAGCATGAAGAAGAGTTCTATAGTTCCTGATAGTTTTTAGAAATAGTTCTGACGTTTTTACGGTGAAAGTCGTCGAAAAAAATAGAAGGAACGTTAAAAGTCGAGAAAAACCATTTTACTCGTTTGAAAACATTTTTAAAAGCAAGAACTCTTTTGTTGCTGATAAATTATTTTTATAAATATAATTTAGAACTCGTTATGAATCTAGAACAAACGCTTTTCTGCCAGCAGATCATGGTAAAAAAGTTAAATTAACGGAAAAATATAAATCAATGGGTTAAAATTATAATTATCGCTAAAGGCTAAAGCTCTCTCGTTTCTCAGAGATTGGTATCAGAACTGCAACATAGGACTCGCTCCAAGTGCAGAAATCATACCCATCTTGTATATGAACGATCCTGGTAGAGCTGTTAAATTAACGGAGAAATATAAATCAATGGATTAAAATTATAATTATCGCTAATGGGTAGATTTGTATCAGACCTGTAACATAGAAATTGTTTCGAGTCCATCACTCATTTTTTAGAGTCTGACTCATGTCGATGTCTAAAAGTCATGAGGCATGATCAAAATTAGAATCGATTAATATTTTTTTTTTAAATCGACTTTTCAACAGCTCTACCATGATCTACTGACTCTAAAATGTTTTTTTTTTAACGTTCATATCAAATCAATGCGAAGACGGGACGAGTAATGAGTTCATAAATGTAATGTGTTTATGTTTTTGTAATAAATTGTGTACTCATAATATTGATTAATTCAAAGTCACCTCTAGTGTCACGAAAATTGATTATTAATTAAGTGAATATTAATTACATTAATATTAAATATATTTGAAAATAGCTTCTACTTCACCCGCGTGGTATTTTATTACAAATATCCTTGTTCGTGCTTGGTGGTAGGATCTCCTACTCATCATATATTCTACCGCCAAGCAGCAATACTTAGTAGTAACGGCAGGCACTGTTGCCCCTAAGAGGTTCTCGCCAATGCAAACACGCAGTTAAAAAACTAACATAATCTCGCTCGTGCTTGTAATTGCACCGCCTCTCTCACGAAATTTGAATTTGAATTAATTATACAAATAGTTAAAACAGTAAATAGGGAATAGCTTAATTAATTAATTTATTTATTTATTTGACAACACCAACAAGTAGTACAACAAAAATACACAGTAAACCAAAAATATCATAGTCATCATAATAAGTAAATGGGTAATTGTCTACTTTTTTACAGGTGTTCTAAGATTACTTAAAAATTGAAATATTTGTCAACGTTGTAAAAAGCTAATTGATAAAATAAAACATTATAAAATTAATAAAAATAAAGAGACAATAGGAAAACTGTTAAAAAAAATTAAATTAAGCAAAATTATCAATTGTGAGTTTAAATACAATGTTAGAATTTGTAAAATATCTATCATAATGAAAATATAATGTTTGAATTATACATAGGAATATTAATTATCAGTTTGTATGTAACATCTTAAACCCAAGATAACCATTAATATAGGATAAACCAGGATAAACCGTTATAGCAGATCCATCTGTTCATTGTTGTTTCATTCTGTTCATTGTTGTTTCATTCTGGATCTGTTGCAGCACGGAATCTGTAGCCACTTGGACGTGCTCAACCAGTCGGTCGGTTTCGGCATTACCGCTATGGGACCTATAAAGGCACGCGTAGATTCGCGGATGGTCGTCGCAGTCTACACGGAGCCAGATAATCGATAGGTCCTGCCCTTCAAGGCTGCCGAGGCGTCGAGGGCAGATATCATCTCTGACATAAACGCAAACCCCAGCTCGTGGTACAAAGGAATGTTCCAATTTGTACCCGGGGTAAGAAAGAAATGTCGTCTCGGAAGGAGAGGATATCTGGGTCTCGGTAAGAAAGAGCAAGGCCGGCTTCGCCGTCTCAAGGTGAAAGTGAACGGCGTTTTAGTTGGAGTTGAGTCCCCTTATGTTGCAGAAGTCCACAGTGTGGGTGGTAGGGGTTGCCTTATGATGCCTGCTCCGCTTGCCCCGAACAGTGGCGAGCGCAAAATTGCCCCCCCCAGAATTCGGAGGGCAGCCTGGGCATCCCTGCTCAGGTGGTGTACGTCCTGAGCATGGATGCCCAGAGAGGGATTCTCCACCG
Source organism: Vanessa tameamea (assembly GCF_037043105.1). Lineage (NCBI taxonomy): Eukaryota > Metazoa > Arthropoda > Insecta > Lepidoptera > Nymphalidae > Vanessa > Vanessa tameamea. The sequence continues at coordinate 3,844,566 of NC_087332.1, read as the reverse complement.
CAGTCGCTGATGGTACCCTCCTGGGGTAATGAAACCAAATTCTGCACAACCATTATGTTTTGTGGGGGAAGGGGATCGGGCCTCCGGGACTCTCACATACCAGACGAACCGCGGTAGCATAGCTACCACTTTACGCCGATTTTGATATCGCGTTTTTTATACATTTTATCACTTTGGTACTTATACCGTCAAAGCCTACATTACAGTTAGAATCGAGTTGGTAATTATATTTAAAATTTCTATTTCAGTGCATGGTTCAATAGATGACATCTTGGAATTTAGGGCTTTACTTGATGTGGGTAAAATCAGTGCGTTATTACCGTAGAATTGTTTAGGTATTTTAGCTGCTAACAGTTCGCCTATAGTTGAAAAATACTTATTAAAAATATTGCATATCTGATAAGGGTCTGTTATTTCAGTAGAATCTACTAGCAGATTTGGAGGTACAAACGTTTGTCTTATTTTATTGTTGGCTAAAGTATTCATCAAATCCCACATTGCCTTTGGGTTTTTACTGTATATTGTAATTTTTTACTTGAATCCTTTTTTTACGAAAATTTTCCTTTAACGCGTCATCATCCGATTTTTTATTAAGTGCATTACTATGTGTGAGTGACGCTTGTTACAATATGTCTTAGTGTGCGTGAGGCGACTTAGAGTAAGGACAATAAAAAAATAAAAATTAGTACAGTTAGAATTTATAATTAAGTTTAAACCAAAAATGAATTAGGGAAATCAAGAAAACTCACCCTTTCCAGTTACCAAGCCCTCTCCAATCCAAGGTTTTGCAAAATCATAGAAACCATCCTTTTGTAAGCAGGTATTGGAAGCCGTTAAAAAATCATCTGGGTCTGTTATTACTGAAATTCAAAAAGCGTTCTAACCGTCAATCTAGAAAGTTAACAGCAATATGCATACGTCCTACTGATAGGTTAAATCATCCTCTCTGGAGCGACTAGCGGTTCAAATACGAGTTTGTGTGTATACGACACAGATTTGCATCCAAAACTCAGATTGTTTAGTTTTATCTAGAATTTGTTTTAATTGAACATGATAATTGAATGTATTATTTAGTATTCAGTAGCGTTCGATAACTTGCACACAAATGTTACCAAATATAAATACTACAATAAAACATAACATAACATAATCAGCCTGTAAATTTCCCACTGCTGGGCTAAGGCCTCCTCTCCCGTTGAGGAGAAGGTATGGAGCATATTCCACCACGCTACTCCAATGCGGGTTGGTGGAATACACATGTGGCAGAATTTCGTTGAAATTAGACACATGCAGGTTTCCTCACGATGTTTTCCTTCACCGCCGAGCACGAGATGAATTATAAACAAATTAAGCACATGTAAATTCAGTGGTGCCTGCCTGGGTTTGAACCCGAAATCATCGGTTAAGATAAATACTACAATAGCGCCTTTGAATTACTAATAGCAAATACGCGTATATATGAAATTTACTTTATTCAAATAATCTCTCACAAACTCATTTGACTATCATCTTACCAGATTAAATTTAATATCTAATCGTCAATATTTGAAGCAAATATTTGAATCTAGCAACAAATATATATAAATAAATATTATTGTGTTACTTTGTGTTGGGATTTCAAGAAAAAGGCGGTATCTGTTTTTCCTTTATAATTTTCTTCTATTTTCTTAACGTCATTTGTTCTTTATATGATCAAATAGAAGCTAAACCAAGCTTGCTCCGTGCATATTTCATCAAAGTCGATTCAGTGATTTGGTCGTGAAAGCGTGACAGACAGGGACAGGGACAGTATTACTTTCGCATTTATAATATTAGTATAGATGGATCAACAACGCTTGATATTTTTTGTATTTAAACTAAATATATTTAATATATTGTCATATATGAAATACAATATCTTTACATAGTATAAAACAAAGTCGCTTTCTCTGTCCCTGTGTATGTATTGTATGCTTAAATCTTTAAAACTACGCAACGGCTTTTGATGCGGTTTTTTTAATAGATAGAGTGATTCGAGAGGAAGTTTTTGTATATAATACATAGAAAATATAGTTAAGTAACACTGATAATTTTAAAAGTTTCTAATGTGATGTCGTAAATATATACATTATTTGCGCTTACATTGTAAACGCTGGCTGAACCCTACTAGATAGATCAAAATAATGTACTACAGAATTGTACATCTCAAAAATGTCTACAAAAAAGTTCGCGATGGTATATGTCTATCTCTTAAAGATAACCCACAAAAAAAAATTTTTTATTGTTTACTTTTTATGAGAAAAAATGGCTTATTTTCGAAGCAATTTTAAGCAATATACCATTAATCCTTATCCAATTAGGTACCTTAAAATAGTTATGCATTCGATATAGATCAATATGGCCCTTTACAGCATGTAATTTAAATGAATATTTTCGAAGATATTACAGTTTTAAAACGCAGGGACATAGCGGTTTGTATTTATGAGTGAAAACTGTGTACGTTGTACCTATTTGTTATCACTACATAGTATAAAAAAAAATTGCTTCTCGCTGACTGTCTTTTCCTGTCTATGCTTAAATCTTTAAAACTATGCAACGGATTTTGATGAGGTTTTTTTAATAGATAGAGTGATTTAAAGAAAATGATGTTGTATGTATAATACGTGGACAAATATAGTAGATAAACACTGATAATTTTAGAGGTTTCTAATATGATATCGTAAAAGACACATTGCAAACGCTGGCTGAACACTATGAGACAGATCAAAATAATTTATTACAGAATTGTACAACTCAAAAATGTCTACAAAAAAGTCCGCGATGGTATGTGTCTATCTGTAAGTGATAACCCACAATAACATTTTTTTGTCATTTATTTTTTACCACAAATATTGGCTAATTTTCGAAGCGATTTTAACCCATACAGCATTAATCCTTATCCAATGAAATACCTTAAATACATTGTTGATTTAATATTGATCCTTTACAGCATATGATTTAAATGAATATTTTCGAAGATATTACAGATTTAAAAATTGCGGAACGTAGCGTTTGCGGTGGTATCGGCCGGCCGGGGCGCCGGGAGCGTGCTATAGGCGCGTCGGAGGCCGCTGTTCTCCCTGTAGCACTTTGAATTTAGCAGCGATCGGACTGTACACTTATAAAATAACATCACGACACACACTCAGGAGGGAATTTTGGATATTCTACCTCTAAATGGGTGAAATAGGGGTTGAACGTTCGTATGAAATTTTTTAAGTTAGAAACATTAAACTTTATTTTTGGGATACTGATTAAAAATGATTATACAGGCTTATTGGTAATTCGACGTATTCCCGTTAGGAGGTGATAGGGGTGATTATTTGCGATTATTTTAACCCCCATATGCATAATGTAAAAGTGAACCATTTTTGAGTTATAACGATTTTTTATATTTTTTCAAAATAAGTCAAAAATGCAACTTCATAAATTTATTTAAAAAAAGTATCAATTATAATCAATTTGTTTCTTCTCACATCACATAAATGACTCCGACCCCAATGTAAGTAGCTAAAGCACTTGTGTTATGGAAAATCAGAAGTAACGATAATACCACAAACACCCAGATCCAAGGCAACATAGAAAACTATTGAACTTTTTCTACGTTGACTCGGCCGGGAATCGAACCCGGGATCTCGGAGTGGCGTACAGATGAAAACCGGTGTACACACTACTCGACCACGGATGTCGTAATATCATGTCGAACTTTTCGAAATTAGGTTTTTATTAAAATACTTTAAATAAAAAAAAAAAATCTCGTAAATACACAGTATATGTTTTCACTTCACTAACAAATCGAGGGCAGTTCGAGTAATGATATAACACAAGAGCCGAGCCTATTCGGGCGAAGCTGTTTATACTAGGGTTAACATTGACCTCCTCTTTGACCCTCATTACATTTCATATTGTACTTCAAAAGGTAGTGAGCCAGTGTACGAAGAAAATTATTATATATGTTGCAATTGTTTGTTGTTGTGAGAAAGGTTTTGAGAACGGATGTGGATGGATATAGAGGTAGGGGACGACCCAAGAAACGATAGATGGATTGTGCGAAAGACGATATGGTTAGAAAAAATGTTACTTGTGAGATGACGTCCGACAGAGAAGTATGGAAAAAGAAGACATGTTGCGCGGACCCCAAGTAAAATTGGGATAAGGTCAGGAGGATGATGATGTTGCAATTGTTTAAGATTTTACAGGTATGAATCGTTTTTAAACGATAAGGTAATTGTAGCGTAAGTAAGAACAATAAGAAATTCTAGATTTGTATATTACATTTAGTTTTTTTAATAAAAGATTTATTTGACGTAATATGTGTTTACGCCGAAGTATTTCAGCGGATCATATGGTGAATGAAATTCGGAAAGTGATTTAAGCTGTTCACTACTATAGTTTTGGTTGATCTAGACACGCGGTAGCCTGTCAGCCAAGTTCAAGTAACAGAACTGGCGAGCAGCACCGTGTGTAATGTTACACGAACCATTTGGAGCCACTTTTGACCTCCTCATAACTCAAAAACTATTTGACATAAACGTGTCAAATTTGCCTCATATATTGAAACTCGCGAGATACATACGTGTTTCAAATTTTATAAACGCATCTCAAACGGTTATTTAGATTTTAACGTCTAAAAATCGTCATTTTTATCACTGACTGACCTGTAGATCAAAACTATAACCTACTTCCAGGTGACCTAGAAAGTTGAAATTTGGTATGCAGGCAGGTAATTAGGCCAATACAAAGGAAAAAATCTGAAACTGGATTTTTTTTATCTTTTTATTATAATTTTTCATTTTATTGAGTCTATTAAAAACACTTATATACTTAGTTCTTGTAATAACTATAAAAATATTATGTAAGAACCAGTAATCAAAATTTATGGTAGCCGGTCTTAACGTGGATTTTAAGGTCTTTACATGAATATAAAACGAATTGAATTGAACCACCCTTAATTTTTTTAAATCCGTTTCCGTTATTTCCGTTTTAGTACTTATGAGTATAGTCGACTTTCGTATTTATTACGTTATTAACTAGCATTTAGCGCACATCAATGATCCAAAATCATTATACTTTAAAAAAAAATAATAATAGGCATTTCGGTACATATACAATAATAGGCATAGCGGTATAGGAGCGTTGCGAACCTTGACGCGGACGTGTCCGAGCGAGTGGCAACCGCGCTCATAAGAATTATTCCAATGCCTTCCGATGGAAGCTGCCTAGTCTATTTGATTGCAGATTCTTTGTTTGAGTATACTAGAATACAACAAAAAAATAGATTTCGTGAGACTGAAGTAGAATATGTATATAGTAACTGGGTTGGTTTAAGTATGTACTCTAGCGCTACAAACGGGGATCCTTATTGCTTGGAAGAATAGTATCGAGCAAGCATGCTGATGTCAGCAAAGGACTGGGGTGAATGGGTCCAATGGAAAAATAGAGAAGGTACATTGGGACGTAAAATAACAATTCAATTTAAACATAATTTAATTTGCGAACTAGAAGTCAAAACTAAGTTTCAGATATTAAGTAATGAATATGTTCAAAAGAAACAATTCTCTATTTGCTTAGCATATTCTACTACTATCCACAAATCACAAGGCCTTCGCCTTGACAGTGCTCTTCTCGACATAGGCTCCTCTATATTTAGTTACGCAGGAGCAGGCTTACGTTAACTAGCCAAGACAGACCTTAGGCAACAATACATTATCCTAAGTTATAAGAAGAAATGATATTTTATGTATTTATAAATAAATTTCAGGAAGGACCATTGAACTTGGCACCCATTTAGATCTCACTTCTTTTGTCGTTGAAGTCAACAACCAATGTATATATCATAATATTGGACTTGGCTCTCATTTTTACATTTATGTTTTTGATGGGATATAAAATATCTGTATTGTCTTTCATTCAATATTTTACATTAAAATATTAATCAGGATGTTAATAACGATTAGAACATTAGAATTTTAATGGAAGCTTGTGAGTTTTAATTCGGTCAAGCACCGCTGATTTTCATGTGCTTATTTTGTTTTTATAATTCATCTCGTGTTAGGCGGTAAAGGAAGGGCGTGTGAGCTTAGCAGACCATTGTCCAGCAGATCAAAATTAAATGTAAGTTCTGTTAGCATGCAGAAGAGTTCTATAGTTCCTGATAGTTTTTAGAAATAGTTCTGACGTTTTTACGGTGAAAGTCGTCGAAAAATTAGAAGGAACGATAAGAGTCGAGAAAAACCATTATACTATAATTTAGAACTCGTTATGAGTCTAGACCAAACGCTTTTCTGTCAGCAGATCATGGTAAAAGAGTTAAATCAACGGAAAAATATAAATCTATGGGTTAAAATTATAATTATCGCTAAAGAGCTCTCTCGTTTTCACAGATTTGTATCAGACCTGTAACATAGAAATTGTTTCGAGTCCATCACTCATTTTTTAGATCATCATCACTCATGTCGATGTCTAAAATTCATGAGGCATGATCAAAATTAGAATCGATTAATATTTTTTTTTTAAATCGACTTTTCAACAGCTCTGCCATGATCTACTGGCTCTAAAATGTTTTTTTTTAACGTTCATATCAAATCAATGCGAAGACGGGACGAGTAATGAGTTCATAAATGTAATGTGTTTATGTATTTGTAATAAATTGTGTACTCATAATATTGATTAATTCAAAGTCACCTCTAGTGTCACGACAATTGATTATTAATAAAGTGAATATTAATTACATTAATATTAAATATATTTAAAAATAGCTTCTACTTCACCCGCGTGGTATTTTATTACAAATATCCTTGTTCGTGCTTGGTGGTAGGATCTCCTACTCATCATATATTCTACCGCCAAGCAGCAATACTTAGTAGTAACGGCGGCAGGCACGTTTGCCCCTAAGAGGTTCTCGCCAATGCAAACACGCAGTTAAAAAACTAACATAATCTCGCTCATGCTTGTAATTGCACCGCCTCGCTTACCTTCAAACTGGAACACAACAATACTGTAATAAAATGCTGTGTCGCGGTAGAATTTGTTATTAGTGGCCTGCCTAAATAGGTTTTTACAAACTTTCAACTCCTATTTATACTTCGAGGTTTTATTAAAAAATTGCTAAGTTCTTCCTTAGGATTTCGACATACTCGGTAAAAACAATCAAAATCGGTTCAGTGATTTAACCGTTAAAGCGTAACAGACAGGCACAAGAGATATACCTGCTTAGCCAAGGTCGGTGGTGCATTGGCGACAATCTGCATTGTAGCAGCGTTGTGGAATATCCTCCAAACCTTCTCCTCAAAGGGAGAGGAAGCCTTAGCCCAGCATTTAACACAAGAATTTCACTTACAAAACAAAGTTACGTGGTGATTGTCATTGTAGCTTTGAAAGGGGTTCAGTTTCTTGTATTGAATGTGGAGAGATTTGCGATGATATGACTTTTTGTCTTTGCTATAGTTGCTATAATTAAAATAACTTGCTATAATTTGCTAGGTGGATCTTTGTACGGTAAAGATGGTAACAGACGTAGAATATTTATCTAGTCCTTGTGAGTTAGATTTTAAGGTTCTAAATCAAACCCATTTGATATACAATAATAGTTTCTATATTTAAGTAACAGATATTTAATTATATAACAATTACATTTTCCTAACATTCACCACCAAGTTTTTTATTTGTTCCTCCTTTCAATTGTAATATGATATCCCGACACAGGTTTCAGCATGACGTCAATCTTCACTTCTAATTTCGTATGATCACCTCTAAGTCTGTAGTGTCGGAATAAATGCGCCAGCGAAGTCTTCATGGACATAAAAGCGTACGATTTTCCTGAAAAAAAAAACCCTATAATATTATATGTGATATCGCGTAACATTAGGCTTTCGGAACACTGGTGACGTCATAGCGTGTAATAGAAACATGACGGATACGACAATACATATAATACAGTCTCCTTTTAACGTCCGTCATATAGCATCGCCTACGTGATGTTGCTACATTGCTATTCTAGGAAACCTACTGTCTGTTGGTCTACCGACTTGCTTAGAATGCCGCAAATCCTGTGGTTCTTGGGCTCAAACGCAGAACTAGGCGTTTTTCGGGTGAAAAAACCATAGTAACGGCCAAGAGTATAAGTTGGCGGTGCTTACGTTCTCGTGCCGTGGCGGATTTACCCTCCTATTGGATGATGCGAATGAGAAAATATGAAGTGCATCTAATTTTGCAAGCAAACTTGCGTACCATAATAATCCTGTGCAATTGCTAGTTTCACTAATGAGTAAAGGTAGACATGATTGTACATAAGTAGAACGCCAACACTTTAGTGCAAATATTGAACACCTTTATATATTATATGATATATACGACATAGGCATTTAATACGTTTTAATAATATTTCTAGAAAACTACCTATACATATTCTTCTTCCCATTCCAAATCCAGCAAACGCAGTTGGACATTCCGGCAACGTAGCAGGGTCTAGCCATCTCTCAGGCTTGAATTCTTCGGCATCTGGCCCCCACATGGGGTGCCTATGTACCCCATAGACAAACATGAAGCAAGTACGACCTCCAGTCAAGGTGCAGTTCCCTGTTAAATAAAATGTGCTTTATTAAAGTTAAATTAAATTTGAATTAATTATACAAATAGTTAAAACAGTAAATAGGGAATAGCTTAATTATTCGATTATACTTACGTAGTTTAACATCTCTATCCAAACGTCTAGCTATCACAGGAACTATTGGGTAAATACGCATCGTTTCTTTTAGTACAGCCTCCAAATAACATAGCTGCGAGAGATCATACTTCGTTACGTCTCTGTCGTCGTCCCCAAAAACATCGTGTAATCTGAAGCAACGTAAACCATTGTGATATTAGAAAATATCGATGATTAAAAAATTGGAATGATTTATTTTTTCTTGATTTTTATATAGGTTAATATGAAAATCAAATGATAGAAAAGATATTTGTAAATAACTAATGTAAAAGAGTATTTACTGAGTCTCTGTCAGTAATTTCCAAATAATATCTGATCTACGCACTCGTAAGCACGTTGAATTAACTCTGTACACTTATGACTAAAAAGCAAAATTATTGGGTGTCTAAAGCTGTACGCCAGGTCATTAACTAGTAATAAAAATAGGGGATGTAATGTACGTACTCTTCAAAAATTCTTTCTTGAACCTTAGGATAAGAGCCGACCAGTAACATACTGTACATGAGAACACTAGCGGAGGTATCATGGCCGCCTACAATCATCGTGTCCACGTGTTCTCTTATCTCACGGTCGTTGAAGGCTCCTTTCTCTATCGATAGTTCGAGGAGGAGATCCATGAAAGGCTTGAATTTAGGACCTGGAATGTTAATGTAATTGAAATTATTTTAACTTTATCGTCTGCCAACTAATGCCTCAAGTTGCTATGGGAATATAAATATCATTTTAAAGTATTGTAGCTAATAATTTTAAAGGTGATATATAATAAGCGACATATTTGTTAGGTCAACTTTATTTTTACACTTATCTCTTAGAATAAATATTTATATACATATATTCGTACAAAATTATTTAAATGACGGTTATAATGTTAATTTGTACATTTACACTAATTAACGAATTTGTACAAACTTTCATATCATATTTTACTTAATTACATTCCTCGGTGGCAAGGCTTTGTGCAAGCCCGTCTGGGTAGGTATCACCCACTCAGCGGTCCTCAGCAGTTATTCTACCGCAAAACAGCAATTCTTAGTATTGTTTTTTCTGGATTTAAGAGTGAATGGGTCACTGTGACACAGGCACAAGGCACATAACATCTTAGGTCCCAAGATTGGTGGCGCATTGTATTGGTTACAAGAGCCGCCGCCGCTGGCGAATTCTGGTTCCACAGAGTGATTGTGCGAGGCAGAAAATGTCTCGGAATATTCCCCGTGAAAAATTCGGTAGAAGATGCAGAGTAATCAAACATCTCTACGCAAAGCCAAAGGATCAAGCAGATCGGATAATTCCAGCCGCTCTGTGTTGGATACGGTCAAATGGAAGAAGCTGCTACTGGGGAGCACCCGCCCAGAGGTGAGAGTAGTACTCCATGTGAGACCGAATTTGCGACTTGTATATGTCTTAGGCGATGGTCCGACGTAAAATACTGTCTTGCCTTGCTGAGCACACCGAGCTTTTTGGATGCCAATTTGGCTTTACCTTCCTATTGACTGCGGAACTGAACGAGGCTTGAAATATCAACGCCAAGTATTCCGGTACTAGCTGTGGCGGCTATCGGAATGTTCTCAAATCGTGGATTTTTAGCGGTTAACGCGCAATCTTACGTCTTTTTGGGGTTGTAGTGGACTAGGTTTAGCCGGCCCCAGTTCGAGACTCTATTTAACCAATATTCGATTTCAAACACAAGTTTGTCCTGTTTTTCGTCGACATTTTCCCGATAAATTTATCCCGCCGGTACTGTCGTTTGCATAGCAGTGAATGTTCCTGATTTGCAACAAGTCATTGATATGCAGAAGAATCAGAGTGGGTGATAGAACGCAGCGTTGTGGAATACCAGAACTGATGAATTTTAAGTATGAGCATGCACCGTCGACAACGACCTTGATGCTCCAATCTGCCAAAAATCTGGTGATCCAATTGCATAATTTAAGGAAGTCTATGGGCTTCCCGGGAAATTATGCAATTATGCAACTTTCGAAGCGCTTTTTGTGCCACACGCAATCGAAGTCCTGCGCTATGTCCAAACTGGCTGCTCATTCCCTCCCCTTTGCTCTCAATTACTTACGCTCATCTATGAGTAAGGTAAACTAGAAGACCTGACGGAAACCGTACTGGCGGTCGCTAATCAGCTGGTACTCCTCTAGGTATTGCAGGAGCTGGCAGTTTATAATGGACTTCATTATCTTGGAGAGCAAGGAGGTGATGGCTATAGGCTTATAATCGGACGGGTCTGAGCGGTTGCCTTCGTTAGGGATCGGATGCACCAAAGCAGTCTTACAAGAGTTCGGGACGCGTCCACCTACTTATACTATATAAAAAAACTTACACAGCGAAAAGCAGAGTTCCATAGCTGAAATGGCAAGAAAATCCTTTTTTTTTTCATAATGAGACTAACCTTGAGTCGTTTCCTCATTATTATTTCTATTTTTCAAATAATCAGCCTTTCGTTTTTGCAGGACCTGTTGAATTAAAACACTTGATATTAGTGTTCAAGTTATTAATTATTACAGTCCACATTAGTATTCGATACATATTTTACTAATGTACGTACATAACGTCGATATTTTTGAGATATATCTTTAAATTCAAAATTGGAGAGCTATAAGCTACTTTGTGTTACGTTTGTGTGAAACCCAAATAGCTTTTTGCCGTTTTTTGACACCTCATTATTCGATTCTTTCGAATGAATGAATCTTATATTTTTGTTAGCTATAAATAACAGTTGAGCTTCGACCAATGAGCGACCACTAGTACTAACTAATATAAAATAAATACATAAATCACTAGATGAAAATCTAGCTTCGCTCGGGTAAAATAAATAAATCTTAACAAAAACGGTTTATCATTTATTCATAATTTATTGTGGCTAAGTATCCATCGAGTTTATAGTAGCACTGCACAAAAATATTATTGGTTCACACTTACGGGTAAACGTCAAACATGGCCGTCCGTTAAACTTCGTATTATTTAATTTTATTTATTTAATATCGACTTATCTCCATTATACGAATTTTGCGGATATATGTTGTCGCTTAAAAAAACATTTTTTGTTAACCATCTACAATATTGTGGGTAGATTTCGATTGGGTCTATCGTAGACCTGTGTAGAAATTATTAATATATATATAGGTAGGTATATATATATTATGTTACTAACCGTATACGACAAGTTGTGTAAGATTTTCAAATATTCGTCTTGTTTCTTTTTCAAAGATGACCAACTGTATATGAAATGGCTGTGTAGCCAGAACTTCTGGAACCTGTCCACGAGTACATTGAACATTTGTTCAGCAGCCATCACGTATTTACTATTCAGCACGTTTTTATCAGTGAAATCTACGCCTAAAGCGGTCACTGAAAATTGAAACAACCATCAAGCGAGACTTCTCCAATCACCAAAATAAGTAATGTCCTTGCATGATGTTCCACGAGTTTTGTCATCTTCATATATATTATTTATAGGATAAAAGACAATAGACCATATTAAGTGGTTAGTTTCACGTAGTCACTTTCATTTGCTCTGGTAACATTCACCACTTATCCCTTGCAGAGTCAAACAATGAGCCTAAGATTTTATATGTTTGATGCTTTATGACGCTGGCTCACTAATCACTTCAGCCTGGGCTCGTAAAGTGTTGTTTTTTGGGGTTGAAATATCTAACGAGTGAAAGGTACCAAATAAGCTATCTCTATTCTTACAAAGATAACCAAACTCAGTTAACCGTTTTTACGTGATTGAGTCATAATATTAATATAATTATAATATTAGTAATTAAAAGCTATGAAATAACATACGACATATGGTTTCCAGAGCGTTGTGTCTCGTGTAGACCCAGTGGTCGAAAGACCCCTTTCCAACTTCGACTTCTAAATCTTTCACGAGTCGACGAGATTGTTTGTTGAATACATCCAGAAAACTGTCAAGAACGATCTGACTGAAAGCTGGATTTAGTAGTTTGCGATGAACTTTCCATATTGATACTGGAATATGATAAAAGATAATATTTATCTGTACTATTTATATAGTATTTTTTATGATAGGACGAGCAAATGAACCACCTGCTGGTAAGTGGTCACGGAACACAACAATACTGAGTACTGCTGTTTGGCGGAAGAATATCTGATGAGTGAGTTCTGTGTTACCCAAACGGGGTAACATTTTTGAATATTGGTATTTTACGAAATATTTTAAAAATATTGTTGAAACCTTTTATTTTTTAATATGAATTATAGATTAGAAAATAAATTGAACCAACAATTATGTTAATTTAAATATTTGTATGGATTTCTTATAAAATAATTGTATTGTAATTGTGTAATAAAGTCTACATTAAATCTAGATCTATCACACTTATACTCACGAAAGCGCGCCCTAACGGGTTAAATAAATATCGTGCAATACTATGTGTGAGTGACGCTTGTTACAATGTGTCTTAGTGTGCGTGAAGCGTCTTTAGAGTAAGGACGGCAAAAAAATACAAATTAGAATGTATATCTTAAGTTTATTTTATAAAAATAAACAACTTTAACATAGAGCGGCGCGCCTTGAATAAATAGATCTATAACTATTTATCAAAAACGTTTTTTTTTATTATTAATATAAATTAAGTTTAAGCCAAAATTGATTTGAAAAATCAAGAAGACTCACCCGTTCCAGTTACCAAACCCTCTCCAAGCCAAGGTTTTGCAAAATCATAGAAACCATCCTTTTGTAAACAGGTATTGGCTACCGTTAAAAAGTCATCTGGGTCTGTTATTACTGAAACTCAAAAAGAGTATTTTTAGCCGTCAATCTAGAAAGTAAATATCAATAGATTGGATTTGTAGACATATGGCCTACTGATAGGTTAATTCATCCTCTTTAGAGGAAAAGGTTTGGAGCTTATTTGCAATAGCGACTGGCTGTTGAAAAATGAATTTGTGGGTAAATGTAACAGATTTTCATCCAAAACATGCAGGTTTCCTCACGTCGTTTCCTTCCCCGTTGAACACGAGATAAATAATAAACACAAAGTAAGTATACACCAACATAAAAACTGAGAACTTACACGTGTTTGAACTCAGATTGTTTTTTGGATTAATCTAGAATTCAATCCAAATGGAACATCATATTATCAATATGTTGGTTTATAATTCAGAAGCATTCGATAACTGGCACACAAATGTTACCAAATATAAATACTAAAATATAATTGTTAAGCGCCTTTGAATTATTAATAGCAAACACATGTATCTATGAAATTTACTTTATTCAAATTATCTCACAAATACATTTGACTATCTATACATATAATCAAATTGGATTGTCTGTTTATAATATTGAAATAACCGCTTTTTACTAAATTCATATGTATACGCGGTACATATACCAAAATAACATTTTTTTCAATCTTTGTCTGTCTGTTTGTTTCGGCTGATCTCTGGAACAGCTAGGCCAATTTTGATGGGACACTCACTGACAGATAGTTGATGTAATGTGTAGTAACTTAGGCTACTTTTATTTTAAAATTATATGTACCCCGCGCTGCCCTCGCGCTTGCCACTACTCCGCCGTCACGTCGGCAATTTTCTACCAACGACTTTATATCACAAAAGCTGCCTAGCTCAGAATTAATAAGTTAAAGTAAAATCTGCGAACTGAACAATACATTTTTTGTTCAATTCGAACGTGCACGAAGTCACGGGCACAGCTAGTCATTTTACAAGATTAAATTTTAAGCTAATACTGAATTGGGATGCAGATTCTATATAACTTTTTTTGTAATTCAAACACTATTTTTTAAATACATATATCATATCATAGGTATTAGGAATACGTATAAGTAAATGTATATGATATTATCTTGGTATTAATAACCTGTATCAATATATGTGTACAGTGTTTTAACACAATAAAGTCTAGAGCCTTTGTATGACATTAACAGTCTTCCTTTACTCGGAACGAGTTGAAATCATTTATTTATTTTACAAAATCTTCAGCATATCGCCAACGTTTTAAATATTTTTTCTCAAACTAGTTACGATTTAATTATTTGTTCCCTTATTTTTAGAGGATTTAAAGATCACTCACCGTATATCGTCCTTGGTCCAATATAAGCAGAAATGACTCCTCCAACATCTAGACTTTTGTAGGATAATTCTTTAACGATCGCCCACAATTCTGAAACAGTGAATTTTATTAATAAATATCAAAGGATAATTTGTAGTAGATAATTTAGTATAAAATTAAGATATAAATATTTGATTGGAAGCAAATATTGACATTGGTGAATATATTATTTAAATTCATATATGAAGGGCGTCTGACGGATTTTAACAGCGATGGCTAATCTTACTAGAAATATGTTATAGTGAATAATTGATGCAGTACCAGCGGTTTAAGCGAGGCATGAAGTCTTACTTGGTGCTTAGGTTTTGCTTGGGGAGATCATCCACTCAGCAAATATTCTACCACCAAGCAGCAATGCTTAGAATTGTTGTGTTCCTTTTCGAAGGGTTACTGAGCTAGTGTAATTACAGGTGGATAGGACATAAGATCTAAGTCCCCAAGGTTGGCCCCTAACCTAACCCCAAGTAAGACACTTGGTGGTTAGGTTTTGTCTGGATAGTTCATCTGCTTAGCACATATTCTACCATCAAGCAGCAATACTTAGTATAACAGTGTTCCTTCAAAACGTTGGCGCATTGGCCACATATTTTAATATTTCTTCCAGTGCTAGCGTCTATATGCAGTGGTGACCACTTACTACAAAAGAAAAACCCAAATGCTACTGAGAGACACAAGATGTTTAACTGAAATCGACACTTCATTATTTGCAGTATACGATAGACAATATACAACCAAACCAACGAGACTTTAATCAGTAGCTTAAGATAAAAAGCAAAACTAAACAGAAATGTGGTAGACAAATGAAGATCGTAAGAGATATCTTCTATCTCTACTAATAAAGGATGATACTTTTATTGTAACGCTAACTGAAAAACTACAAAATCAATAGTCATTACACTTATACTGGAAGATGTTGCGCGTTACAAAGATGTCAATATTAATTTCATATTTAAATATGTCATACAGAATTACTTTTTGCAACACAATATCGCAACCGTTATACGTAGAGACACATACTGTTTAGTTCCATATATTATCACATACGTATTAATATTTAGTTCGTATTTATATATATTTTGCTTCCTGCACTACCCAAGAATAGTTGGAATAAATATAGTGTTGAATTTTGTATCTAAATATTAACTAAATAAATAAATTATAAATACAATTGATACTCACTAGTGCTGTCTCCGATCAACAGATGCGCGTGGCCAATCACGGGTAGAGCCCCAGGTATCGCCGGTGGTTCATTATTATTATTATTCCTCAGGTACCACGCCCACAGACCGAACACCACGCAAATTAAAATCACCATCAACATAGTTCGGCTTAAAATGTAAAAATTGAGCGATTTATTGTTATTATTATAATTATTAGGAATTTTAATGGTATAAATATTTTATTATCTTTAGCTTATCTCTATATTCCCCTTATATACAATAGGATATTAATTTCCCAAATCTCTTTCTGTTTCGTATTATTCTCCTTAATAAACTCACTGGGCGGTATAGTGTAGTAAAGACACATCATTTATTCTACTGCCAGACAGCAATACTCAGTATCTTTGTGTTCCGGTTTGAAGGGGTGAGTGAGCCAGTGTAACTACAGACACAAGGAACATAACATCTTAGCTGACATAGTTGGTGGCACCAAGATAAGATATACCAATTTCTTACAGCGCCAATGTCTATGAGTGGTGGTGATCACTTACCATCAGTTTAAAGAACAGTTCAGACATTTGAATGTAGCAATGAATACATATCAGTAAATAAACTCTGCACCCGAAAGGTACTTTAAAGTTAAGAAATTTAGGTCGGGACTTAAGCAAACATTAACTGTTTTTCTTTACGAATTATATATATAAATATATATATTGGACAACATCACATACATTACTCTGATCCCAATGTAAGTAGCTAAAGCACTCGTGTTATGGAAATCAGAAGTAACGACGGTACCAAAAACACCCAGACCCAAGACAACATACAAAACTAATGAACTTTTTCTACATCGACTCGGCGTGGAATCGAACCCGGGACCTCGGTGTGACGTACCCATGAAAACCGGCGTACACACTACTCGACCACGGAGGTCGTCAAAAATAAAAAATAAATATTTTCTATGTTTCTGATGTAATACATTTTTGACATGATAAGTTAAGAAGCTACTACAAGCTTGCTCCGTGCAAATTTCATCAAAATCCGTTCAGAGGTTCGGCCGTGAAAGCGTGACATTCGTATTCATGATATTATTATAGATGGACGAACAACGCGTGATAATTTTATATACATAAACACACAGATTTATTTTTTTTGTATTAAAAGATATATTGTTATGTATGTATGGAACACGATATTATGTTTTTTCTTCAATTTTGGACGAAATTAGATTTTCTTTAGGACCGAAATTAATTAAAATATTATAAATATAAAAATCGAACCAATAAATGCACAAAATGATCACACTGGCATAATTTTCACCTTGTTAAATAATTTTCATTTGAAAAATATTCACTTGAACTATTTCCAGCGTCGTTTTCACTTTCACAAATAAATCGAGTGCAGTTCGCGTAATGAAATAACACAGGATCCGAGCCTATTCGGGCGTAGCTCTTTATACTAGGGTTTTGCGATGTGCAACAGGATGTCTTCACACCGACTGGTCGAATACTACCTCGAACCATGTCAACCTATATTGAGTTCCGGTTCATAGAGGGGAGTGAGCCAGTGTTTACTATAAATAAACCAATATTCAAAAATGTTACCCCATCTGGGTAACATAACACAGATCCTAGCTATACTCAGATATTCTACCGCCAAACAGTACTGTTGTGTTCCGGTTTGAAGGTTGACTGAGCCAGTGTAACTACAGGCACCAGGGGAATAACAGTGCGTTGGCGCTGCATTGAATGGTTAATATTTCTTACGGCCCCAAATGTCTGTTTATTTATTTACGATACAATGCCTTTTCTAACTAGATGATTATTAAAAATAAATTACAATAAACACAAAAACAAAAAGATAGTGAAAATCATACAATATAATTTATAACTTATTAAAAAATAATATTGTAATTATTTACAATTAAACTATATAATAATATGCTGGCCATCAGTGTGAACCGTCCCCAGGCCCTTTACAACACATACCGCCTGTAGTTCTCACTGAAGCAGTTCAATACAATATTTCTATATGTGTGTTGTAATTTCCGTTTATTTACTTACTCAAAGTGGCCCGATTCTGTTCATTATCGTCTGGGAAGATATTTTTTACACACGGTAACTTTTATATTTTAATTTAAGAGCGTAGTTTGTAAGCGTGGGAATTTATTTTAGAACACACACATAGGTACCTTTCAATAATACAGTTGCATTGTGCAGTGTATCGTACGCATCCTCGGAGACAATTAGTTGCTTGTTTTCGGTGCAACGAATAAATTAAATTTTCATTGCGCGTTCATAACGTACGATTTATAAAAATACATTTAATTACAAGTAATGTATTAACTATAAGGTTGTCACCCACAAACATAATTATAAATTATTTGTTAGCATAGGGTGCGGTCAGAGTGCATTAAGATGCCTCATATACATTATGATTTTTATTGATTCTACTGCTCTCCTCTAACTAAATAATTATTATTTTCTGCATATTTTAAGGTTGGTAGGTATAACGAATTAGGGCGTTAAGACACATTAAATAATCACTTACTTAAATTTTATAAATAAAAATAATGGAGGTAAATATTAATCAGTTTTTTTTAATTGACTAAAAACTAAAGATATAAATCTTCTTGGTTAAACAAGTCAATTAAAATTATTTTATATTACACAAAAATCAGGGGGCCAGCCCGTTGACGGTATCTGGTCATGAAAGGTACTAAGTATAGCATCAGTACAAAATGGAATGTATATCAACCGTTTTTGCACTAGCACTGTGCAAGTATGGACGACGAATGCCAAAAAGTAAGCAATATTTAAATAAAAATTACTATAATATTGTGTGATATAATAGAAATTTAACACGGTGAACTTATTATTTACACTTTTGTGTCCCCATTTAACCAAAAATACGTGTATAAACTAGCAGCTAAATAGCTTAAAAAATGTTAATAGAAAAGGTCGATTTCGGTGTTTGGAGTGATGTTGACGATGAATTTACTAGATTATTGATACATATTTTATAAATATCATGCGGTTAAACTTGAGATCTATCTATTAAAATACTGAATGTTTTTTTTCATCCAAAATCAATGCTCCAGTTTTAAGATATTTTAAAAATAGTAAGCGCTATTTAGGCGTTCCGCAAGGACTGTCCTCTTAAGTATAATTTTTTTCATTTAAACTTTTTTTCTTACTTGTGTAATGTGTTTGTTTGTGTGTTATTAAAAAATATAGTAGAGATGTATGTTTTTAAAAGTGACGTTGAATAAAATATATATTAGTAATTTGTTTAGTCATCAGATCATATCATAAGTACCTACTAACTAATCATACAAAGCCGTACTTGTATCTTTACTATTTTTTTTTGTGGCATTGGT
This sequence comes from Vanessa tameamea, assembly GCF_037043105.1. Classification (NCBI taxonomy): domain Eukaryota; kingdom Metazoa; phylum Arthropoda; class Insecta; order Lepidoptera; family Nymphalidae; genus Vanessa; species Vanessa tameamea. The sequence continues at coordinate 3,825,196 of NC_087332.1, read as the reverse complement.
TGGCAGACGAGCATATGGGCCACCTGATGGTAAGTGGTCACCACCGCCCATAGACAAAGGCGCTGTAATAAATATTAACCATTCCTTACATTACCTATGCGCCACCAACCTTGGGAACTAAGATCTTATGTCCCTTGTGCCTGTGATTACACTGGCTCACTCACCCTTCTAACCGGAACAGACAATACAGAGTACTGTTATTTGGCGGTAGAATGTCTGATGAGTGGGTGGTACCTACCCAGACGGGCTTGCACAAAGCCCTACCACCAAGAAATGTAAAGTAACTGTCTGTCTGTCTGTTACACGATGATGCCGTGCTAATATTTCTCGGGAAAACGTCGAAGAAAACCGGAACAAACTTGTGTCTGAAATCGAGTCTTCGTTAAACAAAGTCTCGAACTGGGGCCGGCTAAACCTAGTCCATTTCAACCCCAAAAAGACGCAAGTTTGCGCGTTAACTGCTAAAAAAACACCATTTGTCGTATCTCCACTATTTGAGAACATTTCATTAGCTGCCACAGCTAGTATAGGAATACTTGGCGTCGATATTTCAAGCCTCGTTCAGTTCCGCGGTCAATTGGAAGGCAAACCCAAATTGGCATCAAAAAAGCTCGGTGTGCTCAGCAAGGCAAGACAGTATTTCGCGTCGGCCCATCGTCTAAGACTCTACAAGGCACAAATTCGGCCACACATGGAGTACTGCTGTCACCTCTGGGCGGGTGCTCCCCAGTACCAGCTCCTTCCATTCGACCGTATCCAACGTAGAGCGGCTCGAATTATCGACGATCAAGCCCTTTCCGATCTGCTTGATCCTTTGGCTTTGCGTAGAGATGTTGGATCGCTCTGCATCTTCTACAGAATTTATCACGGGGAATGTTCCGATGAATTGTTCAGATTTATCCCGGCTGCTGAATTTCACCTTCGGACATCTCGCCAAAATTCAAAATATCACCCACACCACCTAGATGTCCGAAAATCCACAACAGCGCGATTTTTAAGACATTTTCTGCCTCGCACAACCACTCTGTGGAACCAGCTTTCGCCGACGGTTTTTCCGAACCGATACGACTTGGGCACCTTCAAGAAAAGAGCGTACTCTTTCCTGAAAGGCCGGCAACGCACCTGCAAGCCCCCCGGTGTTGCAGATGTCCATGGGCGGTGGTAGTCACTTTCCATCAGGTGAGCCTCCTGCTCGTTTGCCAACTCTAAAATAAAAAAAGATAATAAAAAATTGGTATGAAGTAAGCTTGAACCCCAAGGAAGGACAAAGGCTACATTTGATGCCTGCCACTTGACGACAAACTCCTAAAACGCGAACAAAGCCGCAGGAGACAACTTGTATATTAAAAATGTTTAAGTGAGTCTGTTTGTTACGCTTTCACGTCTTAACAACTTAATCGAGCATTATGAGTTTTCGTCAGGTGCACTAAGAAGTACCTACATGTAGGGTACTTCTTTCACCCTTGGATATTTTAAGGTCGTATACCATTGAAAAATATGCTATTTGTTTTTTGTTTATACTTATTTTCGTGTTGGGCAATAAAAAAAACTTCGTAAGAAAGCGGATCATTCTCCAACATAATATATAAATTGACTTCGATCTAGATACAAATGTTTAAAGACAATAATTCAGAGACCAACAATAAGACTTTTCACAACGAATTATGGCCTAAGAATTCAATATAAATTAATTACTATAACAGACTATAATTACTTAGTATTTAAACTAATCGACAACAGTATATAAAAGTAGCTTTAAAAAAATCCTATCTCAAAACTGAAGGCGACTTTTGAAAAGTAAAACCATCACGATCGGAGTTCAAGCCCAACGACTTTTCGAGGCACGGATTTACAATTCCAACTTCCAGATTCCGAGTTGCTACTGAGAATATTTTGACAGAAAAACCCAATAATTTATTAATTTTTTCACCGGCCTTATATCTCTTACACCGACGAGGCGTTCAGTAAATATATTTAAAACAACTGTTAGAGACTAGTCCTAGCCTCCATGCGGTGCTACGTCATAGGATATCATAATTAATTATATCATTAATAATATCACATTATTATTATTATTACATATTATAAATATATACAATTATTATTGTAATTAATTGATCAATAATTTATACAATTTAGTTAATATTAATTTATATGGAATAACATTTAATACTGACATGTAACACTATCTCTTATTTTAAAAATGATTGAGCTGTCATAAGGAAAACAATTGGATGATTGTGAGGGATTGTAAAGAAATATAGAGAGATTGGAGCATCATTGTAAAACGTAATTTTATTTTGCCATCACGAACTACTGAAATTACACAACATTTAACATGTTACGTAATAATTAGTTCGCACTGTTCGCTTCGATTTTCCCTAATTCTTTACAACTGAATAATAAAAAATATGCATTTCTAGTAAATATACAATTAATTAACGTCTGTTACAGCACATGACCTTTAATTCAACAATTTGTGCCAACGTATCAATGAAATGTTATGCATGGACACACATCCTTGCTACCCGTATCGCAATCGACTCAATGTCGAAATATTATTGTATGTTGTATTTTAATTGTAACACTTTTATAATAATTTGTAAATCGAATATGGAAACGTTAATTGGCCTAGTTCCAAAAGGACCAATAGCAATTACCCTTACATTATAATGTTGGTTAGTTTATATAACATATGCCTTTTTTTTATGTTAAACTTATCCTTGACCAAGATGGCTAATCGTGGCGCGTGCATGCTAACCAATGGTTGCGGGTTTAAACCCGGACAAGCACCACTGAATTTCCATGTGCTTAATTTGTGTTTAATCACTCTGGTGCTCCGTGAAACCTGCATGCTTTTAATTTCAATGAAATTCTATCACATGTGTGTCCACCAACTGACATTGGAGAAGCGTGGTGATATCAGTTCAAAATCTCCTCAGAGCAAGCCTTAGTGGGAAATTTTCAGATTTATAGCTAAGCCGTTTTATAACAACTTTTTTATTTTTTTTATTTTTAACATTATTTACATTTTACTCAAAAATGTACTATGACTCTTAGTACTGCGTCACATTTTGTCGTAATTCAAGGAGAATATTTGAAAGTAAAACAAATAAAAAACCATCGCTGTTTTTATTGCCTACTTCATACTTTACAAATTTATATAATCATAATAATATATACGGAAATAAACATTTTCAGATCAATGTTACGAGTTATAAGTACTTCTGAATACACTATTTTACGTAAATATACAAATATGTTTGTATAATAGTATAATAATATTGTATATAAATCTAATAAATGTGATATAAAAATTGTTTGTTATTTATTATAGTTCAAAGTTATGGATACATTAAACAACCTTTTTATTAATACATACATAAAAATTTTATTGGATTTTCAGTTTGGGGTCGTTTAACTATGAATAATGTGTCATGCCTCTATATTGGATTAATGAATAAATAAAAATAAATTACACATAACAGAAATAAAAATTAAAAGATTAAAACATTAAACGGTCAAAAAAATGTTCAATACTTTCTAAACTACTTTAAATAATAAATATAATTTATTTTATCAATTATTACAAGGCACACTTGTAAATTGTAATCATATTAAGATTTTATTAAAACAGTTAGTATATAAAAATTAAACAAAAATCGTACACAATTATGGTTTCACAATCACAATCACAGGACTGGATTTGGAGGTATCGGGGGTATCACGGCAGAGAAGTGGGGGCTCCTAGTTATTTTTTTATAAATTAATTTTAAGAATGTCATTTCTGTCAGTAAGGTTTGTTTGTAATTTACTTACTCTTTGTATCAGTAACTTTTGAAACAGACATACTTTAATATTATTTTTACTGTAATTTGACTATATATATATTACATTACAAAGGCCCTAGGGCGGTTACCCGGTTGCCCTACCTTAAATTCGACCTGCTCAATCAAAATCACTTTTATATAGAATCAAGTACACAGTGTTCGATTTCACTAAAACATCGAGGTAAAAATAATTGAAATGAATAAAACTGACATGAACACATAACAGAAATAAAAATTAAAAGATACAATCTTTTATTTAAAATAATTTTGTTGTTTCAACTTGATTAAACTTAACACAATTCATTCAATCCAAGTCGCTTTCGATTTTTTATATCATCGACAATAATCGTCGCTTGTTCGATAAAAAGTTGCTAAGCTAATTCACTAAATAAACACATTTAAAAATGGAGAAAATGCACAGATTATATATACTGTACTCCTATAGCCGCTGCGTGTGCGATAACAGCCTCAGCAGCTTGTCTCGTCTCGAGATGAGACCGCGCGGCGTCGTACCAAGAAGCCGCTGCAGCCTTTGAAGCACCCTCTAGAGAGTTCACGTATCGAATAGCCGCAGCTAAGTTACCTCGCTCCATCCAAAATCTATAAAAAATTCACAAACTTATCGTAACTAAAAATAATGACTATATCTGTATATTTTCGTATAAAATAATACCTTGCTCTTTGCAACAAATCGAAAGTGTCCAAATCCTTGAATGGTTCCTCCGGCATTTTGTCCACCTCCTCCTGCGGAATACCTGATATCTGGAAAAAAATTATAAGGTCGATTACTAAACTAAAATCCATTATAATATAATAAACGCGAAAGCAACTTTGTCTGTCCCTTGCTCTTTCACGGCCAAACCGCAGAAACGGATTTGGTGATATTTGGTATAAAGCAATCTTGAAATTCAAGGATGGAACTAGGTTACTTTTTTATGACTAGCAAAATAGGCAAATAGGCCTTTTCACCAAATACTGTTACACGAACCGAAATATTCTTAGCAAATTTTCATCCACGGTTTCAAAAGGTGTTATGTATCATAAGGCTTTTTCTGTAGCCGTGACAACGTGTAAGCAAATTTTCATGCTGATTATGTTGACAAGACTTAATACGTAACAAATAAAGAAACAAACTGACTTTCGCATTTATTAATATTAGTTAGTATAAGTTATCCTAACTAATATTATTGTTGTTGTTATTGTTGAATGTCAAAAAATTAAACGACCTTTAAATAAAATTTGGTATATCGAGGATTTTGGTTGAGATAAAAAAAATAGAGGAAAAACTATGAAACTCAATTTGTTGTAGCAAAAATCATATTAACCAAAAATTTTGAGAAAAATTATCGCAAACGAATAATCGATACCTTCATGAACAATAAAGTTGACTGCAACCAAGACAGAAAATAAACTGGCAATGGCGCTCCATCTTGTTCGATAAGTGCAACTTTCAAGGCAATTTTTTCCATCTAGTTAAAATAATTTCAAATAAGCTTGGGTTAAAAATAAACTGTGTTCATGACGTCAACGACTAAGCAGATGTAGAGATATTCTGTGCGTGTGCCTAGTGCGAGATTTTTTTATTCGATAGCATTGACGTTTATTGCGATTTGTATTGAAATAAAACAGAGCCATCTAGTGGTAGAAATCGGAATCACAATTTGTGAGTTTTTAATCGAACATTGAATAGCATATAATATTAGCGCAATGGTGAAGTTATGAAAAACTCGCATTAGAAACATTGAAATATCGAAAAGTTATATGCGACATTGACTTAAATAATTGTACCACCTAAAAGAAATACTATTTAGAACATTTCAAGAATGTGTGAGTTCTTACTGAATAGCACTGCAGAACGTTTATTTCATAAAATTCGTATATCAAAGAACTTATAGCAGAAAGAGATCGGCGTTCAACTGTACATAGCTGAAAACGCCGTTAATGACAGCCAAAAGTCATTAAAATATTCCACAATTGAAATATATACAATTTTAGGAATTTGTTATATTAAACGTTTTTCTTCATTTTAAGTTTTCATTATTTCATTGTGTTTAGACAGTAGTGATTAACTATACGATTGTACACTTGCGTTTAATAGGAACGTCCTCATACCAAAATTGCAAAAAATATACCCTTACAATATTAAGTAAAATATTTGCCGGATTTAAAAACCGAAGATCTGTCATTGCAGATAAAATTTTACTGATATTTAGTACTTGGACTTTGTCTTTCAAAAATACCTTGTTTAAATACAAATTCAAGTTTTATGTTTTACCTGGTGATATTTCGCTTTCAAGACACTTTCCGGTACTAAACCATTTTCTCTAATAGACTCTGGTACAGCTTTTAATACAGTTGTAACTAATTGATCTCCAGCTCCTACGAAGGCAAAATATGTATATTATGTAAATACATATTGCGAACAATGAACATCTTTAAGAAAGGATTAAAATTTTAAGCCTTTTCCAATTCACGTTTCATAGAAGGTACCATATGCTTGAGAATACATATTTTTTAATTATTTATTCTATATTGATGATATGTTGATGAATATCAGAACAATAAAAAAAACTTTTAAATATTTTCATAGTTTAGGAAGAAATTATCGGCGTTTCACTTAGTCACAACCAAATTTTCAGCAGCACCTAGTAAATTCTGCCGAACTGATCTTAAGGCATTTCACAGATATAAGCCTAAGACATAAATCATGTGGAGGATCCGTTCTGATTATCATATTTCGACTTAAAAATTTGGCAAACATGCGTAGGCAGATAATATCTTAGAATTCATCCAAACATATATGTTATATTTCTATGGTATTAATGCATTTTATTTAACGTTTGTTAAACTCTAGTAAATTATCGCGAAAATAACTAATCTCATAATATGAAAAATACCCCAAATCAAAATAATAATATTCGGATCAAATTATTTAATTTAAGTATAAATTCCCCTTACCCGCTGCTTTTTCAATAGCATTCAGCTCTTTATTAACATTGACGTACGGCTCGCCTTTTTTAGTAGCAGCCAATAAAGATGAACCTGCTATCCAAAGGTCTTGTGAACGTTTCGTCTCACTCTCCGCTTTCAAACGAACTGAAAAATAACCAAACTTGTTGGCTTTACTTTTGTAACATAGGTGTCTAGAAGTAGTCCGATCCCGCAATTGTGTACGGTGTCTCCTAAAATTTGTAAAAACAAAAGTATTACACAATTAAAAAAAACATGTAATTGTTACCTTTTATATGTGCTGTTTAACGCGTTTTCGCTTTGTAGAAAATTGCATTTAAAATCACATAAGTATAAACTTTAGTATTAGTGACAATTTATTTTTTATTTTTGGTAAATGTAACTGGCAGGCAGATTAGAATCATGAATCAGACACCATTCTAATATAAAATACTAAAATTCTATATATTTTAATTTTTTTTTTTTATTTGTGTTCTGACATACGGTAGTGTAAAATCGACAACTTCCAAGCCTTAACCCACGATTGCCTTAAGCTGAACTCATCCAACAATAAGCCGAAGACCTCATGGTTAACAGCTGTAGAAGATTACGATAGATGAACTACTTGACCAACCATATAAGTAATACATGATACTAATAAGATGAAATAATACCATTAAGTTTATCCTCAACGTCTTTCAATTTTTCTGCCATTTCGCTCAGTTGCTTTGCGAACATTTTCTTTTCGAATGCAACTTTTTCAGAAACAAGTTTATTTAATCTTGATGTCGCCTGAATTATTTTAAATAAATTCTTTGTCATTATATTTGTTAAAGTTATAGAAGAGTATTATTTGACTAAAACATAATGTGCAATTTTATTACTCGGCGATAGTAGTTAGTGTTCGTCTTAAACAGGAATGGTTATTCCCTACAGATCTGGGCAAAGTTTTTTGCTCGTCTGCTTTCCACCACGTTGTGTTTTTAAGTTTCCTTCGCGCTGACCTCGAGATTAATTAGGAACAAAAATTAGGCACATCAAAAGTTAGTGGTGAACTTGGAATCTTCAGTTAAGAATAATGTTCTTATCCAAGTGCCAGACAATATTTTATGTCATTACTATCGGTTCAGTGATTAACTGAACCTAATGATGAGGTAACAAACAGATAGACCGATTTCGCGTTATAATAATAATTGAGATTTCTTACACAATTAATTTTGTAACAATTTTGCCCTGATTAACTTGACCTTTACCAATTACGTTTATGAAATGGTGAAGGGATGGTACCGAAACAGATAGACACTATACCCTACAACCAGTGGACCTGCCACTGGTTGTAGGGTCAAATCGTACTAAACACCATTGTAGTTAGAAAATAACAGTTTTTTGTGTAGATCTAAATCAACAGTCAACGATATTATGAAAATAGGAACCTCTTCCTCTTTTTCTTTCAATTTAGCGTCCATAATTTCTTGGTGTCGCTCTAGTTGCTTCTTTAGCGAATCCTTTAGTAACTTATCATTTGCAAGTTTTTGATCATTTTGCTAAAATAAAACAACAAACATCAGCATGTGACACACTGTTTTTCAAAACATATATGATTATGAATGTCCATTTGTTCAAACATCATCATCAGCCCATATTTGTCCACTGCCGGACATAGGCCTCTCCAAATGCACGCCACTGTGCTCTTTCTTTGTTCAAACGTGACTGACTAACAAATATTGAAACTTTTTTTGCTGTCTGTACTCTTAGTCGTCTCACTCACAATGTGACACCTTGTAAGCACGCGCGACACTCAACTAACGCACACACGTATAAACTTACTCGTTTTTTAAATTCGTTATCGAGCTCGGTTCTTTTCTGTTTCAGAACACTCTGCATCATGGATTCTCTATTTTTCCTTTCGTTATCGCCTTGAGGTAAAGCTGAACGAATGAAAATATTATTAAGTAGGAAGTTATAGTTGCAAAAGGGTCGGTACCAATTCGCTCTACTATTAGAAACATCCATAATTTATATAGATTATGAAATAAAATAAATTTATGTACTTAATGTATAAATTATAGGAATTCCGTTTTAACATAATTTTGGCAACGTATGTAGAAGATCACATATGCGCAGGACGGTTAGCAGCTTTACAGACCCTGTAGTGTAATACTATCAACCTTAATCCAGAATTTCAGTGAGTTATTTTGGCAAAAATCGCAACAAGTTTTTACTGGTTCGATTTGATCTTAAACAGAGATCTCGAGGACTGCAGCTTCAATAACTAGCTTTTAGACCAGTGCGACTATTAAAATAGTTAGGACGTCTGTGTGGGGATCGGAGGGTAGTACAGGTGTTAGACCCTTTGTATTTTGTATATTTTCTATACTTTTGTATGAAAATTTTATGGTTATCGTTTCTGTCGTAAAGCGGTGCAAAGTGTAACAAAAATAAGTCCAAAATTAATTTACTATATTACTTGTTAGGATAATACAGAAAATATCAGAATGACTAACTTTCAAAGGCCCTACTAACTCTATCGGTCATTCCGACCACGGCTTCTTTTAGTTCCACTATCAATTGTTGAGTCTGAAATAAAAAAAATTAAATAAAACAATTAACAAAATTTCAACGCTAATTTTATTATTATTATTTTTTATTATATTTCCTGTTTCCGAACGGGTAAAACTAATAAGATTGTAAGTTTGAATAAAAGAATATAATAAATTACGCACTTAGTAAATAAAAGACGAAACATTTGAAAATAATAACTTAAATAACAAAACAAAATATACATCATGTTTTTAAAACGAGTTGAAAAGATAAAATGAACGAGCGATAGATGGCGGAGAAAAAGAGTCTCAGAGTGGAGACCACCGCTCATCTATAGAAGCGTAAAACACAACCCAGTCAGCTGGATTGATGACGTTAAGAAGGTAACAAGATACGAGTACACAACAACTGTGTGCGCAAATTAAGGAGCACAGTTTCTTCACCCTCATAATTCCATGGGATTACCATCCCACACTAACCGCATAATATCCTTTATGAGACGAGGGCGTGTAAACAGTAGAAATTTTCAAACATTTTCCTGACAGAATCATCAAATAAAAATACTTAGTATTATTGAGTTCCAATTTGTGGGGTGAATGAGTCATTGTGACTTAATAGTCTTGTGCCTGTGCACAGGAGACATACCATCTTAGTTCTAAGGATGGTGGCGTATCCGTTATGTAAGAGATGGTTAATGTCAGTGCCAAAGTCTACTGCACCAGGTGACTCGGTCTGCCTTCCTATTTCAAATTAAAAAAAACAGAAACATTTTGTTTGATTTTTTTGTTGACCCAACCGACACTTTTTTTATCCAGGACTTTGGGATCTGCAACCTACAGACTATCGACGAGCTAACCCCATGGGGCAGTGGATTATAGCAGTACTCACGTAACGATTCGTATGATACAACAATAGATCTAGATCTCCTTGAAATTGCAATTTATTCTGCTCATATTTAATTTCCGGAAACATTGTCTCATTTTCACCCGCGTATTTGTCTATTAAATGTTCTACCTGAAAAAGTAATAGTACTTGAAGACTACAAAAAAAAAAAAAAAATTAAAACGTACTTCGAAAACCAAGAAATTAAATTTTAAATTTAGAACATTGACGTCTGTCACGTCCATAGTCATACATTTAAAGCGGGTGAAACAGCAAAGTGCATCTACTAATATGCGATGTTATTCTACAACCTACTGAATCTTCTGGTATTAGTTTAATGTATTTTAGTTTAGTAGTTGTTTCAGTTACGTAGGTAGATATATATAGATAGATGATATAAATTATAAGAAATATCATACGAGGAAGTCATAATATGCACCCGACTTCATTTAATTTCACGTTCATAATTTTAGCTTATTATAAAAAAATACTTATAACCTTTTGCCACTGATCGTCCAAGACGATAGACTTGTCATTCTCCCACTGATATAATATGCAAGACGTTTTTATTTGTTGCAAGTAATCTTTCATAAGGGTCATCGTGTTCTCCACCTCCTCTTTTGTGCCTTTTAATCCGCACTCCAGGTAACGTGTCAAATCCTCTTAAATGAATAATAAGTATTATTTATTTTTTAAGGAACACCGTTATCCCTTTCCTTTATTCATAAACATAATCAGCCTGTAAATTTCCCACTGCTGGGCTAAGGCCTCCTCTCCCGTTGAGGAGAAGGTATGGAGCATATTCCACCACGCTGCTCCAATGCGGGTTGGTGGAATACACATGTGGCAGAATTTCGTTGAAATTAGACACATGCAGGTTTCCTCACGATGTTTTCCTTCACCGCCGAGCACGAGATGAATTATAAACAAATTAAGCACATGTAAATTCAGTGGTGCCTGCCTGGGTTTGAACCCGAAATCATCGGTTAAGATGCACGCGTTCTAACCACGGGGCCATCTCGGCTCGGCTGGGCCTTTATTCAACGAATCGTTATTGTACATCATTAATCTATATTTTTTGCATTAGAAGAAACAAGCCGGTACGGTCATTCCTTAACGTCACTATCACTTCGAAAGTTACAAAGCTTTTATTATAGAGACGCTTTTGAATGATTCCTCGTAGACATTTTTATCACAAACAAAACGAAACGTTGAATATAGTAACCGGACATTAAGGCTAAAATTGTCCTTCTATGTACTATCATAGACAATGATATTTAGACAGACAATTTTAATGATATGATAAATTCCCAACAGGGCTTAAGTAATTACGAGAACTATTACACTAAATATAAACAAAGTACCGATATCAGCGGTCGCTTGCTCTGCTTTTTGTATTGATTCGGTAACTAAATTCAACCGTTCAATCATGTGGTTGCGTAATTCCTTTAGAGTTGGTATTGAGAAGTTTTGCATCGTTTCAGCGACAATCTGTAAATTTGCAATACGGCAATTAACAGATTTGTGTCAAGATTTAAATTCGAACCTTACGTAGAAACAAAGATAGTTTCAGTAAATATGAAATTACCATAAATACATTTAATCAAATATCCCATAGATATGCCATGTCATGATATGCTATTTAATTTAGGAATTAAACAAAATTGTTATTCGTGGGATCTAATAAATACGTACTTTATTATATACTTGATGCATACACGCGAAGTCTAAACGATAACACTTGATTATTGACCAATTACGGTAATATTTCATATTAAATATAATTTCAGGATATAGGTATGTATGATGTACTGTTTGTAATTTATCTACGATCGGTCATTATTAAATATAGAATTTGTATTATTTCATTTAAGTGGAAACATAATGTGTGTATAATATATATTAATAATTTTCTAAATCAAAACAATGATGATAAAGTCGTCCTGAACGATTTTGATCTCCTTCTCGGTCTTTCCTTCTTCATTTTCATAATCCTATGAGCAAATTCATCAAAGTCAAATCAAGAAAACTAAACGTACTGGAAGGTATAATCAAAGGAAATCCAATGACGATGTTAAATGAAACAAAGGAATCAGGTAATTTTTTTTCGGATTGGTATCGCTGTTGACCGCGATAGCCTCTTGGGACGAGACTTAAGTCAGGTATCCACTTGATAGTCGTTATGTCGTTGACGTCAGAAGTGACGAAATGTACTATAAATGCTTTTTAATACTCTATATACTCAGTAGCAACGTGAGGCCAACAGATGACCACTAAGTAAACACACACTAGTAAAGTAATATGACGTATGGCGAGTGTCAAGCGTAGCTGTCACGCAAGCCCAAGATAATAAAGTTTGTTCGTTTGTTTTAGTTATTTATAATACTGCGACATTCTAGATCTAGATATATAAATATAGTTGATATTACGTTAACACTGTGTAGCGTACTCAAAGAGCGTTAACGCGTAATCTATACTCTGGTCACCGCGTTCACGCGTGCCCATATCTTGGAATGAAAGCACTTTAAAGTTGCGTCCGATAAATGCGCTTGCGACGATTTACGATTTTTATGAAAAAGAAATATTTTTATTTCTTACCTGGTTATAAAGGGAGCATGCCGTTGAAGCCGTATAATAATTACTCAAGGCTTCATTACCGAGATCTTTTAATCGATCAACTATTTCACAGGTTGTTTTTGTGACAACAATCGGTTCAGGTTTATCGACACATATCGGTTTATCGGGGTCTACGGATTCTGAAAATAATTTATATAACTATTATTACATTCCTAACAATACGATCAAGGTACTATTTCCGAAAGGCGACTAGCCAACTACACGGGTAAAAATTATTGCAAATAGTCCCTCAATCACCTCCTAACGGAAATACGTCGCATTACCTATAACCCTGTATATTATACTTAATTCAAAAGTTTAAACGCAAACACTCCCTAATTTATTCCTATAATCCAATGGTTCGTTATCATCATGATAAGCCTGTATTATTTCACTGTATATATGTATGTATATTATACAACATAGGTATAGGCCATGTTCTGGTAAAAGTTCACCATCACCCAGGGACAAACTTGGGTACTAAGATGTTATGTCCCTTGTGCCTGTTGGCACATTCGCTCACTCATCATTCAAACCAGAATACAACAATATTAAATATTGCAGGTTCACGTGTGGAATATATTATGTTATATGTTTATATTATTAAAATACGATACAAATATTTAGAAATACTTACCACCTTTTTTGTCCTCGACTTCTGGTTGGGGTGTAATCGCTTAAATAAAATATAAAAAATATCATTTTATTTGTTTAATCTGTTACGATGACGAAACGTATTTATTAAAAAATAAACAAGTAGCACAGTGGCACAGCCGGTTGGAACGAAATTACTTTCGCTAAATATTATGTTTTATATATCTAATAGACGCAATATTTTTTTCCATATATATATATTGTGCTCCGGTTTGAAGGGTAAATGAGCCAGTGTAACTACAGGCACAAGGGACGTAACATCTTGGTTCCAAAGGTTGGTGGTGCATTGGTGATGTAAGGAATGGTTAACATTTCTTACAACGCCATTGTCTATGGGCGGTGGTGACCACTTACCATCAGGTTGCCCATTTGCTCGTCCGCCTACCGTTATCATAAAAAAGAGGGAAAATTCGCCTCGAAGCGGCTAAACATTTTTTCCTTACGTGAGTTAACTCTACTATAAGCCGCGTAAAAGAACTTCGTTCCAAAAATAACAAAAGAATAAAGATCACTTCTGTAATTACCGATAGGAACTTACGGATTACAGGTTTCTGAGACTGGTCCATGGAACAAGGCTGAGGTTTGTTATCGTCTTTTATTGTTGTATAAACAAAATTCTTAACGTCTTCGACGCATTTCCGCGCAAATTCACCGTACGTCATGTTCTCCTCATACGCGATAGCAATGAAATCGTCGAACCAAGGAGCGTATATTATAAGCCAGTCGCGAATTTCTGGCGAACGCCTGGATTGGAATGGGAAAATAAATTCAATTTAAAAAAACTATTTCACAATTTCATTAAATAGGCGGACCACCTGATGGTAAGTGGTCACTAAAGCCTAATATATGATAAGTCTAATATATGATAAGTGGTACTTATCTAGACAGACGGGCCTGCACAAAATCCAAATCACAAAAGCACCAAGTATAATATATTTATAAGTATATTTTTATAAGTCTTTTAATATCTCAATCCCAGGTCCCTTGCGGGTAATTTGTATGATTAAACATTATTTAGCGGGTGTCAAGTTCAATACTGACTTCTCTTTCTTTCATCACTAATTTAACATTCGAAAGAAGAAGACACAGCATCGTGTAACTAATTACCCCCTAAACAGGTAACACCATTATCTTTTGTTTAACACAAACCGTATTTTGGAAAAAAGAGTTCTGATAATAAGTAAGTGGTCATCACCGAACATAGACATTGGCGCTGTAAGAAATATTACCAATTCCTCAAATCGCCAATACCTCACCAACCTTCGCAGCAAGATGTTATGTACCTTGTTCCTGTGGTGAGAGTGACTAGTTTTAATGTACTTACTTCGCGATTACTGCAAATGCACCGGTAATACAAATAACAGTCAATGCACCCCAGAATGCGGTGTCATCCTTGGGTTTAGGAGGGGGTGGAGGTGGCTTGGGTGGGCATGGCTCCCGCACTTGCACCTTGTATTGTGTTCGCGGATATTGACATATTTTCAAGGCTTGGATTTCTACTTGTTGACGACGCTGCGTAATATATAATTATTTTTGAACTGTCCTACGCAATTTAATGTATTTGAAAAATGTAGACGAGAACCCATAGACAATACATTATTGGTGCTGTTTGAACTCGTAACAATAATTATATGAAATATAATAACTTTTACATTTATTCATTTTCGACACCGTTTAGTGTATTTGAAATAACATCAAAACATTTTGTTTTAAAACGATATGTCCTTTTACGTGGTTCAATACGTACTTCTAAAGGATTTTTATTTAGAAGAAAATAAATTAGAGAGAAATAGCATGCCATAGATAAACGTACAAGAGTACAATGCCTTCAAATTTGTCTATGAATTTTCTATGATTTCATTAATTTTGTGTTTGCATTAACTGTCTACTTTTAATATTAAAGTTATAAAGTAATCAATAACAAATGTAACCATTATATCTCAAAAATTAATTGCTATATAACTATCATAATAAAATTATAAGTTAATTCATTAGTTATAAATTATACAGTTAATTACTATTCATAGTAAATTACTTAAAATATATACAATTCAAGAAAATAATTGTAAATAGAGAACTCGTGAATATCAATTATTATACTTATATACATGTAATTAGAATTAAAGTGAGTTTGTAAATCGCGAACAAAAATAATACTGACTAAATTCTTTTAAGTATTACGAAATATTTAAAAAAAAAAAAATATTCGTAGTAAATACGCTATCGTTCATAAAAGGTATTGATTGGATTAATACATAAAATACTTACCAATATATTTGTAATATTTAATAAATTGTTTTTAATTCTAAACATTTTAATTGATTCAAAGAATAATGTAATTATAGAAGGTCTGACATCTATTTTTTTAATTTTTCTTTCTTTTCTGACATTTGACAGAACAGCCAGTATGTAATATATGTATTTCTGAGTTCGTTACTTCAGTTAAAATATACTAAAGACAACAATAAAGAACAGTGTTCAAACTGCTAAGCGAAACACGACTTGAAGTGTGAGAGGGAGCAAACGATCGTGAAATGCAATCTTGAAATATGATAATGTTATAGGCTATCCTTTTCAAACATTAAATAGACGGGGTATTGGCTATATAATTAGTCCAAAGAGTATTTACTTGTATTTAAACTTTCTTGCCTCTCCTAGGAAGAGAAGAAGAGAATGATCATATCTCTTTGTCTATGGTTATAAATTATATATATATTTTTTGGTAATTGATTGTCTTTTTCTAATTACGATCATAAAGATCAAAGTTTGAGTTTGAGTTTTTGAGTCACTCATCGTATATATGAAACATGCATATAAAAAACATAGAAATTGAATAACCAATTGCGCACGAAATATTTTTAGTGCTGGTACATCTGCGCTACGTAAATTCACTCTCATTGGCCGACACGACCAGAAAGTTTACAACGGACGAACATAACCAAATTTTGAACAGCTTTGCCAATCTATTGATAATTTATTGACTCCAAATATTTTTTTTTGGCGTAACACAGGAGTCAAGCCCATTGTTTTCATTTGGAGCCTTATCAGTTGAGAAATAGAGTTCAATGTTGATTGTAAAGGAAAAATAAAACAACCAAATGAAATAAATCATTCTCTAATTTAAAATTAAATACAATTTTTCATATTTACAAAGCTCACTAAACAACCACAGTGCATTTAATATTTAATTATTTTTTTTGAACATGATGATGATGAAATTTTCTTTTCGATAAATGCATGTATGTGGCAGAAACAATTGATTTGTTATTTCGAACCTAAGACGTATGGCTTTTAGGTACATATTCAAACAAACTTTAACGGTACTAGCTGATAATAAAACTAATTAAAAAGAATAACACTAACGTTAAATAAATAAAAGAGCTATGTTTAAGCAAATTACGCTTTATTCTCTTTTAAATAAAGTTCGATTTTTATCGTTGAAACAGGAAAGTACGTATAAAGAAAACATTTTATATTTACTCTTTTAAACCGTTGGGATTTGGCCTCTATTTCCTTTCACATAAGGTTCAATATTATTTTCTTCATACTTATGTTAACAATGTATGTTATAGCATTATGAACCCCATTTCATTACAAAGAAGTCTAAATTAAGTTTCGAATGACATTATAATTGAATTCTCTCACAGTTAAGTCAAAGAGAGAACTGGGTATTTGACAGAATATCTTTAATATATTATTAAAAATACTTCAAATAATAAAATAAAAAAAAAATACAATATATAAATCAGTTATCAAATCGTTACATTAATGTCACAGTAGCAATCAAACTACATTTTAAATTTTACTTTTTTTTCCCTTAATATTTTACTTTCCATCTTCAAATGAAATAATCATCGAATCAAATACCCCGTACACCACAGACAATACGATCTATAGATAGAGTAAGCCGGATACAGACGCGTGTGCCATAACAGCTTCCGCGGCTTGTCGTATTTCAAGATGGCGTCTCGCTGCGTCCGTCCAAGTCTTGGCGGCGGCCCGGGGGGCTCCCTGCAGGAGGTTCACGTAGCGGAGAGCATTCGCCAAGTTCCCGTGGTCCATGTGGTACCTTGAAATCGATAACATATTTTTAACACGAGAAGATGAAAAAAAACTGCACTCAAGAAGATTTACAATAGTTTATGTGTCCTTTACATTCATTACAATTTGTAATTCTTATATGAAAATCAACCAAAACTAACTTCACCCCTTATTTTATATCTATACAATTTTCTATCGAGCAATTAATTATTTCATATATTTTTTTAAAGCAATGTGAAATTTGGATCGTCCCATGTACGTCTAATATGATTTGCTAAAATTTATAATAGGGTGGTAGACAAGTCTTCATTTCCTAGTAAGTGATCACTACCGAATATTGTAGACATTGACACTGTAAATATATGCATATTTACTATTCCTTACGCTGGCAACTCGCTTCCAATCATTTGATCTAAGATGTTATGTTATGCCTGTAACTATTCACTCACGAAACCTTCTATATGAAACACGTTAGAATTTGTGCACAAAGACCCAATTAAATTAGATTTGACCAACGATATAAACTTCTGTTATAATAGATGATCAAACAAACTTTCAGTAAAAGGAATGACTGTATCTAACCTCGCTCGTTGGATGATGTCGAAGGTGTCCAATTTTGAGAAGTCAGTGGGCTGGTTTTCTAGTTCATCCTTGGGAATTTCAGCAAACTGAAATTAAAAGCCACAAATACCATCTTTTTATCTTTCAATGCACGAACTAAACAAATCTAAAATAACAATTAAAATATTAAAAACCTACAGCTAAATGTTATCTTAATTAAATATTTCTTCTTACTTTACGACGTTCTTATATATAAATAGATTTATGTATGTAAACAAGATCGTGAAATGTCAGAAATTAATATGCGACATTGACTGTATTTTAAATATTTTTGTTGGGTTTTCAAAATTCGTGTCCAATGAGCTAAGACATAAATTATTTTAGGATAGCAATTCTGTAATACACTCAAATTAAATCAATGCACTTATATATAAAGTTTAATTAGAATGGAAAATATTCTTAATTAACTGACGATAACCACAGAAGTTGGTATGAAACGTTTTAAGAAGTGTTTTTAGACTTACCTTCTGGAAAAGTAATTTAGACTGCAACCAAGACAGAAAATAGACTGGAAGGGACGCTCCATCACGGCCGATTAGTGCTACTTTGACTGCTGTCTTTTCCAACTACGACCAAAAGCAAACCGGTTTTAGTAAACAATATTTGAAAAAAATAATAAAGATAAATGCAGGTGATGCCAAAGGGAATATGGTGCTAAGTATATTACATACATTAACGGCCTATAAATATCCCACTGCTGGGCTAAGGCCTCCTCTCCCTTTGAGGAGAAGGTCTTGGAGCATATTCCACCACGCTGCTCCAATGCGGGTTGGTGGAATACACGTGTGGCAGAATTTCATTGAAATTAGGCACATGCAGGTTTACTCACGATGTTTTCCTTCACTGTCGAGCACAAGATGAATTATAAGCACAAATTAAGCACATGAAAATTCAGTGGTGCCCGCCTGGGTTTGAACCCGAAATCATCGGTTAAGATGCACGCGTTCTAACCACTGGGCCATCTCGGCTCGGCAAGTATTTATATTTATAATATTAAAATTACTATAAAATATATATTAGTTTACAATACAATTCTATACAACTCATGACCGGGTCAGCTAGTACATGTATATATATATGATATATATCGATATATTCCATTGATAATTTTCTTTACCTTATCAAAATTTTCTCGTAACGCTTTTTCAGTCATAATTCCATTTTCTCGTACTTCCTCCGGGATCCCTTTCAATACAGTCTGAACTAATTTGTCATCTTTGCCTAGTAATAAAAAAAAAAACAGTTGTAATATATATGATACTAAAATAATTATAATTCAATATACCTTACATATATTCCCATATATCTTTGACTTCGATTCGTATGGACATGCCATCGAAGGAGCTTTTTTTGCATATCATTGCATTGACTTATATGTATAAAACTAGACAAGTTTTTCAAATTTAAAATCGTATCGCAGTGACGGTAAAGGGAAAGAAAGCGGGGGAGGAGGTTAAAGCCGACACGATCGCGCAGATGTGGCACACTCTTTTTTATATTTTTCGGTTTATCTTTAGAGTATTAAAGTGAAATTGTTTGATTCGATAATGGTCATGATTGTAATGGTATTAAGTAGATTAGACAAAGAATTACCGAATTAATTATGATTTCAAATAAATCCGAGCTGCCAACAACCGTCAGCTCCTCGGTCGCTTAGTTGTGGTCAATTGACCGTAATTTAGTATACAATATCTTAGTACCAGACAGCGCGTCTAGTGGCATATATATAATTTAATGAACTATTGGGAAGTATTTTGAAACTTTATCACACTCAAAATAATAGATGCGTGCAAAAGATGATTTTGCATTTATATTTATGTATGTTTTCAGGAATAAGAAAATGTAATATCTCATCAAAACAATGGCTTTTGGTAATATTTGAAAGTGCAGTCAAACGATCGACAACAGAACCAGATTATATTGGTTTTTTTTTTAATTTGTAGATATGACTGACAAATGAGTCACCACACGAATGGGATATATAATTGGCCCTGTTCGAAATAATAACTAAATAAATTAATCGCAATGCACCACTAACTAAGATGCTGTGTCATGTCCCCCGTGTCTATGGATACACAAGCTATTGAGCTGCGGTTTGCGAGATGCAATAATAGTAGGCACTGCCGTTCGGCGGTGACACATGCGATGATTGCGGGGCAACTACCCAGGTGGGTAGGGGCGGGTAGGGGCCGGTAGGGGCGGGGAGTGTGTCGCGCAGTGCACGCAGGCGCGGCGCGGGCTCACCGGCGGCCTCGAGCGCGCGTATCTCGGTGCGCAGCGGCGCGCGCGCGTGCGGCCGGCGCGTGGCGGCGTGCAGCGCCTCGGCCGCCGCCCACAGCGACTGCGAGCGCCGCGCCTCCGCCTCCGCCTTCGAGCGCACTGCGCACGGGGCACGCGCGGCATGTATATTATTAGAATTCATAGTTTTCTTTCACGAATGTTTTATATTACAACATCATAACAATTATAAAAAGTATATTTCTAAATTTGTTTCATCCAAAGTTCTAGTGAAATTTAGTTCGGTGATAGTGATATTATCGATCTTATGATTTTTTTTTTATTCTTCCACGTAGTTAGATTACATTAAACCAGATTTTGAGTCAGATTGTATGCAACCTACTGAGTGGTAACAGATAAAACAAAAATAGCAACTTACATTTGAGCGTCTGTTCGATGGCCTTTAGTTTCCCGGCCATAGCGGCGAGCTCCTTCTTGAACGTGACTCGTTCCTTTTCCACTTGCTCTGACACTGAGCGACTGAATTTACCCAATACCTGTTACAAATTATATGTTTAGAAAATATAAAACAGAGTATAGTTATTTATATATATATTTCAGCAGATGTTGATATATTGACTAGGAAATTAGCCATCAGAAATCAAATGATCAGCACCGCCCTTCGACATTGGCACCGTAAGAAAGTTTGATCATTTCTTACCTAGGGAACTAAGTTATTGTGCCCCTTGTGCATGGAGTTACACTGGCTCACTCACCCTTCAATCCGGCAAACAACAATACACATTATTGCCGTTTGGCAGTAGAATAGTATGATGAGTAGGTGTTACCTATCTAGATGAGCTTGCCCTACCATGAAGTTTAAAATTTGTCACAGTGAAACGTAAACAGGATTGGAGAACTTTTTTTTTTTTTTTTTCTTTAAAAATATAAACATAAATAATAAGAAAATGCTTCAAAGTTACCTTTAACAGTGAATAATCGGCTTAATATTAATTACGCTAGAGTTCAAATTTCTAAATATATATTCGGACAGCGAAAACATAAAAGGACTGTAGTTAGGGTCCAATTTAAATGTACTTTAAAATACTAAAGTCACTCACTTCTTTTTCTTTCTTAGCAAGTCTATCTTGTAGAACTTCCTGTTGAATCTCAAATTGTTTCTTCAGCTGTTCTTTAAGCGCCTTATTCGCTTCAGCTTGGATTTCCAAACTCTGAAACAGAAAATGCTTTGTCGTATTTTGTTGGCTTAAAGTGTTTGCCCATGGCTGAGCTGACCGTGTGGACAGAAGTTGAGACTTCATGTATTTTGTTTTGGATGAAAATCTGTAATAGGGCCATCTCCTTCGAAAGGAAAGGAGGCCAGCAATGGGACATAATACAGGCTGTTATTTTATTGCTTTATCGTTAACTTTTGGTCCAAATAAAAAAAGAACAGTACCTTCTTCTGATATTCCTTCTCTTTTTCTAATCTTTCTCTCTTAATCGTATCTTCAACTTTCGCTTCAATTATTGCCTTTTCATCGTGACCTGGGGACAGATATTACGGTTAAGTCGATTAATAATAATAAATACAAATTTAATTAGTAAAAATATATTACAAAAAATTAAAAACATGATTCCTTTAGTTGATTATAATGGCAGTAGGAAGAAAATAACATTAACGTTGAATTAACTACATAATCGGTGGTGGTCCTACATAATAGGCTATTTGACTGGTTTTTAAAATCCATTTTATATTATTTAGTAGAGGTTAAGGAAGCCAGTAAAGGTTTCGTTCCATATTTAAATAGCGCGCGAAAACGCAACTTTGACAATATGGCGCTGCAATGGGTCGGTAACGTCACTTGCCTGTATTGTAATCTGTGGCACATATAATCCACATACAGTAGGCAAACGAGGTTAACAAGCAAGTGACGTCATCATAAACCCGACCAATCAGGAGCGTTTTGTGTCACGTGACAAACGTTTATAAAAATGCATTTTTATTTATGGATTTTTGAATAAATTAATTATTATTTTCAACTTTCGTTATAAAATAACTATTTTTAAACTCGTAATATATACTGATTACAATAATTGACACTTTATTTTTCGCATGGTCAAATAGCCTATTAAGGATTTGTAAAAAAGTGGTATTTTCACAGTCGTTGGAATAACCGCTAACAGGTTAAAGCTCTTGAATAATCTATAATATTCATTATCAATTTGGTAAAAAGTAGCGTTTTGAACTTCAACGAAACTGTTATCGTAAAATTAATGTGGATTTAAATAGTTAAGAGGAATATTGTTGTATTCTAAGTAAAGATATATTAATCAAAAACTCTTAGTAGTGCACAATATAGCAGACTTATTACAAAATATAGAAAATTGCATGGAAAATGTCAATCTAAGGTATATTTATCTTCAGGACGTCTGTGATTGAAATAGTCTTACACTCAATTGCTCTGTTGATTTTCAACTCCCTCAACGTTTGCAATTCAGCGATTTCATTTTGTAGATATTGAATCTGAAATTGATAATATTATTTATTTAAACATACAAAATAGTACTTTTAGAATTATTTTATTATAAATTCCTTTAACCGTATTTAATACATAGGAATTAAAAAAGTAGCTATGACATTAAAGGTAATTGAATTTTCTCATAGTAAACGGTCCTTCTAATGGAAAGTGTTTTGTCTGATAGAAATGACCACTTCAAGAGGTTCAAATGTAACCAACGCTGTCAGCACAATTTCGACCAAGTCATTTAAGATGACAAGTCTGTTGTTTGTACAGTCAGAGTAAGAAAACCTTCGTCAGTTTTCAAATTTATTCCTTTATCAAGTCGTAAACTCTTAGTACCTTTTGAAACTAAAGCACTAAACAGACAACTGCATATAAAATTAAACTCACATAGTATGATAACTTGGTTCAAAATAGTGTAACATCTTTGGACTACGTCTAGTGTCATATCAAAATAAAAAAAATTTTATGGCCTAATTAGTCATTACAAGATTTAATTTAGATATGATATCTTCTACTGAATTGTCAAAGTATGTCAGTGTCATATACATATTTTCTTGCAATATCTTGCAATCTTAGAATAAAAACGCTTGTAATATTATTCGGCCGTTATTTTAAGTGACTGTTAATGTAATATGACGTGTGATGAGTGGTTCCATCGGCACCGGGAAGTGGTGGTGATTCCTTGGCCTGCAAAAGCGGCGGATATACCCTATCAAAAATCTATGGGGCTTGATGGTGCAGCGGTGGATAAATAATAACGATAGAACCAAAGCAGCTGTCGTAGAACATTGCCGAAGTGTCTGGGAGGGCTTCAGAGGATAATTTTTATCAATAATATAGATATATGTATATAGCAGTGACCTGTTTGAGAGTGTACATGAGTAGCAGGTCGGTGTCCCCGCGTATGTCGAGTTGCCTGGCGCTGAGGTCCAGTCCGGGGAACAACATTTGCAGTTCCTCCTTGTAGGCCATGCGAGCTGCTTCTACCTAGAACAATTACATACAAATCATTTGGACTACTTATAACATCTAAAATCCAGAGTAGTGAAAGAAATTCCAAAACTTTTCCTCGAGAGGCTTTGCCTAACAGTCAAACATTTACTTGCTGTCACTGTACTATATTTTAATAAAGAACACATGGATAGATTTTTCAATTGTTAAAAATAATTGAAACTAGAATATTAACTGTGCTTAGGATAGACAGATATATTAATAATCTAAATCTGCTAAATCAGCTAATCAGTATCAAGCTTTAATTTACACAATAATCTGTATCTCATAAATAATGAAAATTGCTTAACAAGCTAAAAATATTTACAAGTAAAGCATTCCCATAATTCAGATAACACCCCGCCCCCCCTTTAAATGAATGTTCGAAGTTGTACCTTATTCCAGTACTTGTCACTGAGTACGGCTTTGTTGTAACATTCCTTGTATGCAGACTCCACTTCATTCAAATCTGCTCTGAACTGTTTAATGTATCGGTTAGTTGCTGCGACGCTCTCCGGCGGGGCTTGGACGCCTGCTTTTATCATACGATCTAGGGTGTCTGCGGGAAAAATTAGAACATTAAAATTTTGTTTATCATTCAATTTAATAGAACCCCCCCCCCCCGCAATCAAAGAAATGTTCGTCAAGGCAGCTTCGTGTTATCAAACTGCTCACTGTTACTGATCGTTACTGCTCCGCTCACGAGATCGTAGTGATATTTTCACAAAGCAAAAGAAAAAGTCGAGTCAGCTTGGTAGATCCTTAGTTAAATTTGATTGACAGATGGACCCCTTTTGGAGTGCGTTAGCTGAGCTTACTTTAGAAAATATCAATTCTGTAGGCACTGAGATTAAAACTATACAATATCTAGAGTTCAGGACTTGCTGAATAAAAAACCTAAACCTTGTAATCCAACGAATATAAGACTTGAAAGTTGACATTAAATGTAGACTCATGCTGAATGATACGTAACAATTTCCACATCTTCTACATTTCCATTTGCTTTGCTCATCTCTCAGAGGAATTACTTAGAATATTGGATATTTCGAATATAGAAATTAAGGCATTATTTGATTAATATATTTTTCTTAAAATTAATGTTATACGTAAACACGAGAAACGAATAAATGATGACAATGTCGTACTTACCGATAGCCAATTTGGCTTTGCTGGCAGCTTCTTGAGCTATTTTAACGGTGTTGTTGCGTTCGTTTTGCGCGCTCTGTAGCGCCGAGAAATGCTTTCTATCCAAGTCGTCCAGTGGCGACTCAACAATCTATAATTAAAATATATATATTTTTTTTTATGATATTGGTAGGCGGACGAGCAAATGGGCCACCTGATGGTAAGTGGTCACCACCGCCCATAGACAATGGCGTTGTAAGAAATATTAACCATTCCTTACACCATCAATGCGCCACCAACCTTGGGAACTAAAATGTTACGTCCCTTGTGCCTGTAGTTACACTGGCTCACTCACCCTTCAAACCGGAACAAAACAATACTGAGTACTGCTGTTTGGCGGTAGAATATTCGATGAGTGGGCGGTACCTACCCATACGGGTTTGCACAAAGCCCAACCACCAAGTGTATTTACAATTTTTTTTCTTTGTGATTTAATTATTAAATATATATAGTTAAGTTAGAATTTATCTCGTCTTCGGCGGTGAGATAATACATTTCGAAGAGAAGGTGAGCCAGTGACAGTGTATACACATTAGACATTCACACACACAGTCGAAGCATTTTTATATTTCTTACAGTACCAGTGTCTATGGACGAAAGTGACCTATCCATCGCGGCGTTTTGTATCAATTAGGGCTTAGAATACGTCACAGTTTATCTGTCGTCGATTCCGACTTGTATATCTACGTTGCGAGGTAATAAACATATTCCTATCTACAGTTACACACGATCTTTTTCTTTTTTTTTTTTAAATATTTTATATGTATAATTGTATATGGTGGCAAACGAGCAGGAGGCTCACCTGATGGAAAGTGACTACCACCGCCCATGGACATCTGCAACACCGGGGCGCTTGCAGGTGCGTATATATATTTGTTGTTTTTTATACATCACTGATATTTTTGTGTGTTCAGCTAGGCTTTTATAAATTTTGTGTTATCAGTAAAATAATGTATTTCGTATTAGAATAAATATTCTTTAATTCTAACCACAATGTTATTTCAGGTACTATAAAACTTTTCGCATACAATAATTATACAGTCACTTCGTATATAGAACTTTATCGAAGATATTGAATTTGAAGAATATCACATAAAATAAAAGAGGTCCTTAAAAATAGT
This sequence comes from Vanessa tameamea, assembly GCF_037043105.1. Classification (NCBI taxonomy): domain Eukaryota; kingdom Metazoa; phylum Arthropoda; class Insecta; order Lepidoptera; family Nymphalidae; genus Vanessa; species Vanessa tameamea. Next base: position 3,799,021 of record NC_087332.1, on the reverse strand, counting down.
TTGCATATCAACTCATCATCTAAAACATTCAGGGTATACAAACAAATGACTGACCTTGAACAGTGCCTTGTTATAAGTAGCACATGATTGTGTGGCCTTCTTGTAGTTGTCGACCGCTAATTTGGTGTTCTCGTGCATATCCTGTTCAAGTTCCACCATGTCTTTCGTTATCTTTATGGGCACAGGGCTTTGAGGATCACATTTCTCAGTTTGCACGAGGGTAGCTGAAAATATATAACCCAATTTTATTATGAAACCATATATTATAAGTTCGAAAACTTTGGAAAGCGTCTGTTTTCACGTTTTTCGTTCAGAATTTCATCCACGCGTCGTTTGATTTCGCGAGTCGCGGATTTATCTCTCTCTCTCACTCTCTCTCTCACACACACACGCACGTACAAAGTCAGAATCGTGAAAACATTGGCGAAGTATTTTATCGTTTACATATAAGTAATTGTAATCTCAACTAAACTTAAACGAGAAGAAATTCGCGCAGCTAAATCACATCGCTTTTCATACAAGTCTAAGTGCATAATTATAAAAATAGATAAGTTAGATTAACGAAATATACAATGGACATAAACTGCTTCCTTAATTTTAATCATGAAGGAAAACATCAGTTTAAATGGTACGACTATTTTAGTGCAAATTAATAATTAAAATACATCTTGCAGTATCAAAGTAAACGATTGTTAGTGATCCAATAAAGAACAGAGGCAGTCTTATAACACAAAACATCTATAGGGGTAGCAATAAAGTTAAAAAATATATGACTTAATGGGACTTTATTCTTTACGGGTAAAGCGTTAAATAAATCAATAATTATTTATTAAAGGATACAAATTGCAGATATATTTAATTTTTTATAAGTAATTATCAAAATCATCAAAAATATAGAAGTTTAACTAACACGGAATCTAGTACCGTGTCAAACTTAAGGTATAAGTTACGTCAGACCAAAATAAGAAGATATGGACTTTTTTTGTTAATTTTCAGTAGAAGTTTAAAGTAAGACAGTAGAAGATTATATATTCGGATCTGTCTGATGATATCTTAGATTTCTCTTATAGCCAATGCTGGTAAAGTCCTGTGTTCAATCTCTCGTCTGTCATTTAGTATTGCCGTCCAAATGAATTAAGAAAGTATATTGTTGTATTTGGTCGTAGGGCATTGTGCAAGCCCGTTTGGGTAGGTACCACTCACTTATCAGATATTCTCACACCAACAGTTATACTAGTACTATTGTGTTGAGTAAGGCTGAGTGAGCCAGGGTAACTACAGGCAGAATAGACATAGCATCTACGCTGCCTAGGTTGTTGACACATTCACGGTATAAGGAATGGTATAGCCGAATTTGAATAGTAATCCACTATTTGAAATTCGGTCACGAAGGCCAACTAACCTGGTGTTTCAACTTCAGGAGTGTCAATTTTCTTCTCTTCCACGTACAACGGTTGGAATGTCGGTGGGGGTACTGTTAGAGATGAAATGAAATCTTTGTTAGTTGTTAATCTAAAATAGTGCATTTCTAAACATTTCTATATTAATTATAAAACAATTTCAGTTAAGTTTCAAATGATTAAAGTGATAGGCGGCTGTGCTACAATTATTCTAATATTAATTACATACCATGACAATATTTATGTTTAAATGAATTCCCATTATAGCTTTAGAATTAGGTGTGATTTAACCCCTTCAAGTCCCATTTCTAGATTAATAAACATATAAAATAAAATTGAAATCACTCACTGACTCTATAATTAGTTTAGAAACAGTCATTATTACAACTTTAATATATGTATGTTACCGTAAGATTACAAACATCGTTAGATTACAATCTATCTCGTCAGATTGTAAACTGACGAAATATTTGTGATCCGTGAAATATGATTCCAATTTAACGCATTATTTTTCACTATACTATACTATAGTAATCTATTGAAGTTAAACTGTTAGATTACAATCTGTCCCGCGTCAAATTGTCAACTGTTGAAAGCTCTTCCTGATTGGCCGGTATTATTGTAAGAGTACAATTGCGCCAAATAGATTATAATCTAAAGGTATTTGCAATTTTACGCTGAAATAATATGGCGGATGCCGGGGAGGCGGGAGGTACATAACGTTCAACCAATCAGCGCGCGAGATGCATTCTGTTCTACGCCAGTTCACAATTTGACCGCTTCCCATTGATAGATTACAATATAGCGAAAAATAATGCGTTAAATTGCAATCATATATCACGGTTCACAATACAATCTGACGAGATAGATTGTAATCTAACGATGTTTATAATCTTACGGTGACATATATAGCATCCTTGTTACTCCTCCTTTATCTGAGAAAGCCAGGTTGCTGTATAAAATAGCTCGGAAAGGCATTAAACGCATGTAAATGTTTTTATAATATGATTAGGGTTTTTATAATATGATTGACCATGCTCAAATCTGTTCAAACCGTCTATGCTTTGAAGTAAAAAATATTTCGCTCAAGGTAAAACATTTAGTGTGACATGCCCATATGACAATATTATAAGGAATTAAGATAGATTTAGCCTGAGACATTCGCCGCATGTTTGAAAGTGAGTTCAAGTGAAGCTCATAACATTTTGACGAATCCTGATATTAGTATCTAAAGCGATTTCAAAGATAATAATATCTCTATAAAAAAATTGTGAAAAAAAAAAAATTCCATTTTCAAATTTACTTAAATGCCTGGTAAGGCCATTTACAAAAACAACCTGAAAAATATTACCATTTCATGATGAAGAAGGACCAATTTTTATATTGATTTCTAGCACAGATTGTATTAATTGAATTGTAATCTAATCATATGACATTTTGTTCATAGTTCTAACAAAATAAATTGTAATTCAAGAACAGGAAGTAGAAAATCTAAATACTACATACAAAATCATTATTATTAACAAATTCCAAATAGGAGACAAAGTACTTAAACGATAACCGGAGTCCTACTTGATTCTGTATTGATTTTATTTGCATGAATATTCTAAATTTGGATATTATTAAGTTAAATTCTCGCATCAAAAAAATCAAAGTCCTTATTTGGATCAAAGAAATTATATACAATTAGCTTTTGGAGTTACCTTTGGGTTTATTTTTATCAGGAAAACCTTTTTTATCCGATGCTGCATGAAAAGAATAGATTTTAACATAATCATCTTTAATATTTAGTTTTTAACACAGTCAGTCGATGGAGATTATTATTTTATTTTCTTGTATTTATACTGTAGATCAGATTATTAATAGGTTTGAAACACACTTTAATTATTTTTTAAAAGAAACCACTAATATCTTATTTACTCACATTCATATGTCTTCTTTGCAAAATCCTTGGCCGCATCTTTTTCTATATCCTGTTCTGATCTTTGTTTGAAATCGAGCGGCGAAACACCTTCCTGTAAAAAATATTGTAACAGTGTTTTAAAATTATTTGATTCAACAATATTCTATTGCCGTGATGTTTAAGTATCGTAAAACCACTGCCAACTCAAAGATATCACTGAAAAATACTAACGAACAGACTATAAATGACCCACTGCTAGGCTAAAGTCTCTGTTCAAGAAGAGATCAAGATCTGTTAGTTGCATACTATAACTTTCATTTAGATTTGATAAAATATAATATGTAATAATAAGTATATGTAAACATTTTTAATATGTCAAGAGAATAATATAAAACCAAAGAACCACCTTTCCAAATAAAAAGTTGCTAATTGATGTTGTAGCTTTATTGAACTGGTTAACAGTGGACTTCCAGTATGTTGTGTTCTCCTGGTAGACGAGGGCTACTAAATCGTTTGCCCATGGGGCATTTGATTCCAACCAGTTGCGCGCATCAGGACTGGATCTAGAGGACGCAAATTATAAAAAACTGCATAAATTAATGAGTAGAACACACAAAAAATCTGATCACTAAAAATGTTCCCAACCCTTCCATACTATTAAGTTATAACAAATTTAATCTTTAGTACTATTAATTTTAAGAGTTGATTTCCTTGTTAGCACACTAAACTCAGGTAATATCCTTATTGATAAAAGCAAATAAAAAAAAAAAAAAAAATTGTATTATTTGTAATGCCTAAGTGAAAAAGCACTAAATAAATTTTAGTAATTATTAAACCTAGCCTTGTCAGCAAAAGTTACCACGCTCTTACTCCCACCTGCATATGCTTACATAAACATAAGTACATATATTTCGAAGTGATAACTTTTATGGCACGGTAAACTGCTTCGTTACGTAATGTTTTAGGGCACCGGTCTGTGTGGCTTCCCTTTTTCTTCCACATATGGCAGCAAGTAGTTTAAGCTATCACTTCTGTCGGGCATCCATATTTTTATTTTTTTACTCTGTATATTGTTTTATTATGAGCAGCAGTTATTGAGTGTTGAAATAGGGTAAAGGGTTTTAATAAATGAATTAATTATTCAATAGAAATAAGTAGTACTGATATTATGACCATTTAACCTCCCCGTCATTAAAAAGCAAACCAAAATCCCCCTTTGATGTTCATGAAATACTTGACTGGCCATATATGTCAAATGAATACTAAAAGATTCAGTAACTGTCTGTCTGTCTGTCATATAACTTGACAAGCACAAGATGCATGTTCTTTTAGCATGCACCTTATACTGTTCAAGTATTACAATATTTTTGTATATTATGAGAGGAAGCAAAGATTCAATTATAATTCAATATGATACTTAGTATTCTAATAACATACTTGGCATAGACAACAGCTGCTCCAGTTAAAACAGTAGCACCAACGGTCCCCCAAAAGAGTTTACGAGATTTAGGTTTTTCTTTGTTGGGTCTGTCTTGATCTAGCTGTGCATATCGCCGCCTTGGGGCTCTCATAACTATCAGTGCCGCACATGATCCGTCCCCTATTTGTTTTCTAACCTGTAGAGTAAAAATTTTTAAATTAGAATTATCTATGTAACATGCAATTTAATTTATATTAAAATTATAAATATTATGTTTTATCAAGCTCAAGCTATTGCTGTATAAGCTGTGTTAAAATATGAATTATTGATAGACATTAATATTTTATAGCCAATTGTAACTATCCTTTTATTACGTTAAGTTATATTAGGTGTTTTATGTATATATTTTTCTAAATATTGATTATTATTGAGTAATTATTTTACCTAAAAATAATATAAAAAATGTTGGGGTAAATTCAGAACTCAGCTGATCGACATTGACGGCTGGATCCCTAATAAATTATAGGTTATTTACAAAAATGACGTCCACCGATTGTTATGTAAGCTACAACAACAACAAAATTTGTTGTGTTATATGATTCAATTATGAAAAAATACAGAAAGATCCTAATGTTGAATATCTTGCAAATATAATTAACTTTATAGTTAAAAAAATACCGCTACTAAACTGAAAACAAGAAATTATTATACAAGTAGCATTAATTGGACAAGGAAGCTTTAAAAATGTTTTACAACTTCTTCTACAGTTTTGGATATTAAAATGTTATTAAAATCGTATACATACCAAAACTAAATTAGGATTGGTTAAATGATTTGAAAATCTATACATTTTCGGCACTGATTCTATTCCACTCGGGCTGTCAAAAGCAAGAAAGATTCTTATTTGACCATAGACAATACATAAAAACAGCTTATATATAAATTAAGGTTTTCGTAATTTAATCTATATGAACTGATTCAATCGTTGGCACATAAGTACATATTTTTCTAATATCATATTAAAAAATAAATAAAAAATGAGTAATATTCAATGAAATAATAATTATGTTAATAAATATTACCAGAAATAGGAAAATATATGTAAGCTCCCAAAAAAGTGTCAGAGGTGAATAACTGCTTTGAACAAAAATATATCACCTAATTAATCTGTAAAATTATTTTGTTATTAATTTTCGTATAAAATAAATTAAATTACGGATCTAAATAAACATTTAACATGCGAACTGTCAAATGTTTACGAAAGCGTGACGTCATAGACATTAGACCGACGCCATTAGTATTCTAGCGTTTTTGGACAAAATTTAAAATTTATTTTTAAAAGATCATTTTTTCCTAATAAACTTAATTTTTTTGCAGAATTAAGATTTATTTTGTATAAAGTAATAACGTAATAACATGGTAGTGTAGTTTGTCAAAATCTGTCATCATGCCTATTATATATTATCTGTGTTAATCTGACATTGACGTATTTCTAAATTCTATTTTCTACTTTAGTTTCAATTTTCCGACTACTGTATGGATATAATTTATTATAAATAAAGAACGAAAGTCCTAAAATGTTTCGTTGTGCAATATCAGGTTATTACTAATAAATCATTGTAGCTTATCATATACTACAGTCAATTTGTCTCATTTATTCTTAAAATTCAGTTTTGAGGTTATATTTTTATTCTGTTTCAGTTTTTCGACGTATACCACCACCAACAATACCTTACTATTGTAACGCATCTAGGATTATCTCCAGTCAGTCGAGATGTTTCTCTACATTAAAATCAATTAATATGCTTGCATTTACTGGATTACCAAATGGATCTTTAGTAAATAACAAACAAATATTAGATATATCTAAGAATCTGATAGTTCCGGTAAGAACTGTCACTAAGTTCAGCCTGAAAAAAGGTAAAAGGAAGACTGTTAAAGCAGTAGTAAAGAGGTTCTTTAGGTTGCACTGGGGAGGTTGGATCAGAACTAAAATTGGTAGGCACAAGAGATTATGGAAAAAATCTCCCCCACAGAAAAGACGTTTAAGACAACATGTATTCTGCAACGGAACCCAAAATACATTATTGGACAAAATGGTTACTAAATTTTGGAAAAAACCTAAATACTATGTCGAAGATCCGTATGCTCCATACCACACAAGAGAAGAATTCCCACACACTAGGAAGAAGCCCAGAGATATATACTAGATGTTTAAAAAAAGCTTATAATTTAGGATTCATTATGTCTTAGTTTGATTTAAATATACAGTAAACTAAAATAAATGTTGTTTAAATTTAACACTCATCAGCATGATTAAATTCAATCTAAAATAAATAATTATCCTAAAAATATTATTCAGGACAATATTCAATTAAGAATTCATCATTTGTGAATATAGCATTTTGTTGATTTTCATTCAGAATTAATAGATATAATTATGAGAAAATAATAGTGTATGAACAGAGTTTCTCAATAGAATAACAATGACATACATTGATAGTGAAATGGAAATTTATACATTTTCATCCAATTTTTTTTTCTTTTTCTTTGTATTATTTAATTCGTTTTTTCCAAAGATATAGTAATCTCATAAATGTCTGGTGAACAAGTGATCTATGGATCAGATAAGTCATTTGGAAAGCCAAATCATTACTGATTGTTGTTAATCATGTTTCTCTTGAAGTGGTTTTTTTATCTATGATATAGTTTGGCGGACGGTATGTGGTCGCCATAGCCCATAGACATTAGTAATGTAAGAGATAAGTCATTAGATAATAAGAAATCTACCAAACTGTGGGGTATTCCTATCTTGCAAGAATGCAGACCCCAAAAACTATCGGCCAATATCAATACTACCTAACCTCAGTTTGAAAAAGTTATTTTAAAACGATTATTAACCTACTTTAACAGACATAATCTGCTTCATAGAAAACAATTTATATTTACGATGGATCGCTCGACTACCGACGCAGGTGTCGAGCTTATTAAGAATATGAATGTCTATGAAGCCCGGGTGCCTTTGCCTTTGATTGTGTTCAACAAGTAACTCTGGTCAGGAAACGTTATCACTACCGAATTAGAGAATGTGTGCTCGAACTTTTGACTTCTTATTCTCGGGTCTCAGTTATTTTTTTATTAGGTACATTATTAGGTATAGGATATTTCAAGGATCAATTCTTATCTTTTCTATTCCTCATATACAGCATGACTGTTTGAATACTATCGATATTTAGCGACGTGATATTTGACGATCATATAATGACAAAAAAAATACATATAACATAAATATTAATAAACTTCAAAGTAAGTAATTACGCGTCGTGTGGATACCCTAGTTGCGTTGTCGACACAAAACAGGTATGTAGGTAGGGACATTTAGTTATCGCACGGTAGTTAACCTACGTCCAAACGCCGCCACGGGTTAACAGGGTAGTAGGGTTCCTTTGATAAACAAGCATGATACAATCCCTCTTCATACTTTAACCCTCGCTTAGGACAGGCAAAAATACCAAGATATTTCACTGGTTTAAAAAACAAATTTGTTGAGTAGGTAAATAATGTGAACTTGGGACAAGAACTATTTATCTATTATGGAATTCCCGGCGTATTTAAAAATGGAATCATACTTATTCACAAAGATTGACAACCTTTAAACTAAAATAAGAGATTGTTGTGGATTGTTTACTGACCTCCTCATTTTTTAAATGAATAGAAAGCGGGTAGTGTGACGGTATAAACAATGCTATCTCTAATATAGTACACTGTTTCAGCGTAAATAATCTTAGACTATCTCTTTGATATATAAATATGTATATATATATATATATATATATATATATATATACATAATCACAAAGTGACACAAATAACACGCTAAGTCTGTTTATTTGTTTGTTTAATTTGACAATCAATAAGTAAGTGTAATGCTGTAAATGAATAAATGAATTTGATTTGATAACTATCCCTTACATCGCATATGCGTCTTTCAAACTGGAATACAACAACACTGTACTGTTGTTTGGCGGCAGAAAATCTGTAGACAGACAAACAGACAGACAGATAAGTATATTATTATCTACATTTATTTACCAGTGATGACGTACGTAGGTACGATATCGTAAGAATCACAGTCTTTATAAGGCGTCGACGTGCTGAGGGCATTCGGGAGATAGCATTCGTTGGTTAGTCATTGGAGGGTTCACTTGATTGTCAGTGTTAACGATTATTATTATTATATGTTATAATATACATAATGATAAATTGAAAACAATCAAAGCTAATCAGCCAAGTTCAGGTTAGAATGCACTTCGAATGGTCAAAGAACTATTAGAATGGAAGAGGTATTGTATTTTTTATGAATTATTATTACTTTTTAAAAAGCTATTTTTCTAAGGCGGCCTATAAATTAAAGTTAAGAATATAATCTCTGATTATAAAATATAACAAAAAATAGTTGGATTGCACGGAATGTTGCTAGCGACATTATAATGTCCCGCGTACTCCTTTTGTCTGCCTTTTGTTTAATAAATCAGAGACTACAAGTACCAGTCATTTGCTAAGATCATTTTCGTTAATATTAAAAAATCTGCAAATAGTTTTCTACTCAGACCACGAACTTGTAGATCCCAGGAAATTTAGCGATCGAAGAAATTGTCTTAATTTTATTTTGTGAAGTACAGAGAACCACTACTTTCGTATTAAATTACATTAAATAAGCACACAAATAAAAAGACTTAAAAAATTTCACGATAATTTTAATCACTGAAACATATTTAATTGTTAATATTCTTTATTTTTTTTATAAAAAACCAAGAATTAAATCTGGTAACGTATCTATTGAATATAATTCTACAACAGATAATATAAAACGTGTAACTTTTGAGGAGATACAAAACATCACTACTTGTTTTATTGTTAGTAATACTATAGGTCTAGTTTCATAGAATTTGTACGAAATTAAAAGAAATATAAGGCGAAAAAAATAAGATGATAAATATTTTAATATATGATTCATCTTGGTATTGTAACAATAAAAAAACGTGTTTTACGACAAATTCTATTAAAGTAGACGATAAGTTATACATATTTGGTTGTAAAAAATGTTACTAGATACCTACTTGAAATTATTACTTACTATGGGTATCGATTGCCATGAAATGTGACCAAAATTACCTTTGATTTTTTTTCCGAAGTTGTCGTAAATGAAGTACATTTTTCGATGAGAGATTTATCTGCGTTATATCTTTTAGTTTTGAAAATCATAAGATAACAAAACGAGTTACGAGGAAAAATAAAACGGTAAAATAAATAGAATAAATATTTTAATTTCCAATGTTTACTTTGAAAAAAAAATATGTAAAGATTTAGAAACAAACAAAATAATAAATAGGTTAATTTAATTCACAGTTTCTGATATTATTTGATAGATATATTTATGTAAAAATGTGACATCCATGAAACAGTTTCATAAAAGTATTTAAAAGATTAGGTACATATTAAGAATCTGATTTAAGATCCACATATATTTTACAAACATCAATATTTCTAAATAGTAAAGTCTATTTCACAACATTTCAATTCTAAAGTCACTAATAATTTTATACACACAAGTAAATATTTTGATACATATTGTAAAAATCTTTTAAGATCTCTGTCTATCTAATTCTACACTCCTATGCCAGAAAGAGATAAAAACAAGTCACTATATTGGTTAAATTGGATATATTGTATTTATATAATATGTAAGTCGTATAAAAGTTTCAATTTTCTTCTTAATCCCAGTTACATTATTAAAAACAGTTTACAACTCGTCACATATATCTAGATACTCGCAGAAAGATTATTTAATGCGATTAAACGCAACATCAATTGTATAGAAAATAGTTTTAAATAATAAATTAAATATTCATATTATAAATAACGGAAATAATTTATAGAAATAGTTTCGTATTAGTTTTAACCTAAGTAATAAATAATTTTTCAAAAAAATAATTTTACTAAAAATATGCATAAATCTCTGAATTAAAAAACTTGTCAATGAAATAAATAAAATTCTAAATATAATTGTCTCTTTAGTATTATTATTGCACAATATCTTCATAAGCGAAGTGGACGTAAAAATTACCGTACAGATATAAATAACAGCTTAAGTTAAATAACTCGACTAGCATCATAATACTTTCTGCCTAATAAATACAAATCAATTGACAACTTAGCTTTTTTTTAAATTTTATATTAAAAAAAAATCATAAACTTAAAATACAGTTTATTCTATTTTATTTAACAATGCTGGTAACACACCGAAATATAGCTTCAAAGGCCACGAAAGAGACGAATATAACATGATAATATATCATGTTATAATAATAGATAATTTATCAATGATAAAAAATATAAATAAATATATTTTTAAAATGATAAAGATCTGCATAAATTTGAAATATTATGAATATTTTATAGTGCTGCCATTTAATACACTTTTAAGGAAGTTCTATCGTTACTTTATTTTTCTTAAATATTCATAATATTTTCTTCAATATAATATGTCAATTCTGAACTTATTCTGAATTCAAAACTTCTTCACTCGTCATTTTTAGCTGTTTTAATAAAAAATCTCTTAACGGCCACATATATACACAGAGTAAAATAGAATTATCGGTGAAGTAACACTAGATCACAGTCTATTAAATACATAAACATTTATCTAAGAGTTGTTTTACATGAAACATTATTAACGTCAAAACGACGAATTACTTTAAGAAACTGATAGAATTACCAATTTCTTCTAAAAATGTCTGACTGAGCAAAATCATTTAAAAATATTTTATTGCATAAGATATTTATTGTAATAATGACAAATTAAAAAAAAAAAACATCAATTCATTTACAGAAATGAAACATTTTTGCGTCAGAAACCACTTCAAACAAGATTCACTTCAAATCTCTTTACCAGAGTGTATTTTACCTACATATTGCTTTATTTTTGACCATGCAAGAATTCTAATTTCGCACAACCGAAAACATCGTATAAAGTTCCTACTTATTATACACTGTTCAAGGACTCTTTTCGAAATCCATTTTACACAAAGCTCGATTGTTTTATTATATTCAATTAAATATACAACTAACATTTCGTTTGATGAAAAACCTCGACAATTCCCGTAAAATAAATAATTTTCCTCAATCAGACATCAGTTTCTACGTTTCACTACAGATGTAGGTTTATTCTAATAGTGTCTAATAAAACCGGAATAAACATCACTATACGAACAAATTCATTTAATGTGTCTCGTTTTGGGTTAGTCGATTGATTTGGACGGTTTCACTTTGTCCTTTTTCTCCGTACTGCTTTGGCTGCTCCTACAGATAATTAAATATATGTTTATAATAACATTATATAATTAAATTTTAATCGTGACAAAATATTAATTTATAATCTTTATAATTTATATTTGCTTACCAATTGAAACTTAACCGTCACAACATATGGCATAACCTGAAAATAATTAAATTAGTTATAGGAAAATTTTTAGTAAAATTTGTTTTACTCGATTATATATAAGTCGTCGTTACTTAAAAGTTACCCTTCCCCCTTTCCGTCTTAAAATTGAAATTTACAAAAATCCTTTCGTGATCCACTTCCTTCCGACAATTATCATCAGTTATGATATTGCATGATTGTATTTAATAAATAATTTTGTACCCTTTTTCATATTTTGTCATACAAAAATACCTACATAAGAAACTTGTGTTTTATGATTTTGATTATATCTAAAATTCTTATTTCAATTACAAAGCACTTTTTTCCGACGATGTAATTGCTTTTGACCCTATTGACATCAATGACTACACCGAGAGGCCAATATTAGACTTTATTTTGATCGTGAAGGTTTCTTCTAAGTTTTTTATCTTTTATTCCCTTGTTGGAATAGACGGAAGGTACAGTTTCAAATCGCTATTATGATAATAAATCAAAGCTATTTGCCATAACATCTCTAGTATTGTAGTGTTTTCTTATATCAAATAGGATCAAGGTTCCTTACCGTCCCTTGTGCTTAGACGCCTTGCTGGTCTGCGAGACTACCTCCGTCACGTGGTTCTCTTCCGTCGGTCTCACTATCCGCTCTCTCTCTTCTCGTGAGCTTGGCGCCGCGTAGAGGGATCTGAAGGAAACTTTTGGTTCACTCTGATTATATGACTGTCGAATGAATGAAAATGTGATCTTAATGAAACATTAATTGCTATTGACTTTTATGGGTTTTTATTTTTATGACTTTATTATTAATATATTTGATTATGTTTATGTTATTTGGTCGACTATCATGATAATGCAATCATACATAGACTATATGCATAGAAACGACTGGTTTATATCAATTAATGGAAATTTATATGCAATGAATGTTAAATGAATAAACAAAACTTATCTCACGTTGGAGAAATATTTTTCATATTATATTTATTGTTAGCACATGATCATTACTTCTATTTAAAAAAAAAAAAACTGTTTTTTACTTTATCTATTATTTCTTCCGGGATTTTGCCTTACTTGTAGTATAGTATATTATGAAACGACAATAATTATTTGTAATACAAAAACAAATCTAGCATAACGTCTAACATGGGAACATAATTTACCTAGTTAGTTTACTCCGAGCTGGTCGAGTTGAGAAATTGCTAGGTTTCCCTCTCCTCAGGGAGTGGAAGGAGGTCTTTATCGGCTTCACAAGCGCCATGCTGGTAGAATCTGACACCGGTCGTGCACAGTTAAGTGTTGTCACTGTCAGCTCTACATCTTTGATTGCTTCGTTTGATGCTGTAAAAGAAAAATTGAGATAAACATAAATATCTTCATCCGCTTAATCTTGTCCTATTCATTTTGGGTTGGTGGTGTTTCATAACGTTACAAGAAAAATAGTTCAACAGACTTATAAGTCAACCCTTCCTCAAATTGTTTACACAGATACTTTTGGTAGATTTGTTTAATAAAAAATCCCGTAGTCGGTTCTTTCGACTCCAATGGGTTGAGATGCAACGTTTATTTTCTTCTGTACCTGAATAGGTTAGTTATAAGTTTAATTCGATTTAAAATATTAACATATCCGATCATAAATTCGTGTCCTATAAAAGGCAACTCTGTATCTAACACAAAAAATGGATTGTCAAACGGGGGTTCAGCCCAATATAGGCTAACTTCAGGCTTAATAATATAAACATAGATTTTATATTAAAATATGCATAGTCAAACCTGTAAACTCTTCAATTGGTTTGTCGATCGTATCGTGGTCAATCCACGTCAGTCCCATTTCCACCTTCTCAGCCAGGTCCTGCCAGCGTTGTCTATTCTCCATAGTGCCCGTATACAATGGCTGTATCCACGGGAATGTATCCGAGAGAACTTTGTATAATGGTAGGCAGATCATGTCGATGAAACCCACTTGCATCTGAGGTAATTCGTCTTTCTTCTCTCTACAATACGAACGATTTAATTTAATAAGATTTTAAATTAACATGGTTATTTTTATTACTAACAGTATCTAAAACGGGATATTTACCATGTTTTTTATTTTTATTTGGTGGAGCTCGATATTTCAACATTATCTACGAATGTCTTGTTCACGAGTTCACGAGTTCTCGTGGTAAAAACATGGTAAATATCCCGTTTTAGATACTGTTAGTGATTTAATTTAAGTACTTCATTATTTATTTACGAGCAGTGACCTGCACCCGAGGAATAGACGGTGTACCGGCTCTAAGAATGACAGGACCAAAGTTCAGCCTAATCGAGACATACAATAGTGAATCATTTCAAGAATTTACTTAATACGAACTGTATAGCTGATTTAAGCATGTATTGCCTGGATATGTGTACTAGTTGTTAATAAGTTGCGAATAGAAAATGTGCGACGAGAATGTTAAATCTTTGGATATATAACTGTAAAAATAAATCCCCTTTATGTCACTGAACGTGTCGACGAAGGTTATATTTTATAATTAAACGCAATTATTAAGCTGACAAGGACTATATTTCTTCAAATACAATTCGGTAACTTTTTAAAATGTCGCTTCCCGCGCTTGGTAACCAACCGCCATCTTATTTTGATGCCCCGCCCCACCGAGCGGCCACCAGTGTGCCCAGTTGATAAATAAAAACATTCACCCGGTAAAGCTGCTTTCAATTTAGGATAATTATTAAAATAAACCTTACATAACAAATACATGATACACTCATTAAGAATTCGACAAACAATTACAAGGATTGGTTATTTCCTCTTGTAAAGGTTTCAGTTGATTTAATAGAAATTAGACACGAGTGGCTGTGCAGGTATAGTTTTAGAAACAATGTCGGACAATCGCACTTTTCGCGGTGAATTCTAAGCTAGTCACACACACTGCTTGCCTACCAACTCCTCGACGATAACTTCAAGAGCCATTTTACATAATATAAGCGCATATTCTAAGGTAGCACATGGACGTATCTTAGTAGATAATATTTGTGTTAATTATTTAAACAAATATATTGTTAGATACTCTATACCATCGAGCTCAGTGTTATGATATTGGAGGTCTATGCGCAAAAGACGATGATGGTGATGTATATCATAATTCAATGATAAAATTGTGTATGGATATCATACCTGTCCATCATTGCAATGGGTTGCTGATTGAGTTGCAGCTTCTCCAAGTCCCCCTGATCGAAGAACTCGTCAGCTACTAATTTTGCGACTTTGTGTTGTACCTCCCAAGGTTTGGCTATTGCTGATACATCACAGGCCGTCATCATCATACCACATAATACTAGAAATCAAACGAAATGTATTACTTCCAAATAAAGATATGTATATTTGTATATAAGATTTGTACACAATTCAATTGGTTTTTTTTTCTTAGTCTTTGATAAAGCCGTATCATCAGTGAACGTGTATCACTGTATGAACGAAGTGTAATATTTAATGTGAGTCCAATGGTATTTAAAAACTTTTTTGGGGGGAGACGAGATAATCAGAACACTGATCGCACCAAGGCGCTTGTGTGCCTAATCATACAGCTGATATTTCAATACTGAGAACGAAATAGACAACATACAAATATTGGCAACCGTTGGCTAAGGTCCACGTCTTACTACCACTGGGTAATATTTCGCGAGAAGAAAAAAGTCTTCCAATGCAATAAAATTATACGTAACTTACACTCTTTCTTTTCTTGACTTTGCCAGTCGAATTCACCGTTTTCAACTAATTCTAGGAACTTTGATTTCTTCTTGAAGTACATTGCTAGGTCCGTTGATAAAATTGCTGTCTCCACAACCCTCATTACGTCTTTATAATCACAAGGTGATAATGCCTAAAAATAGATGTCATTCGTTAAGTTTATTCGGACTTATATATAATATTGACATTATAAAGGTTGCTTAACAAATGTTTGGTTGAACAATGATTCATGTCTCCCTGTAATTGTTGATTTGACATTCAGATGCAAAAGACGCAACAGTGTTTAACTTAGCACTCTAAGCAACGACTGTAAGTTAAGCCGTAGATAATTAAACCATACTTAAGCTCATTTAATTGGTACAAGAAAAGGCTGTACAATTGATGACAAATAAATCTTTTTCGCAAATGTTATTGTCTAATCTGGCAATCATTGGTAATATTTGTTCAAAACGAGGACCAGTTGTAGACGTTAGCTTTAAATTTGAACTTAAGTGGAATTGTTTTTAAAAATATTATTACCGTATTTGGTATCAAAAATTAAAGAATTGTAATTTGGCAGAATAATGAAAACCACAAAATTATTTCACACACTAAAATAGTTTAGGCAACTTACTTGAAAAATATTATTGCTTTCACTGTTCAAAATCATAACACATTGATCGAAGTGATGGTGTTCCATCGTTGATGTTGAATATAAAATCGCTAGAGGGCTCTCGGTCTTGGTTTGAAAGGCGTTATTAGTTCCTCTATGGTCTAAATCATGGCATAGACAAGCGACTAACAGGCCAAGGATTTCAAGGTCGGACATGAAGCGTTCCATTTTACCGGTCTTGAGCATCGCGAACATTGTCTGCGCTACGTTGAGAGCGTGTCGCCAGTTGTGATATTTTACCGGACGATAATTCTTTTTAACGCTCAGTATCCATCGGCATAAAACCTGGGACAAAATATTGATCATTCTATACTTTTGAAGATTCCAAACTTAATTCGATAAATGCATTTCGTTTTATTATGATTATTATTTATTACTTTTAGATGGTTCGGCTCATGCATTTATTCTAAGTCATTTTCCACGCGACATTTTTTCCGCAAAATAAAATGTGAATTATTTTAATTCGTACGAGTATTTCTTATTTATACGCAATCGTGGAACAGGAAAATACTTCAAACGAACCCAAGTTTATTAATGATACACGTATACTCACATCATAAGGAATATGGAACTTCTCAACTAGATTGCACTGTAGAAACATGCGCAACGTCGCCCTACATGTATCTTCGTCAGATAAATCGAAATCTAAAAACATATGATATTAGTAGATTAGTTTAACAATTTTGAATAAAATAATATTGAATTCATTTAGTATTAATTACCATGGAATTTATAACTGTAAAGATTGTAGATCTCAGCTGAAGGTATGACTTCTTGACAAAGCTTGTGGGTGTCCTCCGCTGAGGCTGTTGCGTGGTACGATAAACATTCCAATGCTACCTTTAAAGAAGAAATAAGAAAATATTAATAATCGGAATAATTATTAAAATGTATAGACTAGAACTCATAGAGCCTGCTTGATAGTTTTGTCGAGCAGCTGGAAATGTCTAGTATCTGGCATGTATCCATAACACAAGTGCTTTAGCTACTTACATTGGGATCAGAGTAATGTATGAGATGTTGTCCAATATTTATTTATTTATTATTTATTTATGTATACGAACCGTATAATGTTATATTAATAGCATTGGAACAAGGAACGAATACAAACTTGTTACTCCTGTTACAGTATATGGAATAAATACCAAAATAATTAAGTTTGATTTATAGCCTTACCTTTTGTTTTGCCATTAATTTACAAGCGTTTTCATACATCTGTGTATTGTGAATACCGAGACCACAGAATATGGCAAACGCTTCGAATATTGATATATCGCCATCCGTGAACTGAGATCCGTTTTCCTGAAAATATTCAAAACATCTTAAATTAAATGGGGATCGTCGAACATTCTACCCACTCATTAAAGACTTGTTTTACTTTATGGACTTTATGCTTAAGATTAATAGCGGCATTTCACTTTAATTTCGTTCTTTAAATTTTACAAAATGTCCCACCACGAAGTTAGGAATAAGTGTGAGTAGGTAGGCGGACCGGCAAATGGGTCAGAAATATTAACCATCCATTACTTCGACAATGCGCCACCTACCTTAGGGACTAAGATGTTATGTTCCTTGTACCTGTAGTTACACTGGATCACTTACCCTTCAAACCAGAACACAACAATACCAGTAATGGTGCTTGGCGGCAGAATATCTGATAAGTAGGTGGAACCTACTCAGACAGATTTGCACAAAGCCCAATTCGAAACTCGAATTACCACCAATCAAAATTAAATCACAATCACCAAGTCGAAAGTGTTTGGGTAAGTACCATGTACTCATAAGAAATTAAAAATATTTGATATCAAGGTTGGCGATTTGGCATTATAAAGGATGATTCTTTTCTATTTACTCATAAAGGGTACAGGGCAACAATTGATTTTGATCTTCATTTGTTCGATTGCATTGACCAGCTCCTTTTTATGATATCGGTTGGCAGACGGGCACCAAGTAAATTGTGTTTATTGTCTTATGAGTACAAACATTTCGATAAATTTTGAGTTATTAGCGGGTTTGATAGAAAGGTCAAGGTCAAACAAAGCTATACAGCTACTTGAACATTCTAAGCCTATTGAAGGACCACTTTAAGGAATATTACCATATTATATATATTGTGTTTTAAAGCCAATATTTATGCTTAAAATACTTAATATCAGCTGGTCGTATTTTTCATATTTGTATAGAATACAATAATATAATTCAACGAGGCATTTTCTATTTTATAAATATAATATTTAACTTACATATATTAATATATTGTGATCTTAAATTTTAGTGCCTTTTTAACAAAAACACCTCACATCCTTCTCGTCACAATATAGAAAGAGGGAGTCAGAAGATGACCTTACCTTGTTAATCAATTGTGCTACACCAATAACGTCCTTATTAGCGTTGACAATGGGCATACAAAGCATTGTTCTTACATTAATAGCGTCATCCGAGACAATATCAACTACAATCATGCCATTTTCTTTACGCCATTCGTCTACATCAGAAATGTTAAGCGATTTGTTTGATCTGGCCACCTGAAAAAAAAACAATACTCTAAACAATTCTAATCAATAATAATACTAGTGTTATTGCAATATTTTTACTCCTTATTTATATTCATACAAGCGGCTTTACCCGCGAGAAATATATGTATATAAAATTTTACCTATTGCACGCAAACCGGGTCCCTCATTTTATCCTTTCTGGGTATTATTTCTCAAACTATCTTTATACCAAATTTCATCTAAATCGGTTCAGCCGCTTAAGCGGGAATATGTAATGGACAGAGTTACTTTCGCATTTATAATATTGGTATAACAGACTGTTCGAGATTCCTTAAATCAATAAGACCGTCTTTGGACATTCTGACTCCAATAAGTTACAAGAATTCAGGGGTACAATAAATGAATTCTAATATGAGTTTATTATACCGGTATCACTCACATAATCAGTTTTGGGAAGACTACTTAACTATACGTACTAATAATATTTAGATTGGTATATTAGAGCTTACTAAATGTA
This sequence comes from Vanessa tameamea, assembly GCF_037043105.1. NCBI lineage: Eukaryota > Metazoa > Arthropoda > Insecta > Lepidoptera > Nymphalidae > Vanessa > Vanessa tameamea. The sequence goes on along the minus strand of NC_087332.1, from coordinate 3,779,421 downwards.
CTTATTTATGTATTTTCTCTGAAGGAATCTATTGGAAATACATTAACGTTCATATGGATTCCGGATTAGGAGAAAATGCGGGTTGTATGAGATTGTTTATTGTTAGTGTAAGATGTCATTTATTAAAAAAATATTCGGATATATGTTTTAAAATGAAAGAATTGAAACCATCTGTGTCGAACTCAATTTTGGAATAAGTGACAACATTATCAATATAAAATTGGAACTTTGAGAACCTATGTCTGTATAACATGATATATTTTGTAATCGTACCGAAAATATCGCAGTGATTACGTCACATACAGCGTATCAGTTTCGTTTAATTTGTCCCCGGTGTAATTTATATACTGATATATAATTGGTATTGAGTTTATCACCGGTACTGAAACGGCGTACAACATTGCGTACGGATTTGACGGTTGACGGTTTGAATTTGCTTGTAAAATTTTAATCAGTTGATTCAATTGTGAATGTGTGCTACTCTATCTATGTGTGTGTACTAATTAGCAAAACAGTTGACACTTACCGCGAGAGCAATACAAGCGAGCGTAGATTTGATGTCATGTCGTGGGGTTAGAGTAGTTCTGGAATGTTTAGCTCCTAGTTCGAACAGCGTGTGAAACCTCGTAGGCGCTGGAGGCGGTAACGCAGGAGCACCGCTCGGTCTACCTCCCGGTCTTTGTACTATACGTTCTAAATGACTCTGGAACAAAAAGTAATTTATTATTACCTATATTGTATATACATAAACAGAGCTTCGTTATTACAAAGTTTACACATGGATAAGTGTGGCCGGGTATCTGCCTCAGGTCGATGGGTTTAGATTTGGGCATGTTGGAGTTTCAGAATTTTGACGTCTTTATTCGCTTTGCGATGAAGAAGGCGCAAACAATTGCAACTTTCAGACTCAAAGCTGCTATTGAAAATTTTTCGACGAAACCCAATAACTTTTTACAAGTTCGACCCGAGATTGAACCCAGAGCTCGGGATCTGTTGTATTATGCTGGTCACAAATCAGTTAACTTAAGTTACTTGTAACATTACTTTAAGTATTATCTTACCGATTCACAATGGTCCGTATCAAGTATAAAAACAGCACAACGTTCACACTTCAGCAGCTCCCTCGCTTCAGTCATAATCTTTGTGACAAGACATTCGAGGTTACTCTGTTCCTCAAATATACTTCTTGCTAATGCTAGAAGTATTTGATTTCGCTTGTATTCCAACACAGACGATTCGAATAGTTGGGCATTTTGAATGCCAATACCGCAGAATGTTAAATAACGTCGGAATACTTCGACATCTCGAGCAGAAAATTCTTTTGATCCTGATAAAACATTAGTAAAATTAATAAAGTTGAGATTAAGCTGGTTTGAATGAAATCAGTATTAAAAATGAAGGCGTATTTAAAATATGATATTTTATAAATGATAAAAAGAGCGGACTAATTGTTCATTGCTTTTAAGAGCAGGGCATATAATAAATTAATTGTATTTGAATTACGTCATATCCATGTAAAAAAATTGCTGGAAAGAAGTAACATGGTCAATGATGATTCAAAAGTGCTTTTAAGAAATGACTAATTATATACTATAATTTGATAAAATTATAGAGCTACGTTATAGTGAGTTAGATCTTAACTCAAAAACAAAAACTGTTTTCAGCTGAATCGCACTACATTTCGACCAGATTTTTTTTAATTGATTTCATTTCATTGCACGCTTTTTTATACATATCGAATGTTCTAAAACAATCGTTAGTATATTTGACAGGTTAGTAATAACATAGTATTTATTAATATAAACATTTTGAGTACCGTCAGTTTTGTTGATGATCTGTGCGACACCGACAACATCACCCTCGCAGTTGCAAATCGGCATGCAAAGTATTAATTCCGTTTTGTAACCAGTACGTGCGTCTATTTCACTGTTGAACCTACAAATGGAAATACTGTTAACGCTTCCTAGTCTATTAGTTGTAATCTACTTTGGCGAAATATGCTGTCTATGCCAAACTTATAATAGAGAAGTCAAGGAGGAATTTCATCGTATTCCAATTCTGAAGTTTATTATGTGAAAATTCTATTGACGCGCCTTGGGGGCTTCCCCGCATACGTAAGACCGTTTGACGTCTCGTATGCCGTGAAGGTAAACGGCATGGCGTATCCTTGTCATTGCTATCAACAATATTAGTTAACGTATCCACTTCGCTGAGCGTAAATTACATCTTTTAAGTGATGATATGCGTAGAATTATTATAATAAAAAGGTAATTATCAAAAACCTCATGATAAATCCTTACTAATATTATAAAGACGAAAGTTTTTATTTATGGATGTTTGTTACTCTTTCACGCAAAAACTACTGAATGGATTTTAATTAAACTTTAGAATAATATAACAGACAGACAGAATAACACATGGGCTATAATTTATAAGACCATCACCTAAAACGCGAGCAAAGCCGCAGGCGAAAACTAGTATGTAATAAATCATAATATAAAATAAAATATGTGAGTTCCTGTCACTTTTAAACACCTACATACCTTGGATCAGCGTACGCGTTTTTAATATTGATAGGGTGTTTCGTTTGTGCTGCTAAACCAGCGACACCAACTCCGAAGGGTATCCTGATCTCCTGAGTTCTTGCTATCCGCAGCGCGTCGTAAAGATCTGGTGAAGAAATTTATATAAATGTTTTTATTTTTTTTAAGAGCCGATATGGCCCAGTGGTTAGAACGCGTGCATCTTAACCGATGATTTCGGGTTCAAACCCAGGCAGGCACCACTGAATTTTCATGTGCTTAATTTGTGTTTATAATTCATCTCGTGCTCGGCGGTGAAGGAAAACATCGTGAGGAAACCTGCATGTGTCTAATTTCAACGAAATTCTGCCACATGTGTATTCCACCAACCCGCATTGGAGCAGCGTGGTGGAATATGCTCCATACATTCTCCTCAACGGGAGAGGAGGCCTTAGCCCAGCAGTGGGAAATTTACAGGCTGATTATGTTATGTTATGTTATGTTTCTATTTTTAATTTAAAATATGCAGACAGTGGCTAATGTGCTACCTGATGGTAAGTGGTTACCGCTTATAGACCTTGGCACTAAGAAATATTAACCATCCCATAAATCACTGATGCGCCATAATGTCATGTCCCTTGTGCCTATAGTTACACTGGTAAACGCCCCTACAAACCGGAATATATTTAACTATTGCTGCTTAACAGTAGCATCTGTGATAAGTGGGTGGTATCTACCCAAACGGACATGCATAAGTCCCACGACCAAGTAAAACAAAAAAAAACAATTGAATGTTATGTAAGGTTATTGAATAGAACGTATAGTGTTTGGTGTACAAATGAGTACCATTATTAATTGTATATGAGTTAACCTAGATTCTCTTTTGAATTGCAGTTCAGATAAAAAGAGAAACTAAAATACCATCAATTAATGCAATCTCGCTAAATGCACTCGTACATAGTTTTTATTTGAAAGACTTGAGCGAAAACTTTCCTTTAGTGTCGGAAAAACGAAAAAAAGTGCATTCCGTCTTCAGTAACGCATCTTTTAGAATTTATTTTCAACTGTAGCTCATTTCACAAGTTCTACTTAACCCAGTTTAAACGGAACTTTATAATACGTCTGCATGTGTGCGTACTGTATCTATGCGGAATTATATGTACATTTAAAGTTTAAACGTTCATAAAGCCTTCATAGTCGTTAAATGCCCATTTATTTAAATGGTACAGTTCAGTTCTTTTTTGTGATGTAATAAATTTTAAATAGCAAATAAAAAGGAGAAGAGACGCATTCAATACACACACGTATAAGACAACACACACACAATCACACGCATTCAATATTTTATTTAAATAAATCAATCTATCCAAAACTAGACGACATCATCAGTAACACGAATGAAACAGTTGCTACTTCTCGGAATTAGACCTGCTATTAAAACTCACGTCTTTAATTCAACTGCGCAGTTTTAAGTCTATAATGAACGCGATTCTTAATATCTCAAAGCAAAAAAACCTGATTGTAACTCAACGCATGAAAAAATTATATATATTATATGTATTCACAAAAGTCACTATAAATATTAATTTCCAGCGAAAATATAATATTCACACACATACAATTTTTTCATTATTATACACCTGGATTGTTTTTTTCATTGGTCGTCCTCGCTCAGTGACCTAACTGGTATTATTATAAGGACAATTATAAACCTAATAACTTTTTAGATGAAAATACATTTTTGGACTTAAACTCCATTGTTTAACAAAATAAATAAAGTGTGTATAAAATTGAAAGACCCGCTGAGTTTCTTTTAATGGTTGTTCTCATACATACATTACATTAACAGCCTGTAAATTTCCCACAACTGGGCTAAGGCCTCCTCTCCCTTTGAGGATGTTTGGCGCATATTCCACCACGCTGCTCCAATGCGGGTTGGTGGAATACACATGTGGCAGAATTTCGTTCAAATTAGATACATGCAGGTTTCCTTCACCGCCGAGCACGAGATGAATTATAAACACAAATTAAGCACATGAAAATTCAGTGGTGCTTGCCTGGGTTTGAACCCGAAATCATCGGTTAAGATGCAAGCGTTCTAACCACTGGGCCATCTCGGCTCACATTCTTACCAAATCAGAAATTGATTTCTCAGAATCAAAAACCAAGCGATAATAAAATATATACTTTGATTTTGGAAGGCCGCATACCTCGTACCCAGTTATAGCACTGGATATAATAAAAATCGGCAGAAAAACTCTCGCATCAGGATCGATTTCAATTTGAACAGTATTTAGATTGCGAGTGTTTGGCAATTGGCTTACAGATAACAAAACAACACGACAAAGCCAGTCCTTTTGTATTTTTTTCATTTGTTTTGTTCAAGTCAGGAATGGTTCTAATTTAGTAAATACTCTCAAATTACAATTTCAAAAGGGCAATAAAGACACGGTTCGGATCTTTTGTTACTGTAAAAAGCTTTTAAGATAATAACTCGAACAATATTTTAAGATTAGGGAAGCTAATAAAAGAAGTTTTGTAGCAAATTCTAATTCGAAGTAAAATATAAATCAAGTTTATCGTTGTTTCATTCTGTATTTCATTCTACCGGATTATATTTTGTACTGCGTCACCGGGGACGAGGTTTCGAGAGACTGTTTTTTTTTTTTATTTTTAAATTAAAATTATAATAAAAACGGACTGAAAGTTTTTTAATCGTCGCTCCGGGATTGAAATGGCAAAAACGTTGATTTCTGTTACTTTTCTTTATCTGTGAAATGTATAAAGTTGGATAAATTTTAATATGATGTATAACGATGTTTTAAAAGGTTTATTTATAAGTTTCGAAATAATTTACGTTTGATAAACATTTGACTAGAATTATTCATGCTTAAAATCATTTTAGCAGTAAAATATGCTCTTAGTTAAGTTCAACTAGTAAATATATTTTTTTGTATATTTTTATTAAATGTATACAAATACAAATGTATACAAAACTAAGGTACATAATTTCTTTTTGATCGCTCACTATTCTTGCTATAAGCTATTTCAGATGTATTTTTTAAGTAATAATGAATAAACATTGTAGGTTAATATTATATATAGAGGCGAAGATGTTTTGTTTATTTGTTACACTTTGAAACCATAACCACTAAGCGGGTAATCATGAAATTTTGCATATTCCATTTTGCATTTCAATAAAAGGGGTACCTGATCTCCCCCCACCCTTTTCACACGCAAGTAAAGCCGTGAGCGGAAGCTATTTAAGTATGTAAATGGATGATGTATTGTAAGTGGATGAAACAGCGCACATCCTTCGTCAGATAAGTAGATATTATTCTTCAAGTGTAGAATACTACTAGTTTGCCTGAATTAAGTCTCTAAGATTATGGGGCTTTGTATGGTAATCAACATTAAAATGTTATGATTTTTATCGTTTAAATATCTCAACGCGTTGTTTGTTATTGTTATAAACCACAAATTTCTGTCTTCGATGATTTAATATTCATCCCTCACGCGAATTAAGATATATGTTATGCCCGTGCCTTTATAGGAATACACAACTAAGTGAATTATTATTTCTCTTTGAGCAAGATGTACGAGAAAATTGGATTACAGTGTCACTGGAAGATTTATTTATTTACAAGCACAGATTATAAAAAGGGTATGAAAATTCTGCAATTCTCAAAATGTGTGTAGTAATTAACAATATATTTATACCGTAGATTATTTATACACCTAAATAAAGTGTCGCACTATAAAACTACTTAAAATAACGAGTCAACTATATTATCTTAGTGTGCGTGACACTGTTAAGTGTTACACTACTATACTAGTGTGCGTGTACTTAGTAGCTAAAATTTGACCATTTTTTTTTTCGACGCGTTTTCAATTTTGACATTCTCTAGATGTATAAATATTCGAATGTTATTACGTTAATAATTAACTAGTGGGTATCCCACGAAACTTCACGTTTATTCAAAAGATTTTTTTAGGAATCAAAACGAAACCTGTGACAGGTTTTGTTTTGATTTCATTTCATTGTAAACTGCAAGTCACTCATCTACATTTGGCGCCAAAATTATGAGACCTCTTTTAAATGAAATTTTTAATATCAAATAGTATACTATGTTCAGTTAGAATTGGAGTTTACTTTAATTTTGTTTACGTTTTTCGTCTTTTTTTCTTATACAGCCGTAGTACCGCTCTCTAAACGGCCAGTAACTTTTTTCCGGTCTCTATAATTAATTCTTTGTTAAATCGTAACAATTTAGTAAATTGCAATAAAAACTTCTTTAATTTTCTGCACATCTACGACGGGAACTCTTCACAATGAGACTATAACGGTAATATAAGATGATTAAAGACAGCACTTTTGACGTACGAAAAAGACATGTCACTTCGCACTACCTGGAATTGTTTTCGCCTTTGTTTTGTTGCCTCTCTATAATGTTCCGTGTGCTCTATCTGCCTTTTGTTTTATAACGTGAGTTTAAAAGCATTTATACAAAGAGGCCAACCGAAAGAGGTCAAACGGGAACTAGCAAAAATATAATAAAAACGCTAGTAATATATTAATTTAAATTGAATCGTATCCACGAACAATTGCAGCGATTACATAAATCATTATCAGATAATTTAATACAAAACATTTCTATAATAATCAATACACAAATAAGATACAACGAAATAACAACGTGGAGTTTTAAATTAAATCCGACTTTTATATATAAACCTTTGTAGATAAGTGTTGATTGGCTTCGTAACATCTAATTCATTATTCAGAAGTGTTTATTCATCTAGAATTATTAGAACGATTTTAGAGTTGTTAAATTTGAGAGTGTATTATCGTGGCTTAAGCACTTATGAAGGATTTTAAAAGCTATACAAAATTGATTATATTTAATCCTTAATTCGGAGATTTTATTGAAATAAAAATAGCCTAAGTGGACCAGTGGTTAGCGCCTTAATTTTAATCAAAGATTGCGAGTTCAATACCGGGCAACCACCATTGCACTTTCATGTGTTTAATTAGTTTTTATATCGTTTTTACATCTCATGATTGGTGTTGTAGGAAACGTTCGCGAGGAACATGTGGTGAATGAAAAACTGCCACATGTAAATTTGCCAACCCGCAATGGAGCAGTGTGGTTACTTTCTCATCTCTCTCAAAAGAAGAGGATGCCTAATTAGCCCAGCATTGGAATATCTACAGACTGTTACTTCATTGAAATTAGATATTATTATTTTTTGAGTTCACTGTCTTTAATTAATTTTTTCCTCAAATAATAATAATAAAAATTGTGTTAGTAGAACGGAAGAAATACACGACCACCGCCTTGAATAATAAAGCCATCTGAGTTTTTTCGGCGCTTTTATCAGGTCTGATAAAATGGTATTCGTTTCCTTGTGGTGGATCATCAACAATCAACATACCAAGATAATACTTCTTTTTTTATAGTTGTAGTGGAATAGGCGTTTGTCTTCCATCTCACCAGATGGAAAGTCTAGATGAAGACGAAGGTCGTACACGCCCATCCAAAAGAAACCTGTTCACTCTACTCTTAAAGGTTTCTATATTCTACTACGCCTAAATAATAACCCGATACGATTTTCTAAAATATAGTTAAATGTGTGTTAATTGTACGTAACGGCGATCGACCGAAAGGTATAGAAGTCGCTGTGCTGAGTGCAAAGTTAATACAAAACCATTACAAGAAAATATATACTTGCCAATTTTCATTATTACTCATTTCGCTTCAGCGGTGCTGCAATCTATTTAGCACCAACAGATGTACCAACATCCATTTTTATAGGTATATATAGATAAAGATTTGGACGTTGACTCTACTGTTAAAGTCACTCGACGAACAAAAGAAAATCGTATTACGTAAGTTTCATCCATTTTTTTTTAATAATGACTATAGGTTCTTTGTATTTTATTTTTTAATAGGCTTGTATTGTGTAATAAAATAAAACGGCAACGGAACGTTATAATGAAGTACTACCAATACACCAGCAATTAATATGCAATGATGTTTTAATGGCGCTATACAAGTGATGTATCAATTGTGGGAACGAAACACTAAAACATAACAAAGGGTTATGAAAAAACAATTAAACCATGTATGTCGCACGGAGGCCACACACTGAAGCCCCGACAGCGAAAACCAAACGTGCCACAGTACAACGAATATGTTTTCCCGATCTAATTAATATCGATTTCAACCACAGTGACGTTTTGACTGAAACCAGATACACAGGACACATAATTGTGCATAAGTGTTAGCACAAATACAGGTGAACTCTCAATATATCCTTATAACCATAATCCAATGCGACCGGAGAGCTCACATGGGTGACACTTCTAACTTCCACACTCCGGGTTCACTGAGTTTATTTCGGGATTTATATCCGGGACCCCGGGTTGCGGTTTTATATGCGAGTTATTAGACCATCAAGGCAGTTAACGAATATTTGGCTATAAATAAATATTCCGAAGAATTTGGATAATGTCCTACAGCGATCTACTAATCTGTCTTTGAATTACGGATTAAAAGCAAGACATTTCCCGGAATGTATTTTGAATATTAAAACGATATATCATTTGAATAAAAAAAGCTTTCGAAGATTTTCGGAAAAAACTAAGTAAATTAATTCCTGGAGAGCATATTAATGAGGCAAATGACAAGTGGGATGCCATTACACGAAGCGAAGAACTTGATAAATTTATATTTTTTTAACCGTCAAACAGCAATACTTTGAATTTGTCTTCCAATTTGAAGGGTGACTGAGCCAGTGTAGTTACATGCACAAGGGGCATATTATAACATCTTCTTTCCCCAAGGTCTCTGGCGCATCGGTTATGTATGGAATGGTTAATATTTGTCTATGAGCAGTAGTGAGCTCTAATCGTCTGATGGCCAATCTGCAAGACTGTCTAACTGTGTCTGTTTGTCAAAAGCATCTAATTAAATTTGTTATGAACTAAGCTTGAACCTCACGGAAGGACAGCTTTTTAAAAAAGCGGGTGTCAACTATTTCCATAATAATGTGTGCGTCAATACGCTTTGGAATACAATGACGTAACATTCTTGATACTTGCCTGTATCTCTTGTGACGTCGAATAGTTTTGCCTGCAGATATCTGTTTGGCGGTGTACCTTTAGCCAGGAACAAACTTCCTCGGTCAGCTGACGTGAGAAGGCAAACGTTAACAAGTATCTGTAACAATAAATAACTTCAGCATATTTCTTTTCTATTAAATTAATTTAATAAAGTTAGTTAATTTATTCGTTTTCCAAATAAATTTTCTCTCAAAGCAACTAAATTATGTAACGACGATAAATATCACGCAGTCGGGGAAAAGATTCGTCGCCTTCTGAGAAGATAGTTTATTAATATAAGCTGCTCCATTATAGAGTTCTTGAAATTTTCTTCAGTGAATCATAAATTCAATCAAAACTCCAATATTTAGTGTTATATGCTCGCCTGGAGTTGAACTCCAGATTTTTGTTTAAGAGCGACGTGTTCTATCCACTGAGCCATCGCTCATAAGTCAAACTGGAAGATATTTTACTTAGCATTGAGGTCGCCATTTATGTAATATATACTTTTTGTGTTACGTAATAAAGTACAAAAATATATAACTAATATTGCTTATTCAAGTCACGTAGTTTTGCTCTAGTCATAGTACTCGTGCTTCGTAGTGGTACACAACTTTCCCAGTAAATAAGATTATCATAAAAGTTAGTTCATTCTTTTAAGTTTCACAATAAATAGCATTAGTATGGTGTTGGAATATATTCAATTGCACACCTCGAACGCGAAACGGGGAAGTGGTCTATTTTCGCGCTAAAATGAAAATCGCGACTCATTCGGCTTTAATTATATGAAGCAGCAACTTTATATAGCAAATATAATTATGATATAAAAAATACTAATGGACTTCTAACTAGATTAGTTAAAAGTCTGACATATGTACTTATAGTTACAAGCTTTTTTTATGATGTAGGAAGACAGACGACAATAGGGTCGCCTCGTGATTAGTGGTTATCATCGCCCATAAATAAATTGTTGTAATAAATAAATATGCACGTTGAAAAGCTAGGAACAATTCCTTTGGAGTTTCATCACCCCTATGATATGGATTGTTGAATACACATGAAGTACAATTTCATTTTTACATTACATTAGCAGCCTGTAAATTTCCCACTGCTGGGCTAAGGCCTCCTCTCCCTTTGAGGAGAAGATTTGGAGCATATTCCACCACGCTGCTCCAATTCGGGTTGGTGGAATACACATGTGGCAGAATTTCTTTGTAATTAGACACATGCAGGTTTCCTCACGATGTTTTCCTTCACCGCCGAGCACGAGATGAATTATAAACACAAATTAAGCACATGAAAACAAAGGTTTGAACCCGAAATCATCGGTTCAGATGCACGCGCTCTAACAAAAAATCTTCATACAAGAAATTATTCATAAATAAAATTACATAAAACCTCAGTGATGATGATGCTGGGGATTGAACCCGTAATCTTGGGTAAAGATAGGCCTCCAGATAGTCATTTCCACCGAGACTACAGAAAACTAGATTAGATGAGATCGTCATTTTGATGATAAAGCTTTTTCTACAATAACAACAAATATTTTTTTGTGTTTATTAGATTATTTTATTTTACAAGAATAGAAGTCTACTTGACTAATATTAAACGATAAAAATATGCTCTATACATAGAGAACGGCTGTTATAAATAACAACATTGACTCAATGTGTAGTGTTTAAAATTTATCTAAATATAACTAATAATACAAAATTATATCTCCTTTTTTTAAAAAGCATTATTTCTCTTTATGAATAATTTCAGAGAATATATACTTGTACAAGTCAGTTCGTAATAAATAACATAATAGTCGCATGTTTGTTTGTTTAGATTTACGCTTAACTGGAGGAAAATAGGGGTGTGAGAAAAATAAACAGTGCTAGTATTTTTAATTCATATTTATAAATATATTTAAGCACTTAATGTTATCAATTCTTATATAAATTGCGTCAATTAATAAAAGTTTTATTATTATTTTATATTCACGTAACAAATTGACTTTTAAGAAAAAAGAAAAAAAAAACACTTCAGGCTAGACGTAGCTGTGTATGCTTCTCTTCTCTCTCTTTGATATTTATGATATCATCTCTGTTATCGGCTTCATTGGTACAGTGGGTTGCTATTAGGCGGAACCCGTGGGTCGTGAATATCAAAATTTATTGGGTTTCTGATAGGAAATTCTCAGTATCAATCTAAAGTTTGACAATTGTCAGTAGTTACACTCCCATTCCTCGAAAAGCACTTATAGCCCTGGGATTGTATTATATCCGAGCATTTCATATACCGTACCATCGGATCATGTGATTGAGAAAATAGTGAATATACTTGTGTTTGAACGCACACTTGTGTTCTTCAATATGCCCTACAAAATTTGTTAGTGGTACTCCCTGGCTGAAAGCGTTTAAAAGAAGATCATACACGTATATTGCATTTAATATTATAACGGATACATTTCTTGGACAACTATTCATTCGATTCGACTCAAAGAAAACAAATCGCCCTTCCGTTTTTCCTTCGTCAATCTTCGGTCACGTAGGGTATATCAAATACTTAAGACATTTCTATACATTTTGATGTGAAAAAGATTTCGTCCATCGATTTGGAGTTTGTCCACGCTCCTGGCGTTTTAATAAAATTATTCAGATACTATAAGACTTTACTTCAGGTAAGAATACTCAGATTTTGTATTATTTTAATCTTATTCTAAAGCTACCAAGTTTTATATTTATGACTTTAAGGTGTTTGTTAAAACAGACTCTAATGGTATACTTTATTCTAGATTTCATCTTTTCTATTAAATGACAATATTGTGAAGGCACCTTCAATTATGTTATATGGTTTGAATGGACTACTATTTTTATTACTAGGATTATATATTTTGTCACCAAGAACCATTCGAGAAAATAATCTTAACCAATATGAACACAACTTAATATATAAATCAAATACTTATCGAAACATTTAAGTATTGTATTCATTTGGAAAATGGATCACAATACAAGATTAGCTTTACTCTCGCATTCGAATAAAACAATTTCATTTGTAAGAGTGCTAACACACAATACTGTCGTAATTTAGTAATATGATATAACGAACGGTTTTTGATGCGAAAACATCTAATGGAACGCCTTGGGGTAAGACCCATTTATATGGTGTGACGACAAAACGCTGACGTCATAAATATATTATTAATTATACTAATTCGTATGTGAGATTCAAATATTTCATCTGAGACAAAATTAAATCTATACCACTCCAGCTGATACTATTACTTTGCAAATGAGATTATTTTTTAAAAAGTTCGAACTTTAATCTAGTTTGTATTGTCATCACCAAAATGCACCAAGATTTATTTTATTTAAAGAAACAGAAGTATATACTATGTATAATACGACAAGATTGATAAAAGAAACTTGATTTTAAATTGATTATAGTTTGATTATATATTATAGTGGAGTTTTGTACTTCGGTACCTCCCATTGGTAATTTATTCTACTGTTAAACAGCATTACTTAGTATTCTTTTGTTCCCATTTAAGGGCTAGTGAGCCGGTGTTATTACAGGCAGAAGGGACATAACTTCTTAGTTCTCAAGGTCAGTAGCGTATGGATGATGGTTTAATGGATTGGCAATATTTTTACAGTGTTAATGTTTATAGACGTTTGCGATTCACTATCAAGTGACCCATTTGCCAGTTCCACCTATCATAGACTATCACGTTTATTTAAAATGATAGAAAAATAACGACTCAAAAATAGTATAGTGTACTTGAATAAAAATTTTAATACCTAAAGTTGATATTCTCGTTATAAAATATAAATTCTCGTCGGAATAAAATTGTATTAATAAAAGTCCTTCGACCTCCTTGAAATTAAATTCTGTTGCTGCGCGTCACAATATTCTTAATTTACATAATAGCGGTATTGATTAAATCACATTTAGGACGGTCAAATGCGCAATTGGTAAATTATGCGGGTACATCATAATATTTAGTACTTGGATAGCAAAATAGCAGTTTGTAGATGTGCGGTTTCCACAACTGCGGGTTAGTGGATACACAGTAGTAGTATTTCATGCTATACATGTTACGCAGCGTTGGCAAGCCCAAGTGGGAGATGGACTGACGATGTTGTGAGATTCGAGGGAAGTCGCTGGACGAAGAGCGCAAGAGCGACCGTTTTGGAGATCCACGAGAGAGGCCTTTATCCAGCAATGGACGGCTTCCGGCTGAGATGATAACGTACAGTTTTATTTTTTTTTCTGTTTTATTTTGTTAATTAGATTAGTTCTGGTTAATTGTCTAAATTATTTTGAAATATTCTGATTCCTAATTGTATAATATATTAAAGGCGCTGATGTCACAGAACCGTCAACCGTTGGAGTAGACGTGTTCTGAAATAGATACCACGCATTGGCAAGCGTAGCGCAGCACATGTTCAAGCTAGGTGGAGTGACAGTGGTTAGAAATTAAGAGCTCAAGATCGAGTTCAGTGACATGAGGTTGGAGATGTTCATCAGTGTACGAGAACAGGATGATAATTATATTAAAGTACTACTATTTAAGCATAGATAGCGCAATGGTTTACGGGCCGCCTAAACCACGCCATGCAAAAAGGCGCATGATCGATCCTGACCCCTTGGAATGTTGTCATTCCCACTCCTAACATAAGTGGTAAGTTTAAAAGGAGGGATAAATTAATTTGTGGTAATTCTATTATTCTTTTGAAAAAATAATACTAGCAACCCACCCCGACTTTAGCCAATGTTTATATCACCAATCGTTTTATTCACCCATACCGTTCTAAAACATCGTACAATACGTACAAGTCGACATACCTTTTTATATTATAAATATGATTTTTGCTAAAGTAATTCCGAGTGAAATCATGCGTTGAGATCACAAGTTCATAATATCAAGTAGAATTAACCATCAATTAGGGAGTGGCGGGTCGTTAATCATGAGGTTGTAATTAATTGGCTTATTAAAGGACAGATTTATGACTGCTACGTACTATTTAAGTTCAGGGAACGTAGTAATACGTATAGTCACATAAGCTGTTTGCTTGTTTGTGTTTATAAACACAGATAATAAATATACATTGCAGTGTTATGAGACCGTAAATGATCCATGAAAAGAATCCTCCTCTCACCCTTTTGGAAAGGCTTGGAACTTATTCCACATTTGATAGATTTCTGACACATGCCGATTTTCTCTCGATGTGTTTATTCGCCTCCAAACAAGAGATGAATAATAAACACAGATTAAGTGCGTTGCAATTCAGCGGTACTTGGGGTTGAGCCTGCAATTCTTTTGGTTTCAGCCACCGAGCTTAAGAGCAGTGGTTTAGAAACGTGTCCAATCCATCATATCTTAGTTCTTGATAAAAAAATATATGAATATATTTTTTTTGTATAAAGTAAAATCTTTATTCTTAAGTGACTAAATTTGTCTGTTCTTGCTTTTCTCGTTAATGAGTATTCGAACCTAAATCCTCCTCGCTACGGCGAATTCTCAGATTTACATGTTTTTGAATTTCTTTCGAAACTTCCAGTTTTTCTCGCAAATTTGAAACCACGACAAAACGAAAACTTGCTTGGCTGTTGTTTTTGTTAACACTGATCGTTGTTTGTTTTTTGTAAAAACTGAAGTGAATTTTTTTAATTTAATTTCAAAAATCACATATTGTAAATTATTAGTAAGTAACACCCTGTCAACTTTCTCTGTTACGCTGAGATCACTTTTTTTGAGGTTGGAAGGTTACTCTAACATGCTGCTCCAATACGGATTAGTAGACATGTAGAAGAATTTTCAAATACACACGCAGGACCATGAATTAAAAACACGCACGAGAAAATTCAGTGGTGCATGCCCGCGTTGGAACCTGAAATATTCGGTTTAGATTCACGTATTCATCTCGGTTGTAGGCATATCAGTATCTCTCTCCGTCCCAAAATCTAATTACAGTTTCACAGTAAATTTTCAATTTAAATACATAAATCTTTATAACAATAACATTATCTCAATTTAAATTTTCAAGATTCGTTCCGTTTATTACCTTTAATTTAATTGGTTTAGGTTTGTTTATATTTTATAAAATAAATTACAATATTTTAGTTGTCTTTTTTGTTCGAATTACTCGGAGGAATTTATTTTAACATCAAAGTAAATATGTAAATATTTGTATTTACAGTGAAAACACGTATGTAAAAACATCTCAGATTCAGGTATATCTTTGCCGTACCTATAATCAGCGAAAATAAACTGAGAGAATAATGAAAGGTAATTTGAAACACAGTGCGCTAGATTCAAAACAGACCCACGCGCAAACTTTCGTACACGTCGTATATGCAGCCGTAAAAAGCATATGCCTACGCAAACTCGAGTTTTAAGTGAGATTTTCTTCAGTTTTACTAACCAAAGATCTACATATATTTTATTCCTTGAATTTATTTTATACAAGTAAAAGTAAAGCTATTGATGGTTTGGAATGTTGATTCTACCTAAAGACCATTAACCAACTCAGTAGTTCTTTCTAACATTTAAAATAATTTAGCTATTTTTATTCTATTGTCAAAAAAAAAAAAAAGATTTAATCATTAAACGAGTACAGATTTTAAACTCACCTTATGGCACAGAACGTCGATATCCAATTCATTGGCGACATCCTTTATAAGATCCATAAAGAGATCCGCTTCATCTAGCTGCCTTTGCGCGGAGCTACTCGGCGATCGTGATCTCTGGAAAGAATAAAGTTTAACCTTAGTAATATCCATATTGTAAGTATACTTATAGACTTTGCGTTTATATGGGCATGTAAGCTATATTATTATTGTCCTCTGAGAACTCACTCTTTGTTTCGAGATTTTTCATAATCCTTGAATAATATACCTGAGCATGCAATATCTTTAGTGCAAATTGACGCGTTTTATTGCGCGAAAAACCTTGTAACCTCTTATTAGTCCGACTTAGTAATTGAACCCTTAACCTGTAGCCATATCAGCTAGTCACTAGATCGACGAGGCAGCCAGAAACAGGAACAATTGAAATATGAACCACGCGTTGTTTGCGGAAAAAATTTAGCAACGGTATATCTGGGTATTGGTAGAGTAATCGCATGGGACTATATTGGTTGTTCAATAAAAACCTACACTAAAAAAGGTAAAAGCACTACTGGCTAACAAACTAAAAGTACTATAGTGACTACTTATATATAGATCTTTAGGACAGTCGATACTCGATTATGTAATCATTTATTGTATGCTATGTCCGGTGGTTTCGATTGCATGTGTATACGTATGTAGTTCCTAAAATTCGTTCCTTTTCGTTCCTTGATGGGACCGTCTGGGTAGATATCACCCACTCATCAGATATTCTATCACGTCGATATCAAATATATCATATTCAAAATGAGATTTATAATTAAATACTTTGTATTACCATAATGTATAGTTAATTTTCTAAACATTATTCAATGTAGACTCGCTCAGTTTAATATATGTATGGATTTCTGTCAAGGTTGTACACGCATCACTTACGCGTGACTGGCTCTACGCGAACTTGATATTCGATACTTATATCATTCGATATTATATCGAACTATCAGCGCCTCTATTCAAAGGAGAATACATTTTACGTAGGTTGATCAGAAGCTTGGTATCGATTAAAATAAAAAAAATAATAACAGTACAGACGATCGGGTTTCGGATTTCAGTTACCGATAGTATATAATTTTTTAAAAAACATTAACATTTGTAAAGTAAAAATAAAACACGTATCAGTATACTGTCTAACTCGTGTTAAACTTATCATTTGTGTTGAACATTAACAAAGTGTAAAATGAAGTCGCTTCCCGCCGTCTGTACGCTTAGATCTTTAAACTATGCAACGGATTTTAACGCGGTTTCGATCAGTAAACAGTGGTTGGAGAGAACGGGTTTTATATGTACAATAAATACATATAATAAATAAAAGCCGAGAATTAGAGAGAAGAAGAAGAAATTTAATTTTAACTTTCCTAGCCGGAAAATTCTATCAATCTAAAAGATGAGTAGGTATACCCTAATTCTGCTCATATGAAACCCAGGTAGCCAGTTTAGTATAAATGTCACTGAAATATTGATATACAAATACTAAAACGAAGCTGTTAGTAAATAGTGGAAAGTGTAACTGTTAAGTTTTTTGCTCATTCTTCTCGATAGAATTTACATTCCAGACCCGTGGTAATTTTACATGTAATACAATTCTGTAAAATGACGATTCAAAAGTACTTATAAAAGCCTACTTGAATAAATTTTATTTAAAAAAAAAAAACTACAACTCCCAGCGGAGGCTCAATAGTGAGATTTAACATATATATGAGACATTTTTATTCAATAATTGGACATACAACATATCAAATACCAAATTTTCTTATAATTTGGTATTTGGTGAATGGTATTTTCTATAATCGAATTCGAAATATTTGTATGTATCTTTCCACATGCCCGCAATAAGCTTCCAAACTTGATATCAAACTAAAAAGAGGTTTTATAGGCGCCCGGAATTCTACGAAATTGTTTGAAGTTTTGAGACAGAATTCTTCAGGAAACAAAGTTCGAGAACAAAGCCTTTTCAAATTAGTTTTTCTGTGATAAAGTATTTGCAGGATACAATGTCAGAGAAAGATAAAATACAGCTGCTTAATGGCAAAACCGATTAAAATCCAACATTTTAAAAACGATTAAAAAAACGCATTAGAAGATATTCTATAAATTATAGATTCATAATATTTTCATACATGAAAAATAATTCAAAACTAATAGCTTGTAAATATGACACATCTGGGTTATCGTTACGTCTGGCTTGGAGCTTATTCCGCGCTGCTTTAATGCGGTTTGGTGGATACACATGAGTAAAATATTCATCAGATACAGGAATATTTTTTCTTCACTGCGGAGCACGAGATTAATTTAAAACACAAACTAAGCATTTTCAAGCTTTAGTGATGTTTGCCGGATTCATCACGCATTTATCGGTTAAATACGTCTACTAACTAGTGGGCTGAATTAATGTCAGTAGATCTGATCAACCGCTCCGAATCGAAAATAGATTTTGAATTATGACCATTAAATATCCATTATATAGACTAATCTATACAAATCTGTATCTAATAATCTCCTCCTGCTGCTCTTTCACGGCCAAAACACTGAACCGAATTTGATGAAATTTGAAAGGCATATGTATAATTTTTATGTCTATCACATGACGACGAAGTCGCGAATATATAAAGTAATAATTACTTTATATATTTGCACCGACAAGCAAAGTAACAATTCTAAAACAATGTCGATCATTCATTATGACGCGCTTCGGACCAGATCACATACCTCAACACACAACGCGAAATCACAAAACGAAAATAAATCCTTTGAGCAAATATTTTCGCGCGAAACAACGTGACCTCATAAACGAGCCTATACCAAACATAATTCAACCGTGTTAATTCACTAGAAAAGCCAAAAAGGCTGAACTTGCCCTAAAACTGTTTCGCACAGACGAAGTTGTTACAGACTGAGATGAATGTTGTTATATATACATAATATTCTTACATCAGTAATTACCACCGACATTAGAAACTAAGATGTTATGTTCCTTGTGTCTGTAGGTACTGGCCGACTCTCCCTTCCTTTTGAAACACAACAATGCTAAGTATTGCTGTTTGAAAGTAGAATATATGGTACGAATATGTGGTACGCGAGTACCGCCACCAAATAAGATCTGTCAATATTTTATTTGCCTTGAATGAAGTCGCTAAAATAAAGTACAAAAGGGGCATTAAGGGTCCCCTTAACAAAATTGTCGCCATTCCTAGAACATTTTTTTATTGTATATACTAAGTACTCATTTATCTATGTGTACTATATTAGTGCTTTTTTTAACAGCTTTTGATAAACTACGCAACGATTCTCGTTCATTCTAGAAACAACTCGTAATATAGAATATACCAATTGCTAACCACTTATTTCAAATTGATAAATATGTACTGTCTTGGAGTATTAAAGTTTTTGCTCCAGATGTTATCCAAAGTACAAGAATATATGCAATCCCAGAAAATCCCAAGGGTTTTTTTACATTAATTTAGTAGTAGTAACTTTTTGTATTTACAATAAATTATCTTACAATGATTTTAAAGCGATTTAAATATTTTCTGTGGTCACATCATGCGAAATATAAAATGAAATTACATATGAAACGTTTACTGCCGAAAATATTTTAAGTTTCTTTTAGTAGACTGTGAACATTAATTTCGTTTCGGAACAAAGGTTTAAAAATATCAATAATTTCATACAATCGCATTTATTCTCGTCACGTATACGACGCAATTGCAGGACAAAGGAAACTCAATATCCCAGACTGATTCAACCAGTGTGGTTGTGTGTTATACATACGTTTATTATTTAATACAATTACATTTTCGTTTTCATTTATATATATTGCTGGAATTTTTATGGCATTTATATTATTTTAAATGTTTAGTTTTTAGATTAATATTTTAAAATTTCTAGGCATAATATGTTCTCACAATACTAATATATCTGTTTAATTTTGTCTATTGTTCACGCCGGTTCTTCACGGTAGAATCTACTTTCCGAACCGGTGGTACGTTTACATTTAATTTTCTTTTTGTGTCTGCTCGAATGAAGAATATTTTGATTTTGATTTAATAATAATACCTACGCAAGAAAATTAACTGCAAATATTTATCTATATTATATAACGTTATGTTATATTAATTAACATATGATTACAATAACTAATGCATATATATAAATATAGAGAGAAATATAAACTAGAACGTGGTTGAACAATCACGCGTTAACCGCTCGAACAATTTTTACAAAGAGCAGTCGCCCTTTGACCTACACGTTCCATAGTCCAGTCAAGTGCGAAGCGCCAATATGTCATGTTCGATCGCTAATCCTAAACTAATATTTGTAACAAGCTGTGTTTCACTTGGTAAAGTCACTTAATCTTATGTCAATGTTACACAACATTGCATGTACGGATCATTTTACGTAAAACTATAATTTGTATACATTGTGAATGCGAATAATTCAATTTATTTTGTTAAAAAAACCGTAGTGTTTTGCCGGTATTTTATGTTCTTAAACATGTCTGAAGCGATTGTAAATTTTTAACAGTCAATGTATAACGCAATATTGAATGACTATTTTCATTTTTAATTCAATTGCAATTCATGTACGGCAGTACTAATAATAATCGGGCTTACAGCTTCGTTTAAACTATGAACTTGTAATACAGACTCAGCAACTTTAATGTATGCCTTAAGTCGAAGATCATTGAAATGGAATTTACGGATTAATTATTATTAGTTATTGCTTAATTTTAACCGGTACGGGATTCCACACAAAGGTTGCAAAGGTCAGGTGACAAACTATTTGGGATAAGCTACGTAGTAACTTGTCAATTAATGTTTTACGGGTTAATTGGATATCGTTATTAATTTTCTAGCTATTAATGATTTGTATTTATGAAACGGCAAAGTTAAAAATGTCTGCGGAATTCTATTATAGGAATGAATAACTTGCCCCAGGAATGATTTATTGATTTTGATGATATACATTCGAGCGAACATTTTCTAGTTATTCCGGTGCTGAAATTGTATTTGAAATGATTCTTGTACATTAAGAAATTTTTAAGTAATTTTGACGCACGAAATACCGTAACCGTCTTTGGAGGAACGTGGATGTTTCTTAACCATTATAACAACCGACATACCGCAATGGTTGTCGTCGACATGAAGAAACTATCGGAACATTTCTAAATATTAATCCGCTGAGTAAGTATAGCATAGAAGTTGGTGTGTTGGACCAACATTATCCAACTACGTATATTTTAGAAGTAGAATTTAGAAATGTGAATTATTATAAATCTTTTTCCCAAGTATTTCATACATAAAACACGTATCAGCTGTAAAACCTATTACAGCTGATACGGGATACCTATTATCGAAGAAAGGAAAATATTTCAATGACACGAATAACTATTACACCTTTTCCAACAAATCCTGAAATGTCAATGCTGAGTTTTGAGATTCATTGCTACCTAAAATACACACGGAATATTCTTTAAGGATTTTATTTTTTCAATTTTCTTGCAAGTATATTTCTTCGAACTTGGCACAAAAGGTTTCACTACTACATACCATGCGGTTATTTATTATTTTTAAGGCACACTACAATAATATCTATTTGTGGTAGTGAACACGACCCACGATCAGATTCGTTCACTAAGATTTAAACATTTTTTTTTTATTTAACATGCGAAGATTATAAGTCTAGGAAATATTGTGAGCATGTGTGCGCACCAGTTTTCTATTATAATTCCGAGCTACAGAAAATCCAACGTATAATTCGCTCGACTCGGGATTTGAAACCAGGACTGGGGTAGTCTTATAAGTCTTCTAAACCAGCGAAGTAGTTCAATATCATGTAACATAAAACTAATACAATAAATACGCAAATGAGTTTGTTTGTTAGTTACCCTTTACCGTCTTAACTTCTCAATCGATCAACATGAAATGTTGCAGTCACGTCTTCAGGTTTACAAAATAGGACACGGGACACTTAACCGCCCCCCCCCCAAGCAGAAGAGCCAAAGGTCAAACAAAGTAGTAAACAAAAAATTGCATAGTACACAAACCATTTCATTGCATAATACAGTGCTTTTAAATTTTTCTACTTTGCACATTTTAATTTAAAGATAAAAATAACCGTAAACGAGCAAATAAAAGAAATTAATATTAATATAAAAGCGAATTGAAATTGAATTCCAGTTGCATATTTAAAACGTGAGCCGTAATTAATGGAGCAAAAGAACTGTGCAAAATGTTACTTGCAGATTATAGTTCTGAAATGAGAATTTAATGTTTTTTTTTGCTTGACGGTCGTATTTATTTTATCGATTTAATTGGCTGTTGAAAATAGAACTGGCACGTTGAAAATGAAAGAAAAAAAAAATAACATAAAGTTTGAAAGTAAAATGAAAACGAACAGTAAACGTAAAAACTTGGATGAAGTTTTTAGAATTAACTTTTTCTTTTATTTTACAAGCTGACTGACAAATGGGCCATTTGATGATAATTCACCACTTCCCATGGACACTGGGAGAAATACTAATCAGGTATGGTAGATAACATTTACAATGTAAGGTTTTACATTGAAAATGGTATCACCAACGTTGGGACCTAAAATGTCACACTGCCTCGCTCCTCATTTAAGCCGAACCACGATTTTGCGATAGAATGAAATTTTAAGTTGGCGATAACTACTCAGATGGACTGGCACAAATAATTCATTACTACAAAGCAAATTCATTTATTAAAATAAAACGTAACAATGATTCATGATTATTAAGGATTATCGAATGGCTGAAATGTAGTAAGTTAAATAATATTATGTACTTATATTGGAGATATAAATGTTACTACGTCATTTATCACTGTCAGAACTGTTTCCAGCCAAATAATCCACCGTTCATAGAGAATATTAATTACATTGAAAATGACTAAAGGTTAATAGCCCTGTTAGATACTAATACGGTATAAATTAATGGCCAAAAATCATTGTTAGAAACAGCTTTTATATAGAAAATTATTTGTCTACGATGTGGACCGTTCTGGAGTTCTGAAGTGAGACTGCTAGGCTAGGGTGTCCTTTTTGAGGAGCCTTTTCCTTGGATCCTACCACGCTGCTTAATTGCGGGTTCGTGGATACGACACATGAAGGTTTTCACACGATGTTTTCCTTCACCGCTGAGCACAAGATGGATTATAAACCTAAATTAAGCACATGAAAATTCATGGGTGCTTGCCTGGGTTTGAACCCGCAATCATCGGTTAAAATACACGCGTTCTACCCACTGGCGGCTGTCTCATCGGAATTGAACCAACATGTAAAATTTCAACTCCGTAAGATAAGAAGAAATGCTCAATAAAAACATAAATAAAAGCAGTAACAAAGATTAAAAAAAAACACATTTTGTGTATTAGAATATGACAAGTAACGTATTACTAAAAAGGTTTAAAAATTGTATTTTTTTTTAAACCTTATTGATTGTAATATGTCTATGAAACATTGTTTAACTGCAATTGTGCCACACAATTCATCCCCGATAGTTTATCAGTTTAAGTTCCAAATAAAA
This sequence comes from Vanessa tameamea, assembly GCF_037043105.1. NCBI lineage: Eukaryota > Metazoa > Arthropoda > Insecta > Lepidoptera > Nymphalidae > Vanessa > Vanessa tameamea. Next base: position 3,755,591 of record NC_087332.1, on the reverse strand, counting down.
ATTTCTAGACGACAACTCGCAAGTACTACTAAACCCTTAAGCTATTGACAAACATCCTAGAACAAGTTGAATGAGGAATATTAGTAATATTGAAAGTAGCATACGTATTTTAATGCTATTATTAATTTTTCTCAGTAAAATCTACACTTGAAAATAGTGGTAACTTTAAATTAAAATTAATCCTGTAAAACGATGAATGAAAAGTGCGTTTTGATTTTATATTTATTTTTGTTTGTTGACGTTACATTTCAAGGTTAAAAATATAGGATGTTATTCAAAGGGTTTATTCGGTAATCTATTGGACACCAGCAGAATTATTGATAGTTAATATATGAGATAGCCTTAACGTTAAGATTTTCACATGCTCCTTAAAAACCTCACAATAAATCTCTAATAGTCAATCGTAGATTTCAGACGTAAAAAATATACTTATATCTCTCGTAAGACGACTGTTCCAAGGTAGGTACTTGTAAGAGCTTACTTGAATAAAGTATATTTTGACGAAGACTTTAAATATTTTGGAAGTTATAAAGTAAAGATTATGAGAAAGTCTGTGAATAAAACCCAACATGTGGTTCCCTATTTGCGCAGCTGAAAAAGGCAAAGATCGGTCCAAATATTTGCGAAATGAAATCGGCTAAAACCGTTTCAATCTGCGGCGTGTGATAGGGTTACCATGATTTCCGAGTTGGAATTAATCCAACGAATATATGTGAAAAATTTATTATATGATGATTATATTTGACAATGCAATAGTTGATGGTCTAGGTTTTAGAACATATGAATCATAACTAAAAATTATAAAAACAAATGAATAAGAAGAGCTCCACCGAATTTTTGATTTCCATAATTTGTGCTTATAATTGATCTCGTGCTCAGAGGAAACTTTCTTTTATTATTCCTTATTCTATTGCTATTAAATCATAGAATATTTCATTCAAAATATTGGTATGAATAAAATAGATTATTTTAATTTTTTTTTTTTTTTATTTCTTTTTTTATGTTTAAAGGTCTACAAAACAAAATGACAATCACAAAAATACACATGATTACATTTTTCATGATGTAGACACGGCATGCGTTTAATATTAAGTACCAATTAGCGTCTAGTCCATGAGAGCAGCAGATATCAATCTAACATTTTTTTTTTTTAAGTTATATGTATATCTCGAATATTCCAGAGCATTTATAAAAAGAATAAGTTTTTAAACAAATTCAATACTTTAATTAAATATAAAAATTAAACATGTGTAATAGGATTCCTTTATATGGTACCACCGATACTGAGGATTGAGCGAGATCGTACTTTGAATACATAAGAATATTACGTTTTGATTTCTTATTTCCTTTAACAAACAGTTTTGCGTTTCGTTTTATACAAATGGTTATAAGTTTGTACTTAGACGCTATTTTGGTCCTTAAATCTTCAAACATACGGATTAATTCTCCTTGTTGCGATTTCTTTAGTTAAAACATCTATTATGCAACATTTTTGTTCTTCGTCTGCGGTTCTATTTTAATATATTTTTGATTGAAATAAAATGCATGGTATTTTTCATATTTAATCTTAGCATTTAGAAATTTTCATTTTCTATATGATTCGCTAAGCTATTATAAATTACATAAGTGTTTTGTGTATAAATTACATCGTCAGTCATTAGACATTTATATTAAGACCAGCTGCTTCGCGCGATTTAAGCCGAGTTAAGCGTCACTGGCACCCTCGTCGTCGTCGGGTCGTAGCGTAATTCTGTACATTCTATAACCCTTAATAATTCTCAATTAATAGGTTACTTAACGCAAAAATACTTATTGAAATCGGACTCTTAGCTCTTGAGATTACTCATCATCATTATCATCAGCCCGTGTCAATCGACTGCTGGACATAAGCCTCTCGCATTGCACGCTACTGAGCTCAATTCAGTTATCTTCCTTCAATTCCTGCCACTGTTACAATCGCCCCACCTACTTGCTGACATGCGGTTTCCACTGAATAACCAGCCTGCTCAAACTGCCATACATATAATACATTTCTAAATTATTCTTGGCTATTTGCCGTCCACGAACCCGCGTGTGAAGATGGTAGATTAGGTAGCCTATGTTTTTTCTATACTGCTTTGTTTGCAAAATTTCATCACGATTGAGTCGAGTTGAGTAGTTAAGCGTAACAAACAAACTCAATTTAACAGTTGCAATATTACAAAGCCTTTGTTTAGATTGTTGTTAAGAAATGTTGAGTTAACATTTGGAGAAACTTAGCAGAGGGATGTAAACGATTGACTGATGACAGCAAGGAAACTCCAGATGGGAGCCTTGCGGGATTGATTAATGGCTCGATAGTGACGTATTCGAATAAAAACAGTTTGAGTGGAATAGTCGAATTATATTTTATCTACCAAGATCTTAGCGTTTCGTAAGAATGTCTCGAAAGGGACAACGTCTCGCCCCGAACTGATTTATTAGACAATACTGGAGTTGCATTTTGCTCGTACGAAAAACGTATAAAGTTGCTATAAAATATTTTGCACAAAGCTGAAAATTTTTGATATTGTGTTTTTTTTTAATGCAAAGCAAACAACGTATGATAGATAGTTTTGACCGAAAAGGAAAATAACGAAAATTTGGTGTATTTATTGTTACATCTTCTATTGTTTTTAATTTATTTTTAAGGCATAGGAAATATATGAATAATATGATGTATATTAATATATTTTATGTTTTTTCGATATCGAGTACCGAGAAGGACGGTTTTAATGTAAGTAAAATAAAGCCCAATTTAAATAACGCGTTGAAGTGTTAAATTCTAATTACTCAAATAAAACTACACAGCTGTGATACTATTTTGTTTGTGTGACGTCTATCAGAAGATAGAACCATCTAAAGGATATCCTGATGATAGATCACCTTCGTCATATATTGACGATGTTGATATTTATACAATAATAATAATAATAATAAATATTTTTATTGGACATCTGAGCACTTGAGACTGACTATAAAAATAAAATGACGGAAAGAAGCTTCCAAGGTTGCCCTTGGGCTCTTCTCTAAATCTGTACTAATTATATACATGCGAAAGTAACTGTCTGTTACCTCTTCGCTCTTTAAACGCTGCACCGATTTGGCTGACATTTGGTATGGAGTTAGTATGATTCTTATGGAATCACGTGTGCTCCTCTTTTTAATTCACCGAGGAGGCAAATTAGTGCGGTAAAGTGTTATAAATTTATCGCGGGCAAATCTGCAGGTTCAGCTAGTGGTTTGAGATATCACGTAAAGGCGAGTAGAACAAATTACAATAAGTTTAATTATATTTACATAAAGGACAAAAAATAAATAAAACAATTTAGGTGTTGATCGCTCAAATTTTGTTTTAGTTCGATATTTGAAAACAGACTGGTAATTGGGCTTGATGATAAGTGGAAACTACTGCTTATATACATTGGCGCTGCAAGAAATAGTAACCATCCTAATAGCCAATTTGGCGGTAGAATATATAATGTGTGTGTGATACCAACCCATACAGGCTAGCAAACAGCTACGAAGTGAAACTAATGAAGCTATGACAAGCAACTTTTAGAACATTAAAATTGTTGTCTCTAGAGTATAGTAGAAATTGTGTTATATTGGAATTTGAAAAAATGTTTCATACTAAGTTTCTTCATTTAATAAATCGTAATTTAGTTGAAATTAGACACATGCAGGTTTCCTCACGATGTTTTCTTTCATCGCTGAACACGAGATGAATTATGAACACTAATTAAGCACATGAAAATCCATTGGTGCTTGCCTGGGTTTGAACCCGCAATCATCGGTTAAGATGTACGCGTTCTAACCACTGAGCCATCTCGGCTCTGCGATATTTTAAAACAAAAGAATTTGCTGTTGTAAATATTGTTTATGAAAAATGTTCATATTGCTTTGGTATTTAATATGCGTTCTATGACTAAGTGCATCCTTTAATATCGTCGACAGCAATTTGTATCTAACAGCACTCGAGTTTGAATCGATGCATCTCTGAACGTAATTCGATTATCATTTTGATTGTATTGTGTAGCTATAAAGTAACGATCCGTTAATGTTCTATTGCTGGACAAAGGGCTGACTTCTCTTATAGAGAAGTCTTTGGTTGGTTTGTTTTGGTACAAAGTTTTGATGCTAATTCTATCAAGCGCTCCAATGCGGTTGAGACTGATATTGGCTTGAATTTAATTCAACACATGCAAGTGTCTCCTTATTTTGGTCCCTTTTGACCAACATGGGATTAATTAATAATAAATACATTTTAAGCAAAGAAACAGTTTGTGCTCCTTGCTCGGTAAAATAATAACGAAACGATGTGATTTCTCTGTAATTTTTAATCTGGAAAAATGACCAGATACTGTGGGATAGATATGCAGTAATTTTGAAGTTATATTTTAGACCCAGCGATGTGGACACGATAGCTGGGTCTAAAATATAGCCCAGTAGACATGTTCTGTGTACTGGGCTATCTCGGCTCTTCAAACATAGTCAAATATATTACTTTCGGTAAATTTGTACGTAGTTACAACACAATATAGGAAATTTAATCGTTTTGACACAACTCGTAACAAAAGCGTCCGGGACGAGTTTTGTCGCCGTCTGCATTGTCATAATTAACTACATGTATAATATGTCATATCATACAAGATATACATATAATAATTCATTTCTAATCAACAACAACAGAACAATTTAATGTACAATTTTATTAAGTTTTTTGGTTGGTGTTGTGTTCTGCCAATCGTATACCAATGTATACCGTATACATATGGTTTAGACGCTAATTCGTGAGAGTAGTAATGGCGTGTTCTGTTTCAGACAGAACTAAGGTCGACGGTAGCCTGGACAATGGACAAAGTATTGGTAGAGCGGAACACGGGAGGGGAAGCAAACGATCCCACGGCCTCGACGATCCGTCCGATCGCTGTCAACGCTTGGCTTTACTGGATACGAGCGGCTAACGAACAAGCAAGCGGCCCAGTTCTGTAGATACCCATGAGCCAGTGATAGTCACCTTCTATCAGGAACCTACTGAAAAATTATTCTCTATTACATTAAACAAGGACAGGAAGTCCAAATAACCCGAACAAGTTGGTATCTCACAAAGATTTACCAAGGATCACAGAAAAATATCGGCAGTAATATTCTACTAGAGATTAAAGTAATCAAATACGTCTCATCTGATAGCATATTTATTACAATTATAGAAGTCTATATAACCGGTAAGGTAACATTTGTGATGGGCGATTCAAATTGCGAGACATGAGATTACGTATACACGTGTAAGCCTGTATATGTGAGCGCTAAGTAAAGTAACTATAGATTTTACCATTAAGCACGAAAGCGCTTAATTAAAACATTGCATTTATTTAGAACTTCGAACTTACATATAGATGCAGCGGATAAGTAGTCAAGTTTGTAGCTAAGCGGAGCTAAGTACGCGACGCATGTGTTACAATGTATTACAACAGAATGTTCTGGAATAAAAGCTTTGCGGTTTCCAATATCCCTGTCCTGTAAATTAATACAGTTGCGTTTTATCATATAATAATATCTACTTTCATAAATTTGTTAAAATCAATATTTAACAAGTATTATCGATATTAATCAGATTTTTTGACAAATATGCCTATTGAGCAATAGTCAAAAAGTAATTCGGTTTCGTCCGTATGTGTTTACATGCGCTGCGTGTGTGTGTGTGTCTGTCATAAAGTAAGGCAGTTTTCTTTTAGTTTAAGATTAGACACTAATTATTTAAAAAAAGAGAAAGAAATATCTTTCATATTATTAGTACTCTACGTTAAAACCTATTTTATTTATGACATTCAGTTGTGTATGTCCATCTTTTTGTTTTCAATTTATTATAATCGCCTCCGTCAGACAATGGAAATGTAAGATGTTTATTTGGTGGTAGGGCTTTGTGCAAGCCTTCGTCTGGGTAGGTACCACCCACTCATCAGCTATTCTACCGCCAAATAACAGTATTCTGTATTGTTGTGTTCCGGTTAGAAGGGTGAGTGAGCCTGTAATCACAGGCATAAGGGAGATAACATCTTAGGTACCAAGGTTGGTGGCGCATAGGTGATGTAAGGAATGGTTAATATTTCTTACAGCGCCTTTGTCTTATGGGCGGTGGTGACCACTTACCATCACGTGGCCCATATGTTCGTCCGCCAACCAATGCCATAAAAAAAAGAAATTTTAAGCAATCTCTACATAAATACAAAGTCAGTTCACTACCAAACGATGTGACGTATTCTAAAAGAATTATTTAAATAAATACATTAGTTATATAAATTATTTTCTAAATACAATTTATTCTAATGAAATAGAGTAAATGCAAAACCTCATTAACGAACTGTAGTTAATTTGATGCAATGAAAACGTCAAACACTCGTCTATCCCACAGCGGGTTTGTTAGTAAATAACTTCTGTTTATTCATTGCTTTCGTTTTGTCCCAGTTAATCTAACTTATAATTGTATTTTAGTACTTTTTATAATAATATTGCCACTAGTGCTATAAATATTTCAATAATATTTTTTTTAAAACACAAATTATTTTTTATTTAGGAATTAAACTATACGACGACCTCCGTGGTCGAGTAGTGTGTACAACGGTTTTCATGGGTACGCCACTCCGAGGTCCCGGGTTCGATTCCCGGCCGAGTCGATGTAGAAAAAAATCATTAGTTTTCTATGTTGTCTTGGGTCTGGGTATTTGTGGTACCGTCGTTACTTCTGATTCTGATTCTGCTTTTCCATAACACAAGTGCTTTAGCTACTTACATTGGGATCAAAGTAATGTATGTGATGTTGTCCAATATTTATTTATTTATAAGAATGCAAGGCGAACACCTGGACGAGCGTAACGCAGACTATATTTGCGCAGCGTTTTGCGAGACCGCTCGTGTCCGCGGTCGTATCGTCGCGCGAAAACGAGCTTTACACGCGCAGATACGTTATTTTGCGCTCTTTCTAATCTTACGTAGTCATTCTGTTGATTAATTTACCAGGCATCGTTACTTTGAGCTTCACTTCGCCAGATGAGCGCCTGACCTAAGAGACTACTTGTATTACTTTCATATTTATTATATTACTAGCGACCCGACCCGGCTTCGCACGGGTGCAATGCTGATACTAAATAATATACTACGGAATGTCGCTATACCGCTATGCCCTGCGCTTTAAAAATGTAATATCTTCGAAAATATTCATTTAAATTACATGCTGTAAAGGGCAATTTTGATCTATTTTAAATGTACAATGTATTTAAGGTACTTAATTGGATAAGGATTAATGCTGTATTGCTTAAAATCGCTTCGAAAATTAGCCATTATTTCTCGTAAAAAGTAAAGTATAAAAAATAGTTATTGTGGATTATTAATTGAAATTAGAAAATAGAAGGTATAATTTATGAAGTTCAATTTTAGAATAGCTTCTTAAATAAGCCATTAGTTAGCCGTATGGAATAATCATTGAAATTATTTTGATAAAAAACTAATATAAATTTTGCTTACATAAACACCCAAACAATGAATTATTAATATAACTTCTCTACAAAATTTTGTATTGTTTATTCAAAACTGATTATGAATAAAGATAAATCTAGATGTCTATCATTTTCCAACAATACCAGTCAGCTGTTGCTTTCAGGGAATATTGTGAATGTTGCCATTTCACGACCGACTTCCCCGTCTATTATCATTTTAAAAGATAGAATGAAGTACTTCCTTTCATGCTATTTTATATTCTAGATTAAAATCTTTGTTGGCTTTTGAGATAGATTTCCTTGGGGACCGAGTGACGTTGTAGCTCATTTATATAGCTCTTGTTGGTGCAATTATCGTACACAAATAAATTGTTCTCTTTTCAATCGTAAATACATTAAGCAATAATTGTATTTGAATATTTGTGTAGCTGTGCGTAAAATATTTTATTTTATAAAAACTTCAAAAATGTGAAACATCGAAATTGATAATAATTGAAATCTATTCTAATATAATAAATGGGAAAGTAACTCTGACTGTCTGTCTGTTCTCTGTCACGGTCACGAACAGAATATATTGAAATTTGGTATGAATCCTACTAATCTCCGCAAAGTCAATAAATCATTCTTGGGGCAAGGTATCCGTTTCTATAATAAAATTCCGCAGACATTTTTGACTTTGCCGTTTCATAAATTCAAATCATTCAAGGCATATTATTCGATACAAGATTATATAGATGATAAAAAAGCATGGAGTTAATGCTTGTTGACTTCCAGGCAGGAGACATAACATACATATATAACTGTATTTAATTAACATGACATGATGTATTTTTAGATGTTAAAAAAGAGTAACTACTGGGTTTCTTGCCGGTTCTTCTCGGTAGAATCTACATTCCGAACCGATGGTAGCTTTACTTAAAATAGTTTGTTAAATGACGATTCAAAAGTGCTTGTAAAATCCTACTTGAATAATGTATATTTTGATTTTGAACCAAACTTGAATTTCAAGGAAGGACAAAGACTACTTTATTATGCCTAACACCTGTTGCTTAACCCCTAAAATACGAGTGCAGCCGTGGGCAACAACTAGTAGTTTATACTTATAAAATAATATATTCTAACTGACTGATTCATCGCCGAGCGTAAAATTTTGAAAGTTATTTAAGCGTATTTAAGCGTTTCTTGAAATTCTTCCCTAAGGGGTGGTGCACACCAATGTGGTATATATACAAATAAGTCTTAAATTACCGTAACATTTTAAGTTAATCTGTAAAAATATTCAACATCCACGCAAGCAAAGCCGCGGGCAACAGTTAGTTTATACTAAAAGAAAAGCAATAAGTAACACATAGAGTTTGAGTTTTGAGATATTTTTTTCTATGTGATTGTCCACGTGTACACATGATGAATACGCGCCACGCACACAGCGCGACCGAATGGGGGGTATAACGCCCGTAGTCGGTCTTACGTCCAAAGCGTGCCAATACACGTATCACTTTTTATTTTTAAAACAAACTAATTGTTTGAAGGCGACGATAAATTTCTCTCCGTTTCGGAATGTCGATTCTACCGAGAAGACCCGGCAAAAAACTCAATACTAAAATCTTATATCTATTATAAACATATATTACAGCAAAACTTGAGCAACGTCATGAGAGCCCACGGAATTCAACAAAACGATCTCACGTTACACGAACATAGCTATGGGATCAGCTTAGTTAGTATAAAAATTGAACTTCCATTTCTGAACGAAAAGGATTACGATATAGGAAGAAAATAAGATTTACGTAGTCGAAATACATATCCTGTTGTTTCGAGGTGACGGGAAATTGTTTTGAGACAGCGAGGGACTTTTACTTGAAATAAATTTATGTTCAAATTTCGTGTATGTGTGTATTTGGATGGTATTATATTACTTTCTCAACTAACAATCCGTAAATTTCTAGTACACAGTTTGATTTAAGCCTATTATCCTTTGCGGGGAGGGGGGGGAGGGGGTAAGGCTGGGAGCTTATTTTACGACGCTGCTCCAAATCAGAATATTTTATATTCATTGATTTATGTCGTTCATCCTAATAATATTTAAGTAATCTATCTCGATTTATCTAACCTATGTCGTTGTTAATGCTGACAATGTGTATACAAAATTTTATGATGATCGGTTGAGGTTAGTTAGGACATGAAAACGTAACAAACAAGTAAAAAAACATATTTCATTATATAACTTAGGATTATTTCTTAAGATCTGCGGAACCCTAAAGGTTGAAACTCAACGTCACAACAAAGAACAAAGTCTAAATTTTAAGCTCACTAGCGCCTTCTTTTAAATTACGAGGAAACAAGATTTGTCAGGTAGTCGGTCTGGTGAAGCGTCGTATCGATGGTTGGCGGGAATGTTGAACGCCGCCATTATTGTGGGGTAGTCAACGGCAAGCGCTACCACGGCTGCGACGAATCGCCTTTGTTCCTCATAATTTTTATATTGTGTAATTGTAGTTTCTTACGAAAATAATAAACAAGTGTCCTATCCTCATAGAGATGGACATTTGCCTTTAAATGTATTTTTAAGAAAAATATTTTAAATACTGTGTGTGTGTGTGTTCATCACAAAGATCAATACGACAAGATTATAAACACGACTGATATTTCAAAAATATTCTCATATGTTTATCATTTTAGATCCTGTCAATAGAAAACATATCAAGTAAAAATACCTTCAAAGTCATAAATTAACGTCAAACATGCTTAAGAAATATTGCCATTTCTGTACCATTAATTACCCTGGAGAATAGCAATATAATACCAACCGCTGGGAGTATATAAATAATCCCCTAATAATGACAAAGGCAATGCTAATGACCGAACATTCAGCCTGGCTGAGTATACACGAATTATATAAAGGAGCAATGAATCAACAGTATTTAAAACGTTTACTCGGCTTCTATATTTAACGAATTTTAATGAGTTTTTGTCAATCAGAAACTGTTTTTCAGTTACGATTAGCAAAGTTAAAGTCGTTCGTATACGTCACATATGTGAGACTTCGATTACGAAACGTTTTTTATAGGGATGCTTTTTAATTACGCCTTGTAAGCAAAACGAATAGCTTGTTGAATTTAGTAACTGGATATTGCTCAACTTTAAGATAAATAAAAATTATCTAATTAGATACAACAGTGTGAATGAAGTAATGACGAGAGAAATAAAAATCCACAATGAATCTGATTGTTTTATAAAAATAAAGTCCTGTAAACGTTTCACAGTTTGAATAATAAACACGTGAAAATTTGGTTGCATTTGGCTGAATTTAAGCCCACACTCTGCGGTGAAGATTTACGTCAAACCATGGACCCATTTCGGCTTTTATTGCGGTATTATTAATCCGGTAAAAGTAGTAAAAAATATAGTGATGAGCTTAAAATTATTCGGATAGAGCCGAAAATTGGTATCGATCATAGGTATACTATTTAAAATGATATATGAAAAAGCCCGACCGATCCTACGTCATATGCATGTAAGTGTGACAAAAATTGTAGATCATGCAATTAAGATTTACTATTACTAAGAGATCAATTGAAACGTCGGAAATAGGCATATACATATATTATTTTCAATGTCGACCAATTTTGAGCTCTATGCAAATTATTAATTAAAATCACTATTTTTAAAGGATTAGGATTAATTAATTAAAAATAATAATAATTTACCCTGAGTGCCTCTACGATTTGTGTAGATAATTGCATGATCTACAATTATTGTCACCGTTATTTTTATAACGCTCGCCGCTTAAGATAAATATGTATAAACAGATCTTTTTGACATTTGACCTTGAAACATTTTTTAGCAGACATGATCAGTCGGGCTTTTTCATACATAATTTATAGCAAAAAAAATATATTTATAATCTTGAGTAATACTAGTATCGAGATTTAACATTTCAAGAAATACAATTCTAATTTCCCTCGTGTAGCTCGCGCTACGGGGTCTACGACATTTTCATAAGTGGTCCGAATTGCAACGTTTATATAACTGATAATCTTGCGTAATCCTGAATAGATTCACGTGTATTACTATAAGATATAAAAACATCATTATAACTTATTTTCGCATTGCTCTAAATTCATTTATATTCCTATTTTGTTTTCTGTATTTGGTATTTTTTATTCATTCCTATTAAATTTTCTGACACAAAGGTTGCCTGGAAGAGATCGCAACTGCGATACGACTGCCTTTGTATGCTTTGTATATCCCGTGATTTGTGAGCTATAAATTTCATAAATAAAATAGTAGTCATTCATAAAACGAAGCTTGGGTAAATTGTTTACAAATGCCTCGGTGAAAAAACTATCATAAGACGTTGCGTATTTTGAAGAAGATGATCATATCATGTATGTATGGTACGTATCAGGGATGTTATGGATATTTAATTTCGTTTCTGGATATAGATACGGTATAATAATCATAATTTTCCAGTTTCAGATTCGGTCTCGGGTACGTAATTATTTCGGATTATCCGGTTGGTTCTGATAGAGTAATATTAGTATAAAGTACCTGCGCATCTCACTTGCAATCGCTTTAGACTATTGACGTGACAATTACATAATTTTGTTAGTCATACAATTTTTTCGTTCTCAGTTTTGTTCAAGAGTGATTTTAAGTCCCTAAACTGGACTTGGACATACTTTCCAGAACGTGCACTGCAGCAGGTAATCAAAAGGTTGTTGAGATTTATAGGCTTTTGATAAACCTTTTTTTTTTTTTAATTTATAGGTTTTTGATAAAACTATTTTAAACTAACGAGATATAAACTAAATGATCAAAGGTGGCTGAGTGAGTGCTGAGTGAGTTAGAATACTTAAATCTTAATCAAATATTACGGGTTCAAAAGGTTTGTTACCCTTATTATGCCAATGAGTTTAATCAGAGTTGTCATGTGTTTCTGTACAAAATAGGTCTTTGTTTATCGATCAAGAAAAAACATAAGAAAACCTGTATGTGTATAATGATATTAATTTACCTGTTTTTCCAAACTACATTGGAACATAATGGTAGAATTTTCATGAAATGTCCTCTTCAAAAGCACCTACACAGGTGTTACTAAACAAAACGACAAAAGTTTATTTAATAAGACCTTAAGAGGAATCTTAAAGACATAGAAGATGCATTCAGAATCTGTGCAATTATTTTACGTAGCTCAGGAGAAGTAGGTTGAAGTATGCTTAACCTAATTACAATGGAATAATGGGATGTTTTACGATGCGTGCTGTTTTACTTTGCTGCACAGCTGTAATTACAGCGCCTACCTTGTTAACATTTAAACTTACGGTGTTTTCTACGATCTATTTTTCAAAGTGACTTTTATTTCTTTAACTTTTATTGGTAGGAAGGCTTTGTGGAAATCCGTCTGGATAGGTACCACCTTTTCATAAGACATATCTTAAGCAAAACAACAGTACTCAGTATTGTTTTGTTTTGGTTTGAAGGGAGAGTGAGCCAGTGTAACTACAGGTACAAAGGACATAACGTCTTCGTTCACAAACCACGTGGTTCAATTGTAGCGTTGATCAAGATTGCATTTTCCACTAATGTTTTTTTTTTTTTACGCCACTTATGTGGCGTATGTTTGAAGAAAGATCCCACCCCTCTCTAAAGTTCATATGGCCTTTTGTGTCTGTTATTGCTTATTAAAACATATTTTTTCAGAATGAATTGTCAGGATATATAAATTAGTGTCGCTACTGAGTTTCTTGTAGTCCCAGTAGATACTTTATTCTGAACCGGTGCTTTAAATCTATCTTGTACAATGAAGATAAATGAAAGAAGACCAAAAAAAACATTAACCATTATACTTATTATTCTATGAAAATTTATGAGCTGCAGCGCTATTTAGCGGCGAACTACAAAAAAGTCGAAGGTATAAAATTGATTCCCATTTAAAAAAAATATATATACAATGTACATATATTTTATTTTATTTTAGTTATACTTACATACTTTTTTATTATTATCAATTAATATTTTACAATTTAAACCATAGTTTTACAAGCTTTTTTTTTAATTTAATTATTGTGTGCTTTTAAATTTATTTTTACACACGCTGATTTAGACTTTAATTGTGACATGCAAAGTTAATTTATCAATACGACTATCGAATACATGTGTTAAATTTTATCAAATCGATTTCAAAATTTATCAATTTAAATAGATATACCAACATCTATTTCGGGGTATATGATACAAGAACAATATCGTACATGTGTCTGTTTATATATAACTGGTAGACTAACATCAAGAATGTGTTTACTTAAAACATTTCAACTATTCAGGACTTTGAAGTTACAAATTGACGCAGCGGATAAATTGATGGCGTGTCTCCTTTCTTCTCTGTTGGAAACCACATGAGATATCTTGGACTATGACTTTGAATTCGGTTTGATCCTTCAATTTCAAATACATTGTAAATATGTAAGGAACATTGTCTTCTGACCACATTGGTTACATTTTCCGATCTTAGAGGAAACTTGCCAACTATCTATAGCGTATTCCAATCGAGGAAGGAATGTAAACAAATCTTAGATTTACCTATTCCATGCGATTTGCTAACAGCACAGCTATATAGTGCTCTACTAACAGCTCCTGATTAATATTTCTTTATTTATAATACAAGAGTATTCCACTTAACTATTGATTCCCTCCTTAATTTTACTTCTAAATATAACAGCTTTGTAGGTGTTCAAAGCGCCATTTTATGCAAATCCATAAAAATATCATAGATTATTTAAGCTCTTCGCCAATTATATCGCGTTAATTAAAAGTCTAGCCTAGCAAGCAGTATAGCCTCATCCGTTATCAACTAGACTTATATTGAATAGTAAGTGTATCACTTTGTGTCTGTAATGTAAGCAAGCGTTACGCCCAAAATATACAGGTGTGGTGTTAAAAAGCATGTTTTAACCTAAAAGGTATTTTCTCTTTGCATAATTAACGATTCCTGCTTACTGACGTTCTGTTATCTTAATTCTATATCAAGTAAACTAATTTAGTACGTCTGGATCGCTCGCCTGTTATTTCGTTATTTGATACGCTCTATTTTTGGTAAGCCCAATGACTGAATAAGTGCCAGAATACTTTGATCGATTTTCATAGTTTTGAAATAATTTTAAGCAATGACTAGTTCATTTTTTAATGGCAATGGTTGGAGCGACGGTGATTGTTGTCATTAAATAATTAAATTTGCCTACTCGGCTATACATTTTAATAATACCATCGCTTTTTTTTTAGCCTTACTAGTCCATTGGAATGACAAACCTAAACAACCGACATAAGATCACACATACGTCGTACACGACGTATTCTCTTAAATTGAATTCAGGACCTCGCAATCGAAAAGCAGCCTTGTAAGCTAGATTATATTTGTCGGCAGAGAATCACTGCGGATACCGAATGTCATTTTTATGTGGCATAACTATCTTATCTAAGTACACGAGGTATATAATACTCTACTCATATCAATGCTGTGGTTAACAGGGTTTTAGATTAGCTTAACGGACCACGCAATAACCGAGTGCCTCTAATCAATTATTCGCATCTTTGAACTTACATTTAAAAAGGATTACAAAGTAGTTTGCGTATGATTCGTGTTGGTCACGCTCAATAGTGCCTGTATTTTTATATTATGTTCCAAATTTAAAATAAAATTAATGTTACTTTTTTTTAAGAAATAATTATGAGTATTTTATGGGTGAGGCAATAAAAAAACTAACCTACATATGTAACTCATTAAAGTTCAAGCTTGCTTCATATGAAATTTCATCAAATTCGGTTTAGTGATTTGGCCGACAGCGACAGACAGAGTTACTTTGTCATTTATAATCAAAATATAATTTATTCAAGTGGGCTTTTACAAGCACTTTTGAATTGTCATTTTGCAAAACTATATTAAGTGAAGCTACCACCGGTTTGGAACGTAGATTTTACCGATAAGAAACGTCAAGAAACTCAGTAGTTACTATTCATACATTAAAATACAAAGTTATGCTAGTTAAATACAATTATATATACATACTAACATATCGTGCCTGAAATTCAACCAGTATTAGCTCCACGCCTTTTTATTATATTTTTATAATCATGTATTGAATAATATTCCTTTTTTTTAATGTATTTTTTATGAATGATTTAAATTTATCAATCTTAGTATAGATATGAGACAGTTTGATTAAAAAAAAATTCCGCACCCAGAGACTCTAGTAAGTAAAGAAGCTGCTCTACTCAACAATACTGCTTCAATGCTAGCTGCTGAATAAACTTGTGGTTTATTAAAATTGTATGCTTTTTTTCAACGTCGTGCATGATATTATTTTAAAAAAAATAAGCACATAATGATCTTTATTTCTCGCCTGGTCTGGGCCAAGTCGTCTTTAATAAACAGCGACGTTACATTCGTATACGTTACATACATTAGCAGTCTGTAAATTTCCCACTGCTGGACTAAGGTTTGGAGCATATTCCACCACGCTGCTCCAATGCGGGTTGGTGGAATATACATGTGGCAGATTTTTTTTGAAATTAGACACATGCAGGTTTCCTCACGATGTTTTCCTTCACCGCCGAGCACGAGATGAATTATAAACACAAATGAAGCACATGAAAATTCAGTGGTGCTTGCCTGGGTTTGAACCCAGAAATCATCAGTTAAGATGCACTCGTTCTAACCACTGGGCCACCTCGGCTCTTACGTTACATTTAATGGCTTTAAAATACGAATATACCCTTGATTATTACTACTCCAACTGAATGATTTATTTCAAAGGTTATTTATATGAGAATTTCATTATATGCGGAATATCTATTGTAATCGCTGACAGTCCATGGTTCTGATAATCTACGAAGCTCTCTAGAGGCTTTTAAGCGTTATCTATTGATTCAAGTGTTAAAATAAAAAAGATAAGATATCTGCACATCGTCAGTATTTATAATATAACTAATTCATATGTTCAACTCGATTCTCAATATCTGACCTTTCACTTTTTTTTATTCAAAACTAATTCACGAGGTTTTACCGGTTTGCAAAAGTTTCAGCTACGCCCCCGTGGGCCGCAGCGAGATTGGAATTGAGGCAAAGAATTGGGCTATCAAATTGTTTTTTGCGATCGGTCTTGTAGTTTCATGGTTTAGCAAGTAAAAAAAAAAAAACAGTTTATTATATTAGTATGAAAAACAAAGCATTAGAAGGCTTTTAATTAAAAGGCTAATTAAAGTTGCTGCGAGATATAATTATATAAGATAAAAGTATTAAACTGTACACGACTGGAAGTCTTAGTTAAAAACAAAGACTAGAATTTATACTTTTTATAGGATTATTTTTCCCGAACGGATTCCCGCAATTATACAATGTTGCCAACTTTGCTATTTTACCACTAAATGGAGTGGATTTAATCTTTGCTCTAATAGAAATATTTCGAAAATCGCTGTACCATTTTTGTAAATAATTAATTGCATACATTTAGTCTTAAGTCTAGTATGTTGGACTTATTATAATATCGTTGTCCGCCAGATCTAGCATGTTCAAGTAACAGTCTGTTAATTGCCCCCCTGCTAGGCTAAGGCAGCTTCTTAAAGGGTTAAGAAAGTTTTGGAGCCTGTTCCACCACGCTGCTCCAATGCGTTTTGGTTATGGCCACTCAATCTAAATAATATATAATAAAATATACATGCAACTTTTTGTTTCAATATTGTAATTTTTAGTTTTAAGTTTGGGTGCAATAAAGTATAAATAAATAAATAAATATACTTTATTAATTAAGTACAGTCTAACTAGCATACTTGGATCGTCATTTTACATGATTTTTACGCAAAGTTAAAAGTAGTTTGAGTAGTTAAGAGTTACTTAGTATGAGAGTAGTCAATGTTACCAATAATACTACTGTTCAATAATTAAATTACTTATTCAATACCGTTAAATTAACATTATATCCTACTTGACAATGCATCTACGATTATATGACCGCGTATTGAGTAGGAATATGCCTTATTTATTTATCTTTTTTTTTAAATATTTGAATAAATTGCCAATGAAAAATATCTGCGAAATTATAGTACAGAAACAAAAACCCAGGAATTATGTATTACCTGTATTTTTAATTCAAAATAAACTTCTTTTTTTTCAGCAAATCATAAACAACCTTTACACAAGAATGAAGTTTCTTTTTATTAATAGGTAACAAAGGAAACAAAATTTTATGTATAAGATAATAAGATTTATGCTACAATAGTATTAATATTTATTCATTTGAGAGAAGTTTCATTTTGATAGAGTAATAATAATAATATAAGTATTCAATTTTATTTTGTCTTTATACCCTGAACCACTCGTCGAAATATTTATTTAGATTATTTTGAAAATAAATATATTGATTTTTTGATGATATTTGATTCGTTTTGATTTGTAGCGTAAGTGGGCCGCTAATGCAATTATTGGCACAAGGGTCATAGCATTTTAGATCTCAATTTGATAACGTTTTTATAGAATACGAATGTTTTTTACTTTTGACGAAGGCGTCGTTTGACCCTCACACAACCCCGACCTTTGGCGTTTATATAGGGCGTGAATGTAGGGCCGTGAAGGCGTAAGGTGGAACTGGAAGATAGGAAGGGTTAACGTTACCCTACAGACAAGAGACGAATGCGAGGGCCAGATCACTCTTGTCATCCGAGGAAGTTTCCCCAGAGCGCCGAACCAGCGTTCTGTAGGCGCAACGGATACATATGAGAAAACTTTGGAATCGCAGAGATTGGTAAAAAATCCATAACCCCAATTTTTACGAACTTGTATTACGAATTTCTTGACACAAAAACCCGATAACTTTATATCTGATATTTGGTCAGATCGACAAGGTAATAAGTCAGTTACTACATTAACGAGGCATCTCACTGAAAATATAAATAATGTAATTCAGGATTAGTTAACTGAAATAAAAATTAAATGTATTCGGCGACATAATTTCTAAATTTAATCCGAGATTTGAAGGGATCTTCTAGTACTAATAATTGGTAGTCATAAATAGCATTTTTTTAAGCAGATTACCAAATGGATCACCTGATGCTGAGTGGTAACCTTACATAGTCATTGGCACTAAGAAGTATAAATGAATTCTTACAAAATCTATGCGCCACTAGACTTGATTTGTTTCATAGATTTTAGTTATAATTAATAAATATATATTATTAATAATTAATTTAATACGTCTAATGAAATGGAACCATGAAAATTCTGTAATTGTAATTAATGGATGATCTTTAATTCATCATGAAAGGAAGGGTTAGCCGTAGGTAGGCCTTGGTGCAAGCCCATTTTGGTTGATACCACCCACTCATTTTCATATATTCTACCGCCAATAAGCGGCAATATTTTGTATGTATTGCGTTCCGATTTGAGAAATAAGCCGCGTAAAAGAACTTTCCGTTCCAAAAAAAAACCTCAAATAAACTAAAAAATTGTTGCTCTAGAAATTATACATTTGGAATGCCTGCATATAGGCATCGTATCGCATGATATCGTCTATCCCCATGTAAATAATAAACAAACGATTTGCGTAACTTAATTTGTGATGGCCTTGTCGGATTAATTTTAATCTTGGTTATGATTGACAATAATCTAGTTGGTTTGGTGACTGACTTCGCATAGTAATAACCTCTCTTGAAACGTAATTCCCTTTTGTGATAAAATTAAATAATACACATTCTCTGTGTGTTATTGGAAAACTTTTGATGGATTTGGAACATCGTTTATATCATTATCAAAATTATAATAAGAAATAAAAACTTATTTTATATGCTGATCTATATAATAAAGACATGATTTATGTAAGTCAAATCGACTCAAATCAGTTACTTCCCAGATGAAATACAATTTTAAAAGTAAAATATAATCTCACTTTAATTGATAAGAACCCATCAGTGTATATACATAGTTTTTTTTTTATATATAATAGGTAGGGGGACGAGCGTATGGGCGACCTGATGGTCTGATTGTAAGTGATCACCGTCGCACTTATACATACATTGGCACCGTATAAAATTTAACCATTATTCACATCACCAATTCGCAACTAACCTTGGGAACTAAGATTTAACAAATAAACAAAACTTTAAACAACACTTAGTGTATTAATGCTTGTCAGCAGACAACTGACGAGGATCTTGCAAAGAACCCTATTAACAAATGCATTTGTCTTTGTTTAATAGATTTAAGAATAAGATTAAAATCAGGCATGTTGCATGCTGCATGCGGTAGGCAGAGAAATGGGAGCTTTGAAGCGCACTTGAAACGACGACGACACGAACTGATAGTTGCGGAAGTACGTACATAGGTACTAAGTGTAAATTTAGATTAGATAATAATCTACAATTATTATAGACAATCAAATCTTACTTCTTGATAATTAATATCATTCACTGGACTTGAGACTTGATTACACAATAATTATCACTATTACACTAGAATTATAAATCCTAAGCCTTAAGCCTCTCTTCCCTATGAAGAGAAGGTTTGGCGCTAGTTCTACCAAGATTCGCAAGTTTGTTCAGGATTACGTAACAAAAGAGTTTAGATATTCCCGACGATAAGAGTTCCATTGTCATGAAAAATGCACAGCACGAGACATTATATTGGAGTTGCTGTAGATTCTTTGAGCCGAACCAAATGTGGTAATCCCAGAGGATTTACCAGGTAAAATTCCCATCTCCCAGTTCTCTCATCGGACTGGTTGTCCAGGTATCTTTCTGAAGGTTTTTATTACGTGTACTTAATGGTGGCTCTACGATCAGAATGTGGTAATGCTCTACTACCAGTTAAGGAAAGAGTGATTTTAAGGTTTGCCTTGCCTTGTAATATCGGTGTAAGAGTACATTTCCAACTTTAGCCATGGAATTGGGATAGCTAATATACAGTAAACTTTTCGTATCTTATATACATATGTACATTGAATAACGATAAATAGCTGGTTACTTATCTTCCAAATAGATCAGACGCATTACAGAACACTTTGTTTGTAAGAAAATCTTACTCTCTTAATGTTTTCGTCCAGAATTTACGACTGACTTCGGCGAGGTAAGTGTTTGGCTGTAAAATAACTTACCTGAGATCATTAGTGTTTCCTTTCTCTGAAGGTCGTTAAACAACAAGTGAAATATCTGTAAGCTTTAAGCAATAATGATCATTATTATATTTTCTTGATATTATGCCGTTTGTTTTTTTGTATTTTTAGGGGTATGTTGCAGGTGTTAGGTACGCCATGTCTTTTTCTGTAACCATGAAAATGTGTATGCAGAATTTCATGATGATCTAGTGTTAGGTTTAGAAATCATATTAGATAAACTCACTTCGCATTTAAAATATTAGTTAGGATAATAGTCCCGACTCTATATGGAATAAATAACGATTGTATCCCATGCTATTTATAAACAATGATGTATAAGGCTTCGCTATCCGATCTACTTTTCCTTACGTTGTTAATACATCGTAAAACACAGCCCGCGTATTTTTATATATTTATTTAAATACCTCGTAATATTTCCAAAAATACAAGTTCAATTTGAAAAGTGTAAAAGGTCATATTTGTATACGTAAGTTTATAATTAGTTGCTTATTTATTTTCATAGAAACAGCGACAGTTAATTTCAAGTTAATTATTTACTTTTTTTTAAATATCGAAGCAATCGAAACTTAGATTTGTATTTAAAAGAAGTAGCACGCGAAAACCATTAAATAATAATCCGTTTTGTTATCCTGTTTTGCGTTGTCTGTTAAGTATTTTTATCATAAAATTCAAATGGATACTTGAGAAATGCTTTTTTAGCCGATGCTTAGATAAACAAAGCCTCCTTTTTTTGAAAAATCAACGATGACAGAGAAACGAAAAATAGCGTTTATCTAAAACCGCCGTAGAACAACAAAAACATCCAACAAGCGATTTACGATATTTCATATAATTTATTTTATGTGTTTATCAGAATACAAGGAAATTATCATTACCTTATTTATGGGAACCATAAATAAAGTGATCTTTTCCAAGAGAAACTGGAGAAATGAGATCGCTAATAATAGTAATGAATAGGTTTATTCTGTCTTCAAATGTAAGTCAGAAGACAGGTTAAGTCGGAAGGTCCAAGGATTGGAAGGTTTATTATACTCGACGGCTTTGCAACTTTACAGGGGTTTCTTGTAACGTGATAGGTTTCTATAATAAACATCGTCAAACTGGCAAACATTATCTATTTTAAGATGTTGCCGAAGACAGAACATTCATGAAAATCATCAATGTAAATAAAAACACGACGAATGTTTAAGTTCAATGGTTTTCTTGGCTTTGTCTAAGCTTGTCTGGGTATCGATTTTACTCCCGCCAAACAACAATAATTCGTATTGCTGTGTATTTGAAGGGTGAGTGAGACAATATCAGCCACAAGAAATATAACTTGTTACTTAACGTGTTTGGTGATGCATCCGTGGTGACCACTAACCACGAGGTCATTAATAAATGAAATAAATTTTCCATTTCACATGGCATATTTTATTAATTCAATTTAACGCACATGCAAGTAAACACAATTTAAAATAACCAATAAAGCAAATCATCCAATAATTTAAAGATAATGTTAATATCTGTTTGTATTATTCATTTTGAATACTGTTTTCAATTCTACGTTATTATTTAAATATAAATTAATAAGTATATCGGTGCGTCATATAAATGATATTTACTTAAGCAAAGAAACAGTTTTAATAGATAAATTGCTTATGATTAAATTAATGGTGAAACTAAATGAAAAGAACGTAGATTTTATTCGTATTCTAAAAAAATCATATTATTCAATACATGATCATACAGATGATAAAAAAGCGTGGAGTTATGCTTGTTGAATTTCACGCAGGATATATATTATTTACATATATATAAGATTTTTAAATTAACATGGTTATTTTTATTACTATCAGTATTTAAAACTGGATATTTACAATGTTTTTTATTTTTATTTGGTGGAGGTGGAGTTCGATATTTCGACATTATCTACGAACGTCTTGTTCACGAAAAACATGGTAAATATACCGTTTTAAATACTGATAAAAAAAATGTTGAAAAAGAGTAACTACTGATTTTATTGCCGGTTCTTCTCGGTAAAATCTATATTCCTAACCGGTGGTTGCTTCACTTAATATAGTTTGTAAAATTACGATTCAAAAGTGCTCGTAAAAGCCTGCTTCAATAAAGTATATTTTGATTTTGATTTATAAACGACAAAAAAAAATCACAAATGTAATTCTATTATCAATTGCGTGTATAGATACAATTAAATTTACCCAATGACTTGATTTGAAATAATATCCATTTTCCATTCTTTGAATAATAGTCCATTTATACACAAATAGACACGAAGAATGATTAGTAAATGTTACAGTTTTAATGTGAAACTTAAAACTGTAAAGCTACGAAATCTTTCCGTATATTTTCAGAATAAAAATACAAATCCCCGTAGTTTATATTTATATATCTAGATAAAGTGTAGTGTAGATAAAGTGTCGCACTACAAAAAAGCTAGAACAGACGAGCCAACTTTATTATCTTGGTGTGCGTGACAGTTGCACTTGAAACGCCAAACTTCATAATACATAGTTTACTAGTGTGTGTGTACTTAGTTGCCAGTCGGCCACTATTTTGGAGGCGTTCTCTTTGAAAATATATATCGATATAGACGTATAAATAAAATTATAGATATACATATAAACCTACTACCCTTACTCGGGTAAGACGTTTGGTTTTTCCTGTTATCGTTTGTTGATTAATACAACAGTAAGACGTTGAGTATGTGACAAGAGACTTTCCGTAAAATATATAGTTATATGTGAAAATATAACGCAGAGTAAATTGTTTTGCACAATAGTTACTTGAATAAAATAAATGTGAAAATTTATGTTTTCCGGAAAATCTCTGTTTATTTCTAGCTTTTGTGTTGCCTCGGTGGAACTCGCGTTAAGCAGGATGTAATAAATTGCCGTACGCAATATGTTGGATGTTACTTTTGTTCCTAGTTTTAAATGCATTAAAAATTTCAAAACCTGTTCCAAGTGAAAATGTCATTTAAAATAATATGTATTGTCATATTATATTTTATATATTTGATATATATAGAATAACATGGAATTCGTATTTATCAAGTTTATGGATGAAATTGGGAAAAGGTACTCATATAATAATATTGTGTACTGAACGCGATGCATCTTTTGGTATAAGTTTTATGTTTACCGGTCTGCTACTTTTATCAGTTAGGTATTTAAAATTAAATCTTTAATAGATATAGATACATTTAAATCCTCAATTCGTTTTTTGGATTCTTTGAAATATTCAATTGACAGCATCAAATCTATTCTGTAACTAAACTTTAATCTTGAACGATATATTTTATAACCATAGCAAACTTTTTATCATAGACTTCAAAAATGCAGTGAATCAATGAGCACTTACCTTAACAGGTGAAGAAGATAGCCATAATTGAAACAGGTCTGACGTAACTGACGTACTCCTTGCTTCATGACGCGGCCTCGGAGATAGCGGACCACATGACGTTAAACTATGTAACCTATTCACTTCATCCACTGACGCACATTCTCGAATATATCTCTCCAAAAGTTTAGGCTTACTATCCAAAATTGCTTTTAACTCTAGCAAATCCTCATCAGTGGTATCATCCGGTGACGTTCTGTCTATAACCTCCTTAAATTCGTCACCGCATTGCATTATCAAATCGTTAGTTGTCAAAACGTCATATACGACCTTATTGCCTAAATCGTGCGGACTAGACTCTTTAAAATAATCGCTATCACATTGCCTCGTACTATCTACAGTCGTTTCACAACCATTCTGTTCGGTAATCTCGACAATAGTTATCGGTGGGTTTTCCTTAAGCATATTGTTGTTTTCGTGTTCCGTATCGTCTATTTCAATGGGCAATTCATACACGAGTTGCATTAATTCGTGTGAACATTTTAAACGATCCTGTTGTTTGTCTGCTTTGCTGTTTTCTTGACTGTCGTCGGGATAGTTCGTGTCTGCCTTTTTAGCGTCGGCATTCTTTGCGACAACATCGATTGGTTCTTCCGATGTCATGGCAGCTTCAGTTTGTTTCGGTGTGGTGATTTACAAGCTCAATGTTCCTAGACATTGTTTCTTTATAAAAATAATTGTTGTAAACTTAATCTGAAACAAAAGAATAGAGAAAAGTTAGTACTCTACAATACGTACAATAAATATTCAAACCTAAATATCATCGTAAACCCCAGCGGTTTTAAATAGCAAATTTGTTGTTGTTAAAAATGCTCAAAATGGTTATACTGTATTTTTCAACTGGAAATATATGACATATGCAATTCAATAATGTTGAATGAAAGTTCACATATTAATAAAATAAAACTACAAACTAATTTTCATTGTATCATGAAGAGGTGAGTTTTTTGATTCGTTTAATCTCAATTCACTAAAAACAAATTATTTCAGTATCTCATTATGATATACTCGAGGCAGAAATAGAGACGATAGTCAGTTTATGATAATTGGGGTAAATTTTATCAATACAAATATTATAAAGAGGTAAAATTTGTTTGTATGTTTTTTTGTATGTAAGGAGTTATCTCCGGAACTAATGATCCAATTTTGAAAAAGTTTACACTGCAAGATACATTATTAGTGATTGCTTTAGGATATAAGTTATATTTATAACATATATCTTTATTAATACACTGTACCCGTGCGAAGGCGAGTTGGGTCGCTAGTCACCTATATTTAGACAGATTAAATAGTACTCACGTGAGACAATGGACTATCATAATATAACAGTTTCATATCGATCGATACCAAACTTTACATGTTTATATACATTTATTTATTTCAACGTTAACAGCCTTTAAAATTCCCTCTGCTGGGCTAAGGCGGAGGCCTTTTAAGGAGAAGGTTTGGTGCATACTCCACCACGGTGCCCCAATTAGGGTTCGTGGATACACATGTGGCAAAATTTCGATGAAATTAGATACATTCAGGTTTCATCACGATGTTTTCCTTCACCGCCGAACACGATATGAATAATAAACACAAATTAAGTACATGAAGATTCAGTGGTGCTTGCCTGGGCTTGAGCCCGCAATCATCGGTTAAGATGCACGGATTCTAACCACTGGGCCATCTCGGCTCGTTTATCTATATTAATATTATATGTTAAATGCCAAAGTGGCTTTTCTCTGCCTATCTGTTTGTTGCTCTTTCACGGCCAAACTACTGAAACGTATTTAATTTAGAATGTAATTTAGTATGAAGGAAACTTTAACTCTTAGCACCGAATGAACAACCCCTAAAACGCAAGCGAAGCCGCGGACGGTAACTAGTTTCCTATAAATGAATAGACATAATGGACTCAACCCAATGATAGTCAACATAAGGACCAAATTTGTTTGACAATAATAAATTCTAATTACATAGATTTTATTTGTATAAATTCGTCTTTGCCTCTTGAAATACAAAGTTATAATTAACTCAATCCAGTAGCAGTTTCTGAAGGTTTCACTGATGAATAGACATCCTGTTCTTATCGACCTCTAAAACTTAATTCTGCTACTTTGGAGTAAGTTTGCCTATATCAATACAAATAAAACCGTCACGACGACGTTCCTCTCCTCAATTTGTTGCGTTAGAAACTATTGGATCGATTTTGATTGAGCTAATTATGTATTAGTCAAACTGTACAGTCACGATACGAATAACCACTTCCGGTTGATATCAATACGTGGTAATAAAAGTTCCAATAATTTAAATTTTATATACATATATATATATTTTAAATGACTGTCCATAGTGACCTCTACAACGTCACCGGGCAGGTTATATAAGACTCTGCCGGATATTGGAAGACCACTTAAGGGCTCAGAGTACGCACGTCCTAAGGGTGCCTAATGTGAGGCCGGACCTAGGCTTAGAACGCCATCAACGCCTGGAGGGAAGAATTAGTGTGCTATAAAGCCTTATAGTGGTAATGAAAGAGGGACCTCGACCCCGCTGTTAGGGTCGGTGTTGTAATCTTTAAACTATCGAGTTCGCGTTCGCCGATTTAATAATATCGTCGGGAGCGCT
The DNA here is from genome assembly GCF_037043105.1 of Vanessa tameamea. Taxonomy (NCBI): domain Eukaryota; kingdom Metazoa; phylum Arthropoda; class Insecta; order Lepidoptera; family Nymphalidae; genus Vanessa; species Vanessa tameamea. Next base: position 3,728,902 of record NC_087332.1, on the reverse strand, counting down.
TAGAACGTCTTCAGGACGTCTATACATAGGATTAGAACTTTATATATTAAACGAAGAGACATATATATTGCGGCGAACAAACGTTAGAGCGATTCAGAAAATAATTTCTCTACCTAATAACATTCATACTAAATGGTATTCGGGTAAACGTATTAATTAGGATTACTCTTCTATATAAGATCAAGCTACTCTTAAAATAGACAGGTACAGGTATTATCCTTGTTTTGTTTAAGTCTGGTTCAGTTAAATATTTAAAAAAATGTGTTTTCAAGCAAAAAGGGCGGAAAAGCCTTTTCGGCCGATGACAATGACACAATCAGAAAAAATCACCCACGATGCTGTTTTTTTATTATCGCTCGCAGATATATTTTAGGCCTCTATTCCCGATTTTACTTTGGATGACCAGCGATTGAATAACAATTTTTGAATTTCGTTTTCGAAGGCCCAGCGGTTTGAATTTGTAAATCTAGGAGTCCGGAGATTACGGGATCAAACCAAAACAATACTTTTTTTATGTTCTTATAACACATCTCGCTTTCGGCGGCGAAGAAAAAATTGTGAATCTAAATTCCAAACTAGTAGGTAGTAATCAATTTAATTTGATTCTATAAAATGTCGGTTCAATAATGACTGTACGTTTTCTTGGATAAAAAATTTTTACATTTTTATCTTACAGCTTCTGCATAAACAAAGAAAAAAACAACAATTAATTATTTGTTAATTAAACATGTCTAACCGGATATCACATATCATTTATTTATTTGACAGCCAAATTATATTTTATCTGTAGATATTTCTCAGAAAATTAAATTCAAATCAGCGCAGCTGTTTGAAGAACAAATTCAGAACTCACCGCAGAACGCGATGTTGAAGTACCAGAAAGTGATAAGCGACATTAAATTATTAAAACACAATAAAAACTGTTCTTGTTGTTGTTTATTTTTTTTTTAATAATATTTATAATGTTAACAGTGTGTACTTTCATTTTGTATTTCAAACTTGTATGTTTAAAATAATATCTAGTTAAAATATTGCGACCTCGTGGCGAAGCGGCGTGGTACTCTATTTTATCGGTATAAAATTAAAATTGCAATTCACTCAGCTTTGATTATATTTTAAAACTAGCGACCCTACCCAAAATATACTACAGAATTTCTTTATATACAACGTACACAGCTCTGTCAGTCAGTTCAAGGCCATATTGATCTATATTAAATGCACAATGTATTTAAGGTACTTTAATTGTATAATGATAAAAGCTGTATTGCTTAAAATCGCTTCGTAAATAAGCCATTATTTCTCTTAAAAAGTGTAGGATAAGAAATTGTTATTGTGGGTTATCCCTATGAGATATATATAACCATCGCGGACTTTTTTGTAGCCCTTTTTAAGATGTACAATACTGTAGTACATTATTTTGATCTATCTCGTAGGGATCAGCTAGCAATGTAAGCGACATCACATTAGAAACCTCAGTGGTTATCAGGATTTCTCTACAATATTATGCGTGTATTATACATATAAACCACCCTCTTGATGATGATCAATCTATGTATCAGACAGCGGGAAGCGACTTTGTTTTATACTATGAAGTGATGACGTAGAAATTACCGTCGATTTCATCGCAAAAACAATTCGCCAGCTATAATCAAATGTACATACATCGTCCCTCGATACTATTCGTCATCATTATTTATGTCATTATTCACGGAGGGGTGTTGGAAAAACAAAATTTTGCTTTAATGACGTCAAATATAAAAGTCTTTACTTGATAATGAATATGGAATGGGCGTAAAATAAGCGGCTGTTAGCTGATAATGGCGACTGGGAGGACAATTCTCTTGAAGCATTTCGTTAATGGGGGTATAACTTTTGTTTCAATTATAATGACAATGAGAAATAAATACTTATATTAAATTTTAGATTAAAAACAAACAATTATAGCCTGTTTATTTCCCACTGCTGGGCTAAGGTCTCCTCTCCCTTCGAGAAGGTTTGGAGCATATTCTACCACGCTGCTCCAATACGGGCAGAAGGATATATTATTTAGACATATTGAATAGATTATTTAGCACTAATAGTTGCTACCTTTTATACTAGTTTAAACATACGAAGGCGGGATAGCCCAGTGGTTAGAACGCGTGCATCTTAACCGATGATTTCGGGTTCAAACCCAGACAAGCGCCACTGAATTTTCATGTGCTTAATTTGTGTTTATAATTCATCTCGTGCTCGGCGGTGAAGGAAAACATCGTGAGGAAACCTGCATGTGTCTAATTTCAACGAAATTCTGCCACATGTGTATTCCACCAACCCGCATTGGAGCAGCGTGATGGAATATGCTCCAAACTTTCTCCTCAAAGGGAGAGGAGGCCTTAGCCCAGCAGTGGGAAATTTACAGGCTGTTAATGTAAATGCAGATAGCTCCGGGGTTGTACTTCGATATAAAAAATGTTGAGATAATTTTTTTTAAGGCCAAAAAAATATTCATTTAACTTGTAACAGAAGATGCCGAGCATTTCGGAGTAGGTTTTAGTATATAATATATATGTATGTATTATATAAGTAGTTCCGCTTTGCAGTTTCAACTGCTTGAAATGTAGATTGACGCGATATGCATGAATTTCATGTTTGTTACAGTTAATCTGAAACTTAGTAACAAGAATTTATAAAATTATTAAAAAAAGAACACTTGCAACGGTATTTTAATTAAATATAACGGTAACTTATACATTATGAATGCCTTAAATAAAAAAAATCCTAAATTCTAAAGCATTTCTTTGATTTTAAGGATATATTATGTAAACCTTAATTAGATTGACAAAAAAAAGACCCGATGAGTTTCTTTCGCCGGTTCTTCTCAGGTCAGGGTGTTTCCTTTTCCGAACCGGTGGTGTTTAATTTGACTATCAATAAGTAAGTATAATGCTTCTATATTGAATAGAGGAATTTGAGTTTGAGTTTGAAACCGTGACGCGCAAATCTTAGATAATTGATTATAAAAAAAAGTATTACTTATCCTGCCAGGCATATGAAAAGACACATGGATTTTGAAATAATTCATAATAGAACAATATAGAGACAAGAAAACAGTTTCCACATCCAAGGGAGTGGAGAGCGACGGCGGAAAAAGGCACAACGGCATAAGATGCGTCATATCTTTAAACGTCACAGTCAGTGTACCACCAAGAAACGCCAACTGAAGTTTTAAATTATCATCCATTTAATTCACTGTCACTACAACTATGTTCAGTTCGAAATTAAATTTTATATCTATGAAGAATATCAAGAGAATCCTTTGCATTTGTATCCTTTGTACTCCATTCAAATAACTTGAACACGCCATTTTACACTATCGGTACACTTAAAGTTTATTGACCCTGTCAGCTAGCAGTCAGCTGATCGTAAGAGCTGTTTGTTACATAATACATTATTTTATTTTATTTTGCGTTACCGTTTCTTGGAACCGTGCCAGTATGCTCACTTGATAAGCCAAAGTAAATCTTCTATTCCGAGCAGAAAGCAAAACAACAACATAACGATTAAGACAAAAATAATTAATCATATTAATATATCTTATATTGTTATATGTAAGTTGTGAAGTAAGTATATATTGTATAAAAAAATCAATATAAAAATTAATTTTATTTATTTTTATTTATTTATTTATTTATTGGAAAAGTTACACCATCAACATATCACTAAGCACTTAAAATTAATATCTGTTGGGTAACATACAAAATGATACGTCATTAAAGGTGTAAACAACATTTTAGACATTTAGTTTCCTGATTAACAAAAATCAGAGCTATTATAAACGTGTAATATTAATTAGGAATAAAAAAAATATCTTAATATTCGATTAGCAGGAAAAGTCAGCTCAAAAGTTATTTTGACAGCATAATATGTTATTTTAAGACATATAAAAAACGTCAAGCAATTCTTGGTCAGAAACTATATCAAGGATTTTCTGAAAATAAGCAGATAACAATTTGGTTATTACTATTATTAAGCACTTTATTATTATTTGGTCTGCAGAATTGTTTGTTTGTTGGGTTAAGTGAGATTTTTATTTGATGAACAAATTTAATAAGTATTTAAGTAATTCGGCCTATAGATGACGATAGGTACTCGTGAACTGAACAAATGTCTATCAGATGTCTGTGAAACTATAATCTTCATCTTTTGATCTTGAGGAAACCTGCATGGGTCATATGAGAAACCTTCTCAAAAGGAGAGCTGGTCTTAGCCCAGCAGAAGGACATTTATAAATTGTTAATGTACTTTTTTACTTTACTTCGTCTTACCCGAATAAGCTTAAAATAAAGTAAATAAGTATTACTGCAATTAAGTTCCACTGTACAAACATTTATGATAATTCAAATTAGAATAAGAAATGGAATCACCGAGTCATTGCCTTCGCGAGAGGGAGACGTTTATTTCCGCCTAGAAATCAGAGTTGTGATTTAACGGATTTTTTTTTTGTATTTGTTATGCATTTTTTTAAATACGCAATCTTTTCTTCTGTAATCTTCTAGAAGCCACATAAATTAACTGTGAAGTTATATAGCCTAATACTTATGATACTCCCTATCATAATTTAAAAATGAGTAGTAGTATTTATTTAGAAGATAAGTTACTATGTGGTATTTATTTGTGCAAACCCGTATGGGTACTTAAGTACTTATCAAATATGCTATGATGAAACAGCAATACTTAATATCGTTGTGTTTCAGTTTGAAGGGTGAACGAGCCAGTGTAAGTACAGGCACAAGGGACGTAACATCCAAACGTTTTCAAGGTTGGTGGCGCATTGGTAACATCAGAAATAGTCAATGTTTCTCACAGTAACAATCTCTATGACCCATTTACCAACCCACCTATCTAGTATGAAATTAAGAAAATATCTAGGCAGCCTGCTGACAAATATCTAACCTTCTTAGAGTAGTAGTCGATATTAAGTAGGTAATCTGATTCGTCACGCACCGAAGAGACGGCGAGGGTACTGGTTTTTAGTGGGTATTCTGATGTATCTGTGCGCATTGTGTATCCTGGGCACCAGCGAGTCCAATATACCCCCCTACTTTGTGGGAGAAATACGTGACGCGTTTTTAAAGAGAAATAATAATTTGGCGTCTGGGTTTTTGCAGCGATAATAGAGTATGCACGTAATACTGATATGAGGAAAAACTTTATTTGGTATGTCATAACTTCAAGGAATTTAAATAAAATTAGTTTATTTTTATTCCATAATGTATCCTCGTATGTATTGATTTATTATTAAATAAAATAAATTTAATTGAACATTAACACAAAATATATGTAAATATTTAACCGCGTACAACTTAGTGCCATTGATGATTTTAATTTAAAAAAAATATATACAGCGTGTTTCCTTACAATATCTAAGTTGGTGAATGATTTTCATTTCTTAGTGGCAACGTAATGTGATATACCATCAGGGTGTTTATTTTTCCGTTCGCCTTGATGTAATAATTATAAAAAATAAAACAATTTATCAATAACTCGTTAAACTTATACATTATATAATAGTGGATGTTATCATAACGAATAATCAAGGTTATGAGACTACTTACAGCCCTTATAAAGATGTCAGGCAATAAAGGCGCGTTCCCATTACGGCATTCCGTCTCGTAAGAATTGAATGGCATTAATTGGTCTGTCTATTTTATAAACATTGCTGTTACTTGGCTGTTCATTTAAAACTAGTTTTCGTATGCGGCTTCGTCCACGTTTGAGGGGAGGTGATGTTCGGTACCCAGTCAACTTTTGTGCCGCTGATTTTGGCTTTTGAGGAGGCTTCTATCCATAAGTGGTACCTTAACTGATTTGTTGAGCAATTATTAAAATAATCATAGTATATGTTATTTTGATACAATTTGGCGTGTCTACCGTTTCCAATCAATGTCATAAATCCTTGCTAAAATACATATATACACTATGCATTTTCGTATAAAGATATATCTTTATGCATCAGTAAATATATAACTACAGTAAATTCTAAAAAAAGAAACGCCCGATTTATGCTTTATACTTTATAACCCTATAACTTTTTGTGGAACACCTGAAATTTGCCAGGTAACATTCTGTTTGCTCTTAAAGTAAATTTTCCTCTAAATCAACAAGAGCGTTACCTATTTGTTTGTTCCAAAATAGACGGTTCGCGGCAATGTAAACTGACACTTAGAGACATTGCGTCAACGCCGGGCCCAATCCAGAAATAAACTAGACAATATCGGGTAATTGGTGGTATGTAGGATTGTTTACACGACCTCGCAAACTTAGTCAGACAATCGTTATTTTGTGTCATAATAAAGTATCTGTTGGGGCAGTAACGACTAACTCTTCAAAGGACTTCTAAAAACCGTATTATTACATACTCCATGCGATTAATTAATAGAATTCACCGACATTCAAAACACCATTTTTTCACGAATCCATAATGCACAACATAGCTTATTCAAGATATTGACTATTGAAGTTGTTTTTTACCTGTACTCCAGTGATTGGAATAGGCTATAGATATTTGCAATCGCTTTTTTAAAAATATATTTAATGTTCTGTCAGAACCAGAATCCTATTTAAATTTAAAAAGATTGCATGAATAATATATGACTGGCGTCTGGCTTAGAAATCGGCACATTATCGGTAATGTTAAAACGTCCTATACAAAGTTTTATATACCCGACTGCCTCAAAAGGAATGTGCTGCTTTTTTTTCTTTATTTATACGAGATATGTATGTACTTTCGCGGATTTTTCAGTACTATCATTGTATTTGTAAATGTTTAATTGCTGGGCTAAGGCCTCTTCTCTCTTTGGAAATTTTTTAGACCTTTAGATATACACATGTTGCGGATATTTATTGAAATTAGACAGGCAAATTTCCTTATGTTTTTCTTCACTGCCAAGCACGAGATGATTACAAATTAATCACATGAATATTCAGTGCTGCTTGCCTGGATTTGGATCCGCAATTATCGGTTAAGATCCACGTGTTCTAGCCGCTGGGCCATTTAAGCATTATATTTTCAAAAAACAGGCTGTTACTGAACATCCTGTAAATGTTCCACTGCTGAATGCTCTTGAGTATTGGTTTATTCTGCCACACTGATCGAATGTGTATTCGTGGATATAAATGTGGACGATTTCCCGACGACGTATGCTATACACTTCACGATGTTTTGATAAACCGCTGAGCACAAATTAAGCACATGATAACTAAGATAACCTTTATCTTGATTTTCTCAGCAAATGGCCATTTCGGCTCATTATTTTAAATCAATAATCGTGAATTTCCTAAAGTAATTCAAAAGTCAGTGACACATATGATGATATATAAAAGCAATTATTGTTAATTTTATTTGGTATAGTTTTGTGTTTTGGTAACCTAACGAAAGGAAGATTTTCCTACTAACAGTATTTAAAACGGGATATTTACCATGTTTTTTATTTTTATTTGGTGGAGCTCGATATTTCGACATTATCTACGAGTCTTGTTCACGAGACTGAAAAAAAAAAAAAAGATTTTCCTACTCTCTGTATAACAGATCTATATATATATAACCACTAAACGTATCGGTAGACTACGACCAATCGGCGCAGAATCGTCCTTAGACTATATTTGGTTAAAAGTTACAGACTAATATATTTTTTAATACTATCGTAATTTCTTCCTTTGCCAGCGAAGCGGGGATAAAACCTAGTATTATATAACAATAAAATATAACGGCACGATATGACGGACTACGGGTTTCGTCCTATCCTTAGGTTTGAACTTTTTATTGTTACTTTTATTAGTCATAATAGCGGTCAGAAACGCGTACTTCGTAAATTTTACTCTATTAGAGTTTTATGGATACAACCCGTCTGGGAGTTGGAGTCGGCTTATTAATCGGTTTTCAACCATTCCGTACCTAAAACGGATTATTACTTTGTAAAATACACTCAGATAACGACATTTTGACAATTATATTCGTTCTTTGTATTTCTACAAGTTGTTTTTTTTCTTAGAATCACTAACAGAAATCACAATACAATAACAAAGATACATAATACTAACACGATGGTAATTGTATTTATTTTTATACGTAATCATATAATCACAGGTAGGCGGACAAGCAAATGGGCCACCTGATGGTAAGTGGTCACCACCGCCCATAGACAATGGCGCTGTAATAGTATTAACAATTCCTTACATCGCCAATTCGTCACCAACCCTGGGAACTAAGTTGTTACGTCCCTTATGCCTGTAGGAACTGCCTCACTTTCCCTTCAAATCTGATCAAAAATACTGAGTGCTGCTGTTTGGCGGTAGAATATCTGACGAGTGAATGGTACCTTCCCAGGCGGGCTAGCACAAGTCCTAACTCCAAGTAAAAAACTTAAATAAACAAATTTTAAAAAAATGCTCTGTGTATCATGAATACTGACAGTATTTAACTTTTGAATTTCATTTCCGATTCCCTGTGAAAATTAACCAATCCGACACCTTAGAGGCGATAAGATACATCCGATGATCTCTTTAATAAATAACTTCTCACTAGTACGATACGATAGTATAGAAAAATGTCCTTTATTTCCCCAAGAACCTTTATTAAATATTTTTTAATATAATACAAAGGAAAATGCTTTGTTGAAAGCGCATAGCATCGTTTATTTTTGATTCGTTCGCAGATAAAACTCTCGGTTGAGTGTAAAAAGTTTTAAAAGACCGCCTAGTCTGATCGGCTGGGAAAGATTCCAGTTTAATCCGGAAAAACGAGTTAATACTTCGGAGATGACACATTTTATTTTATGAAGTAAGAATAATATATAACTAATGATTCACTTAACTGTATGTTATTGTAAATGTTGATATTACTATCAAGTATTTAAATTATCAGTAACATTTATTAGAAATGCTTCTATGATGATATTGAGCGTTTTCTTTATTATATACCAAATTGGTTAAACTCCCAATGAGTTTATTTTCGCCGTTTCTTCTCAAGCCAGGAGTTTAGATCCTTTTTATTTTTACAAAAAAGTAAATATAGTGAAATGTTTATTTAATACACGAATTTGAATTCGTCAGGCCTATTACAGAAATAAAAACCCAACAGCGGCTACTAAACGAAAGAATAATGGCCGGGAAATGTTTGAAACAGTCCAGTGTAAAAAGATGCAAGTCATCGTCGAATGTCAATATAATGTGCTGCTAATCCGGTGACCCAGAAATTACAGAATCTTTGGAGCTTATTCAACAACTCTCCCTCAACACAAGAGGTAAGTTTTCATACGACTATTTTCGTTTTAGTTTTCGGAATATTTGTTAAAAACAAATTTGTTGTAACAAAGGGCGATTGATGCAAAAAAAAACCGCATTTTTCAATCAACCCTGATAGCTATTTCTGTTTTATTTGTAAGCCGCGATAAATAATTGAATTACCAATCAACTAACTATTACATAATAAATTTGACGGCGCATGCGTAGCGCCATATGTTGAATTACGTCGGAACTAGATTTGACAACTACTCGTCACTGTCAAAGTCTAGCGGAGCGTCGTGTGGATGGTTAGCGCAGACATAATGGCGGCATTCAACTGGGAAGAGAAACCGTCATCGTAAATGCACCATAAATACGACTAATCGCTTTTGTTCCGTGTTCGTAATCTACGATAGTTTTTGTTAATTTCGTTTCATGCATGTATTCTATATATAAACCTTCAATAACTGTTACTTATTGATAAAAACCGCATTAAAATCCGTCCCGTTGTTTAAAAGATTTAAGCGTACGTTACTGACTCATCACAAAATCTCTGAACTGAATTGCGATTGATTTGAATTTTAACATATTTCCAAATCCTCTCGCAACGTATTGCAAATTTCAAGTTAATTGTAACAGTTTATATGTATTTTATCCGTACGAAGTGTGATATCACAATTAAACCTACTGTAGTTCTAATGTTCGATTGATTATCTCAGAAACACACAATAAAATTGTTACTTGTTGAATGTTGTGTAAGAAATGAATAAAATAAAAGCTTCTAAAGAACAACCTTTTACAGTCATATTAGTATACAAAAGCATTGCGTTGTTTATCTGTGGAAACAAATTAAAAAATAATAAAAGCAAAGAATTTTCTCCCGCTTTTCCTTTTTAAAACAACCTGTTTGTACAGGTAAATAAAAACTCTTTGCGATATAAATAAGATCTGTTGTGGTATCGTGTGTTATCTGTCGATGTTGTTTTAGGAGCATTTCACCAACACGTTTTATTGTACACGAACGATAAACGCGTCCGTTTGTAGGGAAAACAAATAAAATTTTATCTTTAACACGTCATTTAGAAACGCATGTGCGTTTATTTTTATAACTAATTTTATCTGCGTTACGGATTTTTAAACTTATTTTCAGGGTTTTTAATTTTTATTTTTTTAGAGTTTTACATATGTATGATACTCTTGTATAACGGAAAACATAATTAGAAGCCTGAGCGATTCATGTTTCTAAATTAAATGGTGAAGTTTCATACAAGCTATCATTTTATATTTGAGAGGTTATTTAAGGAACTCTTGTACAAAATTTTATGCTTCTAGAACCACCAGTCATTCAATGACAGACAGTTGAGTAAAAACTGTCAGCCTGAAATATTCCAGTGCTGGTCAAACGTTTCGCAGCTATCCATCAGGCTGTTACAATGCGGTTTGATAACTATTTGAAAGGCGATATGTGGCAGACTTTGATCAGATGAATTATAAACACACACTACACAAATTCAGCACATGAAAATCGCCTTGCTAGCGTAACGAAACAGAAAAAAACGTTCCTGATTCAAAAAAAGACGGAAATGAGCTCACATTTCTCTCGTATTCTATATTGTATCTGTGACTTCTATCTGTCTTACTTTCTCAACTCACACTTAGCAAGATCTCTCGATCGTCACCGATAATACCACTATATTTAAGCACTCAAGTGTTTTCAGCTTTTGTGTTAATATGATTAAGCATATAAAATGTATAAGTTAATGTTAAAAGGTTAAATAGGATCAGATTTGGTTATCTTGAGAGTAATAGAGGTAGAGCGATCTAAAACTAAAACTGAACTACATATTTGCATACAGATGGCCTTTATCACTTGAAGGGTTTCATAATGTTATAAACTATCCGTAATACTTTTTACATAGACTAAGTACATAGATTTAATATAAATAATTTTATTAGTTAAACATTATCTTGTAATGAAAATTTTCTTATTTACAAAATAGTTACAGTTTCGATTGCCGCTCGATTTTTTTCTATATACTTGGTGGTAGGGCTTTGTGCAGGCCGTCTGGTACCACCCACTCATCAGATATTCTACCGCCAAAACAGTAATACTTAATATTGTTGTGATCCGGTTTGAAGGGTGCGTGAGCTAGTGTAACTACAGGGCTACATCTAAGTGCTGAAGTTTAAACAAAAGTATCGTACGTGGTTCGCTGTGGATCTATTGAAACAGCTGCCCCAAGCGACTCAATTAGATGCAAGCATTGGCATACCTACGCCACCGTCATTACACCCAAAAATAGTCTTGGTATTTTATGAGATATAAATATCGTTTATCTGACAATCTAACAAATATTTGTCCACTAGATTTTCAACGATGTAAATATAACCCTATACTAGATAAAGTTCACAAATTTAAAGTGCTCCGAACAACGTTCGCGCGGTCCTATTGTATGTGTGTATTGAGTTCGGTACTATAGTAGTTTAAAAACAATATAAGTTTAGTAAAGGTAGACGAAGAAAATTCAGCTTGTATTTGTAATTCCGTACGTTTCATGTGACGTTTTACGTTGGACAAGATTGTAAAGATTAAATTACAAATTAAATATATAAAATGTATTCTGATTGATATGTGAAAGGCCAGATACCGATTTAAGATAAATACTACGACGTAAAAATTGCTGAAGAATCGAGCTAATTGATTGGGAGATCAATAAGTTCAGTAACTGTAAAATCAGACTCGCGTTTCAAAGTCGAAGTCAACGTCAAAATATTAAATAAATTTAGAAGCGTTATACTTGTTTAATGATTTTCAAAAATACCAATGGTTAGGAGAAATATAGATACATAGACCTAAGAGAAGAGAGAGATAGAGAGAGATTGTTTGGTTTCATATTAAGACTTATTTATTTATTAAGGACCGTCAGCAGCCACCACATTTTCACATGTTATACATAAAAAATAATATTTATACTTAATATAAAGTGTACGAATCTTTAAGGCCACAACATGCATTTTACGGTACAGTACATATGTATATTTATTTTACTTAAATAATTCTATTATACTAAAATAAAAAATATGCAATAAATATTATAATTAACAAATGCAGTGATAATTTAATACATTAATGACGTATAACAAAATAAATTCAATAAAAAAAAAAACAGAAAATTATAATAAATAAAAAAAATTCAACCAAATAATAATAATAACTTTAAATACATTTTTCATTGATATCTTAAACTAACATGCTTACAATATTTTGTTTTGTAATTAAGATTCTAATCATAACAACTCCATGACTTGTTTGTGTTTATTTATGGAATCCCCGAAAATGTCAATAGACTGAGTATCTATTAAGACTTGCCTATATATGTGACTTTTATTGATTAATTAAAATTAAGGATTCGTATGGACTTTTTACGTGAAACGCGTTTCTTTGACTACTTACATCCGACATAATTGTCGGAAAAGTATATTCCGACATTTGACAAGATATCGCCTGCGATTTCACTCGCGTTATAGAGGTTATTCGACAGATGTTTAGCATAAAAAAGTAGCCTATGTCCGATCTTGGCATTCCAGCTTGCTTCATATCAAATTTCATAAAATTCCGTTCATTGGTTTGGCCGTGATAGAGTAACAGACAGACAGACAGACAGAGTTACGTTCGCATTTATAATATTATTAGGCTAGTTGTCGCCCGCGGGTTCGCTCACGTTTTAGGGGGTTGGTTGTCATGTGTTAGGCAAAAAATGTGGCCTATGTCCTTCCTTGGAGTTGAAGTTTGCTTCATACCGAATTTCGTCTAATTCGGTTCATTGGTGAAAGAGCGACAGACAGACAGACACACAGTGTTACTTTCACGTTTATAATATTAGTATAGATTATAGATAAGTTAGTATTAAAATCTTAAGTTAACCTGTCTACCTAACGGACGAACATAAAAGGTAGAAGGCTTAATAAAACTCGGACAACCGCCTAACGCAACGGGAGACGCAACAGGGGATATTGCTCTGCAATATTTGACGAATATGAAGTATATTACCAAAAAGTGGTATATTGTTTGACAGTTTATCTAACATATCATCTTTTCATAGTGGTACTGCTTGCGAGATGAGGATTGAATTTCGAATTTTGATTGCATCCTTTAAATATTATGTGTAAGTTTTTTTTTTGTATTTCAGTTTTATTAGACCGAGTTTTGTCATTCAGCTACTATGTCACTACCGTAATTTTGTGCTTTAATTTTATAATTAGTTATTATAAGTATAAAGACTATTTATAGAACATTTAGATACCTCTGATAGAGGAAAAGCAAGTATGCTATTAGAGAGTCCAATATCATAGCATAATCTCGGTAAAACGTATTGTCTCTCGGCTGAGTTTCGTTCACATTCCATCAGAACGTGAACGTAACTCAGCGCAATTTGGAGAATCCATTTTACCCATTAAATGTAAAAATATTTTCGACGGAATGTGATCAGAACGCAGCTTCAACAAACAGACTAAGTATTAGTAATTTTCACTCCACCAAACCATGGGCAGCAAAAAGGTTCACATTGTATTGTTTTATACCAAATACCTTTCTTCAACGATCTTTCGTCGAAACAAATGTGTGAGTTAATTGTTTATGAAGCAATACGGTTACATTTCTATCGCATGTAGTTAATTTTATTTTTTGATATACCGACCGAATATACCAAAATTATTTTTTGTTATTACGATTATTATCAAATATCTACACTAATATTGTGAGTGCGAGATTCACTCTGTATGTCTGTTCCGTTCCACAGCTAAACCACTGAACCAAATTTGACAAAATTCAGTATAGTCAGATTGAACGCCAAAAAAGAACATTGGCATACTTTTTTATACCTAAAACTTACGACTGCGCAGCACGCGGACGAAAACTAGTACGACATAAATAATTGCTGTAGTCTCCAGTTAATTTTAATAACAAAAGAAAACATTACATCTATATATTGTCCCTTTAATAAACGACTTTCATCTAGAAATATTACAACTGCTTTAGCTGTAATGATTATTTAATAAATAAAAATGAGATCGATTTTAATTTGAATGCCAGAGACATCGTAAGACTTCAACAGCCAGTAATCACAGATCCACAGATCGCAGAACCACCTTTAATAATGAAAACTACATACAGCATACTTGCCTGTGATACTAGAAATTTGTGTTACTGTTATTATATAAGCTGCAGCGTCTGCCTCGGTTATTTATTTTCATTTTGTAATTACTTTCAGCTTCTATCAGATCTTAACAATTTATTTACATTTTCCTTTTATCTCATTTTGGGGAACGTTTTGAATAAAACGATTCGTGATCATTTAAATTATCAACATCAACAATGAATACACAAAATGATTACAAAAAGAAGACCTTACTTAAAAAAATAAAAACACGACTGTTCTGAACGAGAGTATTTATAGTCAGTGTCACTCGGAATGATATCTTATATATGATATCTATTAGTATTCGTGGGTTAAAAAAACACATAAATCCTAAAAACGGTTCGCTCCTTTTTTGGGCAGTTGTTTAATTATGAATAAGTGCGGAATATTTCGTTCCGTGTGCACTTATCACTTAAAACGTATTCACAACACTGATATACTATAAGAGACCTATTAACTAACGAAGGCTTACTCAAAAAGTTAAATTGTTATCAGCGTGCATTAGTATGGGTGACATGCTTACAAAATGTCTTAGTGTGTGTGAGGCGACTAAGAAATACAAATCAGATTATATTTATTAATTTGATTTAATTAAAAGGCTGATAATTTAACGCAGAGTGAATAGATCTATATACCATTAATACGATGACATGTTGCTCTTTTCTGAAATGAAATGTCTTTTCGGTTTCTAGTGACAGCAAAAAGGCAAGCCATTTGACGATTAGTGCCCACTTCATCCCATTGGCGGTGTGAGAAAAGGGTCAAACGATGCTTATGTGAAACGTGAAATGTCATTCACGTACTTTCAGATGTCTATGTTCTACTAGTCTGGACGTTGGGTTTTTTTATGATTCGTTAGTGTGTCAACTGGGCGACCTGACCACTACCCATAGACATAGGCGTTAAGAAATTTAAACCGTTCCTTACATCATCAATGCGCCACCGACCTTATGACCTTTAATACCTACATAAAAATATCCTTACTTCCTTACTAATATTATAAAGGCGAATTATATGTATGGATGTTTGTTACTTGTTCACACGAAAACTACTGAATGGATTTTAATGAAACTTTAGAACATATAAACTATACATCAGTATAACACATAGGCTATAATTTATAAAGATATTTTTAAATAACAACTAATACCTAAAATTCGAGCGGAGCCGCGGGCGAAACCTAGTAAATAATGCTTTTGTCACTCGAGTTCATGAAAGGGGTTTTAATGATACTCCAAATCGTACATCCAAATCTGTTCAGACATTTAAAAGTAATTGTGGAATAGAGGATAGAGCCGAGATGGCCCAGTGGTTAGAACGCGTGCATCTTAACCGATGATTTCGGATTCAAACCCAGGCAAGCACCACTGAATTTTCAGGTCCTTAATTTATGTTTATAATTCATCTCGTGCTCGGCAGTGAAGGAAAACATCGTGAGAAAACCTGCATGTGTATAATTTCAACGAAATTCTGCCACATGTGTGTACATCAACCAGCATTGGAGCCGCGTGGTGGAACATGCTCCAAACCTTCTCCTCAAAGGGAGAGGAGACCTTAACCCAGCAGTGGGAAATTTACAGGCTGTTAATGTTGTATGTGGAAAAAAGAAACTCACATACATACATGCATGAACCTTGAAAACAATACTCCTATTTGTACAGTCGTGTAAATGGTATTAAACTCTTTAAAGTATGGTGTATCGTAAATAAGAAAACAGGCATTATTATAGAATTTTATTAAACACCTTCATGAACAGACCGTAATAAAATGTGCACTGTCGTAAAACAAAATTAAACTTGGAGCTGTAGCGCAACAGCGCTTCATAAAAGCGGTGAAAAATAAAATGAATTTTATATTGATTCGCTTTTATTTACCTTCAAAGGAACTATCTTGATAAAATACATAATATCGACTTCGAATCTGACTTTGTCCGTCAAAAATAAATCAATTTGATCCAATGTTTTATATAATTTAACAACAAAAAAGGAAATTCTTTGTAGACTTAACTATGTGTATTTTTAGTAGAGTATTATTCATACTAAGGTCACCCATCGGTCAAAATTCAACCGTAATTCATTGCTAGTATAATATTAGATGCGTTGATTCGAAAGGAACGTAGAAAAAATTAGGCTCAACAGGACGATACCTAGTCACTACTAATATTGAATCACTCTATAATCGGTGGTAGGGTGTAGTGTGAGTCAGTCAGTGCAACTACAAGCACAAGGGACATAACATCTTAGTTCCCAATGTTTCCAAAGTTGGTTGCGCTCTGGCGATTTAAAAAACGATAAAAAAGGTTCAAATAAAAGCACTTCTCAACCGTCACAGTCTCAATTGCTACAATGTTGAATTAATGTTAAGTTACCATAGTCATTCAATTCATTGAAATAAACTATTTAAATAAAAGTAGAAACATTTGACATCAATCTAACATCATCATCGCATCAATACCAATATTACAAAGATTAAGAGTTTGAGTTGATGGACTAATTTTGATATATTCTTATGGGATCTGAATAAAACCTTTTTGCATTATATAACGTATTTGTTGAAAAAGTCTATAGACCTTTTTACATTACGGGAGTAGAGCAGTAACGTTGAATGCAGGTGAAACAGCTAATTATAAAATAAATATAAAATTGTATAAATCTATAAGCCAAAGTAACTACTTACTTTATAGAGCTTTTCGAATTTTTTATTTTCAATTCAATGCTAATCCAGCACTCGACCACGGAGAAAAATATTTTAAGAAGCCGCCATGTTCCTGAAGAAAATCTAAGACAAGTTGGCCTCACGAACTGAACTTTAATTAAACTAAAACTTAATGGATTTTTTAATGGAACTACATTCGTTACTTTTTATCTAACTACAACATAGAAACAGAACTACTTTTCATTATAAACTCTTCACAAGCCAGTTAAAACTAGTTAAAAGTTGTAAGAACCAGTTTACACGAAGTGAAAAGATGATTTATTGATTTTAAAATCCTCTAACTATATAATATCTCATGGCTGGCCATTTGAAGCGCTTTAAAAGTTCAATTAAAATCATTACTCGGGTTAATAGGGCAACGGGCGCCAGTTTACATCGCTATAAAAAATAAATTGAATTCCTCCATCTAACCGTTTACAGCGAGGAGTATGATGGAAATGAACGATGGTTACGCAGAAATATGTTACAAGTTATTGCCGTCACGCTTATAAAAAGTCAGCAGGATATTAAAAAAAATGTATGGTGTGATTTGTTCTGCTCAAACAAATATAATACTTCGAAATTGACGACCTCATGCCTCATTCTCGTTTATTTTGAACTAGTTGTGACCCACGAATTTATTCGTATTTAAATATGAGATAATAAGAAATTATAAATTTTAAGTTTTATATTGACGGAATTAAAATAATTCTGTTATCAGTTTTGAGTGATGTGATAGTTGCGTAAACTTTTGATGGAATAATTATTAAACGGTACCTTGAATTACTCCCTTCTCAATTTAGTCAACTTATTGAAAATACTTGTTGGAAATACTAGTTGCTTTCCCGCCATCACACCTCGTTCAATGGTAAAGGAAGACATATTGAGGTAACTCTATAGAAGTAGCTTAATGCAATGAACCCTAAATCTTTAGTTAATAATACGGGAGTTCTTGCCCAGAATTTGGTTTTGGTCTTTGGTCTGGTTCCAGCATTACTATTTTATTTTATAGATAAAAAAGAATAATTGAATACAATAATACTGCAGACTATTTATATTTCAGCTCATAAGCAAATTCATAAGTGAAATATATGTTTAATCTTAAATGATTAAACGAATAACCTAGTTCGAGATGCAAGATCTTCTTGGTAAATATAATTGGATTCTTGTTACTGGGTTAAACATAAACGACTTAGCGAAGGCAATTTCAAGCCAATCCTAACTCGTATTTAAATGCGAAGTTTAGCTGAGAATATATTTATTATGAAATAGTGTCCAGGTCGTTTGAATATTGCTTCTTTTTTGGTATTTTTTTGAGTTATTATTGGTATCATAATTTCTTATAAAAAAATCAAAGTCATGCATACGATGTGTTTATGTTATCTCGAAGGTTCAAAAGGTATTCTGTAGGTTCAAAAGGTATTCTATAAGTTCAAAAGGTATTCTATAGGTTCACAAGGTATCAGATGTCGAAGCTTTTGACACCCAAAAGATCTATCCGAAATGATTGTACTAATTCAGCTGCCCTTTAATCTGAATGAATTGTCCGTCTTTGTCATATATGGGGTATCCAATGCGGCGTAGTAGTGGTTTATTATCGAAATAAATTATAAATAACGCATTTCTATCTAATCTAAATAACTTAGGATCTTGTAGTTTTGCACAGTTCTTTGATTGCTAATATTATCTGCGTCTTGGGCATATATTCAGATATTTTTCCGTGTCCGAGAGCAGTGCTTTCTGTGATGGGCTTTTTCGGCTTCAATGGTCAGCAAATCATTTCTAATGTTCTTCTCCGGTCTAGTAGATGCCACATATATGTAAATACATAGTATTTACGTATTCAATTTATGCTCGAGGGCGTCGGAGTTGGTCTCATTTTTATCCATTTTCACATATCGCCTACAGTTTCATGGACTTTCTAGAATTCAACGAAGCGATTACAGAGTTCTAAAGTAAACTTTACCCGTGTCAAATGATGTTTAGATTCGCTCACATCAGACCTTTCGGCCGTGGTTTGTTTTTAAACTGGTCGTTCTTCAGTAATCTTTAATTTAACAATATTTAGAGCATAAAGATTTCCTATTTATTTATGAAAAAAAACTTTTAACTTCAAAAAAGAAACTTTTCTAGTTAAAGATTATCAAATGAGCCCAAACTCAAATGGTTTACCAGAAGTTAATGAAGAGTTCGGATTTACACCTGTCAATTCAGTCGTAGGGATCAACAAGCTATACCTAATGTTATCCGACTTATAGAGATACTGTTATTTTAATTCGACTCCAGATTTTTTTATATACTTAGTGAATTTGTTAATTACATAGAAATAAAGTTTATATACACCGTATAAAAAAACAGAATTGCTTACAGCCGATCGCTGGCGTGGATCGTTGTTTGCGTCAACATTTTTACTGCGCTTTCATTATGGAGGATGTGTTTGTTGTTTTTGAGTAGTTATATTTAAGGCTTTATTCAGACCAAACTTTCTTATGAATAATGTCATAACACATTTATAACTCTTAATGACTAATTAACTTAAATAATTCATTTGGAAAATATGTATATTTTCAAACTAAACGATAATAGAGTTTTGAACGTGTACTTAAAAAGTATGGAACATAAGCAAGTACAAAAGCTATTAGAAATAAAATAGCTGAATTAAATTATTGTTTACAATACTCTAGTTGTCTTTATAAACAACGTTATTCCCTCCGGGAAATTACTTGACGCTATCTTCGGTCTACGGTCGACTGCTACACTGAATATCACGTAGGTCACGTCACTGCACTGTGCTCACGGTTCATATTCCTAAAGGATCGCTCTATAGTTTTTAATTACTCTAGATCGCTCTGAATTATGAAGTGTATACAATGTATCATTTATATATATTCTATAATATATATTCCGCGTAGTACATATATATCGATGAAAAGACCACAAACGCTCGATACGTATCCCCAGTAACCAGTTTCCCCGATAGAACGCCAATCGCCCGAAATTTACGCCATCAGAGTGACACTGAATGTTTTAAGCCTTAGGAGCTAAATGAAGGGAAAAAAAAAACGTTTTCATAAGCGTGGAATAAAATTGTTTTTTAAAGTTTTCGATCACTTTTTTTTAAAGATTTTGATAACATGTGACGTTTTTTATTTTACATTCGAAATCTGAAGATCTTAAACGTGGACGATTGTTATAATTTAAGCAAAACAAATCCTCGATCCAGTAGTATAATACAGGGACATCAAAAATTGTAATAGCTTTCGTTTATTTATATAGATGTATGTTTGAAAGCGTTGAAAATGCCGCATAATTAGAAAGTACGCCAGATAATAGTATACGCGCATTACCAGTTAATTTTCAGTCTCAATTACGTCCAATTTCCATTGAACGTAGTTTGCGTTTGATCCACTAATGGATTGACGTAATTAGATTCGAAACGACCAAATCTACGCGTAATCTAGTTTTATATTATCCTGTCAATATTACTTTTATTATCTAAAATTCGAACGCGTTCGGATATACCGTAGACTAAAAATTTTAATAAAAACCAAGAAAGAGTTTTTAAAAGTCTCAATATTTCAATTATTCCTTCTTTTACTATTAAAAAAAAGGTAAAATTCAATAATAAAATTACTTAATTGACAGTATTAAGAGAATAAATTTAAAAATACTTTAAGTCCAGAAAACAACACAGGAACAAGATCAGAAAAAAAAATAAAAAAAATAATTTGTTTGTTACAAAGAATGTTTAATTAAATAAACTATCAACAGTAGCTTTACAGAACTGCTAATGTTCGATTGTTAGGAAAACCCTATTAAGAAGATTTGGAGCATATTCTATCAGTTCGGGGTAGTGTGTCAGAATTTATTCACAAACGAGGTAAATTTTTAAGCAGATTACAAATCTGGTTCCATAATCCACATATTATTCGAGTGGAAAATAGTTATATAAATCTCTATAACCTATATACCTACTATTATTATATATTATATATGTATTCAAACTGAAGTAGTTTTTAGTTTAAAAATAAAACTAATATTTCATACAAAATACACTTTTTTTACTTCACTACATAGTATAAAACAAAGTCGCTTCCCGCAGTCTGTCCCTATGTACGCTTAGATCTTAAAAACTACGCAACGGATTTTGATACGGTTTTTATATTGATAGAGTGATTCGAGAGAGAGTTTTATAATATAACACAGGCATTCTATAGTTGATACTGATAATTTTAGAGGTTTCTAATGTGATGTCGCAAATAAACACATTTTTTGCGCTTAAATTGCAAACATGGTCTGAACCCTACGAGATAGATCAAAATAATGTACTACAGTATTGTACACCTTAAAACGGTCTTCAAAATAGTCTGCGATGGCATATGTCTATCTTTAAGGGATAACCCACATCGTATCCGTGCGAAGCCGGATCAGGTCGCTAGTATAATATATGTATTTTTTTATTGTAATTAATGAATACTTACTAATTGTTAATTTATCACTCAAATACTTACTGTCGCCTTAATAACACAATACGAGATATCTTCATCACGAAATTTGCACTTTGGTAAACAAAATATCTTTCAAAGTTATTATTTAAAATAACGAATGAACTTTTATAGCACATTCATAAAAAAATATATATTATTATAACGTTTCGTGAAAAGTATTACACAGACGGAATGCAACTAAACAATAAACTGTTAATTTTTCCTCGAACAATGTCGAATTTCATTAGCACGTGTGTTTTGTGGTTAAGTTTGGGCACCAGTGCCTGTATCATTGCTATTATTTTGCCACAATAATATACGGCATCCAACAACAAAGCCGTATTGTAAATATCTAATTGAAATTTAAGTGAGCCAGTGTAACTACAGGCATTGACGATGTAAGGAACGGTTAAAATTTCTTATGGTGGCTCATTTGCCAGTCCGTCCACCAAAAAAAAAATGACATTTAATAGTTTTTTTAATTAGACCATACACTAAAAAAGTCTCATAATTTATTAGTACAGACTACAAATTAAAGCGCTTTAGGCCCTTTCGGAATAGGTATCCCCCTAACAAATTTAAGTTATTGTGGCGACAAAGTAAATTGCTATGTACTAAGTACTTTGGTATACCTAAATGTGAGGCAGCCTGTTTAATTACCGGCACAAAGGACATGATAACACACGGACGGACGGACACTTTTCGAATGTAAATGTATGTTAATACAGATGATCTAGAAACATTTGAGTAACCTTTCAACACCAAAACTTGTATATATTTTAATTATTAAAGATGATTGGTTTAAAATGACTTAGACAGAATAAGCAAGTTTTTTGTCAACGCAATTCGATTAATAACATAAAATTAATTTAATATGTTTGGTGTCTAAATATTTAATATATAAGATTTTAAATTAACATGGTTATTTTTATTACTATAAGTATCAGTCTCGTGAACGAAAGACATTCGTAGATAATGTCGAAATATCGAGCTCCACGAAATAAAAAAAAACATGGTAAATAAATTTTAAATACTTATAGGATATATATTTTATTTTTCTATAAAATCGGTCGTGTTACAACTCATATCAATAAGAATTATTTATTAATGTAATACTTCTTTGGGCGCAAACAAAATATTTCGAATTAACGTAAAACGACACTGTTTTAATAAAAAAAAAAGTTGCACGATATCCAATATATTTAAAAAAAAAAAAAAATTAAAAATAAATAACTTCGAACAAATTGTAAGTACACGTGTGCAAATTGCCTGAAGTCATATATTTTAGTACATTATAGCAATGACAGGATAACAATATTAAATTTCATATTTTCCTGGTAGACATACAGGAATACATTATTTTTTTAGAATATCGCTCTTATTACGTAAGTTATAAGTGCTACGTGTATTTAACCGTGTCTGCTTTATGAATCATATATCGATAATTAATTTACGGGAACTACGTATTTCTGAATCACAATATAATTCAAACTTACACACAAAGTTCAATATACCATCCGTTTTTTTTTTATGCTAATGTTTTTTTTCCGAATTCATTAGGGCAATGATCAAACCGACGGAGCCAAGCGTCGGGGTTTCTTCGATAATTTATGTCTTTGACAAATTCGTGAACACGTTTCTTGTGGTCTCTGTGGTTAACTTTGTGTTTTCTGTATATTTTTCTACGATGTTTGTAAAGAAAATACGTATAATACGTTTGTTTATTTAGAAGTTGTCAACGGAAAATTCCAAACACTTTATAATGTTTCGAACAGGGTTTTAAGAGGAGAGTCTACAGTCAGGTAATCCTGTCCTGTCTGGCGATCGGATGTAGGTTATTGAAGTTGACGTGCTACAGCACCATCTAGCAGCACGTATATCAATGCGAATAGATATAAAAAAGATATAAAAAATATTTTCCATAACAAAGTATATGTGCTAACGTTTGTGATATTTCAAAACCAACATCCAATTTAATATATAAGATAATATTTTTCGTTTTATATGCTGCCTTCGACAGAGGCACAGGTGCTTTGGAAAATTTCTACGTCTACTTAAATTTATATTCAATTTCCGTACACTTAGCCACTATATTATGCATTCGGAGGACACTTTAGTAAAGAGATACAAGTAGTTAATAAACTGTCTCCATAAACATGGTCTAGTCTAACGTCTAATCATAAGTTCATTTTTAATATACATATTTAAACTTTATAAATGCGTTATTTTCTCATCCACATTAATATTACGTCCAAATTTTAGATAACAACGTATTCTAAGTACAAATTGCTTGCAGCTCTCGACCAATGATATCGCGTCAATTCGTTGTCAAATGGTCAAATGTTGTTCATTTGGCTTTTGTCCTCTTGTGGTTTGAATAGACTATTTAGTTGTTTTTTTTAATTACTTGTAATACGATTTAAATCATGTAATTCTAATTTCAAATTACTTAATATTTTCTTGAAGCACTTGCCCTGTGCAATAGTAGTGTATAAACAACTTTAAAATATACAACGCCCCGTGTTATTAGCTTGCCTAGACTCGAGAGAATTGGAATTACGATTCAACGGGCAAAAAACTGCTAGCTTATACTGCCATTCCACGCGATCATGATTTGTAAACAACTTAATATTAATATTTATTTGTTTATAATTATTTAAGTGAATAAATAATTCGAACACATTTGAATACCATCTAATAAACTTTACATATTTATATCTTGTCTGATATGCGTTGCAACGTTTTAAATTTGTTTATAAGCTGTTAACCGATACGAATTGCGCTCAAATATTCTCCGTGCTCAAATATATATCAACTCTCATAACGCTCGAATAGTATAGAAGTTGAAATATTACACATACTCGTGCTATGTGCCAACTTTAATGGTTTTCGGTCATACGGTGACGAAGTCTATAAATCTCCAACAGATATAACCAACATTAATTTTGATATAAGATTTAGTGGCAACTGACAGCGGGATTTTATTATAAAATATTATATGTAGTTCCCTTAGTCCGGAAGGAAGGGTTGACTCGGCGCCGGAAGCTTGGTGTTATAATATAGATATATTTTTATTTGTCACGTTGATACAATATTCTGTTTCTATATAAATATTTACTATTTTGTGTTACATTATATATAAAATATAAGAAGCGAGGTAATCGAGTTGATAGAAGACGTAGATGTTTACTGACGGTCGCTGGTTCAAGTAAGAACTGGGGATCAATTTTACTAACAAATTGTCATATTATCGCAATCGAATCGAAACATAATCGTTGCCATTTAGCCGTATTTTTATCATATAGGTAGGCGGACAGGCAAATGAGCAACCTGATGGTATCTGGTCACCACCGCCCATACCGCTGTAAGAAAAATTAACCGTCCCTTACATAACCTAGGGACCCAAAATGTTATGTCACTAGTTGCACTGGCTCATTCACCCTTCAAACCGGAACACAACAATACTGAGTACTGCTGTTTGGGTGGTAGAATATATGACGAGTGGGTGGTACCTACCCAGACTTGCTTGCACAAGTAACGTACTAACAAGTAAACATGTTTATAAATATATGTATATATATATAAATTTATTTTATACACATAACACAACGATCAGTTACGGTTTGATCGTAGATGGTTCCGAATAGGATTGGAATCGTATCGTAATATAAATATATACAATTGGCACCCAGGTTCGACAACTAAGATTTATTTTTATGAGGAATTTAATCGGGATCGTATCGTTAGTCGAATTGGACCCCTGGTGACTTTCATATTGTTAATTTGTGTTTGTAATTTATCTCGTGCTCGGCGTTAAAGGAAAAGATCTCGCGAAAAACTGCATTTGTCAAATTAAATTCAGCCATTTAAAAGTATATCTGCAAACGACTGGAGCAGATTGCTGAAACTGTGAATCTTTAAATGGAAAGAGGACCTCTGCTTATTCTAGGGAAAATAGGTCATGACAAAAAATATTCTTTAAAATTTTCAATTATATTAATTAATATTGATACTGTTCTTTTTAATGGCATATGTGGCAAACGCACGGGAGGCTCATGGAAAGTGACTACCACCGCCCATGGACATCTGCAACTCGGAAGGCTTGCAGGTGCGAAACCGGCCTTTAAGAAAGAAGTATGCTCTTTTCTTGATGGTTCCCAAGGCGTATCGGTTCCGACCCGACAACCGATATATATAACATACTAAATTAAAATATAAATTTCATGCATGTATTTTAATTTATGTTTAGTTAACTAAGGCGTTAAACCGCTCCTTTGCGTTGATCGAATCATCAAGAACCAATAATTTATTCATACTATTCCCTCGCTAATTGTTAATTAACAAATTAATGAGTTTCAGGGTTCGCAAAATTTACCTAACGCTTACTTACATACTTGATACTGTGATATTGCTCCAGATGTGTATGTGCTGATAGACTAGTCCCATTTCTTTCCGAATTCTCGGCAACAACTTCTCCTGTGAGTGTGTCCGGTAATTAGAATAAAAATATAGGTTAGTTTGCAATTGTAATGCTTCTAGCGTAATGACTCTTTACTTGCTCTGAATGCTTAACTTTTCAGTAGATGAAGCTCACTTGTATAGCAACACATCCATTGACGAACACACACATAAATATTTACTCATTCTTATCCTATGTCATGGACTTGCCTCACTGTCTTACCTGTGAATCCCGAGGTTTTACCAATGCAATTCGAACTTTAAGCTGCAGCAACAAAGAAGTATTTAAATCGCCTTACAATCGTCGAAGTTATTACCTTATAAATATTGTTTTTTATTCAAATATCTTCAGTGTCGTCAAACAGTAAAGTAATGAACGACATAGGTACTCAAAAATTACGAAGAAATTCCGATCGATAAACTATTATTTTTTAAATCTTGAAGCTAAGTTCTGTCTCGTTTGCCTGGTGGCCAGCTTATAATTATGAAGATCCTGAACGCGTTACGTTAAATGAACTAATGAAAACTTATTGGGTATTTGTGTTAAGAAGTTCTCAATAGCAGTTGACCCTGGAAATTGACAGTTTTTATAGTCAATTTTTGTTTAGACTAGTGTTTACTCCTGTACCTTTGTATGTATTCCGCGGTTCCGCCGATATTAGTTACCATTTGTCTAAAAACATGTATGTAAAATTTCATGAAGATCGTTCCAGTAGTTAATACATGGAAGATACACACACAATCTCACATTCGCATTTAAAATATTTTTTGGGATTATATTTGCAAAATGGCTAATCAAAGGTTTATAAGATAGTAATGTGAGTCTTCAAATGTCCCACTTCTGGCCTCCTCCCCTTTTGAGAAGAAGATTCTTTCATCAATGCTTGTTGATAGATATGTACATATGTGGCAGAATTTCATTGAAATTAGACACATGCAGGTATCCTCACGATGTTTCCCTTAACAATCGATCACGAGATTAATTAGGAACACAAATTAAGGACATGAAAATTCAGTGGTGCTTGCGCCAGACAAATGCCGGCGTTCTAACCACGGGGCCATATCAACTGTCTTAGTTACGAAATATTAATTACATTTAGATAATTAAAGACAACATACATCAAACGGGAACTTATTCCTTTTTTTTCTGCAATTTATAATGACGCAGTTTGATGTAAAACCATAACGCAAACGAAAATCGTAAAAGACAATAAGTACTTTTCCTCTATTCCTAAAAGTACTGTAAATAAAAAATACTTCGGAAAATTAGTCACACGGTCTCGTAAAACACCTCCCACTCGGTCCGTAAAGCATATTGTATTTTCTCTATATTCTCACATATACCAAATATAACTGATTCTTAATATAAGAGCCATAAAGACTATTTTACAATGGGATAAGTTTCACAAGCTGTATTACTTTATCAGTATTTGTTTTGTAGCTTACATAGTAGTGCATAAACTAAACTTTGTGCTTATAATAGTGCTTCTATTTTATTTATTAGTGTAACATTGTCTAATATGTATTGTATTACTACATATTATTAAGTAAATGTTTTAATGTGTGTATTTAAATTTATATTACAGCAAAAAGTGTATATGTATATGTCGTTTAATTTTAGACATTGTCGAGTGCCTCTTGGCTAATGCTGAACTAGTGTGTCTTTTCAGTATTTATTGATTGCACACATAAAACTTTGACGATGTATATGTACATTTTAGTTTCAACGGTTTTGCATCTGTGTCACGAGCTGACTGACTTTAGACGTTTTGTTTTTCAACTCGAATATTATTTCTTTTTTTTATAACATCCATACAATTGAAAAGCAAAGATCAAAGACGTACTGCTTAACTACTTACCCGCCTAGTCCCTTTCTTTTTCGAAGTTATCACTGTTAGGTCGTAATAGTAAATATTTTAATTGGACAAATTAATTATAATAATTAAAAAAAAACCCCAAAATATTTTTTATGATGAGAAGTATTTTTCTCATCAAAATAAAACGAGTAGACGAATAATAATTATCTGTGTTTTCGCGAATATCCCTAGGGTTTTCATGATAATTGTAATTATCAAATCATCCTACGTTATCTCCACATAGGATAAAGCAAAGTCGCTTCCCGCTGTCTGTACGCTTAGCTTAAACTACGCAACGTATTTTAATGCGGTTTTCATCAAAAAACAGCTAATCCAATCTGAGTATTTCAATTATTCTAGCTGGAAAAAAAAAAAATCTCTTTTTATGTTTGTTCTTAAAGTTGTATATACTATTCGTACCCGACTGAAGATAAGACAGGTACCTTGTATATATATAGTATACTTATTTTTAATAGTAAATAAGTTTGAGTACGAGTTTCAGAACCTGTCGCTTCTTTTGTAAAAAATATATTAAATTACAATTGCAAGGATTTCGATAAGTGAAGTAACTTCGTCACGAATTGCAGTATTTAGTTTTTTCAATAGACCCTAGAAAATACTTCAATACCAACTTCGATGAAAAATGATATATTTCAGCCCGTGTCAGTTAGTGCGGATGGACCATCTTAGGAGAGAGTACAACTGCTTAGGAGATATTGATATGCAAAATGTGTGTACGTAAGCAAGTGCACTTCAACTTTCAAACTTCAACTTGCTACGCAGAATATATTTAGAGAAAAACCTATAAAATAACTTTTTATTGGCTCGACGCGGGATTTGAAGGGATCTGCAGATTTATCGTTTCATGACTTCAAAAAAGGAGACTACCAATTGAAATATATTATTTCGTGATTATGAAATGTTAAGAGCATTAACATAAATAAAAAGTGAAATTTATGTAATATCTCGACATTTTAATTTGTAGACTTTTTTTTTTTAAATATCGAATAAGGGAAGAAACTGTTAGAGGTACCTACATATATAGTTAATTTCACGAAACGAGCTCCCAAAGGAAATTGCGTTTGTTGTATCATTGGTTATTGCGCGTGACCAAATCATTTCTTGGGATTGCCTTACATGCCGGTTTCATCTTGCTTATCTCTAACCTCATGCATCCACCAATGAGATGAGAGTATTATGTTCCCTAGGAGTTCGACGCATGGAAAGGACTGTTGTAATATATACTCACAATAAGTAAAATTTACTAACAAATTATATTATTACTTTTACTATTCGTCATTTGTTTCTCTAAACGTTAAGATAGATCCATATACCTAAATGTACGTAAAATATTTACTGACCACTAAAAGTTTACTATTTATTTATTTTAAATAAAAAATAGCTACTCCATAAATCATGACCGCGTGGAATGGTGGCAAGAATGCTAGCAGCATTTACCCGTTGAATCGCAACTTTGACACGCTAAGCGATGAACTAGCTGAATTTCTTGATACCAGATTTACTTTATGGAATTGTGCAAGCCCGTCTGGGTAGCTACCACCCACTCATCAGATATTCTACCGCCAAACAGCAGTACTCAGTATTGTTGTGTTCCGGTTTGAAGGGTGAGTGAACCACTGTAACTACAGGCACAAGGGACGTTACATCTTAGTTCCCAAGGTTGGGGGCGCATTGGTGATGTAAGGTATGGTTAATATTTCTTACAACGCCATTGTCTATGGGCGGTGGTGACCACTTACCATCAGGTGGCCCATTTGCTCGTCCGCCTACCGATATCATAAAAAAATACCAATACATGTAAAAACACGTAAATACTTAAAAAAATATTTAGGTCTTTTGAAATAAACAAACTAAAAGTCGAACAGTAAAATACATAAATGTGTATGATTTGTGATTAAAATTAAAATTTGTTTTTCTTTTGTTTTTAAGGTCGACATTACATCGCTTTTATTAAAAACCTTCAGCGTGCATCAGTCTTTGTCATAGGTTTCCTCATTTGAGAACCATTAAGTCTGAAACTTTGGATTTATGGAGATGAATACGCGTCACGCGCTTTGTTTTATACAACTTTGTAAAATTGTCGGCCTTTCAAAGTGCTAATGAGTTTTATGGGAAATATATAATGAATTGATAAATTTATTTTTACTTATTTTCAAAAATGCCGTTATAATTATATTAATATTAATTTTATAATTGATTATTAAATATTGTTATATCTTAGACTTAAATGTTTAATCGGAATCGATTATATCATAGAGAAGATTATTTTTAGTGGCTATGAGTAAACGATGCTTAACTATATACCTCTAACAGTTTCTTCCCTTATTTGACATTTAAAAAAAAAATTAAGTCTACAAATAAAAATGTCGAGATATTACATACCTTCCACTTTTTATATATGTTAATGGTCGTAGCATTTCATAATCACAAAATAATATATTTCAATTGGTAGTCTCCTTTTTTGAAGTCATGAAACTATAAATCTGCAGATCCCTTCAAATCCCGCATCGAGCCAATAAAGTTATTTTATAGGTTTTTCTGTCAATATATTCCGAGTAGCTGAAGTTTGAAAGTTGAAGAGCACTTGCTGACGTACACACATTATTAATAATATCTCCTAAGCAGTTGTAGTCTCTGCTGAGATTGTCCGAAGTGACTGAACCGGGCTGACGTATATCATTTTATTAAAATTGGCTTTGAAGTATTTTCCAGAATTTATATATTGATAAAGACAAAAGAACTCCGACTCATGACGTCTCTGAACATTCAGGTATACTTGAATAATATAATAACAATATACGTTGCGATACTTTCATTTCAAGATTATCTAAATCGTTATTTCATATTTTTTACCCAAGAACCTGGTTCACAAACTTACCTCGTACCATCAGATATATCATTATAATTATTATAGTCACCTACATTTCTCAAATGTCTGTCTCTTTAATAAATGGAGTGACCTTTTTTTAAGTCATCATCTAATATATTATTATTATATGATTATTATTTTTTTCCGAACCGATACGACTTGGGAACCTTCAAGAAAAGAGCGTACTCCTTCCTGAAAGGCCGACAACGCACCTGCAAGCCCTCCGGCGTTGCAGATGTCCATGGGAGCTGGTAGTCACTTTCCATCAGGTGAGCCTCCTGCTCGTTTGCCAGCTCTAACATAAAAATAAAAGATGATGACTTAAAAAAGACAGGCATTTGAAAAAGGTAGGTGACTAGGAGATCCCATCTCACCACTCTGCTTTTGCGACATTTTAGAAATAACTACATAAGATATTTCAGTGAATTGATGATAGTTTCACACAGAAGATTCACACAGTCTTTAAAACAACGGCTTTTAAAATTTAGTTTCATTATAGTTAATGTTTACGTTATTGTTTTCATGGAATAGTTGTGAGCAATCAAAACAAAAGAAATCTAGCAATTAAGATGAACAAGGGCAATATTATAAAGAGGTAAAATTAGTGGGTAATCTCTAGAACTATAGATCCAATTCTTTTTTTTTTCTAATAGAAAGCTACATTACCCCTGAGTGATCTACGGTATGATTTATATTTATATCATATCATTTTCACTTTGTTCTTCGTAGTTTTAAATTCTAGAAACTCAGAATACCTACACCGGATTTTCATGTAATGAGTCCAAGCCGAAATAAAGATTAATGAATAAAATAAATTATTAAATAGCGGCTTTCTGATTGCAACTAATAAGCGCTAAAAAAAATATAATTCAGTCTGTCGGACCCTTTTAAAGTTATTAAAAGGCTGATTTTTACCTAAGCAAACATGAACGCTATGAAGAATAATTAAAAAACCGGGCAAGTGCGATTCGGACTGAGGGTTTCGTATCAACAGAAAGATTATATTATAAAACAAAAGGCCATTAAAGTAAAGAAACTAAAGCAAATACAAAATCATAGGAGACTGCCAATTCTCGGCAGTGTTTGTAGTAATATATAACTTAGTGGTAAGGCTTACGCAGTAAGTACCACCCACTCATCAGATATTATACCGCCAAACAACAGTACTCAGCATTGTTGTGTTCCTGTTTGAAGGGTGAGTGAGCCAGTGTAACTAAAGGCACAAGGGACATAAAATCTTAGTTCCCAAGGCTGGTCGTGCATTGGCGATTTAAGGAATGGTTAACATTTCTTACAGCGCCATTGTCTATGGGCGGTGGTGACCACTTACCATCAGTTTGCCCATATGACAGTTCGCCAACCTACGCCATAAAAAAAATTATAACTGCGAAAGTAACTCTGTCTGTGTGTTGCTCTTTCACTGACAAAATGCAAGCTACTCCGCGGGCGACACCTAGTGAACAATAGATTAATACGTCAATATTTACGTTTCGCACTACCGTGATTTTGATACGTCCGGCTTTTGTTGCTTGACTCCTGACTTCCTTTTGTTTTCATATACGTGGCGTCAATTAATTTTAAGCTTCCTTGAAAACCTTCGCTTCAGCTTGGTGCTGCTTACGGACGTGATATCTGTATTTGGCGCATTAAATATAATTCCCTATAATTATAATAATAAATTACATTACTTTGTTTTGTCGATATACATGTATCTGTGATAAGAGTATTTATTTATATGTATTAACGCAAACGAATCTCACCAAAGATGGCAGTTTTTTAATCTCGTGCTTGACGGTAAAGGAAAATATCGTGTAGAAATTGAATTTGCTGAAAGAGAATTTAGCATATGTGTATCCATTAACCTTACCCTGAGACGTTGGCCCATCAAGAAAACATTTAGGAGCTCTGAATACAAATTACATAATAATAACTCAAACCACCTACCGTGGAAAATAGCTTCGTAAGGTTGTGAGACCACCAGTGCATTCAAAGATCGAGAAGTTTTCAGGAACATGTCAAAGTTCAGAAATTGGCAGCGTTCATAGTCCCTTGCCCAAGAAAGCATATAAAGACGAAACTTTTTGAAATTGTGACGAATAGCCATTCATTTTTAAATATATATATATTGGACAACATCACAAACATTACTCTGATCCCAATGTAAGTAGCTAAAGCACTTGTGTTATGGAAAATCAGAAGTAACGACGGTACCACATACACCCAGACCCAAGACAACATAGAAAACTAATGAACTTTTTCTACATCGACTCGGCCGGGAATCGAACCCGGGACCTCGGAGTGGCGTACCCATGAAAACCGGTGTACACACTACTCGACCACGGAGGTCGTCATTTCAAGAATAATTCATTGGATTATAACATAGAGAATAGACAATGTATTTGTATACGCACATAGCGTAGAGTATTGTTATATAACCTACGCAGTACTCTGGTCTCTCATGAGAACTAGCCATGCTAAAAATTATTAGAAAAAAAACAAACGTAGAAAATATATTTCACATTCCTATAAAAATAGAATGTCTATATATAATATCATTGCTTCGTGACAACTTAAGTAGGAAATCATATTATAAGGCTTTAAATTGAAAAGTTATATTCTTTATAACTTTGATACTCAACCAATTTCGAACATCAACGTATAAAATGGTATCATATAGGGTTGTCAAAATATAAAACCGCGTCTTTCCTTCACAAATAAAAATGTAGTAAAGTGGACTTGTTAAAGTGGGTCGCATTGATTTATTCATAGTTATACGAGGTATAGAAGCGTATAAGTCACGAAGCCTAGCCTTGAACATTAACAAAAGGTCCATATCATTTTATGTAAAATTTGCGAAAGATTCTTGGCCGTATGAAGCTTGTTCTTTGTCTCGTATCTTAGGATTCAACCAAGGAGAGTTCATATACTTTAAAAAAAAATGAATCGAATAATATACTCAGATTATTTTTTCTGATCACGTAACTTTTTTAGTATGTTAGTTTGTAGTTTCAGAACGGCCAAAGCTATTTGTATTGTATATTTTTCGAGATAAATATATCATATTATGTCAAGTTTCGAACGATATTGCGAACGCTTCCAAAACTATAAGAGGTACTCAAAAAGTTTGTATGTAACATTTATAAATCTGAAGATTTATAGATGTGTACAGTAAAGTACGTGATATGATCTCAATAATAATATATATATGTTTTATTATTAATAAATAATAGTTTTAGTTTTATTATTTTCTCAAACTATTTATTATTTTTTATCATTTAAAAAAATATTGAATCAAAATGTTTAGATATAGATAGATACCTAGAAGATATATAAATAACACATGAAAGACATATGTATACAAGAATACGTATTACATTACAGGCGGATATATCAATCATTGTCTGGTATCTTATTATTTTAAAATACAAATACGGAATTAATTTAATATAGGGCTTCGTGCAAGACCGCCTAGGTAGGTATCACACACTCATCATAAATTTTACCACCGAGCAACAATACTTCTTGTTGGGTTATGGTTAGAAGGGTGGAAGAACGACGCAAGGGACGGTAAATATATGTATCTTACAGCACCGATTTCTATGGCAATGGTGACCGCTTCTCATTTGAACGCCCGTTTGCAATTGTTTCAAAAGATAAAAATAAAAGTGAATTTTTACTGGGCAGTTTTCATATATAATACATAACATAGAATATACGTACCATAAACCATAATCACGTTCTATATTACTAGTATGTATTATAGTAGTATGAAAAAAAGACGCCGACCTTTACTAAAATTTATACACATATCCTTCGTTAATTTAGAGCAGAAAGGCAGACGGGTAAATGGGCCACCTGTTGGCAGGCGGTCACCTCTACACATTCGACGTTGGCACGAGCAGGAATATAAACTATTGCTTACACAGTCAATGCGCCGCCAAATATGGGAATTAAGATGTTGTCCCTTGTGATTTTGGCTTATTCACCCTTCGAACCGGAACATAGCCGTACTAAGTATTGATGTTCGGTAGTAGAATACTTTATGATCGGGTTTCGTCTATGTATACGAGTTTGCGTAAGATGATAATTATGTCTTCGATTTTGGTCATGCCGGTGACTCTCAAGGGAGTCATCTGCGCAAGTTTTATATGTGCGCAAAGTTTTACCTAGTATTCTTCTTCTTAATGATGATTGAGCCGAAATAGCCCAGTGGTTGGATCGCGTCCATCTTAAACGGTGATCGATGATCTAGAACCATTAAATTTCTGTGTACTTTGTGTTTGGGGAGAGGAGGCTTCAGCCCAGCAGTCGGACACTTACAGGCTGTATCTTTACTTTAAAACAATGAGATATCCGACTAGAATAGAAGTCACCAAATGACTTAGCTGGGCTTTAAACCTTTCCCAAGTTACAGGAGTATAAGTACTATAAACTTTCTAACTATGGACTGCTTCTAAAAATTCATCATCATAAAACATTCTTTTTTTTTAATAAAATCATTATATTATAATTGACAACCCTAACGATAACTGTCATCCACGTGACCTAAAAACCGTTCAAGAGTCCGAATAATATCAAAACAAGCACATCCTTTGACGCCGATTTCATTCGAGCTTTATTATTTCAGTGCATCTGGAATTTATGTCAATGTTTATCGATAATAATAAAATGGCTATAATTAGAGGCCGGTTCCGACTACATTTATTAATAAACGGAATTCTCAAGAGGCGATAATTATATTCAGTTCTTTCCCAACCAACCTTTGACTATTCCTCATAAAATCAAACCTCAATCCGTGTGAACAATATAAGTATAACAATTTAGTGTTGGTTGCAATATAGAGTAATTTTAAAACCAGGCTTAATGTTGGACATTTTTGAGGAAATAAATAAACTTATAATATATATATAAAAATATAAATAAAAATTTAAACAATGTAATGATCTCCCAAAGTAAAGATACTTCTTCAGCATATGCCATATTCATTAGGACGCAGAGCTGTTTTCTTGAAGTCAGTATTTATAAAAAAGTTTATACGTATGACTTAGGTGTTGCCATTCGCATATAAAAAATGATAGTTATTAGCAACAGTGCCACGGTAACGATGCTCTTGAGGTTCAGCTCCGCCCGGGAACGTGATATTGCAATATTAAAATATGTGTAATATTTTGATATCAT
Source organism: Vanessa tameamea (assembly GCF_037043105.1). Taxonomy (NCBI): domain Eukaryota; kingdom Metazoa; phylum Arthropoda; class Insecta; order Lepidoptera; family Nymphalidae; genus Vanessa; species Vanessa tameamea. The sequence goes on along the minus strand of NC_087332.1, from coordinate 3,692,877 downwards.
TCGTGTTTTCCATTCATAGGGTTGAATTATAATGGGTGTTAAAATCTCGTAGGCTAATGGGTAAATTTTTATTCAGACCTCTAAATTTAAATTATCCAATTTTATGAATAGAATAACACGGAAGCTGATATTTGCAAAAAAAAATAAACATGCAATTAGAGATAATTATTGTTATAAGTAAATAAGATCAATAAAATAATAAAGTAGATTTCATTCATTCTTGTCAGCCGAAGGACGTCCACTACTGAAATAGGTCTCCTCCAAAGATCGCCACAACGACCGGTAGATTTATTTATTTATTTATAAATAATAATCGTTTAGTTACATAACAAATGATACGATTATTTATTTTAATAACACAATAATCCAGTAATCTAGATTAAACGTAATTGGTTATCAGTTGCTGAAGGGGGCTTTGGAAGAGGAAACAATGAACTTCTTTGCCATTTATGACATTTTTATTGACAGAACGGGTCACAGCAACGTTACCATTACACGGGTTTTACGTTCAAAAATTAACGCAATTGTGAATATATATGCAGACAAGAGAAAACCAATAATTAATGTAACGTAACCTAATATTAAAGTTTAATTGCTATTACATTTCATTTTTATTTTCATGACATTTCACCATTTTTTTCATGATTTTTAAAATATATTTTTGTTTCACACTGGCTACATGACCCGGCTTCGCACAGATATAATTTAACTACTTCGGGTGTATATAAAACGTTTGTATTGAAGGAAAAATATACGTAGATTTTTTTTAGTATTTTGGGGCGAAGGCGGTGGCCTTCGCTAGAGAACACTTTACCAAAGTTTTATCACATTTAAGATATGCTTTATTCAAGGCTAATAAAAGCACTTTTGAATCATCATGTTCCAGTGTTGAATTACAGATTTTTATCGAGAATAGCCGGCGAGAAACTCAGTAGTTACTCTTTTCCACCATTTGAATTATACATTATGTTGATAAAGTACAATTGAATTTATATCTACATATCCTACCTAGAACATCAACAAATACTGAGTTTACTTTTTATTATCTTTAACATAATCTTGTATTGAGTAATACGCCCTATTTATCAATGTTTTTTTGACATCATAATCTGAATGGTCATGAAGTAAGGTTAAGCAATGCATAAAAAACTAACAGAAAACTCAAATTTTTACTTATTTAAATAAATAGTAAACTCTTTACAGATTACTTATAAAATAATTTTGTAGTAATTATAATCATAAAAACTTCTTTTATTTAGACTGTATCCATGTTTTACTTATGTATTCGTACAATAAAGTATAAGGTAAAGTAAAGTAATCTAGAAGTTTATTCAGTTCAAAAAGATTAAATAATAGATAAAGGTTAATCATGATATTTTATGAATGCAAGCCTATTACAAAACATATTTATGTATATGAAGTAACTATAGCAATATGTGCCAGTAATGTATACAATAACACTGACTGGACACATTTGGAAATTGTAACGATGATTGATTATTACAGTTCAATTTTATGTCACTATAGTAAAACTAGACACCCGCCCCCGGCTTCGAACGGGTGAAATTTTTTTTGAATGATGTAACTCTTTATGTGAGGAAGGGCTTGAGTATTGACGTGAATGGATATAGAGGACGGTGACGACCGAAGAAACGATGGATGGATTGTGTGAAAGACTAGAAGAGATAACGTCAGACAGAGAAGAATTGAAGAAGAAGACATGCAGAACCCAAATAAAATTGGGATAAGGCCTGGAGGATGATGACGATGACGTAACTTTTTATTAGTAAAAACATTTTTAGAATTCGATCATTAGTTCCGCAGATTACCCCTTGCGTACAAACAAATTTTACCTCATTACATTATATTTTAGAATTTTTTAAAATAATTTCTAATATTACACATTCTTGTGTATATTTTTCTGGATATTTATTTAACAAAATGAAGCTTAACAATTAATATATTGAATCGCATTTCAACTGACCTTACCTCGTCTAATCCTTCTGGAGTGAAAAAGTGGACTGTTAATCTTTGACGGTAATATAACAATCTTAGTTTCTATAAAGATGGTCGCTTTACGACGCAAAACAGTGCTAATGTTACCGTGTAATGTGACCGCTTTTATATCTACCTACTTAAAATAAAAATAGATATAAGCTTCAACATCATGATGACTAACAGAAAATTAAAAAACAAAATACGAATGATCCAGAAATAGTATTTGCTTACTATGTTGATTTTGAAAGTAAGCATTCATGCAACGCTTATGCTAGAATTCAAATTTCATGTAACATTTCAAGAGAATCGAATTCGTCGTAACTTTTTGTTCGACCAAGTTAGCATAGTAGGATTTATTGTCAAAGTTGAAACGTTGTGCCGTCATCGATTTTAAGAAATTTGACGTTTGAGCGTTGAATGAACGAATATGTGATTGATGGAATAGGAAAAGGCGTAAACGCAATTATTAGATTCCGACTCGGTTGCGTTCAAGAGACAATTTGTTAGAATTAGATGCCAGGGTCGTAACTTTGTTCGCAGGAGTAAGTTTTTTTTTTTCTTAAGAAAAAACTACTTCCTACTACGTGACATTTTTATTGCATCGAGGAAGTCCATCATTTGTTGGGTCAATGGTTTGGACGCATCAATTAAGTCACAGCTGAGGAAATTGCACGATTTTATATTGACCTGAAGAAGGTACACTATGGTGCACTACGAAGAGACCTCTAATTGCGAATGCAATAGGCTATTTGACAATGCAAAAAATAAAGTGTCAATTATTGTACAGTATATGAGTTTAAAAATGGTTATTTATTAATGAAAGTTGAAAATAATAATTAATTTATTCAAAAATCCATAAATAAAAATGCATTTTTTAAGGGTTTGTAACGTGACAAAAAACGGTCCTGATTGGTCGGATTTATGATGACGTCACTTGCTTGTTAACCTCGTTTGCCTACTATATTTGGATTATATGGGCCACAGTTACAATACAGGCAAGTGTCGTCACCGACCCCATTGCAGCGCCATATTGTCAAAGTAACGTTTTCGCGCGCTATTTAAATATGGATATTTTTCAGCAAATATGTACTAGAATTATAAAAAAACTACTTTTACTGGATTCCTTAACCTCTACTAAATAATATAAAATGGATTTTAAAAATCAGTCAAATAGCCTATTGGCTGGTGATTTGATTTGAGCTTGCTATGGTCAGTTTCATTAAACAAATTAATATTGCATTATACGTAAGCCCTATTAAAAACATATTCTTCAAAATCATGACGTACTTTATTCAAGAAGGCCAATCTTAAAACGTCATTCACAAATCCTTGTCAGTTCGCAGTGAACTCGATTCCAAATTTAAATACAATTCTTTGCTTAGTGGCTTTGGTAAAGCCAAAGGCAAACTTCTAAAATGACATTTTCATATCCGTGTCAGTTCGACATGAAGTTCACACCTGTTCGAAATTTGGTTTATATATTTGGTACATGGACAAGTATAAATGAACGGTATAAAACCATGTATAGGAATATTGGTCCTAAAATGAATCGCACAAAGTTATTATTCCTTTAAAGTCATGTTCGAAATACCTTTCTAACAATTAATTTGATTTAAATATTCGCCATGAAAAATACGCGTAATTATTTTATATTCCAAAATATTATTTCTTTTTACGTCGAAAAGGAGTTTCACTTACGCTCTGTATGACGTGTTCTGATTTGCACGCCCTATAATTTTTTTGCACATCGTGAACGCGAAGTAGCGTGGTACTCCATTATCGCCAGAAAAGTTCATTTTTTAATCATTTAAGGCACAGAATTGTTTATTTTTTCTTAATGAATGACAATTATATAAAATACACAACCTTATATAACTACGGTTAACATTATTATTACCATTAATAAGACTTGAACTTTATTTGACAAAATTTACGTTAGTCAATTTAATAATTATTTTATATTATACTTTACCGAAAGAAAAATATCGAGAGCTGTTTGGAACGTAGTTGCTTTAGCTATGTATGACGTATTAAATAAACATATACAATAAAATAAAAAACAACGTTTGAAAATTATGAAAATGACAAAATTGTTATAAAAATATTCGTGTAAATTTAAAAAAGAAGTTAAATAAAATAAGCTTTAATAATCTTGTATATAAAATCAAAAGAATGAGTGAGAAAAGTCGCCCGGAGGGGCCGTAACACTTTTTTTTCTTATGTGACGATTTGTGCAAGTTGTACTGTAAGCAGCGTATAAAAAGTACTCAGTATAAAATGCATGCTTACCCCTTGAAGAGATTTCTTCCAGCACATTGGGTGTTCTGAAATAAATAAAAAAATATATTTAGACAATATTTAGATAAATAATAGTAGCCACATACTATATATCTATGTTACATAGCTACATAATACAAGTAACGAAACGAAAAAATTATATGAAGGTACAAACAAAAACCAGCGTAAGTTGAACTTTTATTTTCGCCAATGTACGTTCGTTCTAGATTCAAAAAGTCACTTAATATTCCATCGCGGAACATGCCGCGAATTCATTTCTAAAGTGGCCTTTAGAATTAGACTCTCTTTCGTGTCTATATGCAGTGCAAAAGCCGATCATTCTGATCCTATTCACGTAAGTCGTGATTTGAATAAAGCCACCTCAGATGTTTTTAAAAGTACAACCGACTAGTATTGGACACATTCATCAATCGATTTCATTCTGACAGTCGGAGCTGATAGTTGATTTTAAATGTTGCACTATTTCTATTGTTTCATTGCCCTCGAAAACAAGGTTAGCTTAAGATTTTGATAAAATTTAATGGAAATATATGAGCTCAATATATAACGTCATCATATCCAATGACGTCAAATACGACTCGCGTGATAGAAGTAGTTGAATCTATTGTCAAACCAAAAGCAGGTTAAGTCAACAAAATTAAAATATAAATATTATAAGAAGAATTAGTGTGAACTTTCCGAACGTCATATGTCAAGCTGTCCGACGTCTTTTAAATTCATTCGCTTTTTGGCGGGAAGCAGCGCGAAATACGGTCAGGCGTATCATTGTTAAACTGTTTTTTGTAATAATATTAGACCAGAAATTGATTAAAGTATTTTGTTATTAATTATTATTATTTTATATTCATGTAATAAATTTATTAAAAGTAATTTGTTTTGTTAATAATATAATTTATTTAAGTGGACTCTGTCATCACGTGTTTGCTATATATTTAGTTTCTTTCCTAAGTCGGTGTATACATTTCTTTGAAGAAACACGCATACATTTCTTGGAAGCCTGTCTAAATATTTACTAACATCCTTTTAAGCCATCACGAATTAATTATAAACAAAAATTAAGTATTCGAAAGAAATCACGATTTGTTTTAAGTTGTATTTGAACTTGTGGCTATAAAACCTACCTGTCAAATTGGACCATTTGGGTTCTTATTTAAAAAGATTGGAACTTATATTGACGTTTAACCTTGTCTAGCTATTGTCTCGATTGTGACCTATATTAAAAATATTACAATACTGTTCTTGATTGCAGCGTTATATTAATCTGTTGATCAACTAAAACGAACATTTTGATTTAAACCTTTTTCTGATGATTATATCGCCGGCAGTCTGCTACTACGATAACGACGAGTATTTATTACGTATATTTCACAGTAATCATAAGAACTGTTTATTTCCGAAACTTATACAAAAAAATATTTTTAGCTGAAGACTCTTTTACATAAGAAATTTGAACAAAGTAGTTTTTCAATAAACTGGTCAAAAAAGAATAAGCCATCCTCTCAACAGTAACGATAAGACAAGTCGTTATATACAATTAAAAAAAATATATAAATATTAATAATTTTATTACAATTTTTAATTAAATAAACAATTCATATAGTAATGACACGAAAACAAAACACTAAGAACACCGTATTTTAAACGCAATTGGGGACAAGCGTTTTGTTCTATAGTAAGCCAACCAACCAAATACCAGCGCTAAGGTCACGAATGCACAACAATTGTGAATCTACGGAATAAAAGCACGAGCGACTCCTTAGATTGAATAGCATCGCCTAATATGGCATAAATCCGGGGAACGAACGAACATTATTTGAATGGAAATGATCGGATTCGAAGATTGAGATTCAGACCCGTAGTTCGCATCGTGATCCTTGTAAGCTTCGAGATATTTTTTTATAATACTAAGCTTATTATTCGAATACGTTTCAGCAATATATTTGAGATAAGAGAATTATATTGTGTGGATATAATTTGTAGTCCGTTGTGTCGATCGTGAGAAGGATTTTTATAGATTTTAGCGTTAGTTAGTGATTAGCCTGAACCGATATTATTTTCCTATCCATGTTTCACTGTTTTTTACTTTTCCATCTAACCTATTAGTTTCTTTAGACAGTCCTTTTTCTTAATATCACTTCGTATTTCACTAAAGAAATGCTGAAAACGGACTCATGGTGGTGATAAACTAAAATGAGTCTTTTAATTTCTGTGATTACTGTCAATATTGCATCGAATTAGGTTCGAATTTGTTTTGATAGAGTAGCTTTATTGACGTTGATGATTTTGTTGTAGGACTTTGTGCAATCCCGTCTTTGTAAATATATTCTACCGTTAATAGCAATAGATAAAAATAAATAAATAAATAAATATTTATGTACTGACTGAGCCGGTGTAACTAAAACACAATGAACATAATCTCTTAGTTAGTGCATTGACGATTAAAGAGTTTTTATTTCTTGCAGTGTCAATGTCAACGCGACTTAAAAAGTAAATTGCTCATGCGTGATATTAATTGACTATTTATTTATAGGAGGCATTGTATTATCACCCCGATACGAACTGCGATCACGAATATCACAAAATTGCGCACGTTAGCCCGCTTCTTAATCCTCTAATCTTAAGTTCCACCCTACGCCTTTATAGGAATTTAATATGTTTTTATTTGAATATAAAATATTGTTAGGTACTCGTTCTATTTTCTCGGTTTTATAAAACATTCAAAGGAAAAAATTTTCTTTGAAAAATACTTTGTGAAATGCGTTAAAAATACTCTCCAAGTTACTTTGGAACGTTATTTATTTTTTAAATGCATTCGTTTCTTTTCAATTTTATGATCTTATGGTTCTTTTATAAATCTTATTTCCATTGTAATATTTCTTATACCGGTAGTAGATTTTTCTAAAAGCAATACTCTCTACTGTCGTGCTTTCGTTTGAATGTATGGAGACTGTGACGAACACGAGAGCCATAACAGACCAGAACAGCATCACTGGCCATGGGTGAACCTGTTATATTTTGGAGGCTCATATCATGCATCTTACGGCACTATTATAGTGACGACCACATACCATCTAATAGCCCATTTTATATTTCTAATGGTTAGTTAAAACTTGCCATTTGATGGTCCATTGTTCTTGAAATTTTCTAAGACATAAAAAAAATGTAGTCAAAAACATGTGTACCATTGATGTTATTTATATAACAAATACTATTGTAATTAGCAACGCAATTAACTCGTTAATTTGTTTTTCATACATGCTTGAGTACGTTGGCGGTATTTACTGTAATATTAAGATCAAAGACATCAATTTCTCGGAGCGGAAAAGTCTATCAAGATAAAATTTATCGTTACGAGTAAAGGAACGTCGGTTTACTCTGATAAGAGATGAAAACTGACACCGTCATTGATTTTATGGTGCGCTGGCTCTTATAATTGGACAAAGCGTATCATTTTGTGACCTACCAATATGATGGATTTCCATGCTCAATTTTAAGCGCTCTGTGCTGCCTGCAATATGATGGAACGATTTTCGAGCTTCACTTAAAGCGCTTTATTCTGTCAAAAGATTTTACGAATATTTGGATAGCGCAATTGTAAAGTTGTACGTATGATATTTGCAAATTTTTAATCGTATATATCCTTAGAAATTTTTTGATTGTTAGTTAATCCAAACCAATGTATGTTATTGTTATCATATAATTAGAAAGATTTACAGAAAAAATAAAAGGTTGTTTACTTTCCTTTGATAAGAACTTTGGGTACAACATGAAAATAATCGGAAAACGTTGCTAAGAAAATAAGATAAGACGAATTTACAGTATTGGAGAAAAATTGCGATATTTGTTAGATAGTAACAAATCGTTCGTCCGATAAAGCAGATCGAGATAAACCGATTCCTAATACGACTCAGACTCCTTATCGGACAATTGAAAATCTCAAGTAGGTTGGTAGACTGAGAAATAGGCCTGATGGTAAGCGGTCCATAGACATTGGCACTGCAGTAAGAAAATACTGTCCCTACAATCAATACGCCATCAACCTTGGGACATTAAATAGGAACACAACAATTATATGTGTAAAATATTTGACAAGTGGTGATACCTATTCAGACCTACGTAGATACCTTTGCAGAGTAATTGTCAAATTGATTTCATGGTACTAGAATTCGATCTAGACAGATTTTGATCACGACGGTTGTTCACAAAAAGACGAAGTTCTAAAGGATTTTGGACTTTCTAGTTATCCGTAGTAAAGCAACTAGAAAACATTGCAACTGGTACATACTTGTACTTTGTTGACTCGAATTTCTAGACTGAAAAATGTGGCCGCCAGCCTTCACAGACGTTCAGCAAATGAAATTAACGGTTATTGAGAGAATTTATTATTAAGTTAACCATAAAAATATATAGAGTAAAATAAATGATTAGTGTACAATTAAAACCGATTCGTTTCCAACAGCGGCGGTGAAGAGGTGGTATCACGACATAAGAGTCGAGCCATTTTTTCACGGTATTCAATTCGGTTTGAATCCCAAGGCGCGCCAAAAAGTTGTTAAACATGTAAAATATTCAAACATATAAAATATTAGTTGTTGCCCGCCGGATTCGCTCGCATTTTAGGAGTTGGTCGTCAGCTGTTGGGCTTAAAAAGTAGCCCATAACGTCTCTTGGAGTTCAAGCTTGCTTCACATCAATTTGCATCAATTTCGATTCATTGGTTTGGCCGTGAAAGAGCAACAGACAGAGCATTGCTTTCGCATTTACAATATTAGTATAGATACAGTTACTTACAAAGATTAGTTTTGAGTCAGACTTGATTTTTTTTTCTTTTTTTTTTTGGATTGGATTAGATTTTTTTTAGATGGCAAGTATATCTTCGCCGTGAAGAAAAAGTAAAGATAAAGTAGTGAAGTAAATGCCTATTCTTTTGAGGAGATTTGCAAAACATGTTGGCACACTATAATAGTTAGCACCTTTGTCATACTTATCTTATTAGTAATTAGTAATTATGAATAAACAATTAATTGTCAATATCAATAGTTTGTAATGTATTTGAATAACGCTAAGTACATTATTGACTTTAGATTATTAAATTGTCTTTTCAATATAAACTCTTGAACTGCATTAAATATTACCTCTACGGCCTTTTAATATATTAAGTCAATTACGACAAAAAAAAAATTTTTTTTTTTTTCGAAGTATTTAATTCATTTATTTAAAAATACATTTTATTAAAAAATGTTACAAATATATTGCCGCCGAGCCGAGCCGAGATGGCCCAGTGGTTAGAACGCGTGCATCTTAACCGATGATTTAGGGTTCAAACCCAGGCAGGCACCACTGAATTTACATGTGCTTAATTTGTTTATAATTCATCGCGTGCTCGGCGGTGAAGGAAAACATCGTGAGGAAACGAAATTCTGCCACATGTGTATTCCACCAACCCGCATTGGAGCAGCGTGGTGGAATATGCTCCATACCTTCTCCTCAACGAGAGAGGAGGCCTTAGCCCAGCAGTGGGAAATTTACAGGCTGATTATGTTTATGTTATTTTATACAAATATATTTCTTTCTTTTTAACTCATCGCTGATTGTGTTTCGCTTGCGAGCATTCGATGTAATTTTTAGTTGAAAAAAAAGGTTATATTTCATAATTAAAGAAGATATTTTGTAAAAACTTAATAAATATTGTTTTTTGGATGTATTTGAAATGCAATACCATTTGAATGCGCGAGTTGAATTTGACTTAAAAAGCGGGGTGACAGTGACACTCAACGAGTGACAATGATAATATAAATATTCATACATTACTCTGATCCCAATGTAAGTAGTTAAAGCGTTATGGAAATCAGAAGTAACGACGGTACCACAAACACCCAGACCCAAGACAACATAGAAAACTAATGAACTTTTTTTCTATATCAACTCGGCCGGGAATCGAACCCGGGACCTCGGAGTGGCGTACCCATGAATACCGGTGTACACATTACTCGACAACGGAGGTCGTCGTTGTATTAATATAAGGAAACACTCTCAACCTATAAATGTTTTAAATACAATAAGAACCCTTAAACTCGATTTACGATAAGCGAAGATATCGAGTACTATACAGTATACACAGAAAGTGATAAACCCAGTCTTAGAGATAGATAGATTTGTATTTTAAATTAATAAGAGAAATAAAAGCGACCAAGTAAAAAGGTATTATCAAAACCGGGACACAATTGTCAAAGATATTGAGAAACTCCCGCACAAAAACAATAGCGCCGAATTGATAACCTCTTTTTTGAAGTTATAGAAATTGTAATTTCTGTATTGAATCTAATGTTTTAGAATGTCGTTAAATGTTCCTAACCACTGAAGTTAGATTAATGACACTTGTTTCAAAAAGATCGCTTTGTATACCGCCCTAATTGTCAAACCTTTTTCACTTTCATATTTTTTTTTGTCAAATTACAAATTAAAAGCTCTGTAGGGTTGTTTGAAACAATTTCGTTTAAGTTTTAGGCTGAAGTTTCGCACTTGAAATTAAAAGTATTTGACATGTATTTTGATGTAGTTACATAGTTTTCAGAATAAGGCAAGAAAATATGTTTTTCTAATAATGTGTAAATAAACCATATACATTACTTTTTCAGCCGTAAGTATAGAAAAAAAGTTAAAGTAACAAAATATGAATGCCTGTAAATGTCTCATTGCTGGGCTAAGACATTTTCCATTGAGCAGAAGGTCTGGAGCTTATTCAACAAATTGTAGATACACATCTGGCAGAAGTTCATTGAAATTAGACACATGCAGCACGACACGATGTTTTCCTTCAAAGAAGTTCAAATATGAGAACAACCCAGAAATCTATCCAATAAAATTTTAACTTCAAACTAGACACATTTTTAAAAAGAGCTGTAAATATTTTTACCAAAATTAGTTAGATAAAATTAAACCAATGTTGTACCACGAACCAGGTCAAGAGGTCAGAAAATATTGACGTTACCTCTCCGCATAGGCTTACCTACATTACAAAATGAACTCGTCCACTACCGTTATTTTTGGCAGACTATAATTAATTGATTCATTTATTAAATTATAGTTTTTCCAACTTCATTGTCCCGACTATAATAAAAAAATATAGACAAGATATTTATTTATGGAAAGTCATTAAGAAAGGAATTATTAGTCATCACATGGATCTAAGATGTCATACCCCTTGTACGTATAATTATTCACTGGTTCAATCACCCTTCAAATAGATAGACAGCGAAAGAGTTTCGATGTTTTGAGGTAGATAAGTCGGATCCACCCAAATGCACCTGCACAAAGCGTTATTAGAAACCATCATAACACAATATTCAAAAATTGTCCTAATAAGCACTCAGTATACCTTCAAGAAAAACTGATACCTCACAAGTACAAAATAATAAAACATATCCTACATGTAAATTAAAAAATATTAACTACGCATTTCTATATTTTATCAAAGAACATATTGAAAAATAACATGCCTTATCGTTACATACTTGATACATTTAGTATCAACTGACAAATAAAAACAGTCACAACTAAGCGTTTTATTCTGTTTGTAAATAGTAGCTACATTTTACATTATTCTTCTGTATTCATTTATCTTACGACGTAATAAACACATTGTGACAACCCGTCACGAATACAAAATGAATGCCATTGAAAATCTGTATTGGATTTTGGGACCCAATTTGGAAACTGAATGGTACACCTATTTGGGATATATTTGCAGTCACTGTTTCCTATTTTTTTCTCTTTATTGGATTATTTTGTTTAGATCAGGTAATGTATACTAAAACTATTTAAAATCAATTATAAATATTCGTGCCGCAAAATAAACTTTTTCATATTCTTATTTAAAAAATAATTTACAGACGTTTTCGAATCCGGGAGTGATGTCATCCCAATTCTTCTTGAGATATTTCTCAAAGTATTTTCTTTATTACAATTTATTATAACTTTTAGTCAAAACTTAGATCGTATTACATGATTTATAGCCGACCGTCGCAATTGCGTATGATATTTCTTCATAAAAATTCCCAAGAAACTACGCATTTTTTGTTCGAACAAATGTACTGCCTACTATTTCAAAAACATTCCATAAAAAAATCTCTAAATAACTCCCAACAAAAACTCAAAAATATCTAGGGTATAATTGAATAAAGCAATAAATGAATTAATCTCATATCAAAATACTCGTAGATTCATCGAAAATATTACGCAATGGAATGTCCACGACGTTCTAGATTCTAATGTATTGAAGTGTGAACTTGCTCCACACCCATATACGTCTTACAACTAGGAAATTGTCTTCTATATACGGATGCTCTAATCAGGATAATGGGTGCGTCCGAGATGGTAGTAAATATTGATAGCATACGGGCCATAACCTTTAAATTGCTTGAAGCTATATAACTCTAGTTTACAACATCATTATTCCTTAGAAAAGGATCTCATTTTATAGATAAAGTTAATAAATATTTTATATCTAAAAAGCATTGGATTAAGAACCGTATTATGTAGCTGATAAAGTCTGGTTGTCTAATTCGACTTACAGAATACGTCACCAATTGCCGTTACAAGATCATTAATTGTTTTGCAAAATGGCAAAAGGTCATGTTTGTGCTTCTTTACTATAATATCCATGTTAAATTGATATTGTAATGCTTAAAGACATTAATTTCCCAAAAATTAACATAGTTCACTTGATATTAGGAAAATTATATACTTAACTAATTTCTAACGAATCGTTAACAGTAATGCTATTGGATCTGTTGATTGTATGTGGTTCGTTGGTTTTTTCTTATATATAATAATAGATTTTGCACATTCTACGTATTTAGGTAATTAATTGTGTAGATGTGTTTCTTCGAGGATAATTTGATCCTGTATTTTGTTCTAGTTTTTGGCTATTATAATTTATTTATATTTCTAGTGCAATGTGAGATTTAGAATTTACATTCCGAGCCGGTGGTAGCTTTACGTTAAATACAGTTATGTAAAATGACGATTCAAAAGTGCTTATAAAACCTTACTAAATTTAAATATAAATAAATTTGTTTAGAGTCATATGTACAAATCTATTCTCGTGCTCAAATTTAATATACATTTATAGTACGCTTATGTGTCAAAGGTTGTATTATACAATTAGTGCCTTCAGGTTTGATAGCCCACCTTGAGAATGAAACGATCGCTCCTGCGTATTTCTTTATGATATTGAATACATGTAAATAATCACAAATTGACAAAAGAAACAGATGAGTTTATTTCGCCGGTTCCTCTCAGGTCAGGGTATTTCTTTTTCATGACGATGGTAGTCTTTATTTTAACAATCATTAAAGAATACACTTCTTTATTGAATAAAGGAATTTGAATAATTGTGAGCGGATTATACTACAACGAGCCCCTTCATCGTATCTTCTTTCTCTTGCATTTATAATAAAATATATTTATGACTTACAAAAATATCCTTAAGATGAAATGTCTAATTTGAATAATGTTTCGTTTCGAAAATTTATCGCAAGAAATAAATGTCAATTTGGCACAATATATACCGCGTATTCTTTCTTTTTCTAAGTAATATTGATATCTTGATGTGATTATTTTTCTTGGGGTCCGTAGGGAATTCGTACTCTTTTTCGAGGACCTACCTAATAAGCCAAGAAAAAATATAAAACTGTTGGTGTTTGGATGTTAACACAAATGTTTATATATACTTTATAAGGCTGACGATGAATATTACTAGACCTATTTTTTATATCATCGTTGTCCTTGAACCATTCAATGTCGCATGAAATTTGAAGTGTTTTTATATGTCACCGTAGTTTCGAATTGTGTCTTAAGAATATGACCCTATTTACTATAAATGAACGTGACATTGGTGAAATAGGTTCTCGTCAAATGGCAAAACTAAAAAACATTAACATTATATACGAAATAGTGCATTTAATTAAATACAGATGCCTCGAATATGACACGCGTTAAATCTGTGTATGTGTTAGTAAAATTTTCATCGCTCAGTTATAAAAAACAGGGAAGCAACTTGATCAAATGAATAACCTCTAATTAAGAGATGCACTTCGTGTCTCAGTCGTGAAATGTTATTGCTGACAGACTGATTCGTATAACAGTTGTTATAGTCGACGTCGCATAACACTATCTAACATTTCAGGGGACATGGGGGGAGTCATGTATTTTTAATTAATTTAAAATAAAAAATAATTTACTACGTTTTCTAATCACAAGAGGAATGTCATCTATACTAAAATTCGACGACCTCAGTGTGTACACCGGTTTTCATGGGTATGCCACTCCGAGGTCCCGGGTTCGATTCCCGGCCGAGTCGATGTAGAAAAATTTCATTAGTTTTCTGTTGCCTTGAGTCTGGGTGTTTGTGGTACCGTCATTACGTCTGATTTTCCATAATACAAGTGCTTTAGCTACTTACATTGGGATCAGAGTAATGTATGTGGTGTTGTCCAATATTTATATTTATATTTACTAAAATAATAAAGCCTGTGAGGAATTTACATTGATAACAATAGCATTAAAATATCTTATATCGCCAATGCGCCACCAATCTTGGGAACTAAGATGTTCTGTCCCTTGTGCCTGTAGTTACACTGACTCACTCACCCTTCAAATCGGAACACAACAATACCGAGTACCGCTGTTTTGCGGTAGAACATCTGATGAGTGGGTGCTACCTACCCAGACAGGCTTGCACAAAACCCTACCACCAAAAAATTAAATCTTATATATAATACCAGAATATGTTAAATATAATATAACTTACGATTGTCGCGTTAATATTTTAAACTTAAAGCAAATGAAACTGCGAAGCGTAACTACTTATTCTATTATGACTTGGTTATAAGGCTTTGTGCAAACCCTTCTGGGTAAGTACCACCCACTTGTCATATATTCTACCGTCAAGCAGCAATACTTAGTAAGTGTTTGAGTCATACATGGGCATAGCGTCTTAGCTCCAATAGTTGGTGGTGCATTGGCGATGTAAGGAATGGTTAACCTTTTTACGGCGCTAATGTTTATCAGCGGCATTTTGCCACATTTGTCAGCTTACTTAATACGACATAAAAAAAAATGTGATCATATTATATACTAAAGTCTTCTCCGAAACGCGCTGCGTCTTCTGGTATGAGTTTTATGAAAATGGTTTATAGTTTTTTTCAGTTAGCATCCCAAAAAAAACGTCTCCTCATTTAGTAGTATTATCGGATAATTGATTTTGTTAATAATATAACAATTATTTAATTATAAATACCAACGATATTATTAGCTTAGTAGTAATTTGTTATAAAAAGTACTTCAATTATTTATTATATTCCATCGCAAAATCATTTTTATGATATAGGTGACAAGCGAGCAGGAGGCCCGCCTGATGGAAAATGACTACTGTGGACATCTGCAACACCGGGGCGAAGGTTCGTTGCCGGCCTTTAAATGTGTACGCTCTTTTCTTCTAGGTTCCCAAATCGTATCGGTTCAGAAAAACTGTCGGCGAAAGCTGGTTCACAGAGGCAGACAACGTTGTTGTAAATTTTCGGACATTGAAGTGTTTCGGGTGGAACTTGGAATTTTCTCTGCCCTGAGTTAAAGAATAGCTTATTGACAATAAAGCCACAATCGTTTTAATTGTCTTAACCAAAATATTGTCTAGTGTTCTTGATGTACAGTAATACGTATTATTATATTTTGGCATAATTATAAAAAAAAAAACATCTCTTTTGAATCTTATTTATGACCCGATTATGACCCAACATTTTTTTTCACTCTTGTCGCATTCAAGTCATACATATAATACTAGTAGTCACTGGCGGCTTCGCTATCGTTTTAGGGATTGGTCGTCAGGTGATACATATTAAAAAAGTGTATATCCTTTCTTAGGGCTCAAGCTTGCTTTATATCAAATTTCATCGTATTCTATTCTGTGGTTTGACCGAGAAAGCGTAACAGACAGACAGACAAACAGAGTTACTTTCGCATTTATAATATTAGTATACATAACATTTAAGCAAATCTAGTTTATTCATTGAGTTGTTGTCACTTGTATTGTAATTCAATGTCATTTCACCCATAATTGAGATACCAGTCTATTTACATGCCCTACATATATAATATCTACTTTTTTCATGTATCTCTTTGTATTTTGTTGGTGATATAAATAAATAAATTATTATCAAGGAAAACAGCTAGTATGTTAGGTGAAATACGTACGTGTAACAGGCACTGATCTTCCATTTACAGTAGAGACTATCTCCGAAATCATTCGTAGCTCAACTAGTTTTAAGTCTATTCCAGGGCTATTCATGGCTTGTTACTCTGTGTATTACTAGTACGTACCGCCATAATGTGTCCAATATGAAATTAATTTAAGAAAATAAAATAAAAAAATCAAAATGTATGTGGGCGATAATATTTTTAATCAAGTTCCGTCCTTATAACACGGTTGTGTAATTGACTCAAATGACAAGTCTTTATAAGAAGCTCACCAGATGTCAACAGATCAGAAGTGGTTCAGTGTTGAACACGGCACAATCGGTGCTCTGTACTGTTTTTTTTTTTTTACGGTATTAACCCAGGTGAGCGTATTGTTGTATTTATTCTGTAATAATGTAATTTAACTTAATTATTTTATATGGAATTCATTGTAATCAGTGTTTAGTAATAAGTATAATTACCTGCTATTATATTAAATATACTTTGCTTACTTATAAATTGGTTTTACTATTTATTTTGCCTTCCGTTCGCTCACATATATTTAATAACTGTTCGTTACCTATATATTTTGTTATTTAAAAATAGAACACTATCTTTTAAAAGCATATTTAACCTTTATTTATAGAAAGGCAATAAGAACCAGTTGAGAGTAATGATTGGTTACTTTTATTCATTGAAAGCGTGAGTTGTTCATACCTTAAATTGGTATAAATACAGTCCTCCGGTTCGACAGTTGTTATGATGCTTTGACGTGTTATTATTATATTACATAACATCCAAGCACTTTATATCCTTATAGCAAATTCAACGTGTGTAAATGATTTTACTGGACGTCTTCAAATTACTGTAATTAAACAGATGTTAATATCAGCTGTCGTCTGTGTCATCTGTGGGCTGTATGCTTATTCTTTGCTTTGTTTGAAAAAATATTAAAATGTCCTTTTATAGAGTAAGTTCAAGTAGAATATATCTACAACATCACGATATAAGTACGATTGTATTTTTTTTTTTTATTTATTTGTCAAAGAGTTAAAAAATATTTTTGAACTAAACATTAGTTTGTGTGCATCAGTGACATTTAATATGGACGAAATGGTATTATTACATAATAAAAAACATAATCAGCCTGTAAATTTCCCACTGCTGGGCTAAGGCCTGCTCTCCCGTTGAGGAGAAGGTATGGAGCATATTCCACCACGCTGCTCCAATGCGGGTTGGTGGAATACACATGCGGCAGAATTTCGTTGAAATTAGACACATGCAGGTTTCCTCACGATGTTTTCCTTCACCGCCGAGCACGAGATGAATTATAAACACAAATTAAGCACATGAAAAGGTTTGAACCCGAAATCATCGGTTCAGATTCACGCGCTCTAACCACTGGGCCATCTCGGCTCAACCAGTGGGCCATCTCGGCTCATTATTAAAAGAAATTAAAAAAAATATATTATAAAAGTTTAGTTTTTTTTTATATTCTGATTTCTATTATAAGAATTATATTAATTAAAATACAATTAAATTAAATAAAATTAAAACAAAGAAATCATTATTGATTTTTTGTTTCCTTTAATTTATTACAGTTTTATGGAAAAAATAATGCAAATCATAGCACTGGCTAATGCCTTGCCGCCATTAATACCTACTTTATCTACCATCCGAGCTCACGCATCACAATTATCAATCAATCTCGAACCGAATCGAATATCACTACGAATTAAATTATATATTACCATTCAATGATATTCTTTTTTCAAATGCTTAAAACTAACTGTCAACGGACGGTCTGCTGTTTATATCTTCAAATTATCTCCGCCGTCATTGACATGTCATCTGATACAGTCGAGGCCAGATAGTGACACTTATAATTTAGTATGCAGATTGAAACGTGCGATTGATTTCATATAGTTAAGGGCTGTTGTAGGCAGGCATTTATGATTATGATAATATGTACGCAATTATTTATGGAAGCGTAATAAAAAACAAACTCACTTTCGCATATACAACTGGCTGTACATGAGGCTTTACCCGCGCGTGATTTTTAAAACTACCTATAAAACAAACCCCCTCCTGTTCACCCCCACGAGGGTGAATTAGAAATTAGCCTGTTTTTAAATCGATTTATGCGTGAATAGTAAACAGACTTTCATATTAGTATAGAAAAGAAATGTTACAATATTAGTTTAGATTTTAAAAACAAACAAATTTAATACAGACGAAGGCAGAAAAGAAAAAGTTACGTTACACTGTTGGATCTATTTTGCCTTTTGTAGATAAGGCTGCCACTTTATTGCAACCGATGCCGATCGGTGGAACAGTTATGTGGAAAAATGTATTCCATTTTTATGAATAAAATATATAAATATATATTTTTTATACACTCATTTTAAGAATAAAACTGTTTTTTATGGTACAGGTAGGGGAAAGGCAAATGGGCCTGATGGTAAGTGGACATCATCGCCCTTACATCGCCAATGCGCCACCAACCATGGGAACAAAGATGTTATGTCCCTTGTGTCTGTAGTTTCACTGGCTCACTCATAGTTCAAATCGGAACGCAACAATATTGCTGTTTGGTGGTAGAACATCTGATGAGTGGGTGGTAGCTTGCTCAAAGCAATATCACCAAGTAAACCGAGTTACAAGCTTCACGGTCTCCATCATTGATCGTGAGCTTGGCCTCCTAGTCTCAATCATTTAGTTTTTGTATAAAATACACATATAAATTTATTATACCGCCAAATAATCGAATGATGACATTTAAAAATGACGATGATGTAAAACTAGGATGATCAAAACAAATCATCTAACACTATTTTATATCCACGATAACAATAAAACCCATATAATGATATCATAAATATGTAATTCGCGTGCAAACATACGTGTGATGCCCGCCTAACTCGATGACTTGATTTGGTCAACATTTTTCTTCACTGCACCATAGAAATTTGAACTTTCCTGCTTTAATATAAAGTTGGAATTTAATCGGAATGCCCCTTGATCGCTTATATATGAATTGACATACCTTTTATTTCTTCAAGGTAAGTGGTTTGCGAATTATCGATAAAAACTAACACAAGTTCGTCAACATACGAGTGACCGAACGCAAGGTCTATTTAATTAGAATCATTATGAAACATTTGTAAACATTTCACTTTTGTTTTGTATTTTGTAACTTTGTATCAGTGATCTCACTTACGATTCTTGAAGAAATTAAAACAAATAAAACCGATTTTAAACAATAATTAAGGTGTTAGTGAGAAATTCCTTCTAGGCATTAAAGGCCGTAATAGACTGGTCGACCGTCGAGACATCACAGTAGTAAGCAAGCGAGTCCTCTAAAGAGACGGAGTAGAATCGCTGAATTTTAGTAAGTATCCTTCAACACACCTGTAAAATATTAAGGTGCATCTAAACTTGACTGATTTTATTTGTGGCAGACCGTCATTACGTATTGCATCCACTACACTGAAAGAAATTCTAAGCATAATTTAAGCACATTACAACATAGTGTGCTCTAATTTGGGCCCAGTTTTTTTTACGCTAGTCCACTATTCCCGGCAACAGTTACCTCGCTTCTTATGTAATATATAGTACATCGGTACTAATGGTAGTGTTATTTACAACGCATATAATGTTCTTACATGTTTCAAAAACAACTTACACCAACATTTTTAGCGATAATCGCAACAATCCCGCAACATCTGCGGCTTAGCGCGCAACCGACATTAAAATTGCAGGCCGACGTCAAAGCCTGTAAAGCCAGCGGCATATTGTGTTGATGCGCCTTCATAAGTATAATAGTTTCAGCGCCGTTTATAATACGAAAGTGTTAATAATCAGCCGTGAGAAAGTGTGACTCTGATTAAAACGATGCTTGTATATTTTAGGTATATACATGCACATAGAATTATTTTTAATTACAGTTCGTTTTCAGCTACCTTTTGCTCTGATAGGCTCATTGAATAGTTTCTATTTAAAAGCTTTATCTGCAGCCACTTATTTTAAGTCCCTGCGCTATACTTTATTTTATTTAGGTACGAAAATGTTTTACTTTAAAAAGTTGGTCTCATCATTCATTGGTAAATACTTTAACTATTGAACAAATGCACCGTTTACGGAGTCTGTTTGGTACTCTACTCAGTGTGTTGGTAAATAATAGAACTAATAAAGTATTTATCCATCACAACAGTTTATAATAAATTCTCTCTTCTAATTGTAATTACGAAATTAATTATAAACATAAATTAAGTAACATGAAAAAACAAAGGTTCCCGCGATCACAGATAAAAAAATGTCAATGGTGAACGCGATCAATTGGACCATTTTAGATCTTAACTTTTGTAACGAGGAGCATTTGTTTTTTAACGGATCTTTAAAATTACAGATTATTGTACACCAGATTGTAACGTAATGCCTATAGATATAATAAAAATAGCTATTTTTAATAATATCATTATAATTAAGCATCAGCAAAGAAACATATCAGAAATAAGATTTTAGCTTTATAAATGAATATATTCCCAATTATTCGATGTTATATGTACGATGTGGAAGCGGTGTGTTCAATCCTAACCTCTATAAACATCTATAATATTATTATATTTACTGATATTGTAATCATATTATAAATGCAAAAGTAACTCTGTATGTCTGTCTGTCACGCTTTCACGGTCTAACCACTGAAGCTGATTTGATAAAATTTGTTATGAAGCAAGCTTGAACTCCATGGTCCTTACCAACGGCTTTTTTGCCTAACACTTAAACGCGAGCGAATTAACCGCCGGCGACAATTAGTTGAAATTTTTCCAAAAAAAAAGTTTAATACTTAGATTAAAACTTCGTTATATTAATGTTAATATTTAAAGCATATATTGACAACTAGTACATATAATAAATATATTATATTAAGGTCTTATTCATTTGTTAGATTAAAGCATAAACTTTACATGCTAGATATATATTATCGAAATATTTTAAGATAATCTAAACGTGAAAAAGTCGAGAGTACTCTTCAACACAGAAATATTTTAATAAAGTGAATCTACCTACGCATTTGTAACTATTGATTTAACTGATAAGATATGTATACTCAGCCCATATGGTTATGTAAGCAAATAATCAGTCGTAAACGTTCTATCTATCTATTCCGTCAACGGTAATCCCCTAGACATACGAGGTCTTTCGTAACTAAAAACATATACTTTTTAAATTATTTTTTACGCACAAATAACAACACATCTCAGGTAGGTACAAAGTTTGCATTACACTGGCGGTGCAAGGAAATAATTTCTCTCCGAGGCAATGTCTATGAACATTACCTGTATTGAGCATGACCGAACACACTCCTTCGCGTTTTCCAATGTTAAATTAAAAAAAAATCTCGTTCAGTTGATATAATTTATTTAATAAAATAAATTTATATAAAGTTGTTATCGCAGACAAATACAAGTACTGTTTCCATGATTTGATAAGTTATTGTATTACACCGCGCAGTTATCCCCTTATCTGTAACAATAAACCGTATCATTGAGTTCACTCATGGCAAGTATTAGGTGTTACTTGTGTCTCTACTCGTCCACATTAAGTTCCGTTTTGCACCCACAGGGCATATAATGCCACAAAATTATTATTCAAAAGATAAGAAAGTAAATAGTGTTATGCAAATTCACTCGTGGTTTTAACATTATTGTTCCCAAAAGGAGTATTAAATGCTACATTGTCTTCCATATAAAGATAAAAAATATAGAATACTTTTACTGTGACTTTTTTCTAATTCACTTTTATAGATAATCTATTTGATCTATTATCTACTCCCAGTGGGGACATTTAAATGATACGTTGGACTCTATGATAGATCAAGATTTATTACAATTGGGTTAATTGCGTTTTTTTCGTAGCAATTATTGGATAACAGTTTTATTCTGAGTATTTAAAGGTGCAAGTTCTATGTAGTTAATAATTTTATTATTGAAATGTTAAATAAACCTAATGTTATGCGATACGCGATTGATTGATCTTCTAAAGATTGTCTGCAGCCGCTCTATTAGCGATAAGGCCAATTTTGTAAACGGTTATTTCCATACAAATTCCACTACTGCTATTAAAAAAATAAATAACTTGAGGCCTTCGTTTTTAAAAAAAGATTTGGCCAAATGTTGGTTCAGTTTGGGTTGGTAGCAAATTCATGTGCCAGAATTTCATCCGACATATAGTTGTTTCCTCACGACGTTTTCCTATTTCGTTGGATACGAGGTGAATTATAAGCATATGATAATTCAATGGTACCAAATCTGAATTCCGGATCTCCGGCTAAGATTCAGGTGTTCTGTCCATTGCGCCATCTTGACTGTGAGTTTTTATTGTAATTAAATATTTGTATACCTATAACTGATATTTACTGTTCTTGAAATTACTACTAGTACTTTGTGCAAGCTAGTCTGGGTATGTACCGCAATCATCACTATTCTACCACCAAACAGCAATACTCAGCATTTTTGTGTTGGTTTGAAGATTGAGTGAGCCAGTGTAACTACAGGCACAAGGACCACAGCATCTTAATTCCCAAGGTTGGTAGAGCAGTGGATGTTTATATTTCTTACAGAGGCAATGTTTATGGGCGGTGATGAATACTTACCATCAGGTGGCTCATTTTACAATATTAAAAAATAAAAAAATCATCATCAACCAAATGAAAAACGCGCTAAATTCAAACAATGTAAAAATTAAGCAAATTTAGAAAGACAGCGTGAAAAGACAGGTCTTACGATACCTTTTAAAATTTTAAAGATGTACTAGAACCACATTTTTCTGGACTGTAATTTGAGGTTAAGCTTGTTTATTTACAATACGGAACTGCCGTGCCGTGATAAATTCTACATTTTTTTTTATATTTCAATTACCTTAAGTAACATTTTATTACTCATAGTTAGTGTAATGAATGCCCG
Organism: Vanessa tameamea; assembly: GCF_037043105.1. Classification (NCBI taxonomy): domain Eukaryota; kingdom Metazoa; phylum Arthropoda; class Insecta; order Lepidoptera; family Nymphalidae; genus Vanessa; species Vanessa tameamea. Next base: position 3,669,376 of record NC_087332.1, on the reverse strand, counting down.
TTTAGACTTTATAAATAATTTCCTGTAAACGAGCTTTAGTTGGCGTACATTATATGCCAGAATGAGATTCAGAACTTTCGACATAATAAATAATATTATGAATGAAGGCTTTATTAGCTCGTCTTTGAGTTACGCACGGGTTATGATATGAAAGTGCACAGATGTGCCCAAATACAAGTGTATGCTCTTTCTCTTTTTTTGGGTCCGATTCTAAATTCAAATCCGTGTATAGATCTATTTACTCAGGAAGGTGCACACATTGATAAATATATGTATTATAATTTGTATTTTTTGGTGTTCGTTGTTTTATGTTAATCGCCACATGCACACTAAGAAATCTTATTAGTACGAGCGCACTCAACCTAATGCACGCCGATACTTTAACGTGGAGGGGCGCGCCTTGGTAAGAGAACAGATTAAAATCAAATAATAAATAAACTTTAAGAGTCAAAAATATGACCATTCCAGTATAAAATATAGGCGTACCTATTTGCATTTTTTTCTTAAATAGCGAATATATTTAACTAATACGTCATCAAAATACAGCTTCACTGCGAAATAAATAGATACATTGCATAATTTCACAATTTACAAGCGATATTCTTTGTTACATTAATAAAAATCCGAAGCTACGCAATGTTTTGAAATGTAGACTTTAGTCTAGATTTTCAATTTATAATTACATATTTTTGTCAAGCGTTTTTTTTAGGGTTTCTGAGGGTACTCAAATACCCTCTTTTTGAGGGTACTCAAATACCCTCTTTTTGAGGGTACTCAAAAGTTAAAAACGAGGCCCTATAGACTTTGCTGTTTGTCCGTCCGTCCGTCTGTGAGTCACCAGGCTGTATCTCAAAAACCGCGAAAGCTAGACAGTTGAAATTTTCGCAAATTATGTATTTTTATTGCCGCTATAACAACAAATACAAAATACAATAAATGTGTTTACTTACTGGTGTTTACCTAGTCAATGGTACGGAACTTTTCGTGCGCGAGTCCGACTCGCATTTGGCCGGATTTTTTAAAATATTTTTTGGATATCTATTTTGTCAAAAACATGTGACAATTAGAATAGGTTTATTCGTTCTTAGGTTATTCGTATTAGAATAAAAAATCTGTAGTTTTTTTAAATTGTGAAATATTTAATAGCCACTAGCTGGCTTATTGGCTGATTTCAAATAAGTAAATATATATTATATATATATATATATATATATTTATTTATAATTGCTAAATTTGTATCTCCATAGAAATGTTCTCCGTGCCTTTAGTATGTACATAAAATATCTTTAATTTGTATTATATTTTGTTTGTACATATTTTTAATACCAGGCAACATCACAATTTAAGTTTGATCAGAAGAACTTAATGGTTTCCTACTCGTAGTGTAAGATCTAAGCGATAGAGCGAAGTTCAAGGGAAATGTTGCGCTTTAAACCAATTTACTGAACCATCGTAAAGCTTTTAATCCGTTCGAACCATTCGTCCTTCTTCTATATATATCTATAAAAAACTGGAACAGTAACCGCCTGTTAATTAATTGCTGGTTAAACGTGTCTCCTCCATTTTGAGGATTTTTTATGAATACTGCAACATCTACAAATTTAAGCGTATTTTTAATAGTCATAAGGCACTTCCGATGTATTAATGTAGCATTTTAAGATAGCACATGTCCGATTGTGACGTTTAGAGATGTCACGGCCTAGTCGAGATGGCGTACAACACGTGAATAGCTAGTCCTTCCGGTTTTTAAGGTTTCGTAGCCAAATTGCAGAAAATGGAACCCTTATGGATTCGTCATGTCTGTCTGTCTGTCCTTTTTCCGAAACTATAAGAACTATACTGTTGAAAGTAGTAATTAAGATAAGTAGATGTATTCTGTGAACCGCATTAAGATTTTCACACAAATGTAGAATAAAAAAAAACAAAAAATTTTGGGTGTTCCTTAGAACTGAAACTCATCTATGGATAGGTCTTCAAAAATGATAGTTTGCGCGAGAGACACTTCCAAAATGGTGAAATGTGAATCTACCACCCCCCCCCCCCCCCCCCCCGTATAACTTCTAAAGTAAGAGAATAATAAAACTAAAAAATTTATGATGTACATTACCATGCCAACTTCTACCTAAAATTGGTTTGAACGAGATCTAATAAGTAGTTTTTTTAATACGTCATAAATCGTAAACCGCAATTTACCTTTCATTCAATCAACCCAAATATAAAAATAAAACATTTAATTTCATAAACGTAAACCGTGAACCATTATTTTATAATAATAAATCTGTAGGTGTCTATTAGTTTGTTTATCTATCACAAGCCTGTATGGGTTCGTATATAGATTATACTCAATGGTGAGGGACACACATGCATTTGTCGTATGAAATACAATAATCCTATTAAAAAGCGCGGTGGAATTACTAGACATGTATTATTAAAAAAAGTCCACCACCGCGTCCGTCTAACCGCGGATTTTAATAAGATTTTCATCGATTTTTGAAGATGACTGAAAATCATACCTGCTGGGTTATTCACTGGCGTGCGCTGCGTAATCCAATAGTTACATTATATATAACATCAGCCCGAGTCTGTAAGTTCTGTAATTCATTTCGTTTCTCACACGTGAAATGTTGGCAACTGATTTACAGTGATACGCAATTTTGATACGTGTATATTTATATTTTATTTATATTGTATCTTTATAACAGTCAATGTGACATACCGATATTTCACAATCGTGTTCTGCGGTGAGATTCGAGTTTCTTGTTACAGAATAGCCCTACAGTTATATGATATAAACATTTTATGCACCCCCTTATAATACCCGTGTGAACTCAGGACGGGTAATGTGTTATAAGCCTCAAAGGTATCTCGCTGGTTTTCATCTTTATGGTATCTTGTATGTACGAATATGGTTTACATACATTATATGTTTTTTTTTAAGCTACATATAGATAGGCCTTTTTCTTGTCTATCCCTTTAGGCCTGGAAGGCTTTGTAATCTCAGTGATAAGGCCGCCTTTAGTATATATTTCATGCCTCTCATGATTAAATTACATGTACAATAAATAACATTTGTACTGTATTAAAATTGGGCATTTTTTAATAACTTCGAGTAGTGCCAAGAGAGACGAAATGTTGAGAATCATTCGCAATTCTTCTTAATATAAACGTAGTATACTTATATTCTTACATAAACACTTATTTAATTAAAATATTCTGTTCCAAAAAAGTTAAAAAGTCTCCAATTAATACTTCTTCCGATACTTAAAACTTGAGACGAAACTCGTAATAACAAAATATGCTGAAAACCTTTGCAGAAAACTGAAACATTTTTATATGCATTTTAGATAGTCCAAGGAAACACACACGAGGACAAAATCGGAGGCATTGCTAAGTTCTTCTATAAAATTATTATAAAAGACGGCCCAGTGGTTGGAATACGTCACGAACCCAAACACCACTGAAAAAAGCTTAATTATGTTTGTAATACGTGGTGAAATAATCTCCAAATCTTCGGCTCTAAAAGGAATGGAGACATTTAGTCTATAATTGCAACGTAATCTATACTAATATTATATATGCAAAAGTAACTGTCTGTATGACACCCTGTCTGTTGCTATTTCATACCAAACTACTGAACCGAATTTGATGAATTTTGGTATGAAACAATAAACTCCAAGTAAGAACACAGGTTACTTTACATGCCTAGCAGCTGACGACTAAACGACGAATAACTTATTCGTGTTAATGATAGGAAAATCCAATTTTCGATTTTAAAATTCAAAATCATATAGTCTTCGTCCATCTATGGCCACAGCTATGCAATTTAATAAAAATAATATTATAGTTTACTGAGCTCTATAATAATATCTGTATCAAGTACTCCACTTGTAGTTCTCTATTTGTTTACTAATGATAACAAATCACTCAGCTAAGCCAGATACTTTAAACATAAAATAATAGTGAAATAGGAACTCAGTGGTTATTTTTTTAAAATAGGTTGCATTCGAAATTCAATGTCTGGTTTAGGATATTTGGGTTTATATGATTACAAACTGTCAGATTTAAGGATAAGATAATATGTAGACCATATTTTTTAATTACCGAATAATAAAACTAGATTTATAGAATACATTAATTACTTAAAACTAATTTTCATGTATCTACATTTGCGTATAAAATTTCAAAACAATATATTTTCCAATCAAAAAACACTTTGAATTTCGAATATATTAACTATTAAAAAAAAATAACCAAAGATGAATAGCTAATTCAAAAAGCCAATATACGTCACACTTTTAATAATAATAATCAATGTCATTTATTTAATTGAATTACCTGAACAGCGGTTAATGCACTCTATGTAATTATTTAACTGTTGTGACATAATACGATAATATATGTACTAACGAGTAATTTACTACGCCGAATAATACGTGTATCCTAAAGATCAATTAAAGAGAAAGATCTAACATAATTTCAATGTTGATATTTACATCGAATTAATTAAATATTTGATGTTTTTTCCTTGTCATAATACGAACATCATACCGGCGTTAAACACGTAATATTTTGACGACTGCCTCTCATACTTTGTTTACCATTTTTAGTACTTTAATTTTGTTACTTATACAAATTATTCTTTTAAATAGAATTGTGCAACACTTTATGAAATGTTTCGTTTAGCGAAGTGTTCTTAACTTGACATGGCTAACATTTATTTTTATAAACAACACTTCTCTTTTTATAACCACTCGGCGTGACCTATCAATGGTCACCAGCTGAAATTGTGACGGCAATTACATAACAAAATGACACACTAAGAGCAAAATAAATGAAACTACTTACTTTTGCTGAAAATTCTATGTAACCCCTCGAACAGATCGCATTACACGGTGCGGTATTGACGCGGCGCTAACAATAACAAGCCGAGGTTGTGCCTTATCGTCACAGGTATGTCAAAACAAAACACTAGCAGGAAATTTGAATTCACACGCGATTTTATTTAAGAATTTTCGTTATCGGTTCACGCGGTTAGGGCAACGCCGAAACGGCGAGCGTTCTCTCCCTATAGCGGTCGGAGGCAGACTGAAGGCTCTGGCCGAGGTGGACCGGGCCAATCATGAGTCCCCCCTCGCCTCTACGCCCGCCCAGGCACGCGGGCTGCGAACTACACACAGATTAAGTAATATAGGCCAAGTGCAGACACACCACGGTCTTTTGATATAGTAACTAAGAACATCCTTTTCCTGGTATAGTACAATTGTCGTATCGTTCTTTTTAAATCATTCAAATTTTTCCTACAATACATTTTCTTAGAATGATATTTTTATTAAATTTGAATACAAACAAATTGAAATACACAAATCCTTTTTAAATTAATATATTGTGTTAGTAAGGAAGACAATAAGGAAACTTATTACCTGAGTTACCTACTTATACTTGGTACTTGTATGTAATACTTATTGATAAGGTTAATTTAAATATTTATTCCGATACTGATATAAAATAGATGATAATAATAAATAGAGCGCTAGACTATCATGACATTAACACGTTTAGTTTTAAATTTGTGACACATCTAAAAATATTTTAATCTTTGCAGCAGAACGACTCCCCACTGTTTTTGATCAGGCTTAAAAGTATGTTTCATTCATGAAACAATTAGCCTCAGGGCATTTTCTACAGACTACCTCATATTTGTCATCATCTTGAAATGTCGAAGTTGAAACCAATTTCTTTTTAAAAATATCGCCAAAAATGCTGTATGTGTTAAAGGTTTTTGTGTTAGTTTCCAAGAAAATAATAACGTTATTATTGTTTATTAAAAAGTATTTTTGACTTATAAGTCTGATAAAACGATGAAATTAATTATAAAAATTTTTAAACTTCGAACGTAACGTTTTTAAACTTTTAAATTACGATTCGTCGTAATAAAGAAACAACAGTGAGTGCGTAGACTGAGTGTCACATGATTTTTTGTAGTTTTAAGTAAATATTTTAGAAACATTTTAAAACATTTGTATGGCATATTGGATATAAAGAAAATTATTTAAAAAAAAAATAGGAAATTCTCATTTATAATTCCCAGTCCATACATAAATAACAAACTATTATTGATAGTATTTACTTGCGAGGCCTTTTCGAAAAAACAAACACTAATATTTTTATAAAAAAAAAAAATAGTACTGGAGATATGTGTTAAGAATAACAATTTAGGCTCGGTCCGGTCTTCGTTCAAAAACATGACAAAGAATAATCGTTATATCGTCGTATCTCTCAAAATCTCTGATTCCCTTTTTTTATAGAATAATTGACCGTGTTATGAGCTATCTGATTGGTAGTGGTCACCACTGGCCATAGATATTAACGCTGTAAGAAATATAAATCATTCCTTACATCGCTAATGCGCCACGAACCTTGGAAACTAAGTTATGTTCCTTGTGCCACACTCACCATCCGAACCAGAAACAAAAAAATATTTATTACTGTGTTGCGGTAGAATATCTGATGAGTAGGTGGTATCTAGCCAAACAGGCTTGTACAATGACAAAACTCCAAGTAAAATGAGTATCTAATTTACCAACTGAGCACATTCGTAGGTGTTCTAGAAAAATAGCCTATTTACAATTTTTTTATTTACGATATAATTATTTTTATGGAACACTAACAAAGTTATCGAGTTTGACGGTCAAGGGATTCTATGTAGTATCTTTACATAAATCACACCCCGAAATTTTCCATTATTTTGTATCGTGTTACGTAAATACATACAACTACCAATCTATTTGACCGGTTCGTTGGTTCTTTGGTTAGCTGATAGACCTGGGTTAATTCCCAGCGGGTCAGCAGAAACTGTTTTTTTTTGTTCTGAGAAATCTTACCACAGCACCTAGTCTTAACCAATATTAATATTTTCTGAATGGCTTTTGAATAAACCTGAAATAATATATAACAGCCGAGTGCATCTTAACCGATGATTTCGGGTTCAAACCCAAGCAGACACCACTGAATTTTCATGTACTTAATTTGTGTTTATAATTCAACTCGTGCTCGGCGGTGAAGGAATACATCGTGAGGAAACCTGCATGTGTCTAATTTCAACGAAATTCTGCCACATGTGTATTCCACCAACCCGCATTGGTGCAGCGTGTTGGAATATGCTCTAAACCACATTAAACAACTTAAACATAAAGTTTCATTTTTATTTGACTATGCGAAATTGAAATTGTGTATTATGAATGAAATACAGAGACAGGTGTATTGGTTTTATGGTAACTTGCAAATAGCATAAGGAAAGTTTTTTTTTTTGTAGCGTAGAACATTTCATACGTACGTTAAGTATATCTATACGATCTCGTGGTGAGTATTAACAACCCACCCATTCTCTTTGAACAACTTACGCCATATTTGAAGTACATCATTCCAATATCTATATCCATAATTCCATATACCTTTAACATCGCTGTTATAAATATTCAAAATTGTTTCCCTGTGTTTTAGTTTTAATGCAAATACTTGTTAAATATTCATATTAAACAATTATTGATGCAATCCGCGGTCCCAGTATCACGTTTTTCGTGTCCGTGCATGCTACGTTAACCAAATTATAAATTAAACACAGCTCGGTTAAGCTTACAATTGCGATAATTACTTCTGTATAATTATAACGAGTCATTTTAATAAATTACTAGTACCTATGATTATAATGTTATCATTTTAATTTTTGATTTAAATTGAGAATATCAAAATGTATCGGCATTTTGATGTCGATGAGCGCTGGTGAGTACTGAACACTTCACTTTCCTGGATGGATCCAGGATGGATGTGATACTATAATATATACCCCCTGTTCCTGAACTGTATCCGCTCATATCAGATTTGCTGACTCATTGGATTCGAGGGTCAGGGAATAGAGAGTACACACAGAAAATTGTGTTTGCGTACATAAATATGTATATGATAATACTACTTGTATAATATGTTAACATATCATGCCAGATACACCCTTGAAAATAGCAATGGTCAAAATCAATCAGGAGCGCAATATTACCACCACAGATTATAAAACGAATGGCAAATGGAATCTACGAAGCATACGACGCGTCTTTTTGTTAATAGGTCAAAAGTCATTTTGATTTTATAAATTATCAACGTCTTAACAATTTTTTAAGTACCTATTAAAATAACATGAATTAACATTCGCTTTTGGTTTTGTATTTGCTTTTGGTGCTACAATTTGCTGTTCCCGGCGGTTTATTAGCACTATATTTATTTTGGTTTTTTTTATACTTAGATTTAAAAGAATTTGATGATAAACTATCTTAGAAATGAAACAGTCGTCTTGATAACGTTTTAAATAAAAAATATAAAGTTAAAAATTGTTTTGTAAGTAAACAAAAATAATTGTTAGAAAACTTATCATCCAACCGAGTTCCTTTTACGTTTTTCAGTTCTGGGTATTTCTGAATATATTGTGGGTAATCGACTGTTAGTTAAAAATGCTAAGTGTATATTTTCTACATTTTATTTTGAACTATTTAAATTGAATTTAGTATTGAGCAAAATATATTAGGGTCGTATTACTGACAATGTTATGCAAATGGGCCACGGCGACTGCTCACCATCTGGTGGGCCGTTTGTCCCTTTTTGTATTAATCGGACAGTAACATACATTGTTTGTCGTGAGAGGAATGTACCAAAAGAGGACTGCTTTTTTGAAGTCGATTAAAAACATAATTGGTCGATTTTCGTGAAAGTAAAAAAAAATATACGTTATCAATAATCATTAAGTTTAATTAAATAATGAACATTGGCTTACTTGGAGTAATAGTGTAAAAACCTTTATTAAAAGTATAACGCCTCGCCTTATTGCCTCTACTGGTGACAGGAGGGCTGGTTCAATTATTGCCCGGAAGATCGGAATTGCGATTGCAACGGGGAAATGTTGATAACATTCTTGCCGTCATTCCACGCATGTATAATTTTTACATTAAATCTTTTTAATTTTTCTTTGTATATTATATAATTAAGGACTTCATGTTAATAATTCTCATTTATTTATTTTTTATTTTTAAAATACGTGATACGAAATCTTATACACTGGATGTTACTGAGAAAGATGGATGGTGTGTACATTAGTTGATTTTATAACGATACGAGAAATAGTTCTGAAAGCATTCCAGAAAAAGTGTTTTCGTAATTATTTAATTCAAAACTCCCGACTCGTGAGCCATAGAATGTACAGTATAAAAGGTTTCTCAATAATAACTTTATGGAAGGCGAATGTATTCTTTGATTGTACAAAGTCAATACTTGGCTTTGTTAACTTGGAAAATATTTCTTTAGGACCTCGGTAAAGATATTTTTATATATAACAGAGGAATGTTTAATCAAGTAAATAGAAATGATAAAATAATATTCGTCCCCCTTTTTTAATTTAACTAAATATTATTTTGTATTATGCGTTATATTATAAAGCGTAGATATAATAATAATACCTACTATTTATCTAATTTAATAATATATATTAACATTTAAGAGCAATAGTTCAAGGAAGTGTTGCCTGTAAGAGATCAAAGTCAAAGTCAAAGTCAAAAATCTTTATTCAATATAGAAGTGTTTACACTTGCTTATTGATTGTCAAAAATCTACCACCGGTTCGGAATTTAGCACCTCGGACCTGAGAAGAACCGGCGAAAGAAACTCAGCGGGATATATATATATTTTTTTTATCCATTTACCATGTACAATGATAATTATATTTTAGTTATTTGAAGCAGCCTGGAGGCGATCATTTCATTCCCAAGGTGTGCAGTCAACTAAAAAGTCATTAGTGTTGTAATATCCTTTAGCACACAAACGCTCTTTAACAATAAAGCTGTTTTAGCGATAAAGCTGGCTCTTGTGCATATTTCTTGAATGCATGTGTTTATCGGTGCACAATAAAGAGTATTTTGATTTGATTTAAATAATTTAATTGTTTTAAGAGAACGTTTTTAGGTCAATTATAGCAAAATGCCTCAAGGTCGAATTTGATTACAATTTTTCTGTGACGTTTGATTGAAACGTTTTCATGTTAAATCCTAACTTATGTTATAATGTGAAAGTAAGTTTGTTTGTTACGGTTTTACGTCTTGTCTCATCGCCGATTATCATGAAATTCGTTATCAGGATAGACACTCAAAGACATATCTTACACCTGTTGCTTCCCTGTGAGTCACACATGGGCAAAGTCGCAGGTGGGAGGTAGAGTTTATTTTCCCTTACGGTCTGTGTTATACGCTCATTAATATTTTATGAATACCGGAAAATATTTTCAAATAGGTAAATATAGCCTGAATAATAACAACGACAAATATTAATTTTCATTTCTTTAATTTGAGATCATTTGTTTAAACCGGTTTTGACATTTGCTTTTTTTTATTAGTATTGAAAAATTAATAGTCAAAAAATCAATTCAGATAAACTATACGTACCTTATACGTGTAAGGCATGCAAAAAAAAAATGAATTCACTCACGAAGGCGCGCCCCACCACATTAAAAGATGCTTTGGTGAGGTGACACGACCAGAATAAAGTAAAAAAATATTTATTACACATAGAGGGGCGCGCCTTCGTGAGTGAAAAAATCTATAGTACCTACTTAAATGGGGTAAAGGTCGAGTGTCTGTGTTATCCTGTACTCCTTACCGATTGAAACAAATCACGCTTACATTTACGATCCCTTATTCAGGCGTTTGGTGACTTGGCTATACAAGGCTATCTGTAGCAATTAAGCAAGTTTTTTTGTTTATAAAATGTCTAAAAGGATAATTAAATATGGTTATTTATAGTCTAAATATTTTCTATTAAATTAGGTCTAGAAATTGCCGTTTCTTTTGTGTAGTTATAGAATATATTCTTTGTATTTAATTTATAGAAAAAATTGTTCATTCTAGTCGATTCCTTTGGATTAAAGTTCATTGTTTGTAATAAACAAGTGAATACCAGTATTGTTAAATTTGAATTTGGAGCTCTTCGTCAAATATACAATATATAACTTTAAATAGGAATTATTAGAAAATCATAACGATTTTAAAAGCATTTAAGAATATTAAAACATTGTGAGAATGAACGTCGAATTATGAAATTTAATTTCCATATTTTATGACAATGTTTTAAATTTTTTGTAGTATGGTTTAAAAAACTGTTAAGAGCGTAGTTTGTAAGCGTGGGAATTTATTTTAGAACACACACATAGGTACTTTTCAATAATACAGTTGCATTGTGCAGTGTATCGTACGCATCCCCGGAGATAATTAGTTGCTTGTTTTCGGTGTAACGAATAAATTAAATTTTCATTGCGCGTTCATAACGTAGGATTTATAAAAATACATTTAATTACGAGTAATGTATTAGCTATAAGGTTGTCACTCGCAAACACAATTATAAATTATTTGTTAGAATAGGGTGCGGTCAGAGTGCATTAAGATGCCAAATATTCATTATGAGTTTTATTGTTTCAATGAGTTGTGTTAGACGAAAGCTCGTCTAACTAAATAATAATAATTATTTTCTTGATATTTTAAGGTTGGTAGATATACCGAATTAAATTAAAGTAAAGACACATTAAATAATCACTTCTTAAATTTTTAAATATAAATAACGGAGTTAAATATAATTTTTTTCAATATACTATTTTTAAGTAAAATATTCGAAAAAAATATTTTAAATCAACTTCTAGTCCATTTCGGTACAAATACTATTTTTCATAATGAGCAATTCGATTTTACAAGAGGTCGCTCGACAACTGATGCGAGAATAACACTTCTTAAACATATTTACGATGCTTGACAAAAATCACAGAATGTTATTGGAGTATTCTGTGATTTGTCTAAAGCATTTGATTGTGTAGAACACGAGACGCTTCTTTATAAGCTCAAATACTACGGTATTAGAGGTAAAGCTCTTGATCTCATTGCTTCATATTTAAGTCAAAGAGTCCAGCAAGTTTTCATTAATGGCATAAAGTTTTCTGGATCTACGTTAAAAATGAGTGTTCCACAAGGATCAATTTTGGGTCCCTTTCTATTTCTAGTATATATAAATGATCTTCCTTTTTATGTTAAAGGTATTTGTGATATAATGTTGTTTGTTGACGATACTTCACTGATTTTTAAGGTAGACAGGAAAAAACTGACTCTGACGATGTGAACGGTGCATTATCACAGATACACGATTGGTTTACAGTAAATAATTTAGTTTTGAATACTCAAAAAACAAAATGTGTAGTTTTTACCCTACCAAATTTTAGAAAGCAAAATTATAATATATCTTTAAATGGTGGCCGTCTTGATGTAGCCAATACTACGGTTTTTTTTTGGGAATAGCATTGGATTCCAAACTTAAATTGAATTAGATAGAAATTAAATAGATACAAGCAAAGATGAGGAAAACAATAACCGGTTAGTAATACTTACTTACTGAGTTCATCTGGTTTCTTGAAAAGTAAAAATTAACAATTGCGTCCCACGACACTCGCGCCCCACCCTTATGCTAACTTGTCTATGTGTGCGTAGACGTTTTGCGAAATTATAAGAGTCGGCTCGAAATAAAAATTGACGTGCTCTCACCTTGGGCTCTGGGGAGGGACTGAAAATTTATTGACAGCGATGTCGAATAATAAGTCAAAACCGTCAAATTATTTTCTCCATACTAAAATGTATGGACGCCGAATGCCAAAAAGTAAGCAATATTTAAATAAAAATTACTATAATATTGTGAGATATAATAGAAATTGAACACGGTGAACTTATTGTTTACACTTTTGTGTCCCCATTTAACCAAAAATACATGTATAAACTAGCCGCTAAATAGCTTAAAAAATGTTAATAGAAAAGGTCGATTTCAGTGTTTGGAGTGATGTTGACGATTAATTTACCAGGTTATTGATACAAATTTTATAAATATCACGCGGTGAAACTTGAGATATATCTATTGAGATACTGAATGTATTTTTTTATCCATAATCAATGCTCCAGTTTTAAGATATTTCGAAAATAGTAAGCGCTATTTAGGCGTTCCGCAAGGACTGTCCTCTTAAATAACATTTGTGTGTCAAAGCGTATAAGAAAATTAACGAATTCTTAAAATAATACACCTCGGATACAGCCAAGGTACTTCAGGTCGCTCAGAGTATAAATAATTATTGTAAATATATTTTTTTGGATAAAAAAGGTGCATGTTGACAAGTTCTACTTCTTCCACCTATTTAAATAGTTTTTAACTGCTTGCAAATAATTAATTAAAATAAAATAATAATAATCTACATTATTATTATGATAAATGTAACTTATTATTTCATCACCACTTTAACACTCACAAACTTAAACGTTCACAATCCAAATTTGTAATAAAATAAACCTTGTAAAAATAGGATATAGTATGAAGTTATCTATTTCGAGCGGCTTGACACTTAAATGGCGGCTTAGCGAGCAAGTCCGTCACGTAGTTTCCTTGTCACCCTGTGACATCTCGAATTGAATTCACTAAGGAATTAAAATTAAATTCACCGTCGGTCGACCTTTTCCTAGCAAGGGTAAAACGCCTCCCTCAGAGTGTGAGTTGATGCGATGTAATCTTTAAAATCTCTCCAGTTAAGCGTAATGATTTTATTGGAAGCAAGAAAAACAGGGTTAGGCCAAGACCAGACGTTCAGGAACAATTTCGCAAACTGTTAGATTGTTAGACGGATATATTCAAACTGAAAATTTCAAATAATTTCAAATCAAATCATAACACATTTCATCCAGCTTCAAGTTCCTCAAAGTATTATGATATGGTTAATTTAAAACAGTACGTACCATATATAACAGGGATGTTATGGAGCTCCGTAAACGTAACCGAAACTGACGGGTGGCTATACATATTTAAAGATATCTAAAATTGTTTTTTAGGCAATTTGTTTTAATCGTTACCTTGTAATATACTCTGTTACAATATCTAAATAATTTAATTATCGTAAACAAACCGAAAATTATAAACTATCCGAAACAATCGGATAATCCGATATAATTTCGTATCCGTTATCATATCTGAAACCGGTAAAATATTATTCATGCGTATACGTTTCCAGATCCGAAATAACATATCCATAACAGCCCCCGTACATACTCAGACGGGCTTGCACACAGCCCTATCACCAATTAAGTTTTATGCTGAAGTTGAAGTCTATATTTTACGAAAAAAAATATTTTCATAACATTATTTTTTTTTATTTTGATTAAACAGTCCCTTAATAAAAATTAAAAGCAGTAGTTGTAGGAAGAGGTTCTCTAATTAGTAACAGAAAAAGAAATGAACACGATCTTGTGACCCCTACCATGAAATATTAACACCTTGTATTTTATGAAATACATATATAAAAATTCCATCATCGCCCGCGTTTTAGAATTCGGTCGTTAGCTACTAGTATAAAAGCTGATGTCATTCATTGCTCGTTTCATACTGAGTTTCATTAAATTCGACTCAGCGGTTTGGCCGTGAAAGAGCAACAGACAGAGTTACTTTCGCATTTATAATGATGTTAAGTGGTCACCACCGCGCATAGACTGTCGCGCTGTTAGAATAATATTAACCATCCCTTACTTCGCCAATAACCAAACTTGAGAACTAAGAAGGGACATCCCTTGTGCCTGTAGTTACACTGGCTCATTCACTCTTCAAACCGAAACACAACAATACTGAGTACTGCATTTTGGCGGTAGAATATCTGATGAGTGGATGGTACCTACCCAGACGGGCTTGCACAAATCCCTACTATCATGTATGAAATATAGAAATCTAAAACCACTTTTTTTTTTCTTAGTTTAATTTTTATTTCACAATTACTTTTATTTACAGACGGAAATCTACAACGTATTTAAATTTCTTCTATACGAATAAATGAAAAGATGTTTTTTTTATTATAATTACTTACTGACAAAACTACAAAAACAATGTATATTAAACTATCTATATATATCAGAAGGTACAGAAAAGTTTTGGAAAAGATTTCAGTATATTATATTGCGTTGTTTCGTGGTAGGGGAACATCGCAGTTCATTTGCAAAGTGAGAGTCAGGATTGCCTCCGGGTTCACTCGTTAGCGGCTTTTGTGATCATTTTACCATTCCTACCTTCTTTTCTGTTTATTTAATCACACGTACGTTGAGTTCCTTTGTTTATATGTATTATTTTAAAAACACATATATACAATACATAGTCGACGTAACAAACTCCCTGATATATATTTTATTTTTCTTTATTTTGTCCAATCTGATATATTTTTGGCAAGGAAATTTTTAATTAATGTATTCTATATTTAAAATTAGGTCAACTAACTTTATACAAGCACTGTTGAGTGGTAATTTTATGAAATGTAAAGCTTCCACCTATTCAGATTATGCCCCAAAACGCAAGAAACTATTAATATATCTCTCTGTTGATCTTTTAATTTATATATTTATACATATAATATATCTTTTATCGTTATCTTTATCCTAGAAAAGTTCTTTGTTAAATATGTTGGGATAATATACTGTGACGTAATCATGATGGGGAAACAAACAGACCGTTACTTTCACATTTTTAATATTAGTCTGAAGTGAAGACTCCTACGTCATTTCTACGTCCCGTTCCGTTTCTTGAAAAGATTAGGTACATAAATTGTAGCTAGACTCTGCTCAGCCTGGGTGGGTAAAATAACCATTACTTATTCTACCGTCAAATATCAATACTTTGTATTGCCGTTTTCTTTGAAGGGTCAGTAAGCCAATGTATAGTGATGTCAGTTTCGTGGGTTCTTCGAAGTTGCAGACCACATTTATCAACTCAATCTTGCTAAAATTGTGTCTATTATTTATATCGTATTCGAAGATAAAGTAAAAAATCAAGAAACCTGGGGATCGAATCTACTAACTTATAACGGTAATGATACGTTCTCGATCCTATTTCGATCAAAATACGACTATTCATCACATAAATAAACCTCAGCTCAATCAGCTAAAAGATAGCGGGTTCGAACCTGCCAAGTACCATTCGATTATCAGATCGCTAATAGAAAGGAAGAAAGGCTTAAGTGTTAAAATTGTACTTTTGGGAAATTAGGATTAAAGCTAAATTGGTAAGCCTCATTTTCGAATTAAATTTTAGTGTCCGTGAGTGATTTTTCCAATATATAGCCTAACTGACATTTAAGCAACGTTCTCTAATAAGATCCCAGCCTTCTTCTCGAGAGACTTTATTTTGAGATTTACCTATAGGTTTTTTTTTACTTTACTTCAAATGTTTATAACACGATGACATCTAGTTGCTACTTGTATAGACGATGCAAGTAACTAAATAAATATAGGTATAGCACAACACTTAAAAGCAAGCACATGAATACCTCTCGGTTTTCACAGTCATATTGATTTCAAGTTTATAGTTCGAAGTGAAAACTTCAAGAACTCCACCGGTTTTATGGTTTCTTGTTTGCAACCTCCTTTGTGCTTCGGGAACATTTTAACTCGAGAAATGTTGTGCGAATCTTATTTGGATGTATTTCGAACGTTCTAGAAGTTTCGAGAATTGAAATGCATCGAAAAGTTTTCTGTAAATAATTGATGTGGTTCGGTTCAAGTATGACGTTCAATTGGGGCTCGCGTATTGTCATCGTATCTATATAATATATAAAACCAGCTAGTCGTGACTTGTAAATAAAACGTAGTTAATGTTTTATTTTTTTTATGAATTAATATGATATGAGTCTCATTGGCCCAGTGGATTTCATTGGAACAGCAGGTTGTGCTTCAAATTCACGTAAGCATTTGTCATAGTTTGTGTTTGTAATCAACACCCTGTTTGGTGATGAATGAAAACATCTATAGGATATCGGCATGTGTTGAATACAATTTTGCCACAAGTGTATCAAATAACCCCGCGTTGGAGTAGTGTGGAGGAAAAAACTAAACATTAAATACAAAAAATACAAAATACAAAAGTAAACATTGGAATATTTACGAGCAATTGTATCACAGAAATAAAATAATTGTAAATTTGTTCTAGTGCACAGCATAAATAATTATTTTGTTAAATTGGATTAATTCTCTTTTGCCGTTTTATTTATTGAAGAACAAACAAATATTTTTACTGTTTGTCGGTAAGTGCATTACGTGAATTGTTTTAATTGTTTTAGTAGAATTTGTTATTCGATAAAGTTTTTTTTAAATTAAATGACGAAAGAATCATAGACCTTTTACATTTGTATGTGATGGTTCCAATATCCAATCAAACAAATACTGTGATAACATTCGACCAATCACATGACTTTAAATATTCAAAATACCGATGGGTCGTGTTAGAAGTCAGACCAGAGCTATTAAAACTTCACTTCAGCTGGCATATTATACGTATCATTGTTTCGAAACTTTTCAAACGAGAAGGAATTTTCGTTTATGTAAAACGAGCTGCAACTTGGTTATCAAACTATTCTTCGGGTACATAATATAATTTATGATTTGAAACCGGATAACGCTAGAGCATTTTTGTAAGATGAAAAAAGTTTCATTTAAATCAAATTTATAACTTTTGTGAAAATAAATTCGCTGAGAATTTAATCTGGGATTCACTTGTGATTTGTGTCTTTTCACTAATTACAGTTTTCCCTAGATTTCGATAACTTGGCACACGCCTGATATTGTCGTTTCGTTCAAAAATTGAAAACGTAATTGTTGCAAAATAACGTACCTGTAAGGCATCAATATACTTGTAAATCGTTCGGAAATTACGTATTTAAACGTTTCGTATCACAGTGAAGGCTTAAAAGAGGTGTTATCGAATTTAATTTGTAAGCAAAAAGTATTCACTAAACCATAAACAACAGTGGTTAACACGTCAAGAGCACACCAAATGATAGGGGTTCGAATGTGTTATCATTATATGTTTGTGAAAACGTTTTTGAGTGAGTGATTGAGTAAAAGGGATTTACACTATTGGTATTGGTTGGCCAACGTTGGAATCAATTTAAATATATCAATATTGTTAGACTAAATCACATATTTTCAACTTTACCCTATGGTACGGCTTTGTGCCAGTCTGGGTAGGAAACACCACAAACTCGTCACATATTCTAACGCCAAAGAGCAATAATTAGAATTATTATGTTCCGGTTTGAAGTACAGTATAACTACAGGAACACTGGAAGTGCGCATTTACGATGTAAAGAATGGTTAATATTTCTTACAGTGCCAATATGGACGGTGTTGACCACTTACCGTCACGTGGCCATTTCCATTATTTGTCATAATTGTGCAAATGAAGCAAATGTAATGAAAGACATTCTCTACAATATCCTATTCACAAAGACTTAAGTTTTTATTCGCGTGAGAACCAATGTATAACATTAATTCCGACCTATTTTAACAAAAATTCACTTTGTGAATTCTCCGATGAGAAATAACTCTTTCAGACAATTTCGCATTTAGTCTGTAAAAGATGAAATTTCTGCTTTTTGCTGTACATCTCCCCACTGGGGATGACGACAAAGGCTTTGTTCAACGCTTCTACGGTTTCCGCTCTACCGTATTATTGTTTGAAATTGCTATATTTTGATATTCGAATTCGTTCACTCTGTTCATGCTACTTTTGTAATATCTTCTGTGAGAGTAAGAAGTCACTTCGTATCTCACTCATGAAATCTTGACAACAAACCAACTATGATACGCTATTTTGATACGTGTTTCTACGAAATTTCATAATTAATAATAAATGCGTACGAGTATATCACATTCTGAAATTTCACGCTCGCGTAATGCGAGAGTTATCATTCCTTCTGAAAGAAAACCTTTACTATATTGTTTTGTAATTTTCATGCTAAACTGTGTTATTATTTATATAGGTTATAATCCATATAATAATATTAAAGAATGTTTTCATTTTTTGCTTTGTTCGCGGAATTAACGCAAAAACTAATTTGATTCATTGATCTTTAAAGTTAAAACGAATTATTATAAGTTTTGCCGTTATATAAGATAACTAGTTCCCGACCGCAGCTACGCCTTGTTGCTTGTCATAGTTAAATTATGTCCTTTTTTGTATTATTAAATTTTGCAGAATTTGACGATCGGTACAGACAAACACAATTTCGCATTTAAAATATTACTTAGGATGTTGTATTACTATCATTGCATAATTAATTTTTAGAGTACACGTTGGTTGCATATATTATAACCTCTCTTCGGTCTTTTCGTATTCCCAACGGAGTATTAGAGTAAGGGAGGGTGAGGATATTCAATTCAATAACATCATGACCATTCAAAATATTCTACCAGTGAATGATTACTATTTACATTAAAGAACAAGTTCTAATAAAGAAATGTCTTACTTAGATTAAGTTCCAGTTTCCGATCGAACGCTCCCGAAAACTGATCAAAGTCGGATTAACTAATTTGACTTCAATTTGAAAGCTCATTGGTCGGTGGAAGTCGATGATGCAATGAGCGACCAATTAGCGTTCAGCATTAAATCAGATTAGTTAATCTGCTTGTTCGTTGTATCAGAAACTCATGTTTATACCTGTTGATATTTATAATATTAATTAAAAATTTAATATCGACTCTGACGATAAAACATTTATTACATTGAATTATTCCAGACGGGAGGAAGGACTTAAACTGATGTGGTACAAATTAATTGCTCGAGCGAACAGTTTAAACTTTGCGGTTTGTTGCTAGGGCTGTCAAAACTGTTCGTTTTGTTAGAACTCAGAGTAAATATTGAATAAAATATGGAATCTAGAGATAGTCAATGTTCGTTATTCAATTTTAAGCATGTAAATTAAGTTAGTGAGATACGATTTCAGCTACGGTTATTTTCAACTACGCAGGAAATATTAGAATGCACAAGTGTGTTGTAAACACAGGTCCCCTTTTTCTTCAACCCAATGGGACAGCAACTCTAAATGACTTGAGAGAGTTCAGGCAAAAGACCGGACCGCTTTATAAGTTTTACGAGACATTGTAGTATAAATTACTGATTACAAAGCTTCGGTCTGTTAGTGAGATTAAGACAGTAGATTAGACAAACAAGGCTGTCAAATCCTCATAATATTATTATAATACAAAAGCACTGGATAATTTCCGACATACTCATATTAATATATAAATTCATCAATAGCAAATAATACTTTTGCATAAGTGACTAGTTTTCAAAGCACAAAGAACGCTTGATCTCCATCCACTGCCCTACATAGTGGAACTCATTTAAAACGGATTAGACATGTTCTTATCTAGTACCTATGATGAAAATAACGGCTTAACTTATCTTTCAGAAGCAGAATGAATCTACACGTCGAATAGAAACTATATGGATTTGGTTATTTTGGAATACAATAAATAGTTTGTAATTATTATTGAGATAAATTCTGAGAGAATTTTCTTTTACTAATAGAGGTTAGTTTGCATCTAAGTGGGTGGTACCATCATTTATTTTAGTGCTAAATATCCGTTAAAAATTGTTGTGTTACAGTTTGGTTGAGAGCCAGTGCAATCTCCGGCAGAAGAATTATAACATCTTAGGTCCTACGTTTACTAACTGATACTCGTCCAAAAAATAAATAAAAACGAAAAAATAGTCGTGTTTTTTATATAAATTAACTTTACATATTATATTTTGGTCATTAATTATGACGTAAGCTTCATCCTTAAGTTTTTGCCTATTATTGTCATGTTATTTGCACATCCTTATGCTTAACTAGTTGTCGCCCGCGGCTTCGCTCGCGTTTTAGGGGTTGGTTGTCATATGTTAGGCAAAAAGAGTAGCCTATGTCCTTCCTTGTAGTTCAAGTTTGCTTCATACCAAATTTCGTCAAATTCGGTTCATTGGTTTGGCAGTGAAAGAGCGACAGACAGACAGACAGACAGAGTTACTTTCACATTTATAATATTAATATATATAGAAAGGATTGAGCGTTCATAAGAATAAAGCGAAAAAACTGTTTTTTTTTTTATTTATTTATATAAAGCAAGCACCCTCTAAGGAACATTTATGTATATGCAAATCAGTTATTGTGCTTACGTATGAATATCTCAGTCAACAGCTGGGCATGGCAACCCTACCCATAGTTTGTATCTTTGTAATTAATAATATTAAATGATTCTGTAGTTTAACCGATTGAACAATTTGTGATATGCTATGTAGCTATTTCTAAGAAGAAATTGCTACACAAGATATCCAATGTTTCTCTATGTAACTTAAGAATAGATTTTAGGGCAAGATTTTTCCTAAAATTGTGCAATCCTTATTTGAAATCTAGCTAATAATAATGAATTTTATATTCACAATCTGAGATTGATATTTTGATCTACGTCAAAGCTATTGAAGTGTCTATCGTTGCTGAACTACGAATATATGAGTCCATTTATGTCATGTCATGTTATGTCTTGGTGGTTTTTTAGTGGGTATTCCGGTGCCTTCAGCGCCGGCAAGCCCTATATAACAAAAAAATAAATCTTTGATGTCATGTGATCCCAGTAACAGTGAAAATATCACATGATTTTTTTTTTAATCACGAAATAATTTCTCTCGAAGCAAGCCGACAAACAATATTGTTTGAGGTTTTATTTCTATTTGTTCCCTCCATAATCCAAAAAACAGATACAAATTATTTTTAATGTGTCATGTCTAATTAGCAAAATATAAGTAAGTATTAATAATGATTTGATTGAACGTCATTTTTTTGCTGTAGATAATTCAATTATTGTATCAAGTAGGCCATTTAATCATGTCGTTTTATTGTTTTTATTTTAAAAGTGAGTTCGATCGATCTAAATATTGAATTAAATAATTGGTTTGGACGACGTAGAGGTACAACAATTCAAATATACTAAAATCGTAAACATGAATTGTATTGTCGACATGAGTCGTTTTTCCCGTAAAGCATTTACGTGAAATGGTCCATATTAAAGATTATAACGGTTTCTGTTTAACCGTCATGTACAACAATTCAATGAAAATAATCGTATGCCAATAGTTGTAGTAGAGTAGGCGATACCGAGTGCTTTTTTAACACAAACTCTACAGTTTGTTTGAAATAAAAAACGAATTCTAATTTATTTACTAAACTCACACGTATAATTGTTAAAAAATATTTTACTTCCATGTAAATAATAATGATTAAGTTTATTTTGTTGTTTTTTTTTCCGGTCATGCACTAAAACCAGCAAAATATTTTTATCATATCAGATCTACCATACTGACAAATTTTGTGTTCAAAAAACACTCGATCTCGCTTACTCACGGACTTTTTACTTTGTGTGGCGGATTTGCAACGGATTCGGATAATTATTTGGGATTAGGTTAATAATGTTAAGGTCCATTATTTGTTCTGGATAAATGACATTAACCAGATACTAAAACTTCATGACGTTGCTTCTTTACAATTTACAATGCCAAAACTTCTCGTAACATAGAATGGTTGCAGCAGATATTTGACTCCATGCTCGTTTACCAATTTTACCAATTTATGAAAAAAGCTGCTGAAGAATGAAATCAAAAAGACGAGTTTACTATTTATGGACAATTAATAGCTTATAAAATTCGAAACCTAAATTCATTTAATCGGCTAATAGCTCATAAATAATATACTCTTTGATCTAGAAATGGAACAGATGAACGCTGGAGTCACAATGCGAAATGTTACTGAGATGCGGAATGTTACTGAGATGCGGAATGTTACTGAGACATCGGATACTAATGTAACTACAACCGCAGTAGCCGCAACACAGAATGTTACTGAGTTGCGGAATGTGACTGAGATACCAGATACCGATGTGACTGAGATACCGAATACCGAGATGCTAAATTATTCTGAGACTGGGTCGCAAGTAATAGAAATAAGTTCAATTTCTGAATTTATTCTATTAAAAAAAAAATAGTTGTGCTAAATGCTGTTGTCTGTTATTATCTATTGAAATAAAACTTACTTACCTTCACACAATCCTTCAGTACTTTTATTATGGCTTTTAATACATCTGGTAGCATCGCTGATATGAATTGTTTGGACACTTTGAATAAAAACGAAAGAGACATGAAACTGTCACCAGTTGCCAAAAACCTAAGAGTTATTGCTAACTTTATTTCACTAGGTATTGCTTCACGTAACTGGGTTGACTGCTTTGTAATTATTGGTTTAACCATTTCCAAAAGCTGATTGAAATTTCTTTCCAACATACGTCTAAAATTATTAAAAAGAATACCTTTATCGTCTCTGAGTTCACATAGCACATTACTTCGATTATTATAATAGCCTCGTATCCAAAACCTTCGCTTTTTTCTGTTTTTTCTGAATTTTCTTATGACTAAGTAAGCCTTACTCCTCCAAGTAAAATGTTATCGGCGCTCATGTTTTCAATACTGCCAGAAACAAAATGACCAAGTTGACATCGCGTTCAATGTTGCATTCAATTAAGTAATCGTCAAGGGAAAGTTGAATATAAAAATGATGACGAAAGTTGAAGATGAAAACGCACAGTGTGGACATAGCTAGATGTGTTCTTGATATAATTAAATACACCCGTTTTTTATGTGATACGTCAATTAGTGCGCCTTAGGGGTAGGACCGATTTTCTATGCCATGACGGCTAACGGCATGACGCTTTCGTGTGAGTAATGTATTGTCACGATAGACAGTACGAGAGACCTCCCGTTCTGTCAAAAAACAAAACAAAACAAAACTACTTTTTTTTTTAAAAGACATAAATTTCGATCTCAGTATCACTTTTACTGGGCATCTCGTGACGGCCAAATTTTGTCTCTTTGTAATTTGACAAGGGAACTACTAGTTTCTTGTCAGTTCTGCGCGGTAGAATCTAGATTTCAAATCGATAGTAGCTTAACATTTTTAATGCTGTATGTAATGACGACTGTACAGACTACAGACGTCCATGATATAAAAAAAGGATCAGCTAGGTGTGTGAAAATATAAATAGAAAGAATTATAAAATAGAGATATTAAATCATCAACTAATTACCCTCTTGAATAGGACTTGAATTAATCGATCACACATACATTTGAGTAATCAAATACCATTAAAGGTTTCTTAGTAAACATGACGGCAGTTTTAGAGAGTAGTTACATGATCGATAAGTTGCCAGGTTTCTTTTTTAAATTTAGGCAACTGAATTTTTTTAACTACGACGCATTCATAATAAATACTGAATACAAAATTTCGCTATTCGTCCTCTGATAATTGAATTATAATCTGAATAGTATTATATGGATATAAAGGAATTCAGGACAGTCACCAGATCAAAAGATCTCTGGTTTAAACCCTGGATCAGGTCAGTGTGAAGTTTATTGGGTTAAGTTCTGTTGAGAACTTATCAGCAGTCACATCAACGTTTTAGAAATCACATAAACCCGTAACATACCACTATGAGAATGCGAAAAGTGAGAGTATACCTACTTGTGTTGTGCACATACTTTTGCACTATTATACCTCCTGCACTAAATGCCTTGCCTCACTCGAGAATGGCTTGCATAGAGTACCTATTCCTCAGAAAACGATCATTCATTTAAATATAAAATGTGCTATGCATTACTAAACATTGGCAGATTAATAATAAACAATGAACGAATTAAATGTACTTGGCACTGTACCTATTAACAATACAATGCTCCAAGTTTTCTGATCAGAAAGGAGTCATGAGTGTTTGTGGAACTAAAGCGACTTGTAGGTACTTGTTACTTATGCTAGAAACACGAATCTTACGTGATTAATATTACATAAATGGATAATTATTGTTATTCTTCCAGTTTTACACAAGCGAAAGTTAAATGACTCGTATTTATACACTTATCCTCCAAAGTTATGAGAATATTTATGTTCAACAAGAAAATATTTAAGATACCTATAAATATTTCATAATTGAATTAATTAATTTCTGAGCTATAAAGTAAGGCTCCTATGATTTAAGCCAACAGAACAACCCCCGCTACTCGCCGCCTACGTCAAAGTAATAACGACATAATTAGATTCCATAAAATCTTATGTTTACGAGGGCCCTCGAGGAATTATGCGGGGGATCAAAGATTGAGTCAAGTGACACAAATGTTATCGATTCATACTTCTTGTTGATACTAAAAGTGTAGCAATAAAAATATTCATAGATTATTAAATAACTTTTACTTACAAATCCATGATATATATAAAACGCGTTTTAGTAGTTTTTTTTTTTTGGGAAAAATGAACCAGCTCTGTTACGATATGACAATAAAACGGGTTAAATCATTTAGAGACTTTATGAATGTCTTCAATAGGACTCAACATTTGAAAAAGATAAGACTGGCTCCATTTAAAGAGAAAAACTCATCAGTTTCGCGCATAATTGCCACATCATTTTCGGGTACCTATTGCCGACGTTCAGACCCTTCCCAAAAACACTTCGAATGCAATTAACAAAGTCATCTTAACTAAATTTATAAAGGAAATGTTTTATATTTACATCGAATAGATAGATAATGATTCGACGTAAAATTATTTATAGACATTTAACTATTATTCTCTATTACTTTTAATGTTATTCTTTTTTTTTAAGAATTTCGTATTTTAAATGGAAAATAATAATTATGTGAAATAGTAAGGAGGTAAAACCTTCTAGATTACAGAAAACAATTATTATTATCAATATGACGTATGATTTAGAGGTCACTGCACCTGTCTGCTATCAGATAGGTTTTACCTTGCATATGACAAATATTTGTATAATTGATATGGATGTTTGCGTATGCTGTATGTGTTTCCGGACCCCCGTCGAGATATCATTGAAGTCGACTTAAGACATTTCTTAAGAAAAATATTTTGTAAACCACCAACTCATAGATATTGTACCGTCAAACAACAATACAGAAGACGTACAGCACAAGGGACATATTTTTCTATGAAATGGGTAGGCGGACATGCAAATGAACCATCTGATGGTCAGTGGTCATCACCGCCCATTGACATTGTCACCGTAACAAATCATTGCTTACATATCCTATACACCATCAATCTTGGTAAACTAAGTTATTATGTAATTATATCATATATTAAATAGTTCCAGTTTGAATGTGAGTGAGCCAGAATCGGCACTTGTAGTTACACTGGCTTATTGAAACGCAATCAAACAAATAAATGTTGTTCAGCCGTAAATATATGAGTTGGTGGGCTTGTACAAAGCCTTACCGCCAAGAAAACATAACATCTTAGTTGCCAAGATTGATGGTGCATTGGCGATTAATAGAATGGTTAACTTTTCTTACAGCACCTAGGTCTATAGGCGGTGGTGACCACTTATCATCATGTAACCCGTTTGATCGTAAGCCTATATATATTAATATAATTATATATCTATACATATAATAAAATTGGAGTGTATGTTTGTAATATTAAAATAATCGCGTTTTACTAAATGCATATGTATGTATACACGGTACATATACCTAAATAACATTTTTTACAATTTTTGTCTGTCTGTTTGTTCCGGCTAATCTCAGGAACGGCAGGGCCGATTTTGTTTGGCAGATAGGTGATGTAATAAGGAGTAACTTAGGCTACTTTTATTTTATAATTATATGTAAAATAATAATAAAGTCACGCTTTTTTATTAAAGTCAAACGCGCACGAAGTCGCAGGCACCGCTAGTATATATATAAGTGACCAATCAGTGTAATCAGCCTATTTGTATTTGAAATCGCGATCTTAATCAGACTTCTTCTTACGAAGTAGGCTATCACAACTTTATATAAACTGTAAAGGAATCTTAAATAAATAAAATAAAATAATTCTTACATAATTTTTGTAATTTATAAAGTCATAATAAATTTTACAATATAACTATTTCTTAATTTTACTCATTAGTACAAATAGTTTAATTTTTACATACATTATACATTGTTCATTAAAGATTAATGTAGTCGTGGAATAATTAAAAATACGATGTACATTTTACACGACCGATTTTCCGTCATTCTCATACTGAACAAACGTTCAAAAACGTTTTTGACATTTATAATTGCATAAATCTACATTATATCAGAGATCATTTGCTTTATATTATAATTGTATTGGGGACAATTTATAACAATTTAAATAATAAATTCGGTCTGTGTTCATGCTTTATTTGGAAATGGAATAATAGACATGACATTGTTCTCATGAAAAAGGTATAAATATATTTTTTCTATTTCTTAGAGCCAAGGTATTGCGACATTCAGCCGTAAAATATAATTAGCTTCATTCAAAGCATCAAAGCTTCAGTGGGTTAAAATATTAAAAATAATAATAATTAAATGTCAAAGCAATTCAAAATAATTATTCAAGATTAAAATCAACTAAGAATATTAAAAAATATTATCATTTTATATTATGTTATTAAAAATACACTTCAGATAAAAATGTATATTAATTCTGATAATTTAAAATATTATATGTAAAATAGGAGTTCTAATAAATATAATTACATACTTATTAATACATAATTCTTGTTAAATAATATTAATTCTACCTTAAACCGAAAATCAAGTTTTAAAATAAATATTAGCAAATACAAAGCTAAATTATTCATAACTTAATAAATGCTACCCAAATAGGTCATATATAATTATATATAAGACAATAATATAAGTTAACGTTTGAACTTGTGATCCTCGCATTTGGTGATTTTTTTACTATGGCGACATCTAAATTCTTTTAAATATTTCAATATTATTATGTAAATAGTAATTAGATAAAATAAAATCAAATTAAAAAACAAAGCTTTTTCCAGAAAGTCATCAATGTATCATTTAAATTTTAAATAAAAAAATAACATATATTGGGGTCCGTCAAAAAGGCATTATGGCAACACTCGTCACTACGATTCGGGACAAATTTAGCTGAGATTTGATTGTGTACCGCGGTAAGTAGTACTTGGATAGCAAATAATATTAAAATTGAAAATAAATCCGCGTCCACACTTACTCAATTTCACCCTTAAATTTCTCATCTCAGACTCATATTTGAAGTAATACGAGAAATTGATGATCATGATAAATAATTATTATTGTAAGGTAAATCTTTAACATAAAATTATCCATTCAATATCTTCTCATTTCGTCTTTTTAGTTACTGAAAAGGAGTGAAATTGTGGTTCATACACAACGAAATGTTATTCAACTTTAGGTTTCGTATCAGAAGTCAGTTTGATAAATATTCATATAGAACTGTTCAAAATCGGTCGCAATGTTGCCATTTTAAAATAAACCATTTAATCCAGTTCAATCACCGTTTATGTTTAAATATTAGCTACTTACGTTAATCAAACATAAATATTAGATGCCTCTCAAAAAGCAATTGTTTTGGAATCACTATACTGATATAAATTTTCATAGCTCACATTAAATTTCAAAATTACAACCCATATGATACATCCTTTTAATACAATAATCCTATATATCCGTTCTTAAAATTAAACTATTGATTACATAGTTACAAGTCTTATTATAATAATAAACATCTTTTAAAAGTTAAAACAAGAACACCTATCTACACATACATATTTCATTTCATCAGAAAACCCTATACGTTTGTTTACCCTCTCCGTGAGTAAAATTGTTAATGTTCTATTCATCGTCAGTATTACTAATTGTATGTACTTAAACAAATTCTAACAAACTCGACTCTTGCAAATAATGCATTTCTTGTTAATTTACTCTAAGAGTATTTTTTGCAAAAGTTGTTCATGATTAAAAAAATATTAACTACTTGAATTTAGTTCAATTTTCATTTTGATACAAATAGGTTTTATGTCTTTGCAATTTTTTTTTCTTTGAAATTAATGTAATGTCACAACTAACATAAAGAAATAAGGTCTTATATCTAAGATTATATTTCAAATCTTTAATCTAATATCATCCTTCATTTTACATTTTTAATTCCTCACAAAGCACGGAAGAGCATTTTGGCATAGGGAGTTCATTCATACTCAATTGGTTCACACCAATCCAAATACAATTTATATTTAATATTAATATTACACAATTGGTTTTAATAACAAACTCAGGTGCTTAAGTTACAGACCATATAAAGGCTTACGAATGACGTTTCTAAACAAATTTTAATTGTATTATGTACATTATTTACCTAATTTTAACACTTACTGATAAAAGAATTTATATGTCCGATTAAATAACAAATATGACAGTAACAAAGCACCAGTATATTAAAACCAATACCTTAATTGTTACATGAAGAACTCCCTGTTTTCATGTGGTGGTCAAGTGTGTCGTAATTGTGATGTTGTCGAGTTACCAGTTGGACTTTGACAGTTTGGTACGTCAATGATCGTTATCTCTATCACTCGCAATCCTCTGAGTATAGGATCTGTTATGTGTATACCTCTGGGATTGTAGACTCTTTCATTCTGTGTTGCTATGAATTTTGAAATTTTTCTTAAGTGCTGAAATAAGATGTACATACGTTTTGGTAAAACTTTTATATTTGTTAACAAAAAATATATATATTTATAGATTTTTTTAATAAATCTTGTTAAAGAATAATAAACTCCTGATAAAATAAATTTAAGCTGTTGAGATAATATGCCATAATAGTAATTATGAGTGCAGAAAATACTCAGATATGTTCACTCTCAAAAACCTGCCAACCCTTTGTTGGTTGATTAACAGGTCTTATTATATTATTTTATAAATAAATTATTAATTCTACAAAAAATTTACCTTTTCATAATGTGTCTCTGTACATATGTATATAAAATAAGCCGTGAGACAAGCAAGACAACCTTCACAATAGGTACTGCAATCAGCTGTTTCTGCCATTTCAAAATGCTCATTCAATCTCTCCATTGTGAATTCAAATGTTTGTCGGTCTATCTGCAAATGAAAATTAAACTAAATTTTTATATACATATTCTCATAAGGCATAAGAAACATACATAATAATTATAGCTGGATTTTATGATAATTTATTAGTAGAGTTATGGACTCGGTGAATTGACTAGGCAGTGTTTTTATCCCTTAATTATGAAGTTTTTATACAATACAATAAATATAACAAACTTTGAATAATTTTATTTCAAAATACTATAATATATAGAAAATAATTGGTGTATCATAAGAGTTGCCAAATATTAACAGCTTAAATAAAATAGATTTTCCTGTCTATTTATTAGCTTTATAAAATATTGTTACAGATTAAAATATGATTCTTAGAAATTTGAGTATTTTTTCATAGTATTAATCTTAATAGCAATTTATAGGTTAATGAAGGAATAATATAATTTCTGTTGGATTGAAAACTAAGTTCGATAAGAAAACTGATATCAAGGACAGTCATAAGGCGTGTTGACATTAGATAAACAATAAACTTTCACTTACTCTGTCTTCCAACTCAGGAGGGAATCTCGTCTGAAATTTAACCGCCGTGCCCTCCGAATAGTCTCTCTGTATGAAGATCTTAATACCTTGTTGAGTTGGTGTCTGTTGGCTCCCGGGCGTGTTAGGTCCGGACGGGATACGATTGTTCGCCATTATAAAGTATTTTTTTCACAATTACAACAGAAACACGAAATTAACACAATCACTGATAACACTACGAACACATTATTGAAGTGTTTTTTATATGAAAAAGTAAACAAAAACGTGTGATTTAGTTAAATTAAGATCAAGAACGATTGGTTCGCAATTCGATAAAAATTGACGGTGACGTATTTAGCGTCTGATTGACAGTGACAGCGACAAATAGTCTATGAAAGGACGCCATTGATCATAGAGCTTGCGTTCAAAAATTAAATAATTTGTACCATTTTGTTAGAATATGATGATTAAGTAAGCTCAATGAATATCAGTTTTGTGTCTTGAAAAATCAAAGATTATATTTTATTTAAAAAATTATAGTATTCATATTTCATTAATAATTTCGATCAACAATATTTGAATAAAGTTAATAATGGTTTGTGTTCTCGCCATTTATTATGACATTGGCAAAGTATCAACCTATATTATTCATATCACAACAATAATATTAATTAGTCATTTATATAACAAAATTGAATGCGAACGTAGGTCTGTTGGTAGGTACGTCTGTTAGTTATTTCATCAGGTGCAAATCTAGGCAAGCACTGCTAAAATTCATGTGTCTAATATGTGTTATTAATGAATTATTATGCATCTCGTGCTCGGCGGTGAAGAAGGAAATTGATATAAGCAGAATGAAAATCTACTAATCGACGTGTATCGGAGCAGCGTGGTGGAATGTTCTAACTATGTAGTATAAATGTAAAAGTATGTTTGTTTGTTCATTGAGCTTTTAAGTTTTTTTCTATTAAACCAATCATCATGAAATTTTACATACAGATTATCAGGAGTTCCGAAAAGGACAAAGAATACTCAATATCGGCTAATCTCCCCCCCCACCCAGCAAACGAGGACGGAAATAATTTTAACATATTGTTACTTCCTTCCTAAAAATGTAAAAATTAAATTAAAAAATCGTACAAATATCAACGTCTCAAACGAAGCGGCTTAATTGATTTACGTTCGTCAAACTATCGTTCCGCTTAATATTCAACTGTCGATCAAAGCGAAATCGGCCTGAATAGTTTGTTGTCTGATCGCTAATCAATATCTAATTCTGAATACCATTTAATCATTAAATTATTTGATTTTTATAACAATGGATAATTATTTTGTGTTGGTATATTAATAAAGCAGTTATTCCGTAGGGTACTATTTGTTATAAGAAGTAAGAGTGTAAAATTTGGTAACATTTGTCAGATCTACTCACTTAGACTATTGAAATCTCATATATCATCAAAAAATATTCTCATTAAAGTCAATTTCAATTAACTTTAACCAGCAGGGATTAATTGCCATTAATCTGATTTGCCATTAAGACTTCTGGAGGTCGCCTGCTTTGGGAATGACTGATTTATGCGGTCAGTTTATCTTGTTGTTAATATCTATTATAAATCAAATCTAATCATATTTTTTTATTCAAGTAGGCCAATAAAATTAAAACTTTTGAATCTTTGAAATTTAAAGCTACCACCGGTTCGGAAAGTATATTCTATGTCTTTAAAGACAATACGTCTTTACTTTAAATGTAGGTAACATATTAGTTGTTAATTTTATGTGTTTAGAGATAAGTTGATTGTGTAACTATTTCAATAAATAAATAGAACTATATAACGGCTTAAAGGTTGTACTTAAAGTAGCAGCAGCCTACATATGTATGTACTCTGCAACTACTGGGCAAATCCTCTCCCTTTTGAGACGGAGGCGTGGAGCTTATTCCAGCTGCTCAAATGCGGGTTGGATACACATGTATCACTATTTCATTAAATATAGAAATAAGCAGATTTCCTCATGATGTTTTCCTTTAAAGGCGAGCACAAGACGAGTTACTGTTTACGTGCTTGCCTGGGCTTGAACCCACAACCATTGGCTAAGATGCATGCGTTGCAACCACTGGGCCATTTTGTTTGTTGATAATTTTGCAATTAGAATAAGTTATATATGTCGCAGTCAATTGGTTAAATTAGCCATTTAATTAACAGACA
Organism: Vanessa tameamea; assembly: GCF_037043105.1. Classification (NCBI taxonomy): domain Eukaryota; kingdom Metazoa; phylum Arthropoda; class Insecta; order Lepidoptera; family Nymphalidae; genus Vanessa; species Vanessa tameamea. The sequence continues at coordinate 3,636,784 of NC_087332.1, read as the reverse complement.
CTTTACCATAGGGCGCCGTTCACCCAGCGGCCTGAATGACACTCAGCCAACCGCCGCCGAGCAGCGCCGTTTAGTAAAGTAGGCGTTTAATTGGATGACTAATAAAGCTAGTTGCCTGCGACATAATATATATTATATATTTTACGATGAATGATTAAAACTTAAAACTATGGAATAATTAAAAAAAAATATTAATGCCTTTTTTTTTTTCATACGAATACTTTGTTGTTTCTGTACCGTCTGTTTTAGTAGTAGTGAGTATTGTAATAGAATAAAAAAGAACATATATTATTTAGGTATTTAGTTATTTCGCACGTTTCATTGCAAAACTTTATATCGATGTCGTGAATATGTATTTTTGGTGCCGTTAGCGGCGTTTTTCATGTTTAAATAAAATTAAACAGGTATATTGCTTTTTATATATTTGGTGTTTATATATTTATTAATCCAAAAATATATATTGTAAATACTACGTTAAAAATTAAATAAATTGAAATTAAAAAATCTAAATGAAAACATAATTAAAAAAGAATATATAATATAAATATGAAATATATATTAAAAATAGATATTTTTAAATCTAGCAACACATCGTTAAAAATATTTTATATTTTACTTTAAATAAAATTTGGCAGAATTAGATAATATTAAGATCGAATCAGGTGAAACTAGTTTTGAGAATATTCTGAACAGTTCAGATAGTGTCTGCTTGATATATATGTTTTTGGTTATGAATGATAAATTGATAATTAATCGTTATTTATAATGATTATCGTGAAATAAAGTAACAAGTGCAACGTTATTTCACTAGAAGGCGCTACGTGTACAGTTTTAAATACTTTTAAACATTGAACTAGTTTAATAACTGACTTTAAAAATAACGAAATATAAAACCTTTATACACTCAGCTAAACATACATCGAAGCTTTTCATGAAAAGCAAAAGAAAATCTTCTTTGACTCTGACCAAAAAAAAAACATAAATATGCTTTTCTTAAATTAGTTATTACATTTAGCATTTGTTGTATATCAAAGTGTTCACACAATGAGCACTGGTTGAACTCGAACCCGCTACCAACCATACCGTTACTAGGCTATTACCGCTACATTTGCCCATTATATAAAAGAAAGTGACGCCGTCCATTGCGTTCGCATTCCTTACGTAATAGAGGACACATTTCTTATTAATTAATCATTCCACACATAACTTCGAGTGAAAGATATCACTTCAAAACGGATGCTAAGTGTCGTGACGCGGATAACAATTAGTTGACTGTTGAGGGTTACTCCTGAATGATAAAATTTAAACAGCTGATTGTAGGTTTGGATGACTACTACGAAATACGACCTCGTTTCATTAGTCCAGGACTATTTGTAATAAGGCCAGGCATACATCCTGGCCGTATTTTTGTATGTCTCGATGATTTAGTGGGTATTATTCTGCAGATTTCGAGTTCCTGAATTGTATTCTTGAATTAGGAAGAAGTATACTTTCTCACCTTATTCTGGTTGCGTCGAATTGCCGATCCTTCAGACAATAGGGAATAGGGACAGCAACTGTGTTTGCATGCACATTTGTGGAATGGAACTATAATGTCTCCCACCGCAAATGTCTAATCTTTGTGATCGAGTGCCGTGTCAAAATTCGGTTACGAGGACATTATTTCTATGTTTGTGTGAATTTTATCATCATAATTATAATAAAGTACATATGTTTCATTTGGAATATTTTTATCATACGACCATTACCTTATGAATTGATGAGAAAGCCCTATAAATTGTTATTACCTTTCAATTAAAATGAGTCCGTATCCATCCAGTGAGACTTCCCGTGCTATGCGTTTTATTGACTATATCCAACATTTCTTATCTATAAACCCTAAATAGTTTGCAAGCTTAGCATATTGGTGAACGCATTGTTTTAACGAAAAATTATTTGAAATTAGCATATTGGTATTCGTTTCATTTGTGTGCTACAGATGTAAAGTAATGTATTCCGACTATATACGGTTATATTTTCGTCAAAACAAATGTAAATGTGTTTTATTCATTCAAAATGATAGACAGTGGCTGTTTATTTACTCTATAACATATTTTTTGACACTGACGTTATAGGTTATTATAAATTACAACTAATTTATAATATTCGAGCAGGTAAATATAAGCTTATTATAAGTACGAGTAGTTAGTGTAAGCAATTCGTAACAATTGATAATGTAGGTAACAGTTGACAATTAACGAAGTTATCGTGAACGCGTTTGGACGCATCAATTCCTATAATGAGGCATTAAAATGGTAACAAAAACAAACACAGTCTCTAAGCTTTGTAAGCCATTACTAGGTTTAATGTCAAAATTTACATTACGTTCAAGAACGCATATGTATCTATTGTTTTCATGATTTTTTTTTTTGTGTATACAAACTTGGCAAAGGATCTTCCATTTTTTTTTTATATTTAAAGTGTGTACTTGGCTTATGTAGAAAACTGTGTTAAATTGCAATAATTAATGAACTAGTAATAATGATACATAAACGCGCATTGAAATCTATAAAGTTATGGTCAGTTTATATAGACTATGTAGGGAGAAGTCGTTTAATAATATTATTACTTTTTTATGATATAGGCGGACGAGCAAATGGGCCACCTGATGGTAAGTGGTCACCCATACTGTATGAATTAATATTAACTAATGGGAACTAAGATGTTTTGTCTGTTGTGTCTGTAGTTACACTGGCTCACTCATCCTTCAAATTGGAGCACAGCAATACTGGCTGGACTGTTTGGCGATAGAATATCTGATGAGTGAGTGGTACCAACCCATACGGGCTTACACAAAACTATACTACCCCTGTACTATGAATCATCAACGTCATTGAAACATAATCAACAAATTAGTTTGTCATCGTATTTAGTACTTGTATATAGTATTCACAAAATAATTGAAATATTTTAAGCAATGTCTAATTTCTTCGGTAACAACGAAGTAACGTAATACCGAATAGAGATCATATTCACGAAGAATATGTCGATTTTATTAACAACTAGTGGTCGGCAGATGTAAGATATAAAAAAGCGTGCAAAGACTATGTCCTTCCTTGGCGTTCAAGCTTGCTGCATATTTCATTGAACTCTTCATCAAATTTGGTTAAGTGCTTGGGCCTTGCAAGTGTAACAGACAGACAAACAGACAGACAGAGATACTTTCGCATTATTAATATAAGTAGAGATTACAGATACATCTGACTTATGCTTGGGCTTCATAATTTTAATACTATAAAACGATCTTACAAAATGAACATCAAATTATGCTTTAATAGAATAAAGTCGAATTTGACTGGCTATCGACACGCAACAAAAATTGAGATACAGGCTTAACATTTAGACCTATTTGTAATTAAGAAAGTGTTTTGGTACATTTTTATTTTAAGAGGGGTGCTGCATTTCTCTCAATCAACTGCTGTTTGATCAGTACAAAGCGACAAATTTAGCTGAAAGTCTAAAATGTTTACAGCAAGAGATAAAAGTTAAACTGAAATTACAGTAATATAATTTTTGTTTTAAATACGAGGAAATATGCCGCCATTTTGTACCATTAATGTATTAGAAAAAGATTATTTTGACTAGTGCTTGGGATCTCTTTTACTGCAGATTAGTGGTCGTTTTGTGTTTATAGTTTTTATAAGATATAAAAATTTATTTGACATGCATGTATAATTCGAAAAGAAATCACAGTCACTATTTTAAATTACGGTGTAGTATTGTCAAATTTTACTTGTGCATGGTACTGTAAGGAAAAATAACGCAATTGAAAGAAAAAACAATACATTTAACAAATTATAAATTCTAGACAAATACATCGTTTAACACAATCTTGACGATTCATATTTAAAACGTAAACGTTCCTGTATGCGGGACCTCATTCGTTTGAATGGTGAACAAGGAACACTATTTTACTTTCCCCTGGGAACACTTTCACTTGCCAGGATATCAAGCAACCCAAATGCTGACAAACACCATGACAAAAACACAATACGTTATTATATACACTCGCAGTTTTACCAGTGATAAATCTCTGAATATAATTTGGCCTACATTTTTAGTATTGGCTTTTATGTATATTTAATGGCACTAAAAGGAAAGAAAAGAGAAAAAAAAACAATTTAATATATATTAATATGAAAGATTTTAAATGCCAAGAGATATCAAACGATAACTATGTTAGGAAAAAGACAGCTTATAATAATATAGGATATTGAAATCTCATGAAAAATCTTTTAAATGAATCGAATTTTTAATGAATATTGCTGAAATCCTTATTTTGAAACAAATAATTAAACATATTTGTGAATAAAATAACTACTGTACTCAAAATTAATTTTCACACCATATTGCCTATCTAATTAGAAGACGCCTACAGAGTAACAGTTTTCCAATACAAAGTCGCCTCCCAATTAAAATGTACCGTGGCTATAGTATCGCATATGTATCGCCAATGTTAGCACCAAAGCGCATTCGGACACCACATCACGTATTAATGCTCGTATATAAACCCAGCCCTGGACTACCCTAACATACATTGTGACCGTTTAACGGACGGCAGTCAGACGCACCTGCCGTCAACAAATAAACAGTGATAAATTAAATAGTGCGAAATGTTTAAATTATTAGTGATATTGTCGATAGCGGCGTTCGCTAGTGGACAGTACTCGGCATCGAAGCTCGTTAAGAACATTTACAACGAATGTTTGAGTCAATATTCGGTGGAGTGTGTGAAACCGAGGACCCTAGAATGGATTTCCCATGTAGCTAACGATGAAGAGATCAAAATTACGGATAATCTGTCGATCGTCAAGAATGCGGAAATCGAAGATGAAGCCGTCGATCCTAGGATGGCTAAGGACCCCGCTTATGCGATCGTCGATAAAGTGGATCGTTTCCTTCAGACTCATGCAGTGAGAGTGAAAGTTCCCGAAGAAATCGCCAGCAGTGCTGCTTCAGAATATGTACCAAGGTCGCTCATCACCGACCTACCTTCTGAACTGGACATGTCCTTGGACGGAGAAGAAGAAGTTGAGACTTTCGAAGGCAGGAAGAAGAAGATCAAGCTCCCCAAACCTTTGAGGATCAAGAGCAGTACGTTTATAGCAATAATAATATTTAATCTTAAAATAAACGAAAGATGCTCATTATTTGTTTGTTTTCAGAACATGGTTTCATCAAGAAAGTGCTGCTTCCTTTCCTCCTCGGCCTGAAGTTCAAGGCTTCAGTTTTGGTACCGCTGGCGCTTGCTATGATTGCCCTTAAGACATGGAAGGCTTTGACTCTTGGTCTCATCTCGCTGGTTTTGTCTGGTAAGAATCTAGTTGATTAAGAAACGTTAATTTTAAATGAATGCTTAGAATATAGTTAGTAATTTGTTTTAATATGTTGCAGGTGCTATGGTTATCTTCAAATTCACCAAACCCAAGGTTGTGAACTACGAAGTGATCCACTACCCACAACACCACGTAGAGCACCATGTGGACCATCACGCTCCCGCCTGGGATGCGCACGGTCCCTACCAAGCGCGATCATACGAAGACGCACACGAAATCGCCTATTCTGGACAAATATAATCGATATTATGTTAAATAAGACGGACCTCTGACTAATTTATTTATTTAAATTATTTATTGCTAATGTAAATAAATCTTATATTTAAGTTTCAATTTTAATCAGCGTTCATTATTTTGATACCTATATCTTTCTTTTAATTAGTATGCTAAGATTGTAACAAGGACAAAAATCTTGGAAACCGTTTACGTAACGGAGAAAAGTTTGAAAGTTAGTAGTAAATAAATTAGAAAATTATGAGGAATACACTTGAGATACTCCTTGAGAATATATTAAATTAAAATTTATTTAAATAAGCATAATTAGTTTAATATCATCATTTATTAATTCACACTTAAAAGTATATAACAATCAAATTCAATCTTGGAACTGATAAATTTCCATAAAGTAAAATTTTTGGTAATTTTAGAAAAAATATTCTCAGGAAAAATATAATGATATTTTCTTCCTTTTGGAAGTCTAGTCTTAGTGGAATTAGTACTATGTTAATGACAAAGTCATTGTATAACTTAAGTATAGTAAGATTCTTACCTACATACAAATCTTATACTGTGTGACATACAAACAAACAGACTCACAGCCATTTCATTTAACTACAACCACATCAGCATTATTGAAGTCAAATTTATTGTTGTCTATTTTATTTAAATTTAACACTTTCAAATTACCAAATCTCGCGGGCGTATGTTCAGTATAATTAGGAGTATTGGTTAAAATATTGGACTTAAAAGAGTTAAGCTTCTTATTATGATGATTGACGCGATTAATAAGAATTTCTGCGTCATCATTAACTATTTTATTTTTACTATCTTTATTTCTAGATATGAGTGTATCCAAAAATTGTCCAGGATCGAAAGATTCCGGTTTATAACTCTCTATATACAGAGGTCGGTCAAGAACAAGCGTATGTGGAACATCATGAATATATTCTTCGATTGGTTTCAATTTAACTTTCGTCCCGTTTCGCTTCTTAGTACTTTCATTCGAATTGTAATTCAAGTCAGGGGTTTGTTCATCCGGCCTCGGTAAAAGTATTCGATTAGAAAATGTTTTGAATACTTTAGACCGTCGCAAAGGATTCATTTTGTAAATACTTAGTAGAACATTGAAATTGTCGGTATTCGATCTCTTCTTTCTGTTTGTAGTTCCTGATTGTGGGATCTGTAAATTGTTTATTTTAACGATTATTCTTTTTTACGGTTTCGGATAAGGCATAAATTACTCATCCTAGTAACCATAGTCCTTTTAATACAAATTAATACCGTTCTCTGATAAATAAAGGTCATAATTATAATATATGAATATCGTATTTCAGCTGGGCGTGTTATGAGTCTTTAATTTTTTTTTTTTAAAAGTAATCATTTATTTGGTCGTAATAATATAGTAGAAATATTCATGCGCGTGCAAAGAATGACTTTAAAGAGTTCCAAATCAATCAGATGGATGTCAATGGCTCGCTCAATTGCGAAGATAAACATAGTAAGGTATCTATAATGTGACATAAAAACTTAATATTTTATTTTGGGACTCGAAATGGTCCTATTCAAGTCCCAGGTCGGGCTCTGCAGCCTTACAAGCCACTATTTCAACAAGGTCAAATTATAATTGTACATAAGGACTCTTTACTCTTTTAGTGATTATATAATTGCAAAAATATTAATATATTCACGCATAGCAAGTCACGTAAATATTGTAAATTTGAAACGAGTGAAACTGCGAAGCGCCACTACTTATATATAAATATTATATACCAAGACCTTCTTCAAAACGCCTTGCATCTGCTTGTATTCGTTTAGCATATATTGGTTTGATAGTTTTTTGGTATTACGAAGAAATATATATTTGCCAATCAGCAGTTGTACAGCGAGATAGAGAAGTTTATTAATCTCTTAACAGTAATGCTAAGTAAGAACTCACTTCGGATCTCACTCGTGAAATGTCGAAAACTGATTTTTCGTGTCACGCTAATTTAAGTCTTATAATTATTATAGTTAATGTTGAATATCACTTATTGATATTTCGTGGCCTGCGATGGGCCTCGTCTAGAATGTATTTCATTAAAGAAAACATTAAAAATAACAAAATATTCTTACCCATGTTAATGAGACTGTCACGAGTATGAGGCAAACTTTCATTGCGAGTCTATTTCGTCCACCGTATCGAATAAAAGCATTATTAACTACCAATATTTACAAAATAGTACACTTATCAGCAAAACTACGAAGTCATACGTATTTTCATACTTTTTAAACCGAACGTTACTGATAAATGTGAAGCCTTTTCTCCAAACCAGCAAATACTAATTTGATATTTCCAGTAAATAATTTCCAGTGGCTGCCTGAATTTGGAAGTTGGTAGAAGTACACTCTCATGTACTGGAAATAATTTTTTTTTAAATAAAGTCGTAGCACGCTTGAAAATTGGCTACTTCGTAGTAAGTGGTCGTAAGTATTGATGGATGATTGTTAAGATGCGAACTGTTTTCAAAAATTGTGTTTGTGGTGCAAACAAAATTCCATTGATTTCAAAATTAGAACAATATTACATCAAACAAATACCGGACAAAACTACATTCACAAACAAGATAAAATGTTGCCAGTTAATAATAGATTAGCCGTTTTAAGAGAAATGTATAATTGTATATTATATATTAAATACTGTTTTTTAACAATAAGGAATATATATATATTTTAATAAAAAAACACATTGCTCAGTTAAGGTATGGTTAATATTTCTTACCACTTATCATGGTGGTCCATTTGTTCGTTCACTGGTCTATATTTAACTAATAAGGAATTTAACTAAATGGGTACGGCAACATCGGGGTGTTGAAGGCGTATAAATATGGTTATGTAAAGTAATTTTTTTTTATCGTTACAATGAAGCCCTTCAGGTAGGTGTTCATTTTATTAATATCTTACATACTGTAAGTGAATATTATTATCTTAAAATAATTATTTATTAAGTTTAAAAAGTTAATTAATTAATTAATATTTAAAGTGTTTTTTAATCCATGTGCTAGTAAACTTGATTTATTTTTAAACTAGTTGTTGCACGCGGTTTCGCTCGTGTTTTAGGAGTTGTTGGACAGGCGTTAGACATAAAAAGAGAGTCCTTTCTTGATTCTTGAGCTCAAACTTGCTTTATACCAAATTTCCTCATATTCAGTTTCAAAAGTTTTGAAGTCATCGCATACATGCATGCGTATGTGATGTTAAACTTATCGAAACGACTTTAACGGTTCGTTGCTAGTAACTTAAAAAAGATCGCTGACTGATGTACAATAACAATTTGAGAATTGTTGGAAACCGGTATAAGAGAACTCTCGTTATATGGTATATACATATATACCTAGACAACGGCTAACAGTGATCGCTTATCATAAGTTGTCATTTAAATGAATTTAAAATATGTCTTAAATAATAAACATTATATTTTATTAACTGACCCGCCCGAAAGACGACGTCCAGTCAAATTTTCGCTTAGTAAAAAGTTTTACAGGGATTTCAATTTTTATTTTCCAAAATTCGAATTCGAATAATAAAAAAAAAGTTAATTTAATGGGTGTAGACTAACTACTGAGTGTCTTGCCAATTTTCCGTAGAATCAAAAACAATTTCTAAGATGAATAAAGTATATTTAATTTTTTATTTTTTTTAGTATAATCATTCACTTAATTTGCTACACGAAGCTCGGTTTAGCGCAGACACCAAAATGGATGACATTAGAGAAAGAGCACGACCCAATGAGATTTACAACTACTATGACCCCATACATCGAAGGCAGTCTCGTGACGGTGCCACCGCCCTACGAGACACCAGATTACAGAGTGGAGGAACCAATATTCCTACCAAAAAGAACATATTTTTATGCAGAAAAACAGAGGCCCTATCGTCTGTCACCGCATTATAAGACAACGACAAGGTGGTATAAGGTACATTAGTTATTCTGTTGGTGACGATGGGGGAATTGCAGACGATTAAGTGGAATTACAAATAAAACCCCTACTATTAATCGTAATGAGTCGGTCTTTATTGATTAGTAAAGTATTTTTATATATTAAATCAACATTTATTACATTTTAATCAAAAACAAAAACATATGTCCGTAGTTACTCTTAGCTCTTGAGGGTTAATACGGACCAGTGTTGGGTTAATTGAGGACAACGTGGGGTCTCATTTTATATACAGAATTTACAAATGAAGTCGCTTGAAGAAGACTCAGTACTGCAATTCTCACGCGCCCAATTCTTGCATATGATCACATAATCCAGTTTCTGTCCCTTGTTTAAGAGGAGATTCTGCAAAAGTGTTACAATTTGTGTTTTTAAAATCTTGATCTGTATATGTCGCAATTTAGGTACATTTACCTACTTGTGTTAACCCTTTCGATGCGAGAACTCGATAGAAGCTTCTTACTACAGTAGTAATCCCCGTTTCGACTACATTGTAGATTGAATTTGACTTGAATTGGTATTTTATCATGAATGACATAAATTATCTGTTTCTTGTTGGATTCAATGCTGCGATTATATTTAATGAAGTAGTTTATGGTATTCGAAGTGATATATATGGGCGTCTAGCCATAAAATTATAATATCAGTCCACACCTACCATTTCGGTATGTTTATTAAAATCTCTTTTTATATTATTAGCTGGAATGGAATAATCAAATGCTCATCATCATTCAAGTACGTTATTCCAAAGAAGGTCTTGCAGAATTTATAATGAATTCCGGATCTTTTTCTTGAGATTCATTAAAAACTGTCTTTTTACTTTTTTCTGGGATAGTATTAACACATACTTTATTCTTAGTAGTCTTTTTTCTTATGTTATTGTACACATATTTGTAATAAATCAATGGTGTAGTTCGTTCTTTTTTCATAATATATTTTCGAGGCATGTAGCGTTATTAAGTATTGCTATAGTTTTTGAGAATCTTTAGCCGGGGACATTGCGGACCTCCGAATTTGCCTAGGTACTTCGACCGCAATTGAACCAAAAAATACAGCGATAACATTGTATAGAATTTGTTTTAGAAATTTTAGAAAGGATGCAACCGTTGGATTTATTTGCACTATACCCATCAACGTTTGCAAATACCTTCCATAATTTGATGAAACCCTAAAGAAGAGGACAAAAAAACATTAACAGATAACGAGAGTTCTTAGTTCGAACTTACCGTTAACTCGCGAACAATCAGCCAAAATCATCAGATGGTGATTGAATAGCTTATGTCCACATAAGTGGAATTATTCCCAGTAATACCAAAGTCAAATTATCTGACGTTAAGAACCAACAGTGCTTGTCTGTGAGAGTTCACTTCGCATCTCAATTATGAAATTACTTGAAATTTGACAGCCGATTTACGGTGATACGCTATTTTGATACGAGTACCCTTAAATTTGTAACCGTTATAGTCAATGTCATATATTCAGACATGTTTTGAACATAAATCTTTGATAAAAATTCACGTTTTCTTATATTATTTGTGATCATCATTAGTATTAAGTTAAGATTTCATTGTTATTTTGTATTTATTTTAGTAAATATCCGTTGAAACTCGACTTAGTAATATCATACATCCATAGACACAGCTGCATTAAGAAATATCAACCAATATTAACAACGTACAAATGTATTTACCTGTCACTGTGTAAGGTTACTAACCCCTTAAACTCGAAGACAGGAATACACATTGATATTCAGCGGCAGAATAATAGAAGCTAACGATAAATAATATGATATCTATTTATTTTAGGACAATATGAATTTCGCGGGATGCTATTGCACGACTGTATACAAGAGGTTGATTCCTCTCGCTGGCTGTGCAGTGATTACAACCCGTCACATCTTGACCACAGCCACATCAACTCATCTCATACTAAAAGATCGTTACGATTACGAAACACTAGAAAATATTCTCGGAGCATGGTATGATACGACCCTTGACAACTTCAATAGTTCAATGTACTTATCTCCAGCAAGAATTCATTATCATCCACTGGTATGTACTTGTTAGTATAGAAAGTAATAATAATTTGACTCGAGTAAATATATTAGTAAGTAGCCGTGCCCGCGACTTCGTGCGCGTTTGAATTTAAATCCTTATTACATCAGCTATCTGCCAGTGAAAGTCCCCTCAAAATCGGTCCAACCGTTACAGAGATTAGACGGAGCAAACAGACGAAAATTGAAAAAAATGTTATTTTGGTATATGTACCGTGTATACATACATATGCATTTAGTAAACAGCACATGTACCTACATTTATGACTTTTTAATGATGTTGCATATTTTTTTTAGTGGCATAGACCAGAACATGTCAATAGGTCGCATCCGTTTTCATTCACCTTCGATTTAGCAGTGTGGGCAGCAACCTACAATGTTTACGGGTGGTATTTTATGAAGGGAAGTACTACAACCTGTCTTAGAGCATCATCACATTCGTAAGTTATTCTTTACTTGCTTATGTAATTGTTTATACGTCATTACAGAGACAACTGTTTTTTCAACAGAGAATTGTGGATTTTTTTATTTTTAACTGAGGAAGGCTGCTACCAATCTTGCCACGAATTCCCATTGCGCATTTAATTTAATAAGAATAAATAGATATTATTTTTATTTAAAGCCGTGTGGCCCAGTGCTTAGAACGCGTGCATTTTAACCAATAATTGCGGGCTCAAACCCAGGCAAGCACCACTGAATTTTTATGTGCTTAATTTGTGTTTATAATTCATCTCGTGGCGATGAAGGAAAACATCGCGAAGAAACGTGCATGTGTCTAATTTCAACGAAATTCTGCCACAATCCACCCAAATCCACCAACCCGCATTGGAGCAGCTTGGTGGAATATGCTCCAAACCTTCTCCTCAAAGGGAGAGGAGGCCTTAGCCAAGCAGTAAGAAATTTACAGGCTGTTACTGTACAATAATTTTTAATTCTAGAATTTAAATCGTTAAAAAACGGTTGCGATATTTTTACTATTCTATTTCATATTAATTTATATTACTTTGATTAATTAATTTTGAAATTGTAAAATTTTTATTTACTAGGTTAGATTTTACAAATTATAAGGACAGCAGCCTTTGAACTTACTTTATTCCTGCCTTGAACTCTACATGAGTACAAAGTTCGAAGTGTTTTTTTTTAGTAGATTCTATGATAATTATGAAGTTTTTGGGCATGTGTTAGTGTGACCAGCCAGATTGTTCGTAATTTTTCGGAGATCATCCTTCAAACAAATAACAATAATTATATAATGATTAAAGTTATGTAATTTTTAGACGAGATCATGGATCTCCTATACCATCGAATGAACTGTTTATTATCGTCGGATACCAGTACATGTGGGCCTTTAAACACAAACCAATGCCTTGGTTCAAATATGCAATTCTTACCAGATACACCACGAGTCCATGCCCAAAGGTATGTTTAATGTCAATCAACCGTAAGAGTAGAAGTATTTTTTATACGATTTATCGAAAAAGGTATAAAATGCGCTCGGGGTTCATATATGTAGGTATGTTCCTTTATTCCTTTTTCATGTCTGAACTGTATTTCATATATTTATATTTTATATCTTTCGAATACTTCCATACATCATAGATTATAAAACAAAAGACAAATGGAGCGCGTGAGCAAAATCGAAAGCGCATAAAAAAATCAAATTGATGCTATTATATAAATATTAGAAAATGTTTTGAGAATTTATTTTTGGAAAAATAGTTGTATTCAATATTTACTAATGAAAATTAAATTAAATCACCTTTATATTTCTTATTAAGATCATATTGATATTATTTATCAAGGAATGCTCGACTCGATTCGACGAAATTTCTCAACTTTATGTCGACCATTCAACAAATTACTTAAGTTAAATCGAAATATATAATAATAATATTCAGAACAAATATAGTTTAATTGCAGATTATCAGACAATTGAATTCGATTTACATGGTTATGTAATGCATATAAATTTATTGAATTCCAGACGGAGTGGGGCTGGTTTATTTGTTTATATGGTGATTGGGCTAGATACGGTATAGAAGGCGGTGCTGCACTACACAGATCTTTCCAAGGCCGATCCTGGAGACACGACGGGTTAGTCGCGATGGGAGCCTTCAGTATGAGATTGAGGTCCATCGAAATGACCCATTATTTTACAATATTAGATAACTGGGCTGTACTTGATTTCCTGTACGATGCTTACGAATCTAGTTTCCCATATGCCTGGCTAGATGGGAGATTTGAAGATACGAAACACTATGCCCCAGTGGTAAAGTCAGGTTTCTATGTTCCAAGAAGGTACCCACAAGGAGAGGAACACTTATATGTCCCTGAGACATAATGGTCGAAGAAATCATTTATATTTATTGCGCAATTTATAAAATAATAAAAAATATTGACGTACAAATTAGTTGACAATCTACAAAATTTTGGGTAAAACGCTTTTTAAGAAGGCTTTCTTAGGAACAAAATCGGAAACCATTTTTGTCGTGAAATTTGCCTCAAGTATTCCAAGAGTCTTATCTATAACGATTTGGTGACGCGTTATTACGCAAACAAGCTAACACATATTGCAAGATATTTAAAGGCTTAATAAAAGAATGCTTTCAAGTAGGGCTTTGTGCAAGCCCGTCTGGGTAGGTACCACCCAATCATCAGATATTCTACTGCCAAATAACAGTATTCTGTATTGTTGTGTTCCGGTTAGAAGGGTGAGTGAGCCAGTGTAATTACAGGCACAAGGGACATAACATCACAGTTCCCAAGGTTGGTGGCGTATAGGTGATGTAAGGAATGGTTAATATTTCTTACAGCGCCTTTGTCTATAGGCGGTGGTGACCACTTACCATCAGGTGGCCCATATGCTCGTCCCCCAACTAAAGCCATAAAAAAAAATGCAAAGTAGAATAAAGAACTAATAACGTATACAAAAAGCAAATACACAATATACAAATGTAAAATTAATATTGACACAAGTGATTACGCATATTGGATACAAGTTAGAAAAATAATCTTATTTATTTTCTTCTTAAAAATAAATTATGTTATGGTACAGTTTCTTATGCTTTATTCCACGAGCTCCTAATTACATTGCAATTGGTTAACGCATGACGTACGTTAGTCAAATAATTTCTTAGGATCGTTGCATGTCCTAATCTAGATACGCATGTTGACAAATATGTTGCGAGTACTTTGTTCCCTAGGAGTTCGACTCCTGCAATGTTCTATATAATGTTTCTAAAATATGCACGTGTGTACGATTAAAAAAAAATACATGTGCATCTCGGGACGCCCGACAGGAGTGATAACTTAAACTAATCTAAGTTTAACTATTTAGTATTTATATTGTTTAAATTGAGAAAATCTTAGGTTATTACTTAAATTTTATTTATTTTAATAGGATAATGTAAGGAAAGGTTATTTGTTAATGAATTCTTTTATTGATTATAAAATAATCTATTTTATTCTTTGATACAATTCTTCAATATGTTTATTAGAATTTTGTGTTTGATCATTATTAGTATCATTATTGCCTGCCTATCGCTGCCGTATGCGAAAGAGATAGGAAAGCCAGATAAACTGGCGCCGTAACGCGTTACGTAACGAAGTGGTTTACCCTCCCATAAGAAGTTATCACTTCAAAAAATCACATTATAATTTGACAATATCTAGTTTACACATAATTCTATATTGTTTATTAAAAAAGGACAATTGTATTTAATGTTTTTTTTTTTAAATAAAATAATTGAACTTATAATATATGCCTTTTAATTACCAATACATTTTAAATTACTATAGTATAGTATTCATGCAATTCAATATTTATTATTTAGTAATATTGAAAAAAAATGGTTATATATTTTTATTAAAAGATATCATATTTTTATACATTTTAAGGTAAAAAAATGTTTTATACCGTGATCGTACAGGATTAAAATATAATTTATTTTTATTTAATTAAAATAGGTAGACAGACTGGCCTGGCCTGGCCATATGATGGTTAGTGGTCACCATAGATTAGTGATCACACTGTGATAAGTATTAACCATCCCTTACAATTTCAATGCGCCACAAACATAGGAAACTGTTGTTAAGTCCCTTGTGCCTGGAACATGACCGAGGGGGAGTTTGATACATAAACTGATACTGGTCCGAGAGGGAATGTGATACATGAACATAAAATTTTAAATATTAATAATTGAATAAGGAATTTATTCATAGTTGAAATTGTATTCTGTCTATTTTTTAAGTCAACAAAAATCTTAGTTGAGTTAACGGTATCCAGAGATAACCTTACTCAAATAACCTCTATAAATATTTACGTAATTAAATATTTTTTGAAAGTCGATGGTACATTTTATATTTATAGTAATAGGAGTCACTTTTGTATAAAGTTAAATATATGTTTATAGCGATTTAAAAAAAATCATGAACTACAAGGGTTCATTAAGGAAGAAATGTTTATATGTATGTCCCTCATTTATCAAGTGAAAAGCGAGGAACAAATGTTTTGTTCCGATGTTCTTGTATGTGAATTAAGTACGACGGCAGCGTATGTTCCAAAACAACCGAAATTACTTAAACAAATTTATTAAAACGGCTACTAAAATGTATGTGACAATTGGTTGATGTGAGAACTAAATTCACACAAAATTACCAAATCTTAGTCATCAATTTTATTGTTAATTTCACTGAACTAATTTTATCACTTGAATCACGCCAATGCACATAACTTAATCAGCGGATCCCACGACGCGTGGGAATGTAACAAGTTCATAAATAGTTGTTTTTGTTTAAAGTATAACTAGGCGGACGAGAAAATACCTGATGGTAAGTGGTTACCACCGCACATAGACTGTAAGCAATATTAACGATTTCTTACAAAACCAATGTGCCACCAGGCTTGGGAGCTAAGATGTTATGTCCCTTGTACCTATAGCTGCACTGGCTAACCAACTCTTCAAATTGAAATACAACAGTTATAAGTATTGCTTCTCAAATCCGGTCTCAAAATAAAGTATAACGTTGATTTTTATAGTTAACTCATTTCAGGCATATTTTTTGTGGGCAGGATTACAGAATTTGTCGTAAGTTTTGACGAAGGTAAATTAAAGGCATGGGCAGTGCGATCTGCATGGACCAAAATTCTCTAATAGTTAAGAAAATTTGGTGGGTTTTTGAGAAACGTTTAACCAATGGTATATCCAATCTAGTACAAGGCTGGTTATGTCAACCTCATCTTAAGCACAACAAGCTATCTCTTCCCAAAAAGAAACTTTTAAGGCGCTTCAACGATTTCACCCTGGATTTCACAAGGCGCAATTCACGAGGTACTGGGTACAGATCTGGAGGCTACCTGGAGTCAGGAAATTGGCAGTGTTTATCCCGTGCCTCAGCGCGTTAAGCCATTGGTCCTGCGCTTCAACTATTTCCGGTCGTGACTCATTTCCGTTCCATTGGATTATGAGAGTGAAGAAATAAAATATATTAGAAATTATAAAAATAAAACATTTTTTTTAATTCGTTTTTATTAATAAAAAATCTTTCAAATATAATTTGATTTTTAACAATAATAATAAATTAAGTATTGTCCTAGTGACTGATGGCTCTAATTATATTTAATTGACTAAAGGCAATTTAATTTATTTAATCAATACAAAATAATATTTTATTAGTTTAATAATCAATTCATATGTATTTTAAATCGCCTGCAGTCAAATAATAATTAAATCTAAGAAATAAGTTAATAAATAAATAATTGTCTATTAAACTATGACGTCACTAACAAATAATTTACAGTGTAAAGTAAATGCATTTTTTATGTATAATTATAATTATTATAACAATAAATTACTACAAAATAATTAATTCATAGAATATTTCAAATGTGTTATTAATTCACGCAAAATATATCAACATAAATATAAGAATTAAAGCAACGATTTTATAAGAAAATATTTAATAAAATTGTTTAATATTATATGAGATTGAATTACTGTAGGAAGAAACTCAAAACTCACCGCAAAACACGAGCGTGATATGTCAGAATGTGATATACACAATACGACATTACTCGTAACTATAACAATTGTCAAATTTAGAGGACACACGTATCAAAACGGCGTATCACTGTAAGTCTGTTATCAATATTCACGACTGATAAACAAAGAGTATTCTTACTGTTCTTACTTGATTGACAAAACGCAATCTATGCGTAAATCTATCTATGTGGAATGAGTCCATGTACGAAAATACAACCATATACATATTCGATGAGGTCATCAATAGTGATATGTAGAAAATTCCAAGCTCAACTTGGAACATATCAGTTGAAACGAAAAACACAGTATATTTTGTCACAAAACTAACTTTGGCGAGACCAGACTATAGTGCTATTCTATAAGAAAAAAAAGAGATGTGGTGGGGTGGGACACCTGTTTATGTAATACATAATGTATAGCTTTCACTAATGACATACCAAATGAAATAAATGAACGAAAATAATTTAATGACAAGAAAAAATATTGTTATTTAAAATTCCCGTATGAATTACAAATAAAACAAAAAATAAATTTAAATAATATTGTACAGAACCGTAATAGAATGAGAAAGAGAAGGAAGATCGTCCGCAGGGGACATGACGATATCTGTCAATGAACTCCACTGTAAACCGCGTAAAAGAACTTCTTTCCAAAAAATCTCGACTATCGTTAAATAATATTTAAATGATACACGTATCAAAATGGCGTATCAATTAAGTCGGTATACAAATGTTTCATCAGTGAAGTGAGTTCTTATCGAATAACGCATCAGGAAGTTCTATAGTTATTTTAATGATGTTTGTTTGAATGTCAAACGATTTTAATTCTATTACTTTACATATAAACAAATTGCAATTGGTTTTATTTTTGCTACAGGGTTGAGGTGCGTTTGGCTTCATGATTTTCTGTATAATGTTAACCGTAAAGCGCTTGATTGTAAAACGCTTGTTTATTTATTCTTCTATGATTTTACACGATCCTTATTTTTTTTTATTGTAGTCGATGTTACATTTTGGATAAATAGTAACGCAGTCTTTTGATTCTTGTCCATCTCTCGCAGCTTGAACGTATCTGAAGTAATGCAGCGCCATTTTGCTGTCAGCGGGCGGTACCAGCTCACTGGATTCTCTGTAAAAATTGTTTTATATAATTTAGTATAAAATAGTGAAACTGTGACGCAATTCAACGCCCACCTCGAAACTTTTGACCATTTATTTATACAGAATTCCATAAGGATTACCACTACATTGAAATTATCAAGCTCAGTAATTTTACAATATCATATGCCTTAAATTAATGTTACTAAACTTTATGACTGTAGTTTTATCATCATTGAAAAATATGAGAATCTAAATAATTAATATATAATTATACTTACTTGCTGAGTTCATTCGAGACAAGGTTGCTGTACGGTGCGTGTTTAAAGGGATCTCTATATAAAGCACATACAGCTCTTTCTCTACATTCTGTATCTCTTGCTCCAATTGAACCCAGTATCGTGTCGACTCTTTCCAGTAAATTTCCATAGAACTTTTCTGCCGCTATGGTATCCTGGTACAATTAATAAGATTGTTATAATATATGTACAAATTAAGACCTTGTCGTGATACTTATTTCTAGTATTTTTATTTAATTTATTAATTGTTAATTTGGTTTGTACCGTATATCAGATTACATCTAAACTTTATACTTTGGACCAGCAGCCAGTTAAACACTCCATGTGTTTAACTGGCTGCTGGTCCAAATCCGAACAAAAAGCAACAAATACTTTTATATATTATTAAAATTGACTTAGATAGTAATTATGTAAATATATAGATATTTAAACGTAACGTATATGTTGACCCTCAGCAGAACATCGTGGTAGAGTTACTTTTATATATCTACTTTTACCGAAGTAAACTTTGTGCAAGCCACCGGGGTAGGTATCAATTCATAACATATTCTCCCGCCAAAACAGCAACTCAGTATTGTTATGCTCCGGTTTGAAGGGTAAGTGAGCCAGTGTAAGGGACAGCTCAAGGGTATGTCTCTTGTCATCTTATTTCCCAAGATTAGTGGCGCTTTGGTGATGTTAGGAATGGTTAATATTTCTTGTGGCGCCAATGTTTACGGGCGATGGTAAACACATATCATCAGGTAGCCCATTTGCTCTTCCGTCTACATATAGTATAGTCATACAATATATATAACTTACAGGGTCCTGCGCTGCTAGTATTTCTTGTTGCTGTCTAACCAACTCCGTTTCGGCTTTCACTCGATTACTCTCGGTTAACTTCGCCGCGGATACTCTTAGCAACTCATCCCTCACGGGAGAGGGCGGAACCCGAGCCGCGAGAGTTGCTGCCCTTATCTGAAATATTAATAAAATTAAGATATAAGAAGAGTTTTTATATCATGCTTAATTCTATCAGTTAACTGGAGATATACGTTATTTTGTGTATTTAAATTGTTTTTTTTTTTTTTAATTCAAACGTCCTAATGTTTTCTAGTGATTTTTATTGTATTTACCTGCTTTACATGGGTAAAATAAAGATCTATATATAACTTTCAGATTGGAGACCAACATATGAAGAAAACTTATTGATTTATCCGGCTATGAACGTTGACTCGGCCGGCTATGTATCATGCAATTAGGTTTATATGTATAATACATGCATATATTCTATAATATGCATGTTTAATACATGTAAACCTTCGTCTTGAATCACTCTATTTATTAATGAAAACCGCATTAAAATCTGTTGCGTCATTTAAAAGATCTAAGCGTACATATGGCGGGATGCGTCTTTGTTTCATACTATGTAACTATTACCAAAGCTTCCTTTTCAGCATTTGTAGGATCTCGTGTTGCGACTTTTTTATGTCGATAATATGGATTCGGTGGCGGCGGTAACGGTCCCACGGGTCTGTAAGTAAATAGAATAATATGAAAAGAGATGGCGTGTGAGTCGTAGCTATTTATTATCGACAAAACAATATAATTCAAGAACCAATATGGAATAAATAATTATAAATCTAGGTGCAAACAATGCCAAGCCAGAATATTCATTTTCAGCGACGAGGAAAAAACAGAGAAACCAGTGAGTTTTTTTATTTAAAAAATAATTAGAATAAGATATTTAACCGTAACTTAATATTGTAAACTAGATTTTGCCCCCGGTTTCGATCTCGTTACAGGGAATGATCGTCAGAAGCTATGCATAAAAAAGTAGTTCCAGTTTACTAACTGGTACTCCAAATTTCATCAAATGCAGTTCAGTAGTTTGGCCGTTAAAGAGCAACAGATAGACAGACAGACAAAGTCACTTTCGCATTTATAATATAAGTTCAGATAAATGTACATAAGTAATTACTACATAATATACTATGCCTTCAATAATAAAACAATATATTATTAAACAAATGACGATTCTATATTTCATCGTTTCCAAAAAAAAAAAAACATAAATTAACTGTGCAATGATAAAGTGAATCTTCGATTATATTAAGTAAGTGAAATTTCATAGATTTTTGAGTAATAAAAATATCTTCAACTGTAATAAAGTCAAGCCAGAAATTAGCTTGTTGACTTTCACGGAAAGAAACCTACTATATAATTGAGTACAACAGGAAGGCATCAAAAGCTCTGGGTGCTAATTTAAAAAGGGTATTAAAGGGCCGAGAAAATAAAATCGCTTTAAGGCAAGGCGATGTTTGATGTTATGACTTAGTTCCAATTTAATGTCTTGGAGAAAAAACTCGTATACAAGACTTTATTTTTACTCTTATATAAATCTGAATTTATTGCATTAAGACTTATGACTATTGGTATATGATAAATGAAAGGATATTCTTCTCCTAACCAAGGCGAGGAGGCAGGACATACTATAGTGCATAAATATGCATTGTACATAAATATGCGTGCTTAACGAGGCCCAGGATCATCTGTCCTCTAACATTCTATCTGTCAGCTGCTACTGAATTCTTAACATAAATGTTTAACAAATTTTGGCTCAACCATGGTTTCGATCGGAACAGATAGAACCAGATACTTTACGAACTGAAGGCAATTTTTAATCGTCTTGTTCATAAATCTTTATCTCGAAACACATATGAATATCCTTAAGAATATCGTTGTAAGGTGTAAATCTAAATATTACCTTCCAGGGCTATTAGAGAAGATTACTTTTTGTCCAGAATTAGGTATTTGTACATTGGGTACGTTGGTACTGCCGCTTGCTAACTCTCCAACGTTTAATGATAATCCTGTAACCATAAAATAATATTGTTAAATTAGGCTTGAGATGATGAATATTCAAGTCAATGGTATTTAGGTATTTTTAATTTGATTAATAGAAAAATTACCTGGAGGAAGACCAAGGCCCCATGCATTGATGTCATTTGCGTCATTTTCCTGAGGTTTGAAAGTAGCTATGGCGTTACGGTGAATATCCGATAAATATCTGTAAAAAAACGATATAAATTATCATTCAATTGATATTCGTGGCTCTATTGAGTCCAGTATTGGAAAACATCGAAACAATAGTTTGAAGATACTCACTCGCTTCCAAGACCTGGTCCAGATAGTTCCCAATCTTGTGGATAGTGTTCAAAGGAAGCTGGTGGGCCATCGGCATGTTGTTTTATCACCGTTGCGCCGTGAGAAGGTGGTCCATATACGTGAGGATGATGAGAATGAGGTACCTGCATAGCACGCGAAACAGTTTTGAAACCAACGACGATCGTAACAAAAGTATTCCATCCTGTTTTAAGCTTTATCTAAATTGTCTGCTAAATAGCGTCGTTATTAATGTTTTAGTAATAACAGCGTTTACATGTAACATAATAAACATAATACATAATCAGCCTGTAAATTTCCCACTGCTGGGCTAAGGCCTCCTCTCCCGTTGAGGAGAAGGTATGGAGCATATTCCACCACGCTGCTCCAATGCGGGTTGGTGGAATACACATGTGGCAGAATTTCGTTGAAATTAGACACATGTAGGTTTCCTCACGATGTTTTCCTTCACCGCCGAGCACGAGATAAATTATAAACACAAATTAAGCACATGAAAACTCAGTGGTGCCTGCCTGGGTTTGAACCCGAAATCATCGGTTAAGATGCACGCGTTCTAACCACTGGGCCATCTCGGTTCTGTTTACATGTATAATATATTATTATATAGTATTTTAATTGCTTTATAATATATACCTCCGCATTAAACACTATTAAATTAAAGAGAAGTAAATGACAATTATAAGATTATACTTGCCTTATGGTGATGAGTAATCAAATGATGATGGTGGTGGTATTTTGTGGTGTGATAGTTTTGATGGTACCACGAACAAAGTTTAAATATGTGACTCAATGCTGGAAATAGGAACAATAGTATCTTCAAGAACATCTTCTTGGCAGTGGTAACTCCGAGTATGAGGGGAAGCACGAATACTAGTTTCAACGCGATCAACTTGACCACCAATATGATCGCCAATGCTGCCATCACTAATTTCTTCTTTATGTACTTCTCTGAAATTGATTATGAATAGTGTGATAAAAGTTTTCAGTAAAGACAGTGAGATCGTCACTTTTTTAAATTTATTGAATCCGTGTTCGAAATTCAATTCAGAATTAATTGTCTTACTAGACAGGATTTTGGTCATGTTGAAAAATTCGTAGTAAGACTATTCGTAAAAAATATTAAGATATTTATACTCACTGATTTTATGGAACAGTAACCTCCCCTGTCCATTGTCATTCTGATTTGGTTCTAAGTCTATGTGTACCAGCGCGCCCGTTTTGGTCAAAGCTCTCGGAGAAACCTTCAGCGTTGCTCCATTAAACATCATCTCTGGTAATGTTAACTTCATATCATGCGTCATCAGGAATTTAATGCCTTTGTCGTATAATGCATCCGTCACTTCTTCCAACGGTGTATCTGAAATGAAAATGTTCTCTAAATTTTGGGTAATTACTACCCTATATTTTGACACAATGCTCTGTCTTCTTCTTTCTAACGTTAAATTGCCGATGAAAGAAAGAGATATATCTATAGGTTTATATATTTTTCGCTTGACATTATATTTTGTCTGTTTATAATATACTGATTGTAGTGCTGATCGCCTATACTAAAATATACCGTTATATGTACCAATATTAATGATTAGCGCTAAGTGTAAAAATATTTAATGTCGAATTGAGTACCTAATACGAGACGTTGACTGCGAGGGGAGAACCCGAGCGCCAGGATTAAATCCTGAGAGTAAATCCTCTATCCAAACGTTTACTGAAAGTGATATAGCTCTTAATCGATCGAGCCGGCATTTTTATCATATATAATTTTGTTTTCACTGTGTGTGTGTTGTGTAACTGTTTCGTATCAGTGTGCAATAAATTGTTTTATGCTAGTTGTCTAGCAATTATCATTCTGCATCAATAAAGTAGACATCGTCGTAGAGTCCAATGCGAACTTGTATTTGCATATAAACTGAGACAACGACAATTGGTAGAGGTTGCAAGCCCACCTGGGTAGGTCCTACTCATTATATATCTACCGCAAAACAGCAACACTTAGTATTTTTTGTATACCGGGTAAGTGAGCAATGTAACTTCAAACACAAGGGACATAACATCTTATTTCCAGAGGTTGACGCCATTGGTGATATGAGGATTTATTATAATTTCTTAAAGTACCTAAAGTAAAAAATAATTCTTACTAAAATTTTTTTTTTCTTAACTCAATTTTAGTAAATGGACCACCTGGTAGTCACCACCGTACATAGACATGGCAATGTAAGACATATGAACCATTCTTTACATCGCCAATGCGCCACCAACCTTGGGAACTAAGATGTTATGTCCCAACAACAATACTGAGTACTGCTGTTTGGCGGTAGAATAACTAATGAGTGGGTGGTACCCAGACGGGCTAGCACAAAGCCCTACCACCAAGTGAGTACGACACAGACACAATAATCTGTTAAAATATATGTATGCAGTTTATAACAATAAAATCTTACTAATTATATAAATGTTAAATGGATGGATGGATGGATATTTCATATCACAAAAGCAGAGATAGGTTATAGATTGGAATAGCACATAGGGTACCTTTTAGGGGAAACTAGTAATACATATTCATAGTCGACGATTACGTATGGAATTTTTTTTAAAAAATAACAGTAAATTGAAGAAACGGAAACGAAAACGGTATGATGTTAAGTTATCAATACTCACTGATAAGTATCAGCTCGTAAACGCATATTCATTAGAAACAGAAGACTAACCACAGTGATGTATTTGTTACGTAGATATTATCCATGTAGTGAATGTTGAATTAATAATATTTATAATAATATATTGGTGCTTCCTTTGCCCAAAGACTGACCAGATTGAATGTCATACTGTCAGCGTCTTGGGTGCCGCAGCATTTGGTCAACGTGTTTTTTGAAATTTGTTTTATTTTTTTGACTTTCGTTTGAAAGTCGACGAGCTGAAGATAAGTGATGTCTGTGGCTCAAATCAATAATCCTTAGTAATGCTGTTTGGTGGGACAATGTATGATGATTGGGTGGTACCAACCCAGAGCCCTAACACCAAGGCATTTGTATTACAATTTTAATTTATATCGCAAGTATTAATCCTAACAAAACATTTTTGTTTTGAAATGGTACAAATTATAATTTAATTTTTATAAAAAACATGCCTATAAAATGTGAAAAATATATCCATAGTTAAAGACACATTCCGATAACGTGTTCTAGAAAATTACTCTCTTCCATTGTTAACAGCGAAGATTGTTCTTGACTGTAGTTCCATTACTGAAATACACTTTCTATAATAAAATTTATAAATAACTGAGAAAATGTTCCCACACACGTGCAGTTTGTATGTGTATGTTATTAATTGTTTCAATGTGTTATCTCACAGGTGTTCATTTCGACCAATTTAGTGTATCTCATATTATTATTAAAATGTACCCACACACGTGCAGTTTGTATGTGCATGTTATTAATTGTTTCAATGTGTTATCTCACAGGTGTTCATTTCGACCAATTTAGTGTATTTCATATTATTATTAAAATGTACCCACACACGTGCAGTTTGTATGTATATGTTATTAATTGTTTCAATGTGTTATCTCATAGGTGTTCATTTCGACTAATTTAGTGTATCTCATATTATTATTCTAACATATCGTTAAACTAAAATATCGGAGGCTGGAAAACTTAAAAATGGTCAAGACTATGAGTTTCATGTGTAAAATCTACGTATAAATTTGATTGTTTGAAATTCGATTTAAATAATAAATTGCAAAAAAAAGTTTATCTTGCTCTTGTAAGAAGATTGCGGAAAGCGAAGGTCCCTTAACCTTATTGACCTTGAATCGAACTGATACGTTATCTGTATTAATATTATAAATGCGAAAGTAACTCCATCTACGTCTACTTGACTGACCACTGAGATGAATTAGATGAATTTTGGCATAAAGTAGTAGTAATTTTGCTATAAAGCTTGGACTCCAAGGACAAGGACATAGGGCATGTACTTTTTACTACCTTATACCTAACGACGACAAAGGATAATACGTAATTATTATTTTTTACATTACATTAACAGCCTGTAAATTTCCCGCTGCTGGGCTAAGGACTCCTCCTTTGAGGAGAAGGTTGAGCATATTCCACCACGTTGCTCCAATGCGGGTTGGCAGAATTTTGTAGAAATTAGACATGTGCAGGTTTCCTCACGACGTGTTTCTTTCATCGCTGAGCACGAGATGAATTATAAACATAAATTAAGCACATGAAAATTCAGCGGTGCTTGTCTGGGTTTGAAGCCGCAATCATCGGTTAAGATGCACGCCTTCCAACCACTGGGCTATCTCGGCTCATGATACCTAATGCCTATCTAAAACACCAGTGAAGCGGCTGGCCAAAACTATGAGTAGTTATAAAATCAATGTAACAGTTTGTAGTGTAATGGTGTCATTGCTAAGACTACCATGGTAGTATAAAATCCAAGCCCTTACCGTTAGTTTATTCATTGATTCATTGATCCAAATTAAGTTGTTAATAGTTTTCAAAAATTAATCCAACGCATGCAACTTATGTTAAGTTATTTTCCTATCATATTCAGTGTTGCTTAATAAGAGTATTTTAACACCAATTTCTGGTAAGATTCACATTTTCTAATCGTTTCGAACTTGTTTTTTTTTATATACATGTCATCAGTAGGCGGACCGTCAAGTGGGCCATCTGATGGTAAATCAACACTACCTATAGACATTGCTATAATGTCTTATAAAATTTTTACCATTTCTTAGTTAAAAAAATATTAAAAGTTTGAAAAATCATTTTATATAATTATGTCGATGCTTTACGATATGTAACGACACGTCGTGAGGAAACCTGCATAAGTCTGCCACATGTACATATATCCAAAATATAGTTGACCAGCATCAGCAGAATAGGACCCTTCAGGAGGCTTCACATATTGTACAATACATTTCATTTGGATGGGCGCCGTCCAAAGGCGTCTAAGTAGGTACCACCCACTTATCAGATATTATCGTCCGTCTTATATAGTACCGACAAGCAATGCTCACTATTTTTGTATTCCGATAAGACAGATTGAACTACAGGCACATGGGACGTAACATCTTAGAACCCAACGTTGGTGACAAATTGGCGATGTAAGGAATGGTTTAATTTTTTTACGGCGTCAAATTTTACATAGTACCAAGTGACGATTTGCTCATCCGCCTACCAATATTAAAATAAACAATAGCGGAACATTATAGCTCGTTAGTGGTACTGAATCCTAACCTAGTCCATATAGTTATTTAAACAAAGGACCAGTTACCACCACTCGTAAGAACTTCATAATTTTATTTTCCTATATTGCAAATTATTTTTATCAAAAAACAATTGATGGTAGAGTGAAACAACAAATAAAACCTTATTACAACTGATTATGGTATAAAATCAATTGCAGCGATATTTATAACTGGTTACAATCTCATTTCAAAATAGACATTATTCAATTCTGAACTTTATTACTTATGATATAAGATAGTACATGCAACAGTCAATTAATACATTAAAATAACTTTTACATAAATATTTATCGTGCTAAGAATTCATTCAAAATATCATATCTCATAATATTATTGTTACGCAACATTGATCCTTACGACATTTAATTGTTATATTCAAAATAGTATATCAAATATGTGTGTTAAATAAAAAACACTCTTACTGTATATTCAAGTATTTGTTTGAAATATAATTCTCAACTATTTTTTTATATTATTAACTAGTTCTACCCCACAGTATCATCCGACTTAAATGCACTTACACTCAATGAGTAACTATGTACATTATCTTATTTTGTTTAAATTGTGATTGTATATACAGCATATAAACAATCCAACGTTTAACTCATTTATAATAATTTAAATATATCTGTCAATTTTCAAAATTATTGTGTTCAATCTTTGCACCAAGACCATCTGCTTTAATTTAGGTGCCTGCTTTATTCGCACTGAAAAGAGCTCCACTGGTTTATATCGACAGGATCCTGCCTCTCTTATTGTCATCACAGTGGTTTTGGTGGGTCACATAATCTGGTTTCCCCCAAGGGCCGGATATATTTTTGAAGCTATCAAATGCTTCATACTGTCAGCCAAACGAGACGTTTGCGTCCTAAGAGTCATAGTGAAATGCTGTTTAGTCTATACATCTACGTCACTAAACAGACTTTCTAAAGCAAAAAGGATTACTTTAATCGCACTAGGACTCAAGGCGTGTTCAACTAGCTCTATAATGTTAAATATTAAATAACAATTAAAGCTAATTTCACAATTCTTATCTATGGAGTTTTTTGTAGCATTTCGAATATGTTTATTACAGATTGTTATTATAGCATTTGATAACCATCTTCATTGTGTAATAATAACTTATGTAATATTTTGATATTATACTCTTTTCTTTATCAAAAAACAAAATAATACAAAAGGAAAAAGCCCGATAGTCATCGTAAAATGAAATCGATATGCGCCATCGACTACAATAATTATAAAGGACACGAATATTAAAATATCGTATCACTATCAGTCAGTTTTCGAGTGAGATGCAAAGTGAGTTCCTACAGAATAATATCGCTAGCATAATTATCTTATAATTATATAAATATTACATACATCTCAGAATATTCATATAGGATTAATCAGCTGGTTATTGCTCTATGTCAGATGAAATTGTCCTGAATCGAATTGTTTTTACAATACATAAATACAGAGCAAATATATTGTTCTAAGTCAGAATTGAATTCTAGCAAATTGGCACTATCGAAAACGTATTGGGGAAATTAGAATTATAAACAGAAACCTTTAAATATGCAAGTTTTTAATACTGTTAGCTCGATCTCAAATGCGACCTACACGATATGTGTACAAAACTATTTCCGTTTTTGGTATCTGTTTATGATGAAACGTTTTGATAACAAACTGTGGGAACATAATGAAATAAAAGATGGAAGATTATTCCAATTTAAGACTTTGACCTCGATTTATTATATTTGAGTGGAAGTAGCTGACTCGTTGGTCGCGTAGATTGTCTGCTCGGCTAAAATGCGGTCCAGGATTTGTATGAGTAATGCCGATATATTTAAGGGTATTTCTCTTCGAAAATTTCAGCTGTCGGATTGCTATCCCATCGGACTATATAAGTGAGAGAATAGAGTAAGTAAAGTTAAATTCTGTACGTATATTCATGCACAGATTTGTGTACCATAAATCTTCTGCGAAGATTCTTAAAATGCCGCTCATCATGTTTGATAAGTTCAAAAGTGGGACCAACAGCTTTTCTGACGCACAATTTAAGAACTCACGACAACATTTATAAGCATATACGTAAGTTTACTAAGTAAATAATTAATTAATTTACACAAAAAATAAAAAAAATTCTCAAACGAATATACAAAAAAAGGCCTTATTTTTTAACTTGGTTAAAACGAATGTCATTGAAGAATATTAGCATTTAAATCTGCGGTTGAAGCATCAATTTTAAATGGACAACCGCATTTCTAAGCCTCACGGATGTGACACCAATGAATGTTCTATTGTTTATGTAAATGTTTACGCGCATACAAACTTTCCACCCTTTTCTATATATGCATTTATAATATACTATGAACATGTTTTATAGGACAACTATTATTTAGGTACAGAATAGGTAAGCAGATTAGTTATCTCGTTGGTCTAGTGAGTCAATGTATTGGGATCAAGTCCTGGGTTGGGCGAATAAAAGGTATTGAATATATTATCGAAAATAAACAGCAACATCCCATAGTTTGACAGCTAGCTTTAAGATTCTTGTGTTTCGGAAGGACTGGTGTCGGGTTTATATCTTGTGTTTGCACACATATTTGATTACTGTATTATCTCTCGTGCAGGTTGACGATTTTAATAATCAATGTACGTTACGTTACATTTCAAATATTTGTCAAATTTTTATAGATTTTTGTGTTTATTTACAAATGAATATGTGTATCCATTTGGATCTTAGATAAGAACCAAATTCAAAGCCTAGAGACTAGCAGTGCTTCTATTTAAACTTATAATCTTCTATCCTATTATAAACGTGACGACCTCCGTGGTCGAGTAGTGTGTACACCGGTTTTCATGGGTACGCCACTCCGAGGTCCCGGGTTCGATCCCCGGCCGAGTCGATGTAGAAAAAGTTCATTAGTTTTCTATGTTGTCTTGGGTCTGGGTGTTTGTGGTACCGTCGTTACTTCTGATTTCCATAACACAAGTGCTTTAGCTACTTACATTGGGATCAGAGTAATGTATGTGATGTTGTCCAATATTTATTTATTATTTATTATAATTTATTATAAATAGTATTTCTTTAGTAGTTTATGGAGTTGCTACTGTACATTATTTTGCTTTTATTTGCTCAAAATCAAATAGCATTAATATAAGGACAATACTGTATATTAACGAGAAAATAGTTGCAAAGCTAGCTATTTCGTAATCTGTCATACAATTGTACTCTCGCTTAAATCAATCCTTCAAATATTATAAATGAATGAAAGTCTGGATGTTTGTCAAGTATGGATTTGGATGAAATTTTGTAATTGTTGTGAACGAAATCCGTCTACTTGGTGACTTTGTGCAAGCCCGTCTGGGTAGGTACCACCCAATCATCAGATATTCTACCGACAAACAGCAGTACTCGGCATTGTTGTGTTTCGGTTTGAAGGGTGAGTGAGCCAGTGTAACTACAGGCACAAGGGACATAACATCTTAGTTCCCGAGGTTGGTGGCGCATTGGTGATGTAAGGAATGATTAATATTTCTTACAGCGCCATTGTCTATGGGCGGTAGTGACCACTTACCGTTAGGTGACCTATTTGCTCGTACGCCTACCGATTACATAATAAAAAAAAATAAGATAAGGACCATATCATGATGCGTGGACAAAATTGTAATTTTAAATATTTGTTAACAGTATAAAAATGGTATATAGTGTACCTGATAAAAACGTATACAAAGTTTTTTTTTTCGCTCGTAACACACTCGTGACAATGAAATAGAAAAGTTCGCTATATAATCTTAAATGTGTCGCACATGGTCAAGCTTATAAATGATTCATGTTAATTGAATCGCTTTTCCCTTTAAGTAGACCATTGGTCGATAAACCTTGCTTTGATTTATAAAATTATTTTCATTTTTAATTGGAACATTGGTTGCTTAGCGTAATGTCAGTTTTCTTATGTTTAACTTTAATTTGAACACGCTTATATTAACTTCACTTATAACTATGTATGTAAGAAAATCTTGGAATCTTAATTCGACCCACTTCCCGATCTTCGATTAGGATGAAATTTTGCAAACGCTCTGAGTTCTGATGACAATACATGACTAGCTAAGAAACGTCATTACAAATCCAATATGGCGGACTGGCTGTTTGAAATGCACCCCCATGATATGGGTAAATGAAAAGGCTTGCTGTCAGGAATACGAAAAAAATAGTGACGTGACTTAAATCCAACATGCGGACAACCAAGATGGCGGATTGGCTATTTAAAATGCACCCCCATGATATGGGTATTATATGAAAGGGTTTGCTTTTGTAATTTTTAGTGTGTGCTAAAACCATGTTTTTTAGTTTTTTAAACTATTTTATTAAGGTAAACTTTATTGTTTTATCAGATATTTATAATTTTGGTAAAATTACATTTCTAGTTGACGATTTTAGTACTGCAGAAATAAATACTAGAAAATCTACGTCAAACAAAACTTTTTGGTCACATAAAATAAAACGCAAACGAATTCGGAGTTAAGTAAATCAAAACTATGCTTGCGGTGTTTTCACTGTTGACTGTTTAATATAAATTGTATATTGAACTTACCCGATTCCTCGTCATCTTTGATTTCATTTTCTTCATCGATTAATCGATCCTCCTTGTCGTTGCTGCCGGTGAGGTAGATAATATTCGCTTCTTTACTATACTTATTTAAATCCACGTTATTCTTCTTAAAACAAACACCACTTGTAACACTTATATCACCTTTATAATCTAAACTATCATCCAAATATGCGTAGAAGTTCTTTTGTAAGCAGCTCACTGTCGGTTTTAACGTACACTTGTTTAAAATACTGTCCCACAAAATGTTACCAGTTTTAAATGTTCCATTATGATATACGTTTTCAACGAAACCTCTGCCTGATATGGCTTCTATAATCTTCAATTTCTTAGGTATTTCGTTTTTGACTCGTTTAATGTCTTCGTCCGTTTCATTGTAATTACATTCAACTACTATTAAATTTAAAACTAATATTAAAATAATTATTGTTCTTGATTGTGAAAACATTGATTTAAGATTTCGAAAAATAGTGTCCCCATTAGCATTACCATTACGATGTCTTCTTGCCATTGTCAGATCATTACTAATAAAAACAGTGCCTTTTTCTCATTTAAATAACTGTTCAAAAACACGGTGAATTACTGTATCTACTTGGGCGTAGGCTCATTAATTCCATTTTC
This sequence comes from Vanessa tameamea, assembly GCF_037043105.1. Classification (NCBI taxonomy): domain Eukaryota; kingdom Metazoa; phylum Arthropoda; class Insecta; order Lepidoptera; family Nymphalidae; genus Vanessa; species Vanessa tameamea. The sequence goes on along the minus strand of NC_087332.1, from coordinate 3,604,088 downwards.
TATGATACCTTTAGAATATTTGAAAGTATGTTAGCAGTTGTCTCCCCTGTTACTCTCGAACTTTTATTTTGAATGGAAATTGTTGACGTTTCACCTGAAAAGAGAAAATACCTGTGATTATGTAGGTCTAAATTTTTGACATCGACATTGTAGACATAACAATGGAAAGAAATTCATTGCAAATTTTATGAGCCAAGCTGTCGCATATAGGCGCGGCATGGCTTTCTAGTTATATAAATAACTTTTAAAATTGGTTAGAAGAGAAGTTTTAATTGCAAAATCTATGTTTTGTATATAACATAATAGAAATAAATGAATATGAATTGAAATCAAACAATCTACTCTATGGTCTTATATTATGTTTCAGGGAAAAAGGCCCTGGCGTTGCAGCGCTTAAAATTTCAAACGCGGCAAATACGCATTGATCTCACGCGGTAATAAAATATTCAAAGACCTTTCTACAAAATTGGTCCACACCTCTAGTGATCTAGCTGAGTTTAGTTAATCAGAGATATAATAGAGTTAGAATTTCGGAAACAATGTCAGAAGACAATCTTTTGGATGGTATATATTTTTATATTTATCACGCTTCCCTTCAGTTTTATCAAATTATTTATTAAATCGTCTTAATATTACGAGCTTTTATATTCTAAATAAATATTAAAAGTTATGATATGGGTACATCCTCTTTCCTGATATGATCACCGGAAGGCTAGTTCATATTTGACTAAAGAATCTGAATTGCGTTGGTACGCAATTCAGATTCTTCGTTGGTACGAAGATATGTTTGTAGTATTCTTGGAATACCAAGAATACTCTAGAATACCAGATATGACATTTCACGCCGCCAATATTCGTACAATAGACTTATTTTTAATTACCTTATTTATTTTTTTAATTCAGTCCTCAATGTAGGTAATATTCAAATAAAAAACAATAAACTTACTTAGAAACAGAATCGTCTACTAATGATTAAAGTTGTCAAACAAGTTTATTGAGACGTGATTAAGGAATGTAGAAAGTTAGTATATTTATATTAGTTCTATTTTAAATTTAACTAATCTCATTTTCTTATAATCATCAAAGCGATCAATAAAACATTAGACGGAAAATAAAATTTAGGTCGATTTCCACTAATATCAGCTTATCAAACCTAAATGCACCATTTCATTACGAAAATTAATTCGCTTTTAATATTGCTTTAGAAGAATTGCAAATGTTAACTCATTTATCCAAGATTGTAAGATTACAAGTTGGACGGGTTCACATCGAGGCATACTTTTAAGGCACACTTCTGCTTCCTACCTTAACTAACCAGTTACTTTTTTTCTTTAATCAAAACTAAAAGTAATTAACCATTATATATGTCTTCAGAATTTATTCTTAAGGTTGCCTAGAAAAATCGTTGTCTTAGCGATAAGGTCATCTTCTTTATAATTTCATTATCATACAGCTTTCTTATCTGCATTTTATGTCCATTGGTGTTTCCAAGTTCATTGGTGTACCGAAATGAGTTTCTTGAATTGTTTCTTTTTGTATATATAGGCAAACTAGCAAATACATTGTTAGTGGTAAGTGGTTACCACCACTCATAGCCATTGGCACGGTAAGAATGCCATTCAATATAATAATTAATATAATAATTTGGAACAAAAGCCCTATGCCCATTTTTACACCAAGTAACTCATCTTTAATACCAATAATAGTGGTGTTGTTTAGCAGTAGATTAAGTAATGAGGGAGTGGTACCTATCCATAGAGGATTCCACATAGGCACAAAGCCAACACCACAATTTTTTTTTTTTACTAATTAATTTAATAGTAAACGTTCTCTGTTTTTTTAAATGGACGATATCAGAGAAATGGCAGATGTTGCTAATGCGGTACCACTTGTGGCACTAATTCGGAGCCTCATTGCTGTCATTAGCCTTACACTAGAAGATTAACTCCTCACACAATCGAGATGACATGGATATTTATGAAAAACGATTGAAATCGTTTGAAACAGTTATCGATTAATAAGATATAATTAGACCAACAAGAGTTATTTTCAATTTTATTTATAGGAATGCAATTACAAAAATTTTTATGACAACAATTACAGTTTATGTATCTAGTAAATCTGTAAACGCAAACATCAAATAGAAAGAATATGAAATAACTGTAAAGACAACATCAGCTTTTATAAATAACGAGTAGCAAAAGCCCAATAAAAATAGATGTAACTCAAAATTAGTATCTACATCCTCTAAATTGATTTAAATTATCGTAAGAGACGCGACCAGATTATCGTCAAAGCCGTCAATTTCAAGGATAAACTAATTGAAGTGAAAATAGCAGATAGGGCACTATGTAATGTTTTACACTCATTACGCAATTGTATGGCAATCCAACCCGACTGAATGATGACCGGAGGTTTATCAGAAGCGGTTTGTTATCCGCTCTCAGAAGTATAGCGTATAACACTACCGAATTCCTATCTTTGACTGCTACTGACTAATTGAATACAGTAATGACTTTGATTAACCCGACCCAGGATTGGATCTTAGATTGAAAAGCCATCCACAAGACCATCTAGGCAGTCGACATAAAAAGCAACAGTCTGTAAATGTGCCATTGCTGAGCCTCCTCTCCCTTTTGAGGAGAAGTTTTGGAGCTTATTCGACTACTCCACCGGGTTGGTGATTACACATGTGGCAGAAATTCATTGTAGCTAGACACATGCAGGTTTTAATTACAAACACAAATTAAACACATGAAAATTCAGTAGCGCTTCCCTGGATTTGAAACCGCAATCTTCGGATAAGATGCACGCGTTCTAACCACTGAGACATCTCGGCTTAGTCGATATAAGAAGTGTACAATTATCATCCAATATGATAAATCAATTTCCACACGCCAACGAGCTGCAGAATCCGCACCAGTAAAATCCGTTCCGCTTTCCAGGCACGTGCCTTGCTGTTTGACGAATTAAATTAATTGGAAGTCGCAATGATGTACGCAGTATTCTCCAATTTATGAACGCAGTCAGATATTTATCAATATGATTTCTACGCTGTATCATTCATATGATATACAAATGATACTGAATAATTTAACGATGTATTTGTAAATGGGTAATGAAAGCGTTAGAACTAAATAAACTGTCAGTTTTCATTATATTATTATTATAAACTAAATCTAATTGAAACCTCCTTGATAATAAAAATATTTAATGTAATTATAAAAAGATTAATAATGAACATGACAAGAAACGCAACGAATTGCCTAAATCCGTGAATTTTTTCGCAATTAACATTCGTTCTGTGTGATTTGTTAGGTCGAATCGGTTTATTATTCAAATTGTTATTATATAATATACGGAAAATTAGATTTTTTGTGGCGTGGTGGTTGTACAATTCAATATAACTAAAAATGTTATCTATGACCACATCATAACAAATAAAAACAAACAAGATGTGAGATCGTGTAATGTTTCCGTGAATCGTATCTACTTACTATAAGTTATATTTTAAAATTCCTTCCAATGATATAAAACAAATGATCTCCTAGTACATAACATTATTGTTTTTATCATTAGAAGATATTGGACCAATTGTAACGAAACGGTTTTTGTTATTCTATACACCGCCATTATTCTGGCGCCATATCACCTAATTTAACGTTTTGGTACATCCAGGTAACATGATCTATTTATCTGCAATTACCGAGCTGGCCTTTGGTTTCAAGAGCACGGACATTCTAGTGAAATTACTAACAGGCTATGGCTAAATATGGAAAGGTTGAACGTTTTACGTTCATGTATAGAGTTGTTGGTACGTAGCGTACTATAGTCTAATATAAGAAAATAGGTAATCAAAAGTAATCGTTGATTCAATCTTATGTCAATATGTTATTTGTATTTTTCATTCTACACCTCTTTAGTCCAACTTATATTGGTCCATTCGGGACAGCTAAAATCTATTAGAAACATAATTAATATCCATACATTCATAAACATTCATTTGTATCAAACGTAGTAATTGGAGCTTTAAATCTATTTTTAGAACATCTTCGACAGAGCTCATTTTCGAAAATGTTTTTTTTTATAAATAAATTAAGGTCATATCATAAAGACCTGGTAAAGATTTATGACTGACTGAAGAATGTCAAATTATATGCCTATAGACTTGAAAGGGTACATATCCATCCCGTTTGCATTTACCTCTATATCGATATGTAAAAACTAGACCTATTTGTATCAATAAGGTATATGACTGTTACGTTTAGCGTGTGACTTTAAAACAATACTTGAAACAGTTTGAATGATTGGGTAGAGCCACAAAGAATGTAGCTTTATAATGTATCAACATAATCTATATTCGGAATGGAAAACGGCGGATAGATTTTGACTTTGACGTATGAAGTGTAATTAGTGTATGGCATATAGAGAAGTAACTTATGTACAAAAAGTATCTTTGAAAATGTAAAAAAATTAGTAGGATCTGCTGGACATATAGAGTAAAATTTGAATGAACTATTAGAGGTTCTTCCCAGGTCCAAAGTGCTTATTCTAGAAACGGTGGTAGATTTTTCATAGTCAATAAGCTAGTTTTACTCTTCTATATTGAATAAAGATTTTGAATTCGACTCGGTCGAGTCAAACAAAATTAGAGGGAGATAACTTTAAATAAATTATTCTGTTAACCAAATTTATAAATCTCGTTTAGAAAACGCGTAAATGTCCATTTCCGAAAATTTATGGAACCGTGTCACACTTTTTCAAGTGTATATTCTATATATAGATATAGTTCTTGTTACTTTTTAAGTATACACTTTGAAATAAATTTCGTTGTGTGTGGGTTCTTCCTGTTTGGCCTAGGTCAAGCGGGGTACGGGCCTCGAGGCATGCCTCCTTACCCGGGCGTGTCTTCAATGTTCTGACCCAATGGGTCAGGGTCCTGTGGACCCAGTGGTACTTCCAGTTTTTCAGGTGTATATAAATTTGAAATAGTTCTTGTTTCTTTTTAAGTATACACTTTGAAATAAATTTCAAGCATAAACTATTTGTGATTCATATAAATCAATATCTGTTTATCGATCTTATATATCATTAACTATGTTTACAGTTAAAAACACAACGTTACAATGTATCAAATCAAAAACGTTAAATAGGAATAGTCATTTTTGTTTATTCATAATTTAATAGTTTCGTTAACAAACCTATTTGGTTTTTAATTGTGAAAAAGAACACTTGCCGATATTTTTCGGGTAAATTCGACCGGAAAGAGTTCAGGCGCAAGATGGACTTTTGTGGTTTGGACAAGAGACTTTGAAAAATTATAATTACATCCAGACAAAAATACCCAATAACTTTTTACTGCTCAACCCGGAGCTAGGATCTCGCGATATGTGTGTGGCCTAAAAACTACTAGACGAATGAGGCAGTCATGTGTTTTTTATCGATGACCATTAATCATAAAAGTTCATTTAAAGACAAATAACTTTCACTGAAATATATAATTTAAATTCCAGCCAAATTCAACACGCTATAATGAAGTTCGTGCTTAATTAGTTTTATTTATTAATAGCATTTTGAAAAAAAAAATCTTCGGATCAAATTTGGAACATAACTAATAAAATTCCGGAGTAAGTTATTTGAGGTCAATGTTAATGATGAGTTCATCCGGTTTTCGTTATAATATCAAAGTTATGTTGATGGACCCAAAGTTATGTGCGTCAAAAAATATTTATTACTAAAAAAGTCAATTTGAATGATATTGAATGGCCTTCGCTCGGAGAAGTGTGTCAATGTAAATCTTTCTACTCAGCCACAGTTAAATTCTTCTTCGACACTGTTTGCCTCTTGAAGTAAAACATTTCCTTGATCGGTATTTCCATCCTAAGTACAACCTAGGCTTTTAAATTTTTGAATCATTTTACAAGATTACATTGAATTTGGAGTGATTACTGATTCGGAATGTAGATACAACCTTTAAAATAAGTTAAGAAAATAAAACACAAAAGTTGGTGTAAATTGACAGTACTTTCAAGATTAACAACTGTAGACTATGGCTGGTCAATGAAACTTTAGAGGCTGACTGTGCACACTTTCACTGGGAAAGTGTTGAGACGTGTTTAAGCAAATTTAATTAGCACATCTTAGATGTTGACTATACACTTTTACGCGTACCTACTGTTTTCTTTACAGGGATTCCTCAGTTCAATTCTAATGTAAACATCGTGACTTGGGGTCAAAAACGACTCGTATGCCGTGACGGAAAGCGGCTTGAGGCTTATAAAGTTATTTTCTTTGTCTGCTGTATTTTTTATTTTGTTAGGTAGGCAGTCTGGCAAGTGCTTCACTTGGTCAGTGACCCACTGCCCATATAAATTGAAACATTACATTACTTTGGAAACTTTGATGTTGTGATGTTTTTTTGTCTGTAGTTACACTGACTCACACAACCCAAAAAAACTCAAATTACTGGATGGTAGATGGTATATGTACCTCTATATTTATTCAAAGGTTATTCTTTAAGCTTCAATTATTTCTATAATTTTGATGTTTCACATCTGCTGGGAGTCAGAGTGAGAGCTAGTTGCAAAATGTTATTTGCAAACACACGCCATACTTACTCTCAGGTCCAACGTTCAACTCGTATGATTGATAAAATATTAAGTGCTGTTTCTTAGCGAATATCGATTGAAACCTTTGAAATTCTTAGTTTTTCTTGGTAGAATGTACATTATACTTTCGAAATCAATGGTTCCATTAAATTTAATTTATTATAAAATTACGATTCATACGTCGGAGTCTATTGGGTTTTCTTTTCGATTTCTTGGGCACGTTGAATTTAAAAACTATTATTGTATGATAACAGCAAACATTCCATTATTCCTAGAGTTTTATAACATCAGAAATGAACGAGAACGTAGGTGTGAAATTTTCAATAAAGTTAGAACCACATCTGTGCAATCGAGGGATATCAATCTCTGTGATAATAATTATATCTTTATGAACAAGCATGTATAGCTGTATCGTTAAGATACTGTTGCCGGTTTTGATACTTTATTTTTATTATTGTGGATAAAATAGATTATAAAATATATTCCATATACGAAAGGACTTAAATCCTGCATGTTGTTCTAATATGTCTGCAACAAAACGTGCGCATCCGATAGAGTATTCGTGTGTTTAATTTGTGTTTATAATACATTTAGTGCTCAGCGGTGAAGAGGAATAATCTTGAGGAAACCTGTATGTGGCAATAAAATTATGTCACATGTGTTTTAACCTAAATTGTAAAAACCGGCGTGGTGGGATAACCCATAAACTTTCTCCTCAAGACTAGAGGTCTTTGGTTAACATTGGAACATTTGCGGGTGATACTTTTCTATACTCATTTTATAAAGTGGTCAAATTCATTCTCGGGGGTCATGCTCCTAGCATTAAGGCTCCAATTCTATACAATTAAAAAGAGGTATTGTGGGACAACCGGTTGGAACGAAGTTGCTTTCGCTGTTATGATAAAATACAATACATACATAAGTATTACATAACAGGCACAATTAAATAAACGTTTGAGAATAATTAAATGAAAAGAAATAAAATTGTTATTAAAATACCGTATGAACTAAAACAATGACAATATAAGAGTTTAAATAATGTAATATACCGTGTACCCTACAATAGAAAGGTTAACGGATGGAAAAGTCGTGGAAGGAAGCTTTGATTTTCCTTATTTGACGATTTCTGCCACTCTACTGTAAACCATGTAAAAGAACTTCGTTCCAAAAATCAGTAATAGAATTACATTATTGCGTGCTATAGGGTATAAGTTACATTTATATTATATTAGTAAACATGCGAAGCCGGAGCGGGTCGCTTGTTTTTAATATATTAATCATTTTAAACTTACACAAGTAGGACTCGGTGGCTCACCCAATTACCGTGTGATACTTATACACCGAACATGGCTCACTCATGACTTGTAATACGAAACATGGCTGAGCTATGTACTTAGGGGCAAAAGGAACGGACAACTTCATGAGTTTTTTTTTATTATCATATTAGACAGACGTCCTGTCCGTGCCATCATATATTATCCTCTAGCCCTTATCCCAATTTAATTCGGGTCGGCGCAGCATGTCTTCTTCTTCCATACTTCCCTATCTGACGTCATCTCACAAGTAACATTCTTTCCAGCCATATCTCTCACACAATCCATCCATCTTTTCATTGGTCGTCCCCTTCCTCTATATCCATCCACGTTCATGCTCAAGACATTCCTCACAATATGTTCCTCATTCCTCCGCATAACATGCCCATACCAAGATAGCCGCCTTCCACATAACCTCTCGGCTATCGGTGCCACTTTCAAACGTCCTCTCCGTGCCATTGTTATATATAAGATTTTATTGATCTAATTTCGTTTAATGTGCCTGAAATTTGTTGTAGTGCCAGCAACACAATCTAAATTGCATTTCAATAACAATGCATATTGTAATGAATTAACATCGCCTTTAATATTCCGGTATCGATTAAGAGATAAATGTAGATATTTAGTTTACTTTTTCATCAGCGTTATAAAATGATTACTGGGGAAATACCCAACTTGCTCAAAGAGTACACAAAAAATTTGAAAACAAATAAATAAACCTCGCCTTTCATTTTTTGTAGCCTAATATCACATTAATGCTTATCACTTTTGGTATCTGTGCTGCCTTGATCGTCTTCGACGCATACAAATGAGTCAGAAGAGAAAACACTGGTACATAAATATATTATGTATATTGCATACGTTATATAGACGTTTGGTTACTATAAAATAAATTATGAAAATCGATCCAAGTGATAGCTAATTTATGCAATTAAATGCTGTTTTCAATACACAGAGTGTTTTTATAAAAGTAAAGTAACGGCCTTATGACGTTCCACTGCTGGATAAAAGCCTTCTTTCGTTTGGAGGTTTGGAGCTTAGTCCACTATGCTGTTACAATGCGGTTTAGTGAATTCAATAGTGAGATGCTAGTTTATAACAGATGTTTCAGAAAAAAAAATCCTACTCAGTTTCTTTCTCCGGTTCTTTTCAGGTCCGAGGTGTTTATTTCCGAACCGGTGGTAGATTTTTGACTATCAATAAGAAAATGTAACGCTTCTTTATTGAATAAAGACTATTGATTGTTTAGATTGATCTGAATAATTCTAGCGTATTCAATTTATTGGTTACATGAAATGCTTTGATTCTAAATATGTGATTGTTTTTTCTTTGAAAAATAAAACAATTAAATGTTTCTTATCAATGTATAGGCGTCTCTAATCTTATAAGTTATTCAATGAAAGAAATGGAATGTTCCCAGTTGTAAACCACAAGCGGTTACATGCACATACTACATGCACATAACTGTCTCCGCTTGATTAGTCAAATCCATCGCCAAGTTAACAGTTTCGATAAAAACCACGAGGTTGTTCAAGTGTTTCCGAATAAACGTTGCAATACAAAAAACGCTGGAGATTCGCTCATTACGATCGAACTCGTTCGATCAATGACGCGGCGAAAGTCTCACCAACATACAAACAAAACCTACAAATTTTATTAGTATTAGTGAAACGAATCGCTTTCTAGTTCCAATAAAAAAAATACACGATTTGTAGTTTGAAGGAAATCCGTAGTAAATATTCAAGGAATAAATATCAAAGGAAAATGGATTTTTTTATGTTATTTTACAAATAGTTGCCGCCCGCAGCTCTATTGCGTGTTAAGGGGTCGTATGTTTTAGATATAAAAAGCCTATGTCCTTCCTTGGAGTTTAAGCTTGCTTGATACCAAAGTTCAACAAATTCGATTCAGTGGTTTAACCTTAACCGTAAAGCGTAACAGACAAATCAAATCAAATCAAAATATACTTTATTCAAGTAGGCTTTTACAAGCACTTTTGAATCGTCATTTAACAAACTATTTAAAGTAAAGCTACCACCGGTTCGGAATGTAGATTCTACCGAGAAGAACCAGCAAGAAACTCAGTAGTTACTTTTTTTCAACATCTAAAAATACAGTCATGTTAGTTAAATACTATTATATATGTATGTTATGTCTCCTGCCTGTAATTCCACGCTTTTTTATCATCAATATAATCTTGTATCGAATGCCTATGCCTTATTTACCAATGTATTTTTACAATTGACTTGAATCTATGAAACGGAAAACGGAAAAGTTAAAAATGTCTGCGGAATTTTATTATAGAGGCGGATACCTTGCCCCAAGAATGATTTATTGACTTTGCGGAGTCGGAAACTTAGCGTTCTAAGCTTATCCTTACAGACAGAGTTACATTCGTATTTATAATATTAGAATAGATTGTTTAAAATTTTCAATATGATAAAGACAATAGGATATTGCAACTCTATCAGAGAGAGCCAGGATGTTATATAGGATATTTAAATGTTCTATAAATGGCCGATGTACTTATAATAACTAATTAAAGCACAAAATTACGGCAGTGACATAGTCACTGAGTGACAAAACTCAGTCTAATAAAATATAATATAACCACTCGATTCAATCACAAGGTTATTTATGAACAATACAAAAAAGCATTAATGTCTTTGAACATCAAAGATTAATTAAGGGCAGTAACAAAGCGAAGTCGATAGATACCAATGTTAAGTAGCAATTATTATTCGCTAAGCGATTCGCTTTCTAGTTGCGAATAACGTACGATTAGTAATTTCGGGGCGAAATACTACGCAATACAAAATTGCGGTCGAAATCTTAATTTTAACAGGTAAACAGTTTGCTTTCTACTGTTTTTGCTTGTTACCAATTTATATAGGCAATTTCCTAACACTGCTGACATTGAATGATAAATTAATTGCGTTTAATGTATAATATATATATATATATATATATATTATGTTAATGATTGAGAAGGCTCGAAAGTGAAGCGAAAGTATTCCAGCGAAAGTGTTAGGGAATTCATTTTGTAATATTATAGTATTAACTTTATGTAAGGTTGGTAAGTATTGAGTGTCGAACTATTTGACGTATCATTGATATTCTGCGTAGCGTAATGAGTGCTCATGTGTTTACTATTTTTTTTTTTTTATAATTATGAACTAAAAGTCCGAAGGTGTGGGCAACAACTAACATTATATAAAAAAAAATATCTTAGAAGAACTATTGTCCGGCATTCGTGGCAATTTTTCTTTAAATATTCTTGAATATACTATCGTTAGAATAAACACACTATGTGTAGTTATATGCTAGAAAACTTCTTTGAAGCCTTAACTGAATCGGATGGACGACAATACGAAGAAAAACAACCATTAAGTTTTTTCGACTAGCAATACCAATGCGTTGTACTGCGTTTGTTTATAAACCAATCGTCATGGACAACGGGATAGATGTGCGCTGTCTAGCAGCGAATAACAAACGAATTGATAGTTTAAACATATACGCCAACATAACAGTGATCTGTCTAACGGTTTCAAAGTGTATCTTAATGTGGTTGAGGTTAACCAACATCATAATAACATAAAATTATTTATCAATATAAATTAAAGTAGTTTATTATGTTTTAGGAAAAATTCCTAAAGCTTAGCATAATTTTGTATTAATACCAAGATCAGGCGTTTTGATGACGTCAGTAAACCTGACTGGTTGCATTAAATTTATGCAGACGAGTAAAAGCGACCTACTGTTCCACTATATAGGTGTTTTTACCTTAAAATTGTATTTTAAAACATACTATAGATACCTGCTACGTATTGATATATTGGATTACTCGTTATAGTGCCCTTGTAAAGTAACTAAAAATAATCCGCGCCAGGGGACGCCTGGAAGATGTTAAACATCGATATTGATGATTAGTGAAATAATTTATATTTAAAGATAACCAATTAAAAATATTATCTGTGTATATGGTCGATGGTGACCACTTAACAACAGGTGGCCCATTTGTTCGTCCACCTACCTAAAAAGAACTATAGATGCATTATTTTAATAAAAATATTTCAATCAATGCTACCTAAACAAAATTATTTATTATAGTCATAGCGGAAAGTGTTAAAAATGAAAACACGAACGCAACAAAATTAATTATTTTTTAAATTTTAACACGTAAAGTGTCATGTTCTCTAGTAGAGATTTGTTTAATAGGACCTCAGTAGTTTCATGGTTTGTTGGTAGTGAAATTAGTCACGGTTGAAGTTTTGGAGACTTGTCAGCAACATAATAAGCTCAATCCATAGACCTAAAAAAATATAGAATAGACGTATTATTAAATAAAATGTACTCTCATAAAGTTGATAAGAAATCGTAGCTGTGTCGCGTCCGTTAATTCTCGCATGACACAAGCAACATTAATTTATTGTTAATAATTATAATATTTTTTTTACAAGAGCAAACACAGATTTTCCCGCTAAATCTTCTAGACTCTACATTCCAAATCGTTGCCATCACACACATTAGACGCACTTAATTATGCACTCGCATTTACACAAACAACACTCAACATTATAAAACAAGGCAGTAAAAGGGTTCTACACAAAAACAATTTGTACAATACAATATACGTATGTTTGAAAAAAGATCCAATCAAAAAAGGTTTCAATGTAATATTATTTGAATGTATGCAACAATGAAGAACGAATGAATGTTATATAAATTCGCACGTGAAACTGAACGCATTAACAACAAAACATAAAATGGTTTAATTAAATAATTACTTAAAGAAAGTTAGTATAACACGAACATATTATATAAAGATCTCTCAACCGTTAAAATTATAAAAATATAATTAAAAACAATCTTTTACGTTATCACTGTACTGTATTGTTATCGGTAACGTTTAACGCTTAACGTTTTAACGTGACGTTTAACGTTTTTAGTAACGCGAAAATTTCAGCTCCATTGCTTGGGTTAAATTTAAATGGAATTAAAAAACACAATATAAATATTTGATCCATACTGATGGTGAAGGCCATTAATCCATACTATCTATATTATCAATGCAAAAGTAACTCTGTTTGCATGTATGTATGTTACACAGAACCGAATTTGGTGCAATTTGGTATGAACAATTTGAAGTCCAAGGAAGGATCCCTGATAACCAACATCTAAAACGCAGGCTAAGCCGCGGGTTTAACTGGTAGTAGTTTGTAATTTTTTTTAGCGCTAAAGCGGTTTTACACTTAGCAATCAATTGTAAGCGTGTGATCAGACAGACGCGATGAATAAATAATGTTTTAATTAATGTTCTAAGCAGTTTTGGTAATTGTATTAAATTTTCTGGTAACGTCAAATAGAAGTAGCGATAATTTACATAATTTTCGTAATCATATAAACTCTTTTAAACAATGTGTTCTATTTTCAAATAATTGTAATAATATTATTTTGTTTTTAATGACGCGATTAATACAAAAACTGTTAACAATAATATTTATGATCATAATAATTTATAGTACTTAGCACTCGAAAGCAAATTATACTTTGTAAATGATTTTAGATAGTGAATGTAATGATGATTTAAAGCTAATTAAAATCACGCCATAATTACTTTTTACGTATAAATATTTAGATACCTATGTCAAAACGCCATCTTTGTTTAGAGGCCATCAGTAATCTTTTTTTTTTTTTCAAACATTCAAAAATAATAACATTAATGTAGGTACGTGTCAGTTAAATAAATCCTAGTTACAATAATTATTATGCAAAATATTAATATAACATTAAAAATATAAATATTTGTCGAAATAAAAAATATATTTAATTATGAAAATAAATGTAGTATCTACTTTTCAAAACAAGAACGTCAAATTAATAATAGCAGATATTTTTTTATCTGTAAATAGAAAAGTTAAAGCGCCATCTTTGTTTCATGGAAATTCCCATTTAATCAGAAGTTGTTTTTCCTTACAGTTAAAAACGTCTACATCGCGTGTTACTAACAGCTATGAATGTTCGTAATATGAACGGGCATATGAATCCGAGTTAATAGCACTCGTTCAGTTAAATTATAGTTCGGAGTGGAAGTGAAAGTGGTTCGGTTCGATCTCGCACGATTGTAAAATGAAAATAAAAGTGTAGTTTTAGACATCGAGCTCCTGAGCGGCGATTTCGTCATACTTTCTGTTAACTTATTTCGTTGGACTATAAATTATTAAATGAACTATCATTCATCAAATATATGACGTTTATAATATAGTTATTATTGATTGAATAATAATTGATTAAATATAAAGTTCCCCCGCCGCACCTGTCTGCCTGTGTGAACGCGATATAATCAAAAACCACCTAAAGGGTTTTGGTACGGTTTTCACCAGTGCACGGACTGACTAATGAGGAAGGTTTAAGTGTATAATATATTAAGGTTTTGAGTAAATTAACTAAAATATGGCGCTAATTGTTCAAGATGTCGGGAAACCATGCCGACTGGGAGCTTTACTGGGCTGCTGATGTATACAAATATTATAAATGCGAAAATAACTGTTTTACTCTTTCACGACCAAAACATTCAACTGAATTTGATGAAATTTTGTAGGAAGCACGCTTTTACTTCAAACATCTTACACAAATAGTAAAGAAAAATGCAAAAGTAACTGGATCTACATATAATTTACAACAATGTAATGGAACATAATTTAATGCATTATATAGAGTTTAAGTTGAGTTTATACAAGAAGTGTTAACAGATTATAATAATCTGTATATTAATAATTGTAACTATATATTTATTTTAATATATTTATTGCTGTTATGTTAAAAATAGTAATCATTATTATTTTATATTTTAAACCATTATTAACGTCTACTAGAATTAAATATTGATTTTGTTAAATGACTTATTTACGATATTTTTTATCTGTGAAAGAATGGATTTTTGGCGGGCTTTTTAGAAAATATAACAAATTAACTAACCTTAGTAAAGGTTTAAGTTGGCTAAAAATAAGAACATTTTCGTTATTTTATATGTGATTTTTTCCATTAATAATTAATTTCGTATAATTAATAGCCATTAATGACTAATTAATTGATGAAATATGTAATGAAAGTTTATTATACTGTACAAAGGAGTTTCTTATGGATTAGATGTTATAGTACACCAAACTCGAATGTCGAAGAGCCTTTTGTTTAACCACAGACTACCAAAATCTAAATCCAAATCATCAATAGTCGTTAAGCTGTACCTATGTGGTCACACCTATATCCTGAAAACTAACAACTTACTTCCCTTTACGCTGACAGTATACAGTAACCAATACAACTGTTTGCGGTTGAAATTTTGTATGGTGATGAGTCTGAAAGGTTTCTGACAAATATGTCAATAGAACAGCGATATGAATAGAACAGTAAAATATGAAACTATGACACACAAATATATCCTAACTGACATATGAATGGACAGATATTAATATTAATTTCGACAGAAAACAAGAAACTAATTAACATAGAAAATTTAAAATCGTTTTCTCAAAACAATGTCACATTCATAATATTCATGTTTTTGAACGATGTATATTTTCTTGCTTGCTTGTAATATATTATATATATATAGCTATAGTTTGTAATAAGCAACTTCGTATGGTAAAAATGTTGACAAGAATCCTATCATAAGACCTGCACTCATTTGAGATGGCTTTGTCTAGGTTTGTACCATCTACCCAACTATTAGTCTAGTGAAAATCAACAATTCTTCTAATTAATCATTCTGAAGTTCTTTTCTTTACTTTCTGTAGCGAAGTGAGATTTTCTTTTAAACAAAACTAATTTCTCAATTCTCGCCATTGTGTGCGTTTTTAAATACAATGGCTGTGAAGGCGGAAATATGCTATTGATTTGACGATAAATCTTTGTTTAACTTTCTTGATCATTATTGACATTTTCATTTAAAGCAAAAACTGTCAAAATCATCTAATGAGAAATTTTCATTTACATTTAAGCATTTTTTTTTTAATAAGGTACTTATTTTAATACCTTGTGTTTTGGCATGTTTGACTATATATTATAGATTTATAAGTCTTGCCGAGTTATAGATTTTAAAATTATAGGTCTAAATTGAGAAAAAATATTTTGGTATATCGTTTAAAATATTTCAGCAGAAAGAGCCGTTATTCTTTCGCCCCAACTCTCTCCAGTAGTATTTGAGTGCACACTTAAGCTCTATCATCCTGCACAGTTAACTTTACTTTGTTGATGACCTGTGCGGCCGAAATCGATCAGGACATCATCTTTAATCAGTTAGAAAGAACGCAGACAGTATGAAACAATGATGATGGAGTATTCATTTTGTATATTTAATGTACATACATGTTGGTTTTGTATGCTGACTAGCAGTGAAAAACCCGATGGTAAGCCTATAGACAATGGCACTGTTGGAACGATAGCCATCATCATCTCACCAACAAATTGAGTACCAAGAAGTAATGTCTCTGGTCCCTGTAGTTACTCTGGCTCGGCCCCCTTCAAACTTTAACTCAACCATGCTAAGTATTATTGTTTTCCAATCCACATCCTTATCCTACATTCCACCGAATGTGGAAGTCAGGCTTTCACAAAGCCACCAAGTCAAGTTATTCCACTGGTTTATTCGGATAGCGTTAAGGATATTCTTATCAGGGAATGATATGAGGTTAAAATCTGTCTGTAACTCTATACTCAGATTACTTTTGTTTATGACGAATGAAAGAATTCTTGACCTTATTCTTTGAACGAAAAAGGTATTCCATACTATGAATGTCACAAGCGTCCGGTTTGGGTGAAAGTTTGATTCACGCCCTTTTGACGTAAAACGGTGGTATATCGATATATGGCACACAATATGACATTTTCCATTAATATTTGATGTTCTGATGGAAAATAACATAAATAATAAGGTTTAAGTCTAATAATTATTGACTTTTCATTTGTAAATGTATAATATGTGTTCGCCGTTTTTTAGAGTGACTTTTTATGTTTTATAATAGTCTGATCTTAATTTCCGTATTTATTGAATTGCATTTTATCTGTAGATCTATTATGTTAGAACAGAATTGAAACTCATCGAACACAATGAAATGTCAGAAAATGGTATGTAATATTGAAAATATTTAATCACACGCATTAAATAGCGTGTCACGTTCGGTCGGTTTTCATCTCATGGCGAGTGAGATACGAAGTGAGGTACTACCGGTGTTTTCATCGTGGCTTTATAATTAATAGGATATGCGAAAAAATTGAATTCAAAATTCCATACCAAATATTTGTCAGAAAAATAACTTAGAAAATTGATGTTCTGCTGTTTTCTCGTTGAAACCTGTAGTTTAACATTGTTTTTTTTTTTTTAATATAGACGCGAGAACGTAACAAGCAAACAAATAAAGCAGCTTCCTATAGTTAGAATAATTTACTCTTTGAATTAACACTTTCAACAAGCGACATTATTTATAGACGTACTTCATCATACCATAAACATTAATTAATTTACAAAACCGAAACTCACCTCGTCGGTAAGTAAAACAAGCTAAATAGAAAGACAAAAATCTTTATGGTATTCAATTGTAAAATAACGATTTTACGGATAAATTCACAATAAAATTGCAAACAAAGGCTTTATCATTAATAGTGATCTCTTAAACAGCCTCGGGCGTAGTGAGATTTCACTTACAGAATCAAAATCCACTTGTTAATGTCAGTACAAGTGATAATCAATGACAATTAACCAGATATCCAGACACATGTTACTCCTGAGGTTTAATGGTTTGAAGAGCGACCGCAATAGTAAGGACTCGTATAATTACAAATACCACGGATCATATCTCGGTTGATATGGTTTACGCAATATTGAAACCATAGAAGAAATTTACTGCAAAATGACAGTTTATCTGACTTTAAGTAACAATTTAGTAATCTGAAAAAACAAATCAATTTAGTACGTCAATGTAACCTAAACGTAATCATAGTGACTGGGTGATTAGTTTAACAATGTGTTGTCTTCTTTTCTCGAATGTCTAATCGACTATGTCAGAAAGAGGTGAAACAGTCTAAACACCGGATAAACAAAGTAAGGCTATTGATGATTTGAATTATTTTGGTTTGTCTAGTCAATAATGACCTCTTTTAAAAATTAAATATGTTTTAAATCATTTTATACATTTGATGTCGCTTTAAATGTCAAAAATGGAACGTAAATTAAAGTTGATATAAGCAGTTAAGTGGGATCGACTTGTATTATAAATGAAGTCATATTTATCACTGAGAACAGAACTGTTTTTAGTGCACAATGTAGCTGATCTATTGTGTATATACGTGAAAGTTTTATTACTACAAGTAATTAATACGGGATATTAACCATGTTTATTTTATTTTTATTTGGTGGAGCTCGATATTTCGACATAATCTACGAGTGTCTTGTTCACGAGACTCACGTGAAAAAACATGGTAAATATCCCCTTTTAAATACTTGTAGTAATAAAAATAACCATGTTAATTTAAAATCTTAAACAAAGTTTTGTTTAGTATTCCTCCTTGGTTTGGAATAAGCTAAATATTTAAATATTAAAATATAAATATTTAAATTCTTTCTATTAATTAAATTACACATACATAGGTATGTTAATGAAATACAATTAAATTATTATAATTACTAGCCACCCGTCTCGGTTTCACACGGTTACAATGTCTAAATATAATTTCAAGATTGTAGAACAAACATAAACAATAATCTTGTTTCTTTCCTGTTAGGAAATTTGAAATTCTCGGCTTTTCTCTACTATGATATGCATGTATTGTATTAATCTGTTTATTGATGAAAACATTATTAAAATCCGTTGCATAGTTTAAAAGATCTAATCGTACAGACGGTGGGAAGCGACTTTGTTTTATACCATAATAGCGGCTTCTCGTTTATTGAGTAATATATTTATGGCTATTTTTGCTAAACCGTCTAACACTGTAAATGATATAAGATCTCTAACCATCGATATTCAAACCGGAACACAGCAATACTAAGTATTGCTGTTTGACGCTAGAATATCTGATGAGTGAGTGGTATCTACTCAGACGAGCTTGCACAAAGCTCTGCCACTTAGTACGCCTAGCCACTGACCCATTTCGGTTCTAATTTTAATGAATGCCCACAACGTATCCAAATTAAACATAGATTGCATAAAATAAAGCCAGGACTTTATTGCATGCGATTTTTCGTAATGCTATATGTAGTATGTAGTTACATAATGTTTTTTATTAAAATAAATTAACTTGTAAACTTGAACTTTAATGACATTCTAATTATGAAAAAACCAAAATCTTTATTTTTATTATGATATTTATACCAATTATTACAGGTGGCGGTCGACTTAATAATGAAATCAGAATAGAGAAAATTCGGCACTTCCGCAATCGGGACTGCTTTCTATTTGAATACGGTTGTGATTTCGAATGTGTTCAATCGATAGCTTTAAAATTATTTTGAAAGCAATGTTTTAAAGTGATCCCAATTTTCTTAAGAGTTGTTTACCGTTAATTGATAAGCTGTTTATTGAAGCATATCAAAATTAACATAAACATAAATAATGATAAAGATGTATTTTCTATTATCCACGAACAACATTCTTTGGAGATGTGATTATTGGTATAAAAATATCGACTTCATGTTAAATGGTTAGAGTTATAATACATATATTTGAATCTCTTCTTCACCGACATGACATTGACCAAATAATCTGTGCCTTATGACACTAAAAATAGCCACAAAAAAAGTTGAATTTTAATGAATAGGACGAAACAAACTAACGACAGTTGAAAATTCTTCTGGACACAAAACTCTAAAAATATCCCAATGTTGGGCTAAGAGTCCCTTTGAGGAGAAAGTTCGGACTTTGATGGATACACAAGTGGCAGATGTTTTGTTGAAATTAGACTATTCCAATCTTGGGCCACGTCGTTTCTTGAAAAAAGTATCTGAAGGTATAAATTTATACTAAAATAAAAGCACTCTTCTCTGCTCTCAGAAGTTGTCGAAACAATCGAAGTCCCGGTAATTACAATATACCACCCATCACTGCCTTTATGCCACAGCTATTCGACCGCTAAAGATTACCTCTTAGTATCGTTGTTTCCGGTTAGAAGGGTGAGTGCGATATTTGTAATTACAGGCTCAAGGGACATAACCTGTTAGATCCCAAGGTAGGTGACTAATTCGTAACTTTCTAACAGGTGGCCTTTACCTACACTTTTTATAAAAAAAAAACTTAATAATCATAATATTTTTAATGTGAAAAAATGATATTTATCAGTAATTTTATTTATTATTGTATGTCATCCAAATTATTTCTGCAGTAAATTGGTTAGGTCATTAGTAGAATGTTGGCAGTTAGTAGACTATACTAGGTTGGGATTTGCACACCAGGTATAGTAGTCTTATTAAATATAACCTGCTTTGTTTATTAAGAACGTGTCTTGATAAAATATCAGAGACCGTGTCGAAAAAAATAGTGGCCGACGGTTGACCATTAAGAACACACCCACCAGTAAAGTATTATGACGTTTGGCGAGTGTCTCACGTGGATGACACGCACACCAAGATTATGAAATTGGCTCGTTTGTTTTGGTTCTTTTGTATTACGACACTCTGTCTGGATATATAAATAATCTAGGATAATATGTAATATGTGCGATCCTGTACTGTCCCTGTATTATGTAGCGGGTTAATCTGGTTTTAGTTGGTAGTCTGGCACTCATCCAGGAGTCCGAGCACAGCTAAGTACAGTTAGGGTTACATTAGTAGCCTGTAAATTTCCCACTGCTGGGCTAAGGCCTCCTCTCCTTTTGAGGAGAAGGTTTGCAGCATATTCTACCACGCTGCTCCAATGCGGGTTGGTGGAATACACATGTGGCAGAATTTCGTTGAAATTAGACACATGCAGGTTTACTCACGATGTTTTCCTTCACCGCCGAGTACGAGATGAATTATAAACACAAATTAAGCACATGAAAATTCAGTGGTGCTTGCCTGCGTTTGAACCCGAAATCATCGGTTAAGATCCACGCGTTCTAACCACTGGGCCATCTCGGCTCGTTACGCAGTTAGTGTTGTCAATTGTTATTGCAAAAAAGAAAAGTGTCCTATACGACATTATTTTTAGCGATTATTAAGCGCGATATTCGAATAAAATATCAGAAGTAATTTGGCATTTCTATATATCTACTATAAGCTATAGTTGACAATACCAAGTAGTATATTGTATGACAGTCACAAAATATGTCAACGACGTGAACCTAACGATGTCATTATCTTAGAAATTCTTATTCGCTAAATATTAACAGAGCAGAAACAATGAAGGCGAAATGTAAAAAAAACAAAAATTTTAGACTACGATGTGTTGTAACAAATTGTTATTTACAAACATTCAACAACGAATTATAATATGATTAACATTTAAAATAACTTTCACTACAACTGAAATAATTGTAAAGTAACCGACTTTCATTTTATAATAAAAATATGTATATATAAAGTTACCTCAATCCGACGGAATCCGGAATAATGTCGCACTGGTCAGTCACAGATAATAAAATTGGTTTCGTATAGGGGTCAGTCACAACGCGACATGCACACACGTTCAACGTCGTACCACTAAACTGTGGCTGCGGACTGTGGAGAGAAGGTACTCTTTCGCGCCTTCGAGATGTAACAGTGAAGGGAAAAGTCGATTAAATTGTCGATAGTTTGTGATTATTATTGTAAATAATTTGTGGTGGTTGAGCTGTTTTGCTGATTCTTATGTACGTCGATTTATATTCGTTTTTATCAGACAACTGAACAGCAATACATTGTATACGGTCTAGTTTGGAGGTTAAGTGAGGTCCAGTTTAATTATAAACAAGAGTAAAAATTTAAATGAAAATTAATTGAATATAGTATTAAGAATTGTTTATATTTTTTTAATGCCATATGTCAAATATCTATGGGAAATGGTGATCCCTGCCCGTGTTATAAATAGAAAAGATGTTTATGATTATAATTGTATGAACTAGTTTTGCAAGTATCGATGATTGTGTTCTACCTACCCAGTCGTGTTTACGGGGACGTAGATACACATCATTAAATTCAAAAATAAAAATAAAAGAAATGTCAAAAGTACCACTACTTTACCTACAATAAATTGACTTGTGAACGATATTTTTTTAAGTATTTAATAAAACTGTAAAAAATAT
This sequence comes from Vanessa tameamea, assembly GCF_037043105.1. Lineage (NCBI taxonomy): Eukaryota > Metazoa > Arthropoda > Insecta > Lepidoptera > Nymphalidae > Vanessa > Vanessa tameamea. Next base: position 3,581,914 of record NC_087332.1, on the reverse strand, counting down.
TAATAAGTATTCTTTATTTTCTATTCTGTATCCCGAAGACTTCATTAGTTACTAAGAAAATTATTGTATTTTTTAAGATAGCCTTATAATCGAGTGTGTAGTTAAAATAAATTGTATTTATAGTTTGTTTATAAACAATTTAAAAACACATTTGTGTTACTGTTTTCAGTCTAAATGCTTGAAAATAACAACATATATTTTGAAAATCTTATTCTCTGCCTTTATTATATACTACTATCGATATTCTACTTAAACATCACTAGCAACGCGGTTTGCCAAACCGTGTTCAAGAGCAAGATGAAGATCTGGGTCTTTGACCGCAAATACGAGCCGATATCAACTATATAACTAAACGTAGATTTAGTATAACTTGACCATTGGATGAATAAATTAAAAAAGGGGAGTTTTTATATATAGTTGTAATGTAGGCAGGAAGCGAGTAACCGTGTCGGCTAAGAAAAATATATTTCAGCCCTAAGATCACAATCAATTTTTATTATTATAGCATTTAACTTTTATTGAAGTATAAACAACCCGCATTGGAGCAGCGTGGTGGAATATGCTCCAAACCTTCTCCTCGAAGGGAGAGGAGGCCTTAGCCCAGCAGTGGGAAACTTACAGACTGCTAATGTAAAAAAAGTATATACTGTCTGAACACGGCAAATTGTTACAAATACACGTAGTATTAGAGGTAGTTTTATAAAAGCAATGTCTTAAGGTAAAATACACATTTAATAAGTTACACATAAAGCCCATTGTAACTTACTATTTGGGTCTCGAATAATGATCGCTAGCTGTCTAGTTGTTTTTTTTTACGACAGATCTCTCACCTGTTTTTCCGGAATGTGCTCGAACGTGTTGACAATAAAAAATCGTTATCATATTAATGGTATTTGCATTTCCGACCTCAACCTGTCACATACACATTGATTTAAGCGACTACATACATAACTAATGCGCCACCAATCTTGGGAACTTAAATATATGCTTGCAATTATACTGGCTCACTTTTAATCTGCTTATCCTCCCAATGATTCAAACAGAGGCGTAGCAATGGCAAAGCAGGTTATGCGGTCACATGGGGTCCGCCAAGCCACAGGTGATACTTTTATTACAAATCTGCGATCCTCCTCGGTTTCACAAGGATACAATGATACTAAATATACTACAGAATGTGTACAATACTGTAGAATATTATTGTGATCTATCTCGTTGCGTTCAGCCAGCGTTTGTTTGCATGTTTTATACATATGAATCTTCTCTTGAATTAATTGATCTATTAAGAAAGACCGCATCCAAAACCGTAGTTTTAAAGATCTAAGCATACATAAGGACACACAGCGGGAACCGATATTGTTTTATTCTATGTAGTGATAGTTTTTCGAGGAGGCCATAATGTTATAAAAATAATGAATGGTACTCTAAGCTCACGACTTTTTACAAAATTTTATTCTACCCGTTTTTGGTTCTTCCGTGAAAGCTAAATGTACCGTGATTTTAGATTTAAGTTGGTATCTTTATCAAAAACCCCCAGTGAGTTTACCGAGGTTACGGGTGCACTGCCCATACAGTAGCCACGGTGAAATGACAGTCCGAGTTCATTTTCATAATAGGTTTTCGTTTTCGTAATAGGTAAAGGGGGTTCCGATTTCCGTTTTGTTTTTTTTTGCAATGGTGTGTTGCCCCCGTAACGTCACTGGAGAAACTAGCCTTCGGAACACAACAATCCTAAATATTGCTGCTTGGCGGTAGAATATATTATGAAGAACGGGTGGTAGAAACACGTATGAAAATGACATATCATATCAATTTAAATACATTTTAGTAATTAAGATTTCTGTACTTAATGTAGACATTTTTTTTGATTGTACATGTCAGTCTTTTATTCATGTAATAGGTAGGTATAGGGCAAATAGGTCTCCTGATGTTAAGTGGTTACTACTACCTAAAGAAATTCGCACTGGAAGAAATATTAACCATTCCTTACATCGCCAATGCGCCATCAACCTTGAAAACTAAGATGTTTTGTCCGTGTTATGCCTGTAGTTACACTGGCTAACTCACACTTCAAACCGGAACACAACAAACTGATAAGTGGGTGGTACTTGTACTTACCTAGATGGGCTTGCACAAAGCTCTATCACCATTTATTTATATATAATAATATAAATATAATAATATATTGGACAACATCACATACATTACTCTGATCCCAATGTAAGTAGCTAAAGCACTCGTGTTATGGAAAATCAGAAGTAACGACGGTACCACAAACACCCAGACCCAGGACTACATAGAAAACTAATGAACTTCTTCTACATCGACTCGGCCGGAAATTGAACCCGGGACCTCGGAGCGGCGTACCCATGAAAACCGGTGTACACACTACTCGACCACGGAGGTCGTCAAAGTCAAATATAGAACAAAAGTTAGATTTTTAATTGAGAATTACCTTTAAATACAATAAATTACGTATGATTATATAATAATCGCTCAAGTCTCAAAATTGAATAGTCTAAATTTAATTTAAATATATTATTTTATAATATAAATTATAAAATAATATCACAAATCCTTTGTGATTTTATTAAAAATGTAAGACTATTTAAACTCAGTTTATAGTACGGTGTAATTCGCTCCACCCCGACATGTTTAATGTCCGCGGACATTTTTACGCAGTAGCGAAAATAATGTCTACAAATTTTTTTTACTAACGTTGTAATGACATTCTGTCCTTGACATAAAAAGTAAAAGTTGTAAAAGTTTTAGGTTCAACCAAAATGTTTGATTGAGTGCTCCTTCCGTATTATTTCAATTGGCGAAATCATTTTTGTACATGTGATCACAAAACACGTGGTTCATCGCCCTCGTGATAGATAGAATACGTTATTAATAAGTTATTAAGACTTAAATACTTAATAACTTATTGACAGATTTTTCTGAATTTATGAATTGAAATCCTTTTTTTTCCTATTTTTTATATTATTTGATGATTATTTAATTTAATTTAAATTTAAGTATTAATGTTACATCATTTCAGTTTATTTTAATTTATATATTTACTGTAATTTATTAATTTATGATTATTATATAAAAGAGCACCATACTGTATTAATATGTAATTATTACGAGCATGCCGTGTATAATCGTACATGCTTAGGAATGTAATCTAGCTCAAAAATGTGTAAATCCGAAATTTGAATGTATGTTCTGATTTTAATATGTTTGTGTACCTATGAATAAATAAATAAATACATGATTATTTCTGCGGAACCTCCATAAACATCTATATAATAAATAACACTAATAATGCAATGAAGTATTTGTTAAAGCTGAAGTAATCATTACGCTCGGTAGTTGCCAATTATCTACCAGTATACCTTGAATTCTCCGCACTTCAAAAACATAAAAGTTAGTGGATCATTATATATTGGAAGTATGTAATAAGGAGAAAAGCAATACATTCACTATGGTCTAAATTGAATTATCATTTCAACTTGACGCGTTTGTGCAGAATGTAGATATTAGTCTCAGGTTATAAAACACTTTAATAAAAGAAATGTTATGATTATAATAGAATATAAGTATACCCTTTATTAGTAAAAGAAAATCACTGATAGAAACCCAGTGATTTTTTTGAGTTGGTTCATTAGTTCCGGTAATTACCTTACGTACAAAGAAATGTTACACCTTTAATTATATTAATTCTCGCACGACGGAGAATTTGTATTCGTTTTCGATTTAGTATTCGCTTTTGTTGCTTCACTATATTGTTAGATACGCTTCAACTGCCTTTAGAGAGCCGAGATATTAGTGATTAAAGAGCAACATCAAGTCATAAGGATTATATACAAACAAGTACATGTACATTATATAATATGAAATAATTAATTAAAATACTTACATAATTTTGTAACAAGGCTGATTTAAACTAAATGAGAAGGTATTTATAACTTTTTCGTGGTTACGCTTTGTGCAGGTACGGTACGATGAGTTCTGCCACTAATAACATACTCTACCGCCAAACAGCAATAATAAGTATTGTTGTGTTCCGGTTAAAAGGCTAAGTGAGCAAATGGCACGCATTGGCAATGTGAGGAATGGATGCAAAGGAATAGTTAATATTTGTATATAATAGGCTGTGCCAATAGGCGGTGGTAAACCACTTATCGTTACGTGACCAATAGCCATGTAAAATATATGTACTGTAGTGTACACAGACCTATAATAACATATTCATTCGTATTAGATTTATATTTTATATAAATATATATTATCTGTGTATTTATGCATCTGTCATCTCGAGTGACAGGCATTGCGAAAGCGCGGGAAAAGAGGATATTATATAAAAATGGGCGCGCGGTGAAGACGGTGTGTGTTCACAGCGAGCTGATATTTAAATATAATATTTATTTTATCTAATTGGTGGTAAATCGACTTTACATGTGAACATTAGATATACTATGCAAGACTATGAAAAAAGTGCTAATATGAAAATACTATGAAAAAAGTGCGATTCAGAATAAGACTAACGACACAAAATAGGTTGATTTCATAAATGTCTAACCGCCATCTTTGTTTTCATGGTAATTAACATAAGCTATTTCATGGTAATTAGCATAGCATTTGCTAAAAGCTTATTTTTATTTCAAAATTCAATAATTACAATTGCAACTAAATCAAAAACAACCCTTGCCATTTTAATGAAACCAAATTAAAAAAAAAAAGATATTAAAACGTCATTCGTTTTTCATCAATATTCATGTCGTGTTAATTGTGTTTCGAAGTTAACCTTCCAATGTTAATTGTACGACTAATGATAGGAACAAGGGTATAAGTACCAAAGCGGTAACATTAACACGTGCAAAATCTTGCACGTCTGTAACAACCTCGATGGTTAAGGAAGAGGAAAATTCTATTAAAAAATTAACACAATATTATCGTAATACTTTTATAAATGTAATACTTCATAAAACAATATACAAACAAACACCTGAATTTGTGGAGACTGTAACGAAACATTTTCTGATGTATCATAATTCATCTCTAGACATTTTCACGCCCAAATAGTACAAGTTAAAAAATACATTCGAGCAATTATATACTTTATCGTTAAGAATATTATGATAAATTTAGCCTAACTAGTACTTACTTTAGTGCTGTATACTTACGATGTCTGTGTGCACTTTGCATTATATTATAGTCTATCTTTATTTTTGTATAGTTATTTATTTATTGACTCTGATTAGTTATGCGTGGACAGTCAAATTTAAAATATTTTATTCAATATAGAAGCGTTAAACTTGCTTGTTGATTAAAATATGCCATATAAATAAATTACATACTCGAATCCAATGAAAATAAAAAAAAAACTTTATCGTAGGTGTTATCACGTGTATCACCAAATCACTCTGGAACAGCGTCATTAAAAAAGGTTCAATGCACCAGCGAGAGGGTGCATTTCCCTTTGGAATATTTACGGACTTGATTTTTAATTTACATAAAGTTTACCCTTTTTTTAATTCATATTTTTTATTAATTAAACGTTAATATCAGGTTTATTTTAAATAAAAAAATAATTTTTAGAGTTTTCTAAGTTTTAAATATAAATATTATATAAATAACTTACTATTGTCTGTTCAGATACCTATTATTGGACAATCAGAGTTCAGATTATAAGGAATAGTTTAGCATTTTAATGTGTAGTTTATTTTATATCAAGACACACAATATATTATTAAGCATATTGAGATAAATAAGTAAAAGTTCAATTGAAGGTAAGACGTTAGTTAGTTGTGAGACAATATTGTTAATAACTTTAGACCATAAAAAAGTGACAGTGAAAGACCAGTTTTTAAAGTAAAACAAATAAAAAAAAGAATAAATCGTTTTAAAATATATTTGCAACAAAATAAATATTCCGATACCGGGAATCGAACCCGAGCCTCCTGGGTGAGAGCCAGGTATCCTAGCCACTAGACCATATCGGATGATACTAAATTTACGAAAAAATGGTTCAAATAAGTAATTAAAACATTTTTTTTTCAAATGATAAAATATCCAGTTACATGAGAAATAACAAATTACACTGTATTGTACTAATAATAAATATCATAGTGCACTATAAATTTATGTTGAAGACTTAATCAAAATAAGCTATATTATCCTCATAGAGTATATCAAAAAAATATGCTGGTCACATTAGATTAAATTATATGAGTTCGTATCATATTTTTAATAATATAACACATAAATAAAAATAAATATTATTTGAAATTTATAAAGTGACATCTACAGATTTTAATAATAACTACTAGCAATATAGCAAATAATTTATAATCTGTTCCTCTTGATTCAAGTCGAAATAATTTTAAGATTTGTCACGAGATGGCGCTGATCACAAAAAGATGAATTCTTATTTAAAAAAAAAAATGTTATTCTAATTACATTTTCTTCATATTTATCGGGTTGAAGTTTTAAAATAAACCCTATATAGAAAACTATCAAACTGTTTTTGTAAGAGCAATAGCTGTAGTATCTAATTTGTATATGTATTGAAAGACAAAGACAAATTAGGTTAGGTATAGTCTAACCGAATTTGTCATGTCATGTTAGTATTCGACATTCGTTTATTTAATATTTATAGAATAAAATATGATTAAGTTATTATTGTTTTTTATAATGATCGAACTACACCAGGCAAAGGTCTAACTGTATGTACAAAATATTCTAAAAGCCGTAGGTGCACTTATGTTTTTGTAGCTGCAGTATCTAAACTTTTTCGAAACAAGACGTTTTTGAAGTTATTTCATGATAAAGACAATGAATTTTTAGTGTCTTGGTTCTGAAAATTAGTTTTTTTTATAATAGCGTATAAATTCGTAAAACGGTTCTTCTTCCGACCTGGTGTTACCCTATCCAGATCATTATAATCCAGTATTTTTTTACGAAAAATGATTATTCCAGTACGTGTTAAAGATTTTTTTTAATTTTATATAGATATATTTTTCTCAAATATCAATTGTAAACTATTTAATAAAACAACAAAATATTTCTGACTTATTCATTATTATATATTGCGTGATTCATTATAATAGTATATATTGAAATAAATAATAACATAATAATAACTAATAAGTACTTTATATTTCTATTTTATTTATATTTTTAATTTGACAGAGACTAACTTTTGAACTGACAAATTTAATATCGAAGATCAATATTTTAAATAACATATATTGGGTACTTATAAATATAAAAGTTAAGTTTACACAAATATAACATCTATCTTAATTACAATAAATAAATAACTGCCTTTTAATAATTTAAATTTTATTCTAATGACACTGCACACACAAAACCTTCCACTCCTATTATAAGAATATAAATGATTTAAAGTCCGGAGCAACAATATTCTCTAACACATAAAACTTCATCAAATAATATAGTCATTCCCACGGATTCTCGTCTACAGTGTCGTTGACGTTATCTTTCATTTTATGAAACTTTTTCCTTATCATTCTAGTCTCGATTGGACCTTCAATGATTTCTCCTTTATTAAAATCATCAACAACAATCGGTTTAACTTCAACTTCATTATTCTTCACAAAGTTACTTAATTCTTTGGGTGATTTAATTTTCGGTGCATTTCTTGTTGGATGGTATATATATTTGACACCATTAATTACTTTATATTTGGGATGATTGAATTGCTTCTTAGTTTCAACACCTAATACCCTTCTTGCCCAATACAAGTAGGCGTTTTGAAGAACGTCAATGATACCTCTCTTCTTTCTCGACTTAGGTTTCAGTTGATCCAATTTTAAAACTTCGTCGTTTAAGTTCTTCAGTAACGACATAGGTTTTTTATCGTTTACCTTGTTATTGTATCTGATTATGGGTTTTGCGTACGATACTATGGGCATTTCTCCGTTGTTGTAGTCGATTAGTTTTGTTTCTTCAATTATCGATCTACTTTGCCATTGTCCGTTTGCGTCGTATCCGCCTCCACCGCCACCGTAGTCTGATCCACCTATATGGTTAAATTGTTTTGTTATATTTGCATTTTCTGGTAAGTATTGTTGGTTATACGGGTATAATACCTGCTGGCATCCAGGCTCCGCCACCACCGCCGCCTGCAGCCCATCCCTGAGTGAAATTTTAATATTTATTATCTTCATGACATATGTATTTAAATATATCTCGTATATATTTAGGCAGTTAATTAGCTAATTAACTAACATTTACTTATTTAGCAAAGTTACTGTCATATATTTGATTAAAATTATAAGTGTACCCGGAGTAAGAAATGATATTCGTTCAAAGGTCGTCCTTTCAGAGTAGCACTTTAATGCCTAACAAAATAAGTAAGAAGATTTTAGAAAAAATAAATCTTTGTGGTTATTTTATATACAACCTATAAAAAAAATTGACATTAAAGGCGCGTAAATTTTGACAATCATAGATATTCCAACGTATCCTGGGTGTATAATAAAATGTATATCTGTAAAACTTAGCTGAAACACAATAGTATTATGTTCTTTGTTTATATATGAAACGTACCCCATCACCACCACCGCCTCCGCCGCCTCCTCCTCCTTTCTTTTCCAATATCTTCATTAAGAGCATCATCTGGATAAAGAGAGATAAAATGTATTATGTCTTATTAATAGGCAATATTAAACATACCTAAGCTTTGAACTCACCTTCGATATCATGAATGACATCATACTGAACATCATTCCTTTGAAGGACATCATACCCATCATTCCCATCATTGCTGGTACCATCTGTAACACATTTAATTTTTTAAACTCTAAATCTTATTTTTACGATGATAGAGTTGTCTTTTCAGTGATCTACTAAATTGTGATCTAACTACTGATACACAGAAAGTTTCAGATCCTTATGTCGAAGAATATCGATGTTTAAAAAGATATGTTACTCAAATTAGTATGTTTTCCTTGTTTTTAAACTAAGTCACCTTTCGTGTTACGAGACATTTCTACACGGGTCTTGTTTAGTAGGTAGTATTGTTAAACTCTAAACTAACAGAACAAGATCGTAAATTATTTGGAAGAAATATGCGACATTGCCTGTAATCATTATATCATTTAAAGGATACATGTATCAAATTAGCGAATCACTGTAGAATTCTATTATTAATAAAATTTAAATTGTGCGGAAGACAGAATCTTCTAAATAACCATATTAAAACTTTTGAATTTATGTTGTAATTGATTATTATTTATGGTCCTCATTACAGTGTTAATATAATTAGTTATTTACTATCATTAGTTTCATCTTCATACACATCATTGCCATCATCATCATTTTCTTTTTACCACCATCCCCTCCACCACTTTGTCCACCGCCACCTCCACCTTTACGTCTCTTTCTTCCGACAAATTCTTCAACTGTAACATTCAATATTTTATCATCTATTGCTGTATTTTCATTATGTGTTAATTTATTTGTAATTAAGTCTCTTGATTTCTTACCTTTATTGGGTACTAAGACATCCTTTCCCAAGGCACGAAATCTGATGAGATGGTTGTCAAAAAAATTATCAACAGCTTTATCAATCATGTATGATAATTCATCCGAATTTTGTCCTGATGAATCTTCATCGTCGAAACTTTCACTAGTATTTAATTTCACTAGAAAATTAAATGTTACACTTAATATTGCATTCACTGATTTAAGTCTGTTTAATAATTGATACTTACCGAATTTTATGTAATCACCAATAACTGATATTTCGTTCAATTTATTTAATTCCTTCAAGTACAAAAGCGTTTTGTTTTGCAAGCAAGTGTACGATAAATGAAAAAAACATTCAGTGTATACGCCATTGAAAACATTACTGGAGTTATCACTATCGAATTTTTCTGAACTGTCATTGTTATCACTTCCCAATTCTTCACTAACTGTATGGAATTTATCATTATTAATATTTTTGATAACAAAGGCATCTATCAGTGCTAAATAAAAAAGGTTTACAAGTATTTTATTAAAAGCCATTGCTGTTAGGTGATAGGAATCAAATGAAATACCTAGCTCTGTGTTAACGTTATTTATTTTATTCATGTTTATAGGATTGTGGGTCGAATGTCACGGCGTTTAGGAGAAAACATGTTATTTGGTTGTTACTTCAACGAGTAAGTATCGGTGGTTAGCGTTGTGGTTGTAAGGGTAAAGAAAGCTCAAGGGCTCTGACTGCATCTTATTACTTTTGGATACGGTTCAAATTCGATATTACATTGTTCTTCTGACTAAACATACGGACTGATATTAATCGTCTTATATGAAAATGCTTATTATAACGCTACGGATTATAGTAGGTTTCATCTTTGACGAATTTCATCCAAGATGACGTTTAAATTTATGAAAAATGATGTCAATATATTTTTAGGGTTCCGTACTTTCAAAGGAAAAAAAGGTTATAAAATTACTTCGTTGTCCGTTTCTTGGTCTGCCTGTTTGTACAGTCAGAGTAAGAAAACCTTCGTCAGTTTTCAAATTCATTCTTTTATCAAGTCGTAAACTCTTAGTACCTTTTGAAACTAAAGCACTAAACAGACAACTGCATATAAAATTAAACTACGATAGTATGATAACTTGGTTCAAAATAGTGTAACATCTTTGGACTACGTCTAGTCTCATATCAACATGAAACCTTTTTAATGGCCTAATTACTCATTACAAGATTTAAATTAGATATGATATCTTCTACTGAATTGTCAAAGTCTGTCAGTCTCATATATTTTCTTGCAATATCTTGCAATTTTACAACAATTAGAATAAAAACGCTTGTAATATTATTCGGCCGTTTTGATTGATTTGACTTGACACATAAGTGCTAGGGGAGAGCCTTTATGTTGTATAAATTACAAAGTACATATAATTTCAATTGAACTTTTTACTTTTTGGTAATAATAACATTCTAAATTAGAAACATTGCTATTATAGTTTAAATCTGTTCATTATCGAATTATTCTGCGTGCAATAACAAATATCTAATTTGCTTTTTTTTAATTCAAAAAGTAAGAAAACATACAGTTGCTTCCCAATATGTTATTACATTTAAGTTTAATCTTTCAAAGTCAGTCAAATGCTTAGTCTTAATAAAATTGATCATTTCGATATTATCCGTGATTATAATCGTTGTATAAACATGAGTTGTAAGGATAAGATTTAAACGTCAAGTTTCTGGTTACTCGAACTTCATAAATCCTTACTGGGGCACGTTATTTGTGTCTATAATAAAATTCCACAGATATTTTAAACTTTGACATTTTATAAATTCAAATTATAAAAAAAACACACACATTATAACAAATACCTACATATTACCGAATAGGTAACTAAGGTACTAAACATTGGTATAGAATATAGATGATAAAAAGTCGTGAAACTAGTACTTAATATTGACTTTTAAATAATATAGAATATAAATTTTATTGTTTTTTATTGACATAAGTTTGTATTTTTAGTATTGGACAAGTCTTAACCGATATTACAAAATTACTGAATTTCTTGCCGGTTTCGGTAGAATGTTGGTACCGAACCAGTGGTAGCTATACGTTAAATATGATTCTGTGAAATTAATGAATTTAAAAGTGCTTATAAAAGCCTAGTTGATGATTTGGATTCTTGGAAACACTAGCGTTACTCATTCTAATGCGGGCCTATAATTTGGCATCGAGGGACGCACCTTCGTCAGTGGTAGATCTGTGTTAAAAAGTAGAGCAACAGTCCATAAAGGTCCCGCTGATGCCCTCTCGTTTTGAACTTTTGAGGTCAAATTTTGAGGTTATTCTACCATTTTCTTATATGCCTATCGGTGGATACACAAGTGGCAGATTTTCACCCGATACTGCTGGTTTACTCACGATATATTCTTCATCAGCGTGATTCATCATAAATTTAAATAAGCATAAATTAGAAAAATCGTTCAGTCAACCTTTGCTTTAGATGTACGTGTCCTTATCACTGAGACATATGCCTACATTAGTGCAATACGATTCGGAGAGCCCTCGTGTCGTATTGCGCGACTCATGATGAGAACGAGCTTCATAGATGCGTAAAAAATCCATTCAAATCGACACTACTGTTGTACGCAAAAAAGCACTAATTGAGTTAAATATTTTGAATAAGTTGGTTTCACTAATGTGATTATAATTTTAAAAAAACCAAACGACTCTTTTTCTATCGATTCATAGTGCATTAATTTTCCTTATTTTATATATTTTTTTCAAAAATATTGTTATATCTTAACTGTAAATATTATCAGCAGCCGCAAAACCTAATAAGCTTTACCACAAACACGGATCTTGTCAATAAAATCTACTCACTACAAGTAAGTAAAAATACAATATAGACAATTAAATAAAGTATTTATTTAATAAATTAAATAAATAAATAACTTAATAAACTAACAATAAATATATTTGGTCCAATAAAAACAAATGTTTTAATTTATATTTTAAATAATAGATGTTAAAAGGCAATACGAATTATATGCAAACTTTTTACAGTATAAGACTCAATGCAATGCATATCACAGTTAAACATACTGCTTTTAAAATGTGAAAAAAAAGAAAAACAAATAAATATAGAACATAAAAAGCACAAATAAACAATGCAACAATGATTTTTTTTATTATTTATATGTCTAGATAGATTGCCAAACCTGAGAACACGTCATAAGAAAAAAACAATAAATACACGCACACTAGTAAAGCAGTATGACGTTTGGCAAGTGACAATCACTCACTGTCACTGTCACGCACACCTACATAATAAAGTTGGTTCGTAGTGTGACACTATCTGGATATATAAATAATTTAAGGATAAATGATACGGTGGGTAAAATATATACATTAAAAAAAAATACAAATAAAATTTATGATAAATAAATAACCTAGACGAAATCATAGAGACATGGCAAAACAGTAACATAGGATATGCCAATACTAAACTAAATAACTTTAACACTCCAAACTAAACTGCAATAAGTAATCAACGATAACAATTTAATACTAAAATAAATTAACGAATAAATATTACATAGCAAAATAGTTCTTATTTAAATAATATGACGCACCATAATCCTATAATAGTTATGATATTTAGTTCGTTGTTTCATAAGGCATGTAGCTATTATAATTATTATTGTAATTAGTGTCATAGGCTCGCCTGTAACCGCCGTGGTGTCCATGTTCATGTTCGTGGTGTTCTTCGTGGCTGTGTGAATGGTGGTGGGATACTTCCGGCTTAGTGATGATCTCATATGTAGTAGATTTGTGACCACCATGTCCTTTGAGTCCAACCAGTGCAGACAACAGAAGAGACATCAATGCTGTCATCAGGGCTTTTCCAGCGAGCAGGGCCAAGGCACCAAGAGCTGCTGCTGCTAAGGTACCTGTAAAATAATCATATTAGACGAAAGAAAAATCTTCATGTTTATTTATAGTTACATAATGGAGTTATGTATTTCAGTATTGCTATATTAGAGCTACTTGCCTTTCATCATTAGCGCAGCAGCTAGAAGAGCACCAGTGCCGCCTCCCTTACCACCACCGAATCCGTCTCCTTTGCTCTTCCTGGCAGTGTTTTCCTTGTCACCCTTAGCCATATTTAAAGCTTCTTCAGACGTTTCTGCATCCAGTAACCTATACTTCAAGGAATGTCCATCCAAGTAATTTTGCAAACGGTACAAAATGAATTTGTTGAGTTTCTCCTCTGGTTTCCCAGGATATTGACGCGACAGCTCCGCAGCCATTTCTTCAGGGCTCGTTGCATTTGTCTGATTCTCTTTCACAATGCTAAGACCTGGGAGGAGATGGAGCTCATCGCGAGAGCTCAGATCCTCTAAAAAGGAGAGCACATGAATTTTCAGACATTTCGAACTAAGGCTGCTTTTGCATTCTTTGTTCAAAGATCTACCCGTTCTTTCGGTATTGGATGCGTTCCTCGGTTCATCCATCGCGATGGTCGCTTCAGTCTCATCGACGGATCCATGGAGCTGTTGGACGTAACACAAAACCACTGCTACAGTTAACACTGCCACATTTTTCTGGAACATGATGGCACTTTTCACTTCACCGGTTTCAATAAGAATTCACTTAAAGTGGGATCCAAAACATTTCGTTCAACGACAGCACTGAACTGATACTCTAGGTACGATAGAAATTTATTTTATACCCACAAGTAATCTACAAAAAGTACGCAACTGAGCTTGAAGAAATAAAAAGAAGAACTTTGAACGCTTATTGTCAGAGGCGAAAGATACTTTCAAATGGTAAAATGGTGTTCGATAATGGAAAAGACGAAAATTTCTCGTAGATAATTTTTATTGATTCGTAATGGGTGTTAGACGAATCGTTGTTAGAATTTGCGCATAACCTGCGTTGATAAAGTAATTATATTATAAAGTATTATAATAATAAACAACAAAAAGTTTATATATATATTTATACCCTTGCGTAAACGAGAAAATTGTGAAAAAAAAACATATTCTCACCGAGGAAATAAACATTAGTACATTATTTGTTATTCCGAGATTCATAAGTTAAGGGAATAATTAAATATTTTTCCTTGTCATACATATGAAAGTATCACCGTATTTAGCTTATTTAGCTATTAAGATATTAGTTATATTCAAAGTCAAAATTTATTTCTATAATTTACATAGCAGATATTCTCTTATTTTACATGACAGCTAAACAAAAATAACTTAACTTTCTCTACGCATTAGAGGGAAAAAGGAGAAAAAATGTAACGGAAAAATGAGGTCTCAGTGGTTTTGTTAGGGTTACCCGTGTAAATAAAAGAGGAATGTTCTGTGAAATTTATTTCTTAATTAGAAGCATAATAGCTTCCAAATGTTTCGTTTCAGAGTTCACATGGACTTGGTGATATGTTATTATTTATTATCAAATTACGATACTAATAATATAACAATCCTAACGAATAATATAAATGAGAAAGTAAATTTGTTTATTTGTTTGTTACGCTTTGACGTCCTAACTACTCGAAATTGACAGCCTCGTTGGTCTAGTGGTTATATATATAATGCCACAAATGCCGATGTTCTGGGTACAAAATGTAGATTGGGCCGATTAAAATATTTCAGGTTTTCCTTTGAATAATTTTCAGTACTAACCCGGAGTCTGAAAGTTAGGAGTGTACACTCCCGTTCCATGTACTCATTCTACTCGTGTTAGATTTGCCGTCCACCTCTGAGATGTGAGAGTGAATGAGAGTGAGGGAATAGAGAGTGCGCAGGTCTGCACACACTTGTGCACTATATATGTCCTGCGTAGTTGTCTGATCTCCCTTGAGATTTGACGCCACGACCGACATCGGATGACACCACCATCATCATAACCATCATCACTTAAAATATACATTGGTTAGAACATAGTTATTGTTAAATAAAACTTTTAGCACGTATTTATTATCTCTAGGTGTATTTTCAGGAAAGTCAAAAACGAAACCTATTCCTTGAACGGTAGATGCATTGGACGAGTATCCTTTGGACGCTGATTAAACGCCGCCGTTTAGTAAAAAGGCTAGGTTATTAATTAAATGGCTAATAAATTTATAAAAATAAAAGTTACATTCGACGTATCTACTTATTTCAATACGTATTGGAGCAGAATGGTGGAATAAGCTCGAAAACTTCACCTCAGAGGAGTTTGCACCTTTGCCACACTGATTGTTACCAAATGTCATATGAATTCTGCATATAAAACTTACAAAGTGTTTAAATATACGAATTATTGAGCATTGAATTAAATATAAAGATTCCAGACGATTAATTCGGTGGTAGGGCTTTGTGTAAGCCCGTGGAATAAAACGCAGCCTACCTACCTAGTACCGCGTTTTTTTTTTTTCACTTAATCAGCGAGAACTTTCTTGACATCCTCTTTACAATTAATGTATTATGTTAGAAGAAACCTAAAAATGCCCGAACGATTGTGAAATGTCAGAAAGTAATATAATACATTGACAATAATTTTCTATATTTTTCGCAGAAACTTCTCTAAAACGTGGGTTTTAGTTTTAGTTTAAGCCTTAAGTTTACGGAAGAAGATATAGGTATATTTTTTCGTGATAAAAGGTAACCTATGTGCTATTCCAGACTATAAACTGTCGCTGTTCCAAATATGATTCAAATCTTTTCAGCCGTTCTTGTGTAATTAAGAGACCATCCATTAAATTATTCGAATTTATAATATTAATTTAATGTACATAAATAAGTACCTCATTACGCAAATATCAATGGGTTTAAATGTGTTGTTTTAAAAGCATAAATATATTAATATATTTCTTCAAAAAAAAACTAAATAATAGCTTCTAGAACGAAGCCTTATGTCTATACATTTTATTGATTAGAATGCACTATACTTTATTATAAACACCTTTTAGTGTTTGCTTCGGGAACTCAAGCTGAAATAATCCGCTCTTAGGTATACATAACATTCTTTGTCAACCGACGGAACGGAAGAGTTATTTATATAACTTTGCCGATTAATAAATTCAAATCGTTTGTTGAAAAACTTCAATAAATAAAACATATTATTCAACACAAGATTATATTGATGAGAAAAAAGCTTATAGCTAATACTTGTCGATTTCCAGGCAGGATATGTTATATACATGTATAAATGTATTTAACTAACGTAACTTTTTATTTTAAATGTTGAAAATGAGTAACTACTGAGTTTCTTGCTGGTTCGTCTCGGTAAAATATATATTCTGAACCAGAGGAAGCTTCACTTAAAATAGTTTGGAAAATAACAATTCAAAGGTGCTTGTAAAAGCTTACTTGAATAAAGTGTTCATTTTTTTTTTTAAGAAAAACTCAAAATAGTATTATTTTATATAACTTTATTTCTTAGTGCATAAGACAATTTAAATGAAATAAACATATTGAGACATAGTAACATTAAATATTGTTGTTTTATTTTATATATTTTTAATATCATATATATGTTACATAAAATATTTTTTACACACAAATACAAAGTATACATTTAAATAAACAAACATTATATATAAATTAAACAATAATATATAACATAATTAATTTAAAAAATATTATAATTGATACCAAATAATGCTATAAAAATAAATAATATTTTGACATAAAATATTAAATACATTCAATAAAAACATAATAATAAAAGATATAAAATATAGAAACGTAGCAATTATTTTATAATAAAATAAATAACAATTATAATATATACTCACTCTCACTGATTCATTCTCAATTCGTACGATATCATTCATATAATAAAAAACATACATTATGTATAAAATTATCAATTTAAAATATAATACATAGACTTGCAAATAATTAAACAGACACATAATAAATAAATACATAAATAAATTAACAAATTTCACACGTCTTATGTACCTTTAAGTATTTATAAGAGATACATTGAAAAGTATTAAAAAATATATTATAAGCAATAAATAGGTACACATTTGAAGCAATAACTTAAAAATAATTTAAAAATGCCTTACAATCGACTATCGATAAATCCATTTTAGGCATATGAGTCGATAAATATCTTATTTCGATTTAAATTTTAACAAAAAATAAATAACTTAAATTATTTCGTTGTGTTTTACAATTACTATAAATGCTAAGACGATAAACATATCTCTGTAATCGAACAAGGAACTCTTATTGATGTAGTTTTCAAACATCAGCGTCGTCTGATCTTCAAATTCCTGCCATAACCTGAGTGTCCATAACCTCCAACGTCTTCGTGGGCAGTTGAATGAGAATGGGAATGACTGTAGACAGGTTTTGATACGATTTCGTACGTCGTGGACTTTCCACCCCCTGATAATGACTTAAGGCCGACTATGGCTGATAGGAGGAGGGACATCAGAGCTGTCATTAGGGCTTTACCAGCAAGAAGTGCTAAACCTCCCAAAGCTATAGATGCTAGTGTTCCTGAAACAATATAATTAAACAATTAAAATTTGAACTAATAAGGAAAGATCCTTAATGCGACGCGTTTAAACGAAGTGTCAAATAGTTAATTATTCATGTCTTGAAGATAATTAGTCTCCCAAGTTAGCATGTGATTTGTATACTATACTACAAATCACATCGCATATGGAATAAGAGCTTAAGCGCCAAAACGGAGCCTTTTGAGAATGGTTTTTAAAGTATTGTCATGAAATCTATTTTCCCAAAAAATCGTTTTGTTTATTTTAGCGTTTATATATATAGCTAATCTTATTTTATAATTTATAAATATAGAAATTAATCCCTATTTCCCTTGGTGGTCATACCATAACTTGAAATACGAATTTACCGATTTCACACGTCGTTTTATTTTAAGTTTCCTTATAATTTGTAGAAGGTTATTACGAAACAAAAAATGCGCAGAAAATTGGAAAATTATCCGAAACTGTAGGTTTGATAACCAAAAATTGAGTATATTTCTTTCGCAATATAAATACTCAATTAGATTGGCATTTTAGAATTTCAACTTAGGCGCAAATTCAAATTGGAGGCGTAACTTTGTATGAATTTTACCCCTAAGGTGTCGAGGCGGTCAGCTAGTAATAAAATAATGAAAAAACCCATAATTAAATCAAGACTAAGATCGTTTTCTAAGAGTTTATATTAAAACGCGGAGACATCTTTTAGCATTAACCCTTGGTGTATATAAGTCTACTCGCAACTATGTAATGTCAATTTGACTAGGATATTTAATATACATAATAAAAGTTCACAAATAATTCACTTTTGGAAAAATTTGAGAATCAATCAGTGATAAATAAATAAATTAATAATTGATACCTAGACTTACTTGCACAAACACTACCATTAAATTAAAATTCAATATTGTCGATCTGTTTTTGAACCATCTTTAGATAGGATCTTAATGTTCCGTCCAATATGTTCGAAATATCTTTCACCAATTTTATTCTACACAAGTAAAAGTATCACAAAGATTCGTTTTTGAAAGTAAATCTGTATTCAATACAATCTTGATTATGAAATTTAATTTAAGAACTTCACTAATCTTCTATCTATCTACGGGACACCGTTTCGAATGTATCTATCTATGATATCTATCATTGTTTCATTACAAATTTTCAGATTATCTTCTTACTCATTAGCTACAATGTTACGACTATTATGTATTAAAAAGCGTGAAATAGTATTGCTTTCGAATTCATGCTCTCGGTCGTTAACGACTATCGTTATAGTCTGGCTTTGTTATCGTCACAGGCTCTAGCCTTGAGTGTTTAAGAAATGTTTATAGTATGTAGTTTTGTATTTAAAGCTGTACCTTCAAGCGTGGAGCATTCATTTATATCAAGATCTTTAATATTGTTACAACTGGCAACTGTTACAAATCTTGATCACATAGAATGTTGCCAGCATTTACCCGTTGAGTTTAGGGATTTTTGAATAGATTCAGATTTGAATTTCGAAAAGATTCGATAAGGCAATATTGTGTAATTTTTGATCTTTTTAAGGAGTCGCAAAAGTTGCAAAGATATATTGCCGACTATTTCTTGGGAAGCGCACCAAAAGGGTCAACAATGATGCTTTTTTCTTTCCATAATTGATCTATTGACAAAATCTATTGAATTATTTCTGAGATATATTACAAAAAATCTCGTCTTGTCAAATAGGTACGTATTGCTAGCGTTTTCAATACTAAAAATAAAACTAAACGTATAAATAATTCTTACATAATTAGTACACCGAAGTTTTGTTAAATTTACAGAAATACAGATGATTCTAATTTTAAAATTCGAACGTAAGCCGAGATGGCCCACTGGTTAGGACACATGAATCCTACACGATGGCGAGTTGAGTAAACCCAGGCAAACTACTAAATTTACTACTAAATTTTCATTTGCTTACTAATTAAGCACGTTCAGAATGATTCGTCTCGTACTTGGTGGTGAAGGAAAACTTCCTGAGCAAACCTGCATGCATTGATTGAGAATTTGTCATGTGTATCATATAAGCTCCAATCCTTTTTCTCAAAAGGAGAGGAGGCTTTCGCCCTTCAGTAAGACTTCCAACCTCATCGTTGTCTCTTAGACATGAATATCGAGCAGCGCAAACCATATTAAGAAAAAAAAATTCTAAACTCAAGTGAAATTACACGTGACAATTAGTTATGGTTCTTACATTAATACAAAATAATTCTATGAAAGCCAGCGGACACTCGTAATATCTCAGGCTAACTATCATTTTATCTTGATCGCCGTCGATGGAAAACTTTAAACACCGGTTACAATAAAGTGTCATTTCTTCGTCATTATTCATGCTCTGATTGATATACAAATATTATTATTTTAGAGAGATTTTTTTTATATCTATGAATACAGCGCGATGACGTTTTTAATCGGACAATTTTGTCATTAGCAATTATTACGGACTAGTCTAAGACGTTAAGAAAATAACTCATATATTAATGTCAAGAATTTTTATTCATTTTCATTTTCATTTTTAGAATGTCCTAAGAGCATCTTTTTTACATTGTACGTATGACATTTATAACATCGATCGTAATATTAATACTTAATTGGACTTTTACTAAGATTGGTACAAGATTTTTTATAAGTTTTAATACAATGTGTGCTAAATTGACTACGACGAATGAACTGCGACAAAAACACTCTCTAAACCCTTTAACAACGCTTATCGTTATGACTTTGTGGTTATTATGACAATTACGATTTTCATATTAAACGTAATAATAAAATTCTTTCATCTCGCTTTGACAGTCACCAGAAATATTTGATCAGATATATGGCAATAATTAAGGATTTATCTCGTGTATTATATAGAGATGTTAAATGTATGCTTGTAAACACAGAACTGTTTGGACTTTATTGTCTTTTAATATTTTATAATTCTGAGCAATTTTTAATATTCATCCAAATCACGGTGTGTGATTTTTGACATGAATTGGAACATGACATGACGATTGGGATGTAGGTCAAGAGTCTAATTTTATAGTATCGCTGTATATTTAGGCATGTCGTTGAATAGTAATTGAACCAATCAAATTAACCTTTTCTGATAAAATTATTAACGAGACCTCTACCAGGGTCAGAAGTACAAGTGACATAGTACTTTGTACGGAATGACAAAATAAACATATACTGGTGGTAGGTCGCCTGTATAGGTTCCACCAACTCATCACATATACTAACAAAAAAAAAGTAATCCTTAGTATTGGTGTTTTCGAGTTTGAAGAGCGAATCAGCCAGTGTAACCAGGCACAAGGATAGCAGGATAGCTTCCAAGGCTGGGGCACATTGGCAATGGTAAATATTTTTTTACACTGGTCACCACTTAACATCAGGCTCATTTACCAATCCGACTACCGATTACATACAATATATTCTTACGTTACTAGTTTTTATGGGTGAAGATGAAACTTAACATCAAATAGATGATTGGATTGTTTACTAAATAAAGAAATGCAATGATGTTAAGGGGTCAATGACCAGCAGAGGACTTAGGCTGATGAATAATTAGACGACGTGTCGATATACTAAGCATGTTTGTTATGAAGATACCCTTATGACTTTTTTTTTTGAAACTAAACTCATTTTACAAGACTTATGCCCCCTTTCACGTGTGGGGTTAAAAATGATAGCAAGATTTTTAAGTTTTGTCGAATTACTATTAATATTTGTATAGTTTGTGATAAAACATGAAGATTTAATAAATAGTTTGTTAATAATATTTCAAGTTACTGTAATAAAAAAAAATGATTTTATTCTTTTGATTGAAGTTTATATATTGCGAAATATATTGATTAATTTCAACTATTTGAACTCGTATTCGTGTTTAAAGCTTTTTTTTTTAAATTTAATTAAAATTATTTTATTGTGTAATTCAACAACCAAATAAATAAAAAAAATTGATCCAAGCCAATCCATCATCAATCCCAACCAAAAAACGGAACAGAACTTACAGAGCTTTTATATTTAAAGTCGAATTTAAAATATATAATTTACTTTTTATCCCAGAAAATAAGATTTTCATTAATATTTAATATTTAATAGAAACTCTAACGTATTAAGGTATTTCGTGTAATATGTACAAAATTACATAAAAATATTGGTTGCATAAATTCGCTATGTATTGAAATGTAAGTATATATGTTGGCGGATTAAAAAACTGTGAAATATAGCTATTGAACTTTTTTGTTTAAATATATTTTATACGTCATAAAATATGTTGTTACGTATTTCTTTACCCACATATTTGTAAGTTTGTTTTAACATTTAAAAAATATTTTCGTTTTTTAACTAGACATTTCATTTTCAATTAAAATAAAATAACATACCTTTCATCATAAGAGCAGCAGCCATCAATCCACCTAAACCGCCTTTCTTGCCACCGCCCAAACCACCGCCTTTGCCCCTGGCTTCCCCAATCAAGGCCCTAGCTTGCTCAGTCGCTCCGTCATCCATCAGCCTCAATTTCACCGAATGACTGTCCAAGTAACTTCCAAGTCTATAAAGCAAATACTTGTCTAATCTCTCGTCGGGTTTCGATGGCATCATCCTCGCTAACTCCGAAGCGAATTCGTCAGCCTTGCTCTCATTATCATTAGACTCTTTCACGACACTTATTCCTGGCAACAGATTCAGCTCGTCCTTTGCACTTAATTTCTCAAGTAGCGTGATGGCTTCTATCTTCAAACACGATGAGCTGAATATGCCGCCCGAACAGTCTTTTCTCAATCCTCGTCCCGTGAATTCCGTTTGTTCGATAGAGTTTTGTTCGACACCTTCAGGATTCGGCAAAGCGACCGCCGCTCCAATAATGAATAATAACAAAAACATTTTTTTGGTCAAGCGCGTCTGTGTTCAAACGAATGCGGTTACTATTTGATAACACTTCTGTTTCGTTCTCCTTTTATATATCTCACATACATTAATGATTAGTACGGTGTACTCTGCGACCATTATATTTTCATAGAACGTTGGTTGCAAAAAGTTTAATAAGATACACGGCAAATTCTCCTCTACTACAAGTACGTAAGGTTTCTTTTCGCGTATCACATGTCTTTATAAAGTTTTGGTTTATTAACGTAGGCAGTCAGCGTAGTAGAGGGAACTGATATAGATGTTAAAGATATGAATTTTCATTTAGATATTTCGCTGAAATAAAAAAAAATTATTACTAATTTTGTTTAGACGTAAGCTGCATTGAAGCTTTCTCATAAAAAAATAGAATTCACTTTTCGAAATTCATTTGAACGTTTTAATACATTACACAACATTCAACTCTAACGATATTAATTTTAAGTTCAATATTTTGTTGCAGTATAACTACTTACGTCATTATGGACATCTAAATAAAGTCTTACATTATTTTGAAGTAGTCAACAGATTTAAAAACATATGTATGACGTTAATTAACTCTTAATCAAAACAAATAAATTTGTATTAGACTGGTTTTGCAAATGAACAAATTTTATTAGTATTATTATTAATTATAAACGTTAAATGCATTGCATTTTTTCGAACCTGAGCAAGCACCATTGATATTATTCATCTCGTATATGAAAACAGCAATGCAACCTGCATATGCCAGAAGAAAATCTGCCACATATGTATCCACCCGCATTGGACCAGCGTGACCAGGTGAAAACCTTCTTAAAGGTGAGGAGCTTACTTCGCTAACATCATATGGTTATTTTAGGGAAGACCTCTGGTTGATTGGAAGTTGGTTCAATAAGGCATTGAAGTTTTTAAAATTAAATTCGGTATATTTGCAATTTTACAAGTACAATATTTAAGTATATTTGATTTTTTAATTTGCTTCTAAATTCATTACTACAGTATTTTTATATTTGTTGCGTTTTAATTTCAATAATTATATAATTTAGTTGTTAAGTTTGATTTTGAATTTTTATATAGTTTAATTATATACTATATAACATTACGCTAGGGTCCACATATAGATTAGAGATCGGGTGAAACGCGCTTAGCAGCCATTATAGAAAAAAAAAAACAATATTCATGTACGTTGAAGCCCAGAGAAAATATTGAATTAATAAATACACTTGTAGGTACTTTTTCCCTTGTTCAAGGTTTACGGTACTTTCTTGAGTTGTTAATAGCCCGATTCGCTTTCTGCATCCAAATACTGTGACAATTTTGATGTTGGTAATAAATATTTATATTTATAATGTAACTGTGCGTAATAAAATATTAAAAAATAAACAAATGTAAACATATAATGAGCTTCTTTTCTGAATTGTATAATAGCAGATGTTATGGTATAAAAATAGGGACACTCAAAATTCAATAAGAAACCAAATAGACCGGAAAGAGTTCAAGCGCCGGATCACGTTTAGGCTTTTTCTGAAACATGGAAGTGTTCATAATTTTTAATCCTGACCTGGAATATGTACTTGGATGGTTTATTTTTCCTCGTATTTTAGAGGCCCAACGCATCATGGATATTTGATTTACTTTTAATCATTATTATTTTTTTCTCACTGCTGGTCAAAGGCCTTATAGATAATTTATGGAGCACATTCCAAGTTGCTACAGCCCCGGTTAGTAACTTTGGTTAGATTCACCTTTCTTCAATGCACGATATAAATTAAAAATAGAAATCAAACTCATATAATAAACATAGTACAAGCTTGTCCGGTATTGAACCCACAATCGTTTAAGATTAACGTCTTATAAATACTAGTCCATTTGGACACATACCTGCTACGTTTACGATTCTGTGCAGGTCATTGACTTTTGTTTTCAATTTGTCTACCCTTATAATATTTACCGCCTCGATGTAAGTTTATAACATAGGTAGGTTAACAAAACGTTTGTAATTAGCAATTAATAATATCTCATTATTTTTGATGCTCCCTTAAATGAACCAGTGTGATTTTGATTTTGTTGCCTTTAAAGGGTAATTAAATCGAGATAAAGTACACTAATGTACGTAAGTGAACGTGTTTAATTACTGAAAAAAGCTTAATGTTGCTTTAATGGATTTAGTGAAATGTAGAAACTTCTTGTTTGGATCATATTTTTTATAACAGATTAAAAAGGAAATTGCCGTCGGTTTTCTAAGACAAGAATCATCTCTACACATCACAGCGGAACGATATTTTTCATTTAAGTTATAAGTATAGGATTTACTTGGTGATAGGGCTTTCTGCAAGCTTGTCTGGGTAGGTACACCAGCTCATCGGTATTCTGTCGCCAAATAGTAATACTTGGTATTATTGTGTTCCTACAGGCACAAGGGACATAACAGCTTAGGTCCCAAGGTTGGTGGCGCATTGGTGATGTAATGAATGGTTAATATTTCTAACAGCATCAATGTCTATGGGCGTTGGTGACCACCTTACATAAAAAGGTAGTTAAAGGTAAAAAATCATGCCATGAGTGCAAAATTTGTCTTTGAAAATTGAGAGAAGTATTTTTTGTTCTATCGTCAATTCCACAACCTATTCTGATATGTTTTTCTTTTAAATATATAAACTGGGATTACTTATGAATTTTTTCTTAGTGGTAGGGCTTTGTGCAAATCTCTATGGGTAGATACTTGCCAATTCCCTACCCTAGATGACATAATAAACAATTAGAATAAATATATTCAACAAAAGAAAATTCAGAACTTTCCAGTATTTTATAAAGTCTGGTCTGGTGCTATAATCAAATAAAATCGTCCTTAATATTTATAGCATATTTATAACAAGGAAATTTTCTCAAAACACAATGCAACGAAATACGAATTCATTCGTGCATCAAAACTAACCTAGCGAAAATAATTGTTGGTTCATTTTTGTTTCATTTCGCGCGTGTAACCAAAATTTCCTTTCAAAGTGAAATCAAGTCTGTTCAATTTACGATTTAATACAATATCACTTTTTACGTTTACGTGACTTATGGTTTCCGTTAATATTCCGATCCGATAGATAAAGTTTATTAAGAAATTATGAGAATCTATATAAGACGGCCCAGTGCAACATGAATCTTAACAGAAGGTTGTGGGTTCAAACTTGAGCAAGTATCACTGAAATGCGAATGCTGAAATGAAATGATCTCTGTATGCGTTGGGTTGAAATCGGACACATATGTATCCACCAATCTGCATTGGAGCAACGTGGTTTAAAATGCTCTTAACCTCTTCCTCAAACAGAGAGAAGACCGAACAGTCAGAGGCTATTACTTTATTTTAAAATTCAATAAGGAATATGTTCAATGAAAACACAAAAATTCACACTGAAGCATTTGGAATTAAATAATAATCAAGGAAATTCAAATCAGAAGACTGATCGCAGTGGTGCCAATTAAGGGTGTATTACTGTGGTTTTTTAAGGACTGAATGAATGAATGGAAACGCCAAACTAAGCACCAGGATACTAGAGATCTTTGAGAGTCAGACTATGTTTTACAAAGAAGCTTGTAATTTCGGTATACGCTATAAACATATAGTATGAATAACAAATAAATAAATAATGAAGTGTATTCGTGTCATTTAAGGATACTAGTTTTTTTAGTATATTATTTTAATTAAAACTGCAAGTAGATACTTATTTTAATTGATTTGATTTTAAAAGCGTAAACTCTAAAATGTTAACAATAGTTAAATAATCAATTAGTCATTAGTTTCATTTAAGCAATAATGTATATTATAGCACAATAAAAGTCTTTATTCATCATGTTGTGCCGCTGAACTATTTTAGCCATGGTGACCATTCTTTTAGGGAAGCTTGTCGGCACCGCGAGTGTTATCTGTTATACTAGCTGTACCCGCGACTTTCTGTGCGTTTGAATATCAAAAAAAAGTTATTGTTGTAGCCTTAGTTACTCCTTATTACATCAGCTTTCTGCCAGTGATAGTCCCGTCAAAATCGGTTCACTCGTTCCAGAGATTATCCGAAACAAACAGACAGACAGACAAAGAGACAAAAATTGAAAAAAAAATGTTATTTTGGTAAATGTACGTGTATACATACATATGCATTTAGTTAAAAGCGATAATTTTAATGTTACAAGCAGACACTGCAATTTGATTATATGTATAGATATATTTAAATGTGTCAAGCAACACAAGCTTACGTCAACGTTGCTATAATATAATGATTTCCGACACGTTAATCATTTTCATGGTAAAAATATGCTTCGCTTGCGTTTTTGGGGTTGGTCGACAGGGCTTACGCTTCCTTGGAGCTCAAACTTGCTTCAAACCAAATTTCATCGAATTCCGTTCAGTGGTTTGGCAGTGAAAGAGGAATTGACAGACAAACAGACAGTCAAAGTTAGTTTCGAATTTATAATATTAGTTAATATACACGCCCACAAACAAACACACATATGCATGCATATATTATATTATAGTAAACATAATAAAGAAAATTCCTCACCACATTAATTCGACATATTTTTGTGATTTTTTTTTTTTTTCTCTTTCTTTGTCCTCTCTTAATACATTGAAACAAAAAATTTAAACTTAATAATAAGTCTAATAAATGTGAACACCGATAGGGATGTCACTGGCCCCTAAGATACGGAGTCTCCTAGTTTAGAGATATAGGGCCTCTTTGATGTATGTATTTTACGTATTAACAATACATACATTTGACTTGATTGATATGCATATGTGTATAAACACAAGACAACACAAGCTTACGTAAACGTATCTGTAATATTATTACATTAATTCTGACACGGTAATCATTTCAATGTTCAAATAGAAGACTAAATTAATATATTTTGTATAACCCGTTCAAGATAGCTTGATCTTTTCGACAGACCGGCTAGTGATGAGAAACAGAAAATATAACATATATAACAGTCGATGGAACGATGGAATGCGTAATTCAAATTAGAATTCAAATTTTTTTTAACTTATTTTTCTAAAAAGAGTTATACCAGCTCTTTAGCCGGTATAACTCTTTTAGAGTAGACCCCAAGTACTAGCCAAAGAGACCCCAACCAAAAGGACTCCCGTTCGTAACAATAACTTAACAATGATCTTTAATAAAGATTTTTGTAATCGATATTTGTTATTCGCGTCCCTACCGTCCGACCGATGTAACATTGTACAAGCGTCTATTATTTTCAGTGTTTCCATTTAAATTTTACTTTGAAGGAATAATATATATTAGAAAACGTCTTAAAATTTTCGTATAACGCTTGAATCTTTAGGAACTTTTGTATTATATAGATTTTTTAAAATATTTTTACAATTTTTAAAATCATTAAATTAAGAAAATAATTTGGTAAGAAAATAATAATATGTTATCTCGATCAGAAAAATTTACATCTGTCAAAAAGGCCAAGCTATCTTGTACTTTACTTGGTGGTAGGGCTTTGTGCAAGCCCGTCTGGGTAGGTACCACCCACTCATCAGATATTCTACCGCCAAATAACAGTACTCTGTATTGTTGTGTTCCGGTTAGAAGGGTGAGTGAGCCAGTGTAATCACAGGCACAAGGGACATAACATCTTAGTTCCCAAGGTTGGCGGCGCATAGGTGATGTAAGGAATGGTTAACATTTCTTACAGCGCCTTTGTCTATGGGCGGTGGTGACCACTTACCATCAGGTGGCCCATATGCTCATCCGCCAACCAATGCCATAAAAAAAAAAACTTGTACAGGGTATAATTTATTTTTACTTTTTCAATGAGTGAGTGAGGGTAGCTGTTAGGTATCCTATGTCCTTTCTTTGCTTTTGAAAAACAAATGAAAAACCCAATGTCGTATTTATAAATAATACTTGTTAGGGTTATTAGATCCGAAATGGCACAATAGTTAAAACACGTGATAACCCCGAAAATCATCCGTTCATGTGAAATCTGTATTAAATACGATCTTAATTTTATGTAATGTCACATTTTAAATGCAATTAGAATCACTACAAAACTTAATACATTAGTCATAATATACAATTAAAAAAAACACACAATGTTTTACTTCTAATCAATGATCGTGTTATTGAATTATGAAAGTTATTTTTAGGTAAAGATAGTGAAAAAATCAAATATAAATATAGAACATTTTTCAAAAGGAATTGATTGTTTTTTATGGTGGTTGAATATCCCAAATATTCAAGTACTATTCAAGTAATATTCAAGTAATATTAATTAACGTGGATTCACTCTGGGCAGACTCGGTGAAACTATTTTAAACAAAGAGTCTGAGACAATCAAGCAATAAAAAAACAAATGTACCTATGTAAAGATACTAGCCTAAATAAAGCAATAAAAACAACACTAAATAAATTATTTAGCAAACAGCAAAAATGTAATAATGAAAGATGACTAGCAAATCAGACGCACTCTTTCACACTTTCAACAAAAAATAAAAAAAAGGCTCTCTCTAGCGGTTGTTGGTGACTTCATTTTGTTGTTTTTGTTAAGCGCATAAACGTTGAATTTTAGTTTTCATAATTTTCTAACAGATGGCGTTGAAAGCTATTATCTGAAGTTTTGATTATCTTATCAACAGATGGCGCTAGTCTGCTGTTCGTTTTGTTGTTTATTTTTACATTATTTTCTTTCGCATGTAATTTTTCAATTTCATTGTTCATTTTTATATTTACTATTTGATACACTTATATAGATTTAACGAAACATTACAAAGTTTTATGAAAGCATGATCATTAATTTATATTAGGTATACCAATTTCAAGAAGTACTTTAATTCATAGAAAACAATCGTAACATTAACAAATATATGTCTTCAAGGTAAGATTTTTATTTGTTTCTTTTTAATTCGTTTTTTTTTAAATCGTTGCTTCCTAACCTACACATATTATTAAGAAAACAATACTTTCTTGTTTTCTTGAACATAGATCATACAAGTCACTAGCCAGCATATTCAGCGTAGAATGTAGGTAGAATTAATAACCTGTCAATTTGAGTGTTCAAGTTAATAAACATTATGACCACAAAATAGAAATATATCCGATATTAAAATTGTATTTTGTATTTGTCCGGATAATAATGTATGCATAATGTTTAACTTTTTTGGTCATCGACTGTATAATAATTATCACAATACCTCTTACTTTGATTGCATAACTCAAAAGAAATATTCAACGGTGACATCAATCAATACTCATTTCAAAACATACCTTAATATAAGGATATAAGAATGTATTTTCATTGTTCAACGTAAGTAGAATGTCGTGAGTTAAAAATGAAAGTTGTGAAAGTGACACCTGTATTCGAAATTTAAATTGTTACGTTTTGTTTCGAACTATTATTTGTTTTTATTTTCGAAATGACGTCGCTGTGTTTATGCGAATTTAATTTTGTCAATAATTAAAATTCATTTAATTTTCCTTATTGAATTTTGTATTCGTCTGGCTATCCAGACTCTCAAAAGTCAAAGTCTATACTTTAGTTGTTATTGTTTAATGAGAGTAATTTTGTTTTTTCTCCATACATTAATTTAAATTCATATAAAATACATAGAAAATAGCTAATCAAAATTTTGATTAGTTTTTCATATACGATTGATTATCAAAATTAATTAATATCATAATATGTATATTGGTTTAATGGCACACACACAAACATATTTGTAGTTAGTTTATAACTGTAACTTTCAAAAACTTAGATATAAATTATTCAGGAAAAAGTAGAGAGTTCCAAGTATTTATATTGATAATACGTTATACTTTTATAAGATAAAATAATACATTAATATTTTATTACCTACGAGTCTGTTAAAATAAATAAATCATTATAAAAAAAGAATATTTTTTCCATATTTTTTTTAAATCTTCTTTCGTCTCTCTTTCTATAAGGAATAATATAAATTAGCTAAGACTAAATAAACCAAAAAAGTACTCTTCTAAATTTAAAATTTCAATTCTTTTTCAATTTGGAATCTGAATTTTAAACGCAAACAAATTTTCAATAGATAAAAAAAGTTACTAATAATGACGTTCTAAAATTGATTTTCAAAATTTTTCACACATACATAAATAAATATTTATTCATTTTGTCACATATATACAAAATTTCATTTGTGTTAGTACGTACTACGTAGAGACAGGGATATTCTCTTCAATATTAAAATGATACACACATATGTACATTATTTATCCGAAGCATGTCACTAGGTTTAACATTCCATCGTATATTCTAAATACATATCAACATTGTAAAATCGTTCTAAAATTTAATAAGATTATCAACCTTATTACCTGTGTCATACAGGTGTTATGTCTGATTATACATTGAACTATTTTCAACCTTATTACAATAGACATACAGGCTTTGAATTATATAGAAAGGTTTGTACATAACCGTGAAAGTGGCGTCGTCATGACTTCCGTTTTGAAGTTCATTGCTAATGTGTTTTGATGATGTGATGAGTTCTTCTAGAGTTTATTTTAAGTTTGAAAAATAAACTTATTTATTAATTGAATTCACAAAAGGAACGTCCACTTTTTCCGTCTTAACTTTCATATAGTTTTTGCTTGAGCCTTCCTATACGTATAAAGAATTACTTTAGTGAAACAATCATAAACGGTCTCCTTTGAAGTTGGCCGCCGCTTCGTGGCCGAAACCGGCCAGGAAAACTTCCTTTGTATTTATGTACATCGATGATTAAATAATCATGTTATATTGAAGCATCTGTTCAAAAATATATATGCACCCTTCACTCTTAAATTGCTTTAATACATTAGAGGAATACAGCGAGTATTCTAAGTGACATAAAAAGGTCGTTAACCTTATCAAATTTTAACGTTGCATTTATTAATTCAGGATGATTATTTGTACAATTTCTTATGGAACGAAGGGGAGTAGAGGAGGATTTTTTAATAGTCAGTCACAGAGAGTCTAATAAGGAATGAAAGTTTGTGTGGAAATTCGAAATTCGTCTTAACATATGTCAGAAGTATGGATATCGGAAATTTTGATTTTGTATTAGAATAGAAATACAGTATAAATAGTATATTTAGTACGTAATCATGACTACACTTATTGTATAATAATACAATTGTTATAATACTTTGTGAAAATTCAGATAGATTGATGACGATTGCGGGTTCATACCCAGGCAAGAACCACTGAATTTCCATGTGCTCAATTAGTGTTTGTAATTTATTTCGTGCTTGCAGTGAAGGAAAACATGAAACCTGCATGTGTCTAATTTCAATGAAATTCTCACACATGTGTACCCATCTGCATTGGAGCAGCGTGGAATATGCTCCAAACTTCTCCTCAAAAGGGATAGGAGGCCTCAGCCCAGTGGGACTTTTACAGACTGTAACTTTAACTAGAAGGTACATAGATAATAAAACTATTAAAGGTCATTGAACTGTATCAGCAGTTACGCCTTACTAAAATATTTTCCGTTTTAAAAAATATTATAAATCATTCTTTTACTTTTGAATATATCATAAGTGCAATGACATCGCGTGTGGTAGCATATGGTTATGTGAAAGTCGGTTTTAAAACGGAGCTCAGTTTAATAGATTTGTTATGATGTAGAGAGAACATTGGCGTATTCTAAACGTTGAGAGTATAGATTTGGTAAAAATACTATTTACTTTCTTGTCTGTTCTCAGTAGAACATTACACACATTACAATTCACAGTATATTTTGATCTTGAAACAATAATCTACTCTTTTCTGCAATTGTAATTCTTAAAAGTATAGTCAAAATGCCATCTTAGACTTTCTTTATAATATTTAAAGCGATGATTCACAAGAGTTTATAAGAGTCGATTTTTATTGAATATGTTTTTCTTCTGATTATTTTGTTTATAAATTAAACATTTATTACAAGTTGAATTTTATAAGACATGTAATAATATTATTCAGATCTATTTATAGAGTTATATAAATAAAAAAATAATGTTTTAATCTGTAGTTACTTATCTTTCACAAAGTTCTGTTCATTTAATTTTATTTTATAAAATGAATGAAGGTATATGCTAAATACATTTATTACAACTAACATTTAGTCTAACTACCAACAATTGCAAAATTTATTGTAGTTGAATTTACTTAAAACATAAATGTTCTTTAAAATTAAGAAAGAAAAGTTTACATGTATGAACAATGAACATACTCAATATAGGCAAAATAATTCTGGTTAAACAAAAACAAAAACGTAATAACATAGAAAAATACATTAAATTTAGACGATTTTTACAGCTATATATTTTACATAAGCTATTTGTGTTTGATAATTAAATTAAAGAAATCTTCTTTTCTTTTATTCAAATTCCAATTTAGGAAATTAGTTTTTTATATAAGTTAAAATAGCTGGACCATAAAATCGTAGGATCATTTATTTCGAAGTCTTGATTCTAACGAAAATAATAGTCAAATACAAAACAAGATATTAAACTACCTACGTAGTGAATATTAAGATTTTTTATAAATAAAATTTTCGTCGATAAACTTACATTATTATAGTCATATTATATGCTACATAGACATATATTAAATACTATATTTTCTTATATTAATACTCCCCCAATTTAGTATTGCAATGTTCAATATATTTATGTTTAGTATTTATTATACTAAAACTATAATAAATAACTTCTATTATATACTAAAACTTAATCATTCCTATCAGTACAATACATGTAACACGACCCGGTGCGCCTCGCCACTCACTTTCAACTTTCACACACTTTCACAAACGGACATCCGGTTACGAAAGCATTGACAAAATGCCACTTGGTTTCGGAGAAATCTTATGTAATCGATTTCACTTATATACATACATTTTTTATATAATAACATAAGTGAAGTGATCCAAACGTGGACGATGATGTTGTGAAATTATAACTTGATTGAATCACGAGATTTTAATTATGTTGTAAAGTCACCATAGTCGGTCTGGATGTATGTTTATTGTGATATGGTTATATCTATTATTTTTTGTAGGTAATATTTAGGACTTTTGTAGATAAATTATTATCTGTCTTACATATTAATACATGGTTTATATATTTAAATTATAATTGTTTTGGTAATGAAGCACTTTAAATGATTTTATATTCATTATGTATATTGATATATGAAGTTAATATGAGATCATATTCAGTTTTTATAGGTTTCTATTTTCTTAACAAAAAATATAGTATTATTAATTCTGTATCGAAAATATTGTCAATTCTGTGTTGATATTGAAGCCCATTCAGTTTATAAAATGATGAACAAAATTATCTTAAATAATTTGATCAAATATAGAACGCTTTGGTTATTGATGACGTCATTGTGCTTCTATTTAGTTTTTGAAAATGGAGTTTAAACGTCCAATATTGATTATTTTTAGGTACCATTAGGATGGAAAAAATATGTTCTAAAGAACGTCTTTAAGAAAACATTTTACATGCTAATATTATAAATGTATTTGTGTGTACATATTGATGTAATTATTTGACTTTTCAAAGTCGTAATAATTGTTTTAATTCAATACAGAAGTATTACTAATAATGTTCCCTCAGACCTGCGAAAATGCGCCATAAGAAAACCAGGGGAATTATTATCAGTTTTTTTTTTAATGTGTGTGTGTTACTTGTTATTATTAAATATATATCCCGAAGCAACTGTCATAATATTATTTCCTTAAATTAACGAGTTGACGAAGGACTTTTTAATTTGCTTGAGTAGCCCTGTTCTGCTGATAGTACAGACGCCACCAATTCAGTTTTACCATGTACATATATAATACTGTCATAGAAATCAACGTAAAGAATCTAATGCACACCAAACTCGAATTAAATACAAAAAAGTGGAAACTTTATAAACACCTGCTCTTCATTCTAACTTTTCCAATACAATATCAATCACATCCCAATATCTTTAAGCGACAATCATCCTTAACACCTGTTTTTTGCTTAGTAAACATGTGAAAATCGTTTAAATTATCCACGGTAGTTGTATTCTTTTGTATTGATAGTTTATCTTGGACTAGTACATAACTTCACGTAGCTTCAAGCGATAATCGCATTTAACGTCCGCACTGGGTTAAGATATGTTGTGAAAATTCCTTGGAGTATGATTAGTCGTTATGTTCTTTTGATGGGAAAATTATCGGGGCCACTATGTTTGCTTGATCACGAGAAAGCTGAGAGAAAGGTGCGGGCCCAAATTCCAAGATGGTGAAAGAATTTTTTTTTTCTACGTTATGGACGCAGGTGTTTCGATTCGAGAAGAGTAAATATGTATGTCCGTTTTATGTGTTATTACGCACACAATGACATCTAAATTTAATATGAACGTATACTATTATTATATAGTATACTTACATATTGTTATTGCATTGAGTGTTATTATAACTAACTTGACATGAGGGCTTTGTGTAAATCTGGGTACTAATTCATCATGTATTGTATCACCAAGCAGAAATACTTAGTATCGTTGTGTTCCGGTTTGGAAGGTGAGTGAGCCAGTGTAACTATAGGTACAAGTGCACAGCTCAGTTCCCAAGGTTGGTGGCGCATTGGTGATGTAAGAATTCGTTTATTTCAGCGCCAGCGAAAAAAAACTATTTCTAATTTCTTACGTATCTACCCCAGTACGGTTTTGGCAAATTAAACCAATCGAAGCGTCTAGAGCCAAGATGTCCCAGTGGTTTCGTGAATCTTGTCCGAATATTGCAGGTTCAAACCCGAACAACTCACCGCTGAATATTCATGTGCTTAGTTCTTGTGGGTAGTAAATAAGACATCAATTTGATAAGCCAATGGAACATTCATGAAGCATTCCTAACTATAATACAAATATGTTATATATATTTGCTATATAAATATCTTCTATTGACATATCACATAAAGATATCTATAGCCTCGTAAACTTAAAAATATATTTATTCGTAGTAAAATTTTTAATAAATATTTTCGATTTAATTACTATAATTATTAACTCAATAGCGTTAACTTTTAACAGTACACAGATCATCGTGAATGTTATATGTAGAATTTAGAATATATTATATATATTTATAAAATAAAACAATGGATGTTTTTCTAAATTTAAGATTTTCTGTGCTAGGTGATTTTGAAGACGCAAAGATTGATTCCGAATTGGGGGTTGAGGTTACAAAATCAATTGGATTTTGAAGACAGACAGATAAACATAATATTTAATAATATTGTTAGTTTTATATCAAAATAATAATAAACGAATCAATAGTTTAATTTTATTGTGGTTGTTATAAATTAATAAAAACGTTCAATATGGAATTATTAGAGAGATCTACAAATATATTAATGTGTACTTTATTAATATTAATTAACACTGAATAATCTTAGGATTAAAAACAAGCTGTGGTTACAAAACAATTTTCCTAAACATCCTTATTATTAGATTGTAATAGCTCTATAATTTAAGTTACGAATTACACAAGAAAAAATATTGATATAAATATATTTATATAAAAACTATAGATTTTTAATTTATATACTGGATATATAATTAGACAAGTTTTTGATTTTATTAAAATTAAAACATATGATATACGATATTATATTTTTTTCGAAATGTCAGTCTATATTCAAAGTTTCTATATTTGGTTCACATTTCAGAGTTGATTAAGGATCTTCTAGTATAATTACATTAAGAATAGTTTCAAAATTTGGTATGACGAAAATTCAAAAATTAAAAAGAAAATATATTAAAATATTTTAAGTATTATAACATGAACAACTAATAAGGGCGATAATAACCGAATAATAAAACATGGTTTAAAAATAAACAACAATATATTTAGTTGATGAAACTTTTACCTTTAATTAGAAGATAAATATTAAATTTAAATTTGCCATTCACCATTACGTAATTTCAATACAATAATATTATACAGTACATACTTAGGTTATTACAAAAAAAATGTTGTAAAAAAAAGAAAAAAATGTTGAGGAGTGAAAGTGGCACTCACACAAGTGCAGTGTCAATGTAGAGGTAGAGAAAGTTTGTTTCTTCTGGAATGCGGATTGGAAAATCTATAGAGTTGTTTTATTAAAATTTTCATTTATAATTTTATGAATAATACTTTAAAAAAATTAAAAGATTTGATTAATAGCAATACATCCTTTTGTTTAGTGGCTACATTTTTCAAGGAATCAAATTATAATAATCGTAAGGATATAAATATGTATACTAATACGTCATGTTCGTAAAAAAAAAATACCAAAACCTCTAAATGACAAGTCCAAATAGTTTCTTTGAGATTTTTACAATGTCTTAGACTTCAATAAACTACAAAAACTCTATTACAGTGACATGCGTTATAATACCATTCTTAAAGTATATTTCAATAAAATAAACATAGTATCATAATATATGTATGAATATCAAAACATATTTAATAAAAATCACTAAAAACAAGACACCGTATTAGATCAGATATTAAATTTAATAAAACGAACACAAATACATAAAACTCTAAGTATTTCTTGTTCCAACATAATACAATAGTGTTAGTGAGTGAAAGGCGTGTACATACACGATCGTACCCACGCAATGTCTATGTGTGAGGGAAGATGGTTGAAACATCTTTTTTTCCACAGGAAAGCTATTGAAATACAGTATAAATGTGGTTAAGTGCGTTTCATAGCGTTTAGTTTCTAAACTATTACAGCAACAGAATGACATGTTTTTAAGAAAAATCATAAAAAATATATTTAACATTATTACATTTTAATAAAATGTAAACTTTTTTACGTATCTAAAAAAAAGGAAATTATTGTATTAGTTTCCTTATGAAAATAGACCTTTGGTTAAGATGAAATAAAAATAAAACTTTAAATACAGGGTTATTGGTAATTCGACGTATTCCCGTTAGGAGGTGATAGGGGTGACTATTTGCGAAAATTTTAAGATGCATCTTCTAAATCCTCATTAAGCATGAATCTACAGAAAGCAATTCTTCTTTCAGCATCCTCTTCGTAAATAACGTGCACAGGATTAAAATGATAATACAAAATATCTTTATTGCAACTTACATACTGAACTGCTTATGTATCCAAATTTTATTTTAAATTTGTATTAAGTAAGTAAGTCAAGTAAATAAGTAAGTTTTTTACATTGGTTATTATTTTAAATCAATTTTGTGGGAATTTTAAAGAGCGACCTTTTGTACGAATTCGGTTATGTTCGAATACGAATTTCCACCAGCGTCCTTTCTGATCATTTTATTTCGGTTGCTTTGAAATAAGTCCCTAGTTTTTATACATTTTCGGAAAGCTAAGTAAACGATTATATTTTTAAAATAATCTGCAGAACAAGTTTCATAATGATTTTTTTTGTTTTTCAGGCATATTTGAGGGAAAAAAAAATAAAAATAGAATTAATATCGTTTTCCGTCTGGCATTTTTAAATTTGGACCGATAATTATTGTTTAAATATTGAAAAATATCCAGTGTTTAATCGTTTTTATAAATCAGAAGAAAAAAATAAATTTTAATTGATACTTTTTTTTAAATAAATTTTTGAAGTTACATTTTTGACTTATTTTGAAAAAATCTAAAAAACGCGATAACTCAAAAATGGTTCACTTTTGCATAATGCATATGGGGGTTAAAATTATCGCAAATAGTCACCCCTATCACCTCCTAACGGGAATACGTCGAATTACCAATAACCCTGTATATTTCTTATTTTTAAACGCACTAGTTACTATAATAAATATAATATAAGTTATTTTAAATGCGTAAAAGCTATCTCAAATTTTGACTTAATTTGCAGTCAAAATTTTCTAATAAATATTACTTATAATTTGATAAATAAGTTCAACAATATTGAATATTAATTTTACTAGTTTGCATATAAAAAAAATCGTGCATTTATAAAAACTGTATAAAGTCCTAAAATACTCATTTAAAATAATAATAATTTGTAATCAAAGTTATTGTTATACAAATAACAATATGTAAAGACATAACATAGTTATAATATAATAATATATATGTATATTTCATATCATATTCTTTATTTAAAAATTGCATCCACGTGAAAACAGGACGGGACGGCTTATCACAGAAACTAATATTTACTTATATATATCTGCGATCTGAAATGAAATGAAATGAATACGATCTTAATGTAAGGATTAGTTACAGCAGTATATAGTTTACATAAAACTTTTATATCGTAATACGAATTATTATTGGGTTCCGTGTATTGGTGAAATTCGTATGAAAATCAGTTCTATTCCTTTTTGAGTTTATCGCGTTTAGACAGTCAGACGCGACGGGGGCGACGTTGTTTAATAATATGAAATTATAAGTTAGGTACGGAAAAAAACTAAACGACTTTAGATTGATGTTGATGTTGGTTTCATGATAGATGTCGTTACTTGTATCGTATAAGGTAAATAATTCTAATTAAAATTTAAAAAGAAAAGATGGCTCAGTTAATCATACACCAGAAACTTAAGCGGAATTTGCGAATCGGGCTTTGTGCGAGCAAATCTGGGTAGGTACCACCCACTCATATGTACTACAGCCAAGGAATAAAGTTTGTTACCGTTGTTATGTTTTGAAGGGTGGGTCAGTGTAATTACAGAACAGGCACAAGGGACATAACATCTTGGTACATATGGTTGGTTGCGCATTGGCTATGTAAGGAATGGTTAAAATTTCCCACGGCGCCAATGTTTATAGGCAGGTGAACACTCACTATCAGGTGGCCCATTTGTCTGCCGTCAGTTCATGTTATGAAAATATAAATTGCGGGTTCAAGTCTGCGTTGAAACTCCATATATATTTGATGAAAAAGTCATATATGTATCTACCAACCCGCATTAGAAAAGCATTGAGTGATACGCTTTCTCAAAAGATAAGAAGGCCTAAGTGGGCCATTTACAGACTTTTAATTAAACTCACACATCGATATTGCCGAAAAAAAATCTTATTAGTGCATAGTCTACTTGTATCTTTGATAGGTCAATGACCTTACATGTAGTCTGCCTCTTAAATTTAGAAAACCTCACCAAAACACTTTTAGGACACGTTTAAAGTCCTATCCGTACTAATACAAATAATATATTGCTTTTAATTTTTTTACGTAGATCCGTATTATCGGTTGGCGATTGTTTTAAATATTATTTTGCTTAATGATTTAATTAAAAAATACAACGAAATATATATTCTCATTTTACCCGTTTGAAGTCGGACCTGGTAACTAGTCTTTTATAAAATTAAACAAACTGTCAAATATTATCTTAAACATAAAAAAACTTTTTGGTACGTTTAAGATTAATAGACTTCGGTCTTCGATATTGTTTGATAGATTATTATTAAAGTAAAAAATATATATTCACGGAGAAGGTTTTTATACTCTCCACTTTATTACAACTCGTCACTAGATGGCTCTGCGGCACATCAACTTATATACAATTCAAACGATGACGACCTCCGTGGTCGAGTAGTGTGTACACCGGTTTTCATGGGTACGCCACTCCGAGGCCCCGGGTTCGATTCCCGACCGAGTCGATGTAGAAAAAGTTACTTGGTTTTCTATGTTGTCTTGGGTCTGGGTGTTTGTGGTACCGTCGTTACTTCTGATTTTCCATAACACAAGTGCTTTAGCTACTTACATTGGGATCAGAGTAATGTATGTGATGTTGTCCAATATTTATTATTTATTTATTTATTAAACGATCGCTATGACAATTGGTGTACATTTACACACATGCATTACAAAATGCCAAATTATCATATTTAATTTATCAAAAATAAAACAAAGCTCTGATTATTTAATTTATTAAATCTTAAAATACTAGAAATACAGTCTTTCCATATTAAAATTATCTTAATAAGATACATAGTTTGGTTCATTAAATGACACACAAAGACCCGTAAGAAAATACCATTACACACACAAGAATGGACTAAGCGTTCTCTATTACGATATAATTTAAAGATGGTCGGATAAATGTTAAGGAGGCGAGATATCTGAGCGCTTTTTTTATCTACAGCATAGCTATTTCGATGTTTGACAAAATCGTAATATGTCAACACATTCATTGGTTTTTGTTATTTCTCTTAATAATGATTGGTCTAATTACGTTGTAACAACGTTTCAACACACATCCGATTGGCTCATTGATACGCTATTTGATTCGAAAATCATTTGAATACTATAGAGATTATTTATCTATCTCTTTTTGACAATTAACGATCGAGTTTTATGTTTTAAGTTGGTTCATACCTCATAGCTGCACAGATAAGACACGAATTATGACCGAACAATTGTTTCTTTTTTTATCTTTTTTATTTAATTTGTGAGAAATCTAAGTCCATTCTTTAAAGATTTAGAAAAGATAAAAACAATATATGATTGTATTTATTCCATACAAACATTCGATTCTTTTTGAATTATACCCTGTTCATTCCAAAATGTTTCGTAGGTTTACAATTATTATTATAAAATAAAATAAATTATTCAATTAATACAAAATAAATAAATATTATATTGTATTAATAATTGCTTTAAAGCACTCATAAGATATAAATCAAAATAAATAATAAACTATGCAAGTATTTAAATTATTATTAAAATTTGCACCTTATAATTCAGCGTGATGAATTTAAAGCTAGAGGCCTTACAACTTAAATTAACTTAAAATAAATTTACATCATACAGATATTTTTAATATATTTAACTAAGAATATATGAAAAATATCTCATATTAAAGATCATTGCAATCCATATTCGTATTGTGTTTAACATTGTAAATTAAATTGTTATAGTCAATTGTTTATTTCGTTCGTACAATAATTTTACTTAATCATTTATTTTCGTATTAAAGCAATATCCTTTATTAAATAACATGTAGTCAACTTCATAAATACGTTCCTTTTATAAATTTCGATAAAACTTTTTAATGTTTTCCTTTTTGCTTACGGGATGTTGAAGTTAATACATTTTACAAAGCATCTTTTAAATATGGCTTTAGGATATATTGCTGTTAATTATGAGGGTATTTGACCTTTATAAGCTAAGTCGTTCACATCTTGGCCGTTCACGGACCTCGCGTAGGGATATGACGCCGCAGCAGCTGTGGGGGCGGTCCATTGTTGTGGCGCTGCTTGGAATCCAGAAGCCTGCTTAAAATAATATAAATCAAATAATATAATAGAAGTAATATACTCAATACTATATCCGTATATAATGTTGTTAAGGGTGTTTTATATACGATTATAAATCTTTCTATATATACGGAACAAAAGCATATTTCAGACACAATTTGTTTATCTAGGTGTTCCTTCAAGTACTTGATTGTGAGTCATTGTGATTACAGACTCAGAGATATAACTTCACCAAGTAATGACTTCGATAATAGGTTTGCATCTGTGTTAATAACTACTTTTGATCATTATAATTTTATTATTATTTGGAAATTGTGTAACACAGGCTTTTATTATAATGTTTAACAGTTTAAGATGGATTGCTTGACCAATGAGCCGAGGGACAAGATTAAACAAAAAAACTGTTAAATTATAAACATACACCCAAGATACAGGAATACCGAGAGGTATAGATATTTTGTCAATAAGCTTTTTAAATTTAATTAACATATCTATTTAATGAAATTGGTATAAAAGAATCGCTACAGAGTTTCTTGCCGATTCTTCTCGGATGAATCTATATTCCGAATCGGTTGTTACTTAAAAATAATTACTCTTGTGAATTGACAATTCGAAACTTTTAAAAACTTACTTGAATAGAATATGCATTGTTGAAATGAAACCGTAGTGCGTACTAATTGTGTAGAGAAAAGTTTAAATTAATTTAGTAAATTTAATATACCTTGCTAATATTATTGAAGTTGCCTCCACTTAAGTACTTATGGATGCCCAGAGCAGCCGCCGCGAGGAACGCCAGCTTGGCCACTACCAAAGCCTTGGTCACCAACAGAGTCAGAGCGCCGAACAGCAGGCCCATGACCGCAACCACCTTTACTCCGATACCAGCTAAAAGTGGTGCGTATTTCTTGATCTTTCCACGTGCTGAAAATTTTAAATGAATAATTATTATTACTTTATTAATCCAAATGGCCACACGGGTCTGTAAGAAATATTAACCATTCTTCATATCGCCAATGTGCCACTCATGTGCCAGTAGTTACACTGGCTTACTGAGCCTTTAAATAGGAATACAGTAAT
Organism: Vanessa tameamea; assembly: GCF_037043105.1. Taxonomy (NCBI): domain Eukaryota; kingdom Metazoa; phylum Arthropoda; class Insecta; order Lepidoptera; family Nymphalidae; genus Vanessa; species Vanessa tameamea. The sequence continues at coordinate 3,538,760 of NC_087332.1, read as the reverse complement.
ACAAAATATTACTGTTTGGCGGTAGAATATCTGAGTGATTGGTAGTTGGTCATGCTGTCTTGCAAAAAGCTCTACCATTAAGTAAAACATAGTTTTAAATTGCTTTCCAAATTCAAAAGAATCTAGCGATATTTGACTGTTAAAAAGTTCGTTAGTAAAAACCAGGCGTATCGTTCCATATTTAAAATGTCATCATCCAATAGAAATGCTAGACGCACGATGCACTATGGACAGAAATGAAAGTCAGTGACGCAAGTTCGATGCCCTGTTACGTGAGATAATGAACGTAACATGTCAAGGACGAACCGACGGTGCGTATTAATTATTCTTAGTGAGCGAAGTGGAATAAGATTTCATTTCTATAACATGCTATTCAATATGCACTGGAGCATGGAATTGAGTCTGCTCCTAATTTTTTTAAGGCCTCTGAACAATTATAGATGACCTATTTTTTTTCTTCGTTTTCTGTCAGTATATTTTGAAACAGCAATTAATAAACGTCAATAATATAGCATGACTAACAAGAAGGTACATCTAGTTATAACTTGGGCCAACTTACTTCAAGAGACCCTAGTGCACTAAAGTTCTTTGGGCTAAGATAACTATGCCACTGGTACGAAAATATTTAGTGTACATATATAATACATTTTTTATATTTTCACAGAAGTGTTGTAGTCGTTGATTTATCTTTTATTATCTATTCTACTGATCGACTCTTGTAATTTAGGACGTGACATTCAGATTAACCAATATAATTTTAAATAAGCAGCAATACTTTGTAGTGGCTATTTCTATTCGTATTTAATTGTGTAAACAATAAAATTGACAACAAAAAAGACCAGCTGAGTTTCTCTCGCCGGTTCTTCTCGCGTCAGGGTATTTTCTTTTCCGAACTGGTGGTAGTGTTTCATTTGACTATCAATAAGTAAGTGTAATGCTTCTATATTGAATAAAGGAGTTTGAGTTTGAGTTTGAGTGATGTGAGGTCAGTGAGCTTGTGTAACTACAGACTCAGGGTATATAATAATTTAGTTTCCAAGGTTGGTGGAGCATTGGATATATGGTGAAAATTTCTTGCAGCGCCAATGTCTTCAATGGCGCAGATGGTGCTCGTCTGCCTGCCTATTTCATAAAATAATAATAATATTATATATCAATAATTGTAGATTGTTGTACAACTTGTATTAAAATATATCACAGTTTACTAATATGTGATTTTTTTTTTGTTCGTTTTGTAAATATATCGATATTTATTATTTTATAAAATATAGTCGAAGTAATACAAACTAAAGTAAAACTGCATTAAAATCCTTTACAGTTAGTACACGAAAACAGGCGGACGCGTCCGAGGCTGTGTACTATACAGATCGTTGACATTGAAACTAAAGTTCATTGACTCGTTACGTAAGTTGACGTAACACGCGACCTTGACCGAGCGACGGACGGTTTGAAAGTAAGCGGTTTGAACGTGTGTGCGGTTATGATTACGGGACTGTATTTTGTAGTGTAGTATTTTATTTAAAAATAATGTTCTATTTTTAACTTTATTTTTGTATTTCGAATGGCTTTATCAATTTTATTAAATTCGATATTTAAATCGGAAGAGCGGTGATTCATAGTTCTAGGTAATTCCATTACTTTATTTTTTAAACCGAGTTCTATTTTATAGTAAACGTTACAGAAATACATATTATAATTTCATAAGTATTTTAGTATAAAAGTATCAACTGTTATCGGAGTGGGTACAAATTAATCTTAACTTGAGTAAGTTTATAGTTATTGATCGCAAATATACACGATTTTATAAGCGAAAAAATAATTAAAAAAAAAAAATTACTATTTCAAAGTGACACAGGTACGTCAAACCGGGCTTATTATACATATATATTATCTCTGGTCTCTTCGGTAGGACCGAAATCCTTAATGCTATATTATAGAATGACTAACATACACATAACATCAACATTTTAACAATAAAGTATCTTTTTTGTTTTTATTTTTTTTTTTTACTAATTCCGTATAAATAATAAATAATACATTTTACGATATCAATAATCATATTTCGCAAAAAAACTCTTGAATGTCTACATGCGAAACTTTGTAAAATTTCTGAAGAATAAATATTTATATTATAATAATATATATAATACTTAACTATATTGAATTCCACCTGTTTCTGAATTCCACCTTAATCTATTTTGAAAACATTTTGGGTGGGTAAAATCAAGAATTTGACAGCGACACATGAAAATAAGCAGCAATATCTCTGACGTATGTAAATACCCTACACGTAGGATTAAATATTCGAATACCGCTTTAAAGCTAGTAACGCGAATCGTGATTCCTTTGAACATTTTTAATTAAATTCCCTGTCGTTGTTCGGTTACGTGTTTTATTGCAACATGTTATTACGTTCAACTGTGAAAACTTTCGCGTGTTGACAGACAAATAAATATTGAATGCGTATGTTTAATGCAGAGATTACTCTATTTGGATGTATATCTTAAGTTTTTTTTTTCTTAGAAAGTTGAATTAGTTCGTGTAACTAAGACTAAAACACGCATACTCTGCTGTGGAACTGAACACATATACTACAGTTAATGGAGAAATTTGATGTAAATGTCGATTGTGTAATTATTGAATACTAGCCCGCGGCTTTGTTCGCGTTTTAGGGGTTGGTAGTACAGTGATAGGTTTAAAAAGGTAGCCCATGTCCTTCCTTGGGCTTCAAGCTTCGATTCAGTGGCTTGGCCGTGCGTAACAGATAATATTTATTTATTTATTTATTTATACTTTATTGCACCCAAACTTAAAACTTAAAATTACAATATTGAAACACAAAGTTGCATGAGGTGCATAATATTAGTATATGTTGATTTAATCGTGATTTATTTTAGAGTTTCATTACTTATGTACATTTATATTGTGATCATTATTTGTGTTTAATATGTTTTAACAGAACTCAATGTAAATTTGTTAATAAAATATTTTACAAATTAAAACAAAGTAACTACCATTTTCATCAATTGATATTATTTATAATAAATACCATATTATGGTAATTAATGTATTTTGTGCATGTCTTTATGTATATTTAAGTTATATGTTTATATAGATATTCGCAATTCAATTGTTTGAAAATCACTGATCAATGGTGGAGATTACTGGAATCAATACCACAGACATTAACGCTCACAATGCGTCATATTTAATTTTAAATTAAGCTTATAATATATTAAAAGAAAAATATTATATTTTATAAGAGCAACATAAAATGACCTACCTTCCTCAAATGTCCTGGCAGCTTCCTTCAATTCTCCTGGTTCAAACTTCACATTTAACTTTTCTTCCCCTGACGCGTCTCTGAGAACATCATTAATTACTATAAATATAATGTTATATATAAAGAAACTACACAAATATTATAATTTTTCTAGAATTTAAAATATTTCAGTTAATCGCCAGTTAATCACCGTTCAACACACATTTGGTTGTAGTTTTATATGATTAACCAACAATTTATTTTTATTATTTATCAACATTAATTATATTAAGTTAAGTATTCAGAATTCCTTGATTATGCGGTATATAAAACCTATAAATAGTTATTTTATGTAATTAATTTGAAAACAGAATAACTACTGAATTCGTTTTCGGTACTTCTAGTACATTACGCACGTTAGGCTTTAAATAAACGTACGTTTAAATAAATATTCAAATCTCCTTAAAAAAAGAATTCTACCAAATGACGTGATGACTATTTTGCCAACAGCAATGACTATTAAAATATATCTCATAGTATCACAAACACAATTAAACACAATTGTAATTCAAAGATGTATTAAAAAAAAAATAGACCATTAACTCCGCCTATTCAAAAGATATTTTACATATGAACAACTTTCTTTTTATTCTTAACATTAAATTTCTAATCTCATTGTGTACATTTAATCCAGATTAGGCCTATACATAATAGTTATTTGACATTCATCATTGTCATGAAGAAGAACTTATTAAAAAAAACTAGCGTTATCATTTATTGTTACAGCGAGTTCCGACCGCCCATTTCGCAGCGAACGAATTTTTGGTTGTAGGTAGATAATTCTAAAGAGATTTACTTCCGATATGTTAGATAAAAATTGGGATAGCTATATGCCTAGTAATATAAATATAATGTATAACCTCAGGAATAATGTAGCTTTCCACCAATTATTTTTTTAGAATCAAATCGTTACAGATTACTCCCTTACATACAAAGAAATAAATGTCACCTCTTTATAATATTAGTATAGATACTTGTAATGTTACTTGTTGCATAATAAAAAGGTTTATTATAAATAAATCAATAGAGATATTTTATCTATATACATATAGCTCCAAAATTATCACGTTTTATATTCATTAGTATTTTTTTATATCTAATTCTTAGATGCAAAGATCAAAGTATGGAGTTATTTTTTACGGTTATACGTTATTTTGGTGCGTGTATTATTAGTATAGTTAATGTCACATATCAATTTCTGAGTGTTCACTGTGGTGTTCTAGGATGAGTTTGGAATTATTTATTCTAGAATTGTATTATAGCGTTTTGTTCAGTTTAATGGTATTTTATAAGGTAGCATGTAAAACGCAACGGTTACATGTAAACTTAAGTACATGTTTTTAGAAAGGCATGGCATTGTCATTTGTTACCCTTTTGAGTAATCCGGTGTGACGTTCACTCGTTGTTTTGATAATTTCTCCTTAACGTTTATGTGAAAGTTGAAACACTTAACGTGGCGAAAATTTTTTTTTTATTATTGTTCCCCTTTAAATGTGTATTTGATACTTGTCACGGTGTAAAAACTCATATTATCTCTGACTATAACAGTGCTATACGTCTTTATTGTATTTTTATAGCTGGTAACATTTAAAAAATTCTATGCGAATATAAGGAACTTAGCTATGTTTAAATTTATCACCTTCAGGTAATAATAAGTTTGAATTTCATATTTAAAAATAAAACTTAATTTTAAATATGCAATTGATTCATATGTGAATATCATTTTATTGGTTTTAAATCAAATGTGATCTAAATAAAAAAAGAGAGAATTAACCGAATCTTAATTTGTTAATATTACAGTTAATATACGAAACAAATAAATGTATTATAAATTCAAAATTATTTTACTTCACTGGTTTATAAAATACATCAATAACAAAACTTTTTTTTTTTTAAATAAGCAATATTATTTTTCTTGTATACAAAGGCGAGTAGCATTATGAACATATACAAACTTAAAAATATAAATATTAAATTACTCACTTTTCAATAGCAACCCCTGAAAATATTTCGATTTTCCCGTCATCGGAACTCGCACCAGGGGCAGCATGGCATACCGCCACTACGATTAGAAACACAAGAAACACTTTCATTTTGGAAATATATGTATATATGTTTATATAACAGTGGAGGTCCTTGCGGATTGGTGGTCGAGGATCAAGTGAGATGCGGCTGGGATACCGCGTTATATATAGTTGATGTCTTGTAAGATCTGAAGATGTTACGCGTGATGTTTTGATACTTTATTTGTATATTAGACGTGAGTAAACGATGTTCATTTGTTTTTGTGTATGATTTTAGAGACAAAGTCTATGCTATTCTATGATATTTCTAATAAATATTTGTAGTAAATAGTTAATGTATCGAGACTATTTATAAATAGTGTATAAAAATATTTTGGATAATATGTCTAAAATGTCATGATATAAAGTAATTATTCAGTAAATGTGTGTAATATTTAAAAAAAGGGGTAATTATACTCTTTACAGAAATAAATATAAAAAGATATATGCCTCATGATTAATAATTCTCAGTAAATTTTGCATATTAATTGCAACTAAATATTTATCATCAAAATTCTAGTTCAAATTTTGTAATATAATATATTTTAATTTAATTGGTAATATTTTAATTTTCTTTCCACGGTCCATTTCAACTATTTAAAACAAATATCAAACTATAAATTCGAATTAAATGTTTTGATAATAATATAAAAAAAAAATCTAGTATCTAAGATACTCAAATGTACTATTAGGGTTAAACGTTCATTCATACATGAGATGCGCACGAGCAGTACATGAAACAGGCGTAATTGACAGCTAAAATTAAAGCAAACGCTCGTGGTGTGATCACACGATTTTCATCTTTATTACCATATAAAAAAGGTCACTTTTTTTAAGAATACTACATGTATATATATACAAATTGTTTTGCGCAGTGATTATGTTTGATAATATGAATTAAATACGTAGATATAAGTCGGAGTTTTGGCTTCAAACTCAGACAAGCATCACTGAATTTTCACGTGCTTAATTTATGTTTACATTTCGCCTTGTAATCGGCGTTAAAAGAAATGTTTCCAATCAAATTATAAATGTACCCTTTTAAAACAGTTTTAATGTGACCGTTATTTGTGTATTGTAATTTAGCTTTTTTTGATGTTTATATGTTTTCCGATTATGTTCAAGGTGGATACAAATCAGATTGATCAATACGATATATTGAAGTTTTTTGAAAAACCTTATCAACTATCCCCCATGATTTCGTACAGTTGAAAATCAAACGTAGTACACACTATTAAAGTCGAAATTTCCTTTCTCAGCAAAACGTATATAACGTTATATGATAACCCTATGCTTCTTAGTTTTCTAGATTCAATAGATTTGCCAGGCCATCTATTTTATTTGAACACTACATTATAATCATGCCACCAGTGACTTACTTGACCTTCAAATTGGAACACAACAATACTGATCAATTCTTCCAATCATCTAGGCAAGCTTGCATTTCACGTGGTGGTAGGGCTTTGTTTACTTGGTAGTAGGGCTTTATGCAAGCCCGTCTGGGTAGGTACCACCCACTCATCAGATATTCTACCGCCAAACAGTAATACTCAGTATTGTTGTGTTCCGGTTTGAAGGGTGAGTGAGCCAGTGTAACTACAGGAACAAGGGACGTAACATCTTAGTTCCCAAGGTTGGTGGCGCATTGGTGATGTAAGGAATGGTTAATATTTCTTACAACGCCTTTGTCTATGGGCGGTGGTGACCACTTACCGTCAGGTGGCCCATCTGCTCGTCCGCCTACCGATATCTTAAAAAAAAACTTACATTGCACGACTTGGAGTGTAGCTTCTTATAAGACGAACCGGGAAGAAACTCAGTTGTTAATAGTTTTCATCAATACATATAATCATTATATGCAATTAAATTACATATAAATATATCCAGAATTAATATATTACATGAAAAAAAACGATTATTTACTCAAACCATTTTTATAATTAATATAATTTTGTACGAAATAATATGCATTTTTTAATAATTTAGGTATATATTTTTTGTCCAACGATTAATGTCCTATGTCTTAATATATCGTTTTAACAAAACTTATTTGTAACTCAATTACATCATTACATAACGCACCCATCGTCAAAATATAAGGAGAAACTAGCGTTGAAGCTACAATTATTAATGCCCTGTATTGAAGCCAAGGACATCCGGACTTTCTCCAAAAACGTTAAGCTGGGGTTACATGACGCTGAATAATGGGTTCATAAATGTTAAAGGGTTCCCTTAGACGTAGAATATAAGTAAGCAGTTATACCGAAGTATGTGATATATGCATTATAAGGGAGTCTTAATTGTTAAATATCAAGCAATGTTTAAACATACTGCAGACAAGATTTTCTGTAATAAACCAATTTGACATTTGATGGTATATCGATAAGAAAATATTGAAAATGCTGTTCTTTAAATATAGATTAATATATTATGTGCCGCATAATACTTTCTCAAATTTCAAGACAGAGTTCTAAATCGGTTTTCGTGTTAGAATAGCTCCCCTGACGTTATAAGTCAACGTAACACTCAATAGCAGATTGTAGGTGTGGTATCAATATATGTCTGTAATTACTAAAAATCGATGTTCGTGTATGTAACTTGATAACGCATAGCGAGATATATAATATGTTTATTTGTAAATTATTCGAGTTGCGTAACATTCCCAAATCCATATAAACTAACCGTAATCGAGATGATGTTGCTCGTTCAAGGTCATGGCAATGAACTAGTCGATACCTTACTTTCTATTTAAGATGGACATAGTATACACTATTGAAGATAAGGCTAAGGGTACTTTAAGTACGGTCGAATATTCTCTCAGAATGTATGCACGGATGATTTTTAACAAACAAGGGAGTGGAGCACACTTTCGACGAGTGTGGAAATATTTAAACTGTTTTTTTTTCAAGGATCTCAACAAATAAAATGCTTTTCATATTAATGTAATATAATAAACAAAAATAACTGTTTTTAAATTTTTTTTTTAAATATGTATGTACATATAATATGTATAAATTCACATCGCTAATACTTGAATATCAATTAGGTAAAAATAGTATAATGAATGATTATTTAAAGCATTATTATTTTATTACACTTTTTTTTTTAATGTCTTTATTGACTAAGGAACATAACGCTTATCTTATTCAGACACTGGGACATTGTAATTATAAATAAATTATTGAGAGAACTAAATAACAAAAATTATACGATAATATTTTTCCGAATACTATTATTTATTTTTATTACTTATACTTATGATGAGAAAGGACGCTGGTGGAAATTCGTTTTCCGTCTCGCATTTTTAAATTTGGACCGATAATTATTGTTTGAATATTGAAAAAATATCCAGTGTTTAATCGTTTTTATAAATCCGAAGAAAAAGGTAGATTTTAATCGAAACTTTTTTTAAAATATATTTTTGAAGTTGCAATTTTGACTTACGTGATAACTCAAAAAATTTTCACTTTTGCATCACGCATATGGGGGTTAAAATTATCGCAAATAGTCACCCCTATCACCTCCTAACGGGAATACGTCGAATTACCAATAACCCTGTATATTAAGAACTACACAGTGACTACACGTCTTACAATTCTTCTTGACCACTCACGTTGGTCTTCATAAGAAAGAGCTGTCAATACTCTTTAGTTCTGTCAAGTTAATTTAGTTGTTAATATAGCGGGCACTAATGTAAATCTTAAGGCCACTTATGTATTAGATAAGAAACGCATTATACGCCGATTCATTCATTTTATAAAGTCATTAGTATTTTAGGTTATTCCGAATACGTAGCCACTGTAAGAAATATTAACCATTCTTTGGGAACTAATGTGTTATCTTTTGTGTTTGGAGTATTTTTTTTATTTTATAAAATACATAAATTGCGCTGTAGGAAAGACTAACCATTCCGTACATCGCAAATTCACCACCAGCCTTGGGAACCAAGAGTTCACTAGCTCACTCACCCTACAAACAAGACCACAACAATACCAAGTAGGTATTGTTGTGGTATTGCTGTTTGATGGTAACACCCAAACAGGCTTGGACAAAACTCTATCACCACGTAAATAATTCATAACTCACATTCGAAATAAAAAACAAAACAAGCATTCTGTAACTTATGCAAATAAAACGTTACCTAATTAAGAGTCAGTATTAAGTACTGGTTTTATTAAACGTATGATTTGGTGTTTGTAGTGCGAAGTTTAGTTTATATTTTCACTTACGCAATATTTAGCCACAAGCGTTATTTTGTTCACATAAATCTTATTATCATGCTAGCCTTACTGATTGTCGCCAATTTAATGGCCGAAACAAAAATATTCAATAAATATCGTTTTGAAGAGATAACTTCTTATGGGAGGATAAACCGTTTCGTTACGCAACGCGTTACGGCGCCAGTGTCTGGCTTCCCTGTCTCTTATGCATACAGTGGTAGGCAGGCTCCTCTTCTCTCACTCTAACTCAACGCTAGCCGTATTTCGCACAATTTAATTTATCACTTTTGTCCGGCGTCCCGAGACGCATTTAATTATTTGCGATATCATTATAGAACATTATAAAATTATGTTTTCTCCTTGAAAACAGTATATTCGGGTTTTAACCGCGATCACACTGTTTATTATTTCGACAGAGTTGCAAGTCATTGTACCTTATAAAAATACATGATTGTACAATTAATACAAATAAATATAAAAAAAATATATGTGAACATTTTGTTTAAACCATTGTAATAAAAACTTTTGATAAAACATTATCCACCTAAAGATAAAGAAGAATAAAAATTGACACTTCAGTTCTTTGACATTTCATCAACAAACCCTACCGAAAAAATGTAATATAAAAATTAAAACTATTCTTTTAAAATATCGAAACAAACGCTGTTTTGATCCCAGAAAATGTCTATACCGCAAGCGTGACAAACCTACGAAAGTAAGATCATAATACTAGAACAAAAAAAATGGCGCGACGAAAGAGGAGAATCTTTCCAAAGAAAAAGAGATCTGTATTCAGTAGACCGCATCCAATCAAAAGGAAAATGATGTTACGACACAGACGAATGAAGGCGTTTTTCCACAAGCACAATCCCCGAGGCTTCATCGTTCGCGGTGTTAGAAAAATGGTCGGTGGTATTTACACTGTGTCTGATAAAGTTCGAGATAAAATAGCCGAAAGTACTATGGCCCTCGATAATCCTTTTAGCATACAATTCTACGAAGACAGATGTAATATTCAGTAACTAAGATCTATTTAAAATAAATTTTAATAACACACATACAACCAAGTACAAATGTAAACCAATCATATGTGTGGTGATGGCATTATGACTTACGAAATATATAAACATTATACATATTTTTATTTTTTTTATTTTTCATATATCTATCGCTAAAAAGCAATACTCAGTACTGTTGTGTGAGTTTGAAGGGTGAGTGAGCAAGTGTAACTAAAGGCACAAGGGACATAACATCTTAGTTCCCAAGATTGGTGGCATTAGTGATGTTAACAGTGCATTTGTCTATGGACGGAGGTGACCACTTACCAGCTTTCAGATGACTTATATGCTCGACCGCTTACCTAAGTATATTATAAAAAAACAACAAATTCAAATCAACAAACATCCTCAAATGTATTCAAATTACAGCTAATCGCAGAATAACAAGTTCGATTTATATTATTATGTCAATTATTATAAGGAAATACTATTGTTATAGAGCCTACATATTTATCTATATCTGTATAAACTACCGACATTGAGGATTTATTTTTTTGATTTTATGTCAAAAAAACTAAACTCCAAACATTTCGATTAGTTGACATACAGAGATTTTTAGAATATTTGTATGTGAATGGAACTTAAGATCATACAATCCAGCCAGGTATAAGGAAATTGAACATTATCCTTGTATCGATAGAGACTATAATTGAATTAATATGTTCATCAGATTTATCACCTACATTGCAAATGAAACAATATTGCTTAAAAAACAAATATATAATATTGTACCCAATTATTCTACATCACAACTTATTATTAAAAGGATTTATTATTATTTTTCTTTTAAATGGTCTCTCATAGAACACATTTTCGTCTTTTCCTGGTATGTGAACTATTTCGACGCGTGTTTTTCAATCGTCTTTTCTGTTTCGGTGTCCTGAATGACCGAACATTCCCTTTAAACTAATCACTGATGCTATTACGGTAGAAAATAATCCAACCATTAAACCTAAAAAGGACAAAGTTATTATGTTCTATATATTATTTCAACATAAATATATATTAATTATAATTATACAACGTGAACTTTTCTTGCCTAAAGCCTATGTGATATTCTAAAACTTATTTTAATTTACTAGACAAGTGGACAACGTCGAATTTTGGTATTTTTACTTGCTTCCATCAGTCCAGTTACTGAAATGAAGAAATTCTGTTTTTGGAGTTATATTTTAATTTATTTTGTAAAATAAATCTCAGGTAGATTTGATTATTTAGGTACTCTCTTGGAGCGTGGAAGCAGCATGGTGGAATTAGCTCCAAAATGTTTTCCCCGTGAAGAGAGGAGGCCTTAGTCCAACAGTGGGATAAATACAGATTATTACTTAGTTATTTGGAAGTGCGACTAATATAAAGGATAAAATAATATTAAAGATATTAAGTTAAATAGTATTCCCGTTTACCTTTTGCAGCTATCAAAGCTAGTATTTTTAATACAATTGGTATAAAAAGAATTTTAATTAGGAAAAATCCAATAAATGTTGATATTATCCGTTTTTTCAATTTTAAGAATTTACGTTTTTTCCTTTTTCCTTTAAACAGTTTGTAAATGCACTTCTTAAACTTGTGTTTCTTTTTCTGATGTTTCTTTCCAATTGACCTTTCTTTGGTCGTAGTTTTTGGTTTTTGCAACAGCTTTTGTTCTGGTCTTGCAAATGTTGATATTTTCATATCTAAAATCAAACACATTTTATTAAGATATTGTAATCAGTAGTACTCGTATGTGCTCCTTTTTAAGATTTTTTTTTATGTAATTTGTAGGCGGACGTGCATATGAACCACCTGATGGTAAGTGGTCACCATCGTCCATATACATTAGCACTGTTAGTAATATTAACCATTCTTTAAATAAACATATGCACCATGCTCCAAGCTTAGTATATTCTAAATCTACGTAGAAATTATAACTCAAAATATTCGAGATACGCAATCGACATTTAAACTTTTTGATTTTTATGTATTACTTTACCTGCAAATGACCTTCCGTATTTCCCACGATCATACATCCATAAAGGTCCTGTAGAATTGAAGACGTTATTCTTGTTCGGATTAAAATCAAAAGTGGTGTCGGTTTTAAAATTTTTGACATTATTTGCACTATCGAATATTCCATATTCTATCATTTCAATTCCTATTAAACTGAAAAGCTTTGTCAATTTCAATGGTTGAATTATTTATTTTTACATAGCTACGTGTATTTATATATGTCGTAAGTTATTATATGACGGTAGGCAAATTCTGTTCACGACTTTTATAGTGTTGAATGAGTTCAATGTGTATAAAGTTTTGAGTTTAATTACTATGGCTAATGTCGCCATGATTGTCGTAAAATGAAAGTTGCTTTAATGAAAACAGAGGAAATTATTTTGTCAACGGTACTTTAGTAGGAGGTATATTTTTAAGTACGATCGTCATATGTAGTGCTTTTCCAGTAAATAACGACCATTTGCGATTTAATAAAAAATATGATCCACTAACAAGACTCGATTGGGATTTTTTGTGAATTTTTGCTCAAAATTAAAATACGTAATTTTAAAGGTTATAATATGCTAACCATAGTAATAATTGTTTTTACTCTTCGAAAATCAAATATGCATTTTAATCTTATATTAGTTAATGAAGTTACAAAACTTAAAGTTGGGTCAAATCTTTTTATACTGAACGGCGGTGGCTGTATAACATGTGTCATTGCCCTATTATTAGAAATTAAATTTGATAAAAAAATGAAATAAAAAAAATTACGAGACTTTTGTGATTTAAAACAACGAACCAAAACATGTATATATTTTAATGTTATATTATTTAAAAAATATGTTTTAAAAATAATAGTACCAATCGTATACATAATTTAATGGTAACTATATAAATAACCTTTTCACTCGTTTCTTTCGCTAAATCAAAAGTAATAAATAAATGAATTATCAAATAAATAACTTAAAATTATTTTATATTACTTAATTAGCGAATTATATTTACAAAAGTTTTGAGACTGATTAAAAAACAGAAAATTAAAAAAAAATAAACGATACAAATAAAAAATAAAATTCTATTGAAAATACGAGTTGAAAAATAAAATCATAAATAAAGTACAACAGTTTAAGCGCCGATAAAAATTCGACATCAATTATAATTTCACCCAGTAGGGTTAAGATTAAGGGCTAACAAACATTAAAACATCTACCTAAATCTGATGGCATCTGCGAGAACGTCGACTACTTATGAACTATCTAATAACCACCCTTTTGCAAACCCATAACAGCTGCAAATAAGGCAAAGAAGAAACCAGCAAGACCTGTAGCACCTACTAACAGGATCAAACCACCCATCATTACAGGAATTAGCGCAAAGTATTTTAATTTATACGCTAGAAGCAAGGGCATCATGTATTTCGAATACTTCTTCACTTTCTTTATCTTGTGCTTGATCTTGTGTGGGATCTTATGCTTCGATTTGATGTCGTCTTCTTTTTGGAGTACAGTATCGTCTTCTTCTTCGTATTCGCCATCTTCGTCCTCACTGTCTTCGTCTTCTTCTGCTCCTAAGATATCTGTAAATACAATTAAACCTTTTATATATATTACCAAACTAATGATTGATTCTGAATCTTCTAAATTATGTACTTTTATATAAATAAACAAAATTAGGTGTATAAAAATTCGAAACTAGAATTAATAAAATTGCTGCAAATACAAACTGAGTAGTACGGATCATATTTCAAACGAATTCATCAATTTAAAAACGAATACCATACTTTAAGATAACAATGTACTAATTAAAGAAACAATTTTACTCAACTATCCGTCTTACTCATGATCTAGATAACCACGAACGCAATGTTTTATAGAAAGTCGTCTTGCGTTTTTCTATCAATTATCTAATTTTCGATCATTAAATTATAATCCTGATCTTATAGTACTCAATTTTATAACTGCATTCTAAGCAATATTAATATTTCACAGTATTCTAAGTAATATTTAAATCATAATGTTAAGAATGATCCAGTCAATTGTAAATCAAATTATGATAACTGAAATTAAAATAACCTTACATATCAAAACATAATTGACGTTGATTGAGTAAAATCGGCGGTCAATTATTAAAATATACTTTGATTTCACTATTAAATCAACAAAAACCAGTTAATGTGCAATTGAACAACATACAGACAAACGTAATTAGTGCACTTCAGAACGTGTTATTCATGCACGATAATGTAAATGTTGAAACTATTAATTAAACGCAACAAAAGTATAAATCAATTTTCCAAATGAAATGAGGAACCGAAATTGACAACAATAAAAAACTTAAATGCTATAATAAAGTTCATTGCATTGTCGCGTGACGGTACAATAACACGCGACGCAGTTCTAAGTCATAATAGATATTTACATTTTACAGTTCACAAGCGGAAAAGATTATAACTTAGAATCGATGAAATTTAAGGTTTCTGCGGTTCAGAGAACAGCGTTCGACGGTGAAGCTATAATGGATGGTAATAACGTAGATGCCGTTAATATTTTCAATATAAACGACGGTGGCTTACTTAAACTCGCTGTTCTTGTTTTTGGATTAAATTTTCTCTGTTTATACGACAAATGACATTTATATGACACATAATTATAAAATGAATTTTACATATATGTAAATAATTAGAATATGATAAGCCTATTGTGTAAAAAAATATATATTTTGAAATATCGAAATTTAGTAGAATTCAAAATGTTCAGCGGATCTTACATGACAATGATCTCCTTGACGCTTGTTGATCCGGAATCTCATCAGACTTATCTACATTCGGTTCTACGTTAACATCAAGCGATCGCTTCTCAAAACCCTGGCCCCGTAACAAGGGTATCGCTTTCGGTTCGAACTGCTCACCACTTAAAGGATTGTACGCGGAACGTTTTTCTTCAATACTTTTCTCTTTGGGAATTGCGAAGTAATTACCAGGGAAGAGTATCTCGGCTTTATATTTGTTATCTTGCGTGTAATAAACACTCTTTTCCTGTGATGGCTGTTCGATTTTTTTCAGTGGTATCGCACGGGGCCGGAACGCGTATGGTTTAAAATTTTGTGGTACTCTCGATGTTCTAGCAACGATTGGGTCACTATTGTAATTCGAAGGTATCACAATTGAAGCACTAGTCACATTTAAAACAGCTGAACCATCACTATTCGAGGCACTGGACATCGACCAAAGTTTCGTTAGTTTATTGTCATATTCTTGATCAGCTGTCGATAAGACAGCGTAACACAATACCAATATCGTATGACACTTTAACCTCATATGGTACTTCATGATGGCTGATTAATTGTCACCTGTTTAATTAGCGACGCGTCACTGGTTGTAAAACTGTCCTCGCGTCACTTTCTATCGAAGTTACGTATATTTGTTATGTCTAGTATCGCACCCCTCCTCGGTCCACCATTTTGTATCAAGCGATCGCGCAAAACTGAATCACTATCGTTCGACGACGTTATATTTATACATGTGTAAGTATAAACTTGCGTTTTTCCAGACTATTCACGGTCGGACGGTCTCGCGGAACCTACCTTGTCTTGATAGTAATTCCGTTAGGGTGAAATAAAATCGTCCAAAATAAGAATGCCTTTGTCTCTGCGTACGCGCCGCTTCATCCGCTAATGGTCGGAGCTCGGAGTATCATCCGTCGTCCAATTTTCTAAAACCCTACTATCTAATTTGTAATGTCGTTACAATTTTGTCATTATTTCGAAGCCATTTTTATGTCAACGACAAATCGTTGGAACGAATTTTATGTCAGTTGCCAAAAGACATGTGAATGTAGACAGTTCAATCACGTTGGCTTAAGTAAAGTATGGAGAGTTATTTAATCATAGTATTTACTGAGTAAGAGTTTTAGATTAGTATATCAATGATACGCAAGCCAATTTACATTTAAAACAAAAGCGATTACCTGATGTTAAAATTCAGACGAAGGACCTACGGTATTACGTGATTTTGGATGCACAGGAGTATTACACTTCCTATTTCACGACGCCGGGATGCTGATGATCATGCATTGAAATAAACTTAATAAAATTTGATTCGCTTATCAGGAATTCGAACCTTCGGGATCTCAGCCCATAAAACTAGATGAAAAATGAGCAGTCAATTTTAATTATATGTATTTAGATCGATAATGATCATTTATATATGAATTATTATAAAACAACTAAAAAATTTTCGCATCATATACAAAACATAAGCAACATAAATAAGTATATAATATAAATAAGTATTGAATAGCGTCTTAAACTAATAATTAATATTACATAATATACTCTTAAGTAGTAAATAGAGATTAATCCAGAGACTTTATGTAGTCCGCTTACAAAAATATTTGCGTTAAGCTTATAGAATACATAACACCACGTTACGACCCATAGGGTTGGAGTGGTAACATTTAACGCGCTTAGAGCGCGATATTTTTATGTCACTTAAGGAGTTGCAAGTTAACCACTCTGATGGTAGGTCACGAATATCAAATTGCAAGAGATCTACTGGTTCGATATGAATAAAACTATTTGTCTTAGATACTGAGATCCATTTACTGAGAAAGGCTATTAGTATTATAATATAACAATACGACCCATGGGAGCGATAACGTGTAACGTAGTAGTAAACGAAGCAGCTAGCATTCAATGGTATATTTATAACTTCCTAGCTTATTAACAGAGTGATGAACACTTAATTTAAGTGACACTGAGAAAGTGACAATGATTTGTTTTATAAGTCCAGTTTAAATTATTGTATATTGTTAGTGTCATAATTAATATACTGTTGTAACTGTTACGTCAACGATGAATATATTTTTATACAATTAAATTGATTATTATTCGTTTAATTGGTTTTGATGAATTTGTTCTTAAGCATGAATGTTTATAAATGTATTGGCTCGTCATGGCTTCGTTAGGGTACAATAATGATCTATGTACACAAACATACAAAGGAAAAATACTATTTGCTTCGTACAGGAACCTTCTTCAACTTTACGTTATATTACAACATTTTTTTTTTATCACAATCGCATTAATAATTTAGGTACTTAAACCACGAATCTTTTATATTATTTATTCAATATATATAATGATACCCAGAAAATGTAGGATTTATGCTCAATTGTGAATTATGAGTGAGGATTAACAAGATTTTCATCCGACATACATATGCGTTTCTCTACGAATTTTTTCTTCAATTCGAAGCCTAATTCAGTACAGCCCAAATTTCAACTTGTAATCTTCGGTTAAAATGAACGTGTTGCAAGCCACTGCGCCATCTCAGCTCAGCTTTTATTTCTTTAGTACGATACGATATATGTTTTATAAAAAAAAAAAAACGTGGTGTTGGGACATACTTATTACCTCACAGGCTGGATATATTTTCAGCAGAATCTACGTTCCGAAACGGTGGTACCTTTATATTTTATACAATTCTTTAAAATTATGATACAATTTTTTTTTATAAAAGTGTACTTGAACAATGTATATTTTGCTTTGATTTTCTCGAAAATTTGCAAAGAATACAAAATTTGGAATATTCAAATATTCTAAATTCAAATGTTTATTAAACAGTAACAACAATTTTTTTAAACAGCGTTTTCGTCTTATTATCTGTTCAAGTTAGCTTGATCTTTTCGACAGACCGGCTAGTGATGAGAAACAGAAAATATAACATATATAACAGTCGATGGAACGATAGAATACGTAATTCAAATTAGAATTCAAATTATTTTTTAACTTATTTTTCTAAAAAGAGTTATATCAGCTAAAGATACCCCAACCGTTCGTAACAATAACTTAATAATGATCTTTAATAAGGATTTTTGTAATTGATATTTGTACCAGTTACTGCTTGTTATTCGCGTCCCCACCGTCCGACCGATGTAACATTGCACAAGCGTTTATTATTTTCAGTGTTTCTATTTAAATTTTACTTTGAAGCAATAATATATAAGAGAAAAAGTCTTAAAATTTTCGGATAACGCTTGAATCTTTAGGAACTTTTGTACTATAGCTATTTTTTTTAAAAATATTTTTACAATTTCTGAATTAATTAAATGAAGAAAATAATATTTTCGTAATTGCAAAGTTACGTCGATCAGAAAAATTTACATCTGTCAAAAAGATCAAACTTTCTTGTACAGGGTAAGTAACATTAGAGTAATTACATACATACTAGTATTTTATAAGTCTCGCTCGCTGGTAAGTTCCGCCCACTCATCAGCAGTTAGACTATCTGTAAGCATCACTGCTTTCAGTGTGCCAGTGGTACTTCAAGTACGAAAGAGATAATATCTTTGATACCATCATTAGCAACGCACAAGCGTTATAAAATAATTGCCATAAACGTAATAAGAATCCACGAACGTTACAATAATAGTAATTTATAATTAAGTACTTATAATAACTATGATATATTAATAAATAAGTTTATTTATAAATGTCACGGTAATTCATACATGTCTCATAAATTTGCAATTTACAATGTGTCCTCGGTAGTATAGTGGTCAGTATCCCCGCCTGTCACGCGGGAGACCGGGGTTCGATTCCCCGCCGTGGAGATCTTTTTTTTATTTGTGCTAGATTAATAATGTTTCGACGTGCAAATAGTTTTTATGGGACTCAAAATATGCAATGCATGTAAATTTATTTTTTATACGAAATTACAAAAAATATGCAAATCATTCATGCATTTAACAGAGATATTAAACATTTAATGACAATAATATAAATAGATTTTTATATAATTTGTTAATAAATCTCCGGCGAAACGTCTGTGAACTTTAACATTTTTGTTAGGTGTGTTTTATTGGCTTACAATTGTTCGGATTCATAATACAAAGGTACTTTCATTATCAATGCTTTCACACTGACGTCTTTGAATGCGCAAATATTTATATAAATATTAAAAATTAAGATAATATAAATTGTAACATTGATATGGATTCAGTGACTTAGTATTACTTATTCCAAAATGTATCAAAATCCTGGTGTCTGTTTCTTACTTTAATAAACTTGCAACTTGCCTCGAATTCGCCTATGAAAAATTATTTACTGCCTAAAACAGCTCTATCTGTACCCACTCAAATGCAATAAAATTCATCGATATCGCTCCAACCGTGAGGAGGAGTTTAGTTACATACACACGCACTGAAGATTTATATATAAATATATGTATAATATTACATATCAACGAAGTGTATAGTATACGCGCCATAACATATGTGAGTACAGAGCGGTGGCGGAGGCATGACTGCGCCAAAGAGCCTTACGACGTTGATCTCACGGCATGTGGGTCAGTTTTACCCTTAAGGCGCGTCAATAGATGATTCACATCTATTATTACATAAATAATAAAATTGGAGTGTCTGTTTGTAATATTAAAATTACCGTTTTTTTCTAAATGTATGTTTATAGAACATGGAACATATACCAAAATAACATTTTTTACAATTTTTGTCTCTCTGTCTGTCTATTTGTTCCGGCTAAGCTTTGGAACTGCTAGACCGATTTTGACGGGACTTTCACTGGCAGATAGCTGATGTAATAAGGATTAACTAAGGCGACTTTAAATATAAAATAATAATAAAGTTACTAATAGTAATAGTCTAGTATCGCGCGCAACCCTCGTGCATGCCACCATTCCGCCGTCATGTCGGGTGCCTCCCACCAACGACTTAATATCTCATGACAGAATTAATAAGTTATAGTAAAATCTGCGAACTGAACAATAACTTTTTTGTTAAATTTAAATGCGCACGAAGTCGCAGACACAGCTAACATCATAATAATATTATACATGGCCAAACTATTGAACTTAATTTGATAAAATTTGTTATGGAGCAAGCTGGAACTCCAAGGTAACCATAACCAACATACTCTATATTTCTATGCCCAACACCTACCGACCAACCCCTTAAACTCGAGCAAAGCCGCGGGTAAAAATAGTTAAAAATAAATACAATTATGAATATCGGCGGTTAAATACGCCATTGTAATGTTTCCGAAGATTTGCGGAACACAACGTAATGTAGTCGGGCGTGAATCACGCGACAGGGACGGAAACCAATTCACATATACCAATAAAACTTCGATATCCCCAACCTATTCACAACTGTATCACTCTTCGATTTACAAATAACAAACCCACCAATTATATGTTTAAGTTTTAAGTGTGAGTGCGTAAATATATAA
Organism: Vanessa tameamea; assembly: GCF_037043105.1. Classification (NCBI taxonomy): domain Eukaryota; kingdom Metazoa; phylum Arthropoda; class Insecta; order Lepidoptera; family Nymphalidae; genus Vanessa; species Vanessa tameamea. The sequence goes on along the minus strand of NC_087332.1, from coordinate 3,517,882 downwards.
CATATTTGTTTATGTGTGTGTTGATGTTTGTTTAGTGTCATGTAGGTTGTGATCGATTAATTATCAATTGTAGGAAGACAGTATGTATGTCATGCAATATTTAATAAAATTAATTGCGGGACGTTTGTTGAAAAAAGCAAACATACTATTTTATTTCATTGCGTTTAGCGTGTGTGTGGCTTAATGATTGAACAATTTTAAAATACTTTTTATTCGAGCTCGACTAGTCTAACTGGCATTTAAGGATAACATATTTCCTTGTACATATCTGATTGGAATATTTGTATATTTTTTTGCATTTAAAGTGTACATATTATACATAGTTTCTACATTTAACTAAAACGTAACATTAAATGAATCTTCTTGCATCGGAACAGCGTTGTGGTATTAGCTCTAAGCCTTCTTGAGAGGAGACCTTTACCACACAGTGAGACTTTTGTTGACTAATAGCGTTTTTTATTTGAGTAATTAATTTTAAACTAAAAATACAATGTTTTCAGACGATTTGCGTGTATGAGTTGGTTAAGTATTGACGCGTTATTCGACATTATTCTAACGCATTTCCTCACGTTTACCGTTATGACTGAGCATCGACAATTAATTTGCATAGAATTACGCGAAGAGATTATATATCGATAGATAGTATTTATTATTTATTTGAACTTGTGATTTAATACAAATATAAAGATTTATATAAGAGTAATACATTTACGACTTCATATATACAAGGTTATTAGTAATTCGATCTATTCCCGTTAGGAGGTGATAGGGGTGATTATTTGCGATAATTTTAACCCCATAATATATAAAGTGAACCATTTTACGAATTTCCACCAGCGTCCTTTGTGGTCATTTTATTTCGGTTGTTTTGAAATAAGTTCCTAGTTGTTATACATTTTTGGAAAGCTGCTAAAACGGTGATATTTTTAAAATAATCTGCAGGACAAGTTTCATAACGTTTTTTTTTTGTTTTTAAGGCATTTTTGTGGAAAAATAATCAAAAATAAATTGATATAATATCTTTTTCCGTCTCGCATTTTTAAATTTGGACCGATAATTATTGTTTTAATATTGACAAATAACCAGTGTTTATTCGTTTTTATAAATCAGAAGAAAAAAATAGATTTTAATTAATACTTTTTTTTTAATAAATTTTTGAAGTTGCATTTTTGACTTATTTTGAAAAAATCGAAAAAATGTGATAACTCAAAAATGGTTCACTTTATATATTATGGGGTTAAAATTATCGCAAATAATCACCCCTATCACTTCCTAACGGGAATACGTCGAATTACCAATAACCCTGTATATATACGGCCTATTTGCATGTATGTCAACTGCCCAATATTTTTATCTGCATAACAACAGGCACGATCGTTGTTTGCCAGCAGAATATAAATGTGAATGAAACAGAGTCACGCACAGGCATGCAAATACGAAGGGAAATTTTGCCGAAAAATAAAATGCATATAATATAGAAGATATATAAAGTATTTGTTTTTAATGTTATAATTTTACTCATAACAAATTCTATCGCAAACTAGCAATGCTTTTATTGGTGTGTTCCAGTAACTGCCAAAACGGATGGTTCTGTCCAAATACCTTTAAACATGATAGTGGTCATATCCTCCTGGACGATTTGTGTCACGGCACCATTTTTAAGGGAGATTTGAGATTCACAAGTGGACCGGAAAGAGTTAATGTGCGGGACCATGGCTGGAATAACCATTTCGGAGTCCTTTTACCCTTTACTAATTTTCTGAAATATATTTTTATACTACAACGTAATTCAAGATGTGATGCGATTTTTTTACTATATTACTTGTTCAAGGTTTGCTATAATCTTTAAAACAAATTTAGCTACTTTAATCTTAATGTATAACACAACTTTTTTGAGCGTTTAGCCTTCCACCGCTGGACGCCAACCAACGCCAACCACCGGATCTTGGGCAGGCAGCGTTTATCCCGACCCTGCCACCTTTTTTAAATCATCCGTCCACCTCGCCACTGGGCGTCCTACACTAAGTTTTACTAAGCGTGGTCTGCACGTGTGGGCTCCAATGGCAAACAAGACGCCTGGAGACATGAACAGCCTACTTCCACTTCAGTGAGCTAATTTAATTCCATAACTAGAATTATAAAATGAATTATAATAAAAAAAATATTTTATCAGTTTCGGTTGCAGTCAGATTTTTATTTCGGATTTCCGATAGTTTCGCTTACGGTTACGGAGCTCCATATATCTCCTGGTTGGTTATGATAAATTCACAATATGGACTGATTCAAAGTGTCAATAAAAAAAGTCGGATAGTGATTGGTAGATAATTTCTGTTTTTTATTATACTTTGACATTATATGCTGCACTGAAAGAATATACTTCGCGGAAATCCAGCTTACAGTACGAGCGAGAGATACATGTACTACAATCTACAAACCAAAGTTAAATTGTATATAGTGGCTACGAGGATGGCATTATATGTTTAGAATTTGAATCAGATATAGTGCTTAACTGCAAGAACTCACTGATATATATTTCTATAATATATTGATACATGATGACAATCGTGTTTTGCAGTCAAATATATTTCTTAATTATGAATAGTGAAAAATGCGAGTTCGAATGGAAAGTGGTCAGCCCGGCCTTAAGCATAACAAGCATCCGGGCATAAACAGTGTTCTAGCTATCTCGTCTCCCAAACAAATATTTTTATGAAACCTGCTGGGGCTCCTAACCGACGGTCCAAGACCAACTCAGCGACGGGTTTATTGCACCTCCTGCACCGTTATTCAGACGAAACTGGATGCGGTATTGGATGGTATTTCTTCCGCTAATATACCATCCTTATTTCGCTCCTATTTCATTTTTAGCTTTTAATAAGAACAAATGAATTACTTAAACATTGAAATGACGCAATATTTGACGGTTGAGATCTTGAATATATATATTATATTCATTATGGATTCATGAAATTATGCATATTTTGCATGCGGCGAAGTTGTTATCAGAACTATGGAAGAATTAAGATGTTAAAGTTGGATATAGGTAGTTAAGTGGAATTATAGTGCTGTATAAATAAAGATTAATCAAGAACTGTTTGTAGTGAATAAGGAATCATAAGTAAATTTAAGGCTTGTTTCTGTTTATTACTACTTCGGTTGGAATTGGTTAGGAGTAATTCAATGCTTTTTTTATGTAATAGATTGGCGGACGGGTAAATGAGCCTGATGTTAAGTGATCACTGGCTCTGTAAGAAATATTAATCATCCCTTCCATCGCCAATGCGCTACCAACCTTGGAAACTAAGATGTTGTCCCTGCAGTTACACTGGCTCACTCACTTCAAACTGGAACACAACAATAATAAGTAAACTGGTGGCAGAATACCTGGTGATACCTAGGGTTTGCACAAAGCCTTATCATCAAATTATTGACAAGTTTTTTGTTTTCATATTGAAATTTAGCTTGTCTGCTATTTACAAAACAACAGCAGATCATAAGATCATATCAATCTTAATTAAAGATAAAATGGATTCATATTATGGTAAACATCACTGAGTTTTAATGTTGTTATTTTTTTTTAATTCATACACGGCGGTAAAAATTAATGTCGGTAGGGAAATTTCAGTCGGAAACGGTCGAATGAAATGAAGTCATGGCTGACTTACATAAACGTCACTAAAAAGTTATAGAATGATGCCTGTTTTAAAAACTACTATATTATTTTTCAAGCCAAAATTGAATCATAAAATATATAAAATGATATTTTAATGGAGGACAGTATGCTCGCATTCGAATATTCATAAAATTAGTTACTAAGTATTTATAACAATAAATAAAAATATATAAAAATTTAGAGGCGTTTTAGAACTAGTTTTCAACCGCGGCTTTCGTTGTATTATTTAGGTATAAAAAAATTTTTTTTATCTGATAGGTAGCAAACGAGCAGTTGGCTCACCTGATGGAAGGTGACTACCACCGCCCATGGACATCCGCAACACCGGGGGACTTGCAGATGCGTTGCCGGCCTTTAAGAAAAGAGTACGCTCTTTTCTTGAAGGTTCCCAAGTCGTATCGGTTCGGAAAATCCGCCGGCGAAAGCTGGTTCCACAGATTGGTTGTGCGAGGCAGAAAATGTCTTAAAAATCGCGTTGTTGTGGATTTTCGGATATCTAGGTGGTGCGGGTAAAACTTAGAATTTTATTTCTAGCTCTATTTATTTAAAGCTTATTTCTTTCCTTCGGGTTCTAGCTTGCTTTATGCCAAATTTTATCAAATTCGAATCAGTAATGTACCCGTGAAAATGTAACAAACAAAAAGACAGACCGAGTGACTTTTACATTTATATTATTAGTAAAAATTACAGATGTATCCGTTTATCGCTACGGCGATTTATATGCTGTCACTTCACGCCTTTTTTTTAAGAGAATGGTCCAACTTTTCCAAGCAGCGGAAATGTTTACAATGTTAAACATTTCTTAAATCATAGTTCGAATAAAATAAAAAATAAAAAGTATAAAACCACACATTTTATTAAATAATTTAATAAGTTACAATAAATAAGGTTATAATACAAAGCAGTCGACTTAAAACTAGTTACAAAAGAGTTTTTATAAAAAATACTTTCATAAAATTGCCCTCTATTTGGGGACAATTTCTTAAAAAATAAACATTTAAATAGCAATTTAATATGACTTCACACAAACACAACACGTGTTATCTCTACGTAGTATTAACAGAGTCGCTTGACACCGTTCTGTACGCTTAAATCTTTTAAATGATGCAACGGATTTTAAAACTGTTTTCATGAATAAATAGAGCTTCAAGAGGAAGTTTTGTGAATATAATATATGCATATTGTAAAAAAATGCCACACGGGAAAGAAAGACAAGGTTTATTTTTATTTTTGTTCTTCAATCTAAAAATTGTATATATTATGTCCTTGTGATGCCAGAATGAGTTCTTTATATAAAGATCGAACCAACTGGGCATTGTAGACGAGTCCCTTAGTACATTTAAAACAAAAACCGAACCAAGAAGCTAATTTAAACATGTAATACTTATTATTCAGAAAGTTTTTTTTTAATGAATGCTGTTTTTTATCGGCCTTTTCGGTAACATTCCGAACCAATGATTTGTAATTTAAATGAAACACGAAGATTCAATCGTTCTTGTAAGAGCTCTAGTTCAAGCTCTAGCTAAGTTAGACATGAAGTGAACACAATACGATTATTAGTTAAATTTACGCTCCTTTACAGACAATTACAAATAATATTCATTCGTCATTTAAAGTTCGAATAAAATATTTAGCAAAAAGAGGCTTCATGATATGAATCCTGTGCGTTTCAAACTTCGAAGTTGTGTTTGAAGTGTTAGTTTGACGTGTCAAATATGGGTCATGATTTTCTTTTTTAGAATATATCTTTAAAGATCAATATTTGGCTTTCTTCCTATCTAGAAGATTCCTTATTATTTTTTATGAAACTCAGCAATCAAAATATTTTTAAAGGTTCATTTATACTTTGACGTTTTCTTACAAATAAATAGGTATCAATATAGCATGCTTTCGTTAAAAATATAATAGCTTTCCGTGAGCGAATAATTATAAACATATTAATTTCCAATATTATATAGAATTTAATAACGTCGATCGAATTGTCTGATTCAATATTTCCAAATAATGGAACGCGAACTAAAATATTTCTCTTTCGATTATAGAATATCACTTTAAAAATCACATTTTTATATAAAAATCACCGCGTGTGTAAATTTACGTAATAATTATAAAGCTAAAATATATAGTTACACTATTAATAATGGAAGTCGTTCATTACTTAACTCTTAACTTTAGCTTTTGTCTGTTTAATCTTTCTTGTACCCTGAGTACGCTAAGTCGGATGCGTCATACGATCTACGGTCCCATCCCCCGCTGCTACCACCTCCGGATGACCACCCGTGGCTCTCGTGACCGCCGCCACCACCACCGTTCTTCTGAGCAATGATCTTTTTCAACGCTATGATTCCAGCTAGAAGTAAAGCGATCTGAAAATAAACAAAATATATAATCAAATTAACGGTATTTGTATTATCCACAGTTGGGTTAAGATCTCCCCCCTTTTTGAGAAAAGGCGAGGAAAGGTACGTTTAAGTCTTCCAAGCACGAGCAGTTTGTAGACCAAAAAACTCAATAAAGTTTTATTGGTTCTTTAAATCTACTCCTGACAGTTAATTGAATTAATAATTAATTGAGTTAATGCTTTTGGATTAAAATACATCTTAGGACCTCTGATATATATATAGTATCTATATACTTGGTGTAGGTTATCACCAGGGCCGGACCGTAAGTTTAGAGGGCCCTGGGCTAACACTACTTAGGGGCTCACCTAAGACATATCTGAACGTAGACTTGAATTAAATTAATTGAATGGGTTTGATTAATTGCAGGACTCGCAGGGCTGTAAACCATACGATCTGTTTAATTTAATAAATTTATGGATTATTTCGCATTATCGTCTAGTTTTGACTTTGACTTGGCTTTGCTGGGGCCCCCTTGATTCCACGGGGCCCTGGGCTGAAGCCCAAAAAGCCATATGGTTGATCCGGCCCTGGTTATCACGCAACATCTTGCCGCTATGCAGTAATACTTAGTGTACTTGTGTTGCAGTTTAGACTAAATAACATAATTATAATTATCGCTACATTTAATTTTTATAATAAATTTTATTTAAATCGTGATTATTTATTGTACGGCATCAATTACAATGTGAATCTATTTTTGATATAGGTCAAGTTATTACAACACGAAATGCTTTGTTATTTACGTAATAGCGAAGCCTTAAAGAATCAAGTAATGACGTTAGGAACACACTCGCATTTATCAAATAAAGGGTTTATAATAGACTACACATTGCTTTGACTTTGTCTATGATATTTGTAGAAAAAAAGATGATTAAGTTTTTTTTTTAAATTAACTTTTTTTTAGAATCGTTGAGATTTGAAACTCGATGAAACGAAAATGCGTCAACACGAAACATACAAAAAAAAGTAAGTTTCACTTCTGTACTTGTTTAATTTCAAGGCAAGATATAAAAATGTAATTGGACTTTGAATAAACTCTTAAATAGAATGGTGGAAAAGAGTACTACTGAATTTTTTGGCGATTCTTCTCGTTAGATTCTAGAACTTTCCGAACCGGTGGCAGGTTTAAAAATAATTCAATACTGTAACACGACGATTAAAAAGTGATTTTATGAGCCTACTTGAACTAAGAATATTTTGATTTAATGTGTGCAAACACACTTTTTAAAACTTATACTTTTGAATCGTCATTTTACACAACAGTAGACGTAAAGCAACCACCGATTCGTAACGTTGATACCGAGAAGAACCGATAAGTAACCCAGAAGTTACATTTACTAAAGATATTTATTGAAGTGATGTTTACACCTCATTTTAATTTGTGACTAAAAGGTGACTTTGGTCAAACTTCGGCCTCGACTGTCAAACTCAAAGCCTAGTATAATCTGCATAAGAGTTATCAACACAGTGCATTAGTGAGTAGGTGCACTTTCTATTTACTCACTCTCGTAATTCGACACTAACTGAGAGTGATCAGGCACAGGATCAACGGTTTTACACGTTTACCGTAGCAGGATAGTGTAAGTTATAAGCATTGGATACTTCTCAGTTAGCAGCTACGGGGAATATCTTGACCACTGACACGCTCAATATATTTTTTGCTACCTAGATTTGAATTTGGAACCTTTGTTTTATAAGCTAGTCCCTCGATAAGTGATGGATATAGTCAAGTTAGTAAATAGTTATTTGATCACGATATAGTATTTTTGGTTTGGTGCATAAATGTGGGAGTCCAGATCTGGAATCTAACGGCTTCTATAACCTATATGATAAATTTTGCAGGTCATACTTAGTGATAGTAGTGTGTACACCGGTTTTCATGGGTACGCCATTCCGGGGTCCCGGGTTCGATCCGGGGTTAGTGGATGTAGAAGAAGTTCATTAGTTTTCTATGTTGTCTTGGGTCTGGGTGTTTGTGGTACCGTCGTTACTTCTGATTTTGCATAACACAAGTGCATTAGCTACTCACATTGGGATCAGGGTAATGTATGTGATGTTTTCCAATATTTATTTATTTATTTCTTATCAGTCTAAATACTATTGTGATACCAATATTTCTTATATGAAAAATAAGGAATCTCTGTAAAAAAATCAGGTTGCTCCTATCCTCATTGTGCTTATCTTGGTTCCATGAGGAATTTCTGTTTATAATAATCTATTAAACATACCGGTTTAGGCTGTGCGTAGCACAACATTCATTCATTTTAAAATTATATTAAAATTTTATTCAGTAGATTAACTACTTGAACGAATAAGCCAACACATACGAGTAATCTATACTAATATTATAAATACGAAAGAGACTGTCTGTCTGGTGCTCTTTCATAGCCAAAACACTAAGCCGAATTTGATGAAATTTGGTACGAAGCAAACTTACACTCTCTAAGAAAAGACATTTTGTGCCTAACTGACGACTAATACCAAAAACATAGTAATATATAATTAAGTATATATCTAAATCTATGTATATATTATTCGTGTATTATGTACAACAGAGTTTATCGAATTTTCTAGAAATAAACTGTTATACGCGGTGTAATTAAAGCATCTGTTTAAACTCATTTAAATAAATATTTATTCACATTCAACACATTAGTAAACTTACTATGTAATAACTATGCTTCAGTTTTAATTATTCGAAACATTCGTGGGAAAAATTGTAACGAAAAAGGTTAAATAAAAAAATTAAATTAAGAAAATAAAATAAAAGGCGTATTAAGAAATTGGCATGTTGTTGTTAACACCTTGAATTATACTGAATTCGACACAATGACACACATGTGGCAGAATTTCAATTAGACACAAGACTGCTGAGCACGATTATAAACACAAATTAAACACATGTAAATTCAGAGGTGCTTGAACGGGTTCGAACCCACAATCATCGGTTAAGATGCACGCGTTCTAATCACAGGGCCATCTCGGTCATTGTTATATATTTATTTTTATGTTGATTGTTTTAACTTCTCTTTTTTAAGTTGAGTGTAGTGTAATTTAATTCTATTGTTGTATACAAATGCCTTTAATAGTGTATCACACGGTACCGCTATTGTCCTAATTTTATTTTCCTATGTATTTTGTGACTATGCATATTTACTTTCCTTTATTTTTTTAAGAATGTTTAAATCTTCAAATTGAAATATTCTTGCACGAACATTAATGTTGATACTTCATATTGACTTTTGTTTTATATACAAACCAATTGTTCGTTAATGTTTGTGATAGTGCCACACCAAACACGATCTCATAGGAAAACATTCAGCATACTGAGCGTGTAATACATTTGATGTATCAAAGATCTTCAAAGAATAGACTTACTTATAAACGATGTTAAGCGGGTGTTCAGTGTAAAACTTAGTGGTAGGTGGTAGTCGATTGTAAAAGCCCTGAGTACCACCCATTAGTCACATATTAAACCGCCAAACAGTAATACTTAGTACTGTTGTGTTCTCTTTGAAGGGTGAGTGACAATATCAGTTCCCAAGGTTGGCATCGCATTGGCGGTGTAAGGAATGGCTAGTATTTCTAACAGCGCCTATGTATATAGACGGTAGTGAAAACTTGTATATTTTATTTAAAAAAAAAAACTAGATTTTTCTCCATCTGTCAACAATGATTTTACATTCGAAAAAAGAAGACGGTATTATTTTATTAATCACATCTTAAAGCAATTTGAAACCGTACCGAGTCCCTGTGTGTTTGTATTTTTTACCTGTGACAGTCATTCGAAAATTTACTATATTAACAATGTTTATAATCTGTGATTTTTTATAAGAGCCATAGACAAACGAACTACAATTGTGTACATATTATTATTTTATTAAGAATCAGAATCGAATGACTTTAAATATTAAAAACAGTTTTGCACTCCGCCTTAGTAATAGTGGTTGCATCAATTAACAACTCAAACAGTGACACCTCGTGATGGTCGCAGCAATTATTCTAGATGATTTGATACGTAATGACGAAGCTAATTAAAACCTCATCAGTCAGCTTATACATCCGTAAAAAAAAACTTGTCAATAAATAATTCGACATTTCACTATGTCAAATAAATGTAAAAAAATTAAAATTAACAAAAAATATTAAATGAGGAATTGAATTAAAATAAATAAAGTATACAATAATAATATTTTAAAAATAGAACAAATAAACATATAAAACATGAAGATGAAACAAATTTAAAAATAGAACAAACAATACAGATAAATAACTAAAAATAAAATACTAATAATAACACGAACAAATTAAAAATACTCACAAAAGAATTATTAAGGATAAATACGTCACATATTTCCTTCGTCGTATTATTTATTATCAACCGAAGTGAATCTCTTACGGCTTGATATAGGACAAGCCGCACGAGATTTACTTAAGACGACAATAAAATAATAAAAAAATAAAAAACTATTTTAAGTTGTTGTTCAAAGCGCGGCTTGCAATAGACTAACAGAATGCGGCCAGTGTTGTCCGTGTTTGAAATTATTTTACTCTTTATTTAATCCAATTTTTTTAGTGTTGATACCTAAAATAGCTTGATTTAGGTATATTTTTTATTCAATAATAAATATTTTAATTTTTATTTCGTGTACGAAATTTGTTCATTGAATATTATTATTTATATTTCAGTGCTTGATGACTGGAGGGTTCAGTCTGTTGAATGGAATTTAATGGTTACTATTAAGCTAGGTACTGGTGCCAGTACCATTAAAATTATTTTTGTACTTTTTTATAAATACTCGTCGCAAACTTAACTAGAGCCATAAACGCTATATGGTAAATTACCCGTCCGAAGGTTTTTGGCAAGAAACGTTTTAAATTGTTACGTTAAAAACAGAAATATTCCGCTTAAATTCGGCCTTAAAATTCTGCAAATGCCTTGTGATCTAAGATACTTACTACAAAAATTATAACAATATTATATACATAGATTGCTAATTAGATAGATAGCATAACTAATTATTTACATAGATTGAAATATAAATGATAATATTTAATAAGATGTAATGCAATGTATTTTTAATTTCCCTATTTTCAGCCAAATTTAATTCAATGGCAACACTGTGTGTTATCTTTATGCCAGTTTACAACTCCACGAGAATTGTAAATGATCCATCGAAGGTCGACATGTAACCGCCATTCTTACTAAATTCCTGTTCCGCGCTAACAACACATTTTATTTTCACTTTTAACTTCAAGGTGGTAAGATTCAAAATATGTTTATACGTTTTGATTTTAAACATAAGTCGGTAGCAACGACCGTGCTTTATACAGAACACGTTCTTTTTTTAAAGAATCGAATTAAAGTTACGTCAACGTTTTTTTTTTTAAATATCACGTTATTTAATTTTTCGTCATTATATTATGTCAAATAAATATTGATATAATAATTGGTATAGTTTAAGAAGAAAATAGTTCTATATTGATAATTCATTCAGTGTAGATACGACTTTTTTATTTTAATGCATCATTTTTTTTAGAAATATCTGGTTTATGCTTTTATTTATGTTCCTGTAAGTTTTTCTAAATAGACTAAAATACAAAATTGTGGAGATTCAATAAAATCGAAAATCATTATCACAGATAATATTTTTTAATAATATTATTGTTAAACGGATCAGTCACTGTAAGGATGTTAGTCGTCAAATAATATCAAAGAACCAATCAAGGGTTTGCAATCTCATATAATCTTCATAACAATATTATAAAGAGGCTAAAATTGTTTGTTTGAATATAAGAGATAATCTACGGAACTCGAATTTTACTTGAAAAAAGCTACATTATATTTAAATCACATTATAGTTTTCATTAATATGGACACGTGCGAAGCCGGGCCGTGTCGGTAGTTGCTACAATACATTTAATAAACAATTCGATTACTGTTACTGTGTATTATTTAATAATTCACTATTTCCTTCGTCTAGTGGCTTGTTAACTCAGTGTCAGAAATAAACTGGAGTATGATTAATGAGCATGGAGTCGTTTAAGTATATAGAAATTAAAGGAAACTATTAATAACCAGTAATAATACCTTCGCACGCATACAGCTTTCCTTGACCTTTGGTTTATCTAGATGCGACCTAGAAAGCTAGATTTTCTATACATTTGTATATCCTAGCATAGGTTAGATATACAAGAATAAAGTAAAAGTTTATATTGATTTCAAACACGTGTTTAATACGTGTATAATTATACACTTATACAATTTAATTCGCAATAGTCATAGTCATACGTACATATGTATATGTTACGGTTTTTATTTTCTTGTACATATATTTTATTTTATGTAAAGCTTCTAGTAGCTTTTGCTATGATTACGTGGTGTTCTGTTTCTGTGAATGTTCTAGAACATTTGAATTGAAAATTGACGAAATTAAATCAAATTTTAAGTTACTACTGGCTTAGAATATAGATTATTCCATGAATAACCGACAATAAAATCAGTAGGTAGATAATATTTTTATCGAATGACATATTTAATCTGATATAAAAAATATAATAATTATTATATTATTAATATCATATATAATATTAAAAAAGAGCCGAGATAGCCCAGCGGTTAGAACGCGTGCATATTTTCCTATGATTGCGGGTTCAAACACAGCCAAACACCACTGAATTATCATGTGCTTAATTTGTGTTTATAATTCATCTCGTGCTCGGCGGTGAATGAAACCTGCATATGTCTAATTTCAACGAAATTCTGTCACATTTGTATCCACCAACCCGCATTGGAGCAGCGTGGAGGAATATGCTCCAAACTTTCTCCTCAAACGGAGAGGAGGCCTTAGCCCAGCAGCGGAAAATTTACAGGTTGTTAATGTAATGTTTGTTTTAAAAATATATAATATTTTCACAAGTTAATCGACGAATTCCAAAGAAAAGCGTTTTCATCTCGATCGGGTATTATATAGGTGATATAATATTCTATCTATTCTATCTTTCGTAATAAATGAGATCTTTTATTGTAATACCTGAGTGAAAACTTTTAAACCAACATTTGTACATATGACTTATTAGACACGCGAGATTTTCGTTTTCATGTTGTTTTTTTTTAAATGTATTGTAATCTCTCCACAGACCTGCGATCTGTACTCTTGTTATATCAAATCATTTTACGTTAGTGTTACTTATTATTGCCAGGCTGTAGTAAAATTAAAGCGTTGAATACAATATTGAAGATAAAAAATAGTCATAAAATATATTTAGGTATGTAAGTCAAGGACGTAGAGACTCCGTTGATATAAAAGCAAATATACAACAAATGTTAAGGTCTCCTCTCCTTTAGATAAGGGAGCTGATATCACCACTGAATTATCAAAAACATGACATACTAAACTTCACATTAACAAATCCAAACAGTTAAAACTTATAAATAGTATGATAATTAATTAAATTTAAATAAATCACCCTGTAAACAGTATTCCACATTTTTAGCTAACGAACGTAGACAGTTACACGTCTATTAGTATAATAAGGCAGATCGCTGTGTGATAGCGTTTGACCTTAAATATGACACTGATTCTCTTATTTGTGTCGTCTAAGTTAAACTTAACAGAAAATTTGTTTAGTTTATATCCAACTGAGTGTAGCGTCTAACAACTGTCATTTTAGTCTGTCAAAAACAAATGACAACTGTCATTTGTTTTTCGAACAAAGTTGTCAGCCAATCACAAGGAAAATTCTCAATTCAAGTTGTTGTTTGAACAATATCAGTAACTGTCGGAAATGTATCCAAATAAAGTATTATTATTATTATTTTTCTGTGGCAAATTTAAATTCAATACACTTGAATTGTGTTGGCACTTTTGTATAATCGCTTGAAATCCTCGAAGGCCAGTAGTCATTCCTTTTATTATATATGTATAAAAAAAAAATTCTAACGACCTAGTGTTTCGGACACTAGATTTAAGACATCTTAAATCAAGATTGATTGATTGGACTGAAAAGTTCTCGTCCGAAAATCCGACTCAGTTTTGAACCCAAGACCTCGGTGCCTATGGTCTTATACACTTGCTACGAAACCTAAGAGTCAGTTACTATATGTACATAGGAACTACGTATATAGCTTCCACCTGCGGCTTCAACTACGTGTTACTGGGCGTTAGACGTTAGGTAGACTATCTCTATTCCAAATTTTATCCAAATTCGTTCAGCCTTGTTGCGTGAGTAACAAACGTCTATACAATATCTTGTATTCATAGTATATAGTAGGATTATTAGAGCAATGTTAAAGCTATAAATAGTTCGATTTCTAAATCACATTTTCTTCACGTAAATCGTTGTGACAATAACGTTAGTTCCTATTTCCAAGCTTATCTGTGTCATTTGAGAATCAATGTCATTATAACTTTGAACGGACATTACGCTGCTTCGTATGCATGTAGGACGTTATAAATAATCATTATGCACTTGATTTGCAAGAATTCATATATGCACACGCTATGTATGAGCTCAAATATAACATCTTGTTATAACCGGTTGAAACCAGTTATTAATTATTCAGAATTTGAATTTCTGTGGTTAACCACTTTTGATATGGGAATTTATAATTCGAATTTTATGGTATTAGAATAAGAAATGTCTTTGTAGTATTTTTTCATAAAACTAGTTTTCCCGTTACAAAGGATATACCCCGCATTTGATATAGTAGTAAAAATTGCTGATGATAAGACAGTTGGAGCGTTGATTACTGTGTATGAGTCATTGTTTATTTATACAATTTATCGGACAATTCGCAGTACGGCTGATCTTTGAACTTTAGCTTTGACATGTTTTGTCTGTATATTAGTAGTCAACAAGAGCTGATCAGTTTGTGTGTTTTTTATTATTATTATTATTATATAAACTGTAGTATGCAGACATGTAATTTAACTCACTAAAATCACCATAAATCGGTGATCAAATTTTCAAATAAGATATGTTAGCAACTCCTGATTTTATCTAGTTTTTTAAACATATTTCATTCCATATCAAGTCGATTCGATTTTCTTTAAAACAACCAACAGTGTTATAAAACAATCTCAATCTCAAGAGGAAATGACGAAACGTGCTTATCGGTTTTTTAACAATGTATGTGGTTTTTAAATGAAAGAGCATAGAAGCGATCTTTAAACTCCTAATTTGTGATTACATAAGTTATTATTGATTTAGTTTTTAAATTTTGATATTAATTATTATATACTTAAATATCTAAAATATTAACGTTATGTTAATGTTTAAAAGGATATATGATAAGCCTGAAAGCCGCATTAATCGTGATAACGGAACAGGAAATAAAAGGGCTGTGTTGCCGTCAACTTGTAATTGAATGCTACTTAAAGTGTAGCGTCAGACAAAAAAAAAACAAATGAAAATAAAAAGAAATAAAAGACATTATGATAAATAAATAAATAAATGCAACAATAGATTTTTAAAAACAATTAAAAATTGTGTATAGGAAAGTCGAAAATACCGATCGAAAAGTTCAAGTGTATCTTGTAATTGTACGTAACATTATCGGTCATTTTTAAATAAGAAATTATCACAAGTTTTAAAGATATCATAAACCACATTGACGTTCAAGTTTTTTGTTTTTTCATACTTTGTTTATATTTGTTTTTTTTATATTAAGATCAACACATTCTGTTACGAACATATCACCGGGTATTCTATTTAAAAAAACACTAAACTTCGAAACATTGCTATCCTATTGAGTTACTTACAAAATAAAGAGATAGCAATATTTTATCAAGACCCCCTTTAAAATTAGTTAATATTAAAAAGCGATACCATTATTTTATAATAACATTATCATGCCAGCATTACTTAATCAGTACGTAGACATTGAAACCACAGTCAATGATGGTGAGGAACGCGTAACTGATGGGTTGCAAAGTGTGCTACTTCTTCACGGCAATCTCAAAGCAATTCCTTTTAAAATAGCTATATTATTGATCATATTGCGAACTTTTACCAGTTTCAACGTTGGACATTTCCAAGTACTTCCATAAACGAAGGTGTTCAAGTAACGAACGTAGATCGAAACGAATGGAGTTTGGTTGATAGCATATTTTTAATAAAACCGTCAATATCTGATGTGACTTTTATTAAATAATGAAATTGTAAGTAGTAAAATATTTATAGCTCCGATGAAAGTACTCTGCAAATGATTTTTATTTGCTGAGTATTTTGTTTCCAAATTTCCTGGACATTTGATTTTAATTAACAATAGTTAGTTAATAGTTAGATAGGATATTTTATGCTTCCAAAACATCTTTTTATATACCCATACTAATTTAATTTTATAAATATGAGAAAATATTTCTTTACTTCTCGGAGCTTTGGTTTTAAATATGAACGTTTATCATGTCAAATGTATCTAAAATCCCAAGCATAATAATTTACAAATTGTTACATATCATTAAACCTTAAATTTAAAATTAGTGTAACTTCCTGAAGCATTCCGATTTCCTCATTAAATAAAATTTTGTCCAAAATCTTATGTGGTCTTGGTTATGAAGATTTATATCCTACTTTCACGTATTCACTTCACATTTTTTCGTGTCATTCACTATCATAACATCTTTCATCTTGACACGAATCAAATGTACTTAAAGAACAATAGAGTACCTTAACTTGGTGACAAGTTATTGTAACACTTCCCACGGTATTAACATTTGCGGAAGAAATTACAAGAGAGATAATTAAAACATCTTTACGCGTTTTCCCTATGATGACAATGTATACGATTTAGGGCAATGTGTTTCTTTTATTTTATATGAATAGGTTTTACCGTTTAATCACATATATCCATTGTTGGGACATTTTTCTGAGCTTAGCAACCTATATTGTGTTCTATGAATGACATTGCACTAAAAACTCAAGATATTTCGGAAAAATATTATTATAAATGTTATAAGCAACTAGTCATATTGTCCGGCGAAATTTTTCGTTTTCTTGGCTGACTTAATACATAATTATATAGTTTTCCCAAAAGATTTAGAAGCGTATTGTATTCTATAGTTATATTACGATGGTTTCTGTATTCAATATAAATTAGGTCCTAAATTCTCTCCAGTAATATTTGCGTTCACTTCACGAGATATCTACATTTTAACTTGAAGGTTTGTTTATATTTCCTCTTCAGTTTAAATTGTCTGTTTGCATGTACAGCTCCATTATCGTTTTATCGCCCTACATATTTAATGAAAGCTAAGCGAAGAAAGCAAGATCGGGGCTTAGTTTTGAACCTCTCTGTAACTAATGTAGGAATACCGTAAAAGCATCGTAAGTTACTTATCTTTTAGTAGGTTTTTACTTCAATTAAGGTAATCACTTTTATATGAATTTAATGTATGTCAAAATGGTGAAGCGATGAAAATTACTAATGGATTGGAACAATTGTGACATTTCTTTAACATATACGTCTAGATATATTTAATTTATAAGAGAGCTGAATGTAATAAATTTTCACAGGCCACGATGTCAGTCATGATAAAAAGGTCTGGCTCGCGTATATTGGCACTTCATCATTCAACAGATACACTTGTATTGGTACATCTTGGAAGGAAAATAATTGAACCAATAACTATGAATTATAGTATTAAATCAGCTAATACATATTATAAGGATTATGAAATGAATGTGATGTTGTCTTTGTCATACATACCTTTGATACTATCAGTGCCTTCCCCGCCAGAATGAAGAGTCCAGCGATTGCGAGAGGAATCATCGCTGCCATCTTCATCGCTGCACCCATCATCATCATCCCCATCATTTTCTTCATCTTACCTCGCCCTGAAATCGTTATTTATGAAAATAAATTATTGTACATCTGGTATAGATTAAGTTTTATGTTGTGTTCTGGTGTGGAGTTTGAGTGAGCTGTTATTAAAGGGACCAGGGATTTAACATCTTCCTTCAGAGGTTGGTATTGATGATTTAAGGAATGATTTATGTTTTTTACAGTGCTGATGTCAATGAGTGACTTAACGTCAAGTGACAAGTAAATACAATTCTATATTTAAAAAAAAAATTAAAGAAAAGACGACTGTGTTGTTAAACTACAACCTGTATAAACTGGGCTGATTTGTATAGGGTTTATATGTGTATGTAGTTATAGTTTTCTACAAGACACTCTGTACCGAGACCAGACATAGTATTGAGATATTTCAATTAATCGATTTCAGCATTCATTTGACAACTTTTAATGGACGAATGAACCTCTTTAGCCAAATATTGCAATTACTTTTCGTTTTATTTTATTAACTGTTTCCAATCTTCCTAAAGTTTTCCTTTATATAATAATTATGCAATACTTCCTTAAATTAGTAAAATGTTATCGCATGTTTGCTTATTTACATTTAAAACGATTCCTTCGCGTGTTTAGCGATTTATAATTTCGTGTACGATTTTGATAATATCAGTCGTAAATTCAAATAATTTCCTATATTTAATATTTAGGTTTTAAATCCCTTTCCTTGTTTCACGTCAAAGTAAAGACTCATACATTACTTCTTAGTTTATTTATTAATGATTAGGGCTTACTTATTGGTTATATTTTTTGAAACCAATGAAACTGTCTTCTCTCTTTAAATTTGTGTCAAGTTTGCCTAAATTATTATTTGAATTATATGGATTTTAATAGTTTCATTGAGAAATATATAAAAGAGATACTTTGTCGTATAAGTCTCAGTATTGAAACGACTTCAGTTGGAATGCTACAAGACAAAAGTTATGAATTGTCGTTTTATAAGATCAAATAATGTAAAACTATGTAATCTGAAGATTAGGATTACATTTAAGTTTACTCACGATTTCATAAATCGAACTTACAAAAACTTACAGATACATATGTGAATTAATACTTATTTTATCTGTAAAAAGATTTTTTCGTTGAATTTTCATATGCTTCCATATTTTGTATAAACAAATAAATTCGTATGCTCTGCGGTAAAGGAAAACATCGCGAGGAAGTATTTGTCGGCTTAAAATCTGCTTAATAGGTATCCCTCAACCCGCATTGAAGTATTATTTTATTATTATAAAGTATAGTGTTGGATTAAACTTCATTACGCTGAAAAATTCAGCTTTTGGACGTATATAGGCTTCTATGTCACTAAAAGTTTTGTCAAATAATGTAAATGATAACAAGAAAAGTTTAAGGTATCTAGGTATTAAAATATAGCTATGATAATCTCCGCACGTCCCGATAGGATCCGTTTTATTTTTATTTTTTTATTTTTCGATCACAGCGCCACCAATCTAAACTCAATCGAATCGAAGTCTGTCTAAGCGTTTAGGAAGACTTGAGTTACAGCTGATTTATGTACATAAAGACGATGACTTTGGTAGTCATCAACGAGGTCATAGTTCTCACGAACGCGTTGTTTATTGGAAAGTGTAAAACTGGCCAATTATAAGATTGTCATATTCAGCTTTCCCTGTTATTATTGTGAATTACATCAATTCAATATAATTTTTGAATTACGTGAAGGTATTCCTATAAGTCCGAGCGTATTTTGTATTGAGTTTTGAAATGTAATGACGCGGATTTGAAATGAATCCCGTTCTCTATATTTACGTGACTTTTACAGTAAAGTTCAGGTACAGAGATAGAGATATGGATGATTTTTAGTCTGTTATTAACTTCTGTTATTATATATACGCACAGTATGATGGTAAAGAAAAAAAAACCAACTATCATAATATATCTCCATAGCGTGTTTTACATTCAAATGTTTCTTTTTTTTATTTGTGTGAGTTGCAAGCAAAGCCCAAGAGATATTTGCGCGTGAAATTAAAAAACTACATGGTAGATTTTTAAATATATAATTGTTATTATTATTAAGATGTATAAATCGTATAAACTGTCTACTTAAAGCATGCGTGTAAAATATGGTTAGTACCGTTTTAATTACACCGATGAAATGTTAAGATATCTTTTGTAATCAAGCCCATTATAGTATATTGTATTTTTATCCAATTATCTCTTTAATAATTACTATGACCTACATATTGCTTCGTCTAATGGCAGAGCTTTGTGCGTTCTCAATTGCTTATGATAAAAATATTGATGAATTCGTTTGTATGTTCTAAGCTTTATTTTTTTAATAAAAATATATTGTAATTCTTACCTAGACCACCCTATACCTATTCTTACTTAACTGTTAGCAGTAAGCACAGAATTTTCAAAAACA
This sequence comes from Vanessa tameamea, assembly GCF_037043105.1. Taxonomy (NCBI): domain Eukaryota; kingdom Metazoa; phylum Arthropoda; class Insecta; order Lepidoptera; family Nymphalidae; genus Vanessa; species Vanessa tameamea. The sequence goes on along the minus strand of NC_087332.1, from coordinate 3,497,567 downwards.
AAATCGTGGTACGACTACTAAGTACATCCCTTTAATCATTTCCAAGTCAATAATGAAACGATTCACAGATATTTTTTTTTATGCTTTTCAAATATGGAACACAAAAATTTATTACCAACGCCAATATAAGATTCGGTTGAACGTGTATTATTTTTTTTTCAAGCAAAGGTACTGAATATTCAGCCGTTAATGTTAAAAATATCCTGTTATGTAAATAATTATTTATATGATACGATGTAAAATGTTCTGTTGCAGTTTTATACTTTGTGTTATATTTAATATGCAAAGCCGTATTGAGGTAATATCTTTCCCTTTTCTAAGAGAAAGTTATAGTTATTGCAGGATGGAAAGGTTAGTAGGAACGTTAAAGCTCATTAGATTCAATTCCAAGCGTCAATCTTTACCGATTTATTGCAATAATAATCCTTTTCAAAAAGTTTTTATTTTATAATTGAAAAAATTAATCAAGGAACACAGTTCTAAAATTACATTTGTACTTTTGAATATGGAATTATGTGCTTTGCCAAATTAGCTTTCAATATTTTTGTTGTTGATACCAAAATTTATATCTATATTTAATTGTAACGATGATGATTTTATTGTTATTTATCATAGAGATATTAGTAAATTAGTATTACCTTCTTCCACGCCCTTGTTTAGCTCCTCGCCTGACATTTTCGGGAGTGACAGCTGTATTGTTCTTGAATTCGCGAAAGTCGCTATTCTGTTCCATAACATATCCGTCAAAGCTTCGTCCTTGCTGTCTATGTTTCGTGGCAGGTTTGCGTCGATATCATTCTCACTAACCGGCACGACTTCCATATCAGACGTCTTCACAATATCCACACCAGCGACCAAAGGTATGGCTTCCATCCTAGCCGCCCTATCAAAGAACAGGATAGCCTTCTTCTTCAAACAGGGCATTATCCCGTCCGTCCTCTGACAGTCTTCGTATATCCTCATCACGTATTTCATCCCGAAGTCGTCCGCTGCCACCACTACAACAAGGAATACTAAGGGAAATAACTTCTTGATCATTTTGAATACTTAGATGTTTACAGGATGGTACAATAAAAAAGACTGTGCCATAGTTTTCAAGCGACGCGTATTTATAGGCTATGTACACTACAAAATGAATTGTACCTCTGAGATCGGGGGTACACTCACTGAGGCTGTTTTCACATCAAACGGCTGTTAATGTTCATTGATGTCTAATGACGTTAGATGTTATGGAGCCGATGGAGTTGCGGTTAGTGTGCAACTAGCGTCCGCGAGTTGTTTGTGTGAGTGTGTAGCGAAATGGAAAATTGTTGTGCTGGTCTTGGTTCGTGGTTGGATGTTGAATATGTAGGATATAGATATGGCAAACTTAATTGGTTCTGGGATTTAATTAGAATATTGTTAAAAAGATTGGAATATTGTTATGAATATTGAAATATTGTTAAAGAGATATGGATATCAAAAAAGTGAACATTATTTTTTTTGGGTTAATTTTTACATTACATGTAGTAGTAATAATTATACTAAATTCGAACTATATTAAAAAAAATGGTTTTCATTTAAAATATTAGTAGACATAAATTATTAAAAAAAAATACACTTACGAAAAAATACTATTTAAAATCTTAAAAAAAAAAATTCAAATATCTACTATGATTCTGGTATCCTTGGTGTCTTTTTCTACCATCATCTAACATTTAATACAATTCAACGAGTATAAAGTTGACCGCCACGTAGGTTTAGTAGCTAGCTAGCTTATAAAGCCTCGCCATTCCGTGGTCCTGGATGCAAAGCCGGCGTGGGGCCGACAATAATCCTATTGCGATTTTCTTCCGAAAAATTTCTCACTAGCGTTTCGGAGTTTGGGAATTAGAAGGGTGTAAGTTGAAAGGTTGGGTCATGTAAATACATTTTTTTTCTAGTTTGCGAGAGTGCACTCAAATATTCAGCTAAACTTTTCTGTCACACTGTCTCAGGAAAATTCGGCATGAGTCTTGATTACCAAAACCAATATAAAGGTAGTATTTAAAAAAAAAAAGGTTGTACTCAATCTCATTTTAAAATACTTTATGTATTGATTCAGACTACCTAACTGACTGATTACTCAATACCTACAGTATTGAATAATCAGTCAGTTAGGTAGACTTTTAGCAATTCGTCTTTGGTTGGACAAAACACGATTTATCAAATTCACCTAATATCGAATACTAGCTGAATATTTGTTGCATATATATATATATATATTATAATGCATTAAGTACCACATCCATATTTTCTAACATCTTTTATAATGTAACACCTCGCATGCAAACTACACACGGAATAAAACAAACACTCATAAAATAATCGCAAGTTATTTATTATAATTGACACTTCCGATACGTTAAGCAATCGGACATTAGGAAATGTATCGTTATCACGTGAATTTGGCGAAAATTGGTAAATTTATATTTGTAAAATAGTTACAAGATTAAATTTACTGTAAAGATACCAAAATCTCGTTATGTTGATTAAGTCAAACTTTGTGATATTTGTTCATATTTGAAGCCGCTCTGATCCAATGTTATTTCCGAATATTTTGGATGCCTTACTATCCAATAATTCAAATTACGTTTAAATGAAAAAAAAAACACACAAATGTTTTGAACGTAAACTTTACTATGTGATTTTTTTATCAGTATAGTTTTCGCAATTATCGCACTGTAAAAATCAATATTGTCACCAATAAAACTGCCTTACATCGAATCAATATTTATAAGGGCCTGTTTGGCTACATTATAAGATTGCAGATTCCGACTGAATTCGAATCCAAGATTGGACTAATATAAAAAGTTACTAGGTTCTTTTAATATGAAATTCCTAATAGCAGCTCGGAGTTTAGGCGTTAGCTGTTCTTATCCTGTCCTTCCTCGGGAAATACTAAATACTCATGAGTCTGAACCCTGTTCGTTCGCTTTTCCCATCCTTTCGGATTATTAGAGGATTAATAAAGACTGCACCTGAATTTGCGCATAGCTTGGTTAAACTTGGTTGTGGTGAATGCTGTAGTGAAACCGGTCTGGAGGACTTCATTATCACGGTGACCGCACTTGCTTAGTGATAACGATCATTGAAAGGTAGCCAATAATGGTGTTAGATAATTGCGATTTCAATCAATTAAAAGTACTATAATGGTGACATACTTAAGTTAGCAAGTAAGGTCACGGCTAGGATGTGAAAATGCCCTTTTTCAACCATACCATGTTTTTTTTTTATTTCGTTTTAGATCAAAGTATTAATTAATTAGTTAACTTTTTGACGCTGCTTGGGTTAGAGGCACATATCTGCAACGGGGTAAACGTTGGAGCTCACTATATACTACTACATAAGGATACTCACGTTATAAGGTCACGTTCTTGACAAAGTACATCTGGAGTAAATCTCATAAATATACTATTCAATTTTGGAAATTTGTACTTTGTTAATGGCTTCGAATCGTAACGGTTTCGAAAAATCATCCTTGGGGTAAAGCCGACAAGAACAGATTATGGAGTCGGGGTTGGTGGGTACTTTTTTTTTAATACCACCATTCCCAAGAGATGAGATGGCTCTGTGGTTAGAATGCGTGTATGTTCACTGATGTTTGCGCGTTTAAGCCCGGGTAAGTATCACTGAATTTTCATGTTCTTGTGTTTTCATCTCATGCTCGGCTGTGGAAGAAAATATCGTGAGGAAACCAGTATGTGTCTAACTTCAATGAAATTCTGCCGTATGTGTCTTTGCATTGTGGCAGCGCTGTGGAAACAGCTTCAATCCTTCTCCTCAAATGGAGGAAAAGCCTTAGCCTAGCAGTGAAAAGTTTTCAGGCTGTTACTTTACATCTAATTTTGACTCGGAAGTACTTTTATTTTTTGAAAATATTAATAATCTTTAAAATTATCTTAAAGAACACCTTTACATGTTAATTTGTAAATATTTTACCTAAAAATAATTTTCTTAATAGTAAATAGTGTTCCGTAAACTACCTGCTCTAGAGTAGATAAGTTGCGATTGACAACTGTAACTCTATTACAAATTTTCATTTAATTACTTTATTGTTATAACTTGTTGGTAGGGTCTGTGCACCAGATGGCACCACCCAATTATCACATATTTTATCACTAAACAGCAACACATTGTTGAATTCGGAGCGAATGTTTGGAGCGTAAGGAGCCAATGTAACTACAGGCACAAAGGAGAAAATATCTTAGTTCCCAAGGTTGGTAGTGCGTATATTGAGGTTAGTTAATATTTCTTACAGTATCAATGTCACTGGGAATCGGTGAACAACTACCACCAAGTGCACATTGGCAAATCTGCTGTTCTATCCAAATTAAATAAAAAAAACAGACATAACCTCACTCGTTCACATTGACATTTACAATGGATTTAAATATAACATGTCATAAATGAATGCTAGAAAGTACGAATGAGATACGAATCCTCATTTGCGCAAAAGACATTTTCTTTGAGTACGCGAGAAGATATCTCTTGTTTATAGAATTCTCATAGACCATTTGCCTACTTACTATGTAAGTTAATGACATTTGAATACATCATGACCATTAAGAGGCAGTCGTTGTCTAGTAGTCCGGTTAGTCAGTTCATTTCTTCCGCGAGATAATTAAGCACCCGCGCATCCATAGATCATAGACATCCAGAACTGTATGACGCTTATTTATATTAATAATATATTACACATACTTAATTTGTGTATATAATTTATTTCGAGAAGAAACCTCAACCCAACGGTGACAAGTTTTCAGTTTGGATACGGGTTTTGTGGTGGGTCAAAAATGATCCCAAAGGTACACGGGGTTAAGCATGCTTATTAATTGTCAAAAGTCTTCTATCTAACTTTAGAATGAAGAATACCCGGTGAAAAAACTAAGCGGGTTCATTTGTCGTTTTCAACATTTTTTTTTTATTTATAATGTAAGGCGTTTCATGGTTACGAAACTCGTAATACATTGTATTATGATTGACGAATTATGCCGAACACACCGTTATCCTTTTGGGATAAGATGTTACTTGACAAACGTAACAAACACTTACTTAATTTAATAAAAAAATATAAATACATAAACTAAATACTTGTTGACTTCCAGGCGGAATGTATTACATACATATAAGTATAATTGTATTTAACTAACATGACTTTGTATTTTTAATGTTCAAAAGGAGTAACTACTGCGTTTCCTGCCGATTCTTCTCTCCGAACCGGTGGTAGCTTCACTTATATTCATATAGTTTGTTAAACGACGATATCAAAATTGTAAAATCCTACTTGAATAAATTATATTTTGATTTTTCATTTTGATTTTGACTAGTTTCCGCTGGTTTGTCTGGTGTGTGGAGCGGGGTTGTTGGGATTTATAGATCTTAGGTACATAATTCAGAGATAAAAAACTTTATTATATACAAACTAAAAGATTAATATGATTGAATATTTCCCTCGTGCATATTGTCCTAAAAATAATTCCTCCTGCTAAAGAGTCCGTTAGCAGTAATAATTTCTAGAAAATATACATTACAGATCTCGTATCAAGTCAATTAATATTTAAGCATTGTAATAAAAGTAAATTTTGACTTTCAATTACAAAATTATGTATAAAAGAACATTTCTCTGGTAAAAGTACCATACTTTCGCTGGTTTAGCGATGTTTTATGGTAATGGTTGTACAGTTGAAATTAGCATACGTACATAAAAATATAATGTTAGAATTTTGTTAATAATGAACAGCGACGATTCATCGGTTAGATTTTTAATTAATGGTAATAATTAAATAGACTTGCAGACTTTTAATTTCATTTATATTGACGTGATTATTTTAAATATAGTAAGGTAAGGTTGTAAGGTAACAGAACTGGGCCGAGATGGCCCAGTGGTTAGAACGCGTGCATCTTAACCGATGATTTCGAGTTAAAACCCAGGCAAGCACCACTGAATTTTCATGTGCTTCATTTGTGTTTATAATTCATCTCGTGCTCGGCGGTGAATGAAAACATCGTGAGGAAACCTGCATGTGTCTAATTTAAACGAAATTCTGCCACATGTATATTCCACCAACCCGCATTGGAGCAGCGTGGTGGAATATGCTCCAAACATTCTCCTCAAACGGAGAACAGGCCTTAGCCTAGCAGTGAGAAATTTACAGGCTGTTAAAGTAAGGTTAAACAACATGATGATGATTTCCATTATGAGACCAGCGAGCAACGCAGGATATTTAAGAAGACTACCTGTAAATAGTAGAACATTTCCAAGATAATTTTGAAACGTATTTTTTTTTAATGTTGACCCAAAGAAAAAAAAAATTACAGCGCAAAAATGTGTGAGCAAACTCAGGTTCGCTCTTTATTTCCTCACTTTCATAATCCGATGCAAATCTGACACGTTCGGAAAGAGTTCACTCGCTGGACCGTCGGAAGTGTTTTTCGAGTCACGGGAGGCACTGCTGTTAGTGGGAATTTTCAACAGAAAAAACCAATAGCATCGGCCTGACCCGAGCTTTCAACCTAAAACCTTGGGACCAGTGGCCTTATACATAACCATTAAACCCATGAGTCAATTCAAACATACTATAGCTTTAAATATAAAAAGACGTAGGAATGTATAAGGCTCTGTTACAACGTTGATTATATAGAAATAAGTGATTCTTAAATGAATATTGCCTCTCAAACTAATATTCTTTATTTTGATAAAATGTCTTAAATTAATCACATAAAAATTCTCTGTATGATAAAAATACTGGCAACTGCAACTGGAAACTGTTGGTGTAACCACCAACTCGCATTGAATCAGCCTCGCAGAATAAGCTCCGAACCTTTCCCTCACGAGAAGATACTCTATCGAAAATATTATGCCTTATTGAGTACCATTAAAAGTTTCATACCCTTAAAAAAAAGTCCAAATTGATTTGTCTACCATAATAAAATATGTAGGTAATCAAAACAGTTATATACAATACGCACTTAGCCAACATCATAGTGCGTGTATGCTTGTACATACATACAATTATAACGAACTCATGTCAAAAATAACAGTTAAAATACGTCTATTAGAAGAACCAAAACCTTGACTTCCAAGTAAACCATTTAACGATTATGAACGCACACAGAACGAGCAATTTCGCTAGTAGTTATCTATTGTTCTTGTGACATTTGTAATAGCAAATATTGTCAAGTTTGTGATGATAATTATTTGTATTTAGTCCAATTTTATTCGAATTTCCAATCGCTTTAAACCGACGATGCGGACAGCTGTCAGAAGGTGACGACGACCCAGGATTGAAAAGGGCGTATCTACATCGGCGGAGATGACTAAGGCGTCGTGTGGTTAACCTATGTGTTCAATGTTAGGTGGATAGATCGATTTTCGATATTGTTTGTAAAAATTATCCCGTAGTCTCAAGATCTGCATTGATAAGGTCACCGGTCTTGGTGGGGGTTAGTAGGGCCTTGTGCAAGCTCCTCTGGGTAGGTACAACCCACTCATTAGATATTCTACCGCCAAACAGTAATACTTATTATTGTTGCGATCCGGTTTGATGAGTGATTTTCAGGCATAAGGGACTTAAAATATAAGTAGCCAAGGTTGTTGGTTAATATTTCTTACAGCGCCAATGTATATAGGTTGATAATATATAAGAGTCCGCTTACCTATATAATAAAAAAACACAACCAGGTTACACTTTTATAAATACTTAGGTACATAATGTTTTAAAGATAATTATAGAACCTTGGACTATATCGATTACATAAATAGCATCTTGGCTCTTTCACATAGGGCAATCGACGATTTTAAAATGTTATTATCGCCTATAAATCAAACAATATACTTTAATTAACATACGAAGTACCTTTAGCTTTGAAATAAACTGACAATTAACGACACTAAAAATGAATGTTATTTACTACTTTCTTCTGATGTTATAGAAATATTATTGCTTAAACGTCGTTATCTCGTTAGTTCAGTAGTTAGTTTATAAGGTATTAGATTCCTTGGTCTTGGGTGGAAAGGTTTTTTTTGAATTTAGAATTCATTTATATATATATTTTTAATCAGGAATATTCTCCTGTCACTGTATGGAAATATTATTCTTTATATGTCGACATACGAAATTTGAAAAAATATCACCATAATGAGGCGTTATAAGCACCAATTTAGCTTACATTACATTTCAAAATTGCTGAACCACATTACTTATAAAAGTGTTCAACAGCATTGTTCTTATATAAATAAACCTAAACTTGTTATATTTTAAATTCGGAATACTTTTAAGAGGACAATTAAAAATTATAAATATAAAGTTCATTGACCTCAAAGTCATGACGATTTAAACATAAAGCTACCAGATTCAAATGTACATTCTATCGAATCGATTAGAAACTTTGTAGTGTAATAAAAAAATGTATCTTCTTGAGACTTGCGAATATCTTGACAACATCTATATAGAGGAAACACTTCATTTAATCCATTAAGCTATTGTATTATATACTTACCAATAGTTTGAAGAGTTCGTGCGCTATCAATTATTCGTCATGGGAAGATCGACCAGCAATATGCACTGGTTGAGCTTTCTCCACGTATCTCGTTAATGAGCTCAGAGATCATATTTTTTAAAGCGATAGTTAAAAGTTCATTATGATTACTTTGGTATGTTAATTTTACCTCACTTATTTTGTGTGTTTTGTATTATTTATTTCATACTAATATTTTTTAGCGGGAATGTGTGAGAGGGGATATGATGAAGATGGATGTGAACGATCTTGTGACGAATAATAGAGGAGTATGGGAATGACATCCCATCCCAAATAGAGAGAGATAGAGATAGAGAGATAGAGAAATGGGACAAGAAGACCAGCTAGTAAGAATTTAATATTATACGTATACACTTATTTGATACGTTTTTTTTTAGCCAGCGTTTTGAATCGATTAGTATAATCTAGTCTGTATGATTTCACTTCGTATTTCATTCGTTATTGACAGCCGGCTTACAGTGATACTCGATTTTGATACTTGTAACGTATACATTTTGTAATTTTTATAGTCAACGTCCCGTATCACATTCTGATATTTCTTTTTCGTATTCGGGGATGAGTTTCGAATTTTTGTTACAGAATAGCTCTACAGAACTGCAAATGCACCTGATGGTAAGTGATCACCACCGTCCATTGCCATTGGCGTTGCTAACCAATGCGCCAACGACCTTGCGTACTTAAATGTCATGTCCTTAGGATCTAGTTACATTGGTTCAATCACACTTCAAACTGTCACAAACATACCAAGTATTGCAACTTGGTGGTATATTACTCAATACTAGATTATAATAAGGATAAAAAAGGGTGGACTTAGTATTTATTGAGTTCTAGGCAGGATATATATAAAAAAATATTGTTGTTTACTGACATGCTTTGTAAATAAAATGGTGAAAAAGAGTAACTAATGATTTTGTTGACGGTTCTTCTCGATAGAATGTACTTTCAGTGTAACATGATGATTCAAAAGTACTTTTATGAGCCTACTTGAATAAAGAATATTTTGATTTTGAATATTTGAGGCGTATTACCTTCCCAGGCGGATTTGCAGTATATGAATTACAAGGCATTGAATTCAGTAACGACTTCCGAACTTGGAAATGTATTAATAAAAAAAAAACAAACAGCTGCACGTAACCTAATGAGCCATTTTATGTAGCTACTCGACCAACGATGCAATTAAATGCTTTAACGGTTCCTATATAAGTCATTGTGTAAGAATAAACTCTATATTACCGCAGAATACTTAAATATAATATTTTAATTGTTAGAATATTATATGTATTATATAATATTTAGTTTTGTTGTGTTCCCGTTTGAAGGGTAACTGAGCTAGTCTAAGCACAAGCACAAGGAACATCTTAGTTCCCAATTATGTTGGCGCATTGGCGATGTGAATATTAAAGTTAGTATCTCGTACAACCCCAGAAGAACAAGAAGGAGTATTCAAAGCTGACTGCTAACCTTCGCTAGTCGGAGTGGCACTCGAAGAAGAAGAAGAAGAAGACAATCCCAATATCTAATGTCGGTGGTCCCGACTTAACATCAGCTGGACATTTGCCCAACTTTCACAGGAGAGATAAAAAGCGATTTCTTACAGAATGTAATTTTTGTTCTGTAATATAAAACAAAAACTAAGTACAACAGCTCAGACTACTATAGGAATAAAAAAATACACTAAGATCTATAAGAAGCCCAAAAACAAAAATACCATGTTTCTAACTTAAAAAAATACCAACTTTCAACCCTTGTTTCACCCCCTTAGGGGTAAAATATCCAGAAACGCTTAAATACGTATGCACTCATATTTAATCAGTATCCCAAAAATAAATTTTCATGTTCCTAACTTAAAAACTGACGGACTTCCTTACAAACTTTTAACCCTTATTTCAGCCTTCCTTAGCGGGTATCTTCTTAATAAAACGACCCTACTCGCCAAATTTCATAGCCGCTCGGCAATGATTAATCATTCAGTCAGGGCATATTATTTTATATAAATTATATATTTTTATTTATATATAATAAATAAATATAGATATATAAACTATTTTAAAATTTATTTACATGTTAGAATCTGTGAACATCGTGTACACTTATAAACTGAATACGTGTCAGTGAGTGTAAAAAACTCTTTTTCTATGTTGTAAAAATCGATAGCACTCTACCATACAACCAAACACTTATGTTACGGTGAATATCACCAAAGCGAAAGTTTCATCAAAATCATCTTAACCTTTTCGAAATATAAGTACCTACAGTATAAATATGCTTTGAATGTTTACTCAACATAATAAGCAAGTAATTTGAAATAGTTCCGGCCATTTTTTTTACAGTGTTGTACAGGTTAAGGTGATTTTTGTATACGATTTTTTTCTATAGGATTTGCTCATGTTGTAGAAAATATTGATTTTCGTAATAGTGCCATAAGAAAAATAAACAACCAAATAATTATAAAATTTTATTTACTTATAAATGGTATTTGTAGTACATAATATTTTTGGGTTGGCTGATATGCGAATTACAAAATCAATGCAATTTTTTGGGTGAGCCGATGTTATCCTAGCTAGATTGATTTGCAATCTGCCAGACGACACCTGTGGTGTAATTCTTTTATGATTACCTACCTTACCTTACCTTACCTTACATTCGAAACTGGGTTTAATTATAGAGCGAAAGGAGAATATTTTTAAACATTTTATTAAATGAGTTGTGCTTCGATTTACTATCTACCTCTGGCTATAGGGCAAGATACAGGGTATTGTATCTTTATAAGAATATTTCTTATTGGCATAAGAAGTTACATATATTTTTACAAGTTCGGGCCCAAACTTGCCGAATTACCTGACAAGGAAGTTGATAACGTAGAAAGCAGCCGGAACGCGGGTCGTCTAAGTACTATTAATTCTCTTTAATATGCCGTCGCCGGAAAAAGGAGACTCAGTGAAAGGCTCAAGGACAGCTGCTCATCCAAGCCAAGAAAGAGAATATTCTGCTGCAATTCGAGGCCGTGTACATAGAACGTGCGCTGACCGCGTACCAGGAGATCAAGCATCGCCTGGACTTCCAGCTTGTGAAGACCCTCCTAGAACGATATACCTCAAAAGAACATGGTTGACTGGATCGTAGCCAACGTGACCAAGGCCATCACATTGGACGAGGAGAAGCAAGCCATGGACCGCTGCATCGCAGACGACGGCGCTCGCGAAGAACTAAAATGTAGGTGTTTATTATCTATATGTTGTTAATAAACTGAAATTAAATATATACGTATATATACTCTAGTCTTATCTTCTATTTAAAAAATAGGTTAGTCTATCTACGATATATTTGAATTTAAATTATTAATAAAACGTAACGTAAAGGTATGTCATTCAGTTTCATATGATTAACAAAATTTATTTATTTGACGATAAAAAAGAGAAAGTATAAAAAAATATGGTACGATAACAACTTGAGAGTGAGTTCAGTCTATAAATCTACGTACAATAACAATACAATACAACAATAATTACAAAAATTTTTTGACTATCTATCTTATATATAAATTAATATTCATTAATTTAATCATTGATCAGTTTATTTTTTCTATTATACGCTACTAATTATATTTTCTAACTGTTTATTTGAAATAAATAATGTTTATATATTTTTCAACCCATGTCATATCTACGTACGAAAACTCAATATATTATATATAATGTTTTATTTACTTTCCATCATGGATTACCGCCTGAAGGTGTACGCTCACTACAGTCTAATATAAAAGAACGCGTTGCCTTCTACTTGCCATTATTCTACAAACGGTTGTACAGAAATGTTACTTTAACCGACTACGTCTAACCAAAGAGTTATGCTTTGTTATGTATAACAATAGATAATCCAACCGTTGCTTAAAATTATAACAATTACACACCTGCATGTGTCTAATTTCAACGAAATTCTGCCCCATGTGTATTCCACCAACCCGCTTTGGAATGTGCGTAGTGGAATATGCTCCAAAATCTTCTCCTCAAAGGGAGAGGAGGCTTTAGTCCAGCTGTGGGAAATTTACAGGCTGTTTATGATGTTAATGTTGAAGAAATATAAGCAGCAGCCTGAAGATATCTGAAAGATATGGAATCATTTCGTTTGAGTCCAAGTGTCGCGGTCTTTTCCCGCCTGAATAACTACTACAGAGAAAAAAGTTTAAGAACGACACACAAATCAAACAAATATTTATTCACACATTCAAGAAAACATATACATATATAAATTGGGCGGGGCTATATCTCGTAGCTACATTCATTTAACACACACAGATACAATTAAGGAAATATAGGGAATGGGAAGCAGTTTTTCATAATAGTATCGATATTTTGTTGTTTTTAGTTGAAAAATAAATAACAGTACATATTAATTAAAATATTTTATAAACACAAGAAATAATCATTATACGAAACTTAATGTAATACCAATTCATTTAATTTTACATGATAATATTTGATATGTTTTATATATATAAATTTCTCTGCACACTATATCAAGGACAAACACTATTTAAATTGTTTATTAAACTACATTATTTTTCTAACGAAATATTTTCATTCGACATATGTAGGATTCCTCACGATATATTCCTTCACCGACGAGGACGAGATTAATTATAATTATAAAAATAAGTTAAGCACACGAAAATTCAGTGGTCTTGTCTTGTCTGGGTTTGAAGTTTATAAAATATTCGGTTAAGATTGACGTGTTCTAATGACTGGATAACAATAACAAAAGAGTGCTTAATTTTCAAAAATAGATCGATCGAATTTAACTCTTAGACACATGATTGTATGACTACATAGTATAAAACAAAGTCGCTCCCCGCCGCCTGTCCCTATATATGCTTAGATCTTTAAAACTACGCAACGGATTTTTAATAGATTGAGTGATTCAAGAGGAAGTGTATAATAAATACATAATATAGTGTAAAAACACTGATAATTTTAGAGGTTTCCAATGTGATGTAAATAAACATATTATTTTGCGCTTACATTGCAAACGCTGGCTGAACCCTACGAGATAGATCAAAATAATGTACTACACTATTGTACACCTTAAAAAGGTCTGTCAGAATTGCACTCGTGCGAAGACGGGTCGGCTCGCTAGTCTCTACTAAATTTAATAAATAGATGCTGAAATTCCACTTCCTATGTCAATTGCCAATGCCTAACCCTGGTCTAAAATATAGTATATTTCTAAAAACATGCAAGCACATTTTTTCATAAAGTACTCGAGATTATCGAGTCAATGTCACTACAAGTCAATGTATCATCGCGTGTACTGTATTATACAATTATTGGATGATTACCGATCTTAGAACGTCATGAATGATAGATTACTTGTAATCAGGTAATTTTATTACATGTAACTATAGACATGATGTCTTGTATGATTTCGTGTTAGTCCGTGTTATTGAATTTGTGATTTATTGGATTGAATTTAAATTAATCACTTAAATTTGTTGTTGTGTTGTTGATTGTCTCGTTCTGTGTAGTGGTTTGTTTATAAGAATGTTTTAATTGGAACTCTAGCTAAATATAACAGTTGGTAAGTGGCTAAACTTATATGCTAAACACCATTTTCTAATTGTAAAATGATGATTATAAAGTAATTTTATTCGCTTTTAAGGATTCAAGTTGGGGTAAGAGTAACTTTATTTTCATTTAAGTGTACAAGTGTGGTCGCGTAGTGTGTACACCGGTTTTCTTAGGTACGCCACTCCGAGGTCCCGGGTTCGATTCCCGGCCGAGTCGATGTAGAAAAAACTTCATTAGTTTTCTATGTTGCCTTTGGTCTGGGTGTTTTTGGTATCGTCGTTACTTCTGATTTTCCATACACACAAGTGCTTTAGCTACTTACATTGGAATCAGAGTAATGTGTGTGATGTTGTCCAATATTTATAATTATTTTTATGTGATTTATCAAGTGTTTAGTGTTTGTTAGGGTTGTAAAGTGTATATTGGATAAAATGATTCAGTTGCATGTGTATTTAATCCGTTTATTTATGTATTACAAGAAGTTGAAATTCATGCTCGTCACGTTAATAGTCTAAATACAAAGCGGGAGAAACTACGAAGTTTAACTATTTCTATGACTAATATTATGTACGAAAATCTCCGGACATCGCTGCATCTTTTGATATAAGTTTTATACATATTTGTTTTGTAGTTCATTCAGTTAGGTAATATGTCAAATGCTTATTTATTCGCTTTATTTATTATTATATAAGTATATAAGTCAACATTCGTCTCATAGATCGATATCTTTACCTACTTCATTATGAATGAAGTAAAAAACGTTGTAATGTAAGTATCACTATCGTGTTTAGTTTTCACAAATTGGACGTGAACTAATATTACGTATACATATTAGATTGGGGCATAATTTATTGAAAGATATTAAATCAATATAAAATTGATTACAATACAAAAACAGATACTATTTGAACAAATTTTCATATATCAATAGATTTTTACCATATAGGAATAATTACGAAAAATATCATCATTACATACTTAGTATAAAACTTAGTCGCTTACCTCTGTCTGTCCCTGTGTGTGCTTAGATCTTTAAAATAACACAACGGAGTTTAATAGATAGAGTGATTCAAGAGGAAGGTTTATGTGTATAATACATGCACATTATAGTAGAGAAACACTGATTATTTTAGAGGTTTCTAAAGTCATGTCGTAAATAAAAACATTTTATTGCGATTACATTGCAAACGCTGACTAAACTCAATGAGATAGATCAAAATAATGTACTACAGTATTGTACACCTCAAAAAGGACTACATAAAGTCAGTGATTTAGGGACAACCAACAATAACCATTTTTTATTTTTTACTTTTAACGAGAAATAATGGCTTATTTACGAAGCAATCTTAAGCAATACAGCATTAATCCTTATCTAATAAAGTACCTTAAATACGTTGTGCATTTCAAATAGATCAATGTGAGCCTTTACAGCATGTAATTTAAATAAATATTTCCGAAGATACGACAGATTTAAAAGGCAGGGACAAAGCGATTAGTATTGTCTAATGACAAAAATCTATGAACTTTGTATATAATGACGTTCTGTAGTATATTTAGTATCAGTATTGCAACCGCGCGAAGCCGGGACGTGTCGTTAGTAAGTCATATATGCAATACAGTTTGAACTTTAATATCACTTCTACAGAGATCAGTTTACTGCGTAACATTTTGTGGTTTTGAACAAGCATGTTCGTTTAGATAATAATCGTTAATCACATATTCTACCAAACAGCAATACTTGAACTTCGCACAGGGGTCATAACATCTCAGTTTCCAAGGTTCTTCAATAGTCTCCTTGAGAGAATACGAATCGTCTAACCAGATGTGGGAGATACACAGATTGTTACGTTTTTTTATAGTATTTTTGAGTAGTTGAAAAACATACCATTCTCATCATCGGATTGTCATCGGACCCATCACATTGAAAAGGGATTAGTAATCATTAAAATATTTCGTTAATACTAAATAAGGGCGTCTAAGGTCAGCGACATCATTCGGAAGTTGATTTAATGCTAACAGTTCAGATTTGAGCAATACATAAGTAGGTGAGAAGAACTGAGCTTACTGTGCATTGCCTTAAATTACACAATTTGTAACATTACATCAGTGAGAGCAAAAAAGAATTAGTATTACAGTGTAAAAACATTTGATTCGATTGCAGGCGAATGTTCAAAATCGATTATCAGATTTACATTACAGGAATGCTCGTCAGTCAGTGTGGTGGGACCGTAACGCAATGCTCAAAGTTGAATCATAGATTGTTACATTTTTTTTTTTTTTTTTTTTTATATTAGAGGTGGCAAACGAGCAGGAGGCTCACCTGATGGAAAGTGACTACCACCGCCCATGGACATCTGCAACACCGGGGGGCTTGCAGGTGCGTTGCCGGCCTTTGATTAAAAGTAATTGCCATTAAAAGTAATCGTCATTATTTATGATATAGGTAGACGAACGGGCACATGTGTCTCATAATGGTGAGTAGTCCCCACTGCCCATAGAAATTGGCTCTGTAAGAAATATTAACCATTCCTTATACCCCTAATGCACTACTAACCTTGGAAAGTAATATGGTATGTCCTTTGAGCATGTTATACTGGCTCACTCGCCCTTCAAACCGGAACACAACAATACTAAGTATGGCTGTTAGGTGGAAGATTACGATGAATGGGTGTTACTTACCCAGTCGAGCCTGCATAGAACCACCAAGTAAAGGGAGGCAGTACTGCAAGATCAAATCTTCGATTGTTATATTACAGACGTGAGCTGCTGAAGGAACATCACCACGGGTTATAAAGACGTATTTTTAGCTTTACATTAGCAGCCTCTAAGTTTCCCATTGCTGGGCTAAGGCCTCCTCTCCCTTTGATGAGAAGGTTTGCAGCATATTCCACCACGCTGCTCCAATGCGGGTTGGTGGAATACACATGTGGCAGAATTTCGTTGAAATTAGACACATGCAGGTTTCCTCACGATGTTTTCCCCCGCCGAGCACGAGATGAATTATAAACACAAATTAAGCACATGAAAATTCAGTGGTGCCAGCCTGGGACCCGAAATCATCGGTTAAGATGCACGCGTTCTAATCACTGGGCCATATCGGCCTTTAAATAAGTGTTATTCGATTTTCATAACGGACCCTGTGGATAAAATGCGTAATGGAAGACCAGGGATTTTAATCCATTAAATTTTTGGTGGTTTTTTAGTCTATCTATGGACGGGAGACTATTTGCCATTAAGCTTCCTACTCTTTGATCATCTGTTGGGTGTTTAAAATGTTCTCTGTCTTAAGTATTACTTCGCGCATATAATATCGTTTGAACAATCTCGTCGTCTTATAATTGAGATCATTACACATCCTGTACATGTTGCGGTTAAACGTAACGAAATAGACAAAACAAAATAGTCTGTTTCATTTATATCTTATATTATAATTATATACGTATAATATTATTATTAAAAGATCTAATTGAATAAAGTATATTTTTATTTATAATCTATAATAATACTACAGATTTAGGCCAATAATATTGTAAAATACCCATTAAAAAATTTGCGAGTAATAAAATACTTTGTAAAACAATTTTCATGAAAATTTAATATGATGGTAATTTATTCCATAAGGACTCAGTCGAGCGTTGAAGGTACGTGTTTTAAGGAGAATAAGTTTTATCCATATTAATATTTAATATAATAAATGCGAAAGTAACTCTGTCTGTCTGTCTGTCTCGCTTTCATGCCAAAACTACTAGACCGATTTAAATGAAATTTGGTACACAAATAGTCTAGAGCCTGAGAAAGGACATTTTTGTTTTGAAAAAAGTGCTGTAAGGGGTTGAAAGGGGGGATGAAAGGTTGTTAGTTGTTGAAAGTATTGTCATTTTTAGAACTAGAAGCATAAAACTTATATTTTAGTCTGTAAACTTATAAACTAACATATCATGATACCCACTAAGGAGCGAATTTTGGAAATTCTACCCTAAAGGGGTGAAATAAGGGTTGAACGTTTGTATGGAAGTCCGTAATTTTTTAAATTAGAAACGTGAAACTTTACATTTGGGATACTGATTAAAAAAGGAGTACATATTTCTTTAAGTGTTTCTGCATATACTACCCTACAGAGGTGAAATAAGGGTTTAAAGTTTGTATAGAAGTCTGTCTTTTTTTAAGATACAAACATGAAACTTTATTTATGGGATACTGATTAAAAATGAGTAAATACGTATTTAAGCGTTTTTTGATATTCTACCTCTGAGGGGGTAAAATAAGGGATGTAAGTTTTTATGGAAGTCCGTCATTTTTGAAGTTAGAAGCATGAAATTTTATTTTTGTGCCACTGATTAAAAATTAGTTGATACGTATTTAAGTGTTTCTGGATATTTTACGCCTAACGGGAGAAACAGAGTTTGACATTTCGTATACAGGTTAGTCTGGAAGTTCGTCATTTTAAAGTTAGAAGCTCGAATTTTTTTTTTGGGCTACCGAATAAAAATGAGTTGATTTGCATTTAAGCGTTTCTGGATATTCTACCCTAAGGGCTGAAATACACACCAATGTGGTATACAAAGAGGTCTTACATTAACGTACTATTTTACATTAATTTGTAAATAAATTCATATTCTACGCGAGCAAAGCCGCGGGTAACAGCTAGTGTTAAAATAATTTACAGTTCAATCTATCAATGTAATAAAACATCCCTTCTTTATTTATTCTTTTTTTAATAAGCCTTAGTATTTTTTTATTTATCAATTAAATTTAAAACTCTCTCAGTCAAGCTTTTGTTAATTAATATTTATACATATTACACACACACATATATATATATATATATATATATGTACAATAAAATTGGAGGGTCTGTTTGTAATATTAAATTACCCGCTTTTTGAATGAATATGTATGTATACACGGTACATATACCAAAAACATTATTTTTTATTTTTTCTGTCTGTCTGTTTGTTCCGACTTATCTCTCGAACGGATGTACCGAATTTGACGGGACTCACTGGCAGCTGATGTAATAAGGAGTGACTTAGGCTACAATAATAACTATTTTGTAAAATTCAAACGCGCACGAAGTCGCGGGCCCAGCTAGATATAAATAAGAATACAAAGAATTTTGCAAGTACATTTTTATAATATCGTTTTTGTTTATATTATTTTAAGTACATGTACTAGAAAAAAAAATTGTATATATGTAATTTTTTTATATTGATATTCGTAAGTTTATTTTTGAAATATAAAAATATATGATGTCAATTAAAAAAACAAGTAAACGGTATTTAACAATTGTATTAATTAATATTTTTTATGGTACACCAATACTAAAAAATCAAATTTGACATTTGGATTAAGAAAAGCATGAGATGCAACAGGTTAATTTATAAATTGCAGACGTTGTAGAAGGTTCGAGACGAATGGAAAAAATGAAATTTGTTTATACACAATAATAAAAATACGGATTTTATTAAAAAATACTAAAACTTCACTAACCTTGACATGGGCAACGTTATCCTCAGCACGAGATCGACCACCGCTGACCAGCACATTGCCACCGCACGCACACACGCGCCAAAATCCACGTGCACATACATGCCTCAGTGCACGACGATACGATGCAACGATTGCACGCTCTAAAAGATTTATAGATAAATGCAGTTCCCGGTGAAAATAGATAAATGCCAGTGCTCATGTGTTTTCTACACATTTCAATAGGCGCAAGCGCATTGACTGGACACGTGTGACGTTGACGGGACAGCCACCGTTATTTTACAAAATGGTTCCCCGCGGGATACTCGTCCTGTGCTTTAGTGTCGTCCTGGCTTCGGCTACGGCTGACACCTTCGGAGTCGGCATGAAGCTGCTCAGACGGTTGTATGATGACTGCGAGAAGTCACAGGAGATCACGAAATGTTTTAAAATCCAAGCAGTTAAGTTGGTGGATCGTGCTGCTAGAATGGAATCACTTCCACTATTCGACGGCTTTTCCTTAAAGCGGATCGCGGACCACGGTAGAGCGTTTCCCTCATCCATACCAGAAGGTGACTTGAATTCTTTAAGTTCAGAGGAAGTCGACAAACTTCTCAATCTAGCAACGTCGAAGCTGATGCAAACGCATCGTGTTATAATATCACCTACTAATATTGGAACGGACGTCGGCCGGTCAATGAACGAGGCTAGAAGTAAATTGAAGAAAATGATAGGGCCGATATTAGCTGGGGTAGCGATCAAGGGAGGTTTCTTGGCCATGGCATTCCAGGCTATCGCTCTGATCGCTGGTAAGGCGTTGCTGATTGGTAAGATTGCTTTACTATTATCCGCCATTATCGGATTGAAGAAACTGGTAGCAGGAGGAGAAGCGCACGAGAAAACAACGTACGAGATCGTGAAGCATCCACAGGTTTCACAGAGCCACACTTACTCATCCTCACACTACGGCAACGACTTCGACACGACTGGTCCAGGAGGTCACTACAGAAGAAGCGTCGAAGAGGAAGCTGCAGCTCAGGATAGAGCTTACAGAGCTTACGCAAAGAAGCAGTAAGCGGTAAAATCTGGTAGAAGATGACTTACGACTCCCTTTACAAAATACAGCAACGACAAGGCATTTTCACAAATGAAACAACCTCCCATGTCAACATACGCGTTGGCGACTTCGCACTCGCAAGCTGGAGACTAGTATTCATTTATATTAATTTATTATAAGTTATACGACTCTATTTAAACTGAATAGGTATTATTTAAGTGTTATTTAATTATGTTAATCGTAAGACGCTTGCTTATCCCAAATATATAATCGCATTCAATTGAATTTAGTTATGTAAAAAGGGTTAAATAATTGTGTAATGTGTGTTGAATAATTTATATTATTTAATTATTTTTTTTTAATAACTATTGCACCAAATAATTCTAGTTAATGAAATATGTTACGTAAGGATATTTATTGATTTTATTGTTACGGTGAATAATTAATAACTAGGCTAGTCGACGGGTACTGTGCATTTTCTATTTCAAAGATTACAGATGTCCAATTTTGTAAGATACATAGATTAAGTATATAATTTAATAATTAATTTATTATATTCGCTGGTATGGTGCGTTGCTGTTTGGAATATTATTAGTTTTAATAATTTATTTATTAATATTTATTGAGTCCTATATAATTTTATATTGTTATATTTCATCATATATAAATTGTCAAATCATGACAAGGTGGTTACGCGAGTACCTTTTTGTTAATAATATTATGTATTTTATATTATATTACAAAATACTGTATTATGTATGGTATATTAATATTATATTTTGTGTAACTATTATTATAGTATAATAATACTTTTGGAACATTTATAAAAATTATGTAATATTATGTTATATTGAATGGTGGGTATATTCTAAATGTTGAATGAGGAGATGTGAAAATTTGATAAATAATTTAAAACGGCGCATTGTTTTATTTAAAATATACGTTTAATTGAAATTATTTAAACTTAAATGGTCAGTGAAATTATAAAATTTTTAGTATGATCGTTTTTTTATTTCAATATTATAAACATATTACAATTGTAAGAAATATTATACATAAGTTGTTTCCGGCACACTAACATAATATTATTAATAATACAGATACTCAAGACGGATAACTATTTTACTACGTAGCTGTTCATGGTTGGCGTATCATAGTTACTGAGAACGTTTATGTTATTTCTAGATATCCAATTACTTATATTTCATATAATTATTATTATTACAAACCGTGTAAAATTAATTATCTTATTTACATTCCATGTTTTCTCCTTTTTTATGTCTAAATAATTTATATATTCGTTAACAAATGATTTGAGCACACCTTGAATGATATTAGTTTAAAAAACACATCTAATAATAGAAAACCACAGATAAAATACATATCTTACATAGTCATACAGAATCAGAAAATTGTTCTTGAATGTAATTATAAAAAAATATATTTAGTATACGTATGCGAAATCTGTAGAATTTTTTGCCTTCCTTGATGAATCGAGGAAAAAGTCATAAACTTTTGAACTCCTACCTATGGTAAAAAAATACATTTACGGAATTTTGTCAGGTGAGTATTACATTTTTCGTTTCACAAATTTTGCTTATATTATTGCAAAAATAATGCTATCGGTATATATATATAGTATTTATTTATTAAATAAGGTTATTTTGGCTTCGATTTTATAATCATTGAAGTAAAGAACAACGCGGAATGGTATTAAGTTAAAAGGTTTAAATAAAATAATTTTTATATAATATTACTTATTAATTAACACGTAATCTTTAATATAAAGAAAGTTGGTGGAAATTGTATCTTAGGAAGATTAAAGTCTAATATTATATTTCATTAAAAAAAAAAAACAATTTTATTTACTTTAATTTGTTAATTGAGGTTCTATTATAATAATAGTAGGTACAATGAATTGTGTGTAAGGGCTTTTCTCGTGAGATTTTTTTTTATTGAATCATTTGCAATAGTGAAATAAATAGTTCACTAAATTGTATATGATGAGGAGGCAGTGTTTTTTGTACCTAGTATGAATAAAAAAATAAAAATTGTAGACTTAATGCTTCTATTATCTAATGTAAGGGGACTCAGGTCATCCTTATGTTATGTTAAATATATTGAACTCGCATTAATCTAAGTACCCGGATAATCATTTACGCATAGTAATTTAGTAATTTTATTTTGTGAAAAATTGCGCTTTTTTCTCAAACAGAACTATATAAATAAACCTAAAATGAAAACTTTATCTAAATACAAAATTTGAGCCAAATCCTTAGAACCGTTCCGAGATAGACGAAGTAAATTTATACAAAAATATATGCACAAGTATTAATCATTTAACATTATAATTTTAAATAAAGCTCTGATATAATTAACGAATAATATCTTAATTTTATATTAAGATATGATTAGTTAAAACATAAATATTTACTACATAGGAATATTCATTAACTTTTTTGAAAAACACATATAAAATTAAACATACATTACAATACTTTAGATAGATAGATAGATAGAAGTTAAATAAATTATTCTATTTCAATTTCTTGAGTTATATATTCTTTGAATCATAGATGTTATCTTTGATTTTAAGAAAACGTAATTAGTATTTTTTTAATAAAATTATATGCAAGATAATATCGTCGAAGATTAAATATATGTATACTAGTAAAATGCGTAAAAATGAGGTTAAATATCACGCATCATATAAAACAAATGTTTTATCCTATAAATCACTACGCAAGAAAAATCCACATCTACTAATAATATTCATAGAGTCTTAATTGGAGCAGATCCGTCCAGTTAGCTAGCCCAATTCATTCAATACTGTTACTATAAGAAAAATATTGAGAAAGCTTAGAATATGTTAGATCACGCAAACTATGAAGTTGAGCATGTAGCGTTTGCACGCGAAGATAACATAGTTGTTAATAATAATGAAAAAAATGATGAAAGTCAAGCCGTTCGAGAAGTGGTGGTACGTTATAAATCTCGACGAGACGACACGGAGATAAATAATAACGTCGGAGTAATTAGATTGGAGACGGAAGGATTTATGTATTTATCGGTCAATTATTAGGAACTTGAAGTTGTGAACCGAACACTTGGAGATTATGAACAAGATATAACGTTTATAGTTGTAGTGTCTTGTGCGAACAAGATCTAACGTTTATTGTCATTAGTTAATGCTTGCAAGTACGTGGTTTTTAGCTGTGTTATTTAAATTGCAATGTCTAATCTTGCAAGCTTACGACTATTCCAAAGTTGAAATTTTACATTTTGGTTTCGATTGTGATGTATTTTAGTGATAAATATGACTTGATCGTATATCCAAGATTAACTTCAGACGAGGAAACCTTCTTAGTATCAATTTATACATATAATAAAGCACTAGAACACGTAAACTTAGTCTGTGATAAGATATAAATTTAAAAAAAGAACAAGGAATTCTACTTATTAATCATCTTTGGCAAGATTGGTTCATTTATTTTATGGCGTGTGTCTTCGTTATTTTACGCAAAATATTCTTAGAATTTTATGCTTGATGTAAAATACGAAAAGGAATGATTGGAAATTATTGTAGATATGCATAAATTACGTGACTAGTAATTATACTCAACAGTTGATGTCTTTCTTAATTCTTCTTTTAATACAAATATTCATTGCTTGTTTATGCGAGACATTGATGTTTGATATTTAATTCCCTTTTTTATTGATTTATTATTAGTTTATTTGCTTTAAATTTATAAACTGAATGTGAATATATATATATATATATAATAGACTAGATTTTATGGTCAAATATTTTCGTTATTTACATTCCTATATTTCGCAGAACGTATAATGCAAGGGATGACAGTTATAAAGATATATAAAACATTTAATTAATGTTTTAATCCACCGTGGCCATACTCAATGGACACTAGCTCGATATACGTAAATAAAAGTCCATCTATTCCTTCACTCTTATAACCTTATGGACTTGTCCACAGGAAATCACCATTACTTTTTACTAGCGTGGCTTATTCCAAGCTTGGATTTAACCGGGGTAATTAAGTTTAACTGGAGTTTAAACCCATGATCTCGGGATCTTCGGACTTATAAGCTAGCCTGTACGGACATAATGGCTAATGATCTTATCATTAGTATGGTTCATTTTATTACCAAACAAACCGTAATAATTCATACCTTATACTGTTTTTATATCTTATTCGGAGTTTACCTTTAAAAATTATAATATTAGTAAATTTGAAATATTTTAAAACTGGCCTCCAGAAGTCTAAACATTCAACATTAAAGCAATAGAATCTATACCATGGCCTAGGATAATATACAAGTAGATTTGATAGAGAAAATAATATAACAATTTTCTCATTTCCATAGGAAATACATCCTACTACTGACCGAGTAAGTAACAAGTGAGTTAATAGTAGTTTCAAGTTATTCAGAGCGTAAAATCGGATAGACAATACAGTTGGCCCGGTTTACACATGTACCATTGAAGTATAGAAGAAAAAGTATTATTTATTGATGGTGATATCGTTGAACTCATCAACAATAAGTGTGAAAATGAAAACGATGCGAATAATAAAGAATAATATTTAATCATTAAAGATAAAATTTAAATCGATGTTAATGTAGAAGTAGCAGATGAAAAAAATATAAAATTAAATAGGTGATTGAGAATCTTGTTGTGAAACTTGTTGTGAAAATTTCGTGTAGCATTCGATCGTCTTCAGATAAAATTTGACTTATTGACTAGAAAATTTATAATTCACCAATTGTTGATCATTTCCAATTAGCTATTTATAGATCACGAATAATTTATATGTTTATTAACTAATTAAACATTGATAGGTATCCAAGCGAAGTTCCTTGCATTTCTTATTTTCGTATCTTCTCTATGATCGCCTACGTCTTTCTTGGTTATGAATAGTCTTTCCAATCTGTCTCTTAGTTCATCTGGCGTGATAGGGGAAGCAGTGGATTGTTCAGCTGCTTTTTCTTTATTAAAGTAATCGCCATGGTGAAGATGTCTGTTGTCGCGATAGTATCCTGGAAATGTGACTTAAATCTAATTCGCAATATTTGATGTACTGTGGATGGGTTTTAGCAAAGCCACTATTAGTTGAACCTATTATCAGTTTGGCAATAAATGATTAATTTTCGTGGATACTTACAAACTTTAATATTACGAAAAATATCTCAAGCATTTCCATAATAATAAGGGGATGGCTTTGTTATTCTACAACTGCATGAAGTTAAGGGACCTGTGTTTGGAAAAGTAAGTAATCGAAATCTTCAAAATTTTCTGGTCATTGTGGTGATGATGTTAATATATGCTGTATATTAAAATTATAGTGTCTTATTTAAATGAAATTTTCAGGATATTGTTCTACTAGATTTAAATATCGTGTCTATGTTTGTAAATAAATGTGAAGGGCTACTTCCTCTTATTGCTTCTCTTAATATTTTATGTGACATTTAATTTTCTTAGTAAATTATAATAATATTTTTTTTATATACCTCCAGAACTGTGGTGACCTTGGTATTGACCAAGATTTTCATGTGAAGTGTATGAAGATAGACTAGGGCTGCCAAAGCTGTTGAAATAAGAAGATCCACCACCCCATGCTGATCCTCCACTAAACAACGTAACAGCTAATAGGGCTAATTTCGCAAGAAGGAAGGCTTTTTTGCTTGCCAGCAATAGGAGACCAAGTAGTAGCGGAAGAAGTGTAGTAATATGAAACTTAAGCCCCAATAGAAATGGTACTAGTAAGTTTCTAGCCAATAAGCGACCTGAAACAATAAGATATAAACCAAAAAAATATTATTTTTTTCATGTCGTTATCCTATAAACATAATATAACATAAGCTTAATAGTTCTAACGTTTATCAATAGATGGCGTGCAATGTCAAGTTCAATGTTGCGATGGCCTTGGATCGGGTCAGCGCTAGAAGTTTTGAAATTAATCGAGAGATGGCGTTGTTGAAAAATTTCATAAAATCAATAATCTTTATTCAAGATAGAAGTATTATTACATGCACTTATTGATTGTTAATAAATCTATCATCGGTTCGGAAAAAAGTTCAGGGCAATTTTTATTAAGTATATCTTTTTTAATCGCATCATTCCCAAGGTATGTTATTAATTTAAGAATTCGTAAGGTTTATAATATTCTTTAACAAATTATTATTATTTTAATATTAAAATTTACTTTACTTAAAAATTCTTTGCAAAAGTAAATCGTCGGGTTTTTAATGCATTTTCTTACCAGTCGTTACTTCTCCTTGTTGATGATATGTTCTGTCTTTTATTCTTGGATCAATAACAAATTCTAAAATACCATTGGCAAGAGTAGGACCTATTCTCATAACTAATCCTGGATAAAATGTTCCAAGATCCCAATGTAACGAACGTTTTGAGATTAAGTTACTAGCATCTTCCATTATAGACCTGAAATTAAAATATTTCAAATTTGGAAAAAAAAATATAGAAGAAACAATATAAATTAGTATATATTATTTTAATCCTCCAAAATGAAAAGTAATTAAATAATTGTTCTACCGGAAGTCCATAGGATCTTTGTCAAGGAAATTGCCAAAATTCCTAGGAGTCTTGTCATCTCGAACAAAAGACACACCAGTTGCCAAACTAAAAGTTTCTGTTTCGTCGTAATCGTTCAATTTATTTAACAATTCCTTTCCAAAGCATACGCCTATTTCGGAACGTCCAGAACCACTCAAGCACTGATTCAACTGTGATCCTTCAACATTATTTTCCTTCAATTCTTCGCCTTCCTGTAATTGTATCGGCATAATTTCCACAGTCACCGATAGAATAATAAGAATAACAAATTTGGCTGCTAATTTTTCAGCCATTTTAAAAATGGTCGAAATCTTCGCCAAAAAGCGATCATCAGTTTTTACAGGCACCACTGTTTACTCTGATTCAAATATTACGTATACTTTATTGTAACAAAACTTACTCCGTTTTATAGACTTTTCTTGTTATGTACGAGTGAACTTTGCCATTGTTTTCGAGGCCCGTCACGGGGTGTTCCCACGTCTGGGCCAACAATAAGGTGAAAATTCGTTGCAGATAATTTGCAAGATTCGTGAGATACGATTTACATGTTAGGTATTACATCTGCTTATGTAATCTATACTTTGGAATAATCAAACTTCATCCGGAGTTTAAATAAGAAAATAAAATGATTTCTTAAATTGAAGATATCGTAGATACGACCATTTAAATCTATATAAAATACAATTTAAATTAACAGGACCTGTTTAAGGAAACAGGCACATCTCTTTTTAAGTGCTATTGATACATTTAAATACTTGTACTAAATAATTTATAAATAATCAAAATAACTGTTAACCTCACGTGTATAGTTCGCAGTTCATGAAATGTTTCACTTCAGGCAAAGATTTTGAAGCTGATTTAACTACGCCGATCAAATGTGATTTTTTGGATACATGTCTGTCAGAATTTCATATGAGATATGCTAAATTCATAATAAACAAATCATTCACAAGAAAAGCAGTTACGTATAGTAACTATTTAGTTCATTCTATGCAAATTTGTATGGGTGTTTTTAAATAAAATGACCTCTGAACCTTTCGTAAAGCACAATACACAAATGCATGAAGCATTTTAATAATTAAATCATTTTAAATAACAATATTGATTTAAGGTATAAATCTATAATTTTCAACACAGTGTACCATAATTAAATAGGTATTTGTATCTAAAAAAACATAGTATTTATCTGTATAGCTTACGGAGGGAAATTCATTTGACTTTGTTTTGATAAATTGTGAACATTTATTTTATATTTCTTACGTTACCTTTTTAATACGAAACAAAATTCGCCTTCAATAATCAAGTCTCATTGCATTTAATAGTCAGTGTATTTTAGATTTTTATATAATTACTATTTAACACATACTATATAATATTATATCGCCTATATATTATATATTTAAAGTTTCCTATTTCTAATATCTATCCCATTACTTTAGAAAAAATGTCTACATGATCATAAAATATATTTATTAGACACGACGCGAAGGGCTTTTGACCTGGCCATTGTTTAACAACCTGCGTTGTTAATTGAACCTGTCTAAATTTTGATCTTAAGGTAGATAAATTTCATCTTTATATTCAACGTCATACAGTTCAAAGTCCTATTTATCGTAGTTTAATGCCTTTGTTTCTCAATGATGTGGAGAAGTGAAAGTCGACAAAACCATTATTTTTACTCATACGTCCGGTTTGCCTTTAGTAAAAGTTTTGTTGTAGGTTACGTAATAGTTTCTCGTTTGTTATTGAGTGTGCCTTTGATTTATCTCTTAAGAACTATTAATACTTATTTCTTAATGTTTTAATTGATTAGTTAGCGATTCTTCTTGTTCTGGCATCTTCGTATAATTTGTAATTGAATTAATATCAGCTTGGTCAATTTAGTTTTCTTATGATTTTTGTGAAATAGTCAACGTTATGGAGCTCTGTGAGAACTATCTCGAAATTCACTGCGAAAATTGATTTGTAGCTTTGTTATATTATATTCACAATATTTTTTAGGATTACCGAATCTAATTGATACCGAATTAATTGATGCGTAAATTATTATTAATATTATTAATATATTATTACATACGAAGAAAGTTCCATTAAAATTTATCTGCAGGTCTGCAGCATTCGCTATAAAATTATGTTCAATGAAAATAAAATATTTCTTAATATACTTTAATACGATAAAAATATTTGATAGTTACTAAAATTAACCAAAAAAATTTACAATTTTAAATAATAGTTGAATTTCCATATTTTACATAAAATATTTATCGATTAAGAATTCGTACATTTATATTACTAATGAATTAAATATGAATCAGATTTTTAAATGATTGATCGGATCGAATTTCTCATTATATAATCAACTTTCCACGACAAGAGTCGATTTCAAAAATCGCATTCTTTTTCGGTCCGCGTTTATATTACTTGACCTTATGTGAACATTAGTCATTCTACTTTCGCCGTTGTCGCTTGAGGGCTGAGGCTTTCCGCATCTCTTCTGTTTTATGTAACCTCCCCCTCCTCATTTAACATACCTTTACATAATTCATTCCGCAGCTCTTCAACAGCATTCTCATAAACAACAGGTCTTAAGTCAACTGCATTATGCTTACAATTGTTTACCATTGGTATCGCGAGACTGCTGTTTTAACATTGTGGAACATGTTCTTCTTCATTTTTACTGCGTGATGCCGTTTCTTTGTACGTGATTTTATTATCAGCTGTTTCTTTATAAGAATAAGATTCAATATCGCTTACATCTGTAATATATGGTACACGTTGATGATTGGAACACAACATTTTTCAACACGACGCTCTTATCGCCGTGAATTAAGGTTTATTTTGTTGTGAATGAAATTTTTAGTTATTGAATGCGATGTTTACTTTAAAGGAAAAGCGGCGGATGTAAACCGGACACAGGAGCTCATGTGAAGAGAAATTTCTTTAAGTTTTTTAGGTAAAGGATGCCGTGGGCGGTTCAAGTGACACAAATACTTATATGTGACGCTAAATTACGTGATGAATGTTATTTAATATTTTCTGTTTCTTCAAATAGTTTGACTTACGTCAACGCTTTCTTTTTAAAAGAATTTCAAGAGAAACATTTAATCGGATTCACTGTAAATATAAACAGTTATAACAGTTTGTAATGTTGTAGATGTTTCGTCCTAACGTGACATTGATGAGTTTTCTCAATCATCTAATTTGTTAAATTTCGAAGGGGAGATCGTTAAATAAGCGAAAGTTTCGCGATATGAAGTTAAATATACAAGCAAGCATTTCCGATACTTTAAGAAACGATATTGATAAAAATTTAAGGAAATAAAAGAAATACATCGTTATCAAAAGAAAGGAAATAGCGTGTGGACGTTTAGAAATATGCAACGTTTCCGTATCATGTTCTTCAAAGTTTTCCGTTCGATTGATTTTATTTGTAACATGCCATTTGGAAACGTTTATGTTCTGCTAATGTGAATTACTAAATATTTAAAAACTGATATTTCCTATACGTTAAGTTACTCTCTTTGCATATATTTCATCAATCGTGGATTGTATCCTTAAAATAAGCAATTAGACGGTTTCCAAAAAGGCTACAAATAATTTTCATTCATTCATGAACATTTTTTTTATGGTATACGCCAAGAAATTATCTAAATCAACTTACATATAAAATGTGAATTTAAATGTTTATAACTTTAATATTGGCAATTAGCATATATTAATATTATTAAGGTTAATGACTATATTAATTAGTTTGTTCAAATGCGCTTATCAGAGGATCAATCAGGAAAGCATATATATTTTTTGCCTTCGATATACATATAACATCATACACGGATGATGAGCGTTAATATTTAACGCGGGTAAAATTGAAGGAACAGATGGATTTATAGCATAGAAACAAAAAAAAAACATTTGCCGGAGTTCAAAACGAATACGAATTGTGGTAAATAAACGTTCAAACTATAAAAGTTATATCAACACAATCATTATCAAGACCAGTTTGTTATCATATGAAACATACAATACATACAAAAACCAATCCATCATTTATCGAAATTCAAATATCTATAATAATTTTAATCTCACTCCTTTCACTAAACAAATCGAAAATTTGGTACAGGAAGTTGTCGTTATCATTCATTCATGCAAATACGTACGCTGGTCAACGAAAAATGTGTGATCTTTATTACAATAGACATAAGGTCTAATAGAAAAAACAGATCTTTTCCTAGCTGTATTTGGTCATAAAATACTCATAACAGGTTTTCGTTTACATGAGATTCTTATGGCACTTTCAAATTAATTACCCAACTTTATTATAGACATCCGTATAGAAACTCGCGTATTGTAAATATGTATGGCGTGCGTCATTCATTCATATTTCTTGATATTGTCGGTTTTTATTATTGATATTATTTAAAATAAAAACAGAGAATGCCATTGCTACTAATGAATAAGCAATAGTTTCTCAGGATTCATTTCCCCTATCTTTTGCCAGGGAACTTGGGGACAGTGAAGTATCCTCTTCTCTTTCTTCCTCACTCAAACTTTTTTATCCATATTATTTTTCACAGAATTTACTCGCCTTTTCTCTATATCTCCTTTACCATCCATCAATGCTTATATTTAACTCATTTAGTCACATGTCAGACATTCCTTCTCATAACATCTTCAAAAGACGATAAACGATTTCCTCTCAGTTAGTATATGATTGACGCTGCTTTCAAATCTATATTAACCTTTCAATTATATTTTTAATCAATGTTCTGACCTCAACATCGTCGCCTTAATAAACATTCATATTTCGGACAAGTTCACGTCATGCCTTGTAAATGGTATTTATTTGTTTGAAACCGTTCCGGACTCGTGGACTCGGTTTAATATTTGTATTTTAAATGAACTTGTTATTGTTGATCTTCATCATTCACCATATCGTAGTCCACTGCTGCCACACATACAGTTTCCTTAGGTCATTGGACTTAGCTTGAAGGAATCCAATACTGCGTTTGGTTTCTACTTTGGAACACGTCTGCTCTAAATGACATCATAAACAGAACATTTTTAAAAAATGAATCTATGTTCTATTCCATGTCTGATTTAAATTAGCTGCAATACAAATTTCTATTAGCAGAGCAGACTAATTTCCACGGATATTTTGCAAGTTCATCTTTTACTAATAAGCTGTACGAGATTGAAATAATTATCAACTTTTATTTTTAAGTGAAATCAATGGCGGTTCTTAACTAAGCCAAATCACACGATAAAAAAATTAATTCTCAACACATAATTAATTCAACCTACAATATAGGTCATGGGTCACCAAATTTTTTATGTGTGGGTCGCATTTTATAATGTTCAAAATACAAATTCAGTCTAGAATAGTAAAAATGCTGGTGGTGTAAAGTTTTCCGATCAATATTGATGGATTGAAGTTGAAAGTGCATAATGCAATTTTTGTGTTTGTTATTTTGCTGCAGAAATCATTATACCTATGATATGCACTATTAATTTAATTAAAATATGTGGGATTAAACAATCGTTATTATTGTGGATTACAACACTTCTTAAATACCTTAATAAATCACTATAAAAATGTTTTAAAATATATTAACAACACATTTAGTTTATTATTAATATCAATTTCACATTCAAGTAAAAATAAAAAAAATCAATAATGGTTGATTATCAATATTAAGAGATGTTAAAATAGTTTACTTGAATACGTAAAATTTTTTTGATAGGTTTTCTGATGAAATAGAATATACAATTAAAAAAAAAAACTAAAATAAAAATATAAATGTTTTCGCTTGTTAAAATGTTTGTGGGGTTATTGTTGTTGATTTGTCCCAAGGATCGAATGCAGCTATGATTAATTTATGAATAATTAAACCTTAGGTTGAACGTGAAATTTACATACAGTAAAATTTATAGAAATAACTTTTTTTCTAAACTTCGATATGAATCTTAAATGAATATTAGATATGAATATCGATGGTTAAGTTATTGATACAGTAGTTACTTCTTTGTTAAAAAAAAAACAAAGAGATAGCAATAGATTTTTTCTGTTAATTTAGCTTAGTTTTGAGATTGCTTACAACAGTGTCGATAAGCAAACCAAATAGCACAAATTGCGTATTATTATTATTATTATTTTTTATATTAGAGGTGGCAAACGAGCAGGAGGCTCACCTGATGGAAAGTGACTACCACCGCCCATGGACATCTGCAACACCGCATTGCACCGCTTGCAGGTGCGTTGCCGGCCTTTCAGGAAAGAGTACGCTCTTTTCTTGAAGGTATTAATAGTTTGCTTACAGAATAAATCGCACAGACTAAAAATAGTAAGAAATAGTTTAGCAGTCCGTAGTTTCGCCACCCCTGACGAGACCATTAGTATTACTAGGTCATTACGGAACGGAACTAGCTAGCGTTGCATTTACTTAAACGTTACGGTTGTTAGCTGATGTATGAATTATCTTGTTATGGTATGAAATATCTATCTTTATAATAATATATTCCTGTAATTTTGAAATTCCTACGTTGATTGGTGTATAAATATTCTGAGGCAAAACAGTTCCGTATCGTTCTAATCCCTTTTCTGTCTTGTTTATAAACGACTTTTTTTTTTTTTTTTTTCGAAGTCAAACGTATCAATAAAAATAAATCGAAACAGGTGGATTTATAAATGTAATCCTCCAAAATTGAAATGATTATCGACGAATGTTGACGACAGAGCGAATATTTTGTTTCTGTCATAAAGGTAAACGGACACGTAAATGGACTGCCTAATGTTAAGTGGTCACAACTGCCCTTAGACATTAGTACTGGAAGAAATATTATTAGCTTCTCATATTACCAATGTGCCACTAACCTTTGTATCTATGTATATAAACCTCGTGCCTGTAGTTACATGCTCATTCAAACCTTGAAATGAAACACAAAGATGCTTAGTATTGCTGTTGGACGGTAGAAGATATGATGAGTGCATGGTACCTACCCAGGCGGGCTACAAAATGCCCTACCACCAAGCATATAATTATAATTTGTACGTAAATGTCGTTGTTAAGAATTAAACGAACAATACGAACGATAAAAAAAAAAATAAATAAAAAAAAAAATAGAAAAATAAAATATCCCGCTGAGTTTCTTTCGCCGGTTCTTCTCAGGTCCGAGGTGTTAAATTCCGAACCGGTGGTAGATTTTTGACTATCAATAAGCAAGTGTAAACACTTCTATATTGAATAAAGATATTTGACTTTTGAATAAAGATATTCTGACTTGACTTCTGTATTGTATACAATAAAAAATGTATATTATTTATTATTAAAGGTATTATATTTTACATACATTTTAAAGTGTTAATATTCTGGCAACATTTTTGACGACAGTAACCTATATATTTTTTTAATTAATTTGTTGATGTTTTGAAGATTTAGAGACAGAGAACATTGTGAGTTGAGTTTATTTTAATTTTAAACTAAACCTGCTGCTTACATGACAGAGATGACGTAGTACTGGTAACAGAAACAATTCTTATGTTATATCTTCAGTAATGGTTTTGTTTAGTTATGTCCATGGCAAATATAATCTACCTGTTTAAAAATTATTCATTAAAATCGATTTAAAATTATATTCATATCAACTAATATTCCACTCAAAGAACTCTGTTTTTTAGGAATTAAAATGTAACAATTCTCGCTCCTCCTTGATACAACCAATCGAATAAATAATATTAAAATCGTCAGATTTCTCATTAGTGAATTATCTTGAAGTATAATATTTATTTATCAAACTTGTGTTACTGTAGCTTAGAACTGTTTAATGATCATTCAAACGTGCTTTTAAGGCGATACGAAGCGTTGCATCCAACCTACCTACGTATAGTCTCTGGAAGAGCTCATTATAAGCGTACTTATGTGATTATTTTTAATTCAATCAGCACAGATTTTTCTATTAATTATAACTAATCAAATGATGCTGGATGTTTTACGCCTCGATACAAAATAAGATATCACTAATCAATCTCTATATATTATAAATCATCAGTTTCGTATGTGGGTAACTTTTTTATTTCTTAGTTATAGTTTGACCCAATAGACAGCCGACGTGCACATTCTTTTTTTAAATTTTCATCAGTTTTTTTTTTTCGACTTTTCAAAGTTCATAGTAAAATCTTTATGTTTCAACAACCAACAACGGCACTTTAATAAAACAAACAAACAATATTTTAATAAAACACTTTAACATTTATACGTTACTGTTTCCCCGTGCGGTTACAGACCGTATAGCTAGTGGTACCTACATTAAATCTACATAAACAATGATATATTTAGCAAAGTAATTATTATGAAAATGAATGTGAAATCGAAAAAAATGACGCTATTTTAACTGTTAATTTTCTTCTGAGTGAAAATAAAACTGATGCACCGCACGATTCAGAATCATTGAAAGGTGCTAAGTGTGCCGTATTTATAGTGATTGACGTTATTTTAGTTATAAAGTTTAAATTTAAGCAACGTTACTTTTATTATTATTTGTAAATTTTTTTTTTGTAATAAACATTGTAATTCATTTATTAATTTTTATTAAATATATATATATATAAAGCTATTTTTTTTAGCATTAGCATCCTGTAAATTTCCCACTGCTGGGCTAAAGGCCTCCTCTCCCTTTGAGAAGGTTTGGAGCATATTCCACCACGCTGATCCAATGCGGGTTAGTGTAATAAAGCTATACTATGTCACTAAGTCATAGGATAAAGATTTATTATGGCATTATTAGTCAACTAACATCGTTAGGCTTAAATAAATTATAAAATAGTTACTATACAAATCAAAAACGTGCGAAGAACTGGCAAGATAACTAGCAGCAATTGCTAGATGCTATCGCAATTGCGATTCAACGGAGACTTTTAATCAAACGACGCTCCGTTAGAGTACAAGTGATAGAACACTTTTGTCAAAGATACGCCGTCGTATATACATAAATAATCGTAAATTAATTTGGTCCCAGTCTATAAATAGATTCCTAATCAATTTAAACGTAACGTATGAATAGCGTGTGAGTGAAAATCATTACGTTCGAATCTATAGTCTTGAAGGAACGGACAAATTGTGACAACGCTATATAAATATTTTTTATTATTATTTATTACGTTATACATGAAATAATAGATAAAGCCGGTGCCTGACCTGGGGGACAATTCTACAAACAAATTGTAACCGACTCGAAACTAGTAAATTTTTGATAAATGTTTGTAGAAACATAACGAAAAGTTTTACTATGCGAGCATTTGTTTGTGTATTCTAAATTTTCGTTTCCATTCGCTGCAAGGTCACCTCGCTCTTTTAATATTCGACGAATCCCTTTAATGTTATTTAAGTTGTAGGTTGTACATACATATCGCTCTGAATTTCTGTCAATATATATATTTTATTGCATTATAATATTCATTTACAAAAAATATTTCTTTGAACGAAAATAAAGCATGTTTAACACTGTACTTGTAACGAGAACGGTAACAAGCAGACGACGTAAACGAGCATGCTTATTGCGAATATTATAGAACTATAGAGCTTTTCTGTAAGAACAAGCTTAAAGCTTATCACAGAACACTGTCGTTTACTATCAGATAGTGATACGCGATATTGACTATAAAAATGACCTATTGCCGTAAGTCGGTTCTCAGCATTTCACGAGTGAGATACAAAGTGATTTCTTATAGAATAGCACCGCAGTCGGCGTCTACGAACATTGCTTTAAAGTATTCGTATGTTATTATTGCATTGATTAATTTTATTGTATCGTGTCAAATGAAATTTGTTTTCTCATTATTATTATTTTTTAATTAGTTAGTTTAGTTTGATTCATGTGTAATGATTATTATTGAATGCCTGCTCGCGGGCTTGTTATTTGTCGTAAGAGTTTTGGAACTTGTATTTTCATATTAGTAAAGATTACATTATTGTTTTTTTTTTTTTTTAATTCCGTTACGTGTAATTATTTGTTATATTTGATATTTTAGTTGCTAAATACAAACCAATAACTGTTGATCACAATCTTAATACAAATAGGATAAAACCTCCTTTTATACATGCTGTCTATTATTTATGTCTGTGTAAATATGGTGTATATAAATAAATTTTGTATTGTGCTATAAAAATAACATTTCTAGATTTGAAATTTACTGTTTAATTTTAAGGTATATCAATAGTTTAAGTTCTTAATGTATGACAAACATCAGCGATATTAATAAGGAGCGGAAATATCACCGTCTTATGACTTGCTTGGACAGCGTTTGGAAGATGATTACGATGTGTAAGAAAAAATATTACGAATTTCAACTACACATAAGCGTCATACTAGCAAGTTTTTTTTTTACTTGGAGTTACTTACTAATACCAAATGATCACAACTGCCATCACGCTTAACATACATGTGCGTTACAGTCGTATTACCTCTTAGAATCTAATATAAAACGGATCTACTTATAAACGTCGCTTAGCAGGTGGTTTAAACAATGTTTTGTCTTTTTCTTTCGCTGACAAAATTTATTAATTAGGCAACATAATGTATTTGTTTTAACAGAATAATAGTCATTAAGTATATTTATAAATTAAATTCGGAACATTATGTATTATTACAATTTAAATAATCGATATATAAAAGGATCTCTTCAATTAAAATTACATCAAGCTTTTTATTATTTTTCAGAACCTCATATAAATTTTATATCTTAAGATTTAAAATGTCACGTATTATGTTGTTCAGCATATATATAAAGACTGTAATTATCGCGTTTTATGTGCCTAGAATGGAAAAACAAACGGAGGTAGAGTTTAATGTATGGATTCATATACAGATATATTTGTAATTGTTATTCTTTCACTGACACTGTCCCATCACAGTTCTTTTTAAAGCATCGGTTTGTGGACGATCAAATGCACACCTGATGGTTAGTGTTAACACTGATTACAGACGCGCGACACAAGTGCGTTCTGCAAGTGGGTATAAAAGTTTTTTCCATTAAAGAGTACTTACACTTTGACAAACAGTGTTGATATACATATACCAAACCAGACGCATATACCAACTTCGTTTCAAAGCTTCGGATTCGTAATGGTAAAATAAGAACCTTAAAAATGTCTTAAAACCCAATTACAGTGCCACCTATCGGATCGAATCTAAGTAAACCAGAGACCCGCTCAAACACATTTAAAACACATCAAAATTATTCCAGTCACATAGGAGAAGTCCAGCGTTATACACACCAAAATTAGAAATATATGTGTATAAAGATATTAGTGATAGATTTTATTTTGTAAGTGATAGTGCCGATGTTGTGGACTTATTGTAAGAACCGTTTGCGAGATCAAAACGTGATTGATTCGAATCAATAAACGTTCCAAGAGCATGCCATTATAGACACATTAATCAGATTCACTTAACAGCCGAGTAATTTCTTTAAATAACTCAATTGAAGTATTTATGATGACTAGAACAAATATATTTGATGAACTCTGCTTATCTTTTTTGATATATACTTTTTGTGAGGCTGAAATAGCTCAATGGTTACTTTACCAAACTTTTTATTAAAGGCTTCGAAATCTGGCATTACCACTAAATTTTCATGTGCGTTAGTGTGCTCATCATCATGCTTATTATGGGCGTAAATGAAAACAATGCGAGCAAACGTGTGTCGGATAAAATTCTGCCACGTTTCTCTCCATCAGTCCGCATTAGAGTAGAGTAGCACGAAACCTTGTTTGCAACATGAACAATTTCTTACTCTACTATATTGGTAACTTTACTAACTTTATTTAGTGACCTTAAGGTCTATAGTAGGGCTGTGTGCAGCACCATCTGGATTAGTTGTACTGTCTTTTCAGATAATTTACTGTCAAACAATATATTTTCTATTGCTGCGATTATTATGATCTTAATGGTTAATACATATTTAACATCACAAACAAAACGAAAAAATAAAGTGCACTTGGATATAATCGAGTTTATCATTTTGTCTCCTTAAATTTTAAAAATCTTCTACGTCATTCATAAGTTATCACTGAAATTAAATATTGTGGATTTATTCAACAAACGAAT
The DNA here is from genome assembly GCF_037043105.1 of Vanessa tameamea. Taxonomy (NCBI): domain Eukaryota; kingdom Metazoa; phylum Arthropoda; class Insecta; order Lepidoptera; family Nymphalidae; genus Vanessa; species Vanessa tameamea. Next base: position 3,458,224 of record NC_087332.1, on the reverse strand, counting down.
GCTATTTAAGCAGCTTTTGTAAAAAAAACAACAAAAATATAACATTAATTTTTCGTTGCAAATCAGTTTGATGCAAGAAAAAGGCTTATTCTCGGCTCAATGATAATGATAAAACTTCAACTCTAATGTTTATCTATGGCATTACCTTTATTTATACAGTAAAAAATAATTTAAAAAAAATTATGCACCATTGATATAATAAAGTACATCAAAAAACTTTTTTATAAATGATGCTAACTTTATTGAATACCAGTGAACTCATTTTTGTGTCTTCTACCCATGTTAACATTATTTTTTGATACTGTACATATTTTCTACCGCTTTCCTGTAATCTGTGGGAGTGATTACAGGAAAGCTCTCGAAAAGGGACGGAAGTGTGTAATAGGAATCCGGGAAAGCGCGCACTATTTGATTTGACTAATGAGTGCGTACGATGCTAGAGTCGGCCGTCAGATGGAACCAACCCAATTTCCGTGATAATGTAAATTTTGCTCATTACAAAGGTGAGATATCTTATACATCATATGCTTATAACAATTATATAAAATTAATAGAAACAACCTATTAATATGCAAAGCTGGGCAAAGGCACAAAGATGCTCTAATGTGGGTTGGTTACACCTGTGACAGAATTTGAGTGGAATTTCCAGCACAGCACAAGCGGGTTTCATCACGATGTTATTCGGCGCAGAACACGAGATTTAATATAATAAATAAAATTGAGCATATGAAAACTCAGTGGCGTTTTCCCGGATTTCAAGCTACAATCTTCTTCGTGGCCAATGAGTCACCATTTGCTAAGTGGTCATCTTCGTCCGTATACTGCAACTTACAAAATAAGCCAATTTTAAACTTATAAGTCGCATTAGGATGTAAAATATTCTATCGCTTGTGTCAACAATGATTTGATTAATTTCGCCAATTTTTGGATTTTTTTTTCAGAAATATGTTTTCTATTAAAATACTAGATATAGACATTTGTTAATCTATGGAGTCAGTTGTTTATATCATTAAGGGCAACTGGATCGTTTGTAATACTCGTTTTTTATTAAATATATTTACATAAATTAGGTATATAAATTTATTCAAATAAAAGTAAATATAATGATAAAGTAAGAAGAATTGACATAATAATTATGATCTACTGACTCTTACTTAGTGTCAATGATACGACTGTATTCTTACGTCTCGTATAGACACCTCATGTACAATGACAGGAAGAAAAACATAAAACTTTTTATCTATCAATTGTTTACTGTCCTACAAAACTTTTTATCTCGGTTCAAGTAAGTAAACATCTTGAAATTCTTAAGAGAATTAGTGACGGAAAGTAGTTTCGTGGCTGTTATTTTTTGGTAAAATATTAAAAATTCCTTAACCAAAAAATATTTTTATAGCTTTTAAAGTAAAGGCAACAAAATCAGAAAATCACAAACAAGGAATGAGCATAAAAGGTCAAAAGAGCAAATATATTTTTGTATTATTTTAGATTATGATTTCTTGATGATAACCTGCTTTACAAGATGAAATATTTGCTGAAAAACGTAAAGAAGTTGTCCTATCTATGCATGAATTAAAATCTAATATATCTTGGTCGACTGTACGATAAACTGCATAAATGCATCGATGCATCCCTCTTAGTAACACCGCTGTACCGTGAAACTAAGCGCATATAAACGGTAACACTGTTCTAGTTTTAAACACAGTGCCCAATCCACCACGAACGTGCGAACGACGTCAAAATGGTGCCTAATTATCTCCTCGTATTGACCTTGGCAGTAGCCGTCAGCGCAAGAACTGCAACCACAAATCACAACAAAGTTGAAGAAGCGAGGAGTTCAGAGGACACCGTTTTGGGAGACCTTAAAGTCGCATACGAAACATATAGAGATTGCAGTGGTGGCGATACTGCGAACTGTCTTAAAGTTAAACTAGCCAAGTCTTTGAATAGGATATCGAAGAGCGACGACATTTCTATTCTAAGCGGCGTTAAGATAACAAAGAACCACGAGGCAGCCAAAAATGTGGAAGTTGAAGAAGCGATTCCGAGAGGTCTTGACGAGAGCTCATTGGACAACCTTATCTTGGACAAAATCGTTGGATTCATGCAAACTCATACCATCCAGGTAAATTGCCATGTTTTAATGGTAGCTCCAAAAATATACTCAATCGCAGTATTGTATCCTTTCTTAGACAATTATTCTTCAAAACACTTTCTTGGAAACTTGGGAACTTTTATAAAACAACTTGTAAACTGCATGAAATCACTGTCTACTCTGCAATAAAAAAAAATTATTTAATCAATTACAAAAACTATTGCACACACGTCTTCAAATAACCGTTTCGAACAAAATTTAATAGGTTTTTTACTTGAAAATAATTTTGGATGAACGGTTATTTTCTTGAATTAAACTATTAGTAAATTAAGAAAAAAAAAAAATATTTTGAAAAAAAATACGCACCCATAATTGCAACAAATACAAATCTAAATAGATATTGGAAGTCAGGTGGTTCTTTGAATACAAAATTATGGATATATTTACTTTGAAGAATTCAACTTGATCTCTTTGGGCTCAGTTTCTCTACTGGTTTAATTGCTATTTCCAATCATAACGAGCTTGACAACCTATTGACAAGTTTTCTAAAACACTCTTTCATTGCATTCGTTTGTATTTTATACATTTAAAATTTCATAATGTTTATTATTATTGCGTGGTTTTCATAACGAAAAATAGCTTGCTTTTTGGAGCTAATAATGATTCTAATGCAGTCGCCATTGTTCAGGGATGTATTAAAATCATACTTAAAATTCGACGTTGAACTCGATCGTGAAATGTTAGAAATCTACTTAAAATCTTTAATAATAGTATAGTAACAGCCTGTAAATTTCCCACTGCTGGGATAAAACCTCTTTTCTCTTTGAGGAGAAGGTTAAGACCATATTCCTCCACGCTGCTCCAAAGCGGTTTGCCGGATTCACACGTGGCAGAGTTCGTTGAAATGAGATACTTGTAGGTTTCATCACGATGTGTTCCTTCACCGCCGAGCACGAAATTAATTATAAATACAAAGTAAGCACATGAAAATTCAGTGGTTGCCTGGGTTTAAACCAGCAATCATCGGTTAAGATATACGCGTTCAAACCACTTTATCTGGCTCAAAATCTCTAAAGAATATACGAATCAAAATATTACCGTATCGAATATATTCGGTTCGAGCATCGATTTTCATACGTATTACTGATATTGGTGCCTGGTTGCTATTTTATTTTATAATAGTAATATAACCAGTGAAAACTAAATATAATGATAGATAACTCACATGACCATTGGATATCCGTATTGTCAGTGGAAAAGAAAGAGATGAAGCATCAAAGAAGAATTAAGTATCATCTTTATTCCCACTGTTGATGACGATATGTTTTAAAGAAAGTAATCATATTTTAATGTCTAAGATACTTAAAGGATCAAAAAACTATAGTAACAATTTTCAGTTGTAAGAATTTCAGTAATTAAGCATAACATTTTTATTCCTTTAGCTGCTTATAAAACGATTCATTAAAAAAATCAGTCGTAATCGTAAGTGGTAAATATAACACACTTTCATTAAATATTTGATTGTTATTATTTTTTTATTGATCAAGGGAGACGAGAGAATTATCCACCAGATCTCAAGTGAGCATCTAATTATGGACTAAGTATTTCCTTAACCAACACACCAAAAAAAAAAATCAAGCTAAATATACCTTAGATAATAATTCTCTCTATAAGATTTGCATTAAGCTATTTAGCATTAACAAAACGCAATCCAGACATAACTGATTCAATCATTTAAACCAGCCTATAATATATAAAGAGGTGTTATATTAATAACGATAAAAGATTAATAAGGAAATCAACAATGTGCACTTCGCGTAACACTTACATAATAATAACAAGGTTAATGTCAGTTTATCAGTTACGGTATCAAATGATTAGTATTCTTCATGCGTTTTAAACATTAAATCTATAAAGTTCAACCGTTAATCTATTACGTTATAAATGAACTTGGAACGTTACATCATTTAAACTTAGTTAGATAAGAGCATTAACCCCGTATTTTTCTTAAGTTATGTATTTAAATAGTTGGTTATACGGCCCTGATTATATAGGAACATATGACGTCACTATAATTAAATATGACGGATGACAGTTGTCAGTGTCAAATTTGTTGAAAGGTCGATTAAACGTTATTGGCCCTACCTATAAATATCGTTTATGGGTTAATAAATTAAATGTTTTGTCTTTTTCTGTCGAATTTGAAATCAATAATGGCAAAAAGAGATAAATCAGTGTTTAACTAATCACCTGCTAAACTACGCTTAGTAAGGTCGTTAGTGGTTCGAATAATATTTAATCCTATTTAACTTGAACAAACTATATTATGATATCCCTATATGTTATGATAATGTCAAAATAATTCAATTTTTAATTTTCATATCTACTAAGTAGAAATTCATAAAAAAAATCATCAGAAAAATGTATCACACATGGCTGATAAGATTTGAAAAAAAAAAAAAAACAGTTAAAAATCAATTTAATTCACTCCATAATAATATTTTGAATATCGATTTATTAGCCAATAAAACCTCCTCGCTGCATTTCCGGTAAAACAATTCACATAAACATTAGAAAATGGTCATTAGCACGAAGCATTTTGCACATACCGTGCGTCGACGCACCGTGACTGCTTTCACGATCACATATAATTGCTTGCAATTAATTCATTTTTGCTTTTTTCCTTGACACACTCTATTAAGTATTCTTACTACGGTTTCTTTTGCTAATTAGATATGATTAACAGATTAATAGTGTCACGATTTCAATATTATTAAAATGGTTGTATGATAGATTTTAGATGTTTTTTTTTTAAACTTTATTTTCTATTCTTAAATATAATCAATTATTATTATTATTTTTGGATTTTTTTTTTACTTTAGCAGTCTTTTGTTTTTCTTTTTAAATGTTTTAAAGGAGAATATAGTAAAAGAAACATTTTACCAAAATGATAAATTTAGAAATTGTCTACAAAAAATATATTTTCCGTTTTCCAGGTTCAATTCCCAACCGGTTCGGATCTGCAGCGCGCATTCGCTGAAGACCGTGGAAGGAGGAAGAAGTTGGCCCCCCTCCTCGCCATCCCCCTGCTGATCGGGGGTATGATGGTCCCGTTGGCATTTGGGGCTCTCGCGTTATTAGCTGGCAAGGCTTTGATCGTGTCTAAGCTGGCTCTGGTCCTGGCCGGTATCATTGGTCTGAAGAAATTGCTGTCATCTAATGGAACTGGTGAAGCTCATGAAGTAGTGGTCTCAGCTGGACATGGAGGAGCTGGGTGGAGCAGGTAAATCAAATAATGTATCTTTATATATTTAATTTATATTATATATATGCATAGATGAAGTTTTTCGTGAACGTAGCTTGTACTATGAGAAATAAGATTGTTGTGTTGTTTTTTTGTGCCATATAGGTTGGTAGTCTCTGTAGCTTAGCGGTCACCAATGTCTATAAACATTGATACTACAAAATATCAATCATTCCTCATATCACAATCACAACCAATCTTGGGAACTAAGATGTTATGTTATGGTAACCAAATTGGAATACAACAAACTAAGTATTGCTGTTTGGCGGTTGAGCAAATGATAAGGGGGTAGATACCTACAGAGACTTGACTCCAAGCCCTACAACGATGTTATATTGTGAGAAACATGCAATAAGACTTAAGCATTGGTCATTTCAAATTCTCATCACATAAAATAGTATATTGATATCAATATTTCTTATTCAATAAATATACTAAATGAGTTTCGACATAATTTAATTCCTATAATTTATTGAAAATATATTTAATGTCTTTGTTATTGTACTGCAATAAAATTTAAACATGGAACACAATTGTACAAAATAGTTTTTGTAATTTATAAATCATTAATTTATTATTTCAGGTCCCTTGAAAGTGCCCACGACCTAGCATACAACGCTTACGCCCAATAAAACCGACACATCAGTATTTAATTAAACGAAATTAACTTATTAACACGTTTATAGGTTATTTATAGTACACAGACCCGCCAACATTAGAGAAAAAGGTCCTTCTTTACAATCGTTACATAAAAAATACCTTTTAAATATACGCAGCAAATTGACGTTTTAGGTTATCTTTCCTTATTCTTTATAAAGTGAGGGAAAGAGATGGATTTATTGACGAAGGTAAAATAGGACTTTTTAGTAGGTATCATTTAAAATGTAACAGATTATAAATGATGCTTTAATATTTTCCAATTATAATGAAAACATCCAATGAAAATAATATTATGCTAAGTACAATACGTATTATTTGGAAAATATAATTTATTATTTATTTATTTATTTATTAAAAGATTGATTTTATTTATGACCAAGGCTTGCAACGGATCACGATTTTGCAATTGAGAACATGGGATTTTATTTTTTTTTTTCGAATATTTTTACCTCATTATACTAGTACTTGTATTTATTCGTAGAAATATTTATATGTAAATATTTTATATAAGTAATATGTATGTAGAGCGAGTCTTTGGAATTTGCTTTAAAATAAATATAAAATAATAGTATTCCATAAATATTATTACTAGTTAAAATAATGTACATATCATGGGCATATTAATATAAATATATTATATATTTATTCGTATTTATATATATATTAAATATTACATAAATAATTTTGAAAATGTTTAATATAGAATTATAAATATATATATATAATAATGTACATATGTAAATAAATATCGCATTTATTTAGTTTATCAATATTAAAAGAAAAGTATTATCGAACCAAATATGTATGTATATTTATGTATTATATTTATTATTCTATAGATCTCATTATTAATATATGTATAAATTATATTTATATACTTTATTCCCGAACGCAAAACAATGTAAATAAATTTGATACGTTTTTATTAATCTTTGTATTACTTTCAAGCTAATTATTTGACTTATTAATGATGATATGAATTAAACTGTTGAGTAATGAATGTTTGAGTTTTATTTGCGATATTGAATGTTAACTCGTGAATATTCAATTACGATTATGTATAAGGATCTCTTAAAGTTTCATCTTTAAAGCATGCCTTTTATGCTTAGTTCGTATATGACTATATATGAGATATACTAAACCAATATACATAAAACTTATAACAGAATATGCAACGCGTTTCGGAGATGATTAGTATATATTATTATTCCCCTTTCCTTCATAGCTCTACAGGTGCTGGCTCTCGCTGTCACCTAACTGTGATATCAATTTTCTAACAGTTACCCTGTACCAGTTTAAGAAACATTTTTCGACCAGTACACGTGTTCCCTTTTATAACCTGGGTTCCTTTAAACGAGGCGAGAAGAGGATACTTGCGGGCCGGCATGACGAGGTACGGTAGTTAGAGTATTTAATTATTTATATTTGTTTATTTTTATTTATTTTACCCGAAGCCGGGTTTTCATTTAGTCAGGATATAAATTGTCATGTTTCTACACGTAATCATAGCTTCAAATTTTAAGTTGTACAAAGGTAATTATTATTATAGGATTCTTATTCCTGATGCGCTCTCAATTTAGACGGTTTATCAGTCTGCTGCCACGTTTATCGTACTGTGCTGTAGCAATGGGATGCATCCATCCTCCTTTATTAATAACTCTAATCTATTAACTGTAAAAGATAAATCAATCAAGTTAACAATTTTAAAGGTAATAAAACTTTAAATAAATCAGCGTAAACATTTATAAGTGCCTTTTACGACTTTAAATAACGGTAAACACTTTAACGTGTAAGTGTTAAAAATTGAAAGTATCAAAATAAGCGTGATAGTATAATGATACAGCAATTTCATGAAATAAATACTGTTTTTATCATTTGTTATTTGTGTTAAGTCGTTTTGATACTATAACGAGTAATTTGAAATAAATATATATGTATGTATGATTAAAGAGTCGTGAGGCCTGCAGTGGGTACTGTTAGTATTATGTCGTATTAGTACAGGTGGTGATAATAAATAAATAATAAATATTGAACAACATCACATACATTACTCTGATCCCAATGTAAGCAGCTAAAGCACTTGTGTTATGGAAAATCAGAAGTAACGACGGTACCACAAACACCCAGACCCAAGACAACATAGAAAATTAATGAAATTTTTCTACATCGACTCGGCCGGGAATCGAACCCGGGACCTCAGAGTAGCGTACCCATGAAAACCGGTGTACACACTACTTGACCAAGGAGGTCGTCAAAAGGAGGTGATGTATCATTAGATACCAGTTGATAATATCCTTCGGAAGGAATGACTGTCGTTTGCACTAAAAATATACACTCCCTTTTACGCCATTATCTTCTAAAATCACGATTTGATTTGATCGATGAGATCAAATGCATGGTCTACGATTTTCTGTACATTTCAAGGCATATACTACCACGTTGTTACCCATACTGTACAGCCATTATATAAGCTAGCTACAAAACCATCGAGACAGACAAATGTTTTATCATATGTCGTCCTGACCGATTTCGGCCATGTGCAATCTCAAACGAGACCAGCCGACTATGCAAGATATATATTAGTGCACTTGTGTGTGCACAAACACAGATGCACACTCTATTCACTCATTCTCATAATCCGATGCGACCGTGGTGCAGAGCAAATAGCTTTACGTGCTTTCCGAGGCATAGTCGTACACCATTCCAATGTCCAGTTTCCAAGAAAGCCCGATAACTTTTTACTGGCCCGACCTTAGGTTTGAACCCAAGAATTCGGGATTTGCGGCCTTATATTCGGCCACCAGACCAACAAGGCCGACAATTTATTGTAAACAAGCCATGTGGTATTTTAATACATTTGAAGTCTGGTTGGCTGATATTAGGGTTTTTGAACCAAGAGAGAAAGCTTTGAGGTTTTTATGGTCAAATAGTAATTACAGTCATAAATATTTCCGAAGCGTCATGTTATGGTTATAAATTATAGTTTAAATGAAAGTATTAACTCCCTTCAATGGTTCCAAATTATACTAATTCTTTAAAATTGTCCTTATTGTAAAAATATATATTGTAAAAATATTGTGATGATGATCAATCTAAGTATCTTTCTGAGCCAAGCTAAGTGCACAGGTTCACTCTAATAATCCGATGGGATAGTAATACCTACAAAACTGAAAAATATTTAAGTACTGGACGAATATTTCGACGGAAAAACCAAATAGGTTTTATATGGCTTGACTCAAGGTTCGAACTCAGGACCTCGTTTTCAGCGGTCTTATAAACTGGTCACTAAACTAACGAGGCGTGTAAGAACATAACAGTATAGTTAGTGGTTTGTTTGACTATTAATCCGACCATAGGATTTCATTTAGTTGAAATATAAGAAATGAAAACTTCTGCGTTTTCACACATTCGAAAAATAATCACTGTATGTGGTAATCTTACCACAGTGTTTACGATTAAATGAGACGTTGTTTTGCGTCCAAACAATGATACTTCTATTGCTTTGCATTGCTTGAAGTAAGTAAAGTAAAAAGTAACAAACTGTTACGGTCCCATTGCTGAGCTATGAGGTCACAGAGGTTCTCTCAAATCTATGCAAATGCGGATTGATTGGATATTGGATACATGTGACAGATGTTCCAACTATATTTTTTGCGCTATTTGCCTCCAACAATACGAGACAAATCATAAACAGAAATTAAGATTTGTTTTTTTTTTATTCAGTTCAATTTTAATCTTAGATTGAAATTCAACTGTTATAGCCATTGGACCATCTTGGCTCCAAGTTTTGAGTGAGCCAATTTAATTTCAGGCACCAGTGACATGACAACTTATTAAGTTGAATCATCAGTTCTGTGATATATTAAATAATGTACTTAATGTATTAGATATTATTCATTCATTCATCATCACAAATCAAAATTTAATATCACTAATTCAAAAGATGGCGCATGATTCTTTCTTATTCTATTTTCAAATTTTATTTTTTTTATTCCATTCAAACATTGACTGCTGTGAAAAGACAATTTTGTCAGGACTATAACTCAACCTTTAGCAGGTTGAGTTAACAGTATAGATCTAGCCACTCAACTTGGAGTGACCTGTCTTCATGATTGCATTATACCATCACCCCTCGGCTATTCGACGATCAAGTAGCAATACATTGTTTTGCTGTATCGCAGTTTCAAACTTGAGTTAGTCATATTAAATACAACAACAACTACAAAGATTTAAGATTTAATGCAATCTATCTCAAATTCAATACGAGAAATGATTAGCAGTCGCAAGCTCTTGCTAGTCTGGTAGATAGCTTATAACTCTCCAAGTTCCGAGGTCCTGAGACCCCGATATCGGGTTCTTGCTGGCAAAATTCTAAATACCAGCCTGGTATTTGAAACTTAATTCAATCAAGATTACGTAAAAAATTACTATCTCGTTACTAGAGATATATCTGTATCACAATTACACGATTTTTGAGAGCAATATAAGGTCCTTGACCCTCACGTTAGAAAGTCGACGACTAAACAAAGGGATTCCTTCACGAGAAACGTTTCGAATGATTACAAGCCGACAAAAAGGGCTTCTTTGAAATTAAAATAGATAAAATACATCAGAATGAGAAAGTTCTATGATGTGATTGGACATAAAAACAAAAGAGACGAAAAATTTACAGATGTGTTATATTACTCCAATTTTTATTGGCTGCATACAATTTTTTCTTTAAATATTTCAATCTGTTCCTAGGTTGGTATCAGGGCCGGATCTACCATATGGCTTTTTGCGCTTCAGCCCAGGGCCTCGTGGATTGAAGGGGGCCCCAGCTAAGTCAAGTCAAAGTCAAAAATAGACGGTAATGCGAAATAATTCATAACTTTATTAAATTAAACAGATCGTATGGTTTGCAGCGAGTCCTGCAACCTGCAATCCCATTCAATTAATTTAATTGAAGTCTACGTTCAGATACGTCTTAGGTGGACCCCTAAGTAGTGTTAGCCCAGGTACCCCTAAACTTACGGTCCGGCCCTGGTTGGTATAGCTAAACGAGGGTAAAATAAGAAAGATTAACCCTTTAATCAGGATTGATATAATAGTTTTATTTACTATTTAAAAATAGAATTATATAAATAAATTTAAAAAAATCGAACATTGTTTTTATAAATTGAATTTAAGAACTCTTTGAGGAACATGTATGAATATAAATCATAAGTAATAAGTAGCAGTAAGATATACTTTTCATTTTTGTAATTATATAACTTTTTTATTCAGTATTTCTATTGCGTACTAAGCAAGATCGTGTCGCTTATTCAAAAACCATTATCAAAAAGGAAGGGTTTTTGCCATATATCAGAAAATAGCCACTTTAAATTCAAACGATGATTTATTAAGATCATACATTAATCAAACTCATTAGTTAATTTGCTGTTATGGTAAAAAGACCCGATTCTTCTTTATTATTACCAAGAAGGAAGGTCAGACAAAGCTTGCAAATATGTCTGCAAGATCCATTCCATGCAAAATGCATACAGCCCCAACTCGAAACAGGAATAATTTATACTAATATTACAAATGCGGAAGTATGTCTGAAAGTATGTCTGTTTATCAAGCTTTCAGTACTAAATCAGTGAACCATTAATTGGTAAGAAGCTTGGACCTCAAAGAAGGACATAGGCTACTTTTTATGCCCAAAACCTACGATCGTCCCCTAAAACAGGCAATGCCGCAGTCGAAAACTGACAAATGACAAATTATGATGATAATTAATAAGTAGCAAAATAAAACGGAGAAAACACAATGATGAGAAAGACCTTTCAAATGTGTATCAATGTAATCCACCAAAGCCTGTTCCATTGGGGCAAGTCATCATTGCGATAAGCTCAGAATCTTCTCAAAAGTCTACTTCTGTTTACTTTTACTTTATAAACGACATTAGTATTAAAAAAAAAACTACCTATTATTGTGGATATAATAAAAAAAGATGTATTATCTCCAAAAAGTCAATAGCCCAATCTTTTATAATCTGTTCTATGTCATTACACGTATAATGCCGTACGTAACTTTCTTTTTTTTATAAAAAAGTTGACCATGGACTTACTTTCGTGATGTAACCTCATTATTCGTAAAGAATTTGTGCCGTTCATTGTTATTTTTAGTCTGTGGTAACAGTTTTGGCGCGTAAAAGACATTTGTTCTTTTTAAAGGTTCGCGGTATGCTATATCATAAAAATTTACGTAGGCTAATACATCCAAGATATGCATTTAAGCGTATCTAATAATGTATTTAAGGAACAGAGGAAATTAAGTATTTATGAGATTATTTTATCCTATCTGGAAATAATCTTACTTATATTATAAATGTATCAACAGAGCGGCTGTAAGGATCAAAATGGAATTTGGCACAGAGATAGTTTCTAGCCGTATAGTATATAGGTTACTTTTTATCCCGGAAAAATGTGCCTAAAATCTGCACTTCTCCCTCAAATGTGGACGAAGCCGCAGAAACTAGTAATCTATAAGTTTTATAACAAAACGATTTCATTCCTTAACATTTATTTTCCCAGTTACACGGTAATACTCTATTTTAATTCACCTGACATCTAAATAGTTTATATATAACTCAGGTCATAGAGCTTATAGGATCTTAGGGTCTACTAGAATGTAGTTCTGAGTAGGTACCACCAACTCATCGATTGTATTAACATCAACATTCCTTAGAGCACTGTGTTCCGGTTTGAAGTATTAGTAAGCCGTATGATATGCTCAAAGGATATAACATTTTAGACCTAATGGCTTGCAGCGTTATATTGTATGGAGTGTTTTAAATTTCCGTCATGTTTAAAGAACAATTGATGACCGAACATAAAGTGGCCTATTTGCTCAGTTGCCAGTTCAAAATAATAATACGATAATAAATTTACATTGACTATGATTGGGTGAATGCCGATTCCTTATCACAAATTTTTCATTCGAGTTCTAAATTCAAATGCAGTTTTTTTTACAGAATGAATCCACACGTAACACTTATCATCGTCAAATAAATGTTCCCTGATGTCGATGTTATAGTTTATGTGTTTTTAGATCTGTTTGTATATATGTTGTAATATGTCGCATGTATGTAAGTGTTACTTTCGTCTCGCGTACCTTGGGTACGAATGACGATATTGACTTTAAACTTACTTCGTCTGACGCGTAATTGCATAATGAACAACGAATGTTTTCGTTACACACATCTGTACTAATATTACAAATCTGTCTGTTGCTCTTTCACCGCCAAACCGCTAAAACAAATTGAATTAAAATTTAGTTTGAAGCTAATTTGAACTCCAAGGAAGGACCGAAGCTCTTTTATGCCTAATACCTGACAACTAAAACGCGAGCGAAACTGCGGACGGCAACTAGTTTCTTGTAATAAACTATGTATGTATCCCGTCAGGGATGAACATTGTTGGAAAGGACTTTAATTGTGATGTTGACAGTGAAGATAGAACATAAAATAAAATACGGTTTGTATATTAAGCAGTATTCATATGTTTATACCCTAAAGTAGAGGCAGACGTGCAATCGTACCTATGCTGAATCAAGCACAGACTACGTTCTTAAAACACTTTATGTAGTAGAATTATGTAGGAAAATAATATACCTTGTAAAATGTATCCTAATAGGCTGGAATACCTAGCTAGCCTGATTTCAAATATTTTAAGGATATCGCTGTCCTCGACTTTGTATAATCAATATTTTGTATTTAAATTGTAAACTTATATAACTGCGATGTATAGGTTAGTTATTATTAAAAATATACTCACGTCAATATTTGAAATGTTATTTTTGCATAACCGTTTTGATATTGGGAATCGATTCACGCATGCGCAAAAATGCGTACAGTGAGAGTGCTCGGGAAAGTATTTCTGAGCGATAGAGGTCATCACCAATACTCAACGAGTCGCACCTGATTTTGCATAATGTCTGAATCACAAAGGCGAACAAAATGATTTTGATATGGTTTGAATATACGAATAAATTTATTTATTTATTGGGAAAGTTACATTGGTACACAGCACTAGGTACGTACGATAACAATTTCAACGGGATGCCCTAATCGAGGTGTTACGTCATTACAGGCGTTAATAACACGTTGCAAAAAAATTAACATCAAGTAAAATTTATAAAATTAATCACAATAATAAAATAGTTAGTGTTATGAAAATGAATCAAACTAAATTAAATTCTAAGATCGAGGTAAGATTCTCGTTCATTTAAAAATAACTTTTTTTTGAGGACGAATATGTTGAGTCTTGAATTATATTGAAATTATAAAGGTGGAGTTTTTCTGGTAGGACGCGCTAATATGAGTTAAGTTTATTGAGGTTAAAAAACTCAAGTGCGTAGACTAATCACAATGATTTGTGAGTTGACTGGTTCATTTTCACGCCCAGCGAATCGAAATTACAATTCAACGAGGCTCGAAACCAAAATAATAGTAGAGTATTCTTTATCAAATACTATATTGGAAGTAGTTTTGAATCGTCATGTCACAAGATTAAATTTAATGTAAAACTCAGAAATTCAGTAGTAACTCATAGACAATAAAATTGATGAAAGATAGAAAGACTTAAGCGCCAGAATGGTAACTTTGGGAAACGAGGTTTAAAGTTAAGTTGGTAAACGTTAATTTCCAAAACTGCGATTTTGGCGTTTCAGCGAGTCTTCCTTTTCATTGACAATGTAATATGCCTGTATTGTGTAATAACCCTGACCAATTAACGTTAATAAATATGAGATTTCATTTGTGAATAGACAATGTTTGAAATTGCCAACATTATACGCAGTCGTCACGGAGTGGAGCAGCTATTTTTATTTTTATTTTTTTACTTTTAATATATACACTTAAAAGTAAATGTAAATATATATATACATATATATATATATATCATGTCGTGCTCGGCGGTGAAGGAAAACATCGTGAGGAAACCTGCATGTGTCTAATTTCAACGAAATTCTGCCACATGTGTATTCCACCAACCCGCATTGGAGCAGCGTGGTGGAATATGCTCCATACCTTCTCCTCAAATGGAGAGGAGGCCTTAGCCCAGCAGTGGGAAATTTACAGGCTGCTTATGTTATGTTATGTTGTCGTAAATGCACCACAAATAAGACGAATCGCTTTTGTTCCGTCTACGATAGTTTTTGTTAATTTCGATTCATTTGTAATATAAGGTGATCATTGAGACTATTCATTTGATTTTTGGAGTAAACACTGATTTTAATTATATTCGAAGAAGTAAATTGAATATACAATTGATTTTGACGTTTTATCTTGGTATCCGATTGCATCCAAGTCATAAATCATGGCTATTCCTGAAAGGTGATCTCTCGCCTTTAAATATAAATAAATCTTATGTAAACAAATGATTTTATATAAACATTTTTTTAATAATTATAGTTTATTATCAAATGTTTCGATTATATATATACTTGTATTTAAATATTCTTAAAAATACTAACGACGGTATATATTTTTTTAAATCAGATTTTGGTGATGACTTCGGTTTTTACGTTATACGAAACAACTTTATGTAGATTGGAGAACGCTCAATGCAATAAAACGATTTTAAACATTTCCTTTTAAATAAGCACTTCATGTTTATATAACAAGACAAAAGTATGTAAGATTTGAGTAAAATATTTTTTATATTGCGTTTTCAAACCGGTTTTCAATAAATGGAAAGTTATAAACGTAATTGTTTATCCTTTATAACGAAATAAGGCTAAAAATAAACACGAAGTATACTTTCATATTGATTTTATATATTAAATTAATCATCGTATTATAAATTCCGCATTTACATAAAAACTTCTAATCCGATTTTTATGTGGCTTTCACAAAACGATAGCTTCTAGTTTCGAAAATGACATATTATGTTTTGTCACAATTGGGTGAAATTGATATATTTGGGTGGTGCCCAATAATCAGATGTTCCGACCACTGAACCGTACCACCGTACAGTAACACTTAGTATTGGTGTGCTCCATTTTGTAGGGTGAGTGAGCCGGTGTAACATGCAAAAAGGACATTGGTGGCGCATAATAATTCTTACAGCGTCAATATTTATAGGCGGTGGTGACCATCAGGTGACCCATTTTCCTGTCAGCCTATCTAAATAATAAAAAAAAGAAAAGATTTTAAATTATAAGACTTAGTGTTTATACGGCAAGAAATGGAAAGATATATAAAAACATACTAAGTAATATTAGATAATACGTAAAGTATATATATTTTTCTTCTTATATAATCCCTTATAAGGGAGATTATTATCTTTTCAGACGTTTAATTATTGGCATAGTATATCTTTGAAGTGGATTTATATGTGATAACATATTTTGCATATTTTCTCACGACATTTTCCTTTAAGTCTTCTACATATATAATCATGAACAAACTCAAAAACAAATTATAACGTTTTTACAACAAGATCCCAGAAAACGTCCTAAAACTTGTTCAGTTGTAAATTTCAGGTAAACTTTTAAAGAATGCTCGTGTGGTAAATAATATAAAAACGTTAGTTTTATTATAATAATGAAACGATCGTTTCTGTGCAGTTACGAGTAATAAATAATTATTGTAATCGAATTCTGTAATTTAATTGTACTGACTAAATACTGGGTGAATATTTTAATTTACGATATAATTACGAAAGTTTTATAATGTTTCTCATGATTATTTATTTATAAATTTAGTTTATAGTATACTAAACAGTCTTTTCAACTATACTATAACCTAGCTTTTAAAATACGGTTAGCACGGCTATTATAAAGCTGTGCATAACTATAACTCTATTTATATAGGGGTTTATATGGTATATCCGGCCCACGCCAGTAGAGTTCGGTGTGATTTTTGCTATCTTTCATTAACAATATTTATTATACTTTACATAAAACCTTTAATGAATAAAACCATCCTCATTAAACACTAACACCGTCCACTGATTAAAACCGTATGAATAATAGTTTTGTCGTATATAGCAGTTTGACAGACAGATCTGGATGAAGGAATATTTTTGTTTATGTGATGGAATGTATCTAACAGTCGACCTTTAACTTATCTTGAAATCTTTAGGCTTACAAAGGGTAGAAATAAATCAGTATACTTTCTATTAATATGTTTGCTAAGAAATTATGAAATTGGGGTTTAATATCTCGGTCATACTGTAATTCTACTAATTTTTGTATAATAATAATAATAATTAATGTTTGTATAATATATTTTGAGCCGAGATGGCCCAGTGGTTAGAACGCGTGCATATTAACCGATGATTGCGGGTTCCAACCCAGGCAGGCACCACTGAATTTTCATGTGCTTAATTTGTGTTTATAATTCATCTCATGCTCGGCGGTGAAGGAAACTTGAGGAAGCCTGCATGTGTCTAATTTCAACGAAATTCTGCCACATATGTGTCCACCAACTCGCATTCGAGCAGCGTGGTAGATTATGCTCCAAACGTTCTCCTCAAAAGAGGAGGCCTTAGCCCAGCAGTGGGAAATTTACAGGCTGTTAATGTAAAATGTGATGTTTGTATGTTTGGATCTTTGTTACTCATACGGCTATATGACTTTGTATGAAATTTGGAATATACGTAGTTGATACGCTAACTTAAAACATAGGCTACGTAACACATGCGTGTATTGTCGCAGGCGGAAGCTAGTCCTAGCTAATAATATACTTATATATGCGAAAGTGAGTTTGTTTATTTGTTACACTTTTACGTCTTTAAGTGTCATAGGTTATTTTTTTATATCATGTTGGTAGGCAGACTTACAGATGGGCACCTGATAGTAAGTGGTCATCACTTCCCTTAGACATCAGTACTGCATTCAATATTAAATATTTATAACCAAGATGTTATGTCTAACTCACCCTTCCAACTGGAACACAACAATACTAAATTTAGCTGTTTGGCGGTAGACGCATACTTGTACAAAACCTATCAAGTAAGGTATGGAAAAGGGTAAGGGGTACACAGCCCTACGCCTCCAAACGCAGGCGTAGTTGCCGGAGGAAACAAGTATGAATATTAATGCGAAAGTTTGAATATTTGTCACCACATTACGGTCAGACGACTAGATGGGTGGTATCAAGGTCGATTGATCCAACGGTTCTACGTGTTTTAGCATTGCTTTCTTAACTCCAGGCTGATTCTGAGAATTTATTGTATTGTATGTTATCATGACATAGTATAAAACAAAGCCGCTTACCGCTGTCTGTCCCTGTGTATCTTTAAAATAACGCAACGGATTTTGATGCGGGTTTTAATAGATATGTAGGTTGATTCAAGAGGAAGGTTTATATGTATAATACATGCACAATATAGTAGAGAAACACTTATAATTTTAGAGGTTTCTGAAGTGATGTCGTAAATAAACACATTTTTTGCGCTTACATTGCAAACGCTGGCTGAACCCTAAGAGATAGAACAAAATAATGTACACCTTAAAAACGTCTTCAAAAAATTCTGCAATGGTATATGTCTCTCTTAGGGATAGCCTACAACAACCACTTTTAATCCTTTACTTTTTACGAAAAATAATGGCTTATTTTTAAAGCGATTTTAAGCAATACACCATTAATCCTTATCCTTATAGATAATATATTAAATGCAATACGGTCCTTTGCAGCATTTATTTTAAATGAAGATTTTCGTAGATATTACAGATTTAAAACGCAAGGACAAGTTTGTATTGTCTAACGACTGAAGAACTGAACGTTGTAAGACATTCTGTAGTATATTTAGTGGCAGTATTGCACCCGTGCGAAGTCGGGCTTGCTTATTATAACTAAAAACTGACTAATATTGCGTCGACCCAGGATTTTAACGCAGGACTTTGTGATCTGAAACAACGAGTTAATTAAACGTCGATAAATCTATTACTACGCATAATTTGTCTTCGTTAATACTGTATATTTTTATTTTATATGGTAGGCTGTCATAAAAATGAGCCACCTAATGGTAAGTGGTCACGATCCATAACCATTAACCACCCAATATTGGGAAATAAGATGTTATACCCCTTTTGCCTGCAATCACACTGGCTTACTCGCCCTAACAGCAAGTCAAGTAACTACTTAATAAATGATACTTGAAGTAAAACTTATTCGTTGACAGATCGAATGAATAATTTTAATCTCAAAAATAAATTGATATATATATATATTTTATAAAATTAATTAAATTAATTAAGATTTCAAATCTATAAAAACAAGTGAAATTTTACGTCGAAAACTTTCGCAGATTATAAAATAGACATGTTCTATAAACATCTCGGCGTCATCCGTTTAGAAATTTTTTAATACAAAGTAAGCCAGGAGTCTCGATGGCTCAGTGGGTGGAATACGTGGACCTTAAAAACTAAATCACTACATTGTTTTCGCCTAATTTGCTTTTTTATTTATCTCGTACACCGGTTAGACTCAGCAACAATTTTATCCACCAACGAATCCACAGATAAAGATATAGTTTTGAAATTTTCTTTTTAATTATTTTTTACTTTACTTAATTTTAAATTCAAAGAAACTAAACGTAGACATATATTTTAAAATATTTCTAAATTCAATTTTTATATAGTATATATGATATACGTAAAAAAAGTTTTCGGTTAATTACATGATTCACATATATGTTTATATATCAAGTTATATAACAGTATCTTTAAAGGATATATATAACAATTACATATACAAATGTGCTTCTCGTTAGAAATCCTAGTAGATTGAAACTTGTTAAGTTTTCCGTCGTGTCGAACCAATTATTTCAAACAATGTAGTGTTTCTTGAAAGTCTTGATACTATGAGAATATCAATAAGATAACACAAACTATATGATTTATATATATACGAAAATGATTTTGTTTTCCTATAAACAAATACATTTATAAAATATATTATATTATATACGAGTATATATAATTCTTTTGTACTTATGTCAATGAGCTCTTCCTTGTTGGATGGTCCGATTTTGGTAAATGTTTTAGTGTGTGTTGAATGGATTTCTGGATGGTTTAAACTGAACCCAGTAAGTGGCGTTGCAATGGGGAAGTATATATAGTTTTACACGTACGAAGTTGGAACGACAAGCTAATTTATTAATGATGTTTTGAAAATTATATGAGGATTATATAGAAGGATTTTATGTAGAATATTTACGGTAATGTTTAATAAAAAACAATTTTTAAATAAAGTATAAATTAAGTCATACCATAACGCGCAAGAGGCGAGATGGCCCAGTGGTTAGAACGCGTGCATCTTAACCGATGATTGCGGGTTCAAACCCAGGCAAGCACCAATGAATTTGCATGTGCTTAATTTGTGTTTATAATTCATCTCGTGCTCGGCGGTGAAGGAAAACATCGTGAGGAAACCTGCATGTGTCTCATTTCAACGAAATTCTGCCACATGTGTGTTCCACCAACCCGCATTGGAGCAGCGTGTTGGAATATGCCCCAAACCTTCTTCTCAAAGGGAGAAGAGGCCTTAGCCCAGCAATGGGAAATTTACAGCCTTGTTAACGTAACAAAAAAATAACGCGCAATACTAATTTAACACTATATTGTGTATTATAAACTCGATACAATGATTATAGTAAAATTATACATTACTATGATCAAGAATATTTAATAAACAAAGGTAAATGAAACTTATATTAGAACTTAAGTAAAAA
Source organism: Vanessa tameamea (assembly GCF_037043105.1). Classification (NCBI taxonomy): domain Eukaryota; kingdom Metazoa; phylum Arthropoda; class Insecta; order Lepidoptera; family Nymphalidae; genus Vanessa; species Vanessa tameamea. The sequence goes on along the minus strand of NC_087332.1, from coordinate 3,437,460 downwards.
AGTGTTTTAAATATAACGCTTTCTTAGTCGAAATTTCAATCATTTTAATTAAATATATATTTATCTTAATGACTGGCTGTGTTTACAATTTTCTCCTTTCACCAAAAATTAGCGAATTGGGGGACGTTTCTACTTACGCAACGTTCTTGATTATATTTCTCATAAAAACAATTGCGATACGATCCCGAAGAAATCCTGATCCGAACCCTAACTAGGTCGTTGTGTTAGTGGAGTGGACTGGAATAAAAAAACTGTTTAACGGCAACGATTAACTTTCGATTCGATTGCGATAATTTAACAATTTGTTAGTAGAATTGTAGAATCAACTACATATTTTATGTAAACAGACGTTTAAAATACGATTCACACCGGATAATGAGCGCGTAGAGTTTACGCCAAGACTATCAAAGCTTATCAAATTAAATCTTCACTAATTGTTTTCATTAATCACTTTACACTAATTTTCAATGACTTTTAATTACGATGCTTAAGGTTGAATAAGTCTGCGTGCCTATAAAACACACTGGCTGCAAGTACTGACTGAATACGAATGAATATAACTAACTACTATTGGGTGAACTATTGTGTTACAAACACAACATATTTTTATGATTCTTTATTTAAATTGTTATTCTATTTTTATTGATATGGGTGTTTATGTTAAATTTCGATATAATTAAAACAATTCAGATTGAAATGCCGAGCCGTGACGGCTAAATGGATATGGCACATGTATTTTAAGGATCATCGCACGTTCAAAACCTTCAGTACCTTCACATATTTGAGTCTTTAACCCATCTCGGGTTTATGGTGCTGGAAGTTGCTTAAGGAGAGATCTGCGGTTCAGCACTGTAACTTTGTACTATACTTATAAATTATGAAATAGGTTAAATAATTATAATATAATTTTAGTAAATATAGTATAATTGTTTACCTGTATAAGTATGTTTATACAAGATCACTGTTTGTTTTAAAATGCTTGGAAAGCGTGGATGCGTTAATTAAGATGTATGTGTGTGTAAAAACCATTGTTCATTTTCGTGAGAAAAAAGAAAATTAACTCTCTATTAAAATTAACGAGATACGGATGCACAGATAATTAAAATTCAAGAAAATTGAGAGTGAAAATTAATTAAACCTCAATATTAATATCAATTATTATTATTATCTAAAAAGTTTTTAAATTCAAGTTTTTTTAAGATTTTTTTTTTTTTATTTATATTAAATATTTCATTAAATATAACATTTTTCCTATTATCAAGATTACTCGTAGTAACTTCATATGTGTGATTATGCGTTCAAAGTTGTAACCGTAATCTCACGCAAGTATCACGATTGATTAAAAAAATATATATCGATCGATTCAAAAATCCGTTCACGTCACCACCGTACAAGCGTGTAACAATTTCGTACGCTCTAGTTTAATACCGCCATCAAGTTCACTTTTGATGCGTCCGGTTACCAGTAGTGGGGTGAGATGCTTAAAACAGTCGGTCTATACGGCGTAGCAGCACTTGGTGTTAGCTTTCCGAAGGGGTGAATAAACATGAGGCGTATCACATTTGTCCTATTTCTCGTGGCGGCGGCCCGGGCTATGCCAGCCCTGGACAAAGATGCCAACGACCCCGGCCTAGTTGGCAGCGTCATTGGCGTCGTCAAGGAGTGCGTTGAAGGAGATGTGTCCTTGTGTCTCAAGGTGTGTTGTCGAACATTGAGTGGGAAGTGTTGTGTAATGTGTTAGTGATCTTACTAAGTATGCTTTTGCTTGCAGGAGAAGGCTTTGAAATATGTGGAGAACCTGTCGTCGGCACGTGAGATGGATCTCGCTGAAGGTGTCACCCTCTTAGGCAATGGATCGCCTAGGTCCGCGCGGGCTTACGAGCCCTTAGCTGACGAACCCAAGGTCAGAGAGGCACAAGTGGAGTCGCGGCTCGTGGACTCCGCGGCTGACTTCCTGGAGAACCATGTGATCCAATTCCGCTTACCCTCATCAGCTGTTGAAGGCATGAAGCGTTCTCTTGAAGAAGGTATGTTTTAAATCAATAGAATATTTGCATGGTTATTTAAATTAAAAAGAGATCGTAAAAATTAAAAAAAATTGAATTATATTTTGAAAGATAATATCGGTAGTCCAATATCAAATTGAGACACATCTAAATTTGAATATGACGCAACATTTCTTTCAATTCACGGTCACATCACACGTGTTAAACACGCTAAAAATTTAAATGCATCAAACTTCAGTTACTTTCGTTTTTTAAACGCGATCAGAGAATTACATAAAGCCGGTATGAATGACGTAATAAAAGTAAAAAAAGATTATGAAATGAAAGATTTAAAAATGAATAAAAGAAAGAATTACCGCACGAACAAAGAATAAAACAAAACGGATGTAGGTCGAGTTGCGGAGAAAAATAAATGATTTATTAACACGGTATTCGTCTTCCAATTTTAAATAAATAGAGCAAAACTAAGACCGTTTTTTGGTCAAGTAAGAAACGGTTTTGAATATTTCTAATTGAATATAAAAAAATGTAATTAAATATTTATTATATTTAATAAAAATGTCGTATATTATTGTCATGATTTTCAACTGTTTTTGACAATTACGTTTAAATCGAAAACACAAAGAGATAATAATTATAATTATATATTAATAATTAAAATTCCATTTCAAACGAATTTAAATTATGAGTTTACAAAAAAAAATCTTTATATTGTTACATATTTATTAATTAGAAGAAAATGAAAGGCACACTTGTCATTTTAATGGCCGGAATTTAATTAAAATTGCGAAACGATTAGTTACATAATCATATAACATACTAAAACCATCTCCGAAACATGCTGCATCTTCTAGTATAAGTTCTTTCTAAATTAGTTTAGTTATGTCAATTTGACATTACAATAAAACGTATCTTTATTTATTATTAAATATAGGCTTTTTAAATATGTCAAATTTGTATTTAGAATATTGAAGTATTTTCAGTCAACACTAGATTCGCTGTTGATATTATTAGGCCGTGACTCACTAAGGTTCATTGTCGATATAATTTGATATCACATCCAAGATAACACTTTTACTTTCACAGATTCACTTGCACTATAATAAAATCAATATAGTTTTATCTTGATTTGAAATGGATTATTCATTAAAGTTATTGATGAATAATTTTTCAACCGAATATAAAAATAGTTATTATATTGATAAAAGAAAAATATACAATAAATATTAAGCCAAAAGATATGTTAAAAGTTGACTTTACAAATATTTGATGCGAAAATGCTCACAGAATCGTAATTGCTCAGTAAGTATGTTTAATGCAATATACATTAGTAATGGCATAATATAATTTAATTAATTTCATTCTCCTTTCACTTTACAATTATAAATCTTATTTTATCTCATAGCGTTTTCAAAGTTATAAATGTTTAAATATGTATTAATTTATTGCAATTGGAAAGTAATGTTAAAAAAAATACAATACGAAATTTGTTAATTACAATGATATTAAAATAAGAGATCGTCATTTTACTAAACAATTATCTACATTTCTTATATATGAAATTTTATATGTATATTATTAACACATTATTTGTTTTATAGTTCAGTCAGAAATTGTATTTAAATTTATATATTTCTTAACTATATATAAATTCAGTAAAAAAGAAATCTAGAATAAAATAAATATAAAAAGATTAATATATAACTTCTCGGTAACTTTTAACTTAATTTATATATTATTTACAATCACTTAGGTAAACTTAGGTCACTTGAGGTAAAAATCACATTTTTCCTTCCTTAAGTAATATATTATAATCAAATCAAATTAATGCTAATTTATGGTAATTTTCGTGCTAGTGAAATCATATTTTCACACTGAATAATTATCCGTTTAAAAAATAAACCGACGTCGAATTATAGAACAAATACTCAAAATAAAAAATCTCAAAAAAGTACTCATCTAAATATTTAATTTTGTGTTAATTTATCGAAACGAACTGTTCGGTTTAATTTATAATGATAAGCTTCAAAGATATAGCATTTTGACAGACGTAACCTATAAAGGAAGTGTCATATCAAATACAGGTGATGAATTCGAAAGATACACACATGGCACTAACATTAAGAATCCATTCATGAACTTGTAAACTGGTTCCATTCCGCTTAACGGTAAAATATGTATACATAACATTAAACGTGATTTGCTCGATAAAGCTATCGAGATTATACATCAGATGAAATATTTATTTAATACGAATCAAATTATGTTCAGTGATAACGAACGTGTTATCTAATCTACTGAACTAAATTAACATCAAGCGTTTGTATTTGTTGGAAAATTTATAAAGTATAAAAATACCGTAAACCTAAATCTTGCATTCATGTTTACAAAAAATCGAAAAAATCGATACTAATTCACGCGACTATCAGATTTGATTTAATATCTTCCATAAGCGATTCGTTCAATATTTCATTCACAATATTGGCACAAACGTTTTCGCATTTGCAACACCTAGCACGTTCCCGACAACGTGATCACCATACTTTTACGATTCCACATGACTAGGCCATGAAAGTGGTACATTCCTCCTACGGTCATTAGACGCTTCCGTTCAAAGTCCTTGGTTCAAGCTTTCATGAGAAAACCAGTTTCTTGGCGAGTCATCGAGAAATCGACCCATAACAAGCCACTCCCAGGCTGTCTTCTTTAAAGAAAGTTGATCTGCCAGTCCGATTGGACAATTACGATGTTATACTTTGTTCAAATAAAATGTTCAGTGAATCAATCTGATAAAGAATCGCGAAGGAACGGATAAGATCTCATTTGAATATACAAGTATATACACTTGGTTCAAACTCTGAATTCAAATGCGATGAATGAATGATCGATATTAAACTGGTTTTATAATTGCAATAGAAAACCAACTAATTTATATCATGTAGGACGATAATTTAGTAGGTTATACAAATAAATGAGACGCAAAAACTAGTATTTGAGGAATTTATATGGCATGGAGTCACTTTCGTTTAGATTTCACGAGAAAGCTAAGAATATTATGGTAGACATGACTCACATAATTGACCATAATACCTACATATTTGTTGTTGTTAAACAACAATAAGATCATGTTTTATACTTTTGAGGAATTCAATGCTAATATTAATTATTTTAATTTATATATTCTATTCTTAACATTTTCTTTTACTTTTACAGCTCGTGGCAAGAAGAAGAAGATCAAGCAGCTCCTTCCCCTTTTGGCTATTGCTAAGCTAAAGATTATGGCTTTGATTCCTCTGTTCCTCGGTATCATCGCCTTCGCTGCTGCCAAGGCCGTCCTGTTAGCCAAAGTTTCTCTTCTCGTTGCCGGTATTATTGCCCTGAAGAAACTCCTCGCCAGTAAGCACCATGAGACTAGCTACGAAGTGGTTGCACACCCGCATCATGAAGAGCATTATGCCAGCAGTGGTCATGGTTGGGGAAGATCAATTGACGAAGCCCAAAACTTGGCTTACTCTGGACACGTTAAAACAGATTAAGATGTGAAGGGTCTTGCAAGGATCAATTTTAGACTCCTTATCCTTCATAATATATACGAACGACGATACAAGATTTAAAAAGCGTTGTGCTATTTATTGTTAGTGTTAAGGATATTTATTGAGTATTTATTGAACGAAATCCCTTTGTAAGGGATGGTAATGAGTGTTACTGTTGTTTTGTTTTCCCATAAACTTTGTTCTGAATTTGTATGATCCCTCTCGTCTCGCGTTATACTACGTTAGTATATTTTTCACACCCTATACGGTATCCGTATTTGTGTACTTTGTTTTATACAAATTTTATTTTATATACGTAACTATTGCTAAGATGTAATTTATGTTTTATTATGTGATCTAGTCCTAGTCTTGTCTTCTTAGTCCTAATACTTATCGTCGTTTCCATTGTTTTGCATCACATGCGCTATCTTATCTATTTTTATTAGTCTATTGTATAACATTGTAAATAATGTATATAATTATTTCGTATTTAGTTATTTTACCGCCTCACCGCTGTAAATTAGGCCTCATTCTATGTTTACGTATTTATTATATTTGTTTCATTTATTCCAATATTTTCAGTATGATTATTCATTATTTATGTTATGTATTCCATTTAAGTTTACATATATTGTATTATTGTTATCATTTTCATCATTTTATCTATCATTAGTCCACTTTATTATAATATTTAAAACTATATCGTTTGTCAAATGATTCGTACAAATAAAGAACATGCAATGTAACCGCTTGTTTAATTTACTTAAAAAAAAAACTGATTATCAAACACGTGAATCGTCACTGTCCATGTAATTACAGTTATTTGTGAGGAAATTCTTAAAATATTTCGAAAAAACGCGTTCAAATTAAATCGCAGCGTCCACTTTGATTACGACAAGCGTAGCTTTCGTGGAAACTGTTAATAATTCCTCGATAAAAATACGTAACGTAATTGCAACTGGAATATTTAATAAAGATATAATAAATAAGTACATTCATAGGCAGATACTATCTTTTGTTTTTATTCGAATAATTAGGGATATTTCTTTAATAAATAATTTATTAACAATATAACATATTCATTTAAGTGTTTTGTCGTAAATTTACGTCGTACATCACACACTTAAATAGTTACACTTGTATTTGAAGTATCGATGCCTGTCCAACCAGGGACTACTTCATAAATATAATCGTTGCGTTGTATAAATATAATATGAATATTTCATCATCTCGTAACGACATCCGCATTTTTTCTTTAAAAGCAAATCAATGAATGAACGAAAAATAATGATTGAATAAATAATTTACTTACGTTAACATGTACATGTCTTGAAACGATTAACAATTGAATTCAATTACAAAGAAAGTTCTAGAAATATTTCTTTATCTTGGGCTTGTAAGGGACAAGTCGTGTGCTAATTATTTCAATGTTTTGTAATACCTTATCATTAAGCTTATTTAATACTCTCCTATAGGAAGTTCTGCATTTCAAAAAACGCTAAAATTTTGTTTATAAAATTTATTTATAGAAAAGATTTATATTTGAATATATTAATATGGACACACATTTGACTAATTCACATCGACACGTTATTTTTCTTGAAATATAAACGCAAATTAAGCACGTGATAGTTCAGTTATGCTTGACGCGGCTAAAACCCCACATTTCCGTTTAATATTCACGTGTTCTCACCACCGAGTCATCTTAAATTTGTTATAAATATCATGTATTTATAATAATATAATATTAACACAATAATTATACATTTTAATTAGTCATCTGACAGTTCGTTTCTGGTTCAAAGTATTTTCTTGTGATAGTTTCTATTTTGACGATTTATAAGACAGTGTTATGTTGTTATGGAATTTGTATTTCGAACATTGCTTCTAATCTCAAGACAGCGAGTACATAAAAGCGTAAACTTTCACTTTCATAGGAGATATACGACTTGAATGCGGTCCTGTAGACCTATTATACTAGAACTAATTCGAAACGCACCGCAGAACGAGATCGTCAAATGTCAGAGAGTGAAAATCTATATTGTCTCTAATGATTATAAAGTTATACGCATCTAAATAGATTATATAAGTTAAGTTATCGGTAGGCGGACGGGGAAATGGACCATTGATGGCAAGTGGTCACCATCGCATTGACAACAGCGCTGTCAAAAATACCTACTGACCATTACTTACTACACCGGAACTCAATAATACCAAGTATTGCAAACAGCAATACTTGGTATTATTGAGTTCCGGTGTACTCGGGGAGCCGAGATGGCCCAGTGGTTAAAACGCGTGCATCTTAACCGATGATTTTGGGTTCAAACGCAGGCAAGCACCACTGAATTTTATGTGCTTAATTTGTGTTTATAATTCATCTCGTGCTCGGCGGTGACGGAAAACATCGTGAGGAAACCTGCATGTGTCTAATTTCAACGAAATTCTGCTACATTGGAGCAGCGTGGAGTATGCTCCAAACCTTCTCAAAGGGAGAGGAGGCCTTAGTCCAGCAGTGGGAAATTTACAGGCTGCTAATGTAATGTAGTATATTGCTGTTTGGTAGTAGAATATGCGGTAAGGGAGATAATTACATAATTAGCACTTATTTATTTTAAATATCTCACTGTACTCGGTAATTATAATAAGTATATAAATTTAGTTATTTACAGATCTCTAAAGACTTATAGTACACAACTTTTTTTTAATAAATAAATATGTTTAGTTTTTTAATTAAAATATACACTTGATTAATATTTTGATTTGGAATATTTCATACATCAAAAATTATGGCAAATTTTTCAACAACAACAAACGAAATCTTTTCAACTTATAAAACGCAGTTACAAGATACGATCATTGAAGTTCAATGTGAGCTCATACAAAGGAACTCATAGTATGTGTCGTTATTATATCATACCTTAACTAAGTACTTCTGTATAAGATTTCAAATTAACATGGTTATTTTTATTACTAAATGTCTTGTTCACGAGACTTCGAGACTTGTCTCGTGAACAAGACATTCGTAGATAATGTCGAAATATCGAGCTCCACCAAATAAAAATAAAAAACATGGTAAATATCTCGTTTTAAATACTGTTAGTAAGTACTACTTCTATTTAAAAGACTACGTGTGTTTTTATAGTTCTTCATATAAGAAAACATTACTCAAAATTTAATTTACCTATAACTCCTTAAATTCACATACGTCGTAATTCCTTTATTCGTAAGCAATAATACGTTTAAACTAGAGCGCCATCTATTAAACGTTGATAGTACTACGGTAAAAACTTTTATAACAATATAATATACATTAACTGTAGTGTAAAGTAATTCTCTCTCCCTCCCTCTCTCTCTTCTCTCTTCTCTCTTCTCTCGTCTCTCTGGTGAACGAGATGTAAACGCAAAAAATTCGAATGAAAACAAGCAATTATTCATCAGTATTAAAGTTTTATTGTTTTGCCTAAATGAAACATACTACTAAAACAATATTCTTTAAAATAATATAAAAAAGGAGCGCGTTTCAGACGGTTTTCGTATATACTATTGTTATAAGTAACTGCACTTCGCAATTTCATCGGATTTTAATTTAGACTATTCTGTACTATCGAGTTCTTTTAAATCTTAATTATGTATATTTTATATAATCATGCACTTGTATATAATATATATGTGATTAAGATTATGTACTTAAAGTCCCGGCTTAAGTATGACATAATCAACTCCCTATCTCAGACCGAATTGAATTCGACTGGTCGGATTCGTGCGTGATTGAGTAATAAAGGTCGAAGGAACAATTATTCGCATTTATAATGATATGTATCAAAATCAATCACCGAATTGACCGTCAATATAACGCACAACTTACTAATTACATTAACAATAACAACTACTACCAAACAACCAATTGGGTGAATCCGCTCGTTTCACCCATCGTTGAAATAAAGAATTCGCAGAATTCTATGTGAAATACATAAATAAAAATCACATTGTCGTTCTATTTAGGATACGAAGACGTAAATATGTGGTCATAATATGAATTATAGGCTTTCACAACAATTAAATCAGTCGAATCTGAAACGACCAAAATGAGTTCGGCCGCAGGACCTTTACGTACTTTTCAAGGCACTAGAGTGTATATATAAAAACACAATAACTTTTTGTTAGCCTGACCTGATGTTTGAACCCAGAACCTCGGGATCTGTGGCCTTAAATCAAGTCACTACCAATGAGGAAGTCACACAAAAATATATATAAATATATTGTAAATTAATAACATTTACTTTAAAAATAAACACGTACTGTATATATACATGCCTATATATTATAATTGAAATGTTAGTAAAACTTGTTACTATTATTTTCACTGAGTATTTAAATTATACTCTAAAGTGTTTAGATATTGTTTTTGGGTCGTCTATCCACCGCAGCAATGATACGTTACGCGTCTACATAACTATAGAGTCGTGCAACAATATTAGACAGATTTTTTTAAATGATCGAGGCAAAAAATGGCCCCATTCGATTTTTAAAAAGTGTATTTTTACTATCGGGATTTCGGAAAAAATCCTATTAATCCGACCGTTTGTCTGTCTGTCTTTGTCGGCCAAACTACCGTAACGTATTGGTTGAAATTTGGTATGAAGCAAGTTTGAACTCCAAGAATACTTATTGATGTCTAACACCTGACAACAATCTCTAAAACCTCTAGTACTAAATAAATCACATGAATATTAAATATAAGTTTGTCGGTTATACTGCAAAATACATCAAAGCGTTAATTTCTAATTCATATTCTAATAATTTCATATGTAACAGCAATTCCCAAAATACATCCTGAATCTACCATTATACACACTCGTATTCATAGTAATAATTAAATTTAATTACATCAATGAATTAACCTATATATAAATATGATGCGTTTAGACTTGCGAGTGAAGTGCATTGCAAAGCGACGCTCTGGTTGAAAGCCTTATAATTACCGTTATTGTTCTTGTTTAACTTGTGGAATATAAAATTATATATACGTTCTTAACGTATACTACTGGAATAGTGAGTTTGTTTGTTCGTTTTGCTATAATTTAATTTAACGGTAATTGCAATACGATGAAGTAAGTAATAATTTATGATGGACATGTAATACTACCAGATGTGCTTATATGTGTTGAACATGTGTGTTGTATGTTTGGAAAACAAAATTAGATCTATCGATGTATGGTGTTAGCAAATATCTTAATAATCTAAGAGACTACAATCATTTATCAATGTGAAAAGGTCCAACTGGAGATACTGGTTGGTTTGGAATCAATAATAAAATATTTTCCATATAATTCGGACTTTAATCCAAAAAGACTTTCATATATGTTGACCAATCTCAATGACTATCTTAGCGCAGGAGAGGTACTGTGGCTAAATGGTCACGGAACCAAAGGTTCAAAACCCAGATCGGGGTATAAAAATATATTGGGATTTTCAGTCTTAAAATTCCCAGTAACAGTTCGGAGTCAGGAATTCCTAAGTGTATACACTCTCTTGCCTCAGAAAGCAGTTCTTGCCTAAAATCTTTCCGATCGTGTCAGATTTTCCGTCCTATTATACGATGCCGAATGCTGGATTATGAGACACTTCTACACTATAGGTAATATGACCTGCGTAATTATCTAGTCTCTCTTGAGATGTCCTACGTAGCCAAAATCGGCCAGCTCGACATTATTACCTACTATGGTACGCAAATGTGTGTTTAATTCACAGTACGAATTCATGTTCAGACCTTAGAACTATCAATACGTTGATATATAATTTAAATGCGAATTTTATTAAAATAATTACAGTATACTCTATTAAATTAAATTAAAACTCATATTTACGCCAGCAACGTTTCTATTTAAAACGTTTCGCTAAAATTTGACCTTTAAATTGTACTCTCACCGCGCGAAATAAGTTTCACTTTTTAAAAAAACTTTAAAATTTGAATAATAAATATTGATAAATAAAATAAGCAGACAGCGAAAACCAGGTTAGAAGGTAGTCAAAACCTGTAGCATGCTTACTAGCTAAGTCACGCAACTTTCTTTGTTTGGGTGTCACGTTCACACAGTAACCGGAATTAGGTGCGTGTGCGCATCGTGCATTTTACTCCTACAAGATTTTGTCATGTTCGATGACCTAATAGTCGAAACCTACTTTGGTATTAAGTTACTTCACTTGAAGATATCGCTTTTATGTTAAGTAGCGCAGTACATAAAGATTTGAGAAAAAGCTCGTTTGAAATTGGAGAAATTTTACAACGATTTAGGGTATGCTATAAGAATTATACTTGCTCATATATTTTTAAAACATAACATCTAATTAGTAATTAAAATTTTATGTATTTTTATTTAAGAATAATTTAGCTCAAACATTTTTTTTACATTTTATTTTTTAATGATCTAATTAAAAATAAACTCTTTGTATTATATAACAAAATTTATACATATTTTAAATAGCTTTTCTCTTTTAGCTTCCTTATAGGACTGATGTACTCGCAAAAACAAAAGTTTGAAATTGATTGCTTAGGGAATATAATAATAATTTCATGCTGTGAAAATAAATCGATAACCTTGGGGGAAAAGGGTTATGTGGAACTAATAATTACTTTTAATATGGTTGATGAAGGGGAGAAACTAGTGAATATCTTTCATTAATCTTCAAATAAAATTATTCTTTATTCAAGTAGACTCTTACAAGGAAAATGTAAAATGTTTCGCGGAAATTTCTTATATAATCGAATACCTTGCCCATGGAAGTCCAGTCGATATCTTGGTGTAACAAGCTTATTTTTACTTCTCATCATTAAACAAACTTTTGTCACTAGCATTAGCATTTTTTAGCATTAGCAGCCTGTAAATTTCCCACTGCTGGGCTAAAGGCCTCCTCTCCCTTTGAGGAGAAGGTTTGGAGCATATTCCACCACGCTGCTCCAATGCGGGTTGACGGAATACACATGTGGCAGAATTTCGTTGAAATTAGACACATGCAGGTTTCCTCACGATGTTTTCCTTCACCGCCGAGCACGAGATGAATTATAAACACAAAGTAAGCACATGAAAATTCAGTGGTGCCTGCCTGGGTTTGAACCCGAAGTCATCGGTTAAGATGCACGCGTTCTAACCATTGTCCTTTTGTCACTGTTTCTATCAAAATCATCGATGTTGTGTGATATATGTTTTATTTTGTTTTTGATCTTATAATAACTATTATTATAAATAACTATATATATTTCACGTTAGAGATCGTCATGCTTAATCTGGCTTGGCTTTATTTTGTCGTTAGATAGACAAAGGTGCAACTATGCTTAGAAACCAAAGAAATAATCAAAGTCAAGAATTAAAGAAAACTTCACCAAAGAAATGGATGTCGAAGTATTTTGACACAGTAATAAGGTGATTTGAATTTGTTTTTTCGCGTGAAAAAATTTGAAACTTGGACGATGCTAAGGTCTAGAGTAATGTAACATGGGAGGTATTCCAATAGTGCGTTGAAATAAATAAATCCGTAATAATTCAAGTTTAATAACTACACTAACACAAATAAACCTAAAAAAAACATCTAGCTGGAATAAAACTTAGTATCCTTTAGCGAAGAAGGAGCTTACGCTTCAAGGTTTGACCATGTTGTTCTGATGCTGGTGGTGGATTGTGTGTGATCATGGGGCAGATCTTCATCCAACACATGCAGGTTTATCGACATCCACAGAACACGAGATGCATTATTAACATAAATTAAATACATGAACATGCAAAAGTGCTTGCCCGGAGTTGAACCCAATGAGATTGATGTGTTTTTATCATTGTACCAACTCCGCTCATCAAATCTATTAAATTATTTTTAAATTATAAGTATAATTTCAACTCACTATGGTCCCGAAAATTTATTACTGAGAAATAGAGTTAATTACAAACTAACTTAACGAAAATATTCGTCCATATTATGCCTTTGATTTGTTTTTGCAACAACATGTGACTCATTCACAGCTAGACAAAGAGCTTTTATCCCCTTAAGGAGCACAATATGAAACCTAATCTATCATGTTTTATTTAAACGTCATGGATATATATGTATTTCTATAGAGTCGTGGAGGTTTCCTCACGATGGTTTTCCAACAGGACAAGAGTATTTTTGAACATATTTTTAGTTGGTCTGGCCAAGTCGTATGGGCACGGCTTTCTGAGATTACAGTTTACAATAAGACTTGCACACTTAGAATTATCTAATCAAAATTGATCAAAGTATACTTTATTCGAGTAGACTTTTGCAAGCACATTTGAATTGTTGTTTTACTAACTATCGAATAGGTTCCATCACTAGATTGAACCTGCTGGTATATATAATTTTTCTATTCTGGTTTATCTTTTCTTTCAATATTTTCAGGGACAGTAATATAGATACGATTGCTAAGAAATAGTTAGGTTTACAAACGTCATAAAGTCTATTTCTGTAACAGAAAATGTTAATAGTATTAATCGTGTATGTATTGTGTAACTCATCATACAATGGAAAATGTTATCTAAGTGTTGCAAAGTTATTCCACTCGATGCACCCCTTAAGGAAACTTTTCTCAGACGTCCTGTACATCATTAATTTGTGAAAACCGCTTTTATATTCAACCAGTGGCTGTTAAGTCTTCTGCCAAGTATCGAGAAAATAGAACATGTTTACACGATTTTGTTCCTTAAATGAATTAACATAAGATCGTTTTTCGCTTCAATGCGTTAAAATCTTTGAATATGGATAATGAACTCTCTCCGAATAGAATGTAATTGTTTGTCACTTGTCAATGTATGAAACTGCAATTGTGCTGTATAATGATATATTTACATACGGAGTTGATGATATCCCAAAATCGTACAATCAAAAATAAACTATATCACATTCGTTTTAGATATCAAAATTGCTTAAGACAATTAATGGCTTTATTAGTGTCTTTACATACATGACATTTAAAACTAAAAAAAAAAAACTCAAAGGTGATATATTACAGAACAAAACTGCTTCATTTAAGTTTCTAACAATTCAATTCTTAAAAAAAGAAAGTCTAATCTCATTATTAGTCTCTCCATAATAAAACCACGAAAATATTCTATAAAGAACTAATTATTCATTACACATACGTCGCTTATTTAAAAAACAAAATAGAGAAAATATAAAAACAAATTTAAAATAGACACGGCATAAAATTATACACTATAATGCTCAAACATAACTATTCATTTAAACAAAGAGAGATCACAAAAGTTAAGTGAAAACAAAAGTAAGTAACGGTTAGGCAAAGCACTGAGAGCAGCACAGACGGGCGACGAAATAGCGTTCGGAATGTACTCACGCGTCTAATTGTAACGTTTCTTGTTATTGCTGAGGTATTCTATATTTGAATTTCATTTCCAATTACTTTTTTTTTTATGCGTAGAAATTTAATTCGTATTTAGTTCATATACGAACGCTTTCATTGAATTGATATAAAAAATATCCAGGCAAGATTGTTTATAAATAATTATCAGGAAAATACATTGAAAATATTTTAATTTGCTTATATCGCCTTTGAAGCCTTTAGTTTACAAAGGGTCTATTATATATTTTTCATAATAGATTTTACAAATGGGCTACCTGATAGTTAATGGTCATCGAGAGACATAAGTACTAATTATACCAATTAGAAAAGTGTTAAGTCCCACTTCAGGGCTCTATTTAACCAATCATGTATGTAGTTGGATAATGACGATTCGACCACGGGGATCAATTCGAAGGGAGACCAGCTAAGTGGACACGCAGGACACAAGTGTGTGCGTTAACACGAGTGCACTCTCTATTCCCTCAGTCTGATTTTCCGAGAGGATGGCAAATGCGACCGAAAAGAGTTCAGACATTGAAGTTCAACACTTTTAACTTCCAGACTCCAGGCTGTTAATAATTTTTTTTAACAGAAACACTTATCGAACCTGGGGTTTAAACCTCAGGATCTGGGACCTTATAATTAGCCACTAGACCAACGAGCTAGTGACGTATCTAATACCTATGTAGTTTTAAATTTTTGCGACAGACACGTGCTAAATCGAACCCTTCTAAATTCAAATATAACTAAATAAAATGATTATGAAGGTTTACTGTTACGTTTATGTTACATGACATCGTTGCGTCTCGTCTGCGCCGACTGCAGATGGTCAAGAAGTTGAAAATTACATAATTGGGTCGTTTGAATTCATGTTCTATACGATTCATGTGTACAATACTTTCGCTGAATAAGTTTTGCCTTCAAACAGTCTCATAAAATTTTTCTCCGGCATACAAATTGTCAATAAACGGTATATGTTACAACAAACTGCCGAATTATTGATGGGAATTGGAAAGTAATAAAATTATACGGTGTCGTAATAAATAATGATTTTCAAAAAGTCATTTGGCAGTCTGTGTCTCGACAGGTCGATGCTGATTTTAATTTTAAAATGTTTCCTGGTCTGATTGTGATGAATCAAATTCTAAACTTGATTAAATTTTCTTTAAACTTTATTAGGTAGATAAATTATGTGGTAAAATTTTGAATTTTAATGTAAAGAAACTAATAGGTTTAGTATATAGATTCTACAGAGAAATATCAACAAGAAATTCGGTAGTTTTGTCATTCAATATAAAAATAAAGAGAAAAATACTAAATTATTTTGTAACTAATACACAAAAATCTACTTATAACAGTCTCTGCGAATAAAATGAAATTGTATACATTTTTAAAGCATGACACACAAAAAAAAAATGTCTAGTAATATTTCCCTAGTTCAAAAGTCTAGCTAAACTAGAAAACCATGTGAAAATAATAGAAAGTTTATGAATCAAAATATGCAATGAAACGATGACTACATATACTTAACTATATCTATTGTTAAGATTTTATTACACGCAAAATCTCGTACGAAAATATCATGCTATTTTTATAACGTGTAATATTTAGTTGCAAACATTTAAAAAATAATATTATTTATCTATTTTTTCCCTTTTGTATTTAGAATTATAAAAACGAAAAACTTCGTTTTATTGCCCCCACTGGTGACAGGAAGGCTGCTTCATTATTCGCTCAGAGAATCGGAATTCCGATTCAACGGGGTAATAATGCTAGCATTATTGCCATTCAACGCGGTCATGTAACTATTTTAACACGTACTTATTAATGTCCTTAACGTGTACAATTCTTATGTAAATACATATAATATATACTTACGTACACACGCAAAGGTCTTTTAAAAATAAACCTTTTTTAGAAACAGGAGAATATTTCTCATACTAAATTGAATGTTTGTAAAATTATTTTTACTCAGGGCAACAACAAGTTTGAAGGAAGTATAAAATATTGTTGTTACGAGTACATCTCTTTCATGTGTAAGATTACAAGTATATATTTAATACATGTATCCAAGCTCCATAGTAGATCGTATAGTCACAGCACTAAAGTTTTAAGGTTTTTCTCACACATGCTACATACATATGACTTTAAATAAAAGCTTGTAATAACAAGTTCTGTACTTTTAGTTCCTAATAAAACTCGCAATAGGAACGAATATATTATAAAAAAGACCTTCGTTAAATACATAAGCATTGTCATATTATGATAATATCTCCAATGATCGCATGCCTAGTTTAAAAAAAGTTTTACAATGTGTACAGTTAAGTAGTGCATAAGGATGATGATTTTCATATGAAAATGTATAAAAAATATCATACGTAATATATTAAACTACCTAATAAAAATATCTTATACATCATACGCCTGCAATGTTCACTAGTAGTAGATAATTTTAAATCAATTTAGAGCATTGTGTTTAGATTTATTTAGATTAAACAATTGTTGTCAGCTTTGCGAAGTAATTTAAAAAAAAAATATATTCAAAAAGACAGTGCTGCTCTCTGAATATCGTGATTCTTAGTCATACTTTATTTTATTAATATTTTATTATTAATAAGTTCTAAGTTGCTCCATGTTTTTATATTTACTTACCGTACAATCCCGATGAAAATGCGACTATGTGGTATCAAAATCTGTGCCATTTAAACTCTAATTATAGTACAATCATTACTCTTCGTATACTCGTATTATATATCTAGCGTTACATTACTCTATGTAATCAAAATATATGTAACAGTAGGTTTTCAATGTAAAGTATATTATAGAAGAAACATAGTCTTTTATTTACTGTAATAATTTATCTTATTGAAGATCGCATGTAGCTTGAATCTGTTTTTTCATTGGCTCACTCAATAAAGTTGTGGACAATTAGTGATAGCACAGTTGATTAGCGGTTGATGCACTAAGCCTTATTTACCAAAAAAATTATTTGAAGCTATATTGAAACCCTAGATAAAGTAAAAAAATAACTCGTAACAGATTTTGTATTGAGTACACGCGTTAACTTTCTTAGTGATTAATATATGAACCTACGACCTTTGCGTTTAAAATTAGAGTGCAGTGACCTCGGATGGTCATCTAAACGTAAAAGAAAAAGTTCTTTTCTTAAGAACAGTTCACACAATACAACAAAGCAATTTGGGATGGACGAGCCGTTCCCAATTAGACGGATGTTCATAAACTCGAATTTCCTGCGATTTTGATTTCCCAGTTGTTTTATAAAGAAAATTTAACTTGACTTGCAATGAGAAATGAAACTGAATTTTATTCCATTAAATATATATAAAATATCTATGAGTAAAATTAAAACTTCAAACACTGGTCCAGTTTTTTGTGTGTAAGATCCGGTGTGATCTGGATTGATCCGGAACTTATGGAAACATCTAGAAGGATACCTAACGGCTTAATATTTGTGTATATTATTCTAATTTTGAAATTATTGTGTACATCTACATTATAAGTTTTTAAATAAAGTTTATATAGACTCTGCAGACATTTTCAAAGTTATAGTGTGTTCTAGTTTATTACTATCTTAAATTTAAAAATATAATATTATATGTAGTCTCTTTATCAACAAATAATTCAATATAATCTACTAGTGAATTAAAAAAAAAAACACTCAATATTAATCTGTGCGATTAATAGAACGTAGAATGAATGAGAAGTAATTATTCTATTAATATTAGAACCACTCGACTCTTTCACGATGAAAAATAATAATTATATTCATTACGATTAATAATTAATTTCCTTCATCAAACATAAACGACAGTCAATTAATTTATATAATGTTAAATATTATCAATAATAATATAATAAATGTAGTATTAATAGCACATTAGATAAATCAAATATTTATTCAGACAAATTTACAACGTGAGTTATATTCATACGTATTCATACGATGCCCCAAAAATCAACATAGCGTTATCCATTACGCTGTGGTAACGCCAAGTTTGTTTCATCACACGAGACATATGACCCGTAGGGGGGGCACCGACATAAAACAGCCGCTGGTACAGGAAACTTTGACAATTGAACATTGAGTGTAAAGATGAAAGCATTCATCGTAGTGTGTTTAGCGGCGGTCGCGGCGGCGATGCCGACGTCC
The DNA here is from genome assembly GCF_037043105.1 of Vanessa tameamea. Taxonomy (NCBI): domain Eukaryota; kingdom Metazoa; phylum Arthropoda; class Insecta; order Lepidoptera; family Nymphalidae; genus Vanessa; species Vanessa tameamea. Next base: position 3,418,383 of record NC_087332.1, on the reverse strand, counting down.
AAGGAAGATGGCATGCAGAAGTTCATCTCGACGCTGAGGGATTGTGTTGAAACTGACACGATGCTGTGTTTAAAGGTGTGCGAAGTGTAGTGTTGTGATGTGATGTGTTACTTTGTGTGCGATTAAGAATTAATCAGTTTATCGGAATTGATGGATATTCTGGGCATAATTTATTTATCAATTAGATTTTTGGACGCTATCTGTCTACTGAGACAAAAATTCAAAACATAAAAAACAACTTGAATCGTAAATTATTGTCACAATCAAAATGTTTACGAATGAGAACTTAAAATAGCGTAAATTTAAATCGTTTGAAAAAAATAGAATCATCATTAAATTATTAGCAAAGAATCATTAAATAATTTGTTAGAAGATCTTCGGGTTAACCGACGAAATAAATAATAAATATCTGATTATTCATCACGTATAATATAAATATTGCTTATTAATTTCCAGGAAAAAGCGATGAAATTCACCGAAAATCTTGCTGTAGCCAAGGACCTTAGCCTTGTAGATGGAATCACCTTCGCTAGAACCGGTTCCCCGCGATCAGCTCGCAGCTACGACCCCTTGCCTGATGACCCCAAATCCAGGGAACTCCAAGTAGAAGAGAGGATCATGGACAATGTTGTTGATTTCCTGGACAGCCATGCCCTGCAACTGAGAATGCCAAAATCCTTCACAGAAGATAACTCCGTTGATGAGGAAGGTGAGGAAAATTGCTATCATTCTTCAGTAATAGTATTTTTTAAATTCTTATATACATTTTAATTCCATTTAGTTAACATTAACGTGAAATAAAGACAATTAACTAAAACACCTACTTTCACTGTACAGTGAGCACGTTGACTTAATTTGTGTTCTAAATACTAAAGCGAATGAAAATAAGACTAGAATTGCAAATTTTACCAACAGCCTCTTCATTTGAATGTATAAACATTTTAATGGTATCAATCCTTCGAATAAAATTAATTAAGCAGTTTTTCTAAATCCGCATTCCATGATACTTTTAAATTACTGTAAAAAATAGTTCATAGATTGGCAAATCTCCCGTTATTAAATTACTATCAATTTCGTTTCCTAGGCCGTGGCAAGAAGAAGAAGAAGCTCAAGAAACTCCTTCCCATCCTCGCCCTCATCAAATTGAAGCTCGCTGCACTTGTACCTCTGTTCCTCGGTATCATCGCCTTCGCAGTATTCAAGGCTTATCTTCTAGGAAAACTCGCTTTCATCGCTGCAGCCTTCGGAGCTCTGAAGAAACTTCTAGAATCCAAGTCAAAGAGCGGCGGTGGTGGTTGGTCTGAGCCAGCTCACGAAGAGCACGGCTGGGATAACGGCGGCGGCTGGGGAAGATCCCAAGACGCTCAAAGTTTGGCCTACGCCGCTCACATCAAACAGGCGTAAATATTTGAGCATATAGTCTTAATAAATTATCTAATTTATTTTTAACACCTAAGTTTACCTTTTAAGGTACTTATTTATTTTCTGTATTTCGACGACCACCGTTTTTATCGTGAATAATGTTTATCAATATTTTTTATTATTGTATATTATTTCATATTTTTTATTTTCTTCTTTAAGTTCTTGACTGATTTTTAATTTAGTATGTGTATATTTAGTATATCTTCTTTTATATAATTATGTTGTGTATTGTATAATGATATTAGTACTCATATAGATTGCATAAGGTAACTGGTATGCTTACCAAATATTTTTTAAGTTTTTGTTTGTTCCAAAGATATTGTTTTATTTGTTTTTAGTTGATTCATAATATATTTATATTGTATATTTTATAGCAACTGTTAGTTGTGCTTGCGAGTATAATTAGTCATATTTATTACCGATTTTATTTATTATTCGAACAGTTACATCATTGTGATTGTTTTACGATTGAACCACATAAAATAAAGAGTCGTTTACAAATTTTATACCTGTGTTTATTTTTTATATATTTAACGATAACACTGAGAGTGTCAAGTTCATAAAATTGTGCTGAAACATTTAAAACTATTCATTACATGATCATTTTCATATAGATACTTTTAGAGGAAATAAATCAGTCAGAAAGTCTTGATCCTCTTAGTTGACCTTAATAAAGAAATTACAAAGATCATGTTGTATCATCATAGTAATCAGTACTATTGTCTTCATCTGAATCTTGTGATCCTGGGAATGTTTTCTTTTACTAATTGACGGAAAGCATAACTGTCTCTATTGTATATTTACGAAAAAAAAAAACTCGGCCAGAGAACTTAAAGATACAATACGTCTAGTTCAAGTGTGAGAAGTAAAATCCGTCCCATCATTTGATGGTGGTGAAAGTAATAAGTCAGCAAATTTAATTTCATAAATATAAGCGCAGTAATTAACCTTTACATATTCATTCGTGCACTCATAATCACCTGACGTTTTTATTTAACACTACCATAATTTTATAACGGTTCAATTTTAACAAATTTATAATTTAAAATAAGCTTTCTTTTTTTTTTATTTTATGCAAAAATTCATATCACGGTTTTTGTATTATATAATGGAATAGCGATACGTTTTCTCTGCATTTAATATTGAATAGGTTTCAAAATTTAATCATAAATAGAACTTTATTGCTATTAACTCTGGGTTCATTTTCTTTTAACACTAAAAAGGACCTTTAACTCATTTACATCAATCAACAGAAAATAGTACCATAGCAAACGAGTTCGTGTGTACACTAAGCAAATAACCTCTCCGCTATTTAGGTTTATGGGACTTTCACTCTTAAGTTTTTGCAAATAAATCTATAATCATATATACATATTTATAAAAAATTACGTGTGATGAGTTTATATCGACCTGTCAGCGATCTTAGTTCACGTGACTTTCACTCTTATAGTTTAAAAGAGTAGGTTGATAATTGCCTGTATATTTTGATGATATAAGCGCTGTACGAAAACTTTCATTTTTGAGAAGAAATTCGTTTCTTACACAATATTGACGGTAACTGGATATCGGTAATATTGTGAACGAAAGTCGTTAAAATATTTGCACCGTGTGAAAGATGATTGGATTGGCACGTCCGTCTTTAAGTTACAATATAATAACGTCGTATAGTAAATCATTATGAGCTTAGTTTATGTGTACATTCATGCACGTATTTGTAATGCGTATAAAAATTGCTTTTGAAATGAGAAATACTTTGTTTGGAATTCAGTACAGGGTAAAAAGTTTTAATTTAAATATTTCAAAATTAAATAAAGACTATTTTATAATTTTAAATAAAATATATATTTATATCTCGTACTCATATCGTTATTAAAAAAAAATTAACGTCAGTACTGCTAAAATAATAAAAAACCAGAAAAAAACCTTACATCAGGATTTTAAACGTTTTTCTCTTATCGTAACAATTTCAAATATATAAATTTAATCTAATACTTATACCATAGCGTAAGGCAGGGCATAGGTTTCCAATTTGCTAGTCCTATATATAATAATAATAATAAATTGCTTTTGTTACTCGACTGTACACTTGTAAGATCGAGATGGCTGTAGACCCCGTGTGTAAAACTTAATTCACAGAATACTCCTTAGTGACGATTCTGAACGTGTCTAGCGATTTCGTAACAAGATAAAACTTTCTTTTATGATTTATAACTTTTTTAAACTCAAATACTATATACTATGCGTATAATTTTACGTACTTTTTAGTAAATGTTAAGTAACAGTATGTAAACGTCCCAAAGTTGGGCAAATAACTCCTCTCTTCTTGGAGCTGAGTCCACCGATCTGCCATCACGCATCCAATGCATGTTGGTGGGTATAGATGTGGCAGAATTTTGTCAATCCAGACTAACAATATCTTCCTTCGTCAACAATCAAGAGATGAATAATTTAAAGCACAAATTAAGGACATGAAAATCGGAACCAATGATTTGAACCAGCGTACTTTGGTTGAATTTCACATCTTCTCTCACTTGTGTTGGATGATTTTATTTTTGATAGATAGGTGTATTGGCAATTGGGTCACCAGATGGCAAATGACATTGGCGTAGTAAGAATTATCAACCGTTCCTTACAAAGCCAATAGGCCACCAACGTAAGTTATGACCCTTGTGCCTGTAATTATACCGACTTTCTCACACTTCAAACCGGAACACGATAATACTAAGTATTATTTAGAGGTATTCTTCGAACCTACTCATCAACTAACAGACCTTAGACTTTGACATTTACTGGTTTACGATTTACTTTAACTTTGCTTTTATTAATAACAATATTGGCGACAAGTATATAACTAAATTTATACTGAAATAATTACTAAAAATTTCGTAATCATTGCGATTACGATAACGTCAACGATATTTTGATCGAAATAAATATAAATACTCATTATTCAAGTTCTCGTTGCTATTCAGTCGTTTAAATTATATTACTTAGGAATATACCGATAGAATTAAGAAATAGGCTTTAATTATATTCTTAAAAGTGAATACGAAATTAGTTTTTTTTACGTATGAGCAGTAATTTTTGTCGAGAGCGGGCCATTGCCCGAGCTCTCCTTATTCCAGCAGTACATCAGCTCTCTTCAGTCTATTAATTTGATTCGGCAGTAGAAGCTCATGTGATAGAGTTTAGGTGGTCTGTCAATATTTTGGCATATTTTGTTTTGAATATTGAATGGCCTCTTCTAAGACGGTTGGGATTTACAGATTTTCATGGATTTCAGAGTTGCGGGCAAACCAAGGTGCTGATATGACCAGATGTCTAAATAGGTTTGATTAGGGAACAATAAAATTAGGTAACATTATGAATTATATTAATACGCTATATAATTATGTTCATTACTACAGGTAATTCTAGTAATCCAATAACAAGTTGAAATTAAAAATGGCAACTTCTTAAGTAAATCCAATAGAAAATAAATATATAAATATTGGACAACATCACATACATTACGCTAATCCCAATGTAAGTAGCTAAAGCACTTGTGTTATGGAAAATCAGAAGTAACGGTACCACATACACCCAGACCCAAGACAATATAGAAAACTAATGAACTTTTTCTACATCGACTCGGCCGGGAATCGAACCCGGGACCTCGGAGTGGCGTACCCATGAAAACCGGCGTACACACTACTCGACCACGGAGGTCGTCAGTAATTATAATAACAATATTGCTTCGGTTGTTAGACGGTTAGTGTAATACTAAACTATAACGATTTGTTCTGTAAAGTCTAATGACACTTCGAACGTGTCAATTAGCAGAAGTTTCAGCGCCTTACTTAAAACTTAGTGCTTTTCTACATTACAAAATGAAGGTCTCCATGACACACGGTCACATAAATACGAAGGTTATTTTGTGAAATCGCAAAGCTGTAGACAAAATTACGAAAGTTAGAAATAACACAGGAAGAAAAAATAAAATTCGCACCACAAATACACCTATCGTTTACTAAGGATTTCTTCCAAAATATTTTAAACTTTAGTTTAGAACCTTTAAAAATAGGGACCAGTGTAGCTGGTGTATTTATTTACACCGACTGATATATACACACACATAACCATAATTAAACATAACATAGATACGATACACAATTGATATCGATCAAACTGTGCATGAGAAATATTTCAAATGGATACTACTTTATTAGACTTGGTGCACTTCTTAGATATTCATCCGCCAAATAGCTATATTAAATTGTGTTCCGGTCTGAAGGCTGAGAGAGCCGGTATAACTGCAGGCACAAGGGACATGATATCTTACTTCCCAAGGTTGGTGGCGCATTGGCAATGTGAGGATTGGTTTGTCTCTCTTACAGGCTTTGGGAGGTTGTAAATGTATCAAAAAAAAAAAATAATGATGCGTTATATTAAAGCTTTGATTGTAATAATTTCGGAGCAATCATTTTAGCTTAGAAATTGATTTATATTGTTTTATATACCTGATGATGTGATGCCTATGCATAGAAGTATCTTTCAAATATTTTAGTCGTATCACGTAAAATATTCAAATCTAAGAGCCAAATTATTGGATTCAATGTATTGCAAAAATATTTTCACAATAAAAGTCTGAAACGTTTTAGAAATTCTAAAATTAACAAAATATGCTGTTTTATCTTTACGGTAAACCACACGGATACATTTAACACAAAAACTTTGACGTTTCACACGTTCACATATGCTTAGGCTAACTGCCTGGACATTTAAATGCTTGCCTACTTACCATTAACGTTCGAAGCTAAGCTCACTCGCACGAATACATTGTATAAAGATGAAACTAAATAATGAGACTCACCACTTCGCATACAATATTCAATGACAGATCAACGAAACTAATTTAAGGAACTTAGTTACGAAACGGCTTAATAAGTCAAGAAATTTACAAAAAAGCAAAGTTACAAATTGGTACGACATCAAGATGTAAGTCAACATCGAACTTCGAGATTTTATAGTTCTATAAAACTTCAAATAAGAAGAATTTTAATTTCATCTATTATAATACGATAAAATCATTTTGTTGATGTTGAATGTCATAAAGTCAACATTGTGGATACAGTTTTACAATATCAATATCAGAAAACGTCCAAATGTGTGATGATTCTATGTGTATTGATTCTGTCTGCAAATGATCATAATTGAGTTAAAGTAATAATTGAGTTTTCAATGTAACAACATTTATAAGAAAACTAGCGTATCTTTTATAATAAAAATTATAAGCAATAATATAATAGCTATAATAAGATCTTAATGTACTTTTCTCAGCCACTTGTAGTCTCTGCATTGACCAGTAATAAAAAAGAAAAATCCTTTAGTATCATGTGAAAAAAAATATTTACGTGCAAATAATCGTACGTAGAAATTCGTGTAACACTTTACACTTGAAGATATTTATTACTCAAAAAGAAATTACACTTTTCATCATCTATACTAATATTACAAAGCTGAAGAGTTTGCTTGTTTGTTTGGTTGAACGCGGTAATCTCAGGAGCTATCGGTACGATTTGAAATAATATTTCGGTTTTAGATAGTCCATTTATCGAGGAAGGTTAAGGCTATGAATCATCACGCTACATCCACGAGGAAGGTATCAATGAAAAACGTAGCAAAAACGGGGGGAAAATATTCCTTTTAAGAGCTCCCGTTGCATGCGCTGCGTAAACGGTTTAAGTATTGCAAAAAAAAAATATTACAAAATCTTTAATATTGCCGAGCGAAGCCTGGACGAGCATCTAATCACAAATAAAATTTACGGATACTCATGTAGATTATATTTAAACTCATATCAAGCAAAGTAGAAATAAAGCCACTTGATCTTAAAGCATGGTTGTCATAACAGACGTCTAGGAGATTTTGATCATCCGTTATTTGAACTCGTAATAGCAACCACTACTACAACACACATACGTTTCAACTATCTAACTCGATTGTACTCTTAAATATATGTACCTACACCTTGCATCATCCCTTACTCATATTTCCCTTTGTTAAAGGTAACCTGTAAGAGATTGCTTAAAGCTAGACCACCTTTTTACATCCAAAATCTAATTAATTATTGTTTAACTTTCTATTTGTGTCCTTTGTACGCAATAAAGACATTTTTCTTTCTTTCTTTCATATTTGATTTAAAGGCAAACGATACTTACAGACCCATAATAATATCACGTAACTGAGAAAGCTGTAGCATCGTATATCGTAATGTCTGTAAACTATATCCGCATCTTAACAATACCAGAATCTTAAGATATTAAAAGATTTAAGGGAATACGCGAAAATGTGACTTAGTTCATTACTATATGGACTAAAATAGCTTGTGTGGCCTAGCGATGGGCTATTGTGTGTGGTCCGTAGTGTGGTACCGCTAAAGACGCACGCGAAAGTTCCTTAAGCCGCACCCAGTGCGTTTTTGAATAAATTTACATTAGGCGAATATTTCGTACGATATATTTACATAATATTTTTTTAATAAATAAATATGAGTATTAATTTCACAAACATAAATTTACGACGAATAAACGACTAATTCATTAATTAGTCGTTAATCGGAATTCCTGATTTAAAAGTGTTTTATTTATGAGCCGCATTTTTTTTAAACAGTTTCAGTAAGCCAGACACAATAGATAAGAGATGTATGGCATATATAAGAATATTATCCAAAAAGTACTTAATATACGTTACGTCTTTCTAGAAGCTCAGTTCAGTTCAGCTTCAGTTCATTTGGTCGAAGATGTACATCCAAATTTTCAGAAATGTGTCCTCAGGAACATCCGGTACCTACTTGGCGAATAAATTCATTAATGCTTCATTGTTGTAATTATTGTTAGTTATTTTTTTTTTAATTCATTTAATTTTTCTGCTAATTGTTTAAATGTTAAATAATTAATAAGCGTCTATATTGCAGTCTGTAGTATTTATTAAATAGAGTATTGTTAAAAAAATTGTTATTGGAGGCTAACGTAACTATTAATGCTGTATATACCTATTAAGTGTTTGAAATTGTATCTGTCATTTTATTGTATTCTTGTTTTAAGTGCTATATTTCAAATACTGTGGTGTATCGATTAAATAAATAAAATAAATAAATAATTGTCATTACGCTGGTTCATTTTGCGTTAGTGAAACATGACACTAGCAATTGCGGGATTTTAGTAAACACAGTAACAGTAGCCCTTGACGTTCAATTAAGAACCATGTGTTACTTAGCTAAGCACTGTTTTTATATAAAATGTAAGTTAAAGTATTCATATTAATATTTTTGATATTGGTAGGCTAACGGACAACTGGCCCTGACTTCTGTTGGTAATTAGTTACCACTGCCCTTAGGGAACGAAGCTGTCATGTCCATTGTACCTGTAGTTATACTAATTTCGTCGCCCTGCAAACCGGAACCTGAAAGAACGAACGATATTAATTATTACTGTTCCGTAGAATATCTAACGACTCGTCCAAAAACGCGTCGTGTGTTCCGATACAATAAAGTCCCGTTGTCTTCAAGGTCAATTCTCGTTCGCCAAGTGCTTCTGAATCATCTACCACTTTCCTCTCAATGGAATGTTTTTACGAAACAACATTACATAGTAGGCGTCACCCTAAATAGCTCTTACCATCCTTTCATTAGTATGAATTGAGTAAGATTTCGTACCACGATAAAAATTAATAATACTTGGTCAATGCAATGAAACTGGTCATTAGATGCTGTTATATATGTTTTTGAACACGTCACGATTTGACCTATCATGTTGATAATTTAAGACTTGATAACATTAAGGTTTTCAAATACCTCGTTAAAATAATAAAAAAAAATATAAAGTGTCAATCTTTCAAGTCAATGAAAAAAAAAAGTCAATTTCTGCATCGATTTTGGGTGTGTGTCAGGTAATTAGTATCGTACGTCTTTTTCTGTATCTCTTTATCCCATTAAGGCTTAACTAAGAAATAAATAAACCAAATGTATTATATTAGGATTACAGATGTAGAATGATTTAATGCTTAAGTCAAAAATAATTATACTAACAAAAATAAAAAGCAGATTTAAAATAACAGAATTCAAATTTCGAATACTTAAATACGAGTAACGTACTCGTATGTGTAAAACAGATCAGAAAGAAAAAGTTTAGATTTTTTTTTTCTATGTTATATCTCGCATGTAAGTGTTTAATGTTTTATGTGCGTGTGATATCACTTTTTAAGAATCCCTTTAAATAGAAAGCCAAGGTATAACTCATAGGACCTAGTGACCCGGTTTTTTAATGATTTTCTAAATATTTATCAATAGAATAGAAATGAATTCCTTCTTATGCCAACGACTCAGTTCTAAATCATTTAAAAAAGCGGTCAGAAGAAACGAAATTCCGATACCTATTAGTCGAATATTTTAATACTTTCTGTCTTTAGGTAACCTTTTATGTATCGGAATACAATGACACCAAGGAAATATATATATATATGTATATGTGTCATATGTATTGCATATTTGAGCATCTTATGGTATACTAGCTAATTGTCGCGACTTCACATGAGTAAAATAAGCGTCTATATACAGCTTTTAGACTGAAGAACAAACATAAAAAGAAAAAAAATCTTGTTTTTTCTTGCTAGGAAAGTTGAAATTCTCGGCTAATCTTTTCTATAATATGCCTGTATTATACATATAAACCTTCCTCTTGAATAACTTTGTTTATTTATGAAAACCGCATTAAAATTCGTTGCGTAGTTTAAAAGATAGAGTTTTTATTCTTCTGACTTACCAAAGTGACATTACAGACTTTGACATTAAAAATCTAACATGGCGGATGTTAGAAGACAAATTATTGTTAAAATTAATAAAAAAAGCAAATTCTTTGTATACTTTATCGTTTTTTACTGCATAATTATTTAATTAAATATTTTTTTGCGACATTAATTCAATGAATTAGAAATTTTTATGAATAAAAAATTAGATAAGGATTATTAATTAACATTTGAAATATGAACACGCTTGCTTTCTTACAGTCAATTTCCTACTAAATATTCCTTATAACTTTACTTTTTCGTATATGCTTCAATAAAGACATATTTAAATATTAACAAAACGTCGGCGCGCTTTTGCAATGCAACTTTTTTTAGCGTTCCTATTATGGCGTTGGTATAAAAATATACAGCCATTTTTATTTGATAGTGCCAACGCTTAAATTAATAAAATTTAAACCCTCAATCTTGAAATCGATTGCATCATCACCAAAAACCTGACCCCGTAATTCACGATCGAGGAATCAAACCTTTCACTCGTTCCGACGACGTCAGTGTGTCTGTTACGTTCACAATACACTTGTAACATTACTTCATCGTTTTATAATAATTCATTGCCATTCGTCTATGAACTTGACTTTAAATATAGTTGAAGGCGTTTTTAATTGTTTACTGTCAAAGGACGTTTGTTTTTTTTAATAACATTCATTTATTTTAATCGAGGAAGATATACTTACAGTTAATGTTTTTTTTTGGGTTTAAAAATAACATTAAAATTCTTGTTATCTATTGCGTTTGTTTAGCAATCATTTTATTTATTTTTTGACTTCCCAAAATAAGTAAAGTACTTTTTTCTTATACAATTCAATTAAAAAAATATATTAATATATGATTAGATATAACATCAATTTAAACAGATTATCGAATACTTTAATTAGAATTTTAGATGTTAAATTTTCTTAATCAGACTTTAATTTATGATTGTCATTTTATTGACGTGAATTAATTATTATTAATTATACATACTTAGCACTATAATAAAATCACTAGAGATTTATCATCAGTAGTGATTTATTAAATAAATTGTTTTAAACACATGTTTTTGTCTTATAAAAAACGTTATAAATAAAGAAAGAAAATGAACAGCTATTTAAATTCCAAGCTCGTATTTTAAGATAAGTTAAATGACAACATTATCTAAACATAGACGTTTTAAATATGAAATAATTTATCTTAAGCCTTTGACCTTGTATGTGAGAGGAATTAAAAAAAAATACAAATAAAAGTCACTAAAATAAAACTTCCATTGAAGAACGGACTCACGATTACTCGCGTAGGACAAACTAAGCCCTATTTTATTCTAAATATATGGTATTTGTGTCTAAAATTGCATAAATAATTTTCCAAAGGTTCTTTGTGAAATTTGGGCAGTGAATTTTTGTTTGTCATGCCATATAGGAAAGTCACGAAAGCGTGTAACTAGGTTTTATTAAATTTTAAATTAAAAGAAATCACGGTTTAAAATATAGATCTCTGGTAGATAGGCGAGACAAACGTTCCGTTTGACTTAATTGGTTCCTGAGGGTTTAGCGGAAGTGTGATACCTGCCCCGGCGAGCCTGTCTAAGCAAAACAAATCAAAACAAAGTACTTTGAGAGGAAAATCAGTGGGTGTTTTAGCAATTTGTTGATGTTTACTCGTATTCAATATAATAGAGAAATAGTAATTCCGAAGGTTTGCTATCAACCATGAACTGACTAATTGTATAAGAACGTTTTGCGTTTTCCTTTTAATTTATTTTAAATTTGGAACGGAGGGATCATTAACGCTTTCTGGATTTCTTTTATAGAATCGTATTCATCGCCCAACAAAAGATTTACTGACTCACTTATTGTGTACAATAATACGATTACATTTCTAAATAATAAGAGATTTAATATGATACGCGATTTTTGCATTCTGGTAAAGGTCAAAGTTCTGACGGCGAAAGTATGCAAAAGGTTGTGATGCCGTGAAGAATTATAGTAGGCGTTGACTGGTATGAAATCCATTGATTAAATTTAAGGTTTTAAGTGCCGATGGACAAAATTGTTTTTTTTTTTTTTTTTCAATTACGCTCGAAATTGCTATCTTAAATTTATTATTAAAGGGTTGTGACTTGTTTAATAAATCATGATTTCTCTGTACACAAGATGGAAGCCGGTGATTTTATAGAGGCCGTAAATGTTACTTACAATTGCTTACTGCTGATATAATTCTGAAAAAAATACTGGATGTATAAAAACTTGCTTGTAACAGTTTGAAGGGTGAGTTAGCCAGTAACTACAGACATAAGGGATATAACATTTTTGTTCCCAAGGTTGGTGGCAAATTGACGATGTGGTAATTTTTTATTATATACTAGTATTTCTTAAGCTGTCCAGACAGCTGTGTGTCTCTAGGCCGATATGGTTACTGACCAACAGGTGGCTCATTTTCCAGTCTGCCTGGGAAATGAGTCATATGCATATCATTACATAGTATAAAACAAAGTCGCTCCCCGCTGTCTGTCCATATGCATGCTTAGATCTTTAAAATTACACGACGGATTTTGATGCATTTTTTTTAATAGATAGATTTATTCAAGAGGAAGGTTTATATGTGTAATAAATGCACAACAAAGTATAGAAACACTGATAATTTTAGAGGTTTCTAATGTATGTCGTAAATACAGATTTTTTGCGATTACATTGCAAACGCTGGCTGAACCCAAAGAGATAGATCAAAATAATGTATTATATGTAATTGAATACATATCTATCTATCTGTCCCTAGAGACGTCGACCTTACTTAACTATATTTAGATGTAATTATAACTAACAATGTCTAATGTATTATAAGTAAAATTAATCCGGAAACTGGAATTAAAAATGCTTCGGAGCGACCGTCACTCCGGACACACAGGACAGCGTCTCTTCATGGTAGATTTACCAAAAATCTACCATTAAAGAGGAGACAGCAATTGTACGTTTATCGATTGGAACCTTATTTTACGATATACGAAAGACTATGTATTTGTTGTCGGTAAATTTTCTTTAACAAAATAAATTAATTATATTAATTAAATATTCATAATCATAAATAATACATAGGTATAATATAATCATTGAATACGTTGTATAATATGTCTATAAAAATCAAGTAAAATTATACTAGCTCTCTACATCCGAAAAAAAACGACTTTCGCGTACAAATTAACAGAAAATTAATAAGATTCGGATGTAAAACGGTCCATTAGGTATACGTTATGTTCAAAAAAAATTATACATCAATTTTATATAACAAGTTATTTAGCCAATTTAAATATCTATTATGAAACGAAGCTTGAGCGGAAAGCCTTGATTTTGATGTAATATTAATTAAATCTCATTCGGACTCAGTATGGTAATTCTATAACAAGAAAATCGAATCTCACAGGATAACGCAAGTGTGTATTAAATATGATAATTACAAAATTTAGAGGATCACATATCAAAATACCGTATCACTGGAAGTCAGTTGTCAACATTTCACTAGTGCGATACGAAGTGATTTCTTATAGAATCGTAATGCAGTTTTACTCATTTCACTATATAACAGTTCAAGATTATAGTATTTAGTATATTTATAAATAATCTTCAATTAGGTATTTACTGTATTACATACTTAAGGTTAAGATGGTAAGTTTATAATAGTAAAATCAATATGACATTGGCACTTTAAGAAGTGCTAACTATCCCTTACGTTGCCAAGGCGCCACCAACTGTAGGACACCTTAGTTATGTGTTGTGCCTTTGGTTTTACTGGTCCACTCACCCTTCAAACTGGAACAAAACAATACAAAGTATTACTGTTTAGAAATGTGTCATCGGTACCCAGAAGCGCTTGTAAAGCGCTAATTAAAAGGTCTTTCAAATTAGAACAAAATACCACCGCTTAGAAATGAAGATTCTAACAAGTAAAAATGTTAAGAATCTCATTAAACTTTTTACAGAGACACGCGTACTAAACACGAATAAATAAAATAACTTTACTTGCATAGTATGTGTGAGATGTGGGTAAAAATTTGCACCAAGGATTAAATAAAAAACCTTTTTTAAATTAACCTTTTTTAATTATTAAAAATATAATATATTATTTATTATAGATAATGCATGAAAATATCTCATAATCATTCCAATCTAATTGGTTTATTTGTAATCAATAATCTCCAACTAATTATCCAAAAATAACTTCGGCTGAATTTTATTTCATTTATATTTCATATTTACTTCAGTACAAGTACGAGTGTTCATTGATGACATCGTATGTCTAGACGCAGAACAAAAATTTTATAAACAGCTGCACAAAATTGCAATTTGATTGTAACAACGACGCGTTAGCATATACGCACCAAAAAATTATTTTAATATTATAAGAGAACTGCATACGTCGCATTGCCTACTGAATTTGTTCCTTACTTAAAGTATAGAATTTACAAAAAAAGTTCAAGGTTACATAAGAAACGTACATATTCAGCTGTAGGTACACTGTCTTAACGAACCCAGTTATCGCAGATCACCTTATGATTAATAAAATCCTAATCCATACTCGTAAACTACATCACAATGCAATTCTATATAAGGATTTTATAATATTCTCATCAACTTTCAACACAAGTTATGCGTAAAAATAAATCAAGACTATAAATTAATATAAGTAATAAATGAATGATTTATTTTAGCTGATAATTTAACTTAGAATACTAACGTATGTGCAGAGGAAAGTATATCTAAATAAAGTCCTATTATATCCCTGCCAATATATTATTTACAAGTTGTATTGGTAAAAATCTTCCCTTATATATATCAGCTGCTATGGAAAAAGAAAAACGTAAATATAAATCCATTTCTATTGAAATTAATAACAAAGTAAGTATTTATTTAATTCTCCGGCATAGTACACAATTGTACATACGTCGTTTTGGACTTTTTTTATTTTGAAATATATAGTTCATAAGAGTTCTATTGACGAAGTTAAAAGATATTTATGGATCTTATTTATTTTATTATAATAATTATTATAATAGTAAGGATCAATTCATGTTTTAACAGATCTAAATAAACGTCCTATCTATAAAAATAACTTTTTTATGATTTGATGTAGGCGAACAGGCAAATGACCCACCAACTGGTAAATGGTCACCACCGATCATGGACATAAGTGCTGTAAAAAATATTAAACATTCCTTACAGCGTTAATGTTCCATTGAGATTGGGAACTACCTGTTCTATCCCTTGTGCCTGTAGTTACACTGGTTCACCTTCAAATTGGAACATAACAAGACTAAGCATTGCTATTCGTGAACTATTGTATACTTTGTATGACTCACCAAATGAATCCACATGCCATTAAACTTAAGAGGAGACTGCCGATATCCAAGTCAATTTAATCAAAAAATGTTTACTGTCCCAAAATATATATAGTTGAAAATTAGAAGTAATTATTTAATCGAGTTTCGGGATTTGTTAACATACTTTTTACTCGAATATTATATGAAGTGTTTATTAAAAAGTGAAATATTACATATATTACACCGATTAAATACAAATAACTAATTCAACTAAAACTAACAAAATGACAACATCGTTAACGTTTTTTAATTGTATCATAAATTTACTCGAATGAAACCTTAACAATATTCAATACTAATAAATATGACCGCCTTAGTAAAAAATATACAGACGTATTGATTGATTTTTCGCTTTGTTAATTCGTTTACAAATCAAAACTATGATATCGATCGAAGGTTTTATAAAGGTTTTTATTATGACTCCGAATATTATTAAGAAGCGACAGATGGACAGAAAGTTTTCGTTAACCGCTACTATCCTTACCGGTTTTGTCTCATAGACTATCGTGACCTCAAATCAGACGTATTAAAAAATAACTAGCATATAAAATTAGGAAGATACAATACAAGAGTGAACAATTAAATTTCACTTTTTAATCTGTATATTAAATTTTTATTCTAAAATTCGTATTTGAATTTTAATTTCAATAAAGAACTGCTTCTTAAAATTGAAAATCGAAGCAGCTGTCTGCAGAAAAATACACCGTATTGTATTACAACAAATGTTACAACAGCGTAATAAAATTGGGCACAATGCTCCTAATGTCAAGTGGTCCAGCGTAAGCGATGCCAAGTGCGTTATGTGCTTCGATCGTGTTACGCAAGCCATTCAAGCCTCTCTTGTTTGATGTTTACGAGATAATTTCGTACGAAGACCATTTTCGGTGTTTAGTATGTGTATACGAAAATTCAAACAATCGCACTTTTTCTTTCATTTAATTTACACCGGCATAGCATAAGAGTGCGTAGAACTTTTGGTACGAACAAACTTCGCTTTCTAACATTCAATATTTATTTTTCTACTTATCCTTATGTACGACGCTTACGACGCCACCAGTTAGCGTATGTCGTCAAACGGTGCATACATATTTTACGTCATTCAGTCTCAATGCCGTAGTGGGGGTCAAAGGATATATTCCATCACATTTTTTGGAAGATATCATAACGAACCAAGCGTCGGTAGTCGCAGTATCAGCCTTGGTGATAAGAAAATATTTAAAAATGTGGAAGAAAATCGGTGTTCTTGCCTTACTGGCATCGGTGCATTGTAATCCAGTGGAACGTGGCATAGAAGAGAATTTAGTCGGTGCAGTTTCGGAGTGCTTCGATAAAGATACATCGCTATGTTTAAAGGTGATTAGTGATAAAGTGTCCAAGTGTTGTGTATTTCAATAAAAAAATATACTTTCAAACCGTTATCGTTAGATTTGATTGATTTTCATCAATCAATAAAAACAAATCGATCTATCGGGCTCGCTTCATTCATACAAATAAAACATTTTACGTTTTTTAACATAAGTTGTAAACAAAAGCTTGCATAGATATTCGTCAAGTGATTTCATTGAAGTCTTTTTCAAATGTAATAGTAATTGATATTGATTACAAACGTAGACTACTAGTTTACACTCAAACAAAATTATCTGTTTAAAATATAGTTTATAAAACCCGCCTTATCTATTTTCTAGGAAAAAGCTTTAAAATACACGGAAAGACTTGCCGTTACAAAAGATATAAACCTATTCGAGGGTATGGCGCTGATTAATACTGGATCAGCCCGATCAGCTCGTAGCTACGAACAGTTGCCTGAAGATCCGAAGGCAAGGGAAGTGCAAATTGATGAAAGAATTGCCAACAACATTGGAGACTTCTTGGATGACCACGTACTGCAATTACGCCTTTCTCAAGATTCTGATGAATCCAGAGGCTTAGACGAAGAAGGTAAGAATCAGTACTTTTCAATACCCATGTTTATATTCGATTTAAGTAACTAGAGAATTATAACATTTTATAAGTGAAACGTTAGAAAACAACAATCGTAAGGTGTTGTAGTTCGTGGTGAGAATATTCCTAAATAAATAGTTTTAAAACCTAACGTATGTTAAACAATGCGTGCTTTCTCCTCAGCCCGTTTGCACGGTGCAACTACATTACCCATTATCTGAAGGGTCTTTTGTTGAAAACTGTCAAACAAATTTAAACTGCATTTCCTTTTAAAACCTCTACGTTCTCTTTTTATTATTATAATATTTTCTATAGGTCGTGGTAAGAAGAAGAAGAAGATCAAGAAGATCCTGCCCCTTCTCCTCCTCTTGAAGCTGAAACTTGCCGCATTAATTCCTCTGTTCCTCGGCATCATCGCTTTTGTAGCCATCAAGGCAGTATTCTTAGGAAAGATTGCATTTGCTATGAGTGCGTTTAGCCTCATCAGAAAACTTCTGTCTAAGAATAACTCTGGATCATCTGGAGGTGCAATCAGCTATTCGCCTCATCACGGAGGAGCTGAAGAACATCCAGGCTACTCATACGAACCAGCCCAAGGTTGGAGTAGAAAAGTCAATGACGCCCAAAATATGGCCTACGCAGGTCAATTAAATTAATTTCGTTTTACAAAAATTTAGGTTGAGCGTGTGTGTGTTTGTGTGAAATATTTATTTCGGTATGTCTGTATTGCCATATAAGTACCTCAGTCTAATTTATTTTAATTTATGTCAAATAAAATAATTGAAATCTTTATAAAATTTATTTAATTTACTATCCTCTTATTATTTTCATATTTAAAGTAAAATAATTAAATTTACTTTTATAAAACACTTAAAATTAATTATTAAAACGAAGCAATATAAGTTATATTATTATTAATCTTAATCGTACTATTAATTTATTTCACTAAAGTATTGATAACAGAATAATTTTATTTATATTAAATAATATTTTAATTCACCTAACTTGACATCTTTTGCATAACATTGACTAAAAAATGACGATTCCGTGCGCTATCCTAAAAAAATTAATATTAATGAAATAATAACTATGTCATTCACTATGGCATAATATCATCTGCGGCTGTTTAAGGCATCGATTACTTTATAATGTTAATACGCGGAAACTCAAGAGTGGGGACAATTTAGATAAAAAACTGTTACCAATCAAGCGATCAACACAGTCGAATTCGTTTCGCTTGAGTACGTGGTCCAGAACAAAAAAAGAGAGTCATGAAGTTCTTCGTGATATTTTTGAGTGTAGTGGCGGTGACTTGGTCCAGTCCAATAGCCCAAGAAGATTCAGTGTTTAAATTGGTTGTTGGAAATTTTGTGAATTGCATGCATAGTGACTTAACTTTGTGCTTGAAGGTAATGAAGTGTTTCGTTAATAAGTGTTTCCAGAGACAGACTCTATATCAGTGTTGATTATTATATTTCTGATGATAAAAATAAGTTTGAAGATTAAATATATTTTATTTGTAGTAACGTGTGTCAAGCTTAAATTATTTAATAGTGTAAAGTATTAGTATAAATTTAAGTCTTCAATCTTTAGTCAGTATTATTAGTTTATAATACATTATGACGGAATGATCAGTGTATTATTTTAATTTTGGAATCAGTCAGAATTATTAAATCGCACATGAAAAAAAATATATGTAGTCTTTAAAAAAACTTTACTACATTTTGGAATTTTTAAATTTGGAACGATTCATTCAATAAAAACAATGGGTAAAAGATACATTTATTCAATAACGATTTCTTTCTTGACAGGAACACGCACTCAAAGCAACCGAGAGACTTGGTACTGTTCGTAAATTGAACATAATCGATGGAGTAACAGTATACAATAACGGCCCAAAGGAAGCCAGGAGTTACGAAACTCTATCTGCTGAACCTGAAATCAGAAATAAACAGATCAATGAGAGACTCTGGGAAAGTACTACAGATTTGCTACAAAAAAGTGATTTAGAACTCAGCTTAGCTGGTAATGACGATGAAGAAGAAGAAGGATCCAGAGCTATTGGAGACGGTATGTAAAATATATCCAAAAAAAACTTGTTATTACAGAAAGAACAAATCAACTAATAAGATATTTTTTAATCAAGATTTTGATTCAAATTAGATTTAAAGAACATATATTATTAAATAACAAAAAAAAAAAAAAATTATTTGCATTAAATACCAAAATACTTTTACTGATTACGTGATTAATTAATCGATATAAAAAATAAAAGAGAGACTCCAAAAGACGCATTGATTAAATTGACTTTTGTTTTGACCGAATTTTTCAAAATCTATTCATTCGATAATGCCGATTCTCTTTTGTTTTTAAAGACATCCCTAATAAATAAATAATTATATATTAGTAAAGCGCTCGATATTAAATTGAACAAGTGTATATATTCGATTTTTTTTTTTTTAATCTCAATATCAAAATGTCAAATAGTTTTAAACGAAGATTCGTCTTTTGTCGTACGTATATGTTGAATAAATTGCGTAAGAGTGAAATGCGTCGAGAAATGACTTTTAAGTGTGCCAAATATACTGGTTTCGAATATAAAAATCTCTCCATTTTTTTATCTTAAAGTCTCCAGTCAATTAACATTTTATATTCTCGTTCGGATACAACTGCTCATTTCGTATTCAGAACCAATTTACAAATCTGTTATGAATAAATATGTTTTATTTATTTACATTGCATTTCTTAAATTTATTTAAAGTAAATATTGTAAACTACGATGACGGTGTAAGAATAATTTTAACTCTGATATTTTTAATTTTTTTTTAAAGTTTGATTACTTCGCCAATGTCACGTGCGAGCTAAAATAATATATCTCTGACCAAAAATGACAGTGACGTATGATTAATGCATTTCGTTAAATCATTTATTAATAATGAATTAAATTATTATATATGTGAATCATGTTAAAGTTTTTTTAACTTAAGTGAGTGATATTAACAGTGTAATTTTTTTTAATAGTTGATGAAGGTCGTGGTAAGAAGAAGAAGCAGCTGAAGAAGAAACTCAAGCTCCTCATCCCTCTTGCCATTTTGGCTAAAGCTAAGGCAGTAGCCCTTGTAGTCATAGCCCTCTTAGTCATTGCTGCATCAGTCTTCAAGATTGCAGTCCTCGCCAAGATCGCATTCATCGCCAAGGTCATTGCTATCATCAAGGCACTCCTCGCTAAGAAACATGCTCAAGAAGAACATGTCTGGGCAGCTCCTCATGAGGAGCACGGTCACTCTGGTGGCTACGAGGGTGGCTGGTCACGTTCCAGGAACGAAGCGAATAGCTTGGCTTATTCTGCGTACCAACAGTAAAGTTAACAATAAGTAGACGGGTCTTATTTAAGAATCTTAATTTATTACGCGTGTATGTGTGTGAATGTGTGATGCGCCATTATTTCACTTTTTTTTTTAAATTTCCTTTCGTATATTTTTTAATAACATTTATTTATTATATTATTAATATTACATCTATGCTACGTATATGTACGATTATTATTATCTGTTATATATAATATGTATATATATTTAACTATATTCTATAATAGCTTATATATGTACATCTATGTACAATGTATATCATACCGATATGTTGAGTAGTATTCAAGTGATTGAAGCTCAGAGTAAAAATATATTCAACATAACATATATATGTATATAATGTTATTTATATGTGATAATATTTTAGTGTATTATTTATATATTTTTTATACATTCTATTTCATTGTTATTACTTAATTAATACTATTATGTTATATATTATTATGATACTTATATGTTACCTTTATTGATCTCTCAATATTATATATATTTTTGTTTTTGTGAGTATCGTGTATCACGATTTGAATGTTCATTATTTAAAAGTGTGTTTGTATTTAAATTCCATTTTTAGTCATAGAATAAATAAAACTGCATTAAAAAATAGAAGGTTATTTTTATTTTTATATTGACATTTGAATTTTAAAAGTTAGTTTAGTCTATGAAATATACATTTCTATATCTTTAATTCATTTATTGAAATTGATCGACACAAAATATATATTGTACATAAGCTGGGCTTAAAGCTTCCTTAATCAGATTAATTTAGAAAGTATTTGAAAATTAATTAATATTTACTCATACTCTTATATACGAATATACACATACATATAAACATACGATTATATGCTATATTACTAATAGACTTAAATTTTTTAAGTTGTATGTCACATCTTTTTAGTAATATGTGACGTGGCAGAGGCATCTGATGTGATCGTCAGATTAAAATCAGTCCCGACTATTATAGAGCAATGAACCAAATCTTAATATATTTTATGAATGTCAATTTTACTAGTGTATTTCGTTAATGCCACTCGGATTCGATGCTTAGAACATAAATACGTAAATCGTATAATTTATGTCAAAATAAAAAGTTAATAAATGTATTCCATCATTAATTGTAAGCTTATATTTTTAAGACTTGAAAACAGATAATTGTCAATGAAAACATGTTGGTTCCGACAAAATAATTCAATTTCTAAATAAACATTCCGTTTTATTCATAAATGAGATATTAATGTTACTTAACAACTGATCTGCAGTTTAGCGGAGGCCTCTTCACTTGTAAGGTATAGGTTACAATTATTGACTTCTATATTCCAGACTTTCATTAATTTAAAACTAAATATAATACCAGTTATTATTGGATACAACATTTAACTCTAGTAAAATCAACGCTATTAAGATACTCGTATGTAACCAATTTCTAATATAGTATCATAAACTTTTTTATCTCTGCCATGCGTTTTATTGGACCAATTTCTGTGATGTGCATTAAAGTGTCCCGCTATATGAAAACTATTATTAATAAAGTCCTATTAATAATTAAATTACGCGTGCCTGTTCAAAACACGGATATGCGCCAAACAGTACGTGAATATGCTCGAGCTTAAAATAAAAGTTTTTATTTGATTACGTTTAATAGTTTTATCGAGTCTGATCATAAAATCAGGATCATAAATATCAGAATACGATAATATATAATGAAGCAATAAAAGCGAATACAAAATCAAAAGTAATGCAAATTTCCGGGAGCGTTTTCGTAATTAACAATTTGTCAATACGTCAATAAATTAACAATTAAGGAAATAGCACTTTTAACCAAAAGACGTTTAATGCTCTGTGCACTCCTCGTGTTTTATATATTATTAATCTGTGCTGTATGCCTATACTTATTACTAAATAACTTAATACGTTAAGGAAATAACTGTATTTAATTTTTTTGTTTCTCTTACTCTTACTGATGCTCCTCTGTGTATCGCAGCTTCTAAAATTACATCCCTATAAGAACTATCGTCATTTCAGGTCAAATTACTTAATGGCTGAACATACTGAATTACTACATTTTTCATTGAATTGTTTTTTTTTATTGTCCGAGTAAGAAGTATTTATTTATTTTATATAGTTGGCTGCGCAGTCTCTATTCTAAAATTGCATCCTTGAATTGGATCTACCTACGATATAGGGATATGGGTGGTTCACAGCTATGGGAATTGTTCCAAAGTAAATCTAGCGTTGTACATCGGGAACTATCTCCGATATTTTTCAACATTCACGTCTTCATTTCTTCATCCTTCTCCCCTTGATCAAACTACGTAACTACGTTTGAGTATTTAGTTAGCAATCGGAGGGTTCCTATTAACTTTAATTTTTGCAAAGAAGTTGACCTTGTGTAGAAATTTATGGATCTTTATATTTAATTTAATACATATTTTTATTTTGTTCCGACCTATTCTTTATATATCATCATGTTCTTGTGTTTTGATGACTTCTATAAACTCTATCATACCCTCTTTGTATATTTATGATGATCTGATATTCCTTGATTAAATCTTCTTTGCAATATATTTATACTAAGCCACGAAAATAATTAAAAATCTCACCCTACAAATCGGAATACGGCTCCCACTTGAATAAATAATTATTTAAATTTTGATGAGCGGGTTACATTTGTTTAGATAACAGTAAGTGGCTAACGTATCCAGTATCATAACAAGTCATTAATAATTAAATCACGTAATTAATTCAACTGTTTTTAAAATATATGGACCTTGTAAAATTACAGTTATAAACGAAAATTATACTAATTATCGAATACTTACTCTTTGCAATACTAAACTTTATAGCAATAAAACTACATCAAATATTTACAAAATTTGTGTAACGAATGCAAAAGTTATACTGTTCGTAATAAAAAAATATATAACGCCTGAGTAAAAATACGAGCAATTTTACGTAAATGTGAAAGAAAGACTTTCACCTTTCTCCGGCGCCTGCGTTAATTGTTAAACTTTTGTTGAACACGAGACGATGATAACAATTTCAAACAGGCATAGAATAAAATTAAAATGTAAATGTATATAATATTATATGTTATAGTACATGCGACATAGCACACTCTAAAGATGTTATTTGTAAATAGTTATAATGAGAAAAATTATGTAAAAAATCTTAAGAGTTAGATAAGAAACATTGAAATCTTTATTGTACAAGATTGTTTGAAATGAGACAATAAATAATGTAGTAAGATTATTTAGCATAAATTAAGCACCTGAAAGCTCAGTGATGCTTACCCTTACTTAAGTAAAGGCTTGTATTATTAAACAGCCTTTTGTTTGAATTTGTGTGATCTAGCTAGCTTCTCGGTCCATTCGAAACCAAAACTTTAACTGATTTCCGAATCCGATAGAATGTAACGGTAGACAGTATACATAAAAATAAGATAAAACGTAAACATTTTACTAAAGTATATTCATATTTATTTTCGTCTACATATAGAAATTTATAAAAATTTAAGATTCTCTATTTATCTGTTGGAGGTTTTTTTTTAATAATATAATTATACTATTAATTTTCTTTTCGTTTAATAAATAAGTTCTACATCTGAAACATCTTTTCGTCTGATTTATTCAGTTGCTTATTCAGTTGCAGTTGCTATTTTTTTTTGCTTTCAGATAATAACGTTGTCCTAATCAAATATCTTTCAATGTTACCACGACAATAAAAACTATCTAATTAGGTTTACAGTTGCCCCGTAAAAAATATAGGATTTTAAGTTTGTCTGTCGTTTAAATGTAGAGAATACCAGACGCAGTAAGAGCAATGTCATTTATGTAATTATTATGATATAGTCTTGATCGAATTTTTACTTCCACAGATTAATTGTCTGCGCGTGTAATATTAGAGAGTAAGTGTCTACGCAAACAGATTGAGTATATGTTATCACATCGTTATATCGGACTCAATGGAAGAGTCATTACGTGTGTCTTTTATGAGTTACGCATGGAATTGTTACACTGAAAACTCCAAGATTTCGTAGCAAAATTGAAGACTGAAGTTTTTTACCAATGTCAAAATCAAAAGTCAAAGTGAAAAATCTTTATTCTATATAGAAGTGTTTACACTTGCTTATTGATAGTCAAAAATCTACCACCGGTTCGGAATTTAACACCTCGGACCTGAGAAGAACCGGCGAAAGAAACTCAGCGGGATATTGGTTTTTTTTTTAATTTTGCATGTACAATAATAATTATATTTTAGCTATTTGAATCAGCCTGGAGGCGATCATTTCATTCCAATGTATTCAAATATGATAAAACTATAGAATGTTTGTTATGTATTATAGTCGGATTTGCATTTGATAGCCATTTCACCATACACAAAACCCTGCCACCAAGGAATCCTTTGGAACGATCGTACACAATTTTCTTACAGAGTTCAGTCTGACTAACGTTCTTCCCGAGACATGAGCGTGTTACCCTTGCAAACATAATATACACTTCAGACGGTCACTAAAAAAATGATGACGGAAAAACTCAATTAATTTGTAATTACCCGATCCGAGGTTATATTCCAGGACTTCCAGCGTCCGAACGAGATCTGCAGCCTAATTATCTAATCGCAAAACTATCGAGGTTATAGATGTACGATTTTATCTATGCGTGAAACGACGACGATATTTTTTGCAGGTTTTTGAAAGTACTTTCGGTTTCCAAATATGCTTTACTTGTAAATATAATAAAGTGAAATTTTGTAAAAGTTTCATAATAAATGCATGGCTGAACTCATAAGCAATATGAGTAGTTTTGCACGTAGCGAGATATTACTGAAATAGATATTAGCGAATAATTATATATCTTATACTAGCTTAACCTGCGGCTCTAAACGCGCGAACCAACCCCTGTTGGGGTAACTATACCCCTAAGGGGGTAACCCTTAGGGGTGTAGTTAAACAAAATTCTTAGCGGATATCTACACTTTATAAGGAATCTGCCAAATTTCAAGTTTGTAGGCGTTATAATTTCTGAGATTTCATGATTAATCAGTGAGTTGTATTTCGATTTTATATATGTATATAGATGGACCGAGGTAGCCCAGTGGTTAGAACGCTTGCTTTTTAACCGATGATCGGGTTTTCAAGCACTAATGACATTTTAGTGTTTATAATTCATCGCGGTGAAAGAAAACATCGTGA
The DNA here is from genome assembly GCF_037043105.1 of Vanessa tameamea. NCBI lineage: Eukaryota > Metazoa > Arthropoda > Insecta > Lepidoptera > Nymphalidae > Vanessa > Vanessa tameamea. The sequence goes on along the minus strand of NC_087332.1, from coordinate 3,392,270 downwards.
GGAACCTTGACGAATTAAAAATATTAATATTCCTAAACGTTCCTGATTGATAAATGCACTGATTTAAAAATGGAAACATTATTTTTTACCTTACAAGAACATTAAATTCTTCCTCTTGCAAGAATAATTTAAATGTAACTCAAGTAAACACCGGATAGGAATTTAAATCGTTATATGAAAACCTTCAAAATGTCTGTGTCTGGGTAGGTACCACCCAACCGACAGATATTCTACCGCGAAACAGCAGTACTCAGTGTTGTGTTCCGGTTCGAAGGATAAGTGGGCCAGTGTAATTACAGCCAAGGGACATTACATCTTAGTTCCCAATGTTGATGAGCCGAGATGGCCCAGTGGTTAGAACGCGTGCATCTTAACCGATGATTTCGGGTTCAAACCCAGGCAAGCACCACTGAATTTTCATGTGCTTAATTTGTGTTTATAATTCATCTCGTGCTCGGCGGTGAAGGAAAACATCGTGAGGAAACCTGCATGTGTCTAATTTCAACGAAATTCTGCCACATGTGTATTCCACTAACCCGCATTGGAGCAGCGTGGTGGAATATGCTCCAAACCTTCTCCTCAAAGGGAGAGGAGGCCTTGAGCCCAGCAGTGGGAGATTTACAGGCTGCTAATGCTAAAAAATGCCAATGTTGATGGCGCATTGGAGATGTAAGGAATGGTTATTATTTCTTACAGAGCCATTGTGGTGCCCATATCATAAAAAACCAACGAATATTCACTTTAACATAATAAATCATAATTACAATAAGTAGAAGTAATATGTTATAATACACAGTTAAAGCAAGACTATGATGTTACATAGTGCGTGTACAGACAGCGTAAGTAGACGATATTAAACAAAAATCAAAAGTAGACTAGACATTCAGAAAATAAATAAATAAATAAACAAGCGATTCTTCGGGGCTTAACGGGCTTAACAGATTGATTTGGATAATTGATTTATTTGTTCATTTCAATTTACTTAGTATTTACCGATGGTAATAACAACGAGATATTATTGGTAAAAAATAATTCAATTTTTAAAGCATAAATATGAATTTTGATCGTGAAAACCCGTGTAAAAAGAGATGGACATTAATTATTATAAGAATAGTTAAAAAAAATATGTATACATTTTAATATTATAATATCCACCAACCCGTATTGGATCAGCGTGGCGCAGCAAATGGAGAGGAAAACTTAGTCCAGCAGTGGGAAATGGGAAAAATTACATGCGTTAATTCGTACATTTAAGGAAAATAATATGAAATGATGAGTTACTTATTAACACAGACTACTTTGAGGTATAGCTTTGTGCTAGCCCGTCTGGGTAGTTATTCTACCGGAATACAACAATACTGTTGCCAGTGTAACTATAGGTACAAGGGACATAATATCTTTGTTTTCAAGGTTGTAACACATTGGTATGGTAAGGAATGGTTAATATACATTACGGCATTTATGTATATGTGCGATGGTGACCACACATCAAATATACAATGTACACATGAGGTGACCCAATTGCTCGTCAATTTTTATATTTACTAAGCTAGTCTAAGTCTAAATATTTTAATGAACGAATGCTTCAATACCTTGTGTCATAATACATTTAAAAAAAAAAGAGCGCGCGTTCGCCTGTCACAATAGGATTACTTTTTGGCGCGAAGTGCTTCCGATTTACTTTTCCTGACTCATAAAAAAATTGTCGTATTAGTTGATTTTTGTTATTTAGTATTATTCATTTAAAGTAATTAATGTTATTGTTGATTATTTATTTTTAAAAGACAAGAAGTTTGACGTTGGAGTTTATTTAAAAAAAAACATTAAGCATTCTCATTACAGTTATAAAAACGAACAAACAAATTTTCTATTTATAATACGAATAAAATTTCATTCAAGTTATTTTTATTCGTAAAAAGTCATTCAGTGGCACGTGAAACTATCATCAGTTGGAATGTGGATTCTAACGAGAAAAACCGGAAAGAAATTCAGTATATATTCAATTCACTTTTTCGAACTCATCTCGGTACATATATCTTAATTCATAATAAAAACGTTGCTTTGAAGATAATTTTAAATATCCTGAGAGAAAGTCGACGTGTAAAAATTTTACACTTTGATAGTCTCAAGACTTATTATTCTCAGTATAATACTTTTGAATATACGTATAATGTAATGTAAAACCTCTTTGGTCTAGTGGAGGCTACAAATTTCGAGGTCCTGGGTTAAATATTTGGGTCAGAATATCAACATCTTATTTAAGTTATTTATTGAGAAATTCTCAGAAGCAGAAGTTTCTCCGGGAGTCTGGAAATTGACATATCATATCATAGAGAGCCGAGATGGCCCAACGGTTAGAATGCGAGCATCGTAACCGATCTTTGCTGGTTCAAAGCCAGGCAAGCATCACTGAATTTTCATGTGCTTGATTTGTGCTTATAATTCATATCGTGCTCGGCGATGAAGGAAAACATCGTGAGGAAACCTGTATGTCTAATTTCAATTCAGCCACATGTGTATCCACCAAAACGAATTGGAGAAGTGTAGTGGAATATGGTCCATACCTACTTCTCAAAAGAAGAGGAGGCCTTAGCCCACCAGTGGGAAATTTACAGTCTATTTAGTGTTATGTTATGTTTTAGACTATCATAACTCGTAAGACCGTTAGACCTACGGTTGGTGCTTACGGTCGTGTCGAATTTACCGTCCCAACGGATTACGAGAATGAGGGAATTGATAGCACCTGTGTTTATTATACAATTGATAACGCACACGTGTTTGTAAACTATAATATATTGCAGGCAGCTGGCTAGTCTATAGGGAACATCAACACCATATTTTAAAAATTAGGGGCTTGTGCTCGGTCTCCCTTAGCTCCTGTTGGAAAGCCATCCTATTGGACTATAGGATAAAAAAAATAGCATAATAACCGAAGCCACATGTCCCAGAGGCTAGCACACGTGAATCTTACCCGAAGATTATGGATTTAAGTTAGGGAAGCATGAATCAGTTTTTCTCATCTCGTGCAGATGAAATACTGTAAAGAAACCTACATGTATCGGAAGAAATCCTGACACGTATACCAACTAATGTACGAGCACAAAAATAAACAATTTATTAATAATGAAAATATTTGAGAAATAACATGCACACAATATAATTCCACATACACAATAATTTATGCGTGTATCCTCACAGCACGTAAAACGCAATCGAACAAATGAGGGAACGATAATTTCATTCAATGTCATGGTTCACATACCCTACGATCATATTTTCATCTCGATTGAGATGAAACGGGATAAAATAACGTGAAACCGGTAGAAAGCCGAGCCTTTAATGAATGTATACATTAAACCTGTACGCATTTAAGCGTGTAGAAACTTGTTGGTTTTTTTTTTAATTTTTCCGTATTTCTTAACCGTGTTTTTAGGATTTAAACAAAAAGAATAATACAATGAATTGGGATTATTATTATGTGAAATAAGGTTTTAGACCGAATTCATATCGAATGTTTTAAAAAAAATAAAGCCGCTTAGTTTCTTTCGGGTCTTCTCGGTTCAGGGTATTTATTTTTCTGAACCGGTGGTAGTGTTTAATTTGACAATCAATAAGTAAGTGTAATCCTTCTAAATTGAAGAAACGAATTTGATTTCATTTTTAATTGTACTTCAGTAAAGATTTTATTCATTTTATAAAGTTTTTTATTCACAATTATTTATTGTATTTCTAAATTATTCTAGCTCGCCCCTTCCCTTCCCTTGGCGTATTTTTTATTTAGTTCTAAATAAATAAATGTTTCTATAGTAACATAATGTTACACTGTTCAATTAACTAATCGACCAGCTGTTTTGAATCTATTAAACAAACTCACAAACTCTAATATTCGTAATAATAATATAAAAAAATAACTTTACTACGAAAAACGATAGCACGGTTCTTCAAGATACAAAATGTAACGGTATCAAATTAAAATATATATTTTTAATATAAACTCTGTTCATAGTATAATAAAAACATTTCATAAATTTAATATATGAGTTTCGACTATTTTAACTAACTCGAAATTATCAAAAAGAAAGAGAAAATGTTTTATGTACAGACTTGACAAACCAGTTTTTTTACGGTCGGAGTTTGTAAATAAAAAAGTTTATAAATATTTTACTATGAGTAGTATTAGAGGACGACTGGCGTAGATTTCTAGTGCGCGTATTAATTGTCTAATATAAAAATTTGGAACATACATAAATAACAGAGAGAGTGGATATACGTTTTATTATGATTATATATTCGAGGTCATTCAATTTTTGATAAAATATAAAATTTACATCGATCAATAACATAGTAGAACTTGTCATAAGGTTAGGTCACAAAAATCTTACCGAAAATTGCAGGTGACAACCCGTGAAAACTCCAATGAATTTTCATGTGCCCGCCACCATTGGACCGTTATGGGTTTAGCTTCTTCTAAATAGGTGGTTTATGTCCAGCTGTTTTCGTTGTCATTTACTTGTAGTTCCTTTCTCTAATAACATTTGAAACGAACTATAAAATATTATTATATTCATTCTCTACACAAGAGCAGATCTTATATAATTAAAAAGTGATATTTATTTACACATTGCACATTAATATCATAGTTTAGAATGTTTGTACGCGCGCGCGTGTATGTGTGTGCTGGTTAAGCATGAGAGTCTGTATTACAGAACATCAAAGTTATGGGAAACGCCTTGATATAGTACAAATAAAACACACATCAATCATAAAACTATCCATTTTACTTTCGACGGATAATATAAAAATAATTTGAAATTAAGTTGACTTCGAATTAATCTTTACATTGTTTAAGGACTATTCGTAAAATTTATAAAGCTATCAACACATGCACGAAGTCAATTCATACACAATTTCTTTGCAAGAAAGACAATAAATCATCTTTTTTTTAACTCGATGCAAAAAGAACACGCTTGTTCCTACAAATAAATTACTGAGTAACATGCCATGTTCGACTGTTACCGATTTTATTTTAAATGATTGATTTGTTTCCAAGACTCGATTTAATTATATGGCGGATGTTGTAAACTGTTTCTGCTCTCGCTTGAAAGTAAAATCGTGTTTATAGTTTTACTATCGGGAATATCGTAGTATGTCGTTTTCTTAAACATTATAAGCAGTTTCGATTTCCGTTCGTACCAAATTTCTAAACTGGTTTTTTTAGTCAACATTTAACGAATTAGTCGGTTAAGTATCTATCTTGAACTTGTCGTATTTAATAGTCTCTGTATTTGGTACTCTAAACGGAATGCTGTATCATTGTGAAATTGAAAAATTGAGACGAGATTTTGCTAAATAATGCATTGTCATCTTTGTACATGGATTTTGTTGTAAAGAAAAAAATAAGTTTTTTAAAACAATATTTTATTGAGCAATAAGTTAATAACAATAAGTTAAATAAATAAATAATATATAAGTCTTTGTACAATGCTTATAATGTTGGTATATGAAACCAACTATTTATGTCTAAATTATTTATGAGGTGAATATGCACCGTAGGCCAAGTTTTGAGCATCGTCAATGTTCTTGTTCCAGTCGGAACCGGATCCATAACCTGAATAGCCGTGACCGTGGCCGATATCATGAGAAACGTGTTCTACATGAACTGGGTGGTGAGTTTCGTGGTGGTGAGGGTGGGGCACCACTTCGTATGTAGTTTTGGTGTGATCCTGTTTCAAGCACCAGGCAACGAATAGAACGACTGCGAGGACTAAAGCGATCTTGGCTGTTGCTAATGCCTTGAGGGCGATGAGCTTGACGATGAACAGTTTCCCGAGAAGGACCTTGGCTCCGAGCAGTCCAATTATTCCTCCAATACCGCTTCCACCTTTTTTCTTACCACGTCCTTCAAATTAAACAATAATATTAATTATACACAAGATTAAAAAAAAAAAAAAATTTTTTTTAATTGACGTATCAGAGCCATTATTTTTGTCTGGCATACTATATTAATTCTTTATTCGAATCATATTTAATTTAATAGTAATTCAAATTGTTAAAAATAATTGTTTCAGAATAATGTTTTACCTTCATCTAAAGAACGTTGCATCTCCTCCTTATCAGCTTGGTTCATTTTAACCTCAAGAGCATGAGTTTCGAATAGACTGACAATTCCATCCATTAATCTGTAATTAACTTCAGCATCTCTGGCTGTTGGGTCGACAGGAAGAGTATCCAACTTCTTTCCAGTTCTGACATCCGGCTCGCCTTTTAGAACAACACCTTCAGCAATTGCAATGCTCCTAGTTGCTCTTAAATTTTCCACGATCTTCAACAACTTCTCCTGTAAAACAAAATGTTCAGCATTATTTAACGAGTCTACCAGTGAATAATAAATAATATCAAGGAACGGTCTTTCATTTAAAAAGTTAAGTGGTTGAACGATAGCATTTCCAGAGCGACGGTAATTTAAATCCACCTGCCGAGAGAAATTATATGAAATTATCCCCCGTCTACACCCGCATGAAACTTGACCGGACACTAGCACGTTCCGTTCTCACTGAACACTTTCACTTTAATAATAAAATTATGGACCTTAACACAAAAAATGTAGTCTCCTCTGCAGTCCTTGATGAAGTTTATGGCCGTTTCCATTGTGTTGTCACTGTCATCGCCGCTGGCAAGAGCGCCGAGGGCTAGGAGTACGACCAGCGTGAACTTCATTTTTTGTCGATATTAATTTTCTAACGCGAGCCGGTTTAATTTTCTGACATCGAGTGATGTCAAGCTGGGTTTGGCGTGGTCCGACCGCTGCATTAGAGTTTTATCATACCCCTCCCTCTCCTTGGTTATCTGACTGACTCTATACGAATCTTTCATCTAGGTTAAGAAGATATCGGATTCAGTTCGGTCCCTAATGTTTATGCAAATGAGATTACTTTGTACATATTTGACGATTTTTAAAAACTTTTTCTTAGACATTAACGATAATATTATGTCATTTGTAAATAATAGAAAGTTGAGAATTATTAAAGTTGAGAATTATTTATTTTCGGTTAAAAGTTTGCCAAATAACATTCCTACGTGTTCGATAGTTTTTAACTTAAAGTAAATACGTCGAAGATTTCCTTTTTTTATTATTTTGTTATAACAAACAAAAAGGTCATTAAAAATGGAACAAGAAGCACATTAATTAAATTTATCGAAATCTTATTTTTTGAATTAATTTGTAATAACTTAACTAAGGCTTACTGAAAAAAATATTGATAAAATTTTGAAATATTAATTGCGATTACCGTAATTAATTTACTAAAAGCACGAATGTAAATTTACGATTTGATACGAAAGTCATATCAAAAGTGAATTTTCATAAAAAAAATAATAAAAAACTTTAAAAAAATAGAAATAGAAACTGGAACACAAGAAAACATTGCCAAAAAACGGCAATATTTAGCAAATATTTTTCAACTTAATACATATTCAGTGTAATTATAATAAATTAACTCAGTCTAGTTTAAGATAATAAATTATATTAGAAAACACTTTCACATAAAGCGGCGGTATTGATTGTATAACTTGCTATTAATATCATAGGGCAAAGCACTCAGTTACGAGAAAGTTCAAGTTTACTCTGGCGTGTATAATCAACAGGCTATTGAAATAATATCAAACATGTACTACTAACTAATTCATGCACTAAGATTACAGTACAGAGCAACAGCTGCAGTGAAATAACAAAAATTATCAAAAGTTACAGACTAGAACAAAGCCGATGATAAGATTGTTTCTTTTTTTTTTTTTTTTAATAAGTTATTTATATTGTGACTGTGTACACAATGAAATATTTAAAAAAAGAATAACTAAAATATATAGTAAGAAAATTTGAATAACATTCTTCATTCATTATTAAAACATTCCACTTTCGTATTCATTAATGTCTGGTAAACTATTCAAAAAAAATATCACCGACCGCAGAATAACCGGTCAATGAAACTGGGCTGAATAGCTTTTTTAAACTGTCGCGTGTCTTTTTTTTTTTTTTTTTTAATAATTTACGAATCTACGTAATCCGATAACGATGTGATTTGAAAAAGATCAAAATTATAAGTCTTAAAAATATATTTTAATCTCTGAAATATTTGGCTGAATATTTTTTTTCAACAACTTCCTCGAAGGAAAAATATGGGTATATTTTTTTTATATCTATTATTAATTTTCATGATCATCATCATATTTTTTTTACAAATAAACTAACAAGTATAAAAGAACGAAGTGTAATTGGCAATTATACTTTTTTTTTTTAATTATTTATAGCAGGAAGAAATACGGGCAAATGAGTTAGTTGCTATATACTATTTTAAAATACTGACGCATAGCACGCAAACATAAAACAGTTGGTTATCTAATGAGTTTCTTGCCGGTTCTTCTCGGTAGAATCTACATTCTATAAAACATAATCAAGTGTTTATATTAGTCAACTTGTATTAAGAATATTTATAATTTGTTAAACAACATCTTGTTTTTTGTATGTATGTATTGAATGAGAATCAAGAATATATATATTTTATTAAGATATTATAAAGCTGGTGACTTTTAAAAGGGAAGAGATTGAGTCAAACACTTATCTTTAGATTTATTAAAGTAAATTATTTCGTGTATTCAAGAATGTCATATGTTACATAAATTTGCAATTCAACCTACCTGAGCGGAGTATTCTAAATGATATTATGAAAGCTTTTTGAGATAAGCTTTTCGTTACGCTTTCACATCTTAACTTAGTAAAAAGTACATAGGGTAACTAAAACTTGACACAACCAAGCAAAGACACGTCCCCCTTCCCATATTAGTAATAAACATAAACCAGTATAGATAACAATAAAAAAACACACATAAATTTAAATTTTCTAAATACAACTTACCTTTAGTTGTATAAAATGATTAAATTATGTTTATGCTGTAAACAAATGTTTTAATTAATAATCACAGACAATAGCATGAATAAATTAACAAATCCAATTGTTTCGTTTTAACAAACAAATGAATGCATATGTAAATTATTAGTAACTACATATTATGTAAACATTTGAGCCGTGATGGCCCAGTGGTTAGGACGCGTCCATCTTAACTGATGATTTCGGGTTCAAACCCAGGCAAGCACCACTGAATTTTCATGTGCTTAATTTGTATTTATAATTCATCTCGTGCTCGGCGGTGAAGGAAAACATCGTGAGGAAACCTGCATGTGTCTAATTTCAACGAATTTCTGACACATGTGTATTCCACCAACCCGCATTGGAGCAGCGTGGTGGAATATGCTGCAAACCTTCTCCTCAAAGGGAGAGGAGGTCTTAGCCCAGCCGTGGGAAATTTACAGGCTGCTTATGTAATGTAATGTAAATATTTGTTTACACATAGTTCTAAATATGTATATCAAGTCAAGTATATGTGCTATCAAGTTATGTTATATGTTTTTATTTAAAGTTAAATTAACAGTCTTTAAATGTTCAACTGGTTCCAACACACATTTCCAATGAGGGTTGGTGGATTGACACATAGTGATGTGATACAGATTTTTTATCTGACGCATGAATTGCCGATGTTTTCCTTCACCACCATGCATGGGACTCGTATATACACAAATTAAGCAGATGAAAACTTAGTGGTGGTTTCCATTTCAACCCGCAATATCTCATTAAAATTCACATTTTATAGCCACTGGTCCATTTATTTAATACCTGTTATTATGTGTTTAATGTAATACATAAGCACGACTGAATTTTTATGTGCTTGAATTGTGTGTGGAAGAAATAAAAAACATTTATATATCCAGTATCCACCAATCCACATTATAGAAACTTGGTCGGATAAGCTACAAACCTCTTCAAAAGGAGAAAAGGCCCAAGCGTGGGACATTAATAGGCGTTTACTTTACCTAACCGATTGTTAAATTTTACACACATGTAATCATTGAAAATACAATATCCCATCAAAAACATAAATGTAAAAATGAGAGCCATGTCCAATATTATGATATATACCTTGGTTGTTGACTTCAACGACAAAATAAGTGAGATCTAAATGGGTGCCAAGTTCAATAGTCCTTCCTGAAATTTGTTTATAACTCCATAAAATATCATTTCTTCTTATAACTTAGGATAATATATTGTTGCCTAAGGTCGCGCTTTGGTATACGACCAAAATGCCTATTATTATTATTTTTTAAAGTATAATGATTTTGCACCATTGATGTGCGCTAAATGCCAGTTAATAACGTAATAAATACTAAAGTCGACTATACTCATAAGTACTAAAACGGAAATATTTAGATTTAAAGAAATTAAGGGTGGTATTCAACTCGTTATATATTCACGTGAAGACCGGCTGTCACAAGTTTTGATTGCTGGTTCTTACATCTTTTTTTTTACAGTTATTACAGGAACTAAGTATATGTTCCTAATAGACTCAATAAAATGAAAAATTATAATAAAATGATAAAAATTTACCAGTTTCAGATTTTTTCCTTTGTATTGGCTTAATTGTCTACCTGCATGCCAAATTTGAACTTTCTAGGTCACCTGGAAGTAGGTTATAGTTTTGATCTATAGGTCAATCAGTGATAAATAAAAATGACGATTTTTTGACGTTAATATCTAAATAACCGTTTGAGATGCGTTTATGAAATTTGGAACACATATGTATATCGCGAGTCTCAATATATGAGCCAAATTTGACACGTTTATGTCAAATAGTTTTTGAGTTATGAGGAGGTCAAAAGTGGCTCCAAATGGTTCGTGTAACATTACACAGGGTGCTGCTCGCCAGTTCTGTTACTTGAACTTGGCTGACAGGCTACCGCGTGTCTACTACTAGATATGTGTGTGTGTGTATCCAAGATATCAATACATAATGATAGATTAAAAATATTTTTTTTTTAAATATATGTATTATTTTTTTTATAAAAATAGAAAACAACAGCTTGAAATATAATTACGTATAATCAGTGACTCTATAAAACTCGATTGAGTATTGTATGTAATGATATGGAAAGTTAGAATCATTTTCTGCTGGTCTCTACGATCACGTATTAATGGTAAGGCTATTAGTAATAATTCTTTAATGTAGCCATGATCGTATTTTCAAATGGAAAAAGTTGTAAGCCGCATGTATACCAGTTTATAATAGAACCTTATCCATTTAAATTTCAACACTCGATAAATTTGGAGTTATGTGAAATTTTCAAAAGGTAATTGTATACCAATTACTGTAAAACTTTAAACATAAACTCATTGAGTTTTATAATTTCATATTAATTGATTCTTATTTTTTTTCTTTTTGTAGATATATGATGATATAGATAGTTTAATTCAAAAATATAATTATATGTATATATGTATAAATTAATTTTTAAACTTTCCTATAGATATAAATATTTAAACTGCTATTTCTATATAATATTAAATTATAATTGTCTTTAAAATATCTTAATCGCGATCTAGAATATTTGTTTAATATATTTTCGTTTAAAAATATTGTCAATATTGTCAGGTTGATTAATTTATTTATTATATAAAACAGCTTTAATGTAATTTTCATACACTAAAGTACATTTGTTCTCTCTAATATTGTTCTACGTTAGTACATTTAATATATTATATAAAATTATTAATTAATATTTGTTGTAATTTAGACTATTAAATACACAATTACATTACAATATATTAAGAAATATATAATACTAGCTGTGCCCGCGCTTCCGTGCGTGTTTGGATTTAAAAAAAAAGTTATTGTTCAGTTGCAGGTTTTACTATAACTTATTAATTCCGTATTAGGAGGCTTTTGTGGTGTTAAGACGTTGGTGGGAGGAACCAGACGTGACGGCGCGAGGGCTGCGCGCGGTACCGGACAGTATTTTGACATTGCAGCGTGACTCTATTATTATTTTATATATATTATAATTCTAAAATAAAAGTAGCCTAAGTTACTCATTAAATCAGCTACCTGCCAGTGAAAGTCCCGTCAAAACGCACCAGCCGTTCTAGAGATTAGCCGGAACAAACAGACAGACAGTCGGTCAAAAATTGTAAAAAATGTTATATTGGTATTTGTACCGTGTGAACAACTAGCTCAGTCGATTCTAAGGATGCTCCACAACACTAATGTTTTACTAATAAAACTATTAGGTGCCACTGGTAACCATATTTATTCAAAAAATTCCTAAATGCTATATGCAAACAATTAGCGAATCTTGCCATCGCGATTTAGAATTATCTACAATTTGACATAACGCCATCTAGTATTTATAAGTTGAAATATATATGTACATTAATTACGTATACACCGTGTATACATACGCATTTAGTATATATATTAGGGTATACAAACCTCTTCATCCTAAGGGGGTTAATTCAGAATTCAAATATGAATAAATAGTCTTACTAACTGCAATATTCTATATTCATACAATTTAAAGCGTTTTCTTTGGTGCTAGGCCTTTGTGTAAGCCCGAAAGTATCACCCACTGATCAGATCGACCGCTAAGCAGAAATAAATAGTATTGTTGTGTTACAGGTGTAAGGTTGAGTGACCTTATGTTACTACAGGTACAATGTTTAATATTTCTTACAGCGCCAATGTCTGCGGATGGTGTTGACTACGTCATCAGGTGGCTCAATTAGCCATTCGCCTATATATATTAAAAAAAAAAGTATTATAAGTGTTTGTATGTATACATATAGTATAATTACAGCAACATTTTAGTATATACAATTAACAGATTAGGCTAAATAACTCAATCAGCTTCAACTTTTATATAATATATAGATATGTGAAAGCGATTCATAATTCAAGTAATTTCCCGGTCCATTTATACGTTACGGTTTAATTTATTATGTTCGTAACATATGTTAGAGAGAGACAGATTAATACATAAAAAAGCTATCATAGTAAGACCGTTAAAAGATATTTATTTGTTACGATACGACGTACGATATTTAAGGATACGACATACGATTTCTTTTGTGTACTGGACCGTACCGACGGTGTTATCAAGTATAATGAAATATTAGATAGATTTATTTAAAATAATTTAACTTGACATTCGCGTCGCACGTAACGTTACTTAAAAAATATTATACGTTAAAAATGTTATTTTTTACAAAGCATTATTTCTACTTAAATCGTTTTTTACGTTCGTTTCTTTCAATAAAATAGATAATTATTTTCTATTTAAAACTTTGCTGACAAAGAGAAGTGAAAGTGACATAGAATCTTTATTTGAAGGTTTACAAAAGCTCTTTATCTTTACTTTACTCGGTGGTAGGGTTTCGTGCAAGCCTTTCTAAGTAGGTACCTTCAATTCATCATGTTGGGTTTCGGTTTGAAGTATAAACGAGCCAGTGTTACAGGCTCACTGTACATAACATCTTACGATTAGTTCTCTATACTGGTAGAAAGTTGATATAAAGTAATATTAAATTACCAATAGATAAAATACCAATGTCCGTGGGTGGCAATGAGTACTTATTCTGACAAATCAAATTAAATCAAATCAAATCAAATCATAATATACTTTATTCAAGTAGGCTTTTACAAGCACTATTGAATCGTCATTTAACAAACTATTTAAAGTAAAGCTACCACCGTTTCGGAATGTAGATTCTACCGAGAAGAACCGGCAAGAAACTCAGTAGTTACTCTTTTTCAACATCTAAAAATACAGTAATGTTAGTTAAATACAATTATATATGTACGAGTATGTTATGTCTCCTGCCTGGAAGTCAACAAGCATTAACTCCACGCTTTTTTATCATCAATGGCTCATGGCGCGTATTGCCGAATCTGCCTATTTTAATTTTTTTAATTCTCGAAGTCAAAAATGTAGGTTTGTTAAAACTAAATCAACGAATTAAACATCGTCTTGTATGTTTTGTGCTTTGGAAATTCAAGAGAGTATTCGATCGATTCAAAATTGAAATCTTAATTAGCTGTAACATAAATATAGATCATATGACCATCTAATAGGTTTATCACCTAGCCACCGGTAATCAATCAATTATGTTAGTGTTGAATTACTGAATCTTTAAAAAATTACTTCAAAGTGTTGATTTTCCTAATAAAAATCCACAATAATATATAGTTCGGCAAGATAAACACGTTTACTTGTTAAAAATTAAATTAAATTTTAAATCTTATTATTCCCGCAAAAACGCTGTCAGTCATTTTGGTGATGTAAAATTGATAAAAACAACAGTTGTACAGTGTATGTACGATTGGTACTCATTCAACGTTAACAGCTATAAATATTTGGTGTTTTTTCGGAAATTAATGATTTTCAATCGCTATCGTTGGTGTGTAATGTACAAATACTCGCATTAAAACTCCAGAAAAGTTGTTTATCAAAATGTCAAATAATATTGAAATGACAGTTTATGCCTATCTGACGTCACAACATGGCGGCTCGTGTGTTCATTCTTCTATAAGTCGCGTAAAAGAACTATTGTCAAATAATATTTTGATATTAAAAATCGTGAGATATAAATAGCTCAACGCGATATGGTTGAAATTCTGAGACTCATCGTAGCGACATGTTCGAGAGCGAGTCCGTACTTTCATTTTCTTAATTTTTTACTTTCGATCGATGCTCATTCTTTTAATAACTCTAAGCCTATACTTAGCCGAGATGGCCCAGTGGCTATAACACGTAAATATTAAACTTAGATCGGTGGTTCAAGCCCGGGCGAACACCACAGTTTGTGTTTAATTTGTGTTTATAATAAAATTAATCTTATTTTCGGTTAAGAAAAATATTATTAGAAAGCCTGCATGTCTCGTCTGATTCTGCCTCATACGTATCCACTAACTCAGATTTAATCAGCGTAGATCCTTTTCTTCAATAGGAGAGGAGGTCTTAGACCTGCAATGGAACATTAACCGGCTGTCACTTTACTATTTTACTTAGCCAATATTATAAGAGAGGCGTTCCTATTGGTTGATTTACGCACAAGATATTTAAATAAATTTAGTTGTAATTAACATATGTGATATAATCACAGTAAATTACAGTAAGTACTGAGTTTCTAGTAAGTTCTTCTAGGTAGAATTTACATTCCAAAGTCGTGGTTTAAATTTTACATTTAATAAAATACGATTTCAAGTGAACATTCAAACTGCTTGTATTTCGTTTATTAAAAGTCGCTTACATCTAAGACTGTACTAATTATCACGACTCAATATTTCTATTTATAACAAGGTAGTTTATACAGTCTGACCGATGGGTTTAAGTACAAAAATAAACAATTTATCTTTCAAATTTAAAATGCTTGCAATAAATTACACTTATTTAAATTAATTAAAATATTATTTCGATAATTAATTTTCGAAAAGACAGACATACTTTGTATAGGTCTGTCTTCTCATTAATAAATTCGATAGAATGTTAAGGAAGCTACGAGCGTGTGTGTGTGTGAAGCGTTAATTAAATTTTGTACATTTTTATTGAACTTGTCAAGTCATGGCTGTTTTTGAAAAGCAGGTTAGAGTAAAAACTAACGAATTAAATTAAACGCTGATTTTTATCACATTGTCGAAACAGTGTTTCTTGTTAATTTAGTTTGTCTGCGTCGCTGTAGTTACAAAGATAACTTGCAGTCAGTTTTACTTTACTGTAACAAATTATTAATAAATAAAATTATATACATATAATTTATACCCTTTAGCTCTCAGGAATATAGTTTTCTAACAGTAAAAAATGTAGAATGTTAGTTTCGGGGATTGCTCTCAGATATAAACAAGCAAATTCTATCTCTTTATAATATTTGAATATATTCTAACGCTACATTACCTAGATACACTTTATCAATCCAATGGGAAGGAAATCAGACATAAACGGAGAAAATTAAACCTCAGGACGAATAAAATCATATGTAGGTATTACGTCGTACTACTGAGAGTTAACGTTTGCCTACGTTAAATATTTTACAACACAGCAAATCCCTTATGAAGAACAATTCTCTTTTGTCATTCAGTTTCCGTTGAAATGTAAGTTTTGATTTTATTTACTAAACTTAAGGTAAATCTTATTAACCTGTTAGTTTTGGGGTTGTAGTCCGAGATAAAACCCATTAATCCAGCCCTGTTTATTATTTAGCGTATGTTTTAGTTTTTTATATTATTCGAATTACTTTCCGGACGCATAGCGCCATCTCTCGCAATTCAGGTGAACTTCGTGGCTTCGTTTATTGAATCGTGTGTAGAACAATAGGTAACAATGAAAATTGAGGAATAAAATGATATTACATAAATATTTTCATAATATTAGATCTTGTTTATACGTATCGGATCGGAGCATGATATACTTTACACGGAATAGAACAGTTAATTCTTTTTCAGTCTTTAAAATCGAAGAAAAATGCAGGAAAATATTAATTAATATTATGTAGGTACAAACTTGGAACAATAGGTAGTCATATGTCATTTTCGTCTCTGTGTTTATTACAGTATACAAAAAGCACGTTGATTCTTTAGCCCCGTATACATTAGATTGCTATTAATTATTATTATTTATCAATAAATTGTTTTGGAAACTCATAACTTCAAAATAGTGTAGAGTATACTCGTATATGATATGTTTACTTGAATGCCTATCATTTCTTTTTCACAACATACTAAAAAGAGAAATGTTGCCTTGAACATTCCACTTGCTCGACTTGGTTGTGCTGTTCTTTTTTTAATATAATTTAAATTTAGAACTTATATTGTCAATGAAAATATAAAAATGCTTTTTTAAATTGCGCTAATTTTGTATAATATTATAATAACAGAATGTGTGGATTAATGTAAATCACAGGAAATACATTTATTATGTAAATAATACTTTGAAATAAGTATAATGTATAAGTTAATAAATCGACACCTACAATTTATACTACGCTAACTCGAATTTTAGTGAAAATCGTTTTGTGGCAAGTTGCTTAAAATATGTTATTCCATATGTATTAATAAAATCTTGAACAAATATACAAAATCAACGAAGTTACAAATTTATACAACGCTAACTAAAGGCAATTTTTGAAATCAATCGATTTATAATACGTTTACAATTATTAGCGGAGTGTGCGCACACTTTCGAGTTAGCGTTGTATAAATTGTTGGTGTCGAAATATTTGGTTTTCTCAGTTATAATTTATTTAGTAAATAATTAAATTTTACAAAGTACTATGAATAACTATTCTATGAATGACTGAGCTCAGCACAATCTTTCTCTAGCTCTATCTCATAAATGATTAATCGGATAAAAAAAAAATTATACATAATTTTATACTATCTAACTGTTATGATATATCAGAATAATTATATTATATATATAAATATATATATTAAGGGTATTGGAAGTAAGATATAATACATCGAATATTTGGATTTTTCACCATGGAAATCTTAAAACGCGGACACGAGATTATTATAAAAAATTACGAGAAATATATAACCAGGGTGTTCGTATTGAATATTATTCATTTTTAATTAGTTAAGTAAATTACATTAATATATCTTATACTAAACAATAATTTAATAATTATAAATAAACTTTACAAAAGAAAGTTAAGTTATGCGGTAATTAGGGATGTTGAGAAGAATATCCGAAATAAAACCGATAAAAAAATATTTATTATTATTTTGTTTTTGCATAGTGTTTTACTTAAAGAGAGAGTTGCTAATTGTATTTTAAAGCTATTAGTTTTTTTTTCTGTGATTATACTATATAATATGAAATTAATGTCTTCCTTTTACAATTTCTATATAATCTAATATCCGTAACCAAAACAATTGGATTTTCCGAAATAATTTCTTATCCGTAACATAACATCCCTGGTACTAATATATTATTTTATGAATACTGTACTTATACGAGTACAATATGCTTACGTCGTCGTCGATATGGAATTTAAAAAACTATGGAATTTAAAATTCAGTTGCAAGACACTGAGAAGTTAGAAGTGAATTTAAATTGAACTCGTTAAAAGTTGCGTTTACGAAGTCGTTTACTTCGTCTACAGACAGACTGGCACCAGGGCCGCAGACGCAAGATCCTAATGGAGCAGTTCCCCTATACTCTTCTGTATATTTAACACGTAAAGTTAATTGTGACGAATTTAGTACAAAGTAGCATAAGGGGACTCCGCTGTTATTTCTTTTTAGAGTACAATTTTTAAACCTCGGATAATTTCGGCCAATCAAAAGCATTTAAAAGAGATCTTTAAATAAAGAATTTAATGTCGATTTCAATGTAGATTTAATTTTAAATTTAGCATGAAAGGGTTTCTATGGGTTATCGTAGTTTTTTTTTGTAGTGTGCTCACAAGCATGAAAAGGCGGTCATGCAGTTGGTTTAGTTAAAAAAAAAAAAACAAACATATAATTTAAGACATGAAAGTTAATTATCCAATCAAATCTACAATGGATGTATGTGAAGCTCCCATGAATCTCTTTGGTCCATTGTTCGAAGAAATTTTGTCTCAATTTTCTTACTTAAAACAAAATTTCTTACATTAAACAATATAATTGTGTTATTAAATTACAACGAACGTACGTTTTTGTTGGAAGATTACATAGCCATTAATAAAACTATTGGCGCGCGTACTTTTCTTGTTCTTTTGCAAGTCGAGATAGCCCGGTGATTAGAAAACCTGAATCTTAAAAAAAGATCGTCGATTCGAGCCCGATTACATCACAAATTTCATATGCATAATTTAGGTTTATAATTAATAGTAAATAATAAATATAAATAGCCCAGCAATAAGACTTTTACAGAGTGTTACTTTTATTTTAATAACTAATCTGTTTTTTTTTTTTTTTTCTATTTATATATTTGCCAACAAGGTAAGCACAGAAAAGGTAATCCTGCTCAGAAGAGGGTGAGGTCTTAGCCCAGTTGTGGGCTGTTACCGTCACAGGCTGTTACTTTATAAACTGAGATTTTTATAATTTATTACATACTCAGCGGATAGGAAAAATGAAGTGAACCTACATTCATCGGTTATAATCCTGGCACTCGTGTAACCCAACCACAGCGGAGCGACATGGAGGCTTCTCTCCTTGGATTTGTCTTCTATATATATTTAACATATACATCCATTTTTATATATATATAGACGGGCCCACTTACCATAGGCACTGTTATTGGGACCGTAAGAAATATTTACCAATTTGATAATGCCATGAAATTAGTGAACTAAGATGTTGAATCCATAATACCTTCATAGTAAACTACGTCGCACTGGCTCACTCACCCTTTATCCGGTAAGGTATCCGCTCCTATAATAAAATTGCGGAGACATTTTTAACTTTGCCGTTTCATAGATTCAAGTCATTTGTAAAAAATACATTGGTAAAGAAGGCATATTATTCGATACTAGATTATATAGATGATAAAAAAGCGTGGAGTTAATGCTTGTTGACTTCCAGGCAGGAGACATAACATACATATATAATTGCATTTAACTAACATGACTGTATTTTTAGACGTTGAAAAAGAATAACTACTGAGTTTCTTGCCGGTTCTTCTCGGTAGAATCTACATTCCAAACCGGTAGTAGCTTTACTTTAAATAGTTTGTTAAATGATGATTCAAAAGTGCTTCTAAAAGCCTACCTGAATAAAGGATATTTTGATTTGATTTGATTTAACAGCAACATGACAATACTAAGCACAGCTCTTTAATAGTAGAATATATGATTACTTGGTCGTATCTTTTCAACTATTACAAATATTTACAATCAAGTCGTTTTTGAATAAGGAATAAAAAAAATCGATTATAAAGAGCAACCGTTTCGTCGTTATCAGACAGATTATATAAGAAAAAATATCGAATTCAATGAATAACCGGTTCGCCTTAACGAGATTGTTAATACTGATTGGTGTTCCATTGAACTACAGAGATGAGGAGTGACAAGTTTTTTTTTTTATTAAATATATATATGTTACTGTAAAAGCTCGAACTACGGTAAATCTTAAGATTTTCCAGTAAAACCTTAGATTTACCAATTATGAATGGTAAATGTCCATAAAACTTTGGGATTCGAACTTTTACCATCATTAATTTGGTAAATCTTAGGATTTACATGTTAGGTTAGGTTAGGTTGGAATGGGGTACATGTCAGTCACCTCCTCGTGGTGTACCCTGGGCAATGGGGCCGGCTTGATCTTGCTCGTCGGCCACGGCTAAGACTGGCGGGAGGAATGCCGTGGGGCTGCTCCTGGTACGTCCCTGATCGGCGTCAGGGCGGACCATGTGAGTGGCCTCGTTGGCTAGGAGGGAGTGGGAGGGCTCGCTACTCAAGCCTCCCAAGTGTTTTACACCGGCGGTCAGCGGCGGAGCCTACCATCTTATCCGCCGCAGGGCGTCAGCTTCATTGACGCCCAGCCTCCAGTGGCGTACTCGGGGCAGTTCGCCACATTCCCACGTGGAGGATGAGGGGGAAGGCGCGCACCAGGCGCGCTTTTCATAAATATTCAGCCACCTTATGGCGGCTGCCGCTAGTGGGGTCGCGGTTGCATGCCCTTGGTGATTTCGTGGCATTAGCATCAGCGTGTCCTGGCACGGGGCATTAGATAGATCTCAGTTGAGTCCCACATACCCGTCACGGCCCCCTGACCGGGCGGCATGCGTAAATGCAATTCCTCCTCGTAAAACAAAAAAAAGGGTAGGTTGGAATGGTAAAAGTCCGAAAAAGTCGTCCTTTTATAATAAATACTTACATTTACCAACTCATGACGGTAAATCTTAGGTTTAACTAGAAGATCTTAAAATTTACCTTAGTTCGAGCTTTTACAGTAACATATATAAAGTTAAAAATAATATACGCTTTTCGATATATAGTCCATTGATATGTTACATTGACTGAACATTTTCTAGAGGAATCAATTTTATTTGTGGGACAAGTAGGGGGTGTCAATGCAACCTTAACCCCAAGTTTGCGAGGTGGCCGCCCTTGTCCCCCACCCGCCATCTTGAAAAAAGGGTTGGAAACATATTTTTAACTATATCTCCGAAACTATTAATTGTACGGAAAATTTGTGAAAACATAATTTGTAGCAAATCGTTGTGTCTACAATTATGTTTATTTGACTTTTTACCATAAACTTAAAATTTAAAAAGTTATAAGCAAAAAAGTGAGAAAATCCGCTCAAAAATTTTCTTTTTTGCCTAATAACTTTTTCTTTGTTCACAAAGTTAGATCAGAACATATTTATAGAACATGCCTTTCTGAAAATTTTGCTCTATAAATTTTCATTTTAGTCAATGTTAAACGCTGTTACAGCGCTCCAAAGTCGACCAGGTTCATCAATGCTCATGATAACTAAGCCAAAACATCATGTTTACCTTACTTTTATGATCTCTAGTTTTCTCAAAAAATCATGTGAAGGTGGACAATTATTCGTTTCATAGAGCCGTGAGCGTATATCTTCCAAAATAATAGCCAGCGTCTTTTGTGGTAATTTTATTTCGGTTGTTTTCGGTTGTCTTCGGGTGAGAGCTGATAAAACGGTTATGTTTTTAAAATAATCTGCAGGACAAGTTTCATAACGTTTTTTTTTGTTTTTAAGGCATTTTTGTGGAAAAAAAATTGAAATAATATCTTTTTTAACTATTTTTATGTAATCTTTAAAAT
Source organism: Vanessa tameamea (assembly GCF_037043105.1). NCBI lineage: Eukaryota > Metazoa > Arthropoda > Insecta > Lepidoptera > Nymphalidae > Vanessa > Vanessa tameamea. The sequence continues at coordinate 3,370,611 of NC_087332.1, read as the reverse complement.
ATTAATTTGATGCGACGATCGATTCAGTGTGGCCGACAATAGTGTGACAATGTGTCATACTTTCTTTTCTACATTTGTTTATATTACGAAATATTCTTAATTTAAATATTTTAATATTCTATATGGAACTCATTTATACTTGGTGGTAGTGCTTGTGCCTGTCTTGGTTGGTACCACTCATGAGATATATTACCCCAAATATCAATAATTAATTAGTATTGTTGAGACGGGTGAGTGAACTCTTATAACTACAGTCTCAAGGGAGATAACATCATAGTTACTAGATTGGTGGCGCATTGGTGATGTAAGGAATGGTTAATATTTCTTACAGCGCTAATGTCTATGGGTTGTGGCGATCACTTAGCATCAGGTGACCCTTGTGCACGACCGCGTATCTATATTATGTTATGAAATACTTTTTATTAAGCATACTTTTTCATATAGATTCGGATAACAATAGGTTTTACTTAAATACAAAAGGTTCGTTTTAAATTTACTTGTTTCGCGATTTGCAATTTTAACAGGATACTTCACTTCTATTTAGATAACGTGAGAGCCTGACAAAGCATACACAATTAAAAGTTTTAAATTACATAAAATAAATAAAGATTTTATGAAAACGTTTTTTTTTTCCATTTTAATTCACGTAATACTTCAACAGTGTGGAATCCACGATACAATAGTTACATAAACGAAATTGAAACACTTCAAAATAAATTCATAAAACGTTTTAAAATACCACTATAAAATTCACCACTAAAAATACGTCACCGTTGTTAGAATTTCATCGCAGTACATACATAGATCAAATCCTCCTTTACAAATTCTCTCATAGTGAAATATTCGCCCTTGATTCTTAATAAGATTTGTCTCAAATGACAGAAGATGCAGGAAAACAAAAGGAGCGTTCATACCCAATCTATACAAAATTAAATTTAATTGCAATTTTCGAACGTAGATTTCATTAGCCTTAACCTAATAAAAGTTAATAATAATTTTCGTCAAAAGTTTTTAATTTTAAATTTAATTGTGTAGCTCTATTTTATGTATCTGTTAAGATTTTGTTCTTGATCTAGTGTTTAGCTTTTTTAATGTTACATTTACGTACATTTGGTTACTAAGATTTAATATACTGATTACAATGAAAAAAAAAATTAAAAAAAAAACTAATTCTAAGGTAGGTACTCCAAGTCTTACTTAATGTTTATCAATTCATCCGTTTCTAGATGGTTTATAGAAAAACTACAAAATATTTCCGAAGAGTACCTACTCTTGCAGCTTACCTATTATGAACAGATGGTATTTTTTTTAAATGCTGTCCTTTTCTTTCGAATGTTATATCAGTGACGTCAGAAAGAGAAAAATGTATTTTCAAATATCCAAAGGTTCTTATTGTTTTGTCATTTCTAGAATGAAAATCACCATATCAAAGTTTGATCAATAGCAAATGATCCATACAATCAACACGTGATCTAAATAATAATATTTGAGTTCACTTTCTCATAGTTTAGCATTTAAAGGCAATAAAGTTTGCGGTCACGACTTAATAGGTCAATATGTACATTGAATAGCATGATATGTATTCTTCCTACGATTGAAACGCGAGGGAAAATGCATGAGGAATTTAGAACGGTTTTAACTAATGGATGTTTGTTAACACTTTAGCACTCTTGAACTTAGCTCAAGTTTAAATTTATTGTGACAATCCTGCCTAATTTCAATTAAGTATGTATATGTACTTAAGGATATATATAAATTGATAAATTACAATTTTTACCTATCACATAATATTTGGTCCTTCGAGCCGGATGATTTTGTCATTTGTTTTAAATTTCGAATGAACTTTTGTAAGTGTTGTCTTTTATCGATAATTTGGTATTACGATGAAAACTAGAAGTATGTTATTTAATTAGAATAGTACAAACGATAGCACATTCTGGTAGGACCTAATCCTAAAATGGCAGTAATTCGTATTTTATTATTCTATAAGTAATATAGAAACATATTTCTCTTAGAGATTTTTCCAGGCATTCTGAAGTGTGAGTAAAATACTCTACTAGTGATATTTGTGTGTACGTACACAAGTCAAAAGAAAAAAATATATATTGTAACTAGCGGCCCGGTACGTGCTTCGCTACGTATAAAGTGATATAATACAAAAATTAGTTAGAACATCGATTTATTTCTTAAAAAAATATATTTACTTAATTACTAGCTATTTAAAACATTTACATAAACAATATATTTGGTTTTCCATTTTGAGTGTGAATAAACAAACGGCTGGGGGTACCGACTCTGGAACAGGCAACATAAAGTTGGCCGTGTGAAATACATGATTCTTCCAAATTCACACCACAAACGTGAAGTGTTCGCCCTTGGGCCTTGTTGATGGACATCGCAAATGATAAACGAACAGGATATTGTAATCGTTTGAACTCGAATGGCATATCAGTTTGAATCATAGGGATACGCGGTATCAAACAAACTTCACCTTTAGATTTACCAGTTAAGATCGTAGCTTCGATCAAATTTGGCAATAATTTTTTCACTGTCATTCTGGTGCCATTACACAGTTTTGGTGGATTAATATTTCGCAATAATATAATTAAAGAACCAACTTTCAGATTTAAGCAGTGCGGTGGCATACCAGCCGGTTCCAATGAATTTAAAAATTCAACTGGAAAGCCTCATCTTGAAAATGAAATTGTCAACACACAGAAAATAGGACAATTATTTACCGGTTTGTGGATCAGTCATTGGTATATTGATATGGTAGCCATCGTCACCTTTCCAATGCAATATTGGGTATTGTAATGCATCATAACTACGATGAAGTTCCGAAACACGTTGCAATTCCTCATTTCTGCGATGAAGTACAATATCACGGGATTGAAATTGATCACCAACAATTACAATTGCAACCTCATCAATTGTCGGTGCATTGAATCGCCTGGCATGCTCTCCAAAAGGTTTTCTATGAGCCCTTATTACGATTTTGTGATTATCAGATGGCATACGATCGAGAGCAAATTTAAACAATTTAACTAATGCGTTATGCTGATGGAAAAACCATTGTAGCTCTCGAATTTCTCGTCTTGTATTAGAAACAATTGTACAACGTTGATCCAATTCACGATTTTCATCACCAATAAAATAAATTTGCAAAAATTGATGATCAGCGCCGGGGTACGGCAATAACGAACCAACTTGATGATAAATCTGGCCCTGAATCTGTAACATGTATGCAATTTTAGGTTGTTGGATAAGAATTTTTAAAGCTATCGAATACTTTATGATTAAGATTGATATAAATATGGGACGATCCAGTTGAAGTATTTACCTTAAATGTTGCCATGATATTATCTCTAATAATTTTAGTAACACCAAAAGAAGTCATTTGAAATGCCGAATTGTATTGTTGAATATGACTCAAACAATGCTTCGATGTTTGAGATGTCCCAAATAATAATGAATATAATGGTTCGGGTGGAATTTCTAATGCTGGCAATCTAACTTTGCCATTAGCACAACACATGCCGGGAGCTTCACCTGAAAATTTTGCCGCATCACAATGTGGACAGTTTACGTCCATCATTCCAATGTATCCGTACATACCTACTATAATCAATCTGACTGTTGTAATTAAAAGCAGCACACATCGTTTCAGTCAAAGAAGCACGACGTATTCGTGATCGCCATAGAAGATTCAATACAGGCCCAAGGTCAGCAGATCTATTTCGTGCACTACGTTCACGCTGCGATGCATTAGCTTGTGTGCGTTCATCCGCAGTCTGTGATCGTCTTTGTGATGTCACATAATTTGTATTACGCGTTCGCCGACCTATATTTGCTCGTCTGGCTCGTGACATTCATCCTTCATGCTTCATATACAAAAGAAAAAATGAAATTGAAAACAAATTGCTACATTAATAGTGGTGTATCAGTATTTATACATGTATGTCTGGAAATATACGGGATGAAATATTGGTGGTTATTTTCCCGCAAGATATCGAATCAGTTTCGCGTAAAAATAAAAATACAAAAGGTAACAAAAGTAGGTATTGACTACTAAATCAATTCTTTGCGGGAAAACGATCAACAAAATTTCACCCTGTACCTATATAACTGCATTCGTTGTCAATGTATAAAAAAATGTCAATAAAATAATTTATTAAATGTATTAAACGAATACATTTTAACGATTCCCTACATCGCTAATGCGTCACCAACCTGGGAACCTGATAAGTGATATCCCTTATGGTTGTACACTGACATCCTTCATACCGTGACACAACAATTTCAAGTTTTGCTGTTTAGCGGTAGAAAGGGTGATACCTACCCATTGCACAAATCCATAACATCAAGTAACACTATGCTTGGGTCAAATCTATCTTAAACTTTGTACAAACTTTCGAATGAGACAAGACTATAATTTAAGTGCTTATACATTTTATTACACCCGACTAATATTCATAAAAAAAACATTTCATATCCATGTAATAGGTTATTTAAGTAAATATTCGAAAGAAGTCGGATTTCCGTTTTTAAAAAAAGAATGTTTAAATTCCACGCAAGGAATCGTGACAAAATAACATAGATACTAGAAATCGGTTACGTTGTAACGAATCAAAAACCGTTTTAATTTTAAACACGTGATTTATGTAATAATAGAAACGATCTTGTTATATATATATTTATATATATATATATGTATGTATATTAAATAAAAATTAATTGGTACCCGTATAAATAGTTCTTAATACAAATTAATTCGAAATCCAGTATTATTAAAACAATAAAGAAAATGAAACCCCCATGTTCCCAGATGGACACATATATTTTTCTTCGGCATATAATGTTCGGATAATGTTTGTACAATTTCAAACAAACCAAAAAAAATCTAACTATTTATGTTTGTCGGTAGAATATGTGATGAGTTCTACCATCAAGTATGACAATTAAATAAAAAATAAAAAAATATATTTTTTTAAAGCAAGTAAGCACTAGTTAATGAAGAGATAGTCGTAACTAAATTAATGTAACATTTTTTTTTGTTAAAAAAGAACAAATTTTTGAAAGTGAAAGCAGTATTAAAAATGATTAATACTTTTCGGTGTCAGCTGTTGGGGGATTTATTTTTGTTATACATATACTTTAAATACTTACGTTTTCAGCAATGGCAAATCAATGAACGTCTCTGTTTATAACATAGCTATTGTTAATATATTTTAATACGATTTCAATCAGTTTGTCCATTTACAACCAAATGATATGTATTATAATACATGATCAAAGAATTAAAGCGTTTTCCGAAGCACGAGATTATAAATTCAGCCACTTCCAAACTCTGATGTAACTAAAAATTTATCGAGAGAAAATGCTATCACTTTAAACGACCTGGGTTTTGTCTTATTTTATTTAGTTTACTTGCAATCTCGTACGCTTACAAATTTATAGAATTATTGAATTTAAACTAATCATCTGAGTGTAGAGATCACTTAAAAGTACACACAGTACCCGAATCGAATAATGATAAAAAAAGGAACACAATAAAAAAAGGAACACTCTTAAGTATTTAATGTTGAATTTCATAACAATACACTGCCTTTAATTATGAATTAAATCTACATGAATGGCAAGAGTATGTACTTGGTTCAGGAGTTTATATAGTCGTGGGACCGGGGTATTGGCGCCTAATACAGTTTTATGTAAAGATGGGCAAAGAGGTTTTCTCGAAGATCGTGGACATTTTGCAAAAACTGTAAAATGTAATTTTTGTTTGCACTTGACATTCTAACAAAATCATGTTACCGAAAATTTTATTTAGAAATAGACAGATCCAATAGTTCTTTACGTTTACTCAAACTTGTCATATTGACCTGTCATTTAAAGTAAGTAGAAATAAACTAACAGCCTTTAAATGTCCCACTGCTGGGCTAAGGCCTCCTTTTTGAGGAGAAGGTTTGTGGCAGAATTTCGTTGAAATAAGACACATGCAGGTTTCCTCACGATGTTTTCCTTCACCGCCGAGCACGAGATGAATTATAAACACAAATTTATTTCCTGTCATTTATTCGTATAGATATGACGATGTTATTTAATGTTAATTACTTACCCACATAGTTAATGTGTGTCGCCTTGATTTATTTTGGACACAGTGGCCTATCTCAAAGGAGATTACCAACTATGCAGGTCATATAGGTTACAAATGTGTGCTCACACATAGGCGCACTCCCTTTTTTATCATAAGGACGGAACGGGGAAGGGACGGGATATCCGATACGACCGAATAGAGTTAAGGCGTAGGACCAACGGCTTTACTTGTTTTCCGAGGCATGGTTCACACTTGCAACTTCCAGACCCCGAGATGTTACTGAGTATCTTTCGATCGAAAACCCAATTTCCCTTTTACCGGACCTGGGGTTAGTACCCAGGATCTTATATCCCAGCCTTATATCGAGCTACTAGACCAACGAGGCAGTCGATTATAACAATACTTAGTATGAAAAAAATATAACTAGTGTTTAAGGATATAAAATTGTTACAACAATTATTGGTAAATAGATATTCTATTCTATTCTGTGTTATAAGCTATCTACGAGACCAAAGTATAAACGAAAAACTCTATAACAAGTTTGAATCGTTTTTTGTAAATACGCATATATACGCATAAGGTAAAAATAACTAAAAAATTAATGAAATACAGATAAACTGGAAGAGACAGGTAAAAGTTAAAATAAATTTTCGTTCTATATTTAAATTTGAAAGTGGTTACTAGCGTAAGTCGTGTAAAAATATTTAATACACGATTTACATAACATTATCCTAAATACATTAATAGTCATTATATTATTATTAATAATCGCTGTAAATTCTCCGAGACTACCAACTACGTCGACGTAGTAAGCTATTTTTTTTTAAATTTAATATAATATTAGCGAGGCATCTTATAAGTAATAATTATTAATATTCCTATGTACGCATCCAATCAAGCTTAAAGTTTAGAAATGGTGAAGACTATAGCTCAAAGGTCAGGATCGAACCGGCGACCTTATCGCTAGTTGATCCTTAAGCCATTGCTTTATTGACGCTTTAAGGTAATAGAAACAGACCCGTCTTAATTCAAGGGTGCAGAGGTTGCATAAAACCTGGTTGCCGCGTTGGGCGTCTGATTGATAGACGTTTGGTCTCGAACCAGAAGCGAGGCGATCAGAAGGTCTTTTAAAAAATATTTTCGTGGTAAGGGTTGATCGCCAAATCACAGCTTGCACCCAGGCGCTTATTTTGATTAAGAGGTACTGAATAGAATCTTGTATATATAACTACTGGGCTAAGGCCTCCTCTACATTCGAGGAATAGGCTATCTTGTATTTATTATGGATTGGTGAATACGATGCAAGGGGTTTTCACACAGACATATTATGCAGGTTTCCTCACGATGTTTTAATTCACGGCCGACGATGAGATTAAATATATACACATTTTTTAGTCAATAAGAACATAAACTTACAAATCTTACCAATAATATAAATGCATAAGTTTGGAATGATGGATATTTAGTCAGGTCAGCCTGAAGGGATATGAATGAATTTTGGCACAGAAGTAGGTTATAGTCTGAAAAAAAAACATAGGTTCCTTCGCATTCCTATAACATGCACAACCCCTCCCCCACCCCTTAAAAATTATATTATTGGCTTATGTTTTAGGTTTCCAATAAATCCGGAACCAAGTGTACTGCTTTAAGATTTATTTATAGCATGATGGCTATAATCAGTTTGTTCTTAAAAGATTCTACCTAGCATTACCACTGTATATTTACTATTTGCATATATATATATATGGTAATTTTTTCAGGAAAGTTTGAGTATATAATATGGTGGACGACGTCTGTCGACGATTTTGTTCGCTAGAAGACAATGGAAGATCAGTAAGGATTTGTTTTATATAAGAAAATGTAATTCACGTTTGTCAAAGCAGTGAAACTGCGATTACCATATATTTGTATTATACATATATATATTATATACTTTAACATTTCTTGAAGCCTGTTGCATGTTGTGGTATAAGCTTTACCATCATCTAGTTTTTAGTTAAAAAAAAATATTTACATTTATTAAAGTTATACAGTTAATAATATATTAAAATAAAATAACAATATATTTAACTAGCTTTCGTTAAAAAATGCATACGAAATGTTAGGAACGCACATTACGAACGCGTCCCTAGTACGCGACCCGCACACAGTTCGGTCCGCGTTAAGTGGGGAGGTGCGGATAAAAACGCTATGTCCACACCTGGGGTACACACAACACGTACCACCACCGAAGGACAATGAAGTTACTCGTGCTGTTAGTCAGTGTGGTAGTGGTCGCTGCGAAGCCGACGGCGGATGAAGAAGTCGTAGGTTCTGTGATCGGCGTGGTCAAGGGATGCGCTGAACAGGATGTCGCCTTGTGCCTCAAGGTGTGTTGTGAAGTGTTGATAAAGTTTAATCCAAAGTGTTTATTTTAAGGATTCGTATATGTATTTAAAATATCGTGTTTTTATAAGGATTTAAACGTTTTAGTAGTTAATTATGTCAGTGTTAGATCACCTAATATGTAATTAGGTCACAGAGTTAACTCACTCTAGTGAAAGAATTTTAAATTATATAATTGAAATATTCAAGCCTGTGTACTTCACCGCCAAATGGTTAATAGTATTTGTTTAAATTATACAAAGTTATTAATATTGAATCATAATCTGAATGTCTTTACAGGAAAGAGCACTTAAGTACGCTGAAAATTTAGCAACATCCCGGGAAATTAACATCGCTGATGGTATCACGCTGATCGGCACTGGTTCCTCCCGCGGCGCCAGATCCTTTGAACCCCTGTCCGAAGAGCCCAGAGCGAGGGAAAATCAGGTGGAATCCAGACTCGTCGACGCAGCTGCGGAATTCCTGGAAAACCATGTAATCCAATTGCGCGTACCAAAAAGTACCGTCGATGATGTGAAAAGATCGCTTGAGGAAGGTCAGTAATTCTTGTTTGCCCAATATTCCAATGTTTGTACAATATTTATAACGTTGGCTGCAATGTTCCAACGAATGTTACTTTATAAAGCTTACACAAACTTTATTTGGAATAAAATGTAAATGAAATATTATTCAATCAATTCGAAACCATACGAGAAATATAAAAGTATAACGTAAATATCTCAATATCAAAATAATTGCAATAGAAATTATTCTAGTTACAAGTATTACTAAATTTAAACAAATAACAAAAGAATACTTGAATGCAGAAGTTGATACTAAAAACAGCTCGTTAACATGTTCTGAAGATATCATAAAATTATTATTTATTGTATTGTTAAGTTTAATAAAAGACTTGTTAATAAAGCCATTCCTAACTAAGCAAATATATTCGAATTGGAAAGTGAGATTTGCAGTTAGCAGAGTCTAGCGAATTCCGATGATAAATTTTGTTTATACAACAATTATAATAAATTATTTTAGATAATTATCATTTTGTTAATCTTTACGCTTTCACGCTTCGCTGATAAAATTTGTGAAAATATATTATTATAATATATATTTTTATTTCACTTTCATCTTAAGTTGTTAATTAAAAATTATAATGAGAATATTTTTTAAATTATAATATCTCTTTCTTCGTTATTATTTAGCGTTATTTTAAGGAAATAATTGTTAAAGAATTGAGCGAGGCAGTTCGAAAATAAATATACACGGAACGGAGCTTAAACTCCCAAGCGGTAATAGTTACGAAGGCAAAAAAAATACGTAATCAATTCACTTGAATTTGGAACGATAGGATCAAAATACAAAGTTTAAAAATATTTATATCATAATATCAAATTTTGATATAAATCGTTAACTCGAAATGTATTTTGATATTGTTAAAACTATAAACGGAATTCGAACACACGAAACCAAAAGAAAACGTAATAACATGATTTATCTAATGATTAAGTCAGAGTGCCAGACATTGGAACAGGTTTGAATGCAAAAAAAACTTCAGAAGAAATTGTATAACGATATGCGTTTACGGAGCAATTTGTATGATTGTAGTTTCTCCAAAAATAAGCACGTTAGAAATTGCTTGACGCATAATTAAAGGCTTGTACTTAATTCGGAAATGACTTGCTCTCATATTATTCAAGATTTTTATGATGTAATATAATCGTACGATATAACTTCGACCAATCATTACGCTCGCGCCGAAACCCAATTAAAAAAGTGACCACTGCCAGAGCAAGTACATATGATAATATAAAAATAGAAAGTCACTCGTCATGGGAAACGAGACGTTAATAATAAACATTATAAAAAAAAAACAAACGTAACTAAACCAGTAGGAATGTTAGATACGGTTTTAGAAATCGCACATCCTGATGATGAAAAAGTTGTAAAACTAAATGAGGAAGAAGAAAAAGATCGTAGTGAAGGAACACGACAGACGGGAGTTTCTCCGCCATTAACAAGGTCGTATCTTGGAAAGCGGGCGTATAAAGTCCAGTTTTTGCTACATCCAAGTTACTAGGAATGTAAGGAACTCGTTTTAGATTTCCGTTAACAGCAACAAAATCGCTTAGTAAAAGTCGCGCTCCAGGCGGATTCTTGGTCGAAATATGGAAGTGGGATTGAAGCTTTCGAATTGTATCAAGTTGATGCACTTTCTAGATAAATGAGGTTGTTATGCAAACTAAACGTAACATCGTGAATTTCAATGAAAGCGATACTTGTTTATATTTCAGTGTGGTCCTCATTTCGAATTCGTATCAGATTTCGGACAATTGAATTACACTTAATGTTTATTGATGAATGGTTGAAAACAAAATGTACTTAAAGAGATAGTGTTTTCTACGAATTAAGTATGCAAACACCGCCTCCTTTTACGCACTTCGAGTGAAATAAACCTCTTCATTTGTAAGCGGCTTTGTAACGCTAATGGTCTGTGTAATAGCTTTTACATTGTCTACTGGCTAGAAAAACAAGAGCTCTAAGAATTCAACTAAATAAAGTGTCCTTATTATTTGATAATTAGCACCAAGTTCAGTCGACTATGGTCCTAATTATTAAGAAATTATCAAAAACATTGAAACATTTTTATATTTAATAAATATTATTATTCTAAATAAGTGTTCAATTCACAGGTCGTGGCAAAAAGAAGAAGTTGAAGCAACTGCTCCCAATCTTCGCTCTTCTCCAGCTCAAGATCCAGTCCCTGATCCCTCTCTTCCTCGGTATCATCGCCTTTGCCGCTGTCAAGGGTCTTCTCCTCGCCAAGGCAGCGCTCCTTGCTTCCGCTCTTCTTCTCTTGAAGAAACTTCTCTCAAAACATGATCACCATGAGAGCTATGAAGTGGTGGCTCACCCGCACCACGACGAACATTACAGCCACGGTGGTGGACACGGTGGTGGATGGGGACGGTCCCAAGACGCCCAGAATTTAGCGTACAGCGCTTACTCCACCTAAACCTAAGATAGATAAACCTCATACGAGTTAGTCTTACGCGGACCTCAATTGTTGAAAATTAATTTATTGTTATTTAATAATTTATTTTAAATTATTTACACGATTTTTTTATTAAATGTCTTACAAATGCTTGGCTATGGTCTATGCGTCACCAGTATTGTATTTTATGTACCTGTTGTTTTATATTGTATAGTACAAAGATTATGTCGATAAGTGTTCAATAGCTTTAATATACTTTTCTTTTTTTTTTTTATTTTAACTCGCCTAAGACACAAATTTTGTCACTTCTCTCATCGTATAACGGCTTTTGTAAATACGCTTCATAGTATCAAAATATTTAAGTATGATATTGTTATTTGCATTTTCGCTAGTATTATTATTTATTCTATCTTCGCTTGATATGTATTAATTTTTTCTATTATATTTGTGACGTTGTATTCATATTTACATTTATGTTAAAGGTGATGCCCTTCTTTAAAATAATTCTTTTCGATTTCATAAAATATTATCATCACGACATTTTATATCGTTAAATATATGAAAGTCGTTTTAATTTATTCGTATTTCATTCTAAACTAACATTCACGAGTCATTTATTTATATAACATCAGCATTAATAAAAATATTTAATATTGTTTAATCGTTTTAATTTCCAATCTCCCGGCAACTGTGTCACAGTTTTCTTTTTTTTTTTTTTGCTAAATTAATTTTATTATGTCTTTTGACGTCTTTGGCGCGTTGAAAGTAAAATCTTGGTCGAATTTTAGAGCAACATTTTAAATGTAATGTATGAATATAAAATACTTTCCTCACGTCTAAACATTACGCACGTTGCTCGAGTTTCAACTGTTTTTATTTATTTATTTTAACTTTTAATTTTTATATGTAAAGTTGTGGTAACATAGATATGTCATATCATTGTCATATACGATAACGAAAACAATAAAATCTACTATATATTAATAAATTGCTATTTATTAAATAAAGCAAAATGAAATTATAGATACTAGGAAAAAATAAATGACCAAGTATTATAGCCAAAAGTTTTCCATATCTAAATTCATTGACTAGGTTTTAATAAAAAAGTACTTATTGTAGATAACCTGAGTAATATCCTGTACTTATCAATATTATTAAAACAACTATACGCACCATTCCCGTTTTCTGGTGTTGAACAGCAATATTACAGGAATATATACATCCTAAGGATTTTTTTAATTTTAATGGTAGGTGGACGGGATAAAGGTGCCACTTAGTGGTAAGCGGTCACCACCGCCGGCGCTGTTAAAAACATTAAAAATACCTTACATCGCCAATGCCAATGGGAACTATGTTATGTCCCATTTGCCTGTAGTTACACTGGCTCACTATTCCTTCAAACCGGAATACAATAATACTTAAGTATTACTGTTTGATATTAGAATATCTGATCAATGGGTGGTACCTACACGGCCGGGCTTGCACAAAGTCTATCACCAAGTAATAGTTTACATTTCATAAAGTAACAATATATTTGGACGATTTTACTCACAGATAACATATAACTTATGAGATATGTCTTCTGTTCTCTTTTAAAATGTTTTTTTTTTTAAGATATCATCCCTTGTTCAATTAACGAAATGGCTTTTAATACACTTTAATAGAACCTTAAACTCGTTCCATTGAACAGTTAATGTTTAACAAAGAGTTAAAAGAAATTCAAGCTCAGTGAACATATTGTGTACTCAATTATAGGTTGAATTAAATAGTCTCACTTTAGCTAGGGTTGCCATGCGTTCTATTTTTAAAATGTATTTTTCTTCTTTAATATTTCGCTTTTTAATTTCAAAAATAGGCACAGGGGCTTATGTGTCAACAACTCGATATTCATCTGATCTATGTCCCCTTTAAAACCAGAATATAAATACGAAGTATTTATTATTGGCGGTTATATAAATGATGAACCCATTCATGACTGCCTCTATTGGCTAGTATAAAAACATATCGCATTCGGCCATTAAAAATGTTATTGATATTTACTATAAACAAATTCGTAGCAGACTGAAGTTTAGAGTGTCTAGTGTTAGAAGTCATTGGTCCTGATAGGATTTCTTTCGGTTGTGTCAGAGTTTTTGTTCTTTCTGATTATAATTTTGAGAGTATTTAGAGCTCTCTGTTCCCTTGAATTTTCGTATTACATCCTTTTTAATTAATAAGTTTTTGAAAATGGCTGCCATAGATATCTATTATACAGGTCTGTATGAATATCGTTTTCGTATAGTAATTACGATAAAGTTCTATACACGTATAGTATTGAAGCATGATTCGTTCGTAAGTGAACTAAGGTTCTCAGGTCACCAGAAATTACTTTCGTTTTCTGGTAGCCCTACTTATAAGCACCACTTACCCAGACACAATGGCTTGTACGGTTATCACACGCGTTCATTAGCATCTTTTATTGTGTGAAAATGTATTTTTATTTAAATTTTCTGTGTAGATTTCTAAGATAATGAATTGGTTACTCACGCCATATCCGATCGAATTAGACGTAACATATTCTAGTCGTCAATTTATATGAACTTCACATACAAAATAGATGTTGGATTTTATTGAGATTTATATTTAACGGTAAATTAAACGACTCATAAAACTCACTATATACTTAAAAACGGCTTGACGTATTTGGCTGTTTTTTTTTTGTTTTTTGCCCATTTATACTGAGGTGTTGTCAAATTAAAAAAAAATATAGCGCAAACCCAAAATAACAGTAAAAAATTAATATTTTTTATGGTAATCACCACACTGAATTGCTTTTAATGGATAGCGTTCGCTGGTGTTATAGGTACAAACATTTATTTTATGCGATAGCGAAAAATTTATTACATTTTAAATAATTATTTAAAAAAATATATATATTTGGTAGAAGTGACATTAGCTATGTACAAATGAGGAACTGTTATAATATTTTTTGCTTCAGATGCTCTGGGTCGCATTTAATCTATGTTCTAAAATATTGAATATGAACGGGGTGTCCTAGGGTAATCTAGTTTCTATATATGTTTATTACTATCCTACTAAGTTTTGTTATTTGAACGAGTAACACCCAAGACGTGCCGGCTCGAGATAAAAAAATTAGTAGCTTATTCATTCAAACAGGTTACAGAGTATAGACTAGGTACGAGTATATGGCACAACGCTTAGACAAGGGGGTTGAACTGTATTATTAATAGGCTTGTGCTATAGGGGTTAGTCGTCAGGTGGTGGTCTCATAAAATATATCCTTCCTTTGATTTCAGGTTTGCTTGATAACAAACTTCATCGGTTCAATGATTTGGTATGAAAAAGCAACAGACAGACAGAGTTACTTTCGCATTTATCATATTAGTATAGATATGAATCTTGGACCGTGTATGCGTTGATTTTAAAGTAGGATGTATAAATTGAATTGTATATGATTGATTATGTATTCATTTTAGTTGCTACACTATAATGTTACGCGAGCTCCATCTGATTTTTTTTAATAAACTGATCATGTTCCGCTTTGAAACTTTTGATAATTATTGTTATAATAATGAATTTTATTATTAATTAGGTCACGTACTCAGGTATATGATTTCACTTTTGAATGTTGATTTAAAATTTATGATTTTTGTATGAGTTACGTACGACATGTAAAAATTTAATGTACGTAAGTATACAAATGTTCGTTTTGATTGATTAATTTATTTAAAAACTAATATTCAAAAAGTAATGGTTATATTTTATTGAAAATTATTTTAGTCACAGTAATGAATCTACAAATGAACTTACAGCGCCATCTATTATAAATATGTGGAACTATTCTCTCGTTCGTATTTGTTTACGTTGGTGTTGCGAAAAATGAATGAATCGCTTGGGATCAAGGTTTTGTCAAGGTAACTTGTAAATGTCACGCTTTACGATCGTTCAATGAACTTGCGTAATAAACTGATATTCTTATACTTGTTTTGTTATTGATTTAATTTCGATTACCCTTGAGCAAATACTTCATTTCTTCTAAATATTAAAATTTTGTTTTTAACAATTATGTTAGTATAATATTCTTTTTATATTTAAAATATTGTTTTGAGAATTGGGATAGTGGTTATTGTCAACCATTGGTAATTTGATTTACGGTTTTGATCAGCGCCATCTATGATTTTTGCAAGCTACTACGTATTAAAATGATACTCGCCGTTTTATTATGAATGAACTCACGTTATAGTAAAGTTCAAGGTTTCGCCTTCCGACACTCTGTCTACTGGCGTTAGTGAGTCATACATCATAATGAAGACATTTTAACAACTTTAATTTATAATTTACATACAAAATAAAATCGTCTTTAATATAAACACCTCATTTAAATTTAAAGCATATTGTTATAATCGATAGTATGTTAATAAGTATGTAATAAATAAATTAGCTGTCTGTACCTAAATACATTTTCAATCTCAAATAATAACGACTATAAGACAAAATAAACTAAATTTACAAACTTGAATGATACAATCTTCACAATTGCTTGTAAAACGAAATAAGAGAGAGAAAAAAAATTAGTTTTTTATTCGTTTTTCAAACAATTCGTTTCTTGGTCAAGGTTACAACCGCAGCGCCGTGCGGTTACAACGTAATAGTTTTATTGTGGCCGTCAACAGATGGAGTAACTTTCGCTTTGCTTTATTTTGTCTTAACGGTTGCTGAACTCTTTTTTTTTTTTTTCTTTTATATTACATCTTTACGCTATGGTTAAGTAATAACAGTTTTATTTAATCTATAAAAACTGACTTCTTATTTTTTGTTATCTGTAACAGTTAATGTCAGTTATTAATTTTTTTTAAGTAAAATTAACGATTTTGCTGTTCGTAGTGTATTTTTTTACTTTTCATTATTAATACTTTATCCTCGTTTTAAATTTGGATTATATATAACTTTTACATGCATAATATATTGCTTTACGTGTACCTAAGAACCTTGCCGCTTAGGTTGATGATTATAGTTATATTACCTATATCAGTGGCAGTCAACTGGTTGAAATAGCCGTTTAATTGCACGGCTAGCCCTTTCATTGAACAATGCCATTCTACCACGCGCCTAGTTTTCTAGTTAGCAGTAGAGAGGCATTTAAAACGCTCAACATAACTCCAATATCATTATTTTCACCCAAAAGTTGTAATCTAGTTAGCCTTATGACCTTGAGTAGTATCTAAATTGGTGTATTCTAATGAAATCAATTCAAAATATTTTTTATTCAAGCAGGCTCAAGAAGCACTTTTGAATCGTCAAATTTCTCTGTTGAATTAGATTTAATGTTATATCCTATACGGAAAGTAAATTCTATTGAGAATAAACTCATTAGTTACTCTTTTCAAACCAACAAATTCTATAACTTAATCGTATTAGTATATATAACCTATAATCATTTTTTTTTTTATTATTTCTTACCATATACTAATAAAGAATATCCGAAAATGCCATGTCATTTTAAATTTAATACCTATATTTTTTAATTAAAGTTTTCATACGATAAATTTTCGTAAATCCAAAAAGGACGTAAGTCGCCAACACTAACAAGGTCAAAGGTTTCAATGGAATGCTAGCGAAATCGCTTTTAGCTTATATATATTTATAGATTATGTTGAATACTATTTATTGCGCTTAAGGCAAAGATTTCTCTAGATGACCGACTCAATAGAGAGATTATAAGGGACGCACGTAACCTCCTTTATCTATAATACCTTAGTCGGTGAAGCTTTGTGCAAGCCCGTCTGTGTTGGTACCACCCACTCGTCATATATTCTACCGTTAAACAGCACTGCTTAGTAATAATGGTTTTCAGTTTGAACAGTAAGGTAATCAGTGTAATTACAGGCAGAGGAGACAATCCATTATAATTGCCAAGGTTGGTGGAGCATTGGCGATGTTAGGTATGGTTTATTTTCCTTACGCCAATGTCTACGAACGGTGGCATACAGCAGGTGACCCATTTTCCACTTCGACGTTCTAATATAAACAAAAACCTGCTGTATTACGTGAGATGTTTCCTTATAATAATTTACTTCATATTTAAATCAATATTGAGTAAAAAATTTGTCAAAGTCAAGTATATATTTATATTAAGATATATTTTCCAGTTTACTTGGAAGCCCGTCTGGGTAGATGTCACCCGCTCATCATATATTCTACCGTAAAATATCAGTGCTTAGTATTGTTCAGTACCGGTTTGTCGGGTGATTGTGTCAGTATAACTACAGGCAAAAGCACAACCGAGATGAAATAAATATCTTACATAAACACGAGAAAGATACGTACAATCAAACAACATGTAAATTACAATGTAGAGTTAAAATAATTTATTTATATTTAATTAATTTTAAGGTCACCTGTCTATATACAAATATTTAGGGGTTGGTCGTCAGGTGTGTGGTATAAAAAGTAGTCTAAGGAAAGATCCTTGGGGCTTGAACTTGCTTCATACCAAATATCATGAAATTTGGTTCAGTGGCTCAGCCGTAAAAAGGCAGCTGGTGGTGTATTGGTGACGAATATGAAGATAAATATTTCTTACAGTACCTTTTTTTGTTTCGTCGGAAAAAACGCTCTTTCGCGTTTCCCGGCGCTAAAGGCGCGAAAATACCCACTAAAAAACCAGTGGTACCCACTCAGTCTTATCAGGGGGGCATCACGGGATCGCTTGCGCATACCGTGACGATTAACGTCTACGTGAACTAATGAATACGTGAGTTCCCAAGAATTTCTTACAATACTAATGTCTACCCACCATCATATGAGTGATCTGAGTTTGTTATTATAGTTATGTAGAGGCAGCTAAAATCGTAATTTATATATTTATTCAATTTCCTTTGAATTATGAGATAAAGTCTCCTCTTCAGGTAACGTATAAAAACTCGTAAAATATCTTACTATTAGAGCTTATTCAACCACGCATCTTTAGAGTCCCTCTCGATCTGTTCACCGATGAGGGAGATTAATCAAAAATATTAATTGTTTTTTAATTATCTGTCTGTCCTGACCTCGATTTCTTCAACTCTGGTTTTCTTCAATAATAAAGTTATGGAAATATTTTACCATGGTACTTTATTTTTTTTATAGTACAGTTTGACGGACGAGCTTATGGGCCACCTTATAGTAAGTGGTTACCACCGTCAATAGACAATAGCGCTGTAAGAAATATTAACCATTCCTTACATCGCCAATGTGCCACTAATCTTGTGAACTAAGATGTTATGTCCCTTGTGCATGTAGTTACACTGGCTCACTCATCCTTCAAACCGGAACACAACAATACTGAGTACTGTTGTTTGGCGGTAGAACATAATTATGATGAGTGGGTGGTACCTACCCAGATAGGCTTGCACAAAGCCTTACCACCTAGATATACCACTCTGCTGCGGGCTACTTGATAAACTCTCGATTAAAGTAAAAGTAACAGTCTGTACATGTCCCACTGCTGGACTAAGGCTTCCTTTCCCTTTGAGAAGAAGGCTTCGTCGCTTATTCTACAACGCTACTCCAATATAGTTACACATGTGGCTGAACTTAATTGAAATTAAACACATGCCGGTTTCTCACGATTTTTCCCTTCGTCAAGCACGAGATGAATTATAAACACAAATTAAGCACATGGAAAGTCAGTGGTGCTTGTCTGGGTTTGACTCGTATCTAGGCCATCTCGGTTTTATTGTTTCTGTTATAAGAAAGAAACCTTCAAGCATCATATGAACATTGACCAACCCTCGCAAAATATGTTGAGTCTTTTCTTAATATTAGATAATTCACTAGCTTTTAAGCTCATCGTTTTTGCAGTAATAATGAGCAGTACATCTATACACACCGATGGTATATAATACACTAGTTATCGCCTGTAGCTTTGCTCGCGTTTAAGGGTTTATAGTCAAGAGTTAGAATTAAAAATATACTATGTACTTCCTTGGAGTTCAAGCTTGTTCATAATAGATTTCAACAAATTCGGTTCAGTGGTTGGTGGACAAGAGAGACAGACAGACAGAGTAACTTTCGCATTTATAATATTAGTATATATATATATATATATATATATATATATATATATATATACCATAAATATTAACATAGTATATAATGAACCCCAATATCGTTGACGGCATAAAAAAGCGTAATTAGACTTTATACAATTTTATCTCAAATGATTTTACTTGAACTATCTTAATATGATGGTAAAAATCTTTACGCCTCATATATTTGAAGTATATATAACAATTCAATCGACTTTAAGCTTTAATTATACGTAAATAAGTATTACAATTCTATGATGAAACATCAATTATAATACGTTAATTCTTAACAGTAACCCTTGTATAATGAGAGTTACTTTTCTTTACATGGTATAAAAGACAGTATCGCTATTGGATTGTAGTCTCTATTTTTAACTCTATAAGAGATATTTTGCTTTGTACGATGTTAACAAAGATAGAAGGCATATCCGCTTTTCCTATAGCTTTTACCGTACCTTCTCTCATTAATCTTGTGTGCAATTTCTTTTAAATTAGCCTCATTTTTCCATCAACTCTATTAAGAATTATTTAAGGCTTTGTTTAATATAATGTGTTGTATTTGAAAAAGTACCAAGAATATTAGATTTGGCTAAACATTTACAGATGCGAATATGTTTTTAATTAAAATAATCGCATGTACGAATCTTTCTTTTGATATATTCTTGATGAACAAATTTTGATGGTATTTATATATTTAGTTTCATGATTATTACTACTAAATTATTGTGTAATATTCATAATTAGAATATTATTATTAAAATAAAAAACAAAACACTCATTTATTATTTAATATTCATAATAATCTCTTTGATTTTTATTAATAAATTAATATAAAGCGAGAAATACTTAAAAATAAAATAAATTATAATATCTTAAAACGTACAAATACTGAATCGAAAAGATAAATAATACGAAACAAATGAACGAACGTTATGACTTAGCGAACAGATAAAACAAAACTGAAAAAATAGATAAAAAAAAAACAAAGAAGGTCTTACATATAACTTAAATACATTAATTTACATAATTAAAGCCAGGTACGCATTGAGAAAATTAAAATAAATATTTTTATCTAAATTAACTATGTTTAGTTAAATATATAATACATAAACTATAATATATAGTTACAAATCACCTATAAGGTTTACTTATATATCAATTCAGTCATAAATACGCACATCACATACACAAGAGGAATAAATAACGCAGAGAAATCGTCTTGTAAAGAGGTCGTTATACTAGGTCACGGAAAGCTATTGCTTCTGCGCGGAGTAAGCTAAGCTTTGCGCATCTATGGATCTACCCCACCCCCCGCTGTGCCCGCCACCGCCACCGCCACCGCCACTGCTGTAACCACCCGCGTCACCACCGTAACCACTGGCACCACCGTAATCGTGACTAGACGTGTGACTCGATGTGTGGTGAGGGTGTGCGACCACTTCGTATGTCACATGCTTCTGCTGTGAGAGGAGTTTCTTCAGACCAATTATCGCCGACAGCACTAACGCGAGTTTACCAATAAGCAACGCTTTTCCGGCAATCAGAGCTATAGCACCAATCGCGAGCGGCAATAGGGCCATCATTTTCAACATAACAGCCGCCAGTAGTGGACCGAGGATCTTTTGTGCCTTCTTCTTCTTCCCTCTTCCTTCTTCAGATAAATCATCTTCTGTCAACGATGTAACCGTGTCTTCTAACGCTCGACCGACACTCGACACCGTATCAATAACATCAGAACCTTTAACTTCAACTCTTAAGGAATGCGTTTCGAAGTAATTCTTCATCTTGGTAACAGGATCTAAAGATCTAGGCGCGCCTGTCTCCGGAGGTACATCGCTCGCTCGCACGACTGTCACCCCGTCGGTGAGTGAAAACGTTTCCTTTTGCCCGATCATCTTGTCAACGTACGAGAAGAATTTGTACTTAAGGCATGCTGTTGAGTCCTTCTTGAGGCAGTCGGTGAGGCCATCGAGCTCGTTGCTTGAATGACTTGTATCTTGGGCGGGAAGAGCGAGGCAAGACGCCGCGAGCGTGATAAAAGCGACCGTCTTAAACATTGTAGCGTTAGAAATAGACTGTGCGCCGGCGCAGCTTGTATCACTTTAAATAGTCTCTCTCCGCACCCCTCGCTTTAGCCCCGTAGAAAAAACCGAAATAAGTTGGACTTTCACAGTTCGCTAGTAAAAGTAGAGTCCAGGTTTCATAATGTTGCATCGGCGAAAGCCTGTGCGATCATTGTAAAGGTCGTGAACTTGATCATTATGGCGCCAAACTATTTTAATATGATGGACAATTAGTCCAGTACTGTTAGTATGTTATTTACAACTAGAGACGCTACCGTAAGAACGGTTGGGTTGGGTTTAAATATAATCTCAATATAGATATAAATCTATACTTTATATGATGTTGAATATGTAAGGAAAATAAATCACTTAAATGAAAGATGAACAGGTTATGAGTTCATTTACCTTTTTACGTAATCTCAGAACAATGAATGGACAGTACCAAGAGTGCGACAAATTATCCTAAGCAATATTTTCAAATCCATCTTACTGAACTATTGGGTAAGATTAGTATATTTTACAGACAGATACGTGTAATGGTGAAAATAACACCAATTGAAATTAGTGCCTTAGTGTCTAATATAAAAATGATATGTCGTGGTGTTTAAGCTAATTCATAAAAAAAGTTTACTGTGTAAAATTTTACAGAAATACAAATAGTTAATTTAACATTGATAATATTAGTGCGGTTATTATATTGTTTATAAGGCTTCACGTTACAAGAAGACGTGAACATTATTAAGAATAATATATTTACTGGAGTCTTAAATATGAACGTATTATATTTAGAACGCAAAGAAATCATTGTTGAATAAAGCGTTGTAAAAATGTTTATAGGAAAACTTTTATTTTACTTGCTTCGTACGAATACAATACAATGTATACAATGAAGGGTACGCACGCAAAATAATATTTGCTATTTCTTTTACTGAAGGGTATATTTATTGTAGATAACAAAGGTTTTTTTGTGAATTTAATAATTGTGACTGCATTGAGAATAAAAAAACAATATTAAAAGTTGTATCTCAAAATAATATATTTAATAAACGTCACTGTTGTTTGGTGCATGTCAAACAGGTTTGGTGCAAAATACACAAAAAAAAACCTCGATATAAATATAAATAACGCCTCATTATTATACAGCTGTATAAATGTGCAAATATAATCTTATTATAAAATTAAACACTATGTAATAACAAAAATATACTTACATAATGATGAAGTAAGAAACACTAAATGAAAAAAATATTTTTTATCGTTGTATTTTATTGAAGAAAGCAGGTACGTTATAAGTTCTTTTGATATGTCGTGAAGATTCTAGATCGGAATTTAGAATCTACCATTACTATCGAAAGATGAGAACTTTGCTGGCCTCAATTCACCTACATTAATTAATTAAATAAATTATTTATTGACTGCATATTTTTTTTTGTATTTATATAATTTCTATAGAATAGTTGAATTTATCTTGATTTGGTTTTCAATAAAACATGTAATTGAATTAGTATTAGACGAACACGGGCAATGACGATTTTTTTTAATTATATAAATTTATGAATTGTATATATTGAGCCAGGATGGCCTAGTGGTTAAAACGCGTGCATCTTAACCGATGATTGCGGGTTACTTAGGCAAGCACCACTGAATTTTCATGTGCTTAATTTGTCTTTATAATTCATCTCGTGCTCAGCGGTGAAGGAAAACATCGTGACGAAACCTGCATGTGTCTAATTTCAATGAAATTCTGCTACATGTGTATTCCAGCAACCCACATTGGAGCAGCGTGGTGGAGTATGCTCCAAACTTTCTCCTCAAAGGGAGTGGAAATTTACAGGCTGTTAGTGTAATGTAAAAAATATATTATGCAAAGATTTTAGTGCTCGGTAATTTATTATTAAAATAAAATATAATGTTACAATTTTGAGGGTTGGCGTAATCTGAATTTATATTTTTTTATTTAAAATGTAACCGGATTGGAAATATCAACCGTAATTATGTTTTTTTAATATATATGTATATATTACGAATTAAATTTGATAAATGGTTATTACCAAAATTAATTGTTGTAACAAGTTTAACTATAAGTCAATTACTTGTACTACAATACTATAATTAAGGATAAGATATTTACTAATATACGATTCGTAAGTAAATCAATGTTGATTTTTCATCATTACGAATGTCTTGTACGTATTTTATAGTTTTTTTTTAATCTTAAAAAATTGGTCATCTGAAAATTCAGAGATGTTTTGAATTCGGAATTTTCTCTTGTGTTGCATTTAGTCAATGCTTTCGATCCCTAAATATTCTTCCGTGTTGATTGATTGTCAAAAACCTTGAGACAAGACCATTTTTTTAAAACCTAGCTAGAATGTCTGTAGCATAAACTGAAAGTAATTATTACTTTTGAGAAACATTACTATATATTTGGTGGACATCGTCCCACATCACACATCTTGTCAGTCAATTAAAATATACTTTATTCAAGTTGGCTTTTACAAGCACTTTTGAATCGCAATTTTACAAACTATATTAAGTGAAGTTACCATCTGTTCGGAATGTAGGTTCTACCGACAAGAACCCGCAAGAAACTCAGTAGTTACTTTTTTCAACATTTATAATACAAAGTTATGTTAGTTAAATACAATTATATAAATATAATATATCCTGCCTGGAAGTCAACCTGTTCGACATTTCGAAACTTTTATTATTATAAGGCTTAAGGAAGATTTCGGACGATCAATCGATATCTTGAATGGAAACAAGGTGTCCCCATAACATACCGTTATAATATATTACATGGGCTGAGAAGTCCCGGGCCTAACACATATATGGCGCTAGTTTTATTTCATCCATCTCTTTTGCAGTTAGTACTAATCTTAAAAAGACAACTGTTAAAATTTCATGATATTCTATTAATTAGTTTGTCAGTTATTGTACTAAGAGTGACACTACTTTGTTATTTTCAAAACAATGGATCAAACACAATCTCGTGTTTTAATTTTACACTGCTTCTTGACGAGAAAAAATAGCGTTTAGGCGAAGCAATGGCTTGGAAAATGTTATGGGGACTCTGCTCTATCGGAAACAACAATAAACCGTTGGTTTGCTGACTTCAAACATGGTCGTAGAGACCGATGATGCAGAACGCAGTGGACGTCCAAATGAGGCGGTAACACTAGAAAATACAAAAAAAATGCACAAAATCGTTCTGAATGATCGAAAAGTGAAGTTCCCTACTTTAGTGAAGTTACTACTGGCTATTCGGAAACCTAAAAAAAAAATGCTCGGCGGTAAGAAATTTCACTCGAATGAAGAGGTTATCGCTGAAACTAAGGCCTATTTTGAGGCAAACTTTTACAAAAGTGGTATTGAAATGTTAGCTGCAATTGATGCGTTGTTTTTCATGGAAATAACGTTGATAAATAAAAAACTAATTTTGAAATAAAAAAAACCTTGTTTTCTTTGTCAGCCCGGGACTTTTCAGCCTATGTATTACATAGCGTGTTGAAAGCGCTTCCTGGAAAACGCGAATTTGACCAATTAAGCTCCTCAAGCGCTGTGACATCAACACCGCAATCTTTAAACTAAATATAGTGTATTTATTTTTATTTATAGTGACATCGTTTTTAGTTATAATGTAGATGTTACAGTTACTAATTCGTAACACTCATACAACAACATACATATGAATATAAATTAAAAATGCACCCAACATTATAAACAGATTTTAAAATACTTATTTAATATATTATTGTAAAAAATATACAAACAATAATAGTTGCGAAACCACAAAAAAAAATCTGTTGAAATTTAATTTAAATAAAGTCAACAAAATAATACAAAATGAAATTGTTTTTTTTTTATTAATTTCTTCACAAGAACCAAATAAAGCCTCATTCAGACTTCCTCACTCGAGAAAGCGCTAGAACAAAAATTTCGTCTCAAAAGTAAGAGTAAGAACCCCGTGAGCTTAGTCACGGATCGCGGAACTGACTGCGTATTCGAATCACGCGCATGTTTCCTTCGATCCGTTTTCATATGTCCATTTATTATAATATAGATTCGATACACGTTAATTGAAATGAAAAACTATGTCAAGTGCTTTCCAATTTAAATTAATTAAATTGGAACGTTAGAGACAGCTCTTTGAAAAACAATAGTTTTGTAGAACAACTAGAAGTCAGCAATACACAAGATTAATATAAAGTAAAAACGGTGGTCCAGTATGATGTCTGTTTTTGAGAAGAAAAAGAAGAAGATGAGTGGTTGATCCGGGTTAAAATCTTTAATCGGAGTTATGAAAAAATATTAAGTTTTTCCGTCGAAAAAATCTCAGTAACAGCCGGGTTCTGGAAGTGTTGAAGTTGAAATTGTGTCACAGTCCCTTGTTCCAGATAGTACGTAAAGCCTTTGATCCTGAATTACTCCGAAAACCTATTTTGGTTTATACTATTTAGATAAAGATGATGAAATTATTAAATCACCCAGTTTTATATGAGTCATCTTTTTTTCTTAGACCGATGTATAGTCGCTTTAGTCCGTAAAATTAATTGTTGGTTCTTGACACTTTGGCTAGGCGTGGTTTCAGCCACATCGACAATTTTCAACGTAGACTAGATAATTTTGAGTACGCAAACACAAACGCACTCAATTTTTTTTTTTCTCATAATTCGATAGTATATCTAATCAGACGCGACCTGAAAAAAAATCAACCGCAAGACTATTATATTACCAAATTCCAGAATTTCTCGATGCAAAATTTCAAAAACTTTTGAAACCACTGTGGATTTGAACTTGAAAATTCGGAACCTGCGTCCGCCACTAGACCAACGACGCAGTCGATATGTTGGCTCGTAAATAATATATACGACATAACGTAGCAGGTTTCACGATTATGCATTTAGCCGTAATATGTGTTCCACAAATAAATACAGTGTCACACTTCTTGTTCCAATTATACTGCACTATTGATCCACATACGAACTCATTCAATGCCTTTATTGCTTTCTTGTTCATCGTTTTATTCAAAGTTTTTCAACACTATACTTATTAGGTCAGACAGGCGATCTGTCAAAGTTGAGATTTATTTGATAAATTGTGTCAAACTTGCTGCTCCACGCGTTTAAAGGTTGATGCCCGATGGTCGTAGCAAAATGTTTTATTTATAGACTTTATTTAGGAAATAAACACTGTTTTTTTTATTATTTTTTTAGTGTTTTATAAATTAGTTCGTAGACATTTTTATTTCATTAACACATGTTTACAAAAGAAATTTTACATCGGTATCATAAAATAATAGAAGTTCCAGTGTTTAAGTCATAATAAACTTTTTAAATATTATATAAATAGATTCTTGAAAAAACATTCTCATTGTTTTTACGAATTGTTCATTTAAGTACTTTTAATATAGTATTTTATCTTTATTATGTTTTAATTTCAATTATATAAATTATTAAAATTGGATTTTTATTTTAAATATAGGTTTATTTGGTTTTATTTTATTGAAGCTCAATGTTGTTTACACATTTAAATACGTTGATACGTAATTAATTTAATAAATCATGTTAATAGCAATAAACTGTTAATGTCATGTGTTTAAGTAATGATAAGTTGTATCAATAAAAAAAAAAACAATAATAGACAATTTATTATGAGCCGAGATAGTGGTTACAACGCGTGCATCTTCTCCGATGATTGCGGGTTCAAACCTAGGTAAGCACCACTGAATTTTCATGTTCTTAATTTGTGTTTATAATTCATCTCGTGCTCGGTGGAGAAGGAAAACATCGTGAGGAAACCAGTATGTGTCTAATTTCAATGAAATTCTGCCATATGTGTGTCTACTAATCCGCATTGGAGCAGCGTGGTGGAATATGCTCCGAACCTTCTCTTCAAAGGGAGAGAGGGCCTTCGTCAGGAATTGGAAAATTTACAGCCTGTTACTGTTAGACAATTTACATTTTTTTTGTAATTATAATGTTCTAAATGAATGGATTAATCTTTTATTAACCTTTTCTTACAAAAAATGTCAATTTTATTTTACTTCTATCTACCAGACTTTAAAGGTCACCTTACCACATAAGATTTTCCTAATCAGTTCCACTTATATGCCCTCAAAATCCTATCATCATTCGTAGTTTCAATTCGAGGACATTACGTCCCCACCAGTTAACAATCTTTCAAACGATGTAGTTTACTTAATGTCATTTAGTTAGTACTTTTTATGGGATCTCCGTAACTTATCTAAGACTATATGTATGGTACGATGTCAAGGGTTAGTAAGTTAATCTGATTCCGGACACAATAGACACGCAAGCTCTAATTCTCATATTCTGCGAAATTTACAATGTACATCACGAGCAACATTATTTCTTTTCAAAATATACTATATAACTATGAAACTTTCGCACGTTTTTATATAGTATAGGTAGACAGACAAATTCTCCTGAAGATAAAAAGCATGTCGCCAATGTCGTTGAACAATTTGGGTTACATTGTACTAGCGGTGTTGAAGATACTGCTGAAAACTTTTTGTTGCTATAGTTAGGTGAACGGGCGAATAATCCAAGTAATAGTAAATTATCAGTACCGTCCATAGCATATTTACGATGTAAGATACTTTATCCACTTACATACATACATCGTCAATGCTCCACTCACCTTGGGAGCTGTTGTTATGGTGTTATATGTATTGCTGTTTGGCAAGAAAATATCTGATGAGTGAATTATACCTACCCAAGCAGACTTTCCAAAGCCCTATCACCAAGACATAAATGACAAGACATCTGCTTTAAACATGTTCCGACAACTACAGCGCACTTAACAGGTGATTACCATTTATTATCAGGTGATCTATTAAAAGCCGAGATGGCCCAGTGTTAAGAACGCGTGCATTTTAAGCGATGATTGTAGGTTCACACTCAGGCAAGTACCAATGAATTTCCATGTGGAATTAATGAAATTCTATTTACTTGGTGTTATGGCTTTGTGTAAGCCCGTCTGGGTAGGTACCACCCACTCATCAGATATTCTACCGTTAAACAAAATTACTCTGTATTGTTTTGTTCCGGTTTGAAGGGTGAGTGAGCCAGTATAACTACAGGCACAAGAGACATAACATCTTAGTTCCCAAGGTTGGTAGCGCATTGGTGATGTAAGGAATGGTTAATATTTTTTACTGCGTCATTTTTTATGGGTGGTGGTTACCACTTACCATCAGGTGACACAAAACAAAGTGAGGAAACCTACATGTGCCTAATTTTAGTTAAATGAAAACCACATTGAATCATATTTTGGAATAAGCTCCAAACCTTCTCAAAGGGAGAGGTCTTAGCCCAGCTGTGGGAAAATTACAGGTTACCTGTTACCTTGCTTCTTTATTTTATAAAGAGGATTTATGTAAAAAATACACCATAAAATAAATCGAGTTGTATAGATATAATCTAAAAAATAATTTCAAAAATTATTCTCGTCTGAAGCAGTTACGTTATTATATTCTTTGAGCGTAATCCTTTCACTTTTCAAGTGTAGGTCATTGACATGGTCATTCTTATTGTTGAAGATGATTGGACGATGTTTGATGGTAGCGAAAACTTTATATGTATATTAAAGTTTATATTATTTTTTATTAAACTTTTATAATAACGATAATACTTCAATGACGATAATAATACAATCTCTCTAATCTCCACAGACGTGCTGTTGTTACTTCGATATACTATATATTAGTATATTTATATGTATATATACTTATACGCTGATGTTCCAGGCAGCAATTCTTGTTTATGCTTCTTTATCGTTGTTAATTTTAATTGTGAATACGTTTAGCCTTACTTACTCGGTGGTGGAGCTTAGTGCCAGCCAGGGTCGGTACAACCTACCCATCATATAGTTACCACTAAATAATAATACTCCATATTGTTATGTTTCTGTTTTGATAGTGATTGAATCATTGTAACTACAGGCACAAGGGACATATCTTAGTTTTCAAGGTTGGTGTCGTATTGGTGACGTAAGGGATGGTTAATTCTTTGTGGTGTCATCGACACTGGCAAGGATCTTAGTGTCCAATTATCATATAGTTACCACTAAAAGTCTTTTGAAATAAAAGTTATGAGTAAAGTAACAGTTCACAGGCCCCACTGCTGGGCAGAGGTCTCCATTTCTAAAAAAGAAGATTTCGAACTAGTCGAATGCAAATTGGTGGATAATATTCGAAATATGAATGTAACCTCACGATGTTTTTCCTTATTGCGGAGCACCTTATGAATTATAAACAATAATTATGATCACATTCAGGCTCAGGCTTTTTAGGATCGCTATTTGAGATCTCCGGTTAAGAAAAATGTACTGATATGATAATAAATAAATCTGACTCAATATGTGAACTTACCAACTCGCATCGGAGCGGCGAGAACAAGCTCTAAGCCTTCACTTCGAAAGAAAGCCTTATCCCAATATTTACCGGTTTTTACTTTTTTTTTCTATACTTACAGTTTGTATTTTTTTTACAATGGGTTCAATAACACTGAGCGATTCAATTTACAAATGTATACAAAAAAACATCATACAGTTTGAACACTTCGTACGCGTCAACTTAAGGACTTCGGTAACCGTTATTTTCCAATAAAATGAGCGCACACTGCTTGGAGATCAATGACTGTCGATACAGCGGCCAAACTCATCTCGTTCATTTTATACTAAATTTTTATAAATGTCAGTCCAAAAAAGTAATTTTATTAGATACTATAGTCCCGTCTCACCTTTACCTAGGAATTGGAGGCCCACAGAGTTGGGCCTACCGTCAGGACGTCACGGTAGTATGCGCAAGCGATCCCGTGACGTCTCCCAAAAAGACGGAGTGGGTACCGCTGGATTTGTGGGCACAGCATGTGGGGGATTATGCATTTTTCCAGCGTAAAAAAAAAAAACAGTCCCGTCTCACCTTCGTACAGCTGCAGGTTACTATGAATAAAGAAAATTATATGATATAAATATGACTTATTCCCTTTTAATATTTGTAAAGATTTACCCCTTTAAGATTTGTTATATTTGTAAAAATTCAACACAATATTTAAATTATAGATATTTTAAGTGTCAGTGTCAGACAAAAAAGAAAAAGAAAGAAAAAAGAAAGACAATATACGAACGACATTAAGAGATTTAATCTAGCACTGTATGAAACTTTTGGTAATTACACAGATTAATTAAATGATTAATTAATATTTTTAATCTATGACGAGGTCTGTACTTAACATTAATGAAATTAACTTGAGACAATTCAACTATAACTACAATCCGTGTGATTAATTTGTTTTCACTATCTCATGCTTGGATGTAACGAAAAACAACTTGAGAAAATCGATATGTTTATAATGAAGTTCTGCCAAACATGTGTCCACGAACTAGGATTAGAACAGCGAGATATAATGGAATAAGCTTAAAACGGCAAAAGCTGATTTAGATAATTCAGCTTTTGCCAAGAAGCATAAGTTATACTTTATGAAAATTATATTTCCGAAAATGAACTCGTGATATCTTTTAAAAAGTAATAGAATATTGACTGAAAATCAAAATGAATGCTAAGCTTAGTCTTGAGAAGAATGGGAAAAGAACAATTACAAATTTCTTACAATGATAAATATTTTTTAAATTTTAAATATTGATCGTTTCGTTCCTACCAGTTTTTTTGTTAAGTACGTATTCATTTTTGACCCTAATACATAGGGGTAATAATATCCTAACATTTCGCGCTTAAGTAATAGAAAATAATACTCAACCGTACATAAAATCTACCACCACGCAATGAAGTACCGCGGAGAATTTCTGAGACCAAAACCAAAATCAAAAATATACTTCATTCAATTAGGCTTTTAAAAGCACTTTTGAATCGTCATTTTACAGAACTGTATTGAAAGCTACCATCGGTTTGAAATGTAGATTTTAACGAGGAGAACCGACAAGAAACTCAATAGTATCATCAAATAGTAGAATCAGAGAATATCTGTCCCTAATAATACTTGATGACCAACATCACAATTGCCCTTGATGGTACGGATGCAATCATATTAAGTAAAAACTTACAACTTGTATTCTTTAGAACATTAACTGACAATATAG
The DNA here is from genome assembly GCF_037043105.1 of Vanessa tameamea. NCBI lineage: Eukaryota > Metazoa > Arthropoda > Insecta > Lepidoptera > Nymphalidae > Vanessa > Vanessa tameamea. The sequence goes on along the minus strand of NC_087332.1, from coordinate 3,338,898 downwards.
GACAAACACACTGACACACACACACTCAGCAACGACGTTTTTATAAACTGTGAAAGTCGTAAGTACGATTGAAATGACGTCAAAAAACCTGACCATTAAAATGAATTAAATAATGCCTTTTTAAATAATAATAATTATATATTGTTGCTGTTATTGAAATGATCACGTATAATTTAATGACCTAATTTGATAGGTTAAGTATCCTTTATTCATGAATAACGTTATTTACTAAACTTATTGCTGTGTATTCACTTACTGTTGCATGAACTAATCTAGCGGAAGATTCTTTAAAAAAAAATTAAATTTACAAGAAAGACAAAACATTTTTTAATCTATCTATTTACTCAGAGAATGAACGCCTCTTTGGTATAGATATAAGACCAAAGATTACGAGGTCCTGGACGAAAATCAGGAGTTATGCTGTTTAAAATATTGGGTTATTCTGATGAACAAATAAAGTTGGACCCCCAAAAGCACGAAAAGTCTTTGGTTCTGCGTCTGTTATTTCCAGTCATGTCAGATTTTCCGTCTCATCGGATTATGAGAATGAGGCAATAGAGTGCTTCGTGTTTGTGCACACACTCATGCACTATACCACGTCCTGCGTAGTTGGCTAGTCTCTATAGGATTTTCTTGGCCGAAATAGGTAAGAAGGACATCACAGTCACTGATACCTATTATAATATAGTTAGTATAGTCACCGTCGGCTTTCATGATATGGGCATGTGATGCGGAGGAATGAAGACCATGTTGTGAGAGAGGTTTTGAAGATGGATGTGGATGGATCTATATCCATACCTCTATAGGGGGGGGGGGTATAGGGGACGACCAAAGAAACGATGGATGGATTGTGTGAAAAACGATATGGTTCGAAAGAAAGTTTCTTGTGAGAAGACGTTCGACAGAGAAGTATGGAAGAAGAAGACATGCTGCGCCGACCCCAAGTAAAATTGGGATATGGGCAGGAGGATGATTTCGTGAGTATAGTTACCGTATCGAGAGTTTGTGTAAATTTTCATCTTAAAAGATTTGTTGGAAATCGTTTAAAATTCAATCACAAGATTTTACCGTCACTTAGTGACGTACGTTAAATAAAAACTCGTAAAAAACACATTATTGAATGTAACTTTCCTTTATTCAGCTAGAGCATCATTCATCATATTATGTATGTGCTTAAAGCTTTAATAAACATTGAATTTTAAAGGTGAAGTATCAAAATTGTTTGAAGTTAAAAGCTCGTGTTGTCGAGAGAAAGTTTTAATGTGTTTGGAGATGTAACAACATTGAAAATTTCCTCTTATGATATATAACGGTCGTAATTAGTGGGAAAACGATGTCTTAAGCCGATACTTCATTTACGAATATGTAGTTGCGAAAACGCAGCAGCGGCCGTACTTCTGTATCATTAATATCGTAACCTCCTTCAGTAATGACTGTGTTGTTTTAAATATGAAATTTGAAAACTAATCCGTTTACTTTTACAAATGTATTAATCACACAACAAGTCTCCTTCGACTATATTTATAGCAAATTTTTTTCTTGGTCGTCTTACGCACACTAATCAACTCGTAAGTCGATATTATTTAACGTGTAGGGGGGCACGCCTTTGTGTGGAAAGATCTATAAACGTCGCTGTAATTTATTTCTTTTGAAAACAAGACCCGCTAAAACATTTGCTCCTCATATGAAAATATTTTTAATTCAAATTTCAAAACTACGAAATATCGACGGTTTATTCGTAAATCACATAGCTATTTATAACTACACAATGAGTTACTAGCGTAGTTCTATAAATAGGTACGGGAAGTTTCTATAATTGACATTAGAATAAGCTGATATAAAAATATTTTTAAACATGTACAGTTTAGTATAAAGATTATGTTCAATAGAATTATCAAAATTGCCACTTCAAAAGTGAGTGCGGTGTAGTATAAATTCGTGTGCGTGTGTCTATAGATGTGTGTACTCACGACATATGTGTTGCCAGTCTAAAAAAAATTTATCTTATAATAGTTTTTACTCTGCATGTGATTTATTATTTCATTTTAACTAGCAAATGGAAATTATATATCATAAGTACAAAATCAAAATGAAATACTGAAACAATGGGTTATAAAAAAAAAGTAGTAGATAGGAACTTATAAAATAAAAGAAAGATTTCATTTTGTTTTAAAATTATTTTACAAGCTCTGTGACATAACCATGATAATATATTCATAGTTTTGACATACATTATTCAAACAAAGGCTTCGTAAATTCGCTTCGACCTTGTTACCTTATGGTGACCGAAATATTTTTTGAGATCGTCTAGCATTATGTCTAGCGACTGGAGGACAATTCCACTAACGTATAACGGTAATAATACGTTCCCGATTTTATTCCGATCGAACTTTAACTTCTCACAAAAATTAACCTCTGCTTAATAGTAGCTGAAGACCAATTCTACTTATTTATATCGGTTAAGAATCGCAACTGGACCGTTGCTTTTGTAGAATAGCAACACGGCTGAACTGCAACGATTATTTTTCGATTCGATTTAGATATTCACTTGGTATGGTTTTGTGCAAGCCCAACTGGGTAGGTACCACCCACTCATCATAATTATATTGCTGAGTGAGCCAGTGTAACTACAGGCACAAGAGATATAACATCCTAAGTCCCAAGATTGGTGGCGCATAGATGATGTGAGATATGGTTAATATTTCTTACAACACTAAAGTCTATGCGCAGTGGTGACCGCTTATCATCAAGTGGCCCATTTGACCACCCGCACAAAAAAAATACATAAAAAATAAATAAAAATAAAAAATATTGTAAGCAGATCATAATATACTGTATATATTTTTAATGTAAGCAGTTCTTGACCGACGGGTTTACCTAAATCTGTTGAGGCATCGAGCAAAAACTATCATCGCGATTAAACCCTGAACATAACGCTGCGAAAGCTTAATGTATTAATTGATAATTAATTTAATACAAAATACGTGATAAATATTTTTTAGCAGATTTTTATTACAATCTTTGCCAAGAAGCATAAGTTGGCAAAGATTGTAAGTTGGCAAAGTTAGTGAGGGAACGATGGGACGTGAGAATGTATCTAATATACAGGAATGTACAATTTTTTTATATATTACAGGAGGTATAAAGATATACGAACGTAATATTTATAGAAGTCGCTTCTGTTGAAATCAATTGCATTTATCTGTTTCCAAAGTTCTTAGCGTGTATTTGCTAACCAACTGTTGCCGAGCTGTTTGTATTCAGTGGCTTCCCGCATCCTTCAACCGTCTTTGGCGACTACATCTTGCGATTGAGGTCGCCAAACTTTGTCTCCAGACTACAGATATAGCTGTAGCTTGCAAGTTATTATACGTATAGATAAAATGCATTCGATATTCAATATTCGAAATGATTTCAAAGGGTAAAAAAAGATCTTATTCTGCTTCAGAATATATTATGTTAACTAAGAACATTAAAATAATTAATAAAAAATAAAGTTTAAGTTAATTAAATAACTTATCTTAGTATTGATTCTTCCTTTTTGAAGTGTGAGTGAGCCAGTTAAACTAGGCACAAGGCATATCATCCTTAGCCTTAGATTTGATGGCGCGTTGCCTATGTAAGAATCGATTAATATTTCTTACTGCGCCAATGGACAGTGGTGGATGACCCATTTCTCCGTCTAACTATATAATAAAAAACTGACTGGAATTAACTTACTTTGAACAAATTCTTCCATTTTAAACTGAACAAAGTTTGGGTCTTGGTCAAAAACACAACAAAGAAAAACATTAATTGTAGTTCTTATCTCTTATTAATTAATGCATTTTCTTATCAGGCACACTACTTTCAGAATATATAAAATAGCAAACAAATTGTATGATTTTATTTCTGAACGTTAAATATGGAATCTAATATTGTAGTTACCCTTGCCTTTCTCCTAAGAAAGTTGAAAATGAAATGTCTTGTGAATTACACAGTAATCAAACAGATGGAACCCTTAAAAATAAAGGATTCGTTTACCAAGAAATTGTTTACGTCATATCCCAGTTGTTGAACGTGACATATTGACTACCAGTTATTTGGTGAATACCAATTATTTAGATCACGGAGTAGTAGTGAAAAAAAGCATCATTAAAAATGTTACACCTCGCCTTATTGCCTCCACTAGTGTCAGGAGGACTGGTTCGATTTTTGCCCAGAGAATAGGACTTGCGATTCAACGGGGAAATGCTGCTATTATTCTTGCCACCATTCCGAGACGTCAAGATTTATACAATACATATTACAAAAAAAATGTTTTTGTATATATTTGAGAACTTCATGGTAATAATTCTTGTCTTATCGTATGTAAATAAAAAAAACATCAAACAGTATATTCAAAAAGAGAATTTATTATTTTCAAACGAATCGCATAGTGATTGGTCAACTCATAAATTTGAAAATCGATCGTGTTCTGAACCACGTTTTCTAAATGGTTAGATATTTAGCTGCAATTAATGTTCAGTTTCTCATAACCTAAGGGCTTAAAGGTGAGTGGTCACGGTGAGTCCTCACTTTCGCTCACTTTCGTTCTTTCTCGGGTCAGTGGTCACACGTGATAATCCTTGTCGGACACGCACTGTTTATTGAATCGATTGTAGACGAATGCAAAATTATTTATACACGAGTATCTAATGTATAGTTTTTAATTTATTAATGTTTGTGTTATTATTAATCAACTTAAAATTGAGCCGAGAAAGCCTAGTGACACGTGTCTTAAATGAAGATTATGGGCTCAAATCCACTGAGTTTGTAAGTCCATAACTTTGTGTGTTTAATTCATCTCGTACTCTTGAAGGAAATTTGTAAGGAAAATAGTCAACTCAATCCACCAATTAACATTGGAACAGCGTGGTGGAATGAGCTCCTCAAAAGAATTTAAACTATTAGCCCAACATACCATTTCAAGGTGGTATATAACATTGCTTTTACTCTCAATGAATGTAATAAAAAAAAAAATGCGACGAGGAAATTATTCACAAGTTTACGTTATACGTTACGTTTATGATAAGTCTCAATAAAAAATAAAAATAAAAAATGTGTTTTTGTACCGTTCTTGCTTAAATCATAATAATGACTTCCAAAAATTAGACATTTTTTGCCCAAAAATTGTTATATATAAAAGAGCAGTTCGTGATATCTTAAAATGTTAACTGTTTCTAAATTGATAATATACTTATATGCTGTTTTTATTTTTGTTTTAATTTTAATTTTAATTGTAAATATATTTTTTTTTTGTGTATTAGCTTTAAGTGGAAACTTGATTGATTTGTGTTTTATGTTATATTTTTGTTTTACATTACAGTGTTTTTAAAATTGTTTGTTTCCCAAATAAATAAAATAAATAAATAAAAAAGAGAGAGAATAGTTAGTTTATAATAAAATGAATAACGGCAATATATTATCCAATTAGAGTGTATGACTCGCAACAATAACATTTATAAGGTCATTTTAAAATTTACGCTCCGTCAAGCCATATTTGAAGCGATGAAAGTGCGGAGATGTTTCTCACGCACGTGCACCAAGTTTTGTGCACAATTTTTACGATATTATCATTGAAACAATAAAATCGTCGTTTATTCATGCACGTGCTAATCTACGATCCTTTGGAGAAGTAGAGATTTCTCTAAAGTTGATCATCCTGGCTGTTGAACATGTGTGTTCTTTTTTTAAAGATTTAAGTTATAGCTCATTCCACGAAACGAGCTCCCAAAGGAACTCTTGCGTGTGTGAGCTCATTGGTTAATGCTAGTGACTTCTATAAACCAAATCGTTGTTTTGGATTGTCAAACATGGCTGATTTGACTCGCTTACATCTAGCCGCGCGCATCGACCAATGAGGTGCAAGGTTTTTGTTCCTTAGGAGTTCGATTCGTGGAATGGACTATATATGGTTTAATTGTCAATGTCAGATCATGCTTCGTCATAGCCACTGTCAGAGGGCACTAACAGTGCTCTAGAAACGTAAAATTGACAAATATTTTTGCATTGAATAATTTCACAGTTTGGAAACGGTAGACAAACTTGTCGTTAATTCTTTGGTTTATCAACATTATATTAATAATGAACAATTTATTTAGAATACGATTTATTTATGTTCGTATCGACCCACAAAGTGTACTCTAATGGAAAAACAGTAACCCATAGACGTCAATTTCGACCATCTTTAAGTCGAACTATCTGAATATAAATTATTCCTTGTGTTTCGTATCGCTTCCTATACTATTTATACGATGTTGTGAAGCTTTATAGAGTCATTGTGCACACGCCCATTTTAGCACAAATACATCTACAATTTTTTAAATAATTTAGCAAATGACACATGTGGCTTAAGACATAAATGTACTTTAGTGCCTTTCAACACTAAGCCACAGAGTACTCATCGAGCGAAGTTGTCAGGTCTGACTTGATGCTAATCTCGTGCTTGTCTCGTAAACACTAACATCATAATTAAGGGAACTAATTCTCATTATATTCCAAAAGAAAAATGCGTTTCCGTAAGAAATGCGAATGGAAAAGTGAAATGTAAATTTTACATGACTGTTTTGTGACGTTCACATGATTAGTTTCTGAGATACGAGAATGGTAACATCTGTAGGGTTGCCACAATATACATATATTTCATTTCAAAATATTTAACACTTGAAGCTGATACTTGGTTATCTGTGGTAATTCTTAATGTATTATAATAAACGTGTTACTACTACTAGCTGAGTGTTATTTTTCTTGTAATGCAATTTAGATATAAGATTTTTTTTTAAGACGATTATAACGTAAATTTATATGAAAGATTGTCATGTTTGTGGTTAAACTCCTTTGAGATTTGTCATTTAATTAAGTGTGAATCGTTTTCGATCCAATAAGGACAAAATATTTTTTATAATAATTTATCGCCGTTTATATGGTTATAACAATTTATATATGCTTTGTTAGTATATATAAATATGCAGATATTCTGAAATAAAAGTGCATTACTTTTGCCACGCAATTTTTTTAAATATAATTTCACAGAATCGCTAACGGTTTTGCATTCATCACCGAAACCGGATTGAATAAAGCTTAAACTACCGCTAAAACTATTCTACGTTAAGTAAAGTTTGAGATATACAGTGTATATTGTATTTGTTGTACTTGAGTTTAGAATCATTCGATAGTTGAGTTTTATTGATACGAAATTTTAACATTCATTACAAAATTGAAATTATTACAGACTATAAAACAAAATGGCTTACCATTCTTTATCCCTATTTATGATTTTAAAAGTAGATCTTTAAAATTACACCACGGATTTTGATGCAATATTAATAGATAGATTGATTCAAGAGGAAGGTTTATATGTATGTATAATGAATATAACAGATGCACAATATAGTAGAAAAACACTGATCATTTTAGAGGTTTTCAAAGTGATGTCTTAAATAAACACATTTTTTGGCACTCTACGAGATAGATCACAATAATGTACTACGTTATTGTACACCTTAAAAAGGTCTTCAAAAAAGTCCGTGATATTATATGTCTATCTCTTTGGAATAACCCCACAATAACTATTGTTTATCCTTTACTTTTCACGAGAAATCGTGGCTTATTTTCGAAGCGATTTAAGCAATACATCATAAATCTTTATCCAATTAAGTACCTTAAATACATTGTGCATTTAACACAGATCAATATGGCCCTTTCCAGCATTTAATTTAAATGAATATTTTCGAAGATATTACAGATTCAAAACGCAGGGAAATAGCGGTTTGTATTGTCTAACGACTGAAAAACTGTGAACGTTGTAAGTCATTCCGTAGTATATTTAGTGGCAGCATTGCTCTCGTGCGAAGCCGGGGCGAGTCACTAGCTTAGAAAATAATATTGTCAATATATAGTTACTATGAGTTAGCCAATATAATCATAGGCTCCCATGGTTGGTATGTTGGCGGTAGAAAGGATGACAGTGACTACCAGAGATGATCACCATCGTTCAGAAATATAAAAAAAAATTAATTTACTTAACACAATTTAGTAACCAATCAAATATATTACTAACTTTTTTCTTAATATAAATTAACCACCAAATACATATTCAAGTAAACTACTTATTTCATTAAGCTTATAAATCTAAATAAAACAAAACAGACATTTTTAACAAATTACAACTAGGTAGCGGTTCAATTCAAATTAGCGCGCGTTTTTTTTTTTTTTTAATTCTGGTCATGTCTATAGGTAAAGAAATCTCTTAAATATATATTCATAGACAGCCCTGTTTCATTGTCAATGGCGTTCATATGCGTCTGATGGGTTACTATGTTAGCATGTCGATTGTTTTATTCCGTCCATTGTAATATGGGAAATGTATGACTCGGTTAACATCATTTGTTGGGATAAATAGTGTCCGTTTAGGAATTGAAAGTTGATATATTTTGTTAAAGGTACAATGATGATGTATCTCCTTGTCTTCAATTCCGTCGCTAGTTAAGTGCAGAGATTCCCAAACTATTTTGGGCAAGAGAGCCCTTTTTCAAAATGAACTGCTCAAACTAGCCCCCCCCCCCCATAATCAAATTTCTTTAAAAGTCCTATCTCTAGTTTTTTCCTATTGATACATAGTATTTAAAAATTGAAATAATTAAATTAAAATTTATTATTAATACAAAAATAATGCTAAAAAGTTGGTACATATAACAGAACTTATACAATAAACACTTATAATCAGTTTTCATTTTATTTATGACCACTACAGGACTTCCTGGTGTAGTGGGTAATTTAACAATTACCCTGATCTAATAACGGCTGATCAGGTGATCCCTAGTTCGATTCCCGATCATTGCCAATAAAAGTAATCGAGTTTATAGTTTTGAGAAGGTGCTAAGTTGGATTACCGGTTCAGATCAATAATATGTTGATAACTAATGTTTTTTTTTTGGTTTAGTAATTGATAACAACAAACCGTGGTTATGAAGTATTGTAAGATTGTTCTAGAAAGCACGTGAAGCTGTTAAGCCTGTGTCTGATCTCACTGCGTGCGTGCCGAATTGCATACTCTCTATAAAGTGCACGTATGTTTGGGTACAATTATACCAGGCCTCGTCGAGAACCATCAGATATTATACTGCCAAATATAATTTCCACTGTTTAGTACAGGTTTGAAGGGTGAGATAATATACTTGGTGGTAGGGCTTTGTGCAAGCCCGTCTGGGTAGGTACCACCCACTAATCTGATATTCTACCGCCAAACAGCAGTACTCGGTATTGTTGTTCCGGTTTGAAGGGTGAGTGAGCCAGTGTAACTACAAGCATAAGGGACGTAACATCTTAGTTCCCGGGGTTAGTGGCGCATTGGTGATGTAAGGGATGGTTAATGTTTCTAACAGCGCCATATCATAAAAAAAGTATTTATTTACAGGCATAAATATTTCATAATTACTCATATAATTTATTTATTAAGAGACCAATTATTTAAGACTTAATTTGCGGCGTGGTTAAAAGAAGTTTATGCCCCTTGTAATGCCAGTGTTTATAGAGAAAGGCGCTCACTGCAGGCAATAAGGTAGCCAACCTATCAAAAAAAAAGATCTAGAATAAAACTTAGCAATAAGTGATAACAGGTATGTGGCATAACTTTGATATTTCTAAAAGGAAGGGAAGCATTTGTTTTAGTACTAGGTTTTCCAAGTCCCATATCACGAAGTAGTTCAGTTTTACTTGATGGTAGGGCTTTGTGGAAGCCCGTCTGGATAGGTATCACCCACTTATATATTTTGCCGCAGCAATACTTAACATACATACATAATCAGCCTGTAAATTTCCCACTGCTGGGCTAAGGCCTCCTCTCCCGTTGAGGAGAAGGATGGATATGGAGCATATTCCACCACGCTGCTCCAATGCGGGTTGGTGGAATACACATGTGGCAGAATTTCGTTGAAATTAGACACATGCAGGTTTCCTCACGCTGTTTTCCTTCAACGCCGAGCACGAGATGAATTATAAACACAAATTAAGCACATGAAAATTCAGTGGTGCCTGCCTGGGTTTGAACCCGAAATCATCGGTTAAGATGTACGCGTTCTAACCACTGGGCCATCTCGGCTCTTGCTCAGCAATACTTAGTAATATCCTATTTCGGTTTGAATAGTATATGAGCCAGTGTAACTCCAAGCACTAGGTACATAACATCTAGATTCGCAGGGTTGGTGGCGCATGGGCGATGTAAGGAATGGTAAAAATTTCCAACAGCTCCAATGTCTATGGGCAGTGGAACACTTATCATTAGGTCACCCGTCCGCCTAACTTGTCTATATAAAAAAAAACAACACTATAATTGGATAACAATACTGGAAGTTAGGATTTAAATATTAAAACATCATAGGTACTTTTAAAGCTAGTTTCACATAACTTTCTCTCTTTATCAAGTACAATAAATAGTAACGTTTCATAACACAGGCCAACGGATAGTTATCTCCGTAGAAAGTAATGGTTGCTCAGTGTGTACAACTCTTTACCTCGAAACACGGATTAAAGAGAATTGAACAAGTGTATAGAGTAATGAAAACTTAGAGGTGATCAGTTATTAATTTATTTTTTGTATGTTTTCACATTCATATAATATTTGTATATACAATTTGTCTTGTTTTATATTTGTAATTACTATTGTGTATGAGCGCTTGCGTTATTGAGATTGAGTCAATGTTGAATGGAATTATACAATTACATTGCATATATACAGGGTTATTGGTAATTCGACGTATTCCCGTTAGCAGGTGATAGGGGTGACTATTTGCAATAATTTTAACCCCCATATGCATACTGAAAAAGTTAACCATTGTTGAGTTATCAAGTTTTTTAGATTTTTTCAAAATAAGTCAAAAATGTAACTTCAAAAATTTCCATAAAAAAAGTATCAATTAAAATCTATTTTTTTTATTTTGATTTATAAAAACGAATAAACACTGGTTATTTATCAATATTAAAGCAATAATTATCGGTCGAAATTTAAAAATCGGAGACGGAAAACGATATTTTTTCAATATTTTTTTTAATTTTTATTCCACAAAAATGCCTTAAAAACAAAAAAAACGCCATGAAACTTGTCCTGCAGATTATATTAAAAACATAACCTATTTCTTACCTTTCTAGAAATCTGTAACAACTAGGAACTTATTTAAAAAACAACCGAAATAAAATGACCACAAAGGACGCTGGTGGAAATCCGTATTCGAATATGAACAAATTCGGACTAAAGATGAATTTTTAAAATTCCCAGAAAATTAATTACGAACAAAACCTAATGTAAATAAAACTAATATACAAATTTAAAATAAAATTTAGGAACAGAAACAGGTACCCATACCTAGTACAGTATGTTTGCAACGTTCACAGATTTTCAGTCATGAGACAAAATAAACCGCTATGTCCCTGCGTTTTACATTTGTATCTTCGAAAATATTCATTTAAATTACATGCTCTAAAGGGCCATATTGATCTATATTAAATGCACAATGCATTTAAGGTACTTAATTGGATAAGGATTAATGCTGTATTGCTTAAAATCGCTTCGAAAATAAGCCATTATTCGTCGTAAAAAGTAAAGGATAAAAAATGGTTGTCGTGGGCTATACCTAAGATTTAGACTTTTTTGAAGACCTTTTTAAGGTGTATCGTAGTACATTATTTTGATCTATCTCGTAGGGTTCAGGCCAGTGTTTACAATGCAAGCGTAATAAATGTTTTTATTTACGACATTACTTTAGAAACCTCTAAAATTTTCAGTGTTTCTCTACTATATTGTGCATGTATTATACATATAAACATTCCTCTTTAATCAATCTATCTATTAAAAAAACCGCATCAAAATCCGTTGTGTAATTTTAAAGACCTAAGAATACATATGGACAGACAGCGGTAAGCGACTTTGTTTTATACTATGTAATGATATGTATATATTTTTATGGAAATACTCTAGGCTCCACTGTCGCAATAACTTTGCCCGATCAAAGGCAGATTTTTTTTTTTTTTATAGATTTTTATTAATTTTCTTTTATTTTTGTTTTGTGGAAAGCGCCTTATAAGCCTCAGCGGAAATGGCAATTGACTGACTCATATTATTGAAGTCGAACTTCACTCGTGCAGCAACCGCTACTTTTCCAGCCTCGGTAATAGGTAATGTTCTATTTTTATTTAATAAAACATCAATCAATTCGTTCGCTATCATCAGCTTAACAAGCAATTTAGATAAATAAATTTAATCGATACAATTATAATATGAAGATGACCAATTTGTTTGTTTTTTAATAGTCATTTTTAAACAAACTTTTTTCGGTAGATAGTCTTTTGTTTGAGATAGGTGAAACCGTGCAGTGTAATTCGTTCGTGTCTGTGTAATTACAATATTATTAACAATTATAAATTAAAATGGAAATCAAGTGCATGGATTCTAAGAATCGGATATCCTCAGCCAGTGATTATGGAACGGAGACATTTTCTATACAACCGGACCTTAGTACCGTTGGCAGAAACAAAAAAAACTAAACTTTTATTAAATAAAATGTGTACATGTTTTTAAGATTTTTAAAGTGCATATTTACTTTGGTCTATGCAAGAATTACTTCAAGTGAATTCTTGATGTTTGATGGGAAACTAATTTGACATAATGATACTGAAATTTGAATGTATGTTTTGTGTGACACGTTTTTGGATATGTGAAATGAAACTTAACGAAACTAAAGTTTCACTTCCGTCACGTGCTTTGAGTTGCCCACGCTGTTATTGTAACATATTTTCTTTCTCTGATAGGTAGCCATCTCTGTGCGAGTAACAATAATAAGTGCCCTCGTAGTGTGACGCAATGAACATGTAATATGAAGTGAGTAAATAAGAAAATATTGAGAATTCCTTCTGACCTTTATAAGCATTCTAATATTAGTCTTAGCCTTATCATAGATTGACTGACAACTATTTCTAGTTGCCTCATTACAATGTTTCGAAAAACTAACCTCACCTAATACAAAATGTATGTATCCTACACTTTTAGCGTTGTGTTTCGCCCGTGAAGCAGTTTTATACGTATATTATACAGATTTCAATCTCGATTAAAATTTTTTTATATGACTTTCAAAAGAAAAGTTCAGTATTTCATCTGATAAATTGAACTCGTGAAAATTAAGAGCACATTGTTCGTATTGCAACTGAAGATATTCTTGTACCATCACGGCTCTTTATAATTTGGTAATTATAAAAAAAAATTGGAGAGTTGCTATAGCGTGTCAAGTGCCAGCCAGTCAGATTTCTCCTCTTGGTCATATCACGCTGTTATGCATATAAGAGTAACGGTTAATATTTACTGCAATAAACGTATAAGTAACGTACATTACATAACGTGATTTAAAATGTTTTGATGTTACATACGCTCTAGTACTCAGCCGGACAATTATTTATACAGAAAGATCACTTAAAGATTAATTTTAATGTGATATTTTTTTTCTTTTCTTTGCAGCAAATATAAAGGCATTAAAAACTTCGATCAAAATGATATTAAAAAAAAAGTCGTGAAAGTCTAGAGATTGAAAAGTAATTAATAATGTAATGAGACTTATTTCAAATAACATCGAGACAATAAATAAAATATTCACTAAAAATATTTGCCTGCGAACCGTGCATCAAACGGCTGTATTAGAAACTGTCCGAGCAGCCGCTACTTTTTTATATATTACCGGCTTTGCTACCTGATTCCTGCACTCTCTACAATGCAAATTGCATTTTTCAACAGGTTAATGTATACAATGACGCTAAAATGTTTTATAGTGTACTAGGGTACAGGCAGATAGGCCTGCAATAGTGAAATAATTATACGACGCAATGACATTTTTATATCCAAGTAATATCATATCATTATGGCCTTTTTATTTACGCCCTGTTAAACACACATCGTGTAGAGAACAAACACACATAACGACTTAGACAAGTAAATTAACAGGAATAATTTCAAACAATGACGACCTTACTTTAAACTATTATAGCGGGCGTTTAGTTAATCATAGATAGATTTCTGTTATTTTTTTATTTGTATTTATTTTATAGGAGGGGAACACATGCCACCTGGTGGTAATTAGTAAACCACCTTCCACCGGTACTGTAACAAGTGCATCAGGAATTCGCTACATCTGTAGCATGTAGCCTGTAGGTATGCTGGCTTACTCATCCTTCGAACTGGAACACAACAATCAAATACTAAGTATTGCTGTTTGGCGGCAAAATATATAGCACAGATGGGCTTGACAAAGCCTATCTCTCTAGACTATCAGCACGGAATTTATAACTTAACATTATAGATATTAAATCAGGATTGCTCAAGTAATTACTCCCACAACAAAATTTATTGTTAAAGTTGATCATAATATATTGTGTAGTAAAAACAGACGAATGAATTTATGGACTTAAGTGCCCCGCTGCTAAGATAATGCTGCCACTTGTTTCGCGGAGAAGTCTTGGAGCTTCATCCACAGTGCTGCTACGCTCGTTGGTGGAAATAACTACACGCCAGTACGACGAAAACGAATATAAATAAAAAATAACGTAACCCGAAATTAAATTTATCCATCATTTTAAGGTTACATGAAAAATTATTTTTTATTTTTTTGTATTTATGTTAATTCCCTTAAGCTTAACATATCACTTATATCTTATTCAGTCTTTTAATAGAGATCATATTATTCACGTGATCAATCTTCTGAGGCATATTGTATTAGTATTTAAAATAAATATAGAAATGAACGAGAATTTACACTAAAAAGCTCGTTCTTTAAAATATTCCCAAGTTTCGCCATCTATTGGCGCTTGTTATAACAATGTTTGTGGTGTTCGTCAACAGTTAGTCACTGTATCTCGATTACGACTTGCTTAGGCACGATGCCACTAGATGGCGCTATAATTTTTAAAACTCGTCTACGTGAGCACATATTGTCAGAAAGCCCCTAGCTCTTATGATTTCTGTTATGCACTATTATTATTAAATTAACTATTGTTATATTATATATATGTTTTTACCATAGACAGTATATATCAATATTTATTTTGTAGATACTATATGGATATGTATGTATATGTTTATTTTTTTTATGTAGTTTTATATAAGTATGTGCATATATTGTTATATATTGTTAATTAATTTCTAAATTATTTTTAATTAATTTAATTATCGCCTTCATGGTTTTTCTGTTTGACCTAAAGGTGACTGGCAGAGAATGCCTTCAGGCAATAAGTCCGCCTTTTGTCCCATTAACTTTATGGTGGTCAATAAAGCATTTAAATAAAAATAAATAAATAAAGTTTTGTTTAAAATTAAGCACTGACAACATTTTTATAAAGTTTTATTATTTCAAGAAAATGTAAAAAAAAGGTTTTGTTAAGGAAGGAAAAATACCTACAAACCACCTCACACAGCTCTTGATCGGGCACGGTCGTTTTGCCAAGTACCTCGGTATTGCGCCACCATGGTGGCGGCGGAGCTGTGGATACGGTCGAACACACGTGTGCAGATAATCCAGCTTAGGTGGAGCCTCGCGCAGGACTGTCCAGTTTCGGCCAATAACAAGAAAATGGCCGAAAGTAAAAAGGTCTGGGTAGCAGTATGTCGATTTAGCGACATCGTCATGTCGCAAAAGGAGGAAGCAGAGCGCTTGAGGGAAGAAGATTTAAACTCGAACCCAATGCGCCAGGGCGGCATCAACTTGTCTTCGCAGGCCGAACACTGCCGAGTTAATGAGGATTGAAATGTGGTCGCCGGCGGAGCCAGCCTTCTGATCTGCTGCGGGGCGTCGTTGGCCCCTGATGCCCAACATACAGTGGAGGACTTGGGGAAGTTATGCATGCAAATGCATTGGCATTTCATCTCCGTAGAAAAAAAAAATGGTGCGGAAAACCTTCCGTTTTTTTTACCTTCTGCATCTAGACAGGTTCAACCAACTTTAACTCCTTCAAGTCTTATTCGATATTAGCCTCAGATATTATTCTTGCCAATTTTTTTTCCTTTAAATTATATGCACCTTTAAAAACATTTTTTTTAATAATATTATTACCTAATAAATCAGCTCTACTCTGATTCCAAGGACTCTTGAAATAAAATAATGAGTCGATCTACTGATACACGTATCGATTTTGATGTTTAAAATAAAAAATAAAAACTATTCAATGTTTACAAAACATTGTATGATAGGATTTGTTTCAATTTCATTTGTTATTTTATTGTTCAGCACGTTTTTGTTGGTTATATGGTCATGGGTTCTCCAGAAATTGTTACTTGATTTTAACAGCCTATTTGATGCCCACAGCTGGAAATAAACCTCCAGTTGAGGCGGTTTCAGTGCAGCTTGTAGGAAACCGTACCTAATATACGAATATAATATTTGATTGTACCTAATATTAATAAATTAGGTTTTTTTTTGGCTAAGGTTGGCGGAAGAGTATTTGGGCCACCTGATGGTAACCACTGCCCTGTGCCCTGCGCTGTAAGAAATATTAACCATTTCTTACATCGCCAATGCACCACTAACCTTGGCCCCTAATGTTAGGTCCCTGTCTGTAGTAACATTGGCTCACTCACAATAATACTGAGTACTGTTATTTGGCGGTAGAATATCTGATGAGTAGGTGGTATATATATATTTAAATGCCAATATGTTTCTTTTAAACTAGCCCCTTCTAAGCATAATACCACCATCGGGACAAATCTATAAATGCTCCTAGTGTAAAATTAAACGAAAACTTTTATTTTTGCGTTAACGTAATATTATGGAAAAATATTCAGCTTTTCCGACGATAGTTTATAAAGCGACATTTCTGAAGAAATATTCATGATCGTTTACCTATAAAACTCGGATCAAGGGATACGCTAACTCTTCAACTCGAACAGAACAAAAGAAATCGGGAATATTAGGAAAATATTTCAAGCATTTTTAGTACGATTTGGAGAAATCAAAAGAAAAGAAAATTTCGTTAGATAGCTAGTTATTAAGAAAGGTTATAGATTAATTATAACATCACGCTATGACTCTTGGGTGACGAGTGTGTTAGTCTTACTGTACATATATATATATATATATATATATATATATATATATATATATATATATATATATATATATATATATATATATACATATACATTTATCTACTTTCTTTACATACTTTCTTTACAATGCGGTAGAACTTTGTGCAAGCCCGTCTAGTTAGGTAACGTCTACTCATCTTATATCCTACTGCAAAACAGCTGACTTTAGTAATGTTGTGTTCCGTGTAAAAGGATGACAGTAACATCTTAGTTCCTAAAGTTGGTGGCGTATTGGCGATATAAGGAATGGTTTACATTTTTTACGACGCCAATGTCTATGGCTACTGGCGACCAATAATTTAATATAAATAAAAAGTAATTCTTAATCGCATAGACAGTTATTTTAATCGAATAAAAATGTAAAAGAAATCGATGTATGTATTCATTAAAATACGTACATCTCGATGATCGCTCAAATAACTAAGTCGTACTTTCGTAAATTGCACAATAACGAAATTCTAGCATAGCATATGGATTTTCAAGAACTATTCATCTATGAAAATGTTTCAACCGATGAAAGTCGCTTTAAATAATTATTTCTAATTAATTTTAAAATTCGAACGAGCTAATGCTGATGACAAATGGTTAAATTTTGGTTAAACTATCAACTTAGGTAGGGCTTTGTCCAAGGACGCCTGGGGATGTACCATTGTACCCACTTACCAATACTTATAATATTGTTGTGTTTCGTCTGAGGGGAGAGATAATTTTAAATACGGTGTGATACACAGATAACGGCTTAATAATCTCGAGACAATTGCTTTATACTCTATTACAACCATAACAGGAAAAAAGCCAATTAAAACAACATTGACAGCAAATTGACGTGATATCATTGGTCCGATAGCTTGATTAATCTATGATATTCACTATGGATTTGCGACAAAAATGGCGTTTTGAACGTTGACGGAACTGGTATCGGAATTTTGGAAGTATAATTAAAGTGGAAATAAGTAGCTAAGTGCAATAGTGTTGTATTATAAATAAAGATGTATTAATCATAAACTTTTAGTAGTGCACAATATAGCTGTGTTATTAGCAAATCACATGAAATACGTAAATCTAAGGTTTGTTTATCTATTTTCCTAGTTACATTTGAATGGTATATACATAAGTGCATTTAAGAATTATTGAAATTCAGAAGTTACACGAAGATAATAATCTACATTCACTATAACATTTTAAAATTGTACAAAATATAATTTGTTTAAAATTATAGATTCTTCATTGTCATGTAACATTAGGCTATTCGAAATGGTAAGACGGTTCTCTATTATGATCATTTTAAGTGGTCACCACTGCCAAAGACATAAGGATTGTTAGAAATACTGATCTGAATTTATTTATTTATTAAAGACGGTCAGCAGTCACCACATTTACACATTTTATACATAAAAACATATTTATACTTAATATAAAGTATGCGATTCTTTAAGACGAACACAACATGCATTTTACTGTACAGTACATATGTATATTTATTTTATTTATATAATTCTATTATACTAAAATACTAAAGATTTACTAAACCTAATTTCAAAAATAAGCAATAAATATTATATTATAATAAACAAATGCAGTTATATAATTTATCACATTAATAAAGTATAACAAAATAAATTCAATAAAATAAAAAAAAAAAATAGAAAATTCTAATAAATAAAAAAAATTGAATTAAGCTGTTATGTCCCTTGTATCTACAGTTACGTTGGTTCAATCAGCCTTGCAACTGGAATTGAAAAATACTTAGTACTTCTGTTTGACAGGAGAGAAGTATTTTCTAAATAATATAATCTTGAACGTAATTGGTTGACTGATCAATTCAATTATTACTTTAGTATTATTATTACTTTAATTATTACTTTAGTGGCTCTTATCTGCCTGTGTTGTAGTTTCGAATCGTACAATACATCATTTATATTTCAAACTAAAGTTATTTTAATTAATATTCACACATTGAAACATTGAATCAAATTCCATAGCACATAGCAAGCAGTATGTTTTTAATTATTTACAATATTTTTTGACAAAACAGTTTCATTTCAAAGGCCTAGCTTTTGAGATAAGTCTGATCATTAAAAAAATACGGTTTTTTTTTTCAGCGGACTAAAGTAGAGATGTTTACAGCACGAGGTCGTTGATCCTGCACCTGCGCCTCTTTCCGGACATTTCATATTCATCGTCGATCGTCGTCGTCGATCGACTTATGAGAGTTAGGGAATATCGAGTTTTTTTATTTTATAATATAGGTTGGCGGCGAGCAAATGGGCCGCGTGATGTAAGTAAGTGGTAAGTGGTCACCATCGCCCTCAGACAATGGCGCTGTAAGAATTATTAACTACTCCTTGCATCGCCAATGCGCCATCAACCTTGGGAACTAAGATGTTATGCCCCCTGCGCCTGTAGTTACACTGGCTCACTCACCCTTCAAACCGGAACACAACAAAACTGAGCTGACTACCCAGACGAGTTTGAACAAAGCCTTACCACTAAGAAAAGTGATTTTTGCGCACGTACTTGATCTGTAATGTTTCCTAATCAGGAGATTAGTTTCCATTGATTAATGGTAAAAAGTAATAAAGATATAAAAAGGGTCGTCTTGTCCAAACGAACCCAATACGATCTATTTTAAATGAATTGCATTCAAGCGACTTGTCTGCCTTTGTTTAACTTAGAGTCAAACGACGTTTAGCTCATTCAAGTTTTTAACTTCAACGGAGTTAGTCTACTAGGATAAAACATAAATAATTTATCAAAGGCGAAAAACACACCGTTGTATTCGACTTCGATCTTTTGTCAAAAGCTTTATTGATCGATAGATAAGCTTCGAAACCAATCAGAGATATATTTTAAATCAAATTATTTATACAAATTAATACAATTTAAGTGTCTTTTGTTAATGTCAATGTAACAGATTTTTATACGAGTATACGTATTTCTAGTAAAGGAACAATTTAAAAAAAAATGTCTGTCTGTTTGTTCCGGATAATCTCGAAAACGACTAGACTGGTTTTGATATGATTTTCACTAGTCGACTCTTATTTTGGAAAAATAAAATTAATATTTCGCACATAAAAGTTAATCTTAACAAAAATTGTAAAAAAAGTTCGTTTCATACTCCCCCATTTTGCAAGGAGGGTTAAAAAATACACGAGATAATGTTGAAAATAAATATTTATTTACAATAAATTAAATAAATAAGTTAATAAAATCTAATTCTGGTATTCCGTCCAGCCCTGGTACGGTAGTGGGGTGTTGATGTCTCGCCGTCGTCTGTGGTGACCGTGATGACCAGCATATATGACCTGATGATCGTCGTGGTCATCATGTGAGGTAAGCTTCTTGATTCCAACGATCGCTGACAGCATCAAAGCGAGAGCTGATACCGCTAATGCCTGATAAAAAAAATCTCATTATGTTTCGTAATTTATTTATTTTTTACTTTTAATTCCGTTACTTAAAATTTATAGTTTTGTATTTTCTTTGAGCAGTAGAGGTATTCTGTAAGAATAAACTCGAAACTCATCGCAGAACACGATCTTGAATTGTCAGAATGTGACATACGAAATTGACTGTAATCGTTACGTAACAAAATGACGTACCACCGTAAGTCGGATGTCAAAAATTCGAGTGAGATACAAAGTGAATTCTCACAGAATCGTTTTAGTTATGTTTAACTTATATTCATATTACGCATATTATAAATTCCTCTCTATTTATTGTATAACAATTCTGTGTCAAAAGTTTCACTTATAAATGTTCTTGTCATCTTTTTTCTTATGTGAAATCAATTATTTATTTATTTTATTTATTTAATCGATACACCACAGTATTTGAAATATAGCACTTAAAACAATAATACGATAAAATGACAGATACAATTTCAAACACTTAATAGGTATATACAGCATTAATAGTTACGTTAGCCTCCAATAACAATTTTTTTAACAATACTCTATTTAATAAATACTACAGACAGCAATATAACACGCTTATTAATTATTTAACATTTAAACAATTAGCAAAAAAAAATAAATGAAGTAAAAAAAAAAATAACTAACAATATTTACAAACAATGACAATATAAGAAAATTATGACAGAGAGAGACAGATATATTGTATATCTATACTAATATTATAAATTCGAAAGTAACTCTATCTGTTACCTTTTCGCGCTAAAACCGCTGTACCGATTTAGATGAAATTTTGTGAGGATATAGTTGTGTGTGAGTCCCGGGGAAGGACATGGCTTTTTTTGATTCACCCTTCGAGGGGGTAAACTGGTATAAATGCGATAGGTAAAAAAGTTTTATAAATTTAGCGCGGGTAAAACCGCAGGTTCAGCTAGTGTTAAAATATATATAAAAAATTCATATCATGGGATGAGAATTGTCCCACAAGTAGATACTGACGTATGTACGACGGTACTGACTGTAACTGTATTATCTTGTACTCCAACTGACAGAAGTAAAATCCCTGGGAATCCCTGTACACCGAAGTTTGGAATTTCGTAGAGATATTCACAGGCATTGGTAAGTGGTCCGGATCTCTCCCAGTTTGCGTTACTGTCCCATCGGATTGCGAGAGTAAGTATTAGGAGTGTATGTTTGCCGATACGATTGAATTAAAATCGATTTGCTCTAGATATACTATATAAAAGAAATCGATATAAATATGTACATTTTACATCTCTACAAAAACGATCGAAATTAATTTTTTTAAACTCTTTTGAGGCTTATATCAATAAAATCTAGCACGATATTTTTATTCAATATAGTTAATGATTCAAATACAGTGGACTTCCGTTAATCCGGTCCATGGCTAATCCGGCGCCCCCTGTTATCCGACACGTTTATATTTTTTTGATGATCTTAGCTTATCAGAGCAGGTTACAACCTGGGCACCACTATTGTGCTCGACGCGTTTTTTGTTTTGGTTCTGATTGCTTAGTTTGAATTTGACTACATGTGATATCTATCACTTCTTTATACTTTAGAGTATAACATATAGAATCTTACATTGAACGTTTGTCGGATTACCGGGGGTCCACTGTAGAAGCTTGTGATATATAAAAAAAAAAACTTTAATCAAACGTTTTCGCAATACATTGAATATGAGTATCAAATTCCGACTTAAAAAAAGTATTCTAATAGTGTGATGCTGGCCAGTAATAAAAAATATAGGGACACGAAAATAACAACTACAAATTCAAATTAATGTTCACTAAAGGCACAAAAATATGACTGTTAAGACGGAATATTAAAGAAAAAAAAAATGTTTTCGAACACAGTGTTCTAATTTCAATTTGTAACATTTATTTACAATGAACTATTTTTGATATGTATCTCTTACTATAAATTCAGTTATTATCGTGCACAGATTAAAAATAATTATAGACGCTAACGTTATTAGCAATCAATCAAGTCAAGCGCTCATAAAGGAACGCTTGACGGCTCTAAGTTTTATTTCAGCAACCGTGCTAAAACATTTTTTATACTTCGTCGAAAATTTAACGAAGTATAAAAAGTAATTATAATTCGTCACTTATTTCTTGAGAAACAATAAACAACTTGTTGTTTTATTTTATCTGACAAGCATCACTCGTACAGTGTTGGATAATTAAAATTAGCAAATTAAAAAAATAATGATTTCTTTATTTGTTCTCAAAACATTTTGATACCAATGCAATGATGAAATATCAGAATTGAAAAATCGATTCGAATCGAATATCTTATCGAAATAACTTATAGTAAATAAATCGATTTTGATGAGAATAATTAGAAAACACTTATTGATTCGATTTTCAAAACGAGCATCTACTTAAATAATTTTTGTTACATAGAAGTTAATTTTCAACAAATTTTTTTACAGTTGTAAGTATTAATAAGAATAAAAATATTCAATTAAGATTTTCAAACATAAAAATTGTTTTATAACGAATTTTGTAACTCGGAATAAAAATTAACCTCTCGCATTGAGTTTGATAAATAATTCAACTCAGAATAAAACTAAAAAACCCATTGTAATTAATGGGTTTAATTGACTATCCCAATCAAGAAAACTTTTTTTAGGTCGACGGGTAAATAGGCCACTTGATGGTAAGTGGTCACCACTACCCATAGACATTGGCGCTGTAAGAAATATTAACTATTCCTTAGATCGCTAATGTGGCACCACCCTTGAAAAATAAGATGTCTGGCTCACTCACACTTCAACTATGAGTTTTACTGTTTGGCAGTAGAACATCAGCTGATGAGTGCGGTATACCTACCAAGTAATCTACGGTATTTTAATTTTAATTAATCCATAAAAAAACTGCTTGTAAGAACTTGAATGAAATATGTTTTTTACTCTCAAAGTACTACTATCATTGTAATCGTAATCTTCATTGTTATTTCACCTGAGACGAAAGTACATAAACCCCAAAAAGAAAATTAATCAGTAATAAAACAACTCCAGACATCGCCCTTAGTTTTATTTCGGTCTGGCGTTCGGATAAGATTTTATGACGTAAACAAAACAAGCAATGATTCGGTTTCACCACAAAAATCAATTAGGTACATTTGACCAGTGCGATTCTATGGTTAAGACTTATAACTCAAAAAAATTAATTACGGTACTTATGTAACGGGACACATTAAAAATAAATGCATCAATATAAGTTGGGTTTGGTTATTTTTTTTAATAATATAATAAACAAATAAAAAATTAAAAAACTAACCTAATCTATATCGGCGCATTCGCAGTTTTTTTTTTAGCTGCAGTTAATACATTAAAACTGAAATTACATTTCACTTACTTGAGTATTAACATTACTTAAGCATTTTTCATCAATTGGACGAGCACAATTAATTTCCATTTTTATATATCTTATTCTGACTAAAAAGAAGGATGCTTCATAGTTCAATTCGACTATAACCTGCTCTAAAAATCTACCCTCAAATTAGCGACTACTTATATTGAATAGCGATAAGAAATACAAATTCGATGTCACAGTGCAAAAAAAATCAGTACGTTGAAATAATTTATTTTATGCTGATTCTATAAGAATTCAAATTGTATCTCTTTAAATGTTGACAGCCGACTATGGAGACGCCATTTTGATCCGTGTATCGTATACAAATGATAATACAAAATATCTTAATGGTAACTTAGCTACTGAACTGTTTATATATCTAAATTTTATTTTAAATTTGTATTAAGTAAGTAAGTTAAGTAAATAAGTAAGTTTTTTTACATTGGTTATTATTTTAAATCAATTTTAAAGAGCGACCTTTAGTACGAATTCGGTTATGTTCGAATACGAATTTCCACCAGCGTCCTTTCTGATCATTTTATTTCGGTTGCTTTGGAAATAAATTCCTAGTTTTTATACATTTTCGAAAATCTAAGTAAACGATTATGTTTTTAAAATAATCTGCAGAACAAGTTTCATAATGTTTTTTTTTGTTTTTCAGGCATATGTGAGGGAAAAAAATAAAAAATATATTGAAATAATATCGTTTTCTGTCTCGCATTTTTAAATTTGGACTGATAATTATTGTTTAAATATTGAAAAATATCCAGTGTTTAATCGTTTTTATAAATCAGACGAAAAAAATAGACTTTAATTCATACTTTTTTTTTAATAAATTTTTGAAGTTGCAATTTTGACTTATTTTTAAAAAATCTAAAAAACGTGATAACTCAAAAATGGTTCACTTTTGCATCATGCATATGGGGGTTAAAATTATCGCAAATAATCACCCCTATCACCTCCTAACGGGAATACGTCGAATTACCAATAACCCTGTATATGTATTGGAAAGTAGAATTACTAATTTTATTTATGTATGTATTTACAACATTATATACACTTTCCTTTACTCTATGATTGCCTGGTAGATATCGTTCTTTAGCGATGAGGCTTCGTAACATGTTTTTATTTCATTCTAACATTATTATTTTTTTATTTATTCTTACTCATGCATAATAGATTTTTAAATATAAAATACAAAATATATAAAATATATTTAAAAATATAAAATACAGAGGCCAACCAGTGGCGGGAACAAGGTCCAAGCCACCGG
This sequence comes from Vanessa tameamea, assembly GCF_037043105.1. Classification (NCBI taxonomy): domain Eukaryota; kingdom Metazoa; phylum Arthropoda; class Insecta; order Lepidoptera; family Nymphalidae; genus Vanessa; species Vanessa tameamea. The sequence goes on along the minus strand of NC_087332.1, from coordinate 3,313,695 downwards.
TGGTCAGGGCCCCAGAGAGAGGAACTTCCTCACAATACGCGCCGTGCCGAGGAGTACTGCCTTCTGCATCAGGCTCTTGACCCAGCTGCCTAACGAGAGCCTCTTGAGGTGTTGATCGAGGCTCTTGGCCATTAGGCCATTCGCTGAAACGACTATCGGCACAATAACTGCTGTATCCACATCCCACATGTCGACAACCTCGTGAGCTAAGTCAAGATATTTTATTTGCTTATCCTTCTCAGCCTTCACGAGATTCTCGTCATGAGGGATGGTGACGTCAACAATTATCGTGCGGCGCTCTGACCGATCTATCACCACTATATCAGGCTTGTTGGCGACAACAGTCCTGTCAGTGATTATAGATCGGTCCCAGTACAGTGTGATACGACCATTCTCGAGAACTGGGTCCGGCACATACCTGTACTATGTGCCCTCTGATACCACAAGACCGTATCGAAGTGCAAGTTGTTGATGGATAATCTTGGCCACTTGATTATGTCTGTGCAAATACTCTCCGTTAGCAAGACGAGAACAACCGGAAATAATATGTCTAAGACATATTATTTCCGGTTATTATTATTATTATTATTAATTAAAACTTATTTTCCTCTATATGGATGAAATATTTTCAATCAATGCTGAAGCGGTTTCCGTGGTAACTTAAAATAACTCGAAATAAAGCTGATGATATTATAATATGTTGAATTACAAAAACCTCTTCCGTTTCAGGGAGATTGAAATGTATCGCGTGGGTCGTGACATACGGTTTATTCCCGCTGGGTGGGAGCCGTCTCTGTACAAGGAACGGTTGTCACGAGATCACTGAGATTGCTTAAAATATATGCGAAGTCGAGATAAAAAGGTCTCAACCGATTTAAAAAAAAAAAAAGGATTTATAATCTGTGTTCTATATTTAAAAATAACTTGACCAGATTTTAAATTTTCATTCTCTATCATATTATAAGTTCTTTATAATATAATATTGCCACGATTTTCTAGTTCATTAACTCATTGGTTTTTTTCGTATTCTATAATATTATTTCTCGTAATTTTTTAGTATTGAAAATTAGCCATCTTGGGCGAAATTAGGAAATATTTTTAGTACCTATTTGTAAATATATAATTATATATTTTTTTTATTATTGGACGTAAACACATTCGAAATTTATAGTGGCTTAAATTGCTAAAGTTATTTTTAATTATTATATTCTAGAGTTGTATGTATTAAGAATAATAACCACCAAGGCTTTGAATATATACAAATAAAAATAATTAATATACAAATGACCGCGTGGAATGGCGGCTACAACTCTAAAAGCAAGCCGGTAATTAATATATTATATATTACACGATGCTCTTAGTTAAATTAATAATTTTGAAGCTACTTCCAATGTCGCTGTTCTTAGTTAATAAAATCAGAAACTCTCTTTACAAACGTTGAAATAATTTCCAATGTCGTCGTCACGGCTTCTGAACAAACAGTGAAGTATTCACTTTTTCCAATTATATCGACAACCAATTATTGGTTATAAAAGAAAATTGTATATATTGATTACAAAATAATACATTTGTACAGTATCTGTGAAATACGTGGATTTCCTTATAAGATTACATACATTAGTAATTAATTTACACTGATTAAAACAAAATAATATATTTTGAAAGACTGATTCTGAAAGACACATGTGTTATGTTGACTGTACTTTAAAACACGTTAGGATATTTTTTTATAGGTCTTTTCAACGATAAATGTTGATAAAAACACGATCGAGTAGTCGCGTACGATGTGTAACATTTGACATCTATTTATTTATTTATGATACAAAACTGTATACATATAATTACAGGACACGGTTGTCCTAATTCGATTTTACAGCTTGTTTATTGACAATATTTAAAATAAGTCTTCATATATGATATAGTCCGAGTGGCTATAGTTGTGAGTTCACTCAGGCTACAACAACCCTATCGAATTTGACATCTCACCTATTATTAAAAAAAATTTAAAAAAACTATGTCCTCTCAGAAGTGGTTTCTATGTGACGGCCGTCAAATAATAATAATAAGGTGAGATGTCAAAAGTTACACCGCGCGCGCTCATTGGTCAAATCAAATACCGCGCGTTTTCATGCATTCCTGTTACATACTTCCGTCCCTATAAACGAAATCACTCGCACAGATTACAAGTAAGCGAAAGATGATACAAATCTATAAATACTAACTTAAATATATGTGTATACATTTTCTATGTAAACATATAAATATATGACATATTGAATCATTATATTATTATGGATTAATTGAAGCGTAAATAATCATATTGTAAAACGATAACTTCTTAAATACCTATTAGGTAATATAAATTCTGGCGTCGAAAACAGACCGTTAAAAAAATATTATTATTTAATAGAATTTATCTTTACTCTTTTGGTGTACAATAAATAATTTTCTTTGATATATTTGTCTTGATGCACGAAAATAAATCAGAGTTGAATGGCTTAAGTTTTCGATCCAAATTTGAAGCCTTAATCTTTCAAGTTTCTAATAGGTTGGTCAAATTTCGGTATACTAATTCAGCTTCAACCTCATTGGTCGGTCGTTACGTCATCGTTTGCCACCGACCAATAACCATGCAGATTAATGTCACATTAGTGAATTGTATTTTGATCAGCGTTTTAGAATCTAGAGAATAGCCTTGTCATTTAGCCATTCAATTAGGACATTGTGTATTGTATATATAATATATTGTAATCGTGGGTTCAAACCCGGACTTTAAAATTAATTCGTTTGTTTCATTCCATGCTTTGCCATCAAAGAATGACATAAAATTTTTATGTGAGGAAACCTGCATGTATCGGATAAAATTGTACCAGATTTGTAGCCAGCATTGGAGCAGCGTGGCGGAATATGCTCCATAACCTTCTCCTCAAATGAAAGGAGGCCTTAGCCCAGCAGTGAGAAATTTCCAGGCTGTTAATGTCAAATGTGTAACTCTTTTCTTAGAGGTTACCACGTCAAACCAATTTGCATAGCTATACCGGCGACAGCTGGTTCCACAGTTGAAACTCTAAATTATTTTGTTCCTATAACTTAATGTAATTATAACAACTAATGTCACTTAAGTGTTTGATATCTATCGAGTTGACAACAAAACTAGCATAAATCTTCCTTTTGTGAGAATTCAATTGACTTGGATCAGTATTTGTATTTGTATGTACATTTTTATTTTTGACAAGAATTATAACATGTCCAACCTTCTCCTCAAAAGGCCTTTTCCCAGCAAGTTTAATAACAAGATATTCCTTAATTATATTATTATTTTTAAATATAGTGTAAGCGAATGTACGGTACGTTTGTTCGTAAGCATGCGTGTGTGTGTGTGTGGCGGATGCTCCCATTTGTGCACGTTATATGTAAATTCGACTTAAATGGTACAGCTATTATAATTAACATACCACATACAGATCTTGCCACACATTGCTTTGCTCTTAATTTATATACCTACGTAAGAATTTGGTATATTGTTATTGTTAAATATTTTATACTTGTAGCATGCTTATAGCGGCCATCTTTCTCTAGTCAATAAAAATAATCTTTTACATAATGAGGACCGTCATCCTTCATCTTCGTCTAAGTATAAACACGTTGCTATTCGTGTTTTTTTCTTATAGAATAGCTCCACGACTATTTAAGTATCACAAACTACTTGCATCTCGGAAGTCATGGAAGTAGGTAAGGAATTTTAAGAATAAGGGATTACCTTCATAGTCAATAGACCGAGACCTCCTATACCAGCAGCACCAATAGTTTTCGCGAACATGAGGCCTAGTAATGCCAAGGAACTAGCCCCACCATCGCCCTTACCTCGTCCGGTTGCTGAAAACACAAGATAAGTTTCTTAAATAGGGTGTTCAGGTCTTAGATGGTTCTGGTGAGAATAAGCCGAAGCGATATACGATATATCCTTCAAACCTTGTATCAGTGAGATAAAAATAAAAAAAACATTTACATTGAATCGTATTTATTCAATATAAAATTATTTACGTTATTGTTACGTTAAAATTCGAAATCACTATTGAAAGCATTTCATTTCAAGTAAGTTATAAGTATACGTGTTCTAATTTGAATTTGGTTAAAATGTACTTTTTTTGGATTCAAGGAAGTTACTCTTAAAAGGCATATCTTGTGAAACTAAGATAGTTAATCTTACAATGGGATGGCAGACACCTACGGTAATCTAAAGTGGACAATTTGGATTATCCTAGATTTCTCAGCCTGTGACGTTCAATGGGAATCCGTTCTAGCATTTATCTTCAAAGAGCATTTATCTCCATAATCTTATAATGTGGTTCAAATAAAAATTGAAAAACAGCCTTTGCAACAAAAATATTGTCATTTTTTTTTGTGATTAATTTTGTATCAAAATATTTTATTTAGTAATATAAAATTATCTATTATATCTTTGCCTGATTAAAACAGTTTTGGTTTCTTTATATACATACTTTTCGGTTATTTTTTTTTTAGCTATAATATTATAAGACTAAATAATTAAAAAAAAAAGAAATCGTAATGTTTCGTAGTTTCTTTAGAGAAGCCCCAATTGGTTAAAATTACGTAACAATATCAAACAAACTTCGTTCGGTTGTTTCTCTTCCTATTTGAATTGCATAGTATAGATAACTTATTCTAGAAAACGTACATGTAGACAAATTTCAAAAAGAAGATATTACTTAAGCATATTATTGACCCCTTTGATATTTTTGAAATTTATTAAGGGAAATAAACAGCACATCACAATATGTCCTAACACTCAGCCACAACAGTTTCGCAGTTGTTTAATACGTAAACGAGTATTTGTAATGTTTTTTAAAAACAATAATATAAGACGCAACGGTATAACAGTGACATAAGATTGTATGTAGTTCTATTAATTTTCTAGCATAAACTCTATGAATAAAATATAATTAATGTATAAAAAGTCAGAATTAGAAATAAATCTCTCAAATAAGCATGCTTGTTATGGGAGACCCGATTAGAACGAAGTTGCTTTTGCTGTTTAAAATGTATTAAATAACAGATACAATGAAAAAAAAATTAATAACATGTGAATAATTCAATGTCAATGACAAAACTGTTATTAAAAATCCTATGAGGATTGTATCAAAAATATTATAGAAAATTGTATGCAATAGAAAAAGACAGAGAGAAAGGAAAAAACGAGAGGGAAGATCGACGGGAGCATAACGCTTTTTTCTTTCGTGATGATATTTGCCAATTCACTCTAACTGTAACACTGTGAGACAAAAAGTAACTTCGTTTCGAAAATTAAAAATGTATTCAAAGCAACTAAACATTTTTCTGTAATGAAGGGTAAACTTTACCACCCAGAACGTACTCGTTTGTTGTTATTGTTCGTGAGCACATAGAATTATAAGTAATTGACAGCTGCTTATTCCAGTGATTTATTTGTATAGACAGATATAACGAAAGATTTTTCTGGTTATAAATATTTGTTTACTTGCTAATGATGTAGATTTTTATCTAACAGCGAAGCGCGCTGTGTTTTTTCGAGTAGTTTTTATGCGTATATTTCTCTAATCAAGTAATGAATTGCGTTGAGTATATATATTTATATATGTATGTATATGTTTTAATTTATAAGAATTCCGTGCTTATTCGTTATTATAAATATTCCTTGAAAAAAAGGTAATAGTGTTCTCTTTCCTTAAAATATGTGAGGAGGTAGCTCCTAAATTTAAAACATATAAGATTTCGCCTCGGGAAGGAGCGAACGTTCGCCGCCATTATGAATAATGTTTAAGTAAATATCTCATAAATTGCGCGTTTTACAAAAATATATATAAAAATAAGAAAATTATATCACTTTTAAATTTAATTAAGAACTTTTTTCTTTATTTTAAGTAAATCTGTATGCTACTCTATTTCAAAAATCGATTATTTTTAGAATATATTATTTTTACTACACAAGTTGGTAACTTAACGGTTATACTTATAAACAAAGTTCAACGGGTATTGCTTAAAATAATTCTGTCTTCTTCTCTCGAATGTCAAAGAGAGGATTTTTTAAATAAACGGATACAAAGCAACGTTTATAAATAAAGCCGAATAAATTTTTAGCTTCCAATTTATCTTATCAATCCTTAGATTACATTTTGGTTTACAACTCAAGTATTTTTACTATAATAGACATATAGATATAATCATTTTATTTTAACAAATTAGGATATCAATTGTATCGTACATCCTTATAGTATTTGTTTTTCTTTACCTTAAGATAGTTTAGGAGAAATTGTTTTAGCGATAAGATCGTCTCTTAATATTTTCCTTGTAGTATTCTATGTGAATTACATTATTACATTATTTTATTGAGTTGTTGTGTTCCTTACACTAAGGTACGTATTCACAAATAATATAACGAGGATGCGAATCATATACGATCTTGTAACGCGAATGGTCAAATCGCAGATTTCTATTCAACGCTGTGCATTCACATAGTGAAGGATGACTAGAGGATTACTTGGCTAGACAGATCGTATGAAATATGTTTTTAAGCATAACGTTGCTCGGGTATTCGGACGCTTTATAACAAAAAGATCATTAAAATCGGCCGTACTTTAGTGTGTTGTTTTAAGAGCTAATTTAATTATATTTTAGAGCAAATACTTCTCTCCTGTCTCTCGTCTTTATATAAATATGAACTCAGCAAAATGTTCAATTATTTAAATTGTTCAAATTGTTAACAGTATGGCGTCGTATCAAATTAAAAGGCCCGCGTTTTTTTGTCTTGTCCTAAAAATTTATTGAAAAAAGTATTGTTGAATTCGTAAAAAAAATTATAGACTTAAAAAATATTTGGACATAATTTTGCTAGCAAAGATTTCCATTGTTACAATAACGTTATGTAAATGCAATCACAAGTGTAAGGAATGTTTATACTCTAAATGTTACGATTAAACTAACGACATTATCGATGGTAACATATACTTACTAGGAATGAAACAATCACCATTTGGCCGTTACAGTTGAATTGGAATTCCAAGTTTAAATTAACACATTGATTCGTATTTTTTTTAAATGGTGTCTATTTAATATTTGTTTATTTACATATTTCTTATTGCACGCCAAAAAAATTGGTTAGATTTACAACAGTCGCGTGAAGTACAACATTCGGTCTTATGAAGACTGGTTACAAAATATATATATATATATGTATGTATATATTATTGTAGAAATAATATCTGAAATAATATTGACGTAATGCTATATGTATGTAAATGTAATGATAGCTCTACATAATTTTTTTTTAAATTCAAAGACGCCTTGTGCTTATATTAGATTTTGATTTAAAAAAAACAATGTGAATCTCTAAGCAAATATACATATGTATAACTGTTACATAATTACTTTAAAATATTAACAGAATTTTTTTTTTCGCTCGTTGACGCATTAATAACCAGAGGTAGTTTCACATTTGATTGACATTAATGACTTCGTTTTTTCTTTTTTTTTTTATATCTCAAGAAAGACAGACAAGCTTAAGGGTTAACTCATACAGACAAAATAAGAAGAATACCATTGCTTTTTGAACTGACATACCGAACCATATTATTTCAGGAGTTTTATTTCTCATTGAAACTAGTAGTAGCTCTGAATCCTTACCACAAATAAATGATATAAGGTAACAAATAAATAATATATATTTTTAAGAATTTTAATATATATTAAATACCTCACACTTTTTAACGCTGTTGTCGGTTAAACACAGACAAGGAAACGTACCGTTCAGGAACTCACTTGTAAAGACAATCGCATGCCGACAAATTGCAAATAATTTCGGTATTAACTTCCCTATGCAGTTGTTGACTTCAATGACTTTTGTTAGTAAAAGTTATAACGAATGGATATTTTTTTGTCTGTTTTAGTTGAATGACGTGAGTGACACTTAGAAGTGACCATTTAATGATTCTACTTGAAACGAAAGTCACAACGCGTATTTAAGTTAGCAATAATGTTTTAAACATCGAGAATGGAACTTTTTTTGTGAAGTACGATCTCTCGGCAAATAATACGAGTGAATATCTCATTGCTGGGCAAAGACCATGCAATTTTATGTGAAAATATAATATTTAAGTAATTACGTTGTTTTATAATTTGTTATTTTTATTGGACTCTACAATTCTACAGAAATCAAATTCTATACGAATCTTAAGAAAATACAATTTCGCAGGACACAGTAAATTAAATCAATTATGGTATTGTTTTTTTTTATTACGAAATTAATTGTTTCTTGATAGGACGTAACTTAAAACCCTCGTTGTTGTCAAAATAAATTATATTACAGGAATTGAATTTGTAACAAAATTTTCGTAAGGAAGTTTTCGTGTTCATTCAATTCATTCATTTATCCAATTAAGGAGTTCGGAATAAATAATAAACAACAAAAAAATCGAACTTAGACAATTTTATCGTATTTTAATTTCAATAAAATATTAAAATAATTTGTCATCAATGGATTTAAATAAATGAATATTTAAAAATTATGACATTTTATTTAAATCATAAATATTATTATTATTATTTTAACTTACCATTATTTTCCTTATTCGAATCGTCGATAATTTTCATCGATTCCGAGAAGATCTGACCGATCTTGTCTTTTTCGATTAAATTCGGCAACTTAACATGCAACTCGTGGTTCTGGAGGAACTTCGCTATTCTGTAAAGCGGCTTGTTTCCGAACGACCTCCCATCTTCTATGCTGTTTGAATCCCGTACGGCTACAAGTTTAACACCATCAAGCAGCTTGAAATCGCCATCGAGAAAGGAGGCGAATGCCACCTCTAACAGGGCGAAGGTTATAATAATTTTTCGATACATTTTCGTTAGACGATCGTCAGGAATTGAGTGAGAAAGGGAAACAAAACGCTTTTATAGTGATAGCTTTCGAAAAAATGAACACCAAGATCTGTTGCGAGCGAAGCGGTGAGATTAATAAAAAAAGTATGTCGTTATTCTGAGATCGTTCGATAGTAGACTGTTTGTTCTGATAATTTGATATCACTTGTGCTATTGTTATAATCGTTGTTGAAAATAAATTAAACGAATACGAATAACTAAATATAATAAGATATATAGTTTCCCTTCCTTTCATAATTAAATAATTTTAATATTACTTGAATTAATTTCTTAAAATAATTCATTGATCTCCTTATTATATTCAACTTTATAAATATGTAATTTATAAAGTATGTAATATAACTTTAATCTTTCAATGTGTATTAAAATACGACAAACTTTTTTAAAAAACTTATAAAAATGTACTTATTTCACTAGATCTACTTCTACCAAAAAAAATTAGTTTCGTTCACCCGGGCGTGATTTAACAAAAATATATCGAATAATTACAGAATAGCCTCACAAGACCACGACATTGAATCCGGCCAAATAAAACTATAACAAACTTTACATTCGTAGATTCAGAACTAGATCCGCTGGAAGCGACAAGATTATTTAGAAAAAAAATCATACAATAGATAAACACATAAATCTTTTTTCAAAAAATAAATATCCATAAGAACATAAAAAGACAATAAACTAAAATGATTACAATGAAGTCTAATGACTTTAAGTTAATACTTAACTCTGAGGATCTGATATTTTTGGCTTTCTATTATATCAAAAGGTAAATAATAAAAAACTGCTCTATTTTAATAGAGCTCTTGCAACATTTAAATTCCCAGTACCTGGTACATAATACGTTAATGTAAGCATAAAATAAATTTCCTTGCAACCTTTATTTTCCCGGTATATTAAGTATCATAAACGTTAATGGAAGCATAAAATCTAACGAAATTATATTGGTGATATCCGAGAATTCTAAACGTATTATTTTTTTATAATCCATTAAACTCCAAATTTAATTCGTTATTAATATTTATTATCACTTCCAAAATTAATATTAATGTAGAGCTTCGTACTTGGTGAAAAACTTATAATTTTCGCCGTCGGCTGTAACGAGTTGCGTTTTGTTTTTTTTAATTCGCTACCGGACGTTGTGTGGAAGGGATGCCGAAACAACGAGATAGGGCGGTAGGGATTTAATCGTGACATTGGAAAGCAATTTTTTGTTGTTACAATTAATAATTTTTGTACGACACTTTCACTGATATTATATCATTATATATTGATATTAATTGCTGTCATTTTATAATTTGCTTATTAAATTGAATATAATTGAACCGAGATGGACCAGTGGATGTAAGGTGGGGCAAACTACACCTTAGCGCCCCAAGCCAACCTCACCTGCCCGTGGTGCATCCTGCCGACCAGCAAACGAGGCTCTGGCGATCGACTGATGGCGGTATAACCATAAAAAAATAAATAGGCGTAGCTAAATATCACAGGCCGGTGCAGCAGCGTCACCGGTGCGAGAAGTTGCGTCCTGCGATCGATGGCGATTATGGGCAATACCTCCAAATGGTGAAAACACGTAAGCCACGGCCCCCAGTTCTCGGCGGTCCCGCTATTCCTCGTCATGGTGGCGACGATGGTAACGGCGGGACGGGGGGTGCTAAGAATCACCAGGCTACGGGAGGCTACCACAACCGACTGACCCTGGCGACGTACAATGTACGCACGCTACGGCTTGACTCGCATCTAGTGCAACTCAAGGTGGAACTTGGGAAAATTAGGTGGTACATATTAGGGTTATGTGAAGTCCGTAGTGAGGGAGAGGACACCGTAACCCTCGAATCGGGCCACCTAATGTACTTCCGAGAGGGAGACCAACAATCCCAGGGTGGCGTTGGGTTTCTGGTTAATAAGTCCCTAGCTGACAACGTTGTGGAAATCTCCAGTGTGTCGAACAGGGTAGCGTACCTCATTGTAAAGCTCACCGAGAGGTACAGCCTCAAGAGGCTCTCTGAATATCAATTTTAAGACCGAGCGCGTCCGTCTGATGAAATCTACACTCCGACCAACCCTGCTCCAAACTATTGCGGGATCTGAAATGTTCCAGTCAAACCTGGAGAACCGATTCGCTGCCGTGAAAACCACAACAGACGTAAACCAGAACCTCGAAAATGTAGTTAGAATTCTCAGGAAAGAAGGCACGAGATTTTGTACCATGCAGCGTAAGAGCAGAAAGTCCAAACTTTTGGAAGAGACTTTAGGGCTAATGAAGAAACGACGTGAAAACCCACCTGTCACTTCGTCAGAGAAACGGCAACTAAACCAAGAGATCAGCAAGCACGTACGACATGACCTCCGGTGCTCCAATACTCTTACGATGGAAAGAGTCATCGAGCAGAATCGGGGGTCTAAGGTGTTCGTACAATCTCTTGGAAGGAGCCACCTGACGAAGTTGACCACAGCAAGTGGAGAAGTCGTTTCTTCCAAGCCGGCAGTTCTTTCGGAAGTAGAGGACTTCTACGGCCGGTTATACGCATCGCATGCATCTCGACCTGATCCCGAAAATGAGGATCCTAGAGCTACGTTAACACGCCATTTCACCGAAGACCTGCCAGAAGTCAGTATTGGCGAAATCGAAATTGCTCTTAAACAGCTTAAAAATGGAAAAGCACCTGGAGAGGACGGCGTTACAACAGAGCTATTGAAAACAGCAGGTAAACCCGTACTGAGAGAGCTCCAGAAGTTTTATAACTCTGTCCTCTTCGAAGGGAGAACTCCGGAGGCGTGGAGTAGGAGTGCGGTCGTCCTGTTCTTCAAAACGGGAGACAAGGGCCTGCTGAAGAACTATCGACCCATATCCCTAATGAGCCACGTCTATAAGCTGTTTTCAAGAGTGATCACGAACCGTCTTGCGCGAAGATTCGACGGATTCCAATCCCCGGAATAGGCCGGGTTTCCGAGCGGATACAGCACCATAGACCACATCCACACAGTGCGGCAGATTATACAGAAGTTCCATGAGTATAATCGGCCCCTGTGTCTTGCATTCGTCGACTATGAGAAGGCCTTTGACTCGGTTGAAATCTGGGCTGTTCTGGAGTCCATGCAGCATTGCTAAGTTAGCACACTCGTTCGCCTCCTCTTATACCTGGGTTCCTTTAAATAAGGCATGAATCTTCCGGGCCGGAGAGGCGAGGGCGAATCGTGTAGTCCATTTTCCCTGACTGTGCTCTGGCCGTGTTCGCGACTAGACTCCACTACCGCTTACCGTTAAGGTGGAGTGGACTCATATGCCTATAATATAAGTACCATTAGTTTCTACGTATTTTATTCGTTGTAATATAAAGATAAAAATCGTTAGGAGATAAAAATTTACGACATGTATAAAGAAATCTGTATATTTTGTCAGATGAAATTCTGCTACTCGTATGTCAACATGCACTGGAGCAGAACGATGGATGATGCTCCGATCCTTCACTTCAACATTTCACCATCGTGCTTCTATCGTTAGTTTTAGTTACAAATAGCTGTAAAAGTCGAAACAATGTTTGTAAATATTGTCTTTTTTATTATGAATACACATTTTAAATATAGTGAAAATCGAAATAAATTGAATATCTAACATTAGGATTTTCGAAGAAGAACTTATATATATTAATTTGTGATGACAATAATTTTTGCATTGTGTGTTTTTCCAATGAATATCTTTCATATTAGAGTAATACTTAATACCTTTCATATAGACTATCATTCTTATCAATATATTTTTAAATTAATACAATAAATGTGCAAGACAACATAAACACGAAACAAGGATCAGAATTTGCCTTAGTTTTTTTGTGCTAAATAACGATATTTTTGTGCTAAATACAAATAGTTATTTTTTCTTCTTCTCCCGCGTGTGAGGGGGCGTGTGTTGGATTCGCCGTTACCCAGCATGGCTAGTGCGCCCTTACACCGGAGTACCCATTAAAAAACAGCGGTACCAACTCCGTGTCTTCGGCGTGCGTAACGGGTTTACTTTCGCATGCTACCATGACGCGCGACTGGTTACCTGCTCCAACATCATACGGGCTAAATATTTACTATAGAGAGCATATTGTAATTATATTAGATGCTAAAAAATATTAGATGCTGGAATATGAAATACGCTGTAATAACTTTTACTAGTCGAGCTCTATATGAAGATAACTTCAAATTAATTTGTTTCAACAAGTCACGAGTTTTTTAACCTAGGAAAAGATTAGCTCAATTAAATAAGGATTTTATAATTATAATACAAATAAATAATAATAGTTAAAAAAAAACTAAAAAACACGCTTTTATCAAAATTACAAATGCAAACCCTTTCATTTGATACCCATATCATGGGGGTGCATTTCAAACAGCCAGTCCGACATCTTGGGGAGGCCGCCATATTGGATTTGTAATGACGTTTCTTAGCTAGTCATGTATTGTCATCAGAACTCAGAGCGTGTGCAAAATTTCATCCTAATCGAAGACCGGAAAGTGGGTCGAATTAAGATTCCAAGATTTTCCTACATACATAGTTACAAGTGAAGCTAATATACGCGTGTTAAAAAAGAGACAGAGAAAAAAATAAAGGAAAGGTCTCCTGGAGCATAACGCTTTTTCGTTACGTGAATATTTCTGCAAAGCTGTAAAAAACCGCGTAAAAGAACTTCGTTCTAAAATTGAAATTCCATATCAATAGGATTAGTAATGCGTGAAGAACAAACAAACAAAATTTAACCTCTTTTGTCATATTAGCATTAATATTCAGCATAATGAGGGCGAAGAGTGCGTCGGAAGTACTCTTGTATCGAATCACACTTTTACTTAGAACCTATTTTATTATTGTATTATATAGAAAAATTATACTTAAATTAAATTGTTTAAATTATAAATGATAATAGCAAAGAGGTTTACATAATAAAGAAAAAAAAAATCGAATATTTTATTTCTTAGCTAACAATCCAGTGGCGAATGCTTAAGCGGGCGTTAAGTACAAGGATCACTCCAGAACCTCCTGAGACAAGCTGAGTAAGACACTTTGACAATAATCAGCTTAACATTATTTTCTTGATCTATGAACTTTTGGCGTAGAAAGAAATGCGTACTGTATTTTTTTAGACGAGTATTCGAATATAAATCGTTGGGTAAAAAAGTCTGACAAATAATAAAACAAAATGATAAAAATATACCTTATTCGAGTACTTACTTACAAGCCATTTTGAACAAGCACGACCATCTCAAAATGGAATTACAATATCCGGCATGAAACAAAGTGTATCAAAATCATTAGTTAATTACGTGACTAAGCATTTTTATTAGCCGACTTCAAAAAAGGGGAAAATATATGATTTAGGCGTATGTTTGTTGAGGCACTTATTTAGTAATATTATTATATTTTCTATTATAAATGAAAATGTACTTTGAGTAAAAATTATACGAAACTATGTAAAAAACAAACATCAAAGCAATTACATTCAAAATTTAATTCTTCCTGCGGATTTATTTAAAACGACACTGATCCGTGAAGGATTTACCACAGACATAAACTATATAATAAATAAATAATAATTAAGCTTCTCAGAATCCATTGCCATATTAGACTACATAAAAAAAAAACGCATTTTAATATACAAAGTTCAAACATTTAGGGAAATCAATGAACAAAAACCCCCTTTTTTAGTATTAGGTACATTAATATGAAATATAATCATTATCATTACAATATATGTGGTACCTTTGTTTGTGACATATATTATTACGACAAAATAATTATAGATTGTTTTTATATAGCACTGATGGCAAGTGACCACTGCCCACAGACATTGACACTTTAAGAATATATAGCAATTCCTTACATTGTCAATGCACCACCAAACATGGGAACCTAGGATGTGTGTGATGTGAACCTTGTGCCTGTTACACTGGCTCGCACAGTCCTATCACCAAGTAAGAGACATTTAAAACAAATGAAAGTTTTGTAAGTAAGATGTATAGATTTCCAATTATTCACACTCTAATAAAAATATTAGTCCTTATCGTTAAGGCAACAGTAACAGCCTGTAAATTTCTCACTACTGGGCTAAGGAATTCTCTCCCTTTAAGGAGAAGATTAGGAGCTTATGGCTATCCACCATGCTGCATTGTGGGTTGGTGGTTAAACATGTGGCATTTCATTGAAATTAGACACATGCAGGTTTTCTCTCGATGTTTTCCTTCACCGACGAGCACGAGATGAATTATAAACACAAATTAAGCACATGAAAATTCAGTGGTGCCAGGGTTTGAACCCGTAATCATCGGTTAAGATGTTCGCGTTCTACCCACAGGGCCATCTTTGCTTATCATAAAGACGTGTTACTTACATATATAAAATTTAAACAATGTCCGTGCAATGAAATTGTCTTAAACTATATATTTTAAAATGTTAGTTAAAGAGATAATATTCCAGTAGTTTGATACTAATTATATATTATTAGGTTATATATAATTATGTATGCATTCATATACATATCGAAAATAAGATGGTTTTTGATTGAATGAAAATTAAGATTTAGAAGTTTATAACGTAATATTTTCTAAACATGAAAATGGTCACTGTGAGTTGTCTATGAAAGATGCTCTGCTGGTTTTCATTTAGCCTTCTCGCAGACCTCTCTCAGATGAAGTTTTTGTCTAATTGTTATAGTTTTACGTTCATTTTGAATGCGCCTGGGCGGACTCTTACGCAGAATCCATCGCCATATTAAGCTGTATAAAAATGTGCATCTTAACAAACATTTCAGAAAAGTTCCCTTCTGAAATTTTTAATTAAAATAGTACGTAAGTTTCATAACAATCGAGTTAAAAGTATTTACGTGATCTAGTCAAAAACAAACGAACAAACCCCCCCTCCCTTTTTTAGTATTGATATGAAATACAATCATTCCGATAATAAAATTATTTGATCAACTTTCGATTAAAAAAAAACCACGTAAATTCAATGCTGTTGTCGAAATGTAAGAAAAAAACCTTCTCGCTTTCTACGTTACACTTTCACTATCAAATAGATCAAACTAAGATCGATACTTCTGTCTCTATTATGCGCGTGACGATTGTGTATTTCTATCCTTGTTTAATTCATTTTCTTGTAAAGAACAAAGTGAACTGTTATATAATTTTCAGTTACGTTTTATATGAAATAAGTTACATTGTGTAATTAAATATTTTATTTTGAATCTGAATCTAGAATCTCTAGTAATCATTAAGGTGTTTAGTAGTTGTATAGTTACTAAAAAAATAATATTTTTATACGTGAAACGAAACGAATTTCTTATAAAATAATAAGAATTGTTTTAGTCATCCAATTATTTTTTTTAAATTAATTACTTAAATTCTTCGCAAGACAAGCGAACCAACCAATTACATTTTAGAACCCATTATTATATTTTTTAATGGGGCTCATTTTAAGTGCAAGACCCAATTACCACAAAAGTAGAGGAACAGAGACAGAGATATTTTTTAAATAACCAATCAGATGTAACTCAGCTTCTATGGATTATATTCAAACATAATCTATATTCTAACTGTACCCGCGACTTCGTGCGCGTTTGATTTTAACAAAAAAGTTATTGTTGTAGCCTAAGTTACTCCTAACACAAAACATCAGTTATCTGCCGGTGAAAGTCCCGTCAAAATCGGTCCAGCCGTTCTCGTTCAGAGATTTTCCGGAAAACAAATGTAATTTTGGTAAATGTACCATGTCATAATTTCATGTTTGAGATACGAGTTCTTACATACTGACGAAATATTTGCTCGTCTGATATTAAACCTGTGAAGAATTCTTATACAACATAAGGAAACGAATTTAAAAGTTTGTTATCAATAATTAATTAGTATAGGTTTTACAAGAAAACGACTTTTTTAAAAGAAATTCAAGCATTTCTTTAATTAAGAATTGTTATTTGTACAATTGTTCGACCTTGTCGTTGAATTAATCTTAAAACAAATTACGTTTTCGTAACAATAATAGTAAGTACCCTTAATATATCAAATGATCTTAACATGAGTCTTAGTATATAGAAAAAAAAACAGCTATGATCTTCTAACGGTTTCGTCCCGGATACGATTCAAGTGCTTCATTCAATTAATTCATACTGATTGTGTCTAAGAATTAGATTCTTCCTTCTAATTCATATTCGATATTCAAGAAAATAGTATTTATAGTATTTGAATATGTTCATTTTACTAAACGTAAGAGCTAAGATGGCCCAGTGGTTAGAACGCGTACATCTTAACCGATGATTTCTGGTTCAAACCCAGGCAAGCACCACTGAATTTTCATGTGCTTGTGTTATAATTCATCTTGTGCTCGGCGGAGAAGGAAAACATCTTGAGAAAACCTGCATGTGTCTAATTTCAACGAAATTCTGCCACATGTGTATTCTACCAACCCGCATTGGAGCAGTGTGGTGGAATATACTCCAAACCTTCTCCTCGAAGGGAGAGGAGGCCTTAGCCCAGCAGTGGGAAATTTATAGGTTGTTAATGTAATGTAAAACTGAACTGAACTAAACAGGATATCAATAACCAATTTTGCAAAACAATAATTTTTATGATTGCTTTATTGCCTAAAAAATTCATAGTGCATTCACGACTGGCTCACTTTGGTAGTCTGTATCTACTTCGTTAGATTGAGATCCGCTTCTATATCAGAGTTTTATGGGAGAAAATACATTTCGTGAAAAAAAAATTCTTGACGTTACATCCTTTCAATATACAATTTTCTAGTTAACTTTATTTTTGTTGAGTCATAAGTTTAAATCGTTTGTTAATAAATAAGGCACATTATTCAACACGAGATTATATAGATACTTATTGACTTTTAAGCAAGATAAATAAATTTAATGATTTAAACTGACATCAATTTGTTTCAAATGTTGGAAAAGAGTAACTACAAAGTTTGTTGCCGGTTTTCCTTGATATAATCTACATTCCAATTCAGCGGTATCTTTACGTTTACTTGAGTAAAATATATTTTGATTTTGCTGCACAAAGGTCTCCTGTCCTATTTTAAGAATTAAAATTTATACCAATGCGATTCACTGAATAAAGACTATGCAGAATTAATTTGAAACATAAATATCCTCGGGATATCTTTCGTAGCGGACCACGATATGAATTTTAAGCACACGTGAAAGACACCAAAAGTTTATCCTCAAATTAACACATTCAAGCGTCTCCTACTTCTACTTTCTTTATTTATAATAATTCTAATTAAATAATTAATAATTGCACGTGTTCTTTGTATTGAATGTAAGTTTTTATTTCCGTTGCGGAATGGACGGAGTCAGATTTTATGTTAGCTCGCATGAATCCATCGTCACGGATCGTTTGTCACGTGTCGTCAAATAATATTTCACAGATGTGTCAATTAATAAATATTTGACTCGTAAAATGACTCGTTGGAATTATAGTTTGTTTATTAGCATAGTAAGTCAAATAATAATAATAAAACAATTGACCTTTTGTATAATATCTCTCATGTTGATTAACTTTAATTATTAATTGAATATAAATGTACAGTATTTATATATTTTAATTAATAAACTTTCTCAACAAGATGTGTTTTATTAAGTTATACACGAAGACTATATTCGTATCTGTGATTCGCATATTTTTTACCATTCTTGTAACAACATAATACATATATTATAGGTTACTTATTATTTATAACTATATAAAAACCCGGCTTCGGCGGCTAACGGCTCGAAAATATTATTTGGAACACACTTTCTGAACGCACCCGTAAACGTCAAACATGGCCGCCCGTTGAATTGTCATGTCATTGAATTTCATGGATTTAATATCGTAATATCTCGATTATACGAATGAAATGTTGTCGACTAAAAATTCATTATTTTTTAACGATCTATAATTGTGGATAGGTTTAGAAAATTTTAATATAGATTAAAAGCGTTTACATTTATTATTTGTGTAAAATTCGTACATTTGTACATTTCCTGGCGCCGTACATTTTTTATTTATTTATGGATAAGGTTGCCGTTTCATTTTTCTTATTTAAATCTGACAACTTCGAAAAGAAAATATTTGTACTAATAAGTTTAAAAAAAAAACAAATTTCTTTTTTTTTTTAGTATAGTTTCTTTGTACTACTAAATTGTGTGCAAGTCCTTGAAGAATTCGAAACCAAACAAATCACTTCACGAAGTCAGCTCTGCGTGTTATTCTTTGGAGGAAATGGTGCATTAAGTTGGCGAGTGTCGTGCAGCGATTTGTTCCTATACAATATTTGCGCTTCCTAATTAACCTATTCGTGTCTTATTATACGTAATTGATTTTAATATATATTATGATAATGTTTAACGGCAAGCCCGTTAAACATACAAACTTAAATACCCACTTCGGGGAATGAATTAACAAATGTGTTACAGGAATAACTCGTTCCCGGACAAAGTTAATTTTGACTGACAAATTCGCGGTAGGGCTTCGTGTAAGCAGAAAAGTAATACTTTAAGTAATTAAAACGGGATATTTACAATGCTTTTTATTTTTATTTGGTGGAGATCGATAATTCGGCTTTTTTCTACGAATGTCTTGTTCACGAGACTGAAGTTTGCGGGTTGAAGATTCTGAAGTGTCCATATCGGACTACCTCCTTTCGCGTATGTTTGCTGCGTAAACACTGGTCACCACTACCATTGTAGTAATACTTTATATTTATTTGTTCCAGTTTTAACTCGAATGAATGAAAAAGTTTTAACTGTGAATAAATAATAGGCATAAGGGACATGAGATCTTATTGGCTGACGGTATAGTGGAAGTACAAGGTATTTTATTTAATTGTCAGATTTTTAAAATTAAACTTTAGAACTTATAAAAAAATTAAATAAACGGTTTATTTTTATTTTTATTAAATTTTTATTGTTTCTTTTATATACTCCACATCCCAATGTCAATTTTTGTTTTAATCTGTACCTATTTAATTGTACAAAATAAGTAGTGTAGATAAACATGTAGACTGATTAATATTCCAGCCAATCCAATTAAATAAAGATTAAAAGAACCCAACACGGCGACGCAGTACTAGACTTACAAATATGTACAAACTAATAAGCTCTACACAAATAAAATAGAATATAATGATCAGACCGATTTCGGAGACCAGCCATGCAGCCAAGCAGCAGGACGCACAGGTCAAGTTAGTACACAAGTATACGTAAACTCTCTAATTCGAAGGGACACGACAAATACAACACGACCGGAAAGAGTTCAGGTGCATGACTAACAGTTTTACATGCTTTCCGAGGCACGAGAGTGTGCACTACTAATATCCAGACTCCGGTCTGAGAATTTTTCAAAGGAAAAACCTTATAACTTTATCGACCTGATCTGATGTTTGAATCTAGAACTTTGGGTTCTTTCGTATTATATATGGCTACAATGGTATTGGCATTGACCAACGAGGTAATCCAATTAAATACAATAAATATTACTATTAATAATAATCTGTCGATCATCATTAGTTATGCCTGGAAATGGACTTTGACTGTAACGTAATATGAAACGAGATAAGTTTTCAAGCAAATTACACGAGAATTGTTTACATAACGTGGAATATTTTTTCCTTAAATTAATAATATTTTTTTATGTAAACTATTTCTATTAGATGGAAAATTTTGTGGAAAATGAATATTATTAAAGAAAAGTCTTCTTAGAATGAGCTGATTTCTGCGAACTAGAAGAATTTATGTAGAAAAACAAGGTAATACGTTATATTTTGCAAAGAACAATTACTTCCCGAACAATTACCCGTGATGTTGCCTATATGTATATAAAGTCGTCTACGTCGTAATTTCTACACATGGACATGTGACAACGATAGATTCCAGATAAAACTACGATTTCTCTCTTAAAATGATAAGATGATCATGTGCTTGGTGTCTGTAACTCCCAACTTATTTTTTGTAATTATTTTTTTTTATGTATTTGTTTGGTGGATGAGCATATGGGCCACCTGATGATAAGTGGTCACCACAGTCCATAGACAAAGGCGCTGTAAGAAATATTAACCATTCCTTACATCACTTATGCGCCAGCAACCTTGGGAACTAAGATGTTATGTCCCTTGTGCCTGTGATTACACTGGCTCGCTCACCCTTCTAACCGGAACACAACAATACAGAGTACTGTTATTTGGCGGTAGAATATATGATGAGTGGGTGGTACCTACCCAGACGGGCTTGCACAAAGCCCTACCACCAAGTAAATTGGAAGGTCGACTTATAAATGGGCGATATAGGTAAGAAATATTAACCATTCCTTACATAGACAATGAGTATTGTTGATGGCGGATGGGCTTACACAAAGACTTACTACCAAGTAAAGACTACGTGTTTGAAGAATCATGTTAATAAAAATGAATGCTGCATTGCGTTAAGGTAAATGTATACACTGAGGATAGGTTGGCTAAACTGGTTTATTGGTGAAATTATCGATGTACGATGTGATTAATCTAATATTGAATATACACGGTTATTGGTAATTCGAAGTATTCCCGTTACGAGGTAATAGGGGCGCCTATTTGCGATAATTTCAACCGCCATATGCATGATGCAATAGTGAACCATTTTTAGTTATCAAGTTTTTTAGCTATTTACAAAATGATTCAATAATTTATTTATAAAAAGATATCAATTTAAATTTTTTTTTTCTTCTGATGTATAAAAACCATTAAACACTGGCTATTTATCAATATTAAAACAATAATTAAAAAAAAAACTAGGACAAAAATCTGCTTACGCTATTAATATATAACATTATTTAAAAGTACGAGTATGTACGTTATTTGTACCTGACAGCATAAGGAGACTATCACATTGAAACACAAAACTCGGACTTTGTGAATGTACTCACACAGACGCGATTTAAATATTATCTTAAAATAGTACATTTATAAAATCCCCATATAAAGTTTATAAAATTCTTAATGTTAAATGTCTATCACAGGGTTGATAGACGAAAAAAGTACACACATAGTATGAATTATATATTTATATCTTCACTTCTAGAATTCACAGTGCACAGTAAAATCATTTCTTGTTTTTGTTGCACTACAAGACTTTTGTTTTACTTTAAATAAATAAATTAAAGTGTTATGACTATTTAGTATCACCATTGAAATTTGTTAAACATAACGTTTGATACTTTTGATGCTTTGATATATAATGTTTGATACGACTTGGGAACCTTCAAGAAAATACTCCTTCCTGAAAGGCCGGCAACGCACCTGCAAGCCCCCCGGTGTTGCAGATGTCCATGGGCGGTGGTAGTCACTTTCCATCAGGTGAGCCTCCTGCTCGTTTGCGACCTCTAACATAAAAAAAAAAACTATTACATAATTGGTAAAGCTTATTTAAACACCAATGTTGTAAAGACTCATTACTCTTATTTTAAACCTGTCATCTTATTGTTACAGCAAGTAACACCACGATCACGAGATGAGGGCCAAAGGCTACGTTTCTATATATAGCAATTTTGAACGGATTCATCATGTCTGACATTTGCCTCGGGCAACGTATCAGGTCGTCAGGATAACGAACTAATTTGGGACGCAATTTAGTGATATTGCCTAGACTCAATGGTTTTGGTGATTAGTCTAAGGTTCATATATCATTCACTGTAATTTAATTTATTTGTTATATACCAAGTCGACGTTGATAGAGGCAAAGTGGTGAACGAGTGCATCTTTTCCGATGTTTGCGGGTTCAAGTCCAGGCAAGCGCCACGGAATTTGAACCTTAATAAAAGATAAACTAGTAACTAGTTTCGAATCAGAAAAAATATTACATCCTAACTGGGATACGATATTCGTTTGTCTTATAAAACTATATTTAAATAGATTGTATTTAATTAACAATGATTAGGAATAGCGGTTCTATTCAATATAATCTGCATAGCATACACCGGTTCGGCAAACCTAATGTTGGGCTGGCTTTGCGTTCTATTAGAGTAGATTTAAAGACAGTCTGTAAGAATCTTCTTTAATACAAACGTTGTCAAAGGATAACCCGTTTCAGATTTAATTTATGCTTGAATTTACTGAATCGGGCATATAGCAATAAAAAAATATTGGTGTTAGGTTAGGTTAGTTACCAAACTGGTATATTACATTATAACATGTACCTACTTATAAAAAAAAACAAACTGTCAATACATTGCCTATCAATATAAATCCCTTTTGACTTTCTTTCCCTGGGTCTTTTTAAATCTTATATTCTAAACTAAATTGAAGAGGATGTTTTAAGAGGTAACGTTGGGATAAAAGTTGTTCTGTTAAAATAAAAATGTATTCAGTTATCAGCTGAGTACTTCCCTGTTGTTATTAAAATATTTATTTTTCTATTATTATAAATATGTTAAGGATAATTACGAATTAGTTTTATTTTACTATTCAAACTCCAATTTGCGCCAACTTTTACAAAATTTAGAAGTCGTCCGTTGTCTTTGAAGTGGTTTACTGTCAACTGTCAGATCTATAGAATATTTAATGAATTTAATTGGTGAATAATTACGGATGATTATATTATAATTATAAGACGGTTATATTAATTATAAATGTGATGTGAAAATAATTCTTAGAAATGTGCGGATACTAGTGTTTTGTAATTTCGCTTTATAGAAAAACTAGCTGTGCTTTCCGACTTGGTAATGGATGGTGGGTAAAATATTAATTTAAGCTTAAGGCAGTTCCACATCTATCGTGACAAGAACAATAAGTGCGGCGTCCAAACTTACCGCCAACCATCGATACGAAGCTTCACCTTCACCGCCAATACTGTCAAATTTTGTTTCCTCCTAATTTAAAAGATAGCTCTAGCGAAGCTGATATATATATATATAGTTGGAATAGAATGCAAATATATGTATATGAAAAAAAGCCAAATAAACAACATTTGACAGCAAATTAACGCGATATCATTGGTTGAGAGCTCGATTAATCTAAGATATTTACTATGGATTTTCGAAAAAATGGCGTTATGAACGTCGACGAAACCGTTATTAGAATTTTGAATGTAAAATTAAAGTGTAAACAAGTAGTTAAATGTAATAGTGTTGTATTATAAATAAAGATTTATTAATCATACGCTCTAACATACAAATCAATCAATCACAACATAAATAGCTGAGTTATTAGCAAACCGCATGATATACGTAAATCTAAGGTTTGTTTATCTTTGTTCCTACTTCCATTGGAATAGGCTATATTTCGATAGTTCATAATATTTCGGTTGGGTTAGGTTACACTTAACTGAAATTTACTTTAATAAATTATAAACTACCGACAAACAATTTCGAACGTTCACAATATCGCGAGATAGAATATAATCTAACGGTATTTACAATTTTGCGGTGACATATACCTATATATATATATATACATATACATAAGCTATATATTACGTATTTGGTACGTCTATTACAATTACTTATAATATTATTAGTTCTCGTCCAACGCTTCGCCCGTTTATTGGAGAGCGTAACTGGTCAGATTTTAGGTTTAAGCCTATCTTCTATTCCAGACTATAATCTAGCACTGTGCAGAATTTAATTTAGATCAGTTAAGCCGCTCTGTTGTGATTGAGTTACAAACACCCATCTAAACTTGAGGTTAACACTTGTTCAAGTATACACTTGTCACAAGCCCGTCAAACGATTTCAATAAGGCAAAGTTAGCTTAAAATATTATAAACAAGACGAGTCTATGAATTGAATACATTGTTTATTTATTGAATTGTTTTGTTTATTTTTGCGTAAGCCTGTAGGAGAGACACTTCTGAATTGTTAGTTATCCTAGAATAGGTATAATCAGTGGATTTACTTTTTATACCGTCTAAAAGAAATATTTTCTACTAGTTATCGGCCGCGGCTTCGCTTGCGTTTTAGGGGATTGCCGTCAAGTATTATGTGTAATAAACTAGATCATAACCTTCCTAGGAATTCAAGTTTACTTTATCCTAAATATCAATATATTTGTTATATTAAAATTGTACCTTTACTTTTCTGTACCGTTCGAATGAATAAATTAAAATATATCTCTAATTTCAAATTATATGCAAACAAAATATCGTGTACTGAGAAAAGGGTGTTCAAATAACTATCTGTAACAATACAATTTTGAATTTCGTTGAAATTAGACACATGCAGATTTCCTCACGATGTTTTCCTTCACCGCCGAGCACGAGATGAATTATAAACACAAATTAAGCACATGAAAAATCAATGGTGCTTGCCTGGGTTTGAACCCGAAATCATCGGTTAAAATGTACTCGTTCTAACCACTGGGCCATCTCGGCTCACTTATATGGGAACTTATTAAGTTATCTTTATAAGTGAATAAATCATTTTCTTTCCAAACGTGACGATGAACATTTTTCATATGAATTAAATTAAATTTTAATGAAACTACAATAATGTCAGAGACTGCGTCTGTTAATTAAATACACTTCGTAATTAATGACGAGAAAATCGCAGACAGGTTTATTTAATTCCATTAATCTCTTTGAATAGTCAAATTATATTTGCTTTGTTTGTATAATCATTTGATCATGGATGATATTTGTTTAAGATTATTTATTTTATCTGTAAAACGTATTTAATCGTAATCGAAATGATAATAATAAATTTTCTCTGATTGAATTTATAAAATAATATAATATAATAAAATATATAATAGAAAATTCAATATTGCACAAGCGTATGCGCGAGGATAGATATACATAGATATATTCACTCACGAAGGATTGCTCCTCCATATCAAACTACAATTAAAACTAAAAAAAAAGGGTAATTATATCTTTTTTTTTATTGCTGCCCGTACATGTCCATCTTAAGCACACTAAGACATCTTGTAAGCACGAACGTCACTCGTTACTATTTAACGCCGATAGATGTTAACGTAGAGGGGCGCGCCTTCTCGAGTGAATAGATGTACACACTCTATCCCTTCACTCTGATATGACGATGGGAATGCGACCCAAAACGATTGAAGGGAGATCAGGCACAAGATCAACGGCGTAATGCGCTTTCCAGGACTTGATGGATAGAGTGAATATTGTTTCAAACAGGAAACAGAAAAATGACATGCCCCCCCCGTGATCTGCTGCCATATAGTCAGCCATGCTAGCCAAGAAACTAGAGACGCTGATTATTATAATTTTAAAATATAAACCATAAACATTAAATACCACACAATTTAATATAATTTGTGTTGATAAATTAGAGTGTCAAAAATTGGTGCTTTCTGAAGATTCTCTTACCTTTTATAGTACGAAAGTTGTTTGTGTTGGCCTTTTGATAGGGTTTTGTGCAAGCCCGCCTGCTTAGGTTCCATCCATTCATCACGTATTCTACCATCAAAAAGCAATATTTAGTACTGTGTTCCAGTTTGAAGACTTACTAAGCCACTGTTACTATAGGAACAAGAGGCATAATATCTTAATTCTCTAGGTACGTGGCGCATTGTTTTTGTAAGGTATAGTCAATATTTCTATCAGCGCCAGTGTCTATGGTGGTGACCACTTACCATCAAGTTCTCCATTTGCCAGTTCGCCTCCCTGTACAAATAAAAAAGGCATTTTGCATCTTGTAAATGATATTTGCTACCGAATGATGAGACATATTTAACACCATAATGAAAAATAAATTCAGAACTATTAATTTAATTGCTCCAACATAAAAGTTAGATTACTTTATTCTGCAATCAGTACGATTGAAAGTAAAATACCATTTGACCAAACCTATTAAATGAAACCATTGAACGTGTAACGCGAAGTTTTTGCGTCGAATGTATTCTCAATACTGTACCTTAAATAACTACATGTTAGATCGATGCAACACGCAACGTGGAAAAAGTATATCAAATACTGATAAATAAATAGGAACACACAAGTAAGCGGTTAGTTAAAAAATATATCGCACACACGGTTCATGGAGACCAGTGCAGCGTGACGGAGAATAAAAATCATAGGCGGATCAGAGCGGGACTCATTGACGAACAAACCACCGATGTAGGTGGTCCGGAGCCGTGACCCACAAATGGATTTGGTGACAACGTGTGAGTGCTGGTGATAAAGACAGTGAACATGACTTCTCTAATATACGTTATCGCCTTTGCGCTGCTGGGACAGGCTAGGTCAGGACTCGTTGAACTGAACTGCAGTGATAATGCAACTTGTATAGATCACATGGCAAAAGAGTTTGTAAGAAGTTTGAGACAGCAGAAAACGATAAAAGTATTCGATTTATTAACGATAGAACCAATTGGTAATAGACAAGCGAGGTCTAATCAAGACCCGGTGACAAGATTGATAACAACACACGCGATTAGTTTCGACTGGAACGACTTCACATTCAGATTCTCCAATCCTGAAGATCGAAGTGATGCATTGGATTTAGAAGTATTTGAAAGCAGAAGTGTTAAAGGTTGGTAACTATTTATTAATTGATAATTTAAAATTATAACTACGTAACTTATAAGATATATTTTTTTATGTAACATCGAAAGTTTAATTTGTCAAAGTAATAATACACGCTTCCAGTATTTTTTGAAGTTAACACACAATATCGAAGATGATAGAAATTTCAGCCCAATGAGTTGTCTATTGTCTTGTATAACAACTCCAAGTATTTTAAGCTAATCTACAATAATGAACATAATTTAATTTCGCAGACAATCACGAAGTTTAACCAATCGTATTGTTTTTATCTGGTAGTGTAAAATGTAATTAGTCTCTATCCAGCAATGCAGATGTATGCTGAAGATTATTGTTTGTTAATTCATAACTGTCAGAACAATGTCTTAGCTAAATGTATCTTTACTTTTCTGCAATGGAAAAGCGTGAAGATATAATTTGTGATAAAATATTCACTTATAAGATATCGTGTTAACACATCAAAAGTAAAAGGGTGTAAGTAATGCCGTAATTGCTAATGTAACTGATTGGATTCGACTGATATCAAACATGTTTGAATACTTTATGACATGAAAATAATGATCGTAGCACAAATTGTTTGGGACGTTATTAGAAAGCGTTGTTATAATATAAATTATTAAAGTACACTTAAGAATATTCAAATAAAATTATTCAAGTATCAAATCGTACTCGTCATTGTATATTTTATTCGTGCCGAAAATTTCCAATATATTTTCCATAACGATACGATTTACGTTCTTCCTCACAGTTTTGAATTCATACATTTTAAATCAATTTCTTTATCGTATTTTCCAAGTATCGTGATGCACATAATTTCTGTTAATTAATAATGTTCCTACTTTCCTCGGCGTGAATTCCGATTCAGCGGTTTTCTCGCAACTCGTCGTAGAGAAATCTTGGCAAGTAAATTTCATGATAACAGTGTTATTTGTAACTTGAATTGAAAATTTAAATCAATCAACTGTATTAAGATAAATGTTAATGTTTAGATGTTTACGCAAAAACGGACATACGGATTTAAATGAAATTTGAAATTAGGATAGTTTCATCCTGTATTAACCTAAGTAACATATATGGGGGGGGGGGTCGTTAGGCCGTTGCGTTCATGTCTGAATCTGCTTGTGGAAGCCAGTATGGTTATAATGATCAAGTTAGTTCAATCAATTCAAATCACACTCTGTTCAAGCATTCATTAAATTGAGTGGACAT
Source organism: Vanessa tameamea (assembly GCF_037043105.1). NCBI lineage: Eukaryota > Metazoa > Arthropoda > Insecta > Lepidoptera > Nymphalidae > Vanessa > Vanessa tameamea. The sequence continues at coordinate 3,285,049 of NC_087332.1, read as the reverse complement.
AATTTTCAAGTTTTCATTACATTTGAATTTATCACTAATTAAATTTTATTTGACATTTCTAACCATATCTAACTCTATGTATGAGCTGAATAAATAACATTTTCATTTATGAATATCATTCGCTAAATTATATATATTATTTACAGAAACATATATTCTCTTAATAAGTTCTTAAAGGATAATAAGTTAACAGTTATATTTAATATTTTATTCGCAGCAAATTACAATATTTATCCGATTACGTTTTTACTGTGTGGTTGGATTTTATGCAAGCAAGTCTGGGTAAAAACCACCCACTCATCATATATTCTACTGGAAAGCAGCACCTCATAGTATTATTGGGTTCCGTTTTGAATCGTGAGTGAGGAAGTATAAGGCACGAGGGACGTAACATCTCAGTTCCGAAGGTGGCGCATTACGGTTTAAAGAATGGATAAAAAAAAATTACGGGCCAATGTCTATGGACAGTGTTGACCATCAGATGGCCCTATGGACATCAAAAAGGGTCTTGCGAGCACTTTAGAATCTTCATTTGACATTCAATTTAAAGCTACCATCGTTTGGGACTATAGATTATATCGAGAAGATACAGCAATGTACTCAGTAGTTACTCTTTTTCAATTATTATAATCAATGATATATACATAGATTAAGTACAATAATTCCATTATTACTTACCCTGCATGTAAATCAACGAAAATATGGTACTGGCATGTGTTTGTAGGTTATAATAAATACAACTACCACCAGAATCTCAGTCTTAGAGGTCATTAGAAAGCCATTCTTTGTAAGCGTTGAGGACACCTCGTGTTGAAAATATTTACGCCCTATTTGTAAATTATGTAATAAGTTGTACAATACAGAGTATTAAAAATGTCTCGTTAGTCTCAAAGACCGGGGTCCGACCTAGACCTGACCGGAATCCTGGACCGGTCGGTAAAGGATTAATGGGTTTTTCAGAGAAATTCAGAGCATCTCGGAGTCTAAAAGTATGTATACCCTACGACTGTGCGCCTGCGCCTGAACTCTTTTCGGTTGAGTTTGACGTCCCATAGGAAGGAATACAGAGTGCATCTATGTTTGGTCACACATTTATCCACTATAATATCATATTTAATTGGCTTGTTTCTCTTGTTTCCCGTTGCCGCAGTCAAGACATCATCATCATCAGCAGCAAGATATATGATAATATTTTGTATACAAATACTTTCGATCTCACAAAAAAATGTACTGATCTTCTAATCATTGTTTATATCGAGGTACGTGTATTTGTAACTTTCATAATTAGTCCACTTTCCAACGGATATCCTATTTACTCATCGTTTAAACAATATATATATAATATGTCAAAATAAGACATTTATATGTGAAGCGGATGTAACTTTTCCGTAGTATTATGATGAATTATTCAAAATGTTTTCTATTTATTGCGTTGTATCACGCGAGCTTGTTACGATAGAGACACAAGTGGTACATTGATAAGACGCCGTGGAGATAATATCCGGTTAAGATGTTTTTTTCAAAGAATTTATTATCTGTATTTTATTTAAACTTGGTCACTTGTTTACTGTAAGCTTGAAAAGGTTAAGATCTGAAACTGTATCGTCATGTGAAGATTTTTGAGTATCAATATTTTTTATAACGTTTTAATTTAAAAAAATATTCTGCTTCGCTCCCAAGGATGTCCCTAACTAATCTGAATAAATGGCCTATCTAAAGTATTTTCAAATCGGTTTTTGTTTTAAACAAATAGAATCTTCATTTTTATATCTTTACTATTATACACATACATTATATAATCTAACTAAAGCCCGCCCACGGCTTCGCCCACGTGTAAAGTAGGGGAAAAAAAAGTAGGTGTCCTTGAATGTAATCCTTACAATGTCAATGCAAAACGTCATTACGTCCAGGTGGTGTTGACTGGCTTCCTTTCGCATTTAACATATGTTTTATTGCATTTGTAATTTGCTCGGCGTTTCAATACGAAAATAACACCGTAAGACAACTTGCATGTGTCGGATTAAATGTAATAAGCAAAATACATCATGAGCGATTCAAATGCAATATTAATATCGAATAATACGCAAATCAACGGCCGAATAATTGTAGTAATTCTGACAGCTGAAGCTGGTTGGCTTAAGGACTAACCAAATACAAATCTACCAAACCTAATTATATTTAAATAAGATTTATTAACATCATGCCATAAAATATATACAAATATGAATTAAAAATAGTAAGTGTATAAATCATGACCGCGTGGAATGGTCGCAAGAATGCTCGCAGCATTTCCCCGTTAATTTGCAATTCCGATACTTTGAGCAAGAAACGAACCAGCCCTCCTCCAGTCAAGTGTTATAATTTTATTTTAATGAAGTTTTTTGCACTACTACTCCACTACTTATTCGGCAAATTTTTGAAAACACCAAGATTAAATAAAATAATTATTTTATCATCATTTAACACAATTACGTGTAGCTATAATATTTTTTTTATTTTTATATAATTATATACCCTGTAAAATATGTATATTTATTTTATTAATTTTGACTTATAGTCGTTTTTTTTTTATTTAAATATTTTACAAATTATTAACCAATTAGGAATACATTGTAATTGAAATTTGAAGGTCAAACGAGTTCAAACAGTGACGTGTTTGTTCAAAACAAATGTGTGCGTGTACTTGTTAGTGCGTGCGAGAATGTATTTTAAACAATATGAGAGTAAAATCCTCTGCCTGAGCTTTGCTTCTAAAAGGTTTTTAATATATTATAAAATACTGATAGTAAAATTTGATGATGTCGTAAATTTTACGACCAATACTCTTATGTTGATGTTAAGGTACCTTATGTTAGGTTTTAAGTTAATTTAACTAAGGGATGTTGGATTGATATTGAATTTCAAATCTATGCTTTTCTGTTGCTTAAAATCATTTAGATTGTCTTATAGTTATACTCAAGAAAAGAAAGGCCTTTCTGACAACACACACATATTATCTAAAATAGATTTTAGCACACTAGCATACGTAAGAAATAAAATAGACAGATATATTCATCCAGTTGCGGCCAAACTTTTATTATGTGGACATCACAAATGTTGCCTGAGAACCAATTTACTTATTTGCCATTTTTTTATTTAAGTTGTTTTTTGTTTTGGTGTTGAATAATATTGTTGGTGAACACGTCATCCAAGAAAACATTAGGAATACAAACAGATATATAAAAGGTAAAGACACGACTAGTCCTACAGAATCTAAATGTGTTGAAGCCGCTTAGTCTGACAATGGCACAGCAGACGATTTTGTAAGAATCGTCGTCACTTTCAATCTCACTAGTGAAATATTGACGAACGACTTACAGTGACAGTTTTGAAACGTTTATCCTGTAAATTGTATAATTATTATACTCAATATCGCCTATTACATTTTTATATTTCATACGAGTTCTGCGGGGAATTTTGGGTATATTTTTCTTACAATATACCTTTACAGTTCTGCAAACTGGTAGATACACCTGAATCTCAACGACTTCCTAATTTTAATTTCGTTCATATAGTATTACTTTTGGTTAACGAAAACATCTTAAGCCAATGTGCTGAGTCAGATTAAGAGGTCAAAGAGATTTTCTTAGCAGGAGAATATTGTATGTGACTGTAACCTAAAATATATTTTTTATATTAACCTCGTGATGAAATGAAAACCCAAAATCAGTTAATTAAACTTAGTTCAGGATAAATTCGAAGATATTAGAAATTTTGTTGATCTGGTATCTGACGTCCTACTTTTGTATCGATTAGGTATCGGTTCGAAAGTGAAGCATGATCAAAAGGAGATAAGAAAATAGTATATTATTGTCAATCAAATCGAATGATTTCCTTGATGTGAAACTATGATTAAGTCAACTTGTCTTTGCCGAAAACACTCCTCACTTTTGTGTGACTTTATTCAATGTTAACAAAAAAAAAAACAAGAAAATCAAAAAAGTTGGCGCAAAAGGCAGTTTTATTGCTATGTCAGCTCTTACAGGCAATGAGAGAAAACCAACAAGTAAAAAAACAATTCTCATTATATATAGTAGTACGTACAGAGAGAACGACAAAATAAAACAGCACAATCAAACATAAATATAAAAAAGACCCTTTGACCAAATTGAGCCTTATATAAAGGATATTTAAGGTAGCTGAGTCTTAAAGGATCCTACTGGGACATTGACAAAAACCGTAATAATATGTAAAATAAATATTCATACAAACAGAGACACACATATATTTATATATCTGATGCATTTGGTTGCAGTTACCGAGTCACTGATTGGAGTTTTAAATTTACTTGACGTGATTCAAAGCAGTTAAACTCGAGCTTGGATGTCGTTATATTGTAAATAAGCTCACGAGCTCAGAAGCTCGGAAGCAGATACACCTAGATAATGTATTCAAACGGTTTGCTTATTTGCTGATTAGTTCGAGATACGTGCTACATTGCTATAGAAAGGCCTTAATCAGATATGTAACCGGCTTTAGTTATTGTAAGACTAATCTGATTAAATCTCTTAGATAATATTATTTAGGAGTAAATTATTCTTTTACTTCTATTGATTTTTATGTAGTTTATTTAATTTCCTTCCTGACATTATTATTAATAATCACTTTCTTACATTTTTATTAATAAAGTTAAAGTTTTCGACCAATTACTTCGGGAAAACAAAGTTTCTGATTGGACGTGACGACGAAGATGTATACTGTGTATGTGCGGTGAATTAAACCATCTCTGTATTAAGAAAATAGAGTTTTTCTCTGTAGTATAACTGAAGGGGGTTTCTTATGTCTTACTAAGATATCTTTAAAAAGTGTCGCACATACTCAAAATTAAACTAAATGTTTTATAACGAACTTTTTTTTATACCTTTCTCTCCAGTCAAACTTTTTATAAAAATAATTAATACATATATTTCAATTTTATTTAACATATATCTTTTTCTTTGTTCGCACTCCGTGTATTTTGTTTTTGAGAAAGTTTAAATAATACCTAGTAATTGCTGTTTAATTCTACAACAGCATTGCGAACTTGAAACTAGAAGACTGCAAATTTGGGAACTAAGACGTTAAGTATTAAGACGCTCTTATTACACTTGCTCACTTATCTTTTCAACTGGAACAAAATAATCTATACTAATATCATAAATACGAAAGTAACTCTATCTGTGCGTCTGACTGTCTGTTGTTCTTTCACGGCGAAACCATGAAACCACCAAAGCAAATTTGATATAATCTGGTACAAAGCAAGATTGCACCCCAATAAGGATATCGGATACTTTATTTTGCCTAAAACCTGACGACTAAGTCTTAAAACACGAATGAAGCGGGTAAACTAGTATCAAATATTACTGTTTGGCGGTAAAATATATAATGTACCCTGATAGGTATGCACAAAGCTCTAACACATAGTAAACGTATAAATATCGCTTTAGCTTATCGTAGTACAGTCAAACACTATCTTAATTAAAAGGATAATTTGAGGATATCTTTCAATTACGAATGCGTCTATCACTTTTCGTTTAGCTAAGTCATTTGAATTTCAAAGGATTCAATCCTTTAATCGAATTTGAATACATCATAAACCGGATAACTTCGCCTCAAAGATTAAAGGAAATACTTTTCTTAACTTAGAATAATCTTTTAAAAATACTAAGTCATAAAATTTCACTTAAACGATTTCGATAGATATGTATATATGAAAAGGCAAACAGATTTGTTGTTGTTTATATATTTATAACTTGCCGATTCATAAATTCAAATCGTTGGATAAAAATAGTTTGATAAATAAGGCATATTATTCAACACAAAATTATAAAGATGATAAAAAAACATGGAACTAATACTTGTTGACTTTCAAGCAGTATATAATATGTACATATATGATTGTATTTAATTAGAAATTCGAAGTTATGTCGCTATTTTAAATGTTGGAAAAGAATAAGTACCGAGTTTTTTGCCGGTTCTTCTCGATATAATCGTGGTACCGATCGAATTGGTGGTAGTTTTAAATTTAACGGTAAATGATTTTAAATTTGACAATGTTTGTCGTCTGATTTTCATTTAATTTTATTGTTTGCTAGGTCTTGACTAGCTTTAGTGTTATCAATAAATTGGGAAATAAGAGAAGGAGAAAAAATATGAATAAATTCGAAACATTAAACAATGTATGTATGTTTTTCTGAAATTGTCCAACTGCTGACTTCACTGGTTAACCAATGAAGAGTAGTTAAGAGACTGCTTAATTTTGGATGGGACAACTATTTCTAGTCAAATTTAGAACGTTGTGACGTCATAACGGTTGCGAAAGTATTTTCTTTTCATAAGATATTATTTACCTTAACTTTTAATAGTGTGCGTCAAATCTTTCAGCTGAACATTAATCTACAGAATTAAGTTGATATTCGAAAACTACACGCTCTCATTGCTTGTGACAGCATTTTATAACGTTCGTGTTATCGAGACGCTCTAAAATAGTACAATATGAAATTTTCGTTTGTAATGAGAATTCATAGCGATGTTATGTAACATAATCAAACTATAACCTGACTATCTTTTGTTTTTTAACTGGATTAATCCAGATTGAACACATTCGCATTTATTACATATGTGTGTGTGTGTAAAGACTTAGTACGTACTTTTTACGATTATTGTCAATAGCACGATTGCTGTATTGATTATTTTATTCTTAATTAAAATAAAATAAAATCTTCTTTTTCAGATGTTTCGGATGAAGTTCCGAAAAAAACGAAAGGCAAGGACGAGGAAGAGGTCATCGAAGACAAGAGAGTCCACATACGGCCAATCAGTAAGTATATTTAAACAAACCATCATCAACCATCGTTTCTTTGATCTAATTTCCATCATTTGGGAGAGTGCCGTAAACTTTTCTTCCTTGCATCTCAATCTCTAGTCATATTCTCAATATTCTTTCTTTACACATACCCCTCACAGAAAAGCGTTATATAAAGTATCTTAAATATTACATAAGCCATTCTAGCGACTATATATACTATAAATCGTATTTTAATTCTTCATTACGCGCACATGTTAAAACCAAAAATTATTATCGATTTAATTTTTAAATATATATACTATTATTAACAAGGAGAAAAACCTTAAAATATAATAATCGTAAAAAGGTACCTATCGTGCTCGTATTTTCCTGAAGATATCCAAGACAAAAGAAATGTACCCTTACCGGTAAATTGATTAAATATATTATTTATAGTGTAATGAAATTTTACCGTCGTAATATATTGGATCAATTGGTCGGAATAATCTGACGATTCAAGATCCCGTGTCGACAAATTCGATTCTAAGAATCCGGAAGAATTTGATTCTCATTTCCAGTTTGTGAATTCAATCGGCTTCAATTTCATTAGTCCAAAAAAATATACGACCTTTTTACCGGTTTTTGACAAATTTACATCTTGCTTAAAAAAATATTTTTCCTTTTTTACGTTGCACGGATTGAATATGTCTGTACCGGATGTATTCGTATAGTATTGTGTCGTGATGATCTAACGGTGAAATAAAGGTCTGTAGTTTTTTTAAATTCTGAGTTCTAATCTTTGGTCGAAGTAGGATTTATTTAAGAAATTACCTGGCTAAAAAAAACACTTGGTAGAAAATTTGGTAGTGTTTAATTCCTTGCCTTTTCTTTTTCTTGGTGAATTTCCCTTAGACCCAGGGCAAGTGTATGCCTCGAAAAGTATGCAAAACCACTTTCCTTGGGTCTAAGGGAACTTCACCAAGAAAAAGAAATGGCCACTGTCATCAAGAAACATTGATATGGATTCGTTTGTTGACTATCTCATAATTTTAAATCAATCTGATTTTATGTTACTAACAGACCAAACCTAATGAAGGACAGAATGGGTAGCAACGTCTTCAACTTCATACGTGTGAAAGAGATAAAGAATTGCAATATTTATAAATGTATATCCTTATGATCTGTTAATAGACATGTTAATTTATCAGGGACCATCTCACGTCGTATACTAACGATAGAACTGGTCCCAGTTTTGTTTGAATAGATTTTTTGAATTATTTAAAACCACTTCGTATCATTTATTATTTATTAATTTTATATAACAATAATAAGTAATTCTATGTAATTAATAAATCGATTGGAATTCATCTTTCTCAATTTTTCGGAATAGTTTTCATAGGAGGTATTTAAGATATATAAATTTGAAAGTGATAGTTTTTCTTTCAGCAAAACCTGTATTTGAAGTATTACTTATAATATTATTTATCGCTCCAATTAAGCGTGAAGCCTGTATGTGGGATGAAAGCCTTAGAATAGATGTAGAAGGGGTCAGAATGAAGTATTCACAAAGCTGTATAAAAATATTTTTACAAGAAACATTGAGTGATCCCAATATGTTTTGATACATCTTTAGTTTGTTGGAACTGAGATAGTGGTTAGAAGATGTGAATGTTAACCGATGATTGCGGATACAATCGGTTTTGATGAGCATTTTGGTGAATCTCGTATTCATTGATGAATCAGCATCGTAATGAAACCATCAGACACTCCGCCACATTCTAGGGGCATAGGAGAACAAGTTTCTGTTTAGAAATTTTTCTTCGCTTGTTTTTCCAAGTTGTCAAACTTAAACTCAGTCAAACAATCTCCAACTTTTACATATGCACATAAACTGTTTTTCTTCTTGATGTTCCAATGTTTTCAAATAAAATAATGTTCTATTTTATTATCGTTGTGATGAAAAAATCACACCCTTTCCAACGAGTGCTAAATCAAAGCATGTGACAGAGGACCGTTGTCAACGTCACCTCTCACTTAACTAAGAGTTGTATCCACATTTTATAAACTCTATCTATATAAATTATTTTCATGTTTACGATATTAGACGTGCCTTCGAATTTTTTACATATTTCCATATCATTATAAATGTTGAAGTTGACGTAGTTACATGTACGTATTAATTTCGCAACCGAACACGATTAAATTGTTCATACATGTTATCAGGAGTACAGAAATATATGTACAAAAAGTACAAAAAACCAGTACGATATATATATTTATTGGAACTCGTCTTCCGGGCAAGCGACACTGGCTTTTCTTTACTTAAGCTTTTCTTTCGTGCTCAATCAAGCAATTTATCATTTTTAATAGGTAAGTCTGGCAAATGCAGAAAGCAGTGGTAATCACTCTGTCGCTAATGCTCATAGACATTGGCATTTTAAGAAATCAATTATTATTATATTACGAATGCGTCATCAACCTTGGGAACTAAAATGTCTTGTGCCCTTGATAACACTCACTCACTTATCCTTCAAACCTGAACACAACATTACTAAGTTTTGCTGTTTGGCGGTAGAATTAGGTGGATGCGCGGGTGGTATCTACCCAGACGGCATTGCACAAAGCCGTACAACCAAGTATTTTTCTTACACAAGTATATATATCTACTACCCTAAAATAAAGTTGCGTCACCTAAAAAATATTACATAAAAAATATTTCACCGAATAAGCTTTAAAACTTAACAAAGGTATTTATATGATACTATTATAATAAAGCAAAAGGAGGGGTAAATAGGATTAGTATTTAGTAATTCCTTAATTAATTAGCGATATTGTTACTATTCTGTATAAAAATATATATAGAGACGCCAAACACGAATCGTACTAAAGGTTTTTTATTCAGAATTGAAGACTTAACTCTTCATTTTCAGAAACTTGTAAGGTTTTAATTTACAAGTTATAACCTTAAATATGTACAGTGTACACTAAATACTTACATTTAGATAAAAAAAACATGCTAAATTAAGCTCTATCATAACCTGTTACAGTTTAATTTTGTATGTATTTTCGATGTACATATATGTGTAAATTGAGCTACGTTATGTATACCAAGTCCGATGGTACATGAAAATCCACTCAACTCCTGTTGGTTTATAAAAATGAAATGGTTTGGAAACATTATTGAATACGTTTTCTTGAAAATGTAAGATCTATTATGAGGTAACACATTATTCGTTAGTTCAATTTTAAATGGTTATTGCAATATATTGATATGCGTCGTGGATATCTGACAAGGACGTCGCCCAACATACGCTGAAAGTTTGCCCCACATATGTCGCGGATATACAAAGTTGCTCCACAAAGTCGGGCGAGAACTCTCTCTGCGAGCAGCGAAGATTTTACCTGCGAAAATAAAGTCTAGTACTTTATTTTCGCAAAAACGAAAAGCTTTCTCGATATCAATAGTATTATCTCTGTTATTGAAAAGTAATTTGGTAGTAATTTTCAGTACTTTAAGAAATCCAGTTATTTGGTAATTGAATAAGTTTACAACTCCATCGCCCCCCGATTAGGCCGCTATTCTTATTTTGAACTCTCTCCAGTCGAGTCCGTCTCATTGGATTCTGAGAGTGGCTCTGTGCTTGCACACACTAATACAATATTAATGCAACGGCTTATCTTCTTTGAGTTTAACCGCTATAATAATAATTATCAGGCCGCTTAATTTATCAGGCTTTAGATTCGATGATTGATTTGAGTATCAGAAACATCAATTAAATAAGGAAAACCAATAAATTTGAATTATTATTTAATCAGATCAACCACCATCAATTTCGAATGTAGATAATACCGAGGGGAATTCACAAAGATAAAGTAGCCAGATATTTAATTAAACAAATTTCAATATCTTAATCCTAAAATTAACAATCGGTAATAAATCAAACTACCCTCCTAAGATGGTTTTGATCTTCTACCTCTCTGTTGGTATTCCAGAAGCGTGACTTTACTTCATTGCAACTGATGGATAGACATGTGGGATTATCAATCGAATCAATCAGGTTTCCTCATCGCCAAATTAGTAATGTTGAGCACGATGAGCAAACGAAAACGCATATGCTTGCGTAAATTCGACAAGGTTTTAAATAATTAATAACTAGGTGGTCGAGTTGGTCGTCATATTTGAGGCATAAAAGAGTAGCTTATGTCCTTCATCGGGATTCCTGCTTCATACCATTATTTCACCAACATTATCACCACATCACATCAAATTCAGTGGTTTGACCTTGAAAGATTAACAGACGGATTTACTTTTGCATTTATAATATTAGTATAGACTATATTGAAAATAGTTAATTTTTCTATATTCTTCAATCCATCGTCATTTTAAAGTATGATTAAACTCTTACGGAAACAAATATCCTGTATGGAAAACGAAGCGAAATATTTGTGAAACGTCGCACTTTGAAGATGAATATATTGTCGTTTGTCTTTGAATAATTAGAATATCTATATCACTTATAGTAACGTCGTGTATATACCTTAACTAGGTAACATACTCATATATATTCCACGGTCTCATAACATCGAATAGATGCCTACCAATTTTGCTAATGAAATTACTCGAACATACACGGCTGAGCCGTTGATGTCATACCTTTGGGAAACTGTATTGGTGAATACACATTTGTCTATCTCGCGATATTTGTATTAAAAGGCAATTAAACGATACAACTCATGCGATAGGCCTATAAACTTGTATACTTATATTGTATTGACGTATTATACTTACATAAATAATACTATCACTTTATTTTTAAGAACTCCAGGCATAAAAAGGACATAACATCTTAACTCCCAAGGTTGAAACGCTGGTGATGTAAGGAAAGTTGGTAACCACTAAACAAAAGGTGGTTGAAAAAACTCGCCCATCCGCCTGCCAAATCTAGAGCAGTAATTGTTATTGAACGGCCAATGACAGAATTAAGAAAGATTTCTATTCCATGTATGTTTTCACCTATTTGATATAGCAATTCATAGCTTATTTATATAAATTGAGTTTGTTAAAGGAAGCAGGAAATATGTCACTAATATAATATGCGTTCTATGTCTATCTTTGGAAACGGTCGTCATTTTTCCCCGAACACCAAGAGTTAAAACTACTTTGCTCAAAAAATAACTAACACATCCCTAATGCGATGATTTTGTCTTATAACACGATCCTTATCTCATTAAGGTTATTGTCTTGTAATGACAGTTGTAAGAAATAAATATTCAAATAAATCAAGCCCCTTAATATATTCACAAAATTCTATCACTTATATTTTTTTGATAGATTATTTTCATTCTCCAAAACATCTAGATTATTTATGGACGTAATTTACTTCAGCGAAAAATCAAATAATATTAACAACGACGGTCTTTGTCTTTTATCGTGCTATTTTATTGGTTTACGACCTGATTTGTTTTCCAAATACTTTTGTCTGTAATTTATAGATTTATTTATTCGTTATATGATTATGATTGGAACTCTATTATATTTTCAGTGATCAATTTATAACGCTTAAATAATATAATGACTGTTGCGATTTGAAAAAAATAAGCTGTTATTTATTTATTTGTAAGATTTCGCAACGTTTTGTATGTAGATTACAAAACTTTTTGTAGTTTTGTTAATAAAATGTTATGTTATGTTAGTTTTAGAACGTTTTACGATTCAAAAATCGTCCTAATAACTTAAAAACTAAAGCAATTTGAAAGCAAATACACTTGTGGTTTTATACATTTAAATCCGACGTTTTCCTCATAATAATGTATCATCAATCATCATCAAGCATGAGATGAATCATTAAACTATAAACAAAAATTAGTCTGAAACCCACAATCTAAATTATTTCAGATTTACGAGTTCTAAACGCTAGGCTAAACCCAACCATTATGAAAAAATAACTTATTAAAATGCAAAATATTTTTATAAGGCTATAGGTACGTTTACAAGACAATAATGATAAAACGAAGCTATAAATTATAATAATTTACGATGGTTTATGTCACGGCGTTTTAACTTCAAGCCGTAAATAACAATGAACAAATATCGAAACTCCGGTATCTTTTATTGTTCTATTTGTGGCTTTCGAAGTGCGAAAAACAAGTCAAATTTGTAATATTTGAATTTGTTCTTCATTTTTATTGGAAAATAGTGTTTTCATCCGTACTTTGTTGATCCTCTAGCTTTACTTAGAGATTCGTTTGAATATTTTTCATGGTAAGAGGTGTCTTATTTATTGACTAAGAATATAATACGCGTTTATCTATGTCAAGTGTATTGACAATTCATCCATCATAAGCGTAATACTAAAGCATAAAACATTAATATAGTAGGCGTATTTATTGAGTAAAGCGCTTTATTTATCAACTATTGTATAAATGATAGAAGATCGTCGAATTAATATTCGTTGATCTTAATCTAGTTGAAATAATAATTTAATTGTATTTAATTTACACATATATGCAAATAATTGTCAAAAAGAGCAACCTATAAATTTCTTGATGGTTCTTCTGTGGTCATTGGTTGGATATTTAATTAAATCTTCTGAGTTAACGATTCAACAATGCTTGTGTTTAAATTTTATCCATTTAAAAGAATTATATGGATTTGTATTTTGATTATGAATCCGAACCGAGGCTTGATGTATTTTTATTAGTATTTACACTTTAAAGAGATTTTGCTAATATTTTTTAACAGGCACAATATATTAAAATAGACGTACAAAGCCACTTATTTAAGTAATGAGCGAACAAACAAGTGCAAATCACTGTTGAACACATGTCGACCTGTTTGTTATATCAAGTGACCGTAATTACTCATTTGATTTATTGGTCTGTGTAAATTTTGTAATTTCCATGCTATTAATTTAGGTATTCAATCAAATAGGTATACAAATTATAGTTTGATTGCTTAAAATGATATTTTTATTATTGAATATATATGGTAGACTGATAATTGAGTCACATGATGGTAATTGATCACCACCACCAATACACATTGTTTTGAAATATTACTCCTTACCACTGTTTCAAACAGGAACTAAAAATACTAAGGTGCTGTTTGACATCAAGCTAGAGAAAATAGTTTTATGTTTATAATCAAAGTAAATCACTTTTGGGTTATTAAATATTTTTTTTAAGACTTTCATATACACTTGGTGAACCTACTGGCTTTACCCGCGAGAAATTAGAGAAAGGAGAGGTAAATAAAAGAAAGTAGCCTATGTCCTTCCCTGGGACTCAAACGTTCTCCATACTCTCCTCCATAATTTCATCTCAATCGGTTCAGCAGTGACATTTGCATTTAAAATGTTAGTATAGATAAAATTAAGTAACAATAACTTACTGTAACTTAAGTTATAATTCACCTATTTGTGTATGAACTTTGAATTCGTATCAGTTTTAAGAATTTAACAGGCTATAGTATCCCACATGAAAAGCCCGATAAATTTTATTAAAATTGTTATAAAACCTTCTTGTATCTTCAGAGAGAAGGCGACACAGACGAAAAGTGATGCAAGCTGTTATCCCTCTACTATTCGGCATGAAGTCCGCTGGAGTAGTCATATTCGCCCTGTTCATGGTCTCGGTGATCACCATCAAGGCGTTCCTGGCCAGCAAAATGGCTCTCATGGTTACTGTTGGCATGGCTATGAAGAAGTTATACGAAAGTTATGGTGGCGGGTAAGTAATCAATATATACTGGTTTTTTTACCTAATAAAGATGACTTTAGTTGAAATTTTGTCACTTAGATATGTGTGATTTGACTTAGATTTGTCTTAATCTGCGAAAGTTTGTTTGAATACCACAATTCTGTCCTTGAGATTAAAATATCGCCCAATAAAAAAATATGGTTTGCCAGTACGATAATAGATGATTTGATTGTGTAGATTCATAGGAATTTGAATCAAACTCTGGCTTATCGCGGTTAATATCACAAATGGGATTTTGAAATTGACATTTCTATCAAGCTATTACAGAGATGTTCGATGATATAAAATATAGAAATCAAATATCTCTTACCAAATTATTATGATTAGTTAACGAGGCAAACATTTCCTTAAAGCTGACAAAAATTCGGTTAAGTCGTCTTCCCTTAAAGTTTAATTATTGCTACACAATATTGCTTCGACATAACATACTTTCAATCTCATTTCTGTAAATCATATTTCATAATTGGGACCATTGAAATGCTTTTTTATCATTATTATCATTGCTTGTAACGTATTATTTATTGTATATCATTGTTGATCTTGTTTTGTAATGCTAACGAATTTAAATGTACTGTACAGACAGCGATGTTCTGTTTTGTTGCTAAATTAGAAAATATATTAACGTCTAATTTCTAAAAATTAAAACGCACAATAATGTGTCTAATGATTAATGAAGATTATTTTCTTATCGCTTTAATTAATGTTAATAAGAATTTCTAATAAATCATCCGATCTGAAATCGGAAAACAGTAGGAAAGCAATAAAAAAAAATACACATCGATGTCTATACTGTAAGGAATTTTAATAAGTTGCTCGCATGACTGTACTGACGTTTTTACTGTACTGACTATTTGCAGACACGCACACGACTGTATATACATATTTAATTTATGAGATTTCACCGGATTTCTTGACGTGACGGTACCATTCCTTTGTTGAATTTAAATTTAAAAATAATTACATTGAAGAATTTATTGATGTTAAAATATTCAATAGTTTTAGAAAAAGTCATAGAAAAAAGAACAGTTATTAAAACATATGTAGTTCACATGATTGAATATACTAGAATGTATCATGTTCAACTAATAATTATTGTACCTAGTCTATGAATACAAAAAGTGCATTGTTATCTTTATAAATTTCCAACAATAATGTAAATTATTTTTATTATCCATCATATAACTACTAAACTACACTAAATAAAACACATTATTCAGCGACCTGGGACTTAGACATGAATCTGCGATGATCGACCAAGACTCGACTGGTAAGAGCAACAATAATGTTTGCTCAACATTCCCACAACTCACCATACATTTGTTTGCATTCCAGCGTCGGTTTGCAAAACCATCCATACCTTTACTCGCAATATCCCATCGATTTTCCGAGCGCCTCATCGCACGCATACTCCGTAAGCGGAGTGAGCCCACAGTTCGCATCTCCAGAGATGTATAGCCCCACAGCACTGGCTACACACTCCCATACACACGAGTTGCTACAAAACGACGCGAGTGCTCAGCAGTCGCAACAGGCGCCCACTGTACTTGTTAACTCAACACGAGCAGCGGAAAGGTGGGACGGTAAGTCGAAACTGCTCAGATATCTTGAACCAGTCGTTGACAAAATCAGAAGCTTCGTCGACCCGATAGCGAGCGTTTTTTACGATGCGATGCCAGCAACTTTCAGAGGTCTCAATTCTGATGTATCTACAGCTAAGAATGTAGAACCAGAAGTTGAAGAGAAAGTAAAACGGCCAAGGGAGATATTAATACCACAACCTAGACACATAGCACAGAGGAAGATGTCACGTAGAAAATCACCGATACAAAGACCAAAGAAATACGTAGAATTTAAAATAGACTTAGATAAATTGAAAAACAGTAAGGACTTCCTTGATTATATTAAAACTAAGAAATATAAATATAACTATCCAAATACGTACTATTATCCTCGAATAAAATACTACATTAATCCGAATACATTTACACCAAGACCAAATAACAACAGACTCTCGCCATATAGAAAGCCAATTTTAAGACGTAATATTTATGTCAATCGTAATAATGTGTCCGTGACCACTCCTAGTAGTGACGTTTTGTCATTAGAACCAAGTGATTGGAAGCCAATAGTTGTATTTAATATTAGTAATTCTAATTTGCATAATAATAAAACTAAAAAAATACGTAGAAAGAAAATTATGAAAAAACGTAAACGAGCAAAACGAAGTATAGATAACAATGCGTCACTTAAATCGATCGAAATTCCAAAAAAGAATTATTTAGAAACAAATGCCAAAAATTTTGCAACAAATGATGCAACGACCAATAGGGGTTTCATTGATTTTTTTACTGATCCATTCACAGCTTTCATGAAAAAGGCAGGTGGATATGCCAAAAAAGTTATACATACTTCCATCCATTCTAGAAAACCCCCAAAATACTACACAATTACATACAATTTGTTAATGTTTTGCTTAGATGCAATTGATGGTTTATTCGAAGTTCACGAAGTAATACAGAACCATCTTGATGATGGAATCAAAGAGAAAAAAAAAACTAAGAAAAAAATTAAGAAAAAAAAGAAACCGATCGCACACCACCACCACCACGTTCCACATAAAAACGAAACGTCGAAAGTATAATAGACTTATAAAATTATGGATATACTCTGATATCCCAGAGATTATTTCGAAATATTTATATCTATATTGGTGACGGATTATTACAACTTTTCTTATGATTATTTAATTTGAACGATTTTATTTATAAATGTGTAGTAAATATGGGTGTTTTGTAAATATCAATTAAAATGTATTTATTTGTTTGTAATGGTATATTATGTTGATTACACTTAATATTTTGACTTATTCATTTATTTTTAGATTTCTCTTTAAATTTAAATGGAGTATAAAATCTATCTTTCTTTAGTACTTCAATAATTACGACAACTAAATCAAAGCTATTGAGTGTAATGATATTATGTAGTAGTCAATCATTTGAATTGATATTTGCATTGTTTAAAATCTTTGTTGTATTATGCAGGGTACCGGCGACGTCCAATGTTTTATGGAACCTCGCGCGCTACTTCAGAATCCTATTCGGGCTACCAGACACGCCGCTAAGTTCTCCATCAATGACTATGCCTATGTATGCTTTACCTCAAATGCAGAACGATATGCAGAGCCAAATGTTTAGCCCAACGATGGCTATGCCAACAGCTCAGTAACAAAATTGGACATTGGATCAAATTTATTGGATCAAGTGGCGTTCATTAGTTAACATTCTGCTAAATGTCAGATTACCACGTAAACTATGCTTGATCCTGTAAAAAAAAAAAATATATGTTGCGTGGTGATCTGACATTTAGCAAAGTTATCGCAGGCGCAGTGTTTTAAGTTTCTGGACTGGACTTAAATCATTTGTCATTCTCTCTACTCTTGTACTTGATTGTCCAGACAATTTAAGGCATTGCGATTTGCTTAACAATGTTTTGAGACTGAATCTTAATTCTATAGTTTATTAGACTTAATCTGAGGTATAATAAGCGCGAGCCCGTCGACTTTATTTATTAATAATAGATACGATAATTTATTTTAGGTTGTTGTAATAAGGCTTATTTATTCAGCACTATGTGGAATAAAAAATATAAAACTGCATTTATTGTTTCATTTACGTTGTAAATATTGGTTTTAAAGCAACGACAAAAATAACTTCATCATACAACAAAACCGTCGTGATATCAAAGATATGAAGGCTGAACCTAATATATTTTCTTTTTCATATTATAGTATAAGTATAAGGGTATGAGTGATGTACCTATTTGGAATTATGACAAAATTATTTTTATGTAATAATAAATATTAGCGTTTATTATAAAAAGGGATTTTTTTTATGATGATTAAAAGATATATCATAAATGACGTATTCTCGAAAGCTTGTTGAATTTAAATTTTTTACTGCATTGGTAAAGTCAGGAAAATACCAGCAAAAGCGGATCAAAAGTGTCATGTTTTAGATTATTACGTGAAATTTTACGAGAATCCGTTCGTACTCGACAGGTGACTATATATTATAAACATACTTACACATATATCACTTTTAAAAAGTGAGAAGGATATATTTGTTGCAATTTTTACTACATTGAAACGACCAATGAATTTTTAAGGCCTTTATTCATGATATAATATATCTGCTCATCTTCTCCAGGTCGTTGTGCTCCTCCCAGTCTTCGTTTTGGTATCGATGGGAGTCAGTGAACACCTCATAATTCACGTCTTTAAGCTGCATTTACAATCATTTTAAAAATTACATTACATGACAAAGATAGTTTGAAACAAGTATTTAATTATTTTGTAATGTGAACAATTCACATCCATGCCTATTTGAGTGTTAAAAATACCAGCCCATTGGGTATCCTCTACAGTAACTGCCTAACCGAAATTCTTTTACATTTTCGTGGCCTTTTAGACACGGACATCAATGCAGAATGCTATGTCAATGTTCACCGGGAATTGTGGAATTGCTTGATAACTTTTACCAATTCACGTTGGTGTCCTCGTGAAATTTCCTTTCATCGTGAATTTGTGATGGATTGTAATCTCAAGGACAGTGGTGCTTTATTATAGCCTTAGTTCTCTATTGATGATTTTTGTACGTATAATAGCTTGTTACAGAAATAAACAATTCATCACAATCATATTTATTTCTGGTGTGTAATAAAAAAGGAACATTTATAAAATATTTGTATACCCTATAAATAGCTTGAACATAAATTTTAAGGAAAAGTAAGTAGATTTCAAGAGGCAGTTTTTGCAAAGTTGTGGAATTTTGTTTTCAGCCCGTCTAGGTAGGTAAGTACAACCACTCAGATATTCAAACGCCAAACACAAGTACTCAATATTGTTGTGTTCTGGTTTGAAGTATGAGTGAGCCAATGTTAAAACCGGCACAAGGGACATACCATCTTAGCTCCCAAGGTTGGTGGCGCATTGGCGATGTAACGAATGATTCATATTTCTTACAGCTATATCTATGGGCGGTGGTGACCACTTATCATCAGGTGACCCATTTGTTCATCCACCTACCTATAACATAAAAAAGTTTTTGCAAGCCTGTCAGAGTCGGTACCATCATCACATATTTTACCGCTAAAATGCACTTCTTAGAATTGTTGTGATCCGCTACGAAGAGTGAATCAATATAATTACACTCACAAGAGATATAAAATCTTAAACCCCAATTTTTGCGGATAGACAATATGAGGGCTGTTTAATATTCCTTAAATTGTCATTGTCTATGGGAGCTGGTTAACCATCACCAGGGCCGGACCGTGAGTTTAAAGGGCCCTGGGCTAACACTACTCAGGGGCCCACCTAAGACATATCTGTACGTAGACTTGAATTAATTTAATTAAATGGGTTTGATTAATTGCACGATTCGCAGGGCTGCAAACCATACGATATGTTTAATTTAATAAAGTTATGGATTCTTTCGCATTCCTTAAATCCACGGGGCCCTGGGCTGAAACTCAAAAAGCCATATGGTAGATCCGGCCCTGACCATTACAATATACTTACACACTTACCAAAGTGATAAAGATTGTTAGCTAGAAAAGTGTAATAAAAAACTGACTTCAGACGACCATAATTATTTACAAATACTTATACATAACTATAGTAGCGGCACGCTATGATGGCCGTTTTGACGTTTGCCCGCTCATGAAGTTTCGTATTTAATAAATAATTACATCAAAGGAGCAAATTGTTGTTCTTTATTGTCAATAGTGACGTGCAGTTAGTCATAAAATTTATCGAATGTGATCCTGTAAGTGTATTTAGAAAACAGGTAGAAAAACGATATAATGATCAAAGTTCAAAATGTGAGCAGGGAATATGTACGGAACCCGCGATTTTTATGTGTGGAAATTGTCCTGATTTGTAGGTTGTAAATAGAACTATTAAATTAATAAAGGACGATTATGAAATAAATGTGAAAATAGATAATATTTTAGAAAATGAACTTATAATTAATGTGAGTGACGATAGCAGTGAGAGTGAAAGCAGCAGTATGGACGACTCCGATTAAATATAGCCACTAGTGTTTTTGGTTTCTTTTTTTGTATCAATTTATTTCTTGTATGTAATGTGTTTATAAAGTTATTCATTCTAATTCCAATTTTTGATTTAAATTGATTTCGTTCGAATATATTACTTAAACTTATTTTAAATTTTTTTTATTAAACCTTTTTAATCAGATACTACTTGCAACAAAAACTTGAATTAAATTACTTGCAAAAAAACAAAGATTTGAATATATTATATCGATAATAAATTTACATTTCACATCACTTTTTTAATGTGTCAAAACGGCCATCGTATCTTGCCGCTAGTATAACTACAAAGAATTAGCACTTTATAATAAGGTGAACATAAAATATTACATAGTACAAGAAATAATAATTAGATACAGAATTTGTAAAGCAATAATTAGTTGAATAAAGTTTATTATTACTAAAATGTGTTGCAATAATAATGCGCTTTGTGTAAATGTTCTACATGATGTTAAAATTATAAAAGCTTACGAGTCTCTATATGTCTGACGTCGTTTCCGTCAGATGTAAGGCTGACAAATTGTCAACCTAGCGAAGCGTCATTCATGGCATCGTCATCGATGGCAGTGCGGGCAGCCATCTTGAACGACACTCTCGAACGAGACGGCATGAATGTGACAAATCGCTTAATACTACCGCCATCACACCGCTATTTAAGTATTTAAAGTTGATTTTGTGTGGAAGTGATTCCTAATTACGTAATTATCGTACCATTTCTGTGCATACTGATTAAATTACGTCGATCGTGTCTCGGAGTTGATCATTTATTCTATCACGCCCAGATGGGCGTGGGGTTACAACCCCACTTCAATTAGAAAATGAGTTCTGGTGAAGGCCCTCTTGGCTTTTTATGTGAAATTTATTTTTATTATAATAAACGTAAACGATTATGTTTACGTTTTTTTTTCAACGATTTCAGATATTTATCGCAGCTATGATTAATTATTTTGTTATAAGAGTTCCTGCTAATAGTCGTTATATACAAAGTTTTGAAAGTACTCATGATGATGGTAACTCAGGTGTATTGTCAACTAATTGGACTTTCACAGGTTGACAAATTGGTTCAAGCATTGTTAAAGGCAGTAGCAACAGAATACGCTAAAACGAACAATGCAAATCCAAAATCCAAGTTATATATTTGTGCCGTTTTTAATACGATATACAATTGATACCTTTGACCTTGGAGTAATATTGCTAAACTAGAACACTGTGTTATTTTCTCCATGG
This sequence comes from Vanessa tameamea, assembly GCF_037043105.1. Taxonomy (NCBI): domain Eukaryota; kingdom Metazoa; phylum Arthropoda; class Insecta; order Lepidoptera; family Nymphalidae; genus Vanessa; species Vanessa tameamea. Next base: position 3,263,151 of record NC_087332.1, on the reverse strand, counting down.
GTGTCAAGCAGTTTGGTTCATAATATAATAATTATGACAGTAGCTATTAATATCAATTTTGATTACAACAAAACTTCAAAAATTAACAAAAGCTTAAAAAACGTATAATATAGCTATTATCCTTTATGTTGATTTAATACCGACGGTTATAAATACGTAAAACACAGTATTTTTGCTATAATAAACGAATATTTTAAGGATTAGCAACAACATAATATAATAACAGAAAGCTGCCTGTAATAATATAAAGAACAATATCACTACGCCTTTTAAAAAGTACATAGCAAACTGTCATTTAAACGATTTTGCTAACAGTATTATTATTTTGATAAGTTAAAAAGAGAATCAGCGAAGTATCGTAATGCTATGTTTTTATTCCAAATTATCGATATTTCTAAGCAAGACTAACTTTCACCCTCAAATATTTCACACTTTTGGTAAATATGATATTGGTTACTATAAATAAAGTTAAATCCACGATATCAGCATTTGAACACGCATTGTAATATAACAAAGGAGTTTGAATATATTCCCATCATTGAATGTCATTGTTAAAGCAACCCTGTCATATTAAGATTTTTAATAAATATATTGAATGGCTTAGTTGATAATACTCATACCTTATTAAGATATATTTACGAATTGCAAAACTTTTATATGACATTTCAGTTCTGATATTAACATTTTGAAACGATAGAGAGAGATAGAAAGAATTATTTTTGTAGAAGAAATTCCTGGTGTAAAAGGAATCTCAAAATCGACTTCATTGATTTTGATGTGGTTTTCACTGATGCATTTTAGTATCCTTGGGGTAATAAAAAGCGTTTGTTTCATTAAAATCGGGATGTTATGGAACCAGGGTTGATGAGGTTAAAACCTTTTTAAAGGGTTCCAGTGATATTACATCATCACTTTGCATTTGAATATAAATATACTAAAAATATAAATAGTTACACCTCAGATGACTATATGTTTATACCCCGGTTGCTTCTCATTCTAAAAAACTTTTCGTATACTTTTAAGCGATTATTTAAAGGCGGGAAATGACTGTTCAATTTTCATCGCATTTTAATGAAAATGTCTTTGTAATTCTTCGTGTCAATCAAAGTTCATTTTGATTTACCTACATTGTAAATTACGGAACCCGACTAGAGTACACTCCCACTGAGCCCTACGTACCAACCTCCTGCTAAGTTTAAGTTTAAGTTTAGTTTAAGTTTTAAGTTTAAGTGTTTTGTCTAGTTTAAGATTAATAAATATTGAAGTATCTTCGTAATTTTAATTTATAGATATATTTTTAGTACCTTTATTATTAGTCGTTAGTATCTACAATGACCCACGGGACAATAAGTCAATAAAGGATAAAATAAAAATAAAATTATAAGTGAATATTCCATTTAATCCACAATAAATAAACATTAGTATATTAATTAAATAAATTATTAAATTATTATTTACCAAGCAACCGCTCAGGTTATTTTTTTTTTTATAAATGCGTTATCAGCTACTGTACAGGGTAGTATAAGTATATAAATAAATAAATAAAAATTATTTACAATCATTACCGATTCGTTTACTTTGACAAAGTTAGAAATAACTGTGACTATAAAGGCATTTGTTGACCGAATGTGCCTTTTGTTACCTTATCTAATTTAGCTGTAGTTATAGTTGATTGTTAGCTTTGTCATTTTATCAGCTGTTTCTTTGTTAGTTGGAGGTTAAACCTTGGGGGTTAATGATACTCCGTCAGGACCCATTCACCAATATGATTTAGTCCTTTTTGATGATAGCCTGAAAAGTATTCGTATATTAATTCTTTAAGAAATATTGTAAAAGTAAGTTGAATTTAGTTTTGACTTAAATCCGGTTACGATATTCATATAACGATACGTTTGCTTGCGGATAGATTTTTATAGAAACCTTAAAAAGCCGTCCTACCTACGCTACATGCTCATACAATAGTTATATTAAAAGTTGAAGAAAACATTTTTTATGTAGAAATAATTTTCACGGGCGTACGCAGATAAACTCACGAATTTCGTAACAACCAGATGAATGATCTAATAACACGCAGAGAACGAAACAGACAAACTTTCATTTTGATTAAGAAGGCTACTAATACTCGTAGACTTCTGATCCGTCAGTAAGGCAATGACAGCCTTAAGAATCATCCGTCAGCAATATGATTCATTTCAGAAATATCGAAACCGGACATAAGTTGATGAAAATATTCTTTGTATAGGTTTTCAAGTTTAACTGAAAATAAATGTATTATTGCATAACAATGTAAATATTAATTAAAATACATAAGATAGTATAGAAGTACGAGACGTTGAATAAAAAACAAGAATCATTTTAACATAAAATTTACTCATGCATTCAAGCAACGTTTTTAAAAAGGCATGCGTTTAACTGGTAAAAAAATTATGACGCATCCATCAAACTAACTCACGGTTAGTCGAATACAAGCATATTTATCGAATACAATTAAAGTATTCGAGACAAAAATATTTTGTGACGCAATCGATTTTTTATTAATATAATAAAAAAACGAACACGTATTCGAGATTTATTATTTTTTTACCAGCTATAATTATTTGCAAATGGAAACACTTAATTTATTAAGTGCATGCAATAATATCATGCAAAGATCACTTCATTCCATGCTGAAAATCTTTAGTCGGTCACCTGAGGAGAGAAAAGTTTCTTCAAGCCGATGATCGTGGCAAGGAGGAGAGCGATCTTGGAGATCAGAAGGGCCTTCCCAACCATCAAGTATAGGCCCTTGAACGTCAAAGCTCCGAGGAGACCAAACTTCATTGCGGCAGCTGCTAGGAATGGTCCCATGTTCTTATTCCTGGCTCTTCCAGTCTCAACTGATTTGTGGGCTTTCATTGATACTCCTGAAAATGAAGTCTATGTTATGTTAATTGTATATTATTAAATTAATGAGATGGCCCAGTGGTTAGAAAGCGTGCATTTTAACCGATGATTTCGGGTTCAAACCCACTGAATTTTCATGTGCTTAATTTGTGTTTATAATTCATGTCGTGCTCGGGCTTTGAAGGAAAACATCGTGAGGAAACCTGCATGTGTCTAATTTAAACGAAATTCTGCCACATTCCACCAACCCAGCATTGGAGCAGCGTGGTGGAATATGCTCCAAACCTTCTCCTCAAAGGGAGAGGAGGTCTTAGCCCAGCAGTGGGAAATTTACAGGCTGCTAATGTAATGTAATGTAATGTAATGTAAAGTAATCCTTACTAATATTATAAAGGCGAAAGTTTGTATGAATGGATGTTTTATTACTCTTTCACGCAAAAACTACTGAATGGATTTTAATGAAACTTTACAATAATATAGGTTATACAATAACCCATATGCAATTTATAAAGATATTGTGTATATATTACCTGACAATCAGACCCTAATACGCGAGCAAAGCCGCGGTCGAAAGCAAGTACAAATTAAATAATATATATTAATTTAAAGTAATTTCCAATTAATTTAAATATGATGTATTTTGATCATGAATGGTAATTCATAGCTATACAATACTACAACTCTTTGAAACTAGTTAACTTGGGTATAACTTGGTCCCAAGCTCCTGCAATATATATATATATATATATACATATATGCATAGCAGTTGATACATGGTACCTATGCTACGCAGTGAATCGTCCATGAGGTGTTGGTTCGTAGGCGACTACAAAGCACAAGGCAGTGTGTTCTTTGAAAAAAATTATAAATTGAAAATATATATGCAATTTTATTTTATCTTTATTAAATAAATTATATATTATAATAAAGTTAAATGACGAAATGGGCCAATTCAAATTTACAAATACATATAATAATAAATCAACATATTAATTGAATATTATTTCTCTATAACTTTTCTTGTCTAGTTTTAAATCCAATTATGTTTTATTTTCAACGAAAATTAATTGTCTTACATCTAATTAGGAAAGACACAATTGCCTCGACAGCTCGTAATTCAAGTTGACAAATTGTCTTTGAAAACGATAATTATTTAAAGACAAATAATAAAACACTAAGTAATTACGAAATGAGAAAAAAACGTGTCGTCCGAGTACATAGACTGCAAACCCGCAGCTGGGCTTTAGCCCTTTTCTTGAAGGCTCCCAATTCGTATCGGTTTCGAAAAATCGTCAGCGAAAGCTGGTTCCACAGAGTGGTCGTGTGAGGCAGAAAATGTCTTAAAAATCGCGCTGTTGTGGATTTTCGGACATCTAGGTGGTACGGGTGAAACTTGGAATTTGGGCGAGATGTCCGAAGGTTAAATTCAGCAGCCGGGATTAATCAAACAATTCCTCAGAACATTCCCTGTGAAAAAATAGGTAGAAGGTGCAGAATGATCCAACATCTCTACGCAAAGACAAAGGATCAAGCAGATCGGAAAGGGCTTGAAGGAAGGAGGAAGGAGGAAAGGAAGGAGCTGGTACCGGGGAGCACCCGCTCAGAGGTAAGAGCAATACTTCATGTGCGGCCGAATTTGCGCATTGTATAGTCTTAGGCGATATATATAGATAGGCCGACGTGAAATACTGTCTTGTCTTGCTGAGCACACTGACCTTTTTTGATGCCAGTTTGGCTTTACCTTCCAAATGACCGCGGAACTGAACAAGGCTCGAAACATCATCGCCAAGTATTCCGATACTATCTGTAGTGGCTATTGGAATGTTCTCAAATCGAGCAGATACGACAAATGGTGATTTTTTAGCGGTTAATGCGCAAACTTGCGTCTTTCTGGGGTTGAAGTGGACTTGGTGTAGCCAGCCCCAGACCGAGACTTTGTTGACTTTAACGAAAACTCGATTTCAGACACAATTTTGTTCCGGTTTTATCGACGTTTTCCCGAGAAATATTAGCACAGCCGGTGTATAAGGTGTCTAAGGTACTGTCGTCCGCATAGCAGTAAATGTTCCTGATTTGCAACAAGTCATTGATATGCAGAAAAAACAGAGTGGTCGATAAAACTTTAGGTCAGAGCATGCACCGTTGACGACGACCTTGATGCTTAGATCTGCCAAAAAGCTAGTGATCCAATTGCATAATTTACATAATTACTACGGTAAGATCACTATATTTTATATATGATTGACAGTGTGTATGGAGTCTTGTATTTATCGCAGTGCCCATTTATAGGGAAAGATGACCACTCACAGGGTAGAATAAAGGAACAATATTCGCCGTCAGTAAACCTCTCTATACTGACTCAAATCAAATAATATAATTTCACTTTTAGTCTAATAGCCATTGGTTAATTTAAGTATATAACGCGATTCTCGACCAATGAAATGATTTTATAGAAAAATAAATCTGATTTTGGTAGGATATAAACTTTTCAGAATATTATAAATTTCTAAAGAACTTCATATATTTTATTGAATTCCATGATACATTGGCAGATAGTCAGATAAGTTTAATTTATAAATAAGAAATATTTTGTAAAGAAATAGTAAATTAATTTAATTTTAAGGTACAATATATTCAATAGCTATATTGTTTTTTAGAGCGTGATAATCGTTCAATGATTATTTTGAAAAGCTTATGAATGAAGAGAATGACTGGAATGGTGTTCTCCAAGAGGCACAAGTAAAAAAGGGATTAGTAAGAGAAATAAGCATGTATGAGATAATGGCAGTAGTCAAAAGCATGAAAAATTGGAAGGCTTTGGGTCCAGATGACATACCAGTTGAAATATGGAAGGTGCTAAAGACTGACGGATGTATGTGGTTGACTTTATTCTTCAATAAGTTGTTGCATGAAGAAACCATCCCTAAAGAATGGTGCAGTAGTTCACTAATGCCCATCTTCAAAAATAAAGGGGATGTATAGGATTGCAACAATTATAGAGGGATAAAGCTCATGTCACATACTATGAAAGTATGGGAGAAGGTAATAGAGAGTGAAATTACCCAAAATCAGTTGGGATTTATGTCAGGTCGAGGGACAATGGACGCTATTTTTGCACTCCGCCAATTGTGCGAGAAGTACAGACGTGCTCACAAAAACCTGCACATGGTGTTCATTGATCTCGAGAAAGCCTATGATAGGGTGCCTCGTGAAGTGTTATGGTGGGCATTGAAAGGGAAAGGTTTGCCTGGGCAGTATGTGGAGTTAGTCCGTGCTATGTACAGGGGATCCTGTACCTACGTCCGATCGTCTGCCGGCAACACCGACCAGTTCAAGGCCAAGTGGCTGTAGGGTTGCACCAAGGGTCGGCTCTAAGTCCTTACCTCTTCCTGCTAATTATGGACGCTCTAACGGTGGACATACAGCAGGAGGCACCCTGGTGCATGCTTTTTGCCGACGACATTGTACTGGTTAGTGAAGATGGACCTGAGATCCAGAGCAGATTAGAAGATTGGCAACAGAAACTGGAGAATGTTGGCTTGAAAATCAGTAGAACGAAGACTGAATACATGTTCAGGAATTTCGGCGGTCTCTCCGCTCCTGAAGCCATAGCGCTTGATGGCGTAGCCCTTCCAGTCTGCTCCGACTTCCGGCATCTCGGTTCACTCATTCAAGGCGATGGCGAAATAGATCGAACGGTGAAGCACAGGATTAATACAGGGTGGATGAAATGGTGGCAGGTTACGGGAACAATTTGTGACCCCCGTATTCCCCTTAAACTTAAGGGGAAGATCTATAAGACCATGGTCACACCTGCTGTTCTATATGGATCAGAGTGTTGGGCTATAAAAGAGATGACTGAGAGACAATTGCATGTGGCGGAGATGAGAATGTTGAGAGGAATGTGTGGTGTTACGCGAATGGATAGAGTAAGGAATGAGTACTTAAGAGGAAGTTTGAAAGTGGCACCGGTAACCGAGAAGCTATCTGGAAACCGGCTGTCTTGGTATGGGCGTGTTATGCGGAGGAATGGGGACCATGTTGTGAGAAAGGTTTTGAGAATGGATGTGGATGGATATAGAGGTAGGGGACGACCCAAGAAACGATGGATAGATTGTGTGAAAGACGATATGGTTAGAAAGAATGTTACTTGTGAGATGACGTCCGACAGAGAAGTATGGAAGAAGAAGACATGCTGCGCAGACCATAAGTAAAACTGGGATAAGGGCAGGAGGATGATGAATCGTTCAATGATTATATTTTTTTATAAAACTAAGAAAGATCTGTAAGAGTAGTGTTTTATTTCAAAATTGAACAGTTTTTAAGTGTAATTAATTTATCTAGTTTGAATATGATAATGTCCTGACCGATTTGTCCCACGGCAGTCATTCTCAAAGAATAACTAACTCAAAGGTAAATACGTAGAATATTATAATTATAGGAACGGAAAACAGATATTACCAAAGAAAGTTCAAACAGACCAACTACATTACGTGATTTCCGAGGTAAGTCTCAATACTGACAGCTTCCTAATTTCGGGCTATCACTGAAAAATTGTCGGAAAAATCCAATAGTATTTTATTAGTCTGGTCTGGGACTTAAATTCAGGATCTCGAGAGCTACTAGATCGACGAGGAAATCGAATAGTAGTTTGAATATAGAAGGTGGTGAGAGCAAAATTATTGATAACACTAGGCAAGGATGAAAAATAACAAATATTATGGAAAACTACCATCTGGTGTGAATAACATAGCTAAGTGAATTAATATTTATTTTTCATCCAATTAATAAGTAGCTTACAAAATCGATAGCCATTCTTGACTATAGCAGGTGACGTGAGGAAAATACTTTTAAGACCAGAGCAATGAAATTGATGATGAATTGATGATGATGAAAATGAATAATTTACATATTTAGCAACATTTTTTCTAGTATGGAAAGCAATTAATAAAATTCATGGAACACGTTGTGTATATACACAATTAGGTTACAATGTAGTGGCTAAACATTGGTAATTAGACTTAAAACTAAAACTAGAATTAAAGCGCCTAAACGTAGGCAATTACGCTTGAAACTAAACTACTTTTAGCACATGAAAAGTCATTAAAGTCTACTAAATGTTTAACATGCTATAGTTAAATGGCGTCATTATTAAACTGAAACGGAAAATCTGACAAAATTATTTATTTTCATGAATAAACTTAGCACGCTTTATAAGTTCTCACTCTTACTGTTAACACCAAGAGCAAAGTCATCCATTGACTTTAAAACAAAAAAGTAATATGTACGAGGAAATATCATCCCTACAAACCTTGAAATACGCAATCTATTGCCTTGATTAATCGCTTACTGTTATCATTAATACAACAACGATAAACCAATACATACCAACACCCAAGCTGCCATCCTTTTCCTTCTTTCCAGCGATCACAACATCAGCATTATCCAGGAGTCTGTATCTCAGCGAACGAGTTGTGGCGAAGTTCCAGAGCTTGTCTAAGATGACCTGCTGCGCCTGGTCTTCTAATGTGTTGCCAGCTCGTGCCAAAGTCTCTGGCCTAATTGGCATTTCTGCTGCGGCACCGTTACTGAAATTTGAATTGAAGATTAATTATACGAATTTTAATCGTAAATGGACGTTCCAAGCGCAAAAGATCAATCGAAAAATATAGATTGTGATGCTGCCTGGTAATAAAACTATGCAGGCACATTAAAATAACACCAATTAAATTAAACTGGCAATAGTTAACTGTGACCTATTACCACATTCTGTATCGGCCGCTAGAAACGGGTGTATGCCCATCTTAATTTTGTAACCTATACAATATATATATTTACCATATATTTTGAACTGAAAGATAGCATTTTGGCTTTATATCAACCTACCTATGCAAGTAAATAAATTTTATTCATTTAAACAGCAAATTCAATATAGAAGATTAAATTAATAAATTGAAAAAACAACTCAATTATTGAATAATAAAATAAATCCCAAATAACTCAAAAAATATTAATCAATTTAACAAATGAATAGAATCACTAATTGCCGTTTGAAAATTCAAACTTCATTTTACGTAAGGCAAGGATCGAATGATTACCGATTTTAAAACACAAATACAATCACTGTAAATACGATCGGCGATCGTTACCATTGAATGCAGCAACGAATTACTGCATTAATTGGTAACAGCACGATATATAATCTGGAATTATTACGTCACACTCTCCGATCCGATTCCATTGTTATAAATGGATATTCAAATTGGCATTGGATTGCTGTAATAATCGTTATAGCTACGAGAAAACATTCTGGAGACTATCCATGTATCTTTAGGACTTAAAGTTTACTTTACTTGGTGGTAGGGCTTTGTGCAAGCCCGTCTGGGTAGGTACCACCCACTCATCAGATATTCTACCGCCAAATAACAGTACTCTGTATTGTTGTGTTCCGGTTAGAAGGGTGAGTGCGCCAGTCTAATCACAGGCACAAGGGACATATCATCTTAGTTCCCAAGGTTGGTGACGCATAGGTGATGTCAGGAATGGTTAATACTTCTTACAGCGCCTTTGTCTATAGGCGGTGGTGACCACTTACCATCAGGTGGCCCAAATGCAAACCAATGCCATAAAAAAAAAGATAAATGTATTGAATAAATTGTACAATCCCGTAGAAATAAAGCAATCCGTTTTTGTAGTCTTCAGTATTTGTAAACTTTAGTGATGAGCCAATGAGATTAGGTTTTCCGAAATCTCAGAAATCGAAAGGTTAGAAAAGAAATTTGTAGACAGACAAGATTTATTGGTCATGTATGAATGAACCTTTACCTCTCATCAATAATCATCAGGTCATCGGACAGTTGGAAGGCAGCGGTTCTCAACATTCTGTCAACATATCCAACGAGCTCGACTGCGATACACGAGGACGTTTCCCGTGACGCGCATTTGTTTGTGAGACCACGCTTAAGCGTTTCTTCGGATGTTGACATCTAGAAAAGAAAAAATGTACACATATAACAGAGTATCTTTAAAAACCGGTTCCAATTTTTAACAAATCCTTATTATATCAAAACTAAATCTTGAAGGACTATCGAGTCATTCCTATATGTCAAATATTTATTCTACCGACAAGCAGCAGTACACTGGTGTGTTCTGGTTTGAAAAGTGAGTGCGTCAGTCAGTTACTACAGGCATAAGGCACCTAACATCTTAGTACCCAAGGTCAATTTGACATTGAGAACAATGGTGACCATCAATCAGATGGCCCATTTGCCCGTCAGCCTCCCTGTGTTATAAAAAAAATATGTGTGACTTCGAAACTAAGGTAAAGTTTTTTATATAGACGATTTTGAATTACATCTCGGTGACAACCCTACTTACCGTAAGCAAAATGAATCGTATATCTTGAACATGTTAGCAAGGCTCATAGGAAATTAATAAAAATATATTTCATCCATCTACCGTATACAGTATAGTCGTATCATTTTTAACAAGTGTTAATAAACATAAGTTTTAATCAAATATATTTAGTTGAAATTAACCGGTGATTAAACTCAAGCTCAATTTAATATTGGTGTAAATTGATACTTTAATAACCATTCTCTTTCATGAGATGATAACACTTGAGTAAAGAAATTAATCCTAATTAAAATAAAACAGTGTAGAGAGTAATTAATTAATTTATTTATTCATACTACTTGTCGCTCGCGGCTTCGTGCATGTTTTGGGGGTTAGCCGTCAGGTGTTAGACTTAAAATTCGTATGTTGTTAAGCCTTCCTTAGGGTCACAGCTTGCTTCATATCCAATTTCATCGAATCCGTTTCAGTGGGTTGTCCGTGAAGGAGCAACAGACAGGCATAATATTAGTATAGATTTTATAAACATACAAATAATGGCTGATATAGTCCAGGGAACAGAACACTTGAGTTTTAGCTAAAATCTTGGGTTACCCGCCACCTACCGGGTTCAATACAAGCCGTCCGTAGACCCAGTCAAGCACATATTAAAATTTAATCAAAATTGGTCGAGTTGTTTTGTTTGAGTTTACATACATACATACATATATAGAATCATAAAAACATGCATACACATATATATAGAAACATACAAACATACATACAAATAAATTCATGAGATTGCATAGTAAATGTATACATATACATGGAATAATAAAGGATATTTAAAGGAATGACATTATATTAAGCTTACTTTTTTTCATACGTTTTTGGTGAAATCGTTCGTGTATTCAAGGATATGTTCATGTATTGGCGAAGAAAATGACGTGCCACTTTTTGAGGAAAAATCTCGGCGCCAGTTTTTTTCCATACAAAATTCTATAGATTTTAGGTCGACCCGCGCCGAATGTCATACTCGTTGCGGCGCATATATAGAGGGGTATGATGCTTGATAGCTCGGTTCAAATTAGACGCGAGGAGCGATGCGCTCGCCACACCGGCCGCGTGCAATAATGCATATCAAATTATATAATTAGAAATTACACTAGGCGTTGCAGCTGTGCGGGTTATACTGCGAGGCTGCTACCTATGATTGATTATTCTGAAATATGGGAGTGGCGCAGATCCGTGTGTCGGTGTAGTGCCTACTCATATATCAACGGTGAATGTATGGCAAAACATAATTATAATGAGAATGTACTTCGTGCACTTTACCTATAAATAATACAAATTATTATTACAAATGACGGTATGGCAGGCCGTCATATGAATGAGTGTTCTCAATGAGACATATTTATTATATAAAAGCTATATAAAGAAGGTCGGGGTTTACCTCGAATGAAATATAATAATGAAATTAATATGATATAGAAATGGTTTGATGGTAGCCGACTTGCGAGAATATCTATTTAAAAATACGTATGTACTGAGCGATACATATTGATGGTAGAGGGTTACCTCGATGACTATTAATTATGAAATTTAAATCAAGTTTATTAGCAAATAAGGCTGTAAATAATGATTGAACTTCCTTCAATAATAATTAATTTGTTTAAAATAACTAAACATATTATTGCTTGTCCACTTTGTCTTCCATATTGCAGATTCTTGTGAACCGTAAGCGAAGCAAGTTGTAGCGATACTATATTGTAAAACTGTAACGATCGACGGATGTAAGTTCGTACAGCGGTCGAAATCAACATACTTCATGTAAAACTGTGACGATCGACGGACGTAAGTTCGTAAAGCGGTCGTTATAAAACTCTTCAAATAATATCAGTAAACAGGTTCAAGTTTGGTATAACTATTTGGTACGATCACGACGACAACGATCTAATGATGTTGATGTTTTAAGATTTTTACTGTTAAATAACAAAACCTTTATAATATATTTGTACTATGCGCATGCAAAATGATCGCGCACGTGTATACTGAATATACTCTGGTGGATTCTTGATGATTCGACGCGTGGTCTGAGACTGTGTGGCTCGACCGAGAGTCGCTGCATTAGTGTCCCTCGTGGCGATGTCGTCTTGAATTTGCTTAGGTGATGCAGTTGCGAGGTTTGAGGTTACTGTATAACGTCTTTGGCGATACGGTAGTGTCCCTCCTTCTGTTACCAATGAGGCTGCGTACGTGAGATAGTTTCGGGGTTAGAGGTTACTGTATAACGTCTTCGGCGATATGGTAGTGTCCCTCACTGTGTCTTACCGGGTTACTAGAGTAGTGTATGTGCTATGTGGTACTGAGCTTTGGCTGATTGACGTTACGATGTCAATTCAACCTCCTCCCCCTTTTATATTTTTCAAAACAGTTAAATATATAAAGATGGGTAGGAGCGACATCCTTCAGCTACTCGTAAATGGGACAATTAAACAAAATATTTATATTAAAAACGCATTTAAAAGATAAACCTGGTTTTATTTGACTCCTCTATAGTCGATTGAACTTATAATCTCTGACGCTCTAAAAGAGCACGGTTATTACACAAAGTCAACGTTATATGGATCCTAACTAACTAGACGAAATCACGAGCCAAACCGATATTTAAATATAAACGTGAAATTATATTTTAACAAAGATAGGCAGGGAATAGTCACACTATGCAACTAAAGCTAACAACACAACGATAATCACACAGCCATGGTGATTAATTGCCACGGATATTATCCAACTGTGCATAAAATATTACAGTGATAAAGTGTGTGCTTGCAACACAGATGCACTTTTTATTCCCTCGCTCTCTTAATCAGATGGTCCGGTGATCTGACGACCGGAGAGAGTTTAGGACCAAAGGCTTTCGGCGAGGAAAGTCATGACAGAATCAGACAGTAAGTTTTAACTTGTAGTTGTGGTTGTAACATATTTTAGTGCCAAACAGCAATACTTATTATTGTTGTGTACCTTTGGTAAGGTCTTATTTTGGTAAGGTTCCAATGTCTAGGCACGGTGGTGACCACGTACCATCAGATAGGCCAACCCAGACCCAAAGACCCAAGGACCTTTAAATCTGCAGCCCTATAAGCGACTAGATCGATTATTCAGTCTTCTACAAACGTAACTATTAGTAATGATTCACGTAACGATAAGTGAAATTCAAACTAAATTGCGAAATAATCTGATTTTAAAAGCACTTTATATAAATCAGTTGTAAAGGATACAGAAACGTAACAAAAAAAAATTCATTTAAAAAAGTACTTTACATTTAAGTATTTTAATATGAAAAATGTTTAAAATTCTGTGAAATGAATTCCGCAATAGTACCTAATTGAGATTTTCATTTATTTTTTGTTATGAAATGTGTCGTTTGTTACATTTGACATTTTTCCTTTGCTTAGTATCATTGGTCTTGTGGCTGCATATTGTGAGATGTGAGGTTACAAGATATCGATCCATAAAAAAAAATAAGTTTTTGCGAATGAAACCAGCCAGGATCGATGACCTGTAGAAGGTGACAGGACAGGACTGGATGCGAAAGGCGGAGAAATTTTTGGTACACTTTAGGAAAGGCCTATGTCCAGCAGTGGATTGTGATTGGCTAATGATGATAATTTAGAGTTTTTAATTCCAAACAGTTAGGTAACATCCATATGTACCAGTTACAAATACGCACATCACATAAAAAACTTTACCGTCTAGCTACTTGACAAAATACAGAATACGATACCCTTGGATTAACTTTAATTAAAATAAATGGATCTTTATAATGAAATCCTATTGGAACTTAAATACTTACATAAAATACTCTAGAAGTTATGTACTATTTATTATTTGTTATAAAAATATATTTAGGGACACATTTTAGAAACTGAATTAATTCGACTAGACTTATTTTATTTGTCAACGCACTTAACGGACGAAACACTCTACCGTACTTTTTATTTTTATGAACCTTCGATTATCTTTATAAATTTTTAATAGGAGTATTTTAATAAAAATAATCTGTTCTCATTTTAAATAAATATGAGAGTATAGAGTTTTATATAGTTGGCTAGAGTGCATTGACCCGAAATCCGATAAGAAATAATCAGTATCATTTGTATGTAACACCAAGTTTTCGTGTCTGCAAAGTAAATTAATCGTTTTTTGTTGATGTTCGTTTTTATAATAATAGTCCTCAAATACCTATTAAAGTAATAAAAATATCTTAGCTTTGCCAATTAATAAATTGAAATCATGTTAAGAAAACTCTGATTCATTTAAAAGGCTTACTCGATAAAAAATAATCGGGTTAAAAAGTGTGGAGTAAGTATTCATTGATTGATTAATAATTCAGGAAAACAGTATCTATTGAGTTTCTTGTCGGTTCTTATCGGTAAAATCTACATTCCGAAACGGTATCACCGTTAAATTTATTGTCAAATAACGATTCTAAAGCGCTCGCTGGGCCTAGTTGAATAAACAATATTTGATTTGATTCGATTTCATGAATAATATTAATAAATATTTTGTTTTAAGTTTTTGTCTCAATTTTATATTTTTAATCGAAAAATCTCTTGGCGCGCCTTGGGAGGTGAGCGCGACTTGTGGATCGTGACTGAAACGGCATAACAGTTACGCCATATTTCCTGTGTTACTATTACATTGTGTGTGTATACTTTGTGTCTCTTACACCCTTATTTGTACGTGACCCGTATAATATATTATATTTTTTATACATACTTATATTTATTTATTAATTTTCTTTATTTATAAATCCATCAATAAATTTTTAATAACTGTCGTACTTTTTTTTCACATCTGATGGGCGTACTATCTAGTTATCGGTTATTTAGTTATTATTATTATACAGAATATTATTATTATCATAGATAAAGATAGATTAAATTCCGTTATAAAATTTCGGAAAATAAAATCTCAATCGAAAGTAATTAACAAGTGCACATTGAAGTATTTTAAAAAGTCTTTAGAGAAGTTAATAGGGAAATTCATGTAGTAAGCACTACTCATTCGATAAAGAAGTAAATTGCATTGACAAAATTAAATAAGGAAACTACAATGTGAAGTCGACGAGACCATAGAGTGAAAAATTTGTTAGAAGTGGCTTTTTAATTATACTAACATGTCCATTAATATTATTAAACATAACTTAAACAGCCTGTAAATTTCCCACTGCTGGGCTAAGGCCTCTCCCTTTGAGGAGAAGGTATGGAGCATATTCCACCACGCTGCTCCTATGCGGGTTGGTGGAATAGACATGTGGCAGAATTTCAATTAGACACATGCAGGTTTCCTCACGATGTTTCCCTTCACCGCCGAGCACAAGATGAATATAAACACAAATTAAGCACATGAAAATTCAGTGGTACTTGCCTGGGTTTGAATCCAAAATCATCGGTTAAGATGCACGCGTTCTAACCACTGGGCCATCTCGGCTCAAGTGTAATAAGTTTAAAATAATTTACTCGTCTTATATATTGCATTGCAAACACAATTTGCAACTTCATAATCTAGCTCGCTTGATCTTATTCTTGATAATAACAAAAAAATTGCGTTCAATTGCCTTTGAAGATTGTACTCTGAAATTTATATGTATTCCTTTTACACCAGGTATTTCTTCTATAAAAATAATTCTTTCTATCTCTCTCTATCGTTTCAAAATGTTAATATCAGAACTGAAATGTCAAATAAAAGTTTTGCAGTTCGTAAATATATCTTCTGGGTTTGAACCCGAAATCATCGGTTAAGATGCAAGCGTTCTAACCACTGGGCCATCTCGGCTCAATATTATTGATAGCAGGGATTTTAACAATAATTGTTCATATTCTCCTAGTACCTATCATTTTGTATAAAATTAATAAAACCCCGATGACGTGACCTATAGATTAACTCTGTTTATATAACATATTATCTACCATACGTCGTTGTAACCGATTGAATGCATAGAAGTTGAAGTTCAGCGCTATCAAATTAACTTAAAAACTTCGTAATATGATATTATAATGTTAAATAAATATCTAACAATATCAGTATCATTAGAAATTGGCAAATTGATATTTTAGAACATTTTTTCATGGAATCGGAATACACCTTATCTTTTTGCATCTCTAACGTTAAATTGTTTCCAATAATCATTTTACTCGTGCGATTTAGTCGTGTGCAAAGAAGTATTTATTAAATGACGAGAATGGAAGAAGGTGTTGGAAATGAAGTTATAATTATATAGTGTTAAGTCTACCTGGGTCACCTGATTCCTTTCCCGAACCGGTTGTTGTGTTTAATTTGACTGTCAATAAGTAAGTGTAATGCTTCTATATTGAATAAAAGAATTTGAGTTGATTTTGAGTTTGAGGGTGAGTTGTCACCACCGCCCATAGACATTGGCGCTGTATGAAATATTATTCCTTACATGGTCAATACGCCACCAACCTTGGGAACTAAGATTGTGCACAGGCACAAATTATATCTGTGTGTAGAGTTTTAAGAGATCACACACCCTTCAAACCGGAACACAACTATACTTAGTACTGTTGTTTGGCAGTAGAATATCTGATGAGTGGGTGGCACCTACCCAGACGAGTATAAAAATTTGAAGAATTTTAGTGTAAACAACCAATGACTCCTAAACTATTTGTAATAATGTACTTTATATATACATTAGGTAAAATGTTTTGATAATACCAATGAGTTTCTAGTTCTACTGTCTTACCTATCAAATCGAAAATGCAACACAAAATTATATAAAGTCCGTGGTAGAATAACTGATAAATAGAAAAAAATAAAAAGACAGCAAATTCAGCAAACCAGTAAAGTAATTTTCAGTAAGAAAGTTTTTAATATGTTTTGACGTCTTTTTTTATTTAAAATCAGTTGACATACTGGCAAATGCGTCCCTTGCTGTTAAGGTGTTGCTACTATTCAAAAATTGATACTATTAGAAATACTAGCCATTCCTTATATCGCCAATGAGACGTCAATCTAGGGAACTAAGATGTTGGGACAGAAAGTAAGATGAAGGGACACCTTGTACCAGTTACATTGCCTTACTCATCTTAAAACTGGAACATAATAATACTAAGTATTACTGTTAAGCGGTAGAATATAAAATGATGAGTAGGTGGTATCTATTCAGACGAACTTGCAAAAAACTCTACCACCAATTAGAGTAAGTAAGTTAGTTTGATATCGCACGTTTAATCGAATAACGTCACAATCTAAAAAAGTAAATTTTACAGGAGAGCTATTTAAATATTTTAAGAAAACTGTATTTGATATAAAAATTTTAATATTAATTTTGGACGAAAAAAAAAAAAAAATTTGTAACGACTATTATTCTTAATGAAGGGGGGGTGGTACAGATATTTTTTGTATTTTTATTTAATCGTTAGTTATTCATTTTTTTTAATTATATTGACACTTTACTGTTATAAAATAAAAACTATATTCATTAAAGTGTCATTTTATTCTCATAAGTGTATGGAGAAAATACAAAAATAATAATAATTCATATGTTTCACCAAACCGAACAATATTCTTTGGTTTGGTTGAATTGCAAAAATAAAGTAGCGAAAACGAAAAATAAACGAAAAAACAATACTTCTAGTGGAAAGTGGTCTCCGATAATATCTGCTTGGTTTACTACTTACCTACTTATAAAATACGTATAAATTATTCAGAATTCAAACAGTAAATTTATACATTTTGTAAATTATAATAAAATTGTTTTAGTGCATTTAAAAATCAATAAACATAATAATAATAAAACATATAATTTTGCTACCAGATGAGTTCTATGGCATAAGTCTATAACATAAGCAATTAATTGCTATTTATCTTAATGTACCACTATTTAGTATATATCTCGTTATACTAAAACTATTTTTTGTAATTCTGAAATCCTTTAACTATCTTAATAATAAATCAGTCATAATTATATTATATCGAAATTAAGAAAACAATCAGCACGATTGCTATTGCATGACATGAATGCTACTCATTAAAACAGTGCTGTTACAAAACTCGTTTCCATAAAAGAATGGGATTAAATTATTATCAATGAGAGATTTTAAATATCTTTTCTTCCGAGCATTCAACTAAATTCTGGACCTTATACAGTTTTTGAAGGTCAAAATTATGCCGCCCGTAGGCGTGATGATCATTTTGGACAAAACAGCTAATAATCGTTTTGAGCATAAGAGTTTTTGTGATAGACGTTAAGTTCGTCGTCAAGTTCTTTGTCAAAGTTTAGTATCTTTATATCAGATAATCGAACTGTGCACATTCTTTATTTTTTTTCAATTTACCACTGCTACCATACTCTGGCCAAATCTCTCTCCTCGCAGTTTGTACAAGGGTCATGTATTGTTCATGTATAGATCGGTGAGGTCTTCAAGAATTTTTAAACTTATTTTATGACCGAGTTGTCATTATAATTTTAATTTTGAGGATGCCCATTCATTAAAAACTAATGAGTCATACTCTTAATATGAATGTTACTGAAAGCATACATATACTCGTACATCAAAAACATGTATTGATTTTTCTCCTGACCAAAACAGTTGTCAGAATAAACTACTATTTCTAGGTTTCGTATATCATGTATAGATTCTGATTTATTTTCCAAATACAATTTAATATATGAGTCTATATCATTCGCTCCTCGAAGCCCGTCAATTTCACTCCAAACGAAACATTAACAATGATCTCTTGCGCGATCACAAGCTGTGAAGTAGTACACATTCAACTTGGCCTTGTAACAGTATACAACATCAAATTTGCACATAGGAAGAGGCAAAACCAAAGTTAAAGAAATAAAAGTTAATTATGTATTTCATAATTTGGGAAAAGTCATAACGTCATTAAACATAATGAAACATTCATTAAACAAAAAATGTCGTTTTATTACTTATGTCAATCTTAAGATTCCCGAAGCATGAGAGTCGAAAGCTGACAGTAAACTTAAAATGACGGTTTAACACTCAAAATAATTGTATTTTATAAACAACGACATGTACTTATCCGTTTAGTGTCGTTGTAGGTATAGACGGAGGAGAGGAGTTCGTTTAGTGTCGATCCGCAACTACTGCTTTCTTGATCAACGGCTGCGAATTAAGACACAAGAATCGAAGCAAAATGTAAATTCCGCTCTCAGCAACTAGATGGTGTTAAAATATAAATTTTCTTAAATTTCGTTTAGTGACGGTATTTGAATAAGCGTGCGATATTATTATGCGTGCCACTTCTATAATCCTTCTTATCTATATGAATATAAAGCAAAGTCATTCAAACTCAATCGAAACTCAACTAATTTTAAAGTTTTTTGAGTTTCTTTGTATTGAGTTGAGATCGTGAGAGTTGATGAGAGTGAATCGACTTTAAATTCATTTCATTCGTTCAAGTTAAACGTACTCAAATTCTATCTATCTATCTATTCGATTTTATTTTATCTTGATCTAATGTTGAAGTATATTCTATATGACAATTATTTACTAAGTATGTTTGATCAGTTGACATAACATAATAAACATAATCAGCCTGTAAATTTCCCACTGCTGGGCTAAGGCCTCCTCTCCCATTGAGGAGAAGGTATGGAGCATATACCACCACGCTGCTCCAATGCGGGTTGGTGGAATACACATGTGGCAGAATTTCGTTGAAATTAGACACATGCAGGTTTCCTCACGATGTTTTCCTTCACCGCCGAGCACGAGATGAATTATAAACAAATTAAGCACATGTAAATTCAGTGGTGCCTGCCTGGGTTTGAACCCGAAATCATCGGTTAAAATGCACGCGTTCTAACCACTGGGCCATCTGGGGTCTCAATTTAGAAAAATCTAGTAGAATCTTTACCTGCTTGAAACAATATACATGTTACAAATCGCTAAAGAGCGAAAATTCTATCTGAACTAAATATTGCTTTTTCCATTGGAAATTAACTTTGAAAGTGATACATTGTTATGTTGAAAGAACTCTCGTTATTTTCCAACAGTCGATTATAATACTGAGATTCTGAAAACTCTCAAGAATCTCACTTTTACTTAATTATGTATCAATATCTTTACGTTTTCCTTTTCACTTATAAAAGTAACAGTAAGGCCTACTCTCCTTTTTGAGGAGGTTCGGTACTAGCTCCACTGCTTCATTCAGCTGTAATAACGTACTCCTAATACGACAAATACCTGTAGCGGCGATTACGTGACGCGTGTCTTTCTGTAAGCACATTTGATACAAACTTATTGATATTTCAATAAAAAAGGATTCTAATCATGAATATTATATCTTTTTCGAATACGCGAACGTTTGCGTTTCGTTCTTTTTATATATGGAAAAGTCACAATCAACACAAAAAACGCCCATGAATAACTTTGATTTGAATTGAAAAGTTAATGACTCTCTTAATTAATCAAGCTCTGTTGCTCTGGAAATGCTTTATTTATTAAGGTATTGGAATATTTTTAAATCAAGTGACAATGCGTACGCGCTGGGAATCGGAGAATTCTAGTTTTCCGCTTTCCACGTAAATGTGACTGCGTTACTTCCTCAATACATAAGAGATAGCGTTTTTATTTTTTAATTATTAAGGCTAGTGTAACAACAGGCCACGGAAATTTAAATATACTTGGTGGTAGGCTTTGTGCAAGCCCGTCTGGGTAGGTACCACCCACTCATCAGATATTCTACCGCCAAACGACAGTACTCAATATTGTTGTGGTATCCCGTTTGAAGGGTGAGTGAGCCAGTGTTACTAAAGGCACAAGGGATATAAAATCTTAGTTCCCAAGGTCGTTGGCGCATTGGTGATGTAAGGAATGGTTAATATTTTTTACAGCGCTATTGTCTATGGGCGGTGGTGACCTAACATCAGGTGGCCCATATGCTCGTCCGTCAACCAATGCCATAAATAAACCCGTCACGTGATCATTTGCCAGTCTACCAACCTATAGATACAAAAAAATCTAATCGAGTAATTTCTTGCTGGGTAATAATTGTAAAATTTGAAAGATACACGTGTGTGTAACATTACAATAAGATTTTGAAGCAAAAAATATTTTATGAAAAATAGCTATTGAAGCGTCCTGTCATTCTGAAGCGATGTAAGCGCTTGATTATTTAAAATGACTTATATTTTATTTGTATGCACATTGATATAATTAAGATTTATTTATTTAAAGCCTTGTTTCAATTATTAAATGAATTTAATTATATACAACTTATGTAACAGGTTATGTACATGTACATGTATAAACATATTATGACTAATATGTGTGTGTTAGTATTGTATCAATGTGTGACGTATGTATATGTCAGTGATATTTTTTTTAAAGAATAATAAAGCAATGTCCCAAATTAATCTTAATTAATTACATTGCTAGTATTCTTATAGGCTTAGTCTATTATATATATTCTAATAGGAATATCAGTAATTCCTTAGAATTACTAATATTCCTATTTAGCCCTTTTGAGCTTATAATTCGTGAGTGATACTCCCTCAGTTAGGAGTGGGGACGACAACACCCGCCAAGGGACAGGATCAATCCTGCGACTTTTTACACCATAGTTAATAATATAAAAAAACGTCTTGGTGTAACATCTGAACGCCAAAACATCCCGATCTCGCAGCACATACTATGCATATTTACAGTTAACAAATACATGTCTGAGAATATAGATTTTTATAATAATTTACAAGATTCTATAATTTAAATTTTAAAATTATTATCTTAACCCGCTACCGCTTATGGCTTAGGACTGAGCTTCAAAGTGCATCTCTAGGGCAAGAGTTTTAATTACAGACGCCAGTAACTATGTATTAATTTAAATTAGGTCAGGAGAGAAAGCGATATCGGTATCCTATTACCGTATTAATTGATGGATACGTTATGCGTTTTCTTTACCTCGATAAAGTTGTATATTAGAAACGCTTGAGTTCATTACGTTAATTGTGACGTTTGCGTTATGGCTTTTTTTTTAAATCGTCATTCGAAAATCAAACTACTTTGCTTTTGAACTTTATTCAACAGGCGTCCAATTATACTCTATTTCTGTCTCTCGTCATTGATTTAACATTTGCTAGAAGAAGACACAGCATAGTTAGACTAATCATTGATTGAATCCTATTTATATAATAGGTAAAGCCGAAAATGATACTTCAAGCAGGCTTACAAGCATTACTGGATTTTTACATTACTTCTACCTCAGATTATAAAACAAAAGGTAGATAGAGCGCGTGCAACGTTATAGTGAAGCAACAAAAGCGAATACAATTTATCCGTATACGACATGTCTTTTTTTTAATACGTCAATAGTTAGTAAATGATGTAGCAACACTTTCGCCCCATTCAATTTTTTTTATAATCCAATGCCCTAAAAGAACTTGGGAAACGTTTTACAAGATTGAATTGATCCGTTCGGTATGTATGTATATTATACAGAGAAGCTTAGTTTAACTCGATAGCTAATCTTTTCTACCAAATAAATAACATCAGATGATGTACTAAGATTTATTTATTCATATATAAATGCACGTTTATAACTTACATACATTACACGAATTAAAAAACAACAGTATAGTAAATTTATTGTCTAAAGGTGAACTGAGCTTAGTATTTTTTTTTAGATACAGAACTCATATATGAAACCCTTTATATATCTGTTTGAAGTTGTTTAAAGATATTTATTTTCGCTTTAATCATAATTTAATTATTTGACTAATAACCTTTATTATTTTATAAATATTTCATAACGTAAACCAATTGTTTAAAAGGAAAAAACATACATGTTTTATACGTAATCTTTTATCTGACGAATTATTATTTTATTAAGTAAAGGATTATTGAAAGAATAGCCTCGAGGTATGCTTTTACGAATAATATTTACAAAATGATATAAATAATTAGTTATATACAGAATATTAATTTTACTAAACACGTAAAAAAGTTTTTACATATCTAATCAAATGATCATATTTTTTTTTTATGATCACTATATTTGATTAATGAATTATTACCTCAAAAGATGATTACTAATAAACATTACAGTTTTATTTTCCAAATGTTTCGTTTTTATAACGTTGTTACTCTAAATGTATAAAAGCTAAGCAATCGGTATTATTACAATCATAACATAATAATCACTATGAATCAACTAATTGCGATAGACCTAAGAGTAGATTAGATGTGGCAAATGAAAAAAAAATATCGAAATATTTATAATTTATGTAAATACAACTTACGTAAGTCTTTATATTCGTGGATGGAAAAAGTGTGATTTTTTACAAAAGAGTTTCTTCTGGAACGTTCTAGAACTTATACAAAGGACTGTTCAAAAATCATACCGCAAGATATTCGAAGGGGGTTAAGGTTTGTATGGAAGCAAGTTTTTCGTCTTAGACGTCATAAATATGAAAATTGCGGTTCAGCTTTTTTTTATTACGTAAGAGTCGGTTGTTTCAGCAGTTTACATGGTAAGTTACTTAATTAATTAAAACATTTCCGCTCTTTTAATATGTATTACTTTTATATTAATGCTTGTGTTTTCACAGTGTTCGAAATTCGAATATAATTCTTGATAACTTGAGAGACACATCGTTTAACACAACATATGAATTGCAGATTTTTAATATGTTTTATTTTTTGAATTTCCATATTTTTTATTAATAGCACTATGGCATTCATAGCTCAAAAGAAGATTGGTCAAAAAGGTATTATACTGTTTATTTGTGGTATTAATTTGTGTATATAATTGTAGTAACACGTGTATTCAAAAGGCGCGTATTGGAACAGCGACATGGAATATGCTCCAAACATCAAAGAAGACGAGACTTTAGACCAGCAGCGGAACATGCACACTGACTTTTACAAAGATTATTTCTAGAACTACTAGAATAATTAATTTAATATAACAACCGATAATGACATAGAATATATTATCTTAACGCTAATTAATTAGTATTAAAACTTAGAAATCATATAAGCATGCTCATTTACACTTCAACGTACGTGAAACTGGAGTTAGATACACACTGCGATTAAGTTTCGCTAAACACTAACTTAGATAAATCATTTAATATACTGAAAACTTCTAACAAAATTAAAACAAGTAACTGAAACGTATGTATGTAAGCAAAACGTTGTCAAGTCCTCTCTGAGGCTGCTCCCAATTGTGACCTTGAACGAATATGGTGACATCACAATAGCCTTCAATCTAAATGTCTAATGATTACTTCCCAAAATATTGCCATCAATGATTGATCATACTATATTCAATTGATGTTATAGGTACTGAAAATTGTTCTTTTAAAGTTTATTTTATTTGAGTTATGATATTAAAAGTTTTATTTGAATTTGAATACGACGGTAATTCAGTTAACGTTTGATTGAATCGTTTAGAAAGCAATACGTTTAATATTTCTTTTAATATTTCGGACACTAGCTACTCGCCCCGACTTCAGATGGGTATATTATATATAAGGGTGTGTACCCAACTTTTCAATTGAAGAACAAACCAAAAAAGGAAATATTTAAAATAAACTTATAATAAAATCATATTAGATATAAAATCATTCCAATTATTGTTTATGAAAACCGCATTAAAATTCTGCTTAGATTAAAGATCTAGGAAGCGACTTTGTTTTACACTGTGTACAAATATCCTGCGTTAAAATATACATTACTTTTTATCCGAGGTGTAAAATTAAAAGGAACGAATGTACGATGGTTTTAATTTTACTTACAAAATAAAATCACTACAAAAATTAAACAACTCATATAATGTTTAGAGCCGTGAGTAGCGATTTACATCGCGATGATATTATTTATTTATTCATTAATGAAAGAAATCTGAGAAAATCTCTTGTTCACGCATGCGTAATGAATCAATCATTGTTTTTCTTTGAGTTTTTACATTTTCGTTCAAGATAATGATTTTTATTTATATAATAAACCGATTATTATTATTTTGTGAGTGTGTTTTATTTTGTTTGTAAAGAAATTTTGTAAATTCACATTTTATTGATTATATTTATTGATGAAATGAAAATGTATATTGACTATATGAATGGTTTTTAAATATTATTAAATATATGATATATTTTTTTTTTCAATATTATATCTAAATTACCTATTTTTTTAAATTAATAATATATATATTTTTTAAATAATCGCAATCAATTCTCGCAATTAAATATTCTTCCATTTTCTAACTAAAAACCTAACGATGTCAACGTTCATCAACAATTTTATTGATATTCCGTTCATGCTATTCCAGATCCAACTCACCTCATTCTCAATCTCCATCGATCTTACGATCCCGACAAGCAAAACAGTTATTAAAAAGCTCTTCATTTTTTATCGATAAAGTCCTTCACTTCACTAGCACCGTGTGCCTATCACTATCGATATATTTATACACAGTTTGACAACCGCTGCACTAACGGCAAATGCAGAAATGCGTAAACTTGAACTGTTTTATACGTGCATGCATGGATGAACAAAAAGTGGGGAAGCGGCTAATACATGTCAGTTTCTCGTTAGTCTATGAGAAAATCTTTAAAAAAAAATGTACACATATTCCCAAAGTTAATGACATAAAACCCAGTACACAAAGAATTGAAAAATAAATGTAATTACAATTTTTTTTTTATAACATTTGTTGGCTGGCAAAATTGATCTGATTGCAAGTGGTTACTACTGCCCAAAGGCTTTAGTACCGTTAGAAATTTTAACCATTTCTAACATCACCAATGCACCAACCTTTGATACCCAAGATATATTATCCCTACTGCCTGTAGTTACACTGGCTCACTCAGCTTTCAAACAGGAACACAACAGTGCTAATTGCTTGATGAATATATTTAACGAGCTGGTACCTACACAGACGGGCTATAATGATTTCATGATACAAATGACATACGACTTTACATAATATATACTTTATAATACGGTCGTTTGGTTGAAATGATTCCTCTCGTTCTCTCATCATAAAATTTACATGCGAAAGAAGAAGACACAAGATTGTTTAACTAAACACCTCCTAAAAATATTAATAGGTGAGGTTACGTACAATTTTGGTGCTTAAGTAGTTATTCATTTCCACTGACGATATAAGTAAAGAAGGGTTAAAAACAATTGCTGTTTAAATTCCTTCTAAAAAAGGAGTTTAAATGTTACGATGCATATATAGAGTACTATTTGATAAATCAGATTCAATTGGGTCAGTATTTTTATTAAATTTTTTTGTCAATTTTTTCTGGTATTTTTATAGAAACAAATAGTACATATTCAATTTTATAATTAACAATTCATAAATAATTACCAATAAAACTTTCCAATTAATTAATTTATTTGTCATAAATATTTTAAACGAACAAATTTGTTCGATAATTTAAGCGAACTACTTTATATTATTGCTGTAACACATCAAATACTATGTATGTTATGAGATATAAATACTCATAAATATTGTGCATTAATTTCGTCTGTTTTAACTATTTTAAAGTAGCCGAGATGGCCCAGTGGTTAGAAGGCGTGCATCTTAACCGATGATTTCGAACCCAGGAAGGCACCAATGAATTTTCATCTGCTTAATTCGTGTTTATAATTCATCTCGTGCTCTGCGGTGAAAGAGAACACCGTGAGGAAACCTGCATGTGTCTAATTTCAACGAAATTCTGCCACATGTGTATTCCACCAACCCGCATTGGAGCAGCGTGGAATATGCTCCAAACCTACTCCTCAAAGGGAGAGGAGGCCTTAGCCCAGCAGTGGGAAATTTACAGGCTGCTAATGTATGTTACTATTTTAAATAAATATAACCGTATTATACATATATATATGTATACTATATCTAATATCAAACATAATTCAGACACCTAATATAATTATATTTATAGACAACTGACTGAAATGCTTCGAGCAGCAATTGTTTCACCACAAACAACTCAACATTTTCAATTTATATCAGGAAGATGAAAATATCAAAAACCGGTCGAACGACTCGCGCACAATGGCATATATAAAAATGGCAAAAAAATAATGTCTGTTGTATAGGAGCCCCTTGAATATATATTTCATCCTGTTATTAGTACTTGTTGTTATAGCGGCAACTGAAATACATAATCTGTAAAAAGATCAAGTGTCGAACTATCACGACTCATGAAATACAGCCTGGTTACAGACGGACAGCAGGGTCTGAGTGGTAGGGTCTCGTTCTAGCCTTTGGGTACGAAACCCAAAAAAAAAACAGTTTTTTTTTTACTTAGTTGTTAGATATCTCAATAATCATCAACGGTAGGTTAAAAACGCATAGGATTGTAGTACGTAAATTAAGCGTAGTACGTAACAGAAAAGTATCTCATTATTATTTACGTAATTATTATACGTATGACGACGCCGAGTTATCGCGATGAAACAAAATTCAACCCTTTTTTTCAAGATGGCGGCGAACGCACATCAGATCGACAATTTAAAGTTAAACTTTTCAAGACATCACATCCAAATTAATAATATAATAATAATTAAAATAATATTTGAAAAAATAAAATTAAAAAAGCATGATTATTAAAGGCAAACTCTACATTAAATTCGATACTGTAACATTAAATTAAAAAGTACTTTTATGAATCCACTTTGAACAGAGAATATTATATGACTTTGTTGATTCAATAGTTTTATAAGAATATTTATATTAATAATATATTAAAATGATTGTTATTTAAAGGAAAATCAGAGTTACACGATACGTGTGTCTTTTACTTCTTAAGTTACGAAGCATCGAAGAAATTTTTATATAGAGGCCAAACGGACTTGTCTCGGTCTCACCGACGTGACCTGAATTTTACACTTTTAATTGAAATTAATTCAATATTTCAAGCACTGTACTGTATACTATAACATCATCATGAAAATTGAAGTGAAATGAATTTTATTCTCAACCAAATAAAGATACGTTATAAATTATTATGAAGCATATTATTCGTACGTAAATGAAAATAATATTCAGAAATAAATTAATGTGCAAGGCTTTGGATGAAGTGTATAATATCACACGTTGTTGCGATTCATATTATGATATCATTAAATTGTTTACTTATATGTATGATTGAATTTATTAAAATTCTATAATTAAATTTAGTTAATAAAAAATAAAGTTTAATTGATTAATTAAAATAATAAATTTAGTTTGTGGAAAATGAGACGTCTACAACAACTACTTAGCTATTGTGTATCAAAATCAAAATATTCTTTATTCAAGTAGGCTTATAAAAGCAGTTTTGAGTCTTCATGTTAGAGTATTGAATTAAATGTAAACCTACCACAGATTTGAAAAGTAGATTCTACCGAGAAGAATTCGAAAGAAACTCAGTCGTTCTCTTTTCCACTAATTTAATCAAATCAAATCAATTTTATTCAAGTAAACTTCACAACGAAGCGTTTTTGAATCGTCGTATATTAAAATACTACCACCGTTTAGGAAAGCAGCCTCCATCGAGAAGAAACGGCAAGAAACTCGCATAGTTGGTCTTTTCAAATAAACAGATTTACAATGCTGTTTTTTTACAATAATCAGTGTCCTGTGATGGAACCCGAGCCTAAATCCAGGCGTTTTTTTCTAAAAAGTACTCATTTAATGAATAATAAGACTTATTTATTAATTTAGTGTTAATAAACTTTTTAAATTTCGAAAATGGTATATTGGTTACATTTCCCGGTGTCTTATATATGCGTAATTAAAGAATATGTCAGAGAAGAACAATTATTTAACATCATGCCTCGAAATCAACAAATACTAAGTCCAAGATTTTTTATCGATAATATAATCTCGTATTGAGTAATATGTTTATCAACGTTTTTTTTCACATGAGGCTTAAAGGTTTATATAGGCCAAGTTAAAAGTAGATGTGGAATCTTATCATAGAAATGAATACCGTCTAGTGTCTTTCTCTCAAAGTGTTAAGTAAATTATGTAAAATAACTCTCTAGTCTTTTATACGTAAAAGAGTTATTTCAGTTTAACAAATATTTCTTTAAATTTTTTATATTTCATGCCATTAAGATTCAAAGTATTCGGAAAATACTCAAGAGATCCTTTTAGCATTAAACGAATTATTTTTAGTGCTGTTTTTTTTGTACATTGAGGTAAATAAAGCATTCGAATTTTTCTCAAATTATTTACGAGACGTTTATGAAAACTTCGCTATTCATGTAAAATATCATCTCAAGTGAAAAGTTATGAGAAAAATCTATTTGATCAATTTATGTAATACAGTAGCTCGTTGAGCTATTTTGGTTCTTGATAGACAGGTAAATCAAAATCAAAGATTGTGGGGTCCAAAAAGACCTGATGACGGCGTCCTGACCGATTTCGCCAGCGCAGCCAATCTCAAGGAACACAACAAAAAAATTTCGGAATTTTTGTAACAATTTTATTTCTTGTCGTTCAATAATCTGAAATAATGTTATTTTATTTTATTGTGTCTGATTTTAAATTTTTTTTTTTTTTTTTTATGGCATTTTTTGGCGGACGAGCATATGGGCCACCTGATGGTAAGTGGTCACCACCGCCCATAGACAAAGGCGCTGTAAGAAATATTAACCATTCCTTACATCACCTATGCGCCACCAACATTGGGAACTAAGATGTTATGTCCCTTGTGCCTGTGATTACACTGGCTCACTCACCCTTCTAACCGGAACACAACAATACAGAGTACTGTTATTTGGCGGTAGAATATCTAAATATATAAATTTATTCAAACTTCGTTCCAACTTTGTGTCGCACTTCACTACAATATTTTTGGAACACTTTCACGCCCTAACTACTCTACCGATGAAATTTTGCATACGTGTTATCAGAGGTTCAGAAAATAATCTAACACTTTACATGCACCTGGAAATTAGATTTTCATACATGTAATACTTTAGGTAAACTTTAGTTAATTTTCAAAATAAAGTTTGCTTATTAAAACCTTGTTAGTTTAATATTCATTAATTAGGTAGTATACACATACACATATAAATAACGCAACATACAGTTTTTTTGTAAATATGTCAAAATACTGTCAATTTAATTATTAATTATTATTGACGTAAAAAGAACACTTTCTTAGCGCCCAAGGTTGGTAGAGCATTGCTGCGACTTGAGGAATGATAAATATTTCTTACAGCGCGGTGGTTACCACTTGCCATCAGATTGCCTATTTGACAGTCCGCTTATCAATAACATAAAAAACAACACTTTTCGCAGTACAAGGATTTGTATTATTTTGTTAGTACACTTTAATATGCCATACGCTCCACCTAAGGCCACATATGTACGTATTATTAAATGTTGGAACGAATCGAGTAAAGTTCGCTTGGTGTCATATTTATTTGAATGGATCATTAATTTCGTTTAGCAGGTTTATGTTTGATGTAATGGATATTAATGTATCCGCGCTTATATTAAAGTAATAAATAAAATACAAAAGGATCTTTTTCCATGTGAAATATTTATTAAAATATTTTAAATATAGTTTTTATTCTATAATATTATGAGCGCTATAAGTCGTGCCTTTGTCCACGGATATAAAAAAAAATAAGTGTATTTAAAGTGCAAATCCTTGTTCCAATTTCAAAAAAAAATAAGAACAATTTAATTTTTCCTGGTTTGCTAATGAAACTGACAGTCTTAACGAGTCGACTGAATATAGATTATTTTGTTTAAAATCAAAATCGCGCAAAATCTTTATATTGGAATATATATTTTCAGTCCCGTGAAATGAGATGAATGATAATTATTATAAATATATTAGATATTTATATTATATAGTTGAGATAATATAATTGAATTATTTGATTATTTAATATGATTGAATTATTCAGTTTATAAATAACATAATATATTCAGTATTGGTCGAATAATAAAACCATATTGATATTGTTATGAATGCTAGTAAAATTTTGTATAAAACCTAGCCTATCTTCGCATGTGATGCAATATTATTACGTAATTAATATTTTTCTTAATACATTTATACACAAGTAATATTAATAAAAGGATTAAGGCCGTTTCATACATATTCATCGTATATCTACGTATGTAACTACAATTTAATTAATGAGATTATAGATTTGTAAATTGTATTCTCATCCTTTATAATCCTGCACTCGACTACAAAATTCTTAGTATTGAAAATAAAGTTATAATTAGACGGTACGATTCACAAACGACTGATTGTACGTTGACGCTGTTACAAAAGAAAACTTAATGCAAAAGATGACGAGAACTTTACAAGAATTCAACTCTAATTAATGCTTAGAATAAAAATAAAAAATAAATATCTAATTTAAATATACTATTGTAGTTTTCGCGTATGAGAGATGGGGGGAGGAGGATCTTGTTGCAGAATAAAAAATCTTTACGTCAAATTTTATAAAGATCAGATGAGCCGTTCTGGTGTGATTAGGTAACAAACATTCACATTTATAATATTAGTAAAATTAAAATATTTTTTTTACAATGTCACCGTCATCAGGGATTTGCGTGTCCAACTGAAATCCACCAATCAGAAGAGAGATTTGCTCGCATTTCAGTTTAATTACAAACTTATTCGAAATCTAATTATAACTTGTCATATGGGTATGCTTTTTGTCGTTGTCAAATTATTTAATATGATGCAAAGATAACATACTGTTGTATGTTATACCGTTATGCTATTTTAACGGTCATAAAATAAGCTGTAATTCTTTTAAGTACAATCTCAGTTATGACTTTTATTACGCTTAAATATAATTAAAGGAAAATCGAATTAGAACCTTCTCGGTTTGAGTAAGATCAATTTCGTCTTAAACTCATTAAAATAATAATCCGAATTGTTGAAACTACAGTGGCCTAATGAACTATCTTGAATCTCGATAGACACGTACATCTGAACCGCAAATTGTTTGTTCAAACAATGAGCTGATGATGTTGTCCTAACTGATTTTAGCCACGGCGGTCAATTTCAAAGAAGACCAGACAACTACGCAGGACATACAATAGCGCACACGTGTGTGCAAAATCACTCACACTGTCATAATTCGATGGGACGGCAAATCCAACACGACCGGAAAGAGTTCAAGAGCAGTGCCAACAGTTTTACGTGCTTTCCGAGGCACGGAAACGTAATAAATTCCAATTTCCTCGTCTTTCCTGTTACTGAGAATTTTTTCATATAAAAACCCAATAACTTCGTATTGGCCGAAGCTGGGGTTTCAATCCACACGTTGGGATTTGTGGCCTTATATCTATCTACTATACCAAGGACGAAGACAAATTGAATTAATTAAAAAGTTAATTTAAAGAGATTATAATGCCGACTGTTGCTGTATGTCGTCGTGTATTTGATGTAATTATTATATATATTTGTAAAGATAGAGGATTTATTTTTGAAAATTTGATGTGATCTGTTTCTACTACTCAAACAAACACAGACAATATAAAATATTAGTTAAGGAACGATAACCAAATTAGCGACATTTTACATGATTGCTCGCCTGGAGAATGAATCAATAGTCTTAAAACCATTTTATGTAAAAATACAATATTATCCATATATATTTTATGATTAAAAAATAACCTCTTCACTCGCAGGTTCTTCGTAGGCGTGTGGTATTTCTTTCCGAACCGGTGAAAGATTTCTACTAACAAAAAATAAACGTAACGCTTATATATAATAAATCCAACAGATTAATGATTTTGATTTTCACCTTAATCCAAACAGAGTTCAGTTTATAAAAATGTAATAAGCTTTTATGAAAACAATAACGATCTTATAAACAGTGCTTGGGTGGCGGTTAATTAAAAAATATATAATTTGTTTAAACTCTCAAAAATAAGATAAGACTAACTTATTTAACTACCAATCCTAATTTTAGTAAGATGTAAAATAGGAAATATTCCAAATTATGCGTTTGTTCCATTAGCAGATGAAACCTTTGGACCTTGGAGTGATAGTGCAAAAATCTTTATTAAAAGTATAACACCTCGGCTTATTGCCCATACTGTTGACAGGAGGATGATACATTTTTTGCACAGATAAAAAAAAAAAGAAAAAAAAGAGCGTACTCTTTCCTGAAAGGCCGGCAACGCACCTGCAAGCCCCCCGGTGTTGCAGATGTCCACGGGCGGTGGTAGTCACTTTCCATCAGGTGAGCCAGCTGCTCGTTTGCCACCTCTACTATAAAAAAAAAAAACAGAGCATCGGAAATGCGAGTCAACGAGGAATGCTGCATTTTGCCACCATTCCACGCGGTCACGATTTGTACTGTAACTATTTTTAATCTTTTTATATTTATGTAGTATATAATCATGGCCTTAATGATAATAATTCTTAGGTAAATAAATATATAACTTATCATGTATCGCTATGTATGAGATCGGTATGTAGCGTTAAGGTCGCCAAAGTTTTAAGCTACTTTTATTCAGGCTATATCCGTGTTTTCCATTTTTTTTTCTCTTTGTGATATACAATTAAATTAAAAGTTAGTACGAACATGAACAGCAAAAATATTACACTTGTTTAAAGAATTATTCGAAATAAAAAAAAAAAAATGAGAGTCAATACCAAATCATACATAATTCAAGGCACATAACATCAGGTGAAAATGTCACTAAAAAATTACTTTCAAGTAACGATGCTCTTATAAATAGCCAGTGTGGAAAGTAACACGATACACGGTCACGCTAAATGCCGTCTGTAATTATCGCTGTATTATGTATACAATGTGTAACTCGCATAAGAACGAACGGTATCGTTTAGTCTTTACACTACAAGACAAAAATAATGACGGCTTCCTATTCGAATTACAGCGTGGGCAGTAAATAAATAAATATTGGACAACATCACATTACTCTGATCCCAATGTGAGTAGCTAAAGCACTTGTGTTATGGAAAATCAGAAGTAACGACGGTACCACAAACGCCCAGACCTATGACAACATAATAGAAAACTAATGAACTTTTTCTACATCGACACGGCCGGGAATCGATCGGGATCTCGGAGTGGCGTACCCACGAAAACCGGTGTACACACTATTTGACCACGGATGTCGTCGTAATCAAGTCAATTTCTAAACCAATAACGTAGGAGATCTTGGAATGTATCTAAATGTGCGCTGTGTCCTTTTTTCATGGAATATGTACGAACGACCAAATGGGTTACCTGATGGTAAGTGGTCACCACCATAGACAATGGCTTTATGAAACATTAACCATTCCTTACACCTTCAACGCGCTACCAACCTTGGGAACCAAGATGTTATGTCTCTTGAACTTGCAGTTACACTAGCTCGCTCATCTTTGAACCGAAATATAACAACACTGATTACTGCTGTTTGGCGGTAGAATATCTGATGTGAGGGTGGTACCCACCTAAACGGGCTTGCACAAAGCCCTACCACTAAGTAAAGTAAGTAAATAAATCTCACTCTTATTGTGATGGGACGGCAATCCTACACAGCGTTTAAGACATCAGTTTTAGGACCAACTTACTTACTATGACACGATAAACTTCAGGCTACCGCTAATATTTTTTTTTACAAAAACCACAGCCATTTGTATTTTCCTACCAGGACCTTATTATTAATATCAACTTTCGTATAATCTAACCAACACAGTGGACGAAGAATGAACGCTGGCGTATATAATGCAGTTTTATCAATGTACTTAGTCATGATATATTTTGTTACGATTTGTGAACTATTTTCACGATTAAGATTTAAATTTAGTATAAAGGGTAAACATAGAAAAATCTTCCTAAATATAGTCGTCTTTACTAGAATATAATGTATGTAATTAAATTTCATATTTTATATTGAAAATGTATAATTATGATTCCTTCTTAAATATATAAATGAAAGGAAGGAAAGTCATGTCGATATTAGGACACTATACTACATATATAGATGTATAGGATATTATACTACACGTTTAGAAACGAACAAGACGTTTTGTTTTTTTTTTTTTTTTATATATTAGAGGTGGCAAACGAGCAGGAGGCTCACCTGATGGAAAGTGACTACTACCGCCCATGGACACCTGCAACACCGGGGGGCTTGCAGGTGCGTTGCCGGCCTTTCAGGAAAGAGTACGCTCTTTTCTTGAAGGTTCCCAAGTCGTATCGGTTCGGAAAAACCGCCGGCGAAAGCTGGTTCCACAGAGTGGTTGTGCGAGGCAGAAAATGTCTTAAAAATCGTAACTAATATCGTCAAGTTATCGTGTACTGAAAATATCTTTATACACAAAAAGTAGAGATATCCTTAGGGTGTATCCACATGAAAGAAATTCCATACTATAAAAAGACTTACGCATATTTTGATATTGTTTATGTAATAGAGATTTTTTGTGCATTGTATTTGTATACAACCTTAGTATTTCATAGAATGATTTGTTCCATAAAATCGTATACAATTGTACGAGAGGTAGATGTGACGTTGGCCTTAAAACTAGTAGTTGCGTGTTCTAATATCAAATGACGAAACACATTCATCAATCAAAGCTGAGACGACAATTAATTATAGGCGTTATTTTGTAAGAATTTAATTAAAAATATATGTACAATGGAATCTTTCGGTGTAATTAATTGGATTATATCATGAAAATTTATTGAATGACGTATACTCAAAGAATAATACAACCAAATAAAGAAAAAAGTAATAAAAAAATATCCTTTTCGTCATTTGACGAAGACTGTGACGTAAATAAGTTATGTTGAGGAGTTCGCAGAGTTCTTCATTTGGTCAATTCTTAACTTATTATTTTCGTAATTTTGTTGCAAAAACGGTATAGGACTTTCATCATTACTTGATAAGGAGTTGTCGTCTTGCGGCATATATTCAAAATCATACATTTTTCGTCAGGTTAGTGTAGTCAGTTCTTTTTTCCTGTAATATGTATGTAATGTTTTTTCAGTGTATTGTAATACTGGAAAAACTGATAATATCGTTAGTTAACCACTAAACTTATCAGCGATGTGATTCTCTTAATCCGCATTTAGATTTCACAACTGGATTTTTTAATGAAAACAATACGAAAAATATACATACCATACCGTATACACTAATTAAATCTCCTCAGGCGCCACCTCGTGAGATTCTAAGTAAAACGAACGAATTTTCAGTGAGAACTGAATTAATTGTCATTCTATAACTCGAATTCGAAAGTAAAAAATTAAAGTTGCCTCGATTTCATAAGTCAAATTAAATTAAAAGTTAATGAAACGTAGTGAATGAATCTAGTGAAAAATGAAAATCGAAAACAAAGTTACGTTAGAATTATATTATCACTCGGAAAGAAAAATTTTCCTAATGTGCTTACGTTAGGAAAAACTTAATTAAATTTACATAAGTAAGTAAATTTTACTTTTAATAATAAAACAAATTAAATCAAATTTATCTCATTGTCTTAATGAAGATCTAATGACATCTAAAAAATTAACTAATTACTTTATTAAGCTTAAAAGTAAAGCACTCGATCTTGGGTATACAAATTTACACTCTTTTTTATTTAATATATAATTGCTGATTTTTAAATCAATGAATTCGTTCCTTTTACTTAACATATTATTCATTTAGTATAAATATATTTCAGATGCTTTGCACACATTTAAATAAAGCTTCAGCCACCAAACAAAGCATCAAAGTCAACAATATCTCACTAGAATATATAAAGGTATATACATAACTATAATATACATATATATACTTGGGTAAACAGTTATACATGACAAACTACACCGACAAATAAATGCTATTGATACGATATTGGAGCATGAAGTAAATAGTTAAATCGAATCTTCTTTTAAAATTGATAATTAATACTGGATTCCGGCACACTGCCATGTTTATTAGTGTGTATTGTACTTGTACTTCGGTAAAAACGAATCTAAAAAGAAAAGACAAAATAATAAATACAGATTAAAAAGTGTCTAATTCATAAAACTATAAATAATAACCTAGTTAAATGAAAAAAAGAAATTAATCTATTATAATTTTAAATGTATGTATTTTATTATTTGAATGGTATCGTAAGAAATGTAAGTAATTATATTAATGAAATAAAATATTATACTAATAATATTGTGTATAGTATACATGTGTATAAATATATATATATATATATATATTAATAAAACAACTATAATTTCTAGCATCGTCACAAAGTACGCGTTGTGCAGGAATGTTAAAATCCAGAGTGCCACTAGTCTATCAATACCATATCAAGATGCTCATCATTCCGTTTAGTTCTAACTTTAAATTATTTAGTTAAATTGTAATTAAGAGTAATCTGTAATTCTGTGTATTAAAAAAACATTACACGTATAATTATTGTGACATTGAATCGAATTCTGAAACCGTTGTGATAACATTTAAATCTGTATGTATAATTTCTAGTGACTGCTTCTATTAGCTCGGTAACTACTTACTATAAACTTTCAATTATCCATGGAAAATTGACGGCTTT
Organism: Vanessa tameamea; assembly: GCF_037043105.1. Lineage (NCBI taxonomy): Eukaryota > Metazoa > Arthropoda > Insecta > Lepidoptera > Nymphalidae > Vanessa > Vanessa tameamea. The sequence continues at coordinate 3,225,395 of NC_087332.1, read as the reverse complement.
CATTACTAAAACGTGTGTGATTTTCTATCAATAGAATACTGCCTGTAATTTGCAAAGTTTATATATTTGGAGCAGACAATGTGGCACGTAATGTATGCATTTTTATTATTTTCAACGAAATGCAGACTTAAATAGTGATGTCGTAATCATAAAGAGCCAAACGCAATGTCATTCAACGCGAACAATGAGCGCTGGAACAATGTACAAAGCTTTTACTGTGAATGATATGCGCTAACGATGCAACAGTAGGATGCTAATATTATTTATATAAATGTCGAAGCATCAAAAACTTTAATTAGGATTTTTTTTTATCGCACTCAACTGAGAGAGTTGGTTCCTCCTGCTTGGCCCTAGGTCAAGCCGGGTACGGGGCTCGAGGTATACCTCCTTGACCGGGCGTTTCCTCGCTAGGAAATGCTCTTTCCTAGTTTCTTCTACCTCCTTTCCTATCCTCGTGTCAGTGGGCTTTGACCCAGTGGATCAGAGTCTTATTGACCCAGTGATATGTTCAGTCCGGTTAGCTTATCAATTCCGAGTGGGTATAAATTCCGAAAGGTTGTCATGTTCGATGGTTGCGTTCTGCTATCATTGCTCCAAATCGTCGTCGTCAATGCCCGCGTCGAGGCAAGTGGTCCGCGACAGCATGAGCTCACGAGGCTGAGTTCGTCCGTCAGGTCGTCTTGCATGAAGCGGGGCAATACCCTGGAGGTGGCTGCACACACTTGAGTCCGCGCGGACGAACATAATGCGTGCAAGGTGTCGGGTCGATCGGACGAATTCCTTCACAGTGGGCGTCCTGGTGTCTCTATGAATGACGTCATTGTTGACGTAAGTACTCAACAGGCAACATCAGTTTGTAAGCTTGAGCGAGGTCGCCACTGTGTCAGGATGACGTAAAAGATCACGTGATAACCGAAAAAATGTCATAGTTGATGGGAATATCGAAAATATATTACTAACGTGAACGACTAGACTTTCATTTCAATGATCATCATGTCTGATAACGAGTTGACGCCTAACCTCTCGTCATACATATCATGTGACTGCCTTATTTGTCTAGTGGCTATCTCAAAAGATCACAGACTTTGAAGGCTAAAACCGCCACTAAAAATGGGTATTGATTATATCTCTCTAGTAATTTTCAGTAGCAACACGTAGTCTGACATGGCAATGTTTTAGACTACCGTTCCTCGAAAACACATAAAACTTAAGGGCCTGCACTTGAAATATTTCCGAACGTGTCGATTTAGCTGTCCAATTACAGTACGAATACGATTTACGAGAGTGAGAAAGTTTACTTGAGTTTAAAAACACTCTTGCGTATTTTATTATAATGTGACAAACTATAGACAATTTCACTAAAAAAGAATCATCAAAATCGATTCACAGTTAGTGATTAAAACAAAGAATATATATATATTGTAACTTCCTTCTTTAATGAAATCAGCTCTCAGCTCTCTTCAGAAACGGTCAAACTAATTTTTTAGTTTGACCATATCTGTAGAGAGATGGTTTATAGTGACTTAAGTTGATTTCGTTAGTCTGTATCAGATGAAATGTAATTGTATATGACAAATAAATAACTCCCAAGCTTCAAATAAGCCAAGCTCTTCAACTCAAGCCCTGTCATGAAACTGCTATAAACATTTTGAGCCAGCTGATGAATTAAATCATTCCGTTCAGTTTAATCAAATCGAGTATAAAATTTGATTTGATATTTATTAACGTTAAGTCCTTAAATATATACAAATATGAATTAAAAATAATTACTGTATAAATCTTGACCCTCTAAATAATATATATAATCTTAGTAATTAATTTCAATGTACAATGCTATTCTCTCACAAGTAATTTTCTATTTCTTACGTGATATGTTGAAATGCGACTATTTTGATGCATGTAGCCTTCAAGTTTTATCATAATAATTTACGTTGGATATCACTTTCTTGAATTTCACGATTGTTCTAGCAGAATAGCTCTACATTATTAGTATTCAGTTAAATTGCCTCATTGGTCTAGTTACTAAATTTGAGACAGCAGATTCCGGAGTACCTAAGTTCAAACCAGGTCGGGTCGATAAAAAATTGTTGGGTTCTTCAACGAAAGGCTGGAAGCTGGAAGCGTGTACATTCCCGTGCCTCGGAGATCACGTAAAGCCTTTGGTGCTGAGTATGAACTCCTTCCGATCGTTTCAGATTTGCCGTTCCATCGTGTAATGAGAGTTGGCGCATAGATAGTGCGTCTGTCTTTGCGTAAACGCTTGTGCACAATTATATGTCCGGCGTAGTTGATCTCTCTGGAGATTGGCCTCTATTTTATACATATATCGATCAGTGACTATTTTATTACATATTTAGATAGATAGATACAGTGGCGTAGCTAACTGGTTACGTTCCCCGGTGCATACCCGGCCCTCACCCTCTCTTTCCACCCCCTCTTTAACTTATATTGCCCTTCAGAATTATAGATAGGAAAATAGGCCTTACGATAGCAACGCAGCTGGATAGATAGGTATAATTATAATATGCTTAAGACGTTGTGATAGCAATTTTGTATTATTATATATTTGAGCCGAGATGGCCCAGTGGTTAGAACGCGTGCATCTTAACCGATGATTTCGGGTTCAAACCCAGGCAGGCACCACTGAATTTACATGTGCTTAATTTGTTTATAATTCATCTCGTGCTCGGCGGTGAAGGAAAACATCGTGAGGAAACCTGCATGTGTCTAATTTCAACGAAATTCTGCCACATGTGTATTCCACCAACCCGCATTGGAGCAGCATGGTGGAATATACTCCATACCTTCTCCTCAAACGGGAGAGGAGGCCTTAACCCAGCAGTGGGAAATTTACAGGCTGATTATGTATGTTATGTTATGTATATTTACAGCTACCTATGTGTCAGGCGTTATGATAATTGTGTACGTCATTTGATAGATTCATTTTATTCGATTTAAATTTCGTTTAAGGTGTATATAAAATAAGACACCTTTAAAATGCACTCTCTAAGCTATACTTAGTTAGGAAGAAATAAAATTGACTTTTAATCTACTACTTCGTCAAGTGGTACATTAAACTTAACGATGGCTATAAAACCATTCCTTCAATAGAATTTATTACTTATATTATTGCTATCTTGTTTGGGTGACGTGTTGAATTAGTTCGTGTATTAGTTTATTTTATTTAATTAATATCGATGTCAAGTTCTATACAGAAGATAAAATAAAAATAAGTTTTGATGCTGATTCTTTAGAAAATAAAAAAAATAATTGAAAAGCACTTTGCTAACATAAGTCCAGTCGTATAGAAAAATGCGCGCGGCAGCGTATTATAGGCATTTTCATAAACAAGTAAACATCGGAAATATTGTAGGTAGTAAAGATATCGGTATTTGTTCTCGCTTGAGGCATCCTTAGTACAGTCATTTTACGATTACGACGCCTTCAAGTAGACTCCCTGATCTTAGTTAAGTCTCAGTACTCGGAACCCCGACTGGAGGTTTGATGCGCTCCGAAGGTCTCAGAATTAGTACTCTAATAACTATTGTGTCTAAAGAAATAATTATAATAGCAACACTCGTACAAAGATTTTTTTGGGATATTGTCTAGATATATCGCAAGTTATATATTATATATTGTAACTACAGAGGATCATATTGATCAAAATATTCATAAAAAACGACTTTTATCGACGGAATATTCCCGCAGCTTCGAAAGTATCCTATACGTCAAAGAAATTTTTACTGTTCCCACGAGGGTTTTGAGATCAACTTAGTAAGTAGTAATACCAGTATGTCCCAGGATACATTTTTGTTGAACATCTGAAACATCAAGTTGAAGTTTCTTACATAGTACGAATCAATATACAATATGAATAAAACGTATCGGATAACAAGAAATAAATGAGACTATTAAATTAAGCCATATTTTTTTTATAACCAATAATTGTGCCATTGCTGGGCTAAGGCTTTCTATTCTTGAAAAAACATTTGTCTAGTCGGAAATTAGTTTCAGGTAAATTAGTGTATAAACTTAATGTAAAATGTTTGAAAATAGAGAATTAATAAAAACTCAGTTAGTGGTATAGCTTTGTGCAAGCCCGTTTGGATAAGGATTACCTTATCCAATTAGGTACTTACCTTAAATACATTGCGCAACTAATATAGATCAATATGTAATTAACGTTTACAGTATGTGATTAACATGAATATATTCGAAGATATTACAGATTTAAAATGCAGGGTCATAGCGGTTTTTATTGTCTAATGACAAAAAAGCCGTGAACGTTGCACCCGTGCGAAGCCGGGGCGGGTTGCTAGTATTTAATAAATGATTGAGCATCATTGCTTTTATTTCTTAACAGGCGCGTCAATACTAAATATGTTTTTTTTTATGTCTATTAGTTATGCCATCTCATCAGTAATACTTTTAGCTATTTTCGAAGAATTACTTATATTTCATTCGTTTGAAGTTTTTACTAAAAGTATATTAAAGGTAGAGACAGGATTAAACCTGAAACTTAAGTTACTCCAATAGACCTAATTTTGATTCTGCTCTAATAATTGTAAAACTCTTTGTGAGCTATTGAAATTATAAATATCTAAATAAAACATTTTATATGTTCATAATATTTTTAAGAACTATTGTAATATCCACCAAATAACCCTAAAATTCCTTATATTTAATGACAAAAGTGAAATAACACCAGCTAGTAAACATTCTACAACTAGTACTTTCTTCACTTAAACAAAATATATATAAAGAGAAAAATCAATTATGCTGATTCTGATTTGATATTCTTACAAAATCCACGTTTTCAAAACACTTTAGAAATGCTCATAAAATGGTCGTTGATGTGGAAAAAAACGTACAATAAACTACGTACGTACGATTACATCGCAAACTTTGGCTGAACCCTACGAGATAGCTCAAAATAATGTACTACAGTGTTGTATACCTTAAAAAGTTCTTCAAAAAAATCCGCGATGGTATATGTCTCTTATGGATATCTCTCAATAAAACTTTTTTATTGTTTACTTTTTATGAGACTGAATGAACTGTGAACGTTGTAAGACATTCTGTAGTATATTTAGTATCAGCATCGCACCCGTGCGAAGCCGGGGCGGATCGCTAGTAGTTAATAAATAATTAATTTTATCAACTAGACTGATAAAATTAATACAAGATAAATACAGTAACTATTTTTAATTCATATTTGTATATATTTAAGCACTTAATGTTATTAATTCTTATGTTCATAAATATATATACTAGACTGTCTTCTGAATATGAACTCCTAAGTCATGCGGGACTTCTTAACAAAAAATATTAGCTATCTGAGAAAAATAACTCAGCGAAAAAGGAATTTTAAACAAACTATAAACCACTAAGCAAATAAACTAAAACAGAACTTTCTCACAGGATTCCAGATAATTCAACTTTAGATCAAATATGGAAAAAATTTCAATCACAAACCCAACTCTGAGACTTCAGACGCATTATTGAAGCTTTTAGAGTAGAAACTTTATGGAAATAATAATCCCATAGCTTTTGAAGTTTGTCCGTTGAAAGATTTAGTTTTTCTTTCTGCGAATTATTTCTTTTGACGTGTTGTAAAAAAATGATTTTATAGAATTGAAATTACTATTACTTGAGTCGTGGTTTTTACACGTATAAACTATACCTATTAATTTATTTAATAATATAACCTATAAGGTAAAATTACTTGTGCACAATAATGGGGTCGGAATTTTGAGCAAGATCGTCTTCGTGGGTAACGTCAAAAACTCAACTAACCTTAACCTAAAAATAGCAGTAACAATAATTAGAAGCCGCTTTACTTGAGATGATCCATCTGCTATTTTATTATTAAAAGTAAAAAAAAAAACGTAACGAAAAAATGCCTGATGAAACTCGTCTAATCAATTATTTTCAAAATTATGAAAGTCACGAGTATTGCCGTAAATCGGTAGCAATATTTTAAGAACGTCGGAACAGTTATGTCATTTTGATTTTGAACTTACATTTTATATAAAGAAACGAAGAAAAAGTTAAGAGAAGAGACTATTTCGACAGAGGATAGATAATTAATTGCATCTTGTTCGACCGCTTGAACTGTTAAGTCCTACTAATGAATATCAACTCACCATGAAACCGTTAATCGTCCCTCTTTAAATAATTCTATCACTTGATTTTGCTGTTGTGACGTCAGTAAATCATTTACCTTCCACCGATTTCAACCAAGTGTCAATAAAACATATATTTTCTTCTGATTTCATCCAAGGGTTCACTTTAATAATCTTAAAGACTAACTAGATTATTTATAACTTAATATATCATAGATATTCAAATATATCGCAGCCGTTTTATGATAAATTAAAAGTTATTATTAAAGCAGACAGTTCTAAAGCAAAGACTAATTTTAAACTTAGAAACTTATGATTTTAAATTACATCAGTTTATTTTTAAGGCCGTTAGATTTCAAAAGGGATTAAATGAAAAGTCCGAGCTGTCTCTCGCTGGAACTGGAACGAACTTTTTTGATGTATGACAAAAGTTTCTGAAGGTTGTTTGCTTCGTTTGAAATATATATATTCTTTTAAAGTATTTTTATACTAGAAAAGGAGACGGTACAGATACCAGACTTTACTTTAAATTACGAGATATATCAATTAAAACTGAGATGTATCAGATGCTAGATACGTCCGAATCTTACCAACGATTGCGGATTCGTGGTCGGTCAACCTTTGAATTTTATGTGTTATTATGTTAATTCATTTCTTATTTTATGAATGTATGTATGTGTGATGAAAATTTGCCACAAGTTGTTCCAATTCGCATAGGAGCCGTCGGGTAGAATAAGCCCCCTTGTCCTCAAAAAAGAGAAGAGCTTTTAGCCCAGCAGTGGTATATTAACAGGCAGTTACATAACATTGCACATCAATTAAATGGTATCATACTCTTCTCATGTAGCAATTTTTCTTTTGTTCTTCAATTATATTGCGATACAGTTTTAAGTCACTCTTCGAGTTTTTGCATTACTGAACCCAATAAATCCTCTTTAAATTAGATTCTCTACTCTTAGAACTTCATAATATATTCGATGTTTATGCCAAATCACAGACAAACTTTCGTATTCAATATTAGTTAGATACAAGTTTTTAACCTTACCTAGTATTTTTCAACTTACCTGTCACATCTTAAGCAAACGATAAATTTCTGATACGATTAGTTCTTCCATCCGGAATATTACTCTCTCATTATAGTTAAATAATATCAAAAGACAATGTCTTTTTATCATACTAGATTTTATCGATAATACATAATTTGCGTATTGTATTTGATATTCTTACAAAATCCACGTTTTCAAAACACTTTAGAAATGCTCATAAAATGGTCGTTGATGTGGAAAAAAACGTACAATAAACTACGTACGTACGATTACATCGCAAACTTTGGCTGAACCCTACGAGATAGCCCAAAATAATGTACTACAGTATTGTACACCTTAAAAAGTTCTTCAAAAAAATCCACGATGGTATATGTCTCTTATGAATATCTCTCAATAAAACTTTTTTATTGTTTACTTTTTATGAGACTGAATGAACTGTGAACGTTGTAAGACATTCTGTAGTATATTTAGTATCTGCATCAAAGCTAAGATATGTTGTCCTAATATTACTAAGAAGAGGATCGATAGCATAATTTATGCAAAGGTTGCTAACAGAAACGATAAGCTATTTATATAATGTCTTAAAATATATCCATTCCAAGATTTATTATATAACTAGCTGCACCTGCAACTTTGTTCGCTTGGAATTATGTTATATGGGTCAAATCGTTAAGAGATTTTTTACGACCCTTTAATCCCAACGTTTCTCTCTCAATGAATGTAAAAACTAGCCAAGTTCTCCTCGGGGTTCAAGCTTGCTTGTTCTCAAAATCGATTGTATTTTTTAGCCGTGATAGCGTAATATACAGACAGATAGTTACTTTCGCATTATTATATATATTATTTGAGGTTCACGTGCCAATACCATTCTATTATTCATAGGTTCAACGGACGTGCTGTTCTTGTTTCTTATTTAGAATTTATTTTGATTTGGCTACGTAGGATTTTTTATCGCTAAACAGCATCACAAACTAAATTTCAGGATTACAAATTTATGAAACAAAATTTAAATAGACGACGACGACGATCTTTTTTTATTGACTCGTAATTTTTCTTTGTTGCGTTGTCTTGTTATTCGTGTTTTCATGGGATTCCGGATTCACAGTTGGCCTGGATGGTTTTTGGCCAGATTGTAATCTAGAATCGCCTTAGTAATCATCATATTTTATGCTCTCATCACGAGTGTCCTCAACGATTTCGTTGTTTTCTGTTTAAATATCAACGAAATATTGGTTTAAGTCGGTAACTTATGCTCAGAATATTATGCAATAAATAGGTGGTGTTATTACTAAATAAAAGTATTTTCTTTGTCATATTTATAACATTTGAAGCTCAAAAAAAACGCTGCTTCGAATATTTTCGGATTCACAAATGTTATGGAATTTTATTTGCTACATGTGCAAGCACGTGCATATCATGAACTATGAACCATGGCATATTATTGTACATTTTTCACCTACCACGTCTGTTTGTATGTTTGAACTTGATAAACTACCAACTACAAAGAGAATTTTCAGCTCGGGTTGAGCTTCGAGATGACCAAACCGCTCGCGGAGCTCAGAGTCGAAATCGTCGTCACGAAAATCTGCGAATTGGGCCTTCGGATAGAGCCGCATAAGACGAAGGCGCTATGGTTCCACAAGTGGCCGGTGGGCCGGGAACCGCCCCGTTCGCAGATTATTCGCGTATGCGTAGGCGGTGATTCAAACGTCCAGGTGGCCAGGTACATGAAATACCTAGGCATCATCCTGGACGGTCGCTGGAGCTTTGAAGAGCACTTCAAGCTCCTGGCCCCCCGGATCGAGAAGGCAGTGGGTGCGATGCACAGATCTCTCCCTGCGGGCAATCGTGTCGGCGATGCTACGCAGGGAATCGGCGTGGGTCGCCGTAGTCTCCTTCTGTGAGACAGTCATATTCCAGAAGGAGATTGCAGAGGGGCTCGGGAGAGGGCCGATCCCGCCTGGCGGAGACGACCCACTCGTCGTCCACCCGGCCTCCAAGACCAGGAATAAATAGGGCATTCCCTCCGGCCGTGGGTGCATGAGATGGGTGTCTCCGACGGGGTGTCGGAGTCGGGTATCTATAAAGATTTACCCTGCTTCAACCAAAAAAAAAAGTTCATTTAGTGGCGAGCCCTGCATAAACTAATATTTATATGTATTAGCCATGTGAAGCCGAGACAAGTGGCGTGTAATAAATCTCAATTGTACTTGTTCGGGATTAAACATAACCTCATGGTTATGATTCTAGTGTAATTTTTTGTAGGGTGGCTCAAACTGTAGCACTAAAGAAAAAGTCTTTTTTGAGTTTTTTTTTTTTTTTTTAGGAGATTCTTGAAATATATATGTATGTATATATATACAAATCAGCAAAGAAATAACTTGATGGATTACCTCTCCTTTGACCAAAGGCTTCAGAATGATATGACATACTTTACCCTCGTTTTAAACAAGTGTTAATAGTAAACTTTTCATTTAGATATACATATAATCCCAAGCCCAAATATAACATTTTTGTAATATTGCTAGAAGTGTATGCCCGAGCCTGCTCGTGTAAACTTGAGAAAATGTGCTATTGCATGACGATGTATACTGATTTATAATTTATATTGCTACTTACGTCGCACGTATCTGATATGACCACACGCTCGGTTTCATTTAAGATTTTAGTACAATATATGGTAATAATTATAGTGTCCGTCTATACTCTGTGGCTAGTAATCGCCTTTTATCATAATTTTTTAACTATTTATGTGTGAGTGTTTATAATTGTTGTTGTATTTTAATTCATATTTGGGTTTATTGTATATACAGTTTAATAGACGAAGCTCTGAGGAATGAAATCTCAATTAAATAAAAAAGTTTTATTATGATGTTTTTATGCTAGACAGAATAAATACTTATAACTATCTTATACTTAGTGAATAAATTAAATGCAGGAGAAACAAACATGGATTATTATCTAGTAGTATGAATAGTTACAATAAACAGTCAAGTATTATAATTTTTATGGCGATTTCATAATTATTTATTTAAAATATTATATTTGACAAAAAATGAAATAGAAATAAAACGTATTACATAGATTCAATAAGACTTTTATCGTCGAAAACGATAAATAAATTAAATTGGTTTCTGTGTCCAAGTTCTAAGATGAATAGTAGGAAAACTTGAAAATTTATTACACAACTTTGAAAAGATAAATTCGAACGTAACAAAAATTTATCAAAAAACCTTAAATATAAATTTAATTTTAATTCGCATTTAGGTATTTAGTTGAATTAAGAGTAAACTTATTAACTAATACAGTTTTACTGATGTTATTTGTCGATATATGCTCGACGTGTTGAAAGGCTTTAGTCAGTGACATTATCCAAGCATCCGTTCCATGACCGATGAAACGGATTTCCAGAAACAAAACAGAATAAGTAAAACCGGTTTAGTTAGCAATAATAATATAAACGCTTGTGATTAATATCGAAGTAATATCAGATGTATTATGTGGTTATAAGTTATAACTTTACTATAACTTTGCCGTTTCATAGATTCAAGTTATTTGTATAAAATAAATTGGTAAAGAAGGCATATTATTCGATACAAGATTATATAGATGATAAAAAAGCGTGGAGTTAATGATTGTTGACGTCCAGGCAGGAGACATAACATACATACATGTATAATTGTATTTAACTAACATGACTGTATATTTAGATGTTGAAAAAGAGTAACTACTGAGTTTTTTGCCGGTTCTTCTCGGTAGAATCTACATTCCGAACCGGTGGTAGCTTTACTTTAAATAGTTTGTTAAATGACGATTCAAAAGTGATTGTAAAAGCCTACTTGAATAAATTAGATTTTTATTTGATTTGATTTGATTTATCATTTGTAGTAGCTTATAAATTTGATGACTCATGTAATATTAAAAAAACAAAATCCACACATTAGGATTGTTTTACATATAGCCATTACAACCTCAAGGGACCAAAAGTCAAATTAAATAAATTTGCCATCGAACTGACGTAATATCTCATTGGGCGAGAGCTTGAGTATAGATCTGCGAAAAATGACGTTTTCACGATCGACGAAGCTGATGTGGGAATTTCGGAAGTAAAATTAAAATGGATGTAAGTGCTTAAGTGGAATCGAGTCGTATTATAGAAAAATATATAAATTTATCAAGATCTATTAGTAATGTACAATATAATATTGGAATAGGCTATGGTTGGTGTCCTTATATTTCATCTTTTCAACAAAGTTTTAATAAGATAAATGCATTGCAAGAAAAAATAATAAGATTAATATCAAAAAAATAAATTGCTTCCAATCGATAAATAATAAATACGAGACTTTGAGCCAGACAACTAAAGACTACAAGCATAACTTTGAATATTTATATGTCAAAGCCGAGATAGCGTTGAAAAATTGTGGCCAACATTTGAACAAAAGTTGGCCAATATGTATACGCACACTAAAAAATTGTATGACGTTTGGCGAGCGAGGTAGAACGATAGTGTTGTATTCTGATTTCAAAATATGCTATTCTTAATAGCTGAGTCAAATTTATTCTATTTAAGAATAATTTGAAAATAATAACGTAAATTCTTAAAAGAAAAACGTCGTATAACATTACCGTTAACTAGTGAAATACACTAATACAAAATACCTACTAATAAAGCGTTGTTTTATAATAAATCCTAATAAACGAGGCTCGTTGCGTACATTTGATTAAGTTAATCTATTATTCAGATCGTTAGCGTTGCAACCAGTTGCAAATCCCTAATAAGTTATCGATTACTGCTATTTCATGTGATATAAAATATTAACATAATAAAATATTCTGATATATGTCCATCGAAATTGGGTCGAGTTTATTTTCAGAATCAACATCGCCAGTCTCAATTATGAACTTATTATATATTTAATAAATAATATTATTACACGCCAAAATGAAAGAGCCTTAAAATTAAATTCTTATGAATATGAATAAATATTAAATTAAATCATTAGTAAAATATTACTATCATCTTAAAGTGACGCTCCAGGAGCAGTTATGTATACCGGCGATGACGTAGGTCTATGTTTAGGTAATGTGTAAGCTCGGTTCGAAGGCCAGTCCTTGCCATAACCTCCACCAGATGAGTAGGCGTAACTGCTACCGTAGTCTGAGTTGAAGTCGGAGGAAGAGTCACCGCCGAAGTAAGAATAGTGTGTCATTGGATGATGATGCTGAAATTAAATTAAATTTTGATACAGGAAAGACATCAAGTAAGATACACAAAGACATTCTTAAAATTTTACACCATAGAGATATCCTAACATAATAATCATCTAGTTCCTAAATTCTGCTAAAGATTCATTTTATCGTCCAAACTGTTCGTAGAATAAGGTTATTAGCTTTTTTACCAGCATTTGATAGGTCGTGATTTGTATTTATAATTTTGTTCCCAATATATTTAATTAAGTTTTGAATATGATCATGGTGAAATAAATGATAATTATAAAAAACTTATCGTGGACAAAACAGAAACCCTTCAAGTATTATTTCCATACCATTATCAATGTCACTTAAAGCTTCAGTATTTTAATGTTGAAAATGCTACTTCAATCTTATCTGTAAAAGCCGTGTTTTATCAAGTGTTTTAGATAAGTTATTCAGGCATAGTCTATTGATTTCTACAAAGTGGTTGTCTATAGAACCTGTATTGATATTTACATCTCATAGACAGACAATCATTACATTCTTATTATATATTTTTTGCTTTCCATTTGGAATAACATTCGTATAAGGATATAACATTATGTTGTCCATATAATCACCAATTTTGTTCTTTTTACGCGAATAAATTATGATATCTTATAAACTAACGAAACAAATATTTATTGTGACGACCTCCGTGGTCGAGTAGTGTGTACACCGGTTTTCATGGGTACGCCACTCCGAGGTCCCGGGTTCGATTCCCGGCCGAGTCGATGTAGAAAGAGTTTAGTTTTCTATGTTGTCTTGGGTCTGAGTGTTTGTGGTACCGTCGTTACTTCTGATTTTCCATAACACAAGTGCTTTAGCTACTTACATTGGGATCAGAGTAATGTATGTGATGTTGTCCAATATTTATTTATTTATTATTATTTATTATTGTAAAGATTTTCAATTTCTTTTTGTTCATTTTTCAATGTTGTTATTTTTGTTATATTGCGTGATAATGAATGTTTTTTGTTTTTTTTTTATTACGGCAGGAGATGTACAAGACGTTGAAAAAAAACCAGCTTAAGCTGAGCTGTTTCCACGTTTTATTTTTGTAATTGTCTATACTTATCTATCCTACATTAATTGAACCAGACAAGTTTCTATCGATACGTTTTAGCAGTTATCAACTTAGTAAAGTTGATAATTATTATTAAATCCAAGAGCGTTCTATAAGAAACTGTATGAACTAGAATCAAACTCAAGACTTATCTACGTTATTAAGTTCAGTCTTTCCAAAACTCTTATGTGTGTCGTTGCCCTTTGGATTGTTTGATGAGAAAACAAAAGACATTTTGAAAATTTTATTCATCCACAACTGTCTTTTTAAGATAGTCACATGACCGTACCTGATCACAATAACTGGATTTTATATTATTGACTTAATGGTCAATAATTTAAACCTTACGATATTAGCAAATATTTTGGATTCACTTAAAATTGGGTTAATTTATATTAGCACTTAATTTTACTTCATATTTTATCTTTAATACTATGTTAAAATTATGGTCTCAACCTCTCCTACCAAGTTTACCAGTTTGAATAGTTACGTTCTATATTCTGCCATATAATTCAGAGTAAGAGCATTTTCATTCTGAAGTCCAGTTTATATTCATATTATGTAACAAAATAAGTAGTACTCAATGAAAATTCCAAGATTATCTATGAACGAGTTGAGTTTCTTTAATCTTTTATAACTTCTTAATAACTTATATATTATCTTGCCTCAATTCTATGAACTGTTGAAACTTTGTCGACAATCTTTGAATATGAGACCCTTTTGAACGAAGTTTTAAACTCTCCTATTGTATGTACTACATTAAGTTGAATTTTATTCGTATGTTTATGAACAATGAAATCATTATCAATTATTAGTATCAAGAATTCTCTTTATACAATATTGTTTGTGAGTACTGATTTTATTGTCTGTTTATCTTTGATTTTTATCTATAGAGCCGTTGTGGCTTTACTTATTCGATTTATAAATATTGGTCAATTGCAAATACATTGTAGATCAATCTTACACTTTAGTAAAATAAATCTTAGTACTGAATATTTGTCAAGTATTTTTATTTTTGCTAAGTTAATGTGATCACTATTTTAAACTACTCGACCATACTAAGTAAATACATACGTACTCACCGTCCCTTTTTATATACGAGACCGACTTTTTATTTTTTTAGTGAGTTTTTAGTCAACGCAATGTATTTTATTTCCAGACGAATTACCTTTGAAGTATATGCAATCATATAAGGCGCCTGCTTTGCCTCAAAATTCATTTACGAGTCGCCTGGACGAATTATAACGGCAATTACACATACTAGTTACATATTTTGCGCTATGTAACCTATTCTTTATCCCCTTTTTTTCTTTTATCTACTATATAATATATAATTAATTATCTAAGCATACTTGTGGATTTTCCAAAGTTTTATCCAGATAAATTTTATACCGGAAATATTAGGTACCCTTGTTAAAATTCACAATCTCTTGAACGTTCCGTGTCGAAACTTTAACTTCAACCTTCAAGCATTAACATTCGTGGAGTAGGTACATTTAAACGAGTAGCATTAAAATATCTCGTAATAATGACACATAGTTTCCTCAATGTATCCCGCGGGACAAAAACGAAATAAGATATATGAAATTGTATCCTTATTACTTGTCACAAAAAAGCTAATTACTTTTGGCATAGACGCAATTGGTTCTAACATTGCTATCCTTAGTGAAATTACTTGCTATAATAATTATGTATTATAGCCAACCTTCTAACTGGGTTTACATGAATTACTTTAAGTTTTTTGATGAAGATTATCTTCTATATTTTATTATGATTATCTAGCGAGAGATTCGATATCAAATTAAAATTCTTATATAACACTGTTATAGTCTAGTTGGCTGTTGTAATAAAAATATATATATTTCTTGTAACGGTGACAGTAGCAATAGTCCATGTACTATAACAATGTTATATAGGGATTTTATTTCTCACCGATATAGTACTAATTTATATTAAAACAAGTAACCTATATTCGTCGAGAGCCTCCATGGTTTAATCGACCTAGAAAGTTTGTTCGTGTGCTTATCAGAATATAGAAGTAAGTGAATAGACAGTGCTTTATGTTGCGAACACATCATTGTATTACGTCTGATACAGGTGGCTTTCCTGCCTCAAATTTAGCCGTTATAGGTAAAATCAGTCAGCTGGAAATGTGGGTTTGAATTTCAAACATAGCAATATGTACTAATGCAGTTAGCCGGTAGATTTTATATGCGAGCGGTCCATACGGTTATGTCAGATACCCAAAAGATCTTTCCTATGTGTAGGCTTAAAGTAGATGGCAATTTTTTAGTCTTGGTAGTTGAACAATCAAACTTATGTGATTAATTAAATAACCTTTAAATAATTTCTGTCTAACTAGTGTAGAAACACTGAAAGGAAAGACTGTCTGCGTAAATTATTAGGAAATGAAAAATTTCAATGAGATATATTATTGTAGATTTCTTATTTCCTTTTTAATTTTCTAGGTTGAAATAATTTTTTGAGAAAATGTATAGGACTTCAATAACGTAATTATCGCCAATTTAAATTGTTAAATATGTTTCTTACCTTGCAAGCCTTTAATGTGCTCAGTAAGCTTGGCAGCAACAGTGCAGCTATCAGTAAC
This sequence comes from Vanessa tameamea, assembly GCF_037043105.1. NCBI lineage: Eukaryota > Metazoa > Arthropoda > Insecta > Lepidoptera > Nymphalidae > Vanessa > Vanessa tameamea. The sequence continues at coordinate 3,209,315 of NC_087332.1, read as the reverse complement.
AGTTTCTTGATCAGCATCACTCCCAGAAGTATAGGAATCAGCAGCATTTTTGTCTTGAGAGTCGCCAGAAGGTTTAGAAGTGGTATCATAATGGCTAACTTCTTTTTCTTTCCACGACCTGGAAGTTATTTGATTGTATGCATTTTTATGCACATTTAAATATGATTTAAAATAAATTTCGTTGAATAGATGATATACATAATATATTTGTATATATAAGAAATGTTGTTGGTAGAATTTACATTCCGAACTGGTGGCAGCTTCACTTAATTTGGTTCTGTAAAATGACGATTCAAAAGTGCTTGTATGAGCCCACTTGAATACAGTATATTTTGATTTTGATTTATAGTACATAATTTTATTATATAAGCAGATATGTGCTTTTCATTTTAAAACAAGTCGCTGGACGTACACGGTATAATGTTATGGAGTCAACAGAGTGACAAATAATTTTATATTGTGTCGATGAAAATTTCTAAATTATTAGTTAGATAATCGATCTAGCGAAATTGTAAACAGTTGAAAGGTTGTGAATCGTATATAATAACACACAGCTTAAAATTAAATGCACTATTTTCAGTAAATTATAATCTATGATCTTTTACGTCTACCTATAGATACCTATAGATCCGTCCACTAACGAAGGCGTGTACCTACATGTTAAACGTAATGTGATAAGGCCATCAACAAATACTTTAATTTGTATTTTTTTCTCCTCTGTTTATTCTTAAATTAATTCTCACGCACACGTCGATAATAAAGCATACTGGATACATATTATATATATTTGGACTCAAATAGGTTTGTAAAAGTGTATCGTTAAAGGATGTTATTTTCTTTCTTATTATATCGAGCAAAAAACGGTGTCGACTTTAAACTAAATTCATCCGGTGTATAAAAGATTAAAGATATTTTTTTCGTAAAATGAAACTGACAAGACAGTATTTTATGAATTTTATCTGACTGAATCATACGTACGATGATTTCCTTTATCGCTAATAACAAACTATTTTTTAAACAAAAATTAAAAATAGGTACATAGGTGCCTGGATTTGTACTGTCGATAAGGAGGTGATCTGTTTTTTCCCATTGCATCTAAACTCGTTTACAAACTATTATTAAATTGATTTAAAAAAAAACAACATTATTGACCTAAAAATAAACAACTGTTAAACAACAAGATTAGTTCCGTGTCGACCACGTTCTGATCTCCGCGAAATCCCGCGTCACAACCTAATTACTTCGGACACAGCATTTTAAGTGCAATTTCGGATACCGTATTTATTTTAATTGTAATTATCATGTTCTTATTTATTTTTAAACTGTGATCGTGTAGTTTATTGGATTATTTTATTTTAGCATTGATTTGTTGTTTTTAGTATTATATGATATATTTTTGATTTCAATCAGTATGTCTGTCTGTTACAATAGTAGTACTGTTAAAAGAGCAGGCTACTTTTTTATATTCATCACTTAAAACACGAGCGAACCCGTGGTCGCCAACTAGTATAATATAATTTACTTTATGTAAGTACGTTTACATTTAATCAAATCTTGTAAATAAATGATTCAAATATGTTCGTAAGAGTATTCAACTAATAAAGTATATTTGAATTATTTACTTTGTGATAATTTGTAATTATGTCTATTATAATTTGGTTTAAATTATTTATAATTTAGAGTCGGTAATTTGAAGTATTTATAATAATAGTAATTATTTATTTATTAACCAAATATAAATAACAGTATAATTATGATATTATCATGTAAATATTATTATATCACTTACTCATAAAAAACAAACAGTATATATTAGAACTCATAACATAATTTTTTATTTATTTTTTATTTTTATGATATCGTTAAGCGGACGGAAATAGGCCACCTGATAGTAAGTGGTCACTACCGCCCATAGACAATGGCGCTGTAAGAAATATTAACCATTCCTTACATCACCAATGCGCTACCAACCTCGGGAACTAAGATGTTATGTCCCTTGTGCCTGTAGTTGCACTGGCTCACTCACTCTTCAAACCGAAACCCAGCAATACTGTGTATTGCTGTTTGGCGGTGGAATATCCGATGAGTGGGTGTATACTATAGTAGAATCAACAATCTCACTAAAACTCCTAATATCAATTGTTTTTTACACCAACATTACATACATTCAACTATCATAATACTTTAGAGAATTAAAAAAATATATATTTTTTGTTATTAATTGAATTACACTTAAAATATAAAAGCTATATAAATATAATTCTTAAAATTTGTCGTGAACGTAGGCGCTAAATACAGCCATAATTACACGTCTTCATAAATACAATTTCCAATGTTTATTTATTTGTCCAAACGATTAAAATGTATTAACTAATTTCATACAATTACTTCTAAATTGTCAAGATGATACACGTGTATTACAAGAACTAGGTACGAGATCGATTACGCTATTAAGCAATGGATTTGTAACGCTACACCCACACAGGTGCAATTCAATGCCACACATGCTTAGGAATGTAATCTAGCTCAAAATTGTGTAAGTGCGTAATTTTAATGTATGGTTTGATTGTATTCTGTTTGTGGACCTGTGAATAAATAAATTAGGTAATTTATATCTTGCGATGTTCCATTCCTAAGTCTGGATTAGATCTATATATATTTACGTTATTTAACAATTGTATTTAAAAATACACTCGTTTAATTGTATTGAGGACGAAAAAAAAAAGACATTTAATTCAGTACAAAACTTTCCGAATATAATATGGTTTAAGTAGTTCAGATCGCCAATCTATTGATAAATTAAACAAAACAAAACGTCATTAAGCATGATTTTTACGGTTGAACACGAAAAGTAGGAATATTTTTTTTATTATCTACATTATACTCGTAAATATAAACATATAAAGTATATATTTATATAAATATAGTAAATTCTAAGTGGCTAAGTAATAGATTTGTTTTGAAGATACCAAATCTTTTATATATTATTATTTAGAATCATGAAAGTTAGCGATAGGCGTTATCAAATGGAAGGCAAATTCTCTCCAGAGACCCTTTTCCATCTGCGGTATCAGCGCAATAGTAGCTTTACGATTAAGTAAGATATATTTTTAGGAAATGTACAACATAAATCTACATTAAAGAAAGAAAGAAAATTTTGGGCACTATTGAGAAGAATAGGGTGCAACAACAACTGAGTTTGATTACTTACAGAAGGCTTTAGAACCTTATCGCACTACGCTGTACTTGTTCGGGTTAGATAGACATGAGACAGAATGTCACCTGACACTTACATGCATGTTGCATGTTACCTCGGCATATTTTCCGTCACAGTTGAATAAAAGATTAATGTTAAACTCGAATTCGATTCATTGATGAAAAATTTGTAAATAGAATTTGAACCCATTGAGCCGTGTTGATATTTAAATCAGATCAGTATCAATTGAACATGTTTCGAGATATAAATAACTTACTCTTAAACACAAAATTCAATCGCGATTGTAAAAAGGCTGAGTTCTTTCGACGTTAATAAAAGTAAGAATTTTGGTTAAAGGCCTATTTGGCCGAACCGAACTTCGTGTATTGGAAATTTATCTCTTACATATAAAATCTGTGACCAAAAGAGGTTGTTTTTCGCAATCCTCGTGGCAATCAAACCTCTATGGCGTAGCTATAAAACTGTCTGAATATTTTGATCAATTTTAATTATAGCCCTAAATCATGACAACAAAACTGTCCTTGAGAAGCGTACAACCTTCAGACAGCGGCGTTTGATGTAGTGTTAAAGTTATTAATTAAATTCTTCACCCAATAAAATGTGAAATTTGACGTGACTGTTATTTAAATAATTTCACGAAAAATTAAATTTTAAATTCAAAGTAAATATATATTCAGTACGTATAAATTAGGTTAACAATATAATAATAAAAAATAGAATACAATTTATACGTTTTATAAGAACTTTTTTTTCAAATTTGTGGTAAGTAGTCATTTTGTCCATAGATATTTGTACTTCATTAACCATTTCACTACCAATGTGCTACCAACAATACGAACTAAGATGTCATCTGTGGCTCATTACAATAAAAGTCCCTCTAAAATGAATAAAGTAGGTACAGTAGTTATTAGGTTAGATTAGGAGGTAAGGTAGGCAGGTTAACCATTTCATTTAGTGCGGTACAAATCGTTTGGCGAAAAAAAAACCTTTGCAGTGGTATGGCGGCCATTGGGAACTGTCGGAAAAGTATAGCAAGGTGATTTTCGTGAATGGCTACTCGACGATGATTAGCTATGCAAAAATTAGCCCGGTACAAATGGTTGAATTGTTTTATTTAAATTAATGTATTCGCGTCGGTATGGCGGGCTGTAAGTCACACCCGGGAAGTATGGCATTACGCTGCCGCCTACTTCTTTTTTTTTCGACTATCTGAAAATACCCCTGAAGAACCGCCATACTGGTACAAATGACCTAGTTTTTTGTGTCATCATCTCCCGGTCTATCATGTTATGCGATGTTTTGAGATTATTCTTACAGAATACTTATACATAAGGTCTATTTCACCTAGATATTATGTCTTTATAAAAATATTGTTTAAATTATGACTCAGCTTTCTTATTTTAGTTCCCTAGATAATAGAGATATTATTCAAACTGTAACGCAGCGTCTCGCTACTTCTGTCATAGAACAGTGAATATCTGAAATGGGGTATGTTATTAAATTTTTGCCAATGTATGAACATTTTTAAATGAACCGGGAATCAACTTGGAAGAAAAAAATATGTTCAAAAAAAGAACAGAGTTTCTGAGTTGAATCTGAATATTATAAATGCGAAAGCAACTCTGTCTGGTACGCTTCAATGGCTGAACCATTGAACGTTTTATGATATAATTTTTATGGATATGAAGCAAGCTTGAACGTAAAGGAAGAACATAGGCTGCTTTTTTATACCTAACACTTGACGACGGATCATCGGACATCTCGTCAAAATTCCAAATATCACCCGCACCACCTAGATGTCCGAAAATCCACAACAGCGCGATTTTTAAGACATTTTCTGCCTCGCACAACCACTCTGTGGAACCAGCTTTCGCCGACGGTTTGCCGAACCGATACGACTTGGGAACCTTCAAGAAAAGAGCGTACTCTTTCCTGAAAGGCCGGCAACGCATTTCTTACTAAATTATCTCCATAAACAACATATTTATTATTTCTTTAAACGAAAGTACAAGTCACTAATATAAGGAATTTCTATATTCTACACCAACAGGCGTTAGTGACTTTTAACTTTTGATTGAGTTGATATAAACAATTTCAAACAATATGCAATATGAGTTGTTACTTTAAATTGTTTGATGACCATTTCGGTCATCAAACAATTTAAAGTAACAACTCTTGATTGAATTAATAGGAGCCAAGGCTGAGGAGCGAATGTCAAACAATGTTATTTAACGAGTCCATTTTTGATGTATCAATTGTTAAATAATTTTAATGTAATCCAGTCGACTTTCTCTCATGGAAGACTTGCCTATTAACTATGTAGGAAATATAAAACTGTGTCTTTTCCAATGGGATGGAAAATACAACCGGAAAGAGTTCAGGCGCAAGGCTTTACGAGATTTGAGACATGGGAGTATACATATTTCAAACGCTTTGATTCCGGGCTGCTAATGAGAATTTTTTCGGTAGATAAACTAAAAAAAAATTATTTACCCAAACCGGTATTCGACCCCGTTCCTCGGAATCAGAGGCTTTAGGGTTTAGCCACTAGACCAACTACGCACTCGATTTTAAGTAGCAGTCAAGAATTTTGTGTTCAGCCATTTCTTATCTTGACCACAAAAAATGGACGAGATGAGGTTTTTGGTTCATCAAAATTGATCCTCACCTTTATTATAATATCAATAAAAGTATAAAAAAAATACTCACCATCACCGTCGTCAACGTCTTGTTCTTCAATAGTTCTCGCACCTTCCGGCAAATTGACTCTTAATCCTTTCATCTTAAAGAACTCTTTGACTAAACTCATAAAATATTTAGCTATTTCAGTCCACTCCGACAAGAAACTCCTCGGTTCATTAGCTACTAGATCAACATCATCATTAACAGTCAGATTCTTAATAGTTTCTTCATCTAACGGTACGAAACTAATCATTGCATTCGCTCTTATAGTTTCATTACTATTTAAGTCTCCGAAAAAGGTTTTCTTAGCGAGTTTCAATGCTTTGTATTTGACACATGAAAACGCTTCGCCTTTGATGAAGCAGGCATCTTTCACGTATCGTATGTATCTGTCTTCGGAACATTGAGATTTTTGCATCAGAAGGACGAGAGTTAAAATAATAGTTGATTGTAATGTTATCATGTTGAATTGCTCTGTAACAAAGAAATTTGTGGTTAAATCTTATTAAGTTGACGGTTATTGATAAAATTTATCATAAAAGAAAACACAATAAACAAATAATAAACGCTTTAGACTAGCTGAAGCTTTAAACGTTACTAAAATAAATGTATCATGTTATATCAAAATCAAAATATACTTTATTCAAGTAGGCTTCTACGAGGACTTTTGATACGTCATTTTACAGAATTGTTAAAAGTAAATCTAACTTTATCAAATAGTATGTACAGCCCATTCCATGTACAAGAGGAAGACGAATAAACAAAATTTTATATAGATTTAACACGATCTCACGGTATCGAGGGCTTGAATAAATAATGCGTTAAGCATCGCTTATCAAAAGTTGAAATTTTGAAATTTTTGTTACATAGTTACATATAGAAGTTGTTAGCCTAAATAAATATAAAAGCACCGTCAACGATCAACAGAGGGCGTGCACATCGTATGATATATGAGAAAATATTTCGTTAATTTGTTTTTGTTAAAACGAATTATACGTATTTTGTGTATATACTTTGAAATTAAATAATTTCCTTTTTTTTATAAATTCGAAAAGTTACTAGCATAAATACTATTTCACCACTATGACGTTATCAATCAAAGTTATTCCTTAAGACATTTGTATTTAAGGATTAAATTTCCTTATCCATTTTTATAATGTATTATTCAAACAGTCCTTTGTACATAATGTTATAAGTGAGTCAGCAAATGTATGTATTTGTTGTGTTATGCGTAAATACGACTCCCTAAGGCTTATTCAACATTTGAAGTCGTTTAATAAAGTATTTACTTTTCAATATATTTTTTTTATATAAGATTTTAAATTAACATGGTTATTTTTATTACTAACATTATCTAAAACGGGATATTTACCATGTTTTTTATTTTTATTTGGTGGAGCTCGATATTTCGACATTATCTACGAATGTCTTGTTCACGAGACTGTGTACAACGTGAACAAGACATTCGTAGATAATGTCGAAATATCGAGCTCCACCAAATAAAAATAAAAAACATGGTAAATATCCCGTTTTAGATAATGTTAGTAATATTTTTTTTAGTTTAAAAGTTTACCTCGATAATGTGTTTTATTAATAAAAAGATTTGATTTTAATATTACTGGCCTCTAACATAAATCATTTATAGATTTTATTTCAAATTAAGAACGTAACAACTAAATTTATTATGAACAGTACATTACAAGAGGCGAATGAAATAGTAGTTTATTAAATTTACTATTATATGTTGAGCGAATTAGATAAAAATTATATATTATATTATATAAATTATATATAATCATAGATTAATTATATATCAAGATACAGTGTCGTACTGCAAAAGAACTAAAAGAAACAGGCGAACTTTTATTTTTCTCGTTCTCAGCTATGACAGACTATCTAGACAAAGAAATAATCTAAGCTTAAAAAGTATCTGAGGTCAATAGACAGCGCTTTGTATAGTTCTGTTTACAAATCAATTAAGGTCGTATTTAAAAATTTTGAAGACCGTAATTATTCAAAGTAAAATTGTTTGTTGTACAACGCTTCATGAACTTTGATCGAAATTCGTAACAAGGAATTAAGTAAGTGTTCTTTATATTTGCAAGCCAACAAAATTTTTATTTATTATTTTTTGCTCGTATTGATATAAAATTAATGAATTTTAATTGCATCAATAGTCTCTTTTATAGCTTTGGTAACGGGACAGGCAAATGGATCGCCTGATGGTAAACTACTGTCCAGACCAATCAACAACAAAACCAACCTTGGGAACTAAGATGTTATGTCCCTTGTGTCTGTAGTTCAAACCAATATATGGTGAGTGGCTTACCCTGACGGGCTTGCACGAGCTCTACCACTAAGGAAATGTCCCACCGATGGGCAAAAAACTCTTTCCAGCTTGAAAAAAATTTGGAGCTAATTCCACCACGAATTTGTCAGAGAACACTATGTTTTCCTTCAACCCTGACCACAAAATGAATTGTAAAGACTAATTAAGCGCTTGGAGCTTGTCCGGATTTGAACCCACAATCTTCGGGTTCTAGCCACGGGGCCATCTCATCTGTTTTATCTACTTTTTAATGTATAGTATGTGTAGTGTACACGGATCTTTAATAACATATTAATTAGTATTAGATTTATATTTTATATAAATATATATAATCTGTGTATTTATGTATCTGTCATCTAGAGTGACACAGGTCGCAAAAGCGCGGGAAAAGAGGATTTAAAATGGGCGCGCGGTGAAGACGGTGTGCCTGCACAGCGAACTGATAAATAAATATAATATTTATTTTATCTAATTCAAAATATACAAAACAAAATACACGATTTTAAACAATAACATGAATATAAGTATACGCTTACGTTGATTTAAACGTAGCACTTCAAAATCACTCACTTTTTAAGATACTTGATGTTGTCACAAGCACAGATCGATACTCAATGTCAAGACTGCAGAAATGCTGCTATTTAAATAAGTTGTAATCAGCTGGTGGAACATAATACGATCCGGATCATTTCGGAAAGTAGTTGAGAGCACGTGGCTTTCCCTAGTTTTATTTTGCCAATAATATAATTATATGCAATTCGTTATTAGACGTGAAACGAGTATAGGTTTTCTATTCACATTTCCAGCTAGAGACGAAGAAATATTTTAAAATGAATTGATTTTGAGGAATTTAAATTAATTATGATTTAAATAAACAAATAAGTTCTTATTCAATATTCAATTTTCTGGTTGACTTGAGGCCTTTTATTAGTATATTGTTCATTAAAAAATAATATAATATTATAAACAATAGTGATATAAAAATAACCCTTAAACTATCGTACATAATATTTTGATATAAAAATTAAGATAAAAATAAAATGTATGGGACTCGTGAAAATAAACGAAATGGGTAAATCTCAGGGATTTGCTTTTAGAAAAAAAAGTAACCTTTTTTCTCAGACAGGAGGTCAGACAAAGGGCGGTAAATAATCACCACCGCCAATAAACTTTGGCGCGGTAGGAATTATAAACCTTATTTATATTGCCAAAGCTTCACCGACCTTGGGAGTTAAAATGTTACCTATATACAATTCCAATACAGTCATATTAATACTAGGTCACTCACCCTTCAAATCGCAACAAATAATACTAAATATTTTTATTTGATGATATAATATTTTATGAATTTACATCATGCATTCATTTTAAAGTGTCTCAAAATAAATACTTGGTGGCAGGTGGTGGGTGATGAGTGCATCAGATATTCTACCGCCAATCATTAATACTTAGCGTAGTTACGTTCCGGTTTGAAGGGTGAGTGAGCTAGTGTAACTACACTCACAAGGGAGATAACATCTTAGCTCCCAAGCTTAGTGGCGCATTGATGTAATGTAGGGAATGGTTATTATTTCTTAGAGCGTCAATGTCTATGGGCGGTGGTGACCACTTACCATCCGGTGGTACATTTGTCCTACCGCCTACCTATTAAATAAAAAAGAGTGTATAAACTTTTGAAACTTTTCAAGGGACAGATTGACAAACGCATACTTTTCTTATTAGATACTCCCTTAGGTGTCGTAACACAATATACCTTGGTTTCTAAACTGATTGTATTTCACTTACACTTTCTTTTGACGTGGTGATGAAGGCGAATGTCCTTTAGTGAAACTGATAATCAATCAAATAATAATGATACGAGACGAGTAAATAGGCATTAAAGTCACAGACTATTGGATTCAATGCTTTAGATTTTACACTTCGTAGCTTACTCGCGAAAATTTGACAAATGACTTAAAATAATTCTGACACAAAAAAAAATCTTCTGATATTTCACGTCGTGTTCTGCGGTCTTCATGCAAGCCCACCTGGTGACGATTCACTCAGTCTAGAATTATGCTAACTTCAAATTTAAATTATTTGACTTACTTAGATTTAATTTATAAGAACCTTTGCCTAATAATAACAAACAATGAAAAAAAAAATTTGCGAGATTGGTCCAGCCGTGCACGCATGATGCCGCGACCAAGGAAAATAGGCAAAATAGGGATTCTATCGAAAGAGCAGAAAAAATAAAAAGAATTACCCTTTCAATTTAGAAGGAATTAACATGAAACAAATGAGCATACATTGGCGCCAAAACTAGGAATGGTTAATATTTCTGGAAAACAGAAACACAACAATATTGAGTATAGTTGTTTAGCGGTAGAATATATGATCAGTGGGTGGCCTACTCTGTGCGAGCGCCACCACCAAGTAATTCTAATATAAATATTGACGAATGACAAATAAATTTACTAAATATGGAAATCGAAAGCGCCTGTAAGTCTTACATTTATTTTAAGGCTTAAATTTAAAAAAAAAACTTAGCTTTTAGTTGTTTTGCCACTACAAATTAATAATGTGAAATTATTTTAAGCACAATTTCATTTCAACATTAAAGGGCTTCATAAAATTAGCAAAAAGAAGAAAAAAGCAACGTAAAAATATTCAAAATATAAAAATTAAACACGTGCAGAGATAAAATTAAAGTATACTGATATCATAATTATATGCTCGTATGTCTTTTCAAAATAGATAGGGTATAACATTATTCAGAAATATTGTACTTATAATAACAGTAACCCTGTTAAATTATATATGTACATAACTATAATGCAGTACATATAACTTTAAAGACATTTTTATTTGTTTGATAACTTTACGTTTCTTGTTTGAATCTTTATAACTTTTATTAGTTCTTCCGTGAGTGGGTACGTTTCCGTATAACGCGGGTCCATTTTACCCGTGTTCATAAAGCATTAGATAATGTTACATGGAGCGACGTCGATTTAAATATGTAATCGATTTTAAATAAATATTTATAGCACATTAACATGAAAAAATACATTACAAATATCTACCATATATACGGTTAAGTTTATTTCAATGAATTTGTTAAAGTTATAAATCTGTGATAACCATTGGATCGAACGAAATCTTTATAGAATCAGCGTTTCGTATGTCCGATAAAGTTACACATTTTAAGCTTTTGACGGTTTAAATTTAACAATTACTAGTTATAATACAATTAGTATTTAATGTAATTGCAATCTAAGCAGAGATGTGTTGTAGGTTACCCAGTTGGAACGATTCTTTTTATTTTTTTTATTGGACAACATCACATACATTACTCTGATCCCAATGTAATTAGCTAAAGCACTTTTGTTATGGAAAATCAGAAGTAACGACGGTACCACAAACACCCAGACCCAGGACAACATAGAAAACTAATGAACTTTATCTACATTGACTCGGCCGGGAATCGAACCGGGACCTCGGAGTAGCGTACCCATGAAAACCAGTGTACACACTACTCGACCACGGAGGTCGTCAATTTATATATTATAAATTAAGTATCTGACACAGTAGAATAAGTAAACAATGTTTGAGAATATATAAACGAAAAGATTACATTGTTATTAAATTCTTGTGTGAATTAAAACAATAACTTCGTTCCAATAACGGCATTCTTAATTTGAATGATTACGGACTAGAACACAGTAAATTTATAAATGATTTTGATTACGATACAACTGAAAAATAAGTAGGAACAAGTAAATGAACACAGTCTAAAATTGCATTCGGGAATAGAATAGATGATTATATATATTGATAAGCCGTGACTACCGCTAAATAGCGACTATAAACATCAATATAGTCGCTATTTAGCGGTAGTCACGGCTCGTAAATATAACTGCTGTGTGCATTATTCCTGTTACAGAAGGAGTAAGAATTCTCGTGTTTTTCTTTTACAATTTAGTGGTTATAAGTTCGTTACTCTTCTAACTTGAATCTAAAGTTCTGAGAACCCACAATCTTCGGTTATAATTCAAGCGTTGTATTTTTTCATTTGCTGAATTTTTTAATCACTTCTTAAATAAGCCATTATTTTTCGTAAAAAGTAAAGGATATAATATGGTTATTGTATGTTATTCCTAATATTTACATATACATATATGTATAATCCGGGATTTTTGTGGACCTTTTTAAGGTGTGCAATACTGTAGTACATTATTTTGATCAATCTCGTAGGGCCAGCGATTGCAATGTAATCGCAAAAAATATGTTTATTTACGACATCACATTAATAACCTCTAAAAATATAATATAAGCCTTCCTCTTCAATCACTCCATCTATTAAAAAAAACTGCATCAAAATCCGTCACGTAGCTTTAAAGATTTAAGCATACATAAGGACTGATAGACAGCGGGAAGCGACTTTGTTTTATACTATGTAGTGACATTTATTTCTTGGTAGGGCTTTGTGTGCAAGCCACTCACCATTTTTCCATTAAAAAAATATATATGCACATATGTGTGTGCGAAACGCAATTTTTTTTCTCTAATTATGCGATGACTTGACAAATTAGACACTACCAGAAAGAAAGGTGGAAAATCAACAGATTCGTATTTTCCACGACAACAGACAATAAAAAATTCTAACTTAAAAACTTCAAACTCGGCTAACAAGAATTTCTTGATAAAAAACTTTAATAACTTTTTTTTTTCCGACCTGGAGATAAGCCCAATACATCGCTTTATACAGCCTTACATTTAAGCCACGAAACTAACGAGGCAGTCAACTAAAGCGTTGTCTAATATCATTCTGGACTCTACTAGGTTCGCACCAAACAAAATCTGGACTAGACTAACCTAAGTGTTATACCACAGAACTAATAATATAAATAACAAAAACCGCAATATTAAATAAGACGGTTGTCATGCTTTCTTTGTTTTGGTATGAGGTTAACACTTTCTTTTTAAGTTAGTGGTCACGATCAAAAGATTTGAGAGTTAAAGAGTTATTATGACATATCAAAGAACTAGTTTACTGACATCGCCTGCGTGCCAAAGGGGAGGAAAGAGTAGGTATCGTAAATATATATGTTGTGTAAATCAAATCGATCATTTGACACCGGTATAGAAGTTAATGTGTTACAACGCCATCTTGCGGCGAGTAATAGCAAAGTAAATATATAAACTGTCTCCACACCACTGGGTCGACAAGACCCTGACCCACTGGGTCAAAACTCAATGACACGGTAGCTAAGAGCTACAGTTGAGGACATGTTCTCGCAAGGAGGCATGCCTCGAGGCCCGTACCCCCGCTTGGCCTAGGCCAAGAAGGAAGAACCCTAAATTCCATGATAAAAAAGTCCACCTGATGATAAGTGGACACCACGCTCCAATTGACATTGGCGCTGTAAGAAATATTAAACATTCCTTACGTCGTCGCAAATATGCCAACAACCTTGGGAGCTAAGATGTTATGTCCCTTGTGCCTGTAGTTACACTGGGTCAATCACCCTACATTTATATGAATTTCAATTGATTTATGTATACATAGATTTATATTTCTAGTGACCCGCCCTGGCTTTGCTTTCATAAATATTATATGATATAAATATCATTTATACCGCTCAGGAATAATGTATCTACCATATCCTTTTTTTAAATTGTATCATTAGCTAAGCTGATTATCCCTTACACACATAAACAAATTTCGCCTCCATAATATTGGTACATATATACGATCATACGGAACCATGTGCACAACAATCCATTCACGCCCTTTACTTATTGTTTAAAAAAAAGTCTTTTTACATCTGGAAATATTTAGTCCAGCAAAGTCGAGCATTCATTCCGTTCAGAAGATTTGCTTCCTTTGAACGTAAATAAGTTTAGTTTTAGCTAAATATAAGCATCCAAACATCAAAGAGTTAGAGATCTTTATATCAAATGATGTTTGATTTATATTGAAAAAGTCAACAGTTAAAACATAAATTTCGGCCTTCACGTCTTTATTGATACGAGGAAATGTTTAGATTGAGTCACAGTTTTACAATTGTTTCTAAACTGAGTTAATTTTAGTTTATCTTCCATAACAATATCAGGAAAATATCTTATAACATTTCAAAATATTTTTTTATTGTTTGTAAAGTATAGTTTAGGTCAAATATATTACACAGTTTTTCTAAGACTTAGTGTGATATGAAATCAGGGCAAAATAATAGTAATAGTAACAGCTCTGAAATTTCCCACTGCTGGGCTAATGCCTCCTCTCACTTTGACGAGAAGGTTAGAAGCATATTCCACCACGCTGCTTCAATGGTGGATTCCCATGTGGCAGAATTTCGTTGAAATTAGACACTTGCAGGTTTCCTCACGTTGCTTTCCTTCACCGCTGAACTCGAGATGAATTACATATAAAAACAAATTAAGCACATGAAAAAGCAGTGGTACTTGTCTGGGCTTGAACCCGCAATCGGTTAAGATGTACGCGTTCTAACCAATGGGCCATCTCAGTTCTTATGATAAGAAGTTTGTGCACAACTAAAAGTATTCCAACGACTATAAATTTTATTTTATTGCTGTCTACTTATGTTGTATTCAAAATATACTTTTATTTGTTTTTTCTATTCTTTCATATGGTAATTTTATATTTTATTTACTTTAAACAAAGGAACATCGTGCGGAATTATATCAGACTGTAAATTCTGAAATTCTACGTTCAAATAACGGGTCTGGCTAATAGATTTATTGAGTTATGGATATGAGTTTCTGGTCATGTCGAATTATTGTTGATGTTGGATTATGGAATGAAAGATTAATGAACAGAAGAAACAAAGAATTATGAGAGTGAAGGAATAAAGAATACACTTGTGTTTGGGTATACAATTATGTTATACTATAATTATGATATACAATTAAGTTGTATTGCAGTTCGAAATTTTATAAGCAAACAAAAAAAAATTGTACAAGCAAATAGTTGGTAAGAGTAGTTATTATATTATTTCCTATTCCCCTACAAAGATATCATTAAAGTTACAATTGATTTTGTATGATAAACTGGCCATATTTATTAAATCTTACTGCTCCATTCCAGTCGTAGCATTATATTATAATTATAGGCCTCTTAATAAACGGGCTATCTAACTCAAAAATATGTTTTGGAAATCGCACTGGTGGATCCTGAGAATATCCAGTGGTGGATCCTGATAATTTTGTACATTGCGCAATTAATAGTTACAAATCATAGTTACAATTTTAACAATCATGACCGCGTGAAATCCGGAAGGTAGTGCTAGCATTATTAGCATTTCCTTACTGAATTTCATTTACATTTTCCCGTTATTTATAAATGAAGCTGTTTATATTTCTAAGTGAGACACAGTGATTAACATCCTTTGAGCTTGGCAACTACTTGAAACAATTTCATACTACAAATTAATTAATAAAAGTTCAATTATTTTACTTAGTGACTACAGCTGCGAAGTATATTTCTTGTTATTTTTATATCATTTTTTATTTTATTATTACTGTAAGCGTAACCAAAGTGCAGTGTTATCATAGTAATTTTAGTTAGATTATCAATTAGATATTTATGTGTTGTATTGTGTTTATGTTTGTACATTGTACTCCATGGTGAGTAAGAAACCATTGTAATGTAAGTTATTAGGTACTTTCAGTTATAGAACATTGTGCGTAAGTGTTAGTAACTAGTTGTTCCAAAGGATATAATATCACTGGGGTCAAGATGGCAGCCTGAAGGACCTCGTGCTGTCGTTCCCACTACCCACCAAGCCATAAATGGAGCACAACATCGGCTGCGGGTGCATTATTGCAGTCACTCCGATTTGTGCCGAAGACAGTTATTTTTGTGGGTAGAAATCCCACATAAAGAAGCCCGGGTACCTTTCTGAAGGCTACTCTACTGCAAAGAAAGGGGCTATTATACTAAACTACAGATCCCGAAGTCAACTGTTCAAATCATGGGTTGAGCTGATAATTTTATGGGATTTTATTTTTACGTATTTTTTAATTAGAATGAATCAATGAATCACTTGGCGAATAATAATTATGATCTAACTATACGTCCTCGGTCCTCGTATTTTCTTCTCGTAGTAAAAATATGTGTAATAATATAGAAACCTACATATACAAAAATGACAAAAGTAATAAAATATTGTTCTAATAAACAGGTCAACACTTCTGATGAGACAAGAACAGCCGTTTACTTAGCTCAAAGACGAAGTCTTGCGACTCATAGAGCTAATATATATTTGCATAAGAATTGTTTACATTAAGACTTTAATACATAAAAATAAAATTAAAAATAGTTACTGCACAAATCATGACCGCGTCGAATAGTAGCAAGAATGCTTTAACAAAGGTTCTTACTCCAAATTCCAAGTGTTTCAACTGGAAATTATTTTAAGATATTATTATTATAAATTGTTATGAATTTCTATTTCAACATTAGTTTCTTCGTATATAAATACGATTTTTTAATTACAGCAGACGTATGTAGGTACATTTACTCTATCTCGTTAAATTATCATTATCAGCATGAATTAGTACGTGTGATTGAGGCTCATGCTTGCTGTATGTTTTAGTGTACTTGGTACACTTGCATGGCTGCCTCGTTGGTCTAATGACTAGATATAAGGCTGCGATCCCTACGTTCGAGAACAGCCTGGAGTCTGGAAATTGGAAATGTGTACTCTCGTTTTTACTCTTCTCGCGTAGGCATATCCACTCCACGCCACCTGATGGTAATTGGTAGTGGAGTACAGTCAGCAAGAATGAGCTACACTAGTGATCCTTGGCCGGCCCGCAAGATGCCTCTTCCCGTCTCGTTTGATGGCACCCAGGTTATAAGAGAAGGGAAACACGTGTGCTGGTAGAGTTCCATTCCGTGTCTCGTTACTCTCGTGCCTCGGAGAGCACGTAAAGCCGTCGTTTCTACGCTGGAGCTCTTTCCAGTCGTGTCAGATTTGCCGTCCCATCGGATTATGAGAGTGAGCAAATAGCGAGACACCTGTTTCCGCACAAATTTTGACGATTAAGAGCAAAGACAGCAAAAATATACAAATTTGGTTGTATTTTTTTTAAAGTTTAGGTTATTACAAATTAATTCACTTAACGTCGTCCACGATTTGCGTTTCCAACGGCGAGTGCATATATTAATTTAAGATTAGTTAAAAATAATATTGTGAGTCAAATAATTAGAATTTAAATTATAGGGAGGTGACTAGACCTTTAATTGAGTGTTAATTTCAGTTGCATACCCTTTCAAATAAGAAATTAATTAATCGAAGCAATTATCTGTAATTGAGAAACAAAACTGAATTCTTGAAGATCATTTATTGGCTTATAAAAATAAGAAAGTTTATTTAGGACACGAATATTTAACAATTGAAAATAAAGTACTAAAACACTTGACTAAAAAATTAATGAAGTATACGTTACTTAATCTAAACAAAATACAACAAGAGACAAAAAGAGATTTACGATGACAGCAATTGCGTCCCAAATAGAAGATGTATCATTAGAAAAAAAATAAAGCGCTACTCTAAGTAATGGCCTGGTCAGGCCTACCAAAGATTACTCATATTGTAATATCAAAACAAAATCATATCAACACACACGCAAGCACGAATGTGAGCATGCACGTGCTAGATTTTTTTAGACTTAATATATTATGAAGTAAAAGTCAAAGTTAAAGTAAAAAAGTCAAAAGTGTTCTGTGCCGAGCTTCCATCACTTATATAAGCCTCACTACAAATCACGTGATTCACAATATTGAACATAAAAGTCAAAGTACCCTCTTATTTAATATCAATGTTATCAACACAATTCAAAAATAACTTAAATTAAATTATTGTTATTACAGAATTAATTAAAATAATACATAGTGTAAGCCTTGTTCGTAATTGTCTAATTATTTATTTATTTCTTACTTAATCTGACACACGCATTCGCTTCTCATCTCTATACTCACTACATAATATAATTGTACTTTTATTTCTGTGCGTTTCAACACAGCAACCACATTGGTTTTTATAACGAGTAATATTACATATATTTTGTATGCTGCATATATTTTTTCCTTTAACCAGTTTATGCATAATTCGATTTAAAAAAAAAAAAATGTTTACTCTATATTTCTTAAGATTTTTATGTATATCGAGAGTCAGAGAGAGGTGTTCAAAGACATGAGATTTGTAAAATTATCCAACATTACACGCGTTTGTAAACGGTAAATAGTAATTTCGTAATGACATACACAAGATCGTGGAAAGTGAAAACGGTGAAAACTCGGTATTTTTCATTTATAATAAGTGGTTTGTACTTTTCTAACATTATAATATCTAGAGTAAGCTTTCGATAATTATAAATTGTCGTAAAAAATACGCGTGCGTCTCGGGATGCCTGAAATAAGTGATAACTTTAACTGTCCGAAATACGGCTAGCACTGTGGGTTAGAGTGAGAGAGGAGGAATCTGTCTATCGCTGCCGTATGCGTAAGAGAAAGGGAAGCCAGGCAGACTGGCTTCGTAACGCGTTACGTAACGGAGCGGTTTACCCTATCATAAGAAATTATGACTTCAAAAAACGTGAATTTTAACTTTACTTGGTTTGTAGTCTGGTTAAGTATACATCAAATATTGTACCCCTAAACAGCAATCCTTAGTATCTTAACAATATTAATATTAGCATGTGCTGGATGAAAATCTGCCGCGTGGGTATCCAACCCACATTGGAATCAATCAAAATATACTTTATTCGAGTAGGCTTTTTTACAAGCAATTTTGAATCATGCGAGCAAGCATTTTATAAAATTATATTAAGAGAAGCTACCACAGTTGCGGAATGGAGATTCCGAAACGGGTTTCCATGTTTCTACGACACTAAGGAGACCTTAGTGTCGTAGAAACCAGACTGTTACTAGCAAGTTTCACCGGCTTTAAAAATTTTGTTATTTAATTCACAGACCTTTTCGGATTTCAAATGTACGTTATAACCATTTACTAATTCCAAATTTAAAAAATCATATAATACATAAACAGAAATGTTATTGCATTTTTGTTATTGAATTGACGTTAAATTTTATTTCTTCGGTAAAATCAGCGTTGGAAAACATTTGGTACATTTATTATATTATATTAATACATATTGGTATTTTTAAAACTTATTATCTTATGTGTAAAAAATAGTGTTCAGGTATCATTTATCAGATTTAGTTCAATTTATGTATAGTACTTATTGAAGTTTGCGTGGAGTTTCCAGTGTAATTCGAATCGGTAAATCAATAAACATTAGTACGCTAGTTGTGTCGTACAATTAAAACACAAAAGTTTAAGGTTTTTTTTTTTTTTATAATTGTATTGGAATAGGCGTTCGATGGAAAGTGTAGATGAAGACGAAGGTGGTACACGCCCATCCAAAAGAAACTCACTCTACTCTAATAGGTATAAGATTATATACCGTATCTTTTAATGTGATGTCTTTTAAGAAATTGTATTTTAATAGTAGTAAAAAAGACATATATACCATAATATACTGCAGTCTTCATAATATAGGAATAGGCTTACTACACTGAAATCAGCACATTGCGGACTATTAAGTTTTACACTACTGTACAAATCATGACCACAAGAAATGTTGGCAAGACTGCTAACAAATCTGGCCTACAAGAAATTTTGGCAAGACTGCTAACGGCACTTCCACGTTGAATGTGGAATTTTAAGTAACGGACCAAAATACCGAACAATCATTCTCAGAACAGTTAAATTAATGTTGTATGCATAGATATACAAACAGTTGCTTAAGAATAGCTTTAAATATTGAAATGTTTCAATGTTGGTAAAACTTGTCTCCTATTCTGAACATCGGACAAGATTTCAAATCGATATGCCCAAGTTCATCGTAAATTGGCAAAATTTGAAGAAGCATTTGCAAAGCGTGATTTGTTAGAATGGTTCATTTAAAAGGTAATCGCCTTTACATATTACGCATTGCCATGCTTGAAATTTTAAATCATACAGTCCATATTTTAGATATTTCTCTTTAACAGTTTATTAAATTAAATAACAGCTTTATTTAATTTAATAAACTATCAAAGAGAAACACACAAAACGCTCTCATTTGAAAATGTTACTCATAATTCCCATGTAAAATTATTTCAACTTATAATTTAATTTATATAAACATCATTTAGTATGTACCACTTGATATTTTCTGCAAATGGATAAAAAAGCCGAAATTTTAATCGTACATCCTGCTTATTGAGGTTGAATACACTCAATAGAACCATTTCTATGAATTCTATTGTATGTACACCAAAGCATTAATCGATATTACGCCAATTATCGTAAATTCTCGTAATTATAATATCTATATATTATATTATATTAATTTGGATAATTATGATATTATAGGTCAATATTGCGTTACAGATAAACACCTAGATAATTATCTGTTTTTTAACATCTCAAATCAATTATTTCTTACTGAACAATGAAGAAAATAAAAAGAGAAATTAAATTTATGATCAAGTCGTCAATAGTGCTTTTGAAAACAGCGTGTCTATGGTACAAAAAGATTAAAAGTGATACTAAAAAATTAACAAAAAAATATATTAAATAAACATATTTTAATATTAAAAAACAATATATTGTTAATTTTATTATAACATAATATTTAGAATATTATCCAATCAAATAAATATTACTTTCTGAATATAATTTAAAATTATTAATATTTAACTAATCAATAATAAGTCTTTTCGAAGAAGTCTAAGAAGGACCTTTGTGTAAATTAATTTAGAGCAATATTTTCAGAGACGTGGAAAGAAAAATATGAGAGATGGCAAAGGGACTGCGATAGGATATGTTCCCGCTGGGTGATAGATGGCTGGGTATGGGGTAGCAAAATTGATTACCGTGAGATTACTATGATTTATTCAAAAATTTATGAACCTACTTTTTTAACTAAGTCAAACTAAATGTACTGAGATACAGAATAAGCGATTGAGATCAATTGTGGTTTTGTAGATTACTTGAAATTTGTAATTTTTCGGGCTTTGAGCTGGCCCGTCTGGGTAGTTACCACCCACTCATCAGATATTCTACCTATTGTTGTGTTTCGGTTTGAAGGGCGAGTGAGCCAGTGTAACTACAGGCACAAGGGACATAACATCTTAGTTCCCAAGGTTGGTGGTGCATTGCCAATGTAAGGAATAGTTAATATTTCTTATAATGCCATTGTCTATGGCCAGTGGTGATCACTTAACACCAGGTGACCTATTTGCTCATCCGTATCATAAAAAAAAAGTCGATCAAAATTTTTATGTAAACGATTTTTAAATTAACTTCTTTTGGTGTAATGAAAGTAAAAGTTCATGAATGAATTTGAGAGTTAGACGTAATGTTTATATTAAATAATTGGACTGAATCTTCTTTAGATCGACAGAAAACTAATACAATGTTAAAAAAATATATATTGTATGCCAATACAATGTCGCGGTAGAATAGCTTACAAATACACAAGGAACGCTATCGAGTGAGAAATTGTTGCCAAAAAATAATCGAGTTTTGGCAAACGATAATACAGGTTGAGATATTTGGCCAGAAAACAAGTAATGTAAAGGTTAGATTACGTATGGTATAAGGTATTGTTCAAATTTCATATGATTTCAGCGCAAATGTTTTTCATGCTGTAAGTACAATATAGCACCAAAAAACTTATTATTATTGTGTGCTGGTTTGAAGGTTGAGTGAGCCAGTGTTTCTACAGGCCAAGGGTCATAACATCTTAGCTCCCTCTGAGAGCGGTGGTGACCACTTACCACCAGGTGGCCTATTTATAAATAAAGAAGTATTAATAATAAATTCCTTCGTTTTTGAGTAAATTTATATGAAATGTTTATTACAACTGGCTTTATATTCATAGTAAATTATATTTTGTGAGTCGAGGTTGCTGATATGGGTAGGCGCTGTGGTATGTGTTTTTATATTTAAGTTTCCGTATAGTAATTTAACCATGTATTTTTTTATCTGAGCTGTGATGGCGTAATGGGTAGAACACTTGAATCTTAGCCGTGGTGAAAAGTTGCGGTTTCCCGGATGAGCCCACCGAGTGTTCATGCTTAATATGCTTATTGTTATTTTACCGAGTGGTGAAGGAAAATATCTTAAGTGATATCAAATTCAGAAAATCCACATTTGTGTCACTGCTGATCTAAGATGCATTGAAGCAGCAGCATGCCGTTTGCTCCAACCATTGTACTCATGAACATATAAAGCGTTTGCCTGTGGAACACTGACTGTATTTTAGAAAACTTTACTACGCGTTGCTTTTATCGAAAATATAATTATAAAGATAAAATAAATATTTTCAATTTACTCAATTTTCAGTTCAGCTTCATTCATAGAGCTAACGCAATAAAAACACTGTAAACTATGTACAATATTATATTTTCATTTAATTCAGCAATGCGATTTTAAAATTCAAGAATTCAATTTGTATATCGTTCGTGTAATATTGACTACTAACTTTTGGTTCTTCGCCATTTTGATACATGTGTAATTTTTTTCATGATGTCAATGGCGCATATCACATTCTGGAACTTCAAATAGAAAGTTAACAATATACAATACCATTGAAATGAATATGGAATCCATTTTAGCTGAGATATCGTACTGAATACAACACGACAAACAGAATTATTAAAAACAAAAATGTTATAAGCACATATATAATCTAAACTTCAACGGTTAAATTTGAATTTGGGAAGACGTTCTAAAATTAAAATTTTTGAAAATGAAAATATCATCTTCAATTAATCCGTCTCTGCTTTCAGCTTCCATAAAATTATTCATATTAATATTTATTATAATGAGTGATGTGAAGGCGAAGTACAGAAAACCTATGATAAATTATCCTAAGGACACATTATTTTGGGCGACCGATTTCTTCGTTAAGGGTTGCAAGAATTTTATACAAAATTGTCCAGGGTCATACAAGTAAGCTTTACGTACTACCTCAGATAATAAAAGAAAACACAGATGAAACGCGCAAATATTATAACCGTCATAAGTGCTGCCACTTTAAAGCGCAACACACTCAATCCACGTGACGGTGCGACGTTGCCCGGTTTCCCGCAACATTTTACGTGACGCGAAATATTTGTTTATACTTTATTGCAGCAATACTTAAAACTAAATTCTAAATATGGATTAAACAAAAGTTGCATGAATTCAACAGCGGCCTCATCGCCAAAACAGCGATCTCTTCCAGAATCTTTGGGCAGAGGACTGGTTGTACAACAAATGTGGGAAGGGAATCATATACTGCAAATAATACATAATTCACACATAACTATAAATATAAATATATACATACATAAATAACAATAAGGTCTAATATATATAAACTTATTTAAATATAATACATACATTTATACCCATATAATATTATACATAGAAATATTTGGTTTTCTCCCGCTACGAGAGCGAGCGCACGCGTCCTTGTCGTGCCATTGCAACCGAGTGTAGTCGTGTACACAGCGTACCAATATAATAATATTTTATTTTTTTCACACAAAAATCATCTATAAGACTATTACGTGATTGCACTATCACTAAAGTCTTAATGTATAATATAATATGTTACGTAACATAGTAACTTTCCATCACTATTATTAATTATTTACATATAACAAAAAGAAGCATCGTGTCACACTACCGCGAATTTGTATTCGCGTTTTTGCTGCAATATAATATTTCCGCACGCTCCATCTGCCTTCTGTTTTATAATCTGATCGTTTTACTATGCTTATATAGTTTTAAATGGCAATTTGATAATCCATGACAGCGCGATTTTAGGACATACTGACATTATGTCTCACACGAGCAATTTGTGGTGACAGCATTCGCCGACAGTTTTCCGAAACGATATGACTTATTTACCTTTCTAAAAGCCTTTTAATTACTAAAATACTTTCAAGGCACTTACGGTCTTCGTTAAATGTACATACATACCGTATCTACAGTTTTGACAGATTTTAGGATGGTATATTCTTTTTTTTTTCTATTGTGCGCAATATTGTGTTTAATATCAAGTTAACAGTCAGCAGTTCAGTTAAGTCGAACAGAATGATTGTTCGGAACGATATATCTAATGCGTAGTACATATATATCAATCTTTGGAACTAAGATGTTATGTTACTTATGCCTGTTTTTACACTGGCTCACTCTCTCAGCGGAACATAATTATACTAAGTATGGCTATTATGGCTAGACTAGATAGTACCCATTCGGGTGGGCTTGCAAAAAAACGTACCACCAAGTTACAACGAGATAGGACAACGAACTGCACCAACCTTATAAATCTTATTGTCGTGTATAATTACTTTGCAGAAATCAAGAAATATGCGCGCGCAGCTACAACGGTGGTTATAAAAATTTTGCAAACTATTGCGAAATGCAATATGAAAACTGTCATACATGGAGAAGTGAGTATTTTATACTTATTTTAGACGAATGCGATTTATCATGAATTCATCACACATTGTGCAGGATACAGACAAGCAATGAGGAACATTACAAACATTATTAAAGAAACATTTTAATTGTATTCGTTCATTTTCATACAATTTATAGTTAACAATGCATTTTGTCTCATAAAAAAATTCTCATTCATGTCGGATTGAAGGTTTCCTAAGAAGTGCTATCGAAATTCCAAGCATATTGTATTAATATACTCTTAATTGATACAGATACCTATGTGCCTTGTCATATTTATAAACATTTTTTTACCAATATCAAGATTATTCGTGATCAGTAGGCGTATATTCAAACGATTATTTACAAATTCAATAAGTCTTTAATTTAACGAATAATTGATTCGTACGCAGGTAAATTCATAATAATCATCAATATTGATTCGTTAATATATCTCATAAACATATGTATTAATCACTGCATCTTCTGCAAAAGAATAAAGATAATGTCGGTAATCAGCGATTCGTCGCATACGTGGTGCGCGGGAAAATTTAAATGTAACCGTTGATCCAAGATGGCCCCTCCGCTACCATCGACGCGACGCTTCTTGTCCTAAAGCGATAAAGCGCTGTCAAAATCCCATAGACACTCTTTTCCGACAAGTATAAATAAATAAGATGGCGCACCAAGAGCCGCCATATTCATTATACGTCAAAGTTTAATATATAAAGTGACAGCACATTTGACGTAATATTGACAAAAAGACGCGTGTGCCTGCCCAGCTCCCCAGAACACGCGAGGAAAGACGGGTGTTACTAGTGGTCTTCATATTATCTCAATTTTAATAAATGTACTGTAATAAATAATAGCTCTAAGTTTTTATTTTCAACATTAAGTTGATCTTGAATGATAAAACAATGGTTTGCATGAATTTGCAAACTTTAAATATAATTGTAATTTTGTTTTAATACTTTGATATTTGTATTTCAGTTATATTTCTTGCAATAGTTCATTTTCTCGTATTTCAAGCGACTACATATGTATATCTAGTTTCAATGTGACATTTCAAATAAATAAATTAAATTACAGCTAACGTAACAATAAAAAAAATGTCTTGTCTGTTATATATTTTTCATCCATTGAATGGATTTTGGATCGTTTAATAGAAAATATTTAGTCATTATTGAAATATTTATACATAATTTGTTCTTAAGCTTTAAAAGTCGATGACCAATATTAAAAAAATATTTCGAACATCTAAAATTCATGGAATTCTATAAATACTTGTTGAATTTCGTGTAGCAATTCGATTTCCATCTACCAATATCAATAATTTTCGAACGCTCCTGTTATTTCTGAGACGACATCGGTTCCAAGAATTTTTTATACTCGTATTAGTAATTATATTCATGTAATTGTAACAGATTTTTGTTTTGTATTTTTTTTTTTTTTTTAAATATTGGACAACATCACATACATTACTCTGATCCCAATGTAAGTAGCTAAAGCACTTGTGTTATGGAAATCAGAAGTAACGACGGTACCACAAACACCCAGACCCAAGACAACATAGAAAACTAATGAACTTTTTCTACATCGACTCGGCCGGGGATCGAACCCGGGACCTCGGAGTGGCGTACCCATGAAAACCGGTGTACACACTACTCGACCACGGAGGTCGTCTGTCTGTATTAGTATCGTATCAAAACTGATTTTATTTCCAAGGAAATAAACTAAAAGTATCAGCAGCTCTCTTGGCCATAAAATATAATTTTCCACGACCAGACGGATGGAATGTGTAGAATTTATCGTTGTATCGTGTAAACCTTCCCTTACGACATATATTGTGTTTTGCTACGGTTAAAAGACAATACGAAATAATACTTTGTTACAAATAATTTCTATAAAGTATAAACGTTAAACTGCCAACTCCTTTTAGAATTGGACGATTGTAAACTAAAGCAGAATTTGTTCGTTTGAGAAACGATTTAAGAGTAAAGTTTATATTAAAAACGTTTGTTTCGAATTTATTGAAACCTGAGCCATAAAAAATTATATTCATCGGTGGAAATTTATATTCGTGAATAATACAGTTCATTAGTAAATTGTATTAGGATATATTTAAATATTTTTAATTGTATACATCAATTCAATGGCCTATAAATCCCGCAGGTGGGCTAAGGCCTCCTCTCCTCTATGCTCTGCCTGATTTTAGATGACTAAAATCAGTCAGAGTTGTGTTGAGAATCTTCATAAAATTAACATTACAGTCCGATAAGACCAGAAGGCAATCCAATCCAATAAGTTAGTAAAATTTTAAACTTTGAATTGTTAACAGGCATTTATTTATAAAAAACTTAATAACTTTTATTTTGTCTTTTGAAATTTTTGATTAGTTACTGCACTACAGGACACCCAATAATTTAATAAATTAAATCGACTGAACACGTTTCATATAAATAAAATGATAAATTCGTCTTATAATAACGACTTTATTGACAAAGTAATTTCACTACGGTATTCTCAAATCCCTGAGCACTTTAAAATGTGGAGAGCTCGAAGAAACGCGTTATCAAGATCAAGCAGCTCTTGAAAAACAATCATACCTTGAAAGCGAAGAGACTGGACGTATTTTTAAAATCATGATTGCTTTTACGAAATAAGATAAAAGATGTACCTAATCATGATCCATGGATTCTTTATTCAGGCAGCTCCGAATTTGTCAAGCCTTGAATTCGAAGTATCGTGTTAACATAAAATCATTCTATATTGCTCGGTGTAATAAAACGTTCAAGGAAACTTGAATAGCATTTGACACATTTGTATTCAAATATAAACTTTTTTCAAATATTAAATATTTTTTATTATTATTTGAGGCTGATTTTATTATTGACGTATCCTACTTAATCGCTCATAAAGACTGGCAATGTAAGAAATATTAATTCTTCCTTACATCGCCTATGCGCCATCGGAATTGAGAATCAAGATATTAGCTCCTGGCGTATGGCCAGTTACACTATCACACACACTTCAAACAGGAATACAACAATACTAAATATTCCTGTTTGGCGGTAGAGTATGGGATGAGTGAGTGGTACCTAACCTAACGGACGTGTATGACATCCTATTGTCATTCAATAGGAGGCAAGATATTTCACAAGAATCTTAAAGGCAGGCAATGCACCTGTAAGCCTTCCATTGTTGCAGATGTCCATGGTCAATGATAGTTACCATCGGGTAAGGCAATAGCACGGTTGCCCATACTATAACAAAATATTATACTTGACGGCGCCACTGTGTTTTGAGAGTGTCAAGAAACGTCAAAAGTGATAATGACATTTGGAATAGTACGGTTTGACGTTTATTCACTCTGACGCAACTTCAGGCTCTTTTGTGCGCAGAGGCAAACGGATCATAATCCATTTGCATCTCGCGTAAGCAAGACGTGCCTGGTGGAGCGTTGTTACTTTATTATTATATCGAAAGTGCTGATTGTATTACTGTTAATATTTTGTTGAAACAATTATTGGATATTGTAAAACCTTCAATCTCGTGGTTTTAATTCTCCTCCCCCACCTACCCACGATCGCTCGGCAGCCACAGATGAATACAGAAAATAATGGCAATGTGCCGTTACACATTTTATTATTAAAATATGGACAAATGTGTAGAATGCGTTGTTGTTAAGTTTATAATAATTATGTTATATCAAATACATCATAAAAAGATGGCGCTCTATCATTCTTTCTAAATTGCGCTGGCTATAATTTATATTATTTTACTATGATATTAGGCTAGTCAAATTTATTACATACTGGCAATTTAATTTGGCTTCGCATTGGTAGAATGAGTCTCTACGTAGACCGTTTACGTTGATGGACCAGGAATATCACCTATTTACAGCTTACGCAGAACACAAAAGATTAATTGCAAGAATGAATGGATTAGCGACGCGGAGACGATAAACGGACAAAATACTTTTTTATTTAAATATCATGATGATTCATTCCAAGAAAGTCGTATGACGTCGCGTTCGTACTAGAAATACTCTTAAGAAGTTCGTCTTTGATTGGTTGTTCTTGAGTAAATCTCAATGTTCCCCTAATAAATAAGACACAATATATTTTGATTAGATTCATTAAAGTTTTGTGATCACTGAACAATTTTATTATTCTATTGTTTATTCGTTGTTTTGTGGAATCGTAATCAATAACTAATTAAAATATACTTCATTTCATAAGTTCGATCCAAGCTTTTGAAGCGCTAGTTTGTAAGATAAATTAAATATGAAGTTAAATACAGTGGCTCGTTTCGGAATGCAGATTCTAGCGAGCTGCTCTGTTTACGTCGTTACTCATGATTTAGTTTTGTATTTTATTTTTCAGATTGGCGTGTTTTTAAGAGAAATCGATGCTAATTTGAAAACATATAAATATTGTTGAAGATTTGGGAGTAATTGTATGCTCTAATATTTTTTTCATAACATTTCTAGAGCTGGACACGATTTTTTTTTATTTAAAGTTCCTTCAATTGTAAAGTTTCGTAATAAATATGAAATTTTAAATTAATATTTGTTTCTCGATGAAAATATGATTGTCAATTGACTTGTCTATTCAGCATAAAATTTGATTAATCATAAATAAATATTCCAAATTTAAACTCAAATAATATATATAAATGATATTTATTGAAACGAACGTTTACTGATTAATCTCTTTCTATTCTCAGTAATTTGATATTTAAACAAGACAAAGCTTTGTCGAACTATAAAATGATTTTAATTCATTCATTCAAACATTTATATTAGTAATTTTACATACATAGCATTTATGTACGTAGTTCTTATTTAGTTTCATAATTAATTTTTTACGTGATATGTGTTATTCATTGGACGCAAAAATAAATGGAGCCACCAATAATGGAGATACTACTGTCTGATTTTGCATCGGTTATAAAAAAATGTATGTACTATTTTGTCTTACTTCATGTGCATTTGGTGATCTAAATATATAAATAAGCGTAAATATCACCCATATTATGTATAATAACTTAATTTTTGTTACTGAAACAAACTCAATCAGAGATAAATCGTTCTCTGTAACGCTGTTACGTGTATTAAATATAAATAAGATATAAATCTTACAATAATAATAATAAAATAATATAAAATGTTGTTTAGTCTAATGACGAAATTAATTTCTTATTACCAATAAATATTTTATATCAAACTCACACAAAATTTGCATACATCTAAACACATACAATCATTTACACACGCACAAAATAACAGTGTAACTGCGCTACCACGCCCAACACAAACACACACACACACACACACACACACACACACACACACACACACACAACATAGTCTGTGTCGCCTAATTTGTATTCATTCTTTTTTTTTTATTATTTAGTTTTTTATTATTTCTAATTCATTGTTTTGTTATTACTTTTACATGTTATCTATCAAAACTGTGTGTTGCTACTTCTGTTAACCAATATTAAGCTTGGATAATTCAATAGAAAACAGTAATTGGCTCTATTCTCTGTATACTGTATTTTAATGTTTACATTTTGTATTATATGCTGTTGTTTTCCTGAAATAAATAAATAAATAAATCATTATAATAATTATACATATGATTCAATTATTAGAACCAATAACCGCTTTTTACTAAATACATATTATGTATGTTTACACGGTACATATACCAAAATAACATTTTTTGACGACTTCCGTGGTCGAGTAGTGTGTACCGGTTTTCATGGGTATATCACTCCGAGGTCCCGGGTTCGATTCCCGGCCTAGTCGATGTAGAAAAAGTTCATTAATTTTCTATGTTGTCTTGGGTCTGAGTGTTTGTGGTTCCGTCGTTACTACTGATTTTCCATAACACAAGTGCTTTAGTTACTTACATTGGGATCAGAGTAATGTATGTGAAGTTGTCCAATAGTCCAAATGTCTGGTTTGACGGGACTTTCACTGGCAGATAACTGATGCAATAAGGAGTAACTTAAGCTACTTTTATTTTAGAATGATATATAAAATAATAATAAAGTCACCCTGCAATGTCCAAATACTGTCCAGTACCACGCGCAGCCCTCGCGCCGCCGTCACGTCGGTTTCCTCCCACCAGCGACTTAATATCACAAAAGCTGCCTAATACAGAATTAATAAGTTATAGTAAAATCTGCGAACTGAACAATAACTTTAGAAAAAGAAGAAAAAAATGCTTACTTCAACAGGAAGAATCGTAGAATTAAGTATCCTCCAGAAACATGCTTTGTGGTAAGGTTTGGTGCAAGTCCGGCTGGGTATGTCCAACACATTCAGTATTCTACCACTAAGCAGCAATACTTAGCATTGTTGTGTTCCGACTTGAAGAGTGAGTGAGTCAGTGCAAATACAGGCAAATCGGATATCATCTTAGGTCTCAGAGTTGGTGGATGGTGAATACCATCAGGCCTATTTAATAATCCGATCATCTACCTATGTTAATAGATGGGCAACGGGCATAAAAAGAAGGTTACAAAGGTACAAAAAACAGACAAAGTCTAAGAGCTCATCAGGTCTGAAGCCAGTTTCTAGTAAAATATAAGCACTTAATTAAAAAATTGGCCTTCTATAGATCCTCGTATCTTCATTCACTCGACCACTCTAGCTGGTATAGCATGTTTCACATGAAAGTAAAACTTTAATGCTCTCAAAGACGATTAAGTTGTCACGTCACGTTAGAATGATTGTCAATCGAAAGTATTGAACGGAATAACTATTAATCTACGCGCCAATCTTCAAGCCTTTAATATTTATAAGATTATTTCATCAGGAAGAAAACTATGAATAAATTAAAACGATCAAACATTGTACCAGATATATTGGCACAGGGCCTGCGAGACCGAGAGTGCTACGGCCATTTTAATCAATAATTTAATATGGTTTCTTAGAAAGTGATTATTTTTATTAGCGATTCAGTCAGTCTTTCATTAAAATCTTTATAGTATGTTATGGTATAATAGTAACACGCATTGTATTTTTGGGTTCAGCTTACCACGTGATCAATAAAACCATACAAGTCCTCGAGAGCGCATTTTTAATCCAATTCTTTTGGTCATCTTTGTTTAGGTTGTATTTACTATAAATTTATTGAAACTCCTTTTCGCTCTTAGAAATGTCTGCTCTGTATCACTTGTTTTTTTGCTGCTATTCAATATGACACTCACAGTCAATGTCGTTTTCATCGTCATAGTATGATTCAGAGTCATTATTTTCTAACGACCATCTAATTCGTTTCTTATGCATTTTCAGTTATAAAATATCACCGTCGGTCTGATATACGTCGAGTATGCACGCTGCCGCACTGATGTTAGCCACGAATCATGTATCAACCAAAGAGCACAAAACGCTTGAGCGTTTAGTTAAAAGAAATTATCTCGTTGGTTTGACAGACCGAGTCGCAAGTATAGGAAGGTTAAACAAGTGAAATATATGTATATTAGTATATTATTTGTATGTAGTATAAACCAAAGTCTTTGTTCAATTCTTTTATACTATGCTCAAGGAATTGATGCGTATTTTATTTAGAAGATATACTTTTAGATTTACATTATAATATATTATATCATTGATAAATTATAAAGAAAAGTCGATGATCGGCAATCGAGTCGCAAAAATATGATATATTGGCGCTCATATGTCAAACGTTTCTACTATCATTTATTTAATATTTTCTACTGAACTGAATTGTTCTTGAAAATTCAAAGGACAAGCCTACGACGAATCATATATGTAGGACTATCACCGTAAAATTATGAACGGAGTTTTGTTTTATAAAAAACTAATACAAAATTTCGATAATGTTTCGTTGCGGTTATGTTCTTGTTTTATTATTTAACTACCCAGTTTTAGTTTGTAACCATTATTAGGAATAAGAAAATGTGAAAACAGAAACGGTGAACTCAGTTCAATTTATTTGTCATACATATAAATTGACTCATTAAAAAAAAGAATGAATTTATTTGAAGCGTTTTCTGTAAATAAAAATTGCTTTAAGAACTGTAATTTAAACTAAGCAGCTTAAGAAACAGTAGATGTTGCTAAAAAGTTTTAGTGGTTAGAATACATAAATGTTAAACGAAAATTGCGAGTTCATAACCGTCTAAGCGCAACAGAGCATTATTGTGCTTAAAGACGGTCCGTCACCGGCAGCACTCGCCTGTAAATAAAATTTGTTATTCAATTTTGGGCAATACGATACGATATTGCTTCACTGACTAAAGATTTAGTTGTCACGGCTCATTTCAAGATCGTCAAAATTTGCAAGGTAAATATGTCTTTGCAATTTATCTTGTTTATATAAGTAAAGGAATATATTGTTTAGAAAGCTGTAGGGGTCGGATGAACTTCTGACATATGTGTGTCAACCAACCTGTATTGTAGCATTATTCTGAGATAAGTTTCAAGCCGTTAGGTAGAGGCTGCTATTCAAGGGATTTTACTTTACATTTACAGTACTTTCTTGGATAAACCAGTTTTTTGTATCTGAATTGCATAACATAGCAAATTATCATAAGCCACCGCTCACAGTTTTTCCCGTGTATGGCAATTCCGCGGGTAAAGAGTAGTATACTGTAAGTACCTCGGCCCTTATATGTGTATGCAAAATCATGAAGTTGAGTTAATTAGTTAAAAAAATCACTCAGTGCATTTATAATATCAGTGAGGATTAGTGTTAGTCATACGCGTATTATTACGAAGCTTATACTTATTGTAAACAAAGACCTCGTGAGAAAACGAGAAATAAAATTAAAATCTCAAGTTCACTAATACCAAGGAATAAAGACTTCAAAGAGAATAGGAAACTAGCGGCTTTATTCTAAGGAAAGAAAATTATAGATAGAGAAATAAATTAACTTGATGTTCGAGAAATAAATCGTGATATACACTAAACGTAATTCATAAATAACGAAAAGTTATTTATTATTATAAAGATATAAATTTTGCTTATTTGAAAAACTAAACAAACAATTCTAGAAAAATAAACACTCGTAGAAAGATACATTATTCTTGTATATAGGATAACATATAGAGCTATCAATGAAGACATGACCCAGTGGCTAGAACGCGTGCATCTTAACCGATGATTACGGGTTCAAACCCAGGCAAGCACCACTGAATTTTCATGTGCATAATTTGTGTTTATAATTCATTTCGTGCTCGGCGGTGAAGAAAATATAGATACCTGCATGTGTTTTATTTCAACGAAATTCTGTCACATGTGTATTCCACCAACCCGCATTGGAGCAGCGTAATGGAATATGATCCAAACCTTCTCCTCAAAGGGAGAGGAGGCCTTAGCCCAGCAGAGGGCAGTGGCAATTATATTAATGTCAGCTGAATTACCTCAGAGTAGGATGCCATACGACATTTTACTGTGGAAATAACTAAAATACACAAGGCGAGCCGTATCTACATCAGTCAAAAGTCTAATTTTTTTATCGCAAAGGCTGCAGAGCTGAGTCTATTCGCCAATGTATTTGTACCGGGGCCCCATTGGAGCTTAGAGTATTGTCATACCAAGGAACTCTGTTGATTCTAAAACATCTAATGCTTCCCCTTTTAAAAGTACACTCGTTTTGACACATCTTACATTGGGAGTTGTGAATTTAATACATTTTGTCTTTTTACTATTTAACATTAAATTATTAACACTAAACCAATCTACGATTTCAGAGAGAGCATTGTTCACATCGTCGTATATTGAAAGACGTCTTTTTATTTTAAAAATTAAAGAAGTATCATCAGCAAACGATACTATCTTGAGTTTATCACCTAATAGATGTGGCAGGTCATTTATATAAACTATATTTATATCATATTGTTTATAAATTGAACTCGTGCGAAGCCGGGGCGGGTCGACGTAGCATCGACGTATTAAATTACCAAATTGTTTTAGTAATAAGTATTTTAGTTCTATTAAGTTAGATTTATACTTTTGTTTCGGAGTAAATTCTACTGCACGACACAGAAAGTAATAGTAATACTTTCTTATTTATATGTCTATTAAAATATCTTCTTATATCAGTAAAAATACGGAGTATTTCATTTACATGCAGTAAAAGTGGGAGGGAGATGTATACCAAAATATCTTTATAACATTCTAAAATACCTTGGCCTGTCGAGAATTGTAAGTTCTATATTAGAACGAATATCCAATGCTGAGCTGTCAGGTTCCTACCAAATACGGCTAGGCACGAAGGACAACGGGAGCATCGAAGGTGAGCTTTAATGTACATTGTAAATAGGTCCCCTTAAACCCAGATCGCAAGTAGCGGGAACTGGTCAGAGTTTCGTCCCGTGCCATGCAATAGACCGTGCACCCGCCGCTGAATCCATGGAATGCTAAAAAGTTTACTATCTTATTGCATGCAGTTGATGTTTTTTTTTGTGTGTATTTGATATTTTCTTTAGCCTCCGAGCTCTTGCGAAAATTCGATGCTGATATAATTCTCTATTGTCTGCGAGATGAAGCCGCAGATAAGGATAAAAACGACATTGCTAGTGTCCAAAGAAAAATAATCGGCTGTAGTAATCTATTTATATAAAAAAATAATTAAATGCTGTTCGTTGGTTGGCATAACTTGAGAAGAGTTTAACCAGAGAGCTAAAATGGAATATTTAAATTAGTTAATTCGGGAAAAAAGTTATAGTATATTTATACGTACGATTTTTGTGATAAGTTAAATTCGACCAGACAAGTCGGGCTGATCAGTTTATAAAATATAAACAGAATCGGGGATAAATGACGGACAACTGACGTATTTTGCTCGAATATCACTGGTATATTTTACTAATAATTTCTATAAATACTTCAAAAGACATTTCTGAGTATTAAAGGATTGTTTTCAATATTCGATCCACATGTATTCATAGTATTAGAGTATTAATCACCTGCAAGTACAGCTGATTAAAACTCTAATACTATCCCATCGAATCCCCAGTCCTGAAAGAGAAATAACAATTTACATCAATGTAATAAGTCTGCCATCGTAACAGATGGCAGCATAAATCTTTTGTGGGTTTGGGGTCTGTCTTCAATCTTGTTGCGATCAATTCTGTAGCTAGGAACTTAATTCCTTTCATTGATAAATTGCTCAGAGTGAGGTCACAGGGTCCGAGTTAGGTTTGTCAATATTTCAATATCTATTTCAACAGGAATGCCATTAAAACCTTCATCATTAGATGCATGAAGGTAAAATATTTCCAAATGAAATATGAAATCATCTTTTGTACAAATAACTGAATAACACAATTTAACACCCTTAAAAATAATGGTTCAATGGGATCTATCTACGATGATATTTCGGTGTATTTTAAGTACGGTGTAATTTATGATGTAGTTCATTTTAAACAATTTACTGAGAACGCGGCCCATTAACAACACATTGCTAGCAAGAGCCTAAATAGGCTCTAAATGAATAGATAATTTTAATTTGCTGGTTTTGTAGTTGATCGCAGTGCGTACCTTTTGTAGTGAATAATTTAATTATAATTATAGTCTACAAATTTGTAACTATTTATCAAAGAATCGCCTGCGGCATCGCTTGGATTTTAGGGGTTCGGATAAAAAAGTCTATGCTTTTCCTTGCGGTTCAAACTTACTTTATTATACCGAACGTCATAAAATCGGTTCAATATTTCGGTCGTGAAAGAGCCACAGACAGACAGAGATACTTAGCATCTATAATATTAGTATAGATTAGTATTGATTTGAGATCTATCTGGTATTTGGTATCAGTTTATTTTTTAATAGTAATAACAAACATATCTTTCTATGATCATACTTTACGGACCACTTTTCGCCAATACAAATGAGTTATTTTGTTAAAGATTGATAAATTTGTGTTTAATCTTTTTTTTAACTTATGATAAGATATTTTTCATCTGTAGTTTACGTTTGCATATTCAAGAAAAATAACGATATTCGTGTTTTTTTTGCATGTTAATCTTGGCACATGAAGCATTAAAGAACACATGAATACACACAAAGACACTTTTCTAAAAACACAATGGCGTTTTAGCAATGACATATGAACATGAAATGACAAGATAATAAACTTTTTTATTTAAAACCGAATATATACGAAAATACTTCAAAAAGAAAATTCTAAATTCAAACTGCATTGAATGTATTAATTAAATCAAAGTCCAAAGATATTTCGAATTTCACTTCGACATTTTTCATATCTCAGAAGCTGACCACGCATATTTTATGAAACCGATGAAAAATTCACTTGAACGCATTTAAAATAGCTTACGTGAATTTCGAATTTACTCATAGTACATTCTAATTTGCTTTTTTTTAAATTAAGTTAATGTTTAATATTTATCTAATACAAAATATCATCTATGCCTTTATAACAGCTATGCCTTTTCAAGGGAAACTCTATTTGGTATTCGGTTACTTGAATAAAATCTTCACTTTGTGAGAGTGTAAGTAATACGAACAAATTTTCAGTGAGAACTGTATTATTTAACATTATTTGGCCCTCGGTGGTATACTTGGTGGTAGGGCTTTGTGCAAGACCGGCTGGGTCTTGTCCACCCACTTATCGGATATGCTACTGCCAAATAATTATAGAACTCAGTATTGTTGTGTTTCAGTTTGAAGGGTGAGTGAACCAGTGTAACTACAGGCACAAGGGACATAACATCTTAGTTCCCAAGGTTGGTGGCGCATTGGCAAAGTAAGTGATGGTTAATATTTCCTACAGCGCCAATGTCTATGAGTGGCGGTGACCACTTAACATCAGGTAGCCCATTTGCCGGTCCGCCTACCCATTACATAAAAAAACCTTGATTGCATGCGTCAAATTAAAAGTTCATAAAATGTAGCTTAGCTCTAGTCTAGTGAAAAGTGAAAATCTATTCAGGTTCATGCCGAAGTGAGATGTAATGAAAACGAATTCAAATCCGGTCGTGATTTTACAGAATCACACTACAGTTAACGCCCTCAGCTTCGCTCTGAAACGGATGGCAGCATATATGTTAGACACTCTTTGTCCTTTCTTGTACCCATGGCAACGTGTATCTATACAACATTTCATAATGATCGGTTAAGTGTTTAAGCAAAAGCGTAGCACATAAACAATTTGCATTTATTAGTTAGGGCTCTTCAATAAACGTAATATAAAATGGTTGAGTAATTCGAAGCTTGAATTCAAAATAGTTTTTAATTGACTGATAATAATAAATGACAATAAAATAATAAGTATGATTATGATTTGATAAATTTAGTTTCTTCTTTTTTCACCATTACTGCAACACTCGCTCAGATATTAAAACAGTCACAATTAAACTTGGAATAAAAAAAAAAAATGATAAAGTTTGAATTTGTTTATTTCGAGCTAATTGGCGGATAGGTAGCAATAGCAAGCAACTTCATAATGTAATAATCGCGACATGCTATGCACGTGCGTAACAAAAATCAGTGTCATCGTAAATAATAATTAAAAATTTGGAGGCGTGAACAATCAAAAATAACTTCTTAACCCTTACTTCAAGATTATATTCTTGAAGTTAGTTTATTGATTCTTTCTTCTTCACACCATCACCATATTCACAAAAACAATGCAATCAAAATTACACGGACCGATGCAGTGTGATACAACACTAAAGGTATTTACAGCACTCACAGCACAGCACCACAGATAACACCACTATGGGAATAAAATTAGACAATATTCATAATAATACTGTAAAAATATGCCGAGATGTTATCATAATATGGCACCACCGGCCACATTTAAAATTCCATTTAAGTTGGGTTTTTGTGACTACGAAATACACTAAAACGTTCGAATTTTTTATCAACCTTGTAAGAAAGTGTCGGTTTATCTTGATAATATGAAAAGTTAGTTCATTAAAGATAATTTCGTGAAATATTGTGTCAGACTTGCTTCAGATTTCTTTTACATAAAATAAAATATGAATAAAAGTTCTAATAGAACAACGTATAATTTTTGTCGAGACAGTATCAAGCTTAAAAAAATAATTGATTGGCACATAAATTCAAGTACAGAATCTTATTGCAAAGATACTCTTCAGAGTATTAAAATACCTTGGTGGTAGGGCTTTATGGCAGCCCTCCTCACATATCCTACTGACAAACAGCAAGACTTTACTAAGTTCTTGTTGTGTTCCAGTTTGAAGAGTGTTCGGCTGTGAGTAAACCATTGTGACTAAAAGTACAAGAGATATAAAATCTTAGTTACCAAGGTTGATGGTACATTGACGATGTTAGAAATGGTTATTACTGATTAAAGTGCAAATAGCAATGGCCGATGGTAACAACTTACAAAGAGGTGGACCATTTGTTACATACTATAAAACAAAGTCGCTTACCGCTGTCTGTCCCTATGTACGCTTAGATCTTTAGAATTATACAACTGAATTAAATGCGGTTTTTTTTAATAGGTAGGTGATTCAAGAGGAAGGTTCATATGTATAATACGTGCACAATACAGTAAAGAAACACAGATAATTTTAGAGATTTCTGAAGTGATGTCATAAATAAACACATTTTTTTGCACTTATACTGCAAATGCTGGCTAAACCTTATAGATAGACCAAAATAATGTACTACAGTATTGTACACCTTAAAAGGGTCTACAGAAACGTCGACGATGGTATATGTCGTCGTATAGTCTATTTCTTAGGGATAGCCCACAATAACCCTTTTTTGACCTTTACTTTTTACGAGAAATATTGGCTTATTTTCGAAGCTATTTTAAGCAATACAGCATTAATCCTTATCCAATAAAGAACCTTAAATACATTTAGCATTTAATATAGATAAATATGGCCCTTTACAGCATGTAATTTAAATGAATATTTTCGAAGATATTACAGATTTATTGTATTGTATTGTCTAACGAGGGAAAACCTGTGAACGTTGTAAGACATTCTGTATATAGTATATTCAGTATCAGCATTGCACCCGTGCGAAGCCAGGGCGGGTCGCTAGTACAATAATAAAAAAAGAGGTTTCGCGGGACACCAGCTTGGAACGGTTGCTTTGACCGAAAACAACATTTAAGAAAAATCAAATGACTATGACGAAATAATTCGCTAATAAAATCCTGTGTGAATTGACACGAAAGAGACGGATAGAAAGAAAAAGAGGTGGAGCGGTCGCCTGAGGGCATAACGAGTTAGTTAGAGGCTAACGTGACGTAAGACGTCACGTAAAAGGACTTTGTTCCGAAAATCCACGCACACTCATACGCAAAACAAACACACGCTCTTTCGTGGCGAACACTCAAAGTTATTTGCAACATCGAGAATGGACCCAATATTACAGCGGTGATACAAGCCTGTAACCATTTGTCAAGTTTTACGATACTGGCAGATTGTATCGAACTCGAAATGGATTCTACTGTCGCTGAAGCCGCGTGTATTAGACATTTCACACAATAACACCAAATATAATTCATAGTTGAACGTCATGTAAGCAGTGTCAGTTTGAGTTATATTGGAATCGATAGTGCAAATTTATTTCCAAAACATTAGTTGCCAAATGTCATAAGGTATAATGCTTTGTGATATTTGACCTTAATATATCGTGTATAAAATACATGACACACAATGTTATGATTACAATCATGAATTCAACAACCTTGAAGTGAACGAAGTTCCACAAACGATGTCTGTATAATAAAGATAATACCAAAGTTTTGAATGTTTCACAATTTAAAACTTTTTTTTTATACGTGAAGTCCTCACAATATATCTTTGGAGTTGTTTTTTTTGTAAATATCCTGTTGGTATTAGCAAAATGACTAAAAAGTTTGAGGAACATTGCTGTCGAAATCCAATCCTTTACTAGACATAAAATAAGCCGAGATGGCCCAGTTTTACAAATCGTGAAACCAAAACGAAGATTACACGTGTTGGATAAAATTTCCACATGCGTATACCAACTGGAATTCCTAAAAAGAGCCCTAAGTCCAGTGGGACAGGCTTAGACATTACATTATTTTTTCATATTCTTGTATAAATTTATTTTTCAAAGTAAATGTTTTGTTTGAGGCCGTAGATATTATAGTTTAACAGAGGAGTGAATCATTGAAAATAACAATTTATTTAAAATACTAATATTTAATTTCTAATTATTATTAGGTTATATATTAACAGAGAAGCAGGTTGTGAACTACCTTTAGTAATTATTTATATTATGTAAAGAAAAACAAATGAAAATTAGTATAATTTTTACTATAATTTCTTGGAAAGGTATTTCCTGGGAATTTATAGGTCCGTTATAATAATAATAAATTTTATTATTTCATAATAGAGAGATCAAAAGGAATGATTACAAAATAGGCCTGTACAATACAATACCATTCCGGCGGATGAATTGCTATTCTCCTAGGTAGGATAACAAATAATCTGTATTAAGGAGTAGCGGGCCTTTGTTGTAGGTTACACAATAATTATTTAAAATACGGTTTCTCTGTATGGCTTTTTATAACTAAAATTTTATCGTCAATACTATTAATAAGAATGTGTTTGTATTTAAGAGAATGAATGTTTCCTTACTTATACGTCGAGGTTAGGTATTTTTTTTTATTTCGGCTTTGTTTAATAGGAAATAACGTATAATTTTGCACAATAATGTAACGCCGTTGGTCCTGCGCTTTAATTCAGTCTCTCATTTGTGTATGTATGTGTGAGGGTGAGAGGGGGGGTGGTGGTAGAGATAGAGAGAGAGAATTAATGTTTCGTTTCTTAAATAACAAGGTTAGTTATATTTCTATTTCGGTAATATTCTTGTTTAGACGAAAAGAATACAATTTTGAATGTTTTAAGGATGTCCTCTATGTAGAGGTACCGGAATTCGCAAAACGTAAAGTCGTGTCGGATACGCAATCACATTGGATTATGAGTACTTAAGTGAACAAACAGTGACCTTGTGTTTTCGTACTCACTCATGCACTATAATAAATCCTATACAAATGGCATGGATGACAACAAAACTTTTTTTTAATGTCGGCCGATGAATACGAAATTCAAAAATTGCAACACAAGGCTTAACCTTACAGACTTCGGATATTACGATACAAGCGCTTCGTCAATTAAACGTTCCTATCGGAAATTCTGCTGTAGCAGAATATTGATGCAATGCCTATATTTAGCCATACAACCATGGCACCATGTAAGGCCTATATCCCTCGTTTATATTCAACCCAGCAACTAGACTATATTTTCAATACAGTTTTATTCTTCGTATACATTTGTGGCATCGTTAGAGCTATTGATCGTTTACATCGTTGAATGCAAGCGTTGATCACTTCCATTTACCTTTTAAAATAAGACCGAATTGAAACGTGCTATTGCATAATTCCTTAACACTAGAACTCTAACTTTTCCAACGCTTAATACTATCCTTCGTTTCGTCAATGCTTGTAACAAAGAGGTTTTAATGTTTCATGAAATAAAACTATAATTTTTGGAACGACCCCTCTTATGTTTATTGTACGAGTATATACAGTTTTATATAAAATGATTTAAACTTTTTTTTTTGTTATATACACGAGATTTTTGATAACTATTTTGTCATTGTCGTAAAATTAAATTATTCTTAAGCGTCGTTAATTTATTTCGTCCGTCTGTTATTTAATACGTAATAAATGGCGACAGCAACTCCAATCGGGTGTCCCTCGATACCTCTCATTATTTTTGTATTTATTTTAATTACAATTATTCCACAATAGATTAACATTGCTTAAGCTGACAAATACTACATACTACATAATCTC
This sequence comes from Vanessa tameamea, assembly GCF_037043105.1. NCBI lineage: Eukaryota > Metazoa > Arthropoda > Insecta > Lepidoptera > Nymphalidae > Vanessa > Vanessa tameamea. Next base: position 3,166,780 of record NC_087332.1, on the reverse strand, counting down.
TTATCCAGCCTCTTATTTGAGATAATAGTTTCGTGCTAAACTTTGAAAACTAACTTTCAATAATGAAGGAAACTATGTACGAAATATATATTGTAGTTAAAATCCAAGTATTACATTTGTGATAAGCATCGAATTTGTGTTTACGACATAAGAATTTGTAGCGTTTTTTGGAACTTTTGTGAATGACTTAACACATTTTGTAACGAAAGCGATTAATAATAATAATCATTTAGATAGGACAACACTTACATTAGCAGGCTGTTCCCACTGCTGGGCTAAGGCCTCCTCTCCCTTTGAGGAGAAGGTTTGGAGCGTATTCCACCACGCTGCTCCAATGCGGGTTGGTGGAATACACATGTGGCAGAATTTCGTTGAAATTAAACACATGCAGGTTTCCTTACGATGTTTTCCTTCACCGCCGAGCACGAGATGAATTATAAACACAAATTAAGCACATGAACATTCAGTGGTGCCTGCCTGGGTTTGAACCCGAAATCATCGGTTAAGATGCACGTGTTCTAACCACTGGGTCATCTTAAATACCGCTTGTCAATTTAAATACCGCATGTTATACTTTGTAATAATAATTTATATTTATATAAGTTTGTGATCTGCCTATATAGTTGTTCTTACGCCTTGTATACTTTAGGGATTAGACACTCAAAGGGAATACGGTACATAGATTGGATAGTAATTGAAACACTCGCTGGAGATGGGCGGAGCCGCTTAAAGAGAGGAAATACAAACGAACGCGTCACAGAATTAACCAAAGAAGATTCAGCTTTAGAACTTAAGTACAAAGAATAATAAAATTCTAAAACCACTGGGCAACACTTAGATTTCCTAAAATATATAAATTTCTTCGTTTTATTAAAATTTTTTTAAAATCGCTACTAAGCGATGATATTATCGAAATTCTCTTATTTGGTATAACTTCACTTGCCATTGTTAACTAGTCAGCATTAAATTTAGTAATTATTTAGTCACAATTTATATGCACGGACACGCCTGAATTTAATTTTAGCAATAGTGCTACTAAGTCTCGTATAAAATTACAATGATTATTATTATAATTTTCTAATTTCACCATTTTCCACCCATGACCTCGCCCAGGGTGATGGAGCTCTGTGGTAGCTGTATAAACATCTACACTCGCCTAGATCAAAAACGAGTCCGATAAAATGCAGCGCTTTATATTTTGACGTATCGGTATTTTTGACTGGATCTTAATTAGTTGTGTGTATGAACTCTTTCGTGAACCTATATACGCTTATATAAAACGAACCAATACCACGGCCCGCAGTGTGAATGTAGCCTCAGCGTTATTCAATTATAATTAATAATGATAATGTCGTCCTTAATGATTTTTTTAATTAGTTATAAAGTCGGCTCATTTTGTTCGGCTCAGTTTGTATTTCAAATAATATGCGTTTGTGAGTACAAAATAATAAAAATAAGCCTAAAAATGGTATTAAGCAATTTACTTTAAATATGATTCCAAACCTGGCGTATACGTTTTATATTCGGTATATTAATTAATTCAATCATGATTTGCATATTATTATTATTATTATTTATTCGGTGTATTAATTTGCTCATAATTGAGTATTATTATTATTTTAATTTAATGATTTAAAAAACACAATAATATTAAATTATATTCTGCAAAAGGCAGACTTAACACTGAAAGTATTTATGTACATGACAACCTTAGGAAGTACATTGAAGAACGTTAGGATGTGTGCAAATATGTATGAAAGAGAAACAAATACCGATAAACCTTTTAGTCATATTCAAACATACAAATAAGCACCAAAAAAACCGCGTTTACCTATGTACGTGCGTGAGATCTAATCTTTCGCGTAATAAAGTCGTTTTTAAGTGATATAAATAATTAACTATAATAAAATAATTATAATCCCCTTATTAATAATACACACACACACTACACACACACTACCATATCATTTACAATTTAAATTACTAATAAAATAAACATTGTAAAATAAAATAAGGACTGGAGTTAGAGTTACCTATTTCGTTCGACTTGACACTTGACTAACGTACATACAGCGCCATCTATTAAACAATACTAGTCTAATTTCCGTCTACCTCATGACAAAGTAATTTAAAGAGACTTTTTCAAAATTTTCCATATATTTTTTACATAATAATTAATACAATATTTAGATTATAAAGTATATTAAACAATAATGTCTATGTATTCAAATGATCTGTGGTACTATATACGATAGTCAGTTATTCCAATCTAAATAATTCTGTGAAGGGCCATGGATACATAGAGCATCGTCCATAAACAAAACGGTTCACAAAAGGCGAAGTTAATATCCGATTGTGCAGTCGATTATCTAGCTTATTCGGTCAGCCGACCGTATCTAAATACATAATTATGATATTATCTATACGCACTTTGGTAAAGATATACTCTGTCTATTACTAAACAATATTGTTAGTGTTAACACCGCACTACGGACTACTCACTGGATTAATTAAACTTCCATGCTCTTGAACAACTCGTTTTATTGACATGAATACAATATTAATATGTAAATCATTTGTACAAAATGTCAGAGCGATTTAAAAGACTAGTAATGCCGTCTATACAATTTTATGAATATTACACTAAATATTTTAGACAGGTCATAAATTAGAAGAGAAACGTAAACCATATAGAAATAAATGCTATAGCCTGCTAACTAGGTAGGTAGCGGTTTGTACAAGCCCGTCTGGGTAGGGGGGTAGGGTGGGGTATTCTACCGCAATACAGCATTACAAAGTGTTCTTGTGTTCCGGTTTGAAGATTGAGTGAGCCAGTATAACTAAAGTCACAAGGCCAAATCTTAGCCAAAGGTTGGTGGCGTATTGGTGTGATGTAAGTAATGGCTATTATTTCTTACATCTATGGACGGTGGTGACCACTTACCATCAGTAAGCTCATTTGCCCGTCCTTTACTAAATATTTTAGGTTATAAATTAGAAGAGAAACGTAAAGCATATAGAAATAAATGCTATCGCCTGCTAAAAAAAACTAAAAACTAGGTAGGTAGCGCTTTGTACAAGCCCGTCTGGGTAGGGGGATAGGGTGGGTATTATACCGCAAATAACTAGAGAACTAAAATAATACAATAGTCGACTCACAAATGCAACAACAACAAACAAAGCTCCTCAACTTTACTCGCATGTACGAGTACTCGTACGTTATACAAGATTATTGTAAAATTGGTCATTTTTAAAAAGGGTTCTCACTTGGGTAAATTTCTTATCTAAACAATATGGTACGATCAGCTATTTTGATTAACATTATGCAATATTGTGACAAGTATTATTTATTACCGAATCTTATCTTATCATTTACTCTTGTCAATTCTTGGTCACGTCAAAGTGAATTTACAAGAAGATTACGATGAAAAATCTGTAACGATTCTTGGGAGTCAAAGTATTATATAAAACAACACCATTTGTATTTGGATCGGTAATATGACTGAGTTCATAAAAATTAAATCTGATCGATTCAAATTAAATTGAAAAGAACAGCTATGCCAGTTTCTCGTCGTTTCTACTCGCTGGAGACTGGTTTCCGAAACGGTGGTACAGTTGAAATATCGACGATTCAAAAATGCTTTAAATACATTTGATTTGATAGTGCCAATTAATATTCCACAGTTTGATAAAATTTTAACCAATTTTTGTTAAGGACGCGAATCCTTTAATTTATCAGACTGTTCCGAAGCGGAGATAATCTTAGGTTTATGGCGGAAATATGCCGGTTTTATTTCAAACGTCAAATCAGTGACACGCAAAGACGACAAATTTAGATTGACATCCAAATTTTCCCCTTGAGTTCTAGATAAGGATATTTTGCCTTTGAACTCTGATTGATATTTGAGAGTATTATCTGTTGAGCGCGTTTTGCTTGACAAAATAAAAATAATTAACGTGATAAGAAATACAAAGAAGAAAAATAATGATAAGGTTTTTTTATTTATTTAATAATAAGGAATTCCAGTATTGTGCAGCAGTGAACATTAAAACTCTAAAAAAAATGTTTAGTACATAATGTTTACCTGTGCACCTCTACTTACTGGAACAAAATCAAAATATACTTTATTCAAGTAGGCATTTACAAGCACTTTTGAATCGTCATTTAACAAACTATTTAAAGTAAAGCTACCACCGGTTCGGAATGTAGATTCTACCGAGAAGAACCGGCAAGAAAAAGGCAAGAAAGGCACCTAGAAATTGGCTATAACATTATCTATACTGATATTATAAACGCGAAAGTAACTCTATCTGTTGCTCTCTTTCACTGAACCAGATTTGATGAAATTTGCTATGAAGCAAGCTGGAACTCAAATGAAGAACATGGACTTAACTACTCTTTTATATCTAATACCTGACGAACTATCCCCTTAAACGGGAGTGCAGCCACAGGTGACAACTAATTTAAAATAAATTAATAAAATTAAAACTAACAAAACTAAATTATGTACTATAACGAGACGGAAACGCTATGATTACCCTTATAAGCTTATCTTAATTCGCGAGGAGGAATAATGATCCAAATCATTAAACTACATTAACGGGTTATCACAATCGTATCGAGAAAATAACACCCATATTTTGTGTTCCAATACAGGAAAAGCACCGAACGTCTAAAATATTTGTTACAGTTCTACTCGTCAATCACTGAACGTAATGGCCTCAATGGAATATATTTACTGATCGATAAAAACTTTCACAAACAAAAGTTGGGAATGTTGTTTGAGTATCATAAAAATACTGTAAGTTTGTAACAAAATATTAATCCAAGCTTTTCTGACTTCTTAATTAATAAAATGACGTACGCTTGTTTTTTGAAAGACGTTTATGATTACGTTAACTTATCAAGGATTATTCCTGAAAAATATTCATAATATCAAATGCTATACAATAAGCCCATAGTTAAAGAAGATTTAAAGAAAACGCATTCAATTCACAAATATTTCCACGACGACACGTTTACGCTACGTACACAAAAATGTGAGCAGACATATGTATCTAGAAATTTTCTAATTCATATATAGTCTGATAGGAATGTAATCCTTTAAATATAATGCACCAGAAGAACAGATTCACATTATTATCTGTCGACAGGAGATTAATACATCATTAATTTTCTAAAAAAATCTAATTTTAGCCAATTATTTAGCTTATCAAGTCCAGATCCACAGTAGCTCTCAAGGCTAACGAAGAGAACAAATCAGTTTATTACATAATCATATCACATAGCTGAATCAGATGTATTACTGCAATCTGTCGAGTATGATTTCACTTCATATAATATTGTCTTTTCTCAGAACAGTAATACATCCCTAATAAAATTAATGTAACAAAGGTAGTTTTATATAATTTATATCGCGTTTGTTGGGATATTGACTTATTTGTTCAAAATAAATCCTCCTCCTAAATAATCCCCATGAATTGCACAATTTGTAGCGTATTGGCAATAAATTTGCCACACTGTCCAACATAATCCATATCAAATGTGAACTCTTGCCGTAAAACAGCTCGCCTTTTCCCTCCTCTCTGATTGTTTGGGTTACGAAAGCAACTGATAATTCAGTTCAACATGAAGAAGGTATAACAGATTTATATATTTATTCCTAAAATTAATTCACAAAAAATAAGTAAGCCGGTTTTTAGAAATATTAATAAAACTACTCTGTATTCAATACCACATTATTAAAAACAGTAATAACTAAATCTAGGAAAGATGTACATTTACATAATATATTTAAGTATGAAGGTCAATTAAACTATCTATTTATATATACGCAAAAATTATAAGACTCAGTTTTAATTCTGAAAGGGATAATTGAATCGTCTCAATATTATGCTTATATATTTTGGAATACATTACAAGCAACTTTGTCACATCTTGTAAAGGCAATAAAATGAAAGCTCGTAAATGTTACTGCTGGGTAAAGGCGTCCTTAGAGATTATTCAAATGTCGTTGTTGCAAATTTTAGTGGACACGTATGTTGCAAAATTTCATCTGATATGTTCGATTTAGATGTTATTCTATTATTCCCTATATGAGATGGATAAAAAAGACCTAGCATTCGATAGTTTTGCATGTCTTTGGTTAAAATTCGCGTTTACCATTGTCAAAATCCATGGGTGGTTGTAGTCACTTTCCATCAGGTAGACGTCCTACTACATAAAAAGCTTAATAAAATAACAAAGAATCAAAAATCTAAAATCTCTCATTTGCATATTGAAGTGAACTGTTTTATACGGAAAATTATTCATGCAAAAAAAAACGGTCTGGTAAGGTCAACTTAAATCTACTCTTTTTTAGAAAAATCTCGAATATGGTAACGATTTAATCTTGTTACTTCACCACCGCCATTCCGATCAAAAAACGTTTTAAAAATAATCACAGCGTTAGTTTCAGAATATATTTGTTTACATTGATCTGCGTAAACACAGTTCTGTAGTTCTTATTGGCTAAAACTTAAAGGTGCTTTTTAAACTACGAACTGTGTGTTCATAAACGATCGCTAGTCTAGAATTATGTTCCTAGCCTTGCCTGCGTACATTGTATTTTGAACGTATTTGTGTTACTACAGTTACTAACAGATTGATTTGTCTCTCGAAAAAAGAAGGCCTTGGTACTGTTAAGAACTAAAGTATTTATTGCTTTAAGTAAGTAGTTTGAAAATGTTTCATTAATTTGGTTAGTTGAAACACCAATGATTAATGTTTTGCTATCGCAGTTTTTAATAATTTGACCATCTATTGCTGAAATATGATTGCAGTTCATCTCAACAGAAAAGTGATTAATGTTTTAATATAAAATTACCTAAAAAAGATACTCCAATTAGTTTGAAAATCAACAGCAAGTAAAGATTTTCCTTCGATTTACAGAGTTAAGTTTTTTTTTTAAGAAAAGTGTCTCTGGTTGCTATGAATAATGAAAATGCAATTTTAAAATTATATAAAAAGTACGCTAAACAATTTAATATTAATATTCCAATTAGGCTGTTCTGTAAATTAACTCATGAGTCAAACACGTCCTCATTTTATTCATTGTGTTAACCTATTTTAGAATTTTCATTTAAATAAAAAGAGTACCTCTTCGTTTCAAACAACACGACGTGCTAAAAGAACAGTCATGTTCTTCGTGGTTTTTAATGACCCAACAACAACAATATTAACAGCCTGTAAATATCCCTCTTTTGGGCTAAGGCCTCCTCTTCTTATGAGGAGAAGGTTTGGAGCATATTCCACCACGCTGCTCCAATGCGGGTTGGTGGATACACATTTGGCAGAATTTCTTTGAAATTAGAAACAGGTTTACTCACCATATTTTCCTTCACCGCCGAGCACGAGATGAATTATAAACACAAATTAAGCACATGAAAATTCAGTGATGCTTGCCTGGGTTTGAACCCGCAATCATCGGTTCAGATGCACGCGTTCAAACCACTGGGCCATCTCGGCTCTTCATTTAAATGAAGGCTCGGCTCAAAATTTAATGACCCAACCTGGCGTATAAATAAATCCAGGACATCGGTTTCTACGACCGATAGACCTACGACGCAGTCTTTCAGCAAACTGTAAGACGGTGACTAAGTGTCTCACTAGTTTAAGATTATCCTTTTTTTTTTCTCGCTGGAAAAACGTGTTACGCGCTTCCCCCACGTGATGGAAAGTGGGGGGTGTGTGGGACTCCCCGGAACCCTGGACGCCGAGTGCGCCCAGGTACGCCGGATTTACCCACTAAAAAACCAGCGGTACCCTCTCCGTCTTTCGGCGGGCACCACGGGATCGCTTGCACATGCTACCGTGACGCTCTGACGATCGGCCTGCCTATGCGGGCCTCCAACATCTAGAGGGGGTTCTCGGGGTATTGAGACCCCCCTAGTCCCTGCGACGCCTATTGAGGCGGGGGGAGAAGGTGCGCGTAGCGCTTCTTCCTCCACCCCGGTCGTCTTCGGCGGAGCGGGTCTGCAGCGGCATCCTCTTCCCGCTCCCGCTCCGCGGCTTCCTTCTGCGACATCACGTTTTAGCAGATGCTCGGCAGCGAGAGGTCTCCGCCCATAGTCACCGCCAGGGTGTGTCTCTAGGGCCCCCACGCAGCACACTCACTCATGGTGTGGTGCGCCGTGTCGACTGGCGCACCACACTCGTGGCAAGAGGGTGACACCTCCCACCGCGCTATCCTGCTCGCACCCTGACCTAACTCTTAAGTTAATAAAGAAACAAAATTGGCACGATTTTTGGCACTCGTTAAATCTAATATCAAACTTGTAACGTGACCCAAGGGTATAACCCAAACTTGGTTTCAGAAATTTCGTTATGTTATCGTAATGGTCATCGATTTCTGTCGTCCCTTTAAGTCTGTGATTTGAATTTAGTTCCACTTTAAATTTAGGGAACGATTGACTATTTTTTTGTATCGAAGTGATAAAAGCTGAGGATAGAGGAGAATAATAATCAACGATAACAATTGGAATTTTTCTCACGCTACACATGGAATACGTAAAGAACTTTTAGTCCAAAACTCCTTGATAGGTTTAAATAAAAGCTTCTCAATTCTTCGTAGTTGTTTCTACACGAAAAAGTTATTGCTGAAAATTATCATTTATTATTATAAAAATGCGATGATATCACAAAAAAATCACATGTCATTTCTTATTTATAAACGTAATAGACGTATTTAAAATTGTAATCTTCTTCTATACATATAATAAAATAGGAGTGTCTGTTTGTAATATTATAATAGCCGCTTTAAACTAAATGTATATGTATTATACATGGTATATAAACCAAAATAATTAGTCGGAACGGCTGGACCGATTTTGAAGGGACTTTCACTGGTAGATAGCTGATGTATAAAGGAGTTACTTAGGCTACTGCTTTTATTTTAGTATTATATATAAAATACTAATAAAGTTACGCTGCAATGTCCAAATACTCTCCAGTACCGCCCGCAGCCCTCGCGCAAGCCACCGCTTGGCCCGCGGGTGCCTCCTACCAACGACTTAATATCACAAAAGCTGCCCAATATAGAAATAATAAGTTATAGTAAAATCTGAGAACTGAAAAAACATAATAAAACATAATCAGCCTGTAAATTTCCCACTGCTGGGCTAAGGCCTCCTCTCCCGTTGAGGAGAAGGTATGGAGCATATTCCACCACGCTTCTCCAATGCGGGTTGGTGGAATACACATGTGGCAGAATTTCGTTGAAATTAGACACATGCAGGTTTCCTCACGATGTTTTCCTTCACCGCCGAGCACGAGATGAATTTTAAACAAATTAAGCACATGTAAATTCAGTGGTGCCTGCCTGGGTTTGAACCCGAAATCATCGGTTAAGATGCACGCGTTCTAACCACTGGGCCATCTCGTCTCAGAGAACTGAAAAATAACTTTTTTTTGTTAAAGCACGCACGAAGTCGCGGGCACGGCTAGTCGTATCTATATCACTTGTATAATGTATAGATATTCGTATATTAACGGAAAAGTTCTTCTTAATCCATGTCATGTAGTTTAAAACTGTGTTCCTGTGTCTATAACGATTTGAGGTTAAGCTGTCTGCCCCGTCTCAGGTTTCCACTCCGTATATTGGAATAAAACCTTGGACGTGTGTACGTATTAAATCGATTGATATATTACTTTAAGTCTGTGTAATATTTGTATTGTAAAAAGTTTATGTTAGATTAAGATCTAAAAATATATTTTGTACTCATAATTTTTTTTATATTAACTGAAAAGCAGTGCGACTCTGTAAGAATTCGTATGTCACCCGTGAAATGTTGACAACTGAATTACAGTGATACGTGTATCCTATAAAATTAAAATTATTAAATCAATGATTATTAAGTCAATTTCACATATCACATTCTGCCACTTCACACTCGTGTTGCGGTGAGATTCGAGTTATTAGCGATCAGATATTAAATGTTTCATCAAAAGTCTTTCTTATGAAGTGATGATTAATAAGCATTTAATATATAATTATGTTCTTCTGCTTAACTGCCTCAGTCGTCTAGTCATATACTCTTATCGGGTTATGACAGTTAAGTAATAAATATTGCACTTGTTCACACACGCACAGAGCCTTATACACTATAATATGTCCCACACAAGTGGTCTCAATAGAGAATTAGTAAATAGCCGTCGCCTAAATCAGTCAAAAATCACTATCAATATAATCTTGAAAGAATGTATGTTATAACAACCACAATATTAAAAAAAAAAACCGAGATGTGAATCGACAGTCGAATACCTAAATCCGCAAAACCAAGGGTAGACAAAAGTCGAAAAAAAAAAATACATATTCTTAGTAAAAATAAATTCAATTGTTAAGTACTTTCTAGAATTGAAGAATAAGTTGATATATTTTAATTTAAGAATTTAATAAATCTAAATATAAACCTCCTTACCTTATGAATTATCTGCTAAGAATACTACTTAACATTTTTTTTCAGCTCCAAATATTCATCTATTCTTATAAATAATTCGTAGAAAAGATAAGTATGGCCCAGTGGCGTGAACTTAACCAACGATCGCAGGCTCAAACTAAAGTTTTGTTTATAATTAATCTCGTGCTCGGCGGTAATGGAATACATTGTGAGAAGACCTTCATGTGCCGAATTAAATTATAAGCATGATATACGGAAGGTATTGCTTACGTTGTAATATCAAACGTTTGAACAATATCGGAGAAAATAATAGATAAGTAATATAAGTACATATTTCGTAGTTCACAGCGTACTAATAACATTCGGAATATTAATTTTAATAATTCGAGATAACCACACGAGTTCGACTCTGGCCATCGGATAGTCGAAAAAAAAAAGTCGTTTAAATAAAAAACATTCTCTATCAAACAGAGTATGACGTTCGATTTGCTAAAAATAAACGTCAATACTTACTTTATTTAGTTTTAACATTCTACAAACGATAGATGAATTTAAATTTATATAACTGTTAGAATTATTACAAGAATCATAGTAATCAAAGTTATTGTTTATATTTGTTTATATATATATGATACTACATATAAAGAAGCAGTCTAATTCACAACGACTGTTTATCAAAAATGATTTAAATTCATCTATTATTACTTAATGTATATCATTTAATATAATAATAAAATACTTAAAATTATTGAAACAAATTCTTAAGATAGTTTTAATATGAATGATAAAATACTTATAGATACTAACGCAATAATAATAAAATAAAAACTAGAGACGCATTTAACTCAACGCAATTGCGATAATGCAGATTTCAAGTCAATTCATAATAAATTGATGAGAATACGTAAGATATAAACGAACTGACTCGTAATAGAAGTACTGAAACTGAACTTCAGTAGAGTGTTCAGTCGTGTTTCAGATGGCAGGCCGAGCGCACGTCTAATCCTACCTCTTAATACTTCGAAACTTCAGCGTTACATTTGAACAAACGAAAAAAAGACGTTTAAAATTCGAATGCGTTCCATTTATTTTTTTAATATAAGGAGACATTTTATTACGTGTGTATTCTAAGACTTTTGTTTTGTTTTTAATGTTAGTTGTGATTACTCAAAATAGGTGTATTTGAAAGTATTTTTCGTAATAACGATGGCAAATGGAATTATAAGCCTGTTTGCAGTGGTGTTAATTTAAATTGGACGTTATGCTACTACCATTTAAAGCGGATTTTAAACATCCTGATGCCTTTTTATGATGATATGGTAAGTTTATAAATTAAAATAATCTTGCTTATATTTTCTATTTTATCTATTTTCTTTGAACAAACTCTGTCAACTTGAAATTACATCTGTTTATGTCAAATAGTTAAATAGTTTTGATAAGATATGTCCAGTCTAGCCTAAGGGCTTTAGATTAGCGATAAACAAAGCTGTCCTAGCTGAATAACGTCTGCTATACATAAAACGTCTTAACAAGGTTATATAAACTTCTTTTTACCTTTAAATTTTGAGAAAAATTAAGATGTATACCAGATTCAGTTAACTGGTTTTTGTATAGGCACTGTAGATTTGCGATTCTCCGTAAATTTGTTCGTGAATATTAATGATTCTGGTTTAAATTATATTTTATGAAAACTTTTATTTAAAAATAAAACTTAAGATATATTGTGTGGGAGAGCAATGTCGCCCGAAAAACAGTTTTTTTTTTAAATAGCCTCAGGGTCTTATAATTGTATGTTATAATTTGTTTTTTTTATTTTTGACATTGTTCGTCATTTTAAATATCGTAATTAAAACTATCTTTACATGAAATGGATATTATGAAGCTTCGTGATCGGTAGTTCTTCCAATTTCACATATAATTAAATGACTATAAAACTATCTGGATTGGTAACTGAATATGAACCTTACTTTATTCTCATTAATAACATACAGCTTAAGCTTACCATGGTAAATGACGTTCTCCTGATCGATTTCGGCCAAGCCGGAATAGCCTTTAATCTCGTCAAGTAACAACCAAAATGGCCCAGTGAATAGAATTAAATCAGGACAGCACTGAGGATTTTTAAGTGACTTGTGTTAAATTTATGCCCTGTTTGGTGGTGAAAGGAAATGTTAAGACCTGAATGTGTGGTATGATTTTCTGCCATAATATGTTTCCATCAATTTACACTGGAACGTGTTTAATAATGTCTGAACTTTCATAATTATTTATTTTTTCAAATAATTGTATTGTGGTGTTTAATCTAAATATATATTTTTGTCATTCATATTTAAACAGTATTTGAAATATGTGTTAACAAATATTTAAGTTAATTTAGAAGTAAATGAAAATTAAAAGAATGATTTTCATATATTGCGTATGATATATACATGTAAATTTATTATTGAACGATTCGGTAAAAAACGCAAAAAAAACCACTTCAAATATTGCATGAATTTCTACCTAAAATAAAAAACTTAACAATTATCCAATTTCAATTAATTGGACGACGTTCAAACTATAACACTGAACTCAAAGCAAAAAGAATCATACCACATTATTAAATATAAAAAAAAGTTATACCCGAATATACATAAAAAATATCCAAGTCCGTCTGGGATATCAGATATTCAACCGCGCAGATATCAAACTACGATTATTAGTATTATTAGGTATTCTTAGTATTGTGTAGTGGTGACTATTATAGACTAAGGGATGGTCTATTGACCATCTATCATACTATATTATAAATATTTTGAAAACCAACTGAGAACCTACTTCTAATTTGAAGTCGAACAATCATCAATGCCTTTCCAGGTATATTGACCAATATACTGGAACAATTTTCCCTTTGTATGCTTTAACTTGGAAGTTGGTCGAAGTAATTTCCAACTATTGGGTCTCCAGGCGACTCGATGATGTTATTTTGAAATAGCTTGAGATAACTCAAATATAGAAGTGATTATTATTAGTAAATTAATTAGTCGTTCGTTCCGATCGGTGATTCAAATTGTTTAACACAGATAAAAATTTATATTTATAAGTTTAAGTTTTTCTTTTTAGAAATAGTGACATTCTTGTCAACGTTTTTATTTTGCTTTATAATACTTTAAATTGAAAACGCAACTTCGTGGTAGGGATTTGTGTAAGCCTGTGTAGGTCTGGTTAAGAAAATATTACCTACGACGGTGAGAGAATAAGTCGGTAACCAGTAAAAATAGTTGTATTGTTGTTTTCCGACTTGAAGGGTATCTTAGCTCCCAAAGAATGTCATATTTCTTACAGCGCCAATGTATGTACATTGTACATATATGTACAATGGTGATCATACACCATTCAGTGGTAAATTTGCGTGTTTACATATTTTATAATAAAAAATACTAATGATTGGTTATAAGGTACGTAAAAAGTCGTTTTAAATAAAAACAAACTTGTAACCCCTGCTCTTCCGCTTTTATACAGCACAGTGAATGTTTTTGGACATTTGGTATACGCATACCAGAAAATATAATCAATTTACCATCTAACAAATTAAATAATATTATTAAGACAAAGGGATCTTATTATTCCTTAAAATAATACTACTTGAATGAGAACTCCTGGATCAAGGGTCGGGTTCAAACAAAGGACTGATTAAACAATAATTGTGAATACTAACATCATTGTTAATTTGGTTTATTTAAAGGAGTGATCATGTGAGTTTCCGATTCCTACTATAGTAAAAATATAAATCAAATATTTTTTGTTTCAATTCCATATATTTTAAATTATACAAAACGTTTATTATAATTTAAATATTTATTCAAATAATCTGATATGGCCCAATGGTTAGCCAATTGAACTGTGTTTATAATATAAACAAATCAGTGAAGGAAAACATCGTGAGGAAACCTACCTAAGAGTGTCGGTTGAAAATCTCTCACAATGTGTTACAAGCCCATATTAAAGCAGAAGCTCCAGGTTTTCTACTTAAATAGAAGACCTTAGTTCATTGACGGGACATTTATTCCATTTTATAGAAAGATAAAGTTATGTATTTTACATTAAAGCCAGTCAAGATTATGATTACACTTAATTTTCTTTTAATTACAAACTTAATATTTATGACGTACCGTAGATTAAGCATTTGAAGGCCAAGGTGAATTTGTATAAAATTATTTAAATTTTACATTAGTCTTAACAGCAAGAAAATTGTGTTAAGGTTCTTTGTTTCGTGAACCAACCGTCAGGAGCGCTGCACACGACTAATGAATTACATTTTTAATTACTAAAAATGTGCCCTGGGGTTGGTTGCCTAACATATATTTGATATATTTCATGCAGTCCAGTTGTTAGCTGATATTAGTGGGATTGCTGTTACTATCAATCAGAGGCTTGATGAAAATTGCTAGACATCGGAAAAGTTCGCCAGGCTAGGAACCACTAATTAATTAATCTACATTAAAGCACCAGCAAATGGTATCACTATATTTCTGTTTAAAAAACTTAGTAAATGTTATAACTGATCACACTAAACAATCTGAGATCCCATTTACAAGCAATTAGAGCAAACTATAGCAAGACTTTTATCAACAGGGTTGAGCTGTACAAAGTGAATGTGAGTACCAGGGACATGCCTGCACAGGATCCTACTAACTCCTACATACGGAATGATTTACACTAAATACAAAAAAGCGGTTTTACCTTCTTGCAATAATAATTGTTAAAGCTAGATGTGACCTACTATCTTAAAGTATGCCTTTCTGATACAAACAGATTAAAAAGTGTCGCCCTAAGTATTACATTTCCGGCATTTTTGTTCTGAATTATAAGTAATGTATTGAATTAAAACAGCTTCAATAACGATATTAGCAGTGCTTGTAAAAGCCTTCATGAACACAGTTTATTATAATTTGAAAACTCTTGAGGTGACCTAAAAATTTTCCTCCGATATATTGTACCTGACTTTCATCCTAAGTGATATTCTCGGGTCTAGGACATTTCAATAGCTATTCGGCAAGATAATGGGTACATTCCGATATCACGTTACTTAACGATTAATTTTCTAATATACCGCTGAACCGATTTTGATAAAATTTTAATATAATCGTAGTTTAAATTTTAACTTGATGATTTTGATGCAGTTAATAGACATTTAGAAATATATTTAGTATCCGTGAATTGGTCTTTAAGCTAAATTTTACACAATTAATATTGATACTATCATGCAATATTGTTTTCAAAGCACAATTAAATATATGTATCTGACATGCAATAAAATAATATGCTATTGCTATCGTCCAGTTCAAGTTACTTCATTAGAAGAACGACCTTTAGTTAAATTGTCCATTGTCCATAATATTGTCCATAATACATTTATTTTAATTTATGCCACGGTTATTCTCAATGGAGACTAAAATATCCTCACTAACATTATGAAGGCGAAAGATTGTATGTGTAGATATTTGTTACTCTTTCACACAAAAACAATGAATGGATTTTAATGAAAGTTTACAATAAGCATCAAAATAACACATATAATTTGTAAAAATATTGTGTGATTGATACCTAACAATCAATTCCTAAAATTCGAGCGAAACCACAAGAGAAAACTAGTATTACATATATACTAAGTGCGCTATTTTCTCATCCTGGGAAGATGGGAAGGCAATATGACCCGACTGGTGAGACACGGGACCACTAGGGGTAGAGAAGTGTAGTCATGATCAAATTTTAGCCTGCACCTCTTATTGATTCTACTCAGGATTTGAATTCAGGTAGAAAGAGTAAGGTTTTTTATCTGAATTCCGGTGTAAAGTCGTAGTTTAATCAAATGGTTTATCAAGATATAAAGTCTTACGATTGCGTGTGCATAATATCTTAGCCATTCACCATTCTGGAATCAAAGACAAAAAAATTCAATTTTTAAATATTCGAAAGTATATTTTTAAATTAATTTCCGAGAAATAGTTATCTGTCTCATGAAAGTATTTTCCCTAACGGTACATTTAGTCATAACATGGTAACATAAATATGTTAGTTAGTTGAGAACTTATATATAAGAATAAGGTAAGGACTTGTCGAAGTCTTGAACACTGTCTATTTTATGTATGGCCACACAAGGCATTCACACCCTTTTCCTTTTAAGGACTAGCTTATAAGGTTGCAGATGTCAAGGTCCTTGATTTGAATACCAGGTCACGTTACTAAAAAAATATTGCGGTATTCTGTAAGGGAATCATCAGCACGGACTTCAGAAATTGGTAGTGTTTATACTCGTATAAGTTGTTGGTTTTGAGAACTTTCTCCAATAATATTGGACTACCGTCCCATTTGATTGGAAGTGCGTGGGATTAAGAGTGGAACAGATTCCATAATTTTGAAATCACTCTCATGAGTTAGCTTATGTTTGCGAACTATAATATCTCCTGTGTAGTTAGAGTGGTTTGTTGAGTTGAGTTGAAGTTTCTCGTGGCCGAAAGCAGTTTAGAAAATTATACTTCTACATATAATAAAATTTACATGTTACCTGTAACATTGTTACATCTATGATATAGAAAATAGTAGCATAATAAATTTAATTTACTTAACCATGTACAAAAATTTTGATTAAGTTTGTTTAAACTTACCATAATATGTGACATTTTCCAATCGTTTTAAAAATAATTTGGCAATTGTTAATAATTTTAATAGGATTCGTGCTTTCAATACAAAATACTGCCAAGTTTGAAAGTAAATGGCAAGCCAAAACTTACTTATTTTTAATCAAAAGTTGGCACGAATTCGTTGACCAAGTACGTCATCAAAACAGAATATGAATTTTATATTGGTATTGAGTTTTTTGGAAAACGAGGTTCACGACTTGTTCTGCATAGATTTTTAGAATATGATTTTATATTAGTCTATTTTAATTATTAGTAAGAGATTGAATAGAAACCTTAATATCCAAGTTTTAGGTAAGTATTTCACGAATGGACGGGATAGTAAAACGAAACCATTCTAAAGAAATATTTCTATCAGCCAAGTTTATATGTGCACTATGAGCACAGATGACTGCACCCAAAATACATTTTTAACATGGGATTTTTCCAAAGTACCCTGTATTACTTTTAACACAAGAACTTCTTTAATGAACTTTGGCCACGATAACCATTCTCAAAAGTCATCGGCCAGAAGATATTAGTGTGTATGGATACAAATGCACCCTCTATTTTAATTAGCATCTCCCATCTCCATTGGCTCATTTTACGATCACCACTGTGAACTAAGCACTAAGTGCCCTACCCATCCGTAAAAATACCATATTTCTAATTTTGGATTATGAATATGAAGAACCCAATATTTTTTATGTCCTGACCTAAGATTGCAATCCACGACCTTGAAATCTGCAGCTTTTTAAGCTAGCCAAACGAATGTGTCGGTTCTAACTGAATAAGACTGGCACGAGCGCAAGAATTGATTTCTGGTGTTTGATTCGATACCGTGGATCCGCGATACTAGTCCTTATCTATTAGGTAATACAATACGCGACACAAACGTCACAACACCTACGTCACTACGATATTACCAGATGGTCAAACGTAGTGGGAATATTTGATAATCGCTTTATTAATTACGTCATTAGATATAATAAATTAAAATATATTACACAACATGATTATAGTAGATACAATATCTTGACGTTACAAGATATATTTTAATTGAAATTTCTTGTTGGGAAGATGACTGAAAACCAACTTTGTAGACTGTTATTACCCTCGCAGGTGAGGCTCACTTTTTTTTTTAACTTGTAACATTTATTATTTTCTTTATTATTGGTTAAAGATGTAATAAGAATCTTTGGATTTGAATTGTAATAAAGCTGTGGTAATCATCAGCTTAAAACATTTCTAATATTTCTAGATGAAAAAAAATTTTTGGCTTCATTTTAATGTTTAAGCTGGGCTGAAATATATTGAATACCATTTAAATTTTCCTTGTCTTTGAATTATATTCTGCTGAACATTGACTACCGGAATAGTTTTCTAATGTTGGCTCAAGGTCATCTTCATTTAGTATTTCTAACAATTCATATTATGCTGACAAAAGAAATTGTGATCTGATTTTAACCTTGAAACTAAGCTTAATGGGGGCGATTGATTTCAGATGATTTGTATTTCACGAAATTATGACCTTATATTATAACCCATGGCCTCGATTTTTAGATCTAGTTGTCTCCAATATTTTGGTTCGCTTTATAATTGGTTGCCGTGATAAACTCTTTTATATATTATAGGAAACAGCTGGTAGGTTATTTCACCACGCTGCTTCAATATGTTTTTTTTTATGCCACCGGTAGTCAGTCATGAAAATGGTACTGATGGTAAATGGTCACCACTGCCCATAAACGTTATTGCCGCATAAAATTTTAACCATTTATTATATAATGTTACACGGTTATATTTTAATTGTTAATTAATTTTCAAAAACTGAAGCTACGAAATGACACTTACAGCGCTTAAAGCGCTCGTTGTTCATAAATCGTCTAATGTATATTCAAATAAAAGGTTAACGAGACAATTAAATATCAAAGTAAAATATTTAACAGGCTATTTCTGAGAATAATGGGTGAGGCTTAATAAACGTCGTTCCAAGTGACTTTGTTATTTAATTAACTAAGATTGTATAGCTTGCTCCTTGCGTATTAATTTTTGACAATATAATTTACTAACTATTTCGCTCACATCGTGAGGAAACCTGCACGTGTCTAATTTCAACGATATTCTGCCACATGTGTATTCCACCAAACCGCATTGGAGCGGCGTGGCCAGGCGTTAGCCCATCAGTGAGAAATTTACAGGCTGTTAATGTAACTATTTTGCTCGGTTTCACCCGCCTTATACGTACTCTGCTCCAGTGGGTCAAACCGTAATGTTGGATCTTCCTCAAGACGGATTTTCCTATATACTGAGTAGGCCCTGGCCTAGGGCGGCAAAACTTCTTGATCTTTTGCTTAGAAGTCGCGCCTTAATTAAATTGTGAAAACATTTTAAAACGTGTTCATAATACATCGTAAGAATAAATGACTTAATTTAATTCTTAAATCTTTTATGTTCTTAATATTTTCTTCCCTTACATTCATGTTTAGGGAGTAGAGAGCGGCTACCTCCCATACAAACAAATAACAAACTATTTATTAAGTGACCACCGGTTCGGAATGCAGATTCTACTGAGAAGAACCGGCAAGAAACTCACGATAGAAGACATAGGTCTTGTTATCCTTATCCGTCAATATGCCTCTCTAGTTGATTAGCGCATTCAAACAATCAAAGAAACTCTTCAATTTTATAATCTGTATCAGTACATTAGGGACATATTTTTATATCACCTAGTTGAAAAAGACCTACTAAAACAATATTATTTTTATTTTTAAATAGACAATCAATAAGCAATTATAATGCTTCAATATTGAATAATAATTTTGACTTTGACTTTGACTTTGCTAACTACTTAAGAGCTTTGAACTGCTATTACGATGGTAAGGTAGAGAGGACCGAGTGAGCTAATTCCTAGGGAAGTGTGAGTTTAACTTGTAATGTTAAAGTGTCACTTGTGCTGTATGTTAAACCTTGATTTATATTTTTTGCTATATTCTAACCTAAGTTATATAATTGATAAATGAACAGTTGTTCAAATTATATTTTATAAAATGAAATTAATAATCAATAGTTTGAATAATAGTGAAAATGTTTCATAATTTTGACAAATGTGCTTGTTAAATGGATATTTGTATTTTTTTAAATTTAATTTTAACTATGGTGATCATTTAGTTAGTTATTTTTTTTATTTGATTCGTTTTATCGTCTGCCTTTACCTTATCCATCAATTGAACATTCATCGTAAAAGTAAAGACAAGATTACGAAATAGTATTACTGAATATTACATTACATGACTGAAATATTCAGTTAGAATATCTGTCATTTTATATGCACACGGACAAGGTTTAAGTCACTCCTTTTTTTCTAATCGTTTAATATATTATACAAATTGGAATTATCGGTTCAAACTGGTAACAACAGAATACAATCCGTTAAATAAAACAAAATTACTTTTCTATTTCGCAACTGTTAAAAGAGATGAAAATTATATTATCGGAGTAAGATGTATCTGAGTAATTGAAATATTTGATGGACGTTAAGGTCTAAATTTGCTTGAATTCGTGTGATTTATTAAATGTTATCGTAATCATTTCAATTTCTTCGATAAGATAAACAAATGTATGTCGATATAAGAAAATAGATAGAGGATAACTTACAACTACAATAAAATGTAACATTATGTTTAAAAAGATAAAATAGATAATCGATTATCATATTTACCTGTTTGCTTGTATCAATGATCACTGCTGACTGCGCTTAGATAAATGAGTTTTGACGGAGTTTCACCTTTTAAAAAGAGTAAAAAATCTAGAATCAAAATAAAGCATTGTTTCATTGCTCATAAGAGGGTAAGGAGAAATTCCCATTGATATAAGGTTTGTTGATACCACAACGCGCTTCAAAGCCGGTTAGGGGATACACATGTGGCACATGGCAGATTTTTAACCGAACCACGCAGGATTCCTTACAAAATTTATTTCACCGCCGAGAAAGATATTATGAAATATAAATAACAAAACGCAAGATATGCCTTTACTTATATTTAATACTTATCTTCCCATCCAACTTATTGTCTATACATAGCGAAAATTCTAGGCTTATATACCCGTGTTCTATCATACGTCTTACTCGGCTCTTAGAAGGAACATGAAATTAAATATCTTACACGTATGAATACATCTACGGCAGATAATACGGTACTCACTACAGTTATATATTTCGGATATAGAAATATCATTTATTGTATAGGTATCTATATCAAAATATCAATACTACTCTACGCTAACCACCAATACCACTATAGTGTAATAATAATATTGTTCTGAACGATTTTGGCTACGGTGGTCAAACTTAAGGCAGACTAAGCAAATACACAGGACATTATAGTGCATACTCATAACCAGAAAGAGTTCACGTGCAGGTGCTCTCTGAGCCACGAGGGAGTGCACCCGGTTCCTACTTCTAGAGTTCGGACTGCTACTGAAAATTTTGTTTTTTTAAAAAATATAATGTGTAATATTTCCATATAATACACAAACTTATCCACAGACCCACTCACCAGCAAAGCATTCCTCGGTAGGGTTGGAATCTGGCAATTAGCCGACCGTTAAAGTCTTCTGAATTCCATTCAGTTAACAAAGTGCATTGATCCTAAATATGTAAGATTATAATAATAAGAAGCAAGTGAATGTTCACTTGATGCTGTAAAGGCCCAAAATTCGATTCACGGTCTATTAAACTTGCCTGCAACTACATAATACGAACAAAACAACTCCAATGAAGAACTATAAATTTATTTTATATATTTATATTCACCACCAAGCAATACTTAGTATTATTGTGTTACGGAAGAATTTCCCAAAGTTGGTGGCGCATTGGCGATGTAGGGCATAGTTAATATTTCTTACGGCACTAATGTCTGGGAAGTGGTGACCACTTACCATCAGGTTACCATTCGCCCGCCCGTATACCTATATCATAAAAAAATTTTGGAAAAAGAAATGGAACAGTTGAAGTTTACGTGTAAGTCGCAGGTTTAATTCTACGGCTACCACTTCATGTTGCGAGATAAAAATCGCAAAAGAGGAGTTATTTTAAATTTAAATTTATTAAAGCTCACGCTATTGTTTACCATAGCTAAGGTTAATCTTTCTGTTATTATTTTGCCTTTTTTTTTTACATTTTAGGTAGGCGGATGAGCAAATAGGCCACCTGATGGTAAGTGGTAACCACCGCAAATAGACATTGACGCTGTAAGAAATAACAACCATTCCTTACAATACACCAATTCGCCACCAAACTTGAGAGCTAAAATGTTATGTCCCTTAGCCTGTAGTTACACTGGCTTACTCACTCTGCAAACCGGAACACAGCAGTACTAATTATTGCTGTTTGGCGGTAGAATATCCGATGAGTGGGTGGTACCCACCCAAACGAGCTTGCACACAGCCCTGCCACCAAGTAAAAAATATTACGATCGAGCTAAGTAGTTTGATGTACCTTTTTTTATTTTGTACCAAATAGAAAATTTATCAGACTTGTGTTTACAATGATTACTGAATATTGGCACGAACTTTTCTTTTAGGCGGCTTATAGTAGAGTGAACATTCAGAAATCGTCACGTAAGAAAAAGAGAAGCCTATTTCTCTTTCTCTGTGTATTTCTATAACATTATTTATAGTTTTTGTTTTATATTGTTTGTTAATAACAATTTTATTTCTTGTCATTGAACTATTCTCCAACGTCATTAATTTATTTTATTACGTCTGACATTTAATATATAATATATTTTTTTGTTATGTAGCTAGATATATAGATTGGCAAATGGGCCACGTGATAAATGGTCACTACCGTCCATACATTACGTTGTAAGAAATATTAACCATTCCTTAAATTGCCAAATCGTCATCAACTTTGAGAGCTAAATTGTTAAGTCTTGTGCCTATAGTTACGAATACAATCATTGTGTATGTGAACGGGTCGTCAATGTTATCACAATGTTAAAACGATACGTGATTGAAATAATCTTCTGACTTTGTTTAAATTTAATAAAAAACAATGTGTGCGGCCCGATAGCGGACATTGACACAAAGATAACCTTAACCGCCCACCGCGCGAAACAAAATATTTATATTAACTGAACGCAATACGCATCGATTCAAATTGAATTTGACGTAAAAATTCCGGTACCCAGTGAATAGAATACGGAGATCTTACGCGGAGAACGTGGGCGTTAATCCTGAAATCTGCGCTGCGCTGCGTTTCAACTTTTCCAATCTATATGAATTTCACGAACAGCGTTGAAGTAACACATTGCAACGATTCAGATAAAATGTAGTGGAATAACCTTTAAAGCTCCTCCTTAATCGGATACCGCTCTGGAAAAATAAGCGCCAGTGCTATTCCATAAGACCTCAGTATCTCACACGTAAAGCGATAAAACCGACTTACGGTGATACGTTATTTTGATGCATGAATCTTTTGAATGCTATAATTATTTTACCAATAAAAATTGAAAAATATTGACTGGATATATCATGAGCGCTAGGAATAGTGACAAGAATGCCAGCTGCATTACCCCGTTGAACCGCAATTCCGATGCTCTTGGCAAAAATTAACCAGCCCTTCTGCAACTGGTGGAGGTAATGAGGCGAGGTGTTATACTTTTAATGGAGGTTTTTGCACTACTATAACAGACCCATTTTATAATGATAATGATAGAAAAAATCTTATTAATTTTGATATATATAGATAAAATTATTAATTTACGCCTTTTTAATAAAAAACATAATTCTAATATGATCGGTGCCTCATTTGTTGATTTTGGTATCTCAATCATTTTTATTTTATAAATTGAGCACGTTTATACGGATGAATAATAAATACATAACAGTCCAAAAAGAAATATTACGTGAGGTGAATGAGGGAACAGATTAGTTTAACAGAGAATATTGTGAAAGAATATCGAAATATATGGTACCGAAGGTATTCTTTCTTTTTCCTGCCCGTGTCATCAATTTGGGTTTGGCGCATCATATCTTTTCCTTCCATTCTCCTCTATTATTTGTCACCTGAGCGTTCACATCCATCTCTCTCATATCCCTACCCACACACTCCATCCATGTCTTGTTAGGTCGTCCTCTTCCCCTCCCTCCCTCTGCGCTCATGCTCATCATTCTTTTATTTTGGTACCGAAAGTATTTAATAAAATATATGTATCTATTGAGACTAATCCTTAACTTAAGTTTTGATATATTTTTGTTTGAAATATGGTTTTCATTTGCAATATCGTCGATACTAGATTTCTTAGCTGGTTTTAATGTTATTCGGGCAGTCTGTTCATAATCGGATAATCTCTTTTATGGAATGGTTGTAATACAGAATCTCCTTCGCTGTCGTCGAAAATAATACGAATATTTTTGTGTGGTTACGACATAGCAATCACGCGACGTTAATATTATATCGACTAAGAAAATGGATTGGTACCGTCGGACAGCCAACTCTAGAAACGCGCTCATTGGTTAAATCAAATAGCGCGCTTCCCCGGCTTCCTGTTACTTCCGTCCCTTTACACGAAATTACTCCTACAGATTGCAGGATAGAGGGAGATATTATACATCAAAAAGCTAAGGGATTTGTTTCTTGAGGGTGAAAACACGATCTTGGGAAACGAATTCTCAGGCTACAGTTATGTAACTTGTTAGATTATTTTGTTTTATTTTGTTTAATCTAATGACTTAATTTAAAATTATTAACGTTTACTTGCAAAATGAGCGCGTCTCCTCGTTCAGCATACAAGGTTGGCAAGAATACATTTTTGTAATAATATATTATGTACCTTATGTTCATAAATATACCAAGGCGTATAACATATAGGAGGCTAACAATTCGACCTTTCTTTTATGTGTTTAGAATGAATACCTTCGGGGACTGTAATTTTTTTTTTAAATTTTTATTTGACAGGCCTTATTTCATGTTGTAGGGTAGAATTTTAGTGTATATGTCATGAAATTAATACATTCACTCAATTAACTAAATATTTCCAAATAAAAAAAATATTAAATCCCATATTTAATTCCATCCAATACCCATATTTTCAACGAAACTCTGCCACATTTGAATCTAACAACCGGCGTTGGAGCAGCGTGGTGGAATAAGCTTCAAACCGTCACCTCAAAGGGAGAGGATGCCTTAGCCCAGCAATGGGAAATTTACAGGCTTATATATCATTTATCTCTATGAACTAACGTAGATTGTCGTCAAAATGTATTTCTCCAAATAACACCCGCAAGGTGAAATTCACGTTTGTCATGTCAATAGTCTAAATATAAAGCTTTTGAAACTGTTAAGTGTAGTTATTTACATAATACTATTATACATTAAAACCTCTTTCGAAACGCGTTACATATTATAATAAAAAAAAATAAAAAAATAACATCTCATATTTATGTATCTGACAAAGGTTTCAAACAGTAATTTGATAGACCAAATGTAAATTTAGTTTCATTCTCATTAGTAGTATTTATGAAAACAATCGGTTATTATAACAGTGAGTCACTGTTATAGTTTTTGTACGATTAATGTTGATTTTACATTAATTCAAAACAACTACGCTAATGTGTTTCACTGTAAAAATAAACAAGTTGAATACACAACATTGTTTTATTTATGATGTAGACTTCACGACATATTGATTGTTATTTGTTGATGATCTACGTAATAATAATGATTCAATCTTTAAAAGAAGTGGTGATGTTCTCCTGGCTGACTTCAATCACAGCCTTCGAGACGTATGGTGCATTAATTTGTACGCAAACAAGAGTTTACTTTCACGTTATGGGATGGGAAATCTAGCAAAAAGAAACTAGGAAAAATACTGGTAACTTCTAAACACGGCACTGGTACTGTGAACATCTTAACAGATACGCTATTGGTAGGACGTAGGAATTGAACCTGCGATAAAGGAACTCGGGATCTGTAAATAAAATAGCGAATAAACCAACAAGACGTGTCTACATAAGTATGGTCTATTTCATTCTCTATGTATATCTGAGCAAAAATACATCGTCTTGTTAAAAAGAGAGGTCAACAGACAAGATGAAATTAGTCCATGACGTTTAAGGCCCTTCTTTATATAAAAGATATAAATACATTTATATTTATATCTTTTAACTAAACCACAATATTTAAACCTAATAACAAAAGTGACATGAGTGGGAAGTCGCTAGTCCCTAAGATACGGGTTTTCCTAGTTAACAAACAGGGCCTTCTTGATATAAATATTGGACAACATCAAATACATTACTCTGATCCCAATGTAAGTAGCTAAAGCACTTGTGTTATGGAAAACCAGAAGTAACGACGGTACCACAAACACCCAGACCCAAGACAACATAGAAAACTAATGAACTTTTACTACATCGACTCGGCCGGGTATACAACCCGGGATCTCGGAGTAGCGTACCCACGAAAACCGGTGTGCGCACTACTCGATCACGGAAGTCGTCGATATTATATATTGTATAATAATAATAATATATATATATATATATATTTAATGTATTGTAAACCAAAAAAAAAAAATTTATTAGTAACGTTTATTACGCCCACGGTTTCCGCCCACGGTTTCCGCCCACAGCTTGGCCTGCGTTTGTGAGATACACGAACGCAATATTTTTTTTCCTTTTTTAATCCCTGGCAACCTGTTTGGAAAGTTATAATTATGATGATTAGTTGAGCAGTTCAGACGTAAAAGTGAACCAAACAAACACACTGAGCGTGTGAGTTAATACGAGCGATTTCTATTGAAGGCTTCGCTTATTTCTATTGGGTGAATTTGAGTTCAGTCAATTGCTATGTCATGCACAAGCTTTGATTGATTTATCAAAGCTTTAATATTCCACGCATGCGTTCGATCACGAATATGTATGCCAAAATCTAGTTTCAGTAAATATTTCTATGCAAATTCGATTAATGTTTTCGTTAAAATTTACTATAGTTTCGTAAACATAATAATCGCTCCCTTTTGTCATTATTAATGAGCTCATTTAAACTATATTGTTGTTTATCTGTTATATTATAAGCGTAAGCCGATTTTCTTTTATTTTATTTTGATTGTCCCAGTTTTTATGGGACGGTAGCCGCACATAAAAAATCGGCTATGGTCTCGTTTTGAAGAGCTCCGGCCGTAGATGTGCAGAAAAATAAGGAGGGTTCTTGATTGCAATTTACTAAATTGTTACGATATAACAAATAATTAATTTTAGAGAGCGGATAAAATTTACTTGCGGATTAGGAAGCGGCACTGCGGCTGTAAATTAAAGTAAATTGTTTTCGACAATCTCCAATTCTAACTGAACCTAATGTATACTATTTGGTATTAAAATTACATTTAAATAAGGTTTCATCATTTTGGCACCAAATGTAGATAAGTAAATGACAGTTTACAATGAAATGAAATCAAAACAAAACCTGTCATACGTTCCAAAATTCCTTAAAAATCTTTTGAATAATCGCGAAGTTTCGTGGAAGATACACTATTTCTTTAATAAAGTAAATAAATAACAGCCTGACTCTAGTCCACTGCTGGACTAGAGTCTAGATTTTTATTCGACACCCATTCGAATAAATGTCGAATAAATTCTTTTAAACGGCTAAGACATTTGTTTGAATAGATTTATTGTTACAAATGGTATCAAATGCATTCGATATGTAAGGAATGGTTGATATTTATCACAGTGCCGATATCTATAGGTGGTGAACACATAGCAGGCGACCTAGAAGCATAACCTCATAAAAAAATAATCTTTACGAAATATAGAGAGGTGAAAAACTCACTAAATCCCAATGGAATAATTTCAGGTATGACCTTCAAAGAAACCCTTTACTTTAGCATTCAGGACTTTACATAACTACATAAATACATATATTTAATTATATTCTCTCATACAAGTTCCTATCAAATTCACGAACAAAATTATTTGACGAAGGTATCGTTCACGCCATATAAGCATTCAGCAATATGACATCGCGTAATTTTAACGTTTGGACATTATAGTTCTCTAATATCAGCACGAGTGAAATAAGTCGAAAGGGCCTTTTTCTTCTGGTTTGTTTCAAAAATGCTGGTTTTTACTGAGTAATAAATTTAATATACTAAATTTCTGGATAAACTGGCATTCTAAAGGCGCAAAATAATATCTCACTTTAGAATATTAGTATCGAAGTATATACTTACGTGTATCATTTTATTTACTCTTCTAATATTATTTTTATTTCTTCAGCGTAAAGCCGCATCTATTGTATCTTTCTTGTCGACGTTCTATATTTAAAAATATTTTTTTAATAGGCGAATTGTTTCGGCTCTGTGATACTTGAGCTTCATTTTTTCTTTTCCAATTAAATAAGTTAACCATTAAAATACTTTGTACGCGAGAGATAAATGGACTATATATTGAGTAAAAAGGGGAGTTGTTACCTCGAAATCCGGGCTCTTACTTTTGAAGATACTTTCTTCGTGGGAGCGCTCCCTTGGTCTTCAGACACTCGAAGAACACATCCAAGGGCAGTATGATGTTATAGGAGAAGGATAATAGTCCGTTACACTAGCTAACTTTTAAGCGCGGCGCACTCACAATGCACACGTTGCCGCGGCCACACGAGAAGGGAAGTACGTCATACGTCAAAATCATACCATGGATAAAATTATTGACGTTTCAATATATGCAGAAAACCTAAATACGCTGCATACTTCATATTTAAATATTTCATACGGTTTTCTGACAGCTCTGCTATATTATGCATTTCAAACATTTCTTGATTGTTATATCTATTCCACTTTTGTTTTTACTCCTCCTATGATTGGAATAGTCTATACCTTCTATTTTTTTGGCATTAACTCAGTTCACAGACGTTATTATTATTACTTTAAGCATCTCCATATGTGTGTGTGAGTGACATAGAAAACGAACCATTATTATCTATAAAGATAGAAATTGAAATTTTTAGTTGTTGTTAGGGTTTGAAACGGCAATGTTGTCGTCGCGGATGTATTTGGTGAGTAATAACCCTTTGAAATTCCGACGCGGCCTCACAGGCCTCACGTCGTTACCTTCATAAGTTTTTTGTTTTATTTATTGTTTGAGTAAACTGTTATTCTGAGTGATATTATGAACTATGGATACACCAAGGACTTCCGGCAGTAAACGAAAATGTTGTGCGACAGATTAAAAAGAAATAAAAGAGAAATATCCCCAGAATTTTTGCTTGCTAAAACGAGACCAGAAAAATCAACTTTATTTGGTTTTACGAATGTTACAACGATATTGTCTCATGTTGCCAAAAAAGGAATAGCTGTCATTTCAGCTTCATCAATGTATCATAATGAAAAAACAAACACACTCAGGGGAGCCAGGAATGATATATTTTCATAATTCTACGAAAGGCGGTGTAGACGAAATAGATAAGAAATGCTCTGTCTTGCAGTCGCCGATCAAGATGGCGCCCATGACAATTTTTTACTAGATTTTAGGTATTAGTTGCGTCAATTCTCATCTTTTACATGATGTACACCTGGGACGACACCCTGATAGAGGATCATTTATAAAAAATATCTCGACAGTTGGTATTGGAGCGTGAACTTAGAATGAACTCATTCTAAGTTCACACTATGCCCAACTGGGCAAGAGTACTTGGTTCTGATAAGTGTGAAGATGAAGCTGAGGAAGTCAAAACACAAAAGACTTATCTTCCATGGCAACCTGGAATCAAACAAAAATCGACTGATACATTCTATTCGTGCAATAAACACGTTTGTTTGTAGTGCGCGAAACAAGTGTTCCCTGACTGTGCTTAGAATTTAGCAAGTAATTGAACTGTGGATATTTTTTTTTCAGAAAGTTTATTCACCTACATTATTTTTTATCCAAGAGTTATATTAGTCGTTAGTGAGAAATACTATTTTTTGTTATTCTGCAAGGACTATTTTTTGTGTTTTGATTTTTTATATCGAATGGTCTGATTTTTTCCCTAAATTTAAGCCAAATATTATTATAGTGTTATACTCAAATATTTAATTAAGTTGATTTTCTTTCTATACTTAATTTTTCTTAAAGCTCTTCATTTTTCATCATAATGCAAGGACAAATATTCAACTCCTACTTTCCTTTAAAAAAACCAATATTATATACGCGGCCTCTCAGGGCTCACATCGGCACTAACGTTACAATAAATGCACGTCGGTACTTAAAGGTTAAAGATAAGAAACAGAAAAAAAATACACTGAATCACAAGACGTACGTTATCCCTCGACCTAGGGTCGTTATAAAATATAACTAATAAATGTTTAAACACGTATTTTACATTGGTATGTATAAGCTTACTTATTTCAAGGGGGCTTATAAGTAGGTTTATGAATGCAAGGTGACTTTTAAAGTTACACTCATAATAAGACTAGCGACCCGCCCCGGCTTCGCACGGGTACAATACTGATAATAAATACAACAGAATGTCAATATATACAAAGTTCATAGCTTTTTGTCATTAGACAATACAAACAGCTATGTCCCTGCGTTTGAAATCTGTAATATCTTCGAAAATATTAATTTAAATTACATGCTGTAAATTGCCATATTGATAAGACATATATACTTAAGGATTAATGCTATATTGCTTAAAATTGCTTCGAAAATAAGCCATTATTTCTAAAGAGTAAAGGATAAAAAATGATTATTGTGGGTTATCACAGACCTTTTTAAAGTGTACAATACAGAAGTAAATTATTTTGATCTGTCTAATAGGGTTCAGCTAGCGTTTGCATTGTAAGCGCAAAAAATATGTTTATTTACGACATCACATTTTAAACCTGTAAAATTATCAGTGTTTCTCTTCTATATTGAGCATGTGTTATAAATATAAACCTTCCGGTTGTATCAATCTACCTATTCAAAAAAAAAAAACGCATCAAAATCCGTTGTGTAATTTTAAAGATCTAAGCAAGCACAGACAGACAGCGGTAAGCGACTTTGTTTTTTACTATGTAATGATAATGTTAAACAAACGGCGACTTGATTGCCGCACGCTGGGTCACATTTGCACTACGCTGCCAACTTGGTAGCTCGAAGTATCACGACACTTTTATACGTAACAGCAGAAACTATTCAATTGAAATTATTACATAAGTATCGTACTTTAATGGCATATAAATGTACCTATCCAAATATCATTCCACCTAAAAGATCATATAATTTCAACTTCAAACGTACTCATTCTGGCTTTGACCAGACTAGACCCACTTTTGCAAATAAACTTTTGGTCTTTTTACATTTTAAAAATTAATGCAGGAAGTAAGCCTGTCCAAGTAGCAAGTCTATCTTAGTAAAAACGTGCCTTAATAGTTTTTAATGTATTATGAAAACGTTCCCAAGGCAAGTTCTGCCATTGCCCTTGATAACTCGAAGGTCAGTTCTTATTATACCTATCTCTTTTATTTGTCCGTTTTTTTTTTCTTTTATTATTACGTTAACGTGTATTGTGTATATCTTATTGCCGCCTAATACAATTTTATATCCTATACAATGGTCTGGATAAGACCCCTCTTGATGTGATATGATGCCTTTTGTATGTTCCATTTTATTTCAGATTTCTCATATTAGGTATTCGACATTACTTGGTGAGCACTAAAGCAACTAACAAAAAAACTGAATAGGTTGAATGACCTTGACCGAATTTGGTTAAAGCAGGAGTCATGTATAGGTATACAGTTATAGGAGATGTATTAAACTTAATTGTGGTAGGTTCTCGTTAAGCCTGTTAGGGTTATGTCATGCAAATAACGAGAATCAACGTTATCCGTACCGTCTTGTGTGTATTTTGTTTGCTAAATGGATTAATAACTCGGTATGTCATATCAAACAAAGTAATCGACTTACTTCTTTATAGTTGTGTTTGAGTTCATTAAATATCAGTGAAGTCATTAATAATTATTAGCCGATTTTTCAATCCTCTGATAAACAATTGGATAGTACTTATTTGACAGACAGTAAAATATGGTATCTTTCTATTGTCCGCCTCAGGCTCTATTTAGTCAATAAAGCCGGTAACCGAGGTATAAATCAATCAGCCTCTTTGAAGGCCTGATAAACTATTCAATAGATATAACTAGATCCAGTGATGTTTAGGTTGAGGTTATTTTTTATTTTTCCAAAGTAACATTAGAAATTATAGACATTTTCGTTACAATTGATGACCAGATAACCTTCCCATGTGCTCATTATCCGATAATCGAAACAATTTAAAAGAACACTCAACATTCTTCCAAGCCAAATCTTAATCTTTGATAGTGTCCACATCAGTCTTTATTTTATTGTCTTGTCAATTAGACTAATGAAAGTGCTATTGTAGCCTCAGCTGTATTGAAACTCCTTTCTTTGATTCTATTAGTATCGTAATAATACCGAATCAGCGACAAAGGACCAAAAACCAAACTACAAAATCTCCAATTGACGAGAAAGGAAAAGACTGAGTAAATACACAATAGAAAATATAATGTAGGTTGTTAAACGTCAACTAAACGATTTTATAAGCATTTGCTGTCCTCTTTTAACACAGAGTATACCATATGCGCGTTTTTCACTCATACAAGATTATAATTAAGTTGGAAACCAAAAGCCACAGATAACTTGATACCTGTGCATTGAAAATGGGGCAATTTTATATGTCCTTTTTACAGTCAGATGAGTTACTTCGCTAGTTAGTTTATCGTTCAATTATTCGATATTTGCACAGTCAGCCCTTGGAAAAAAATATATCTGAAAATAGAACACCACTTAAGGCTGAATTAGAAGTAATTAGGATGAATTATGCGGATATATTTTCTAAAGCTGACTAGGGCGAGGCTAAGCAGTGGAACAATAAGAGATTTTTTATTGAATAAATTAATAGAATGTTAAATTGAATACCCTTACTAAACGTATGTCCTAACTAATATTATAAATGCAGAAGAAAATTTGTTTATTCCTTATGTAAAAATTGTTAGGGATACAGACACCGTTAGGTATCTAACATCTTAACAGGAGGGCTTAGCCGCGGACAAAATCTAGTTTTAACTAAAGATACTTGTAGAATAGGTAAAATATGACTTTGATTAGTCAATACATCCCTCCTCAGGATCGTATTAATTTATATAATAAGAGATATTTTTAACATGTGTTACTGTAGAAGCTCGAACTAAGGTAAATCTTACGATTTTACAGTAAAACCTAAGATTTACCGACATGACTTGGTAAATATAAGTATTTATTATAAAGGGACGACTTTTTCGGACTTTTACCATTTCAACCTAACCTAACCTAACATGTAAATCCTAAGATTTACCAAGGGAACGATGGTAAAAGTTCGAATCCCAAAGTTTTATGGACATTTACCATTCCTAATCGGTAAATCTTAGGTTTTACTCAAAAATCTTAAGAAATCTTAAGATTACGATACGGTAAATACCGTAGTTCGAGCTTTTACAGTAACACATGGATAACAAAGGCTTATTGTGATATACAGTGATCAATAAAGAATTATATATAGGATAAAAACACGTGAAGTTTATAATATAGTAATCAAATTAACTATGCAATTGGAAGAGGCCTTGTCCTGCAATTGCGATTGGCTGATGGTTAATTGTTTGATTGAACTATGTAATTTAATTGGTGGAAATTACTAACTAAGTTGTGTAGTAAAAAAAGTAAATGAGTTTGTTATGTCTCCTGCCTGGAAGTCAACAAACATTAACTCCACGCTTTTTTTTTAAACATAAATAAAACAATTCCAACGTTGCTATTGAATATGTATCTATTTAAAGATATCTAAATTATTTATGAAATCTATTTCCAGAATAATTCATATATATTCAGAATAATCATAAATATTATAACGGGTAAAATATCAAATTCTAAAGTTACCCTAAAGTTAGACTCTTATATATTTAGATCCACAGTCTACTTTGAGGGTAGACTTAGTTTGTTCGTAATAAAATGTCACCTTAACCTGGCTTCTCGTATATTTTGACATCAAGTCCTTTGTAAATTTCTAATTGAAAGATAAATAAATACTTATGTTTTGAAACGCTACATAAAGTGAATAATTAATTTTTTATACACATGAAATGACTACGTTGGATTATAATGAAAATAAAATCAGAATTTAATTCAAATAAAATCTCTATCACTAAGGTACGACTCGTTTCAACGCGTTAACAGAGATAAAAAAATATAAATTTTTCATTCATTTCATTTAAATGTAGCAGAACATACTCCTTTTTTTATTGTTAAGAAGCTTTCGAGCTTATTTCACTATGGCTAACATATGGTTATCCCATCCCACATATGAAGGTTGACCTTTGAATACCTTTAAGTGCAAAAGTTGCGGAATTACAACACATACAAACTCATACAAACTCAGTAAAGATTGCCTGAATTTAAATCCATACATGCATACCTCGGTTAAAATCGTGGATTAAGTTCGTAACAATATTTTATTACATTTGAATTTTACGTACAAGAATTAATTAATTAGTACTTTTATGTAGTTTTAGAAATAAACGATTTATTTACAGATTTGATAAATTAATAACAACTTAATCCTTTTAGGAATTACGGTTACATACTTATTTTAACAAATATAGAAGATACGTGTGTTTACAAGTGGGAAAGAGAGAGAAGATTTATATAACTATTGATTGACTTATTTCAATTTTAAAAATCGAACGCGGCTATAATCTTTTGTCAGAGCTGTGAGTGATGTACTCGTACTTACGTTATTATATTATTATGTTCATAAATGTTATGTTTGTAATTGCAATAAGACAAATAGGGTCATGAGTGAAAGTGGATGAAATTGAATTGTATTCTAGTTATGAAATCATAGAAATTGTATTTAATTTTATAAACAAAAGAATGTGATAAAATGTATCGATCTTAAAACGTAATAACTTTTTTGACTGACCTCGGGTATGTAGTTTACAAGCTTATTGCTAAACTGACGAAGCAGTCGCACTCGCAAGTGTCGTACGTTACAAAGGGGTAAACACTATATGCCGCTGAGTAAACATCGTTAAGGCATATGAAGGTGTTGAAATAAGTACTCGTGTATTTGTTCGGAACTGACGGACCCTCAATAGCGCGTTTCAATGGAAGAAGAAGCAAAGATAAACATACTTTAGTCGTTGTTATGTTATGCACTGCAAACAGTTCTTCAATGATATCTTTATAAACTAGTTATCGCCAGCGGTTACAAAATATGCCTATGTTCTTCTTTGGGGTTTAGCTTGCTTCATACCAATTTCATCAAATTCGTTACATTGATTTGGCTTGTTAGCGTGACAAACAGAGTTACTTCCAGATTTATAATTGACAGAGATACAATTAAGTAATTACTAATATTCCTATTTACCAATACAATTAAGGTTTAATCTTGTGCTAGGAGTGGCAACGACAATAGCCCAAGGGGTCAGTAAATACACTGACTTTTTTCTGTAACCTTAATTAGGTCATGTTATTTAGTCCCTACGATATCTATGATCTTAAACACATTAAATGCGTTTATTTAAAAGTAGATCACGTGTACTCGTGAAGCGTTTACTGGCGGATACTTTACGATACAATAGAATAGAAACATCTACGTGACTACGGTTAATGTTTTATCTATCCTCAATAAAAACACAGTATGGCGAATCTCAATACGTTTGTATTGAACATCGATAAACAAAGAAATCCCTAGCGACTGTAATTCTATCGTCGAGTAGAGATAAAAAGTAGACAATTGTTTTTTTTATTTTTTTTTTAGTCGATTCGCAGACGAACGAACAAATGAGCCATGATGATAATGGTCGCTTCTGCCATTACGTAGTCATTTCATTTCAAGTACTGTAAAATAGTGATATTCTGTACTGAACATAGTAAATCAGTCGTGAAATTTTGTAATGCGTGTATCCTTCTGAGAGCCGAGATAGCCCAGTGGTTAGACCTCTTATATCTTAACTGATGAATGCGGATTCAAACAAAGCAAGTACCACTGAATTTTCATGTGCTTAGTTTGTGTTTATAATTCATCTATTCATCATGTCTAATTTCCACGAAATTCTGCCACATGTGAATCCACAACATTGGAGCAGCGTGGTGGTATATGCTCCTAACCTTCTCCTCACCGGGAGAGGAGGCCTTAGCCCAGCATTGGGAAATTTACAGGCTGTCGATACATGTTATATCCTTCTCATACACGCATTACAAAATAATAATATATGTTTACAATCAATATCGTATCGTTATTAAAATGGTGGACACTCAATATGAAGATTTAAACATGCATATATGAGCCTACTTGAATATAGAATTTTGTTTTTTTTTTTATATGATAATCAATTATCACTTTCTGATATTTCACGATCATAATCCGCGGTGAGATTCGCGTTATTTCTTCCAGAATAACTCTAATGATTCTTATAATTAGGTTCAAATAACTGATGAAACGGTAAACTATACTGATGAAATAAATTTATTAACATAAGAATTGATAACATTAAGTGCTTAAGTTACTGAATAAATCTTGACCGCGTGGAATGGTGGCAAGAATGCTAGCAGCATTTCTCCGTTGAATCGCAATTCCGATTGGACTAAAAACGAACCAGCCCTCCTGTCACCAGTCGAGGCAATAAGGCGAGGTGTTATACTTTTGATGAAGCTTTTTGCACCATCACTCCAAGGGCCAAGTGTTTCGACAGCACATGGGACAAGAAAATAATTTGACATAATTGAACAAAACTTTACCAAGACATATTATTTTATCAAATTGTATTATAACCACATATGAATTATAACATTCAACCAAATATATACATATATTATTAAATTTAACACCACACACATAAAAGAAACATACTTCTTATGATAATAAACACGTTTGTACGATAAAGCAGCGTTATCGGTCTATAAATTATTTCTTTCAACGTTAGGGTTGTGATATTAGCAATGAACGAGATCAGATGGTCATGTCAAATATCGACATTCGCTACATAACTTTGCATACTGGAACAGTCATATAAATTACTATATCTTTGAAGGTAAGATTCAGTATCGGTTGTACATACCCTATTTCATACAAAACTTATGTATGATTTTTTTTTTAACTTGAGTATGATTTACGTACAATGAATGTAATTGAAAAAAACTTTAATATGTTGGGAGACCCTATCAAATGTTTGAAAGATCAGCTGTTTGCTGATTTAAAATAAAAAAAGAAAAAAAATTGCTTCATTAAGAAAAAGAGCTTCAATGATTCTTATGAAAGATCGTATTGTTATGCATCAGTTTGACAGGCTGTCTGCCAGTGTATGGTATGTGTATGTGTATGTGTGCTCATTGATGGTGAAAACACTGATACTGATTTATATTTCTTATATTTATTAACGAATGTGACCACGTGACTTAAAGAGGCCCAGTCGTCAATTATGTGTCTCCTTACACACGTCTACGGCCCAAACACTATCTTTCAGATAAATGGGAATCCCCAATGCTACGACATTGGATTAAATAACATGCTTCATTAAAATCAAGATCATAATTGTAGTGAAAATATTTTACGCCTACTAACATTTATTTAATATATATATAAACATTTTATGGGCCTCGTCTCAAATAAATGTTTATTATTATCATTATTCTTAAATAAATTAAAAACGAATAATTTGCACTGATTAGCAACTAGAACAGCGGTACAAAGAGTTGCGAAAATCTGAGATATTACTTTTGTCGTTTTGTATAATAATAGTTTCCGTTGTCAGCAATATTTCAAAAACCTGAACATCTCTTAAATGTTTTCATCTTGTAATAAATTGTGATAAACGCAAACTAGAGTACAGTTACATGAATACTTCATTCCTTTCAAGAACATGAAATTCAAGCTTGTCACGTCAATGGTTTGAATTTAATGCGAATGAAACTGTGAACTGCTGCTACTTATGTAATCATTATTATATAACCTTCTCTGTAAGCACTGCATCTTCTGGTATTAGATGTATTTAAATAAATAAATATTGGACAACATATACATTACTCTGATCCCAATGTAAGTAGCTAAAGCATTTGTGTTATGGAAAATCAGAAGTAACGACGGTACCACAAACACCCAGACCCAAGACAACATAGAAAACTAATGAACTTTTCCTACATCCACACGGCCGGGAATCGAACCCGGGACCTCGGAGTGACGTACCCATGAAAACCGGTGTACACACTACTCGACCACGGAGGTCGTCGTAATATTATTTATCTGTAATCATTTTTATGACGTATTAATAAATATATTATACATTTATTCTGGATGAAGTTTTCACTATCATAGAATTAAAAGCAGCCATCAATCATACTTTTCAATAACATAAGTGAGACGAACCAACGAAACAACAAAATCAATATATACTTTATTCAAGTAGTTTTACAACCTCTTTTGAATCGCAATTTTACAGAACTATGTTAAGTTAAGCTGCCACCGGTTCGGAATGTAGATTCTATCAAGAAGAACCAATACTATTTCCAAAATTTAAAATATAACGTTGTTAGTTAAATAAATATATCTTGCCTGAAATTCAAGAGGTATTTAGTAGCTCCATGCATTTTTATAATCTATATAATCTTGTGTTGAAAAATATTCTGTATTTATTAATTGGACAACAAATTAAATTACTTCATAAATTGCAAATAAAACAAATGCCACTGTTTATTCTTCATCAGAGTATTTTCAGAACTAAACTCGTTTACAAACTCTAGGAAAATTCCTACGTACGAGACAAATTGATCAACCAACCGTCTGTGTTTGAGCGGACGAATTTCTAGAAATGAAGTCGTGCCCAGTTATCGGTTAAAACGATTTACAAACTCGCACGTTCTCTCGTTCCATATCGAAGTCATAGTTGAAGCATCCGCCGTGATTATAAGTTCTGGTACATCTTCACGACTGGTTGGTACATTTAGTAATCGATAGGTTTGATCAAACGTTGGAAGCACGTGCCAACGTTTAATACGGATATGAATAGATACATTGAAAAGAAACTTTTAAAATTATTACATTTCGTTTGATGTTAAAAAATTATTCATGCGTG
The DNA here is from genome assembly GCF_037043105.1 of Vanessa tameamea. Taxonomy (NCBI): domain Eukaryota; kingdom Metazoa; phylum Arthropoda; class Insecta; order Lepidoptera; family Nymphalidae; genus Vanessa; species Vanessa tameamea. Next base: position 3,127,545 of record NC_087332.1, on the reverse strand, counting down.
TGGGCGATGGACTGTTTTTATTGCTATGTAAAAAAATTTGTAATTCATAAATCAATAAGAAAGAATTAGATATTCTTTTTTATAGTCGGGTAATATTTTTTTAAACAGGGGTATAATTCCCGTTCAGAAGGATTGTTAATGTTCTTCGAATATAAAAATATATTATTAGTTGCTACAGTCAATGAGGGATATAACTATGAATCCAACTCCACTTTTAGTAACTATTAATTATATTTAAGAAATAAATTTAACAACAGCATCCCAGAAAATGTTGAGAAATTTCGAATTTTTAAATAATACTTTTTTTATTTAAGTTTGTTTTATATATAACGTTTTAGAACGTTTGTTTAACATCTATAAAACTTTTATAGTTTTAAGATTGGTCCTTGGGAATGGAAAGATCTCTAGGATGTTTCAAATAAAATAATATAATATTATGTTCAGTATAGGCAAAAAAAAAAAAAAATTACCTCATCCCAGTTTTGAGGTACCGAGGATAAATTTAAAAAAGATTCCGACCTTCAACAAGATTTCAAATCTGTAATTTTATCTATACTAACAATATAAATACGAAAGTTACTCTGTTACCTCTCCACGCTCAAACCGCTGCACCGATTTAGAGGAAATTTGGTGGGGAGATAGTTTGAGTCCCGGGGAAGGACAAACTTTATTTAAGTTCAGCGCTCGGATAATATTGGAAATGACGGTTTTTGCATAGGTAAATTTATATAAATTTCGTCCAGATAAACATGCAGGACGCAGCTAGTACTGACTAAAGATGACGTTGAACTAAGAGCCCGTAAAAAATTTCAAAAGATATTATATTATATATTCGTATGTACATAATTGTAATTTCAATTCTTAATCTTGAATTAAAGAATGGTTTACTTTAAAAAAAAAAAACAATACGAGTACAATCCTTACTAATATTATTTTAAGTTTGTATGTATGGATGTTTGTTACTCTTTCGCTTTCTACTGAATACATTTTAATGAAACTTTACAATAATATAGTTTATACATCAGAAAAACAAATAGGCAATAATTTATAAAGATATTGTGTGAATCATATCACGGGAGCGAAACCGCGAGCGATAACTAGTACTTCACGAATTACAAATATCAAAAGATTATAAAATTTTATTATGATTATTATTCTGATAACGAAATCTTATTATCCACTCTGTAGTTATCCCCGACAGAGACGCACAAACCATTAAATTATATGAGACTAACATTGTACACGTGATTACAAGACGTGTTTGGAATTGTTTAAATTAAATCTTGTATTTTTAAATTAAGAACGATAAAACTCTCGATTTCATCAACGTTACGCTCAAATGGTATTAACTGCCAATGTTACAACTATAGATAAACGAATGATTTTTTACTAGAGACATGTATAAAGCTGTTAAATTTGACGTTGGATTTCGGATTAGTTATTATAATAAGGTGCAAGATGCATCGTGAGGAAACCTGCATGTGTCTAATTTCAACGAAATTCTGCCACATGTGTATTCTACCAACCCGTAATGGAGGAGCGTCGTGGAATATGCTCCAAACCTTCTCCTCAAAGGGAGAGGAGGCCTTAGCCCAGCAGTGGGAATTTTACAGGCTGTTAATGTATTGTATTGTATGTATAATAATATAATTTAATAAAAAAAAATTTACATGAAATATTTGTCAGAGCAGCAAACCTCAGAATCATTCTGTGAATATTTAATTAAAAAAAAAAAAAAAACGGCTGCCTTTGTAATTCAAACGTACTTGTTAAGGCGTTTAATTATGAAATGTAATTGGCATCCAAGTAATTAACGTAGCTGCCATTTGAAATAGAAATTGTACTAATAATGTTCAACATTAATCACACAGTCGTTGTAAAATTTCTATTGGTGTTAATAAGTGATTTCATAAAAATAAAAAAAAAAAAACAAATAACAATATAGAGAATTGTAATTTTCAAATCCAATGAGGGTTTATATTTATAATAAGGAAATTATTAATAGTTATAGATTTTTTTTTGTTTGGATTTTTTTTTTATGTCACATTGGTAAGCGGAATGGCAGATGATGCACCTGATGGTAAGTGAGCACCACTGCCAATAGAAATTAGTATTGTAACAAATAATAACAGCTATTATATTATCAAAAGGTCGTAACCTTGTGATTATGTTATATCTCTTGTGCCTGTAGTTATACTGGCTCATTCACTCTTCAAACCGGAACACAACAATACTAAGTACTGTGGTTTGACGGTAGAATATATGGTCAGTGAGTACTATATAAAAAAATCTTAAATAAATAATAAAATCTAACTTTAGCTACGACTACTTTGACGACCTCCGTGGTCGAGTAGTGTGTACACCGGTTTTATTGAGTACGCCACTTCGAGGTCCCGGGTTCGATTCCCGGCCGAGTCGATGTAGAAAAAGTTCATTAGTTTTCTATGTTGTTACTTCAGATTTTCCATAACACAAGTGCTTTAGCTACTTACATTACGATCAGAGTAATGTATGCTATGTTGTCCAATATTATTATATTATTGTTACATAGCACAGTACATAAGGTGGAAGGCTGATACCTCCCGCCTGGCTTATTCCATGCGAGAGATCATCGAAACAGCCGTGTCTGTTAACACCTGCGTCGGCCGGAACGTGTCGCGATACCACTCGATCCATTGGCTCAGATGGACTTCGTACCACGGGTATACCCTCTTGCGTGTTTGAGACCCACACGTGCGGTTCCGTCAGAGAGACACGGTAGTACACGCATTCAAATCGTGACGCCAAAAAAAGAAAAAACGGTGTACGGCACCTGCTATCCCCTGAACATCACTATGCTTGTATATTTAAAGTATTTAAAACATAAAATTGTATAGTTTTAATATTGATTTATTAAAATCATGATACAATTGCATAACCTTACTTCGATATATGAATTAGTGTAATTACTTCGTATTAACGCTTTAAACATTATACAATAATTAACCTCAGTACAGATATGATACGTGAAATTTATAATTAAAAATATGATATATTTAAAGCGATCCCGTGAATTCGGATCTTCTGTGTAAATATGCACTTATAATAATAATAATTGTTGACGTCACCATCCCTCATGACGAGAATCTCGTGAAGGTTGAGAAGGATAAGCAAATAAAATATCTTGACTTAGCTCACGAGGTTGTCGACATGTGGGATGTGGATACAGCAGTTATTGTGCCGATAGTCGTTTCAGCGAATGGCCTAATGGCCAAGAGCCTCGACCAACACCTTAAGAGGCTCTCGTTAGGCAGCTGGGTCAAGGGCCTGATGCAGAAGGCAGTACTCCACGGCACGGCGCGTATTGTGAGGAAATTCCTCTCTCTGGGGCCCTGACCACCGGTGGCTTGGACCCTGTTCCCGCCACTGATTGGCCTCTGTATTTTATATTTTTAAATATATTTTCTATATAAAAATGTATTATACATGATTGAGAATAAATAAAGATAACATAATAATAATAATTGTTTTATTTGAAAATTAGTAACATAATATTTATGTAAACTAATCTAGATATATCAATAGAAGTAGAATTTATTCGATGATCTCTAAACACATAAACTAGGCTGAGCCCGTAACTTTCTTCCGATAGTACAGTAACAGTACGATCTCGTTATATATATTGTCGTTTATTTAAATAAAACAGTAAAGCAAGCATTTAATCAAATTACATGAATGAACGTATGACGATTAATTTTATCTAATTATCTATGTGAGCTCTTAAGAGCTAATGATAAATTGATTACTTGTTTTATTTAAAACAATAGCATTATGTTTGATAAGCAACTAAGGATTGACCGCATTTGTAGCTAAGCGAAGCGATACGTTTAACACGTTAGCAGCGGCATCATTTTTTTATTTTTTCCATTCCTGCTGCACGGGGCCTGTATGACCTCGTATGAAAACGATCATTACACCGGCACGGGGCTTATTAGACCGCGTAACGTTTAAGAAACTAAAACTCGATGTGATGTGATCGAATTTTATTTCTTCAGTGCTGTACATGGTCAAAGAGATCTCGTATTAAAGTAGATACACCATAGCATTCTGTTTTCAATAGGCATCATATGAATATATTTATCACTTTCCTACAATATATCAAATCAATTTTACGGCCTCCGCACGACAGAGAAAGCTATGTTTTTCTTAGCCGCACCGCAAGGGAGACACATACGAGGCGTATTAGACCTCGCTCCGCATTGAACGTGTTAATACTTCAGTCTTACCTGTGCTATTAAGTAGTTAATTAAATGTATACCTTGTTAGTTTTAAAATTTAATTAGTTTTTAATAAAAATTAATTGATTTTTTGAATTGACAGTCCGGTAATAAACATAAATAAGCGTATGTCCTTCCTCGAGGTATAAGTTTGCATGATACCAAATTTTATCGAATTGAGTTTAGAGGTTTGGCCGTGAAAGAGCAACAGACAGACCGCCAGTGTTACTTTCGCATTTATAATACTAGTATAGAAGATATAAAGCGTAGTCAAATACGAAAATTGTTGTTTTTCATGCAGGACATATTGACTTTGCAGTTGAGAGAGTTTATGTTCATCTCGATATCATTTACACTGCGAAACGGTGATAGAGTTACATTCTCAAATTTAATATGACGATTCACTCATAATTATTAGAGCCAACTTGAATATAACATTGATAACATACAGAGAATACTGAACTACGCATAACTGGGTCACGATAAAATTAACTGATTTCTATATCATTACATAGTATAAAACAAAGTCGCTTACCGCTGTCTGTCCCTGTATGCTTAGATCTTTAAAATTACACAACGGATTTTGATGCGGTTTTTTTAATAGATAGATTTATCAAGGTTTATATTTGTAATACAGGTACAATATAGGAGATAAACATTGATAATTTTAGAGGTTTCTAAAGTGGTGTCGTAAATAAACACATTTTTTGCGCTTACATTGCAAACTCTGGCTGAACCCTACGATATAGATCAAAATAATGTACTAGTATTATACACCCTAAAAAGGTCTTCCATAAAGGCCGCGATGGGTTATGTCTATCTCTTAGGGTTAACCGACAATAACCATTTTTTATCCTTTACTCTTATCCTTTGATTTTTAAGCAATACTGCATTAATCCCTATTCAATAAAGTACCTTAAATACATTATGCATTTAATATAGATCAATATGTTTACAGCATGTAATTTAAATGAATATTTTTCGAAAATATTAAAGATTTAAAACGCAGGGACATAGCATTTGTATTGTCTAATGACAAAAAAGGTCTGAACGTTGTAAGACATTCTGTATATATTAAATGTATATATATTTAATATCGTCATTGCACTTGTGCCAAACCGGGGCGGGTCGCTATTGACATAATACATTACTGTGATAGTTGAATTTGTGTATGAAAACTATGTTGTTTATGTAAATTGTTTCGCCTTTCATTTGCTTGGATTGATATTGATATGTTAATTATATTATCTTGTTATAAGATCTATTGATAGAGCCAATCATATTATCCTGGAAGACTACTACTAGTTGATGGTATGACTTTTGACATGAGTTAAATTAAATATAGGGAACGGTTATTGTTTTTTTAAATTGACATCTTTGAGCTGTGACCACTCACCGACGGATCACACATTTGGCCTACGGTTCAATTTAAAAAAAATACTGTGTAGTAACTTTAGAGTCAGTTAATGACTTTAGAGTAACTTTTAGAAAAAACTGATTCAAGTTATTTTTTCATAAATTTCATTAATATATATAATCAATATAATATGTATTAAACAGCATTTCAAAAAAAAAAATCTAAATCGATCTATAAATTAATGGCGGATTTATGAGGTAATAAAGACAAAGAAAAAAAATAAAAATCAAATTCGCATACAATGAATTATTTTTTTGCGCGCTAAATCTCTGTTCACAAAATACAACTTATATTTGAAGATATAAAATTTTATTAAGAAAACATCACGAGAAAAGCATGTCGGGAACACATTTGACCAACATTCAAGGAGCAACGTGATATAATAAGCTTTAAAGCTTTTTCCTTGAAGCGGAAGCTTTTATCCAGCACTCCCAGAAGTCGAAAATTATTCAGTAAAAATATATAACACTCTTTTAAGCAATGTTCATTGACAATATAAGATATGTGTCCCACAAAAAATATTTATGATCAATTACATGGTTGATCTAGGACAATATAGGAGTTAATGTATAATGACATAGTCATCAAACGAAATATGGATAAGGTACTGGCTATCCTAGCTAGGCTAATTCAATAACCTGTCAATGATCCTCGCCCTGAAAGTTGAAATAATCGAAATGCCTAGGTAACAAAAAATATTTTATGAATAAGTATATATTTCAGATAAAGTAAATTATTTTTTGGTAAAAAAACAGGGGAATGTGTTTGTGTGTAATTTTTTTATCTGTATGTGGGTGCATTATTTTTGTGTGCGTGTTAGTATATTTACGCGTGGGTAGGTATGTGTGCGTGTAGGTATTTGTATGTGTTGGTTGAGTTTAAGTTATAGAAAAAATGTGTTTATAATATTTTAGTCGTCGTCGACCTAAATTCAAATTCAACCTGCACATATCCTTGTGTTTTTATTCTTCGTTATAATATCTAATGGAAAATTCATCGTCATCATTCTAAGCCTACAGTAATCTACAGCCGAATATTGAACATACGCCTCCTTCTCGATGCATCAATTCACATGGTCCTGTGTTATACCCATAAATTGAGCATCTTACAATTTCTTCATTTCTTCCACTTCGTGACTAAAGTACTCCTTCTGTCTCCTGGTCTAGCCCAGTATCAAGCCTATCTCCATCTCCATCTTAATCTCATGATACACTTCTCTAAGCTTCAACCTTCGTCTTTCGTATTTCTTCGGTACACGATCAAAAAGAATACCTTCTATAGGATGTCCCATCGCTCTGCCATCATTCTAAATAGCTACAAACAAAACACAATAGAAAGCTCTTTCAAAAATCACTCAAAGATTTAACGAATAACCCATCGATTCCGTAAAAAATACTTTTATACGTACATTGCGTACGTTTTTATAAATTTATTGCTCATTTTCTGGAAATCTGAACGTGCACTGAGCGGAATGTTTCGTGTTAATGGATTCAATTTGGCGTTCGATGGTTTTTTTTTTTTTTTTGCGTTTATTTCACAAAGGTAAATGTTTTGTAATAATGTGATAACGTTATTTTATTTTCACGAGGCTGTAAATACAACTGCCGTTGATAATAGTATTTATTCAGTATACAAAAGGGTTAAAAAAATATTTAAATATTTTTTTACTTGACTATACAGAAAGTGATCATATTTATGTGAGGGTATTTTCATTTGTAAATGTTTCCTTGATTACGTCTGGTGTATTTTATTATTCTTTGTACTTAAGTTCTAAAGCTGAATCTTCTTTGGTTAATTCTGTGACGCGTTCGTTTGTATTTCCTCTCTTTAAGCGTCTCCGCCCATCTCCAGCGAGTGTTTCAATTACTATCCAATCTATGTACCGTATTCCCTTTGAGTGTCTAATCCCTAAAGTATACAAGGCGTAAGAACAACTATATAGGCAGATCACAAACTTATATAAATAAAAATTATTATTAGAAAGTATAATATGCGGTATTTAAATTGACAAGCGGTATTTAAGATGACCCAGTGGTTAGAACACGTGCATCTTAACCGATGAGTTCGGGTTCAAACCCAGGCAAGCACCACTGAATTTTTATGTGCTTAATTTGTGTTTATAATTCACCTCGTGCTCGACGGTGAAGGAAAACATCGGGAGGAAACTTGCATGTGTCTAATTTCAACGAAATTTTGCCACATGTGTATTCCACCAACCCGCATTGGAGCAGCGTGGTGGAGGCCTTAGCCCAGCAGTGGGAAATTTACAGGCTGCTAATGTAATGACACGCACTGGTAATATAGATTTCTTTTTTTTTTATTTTGATATTCTTGGAAAACACTAACTCGGTAAACATTGCACGTTTTGTAAGAAGGATATTGACCCCAAGTGCCAAAAGATATTTAATTTACAAACTTAATGAATATATATTAAGAGAAAATTATATTATATTCATGTTTATAGAACATTCAGATTGAAAGAGAATCTCGTCACAGGGTTGAACAGATAGAAATATCGTACGCAATTTGTATATATTTTACATGTTTTTACATGTTTTTTTATTGTAATGTTGACTTATTATACCCTGTTCAAGTTAGCTTGATCTTTTCGACAGACGGGCTAGTGATGAGAAACAGAAAATATAACATATATAACAGTCGATGGAACGATGGAATGCGTAATTCAAATTAGAATTCAATTTTTTTTTAACTTATATTTCTAACAAGAGTTATACCAGCTAAAGAGACCCCAACCACTAGCCAAAGATACCCCTAGCAAAAGGACGTAAACCCCCCGTTCGTAACAATAACTAAACAATGATCTTAAGGATTTTTGTAATCGATATTTGTAGCAGTTACTGCCTGTTATTCGCGTCCCTACCGTCCGACCGATGTAAGACTATACAAGCGTCTATTATTTTAAGTAGTTTTATTTAAATTTTACTTTGAAGCAATAATGTATAATAGAAAAAGTCTTAATATTTTCGGATAACGCTTGAATCTTTAGGAACATTTGTATTATACGTATTTTTAAAAAAAAATTAAAATTTTTAAAATCATAAAATAATAATATGTTCGTCATTGCAAAGTTATGTCGATCAGAAAAATTTACATTTGTCAAAAAGATCAAGCTATCTTGTACAGGGTATAACAATATATTTCGCGTGCAAAAATATATTTATGTAAACTAAATGTTAAAAAATGTGAACGAAAAATTATGTCCAAATCACTTACAATATATTTATTTTAATACATTAATTTAAAGATAAAATATTATCTTTCTAAAAAGTAATATAAATTTAGATACAAACCTATTAACATACTTTATACGTCAGTTAAACAGAGATGCAAGATAATTTATCTGAATTCATTTTGTATCTACAATAAATAAACTTTATAATAAATTTCTCCTTTGCAATTATATGACGAACTAACGTACACAACATACTATATTTGTAGGATTGTATTATAAAAGTTTCATTAAATAATTATTTTAATTAAACATTTTATTACAGAATGTCATCGAATCGAATATGTGTACGGAAAAATCTCTTACAATTCTTATTTCACTTTTAATAAGTAATGAAGTGGCACGTATACATATTATAATACATATTTCAAGTAGAAGCGTCTACTTATAACAGAATTCTTTTAAAAAATTCCAATAGATATAAATATAAAGACGAAATGGGATGGCATTAAAGTATGGAACTAATACTAATTACTAACAGTATTTAAAACGGGATGTTCACGATGTTTTTTATTTTTATTTGGTGGAGCTCGATATTTCGACATTATCTACGAATGTCTTGTTCACGAGACTGAACAGTCAGTCACGTGAACAAGACTGAACAGTCAGTCAGTGAACAAGACATTCATAGATAATGTCGAAATATCGAGCTCCACCAAATAAAAATAAAAAACATGGTAAATATCCCGTTTTAAATACTGTTAGTAATAAAAATAACCATGCTTGCAGGCAGGATATATTATATTATATAGTAGTATCAAGTATATAACTAACTAGTATTTTAAATATGAGAATATATGGCAAAGAGTAACTGATGAGTTTCCTGCTGGTTCTTCTCGGTAGATCTACATTCCGAAGCGGCGGTAGCGTTACTTTATATAGTTTTTAGAAAAGACTCAAAAGTGAACTCCATACTTTTCGCACAGCTCTGTGCAACCAACTTTTGCCGGCAGTTCTTCCGAACCGATACGACTTGGGAACCTTCAAGAAAAGAGCGTACTCATTCCTTAAAGGCCGGCAACGCACCTGCAAGCCCCCAGGTGTTGCAGATATCCGTGGGCGGTGACAACTTTCCGTCAGGTGAGGCTCCTGCTCGTTTGCCCCCTATAACATAAAAAAAGAACTACTTATTTACTTACTTGAAAAAAGGATATTTTGATTTTTTTATAATTATTTTGTTCGAGACTTATTTATAATGTATTGAACATGTAAAACTATCTAGACTATTCCTGGGCATAAGGCTAGCGTTCCACTAATTGGCAAACACTTTACAACGAACAAAGACGCTGGAAGTTCACAATAGTTCTTCAGAACGTCTTGCATCATATAAAGCTGAACTAGTAATAGCGCTAAGTATATTTGTTAACTTAAAAGCCACTTTATAGCAACACAATAATGCATTGTTTTAATTATACTGTACAAAGTATCAGTCCGCCATTTTAATTTTATGATTTTTTAAGAATGAAAATATATGATAAATATAATTATTTTCGTACTTGATTTGTCAGTTACTTTTTTAATATTCCTAAATTCGGTAACGAAGATTTTATGGCATTATCTTGATTTAATAGCTATCTAATCAAGCTGCATATCTCATGGTCTTGTATCCAAAACCCAAATCAGGCCAATTGACACTTATTGGGTTTATCTGTAGCAAAAAAATATTTTCTGTCGTGTCAGATTTGCCAAGCCATCGCACACACTTGTTTACTCTATATCTTACGCAGTTGGCCAATTTCCCCCTAGGAAACCCACCACTGCCTAATGTATGGAATCTGTTTAATAGAAAAAAAAAAAAAACATATCATTACAAGGGACAACCAGTGTCATGTCAGTACTTATTATTACTCATTAAAAGAAAGGCAGACATTTGCCGTCTATTTTATGCGAGTAGAAATGGCTGTCATCGTTGCTTAAACAAGCAATATATATGAGCAAATTATTGTCTTTACGAGACAGTTTCCTGTCTTTACGTTGCCCGGTAACTATTATGTTTCCAACTGCTTTATTAAATATATATAGCGTTACGATACAATTAAAATAAAACTCTCGATAAATAGTTAAAAAGAAAATAACAATTTATGAACATCTGCTGGGCTAAGACATACTCTTGAAGTAAAGTCTTGTAGGCTATTCCGCCACGGTGCTCCACTGAACGTAAGGGGTGGTGCTCATAATATATTCTACCGCCAAGCAGCAATGCTTAGTATTGTCGTGTTCCGGTTTGAGTGGGTGAGTCATTGTAATTACACGCATAAGGGACATAATATACTAGCACCCAAGGTTTGGGCATTGGCGATGTAACAAATGCTTAATATTTCTTACAGCGCTGATGGGTAGTGATGACCACTTAACATCAGGTGGCTCACGTGCCTTTTCGCCTACATATATCATAACAAAAAGATTGAAATGTGGTAACAGAATTTTCTTTTTGTCTGACTATAATCAAACATTGGCTGAGGTTAACAAATATTTGGTGACCAAGTTCAAATGTTTGTGACAAATCCTGATTAGCGGTGCAATGATTGTGTAAGGAATATTTTTCACTTCTTAAAGTGACATTCACCCTGTCAAAATATACAAACCACATACATCGTTGTCCATGAAAAACTGCAGCTAATGGCTCGTTTTATGAGCACATTACTTTGCAAATTTCCTTTCTACGAGACGAAAATGCAGAGCCATTACTTTAATGAAGCGATTTTTCAGCTCGAATTTAACGAATTGATTTTATCTCTAGAACAATGTGTTCTCGTGGGCGTTATTTACGTTTAAAATATTTTTCATAATGGGATCACATGTTTCAGCAAGCAAGAACAGTAATTGTGTTGATATTTGCATTTTACATCAAAACTAGTAACCGAGCCGGGGTTTATTTTTCACATAGATATAGTTTGACTAACTTTTCTTAGAACTATTTGAGAATGATTGAGATATCACTAAACATATACAGAAGAAGGCGAAATAAATCGCCTTGACTAGAATCGAATGCAGTTGTCTTGCTCGGTGACCTCAACCTCTGTGAGGAATAAATTAAGAAAAGCTTGAGGCGAACCACAAGGTCCTGAGTTAGCTTTGACCAGTCACGGCAAGCGCCGTTTTGACATAATATCATCTGCCTTCCCCCTAGATTTAGATTTAAACATGAATTAAATCGTTATATAATCCACGGGGTATCTGTGAGGTTATTGACCGTCTCAGAATAAAAGAAAAAAATTAAAAACTCACGACATTCTATCATGAATTTTTCTCAAATAAATTTATAGCCAGTGTCACTCGGAATGATGTAAAATTCTAACGATACATCCATACATATGTGGAATAAAAATAACACACACAAATATGAACACTGTAATCATTACACTTTTTTTGGATCATAGATAAAAAACACAAACAAAATAATACGAAATAAAATTTTATTATGATCATTATAATAACGAGAACCGTTACGTCACCAAAACATGGCAACACCTAAAATATTACATATAAAATTTGATATTACCCAGATATTCCCATTGTTTAACAAAAAATTCAATACACGTAATCAGTTTGTACGACCGCTGTTATGTTTTGTTTTCATAATTTTATGTAGAGATTAATTGAGCAACGATTGATGGATGTTGAAAGTTAAACGCGATTTTGTATAAAAGTTTGTTAAATATTATGTCAAGTTTAAATACGTTCGAAATTCAAAATGTACCAGATGACTCTTTTAATTTTAGAACAGAATGAAATAACATCTGTTTCGGTTTGAAGGGTGAGTGAGTCAGTGTAACTACAGGCACAAGGGACATAACATCTTAGTTCCCAAGGTTGGTGGCGCATTTGTGATGTAAGGAATGGTTAGTGTTTCTTACAGCGCCATTGTCTATGGGCGGTGTTGACCACTTACCATCAGCTGGCCCATTTGATCGTCCAAATACCGATATTAAAAAAAAAAAGCTATAGAATTGTAATTAATACAGACTAACAAGAGTGATGTAATTTATACGGCAATTATGATAACGATATTTAAATAAGTTAAACGTAGACAGAGAAAATTTTCGGTATTTAATTTACATTTCCAGTATAATTTAAGTACTTTTAACTATATTAAATTTTTCATATTTTAAATTTATCATCTAACGTGATTATGAATTTTGTCTATAATAATTAATGAGGTTTCTTTATTGTGTAATACCTAACTGAAATATATACTAAAATACATATTAAACGTACACCAGAAGATGTAGAGCGTTTCTGAGAAGGTTTTTGTATATAATATTAGTGTGTTGTATATCATATTATGTGTGTAAGTATCCGCGCGTCGAAGTTACGCGCGCTCTAAATTAAGACTATTTACATGTAAGCGTGAGTTTCACGTTTTTGTTTAAATGTATATATCATTTAAAGGCACGGCTTTATGCAAGCCCGACTGGGTACCCGTTCATCAGATTTCACTGCCAAACAGCAGTACTTAGTAGTGTTATTTTCCGGTTTGAAGAGTGAGTGAGCCAGTATAACTGTAAGCACAAGGGACGTAACAACTTAGCTCCCAAGATTGGTGACATTGGTATGATGTAAAAAAATGTGCCGAGATGGCCCAGTGGTTAGAACGCGTGCATCTTAACCGATGATTTCGGGTTCAAACCCAGGCAGGCACCACTGAATTTACATGTGCTTAATTTGTTTATAATTCATCTCGTGCTCGGCGGTGAAGGAAAACATCGTGAGGAAACCTGCATGTGTCTAATTTCAACGAAATTCTGCCACATGTGTATTCCACCAACCCGCATTGGAGCAGCGTGGTGGAATATGCTCCATACCTTCTCCTCAACGGGAGAGGAGGCCTTAGCCCAGCAGTGGGAAATTTACAGGCTGATTATGTTTTTATTATGTAAAAAAATGGTTAATATTTCTTAAGGAGCCATTGTCAATGGACGGTGTTTGACATTAATATTCACGGCGTTCGCCTATTTATTACATAAAAAACCCTTTAAACGGCTCTACCCGATACCACCACATTCATGGACGTAAAATGTCAATAAATTCACATAAAAAAAATTAATGAAATATGAACCTATAATAACAATTAAAAGGTATTTGTATAAGCCTCACAATAAAAGTTACTGAGAAATGGAATCTATTTGGGCCCGTTTTTCGAGTGAATTCTGGTGTATTTACTTGTACGTTACGCAAACGATATGATCAAAAAGAGTTTTTTATCGAAAATATTATTTATGGATTGTAATACATATTTCGAATATTTATATATAAATGTACTACAATGTTAGAAAGTAATGACTTTATGCAAAAAATCATTATAAATATTAATTCGTTGTGCTAAAACCAATTATTCTTTCGAAGTTTCCCATTTAGTCTAGTTAACAAGTTGAAAAACGTAGCTCCTCCGTTCATATAAATAACAGGATAAAAGTCATTGACCGATACATTTTTGGTTTCGTAGATATTTAGAGAGATCATGATTTTATTACGAAAAATAAATAAAATAGGCAGCCGCATTAATTACGTGAATAGCTCACAGGACCAATGGACGCAGGACCACCGGATTTACGTGCTTACCAAGGCACGTGAGTGTACACACTTCCAACTTTCTAACTCAAGGCAGTTGCCGAGAATCTTGCGACTGAAAACTTGCTTTTCGAGATGCTCAATGTTAACTCCCAAACTCCCCATAATCCTTATTGAGTTTTTTATTTTCGTTATGATCCAGGCTTCAAATACAACACTTTAGACTCCGCAGACAATTTAGCTGGCTTTGTCATAAGAGGATGTCCACCGCTCCTAGCCGAGAAGCTTAAATACAACAGATAACAAATTGATGTTCAGGGTACGGAAAAGATAAACCGTGTGAGATAAGGGTCGGCAGTTGGTATCATTTTGAATAAAACATTATTACTTGACTAAACATTGAGGGGTTTTGCAGTTGGGTCACTAGTCTCGAATTGCGAAAAGTCCCTTCAGAAATGTTATTGCTCTAACATAAATTCAAAATGGCGAGGAGATATCGCTCTTACGTAAGCCATTTTAAATTTAAAGGGGAACCGTTGGGACATAGCTTGAGTATTTTTTATTTGGATTTCCAATATAAAATAGTGAGGACGTCGTCTCTGTTTATAAAAATTGATGTTGGTATATTTTTCTTTGGTGAATTCAATTTGCGTTCTGGCTAATGGGCAAGCACCACTGAATTTGTGCTTAATTTGTGGTTATAATTCATCTCGTGCTCGGCGGTGAAGGAAAACATCGTGAGGAAACCTGCATGTGTCTAATTTCAACGAAATTCTGCCACATGTGTATTCCACTAACCCACATTGGAGCAGCGTAGTGGAATATGCTCCAAACCTTCTCCTCAAAGGGAGAGGAGGCCTTAGCCCAGCAGTGGGAAATTTACAGGCTGTTAAAAAAAAATGTAATGGGCAATAGTATGACATGAGTTAAGTGGTAGGTAGTAGGAAGTTACTTGCACAAAGACGTTTGAAGACGTAATATTTTAGTGAAACCAAGTAAATTCTCCGAAGTA
Source organism: Vanessa tameamea (assembly GCF_037043105.1). Taxonomy (NCBI): domain Eukaryota; kingdom Metazoa; phylum Arthropoda; class Insecta; order Lepidoptera; family Nymphalidae; genus Vanessa; species Vanessa tameamea. The sequence goes on along the minus strand of NC_087332.1, from coordinate 3,112,099 downwards.
AATTTTTTTTTTAGTGGACCTTAATGGATTATATTTTCGTAAGTAATTATTGACGTCAATTTAAAAGACTGACTTAAGCCAAAATAAAATTAAAGGCAAGGAATAAATTGATCATTCCTACTGATATCATAATTATGAATGTTTTTTATTGTTGTGGTACTGAGTTCCTTGCCAATAATTCTCAGTAAATTCTACATTCTGAATCAGTGGTATCTTTATATTATAATTCTTAATAAATAAAAAAATATATTTTGGTTTTTACCTCAATCAAGCAGAAAGGACTGGGCTAATTTTGATTAAATATAGAATAAAGATAATTTATAATCAAACTTTCACGAGGTCAAAGTCGCGATAAAAAGCATATTAAACGCATGGCTATCATTGTCGTCATAACATATACATAACATATATATGTATGTAAACGCATGTCTGTCATTGTCGTCATAAGTCAGTTAATCAATAATCGCTAGAAACATTGTAAGTGTTTTTGAGATTTTTCGAATATCTAGCTCCATTTCGAGCTATTAAAAATGTTGGAACTAGGTCAAATACTTTCAGACTTAAATCACGTCTGCGATCACTGTTTTCAAACTCGAGGCATTTGCTAGGAACACTAGTTTCATTTCTGAGTTCCCGCTCTTGTACGTGCTAAGAGAAATGTTCTTATAACAAGATATTTTAGTTTTTATATAAAAACATACATTGTTTTTTTTTTAAATATTTAAGTCGAAAAAATTTAAAAAATTAAAATAATATCTCTTTATTGACGACCTCCGTGGTTGAGTAGTGTGTACACCGGTTTTCATGGGTATGCCACTCCGAGATCCCAGGTTCGATTCCCGGCCGAGTCGATGTAGAAAAAGTTCATTAGTTTTCTATGTTGTCTTGGGTCTGGTGTTTGTAATACCGTCGTTACTTCTGATTTTCCATAACACAAGTTCTTTAGCTACTTACATTGGGATCAGAGTAGTGCATGTGATGTTGTCCAATATTTATTTAATATTTGAACGTCCACCCACATATATTACAAAAAAATATATATTAAAATTACTTAATGATAACTAGTGTTCAGTATACGTTGCTGTTTTTTAGTTTTTTAAATTATCTGACGATACTCTTGGGCTATTTATTGTGATGATGATATTATGTCAATGACCTTAAATATCAAACACAAATGTATCAAAAAAATCAATCTAATTGAATGATTAACAAGAAAATTTTAAGAGCCGAGATGGCCCAGTGGTTAGAACGCGTGCATCTTAACCGGTGATTGCGGGTTCAAGCCCAGGCAAGTACTACTGAATTTTTATGTGCTGAATTTGTGTTTAAAATGATAATTAGCATAAACGCACACTGAATAAATAAAGAAACATATTCATAATATATTGTCACAAGATTTTACAATATGGGCATTTTTAAGCAAACAGAATTACACAAGCAAGTAGTCTATTGCGTTTTACCAATTTAATTTTCTTTAATTTCACCGTGAAATAATAAATATTATTTTACCGTGCGTGAGAAATAAATTACCGTTGGTGAATATGAGAAGTGATTTTACCCATAGTCTACAAAATACAGTAATTTTGTGTCACGTAGTTTTTCCAAGAGGTGCAGTCATCCTTTTACTTTACTTTCAAATCACTGGTGTGTTGTGTTGGTACCAGAAATCATGAATAAAATTATTAATATAAGGGTATTAAGTCATTTTGATATATATATAAATGTATCAATAAGTCATAGCGATCTTGTTGTATATAAGACAAATTATAATGTGAGCAACTCAACGAAACTCAACTCTAACCACATTTGAAATAAGGTATATTTTAGTTCGAATGCTTAATTGTGATCTAATTTTCCCAAACTACGTTTTGAAAATTCCAACTTGATATTCGTTTTTTCTGGGTAATTTGATCAATATAAAACTTAATTCAAGTAGACCCTTGCAAGCGCTTTAGAATCGTCTCTTTACGAGATTCAATTTAAAGCCACTACTGGCTTGGAATGTAAATTATATCGAAAAAAAACCTATTAGACACTATTCATCAATCGTCAATGAATTGTCATTAGTAAATATGTTTCCTGTATGAAGATAAAGGAATATCAAATGCAGTAGGACTTACCACCAAGAAAGATGGTAAGTAACTCTTCATGGCTATCTCGAAAGCCCTTGGGAAGTCTGAACTCAAGGACTTTCCAAATAGCAACTGCCAATAGAATCCAAATAGGGTTCGAAGCTCTCGGAACTCATTTGAATAGCCAAGCTATACGTTAGTAATTATTAATATAAATTCCAAGTGTTCGATTGTTTATATGCAATCCGAAGTTAGAGTCAGCAATTGCAATAAATATTTTTTATAATTTAGTTCAACATAAAATTACCAAAATAACCTCAACCGTACTGAACATTGCTGTAATTAATCCTAAAAATTATGGGAATGAAGCGCCGCAGCCGACGTTCTAAAAATAATCCTATTTAATCCGAGGGTATAAATTCCTGAATTTGATTCAACTAAGTCAAATAATATTTACATGTCGTCATTATTTTAGAGAGATCTGTCTAATGTTATTAAGAAAAAAGTTAATTAGATGATTACAGTCCCTTGTGATTTCGATTTGAGTATCAACGCTTCGTTGTTTTAGAGGATTTGCTTATAAGGCCACAGATATTATTTTTATGATATAGGTAGGAGGATGGGTAGATAGGCTGATGGTAAGAGGTAATTACCACCCACAGAAATTGGTACCGTAGGAAATATTAAGCACTCTTCAAGCGCCGATATGCCACCAACCTTCGCAACTAAGATGGTATGTTCCATGTGCCTATAGTTACACTAGCTTACTCCTCCAAACCAAAACACATTGCTCTTTAGCGGTAGAATATCTCATGATTAAGTGGTACTTACCCAGATGCGGACAAAGCCGTCAAGAGATTGTCAGCTTCAACCCCAGGTCCTGTCAATAAAACGATACTCGGTTGTGCAGTAAAAAAATCATAAGTGTGTATAAACTCTAATGGGAACACCCCACAGCCGTTCAGGGCTTGAAACCTTGTATCGAATTTACGGTCACATATAATTATGAGACTGAGGTAATTTATCCGTTTTTCTGTAAGCGTTTTGTACCCGATAATATATTATACGCATTTAGCTAATCTCCTTGAGAATGGTTACTATAACTGAAATCAGTTAAGACCATTTCACTTTCATGAACGTTACTAAAAATAAATTATAGTGGTTTAGGAACGAATGATCACCGATTTTTTTTTTTATGATATCGGTAGGCGGACTTGCAAATGGGCCACCTGATGGTAAGTGGTCACCACGGCCCATAGATAATGGCGCTCTAAGAAATATTAACCATTCCTTACATCAGCAATGCGCCACCAACCTTGCGAACTAAGATGTTATGTCCCTTATGCCTGTACTTACACTGGCTCACTCACCCTTCAAACCGGGATACAACAATACTGAGTACTGCTGCTTGGTGATAGAATATTTGACGAGTGGGTGGTAACTACCTAGACGGGCTTGCACAAAGCCCTACCACCAAGTCAAATCTAATAAATGACGTTCGCAATAATATACCTCCCTGCTGTTCTAATTGTTTTATATTCTTTGACAGTAAGATTTCAAATCGAGATGGGAGAAAAGCCTTTTATGTATTGTATTAACAAAGCATACATACAGAAACAATACCGGAATATACCTTGCTCATGTTTTTGTATGGGTATAGAATAAAAAACTTTATGTAAATTCTATTTTTAAAATTCGCTTTTATGTTTAGATTTTAATTTCTATATGAAATACTTGTTTTGAAGATCTAGTGGGAAAATGTTTTATTCTACTTTTATTCCAAATATAATTTTGAAAGAGTTGTGTAGTGTGGTAGTTGGAACGAAGTTGCTTTTGCTGCAAACAATGATGTATTAACCGATAGGAAAAAAATAACAACGTCAATACTTAATGCCAACAAATAAAATTGTTACAAAAAAAATCAATTTAAATAATATTCTATAAAACCGTATATAAAAGAAAGAGACCGAGAAATAGAGAAGGGAAGGAGAAGTCTCCTGGAGTAGAAAAATGTACTGAACTGGTTTTTTTCCTTTTTTTTGTATATTTAAATAAAATATAATGAAACTATCCTTACACAAAACAAATCCATGAAAGTTAACAGAAAATAACACATTAAGGAACAAATAAATTGGGAACCAATTAAATTTATGTTCGACAAGATAATTTTTTTTCAAAATATTTGTACTTCAAAATCCAAAACAAACGACTGTAGGTGTAGCACAGTCGCATGGAAATGAAATTACGAGTAAATTCTAAGTTCAGGGTCTCGTCGTCTGTGGTGTTGCATAAGTGAATCACTGTTTGAGAGGAACCGACCTATACGCCGATTATAATGACAGGTCGCTTACTTCCTGAATCAACATACCGTTCTGCGTTCTACGCAAATTACATTATTATTTCTGATATAGCACGATAGGGTGGATTTACTCGTATAAAGTATTTAAACAAAAATGCACTATCAACAAAAACAACTATTAATATAGGAAAAGCCAAAAAACAAAACAAATAATCCGTCATCCGTGTCAGACAAAATTGCCTTGAAAGCTGGCAGCATTTTCACGTTTGATAACAACGCTGAATCGTTGACCGAATTGCATACAGCGTTCGTATCTTGAATGACGTAACGCAGCTGATATTTTATTTATTTTAATATTTTCCTAATGGAACGTAGTTCAAGTTCATCTGGAACACCATACGTATTATGTATAGTCTTTAGTATCTTTTATATATAAATAGAGAGACGAATTACACGGTTTTTCCTTTTTTTCCTCTACTTATCATCCAATTTTCTTTTTTATTTGTAGCCACTTACAAGAGACTTTAGTGACTATCAAATGGTATTGAATTTCAGTGAACAAACACTAGTAAATTCTAAATAAGTCAATGGCTAGTTTATAAAAAAATAACATCAATTTTTCAGAAATCAACGACAATTTTAGGAGGGGGAATTATTGAATTACTGTTGAATCTCGTTCAATCGAATGTCAAGGGAAATTAATAGAAAATCGAGTTAGTGACTTTTCGACTATATTTGAATTGAACATTGATCTCTAATGTAACAAAATCAGCGACTAGTCTATTATTTAAATTCGAATTTTGAAGGTATCAATGAGTACGAACTCTTTCGAATAGCCGGAAGCCAATTTGAGCCAAACGTTCATTTTGGCTCACAATCGTCTCTCGTTTTCATTCGGCCTAAGGGTCGAGACACAAGACCCTTATTCGTATAGAATGATGAATATAATTTCAAATAGATGCAGTGCAAATGAAATGCTATCAACTAAATGGGGGCGAGTGACCTAGTTTTTAATAAGATTAATTTCTTCAATTCAAATAGAAATATTTTTATGATATTCAAGACGTGATCTAATTTGTACTTCTGTATATAGATATAATAAAAAGAAAATATCTAAGGCTGATTATATCGTTGATTTCTTGTTTTTATGGTATACGTATATGGACGGGCTAATGGGCCATCTGATTATAAATGGTCACGTCCATAGACGTTGACGCCGTAAGAAATATTAACCATTCCATACATAGTCAATGCTCCACCAATCTTGGGATCTATGTTATAACGTCCCTTGTGCCTGTAGTTACACTGGCTAACTCACACTTCAGTACGAAACACAAATATACTAAGTAATACCACCCAAAGCCCAACAGCAATCTGTTTGGCGGTGGTTGGTACCTACCTATACATAATATAAATATAATATGAAATAACCTAAAAAATATAAGTAATAACTAAACGTAGCTCTACTTTTATTGTAGAGTAAGCATCTTTAGACCATTTAAGACCATTCATTAATTTGCCTTGTACTAAGTATGAAACCTTTTTCTGGTTCAACTTGATTTCTAAGTTATAAGCTGATGAAGTAAACTATACGTCTAGTCAAATAGCATCTTGATTATTAACAGTTTCAGTTAGAATTGATGAACTTCCTCCTCGAGTTACTTATGAATTTAATTTAACTTAACCTCTGAGGCTTGCTTTAATTCACATTGTCTTGACATGACTACGAAACTGTCGTTAGACTTTCTCAGGAAACTTACCTCAGCTTTAGATGTTTATCAAATAAAATATTTTGATTCTAAGCGAATGTAAAAATTATTTACTAGGACTATGTGCAAATTCATCTAGGGTTTGGAGGCCCCCATAGACGGGCAGAATTTCTTCAAAACAGCATGCGAAAGCGATCCTGTAACGTTCCTTAAATATACGGAGAGGGTATCACTGGTATTCCGGTGACACCACCGTCGAGTCCCACATGGCCCCATCATGCATCATCATTATGGACACGCGTTAATTCGTTCTTCCAGTTAACCAAACATGTGAACGTTTGTCTAAGTAGGTACCATTTACAATATATTCTACCATCAAACAGCAATACCTAGTATTATTATTAAACGGTTTAAAGGATGAGTGAGTAAGCCAGTGTTCAAGGACGAGGATAATAACATCTTAGTTTTTAAGGTTGATGTCGCATTAACGGTGGTGACTACATACCATCAGTAGGTTAATTTACCAGTCCGCCTACATATACACAATTTACAATAAGAAAAAAAGTCAATTCTCGCAATATTTTCCAGTGAAAATATTATTCGTTACGTTCTCATTTGCTTATGTGATATTTAGATTCAACGGAGCTCGTGACTACGTTTGTCATTTTATGAAATGCAATGATGTCTGCCTTTGACCTACTTGTACAGTCAGAGTAAGAAAACCTTCGTCAGTTTTCAAATTTATTCCTTCATCAAGTCGTAAACTCTTAGTACCTTTTGAATCTAAAGCACTAAACAGACAACTGTATATAAAATAAAACTATAATATTATGATAACTTGGTTCAAAATAGTGTAACATCTTTGGACTACGTCTAGTGTCATATCAACATAAAAACTTTTTTGTGGCCTAATTAATCATTACAAGATTTAAATTAGATATGATATCTTTTACTTAATTGTCAAAGTCTGTCAGTGTCATATATTTTCTTGCAATATCTTGCAATCCTAGAATAAAAACGCTTGTAATTGTAATTCGGCCGTTATTTTAAGTGACGGTTAATGTAATGACGTGACGTGTGATGAGTGGTTCCATCAGCACCGGGAAGTGGTGTCGATTCCTTGACCTGCAAAAGCGGCGAATATACCCTATCGAAAATCAATGGGGTTTGACGGTGCAGCGGTGGATAAATAATAACGATAGAACCAAAGCAGCTGTCGTAGAACATTGCCGAAGTGTCTGAGAGGTATTCAGAGGAACCGCCATATGCTCTCGCCTTGTGGGATCAATGCGACAGCGACTACAAGCTGTGATTGATACGAATGGCGGATATACTCGTTTTTAATAAAATAAATAAGATTTGTTTGAATTAATAAATTTTACCATAATAGTATTTTATTTACTACTTCCGTCCTGTGGTTTCACCCGCGTTCCCGAAGTTTTTATGTTTTCCCGGCATAAAAAGTATCCAATATGTTATTCCAGTACATATTCTATCTGTGTGCAAAATTTTATCCAAATCGGTTCAGTAAATTTTACGTGAAAGAGTAACAAACATCTATCCATACCTCAAAGAAATCAGCCAGATCCATACACAAAAACTTTCGCGTTTATAATATTAGTAGGAAGTAGGATTACGACTATGCACTCTCTTTTATAAGAGAGAAGACAATGTCCTAATCTCCGATTTTACACGAACATTCACGAAGGACTGAGGTTTCGTGAAAAGTTGGTAATTATCATACCGATTGACGGCTTCTTCTTATTATTATTATAGCTTTTAAACGCTTAATACTCTTTGCTAGATGCGACTTATAATGACATTGCGACGCAATATGTCATACTCAATCGATAAAGCAGATTATCGCTCATACTGAGCACACGAAAATAGATCTTAAGGCGAACCTTTTCTTACCCCGACTGTACCTTGTATATGCATATAAACGCCTTTTCAAATTTGTAAGATAACAATTATACAAAAAGACTTGCACAATAATATTCTCAGGGTTCATATGTCTAGCAATTGTGACAGTGATTTGTTAAACGATACATTAGTTGATGTGCGATAACGCCATCTAGTTGTGATATAGAACAAACTAAATAGTACGAAAGTCTGTGTCAATTACAAAATACATACAATACTGCTACGGTATTCTGTCAAACGCTTTCGAAGTCCATTCATACCGAGATCAATTTATATGTACATGCGACTACGTTAAACGTTAATATTGAAGGACAAAAGTACAAATAAAACATTTTATTTTTTAGTTTAGTATGATATTTATTTTCCAGAAGAACATATACGTTGACTTAAGTTCTCACGTCACGGCAAAGCCAAGTTGAATTGAATTTTCTTTATCAATTGCGCTTTGTGAGAAGAATAATACAAGTTCTAATACAGATACGTTTATCATAATATTATAAAGAGATTATTATAGTTTGTTTGTAATAATATGGAGTTTATAGTTTCAGGGATGGTAAATGCTATAAAAAAGTAAAGGCAGGGATGGAAAATTCTAGAAAACGCTGCCCAAAGTATCGCCGATATACACGAACATTAGACACAAAGCATTTGTCAATCCTTAAAATCTCTATCTGTGTAAAAAACACTCAATAATTAACAACTCTTTAGTTTAATAACATAACGTAGATGCTTATTATTAAACAGTACTTTTATATATATTAGGAGTTATTTCAATAAACGTGTGAAAAAATATAGAGGCGTGGAGTTGCATGATAAACTAGCGCAGTATGTGCGAATATATCGATTAGCAAAATAACGTAGGTATATAACTCGTCTCGTCTAAAATTCTTATTTCACTCGTGTAAAATCGAGACAGAGTCTACGAACAGATTGCCTTGATTAAAAATTCAATTTATTGGAAGATGTGACGTCAAAATTTATTAAAAATCTTTATTGCTATCGGTTACTCAGTGGTCAGCCTTTGATTCTCAATAATACTAAATTGCTGACCGCTTTTGTATGATGTTTAACAATAGAAATTTTGAATCAACGTTCTATTCAGACATAACAGTGACAAGAATTACAATTTCGTTCCCACGGACTTTAGACTCATGGAGATTTCTTTTCATATTATCTTTTATTCTTTTATAATGATTTCCTGAGCTAATGGAGATTGAGGTTGATGTAAGTTTCATTTGAATTTCGTATTATTCATGACAGTAGAATATTTTCTGTACTTTCAGTCAGTCAGTTGGTCTTATTTTGGGAAGTCGAAATTTTTGGTAGATCTATAAATTTGGAAGAGTTTTTTCTAAATGTGAATTTGAAATATTTCGTTGTGTTTTTTAATCATATTTTTCGACAAAGCAAAATGTTTAAAGTATCTTCTGTATAATATAACATTAATACTCGAAATTCAAAAAAATAAGTATATTATATATATGAAGATACTTATTATATATACGTTCTTGGAATTAGAAATAGGGCTAAAATCCGAGAAGACCGAGTGATTCAAATCATCAGCAGCAAGGTTTTTTACGTGACAATTTTCTATTAAAATTCGTCTCATGTAGTAAACATCGTAAACATGATAAAAGATTGGCACAACTGTAGGTATTCACCAAACCAAATTGGAGCAATGTGCCAAAACGTCAAAACTTATCTTCCAAAAGGAGAGGTAGAATTGGCTGGCTTTAACTCAGCAGAAGATCGAGGGTTACACTTTACATTACTTATGGCGGCTACAAAATCAAATTTAAAATATACTTTATTCAAGTAGGCTTTTACAAGCACTTTGGAATCGCTATTCAACAAACTATATTAGTATAAGTGAATCTACCACCGTTTCGGAATGTAGATTCTACCGAGAAGAACCAGCAAGAAACTCAGTAGTTACTCTTCAACATTTAAAAATGCAATGTCATGTTGTATACAATTATACTTATATGTATATAAAACATCCTGCCTGGAAGTCAACAAGTATTAGCTCCACGCTTTTTTATCATCTATATAATCTTGTATTGAATAATATGCTTTCTTTACCGATGTATCGAACGTGTGTATGAAATATCTTTGCAGATTATTTTGTATGCACATTTTCAATTCGATAAAAGGTTTTATTTTATATTTCGGATGTCAATGTATCGCTCAGTTCAAGAAGATACAATTAAAAACAAATTAAAGCAGTACATTCACTGTAGTGAATATGTTCTTTAATAAATAATTAATAAAAATTCTGCAGTAAACTTTGCTGGTTCATACATTAAAATTTCATTTGTTAATAAATAAGTCATAGTATTCAACACCACAAAGTTAATTACGATTACAGCGGTAAGGAGGTCGAAAACAAAAGAAAATTTATCAATTGTTTATTAATTTTATATTCCTAAAATAATTGTCTTATAACTAACGACTGCTTTACTCGAAGTGGGAATGAAGAGTGATTAAAAAATGTTTTAATTTCAAATTAATAACATTTGAAATTAAAACAATTTGAAACGCTAATACCGGGAACTCGGCCAATACTGGAAGCTCTACTCGTTATGTGGTCGCCTGGGGAGCTTCCATCAGCTTGGTACGTCAACATATTCGTAGGATGAGGGTTCCGTAACTAGATGATAAAAAGCGTGGAGCTAATACTTGTTGACTTTGAGACTATATTATATAAATGTAATTGTATTTCACTAACATAACTTTGTATCTTAAATGTTGAAAGCGAGTAAAAGAGTTTATTGCTGGTTCATCTTGGTGGAATTTACATTTCAACTACAGCTTCACGTTTAAAACAACTCTGTAAAATTACGATTAAGAGTGCTTGTAAAAGCCTACACAAATGAAGTATTTATTTTGATTTTAATTTTGAGTGACAAAAGAGCACTGAATTGTGTTGCTGAAATAAAAACATGCTGGCACATAAAATACTATATAAAGATGCAATAAAGGATTGAAGAATACGTGTTTAGAGATTGATTATACAAAGGAAAAAAACTATTCAGATATTTCCTCTTATTTTTGCCAATATCAATCATTCAATTCGAAAGTTCACACAATTTAATCTAGATTATAATCTGACTGACTTCAACCGGATTAATCAACTGTTCAGGAATTAGTGACAGCACAATTAGGCACCGGTAGATTTACTTTCCTCGCATATGCGATGGAACGATATGACTGGATGCCAGCCTTATGACCTTACATGCTGTCGCGTGTACTTTGGAATACATGTTCTGGAAATTTCTTCTGTTCTGGAAGTTCTGGCTTACACCCAAAAACTTTTTATTGATTCACTCAGTATTTAAACCCAGAACTTTTAAATTACAGCTTTAAAATTAGCTGCTATATCAATGAGGCACACAAATTATTTATCCACTAGCTGTATAAAGTTGTGAAATTCATCGCCGTCGACCGCAGGCTTTATCATGAAGCGAACGTCAGCATACAATATTGGCCCCTATAAATTTTAATCTCATACCTACGCATATTGCAAGTTACAATATGAAAGAATTTTATTCTTATCAGTTTATTATTTAGTGGTAATCCACAGTTGTAATACAAATTGGAAAATCGGATTAAAGATTCCGACTCAGGACTTGAACCCTTTTTAGTTTTTTTACGGTCAAAGCACTCTGCAAATTAAGCTATTAACTATTCGAGAACCTTCTATAGAGACAGAATATAATTCAATTCACCCTAAAGAAGAGGTGGAGTCGTATAAGCGCTTCATTATAAAGAGATTAAATTGAGCGGACTGGTACATTTGGTTAAATTTTTTTAGTGTACAAATTTTCTTATTGCCTTTAGTTTAGGATTATCACGTACCAATAAATAGTTAATTTTAATTGGATGATTAGTTTTAGTTAAATATATGTTTGTGGAATTAACGAAACGATTTAAACGTTTCTTGTAGGAAATTTACTAGAGTCGATCGAAATTTGAATTTCATTTCAATATTAATAATTTATTAAGGTTTAATGATTGCCTGGAAACGTTTATTACAAACGGGCGTTTTTGATAATTTCATGTCATCTAACCTTTATTTAATTTCATGCTTTTCTGGTAAAATATAATCATACCGAACTCCGACCTCGCAAAATTATTTTTGGGTAATAATATTTACGGGGAAAAAAAATAAATTCAAGGAAAGTTTTCTATTTTTATATACAATTGATACCGATATGAATGTATATATGTATATATATGAATACTGATACCATTGAACCCGTCATCTTATTTTGTTACTACTCGTATAAACAGCCTGTAAATGTGCCAAGGCTCGTTTAAGGCTTTCTAATATCTTGAGCCTCCTCGGCTTCCCTTTTCTTGTATGACGGCTAAATAGGCAACCTGATGGTAAGCGATAACCACCATAGATACTGGCACCGCATAAAATACTAACAATTATTTACTTCCACAACGCGCCACCAACTTTAGGAACTAAAATATGAGAAATTACATGCTAGCTCCCAAATGAACATACTGTCCTTTGTGTCTGTGTTTACACTAGCTGATCCATCTAAAAGAGCGGCTTAAAAAGCCGCAACATAACAATGAGTACTGCTGTTTGGCTGTAGATATAAAGTGTGGGAGTTATACCTAACCAGATGGGCTTGTACAAAGGCCTATCTCCAAGTAAACCCTACCTAACGTCTTGAGGAGAAGTACACTAAGTAACCACGACTCTTCAAAGTGAGTTTGGTGAGAATTTCATCCATTATGTTCAGTTTTCCTCGCGATGTTATCCTTTACTGCTAAGCATATTAACATGAATTATAAACAAATTACGCTCACGGCTGCTTGCCTGGGTTTGGACTACTGGCTTATATTTCCCATTTTGGCGCATATTTTGAGACTATATTGTGACTAGCTCTCTGTTTAACTAAGGATGCTCGATGTTTATCGATTATCGATATCGACTGTAATCAAAAAACTTTCAAATAGTTTATATGTTGTTTTTTATTAAAAATCCTTATTGACGACTAAATATCTACAGTTATCGATAAACAAGTTTTGGAATGATTTAATATTGCTTTTCCTTATTTTTCCGGAACAAATGAAGAACTTCAAACATATTTCTAAATAATAAGAAAAGATTTATTCCGATCTAACCATTCGAAAGATTGAAATAATAATTCATCGCCCATTTCGCAGATTTTTCACATTCTCTTTGAAAATATACACTTGTCGTAATTTTGTATTGCCTTTGCCAATAAATATACCTCTGTGATTATTACAAAATCTTGGAAGCTGTATAATGTAGGGTCAGTGAACTGTTATCCGCAGTGAACTCATGGGAAAATATCAATAAGGGTAGTCAAAGTAAATTTCATGTAACTTTTATAAACGTTATCGCCTGATATTAATCCAAATGCGATATTAATAAAATAATATATCTAATTTAAGAACTTATCATACAAGACATTTTAAATAAGCATTTAATTAATTCGAAATTTAAATTTAATAATTCAGAACCAGCAAGATTATGAATTACTCCAACCAGCAAGATTATCTAGAGATTATACAGAGTTTGATCACCCTCACCAGTGCATAGTCTAGATTTGGTTGACAACAAGTCTATATATTTTTCCATATAAAATAACAAGAATTCTCTTCACATTTTGGAAATTAATTAAAAAATATGAATTAATACAATTTCCTATTTAGGACGTTTTAAGTTCACCGGATTATAGTAAAATGGACATAAATCCATCAGAAGAGTTAAATTTCTTTCGTAAGAAATAATGACAGTTTATTCCCATGAAAACTTACATTAATAGACGTAAAAAATCAGATACCGTCACGAAAACTGAGACTGGTGATAAAAACTCGAAGTTATGTTGACGTTTCTATGTTACAGAACAGGTGGGCCTAGCGTAGGTACAAAACTTTCCTGTTTATTCCGCATACACCATACCGGATATTTATCACACTATCAAAAATATACACGTAATTTTGTTCCTAAACACTATATAAATAGAGCTTATATTCGTTTGCTGATCATTTAAAAGATGTAAGGATATTAGTTTCGGGCTATATAACGTTTCAACGCGGGAGCTTTAAAAATGTCAATTTCATACAAACATAAAAAATCCTAGTAGCGTGAACGCTTTTATGTGTTACGGAGATGTTGGTCTAAATACATCTGAGGGTTATTTGATTTGTTTATTTTCATCGTTTATTTTTATAACAAACCTTTTTGGTTCAGTTTCCTTGAGAATTTAAGTATTAAAAGATTCATTTCGTTTGTACGTGTTTTTCTTTCTTTGGAACTTTTTCCAAGGATTCCAATTAATTTCAAGGATCTAAAACATCTTATATTTGTATCACATTGCACATAATACAATTTAACCTAAGTGTATGTTTATCAACTATTACCTGTTCTGTATGAACAAACTCCAGACAATTGTATGAATTCATGTCAATTAAATAACAACATTTATAAACAGAATAAAAAGGTTAGCATTTATTTAATTGAACAATGTTTCTAATTTTTAATATACAAAGTAAACCTCAGTCCGTACTTGGCGTGTGATGATGCTAAGTTATACCTACTAATAATAATAGAACGTCATTTTTAACATCTGCGAAAGAATATCAAAGGAAAGAACCAGTGTAATTACAAGCACAAGAGACACAATATCTTCATCCCATGGTTGACAGAGCGGACAGGGTTGCCTATTACAATGACAATTTCTTTGTAAAGATAAACTCCCTCTTAACGTGGGTTTGAATTAGATAATATTTTCTCGTTAGGCTTTTGCTTATAAAAATTAAAAAATAAAACTGTCAGTTTTTGAAAATGAAATTGTAGTATAGCTCTGTTCACTCACAAATTTGCACAAATACAATCAAATCAAAATATACTTTATTCAAGTAGGCTTTTACAAGCACTTTTGAATCGTCATTTAACAAACTATTTAAAGTAAAGCTATTACCGGTTCGGAATGTAGATTCTACCGAGAAGAGCCGGCAAGAAACTCAGTAGTTACTCTTTTTCAACGTCTAAAAATACAGTCATGTTAGTTAAATACAATTATATATGTATGATATGTCTCCTGCCTAGAAGTCAACAAGCATTAACTCCACGCTTTTTTATCATCAATATAATCTTGTATCGAATAATATGCGTTCTTTACCAATGTATTTTTTACAAATGACTTGAATCTATGAAACGGCAGAGTTAAAAATGTCTGCGGAATTTTATTATAGAAGCGGATACCTTCGATCACGAAGACGTTCTAAATTTAAAAACAAATAAAATAATGTCGAAACCTCTTTAGCGAATACGCTTTGCGTTCGTAGAGACTTAGGCTTGAATTACACCAAGAATTAATTTTGCTACTAAGTATAGGATTACTTTCCACTCAATATCATATTATATGACGTATTTAGTAATACAATTTCAAATACTAACTCGCAGGAGATATTATACTATACAAGTTTGTGTTCTCATACTGGCATGCAGATGGAGAGAGATTAGATACAGGACCAACTTTAGTGTTTTAAGTGCTTTTCGTAAGGGACAGCGCTGAGTTATATCAGAGTTACTAATAGAATTTCGTAACGCAAAATCCCAGTACATTTATATAATAATGTCGTCATCGTTCGATTTCAGCCACGGCAGGCTATCTCAAGGTCGTAGTGCACAAGTGTGCGCAAACACAGGTCCACTCTCTATTCCCTCACTCTCATAATCCAATGGGATGGCATATTCGTATCAGCTGCTTTACGTGTTTTCCGAGGCATGTGAGTTGAACTCCAACTTCCAGACTTGGAGCTGCTACTGATAATTTTGCGACTTTCGAAAAAAGTACTTGTTATTGATCTGAACTGGGATTTGTATCTGCATCTTTGGTCTAGCTGGCAAGATCCTTAAATCCTGGGTTCACATTCATGTATATGAGATTCAAATTCGGTATATTATACAAAACTGACTAGACCAACGATGCAGCTTGAGACTTATCATAATATAGAATCCATACGAGCAAACATAAATTCGCAAAACACGAATTTTACCAGACTGATACAAAATAACAATTTCCATATGAAAGGATAAAATATTCCACTGGTTATATTTAAGCATTATTTTATTCGAAGTAAAAGTTAATTTATTTTGACGGTACTATAATTACATTTAAAAGGATGAATTTCAAATACAAATTATTTTTATTTAAATAAAATTTATAATTCTAAACAAATTTAGATAACTCTATTGAAAATCATACAATATTTTATAATACGAGTAGACCCGTGTCAGTGGGGATGAGAGCCGAATTGTCCCAGTGGTTCGAACGCGTGTATCTTAACCTTGAGTTGAGTTGAGTTTAATGAAATTTGATTTATGCTTGAACTTCAAGGTTTTTCCGTTGGTTAAAGGGTTGGTTTCGCATGTGCATAGTCTAAAATATTTCTTTACCATATTCAGAATGTCAAATATATATATAATTATTTAAGAAATAAATTAATACGAACTGTTGAAGAAAATCATCTTTCAAGAACGTCAATCTTTCCAAAGTCATAATTATTTAAAAAGATATTTTTTAGATTTAGTATTTAATTTTATATCTTCAATAAGGAATCGATAAATTGGTTTTTTAAATCAATTATAAGAATTTAATAAAATGTTTTTAATGTACGTATTCTGAAAAATAATTTAATACAAAATCTCCCAGATAAAATCAAAATCGCTTAGTATTTTACTGGCAACACTAATTGTAATAAGTACTTTATGTATTTATTAGACGTTGACATAGCAATATAAACAACATTAACAACTCTGAATAACTAGACCAATTAGGAACATTAATTTAGTGATACCTTGAACGTAATTAAGAAAAACAGGAACGAAATATTTTTACTTTTTTCGGGGTTGAAAGTTGTCAAATCTTCGGTAACAGCATACCGTGTTTCCCGAAATATACTGCATGAGCTTTTATTTACGTTTCTAATTCCGAGAGTAATAAAGATAAAACAAGGAAATTTGTTCCGTGTATTCGGAATTGGGGTGATGGGTATATTAGCAGAAGTAGATTATGCACTGAGTTTGATCACGGAATTGAAAAAAACTACAATTCGCATAAATGAGATTTTAGTTGAATTTCATGAGTAATATCTTCCTACCAACAGTAATTGTTTTCTTCGCCGAATATGAGATTAATTTAGACATAAATGTGTATGCAGAAATCTGAATGATTCATGGTTGATTTGGTAATCACTATCAGATATACTTTGTTTAGTAAAATTTAATCAGATATTCTGAAAAAAAATATCTGTGTATATCTTGGAAAACACATTTACTTAATGCAACGTCTTTGCACAGGCCCGCTTGGATAGGCAATACCAGCTAACGAGAAAGTAGACGAATTACCTATTACTTTTCTGACGTCATTTCATTTTGTATTCACAAGAATTATTTATTCATCAGAATTAGATTGAGAAACAAAAGTAGATAGAAAAACACGTATTATTGTACAAGAAATTCAATTTTTAGAAGTTACATTTATACTTACAAAATTGTCTGCTAATAATTTAATTAAAACGGGTGTCGTGAGACACCAGGTTGAAACGAAGCTTCTTTCGATATAAATTACCCAATAAAGTAAATCAACAACGTTTGAGAATAATTAAATAACATTGACAAAATTGTTATTAAAATAGTAACAACAAAATAAAGGGAAGGGGGGGAAATATCGCATGGAATAACATAACGGTATTTCCTTACGTGACGATTTGGGGCCATTCATTTATTACGTAAGACGATTTAGGGGGGGAGGGAGGTCGATGATGTCTTATGTTTTCTTACAAGGAGGTGGGAAGGAGTCTCGATAATTCTTACGTAAGATCAAAAAAGTGCGCAAAGTTAAAATTATTTGAAAAAGGTTCGATTGTCGAGGTTCGCTCGGATGCGTATAGTTATAAAACGATATTACCATTTCCATGGCAACGGGCGGACCAAAAAATAAATATTATTAGTACCTTTGAAATTACGAATAAATATTTCAAAAAATGTTTTCCTTGAAACATAAACATTAAAATAAACCAAACGTGTATTCATTTTTTCCTTTAGATTCTTACGTAATAAACAGGGAGGCCTATTATTATTTTTTCTTATAATAGAGGGGAAAGGTTCAAAAACAAGCGAAAATAATCTTACGTAATAAATGAACGGCCCCTTTCTGCCAGTACACTATATTGTAAGTCGCGTAAAATAAATTCCAACGACCGGAAAAATGGCTTACGGTTGATTATCTGAACAAGTTTAATGGATCTTACCTAAGTTCTGTTTCAAAACATTCCTATATATATGTATATAGTCTAATTATATGCAACAACTTATTTAACTATATCATGAAATACCCTTAATTAAAATAACTTCAACGCCGATTTTATGCTGAAATGTTCTAAATCAAAGCTTTGGCAATGTCGTGATTATGAAAGTTAATAACGATAAGTTTTGATGGAAGATCGTGTTCAGCGTTCACCGTACCTATATTTTCCTATCTTAATAGTTCAAAGACAATAAAATAGTTTTGATGATGATGATGATAATGAGCCGAGATAGCCCAGTGGTTAGAACGCGTGCATCTTAACCGATGATTTCGGGTTCAAACCCAGGCAGGCACCACTGAATTTTCATGTTAAGCACATGTTTGCACATTTGTGTTTATAATTCGTCTCGTGCTCGGCGGTGAAGGAAAACATCGTGAGGAAACCTGCATGTGTCTAATTTCAACGAAATTCAGCCACATGTGTATTCCGCTAACCCGCATTGGAGCAGCGTGGTGGAATATGCTCCATACCTTCTCCTCAACGGGAGAGGAGGCCTTAGCCCAGCAGTGGGAAATTTACAGGCTGATTATGTTTATGTTATGTTTATGTAAAATAGTTTTAGTTTTATGCAAATAGATTACTTAGCGTTAGGGCTTTGTGCAGCCCGTCTGGTACTACCCACGCGTAATATACTCTATCTTCAAGCAGCAATGATTAGTATTATTGTGTTAGACACAAGGGATATCATATTTTAGATCCCAAGGTTGGTGGCGCATCGGCTATGCAATGAATGGTTAACATTTCTTACATCGCCAATGTCTGTGGGTAGATGACCATTTACCAACAATTGGCCCGTGTGAAAACTTAAGAATGAAAGCTTTTAAGTTTATATAAATTAGAACAGTTTTGTATTTAGCATATAAATGCAAGTAGAATTAATAAATACGATTAAATTATATTTAAAAATTAATATTGGTAGGATTTCGATGATTTTTCCTTAATAATAATATTAAAGTTTTCAACACACATTCCGGTTCCGGTGAAGGAACCATCGTGAGAAAACGAACATATGTTTAACAAAATTCTGTGTGCCACATGTGCTTCGACAAACCAGCATTAGCAAGGTGTGGAATTAACTCCAACCATACTCCTCAAAAGGAGAATAGACCTCAGCCAAGCAATGGGGCTTTTACAGATTGTTACTTATTTTATAAACGATAACTATAAGCTAATAGGCATTTAAGATACGTTATATACGCAGAGGTATGATAGAGCGTAATCAAAAACGCTTTCTCAGATACATTGAATTGCATTTGAACTAAGCCCTGCATTTAAGGAGTGTGGTGGAATAAGCTTTAACCCTTCTCTCCATCTGAAGAGCCTTAACCTTAAGCCTTTATATTATTACATATAGACTTATATACATATATAGATACACTTTTTTATATTATTAATGTGTTATATACAAACGAGCTATCAATCTCACAAATTATCTCAAAATACATTACAAAATAGACAGACAGACAAAATGAACTAGCTATAGAATATTGCATTTTAGCAAAATATTTAATGATATCATAAAATTTTGTTTCAGAGGGAGGACCCCAGTATGAACCTCACTCTAAATGCCTCAGCAAAATGGGTAATAGAGGCATCGAGGGAGGTCCAGAACCCGAATACATTGCTTCAAAAATTTTCCCTTAACCGAAAAGTCGATGACCCTACACGAGCCTTACTGCTAACGTTTTATGGTATCCTGGTAACGATCGGCGCCGTTGGGAATGCCCTTGTTGTTATTTCTGTAAGTATTTTTTTTTATTTTAATCTTGCATTGCAGTTATGTCCTCATAACATAGTAGAAATACTATATAATTAAAGAAGCTACTGCTATTACCTTATTCCATGCGGCTCCCCTGGAAGTCAGTTGTAAACACAAGTAAAAAAGATCGTATTTAATAGTGACTAAGAAACATCCGATACATTAAGATTCGATTACAATACACAACGACAAACACGAAGCCGTATTGATCTTAAATCTCCATACTCTATTCAATGCGCCATCACGGCTCAAGACTGACGCGTCCATAAATTAGTGGTTAGTGACGTCATAATGCTTCGATATTTTTTTAAATAAAAAAAAAAACAAAAAGCAAAGGATGCTTTTAAATCGGTCACTGTGTTGAATTTTAACGTAACGCTACCACCGGTTCAGGAAACAGATAATACCGAGAAAAACCGGCAACTACAAAATAAATCTTAACTTAATATTTAAAATATATCATATTGCGTTTGTAATCAGAAGAGGCCCTGTATTTCATTGAACATTTACATATGAAGTAGTCGAAGTGGTACTTGTGATAATTATACTAGTATTAATCTAATTGGCGCCATCTTAATTAGATATGATTACGTAAATATTGTATATGGTGTGTTTATCGTGAGATAATCTTAATGTATCAATTCCGCCTCATGTCCATTTACTAATTCAAATTAAAGCAGCGTAGTGGCGTTGTATAAGCTTCAATCCGCGAGATGAGAAGAGGTCTTAGCCCAGCAGTGGGATATTCATATTATATTACTTTAAAGTATAAAACGAGACTCCTCTTACTCTTTGCTTGCTCAATAACGTAATTGTGCAGATATCGGAAATTGTGCACTATAAAAATATTATAAGATTTTAAAAGACCATGAGCTAAACGTTGTAAAAAGTTTGCATTTATAGTTTCTGTAAAACTGATTAAAGGCAAATAATGTAATCCTCCTAAATACTTAATGTTCTGAATTTGTCGCTATTTGCTACCGCAGTCACAACCGACCAATGACCTTTCAGACTAAAGTAAAGTAAGTTACCCCGACTATGATCATTGATTCAGAAACAAGACGTATGAATATTTATTTATTTCAGGTAGTAAGAAAGCCGGTGATGCGAACAGCAAGAAACATGTTCATAGTCAACTTAGCAGTCTCAGACGCATTGGTTTGCTGTGTTGGCACGCCACTGACACTAATGGAGCTTTTGACCAAACATTGGCCCTTGCCAGACTGGCCGAGCCTTTGTAAGGCCTGCGGGGCCATTCAAGCTATATCAATATTTGTCTCGACAATATCAATCACGGCGATCGCTTTGGACAGATATCAGGCAAGGTTACATTTAATATAATCTGTATAGCGCTCTATTTTCTTTAATATTGTTACTTTTTTTGTTTAAATTGACATTGGATTTATTTTTTATTTATTGAATATAAATAATAAAAGAACATCGAACAAACATTGTATCTTCAAAGATACAATATTATGTTTGTTACCAGTCGTGCAGACCGGGACGGGTACGGGTCCTTCAAATGACTACCAAATCAAATCAAAATATACTTTATTCAAGTAGACTTTTACAAGCACTTTTGAATCGTTATCTAACAAACTATTTAAAGTAAAGATACCACCGGTTCGGAATGTAGATTCTACCGAGAAGAACCGACAAGAAACTCAGTAGTTACTCTTTTTCAACATCTAAAAATACAGTCATGTTAGTTAAATACAATTATATAATTATGTATGTTATGTCTCCTGCCTGGAAGTCAACAAGCATTAACTCCACGCTTATTTAACATCAATATAATCTTGTATCGAATAATATGCCTTCTTTACCAATGTATTTTTTACAAACGACTTGAATCAATACTTAAGGCATTTTTTTATGGATTATTACATTGATTTACGTTAAGAGCTTAATTATCTACAGATAAAAATAGTTACTATACAAATCATGACCGCGTGGAATGGTGGCAAGAATGCCAGCATATCTTCGTTCTTTCGCAGTTCCTTACCTCTCAGTCAGTTTTCCTCTACTTATATTGCCTCCACTGGTGACGCGACTGTTACCAGTCGAGTCGATAAGGCGAGGTATTATACTTTTAATAAATGGTTATTGTAAAATTACCTCAAGATCCAAGTGTTTTAACAACATATTTTTTTCAAATATCAAATCAATATTCAACTTATTATTTATTTATCTCGACAACAATGATTTCATGTTTGAAAACAAACTACACAATTGATAATGAAAAACAAAATGTATACATACAATTTTATCAAATATTTTAACCGTATCTTGATGTATACGATTGTGTCACAGCTCTGATTATCCTGAGTACCTAAGTCAGATCTTATTTTGAGTGACTGTAAATATCGTTAAGAAAGGATATCATGAAAATAAAATTACTGGTGTTAAGCAACCAAAATATCCTGCTATAAATAATAACTTGGTGATTGGTCATCTTCTGCTTGGAGATATACTGTCACTGTTTTGACCAATAGCAGTATTCGTATCAATTGTTGTGTTCCAGCTTAAAAACTGGTAAAAGTGAAACTCACCGCAATTAAATACTTTAATTACTCAAATATACATTTATTCAGTACAAATAATAATAAACACGGAATTGAACGAAAGGGGAAACAAACGTTGATCTTTCATTTTAAATTACCGCGACGCACTAATTTGTATTTTTAAAATTAGAAGGAACTAACGCGGGGGAAGTGTCAAGGGCGAATCGCAATGGACGTCGTCGAATTCGTTGGGGCCTTAAGGGTGTCAGGCTAGGCAAGACATTTGCTATAAACTGTTATTACAGGCACAACGAGTTTAGTATTTGGTTGATATAATAGATTCTATTATTAACGGCGCATTGGATGATGTTACAATGTCAAACGTCAACAATATATATACGTCAGTATTCCAATTTTAAAAATCTTAAAAATATCGGTTATGGTCTCATTTTGAAGAACTCCAGTCGTAGATGTGCAGTAAAATAAAGAGGATACTTTATTGCATTTTACTAAATTTTTACGATTTAACAAATAATTAATTTTAGAGAGCGAAATAAAGTTACTGGTCGGTAAGAGGTAGTACGGCTGTATAAGAAAAAAAATAAAACTTACACAAAATTAAAGTAAATTGTTGTCGATAAACTCCAATCTTTTAAAAAAGGATTCATCATTTTGGCGCCAAATGTGACTTGCATTTTACCATGAAAACAAAACAAATCCAGTCAGAGGTTTCGAAATGTCTAAAGAATCTTAATAAACGCAGAGTTTCGCAGGAGACCCGCTAGTATATATTTAAAGCTCGGAAAATGTAAGTCAGTCGGTGTAACTATACGCTCAAGAGATGAGATGTCACGTACATTAGCTCCCAAGGTTGATGCCACATTGACAATGTATGGAATGGTTACAATTCTTACGGCGCCAATGTCTACAGGTAGTCAGGACCACTTACCATCAGGTCGCCCATTTACTCCCCGCCGACTTATGCTATAAAAACAGGTTCGCAACGTTGGTAGGTAAAAAACTTCAGAAATCCGTCACAGAAAGATATGAATTTATTCTAAAGAATATTCATTTACTTAGCATTCAATTAGAATAAATAATTGAAGCACACTTTTATATTAATTGTGTGATGGCTATTCAGATTTCTTACGATCTTATTTGAGCCGATAGCAAAGATTACAAAGGTAATAAAACTCGCTCAGAGTAATATCGTGTCAAACATAGTCTGATAGCGTTATCATTGTATAATAATATCATAAAAAAATAAACGCTATCCAGTCGAGATGGTCCTTTATTAACCTTTGTTAGAGGTTACCACACAATATAAATGTAAACACACGCCTATAGCTTATAAAGTGTCTGCACGCGCCCTCAGTCACTTCCACTATGTCCACAAGTAATATAAAGTACTACTTACCTGTAGTTGATATTTTTGTAGATTTAAAGAGCCGTCATGATCCAGTGGTTAAAACACGTGAATATTAACCAAAGCTAGCAAGATACGCATAGACTGAAAGAGCATTATGTCTGACCATATTTTCGGTCTCTGAATGCATTTTGGAAATAAAAGATCCTTATAAGAGTCGAGATGGCCCAGTGGTTAGAACGCGTGCATCTTAACCGATGATTTCGGGTTCCAACCCAGGCAAGCACCATAGAATTTTAATGTGTTTTTTTAATTTGTGTTTGTAATTCATCTCGTGCTCGGCGGTGAAGGAAAACATCGTGAGGAAACCTGCATGTGTCTAATTTCAACGAAATTCTGCCACATGTGTATTCCACCAACCCGCATTGGAGCATGGTGGAATATGCTCCAAACCTTCTCCTCAAAGGGAGAGGAGGCCTTAGCCCAGCAGTGGGAAATTTACAGACTGCTAATGTAATGTAATGTAATCCATATACACTATAAGTTATTTATGACATTCAGAGAAAAGATTTGATTGCTTCTGGATTTCAAGAGCGTTATGATACTCAATCATCAAAAACCTTTAAAATATCTTCTCGAAACAAATAAGTATTTACATACGGTAAATATACCTTTTTGGAATTAGACATGTTTCGGGCTGAGATCGAAAACGGCCAACTAAGAACCTGTGAATTTAACCGAATATTCAAAAAAACTCAAACGTGACAGATCAAGTTTTATTGCTTAATTTCTGTTTATGTTTTAATCGATTGTCAACGGAGAAAAAGTCGCGTATAAACCTTGATATGTTGGATGAAATTTTGCCCGCATGAAACAGCGTGGCGTAATTGAAAACTTTGGTTGCCTTTATAGGCTGTTAATTTACTTTAATTAACACACAAAGTTGACTATTATTGTTAATTAGTATTGTAAATTCCAGTCAAAACTGGTATACAGCATTTTACTTGGTCGTAGGCCTTTGTGCAAGTCCGTCTGGGTAGGTACCACCCACTCATCAAATATTCTACCGCCAAACAGCAGTACTCAGTATTGTTGTGTTCCGGTCTGAAGGGTGAGTGAGCCACTGTAACCACAGGCACAAGGGACGTAACATCTTAGTTACCAAGGTTGGTGGCGCATCGATGTTGTAAGGAATGGTTAATATTTCTTACAATGCCAGTGTCTATGGGCAGTGGTGACCACTTACCATCAGGTAGCCCATTTGCTCGTCCGCCTACCGATATCATAAAAAAGGATTATGCTTGTTAGATTTAGAGTGCTCTAATCAGTGAAAATAAGTTTTTTGAAGCATCGAAATCGGCCTAATATCAAAAAGTTTCGCACGTCTAAAATAAATTCTACATTTTCACTATAATAATAATAAAGCAGACATGATGCTTAACTAAATAAATAAAATTAACTCTGGATCTGGTTAGATTATCTAAAGACTATCTAAATAGTACAGTTATTTACGCATAGTTATCAATAATGCTATTAATAGATTATACGACCGGTTCGGATTGGTGTTTTGACGTCAGACTCATGTAGATATCCAGTGTATATTAGAATTGGTAACATAACTTTTATTAAAAATATATATTTTATTTTAAATAATCGAATTTGATGATACGTTTTATATTTTCTTCGATATTCAGCAATCTTATATATTAATAGCATAAACCGATTTTTGTCCCAGTGATTATGGGACGATAGTTGCGGATAAAAAATCAGTTATGGTCTCATTTTGAGGAGCTCCAGTTGTAGATGTGCAGAAAATTAAAGATTCTTCATAGCAATTTACTAAATTGTTACAATTTAACGGAAAAAAGTTACTGATCGGTTAGAGAGCGGTGCTACGGCTATATAAGAAAAATGAAAAACGTAAACAAAATTAAAGTAAATTGTTATCGACAAACACAAACAATAATTCTAACTGAAATAATGTACACTATTTGACAATAAAAATTTCATTTAAATATAGTTTCATCATTTTGGCGCCAAATATAGATGAGTAACTTGCAGTTTACAATGAAATGAAATCAAAACAAAGTCTGTCATAAGTTTCGAAATTCCAAAAAAATCCTTTGAATAAACGCGAAGTGTCGCGGGTGACCCACTAGTATTGCATAATGGTGCTGCCACACAGCAGCTTATAAATATTACACAACATTATTAAACATTTTCTAATTAAAATTTCGTCACATATTGTAGCAATTATAATTTGGTTTTGTTGTATGACGTGATTAAATTATGTTACACGACCACAATGTTTACGTTACAGGGTTTTAATGAGTGTAGGAGCGTAGAAAACATCGAACTGGTCGTAACCACATCGAATATGATAGTAAACGTATATTGGGAATGAATTCTCAAATTTTTTTTGAAATATATAAAAACTACATAGTGGTAGCACCATTAGATATAGCTAATCACAAAGCATTTGCGGTATGTTTTATAAAAAAATAATAATTGAAAAGGCTTATTGTAAGCTACAAATAAATTGCATCAAAATTATCGATTATTCTCAAAGTTGTTTATTGTATAGTGGTGTATTGTCGTTAAGAGGAGTTATTAATATTTCTTACAGTTCCAATGTGTGTGGGCTGGGGTGATCACTTGTCATCTAGTGGCATAATTGCCAGTCGACCTTAATGACATAAAAAATAAAAATCAAGAAATCGGAGAACGTATAAGATAATACGTATTATACCAAGATTAAAAAAAAACTTGATTATATTATTTCAAGTAATAACAATGATATAACGAATACATATTAAGCTCGAGCTTTTTTGAGAAATAAAACAAAATATAAACATACATATACCGACGACAAACACGTGACTCGTGAACGATTCCATTCCCGATTTTCAGAAGCGGAACGAACTGATGTTTTACGTCAAAGAACAATGTGTAATTACCTCGGGATCAACATTAATCGGATTACGACATTAGTCGTCTTTAACTAACCGTTGGTCGATGGTTCAAATCGAAGCATGCACCACTTATATTTTTGTACTTAAGATTTTTTATCTTCATCTCGGTGCTCAAAAAACATCGTGAGGAAGTCTGAATGAAATATTGAATAAAAAAGCGTCAGCGTTTGGCCTGGCCCGTCTATGTGGGCCCCATGATCCTGGTCTTCTGCGTTAGAACCAGGAAGAGGATGTACTCTTCTCACGCTACATGGCGAGACATGGCGTATATCATGCTCGGCAGTGAGAGCTCGAAGCCGAATATCACCACCATGCTTTTGACGGCTTCACGCAGCACACTCCATCAAAGTATGAAGTGCCCAGTCGTGCACCATATTTTATCGGGTTTACTGTTAAAGGAGAAAAAGCCGTAGTCTAAGATTAGATATTATGGTTTTGAAAGGCATAAACATTATTTATTAAGAAAATGAAAATGATAATAACCCTATCACTCTCCGGTTTCTCACTAATTTGTAAACAAATCAACTGCAGCGTGATAGAGGAATAAACCAGTAAAACAGTTTTCCGCTTAATATTCGCAGAGATAAAATTTCTGAGAAGCGATTAATGTTGAACATTGATTAATATTGATAGTGGTAGATTATAACCTATCAAATAATTGTTTGCATAGATTCTATAAGCCATATTTATCAAATTCACGACGACCATGTATGCAATTTCCAATGTTTGACTTCATTTAAGAACCTAACGCCTAACGAACTGAAACGCGTTTACAAGTTTGCACCACATTTGTGTTAAATACGCAACTAGCTTGCAACGCATTTCAGGTAAATTTGACAAATTTCCATCTTGTTTTTGCCGTGAGGTAAGGCCACAATATCATAACGTCGGATATCTCAAGGTATTCATTTATTTTACGTCAAGCACAGAATTTAATTTCATTCTGTATAATTTTTAAGAAATCTTGTCATATAACCACAAACATCGAACACGCATAAAGTCGCAACTTCCGTGTTGCAACCTTTTGCGACGGACATATGTAATTTTTCACAAAACAATAAAATATAAAAGACAAACAGTTTCTTATATTTTTAGAATTTCAAACACCGTTGTAATATTTTCTTCTTATTTCGGCATTCGTATTAAAGTCTTATACGTTAACGATGCGTGTCCAGTCTTTCGTTGCTGGTATTGATATTTTCACTGCCGACACGTTATCGAGCCTGTGACAAATCCTCGTATTCACCCGCCAGTAGGTAGAAGTTTCAATTTTTTCATTTTAATTTTGCTGCTGTCGTAGATCTCGCAATTGTTCGGTCATGGACTTTTATGTTTTCCCTTTGATGCGAGCATTATTCTGATTTGCGTTTTCTATAATTTTGAGCATATTTACGACGTACATAAGCATTAGCATTAGCATTAGCAGCCTGTAAATTTCCCACTGCTGGGCTAAAGGCCTCCTCTTCCTTTGAGGAGAAGGTTTGGAGCATATTCCACCACGCTGCTCCAATGCGGGTTGGCGGAATACACATGTGGCAGAATTTCGTTGAAATTACACACAGGTTTCCTCACGATGTTTTCCTTCACCGCCCAGCACGAGATGAATTATAAACACAAATTAAGCACATGAAAATTCAGTGGTGCCTGCCTGGGTTTGAACCCGAAATCATCGGTTAAGATGCACGCGTTCTAACCACTGGGCCATCTCGGCTCTTATAATTATTATACATAAGGCGACATGTTTATTTAATATATGAATATATCTACTCGGACTATTGATACGATAACCGTTATTTCACTTGGTGGTAGGACTCTGTGCAAGCCACTCTGGGAAGGTGCCGCCCACATACCACATATTCTACCAACACACAGCAATATTTAGTACAGTTGTTTTCCGGTTTGAAAGTGAGTGAGTCAGTGTAAATTGCGGCAAAGTTACTTAATTACTTACAACGCCAATGCCCGTGCCCTTTTTCATAAAAATAACAAACTAAAACATTTCCTTGTACAGAAACATATAATAGCTATCACATAAATACAAGTTTTTAATTACTCCTTTTATGTGTAAATTAACTAGCAATGAAACAGTGCTTCAAAACCTTTACAAATAGAAAATAGATTTAAATAAGACTCATTTGTATGCACAAAGCAAATTTAATTTAATTGTATTTATTGAGTCGAACCTAATAAGAAGCGAGTTCGAAACACCCTTTAAATACGTCTCACTTTCAATGACTTTGAAATATACGAGATAAATATTTATCTAAGTCGTTTAAATTATATTTATTAAACGACATCTATTATTTTTATGAGATGAAGTATTTATTTATAATGTTTATTATTTTTATATATTATAATAGGTAGCCAAAGCAACACTTTGATAGGTAAAAAAAGTATATATGGGAAAGAAATTTAATCAAATATATTTTACGAAATAACTACTGAGTTTTTACCAGTTGTCTTTAAAATACCTATTTTGATTGGTGTCAATGCGTTGGGAGAGTCGACATCTGAAGTTTTGATCCACATTGTTTAATATGGCTGTAGCATTCTTGGCGATAGCATCAGGAACACTGTTCATTAGCTCATAGTTTTCGCTCATGTTCCCGCATACATGAAAAATCCTGCAGTGTGAGTCGTTACGTCATATTGCTGAAACCACACGTCCATTTATTCAAGATCAGGCTAAGAAAAATCTTTCCCTATTTTAAGATAACCCTCGGAAGTTACTGTATTGTTCTCTTCAAAAAACCATGATTCAAATCCTCCGATTCTGGATTGATCTAATCACCTAGGTGAATAGATTTCTCGGGGGTTCGTTCAACTCCAATATTGCATCTTTTACTGAACGCTCGAAAAGTTGCAATAATTGAATTGATGTTAAAAAATACGTCTCGATCGCTCGTCCAGTAGTGATTAATGATTTACCCGTTCTAAAAACGATACTCTAGGCCTTTTCGAATGCGCCTATCGCTAATTAGAAAATACATATGTTACGGTTCGGTTAATTTATGTTTATAAAAGTTAAAAGAAAGTATATGTATTCACCTCAAAAACAAAACACATATTTGTTGCTTCAAAAACTTGACTTTTATTAAATTTGACAACTTCGAAAGTTACATAAGTAACCTATAAATGGTTATTAGCCTACTGCTGCGCTAAGGCCTCCTCTCCCTTTGAGAAGCTACAAGCTTATTCGACCATGCTGCTCCATTGCAGACGGTGGATACATGTGACAGAATTTCATTGTAATTGGACACATGCAGGTTTTCTCGCGACGTTTTCCTTCAACGCCGAGCACGAGATGAATTATAAACAAGAATTAAGCTCTGATAATTCTGCGCTGGCTAAGATGCAAGCGTTCTAACCACTGGGCCATCTCGGCTCAGAAAGTTATATAAATTTTGAAAATTTTCCCCCAGATATAATCGTTAATTGCATTATACCTTTGTGACATGAATATTCGTTTATATTTGTTTGATATTTACGAGTATAAAGGAAGTCCTGTACACGTTTCATGAAATATAAGGAAAGTACGCGTTCCAGTGTAGGTGTATTTGATCGTTAAACACAAATAACTTTATTTATAAAAGTAAATGTCACAAGTTGACTTTAACGGTTTCTGAGTTTAAGGACTTGCATCGATATTGCATACATAGTAACCTATGGGCATATATACAAATATATTAAAAGCATTACTGTTTGTTTTTTTCAAGTTTGTAAAGTTTCTTCTTTAAAGCATAAAATATATTCTATTATGGTGCATGGTGGTAGCATCTATACTATAATTACTCATAAATTGTGCAGGTTGCCTCACAAAATTTCTCATCCCATAAATTAAGCAGGTAAAATTCAGGATGCCTGTATTTAAAACCGTGATTTTCGATTACGAAGTCCGTCTTTTTCCCCTTTGCCAAATCGACTATTAAGCTATTGCTGTATCATAAGAGAATTTGAATTTATTTTAAAATAAATCCGAAATACTTTGATATCGATTTAACCGAATTACCCCTTAATAATTACGCCCTTAATAATTGAAAGTAAGTTTTAAATTATTATATGTAAATATTATGAACTTCTGTGTTCTGTTGTGTGTTATAATAAAAAAAAACTATAATATTACTAAGTTTTTATTTCAGCATGAATGCGTGTTTGCCTTACCTAATATAGGAAAGCAAAATTTTTAACAACAGTAATCTAAATTAAACTGATACCACATTGTTTCTTGAAATCACTTCACTAGGGTCAAACCTCAGTGTAACCCTCATTTATCGTCACTGACAGTTCGGGGAGACTCGGCGCCGCAGCATATGGGGTTATAAAAGTTAGACAAATAACTGATGTGGATACTGCTCGTATAGTTTGGCTCCTTTGATAATATTATGTTTTACGGCATTTTGGGTAACGCTACAGAAATTGAAAATGTTTTCATCCTGGAAAAAAGAGCTGTTTGGTCTATTTATAATCTCGGTGCTCGAGACTCCCTCAGGATGTTTTTGGTAAAGTGGGTATAATTACAGTTGCTTCACAATAATTATGTTTACAATAAAACTACGTACATATATTCACAATAATATAGATATTTTTGAATGAAACGGTGACAATCATTGTATTTACATAAAATAATAATACATAGTTACCGACTTTGCAAAGTTATAAATCCTTTCTGGGACATGGTATTCGTATCTATAATAAGATCCAACAGTCCAACTCATAATTTAGTCTATTAAAAAATTTAAAGCTCATGTTAAAAAACATTGATCAATAAGACATTATTACTCAATACAAGATTATATAACTATCAGTATTTAAAACGGGATATTTACCATGTTTTTTATTTTTATTTGGTGGAGCTCGATATTGATATTGTCTCGTGAACAAGACATTCGTAGATAATATCGAAATATCGAGCTCCACCAAATAAAAATAAAAAACATGGTAAATATCCCGTTTTAAATACTGATAGTAATAAAAATAACCATGTTCATTGAAAATCTTATAAATATTATATTAATTATAAAAAGCGTAGAAATGTGTAGTGTAGTATAAATTTAATTGTACTTTATTGACTTACCGTGCAATTAAAATGGAGGTGAGAGTACCTACTGAGTTCTTTTTGGTAGAAACTATTTTCTGAACTGGTGATAATTTAATATTTAATTTAAAACTGTAGCATGATAATTCAAAAGTGCTTTTATGAATCTACTTCAATAAGAAATATTATTATTTGGATTTTTGAATCGAACTGTTTTTTATTATTATTGTTGCAATAGACATGTAATAATTATTATTACAAAATAGCTGTGAACTATTAAATCCCACCACTTCAAATGGGAGAAACGCGTAAAGGGGATTTTCCAGCGAGCAAATATTTAACATTATTTATAGTATATAGTGAACAACACTATTTGATACTTCCACCAACCCGCATTGGAGCAGCGTGGTGGAATATGCTCCAAACCTTCTCCTCAAAGGGAGAGGAGGCCTTAGCCCAGCAGTGGGAAATTTGCAGGCTGATTATGTTTATTATATTATGTACTATTTGATACACAAATAATATTGATATTAAGGCCTAAATTATATACAAATAAAAATTTTAAATGATTATTGTACAAATCAGGACCGCGTACAAAGATGACAAGAATGGTAGCAACATTTCCGTTGTTATTATAAGTTGATGTGACCAATATCAATATGTACTCGTATTATAGCGAAGTGTATTTTATCTAATTCAAAATAGGAAGGCAAATTGGCAAAATGGAACACCTGGAAAATATAAATTTAATATTAAATATAAAATCTTTTTTGAGGGTTATTAATTTGTCACTTTGACAGATGTCTTTAAAAACGTACATAAATATGAATGTAGATAATACGCGTTCTCATATTGTTCATCCAAAATTTATCGAAAACAAAATGTATGTAGTTTAAATACGACTACTAGGTAGGAGTAAAGACTACCTACTACTACTGAGTACTTTGAATAATTTAATCTCGTTTTAAGGAAATCGAACGTCTTTGCTTTTTTTACGCGTAAAGATTAGATAGTAGAAGAAACAACGGAAATATATTAAATAGGCAAAGACAGCTCAGCACCTCAATCCCTTCTGTTTGTCAACCGATGTGTTTTTGTTTACAACAGGATCCCAGAAAGCGTCAAAAATGCTTCTGTTGCCAAATTAAAAAAAAATGTTAATGAACGCTTGTGTGCGAAAGGTTACTATACAATTAGTGAGTTTATGATTGATAGCACCGCTTGGGAATGAAACGATCGCCTCCTGGCTTTTTCTATTCGTATTCAATATATGTATTTAATTAGATTGACAAAAAAAAAAGACCCGCTGAGTTTCTTTCGCATATGCATTTAAAGTGAAACTATTTTTGAATCATATAAACTTAACAATTCATCATATAAAATATTTTTCATATTATAATAATAATATCTAAATTCAATTATAATTATCAATGTACAATAGTTATTAAATCGATCACTGTTACTAACAAAAAAAAATACCGTGGCACTTTTTTTAAAATATTATTTGTATGGACGGCCAGAAATGCTAACCATCCCTTACATCACCAACGCGTCATCATTCCACCAATAAAATGGATTTATAAAATATACCTTTACACAAGAAAATTGATGGATACAATATTTATTTTTCAAAAAAAGAACAATTCGAAAGTTTGACAAGCAATTTGCTTTGTAGCAAAAATGCTTACAAAAAACCAACTCTTAATGTCAATATGAGCAAAGGCAATACACACGAGATCGTCAAATATTAAAAGTTATAGCTCTCTTAATTCTATAACGTATATTCATAATAGTTTAGAAGGCTATTCACTTTGTATTACAGACATCCGCTGTAAATGGGTTTGAATGTATGAAATCCCGAGGGTAGAAAGTTTCAAAGTTATACAGGCTCTAGGAGTTATGGTAAAAGAGTGTTTTACTACTTGCGATTTAGTGTTTGAGTTAATTCCTGTAAATGTACATGTTAATTATTAAGTTCGAATTTATGCTCAGCGCTGTGAAGTTTTAGGCATATTGATGCAATTTATACATTAAATTTTATTCAAAGCCGATAAACGTTACGGAGGTTAGCATTAATATTAGTGTTGAGCATACGTGTGATGTTAAAATTTTACATACAAATGATTGCCTCGTTCGTGGATAGTTTTTAAGGCCGTACATAATATATTGGATTTATTTAAAAAATAATTCTCAAGTCTAATGATGGCAGAGTTACCCCCGTACATCGGAAAGCACGTATAGCCGTTGGTACACTTTTCGTCGAATGTGTGTGTCACGAATTTGTCTCGTCGGATTCTAAGAAAGAATAGGCTGAAGTCAGTCAGGAGAACATCTCTATACACACCTTTCTCTAGATATAACAAAAACATAAACAGAAAGATGAATCTCATTACAAATCCTTCCAACCGATTAGATGGGAAGAGAGTTTATTGGAATTATGCCATTAAATTGTTAATTTTTCCAGTAGTCAAAAACATGAGTGTTACTCTAAGATTTAAGATCCTGTCATACGAAATTTTATCAATATCCCTTCCACCATATAAAGCACCTTCAGAATGATGCTAAATAGCCATCCCAAAGGAGTGTTCTTTTGGGAAAGCTATAGATTAGATTATTAGATAGCCTTCTAGGTTTAAAGAGCAAAGGGTCGTACGACATCTTATTAAAATTAGTTAAGCTTTTTCAGTTTATTTATAACAAAATAAACCAAACGACTCATAAATATAATTAGCAATTGTTTAACAAAGTTATGCCAATATTCACCAAAAATATCAGTATTAACGAGATCGTACTCAAATTCTGAGACATGATTAAAATAGTCGGGACCCTATTTACAATGTCGGTATTATTAAATAGTGTATATTTACGTTCCGTATATTGATTTTGTATGAACTCCATTATTTATCAGTTTATCATTCGAGAGTTTCGTGTAATGAACCAAATACCCAAACACTACAGAAATGATAAGACCACTTAATGAAGCCGATAACACATCGCCTATAAAACATACAAAATATTAATATAAAAACTATGACATATCAAATTGAATATCGTTATGAATTTAGTATCGAAAACTTTGGGATCGTAACATCGATCATTTTTTTTTTCAAATAATTTGGCTTACTGGTAAATCGATTACCCGATGGTAACTGGTCGGCACCACCAATAGACACTAACTAACCTGTAGAAATAAGACGTTATGCTCTTTGTGCTTATAGTTACCCTGACTCACTTACCTTCTAAACCGAAATACAATAATACTAAGTATTGGTGTTTTGCAGTAAAAATTGTCATAATATGAAATAACATACCCCGACCTGAACAAACCTTTAATACCAAGCATATAATGGGAAATGGTCACCACCGCAATCGTTCTGTAATATATATTAACTGGTTCCAAAACCTTCAATTATTCGCTATCCATGGTATATCTCTTGATTTTGTTACTTGTTGTACTTAATTGCACATCAACGATTGCTTTTACTCGAATTTATGTATCGTCAATTAATTCTTTATTTCCAGAAAAAGTCATTTAAAATTTTTGTTTGATGAAAAATTATTCATAATTGCTCTTGTGTAAGCGTTATCCTAAAAATAACCTTATTACTAAATCACTAACTCTCATATTTGTTGACAGCTGATCGTGTACCCAACGCGGCCTGGATTGCAAACAATGGGAGCCCTTATCACAATGTTCTTTATATGGGTCACAGCGTTCACTCTGGCCTCTCCTCTTTATATTTTCCGAAGTTTGAAAACCCATAAAGTTGGTTTACTAGGCATGGACTCCTTAAGTTTCTGCATAGAAGACTGGCCCATAGACGATGGGAGAGCCGTATACTCCTTATTTAGTCTTGTCTTTCAATATCTGGTGCCAGTGCTAGTAGTTGTAATGGCGCATGTACAAATTCATAGACGACTGCGTGGAAGAAGAAGGACCACACGCAAAACACCAGCTATTCTTATAGCCATTGCTGTTACATACGTGATAAGTTGGCTGCCCTTAAACGTTTTCAACATAGTTGCCGATTTCAGTTCAGAAGCAATTCTGGATGAGACATCGATGACGATAACATACGCAGTATGTCACATGTTCGGGATGTCTAGTGCTGTATCCAACCCATTGCTGTATGGTTGGCTAAATGATAACTTCAGAAAGGAGTTCGAGGAAATCTTATGCTGTTGTAGAAAAAAGGGTCAAATGAACAAGAACATGAGGATTAAGAATAGGAAAATGGATACTGAATTGACGGCCCTGGCGCAGCTAGAGCAAACTGTGACAGCCAACACGAAGACGTCGCAATGCTCCCAAATTTTCTGACTAAAGACTTGTTTCAAATAGCAGGAAGCCATTGAGATGCAAAGTATCTGAACTCTTGTCAATTCGAATAACTAGTTTTGTACAGTGTAGTGGTGTAAAAAGTTCCTCTGTTGTTTCACTTCTTGTTAATAAATTCTGTATAGTTAACGTTTAATATGTGTCATGTAAATATAGATCTTCTTAAGTGTAATAAAAACAATGGGGATTTACGTTTTATTGAGCCCAAAACGTAAATCGCCATATTATTGATACGAACATGTGATTTAAGTGACTTAACTGTAATTTTTTTAATAAAACATACTTCTGGGTATGTGACCTTTTTATTTGTACCTTAGAATAATTTGGTAACTGAGATATTTGGGGTTTCTGACAAAAACAACGTATTTAGAGTAGCACGATAAAAATAATGTCAACAAGTATTTGGTCAACCAACGAGTACTTACCCATATATATTTTATATTTCTTTTATTCTATTGTCTGTTGTTTTATTTTTTTTATTAAACCGCTCTCGTGTTTCCTTAAGGTTATTAAAATATTATGGAAAATATGATATTCTAATACTCAAAATATCTGAAAACAGAATTTTCTTATATTTAATGAAAAAACCTTTTGATACTTAGAAGTGATTTTGGATATTTTGTTTAAAGTCGAAAGGTCGTAAAGGTTTTAAGAATTCATTATATGTAATACGGGATTATATGTAAAACGGGAAGATATTACGAAAGTTAAGTAGCGATGTTTTGATACAGCACAAAACACAACATACAAAAGAAATATTTGACTTATCACGATTGAATTACATATCAAACCTTAAATCTTCTTATATCGCTGATAGCATTGAGATGTTGACAAAATAAATATCTCTAAGTTTCGATGTTCATCCCATCACAGGCTGTGTTCGTTATACATAGCCAGGGTTCTTTTGACCTTACAGGTCAGCGGCCCACCGTAGCCCGGAAATATTTCGTACCACATACCTTAAAAAAAACAATCAGTGCATCCTACCTGTAATGATATACGGACCCAAAACTTGACCAATCGTGACCAGTAGTTCAAGGTCACACAGCGAATAAGAGCAAGAACTATGCTCGAAGTTCTTAGAAATATAATCTGGAATTCAGTTATTCGTCAGAGACAAATCAAGTCAAGGTTAACGGTAAACCTCAGTGGCAGGCCACATGTGACGCAGAACCGATTGCTGTTAGAGGAAACTCATTCTCGAGTGGAGAGAGCGTGACGGCAAAAGTGAGATTGGAACCCCTGTAGCTAGGTGGGCGTTGGTTTATATATATATGATAAAGCAGCAGGCAGGGATTACTGGAGGAGAGTTCATTGACTTACCAAGGTCAGATGATGATAATGTTTCGATGACAATGTTATAGTAAACAGAATAAATGAATTATTGAAATATCTATCAACTGAATTAAAAGTATGAAGCCAATGTATGTGTGTCGATCCCTTCAGACGATATACTCATTTTTTTTATTATTTTAAGAGTATTAAATGATCGTTAAAATGCTATTAGTTTTTAAACACATTAATGTTTTATAGCTTACTGAATAAAATTTTGCTGTTATAATGATGATAATAATTATTTTGAAATGAGCAAATTTAATAATGAAAGTGCTATTATGGAGTAGTTTAAATTTATTAAATATTTTACTTCTATGTGAGTACCAAGGAACGATAAAACAATGTCACCAAATAAATATCAAGCTTAAGTATACCAATGCTGGGCAACCAGTCCCTCTTAAGTAAAAAAAAAAAATTATATCACCTCCATTCAGATTCATAAGCAACGTTGTTTTTTTTATAAATTCAAGTACCCTCAAGTACCCTTGATGCTGTTACACGAAGTTTCCTTTAAATCATAACACAAATAAGTTATTGATTGTGTGAGAGATTGTACGATTTTAAACATTATCTCCTTATCCCTATACAATGGAATCTTGTACGTTTTGATAATATACTAATAATAAAATATATAAAAATAATTCCAGTGTTAATTTTTAAAATCACTATCCAAGAAGAACATGGTAATGATTATGATCCAGAAATAGATCCAAAAAGCATGAATTTTGATTTCACCGTAAACAAAACTGAATTGGAACTAGCACTAGAAGAATGTATGATAGAATATACAGAATGCATTAGAATTGACAGGTAAGTAAATTTGATAATTTCAGTAAATATGCAATTCAACAAATATTTAGAACAGATCCGATTTGCATTTCTGATATTAAATGTATAAATATTAATATATTCGACACAATGTTTCCAAATTACTGCTACGACGTAAACAGTACGACATAGTATTCCATTTGGAAAAATAATATCGCAGCAGGCATATTCAATAATTGAATGTAGTAAATACAAACAATAGCAGACGCTAAAAAATTTCAAACTAATTTAACATCTCAATATTCACTTAATATTATTGATTTAATAATAAAACAGTTTTCAATTACTAAAATAATTAAAATAATCATTTTACATATAAAATACACACTAGTAAAATGTACCAATAGCCTCCTCCTTTAAAAGCCGGTTAAAATCCAACTGCATTTTCGCACTGCCTGCCTCGTAATTACAGTCATATTTAATAGCATGAATAATATTACTTTGATGAAATGGTTTGGGAATGTTAAAAATATGAAATTATACCCAGCAGGTGACGCTTAAATTTATACCCTTTAAAAAGTGTTAACGTACTTTTTAATTAAAAGATGCCATAAAATCCGCAAAATTCGTAAGACATAATTACACATTGAAAATTGTGATGTTGTAGAATGAAATGCTTTTTATTATTCACCGGTTCAAATATGTTTGAATTTTCGTATGATAATTGTGCCGATTCCCGTTTTAAGGCATTGTTTATAAGTAATAACTACCTGAGAGACAGAGTGAGATTTATTTTTTATTTCGTCTCTACCGCCGTGAACTCCGTGCCGTTGTCTATTTTATTTATAATTTGATTTAGGTTACTTAGCTGTGTCCAAATATTTTATATTGCCGGTAGTTAATTCGAATTGGGAACGACAATGGTCCAAAGATTCAAAGATTCAATTCATAAATAGAGAGCCCTAAACAGTGGAGTTATTGAATCGTTACCGAACTTATTAAGAACCGAGATTGCCTACTAGTTAGAACACGTTAACTATAACCGAAGAATGTGAATTCAAATACAGACAATCATTACTGAATTTCTATGCGCTTAATCTGTGTTTACAATTAATCTTGTAAATCTAGAGGTAATTACAGAAAATTCCAAGTCATTGAGTAATTAATGAAACGAAAATAATGTTCACACTCTCGTCGTCAGATCTCAATCGCAGAACGATTAATCGAACTCGTCGAATAAATTACGGGCTCCGAACGATTTATTTCAATGATTTCTTGCTGTTTCATGTTTATTACAAGATATTTATATGGAGCTATTCTTGAAATGTGTAAAAATACCTACCTTTTTAATGTACAGATATAAACACAAACAAGAACACTTGGTGATAGGGCTTTGGGGTAGGGACCACCCACTCATCAGGTATTATGTCGCCAAACAGGAATACTCAGTATTGTTGTGTTCCGGTTTGAAGGGTAAGTGAGACATTGTAACTTCTGGCACAAGGGACATATCATCTTAGTTTCTACAGACATTGGTGATGCTAGAAATATTAACCATTATATTTCTAGCAGCACCGATGTCTTTGTGCAGTGGTGACCACTTAACATCAGATGGCCTATTTGTCCATATATGCCCATGTCCAGACATTCTTATAAAGAACACAGATACTAAAACTAAGTAACTTACAACGCGTAAATTTATTACAATTTGGTCTTCAGAAAATCTGATCGATTACAATAACTTCCTAATGATAGGTCGAAATTTAGTTACCCAATCACTTTGTAATGAAATTAAAATTTGATACTTACCAAACTTTAGCAGTAATTACTATATTGGAGAATGTCCTTAAGAAACATAATACTAATAACATCGTTGAACATCCGACGAATGCCAAGTGTCTTACGAATAATATTTATAATTGGTATTGTTATAAAAATTAGAAGAATATGTTTAAATATGAATCTAACTTTATTTGTAAATGCAATCTAATATCTGTATATACTCACAAAATATTATTCAGAAGGGAAAGAGATCTCAACACAGCTGTAAATCAAACAGAGGATGTTACTTTATTAGAAGTTTCTACAAATGCAATAATAAAATGCACTGCCTCATTTATAATTTTCACTGGAAAACTTTATTTACCCGTTTCCCGCATGAAGTAGAGGCATATGGGGGGCTTAGCCAAGCACATAGCACCAGCGACTCCCGGTAAAAAACCAGCGGTACCCGATCCTTCTCTTCAAGGGATCAAACAGGATTGCTAATATGCACTGCATATATTTCTACCAATAGCCAATGACTATATGTCTACTCTCTCATAGTGTCATACTCACTCAGATGAGGATGAACTCATTATCCATTTCACGTGTTAAATAATTTATAAAATTAATGCAACAAACATGTCCAGTATAAATTTAAATTTTCGAGTACCATCCTGAAACGCATTGAAAAAATAATTATCAGAATTGGATGGTAAACAATTAATTTATACGCAGAAATAGAAAAAACGTGAAGATGATTATGTTATCCTGACGATTTTGGTCATGGTTGCAAATCTTGCAGGAGACCAGCTAGCTACTCAGGGCATGCGGTGTACAAATGTGCAAAACAGGTGCACTCTCTATTCACCCTCTTTTATAATCCGATGGAACGGCAAATGTGATACCTGAAGGTGTTCATCTTTGCGTGTTTTTCGAGGCTCGTGAGTGTACACTCTTCTAACACACACACACTTTCAAACTCCGACTTGTAACTGATAATTTTCCGACAGAAAAGTCCAATAACTTTTTTATCGGCATCTACTGGGGTTTGAACCCAAAACCTCGGGATCTGGCCTTGTATCTAGTCAACGAGGCATCGTTGGTCTAACTATATATATGATTCCCGTCAACTTGTATAAATATAATATACAAACAGAGGAATTAAGAACCTCCTCGGTCGAAAATCAAACACCGTTTAGGAGCGGAGCCAAACGATATGTTATCATTAAAATGAATGAATTTAATTGGATTTTTTTCAGGCGTTTCTTAAGACTCTGATTAACTAATAACTTGATGATTTTTGTTAATTAAAACATTGTGTTACAGAATGAAACCGATTTGCGCAGCAAACAACAATGGCAGTCACTCATTATTTCATTCCTTATGTGAAATGGAGTATGAAAATTGTCGAAATACTGAAAGTTACTACTAATTCATAATTAAGTTATGTCTTTTTATAAAACATTTACAAACTAATTCATTGCTCATATATTTCAGATAATATGAAATGGCGTTACATGAAAGATGAGAAATGTTGAGATTTTGAAACTACACTGATGATGTTTAAAATAAAATACACATAATATATATTATACGTATTTTTTTTACAAAGTAATACTGTTGAAGACATTCAAAGAAGTAGTGCTTAAAATCCAAAGTTGAGAATTTCTGATAATTGAAATCTGTACTAATATTATAAATGCGAAGGTAACTTTGTCTGTCTGTCTACCTGATACTAAATCCAAAATCCAAGAAAGGTCATAGACTACTTTTACATCTGACAACCAACCTCCTCTATTTTATTGTGTAAAAATAACCTATTGAGACATTTAGTATAAATATATTTAAATATATTATTAGAATTATTTCTTTTAACTAAATAGTACATTACAATATAGGTATATTCACAATAAAATGGCAATAAAATTACCTAAATGCTCGGTTTCTTTCCGTTTAATAATTGCACTCAAAGCATGTCCAACTTGTTGTCACTTTAACTCCTATTTATTAGAATACATATATCTACCTTCTCGGATTTTCCCTGCGAGATAAAATCAGAAATAATGAAATTCACAGGCGAACTAAACTAACCGACATAGTCCGAAGAACTACTGAATCGAAGTGGCACTGAGCGGTTCACATCACTTGTGAAGGCCGCTGAGGCGAAAAGGTTCTGGAGTGGCAGTCCCGTAACAAGCCCGAAGACGAAGCATAGACCATTCTTAGTTAGGAAGTTAGTAACACATCATGAATATAGATGCATTCCGAGGCCCTGATGTGTTACTAACGCCTATGCGATGGTCCTGCATCGGATTTCCTTCTTATCTAAAATTATTATCTATGGTTTAGGAACGCACAGGGGACAAACATTCATTATATATATATATACATATATATGAGATAAAACATTATGCGAATATTTAATTTAATATTGCATAATGACAAAGACTCCTCGTTAGCGTTAACTAGCACGAACTTTCTAGATTATTATGAAATTTTCATTTAATTTTGTCACGAAACAAAGTTTTAATATAATTTTCAACTTTTATTTAATTTAGATTTTATATTTATTGCAAAATATTGAGAATGATATATTTTAGTAAAGACTGTATTAACCATAGATGATACTTACATAATATAAATTTTGAACAAATAACTTGTACCAAATAAACCGCCCCGAGATGGTTTGGAGGAAATCTCTATTCAAAATATATATAAAACTGCTATGTCACAGCTTTAACAGACCTATTGTCTCACGAAGGTGTGCACCACGACTTAAAATTATTATCATTTTGCTTGATGTGACCAACCCAACTAGCGTGTTGGAGTAATCCTCTAAACCTTAGCTCACTTATATCACTGGTACTGTTATTGTAAGCCTAGCCATCATCATATTTGCTATAACAGTCAGGACTCGTATGAACTGTACGTGAAAGGACTGACGTAAGTATGAAAAAATTAAGTTATCTTATTAGTAAGCTATATAATAGCTACGATAATCTGTTATTTCAAGTTTAACGTTTTAAAGGAGGCTGTAATTTAAGAAATATATCGTCACCAAGCTTAAATACACTATTCATACAATACAAACAAACAATAAAAAATTTACTCAATACAACAAATATAAAACGATGCATAAGGCTTAAGTGATTTTTTTATATTGGTTTCACATATTCATTTTATATTCTTTTAAATGAATCTTTGACAATAAAAATGTTGATTTCACTCTATTCCTTTGTTTTTCCAAGAATTTCAATCAATTGGAAAGTCGATTTCTTGAAAC
The DNA here is from genome assembly GCF_037043105.1 of Vanessa tameamea. Classification (NCBI taxonomy): domain Eukaryota; kingdom Metazoa; phylum Arthropoda; class Insecta; order Lepidoptera; family Nymphalidae; genus Vanessa; species Vanessa tameamea. The sequence continues at coordinate 3,068,606 of NC_087332.1, read as the reverse complement.
TTCCTTTTCATCCGTTCTGATGTCCATTTTCATTGTGACATTTCCTTTGCAATTCTAGTCATTCTGTAAAGAGCTTAACAAGCGATTGAAGCGCTATGTATTGCAGTTGGGTTCCTCTAAAGTAAAAATTCGATATATATACTTAGATGTAGGACTTTGTGCAAGTCCGTCTAAAGGCAAAGGGCAATATTTAGTCGAGCAATGATTTTTTCCAGTTATAAAGGTGAGTAAACTTGTGGAACACAGGGACATAACATCTTACCCAAGGTTAGTGGTGGAATGTTGATGTAAGAAATAGTTAATATTTATTTCAGTGTCAATGCGTACTGGAAATGGTACCATCGGGTTAGTATTTTAAATTCAAACCTAAAATATGACTGGCATTGTAGTAGATAAGATTAAATAAACAACTTATGCAATTAAACTTATGCTATAGAAATAAGTTACTTTTATAACTAATCTTTCAGTAAACGTATTAAAATAAAACAACAGATTGTTCAACACTATACATACGAAGTGTTTACTTTAAAAAATCCCAATTATGAATTCCACGTTCCAAATGTCAAAGTCGCGGGTAAAATCTGAAACGAGTTTGACGACAAACACCTACGTATTTGAAAAAGCAATCAACACCTTTCGCGTTTTATCATACTCCACTCTGAAAAGGAAACAGAAACTTTGTTATTTTTAAAAAGTAAATCAATACAATTCATAGGTACATCTCGAATTTCATTTTTTTCATTAATCTATATTAATAATTTCGTACCAGTGTACAATAGACGCAATTGAAACCTATCCACAATTCTACATCGTTAAGAAATAATGTTTTTTTAGTCAACAACATATGCATATCTGCAACATTTGTATAATCGAGATATTTCGATGAAATTTAATGACATGTCAGTTCAACGGGCGGCCATGTTTGACATTTACACATACGTTCAGAAAGATGTGTAAAGAAATTATTTCTATTTAGGTGGTGACCTAAATAAAAAATTTTTGTAATCACAAAGTTTATAAAAATGTTATACGAAAAGTAAATGATAAGCCGTGTTTGTTTAGTTTTATTTATTTCATCCGAGTGAAGCTGGGCTTTCATCTAGTTAGAAAATATTATAATGGGATTTGAAAATATAATTATATTATAATTGAAGTGATGAAATAAATACAAACATCACTTTTATTTATTTTTTAAACTGTTTCATATGCCTAGCAATGGATATTAATAAAGTAGTTATTAATTTGAAATAGCTCTGGCAATATTTCTGTTCGGAGAAGTAGTTCTGAGTTATGTGGGAATTTACTACGAATATTGCTACATTCGAGAATATAGATACTCATTATACGCATAGCATACGTATTTAATTATCTACTAATTAAATACTTTAATTTACAATTAGTAAAGCTTTGAGTAAGTCTGTTATTCCACCAACTAACAATAAACAAATCGTATTGTGTTAAAAGTCAGGAATTCGCTTAAATTACAATCCCAACGGATAAAATATCTAAATGGTGGTAGCTGTTTCGTTTTTGCTTTTAACAAATATAATTATAGAACCACAGCGCATAATAAAAGTGTTTATTTCACGTTGCATTTTTTTTCAAATAAATTTGTCTATGAACTTATATAAACTTTTTGAACCTAATACCACAGACAAAAATTACGTTAGTTTTATAACTTTACTAAACATCAAAACCACTATATTATTGTAGTGCTACTACAATTTCCATTTGACACGACGTCTCCAGAAGGACGATTAGACAACCGTTAAGTTACAGGACATAAATATCACATTACTAGACAAAGAAAAAAATACTAGTTAAGGAGAAAATTTTGGACTAATTCACCATACTGGGCTGGATAGAATAATTTAATTTGATGCAATGTGTCAGTTACTTCGCAAAGTTTTACTGCAAGACATGAGATCTATATATTTTCTGAGCCATCTAAGCTCTTTTAATAATATAGAAAATGTGACACAAATTTTAACCTGAGATCGATGATATCAAAATTCTATGTTTATTACCCTTAATACTAGGAATAAATTGCATAAGTCTTGAAGTAACTTCATCATGAGAAGCTCACAACATAAATCAACACATTAAAGAAGATTAACGAGAAAACTATTCTAGGTACTCACGCCTCCAACTATTGCAATTCTCGTATTCCAGTTCGCAGTAATTGTTGAAAGTCTTGTAGTACCCGTCATAGTGTCTCCCACAGACGAAGTTTCGTCTTAAAATAAACAATTGTTTTTGGGAAACGAAAGAGTTTTACTACCATTTGTTCGGATGTTCAAGTTTATCGTATTTTGTTCTAAAAAGTTTCTTTAAAGCAGGTTTCTTGGTGTACTAAAATACGTTAAGGCTGGAACTACCAACTGTTTCCAAGTTTTTGTTTGTAAGTTTTTAAAGATTTGCAATAAAACTTCAATTTCTTTGTCTTCTCTAGTTTTACGTCAGTGTTAAAGTCTAACGTTTTTAGATATATTACAAACTATGTACAAAATAGTAAAAAATAGTCCCCAAAAGTTCAAGGGATATAAAGATTAACATCTCTGTTTCTAAATTTGGTGGAGAATTTATTTTGTAAATAATGGTTAAAATTTCATACGAGGTCAATATCTAAGGGCAGTGGCGACCACTTACTATCAGGTAGTCTATTTGCCCAGAAGCCTACTAATGGTGAAAAGCCTATACCCTAAGTCAACTCTGTGTCCAGCTTAATAAGCAAGATTTTTTGGCCCTTCTTAGCAATAGATATGACTTAACTTACTGCATAGACTTGCAAAATACAAGACTATGATGTAAAATGTAAATGATAGACATAGGCGTTAATATTGGTTGAGGGTCAAATAAGTTACATAAATGTAATTGTATATGATTATTGGTTTTCATTGAAATAGAGTAACTACTGATGATTTTTCCGGTTCTTCTCGGTATCAATATTCCGAACTTGTCAACAGACGAACGGTGGTAGCTTGATTTTAAAATTGACTTTGTAAAATGACCATTGCTCTTAAGAGCCTATTTGAATAGATATTTGGATTTTATTATTGTTTTTTTTTATAAATATACTAACTAAGATATTATTTATAATTTTGATAATATAAGTAATTTCTCACTTGTAAGCAGCTGGGCAGTCTTTGATAAATACAACACATCCTCTATCAATGAGATCTGATTTACGGAATACCGAGTTTTTAGGATAAAACCTCACTCGTCCTGGCTTGGTGTTCTTCTTGTTAACGTAATTTGCTTCAACTATCATAAGCACTGAAAACGTTTTGTGATTATGTTAAGTTTAAAATGAAGTTACTTGGTGGTAGGACTTTGTGCAACCTACACTTCGTATAATTTACTGCGAAACAGCAATACTTCGGGTTATTGTGTTGCTGTTTGAAGAATGAGTAAGCCAAGTATGTATGTCACTAAACTAGGCACAAGGGACATAACATAGTTCCCAAGGTTGGTGACGTATTGGCGTTGTAAGGAGATGGAGAGGTTAATATATCTTACAACGGCAATTTTTATTTCGGTGATGACCATAAGGTGGCCCATTTGCATCGCCTGCGTCTATAATAAAAAAAAACACCAGTTTTGCATGTAAAAGAGCCGAGATGGCCCAGTGGTTAGAACGCGTGCATCTTAACCGATGATTTCGGGTTCAAACCCAGGTAAGCACCACTAAATTTCATACGCTTAATTTGTGTAAGCGTGTGTCAGCGGTGAAGGAAAACATCGTGAAGAAAACTGCATGTGTCTAATTTCCACGAAATTCTGCCACATGTGTATTCAACCAACCCGCATTGGAGCAGCGTGGTGGAATATGCTCTATACCTTCTCCTTAAAGGGGAGGCCCATCTGTGGGAAATTTACAGGCTTTTAATATTGCATGAAAATGTGAGCAACAATTTGTATATAATATAAACTATAAATACTTAGACAGACAACTTATTATATAAAATTGTTTTTTTTTAATTATTCATTTGTAGACGACGCTATTCCTAATGTTGCTAGTTGAATAAATAAAATCTTATGCTAAAATAAACATTATTAAATCAAGCTTATTACGAAAATATAAATATTTCGTTAATGTTTATTTAAAAATAATTATGAAATTTTATATTCAGAACCAATTATACTACTAAAAAATAACAGCTCATATTACGCAAGAAACGACGTTAAATGAATTTCAGATTTTAACTTACATGTAATAAGAAATAAAAATGATTGTTTGAACATTGTATAAAACATATAACATTGAAAACATAAATTTGAAATTCGATACTCATAAAAAAACATAAAACATAAAATCAACACTTGGGTAATTTCACCAATGCACACTCAAATAAATATATTGAATTTGCTTATTATACAATATTAAAATCTTATAATACAAGCTGATCAATCGTTCCAACTACGGATTCTGTAATCCACTTCGTATTTCACTCGTGAAAGTTTGACAACCGAGTTTTTTCTGCCGTGAGTTTTGAGTTTCTTCGACAAAATACCTCTACTGCTCTCCCTACTGGGCGTTGCATGTTTTGTGTAGCATGACAATGACATAAACATATTACAGTGGATTCCTGGTAATCTGACAAACGTTTTGCAGGGCAGAGTCGGACTATTGAAATTTTCGGATTATAGTACTACTGCCTAAGAGTAAGTACCCGCAATAGTCCGGTATTTCTTACAAAAGAGTACCTAGTGATCCAAAAAATTACATATCCAAAGATAAGATTCTATATGTTATACTCTAAAGTATAAAGAAGTGATAGATATCATATGTAGTCAAATTCAAACTAAGCAATCAGAATCAAAACAGAAAACGCGTCGAGCACAATAGTGGTGCCCAGGTTGTAACCTGCTCAATCATGCTTTATCTACATAAGCGAAGATTGTCGAAAAAATATTCAATAACAATAGACATGTCGGTGTACAGAGGGTGCCGGATTAGCCAGGGGTCGGATTACCGGGAATCCACTGTACTGCGTATAGTCAATAGCCCTTCGCCATCAGAAGCAAAATCGGACTGATAAATCTTCAGAGTAGCGCTTTCAAACGAACAAACAATCCCTAATAGAAGATTATTTATCTTTATATAAACATATAAGTTTTCTATACTATAGTATATATAATTATTTGATATTTGAATTTTATTGTTTAACTGTAGTACGCCATTCGTGTACTCTGATTAGCCTAAAGGTTGACTGAAAAAATTTTTTATAGATTTTTCTTTACAGAAACAGACAGAAAGCATTAAAAACTCCATATGTCGAAATATGGTGTAGCGACCACATACGTATAATATATACAAATATTCTGATGATGCTAATGAATCACGGTTGGTCAATAAACCATCGTAGACTTTTTCCAAAGTAATTTTAATATTTGCAAAACTCAAATACTAATTGTAATCTTAGTTGACCTTCGAACTATATAATAATAAAATATATTAAAAAATTATATACGCTCACTATTTATTTGTTATATATGATGTGCATCATGAAATGATCAAATTATCTGAGAAAAATCTCAAAATCTAAGGCAACCAAAGAGATGTTATTTCTCATAGCGCTCTATCCCAGGGAACGTTTGGTGTACATATAATTTATTTTTATAATCATATAAACGAACAAACCCTATACAATTTAAAAAAAAATACACCGGAAGAAAATTGATTCACACAATCGTTATATTGTGAAAGGTTTTTGCTTCAATATATTTTACTTAAAATAAAAATATAGAAAACTAGTCGCCGCTTACGGCTCCGCTTGCGTTTTAGGATTTGGTCGCCATGAAACCTCCTTTGTCAAATTTGATTCAGTAGTTTGGGCATGAAAGATATACAGGCAGACAGAGTTGCTTTCTTATTAACAATATTAGTATAGATAAATAATTCGTTAATGTCCCTGCTAGGCAAAAGTTCCTTATCAGATGACGGTTTAAAAGTCCCCATCGCAGTCCATAAGTATTTGGTAGATACAAATTGGTACTATTCCATCCGACCCATTAAACTTTATTGACGATGAATCGATTTAATTTCATCTCCGAGCACGGGATAAATAAACAGAGTGCTTATACGGACTTAAACCTCCTATCATCAATGAGGACACACGTCAAACATGATGTTACATTGAACTTCCGCATATAACGCATACAGACAGGCGTTAATTTACAAATTTGTATTTTTAACCTGCACAATGATTGTACGAGTATGATGACGAATATCTTTTTTCTTTTGTTTGAATGGAATTTTATGTTTATACAGGAAAATTGTACCTTTATTTATTGGTTTTCTCAGATATTTATTATTATAAATATGTTAGAAGAAACAGGGGATTTTTACGTGTTAGTTACTTGTGATTATATATTTACTCAATTAATTAATCAAAGTATATTAATTAATTATAGGTACGGGGGCGTTCAAGTATTACGTAACGCAATTTGGGGGGGAGGGGGTGTCTCGTATAACGTTACGATGCGTTACAGGGGCGGGAGGGGGTCTTTCTTAGAACACGTTACGTAACATTGTTTTTTTTTAATAAAAAATTAGGGAATCAAAATTCCCAAATTGGCAACCCGAAGATAGCATGCAGGATCCAGCAGAACCAAACATACGTGGTAAATAGGCGTGGTATAGCGTTCACGTCCGTGAATCGCAATATTTCTTACAGGTTATAAAGTGCGCGGATGAATCCTGCTGTTCACCACCGCAAAGTGTATTGAAATCTGTGTTTGCGGATACTTTCATGCCGCCACCTTGCCCAATACTTCAAACGCCAAGCAAGCTCGTAGTACCCAGTTTGCTAGACAAAGGAACATCCAAGTCTTCGCCACTTCTTGTGAGGTTGTTCGTTGATCTATCACCTCCTCTAGAAGGGTTTGTCCATCTGTACAATCCGACCTAAAGATGAAAGTATGTCCAACCTGTGGGACCTGTTTCACATCTCTCAAGAGTGTTCAAATGCACTGTCGTTAAGTGCGTGGCAAGACTGTCTCAGACGAAAACGATTATGTGTAAAGCCAAAAATTTATAAAAAATAAACAAAATCTCTTGTTTTATTTAGTATTATTACCGCAAAGTTAATTAAAACCATACCAAAGATAATAACTATAACATAACTTTTTGCGACTTTAGGGTAAAAATGGTCACTTGAGTGTTACGTAACGTTTAGAGAGGGGGAGGGAGGTACAGAAAAACGTTACGGTGCGTTACAAGGGGAGAAGGGGCGGGTCAAAAATCTTCATAAATTGCGTTACGTAATACTTGAACGCTCCCTACATAATATGATCTCGATCTATCTAAACATGTCTCAGTGAGATACAAAGAGGGAGGGACAAAGACTTATAAAGAAGTTTTTACTCTTCTTAATTTTTTCGTTTTTAATGTAAACGGGTCTCGCAAACGTGCCAACAGACGGTGATTAGATATTACCGCTCATAAACATTGGCGCTGCAGGAATGTTAATATGTTTTACTACACCAAGATGCAATGTCGAGGACTAAGATGTTATATCCCTTGTACTTGTAGTCGCTCCCACCCACTCCTCGGAATACAATAATACTATTGCTGTTTGAAAGTAGAATATTTTATAAGTGGGTGGTACCTACCAACAGGAGATTGCAAAACAACTACACACCCTAGACTGCTTTTAACAAAGCCCAAGAATAGAAAATGTTAAAAACCTAATTATATATAATATAATTAGCTGAAACTGCGGCATTAACCCCGTTTTATCCCCGTTAGGGGTGGATTTTCGTAAAATCCGTTCTTAGTGGAAATCTACACCCTATAAGGAACCCACCTGCCAAGTTTCTGAGATTACGTGATTAATCAGTGAGTGGTATTATGCTTTTATATATATAAACATTTCACCTTAATTTTAGAGTTCGTATTAAAAATGTTTTACTTCACGTTTTATAATATTTATGTTTTACATAATATTTATAGGTCTACATTTCGTTGGTCTAGCGGCTAGCTCATAAAAATGCTAATTTTGAGATCCTGTATTTAAATCCTGGGTTGGGCCAATGGAAAACATAAAAACCTTTACGCTTTTTTAGTCAAGAAATACTAAATTACAGTCCGAAGTTTGGAAATATACGGTGGTTTTGGAACCCGACTTGGAAGCTGAATGGTTCACCTTTTTAGGACACGATTGCTTATGAAATCATTATTTTTTATTTTCTTTTAAGTAGTTTTTTTATAGTTAAGGTAGTACATACGTTGTTTAAATCTTTTTTATCAGGATTCCTGTTCTATACTTTATATAATTGTGCCGTGTCCTATAAAAATTTTTCTTTCTCCGTTCCCCGTTCCATAAAGCACTGTAATTTATCCTGCATAGTTTGCTAGATCTTTGAGATTAACCTTCGTGGTCTCAATCGGCCAGTAACATCAAAATATAATTCAATCTAATTAATAATTTTTTTATATAACTGATTGACATACAACACATAGCCTATACTGGTGGGTCTTACAAAATATAAATATAATAAAATGCATATTCTGAAGGGGTTAAATCGGGAGTGAATATTGGAAGAATGAAAATCGGTATTTAGGCTTATGTTATTAAGTTAGACTTTTTTATAATTCATCAGGAAGGATGCAACTAAGAAAGGGAGAGGTGACTAAGCCAGTGTAACTACAGGCCCAAGGAATATCACATCATAGTTCCCAAGGATGGTGGTGGGGATGTAAAAAATGGTTAATATTTCTTACAGCGCCATTGTCTATGAGCGGTGGTGACCACTTATTATCAGGTACCAAATTAAAATGGAAGACACTAGTAATCTTCCTGTTTATGTGTAAAATGCATCTGTTACGTGTATGTTACGAAGATGTCTATCTATTTTTCAGTATTGAAATATAGTAAAGCAATTTTTTGTAAGTAAAAAAAAGCTGTTACACCGTTGTTGAGAATTTATCACCATGAAATTGGAAATAAAAATTTTAGCACTGAATTTTCATGTGCTTAATTTGTGTTTATAATTCATCTCGTGCTCGGCGGTGAAGGAAAACATCGTGAGGAAACCTACATGTGGCTAATTTCAACGATATTCTGCCACATGTGTATTCCACCAACCCGCATTGGAGCAGCGTGGTGGGAAATCCTCCTCTCCCTTTAGCCCAGCAGTGGGAAATTTACAGGCTGCTAATGTAGTGCTAATGTTATACTTAAAATACCAACGGGTTATATGCTGGTAATATAACCGTCGGTAGGCGCGTATAAAATATTAGCACATAACTTTAAAATTATAACAGTTCATATATAACTAAGTAATTTAATGTTAATAACTAAGATAGCATTTCATATTGATATATTATTAAATTTATGGTATTAAAGTTAACACAAAGGAAGATAGCTTTCGACCTCTGGGGGAATTCACAATTTCTGTAATGTCCCTACGATACATATAAGTATCAAAGCATGGCACTGTTTTGTGCACTTAACAAATTATTTACGCTTTATTGCCTGGAAATAAGGTACAATTTCACTCGATCTCTAGTTAAAAATATGGACGGTCGGGTGGAAATATAAATACTGAAGAAGTCGCTTTAATAGCATTCTTAATAAGTCACTCGAACTGTAAAGGTTTCCCAAAGTTAAATATAAATTGTTTAAAAATGAAAATCTTCAAGATTCTGTTCGTTGTTTTTGCATACTTCATGACCCTGAGTTTCGTGAACGCTGCACCTTGGAATCCTTTTAAGGAATTGGTAAATATTTATCTATAGAATTATATTTATTTTAATTTGAAATGTATTATCAAAAGATCATATTTTAACGCATAAAACCAAAAAGACAGGTTCTCAAATATATTTATGTATATAATATTGTTTTGTTTATTTGTGCCAAGATAGCTCAGTTAGAACGCGATCATCTGTATTGATGATTGCGGGTACAAGCCCAGGCAAGCACCCCTGAATGTTCATGTGCTTAATTTGTGTTCATAATTTATCTTGCGCTCGACGGTGAAGGAAAACATCCTGAGGAAATGTGCGTGTGTCTAATTTCAATGAAATTCTGCCACAAACATATTCACCAAGCCGCATTGGAACAGCGTGGTGGAATAAACGACAGCCGACAGCTAAGCAAAAATCGTAAGGAAACCGTCATTCAGTCGGATGAAAATATTCTAAATGCGTAAGCTTCAAACCTTCTCCCGAACAAGGTGAGAGTTTAAGACCAGAGAATATCAACGTTATTAAGTTTCTCATAATGAAACTTGCTCTGAAACACAACAGCAATACTATTCCGTAGGAACTCACTTCGTATTCCACTCATGATATTTTGAAACCGACTAACGGAGTTAAGCTGTTTTGGTTATTGTGCGCTTCAAATGTTTTTTTTAATATAGAACATCACGATTGTGTCTGTGGTAGTGACTGACTGACTGAAAAACCAAAAACAGTTTTGCATGTCTTATTTTGTGATAAAATCTCACGCAACTTTTTTTTTATTTTTCAGGAAAGAGCTGGGCAAAGAGTCAGAGACGCGATCATCTCTGCGGCACCCGCTGTTGAAGTCGTGGGACAAGCGACGTCAATATTGAAAGGAAAGAATTAATAAAAAAATATTATAACGTATTATACATTAGTCTACTATAATTCTAAATAAATGTATTAATTACCAATAAACTCTCAATTAAAATTTTTTTTTTATTATTTGACAGATGTTGTCAAAATTGTATAAGTAATAAATATTGTGTATATACAAAAAGACAAGTATCTTTTATTATATTACAAAATTATAAAACAAATATTATTGTATTCCATATTTAAAACTGTCACTATCAATCTCTTCCCAGCCGACTTTAAAAATAAGGCGTATCGATACAACCTTATTTTAGTGTCCATAATATCTTCCTTGAGAGCTTCGCCTTCGCTTCGAATTTTAATGTTTTCTTTTTTACACATGGCCACATTTTAAATTCTAATAAAAAACTCTACCTTAGAGTAGAACATTTTGTAACTTATTGTATGCCTTTTGTACTCAATGTCCACGCCTATAATCAACTATTTTAATTTTTTTTTTTTTATTTATAGAATAGATGATTTTATGGACAATGGATGGAATAGATGTTTACATTGATTCCATTTAAATTACATGAAAACAATATATACTCTGAATACTACTGACTCATTAAAGGAACCAGTTTAAGAAGTCTACCAATATTTAAAATAAAAACTATGAAGTATAGCTACATTTATATTGTCAAAACCTCAGACTTTCTTATCATTGGTTATGTAAAACTTGACAGATTTTATCTTAGTGAAGGATCTCGGAGAGGCTTTTTAGAGATGGAACACATACCGTATTAAGCTTACATAAGAATTACACGTATTGCAGTGTAATCATGATGCAAAAGAAGACCTGACATTGAAAGGAAGTCAGGATATTGGCTACAGACTCTACTCTACAATTTATGAACTTTAATAATTGGTTAACAAATCATATCTGAGCTATATATTAGGGTGTGCCAAGGCGCACCTATACTTCGCTGTAGTCTTGAATACAGCGAAGTACTTACTACTTTAGAAACATGTAGTTTATTAAGAAATGATGCAAGAGTCCTGAAAGAGCAATAAAAAGCATCCTCGTGTCTTGCATCTTGTATACTTGTAACTTATTTTCAGAGCACGTCCCGTAAAGTTGGCCCAACCGCTGAAGTTGCTGAAGTAATCAAGCGCCGAAAAACATACTTTTATTTAAATAATATACATTTTTCAACATTAGTTTAGTCAATTATCAGATACCAAATAAATAGTAAAATAACTCTCTAAGAAACTAATCGAAACTTCTAGTAACTAGTGATGGCACTTTTTTAGGTCAAAGACAGAGCCTATCAATGAGAACTAATAAACTAGTGATTTTTAATTACGTATGTTACGACCAGCTAGCGATAGATGGCTCTGATTGAATATGACACATTTCTGAATCGCGCTGACTAGATATTCGCTACGGAGTTATAATATAATGAGAACAACAATTGGATAATTTTCAGAAGTCAAAGTAATGTGAACGCAGAAAGATCAAGGTAAATAAGTTACTTAGATTGGTCCACTATTTAATCACCAGATCATATATCAGTGGATAAAATGGTGGTCACTCGTGGTAAGTATTTACTTAGCGGTAGGACTTCGTGCAAGCCCGTCAAGGTAGGTGTCACTCACCGATACTATGTGTTGTTTTGCAGTTGGAAGGGTGAGTAAGTCACTAACTGTAACTAAGATGTTATGTCCCGCATAACATCTTAGTTCCAAAAGTTGGTTGTGATGACTCAATGGCGATGTAAGGAATGGTTAAATTTCTGTCATTTTCAATGTGCAAGGGTGACCACTTGCCATCAATTAGCCCTTTAATACGACCTTTAGGACGAACTTTAGGAGCGTGTGTATTTTTTATACTTTGAAAAAACAGGCGTTTTATCTAGTCTTACTGACTTTTCACTAAAAGTTACAAATAGAAAAGAATCTTAATATAAGGAAAGAACACTTAATCAAGACGTTTCTTTTAAACCGGAACACAACAATACTGTGTACTGCTGTTTGGCGGTAGAATATCTTTTGTGTGGGTGGTACCTACCCGACGGGCATGCACAAAGCCCTACCACCAAGAAAAATATAAATAAAATACATAATCTGCAATGATAATAATTTAATTCTTATAATTTAAAATAACATTATTGGTTCACTTTACGCTTACGTAATTAACATTAGCCTTTAATTATTGTGCTGGCTTGACCTATGACTCCAACTGCTGGCCCCGCTTTGATGATACCATCCCTTACTCGCTGTCCTAGTTTTTCCTGTAACAAATACATTCAAAATGACATTAACTAAAATACTGTTTAACTATGAAGGTCACGTGAAAGTCATATAAAAATTAATTTAAATAATAACTAAATTGAAGATAAATAATCAGCGAGATTACTTATAAATACATTATGTACGAGTAAATGTACCAAACATGTCACATGTTATATATAGCTTTATTGATAGAAACGTGGAGTTTTTTGTACAAGATCTTATTACATGGTTTTTGTACAAGTTTTTATTAAATACAGTTTATAAAACTATTAAGTCGACTCAGAACTTGATCTTTAAAGTACAACGCAGAACAAAATGAGAATAAGAATGCCTAATTAAAATGCATTGTTAATAATTGGAGTTCATTATTTTCTGACACATATTTAAATTAGTCACGAAGGCGCGCCCCTCCACATTAAATATTTTTTAGTATCCTGCGTTTGTACTAGTGACACTTCTATTTATAAGATGGCTGTGTGCGTGAGATGACTAATGTCAACAAAACAAAAAAAAAAAAATACACTTGTTAATGCACACAGATAAAATTTAACGTCAAATGCGCGCCTTCTTTAGTGAACGGACCTACAGTAATAACAAACTATAAATATATGGTAGCGTTAAAGGTAAAATTACCAGTTTCTTAAACGGTTTCCATCTTGGCGCTGGATCAGCGTTAACAGTCATAACAGCCGCAACACAAACGAATAAGAAAACAAATATCTTTGCAAAATTCATTTTTAGTTTCAAAAGAGACTTCAGTTGCTTATTGTCGTTTAACGAATGATTCCTAAACATAAAAGACTAGTATTTATACTTGCAAGTCCTAACAAAATATTTATAATAGTTGGTTAAATGAAATTGAACCGTATTGTAAGTTACTATGATTTATATTAAATTGGGGCTTTACTAACGGTATAACCAGTTAGAAGCTATGAAAGCATTAGTGCTTTCCGAGGCTCGGAGGAATCCCCTGAACAACTTTTTCTTTTTTTATTACTTAAAAGGAAGACGAACGCATAATGATATGCGACCACCTTTTGCGGTTGATATTTTAAGGAAAATTATACTTAAATATGAGAAGAGATGGCTCAGTTCTGATAATACGTGCTTCTTAACTGATGATTGCGGGTTCAAACCCATTTCTATGTGCATGTGTCTTGTTTTAATGAAATTCTTTCATTTACCCGCATTGAAGCAGTTTGGAATTAGCTCCAAACCTCAAAGGGCTAAGCCCAGCAATGGGACGTTTACACGCTGTTATATTTTAATTTATATTTACATTATTAATAATGTGTATATGTGGGATAATTTTGTAAATTATTGCCATTATTCTATATTTTTCTTATTTATTAGACATCAGCAGATCTTCGCTGGAGCTGGAGTTGGAGTTCGTCGTCGTTCTTGATAGAGGTGGCAAACACTGACAGTTTTTTTTTCCTTTGTTTCACATACATTAACATTCTGCTTATACACAATTTTTAAGCCATATATGCTACCTAATATTGGAAAGAAGTAAGTTATGTTTACAGGTATTTTAATACCTTTACTGGATATGAAACGTCTTTATTATTTTAATTCGTAGATTTAAAAAAGATTTTGACATAGGCGGTATAATATATTTTTATAAGCTATTACTCATATAATTACGAATGTTATATTAGAGTAACTACTGAGTTTCATGCCGGTTCCTTTCGGAAAAATCTAGATTCCGAACAGGGCCGGACCGTAAGTTTAGGAGACCCTGGGCTAAAACTACTTAGCACATTAGCAGCCCGTAAATTTCTCACTGCTGGGCTTAGGCCTCCTCTCCCTTTGAGGAGAAGGTTTGGAGCATATTCCACCACGCTGCTCCAATGCGGGTTGGTGGAATACACATGTGGCAGAATTTCGTTGAAATTAGACACATGCAGGTTTCCTCACGATGCTTTCCTCCACCGCCGAGCACGAGATGAATTATAAACACAAATTAAGCACATGAAAATTCAGTGGTGGCTGTCTGGGTTTGAACCTGAAATCATCGGTTAAGATGCACGCGTTCTAACCACTGGGCCATCTCGGCTCTCAAACTACTTGGGGGCTCATCTAAAACATATCTGAACGTAGACTTGAATTAAATTAATTGAATGGGTTTGATTCATTGCAGGACTCGCAGGGCTGCAAATCATACGATCTGTTTAATTTAATACAATTATGGATTATTTCGCATTATAGTCTATTTTTGACTTTGACTTGACTTAGCTGGGGCCCCCTTGAATCCAAGGGGCCCTGGGCTGAAGCCCAAAAAGCCATATGGTAGATCCGGCCCTGATTCCGAACCGTTAGTAGCTTTACTTAGTATAGTTCTTTGAAATTACTATTCAAAAGAGCTTGTAAAAGCTTACTTGAATAAAGTATATTTTTATTTCGTCATCATAGTCTGAAATATATTATCGATCTGCGCCCATCAAAATATTAACAATACACGAAACTATGTATAATACAGATTTTTAAAATTTCCAAAGAGGAGTCTCTTATAATTATGATCTCATCTCTAATAGATCAGAGTCAATACCTATTATTATTTTGGGCATTGTTAAAAAGACAGTACAAAAAATAGAAAAGTTCTCATTGTACCTTTGCTTTGGGGCTTGCCAGTTTCCTCTGTAAAGTGGAAAGTTTGAAGCGTCCATAATGTTGCTCTCGTACGTTTTAGTGTATATTACGTTACACCTGACGACAACTACACGAGTACCCTCACGCCGTTACCGTAAACCTACAAAAGATTTTTTAACATTAAACACATAAAAACTCAAAAGAGATTTTTCAAATATGAACCAAATGATTTTCATTAGATTCGATTTCGATCCACTAGGCTATTCAGATTAAATAATTGATACACCAACGAAATAATATAAACAAATGGTGGTTACTATTCGCCAGTCGCTTGTAAACATACTTTAATAGAAAATAATAATGATAATAATAATCAATTAATAAATTTATTATACTACAACCAAACCAATTATTTAATTAATTACTGTAATAATTATACCAAATTAGCCATAATACAATTATGGATATTGGACTCCTTCAGATTTGATTATTTAAATTAACGCAAATCAGAAATACACTTAGACATTATAAATATATATAAATACTGTCTCGTTGGTCTGGTGGCTATTCAAGGCCACATACTCCGAGGCTCTAAGTTCAAACTCCAGGTCCGAGTAAAAGTTGTCGGGTTTGTCTTTTAAAAAATTATATATAATAGCCCGAAGTCTGGAAATTGGAAGGGTGCACACTCTCATGCCTCGGATTACACTTAAAGCCGTTAGTCATGCGCCTGATTTCTTTCCAGTAATGGTTTTGCCATCGAATTATGAGAGTAAGGGAATAGAAATTGTGTTTGCCCATTGTTTGCGCACACACTTTTATACTATAATATGTTCTGTATAGCTGGCTGGCCTTCCTCGAGATTAGCCGCTTGGCTGAAACCGGTCACGACGACATCATCGTAAAATGAACCAGCCCTTATGTCACCTTAGGCAATCATAAGAAAAATCAATTATAATAAAAGTTAATTATTGGTATATATATATAATACTATTGTTTTTAAATATATGACAATATTATTTTATGAAAAGAAAGGACGTTATGTTTGTGATTGTTTGTTTTAAATATTTTGTTGTGACATGTATTGGCCTCGAGGATAAGACCAATGCGTTCATCGTGCCGGCAAACGTCTGCTCGGAAAATGATAAATATTCTTTATTCAAGTAAGCTCTTAAAAGCATTTTTGTCAAGTTACAGTGTTGAATTACCCGTTAAGTTACCACCGGTTTGGAAAGTAGATTCTACAGAGAAGAACCAACTTTAAGTATATCCACTTCTTAAAAAAATTCCGAAGAGAGTCTCGAGCTCCAAGATTATAAATAGACCTGTCCGGTCTATTTTTGTATACCTCAGATTATAAATCAATAAGCAGGTGGAGCCTCCGTATCATTACAGTAAAGTAACAAAAGCAAGTACAAAAAGTATTATTGTTAATTCGTCAAAAGAGTTGTCCATTGAATTATTAACAACGAGATGAAAACCCGGCTTCGCTCGGGTAAAATTAATACTACATAAATACAGCTTATCCTATACTTTTCCTATAACATATAACTTTTTCATAAGCTGTACGAAATTATTACTTGTATGACATTTTCTGAACGCATCCGTAAACGTCAAACATGGCCGCCCTTTGAGCTGTCATAGAATTTTATGGATTTAATATTTATATCTCGATTATACGAATTTTGCTTGATATATGTTGTCGACTAAAAAATCATTATTTTGTAATGATCTATAATTGTTGATATGTTTCGATCTGGTCTATCGTAGACCTGCACGAAATTATTAATATAGATATTAATAGACGTAATTATTGACTTATTCAATTACTGTATACAATATTGGAAATTTGTTGCTCCGCTATAATGTAAGGCGTTTTATTTTATGTTCCGAGTCTGACACCGTATTTTATTATTTTACTATTTTTAAACTCAGAATTGGAGAGAAAAATATGTCGCTATTAAATAAGGACCGCCTTCATTTGTAATTATGTTTATATTATATTTTCAGTTATAAATAAAATAAACTTTAGCCGAATTTCTTTTTAACGCTTTAATCAAAATTAAAGACATTATTATTTGTAGCATATTCCGCTATGAAAAACAACTTTGTAATTGTAATTTGGATTATTATTTTCGGATACATTACTTGAGCAAGGCCGTCGGGGTTGGCACCTCCCACTCGTCATTATTCTACCGCCAAGCAGCAATACTTAGTATTATTATGTTCCAGTTTGAAGAGCGAGTGAACCAGTTTAGTATGGTTTACTAATTACTTACTCTTCAAAATTTCATAGCGAGACATTTACAAATTTAATTTATATATTTGACTTTGACAAGGTTATAATAAAAATTTCATATCCAACGATAAAGGCGTAGACAAATGTAACGTTTAACATTTAAATATTCTACGTACCTTTGTATAATAAAATTTCGCGTAATAAAACTAGGTATTTTACTAGATATTTTAATAGAAAATTTCACGAATGTCTCACTTAGAGGTTAATTTCATTTCATTACTTTGTACATATGTGTAAACAAGGGAAAATGTAGAAGCGTTTGAATATTTTATTTGAATAATAATTAATTGGGTATTCCACCACCGATAGCAACACTTAAGATTTAAACCAGAACACAACAATACTAATTAATGTTGTTAGGTTAGGTTAGGTTAGATAGTAAAAATCCCTACCATCAAGTTTAATATAATTATATTTAAATTAAAATACCTTAAGCATTCTCGTACAATTTATTGCATCCAATCTTGTATAACAAGAGACTCAGGTGCTAGAACCGTGTCGTAAGCATCTAAGGAACATTTATAAATGTATGGTTTAATCCCCATTTGTTTCGTCGTATTTTATATTATTGTAAGAGCAACATGCGATTTTCTCGCCGTTTCTTCTCGCTGGAGACTGCTTTACGAAACAGCGGTACAGAAGTATTGACGATTCAGAAATGTTTTATTCTATAGTTGACTTGAATAAAATACCTTTTACTTTATTTGACATTTCTAAGAAATTGTCTTTTCATATTTTTACATATTAACTCACAACCGAACTTAAATAATTGTATAGAGTAAGTGACACTAATTCAACTTACTTTCTTTGGAAAGTAAAAATATTACAACAGTCTTAAAATTCTACAAAAGAAGGGGACCAGCCAACAGTTACTCATTTAATTTTTTTTTTTTTTTTCGTAATTTCTAACTGAAATAAAAACACTAAAAAATATTCATAAAACTTACCAGAAAAAGCAACGCTCTTCGGAGAAGGTATATAATATTATAGTTTTGGCGGGTGCGCTTTCCCCCCCAACCTTCTCACCCTCATTATTACCACCTTCAAATTTAGACTATTGACTATTTAGTCATTGTGTCTTCCCGTAGGTTTTGTAAGTGACTCACTTTGTCACTGGGATCGTCGAGAGGATGAGCAGCAACGTCTCCTCCGCAAAACATCTTGTCGCAACCATTGTGTCTACACCTTTATCGAAGTAAATTTGTTTTCAGAAGAAGATAAATTGTTCGAAAATTATCGTTTCTTAGAAAAAAATACCACCTATCGTATACGATAGAGCAGATTAAAATTTAAAATGCTAGCCTTAAACTAGCGATTTGGGAACCAATAGGACGGAAAATTCGTCTCTTATTCCAAATTAGGTCTTTGTCCTATTTGGGATTGTTTCTTGTATAAATTGTATTTTGTATTTTATATAAGAGATTTGTTTACATTTTTATGAAAATGGAATATATTGACGTATAATTCTTAAAGCCAAAAAAATATATTGAAAGTTAGAAAATGGTTTGAATTGCCTACAAAATAAGGCTCATTTTAATAATATTCAATAAACCTTCTCATTTTAATAACACTCAATAAGTCTTATTAACATCACTAGGATACAAATAATATTTATCAAAATAATTATATTCATAATAAGATGTTATGCGATATATTTTTCATAACTGTTCAAACATATAAATTATGTTTTATACTACTATAAAAATAATTGTAGTTTTCGTACAAAAGTAATAAGTGATTAATAAAATCTTTCATCTTTGAAAAGAAGAAAAGTTTTTTATGACATTGGTATATGATATTTTTTATCATATACATATATAGGTATATATAGGACATTACACAATAGGGCTGTGTGTTTATGTGTGTGTGTATCACCAAGTAATAATACTTAGCATTGTTGTTGTTGATTCAATTTGAAAATTAATGAGCCCAGTGTAACTACAGAAGGGACATAATATCTCAGTTGCCAAGGAGGTGGTGCATTGGTTATTTAAGAAATGATTATAATAGCATACGACACAAATGTCAAGGAGCGATGGTGATTTAAGAGCCGAGATGGCCCAGTGGTTAGAATGCGAGCATCTTAACCGATGATTTCGGGTTCAAACCCAGTTAAGCATCACTGAATTTTCATCTGCTTAATTTTTATTTATAATTAATCTCGTGCTCGGCGGTGAAGGAAAACATCGTGAGGAAGCCTGCATGTGTCTAATTTCAATGAAATTCTGCCACATGTGTATTCCACCAACCCGCATTAGAGCAGCGTGGTAGAATATGCTCCAAACCTTCTCAAAAGGAGAGGAGGCCTCAGCCCAGCAGTGGGAAATTTACAAGCTGTTAATTTAATGGGGATTTACCATCAAGTGGACCATTTACAAGTCTGTGTACGTACATTAAAAAAAAATCGGCTCAAATATGGATTTAAATTATGGAATTCCACTATCGTAACTAATATCATGAATACGTTCTGTTATATCCTGATGATGTCAGTGCATTAGCTGACCATCTTTAGATTTGATATCACGTCGCTAATAAAGCTAAGTTTAAACAGTCGTGAGGAAAACTGTCAGTTGAGTCAAAATCCCGAATCAGTAATATTATTATAATTCTCAAACATAAATTTCAATTTTGTTTTTATTAAAATCCATATCTACAATTCTATAATAAATTAGCTGTTGCCCGCGGCTTTGCTCGCGTGGATATTGAATATATTTACACATTAACTTAAAGTATTGCGTTAAATTAAGACCTCTTTGTAAACCAAATTGGTGTGTATTTCACCCCTTAGGGTAGAAGAATAGTAACGCTTAAATACGTATCTACTTATTTTTAATCAGTAGCCCAATAATTAAGTTTGGTGCTTCTAACTTCAAAAATGACGATCTTCCAGACTAACCTATATACGAAATGTCAACCCCCTACTTCCCCCGTAGAAGTAGAATATCCAGAAACGCTTAAATACGTATCTACTAATTTTTAATCTGTATCCCAAAAATATAGTTTCATGTTACTAACTTAAAAAATGACTGACTTCCATAAAAATTTTCACCGCCTTAGGGATAGAATATCCAGAAACGCTTAAATACGTATCTACTCATTTTTAATCTGTATCCCAAAAATAAAGTTTCATGCTTCTAACTTCAAAAATGACGGACTTGCTGACTAACCTATATGAAAAATGTCAACCCCTATTACACCCCTTAGGGTTAGAATGTCCAGAAATGCTTAAATACGGTAGCTACTCATTTTTAATCTGTATCCCAAAATAAAGCTTCATGTTTATAACTTTTAAAAAATCCTTCCTTAGTGGGTGTCTACTCAATAAAACGATCCTTGCGATGATGAATCAGTCAGTCAGGACATGTTATTATATATATATAGAAGATCAATCTGTGTTATTAAATAGATTTAAAAGAAAAAGTTTATACTTGAAACTCATGTAACAGTCCGCTTGTTACGCTTGTGATATTTTGCACGTTGTCAGGGTACAGGAAATTATAAACAGTATTTTACAGCTAACCTCATACTCATATGCAAGTGAAACCGGTCGCGATAACGAGTTAAAGATAAAACAGCGTTGAGTTAGAACTTATACATTCTAATACAGAAGTTATAAATTACAGTAAAACGAGGACTTCGTTATCAGATTCGTAATTAGATGAATGAGACATCGTATCAAACTCAAATCTTATATAGCGTAAGCATTATAAAAACGTTTATAGTCTTATTTTGAAGAGCTCCAGCCGTAGATGCGCAGAAATATAAAAAGGATTCTTGATTGCAATGTACTAAATTGTTACGATTTAACGAAGACTTAATTTTAGAGAGCGAAAAAAATTTACTGACCACGTAGAGAGCGCCGCTTTGGCTAATTATATAAATATATATATAATATATATATATAAAAAACAAATGTAAAACGTGCCAATAGAGGTCGTTAGTTTACAAATAAATTAAATCAAAACAAAACCTAAGCGAAGTTTCGCTGTTGAGCCCACTAGTAATAATAATATAATAAATACGCTTTTAAAATCGTTTATTCTCTTTTTAAATTTTTGTAATTCCATTATTTTATCCATGACGGCTCAACCCGTGCCCGATGCTGATCCAGTCGCCGGCGCTCCGTGCTTTAATTGTCAAGATAAAGCATTAGATGGCATCTATGACATATATAATATTTAAGTAACTATTAAAAAATTTAATCTCATATCAAAAAAAACTTTGATAAATAAGGCATACTACTCAGTAAAAGATTATAGATATATTAAAGATAAAAAAGCGTGAACTCAGTATTTATTGATTTCTAGGAAGGCATATATAAAAATGTAATTGTGCTTCACTTATATACTCTGTAATTAAAATGGTGGTAAAGAGTAACTACTGATTTTCTTGCGGGTTATTTCCGGTAGAATCTACTTCCCAAAACGGTTGTAGCTGTACATTTAATTCAACACAGTGATGAAAATGAGATTACTCGAATAAAGAATATTTTGATTTTAATTTTGATTGTTTTCTTGACAGTTCCCTTCGGTTGAATCAATTCCAGACTTTGCAACAATATTAAAAATTTACAAGGTCATTTTGGATTTTGTTCGGATGTAAAAATATAATAACCAAAATTAGTAATACAAATACGGTTTATTGTTACTTAATAATACATTTTAATCTTACGACTAGAAGATTTTATGAACAGGTTTGAAGAGTAAAGAATTAGGCTATTTTTATTGGTATGGCTGAGGCGTTAAGGTCGCTTATCCCTTGGCGATGGCGGTGGCTTGGCCGACGACTTGGATCGCAGGGCCCGCCTTGATGAGACCATTCCGAACGTTTCTACCGATTTTTTCCTGAAAATAAAGTAGTATTAAAGTAATATTATAAAAGGATTATTTATAAGCCTTTCTAATTTTACGCAACGTTATTTAGTCATTCAAGATGTGAAGGATTTTTTTCTTTATTCAAAGAGCTTGGTCACACAAATGATTATGACGCTCTAATTAGACACATGCAGGTTTCCTCACGATGTTTTTCTTCACCGCCGAGCACGAGATGAATTATAAACACAAATTAAGCATATGAAATTCAGTGGTGCTTGCCTGGGCTAGAACCCGAAATCATCGGTTAAGATTCACGCGTTCCACTGGGCCATCTCGGCTCATTATGTATATTAGGCTCATAATTTTTTTATGAAAATAGCTTAAGATTGATATATTCTTTCTAATCATTCAGAACCAATAAACAAATCTATAACAAATCGTACTTACAATTCTCTTGAAGAGCTTCCATTTAGGACTCGGAGCGCCGGAAACTGTAGTCAAAACTATGCAGGCGAATATGAAGAAGAAAATCTTGGCGAAATTCATTTTGAATGCTATCAAAGTAACTCTGTTACTCAGTCGAAGAGATTCAGGATTCTGAGAGCAATGCTGTTGAACATTTTATAATATCACGAGAACAAGAAATATAACATAACTGTTAATAAAATCTCCCATTCAATTATGAGCTTTATGGTTAAGAGTATAAGAGTGATTATATATATCAATTATTTATATAACTGTTTTACTACATTGGTTTTTGATAAGGGGTCACTACGTGTTAAATGGGAACTCCCTCGAGTTGAGATTAAAGTGAATCCCATATTTTAAATATTAATAACAACAAGTTTTTTTTTTAACTGTTCTCCATTATAAACAGCTTTTGCAATCTTTATTGATACGAGATTCTCCAGTGAAATCTTCATTGAATAGATAGTTTTTGTTTCTTATTGACATTTTATTTATTTGCCGTGATGGTTCAGTGGGTAGAACACATGGACCTTAACAATAGCTTAAAGGTTCAAACACAAGCACCTCTATATTTTATATAATAATAAATAAACCCTCTTAAAAGTAAAGGTAGGTCTTATCCCAGCAATGGAACATTAACAGGCTGGTATCTCTTAACTTACGTTTGTTCATTTTTCTGATTTGTTGCCAATTAAAAAAAAAACTAAATAACCTTGAAAGAATTATGAGCGCTTGAGGTTTTATCAAATATCCTAAAAGATATTCGATTAAACTTATTACAAAAAATGCTTTTATTAAAAATAATTATATAGAAATGTTTGTGTGCAAGAGATTATTACAGGATTAGTGAGTGACGATCGCCTTGGGAATAAAACGATCGCCTGCGGGCTGTTTTTTATATTAATATAAATAAACGATTATGAAAAAAAAACAACAATTGCTTCATTTCTTTCAAGCGTTCTTTACTGTTCTGTCCTGATATTTATTTATATTGTACAATTTTATTACACAACAAAATAAAATAGTACAGGAAAATACCTAGACTTCATTAATGTGCATTAATAGTTACGGTCTTGTGGTTAATTAGCAATACGCTGATTATCCTTTGCAAAGTTTTTAATGGGACATACATAACCCGATTCGTAGCTCAGACCAGCTACTCTTTCGAAGATTAAACCTCCTTTAGAAAAAGACGTACTAGCTTATATATCTATACACATAGATGCGTTATATATAGTT
This sequence comes from Vanessa tameamea, assembly GCF_037043105.1. Taxonomy (NCBI): domain Eukaryota; kingdom Metazoa; phylum Arthropoda; class Insecta; order Lepidoptera; family Nymphalidae; genus Vanessa; species Vanessa tameamea. The sequence continues at coordinate 3,044,374 of NC_087332.1, read as the reverse complement.
TAAAGTAAATAAGACTGAAATAGAATGTATACTCATACACCTAGTTCTTACCTATATATGTGACCTAGGTGTACGTATAAAGTTATTATTATATATAAAATTATTAAAGAGGTAAAATGTGTTCGTAAATAAGGGAGGTGATCTCCGGAACTATAAAGTATAATAGAATAAAATTCACTGGTTGAAAGCAACATTTTCCTGAGTGCTATGCGGTATAAATTATATTTATATGTTGCTGAAATATAATATAGAGGCTTTTATTTCTTGAAGTACATAAATAGCAACGAAAAGGCAATCGTTACTCAGTTTCGAGTTTGTATGTTAAAATCAAAATGTGCCGTGACAGGTCCATTTCAAAATGAACTCACAAAGCAATGAAATCTGACAGAATACTCTCCCATTTAATTTTCTGAGCAACACACACTCCTTAGTTACTCGATCATCAAACCGTAGTACTTTGTGTTGGCGACAAGTTTTATATGAAGTCCTCTTGAACGAATAAAAACCAATTTGCCGTAACTTGTATAATGTTTCCTGTTTTTGACATCAAAAGTCAATATGTCAACACTATTGAGAATTTATTGACAGTAACCCTGATAACTTTTTCGATCAGAGCTGAGATTCGAACCAGTAACCTCGTGCTCCGCAACGGTGTAACTATAACACTAGACTTAAAAAGGCCATATTACAGAGATAAATATTTCAAAATCGAATCAAAACAAAATATTATTTATTCAAGTAGGCTAATAAAAGCACTTTTGAATCGTCATGTTAGTGTTGAATAAAATGATTAGGTTATTTAAAAATATACATTTACATAAGAATTATTTACATTCTTAGGCATATACAAATAAAAATAAAAATAGTTGTTGTACAAATCATGACCACGTGGAATGGTGGCAAATACACTAGCAGCATTTCCTCGTCGAATCACAATTCCGATACCTTGGGAAAAAAATGAACTCCTCACACAGGTGCTCAAAAGGTGCCTCCATGTTAAGGCGGTGTAATATTTTGTCTTTTAGGATTCAGCCAGCGTTTTCAATGCAAGTTCAAAACAATGTGTTTATTTACGACATCACTTTAGAAACCCCTAAAATTATAAGTGTTTCTCTACTATATTGTGCATGTATTATACATATAAACCTTCCTCTTGAATCAATCTATCTATTAAAAAAATCGCATCAAAATCCGTTGTGTCATTTAAAAGATCTAAGCATACATAGGGACAGACAGCGATAAGCGACTTTGTTTTATACTATGTAATGAGTAATGATGATGATTTACAATTCGATTACTAAATGATTAGACCATTTTATAAACACCATTTCCAGAATCTCAATATAAACAAATACCTCAAATTAAGGTATGTCCAAAAACACACTTTATAAAACAATACTGGATTAATATAATATAATTATTACCGAAAGTGTGATTCACCTTTAACTCAAGTCCAGGGAGTTCCCAATTTAACACGAAACGACTTTATACCAACACACAAAAACTGTTACATAAATACTCGATTTATAAAATCGCTCTTATTTGTATGCAACTAAAGCTCAAAATTGAATATGACATTTTATAATCACTGGAAATATGTTTGTCGTTCTCGTGATATTATAAAATGTTCAACAGCCTTGCTCTCAGAATCCCGAATCTCTTCGACTGAGTAACAGAGTTACTTTAATAACATTCAAAATGAATTTCGCCAAGATTTTCTTCTTCATATTCGCCTGCATAGTTTTGACTACAGTTTCCGGCGCTCCGAGTCCTAAATGGAAGCTCTTCAAGAGAATTGTAAGTACGATCCGTTTTAGATTTACTTATCCTTTGATTGATCCAAATAAGACAGAGTTGTCCAGTGGATTGAATACGTGAATCTTAAGCTAAGATCACGCTTTCAAAACTAATTTGTTAGCATTGATATGACTCAGTTTATTTGTAAATAGTAAAACGTTAACACATGACTCATATATAATGTATGTCAATTGTTCACGATACCAAAATATGTTACTAAATACCTACGATGTTTTTATGTTTTTGAGAAATAATCGTTTGAATTGTTTAAAAAATCGAAACCAATTTTAGTGTTACATAAATTCATGTAACGTTTCAAACGTTTCTGACATAAAAAAGTGTCATTTTCTATCACCTTTTGTAATATACAATTATCTTTAAATACTAATTGTTATTTATTTATTTTCAGGAAAAAATCGGTAGAAACGTTCGGAATGGTCTCATCAAGGCGGGCCCTGCGATCCAAGTCGTCGGCCAAGCCACCGCCATCGCCAAGGGATAAGCGACCTTAACGCCTCAGCCATACCAATAAAAATAGCCTAATTCTTTACTCTTCAAACCGTTTCATAAAATCTTCTAGTCGTAAGATTAAAATGTATTATTAAGTTACAATAAAATATATTTATTTTTTAAATTTTGTTTTTTATATTTTTTTACTCCGATCAAAACATAAATAAATAAATTAAAATATTCTTTATTATTGAATAGTTTTGTAGCGCCATCAGTTTGTTGCAAGTCTTGCTCACAAGTTCAGAATGTGGATTCTACCATTAATATTATCTCTACATAGTGTAAAACAAACTCGCTTCCAGTACCTACACTTAGAAGTTTTAAACTACGCAACGGATTTTAAGGCGGTTTTTAATCAATAAGCAGAATGATTCAAGAGAAAGGTTTACATGTATAATACATACACAGTATTGTAGAGAAAAGCCGAGAATTTAAACTTTTCTTTTCGGAAAAATTAAGAATTTTCTTTTTATGTTTTCTTCAATCTTAAAATTGTATAAAGACCCTTATACAATTTATATGAAGCCGTGAGAGATAGCTGGTTTATGATGTTGTGTCACGTATTATGTCCTTAAACACCTTATGATAAAATGTTTTATCTATATTAATTAGTTTCGTAGTTTGTTCATTAACGAAATACAAAAAACTTCCCATTTATTAATATAGATCAAATCTTGACGCTTTGTTTTATTAATAAGAGACATACGGGTCAATTATGTTATGTTTTATTAATAAAACATCGTTAGAGGAAACTGTTATATATATTTCCATTTGTATTTGAAAATACTTGATAACATAATGATGTCATAGCTGTCATTATATTGGAACTAGGTATATTATTGTACACTCGAATTAATAAATCAAATAGAATAGATCAATTTAAAAGACATTAATTTAAAGTACGAGACGTAGTTTATTTATAGTCTCTTCCGACTACAAGAGAACGTAATACAAAGAATCAACATTTGACAAAGAGTTAATTATGGATATTCAAAAAAATGGCGTTTTGAACGTCGACGAAACTGTTATCGGAACTTTTGAAGTAAAATTAAAGTGATTGAAGTTAAGTTGATTAATGTTGTGTTATAAATAAAGACATATTAATCATGAACTGTTACTGGGGCACAATATAACTGTGCTATTGTCAGATCATATGGAATACATAAGCCTATGGTTTCTAAGCATTTCTTCTTGGATTGATGTAGACTATAATTGACGTAGTAGATCAACGGAGAAATATAGCGTACCTCCTAAGAATGCCACGCAAAATCGTTAAGCGTTTATTTACTACATTTTTAAAAACACAGTTACCGATTTTTTTTTTATATTTTTCGTATGACCCATTATCAACAGAATCATAATCACCAGAATAGGAATTTAACTAGTTTTGAACAAAGTGTGTCATTTTATTATTATAAATACTAAACGAGATGGCCTAGTGGTTAGAAGGCGTGCATCTTAACCGATGATTTCGGGTTCAAACCCAGGCAGGCACCACTGAGTTTTCATATGCTTAATTTGTGTTTATAATTCATCTCGTGCTCGGCGGTAAAGGAAATCATCGTGAGGAAACCTGCATGTGTCTAATTTCAACGAAATTCTGCCACATGTGTATTCCACCAACCCGCATCGGTGCAGCGTGGTGGAATATGCTCCATACCTCCTCAAAGGGAGAGGAGGCCTTAGCCCAGCAGTGGGAAACTTACAGGCAGCTGATGATGATGAAATACTAAATACATATTTAGGTACACAAAACATTTTCGCAACGAATGATAACTATAATTGAGTATAAATTAAATAAAAATAATAAATAGACGGTGTAAAATATTATCCTATTCAATAGAATTAACACACCTAACTCATTACTAACTAATTTTATTTAACTCATTTTTTCTTAAGAATGATAAATAAGTCAGTTATGAGTTACAACATAATAAGCATCGCGCAAACCAATCAAACGAAGAATCAAACTATCGTCATCTTTACCCCGTTATCGCGTTAAATATAAACGTATATTAATATCTATATGTCACTGTAAAATTATAAATACATTAGATTGTTGAGATTGTGAACGGTGATTTAGCTCAAGTTGATTTACAACTGAAAGTTGATGATATTTTCAAACAAAAGAATAATTTTAATGTTGTCGAGAAGTATTGTAGAAGTATTGAGCTTCACTATGACAATAAGAACGTTCCGTCGGAATTGTCGAATACTATTATAGATGTCGAAGTGTTTATCATTGTTCTAGTTTGACAATCGCAGACAAGCGCAGGCCACACTCGGGGCAATTAATTTTTTTTGGATTTCGGAAATAGCGCAGACGGCCAGTCTTTGACGATGTCGGTTAGGAATAATATTTGTAGAAGGTATAGTCTATCACTATGTGGAATACCTTTTAGATTTAGCCATACTGTTAGTATGATGTAAAGATTTAAATGTAAACATTTAATATTTATGAGCCGAGTGCCAGTAGTTAAACCGCGTGCATCTTAACCGATGATTTCGGGTTCAAACCCAGGTAAGCACCGCTGAATTTCATGTGCTTAATTTGTATTTTAAATTTCTTTTTAATACATTTAATTATGATTAGCTTTTGATATATGTACATATATTATGACACATTGAAATAAATGAACAATGTTTGAGAATAATTCGCTGTAAAGAATTCTTTTTTTCAAAAAAATTATGAAAACAATAACTAACAATAAGTTTATATAATCTACTAGCGACCCGCCCCGGCTCCGTACGGGTGCAATGCTGATACTAAATATACCACAGAATGTCTTACAACGTTCACAGCGTTTCAGTTATTAGACAAAAAAAACATGAAACTTTATTTTTGGGATACAGATTAAAAATGAGTAGATAGTATTTAAGCGTTTCTGGATATTCTACCCTAAGAGGTGAAATACACATCAATTTGGTATACAAAGAGGTCTTAAATTAACGTAATATTTTAAGTTAATCTGTAAATATACTTCCACGCGAGCTAAGCCGCGAGCAACAGCTAGTATTATAAAAAAACCGTATACAATAAAAAGAGACAGAGGGAAAGAGAAAGAGACGGAAGGTCGCTTGAAAAGGGAATAACACTTTTCCCTTTGTGACGATACCTGCCAGTTCCTGCGTAAGAGAAATCGTTCCAAAAATATAAAAGCAAAATTAGGAAAATAAATATGATTTATTGTAACTTAATAATACATTTTAATCTTACGACTAGAAGATTTTATGAAATGGCATGAAGAGAAAAGAATTAGGCTATTTTTATTGGTATGGCTGAGGCATTAAGGTCGCTTATCCCTTGGCGATGGCGGTGGCTTGGCCGACGACTTGGATCGCAGGGCCCGCCTTGATGAGACCATTCCGAACGTTTCTACCGATTTTTTCCTGAAAATAAATAAATAACAATTAGTATTTAAAGATAATTGTATATTACAAAAGGTGATGGAAAATGTCATTTTTTTATGTCAGAAACGTTTCAAACGTTACATGAATTTATGTAACACTAAAATTGGTTTCGATTTTTTAAACAATTCAAACGATTATTTCTCAAAAACATAAAAACATCGTAGGTACATAGTAACATATTTTGGTATCGTGAACAATTGACATACATTATATATGAGTCATGTGTTAACGTTTTACTATTTACAAATAAACTGAGTCATATCAATGCTAACAAATTAGTTTTGAACGCGTGATCTTAGCTTAAGATTCACGTATTCAATCCACTGGACAACTCTGTCTTATTTGGATCAATCAAAGGATAAGTAAATCTAAAACGGATCGTACTTACAATTCTCTTGAAGAGCTTCCATTTAGGACTCGGAGCGCCGGAAACTGTAGTCAAAACTATGCAGGCGAATATGAAGAAGAAAATCTTGGCGAAATTCATTTTGAATGCTATTAAAGTAACTCTGTTGCTCAGTCGAAGAGATTCGGGATTCTGAGAGCAAGGCTGTTGAACATTTTATAATATCACGAGAACGACAAACATATTTCCAGTGATTATAAAATGTCATATTCAACTTTGAGCTTTAGTTGCATACAAATAAGAGCGATTTTATAAATCAAGTATTTATGTAACGGTTTACGTGTGTTGGTAAGGGGTTATTTAATGTTAAACTGGGAACTCCCTGGACTTGAGATAAAGGTGAATAACATTTTTAGATGATTATTATGTTCTATTAATTTATTATTGTTTTAGAATGTGTATTTTGGGATATCACTTGAATTTGCAGTATTGATGTCGCATATCTCATTTTTTTTTTTTTCAATATTCCTATATTGAATTATTAAGTAATAATGAAAAAAGAATGGATTGGTGGATACACATGTGGCAGAATTTCGTTGAAATTAGACACATGCAGGTTTTCTCACGATGTTTTCCTTAACCGCCGAGCACGAGATGAATTATAAACACGAATTAAGCACATGAAAATTCAGTGGTGCTTGTCTGAGTTTGAACCCGCAACCATCGGTTAAGATGCACGCGTCCTAACCACTGGGCCATCTAGGCTTTTCTCATCTGAATGGGCTCAGCTGTGTAATATTTATATGGTAGTAGGTCTTTGTGCAAGTACAGTCCGAAAAGATGCAAGATGCAAGACACTAAACCAAAACGCCTTAAACGACTGTCACGTTACTATAGTAGCTAGATAAAGGCCGCGTATTGCAAGTCCTAGGTTCAAAACCCCTAGTCGGACCTATAAAAAATTATGGGTATTTCTGTAAAAAAATCCTGTCCTTTTTATGTCTAAACGCTGGTATTTTTATGTCATAGTCAAAATATACATACTTTATTCAAGTAGACATAATATAGTTATATAACAGAAAACCATATGTGAGATTTTAAAAATCATAATCAGGATAATTGGTAAATTAGTTTGCTATTTACGCACTGATACTTATATAAAGAAGAATGCTTATGTCGTAATATACAATCTCTAAACGAAGAATAGCATGACACCCAAAAGTCTTTGTCGAGCCTAACTGATAGAGGTTTCCGTCAGGCTTATAGAGGCCTCCTGCTTCCGTCAGGTGCCTTCTGATTCTGAGGCAGGAATTGTATAAACATGTGATTATTGCTGGTACAGGCAATAAACAATACGATTAATTAAAGGTGTTCGCTTTAATAGCGCTTAAATATTGTTATAACGAATGTATAAATATTTCTCTGAATTTATTAAATAATAAACGTTATTCTGATTAAAAATGCAATTAACTTTTATTTTCTATACTCGATTGTCCAAATTCTGTTACCAACCATACGTTTCATTCATCATATACATATATAACATACTGTAATATATTACCTATTGTTAAATTCGGTGATCAATTCAATTCAAATGAATCAACTGAAATCATAGTAATTTCTCATTAAGCTCCAAGACCGTTAAATATTCGTATCAGAATCAGAGGAGAGAATTCAGTTATATAGAAATTCACGGCCTTTGAGTTATAGAACGCCGGGAACCTGTTGTTTTCCGATGTTAAACTATTCAATATCTATCAATATACATATAAATATTAATCCCCTTTTCTTCTGGTCTCATAACGCCTGAACGGCTGGACCAATTTCGCTAATATTTTTTGTTGTGTTTGTTACCGTCAGGAGAAGAATCATATGAAAGATTTTTTTTTAAGAAAGTTGCCGTTTGACGTAACTGTCAGTTGTTTGATAAAACTATTCATAAACGCACCAGGAAATACAACTAAGAATGACGTGTATGATTCATTATACCTATTCGAATTCAATATTCATAGTTAAGGCAGTATATCGATCGGTTCTCCTAGTCGTGTAATAGAAGTACAAATTACATGTATATTTTAATATAATGCCTCGGTATATAAGTATGTTCAGAAACTAGCCAAGCTGTGTGGCACCTTGCCCTTCTTAATTTTCATTTCTCTTTTGTCTCTATTTTAGTTTTGACCGATACCAATTCGAATTTACTTATTTATATTTCAAAACTTTCAATCATTACATTATTTTTACAATTATATCATTTTAACAATATAAAATTGTATTATTATTTTTAAATACATTATATCGAGCTTTGATTTTGTTGTTTGTAAATGGATATTTATATAAATTGACTACAATTTATCTATACTATTATTATAAACGCCATAGTAGGTCTGTCTATATCTTCCTCATTCACAGCTTAACCATTCAGTGGTTTTGATGAGATTTGGTAAAAAGCAAGCTTGAACTCTAGAGAAGGACGTGTCCTTTTTCATATCAACACCTTACGACCAACCCCCTAAAACACGAGCCAAGCCGCTGGCGACAACTATTTTACAATATAAAATGCAGCGCCTTTGTTTTGAAATCTGTATACGGGAAATATTATCAATGTATCTCAAATAATTTTTAAGCCATTCCCTACGCAAACGAGCTGTTAATTTTAACGTAAATGCTATTTATTTCATCCCGCGGCGCTCCCAAGCGGTTCAGATCCATAAATCATTTCTATGGAATTATTAACTTTAATAACTTTACTATAGGGAAATTCGCATGTTCTACGTATTACAACAAGGACATAAAAATAACGCTTGTCAATATTACGCGTCACTACTTATATAATGATCTTCTTAAGTCACACTTTAAAAATACAATATGAATTAAATTTGTCATTTATTTAATAATAATAATAAACATAACCATATTGAATAGAACTATAAAGCTAAGATATTAACTATAAAAATTACGCCAGCTGAAAGATTGTCCTGTGGCATTGTACCCTGCGATTATTATCCCTCTGAATCGCGCCAGCTCGTAGGTCACCAGAAGTATGGACCAGTTTCTTATTTTTTTAGTATATGACGACCACGGACCTAAAGTTTCAAACCCGAACCGCGCTAATTCATACTCATTGGATAAAAGTGAGTATTTTATATAATCTAGTTAATAATTTTAAAATGACTGACTGACATACACGCCTACGCACAGCCTTAGCCGATGGATCTAAGAGAATATTCTGATATAAATTTTAAATCGTTTAGCTTTCAGTTAGTCAGTCAATGCATTTTCTGGTCAAGGTCTCCTCATGTATTAGTAAAGATTCGTTTTAATACGAGAAGCAACATATAGTTCTAATATTTTTTTATCACTTTGGCTTAGAAATTGAAATATAATTTCTTTAATATTTCTTTGGTATATTGGGTACGTTAGTTTTGGGTTGGATTCTTGGGGTTCAAGTTTGCTTCAAACCTAATATCAACGAAATCGGTAACAGACAAACGGATGTACTATCGCATATTTAATATAAGTATATATTTACTGCCTCATTGCTCCAATAATTATTTAATGAGACTTTAGTTCCCGACGTTTTTGCAACTAATCTTAGGTTGGGAGACAAAGTTGAAGTTGTAATTGTTACACTTTTCTGTCCGGCGCCCGATCCCCAGTCGTGTCGAATTCCCGTCTCATCAGATTATTGAGAGTGCGGGAAAACACTGGACTCTGTACTTGAGATTCGCTATCGTGTCGTAAATTGGGTCGAGAGAACTTCAATATTTAAAAACGGTCGGTTTAATCCGCCACCTCTCAGATACGATAGCTCAGAACTCATTCCAAGAAAATATATTTCCGGACACTATTCTCAGACGACGTTTATAGCACTTTTAATCTACTCGATAAAAACATTTCGTAGAAAATATTAATAAATATTTTCTACGAAATAATCTATTTAATGCTTTTTTATATATACTATGAGTCGCGATATATATTTAGTTAAGTTCGATAAATGTTTATTTATATATATATGTATATATATATACCAGGAAAAGTAAATATCAAACCTAACCGCAAATAAGTATACATTAAACAATGCAACTGAACTACTGATATGATAAATGTAATGTTTACGTTTTAAACTTTGTTAGACGCTGAAAAAAGGCGAAAGAGTTTAAGATAATTAAAATATAGCTTGAAACCTTAAGAAAATTAACATATTTACGTACGTATGGAATATTTTTGACCAATTCGTGTAAAGTCAAGTATACGTGCCAAATGATAATTTATCTAAAATTCATTTAATTGTAACAATAATAATAATTTTAATAAAATAATCTAATTGCTCTTATATATATTTCATCAAAAAAAAAATATAATAAAAGTAGTTAGTTTGTCGGCACTGTGCCGATTAGTCGCAGACTAGTCGCCGACAACGAATACGGCCGGATCTATAGCAGACTATCCGCCGCCAAATCGGGACATCTTTAATTAACATATATATTTTAGTTTGTATATTTGAATAAAGAATTTGTTCGGGAAAAATAAAATATAAAATACAATATTAAAAAAATAAATATAGTTTATTGTAACTTAATAATACATTATAATCTTAAGACTAGAAGACTTTATGAAATGGTTTGAAGAGGAAATAATTGTACTATTTTTGTTATTATGACGAAAGTATTACGACTGATTATCCCTTGGCGATGGCTGTGGCATCACCGACGACTTGAATCGCAGGGCCTGCCTTGATGAGACCATCGCGTACGTTTCTGCCGACTTTTTCCTGAAAATAAAATAAAGTATGAATATAAAGTTATGACAATTTAAAATGAAACTATATAGAATAATTATATATTTATGTAATAGTGCTGCACAATAGAAAATGTTGTCTTACAGAATAATATTAACATGTGAATGCACTCAATTGCATCAAATACATTTAATGTTAAAGTCGTACAATAAATCAATTATTAAATGTGTGTGTGTGTGTGTGTGTGTGTATGAACTATCGGTTAAGTTTTACACGTTCCTTCCACTAAGCCATCACATATTTGAAAATGATAATTGAATAATTAGAAAAATCTGTACTTACAATTTTTTTGAAAATCTTCCATTTAGGGCTGGGTGCCGCCGATACTGTACTGAGTGCCAAAAAGCAGGCGAAGACAAAGAAAAAGATCTTAGCGAAATTCATGTCGATATTTTTCTTAAAAGCAAAGAAATACTTGGTAAACCGATCAAATGCGAATGACTCTGGAATCGCAAACCTTCTTTTAAATACTAATAAATCGACCAAATTAAATAAAATCTTTGTAAATTAAATATCAAAGCAATATAGACGCTATTGGCTTGATATAAGAGTCAGTATCATGATAGTTACATGCATGTTAAGTTGTATTACGTGTAAAGATAATAGGTCACAGGCGGTCAATGATTAATATTGCAGAGGAATATTGTGAATCCCCTTCTCAAAACACTCGGGGACTCTTTTCGTATCGATAAACGCTTAATTAGTTTCTAACTATTTTGAACTTTATTAAGAACCGCTATCAATATTGATGAATGACGTCACTTGACTGTTATTAATTAAGACTAGGGGGTCTCCCGCGAAACTTCGCGTTTATTCACAAGATTTTTTAGGAATCTCGAAACAGGTTTTGTCTTGATTGCATTTCATTGTAAACTGCAAGGCACTCATATACATTTGATGAAACTTCTTTTAAATCAGTTAGAATTGGAGTATTTCGAAAACAGTTTACTTTGAGTTTGGTTACGTTTTTCAATTTTTTTTCTTATACAGCAGTAGTACCGCTCTCTAACCGGCCACTATCTTTTTTACGCTCTCTGAAATTAATTATTTTCTAAATGGTAAATTGCAATCAAGAATCCTGTTTAATTTTCTGCACATCTACGGCTGGAGCTCTTCAAAATGAGACCATAACCGATATTTTATATGCAGCTAACGTCGTATAAGATATTTTGTAGCGATTCGAGGATAATTTTTCTAGAATTACGAATCGAATATATAATTTGTTTTATTATGTGCGCTGATGTTTTGAGAGTTTTGGTTCATTGAGACTATTGTCATATTTTAATACAAGGTCGATGAATGTAATCTAACATATAGGCCAGTCAATAAAGCCCGTGAAGGTCAAGTAATTAGTATCATTATGATTTTTTTATATGTGGATTGGGACGTTAATATAATAACAAATTAAAATTTTCAACCCTCTGGGGTGAACGCTAGGGGGTTGAGAGGGTGAAAAGCGTTTTTGCTTATAACTTTGTGAAAAAAATTGTTAGATGGTTGAAAATTGGACAGAAAGTGTAAATAATTATAACATACCTTGTATTAAAATTTCAACCTTTTTTTGTTTAGTGCAAAATTATTTATTAACAAAAAAAAATTTACAGACCTTCACAGGCTTTATTGACTGGCCTAATATACGTATACACGAATACGAAGCTGCATTTGCTTTTTTAGTTTTATATGTGTTAGTATGTATATTATATTATATTAAAAATTACAATATAATTGTAACTCAAATATATTGGTAAGTGTAAAAAACGTGAGTTCATAATGTTTATGGATAGAATTTTTCTTCGTCAATCTTGTACTTAGTGCGATTGGTTGGTCACACGCACACCCTAAATTTATAATTTTCATTTACTTCAGTGTAAACAAAATGTAACTACAGGCATATGGTTCATAAAAAAATAGTCTGCAAAGCTGGTGGCGTATTGGAGATGGAAGGAAAGGTTTTTTTATGTCATAGTTAGGCTAATGGGCCACCCGATGTTAAGTTCATCCACAGATATTGGCGCTGTTAGAAATATAAACCATCCCTTACGTCGTCAATGCGCCACCAACCCTCCCTTGTATCTGTAATTACACTGGCTCACCCACCCTTCAAACCGAAATACAATAATACTAAATATTGCTGCTTTGCGGCAGAGTATCTGATAAGTGGGCGGTACCTACCCAGACGGGTTTGAACAAAAGCCTACCATGAAAGTTAATTAATAAATTATTAATTTCATTCAATAAAATTTTAATCCATAAAATTCATCCTCATGTCTGTGACTATGCTAACCACTTACTATCATATTTATAAAGAAACTCTTAACTATTGTGGATATATTCTTAGTTAAATATACGTCGCAAATCGGTGGCATTATTAATATACTTCGTTCGTTTGAGGTATTAATAGGCTACAATTTAGCCTGCAAGCAAGGTTTTGCAGATGTACATGAGCAGCAGTCACTTCACACCAGGTGACGCCTCCAGTCTGTTAAAAAAAACAATATTTACAACCGATGTTACGTATATATCTGATACAGAAGTTTTTCTTTACAATGTATTACGTATGAGATTTGAAACACAAATTCATCTTAAACAGAATGTCATACTTTGTCTAACAATAATACTAAAATCATAATTTAATCTATTAGTAATGAATCTTCATTATGAGATCGAAGCAATTTTGTTTATCTTAATAACGTTCATAAACTTTTAATCTGTTATTTCTTATCTGCGAACGTAAATATATACTTAACTTGTATCGAATAAGATATTATATAAATTGTAGTTTTCTTTCGTAATATATGCGATCAAACGTCGTTGGAAATAAATTACTATTTAGTGTTTTACCGGTTCTTCTTTCGGTTCTTCGGGTATATATACATAATATGGACCATTGGTAGATTTTCATCAAGGTTAACTATGACGATTAAAAGTTATTGAATAAATAAAATAAACTACAATAACAGCCATTTCAAATTTGATCTATGGTTTGACTTTGAGAAAAAGTTTTATTCCACCACGATACTTTAATGTGAACTTGGTCTATTAAAAATGTAAAGCTTATGTCAAAAAACGTTAATAAGTATATATAGTTATAGGAAGGTTATCTATAATATTAAATGTATTTTATTGAGATATTCTGTAATTGGAATGGTGGAGATTATCTTGCCGGTTATTCTCGGTAGAATCTACTAGCAATATGGCATAGATAGACAATGTGTCTAGCGACGGTTTAGCTCGCAAAAATCATATCTTAGAACTATGTTGATGTTATTCATCTTGTCACTAATACGACACAAAATAAAGTTAGTCACGTAACATCGTGACAGTTTAAATCAGTATTGTTTTCATGTATGCCATGATTTATTTTATATTACTGTTAATTATACATATATGTCGGCGTGTCTATGTAAAGAGTGATCTGTTACTGTGCACCTGTGTTTGCCCGCACACTAGTGCACTTTAATATCCTGCGCAGTTGGGTGGTCTTCTATCAGTTCGCCGTGACCACTAGTTACGTCATTCTTAAAATGCTAATATATAAATATTGATAGACGACGATTATTTATTTAAAAGAAAATTTGGAAGGCAACTTATGGTCCAACTAGCTGGTCCTTTATGCCAGTTTTTACACTGGTTTACGAACATGACTTCGAAAGTTATCATCACATAGCGACTTACCATTCTATCTGAATCTATGTATAAACTTTTTAGTATGATTAAAACATTTTTTTTTATACCTGTTAGACGATTTAAAAATTTATAATTGAAACAACGATTTCGACGAAACATGGAATACGGAAGTTTTTCGAGCAATCAAGATAAGTACAATGTTCGAAGAATTATTTATGTACTAAACGCAAAATAGTCCCGCGTTAGTCATGCAACTACAATCTAATTGCATACAATACTCATGAGGAATCATATTGCATGCTGAATATATGGATTATGGGTCATGTAAACCATAGAAAAGTAAAAGTAAAGTAAAACAAAAGGAACATCATTTGCCAGCTGGTCAAAGGCTTAATTTTGAGAAGTTTATTCTACATCTGGATTAGGACATTTGGGAGATTTTCATTCTACGTATGGAAGTTTCCCCAGAATGCCCTTTATCCTCAAACACGTGGAAAATTATCAGTCGAATACAGTTGTGTCTGTATAGTTTGAATACGCAATAATTAGTTAAAATTTACGCATTATAACCTAACGATGCCTTAGTAAAATTTTCATTTTCCGCCTTGTTAACAAACTTGTGTAGGAGTAAGGACGACAATAGACCGAGGGTTTCTTAACGGTCTCATTAGCGCCAAATTATTGAAACTTTGAATGGAACTTGTATTATATTATTTATATATATTAAATAAGAAACTATATAATAATATAAGTAGATATAACATTTGTTTAATTGTTAATTTAGTACGTTAATCGATGCATTAAAAACATGTGTACTATTAAACAAGTATAATCTTTCACCGGCAAAAATAGGAGTAAATAAAAGTACAATCGCGTACATTCGTCTTTATTGTTATTAATGATAAATATTTTTTTTTCATAAATTATACTTATTTAATTTACTTAATAATAATGTCTAAATTTAAAAATCTAAGCAAATAATATTTAGTCTCTAGATATCCTTAACATTTAACAATCAACTTGTTAGAGGAAAAATAAACTTATAAGTAAAATGTTATTTTGTTTTAATATATTAAACATGTATGGTTTTTACACTTACGTTAAATACTGCATACACTTAAACAAGTACTGCAACATACACTTCTAATATCCAACTAGAAACAACAGTTTGCTAGTAAAACAAATTAAAGTAAATTGCATTTAAATCATCCTTATCTGTATAGTAACGATATTTCTTTATATACAGGATGTACTCGAAATTTTGAAAATTTAGAATTGTATCTTTAAATGTCGAAAATTATCACTAAATTATAAAATACATTTCAAGTTACAAACGTTGTCTACAAAAACAAGTAGAATCAAATAAATATCTAGAAACACCATCAGATTTCAGCGTATAGTAAAAAAATATCCTAATTACATACATACAACTATATAATCTATATAAACGAGAAATCACATAACAGTTTTTATTTCAACTAATAAACACTTTTGGTTCGGACATTACTTACATTACAATTGTCAAAAAAACAAAAAAAGGCGCATAGAACTCGGTAGTACTCGTGACTAAAATAACAAAATGCATGACACACTTTTCACTTTTCGACGCTCAGCTTAGTTCGTTAAACTCAAATTCGACCTTGAAATATTATCGTCGTATCCACTTCATAGAACAAAGAATATCAACTATTCTATTCGAAGTGATTCATAATGGTACCAGTATATATTTCAGTTAAATATTTCCATAGTAATTTCAATCGTTTTCTTTTTGTGGATCCCTTGTACTCGTTTTATTGGAATCAATGTCCTTGACTTTATCAATAATTATCAATTTGTCTCGTATTAGAAGTACTATTTAGGTTTCACCTCGAAATTAGTATTTAGCTGTCTTTGAAAAATAAGGTTCCATGTGTAAGGTCAAATTGGCTTCATATATCTGTGTTTATTCTTTGACATACACAACGTTCAATTGGTACGATGTTGTATATTTTATTAATTAATTATTTAAGTTATTATTTATTATTATTAGTCAGAGTTCATGCGTTCTCAGTCCTCGAGTTCTCAGTTTCTTTAGAAACTCGTGTTGCGCAATTCAAGACACTGTCAGTAGAAGCAAATTATAGACGGGCTCGGGATAGAATACCTAAACGAGGGTCCGACATAGTACTTAGGGTGGGTGGCAGTACGCACCGCCAGCGGTCAATCAGTGAGGGAATGAGAAAGACGGAGAATAATTCAAAATGTCCAGTGAAGATGTTCCTGCGTAGTCTGTAGATTTTCAGATATTGATGAAGATGATAACTACGGGCGACGGTTATCTTACAGAATGTTATGAATGTGTCATATTATGTGTGTGTCAATCGAAACAGTTCAATTTTATTGTTAAAAATGTGTTATGCCAATCGACATGTTCAATTATATTCTTAGCTAAAAATTTCGAACAAATATAAATGTATTCAATAAAAAAAATACAAAAATATCGTGTCTTTGTTGCGCAAAAATATGACGATAAAATATCACAAGAATGACGTCAAAATACATCCTGTATAACAGAAATTGTGGATGTAAGATGAAATGATACGCGGTACTTTACCGTTAATAGTCACCGGTACAGTCACCTACAAAGGCGCCTGACATTTTTACAACAAACACCTGTACGATATTTATGTGTCGCCAAATTTATAATTTCATTTTGAAGGTACTTCTGTAGGCGTGTTATGAAAAAAATATCGAGAGTGATTTTTTACGGTATAATAACTAAATGATGAAGTTTCTCTTCTTCTTCTTAAAAACAGATAACTTAACACTTTATCTTATTTTTTCATGTTTATTTTGTTATAAATTTAATTTGTGGATATAAAATTTTGTAAGTGAGATTTATACCACCACTACGGTGCAAATGAAAAAAAAATACATTTATTATAATAATAATAATAATTATTATTTTACTATAATAAATTATTCCATATAATTAAAAATAATTTTTAAATATGCCAAAGAAGTAGAACCTTTATTTTTCTTTTATTGTATGGCTGAGTTTTTTTTACCATAGCCAATTTAAATGTTCGCAAAAGTGACATATATTTGTTTTGATTTCCTTACTCTCAAGAGTGATTAGAAACAATGGAGATAAGTCTAACTAAGACACGTAATAATTCGTATAATACTTACTTGAGCAATAACTAGCCGAAGTAATAAGTTTAAAATAAATCTTAACACTTTTTCTAGCGACAGTCTGTTTACACCTCATTAAGGTCGAATAAATGGAGCCATTTCATTGTGTTTGTTTAAATTACAAATACTTAATAGATAAATTAGACCGCGTACAATATACTTGATATACCTGAAAACATGCCTCAGAAACATTTAAATCAAATTGGAGCATGATTGATGATTTTATTTAATTACATATTTTTTTAAAGTTGCGTTTAAATATATATATTCCTTCTGTGCGTTTGTCACTGTGAAGTCACTGAACTAGATCTAACGTCTAGATCGATTTCGATTATATTCTTTCCTGATTTTAAATGATTTACATGATAAATGCCGCTGTGATCGGGAACAAGGGCTTATTTCAATTAAAAGGCTGCTATTATTCATATTATAAATATAATCTTAAACTTATTTTTTATACTAATTTGGACATAATAACTTTAATTTGTAAAAAGCGTAATAGTACTGTGACCAGGTATGAACCTCATGTTCAATTTATAAAGATATCGTTTAAATAACTATTATCAAAGAATATTGGTCGCCTCAACTTCACCTACACCAATTCTAAGAATATTACGCACATATGATGACACCTCAATTCAGTGTCAGTGGGTGCAATTCCCCCCTATTTAGGCATCGGTATACTGACTTTCAGGTGCTTGTATGCAATAGCCAGGTGAGAGGTAACAGCCTGAAACTATTATTATAGCAATATCACAAATACGTGTTTTAGTAGAACTTTTTTCAACGGATCCCCAGTTTCGGTAACTGAAAGCATCAAAAACTGTCTTTACAAAACTGTAAAATTGTTCCTTCATGTTCAATTTATAAAGATATCGTTTAAATAACTATTATCAAAGAATATTGGTCGCCTCAACTTCACCTACACCAATTCTAAGAATATTACGCACATATGATGACACCTCAATTCAGTGTCAGTGGGTGCAATTCCCCCCTATTTAGGCATCGGTATACTGACTTTCAGGTGCTTGTATGCAATAGCCAGGTGAGAGGTAACAGCCTGAAACTATTATTATAGCAATATCACAAATACGTGTTTTAGTAGAACTTTTTTCAACGGATCCCCAGTTTCGGTAACTGAAAGCATCAAAAACTGTCTTTACAAAACTGTAAAATTGTTCCTTCATGCATCACAAAAAATACTGGATCAAGTTTAATAAACAAAAATACATACATAGTGAAAATTGATACGTTTTTGTCTCAGTAACGATCATATAAACCGATAAATCTAATGAAGTCTGCTCTTGAGTATAAACTTGTATAAAAATAATAGTTCACCAATAACGAAAGCGAATAATTAATAATCTAGCACAATTACAGCCCGAAGTAGATACATGAACATCGTTTAAGTGGTAGAAGTACGTAGTATCCACGAACATTGAACTATAACTCTTGACTAATCGTCAGCTTGAGAATAATTATTCAGCCATTATAATTGGAAGTTAGTATTGTTGTGTTCCGGTTTGAATTAAGTTCAGTGAGTGAACCGGTGTAATTTCAGGCACAAGGGATGTAACTTCTTAGTCCGTAAGGAATGGTTGATATTACAGCACTAATGTGATCACTAAAAAATTAACTAAAAAATATTGATTGTCAAGTGTAGTCGTGATTAATATCAATATAATTTTGTAAAATATAAATAATATTACGTGCTATTGTACCAGGGTACTAGATGTCAGCGGCGTGATGGCAGCGGCTTCGCTTGATTTTTAGGAATTCTATTAGGTTTTAGGTATCAAAAAGCCTTTGTCCTTCCACGAGGTTCAAGGTAACTTCTTACCAAATTTCATCAAAGTCGGTTCAGTGGTTTGGATGTTAAAGAGCAACAGACAGAGTTACTTTATAAAATTAATATAGATTTCCACCGAGCTCCTTCTCATCTATGCTAAAATATATGTCAACAAGATTGTTGCTATAAAATAAAAGGCAGGGGTCAACATATTAACAACTTCGAAATTCGATACATTCTTCTGGCAAATATAGGTACTTACCTTTTCAAAGCAAACTAATATTTAGATGAGTTTTTATTGAATACCTGACCTACCGACGCTTGATGTATAAACATATTTGAAATAAAATGTCAAAGAACTATCGGGAAATAATTCTTTCTATATTTTCTTTTGAATCTATTTTTCTATTTGTCATTTGCTGTTATTAATAAAACTATGAGCTTCTTTTACAGTAAAATTTTAATTCAATAAAAAGTTTAAGTTATCTTTCACCTACTTAATACATAATCTACCGGCAAATAGCAATCTATATTCATAATTTCGTATAGGTCTACGAAAGACCCGCTCGATACCTATCCACAGTTATAAATCGTTAAAAGCAAATGATTTTTTAGTCGACAATATACATATATCCGCAAAACTCGTAAAAACGAGATATTTCGATGATTCAATTCAATTCAATTCTTAGTTTAATGGCTTTTATTTGTGCCACAGGGCACAGATTATTTCGCAAATGTATTTCGATGATATATCCATAAAATTCAATGACATGACAGTTCAACTTCAACAACAAGGCGGCCATGTTTGACGTTTACGGTTGCGTTCAGAAAGCGTGTTCCAAACAATAATTTAGTGCAGGGTAGACTCTATAGAAACTTATCCAAAGTAAATTATAGATCAATGTTTAAAGTTATATGTTTAAAAGTAAAGGATATACCGTGTTTGTTTAGTTTTGGTTATTTAAGTCAGGTTTTCATCTAGTATTTAATATTATTATATTCCCGTTTGCATGGCAAATGATTTAGTCTAACTATAGACGAAGGAGACATAGCAGCTTAGTTTATCGCATAGGGGATCTACTGTGACTATTTTTTTAAATGTAATATGTTGCAAACGAGCAGGATGGACCAGATGGACTTAACCTGATGGAAAGTAACTACCATCGCACATGGACATATGCAACACCGAGGGGCTCGCTGATGAGTTGTCGGTCTTTAAGAAATGGGTACGCTCTTTTCTTGAAAGTTCCCAAGTCGTATCGGTTCGGAAAAAGCGCCGGCGAAAGCTGGTTCCACAGAGTGGTTGTGCGAGGCAGAAAATATATTTAAAATCGCGCTATTGTGGATTATCGGACATCTAGGTGGTGCAGGTGATGCGATGTCTGAAGGTGAAATTCAGCAGCCGGATTTAACTAACACCAATCGCAATAAAATAAAACCTGATTTTAATTAATGAATCTTTTCAGTTACATAAATTAATTGAATGTAATTGTGTATTTGAAATAGGAGAGGATAAACGCAAGTCTAATGTACTCAACAAGTCCGTACTGATTTAATTAAAATGTAAATCTTTGAAATCTTACAGCTTCTGTTACATAATCAACTCCGGGGTTTTTGGAGAGTCCTATTTAAAAGCCATGAAACAACACCATCTGCAATAAACATCAATTAACTTCGATTTTAACAAAGTTTGTTCAGCAAAAGTTTATCAAAACTCACCATTTTATTTGCTCAATAATGTACACCAAACTTTTTTTTAAACTAAAGGTTTAAAAATGTTCAAAAAATAATGAGTAAAGTAATAATAGACAATAATAAATAAATATCGGACAACATCACATACAATACTCTGATCCCAATGTAAGTAGCTAAAGCACTTGTGTTATGGAAAATCAGAAGTAACGACGGTACCACAAACATCCAGACCCAAGACCACATAGAAAACTAATGAACTTTTTCTAAATCGACTCGGCCGGGAATCGAACCCGGGACCTCGGAGTGGCGTACCCATGAAAACCGGTGTACACACTATTCGACCACGGAGGTCGTCGATAATAGCTAATAGTTTGTACATGTTTCTCTGCTGGGCTAAGGCCTTCTCTCCCTTTGAGGAGAAGGCTTGTAGCTAAATCCACCGCGCTGCTCCAATACCGATTGGTGAATTTACATGAGACAGAATTCTATTGAAATTAGACACGAAGATTTTCTCAAGATATTTCCTTCGCCGCCGAGCATGACATGCACAAATAAGCTGAAATTGAGCATATTAATATTCAGTGGTGCATGTATGGGTTGTAGCCGCATCACTGGACCATCTCGGCTCTTCAGGGATAGTTAATCATCTCGGCTCCTCAAGGATAATTAGTTGCAAGCAAATTGGTTTATATAGATTTTTTCGGGGTAAATGTGGGGGGGGGGGTCTACTATCTTATATAAGTTCGAAACGATTTCGATAATATTTCGACTTAACTTCGACCGAAACGCAACTGGATTATTGAGTTAGCAAATAAATATAAATAATAGGAAACAACTGAACAGCAACGATTACGTATCCGTTCTATTGCGATAATGATAAATTTGTTAGTGGAATTGTTGCACTGGACCGTTGAATTTAGAACCCGACGAATTACCGTAACAGCGGGAACATCACAGATCTCAAACCTAAACCTAACCTAATATTTATAAATAATAATAATAATAGTAACTGTAAATTTCCCACTGCTGGGCTAAGGCCTCCTCTCCCTTTGAGGAGAAGGTTTGTAGCTCATTCCATCGCGCTGTTTCAATGCAGATTGGTAAATATACATAAATATGTCAAAATTTTATTGAAATTAAACGAATGCAGGTTTCTTCACAATGTTATCGCTAATCGCCGAACAGATGAATTATAAACAAAAATTGAGCACATGAAAATTAAATGGTGCTTGCCTGAGTTTGAACGCGCATTATAAACACTGCGCCATCTCGGCTTTTCAAGGTTCACAATTTGTTGCAAATAAATTAGTTTATAAATTTTCTTATTGAACTGGACTGTTAGGTTTAGAAAGCAAGCTAATAAGAAAATGCCTTATGTCAAATTTTATTAAACTCTTTTGATAACTTGTCTGTTTCGAGAAAGTCATAAGCGACCCAGTACTCCGCATGAAATACTCGCATGAGAAATTACGACGAAGTAGTAATGAGATGTGTTTGTGTGCTTATCGACTATGTTTACAATACAGGCTGGATAATAGTTGACAAACGCACCTTAGATCACCTCTAAAGATTATTCTCCTGCACGATTCACATCCTAACATTATACATGATATCGGAAGCTGCCATATCCCTTTAAATGTCAACGCTCGTCCTTTTGTGTGAAATTAGCTTTGTCACTAACTTACACTACAGGTTTGTAATGAAAACCAGCTACTCCCTTTTGCTCTAAA
This sequence comes from Vanessa tameamea, assembly GCF_037043105.1. Lineage (NCBI taxonomy): Eukaryota > Metazoa > Arthropoda > Insecta > Lepidoptera > Nymphalidae > Vanessa > Vanessa tameamea. The sequence continues at coordinate 3,021,494 of NC_087332.1, read as the reverse complement.
TCATACTGGGTTCATAGCTGATCCGTTCGGTAGACATTCGACTGTGCATTCCAACTATTTTCTACTTGACATTTATTGGAAAAGTCCCCAAATACTCGTAGTTCTCATTTAACTCCACCTGCACCCGAGCGACCCGGAACGGGTCTTTATATATAAAAAATTTTTTTGCTTACAAAAATTTACTGAATTCCTTCAAACAGTTGGATAATTTATTGAATGGATTGGGCTCGGTCGTTGGAGATGAAGTCGAGATCCAAGTTTTTTTTTTTATACAAAAAATCTTCGTATTTCACCCATACGACGTCGGAACGAGTATCACCTAAATTATGTAGAAAATAATTAAACAAATATTACGTTCCAAATATTCTTTAATCGTAAAAGTTATTTAGATGGTAGTTCAGATCGATATCAAGAAGTTTGTAAATAAAAATCCTTATCGTTTCAACAGCTTCAATATTAGTACGATTGCATACATTTTCTTGTAATAATAAATTATCTCAAGTACTTTTAAATAAATCTCTGTAAATATATTTGGAAATCGTATCAATTTATTTAATTATATTCAATATAAATACCAATAAGAATTGTATTTATGTCTATCAAAATCGTAACATCAGAACCTAAATGAAATTGTTAAATTATTGTTTCTCAAACGTACAACATCCAGCTTTATTGCCTCTGTTGGTGACAGGCTCTACTTCATAGCACCCAGATAAAATCGGAATTACGATTTAGTGGGAAAATTCTGATCGACATTCTTGACACCATTCCAGCCCGACAAAATTTTCACAATAGATATTATAAATTTATATCTGTATTTATATGTATATATTCAAATAAAAAGTTTAAATATAAACTGTAATACATAGAGTATCTCGTCACACTTTAGAAATTTATACATACATATGTATGTATATATATGTTGATTACATATGATTAATTTTTTTCTTTTTTTATGCATTAGTCACCTCAAGACTACTGAACTGAGTCACTTCCCGGTGTGAGACTATGATTATACGATGGTTATATGCTTTTATTGGCCAGCAAAGGCGATAAACACACGGCTATATATAAATATATATCACTAGTAATCACGAGATTAGAGAAGAAACTCGACGAGATTACAGCTTAAACACTCTATTTAAATTCCATTTATTTTTTCCAATAAGGTAAATAAATAATATTTCTATTTGAAAAATAGAAATGATGTAACCTTAATATATTCTGAATATTTAATATAAATAAAATCCAAAAAGCAAAGTCGGGTGCTGAATTTATTTAGAAATAATTATAGGTATATAAAGGGCTCATTTCTCTCCAATAATCATAACTTTTCCATCGTTCATTGATTAATAACGTTATTTATATTAAAATCAAAATCATGAATTTCAAAAAGCTGTTCTCTTTCATTGCAGCAATGTTCATGATGCTGTCTCTGGCGAACGCTGCGCCCGCTCCGGAACCTAGATGGAAGTTCTGGAAGAAAATTGTAAGTGTTTTATTTTTCTTATATTTTTTGACGACTTCTTTTCTCTTCTTCTTGAAAGGTATGTTTCGAAAGTTTTCAAATTGGTAATTCTTATCCAAATTAGTATCTACTTGAGTGTGAACATTCTTTAAAGTAGTAGTAGTTAGCAACTATCTATCAGTCCCGGCTTCGAATAAGAGTCTACATAAAACTTTAATATCATAACATAAATCTCTTTTGGTCGACACGTTTTATTCTGACTAATTCAACAAGCGTCATTGTGTTTTAGTTATTCAAAACCTTCTATGAATTATACCTCTAAAATTTCCCCATGAATCACTCCGTCCATTAGTGATAGCCGTGTATATCCATTTTGGTAGTTTTTGAGTTTATTGCGTACAGACATGACTGTGTGGACTTTATTTTATGATATTATTTTATACTTGGTGGTAGGGCTTTGTGCAAGCCCGTCTGGGTAGATACCACCCACTCATCAGATATTCTATCGCCAAACAACAATACTGAAGGGTGAGTGAGCCAGTGTAACTACAGGCACAAGGGACATAACATATTAGTTCCCAAGGTTGGTGGCGCATTGGCGATGTAAGGAATGGTTAATATTTCTTACAGCGCCATTGTCAATGGGCAGTGGTGATCACTAACCATCAGGTGGCCCATATGCTCGTCCACCAACATGTACCATAAAAAAAACATGTTTATAGAGTGACGTATATTCCTCAAATTAACTTCTAAGTGTAATTTTCTAAATGGCTGGTATAGCCCAGTAGTTAACAAAATTGGTACCTCCCGAAGTTTAAGTTTTCAAGTCCGGGTCAGTAACACTTAATTTACGTGTACAATTATTCATGAAATAACTAAATGACATGACATAACATGAGTCTGATTAAATTGTGCCACACTAAGGATAGATCGGAATTGGTCCATCAAACCATGAGGTTTGATTAAAAATATATGCATACTTTAAATGATAAAGTATGCATATATTTTCCTTAACAGTTTATTATTAATTCAAATTTAATAATAACTCATAAAATTTTTAAAAGGTTTTTTATAACGTTAATTACAAAAGTTTTGCAGGAGATCCACTAGGGATCTCCTGCAAATCTTCGTTTATTCAGAATCTTTTTTAGGAATATCGAAACCTACGGCAAGTTTTGTTTTGATTTCATTTAATTGTAAACTTTAAGTCACTCATCTATATTTGGCGCCAAAGTAATGAAACCTCTTTTAAATGAAATTTCTAATATCAGATAGTATACATTAGTTCAATTAGAATCGGAGTTTGCCGTAAACAATTTACTTTAATTTTGTTCACATTTTTCATTTTTGTCTTATAAAAACATAGCGCCGCTCTCTAACCGGCCAGTGACTTTTTTCAAAAGAAACTCTTTGTTAATTAGTAACAATTTAGTAAAATGCCACCAAGAATCCTCTTTAATTTTCTGCACATCTACATCTGGAGCTCATCAAAATGAGACCATAACGGATTTTTTATATGCAGCTTTCGCCCCATAATCACTGGGACAAAAATTGGCTTATTAATATATAAGATTGAATAAAATATTCGTTTTTATTTCAGGAACATGTCGGTCAAAACATCAGAGACGGTATCATCAAGGCCGGACCAGCTGTCGCTGTGGTGGGGTCGGCAATGAATGTTGGAAAATGATTTAAAATATTAACTCAAATAACATTTTAAATCGAGTCTTCCGCTTTACTTATTATAATAAATATTTATTAAACAATAAACCGTTTTCCGATGTTCACGAATATCCTGTTTCATTATTGTATGTAAAATTTATTGTTTAATTTTCTCGTAACACGAACACACTCACTCCAGTCGGTATTACGTTACTTATACAATATAAAACCTTCGATTGTATAACACGGAGTTCAATCTTTTTGAATATGTTAAATTTAAATATAATATATATTTTTGAGTTATGATAGACTTTGGAGATAAGACATTTTGAACCGTCCCATCGGATTGTGAGAGTGAGGAAATAGAACGTGCACCTGTGTTGCACACACACTTCTGCACTATAAGTACTGGCTTCTACTACTGTAGTTGGCTAGATTCCTCGAGATTGGATGTTTCCGAAATGGGAATATCTACATATGATTGGGTATAATTCGTTTGTTTACGAATCCATTTTGATGAATGTTTTTGAATTGCTCTAAATAATTAATTTCAGATATTGAAGTCTGAATAAATTCACTTGGAGATATATATTTTTATTTAAATTCAGCACTAAACAAATATTGGGTCAATTGCAGCCCAATAAATATTTGTGCCATATTTGTAAACAACATTTTATGAATTCGCGGCGGATTGCTAATGCAATATACATATATAGAAGAACCGCTTATTTCAAAGCATTATTAAGCGATTTATTTTGTTTACTTAAATTTACATCTACATAAAACATTTCAACGCAAACAAATAAACATTGATTATACTAAAATTAATTCACATAACTTCACATCTCCAGTATCCTCATGTTTAAGTAGGATTGGTCGTTTCAGATAAAGAGCTTAAATATAATCATAGCTGAAGAGACTTAATTTCAATTATTAAAGTTATACCTATAATTAATCTTAAGAACATATATATTTAATGTTCTTAAGATTATATATATATAAACAGAACCTCGATTTCCGGAAATTCTAAATTCGGCTGTAAAAGCCTACTTGAATAAAGTATATTTTGATTTTGTTTTTTTTTAATTTTTATTGTAATTATGAATGCTTGTCCACATTGTATGCGCCTTTCTTGGGTCGCTTACCAAATTCAATCATTATAAGAGTAAAAAAATTAAACAACTTTGACATTTGATTGACTCAATATCACTGGAGATCTAAAACCGTAAACCACTGTAATTGCAGGTAAAATTTAACAGCTTAGATACTATGACTTTATGAAGGCTTTACTATCAATATGGTCAATTTGCCGAAGTACATCAAACATGTAAATTAAATTTAATACTAATAAAAAGTACGCACTCAACCAAAACGGCAGATGGATGTTATAAACGACTGTACACAATGTACAGTCAGAGTAAGAAAACCTTCGTCAGTTTTCAAATTCATTCCTTTATCAAGTCGTAAACTCTTAGTACCTTTTGAAACTAAAGCACTAAACAGACAACTGCATATAAAATTAAACTAACATAGTATGATAACTTGGTTCAAAATAGTGTAACATCTTTGGACTACGTCTAGTGTCATATCAACATAAAAACTTTTTTGTTAGATTTAAATTAGATATGATATCTTCTACTGCATTGTCAAAGTTTGTCAGTGTCATATATTTTCTTGCAATATCTTGCAATCTTAGAATAAAAACGCTTGTAATATTATTCGGCCGTTATTTTAAGTGACGGTTAATGTAATTACGTGACGTGTGATGAGTGGTTCCATCAGCACCGGGAAGTGGTGGTGATTCCTTGGCCTACAAAAGCGGCGGATATATATCGAAACTCTATGGGGTTTGATGGTGCAGCGGTGGATAAATAATAACGATTGAACCAAAGCAGCTGTCATAGAACATTGCCGAAGTGTCTGGAAGGGCATCAGAGGAATCGAAATATACTCTCGCCTTGTTGGATCAATGCGACAGCGACTATAAGCTGTGATTGATACGAATGGCGGATATACTCGTTTTTAATAAAATAAATAAGATTTGTTGAAATGAATAAATTTTACCATAATTACTAATTATTTTTGCTATTTTATTTACTACTTCCATGCTGTGGTTTCACCCGCGTTCCCGAGAGATTTTATGTTTTCCTGGGATAAAAAGTGTCCAATATGTTATTCCAGTACATATTCTATCTGTGTGCCAAATTTTTTCCAAATCCGTTAAGTAATTTTTACGTGAAAGAGTAACAAACATCCGTCCACACCTCAGAGAAATCAGCCACATTCATACACACAAACTTTCGCGTTTATAATATTAGTAGGAAGTAGGATTACTACTATGCACTCTCTTTTATAAGAGATAAGACAATGTCCTAATCTCCGATGTTACACGAGCATTCACGAACGGCTATGAGGTTTCGTGAAACGTTATTTGTAATTATCACCCCGATTGACGGCAACCGACAGCCAACTGGAACAATTAGAGGCTTACTAGATGCGAGTATATATTATTTTACTCTATCTCTTATTATTATAGCTTTTAAACGCTATTATACTCTTTGCTAGATGCGACTTATGATACCATTGTGACGCAATATGTCATACTCTATCGGTAAAGCAAATTATCGCTCATACTGAGCACACGAAAATAGATCTTAAGGTGACGAACCGTTTCTTACCCCGACTGTACATTAATTTTACATAATATAAATTCGTTGTCGGAATATTTACAGTAGGGAAAACAATTTATCAGGCGGAGCTTAGCTTCAAGTTTTGAGGATTATTGCTGCGATAGGATAAGGCTTTACAATTTAATTAAGCTTTAAAACGTATTATTTACTCTTATTAATGTTATAATTTATTTTATCGTAAATTTAAAACGTTCAAAATGTTTCATATATAATCCCAGCGGCTAATTATCAGTTGTTTTTTTTTCTATAAATCTACCAATAACCAGATAGTGTTGCCTTGTTGAGATTAGAAGTGCTCTGTCAATTTACAATTTTACAATACAATTATGATACTCATCTTATTAATTAAAGTTACTTGGCGGTAAGGCTTAGTGCAAACCCGTACATGTAGGTACATCCTACTCATCAGATATTCTTTCACCAAACAGCAATTCTTAGTAGTATTGTGTTCTGGTTTAGTCATGTAACTCCATGCAAAACGGACATAACATCTGACTCCCGAAGTTGGTAGCACATTGGCAATGTAAAGAATGATTCATATTTCTTACAGTTCCAATGTCCATGGTGATAACCACTTACCAACAGAAGGCCCATTGCACACCAATATATGTCAGAAAAAAAGATTAGCTAATTGAGAAATATTTAAAACTGTATTTAATTATATGCTATTTAGATGTGTATTTCTAAAACTATTTAGTACTTAAGTGTTTACAATTTAATACAGCTCCCGTACATGTTACGAACAGTGGCAAGAATGATAGCAGAAAATAAATAGCGGCCTCGCTATTACCCGTGAAGGACAACATTAATCCTTTAAATATTATAAAAATTGTAGTGTCAATGACCCTAAAACACCTTCTAACATTTTACAGTTGAGTTAAAAATCGACTTTCGAGTTCATTTTTATGGAATAGTACCACAAAACCAAGTTAAAATGACGAGAGAAAAAATTAAAAACTGCTGATAACCGACTAAATTCAGAAGAAACCAATCGATATTTATACAAGCAAAACTTGCATGTCTAGTTCATTGTCGAGATTATATAAGAAAATAACTAATGACAACCTTCCGTTGTTCAAATTGATTGCGTGTGAAGATATCGTATAGTTTATGCAAACGATTCTTATCAATAACGGCAAGGTTAAACCTCGTGGACTTAAACTTTCGTAATAAATACGTGTTTTTTTGTGGAGTATAATTGGTCAAAATTAGGGGGTTATGTTTGCGTGTGTGGATACGATTGACTTGACTGGCATTAGTGCCTCAAATGGTGTATAATATAGAAGAAATTTCCTCTAATTATGTAACTTTAGAACGTTAACTTTTTTTTTATGTTTTAATTTTTCTAATACTTGATTGTTTATGGTAGTAATAAAAAAAGTTAATACTTTTTTGAAATTGTTTCTTTTTTAAAATTTTAATTACAAGCAGACACTACACTTTGACAATATTGCAAGTGGCTAGAATACTCCAAATTTCGCGAAATTTCTCCAAAGATTTTAAAATGATTTGCTACATAGTCAGGCTTTGTGCAAGCCCCTCTGAATAAGTACTACCCACACATAAACTATTTTATTGACGACCTCCGTGGTCGAGTAGTGTGTACACCGGTTTTCACGTTTTTGGTACGCCACTCCGAGTTCCCGGGTTCGATACCCGGCCGAGTGGATGTAGAAAAAGTTCATTACTTTTCTATGTTGTCTTGGGTCTGGGTGTTTGTGGTACCGTCGTTACTTCTGATTTTCCATAACACAAGTGCTTTAGTTACTTACATTGGGATCAGAGTAATGTATGTGATGTTGTCTAATATTTGTTTGTTTGTTTGTTATTTGTTTATCGTCAAAACAACAATGCTTGGTATTGTTCCAGTTTGAAGGATGATCATCCAAAACGTGCAAATTCCCTCACGATGTTATCCTTCACCATCAACCAACATATCATGAGATGTATTATGAATAATGAGCAATAAATAAGGCACTTCAAAATTCAGCATTGAAAAAATTTCGATTAAGATTGGAATATTCAAATCACCAGACCATCTCGGCATAACGTAACATACCTTATACAAAACAAACAAGGAGAAAGTTGTTAACTTACTATAATTTCATTATTTACATTAGAAAGCTGAATCACACATGTTTGGATCTACCAATACGCCATAATTACAGTGTTAGAGGCAGTCTACCTTGACAGTGTTAGTACTTTATTCGCAATAATGTTAGCAGACGTAGTATTCAGAACTTCGTTCTGATTTTGGGGTGTTGACAATTTTTTAATAACGCTTGTATTACGTAGGACATAAAAGATATATTTTAATGGACGAAAAATATATTCTAACAGTACATCGTGTTTCATTAAATCTTATGATTAATTTTGGTCCATTAACTCAACGAGTTTTAGGCAAAATGTACGTATTAACCAAATCCTCTCATAAATTATCAAAGATTTAAAAAAAAAAAAGGAAATTAGATAGACCAGTGAGCTTAATTCTATATTTGGTAAAATATATCATACCATAGTTAGTAATAAATAAAAAACCGGCCAAGTGCGAGTAGGACTGGCGCACGACGGTACCATTATCTATAAAAACAGCAAAAAAACAACATGTCTGGTGTATGGTATTCCCTTAAATATGTATTTTATTCTGTATTTGTTTTTATAGCGGTGACAGAAATAAATCATCTGTGAAAATTTTAAGTGTCTGACTATTACGCTTTATGAGATACAGCCTGGTGATAGACCAACAGACGGGCGAACGGACTGGCAGCGTAGTCTTAGTAATACGGTCCATTACCCTTTGCGTACGGAACCCTAAAAACGAACTATATGGTAGTCTCAAATGATGTGTAATATCTAATATGACATCTTACTTTGGTAATAAACAAAACTAACATCGATCTTCTAGGAAAATAGGTTGGTGCCAACTAAGGGCTAACACGATTACTATACGCACTTATTGACCATATAGCGCGCGCTACCCTGCCTTCCTGTTACACACTTCCGTCCCTTTTTACGACATCACATCAAAAAATTCAAGGAAAGCCAGAGGAAACATGTTACACGTCAAAAAGACATTCAGACTTATTGTAATTTTTTTTATGATATCGGTAGGCGGACTTGCAAATGGGCCAACTGCTGGTAAGTGGTCACCACCGCCCATAGACAATGGCGTCGTAAGAAATATTAACCATTCCTTACATCACCAATGTGCCACCAACCTTAGGAACTAAGATGTTATTTCCCTTGTACCTGTAGTTACACTGGCTCACTCATCCTTCTGACCGGAACACAACAATACTAAGTAACACAACAATGCTGTTTGGTGGTAGAATATCTGATGAGTAGGCACCACCTACTCAGACGAGCTTGCACAAAGCCCTACCAAGTAATTTATAAAATTGCGTATTACCGTGTCGATTTTCAAAATTTCATGAATGTGATTTGAAGTGACTTCTTACAGAATAGCACTGTCGAACATATCCATATACTAATAACGTTCCTTTTTACGATATAAATACATATTAAAATACTCATTAACGTTTTTATTGGTCCGGATAGATATGGATTTAATATTGGAAAATAAGGTATGAGATGGTCTCTTGAATAAAACATGTGTAACTTAACCGGTGGTTGGTTCAAACCCAGACAAGCCGCACTGAATTTCTATTTGTATTTAAAATTCAGGGGTTTGTACCAGTGTGGGTACATTCCACTCATCGCATGTTCTACCGCCTGGAAATACTTAGTATTGTTGCGTTCCTGTTAGAAAATTATGTGAGCCAATGTAACTACAGATACAGAGGGCATATCAATCTTGGCTTCCAAGGTTGGTGGCGCATTGGCGATGGCGAAGGTATGGTGGAGGTGATCATTTAACGTCGGATGGTCCACTTGTAATATAAAATAAAATAAAAGGTTCTCGATTAAAAGCAATTCTGCAGCTCAATTGTCTCTACACTCACGATCACAATGGCATTCTAATTAAAAGGCATTTCGAAGTTACAATTCGCACTCGAATTGAAATCGATCAAAAAGGACAATCATGCGAGAATACGGCGTTAATGACATTGTGTATCTGAAACTACAGCAATTTCATTTTCTCTGAAAAATCTGAAACTACAGGATTGGGACCGATATACTCGTGATAAAATTTCACATAAAAAACGATTCACTCAAAGAAGACTGATATTTTTAAAGCTATATTTGGCGCGTAACAAAAATATGCATGGGTCATAAAACTTCAGGTCACTTCACTTCGCTGTCATACGAAGTACATGATTAAGTTTCTCGCTAATCCGCCGATTGAGTGCCAATGAAATTTATAAGTAAACATTATAGTAATGGGTGAAAAAAGAAGAAATTATATTTATCATAATAAAAATAATTTTATTGTAATAAATTAATTGCATGGAATACAAAAGTTATTTTTATTATGTCGAAGAAGTTGAACTTATCACGCGCGTACATACATATATAAACAGGTAATACTCGTAATGTACAAAACTATATGCACATGGAAAATTATCAACTTCTAGTTAAAAGGATTGCAAAAACAATGTTTATTGTGATAAATAAAATATATAATATTGTATTTAGATCTACATATGTCGAGTACGGCTATCCTAGACTTGGTGAGTGTCTGGGTATCTTTAGGTTTATCTTGCGACGGCGAAAATAGATTTGAAACTTTTATCTATATTCACACATATGCTTTTCTACTGACAATATATTCAAATTAAAAAAAAAAAAAAATGTTTTGTTTTTAATAAAAAGTAAAAACAAACTTTTATATACAAACTTTCTTGTTAATATTATAAACCACTGAGAAGACCCCTCATGTGGAGTCAATACTGAGTGTATAATCAATATAAAAAATTAATTGTCATTGGAACTGACTATCAACAGGTTAAATTTCAACACTCTAGAATAAGTAGATGTACTTTGTGGTAGGGTTTTGTGCAAGCCCGTCTAAGTATGTACCACACTCATGATTGCAGCAGCAATACTCTTAGTATTCCGGTTTCGGTTTGAAGGCTGTGTGGGTCAGTGTAACTATCTCTATAACTTAGATAACTCCCAAGGTGCATTGGCGATGTAAAGAATTCTTAATGTTACTTCCAGTGCAAATATCTAGCAGGTAGTGACAATTTATCAGGTGGCGTATTTGGATGTCCGTCTACGTATATCATAAAAAGTAGAAGCTTTAATTCAGCTTGCAAGATTGGACCTTAGCAAACGAACATTACAAGTTTGTTTACACATATTGTCTATTCGTTAAAAAATGAGCCTTCGAGACGCCCGGCAGATGTGTAGCATCGAAATCGATGGTTATGTTAACAATTTATACATTACATGTTACCAATAAATATGAAACAAAATAAATTACAAAAAAATGTTTCCTTATTGAACCACATGATATTTGTATCTATTATTGTAATAATACAGCCACGAATTATGGGTTTACATAATACGGACCCACAAGAAAGTTAAAGGAGGCAGAGAAGAGGAGGTATGAAGGTATAAGAGAGTGTGATGCCGTTTACCATTACGGCATACGAGTTGGTAGGTTACCCCCAAGGCTGGCTCGTTGGTCACACATTTCGTAGTCCTCGGTTCAAACCCAAGGTCACCGATAAAAAAAAAATATTGGGTTGTTCTATCGAAAAATTCTTAGTAACAGCCCGGAGTATGGAAGTTGGAAGTGTGTATGATTACCGTGCTTCGCAAAGCACGTAGAGCCGTTGATCCTGCACCTGAAATTTTTCCGTTTGCTTCGGATTTGCCATCCCATCGGATAAAGAGAGAACACACCTGTGTTTACGCACACACTTAGCACTATAATATGCCCTACGTTGTTGGCTGGTCTCCCTTAAGGCGGTCAGGATGACATCATCACCCCCAAAGCGCGCAAAAGTTGTTTCACACAAATATCAAACATATTTTCATATCGAAATTCCTTTGAATCATAAAGAGGAGCGCGATTTCGCGCTTGAATCTGAATCAGACGTATAATATAATATCTGTTCACGGCAGACGACCCGTTTGATATTCACTTATATTATAGAAGCGTAAAATTAAATTTATGACCCCCAAACCTAAGCCAATCACTTAAATTGTTTTGATACGTTAGTTATATTACCTTTATATTTCACTTTAAGTTATTTTTACTACTCCTTTCTTGGCGGTCTTTTTGATAGAATTTACCCATCTTCGTGCCAAACCAGTGCTAGTTTCATATATAATCAAAGATCGCCGTTCGATGTTCCAAACTTTTAGCGAGAATTAGCTCGCGAGTATAAATATTTATTGCTAGATTAAAAATTATTATGTTAATTTTAAGTTATGATGACTACATTATAATAATACTCATTTTTTAATCAACCGCTAAGTAGCACTATTTAGTATTTTTTCTATTTGAAAGAGAGTGAGATAGTGTAGTTTCAGGCACAGGGTACATCACTTTTAGTTTCAAAGATTAGTGGCGTATAATTTTGGCGAATGGACAAACTTTATGAGAGCAACAATGTCTATGAACGTTGTTGATCTTTTACCATTAGTTGGCCCATTTTCAAAAGTTTATAATCCTACAATTAAAAAAAAATATATAACGAAATAAATATCCTTGAAATTAAAACACTTCAAATTTTCAAGCATTATTTTATAATCATTTTGCGTGACTTTAAAATATAGTTTTCTTAATAGTTTACATTAAATTTATTTTTTTGATTAAACTGGTAGGTATTTCGCTTAACGGCTCGACACTTTATCACACGTCACGCGACTGGCTAATGTTACATAAAATGGCTTTAAATTAGTCTAATCAAAAAAGTAGTGAAATAATTTCTTAGGTTTAATGCTATTATAATACGAATGGTTTTCTTGGATTAGTTCTTTATTAAATTAAAAAATATATAACTTATAAACAGCCGAGATGTCTTAGTGGTTTAGCCATAGTTTAATAAGATTTAGTGGTGAAGATTGGATACCCGTCTGGCTAGGTACCTTATCACATATTCTACTGATAAACAACAATACTTAATTTTGTTGTATTCCGGTTTGAAGAGACAGTGAGCAAGCATAAATATTAAATACAGACTCAAGGATCATAACTTAGCTCTCAAGGTTGGGGACGCATTGACGGCGTAAGGGATGGATATTGTTACTTAAAAAGCTAATTCCTATGGGGTACACTTGTTGGTAAGTAAGCACCACCATTTACATCACAACTTACCTACAAATATACCATTGACTGATGTCCGAAGGTTTTATTATTTCAAATAAACGTAGTTGTAAAAAAACGTATTTAAAATGCTCAATGTAAGACTTTGATTGTTTATAAAATTTGCAAAAAAATGTCCTTAATTTCTGAACTATGGCACAACAGAGTAATATGGTCATTATTTTAAATCCGGAAAATTTATAATTAATGTCCTAAAACGACACCAACATAAGGTCCTCTGTAAATTACAGCTCAGTTATAATTAATAGCAGAAGTAATAAATGTTGTTATAATTATTATTTACCATCCCTTCACTATTTGTTTCTGTTGAATGTTTTCTGAAACAACTTACACAAGCAACAACTCACACAGAGGAAGTTTAGATATTCTCTTAAAGTTAAAATAATTGGGATATTTTTTTAAGTGACTTCAAAAAAGGAAGAAGGTTATAAATTCGATTGTATTCGTTAATATGTTTGTTAGATCAGAACTCCATCATTTTTAAACATTTTTTGTTTGGTGCCGTTTAAATTTAAAAAAATTAAGTTGGAGTTGGTTATTTTTTTGTCAAAAAGCATTAATATTTATATAAACAACCCGCCAAATGGTATTGTATGGGAGCCTTTTTAAATATTTACCTTATGCTTTTTAGTATTTGTTGTTATGGCAAAATCATAATTACATCATTTATGAAAACTTCAAGTGTCTAATTATCACGGCTAATGAGATACAGCCTGGTGACAGACGGACGAACTGACGGCAAGCGAAGTCTTAGTAATAGGATCCGTTTTCATTTGGGTACGGAACCCTAGAAAACTTATTCATATGAGTGACGAGATCCTAAATTCGGTTATTGGTAATCCGGCATCACAGAAGCGAACGTCCATGTCATGTTCTAGGTTAATCTCATCAATCACTACAATGACAATTATTTTTGCTCCGTTTTCATCTTTTCTTAAGCTTTCTTGACTATATTTTTCTATTTAACGCCAAAGGATTAATATCACATCGGAAAAGTTTATGCATCAGATTCGTATGCAGAAATCTAAAGTGGGGCAGCGTGGTGAATTAATATGTAGTAACCATCACGATAGTCGGACACGAGCATTTGTTTAGCAGTACAAATTTTTAAAGGCAATTACGTTACTTAATTATGCAATAAATGGCAAACGAGCAGGAGGAGGATAAGCTGATCAAAAGTGACTCCAACTGCCCATGGACATCTGCAACGCCGTGTGGCCTGCAAGTGGTGCCGTTGGGGTGTAGACCTTTGAGGAATGAGTAGGCCATTTTCTCGAAGGTTCGTAAGCCGCCGGTGAAAGTTTGATCACAGACTGGTTGTGTGAATCAGAAAATACCCTAAAAATTAGGCTATTATGGATTTCTAGACATCGAAGTTGTATGGATGGAATTTGAAGTTCTAATATAATGGCTAATGATAAAATTAGCCATCCGGATTAATTTTAAACAATTTCTTTGGGACATTTCCCGTGAAGAAATATGTTTTTTGTTCAACAATAACCCATGATGGTAGAATATTAAATTATAACACCTACCCAAATGACACTCAACATTCTTTACAATAAGCGGTTATTTATCATTGTATTTTTTTTCATTCATCCTCTATATAGATATCCTCCTTGGGTACTTTTTATTCCTCTATCAATCATCGATTCTCACTATACCCACAGTCACATTTGTCCTTAGCTCACTTCTTGTAACGATGTCCTCCTGACCGAGTTCTTGCCACGGCGACCATTCTTAACGGAAACCAGCCGAATGCGCGATTTACTTTAAAAATATGGCTGTATTTTGTTTTTAATTAAATAAAAAATAGTAATGGCGTTAATATAAACGTCACGCTCACTCAATAGAATATACAACGATGACGGAAAAATTACATCGAACTTCACCCGAATAACCATTTTAATGTAGAATGTATTCATATAATATTTTATTGTCCTATAAAGGCCAATACATTGACATCAATATGTACCTTGTACATACAAACATACTTCCTATACGGAAGAGCTAAGAGACTCGGACTTGTTTGTTTGTCAAATATTTAAGTTCATTTTCCTGTTCTCATCAATTATTTTATTCCCAAATATAAGTACTTTATATTACTGTAACTCAATGGTGCTCGGCTGAACTTAGATCGGTTGACATATTTCGTCCCCTCTAATACAACGTCGATGTTGTTACAGTAATTGTATAAATTGAATGTTAAGCTCTAATAAATTTCCAATGATAACGACAAATAAATAGCATGGAAAGTAAATTCGTCATATAATTTTGTCGATTTGACAACTATAATGTACGTTTCTTTGGAATGTGGAAGTCATTTGGTACATAAAATATTGTTGTTGACAAGAAGTGTAGCTTAGTGATGTCCGTAACAATTGTAAGGCTGATCGATAAAAAAGAATTCATGATCATTGACATTTAATATTTTCTATGAAATATTTTCATAGAATATTTTCCTATTAGGATGAAATTTAATTACTGTAATGGGTACTTGTTCGCTGTGATAATCTCAGGGGTTTGTACGGCTCGGCTGTCACTTCCATGTATTATTATAAATATCTTACGTCAGTCGTTATTTCGTTACATTGTGAATTTATTTAATAAAATCAACTGATAATCGCTTTGTGTTTTGAATTTTCTTGTAAAGTCCCTGAACCAGGATTGGTGAATTTCGAATTAGAAAGAAAAAGTATTTATTGTTTTCTATGTTCAAATATATCATTCAGATAGACAGTTTATTATAATTTATAATTCTGTTTGAAAATATGCTTCACAAAATTTAAAGTGTTTTTTTTTGTTTTTGGTTTTGTTTAGTGATTACAAAGTTATAAAACATATTTGAATATTTAATAAAATAATATCCAATATAAAAAATTAATATTCAGTACGTTTTTCATTTATTTTCAATTAGTATATAAAACAAGAAATATTTAAGAAAAATTCACAGAAATGATTTCAAATGATTTAAGATGTTATGTCATGAAGACAGAACTTGAGTTAATTTATAAAAACATTAGTTATCTACCACGCCAAGACTTGTGTTTTAGAGTTGATTGTACACGTAAATCAAGAATTATTCAAACAAAAGCCTATGACTCCTTCCTTGGAATTCAAGCTTGTTTCATATGAAATTGTATGAAATTAGATTTAATAATTTGTCCGTAAAAGAGCAACAGAGAAACAGTGTTACTATCGGTTTTATAATATTAGTATAGATGTATCGAATATCGATATTAATTATCCCAACCCTAGCACCGCGCTCTAACTAATGATTAGTGTGACAGTTACCGCAATTCCATAAAAGATTCGTCGGACCGTATCGATTTCATATTTATATTACTATTTTTGAAATAGAACTATTAAAATAAATGTATGGTTTACTAAAAATTATATAAAAAAAAAATAACATTATTGTCTGGATTCACACAACTATCTATAAAAAAATAACTAAATATGACCAGTGTATTGCAGGTTCTGTTCTGAATTAAATCTGCGACGGTGACTGTGACATCCCTCAATGGCGGTACCATTTATTTTTAACGGAAGGTTCTGCACTCGACAAAGTACATAAAGAAAAAAAACAGATATTTAAAAAAGTCTATATGACATATATACTATTTATATTTATGAATCATATTGAAATAGTCATATTAAATATGATCCACGAATTGGACCAAATTAAAGCCTTTATTTGGAAAGAGAGCGTTAACTTTATTAATATTTATATTTCTATTTTGTTATAGACGAGCGAGTCCTTCTTAATCTTTAATGTATTTTATTTTAATTTGTGGAAGGAATAAATAAATATATTAAAGTACTCTTTACTTTATAAATTTTTCTACTAACTGATTTTAAACATCCATTGTTTTAAGTGAAGTGGTTTGAATCGTGTAAGGTGTTTTTATTTTGCTCTCTAACTCAAATATGCGAATTGTTTACCGGAACCTGTAATGCTGTTCTTTATTTTTAATTATGAGATGTTACAAATTATACTAATGTTATACGGAGATGAAATTTATTTGTCTGTTCATATAATAGGACAGTTAAATGGGATCATTTGACCTGATGGTAAGTGGTCACCCATAGACATTACCGCTTTAAGCCATAGCCTTAGGAGCTAAGATGTCCCTTGTGCCGACAGTTACACTGGCTCACTCACCCTTCAAACCGGAACACAGTACTTATTGTGTCATAACAGAGGTACATTTTATTAATTTCATGCATAATATCATATCATACATGGAATATAAGTTTATTGAATAAAATGCTCGCAACATTGAATCCTTTACACAGAATATTAAACTCTAAACTGATATTGCTACTTGACTCACGCTCTTTTACGTATAACAATATTGAGAATTGTATTAAATATAATGTACATATTCTTGACTATAAAAGAATCATTATTGTATTGAAATGTTAAAACACATTAACAGCCTATAAATTTCCCACAGCCGGGCTAAGGCTCTCACCTTTAGAGGAGAAGGTTTGGAGCATATTCCACTACGTTGATCCAATGCGGGTTGGTGGATATGACATGTGGCAGAATTTCGTTGAAATTAGACAGATGCATATTTCCTTCACCGCCGAGCACGAGATAAATTATAAACACAAAATAACCACATGAAAATTCAGTGGTGCTTCCCTGGGTTTGAACCAAACATCGGTTAAGATGCACGCGCTCTAACCTCCTTCTTGGCTCTAGTTAGGATAGGTTTTGTTTTTTATCATAGCATGTTATTGGAAATCATTTTAAGGGCCATTATGTGCATAACAAAGGAAAAAGGCGAATTTTCGGGACCGAATTTTGTTAAAGACGAAAGAAACAATTGCGTACGAAGAAACCATACGTCGTACATTTCATTCTAAAAAATGATTTAAATACTTCCAATAACTCAAAAAGTGACATTGCGTGTTACACTTTCATTATTTAAAAAAAAAAAAAATAGCTTCTTGATTTTGTAATTTGTGTAGCATATTTCTCTTTATCTGTGAAAATTCATATCTTAAATTTCAAATATACATATAGTATGCTGTGTCGGATATATAGTTCTATAATTTTTATTTATAATGGAACAATATTGAAATCCTATTAATTTCGGAGAAAACTGCCTTCAATTACTTACGAGCAACATTCATAGTGATAATCTCTGTGGTGTGGTGTAGACAACAATAGCTATTAGGCTCAAATAAAAAGCACAGATTGTTGTAAAGTTCAGGTTAGTGTATTTGATCGTAATGGTTAGTGTATGAGTTCCAATAGATAGGGATACGGTTTATTTCCTTGGTTTAAACAATACATATTAAGAAGACTTATACAAATACTTAATCTTTCTTGACATACTGGGTATTCTTCCAAATTTACGGAAAAAGGTCTAGAGCTACCTCAATAAAATAGCAATAAAACTTGATAGGTAGACCATTTCTGTCCTCGATAACTCATTTTAATCGCGTTTGAACAAAGGCGCGGAATATATCGTTAAGCGACTGTCCCGTGTATTTTATAAGTCTCCTCATTACGGTTAAATTAAAACCTTTTTCGAATGTTTTTCTTTATAATATATATTTTAAAGCTTAAAAAAAAATAAGCAAATACAACGTCACGATTGTATGTGCAATTGATCCCGTGTTACGACCCCGAGAGAATTAGAGGTTGCCGCTGGATTTTTCGTTGTGGGACGCATCTGTACTCGGCACAGATGCGTCCCACATACCCCCTATATAGTATAATTATTTGGATTAACTTCTTATTTTTGTGTCCGTCCCTCATTGGAGCAGCGTGGAATAAGCTCCAAAACTTCTCCAGACGAGAGAAATCCTTTCAAAGAAGTGGGACATTGACAGACTTTTTCTTAGCAAAAAAAATGTTTCCGAAGATTCTTTCAATCAGTTTCGCTCAGACAGTTCCGACAGGTCAACAAAACCCATAATCTTGAAATCATGAACATACTTAATACGAAAAATATGATTGGATCACGATGTCAGTTTCAATGTCGTCAGTTGTCGCGTATTTGGTTTAGGAATGCGGTAATATATTATGCATAATTTTATAAGGAAACCCTTGACGAACGCTTGCCCTAACTCGTGACAGGAATATTGAGGGAAATATGTTCAGCTTGCGCTATCCACGTTTTTTTCGTCTCGTCCGTTCCAAAAGCAAAATTTAATAGAAAAATATTTTATTTATTTATGTTATTATTTTTATGCCAGTGAAATTCTATATTATTACTCAAAAACGAATTCAGAACAAAATAAAGGTTTCTTCAACTAAGTACTACAAAGAAGTACTTATCATGACCAATAAAATTAATAATACAATAAAATTGGAACAAAATTTTAATTTAATGTATTTGCTTAAAAATAATTAGTTCTAAAATTGATAGCCTATTAGGAAATAATATCAACTACTGAAGGTATTATCGCGTTTATCATTTTTCTATCAGGAATTTCAGATAAAACTATGGTAATTTTGATTTTAGTGACACAAAACCCAAAATCAAAACAACATTGTTTGACACTATCATAATAAGTATTGCTTTTAATCGAACTAATTTAAAAAAAGCGATAGAATCTCTCCTTGACAGTTATCTCATCACGACTAAACCTCTGAAGTGATCGGTCTGATATCTGCATAAACACCTCCTGTAATTCGTAAGGCATTGGTGTATAAATTGTGTAATGTAGATCTGCTGATTATTTGTAATAATTTATAATTTTCTTGTCCATAATTCTTATAATATGCCTGCCAATAATTTTATAGGTAAATTTTTCGAAATTAATTTCTCTTATGGTTAGGAGAGATACAGGCTATTTGGATATATCCCTGATTTCAATATATTAAATAAAAGAACTGGTTCATAAAGGTTTCATACGGTATTACATAAACATTATTCAGAGAATAAAAATGTACTTAATATTCCTGACGGGTACAGTTCTGAGCCAGCAAACATAATTTACGTGGCGCATTTATAAAATCCTTAATAAATATAAAATTCGTCTTTGTGAGGTTAGGTACAGTCCAGTAATGGTTTAAGTTGAGTACCTTCACTTGAGACCTCCGATCAGTAAAAATTTGGATCCTTAAAAAAATATAGAATTAGAAATCGATACACTCTCATTTCATCCTTACTAATATTATGAATGTGAAACTAACCCTGTCTGTCTGTCTGTTACTTTTTCGTGCCAAACCAAACCAAATCTGATTAAATTTGGTATGACGAAAACTCGAACTCCTCCAAGGACATAACATAATCTTCAACGTATAAAATTATCTGTGATGATTTTGTCTTTGATCCTACTGTACTTTTTCTCCTTGAAACATTGAATGTTGTAACATTCGTTGTGTAATGATAATCCTTAGCTCAATATATCAAGCGGATGCTTAGACCACCTATTGTTAAATCCGCCATCAACTAACCGCCATATTGTCGCTCCATTTAACACCATAAGAAATAACACCATCTATTTTTGATACACTATATACTTAAAATATGTACTATTGATGGTTTTTCACATCGTTATCACAAACCGAATGACATAATGCTGATATGTAACTTACATTTACCTTCAATAAACAAAATTTTGGACGCAATGTACGCGGTTAGTTGAAATTGCTCTGGGGGTCAGTTTAATAGTTTGTTCCTAAAATGATATGAGGCGAAATTCTAGGTCAGCAGGATCTGAAGAAACTTGTCAAAATGCTTACTATTTCCTCTTTAATGAATCATAATCTTACTTTGAGGTCAAAAAGTCGTATGTAAATATTTTGTTCTAATTTAAATATGCAAAGGGTCGTATGTTACTGTTTGTTTCATTGATGAATTGCCGTTTGCAGTTGAACTAGTCAGACTGAGGAGTAATCGGGAATATTTCTGAAGCAAACAATACCCAGTTTTTTAACTACCCTCTCTACTAGTGACAGGCTGGTTTTTTCGTTTGAGAATTGGAATTGTTGATTTAACAGGAAAATGCTAGCATTCTTGTAACCATTTTACTCGGTCGTGACATTTGCAGTTTCTAAACTCAATTATTAATTTTGATTTTATTTTAATTATAATTAAATAAGTAAAATAAATAAATAATAAAAAGAAATAAGTAAAATAAATACATGCCCATTCGTATTATAAAGGTAACTTTTTAATTTGCAAGTATAATAAAGTAAAATAATACTAAGATAAACCTGTGAAAATACAAATAAAACTATATTTGTAGTTAGATATTCTAAAAGGTAACAGACTGTAAAATTATCACTGCTGGTCTAGTGCCTGTCTCTTTATTAGGACAAGGTTAGGAACTTATTCTATCATTCTGTTCCAATGAGAGTTGGATAGTCTGTGTTAATATTCATGAGTGCCACTGGGCCATTTCCACTCAGCCATGTCTAATCGGTGAAATATATGACACATTACTAAAAAATAATAAGCCTATAAATTATTTTAAATAAAATATTTATAAATAATCGTTAAAGGTTGTACAACTTCTAGCTATTGAATTATATTCAATCAAAGAATTATATAAATGTATACTTTTTGGTTTGACATTATAAATAAAAGTAGAAAAAGAAAATATTTTTGAATTTGACATGAGAATTATTAATCTGTTGAAAAACGGAAGATAATAATGAAGGATGATTGTTATAAAAACTTGAAAATATAAATATTGTAAACTATATTAAATATTGTTAATTATGTTATGATCCCGTTTACTTGAAGCTGGGTCTTCAGTATGTAACAAAATAAAAACATTCTTAAAAGCAATCCACTTTCGTATTTTTATTAAAGTTCAAAACACATTCAATACGTCATAAAACTTAATTTTATTATGAAAGCGAACATAAAGATTTATTTTCATTACACATAATACTATGCGTGATGCGTTTACTAATAAAACTGCCTTTGTTAAATCATTTTACTTTCTAGTAAAAATCGAATATATTAACAATGACTGTTGGTTAAGCAAAAACTATCTTTATTCTGTTATGAATAAGGTCTATGTCGTTGAAATTTTTATAAAATTAAAAATCTTTTCAACGTTCTGGTGTTTTTATTTTAAACTGGAGCGTAGACCATCAAATCAAAACATTTGTTACTAGCGCTGTGCATCACAGCTTCCCCGTCGAAAAGTTAAACTATTTATGCATTTTAAATAGTTAGATACGTATATAATTGGTGTGGTGGTTTTATAGATTTACCATTAAAATGCGGGGAAATTGTCAAAGTCAAAAATGTTCATTCAATATAGAAGTGTTTAGATATGCTTATTGATAGTCAAAAATCTACCACCGGTTCGTTATTTAACACCTCGGACCTGAGAAGAACCGGCGAAAGAAACTCAGCGGGATATTTTTATTTTTTATTTTCATGTTACTTGTACAATAATAAACATATTTTTGTTATTTGAAACAGCCTGGAGGCGATCATTCTCAAATTGTACTGGAAAAATGAGGAATACTTAAGAAAAAAACGGCTACCGTTAATGAACAATTTATTATTGAACAATCTTTACGTTATTACGAAAAAAAAACTTCCTTAAAAAGATCCAAATATTTTTGTGAGTGATCTTTTTAAGGAAGTTGGAGGAAAATTTGGTACAATTAAAGTTTATGTGAAAAAGGCAACAAGCTAATATTTTTATTTAACACGCTTGAGAAATAATGGAAATTAATAATTAAATACATTTTTATATACATATTTAAATATAATGTTACTTTATTTGTGTCGTCACAAGATCAAAATATTTAAAAATAATCTAAAATTACCACTGACTCGGTATGTGGATTTAAAGAGAACAATCAGGAAGAATCTTAGTAGATACTCTTTTCCAAAATAAAAATAAAAAACTATATACGGTTACCATTTCCTGTACGAAAATCAACGTATAGTCATATTATTTATTCTTGGATATATCAGATTTTAATCTATCCATAGGTTGAAATCAAAATTTCTACGAAATTCTATAATAGAATGTAAGTTAAGGATGTATTGACTTTGCGAAGTTTGAGTTCGAGTATGCGTTCCTATAGCGTTCATCTGATCGAGCTGAAACTTCGTAAATTTCTGGCTGATACTTGATTTGGACTGGCCGAAGCTAAGCTTTAGAGACTCGTCCAACTCGAGCATTTCCTATTTACCCCAGGTTTTGCTATCAGCAATAACGAAGACCATATAAGACCAAGAATATATAAAAGAGAAGTATATTACCCGTGGGACCGACATTGTAATTTTTTTAACCTAAAATCCCTTTATTTTGTAAACACATAAAAATCGGTGAAAAACAGGACTTATTAAGGTTAAATAAAGTTGCAAAGACCAATTATCACTATTATTTGACAATTGGTGTCAAATAACAAAAACTAAATGTATTTTGGTAAAATATTTTTTCACACGAACTCTAAAATGAAGAAGACGATTATAAATATACATATGTATTAGCGGAATAAATGCATTAATATTATTATAATTTATAACGACATAAAAACACACATACATTGACCAAATTTTAAAAACCTCATCAAACAGAAGTTCTGGTTGACCTTAACACTCAAACATCTGGTGAAAGTCGTTTGGTCGTTAATTTACAAAATCACCGGCTTCGGACTCACGTGAAAGTGAAATGGCATCTTTAGGCATTTTTCAATAACGAGGTATGTCTATATTGTTTTGTTTTAGAGAATGTGTTTGGATGTTTTGATTTATTTGCTGATATGCTGACCGATTTCGGACACGGTGGCAATTCTCAAGAAAGACCACGCAATATACAGATACATTTTTATGACTCATATCCAATGACACTCTCATAAAATAGACAAATAGGCGATTAGGCCACCTGATGGTCAGTGGTCACCAATGATTATAGACTTTGGTGCCTTAAGAAATATTAACCAATCCTCAGAACAACAATATGCCAACAGATCGGTTTTCACAATGCCCTACTATCAAGTAAAGTTCAGAAGCAGAATCAATGGTTTTACACGCCTTCCGAGGTACCGAAAAGTACACGCTTCTTACATCTAGAGTTCGGGCTGCTACTAAGAATTTTCACATAAAAACTCCGATAACTTTTTATGTACCTGATATGAGTTTTGAACGGACGACCTTGAGATCTACAACATTAGAAGCTAGCCAATAAACCAACGAGGCAGTTGTAGATGTTATTTTTTTATGGTTTACACATCTATTAAATAATACGATGCATGGCTTGACCTTTCCTAGTCTGGTAACTCTCAATAAAGTGTATAAAACGCGTCAACAACACCTCATGCTTAGGTCAGTATACAACTATACATAAACAGTAAACAGTGTCGTTTTATGTTTGAGTTAAATAGAAATTGATAAGGTTGAGACTATATTTATAAAAACGTATCTCAATTTTGAATTGTCGTATATCAATGCAACTTATTACCGCAAAAATAGCCTTTATCGATCGATTTAATAAGTAACATAACACCTTTTTACACAAAATTAAAATATATTACACGCATATATTCTGTCGCTTAGATTAGAACAAATATAGTGATTATTTTTATACGGATGGTGTAAAACTGATCTGAGGGAGCGGTCAGTTCCTAATCTGTATGTATAAAATATTATTATATACTTTGAAATTCATACACGTCTTTGGCTGTCTTCTAGCAACCTACCTACTAAGCTCTGAGCAAGGAGCACCAAGTTTATTGAAAAATTAATTAATTAAAAAGGTTACTATTTCTGTTCACAAAAATAACAATTACTTCTAAATATTTAACGTATTATCGTTAGCTAGAAAGGTATTTTAGTTATATATTGTATGTTCTTTAAATATCAACGGCTTCTACTTTGATGCAAATTACTTTACACTATAAGGAAGTGTAGACAACAGACATTGCGTTAAACAAAAATCATATTTATGTTTTTTTTTTTTGATGAAAATTATAAGCGGATGAGCCACATAGGCCACCTGATGGTAAGCGGTCACCACCGCTCAGAGACAAGGGTGCTGTAAGAAATATTAATCATTCCTTACATCGCTAATGCTCCACTAACCTTGGGAACTAGCATGTTATGTCCCTTGTGCCTGTATTTACATTGGCTCACTCACCCTTCAAACCGGAACACAATAACACTGAGTTCTGTTTGGCGCAAGAATATATGATGACTGAGTGGTACCAACCCAAACGGGCTTGCATATAGCCCTACCACCGAAAACTTTATGTCAGAACGTCGGGTTAGTATTTCGAATTTTTAACCAAAAAAATTAGCTGAATAGTAAACCGTAAATGAAAATATCTCAAAAGTAATATATAATAAAGAATTTAATAGAATGTAAAAAAGGAATGTGTCAAAAATGTTGATGAGCAAAGTATTTACTTACCTTCGAAACTGTCGTAGTGTTTGTAGTAATTTATTTTTACCAACTAAAAACCAAATGTAATCCTTTCTGACCAATCATGTCAAGTCTGTCCAAAAATTCGAAACGATTATTGGTCGCGATTTCAAACGACCATTCAACTGATTCGTCACACATAATAAAGTTGTAATCGGTCTGTCTATTCTCGCGGAACGTTCAAAGAATCATGCGGTCATTAATATTCAGACAGTTGGAAAATATTTTTTGTAGACTATAGGCTCAGACAAAATTTTACCTGATGGAAATTACTGATAGATACTAAGATGGAACGTGATTTTTCAAGAAATTATTAATCCATTCATTATAGCTGGAATATTATCCTGTTCAACAAAAAAAGCAATTAAGATTTTGTCGTTAAAATAGCAATCACCTCAATACTAGCTCTGTGTAGAGGCCATGTAATCATTTTTACGATACGATAAAATAAACCTATAAATATATATACAAAATTTAGCAAATTATTTTGATCACAAAATTAGACATTTTTGTTTATCTTTCCACAGAGCCTCATTACATATTTAGGAAAATCTTAGTTGCTTCTTCTACCGCATACTTTAATGACATTTAGTGGATACACAAGCATGTTTTGATTCTGACAGGTGGGGATTTTGTGAAAAGACTTTGCATATTTGCACTCGTTAAGCAAAACGTTGTCAGATATGCATTCATAATTATTATACAGACAATACATGGGTGCCGAGATATAGCTAGGTAGATACCTACATAGATGTGTATGCTAATGCTAGACAAAAAAAATTCGACATAAAAACGTGTACTGCTCTTATACAGATTTTTTTTTGCAATGTAAAGAAATGCAAAAATACTATATTATTGTAATAAAGAATGTAACTACGGTTATTTTTGGTTCTCTTCGTTGGAATTTAAGTTTCGACCATCTAAACCAATTATTGCATAATCAGGTAAGCATCACTGAATTTTCGTGTGCTTAATTTGTGTTTATAATTCATTTCGTGCTTGTAGGTGATGGAAAACAACGTTAGGAAACCTGCATGTGTCTAATTTTAATTCAGCCACATGTGTCTCCCGCGTTGGAACAGCGTGGTAGCTCTGAAACCTTCTCGAAGGGACAGGAGGCCTTAGCCCAGGAGTGCAACATTTACAGGCGAATAACTTAACTATTATTTTCTTATATAAAGATACAAATTACAGATAAGATTTTTTTTTTATGAGAAGTATAATGTAGTGTTTTTAGGACAATGAATATATTGAAACTTTGTTCATTGTCTATGGTACGCTATTGACGTATGTCTAGTCTAAAGTCTATGCATAAAGAACTCACTTATTGATGAAAAATCTGTCGAACAGTTACTTGACGTTTTCTATAAAGTGTAAATTTTACTGAAAATGCTTTTGCAGCGATTTTATTGAAATAAAAGTGTTTATCAATAATATTAAACTTATTTTTTAAATATGAAACATTTTAACACAACATTTTGGACACAAACGATTGTAAATTAAATGATTTATACACATGTTAAAGCGAAATATTTCGAATTGTATTTCTTTTGTACAACAACAAAGTCATTATGATAAAATTGTGGTTTATCATTTTAATAAATTAAACATTATTCTGTTTAATTTATTAAAATGATAAACCGAATACGAAATCTATCGGTCTCGATACTATAGTTATTTAGTAATATATCTGTCTGGATTTGATATGACACATCAGGTTTCTTCGCGACCTTTTACATGAATTATAAACAAAAATAATTGACCACGTGACGATATAGATATAGTGCTTTTTACTTGATGAGCTTTGTACAAGCCCGTCTGAATAGGAACACCTTCTACCTTCACTATTCTACCTTCAAACTGCGGTGCTTAATATCATGTTCCGGTTTAGAAGGTAACCAGTGTAATTACGACGACAAGGGACATAACATCTCAGTGCCAAGGTCGGTGGCGTATGCCAATACCCCACCAAACAACAGTAAGATGTAAAGTGGGTTGGTTATTATTTTAAAGTTTTAACAATTTGAAATAAAATTTAAAAATAGAACCGGACCCCACCCTTTTTATGTTATAACCATTTTTTTTTTTTTTAAATATTATTGTTATGCGAGCAAGTCTCTCGATATAAAATGGTCACTATCGACATATTGACTCTATATAAATATGTAATTAGTATGTCTCTGATATATTTTAAAGTGATCAACATTTCATTATGAATAATAAACGAAAGCCTTGCCAACCGATCACGTGACGATCATGATCATCAAGGGAATAATGTAGTCGCTAATTTGTTATAAATTATAATGACTTTCATACAATTTTATATTAAATCATTCTCTATTGAGTAATCATAATTTGCACAGAAACTTAGAAAAAGTTTGTAGAAGTTTATATTTAATAATATACCGAGTTGTCAGCGACTTCATTCGTGTTTTAGGGGCGGGTCGCAAAAGTATTCAATGCGACGAGGTGAAATTATACAATAGTTCACCGAATAGTACAACAGCGTGTAACTATTCGGCAAATTATTTAGCTACGTTTAAAAAGGAGCTAAAATTTTTTGTTAAGGAAAATGTATTAGAATAAAATTAGTAAATATTATTCTATATTTAAAACTCAAAGTTAATGTTGCTAATATTTAAATGTATACATTCTGTTGTTTTTTTTTTTTTTTGATGGGTCATTGTGGACAAATGCCGCCGCAGATTCTACCACTGAAACTAACTTTTTTAATAAGTCAAATGTATTGTTCATTGTAAAAGTGAACTGTAAGGTTCTTTATGAATAATAAAAAATCTTTAACCTTTTTATAATTTCTTATCAGTGGTTTCGCCTTGAAAGAACAACAAACAGAGAGACAGACAGAGTTACTTTCGCATTTGTAATATTAGCGCATTTGAAACAATAGAATTTCATTATTATTATTAGTTAATTTCGATAATAAATAAACATATACATTTGTATGAGAGGATTTTATGCGTTGCTAAACCTTTCATCCAGTATCATATCCGTTTTACAAATGATTGTGAAACGTTGCTGAGTTGTTTTATTTTAATTGATTGTTCTTGACCGACTAATATTCATTGTATGTTTCTCCTTCAATACAAGGAGAATGTAATAATATTGATTTTTACACGAATAACTTTCCGTAATTGTACTTGTACAGTTAATTGTTATCATAATATTGTGAACGAGATTTTCGTACCATTAAACTAAACAATTCAAATTTAAACGCTATAATATAATATCTAATATCAGATTTGTTTCAAAACATTGCCCCTTTTCAAAGAAACACTTCGCTCCTTATGACCTTAACAGTTACGCTATTGACAATTGTATAATTTAATATCATTCATATAAATATTAAAATCTTAGAATGTATTTTTAGCATCGGAAGTGGATTGTTAAATAAAAAAAAAAATACAAAACCAACAAGAAATACCAATAGGTACTACAAACTTTGATAATTAAATAACAAAACGAAATGGCTCACGTATACCAAACAAATGCGAAGAGAAGAAGGGACCCCTCCCCCACTCCGCACCCATCATCGCTGGGCACCGTCCTTTTATAAGTTTACTTGGTACGGAATGTTAACAAAATGAGGGCACATCAAATACTATATATTTCAAGAGGTTGTTATTACCGTAGACGACATTTTAAGATTTTAATATTGGTAAGAGTAAGTAAAAGCAAGAGCCAAGATGGCCCATTGGTTAGAACGCGAGCATCTTAACTGATGATTTGGGGTTCAAACCCAGGCAGGGACCACTGAATTTTCATGTGCTTAATTTGTGTTTATAATTCATCTCGTGCTCGGCGGTGAAGGAAAACATCGTGAGGAAACCTGCATGTTTCTAATTTCAACGAAATTTTGTCACATGTGTTTTCCACCAAACCGCATTGGAGCAGCGTGGTGGAATATGCTTCACACCTTCTCCTCAAAGGGAGAGGAGGCCTTAGCCCAGCAGTGGGAAATTTACAGACTGCTAATGTAATATTGGTAATCGTGTAATTTTGGTATATTTATTCCTGGTTTACCTTAAAGTTTATCTTTGATAAAAAAAAGTACTATTAACCAATAATACTAATAACTATCATGGTTTTTACATATACATCGATATGTTCTACGCACTATATGTCACGGGAAATTAACACATTTTGACTTTCTTAAAACGAAATTCCTATAAACTGGTGATTCATATCATACATACATCATTCTTTTCGTTTTATTACATTTAAATATGGAATGCATATATTTATATAAAATATAAATTTTCTGTAATTGTATATGTAACTGAACTACTCCGACACGATTGGACGGATTTCGATTTTTTTTTTTTGTTGATATGAGAGGTTGCTTGTATGATTTATTAATATTATATTTAAAAAGAAATCGTTTTACTATAAAATAAATGTACAATTTATAAATAATAATAATCTGAAATTAAATAAAAATATCTACAGTGTATAATTCACCATCACTGAAATGTTCGCTGTTGGAAATGTCGAAAGCTCACAGGTAATAAAGTTACATTCAATTTAAACTATACAAAATATTAAATACTATTCCAGAGTCATCGCATGATTTTGATTTTCGATATCAACACGAGACTCATTTAAAAACATTTATTCGTAAAATAATTCTTAAATTAATTTTATGAATATCAAAGGGAAACAGTGAAGAAGCCGATATGATATCCAGTAATTGAGGTTATCCGGCACGCGATAAGAATACTAAAGTGGCCATGTAGACAAATATTCGGTGGACACCTGCGGAGTAGTATAAGAATTAATTATTGGAATCGCAATTACTCTACCGAGTCGACCGACAAGACCGTACAAGTGGAGTTGAATGAGTCAATTCTATGACGGCCTTAGATGAGTAACACGTTTCAACTGCAATTCGTGCGAGTAATTTCATGAAAAGGGACGGAATTGTGTAACAAGAATCTGGAAACGCGTGCGATTGGATTTGCTAACTAAAGCTAGCCGTCAAGCATCAACTAATTTTTCGATTTAATTTTAATATTATGTATTTGCTAGATTATATGTCAGTTTTTTCACATCCTATGCGATTA
Source organism: Vanessa tameamea (assembly GCF_037043105.1). Classification (NCBI taxonomy): domain Eukaryota; kingdom Metazoa; phylum Arthropoda; class Insecta; order Lepidoptera; family Nymphalidae; genus Vanessa; species Vanessa tameamea. The sequence continues at coordinate 2,990,987 of NC_087332.1, read as the reverse complement.
CCATAAGGTTGCTCGTTCTTTTTTATATGAAACATCATTGGCTCTCAGCATCAGGTATAAGACCAACTCGCATACCGTGACGGCAAACAGTATGACCTTCTGTTATGCCGTGTTTACCTCGTCGCACTATACTTTATTTTATTTTACCTACAGCAAACAAATCGTCACCCCCATTTTACCTCCTTAAGGAGTGAATTAAAAGCAAGTAGCAAGTGTTCCCAGGACTCATCTCCATACCAAATTTCATCTAAATCAGTTCAGCGGTTGTAGCGTGACGAGGTAACAGACAGAGTTACTTCCGTATTTACAATATATTATAGAAACAGTAATTTCGTTGATTTACATCTGCCGGTTGTTTCGACACATTTTCTTTTCAACATACTTATATAACAAACAACATATCACGGCTATGTAACCCTAAATCATGGTTAACCTAACATATGACTTAGCGAAATTAATTCGATTAAAAGCATCATCAATTTGCCTTTGGCATTTCATAAACCAGTGAGAGTTTGCAAATAGACGACGTTGTTTGTATAATAATGAATCATATCATTTGCTGACTAAATAATATTATAAATACGTACGATACTAGACCATACCGGCTCTAAGGTATCTGCCGAAGCTTCTGTGACGTTTCTGATATCAATTTAATTGTATCCGTTAGGTCTTTGCTTCGTTTTGATTTGAATTTGCCTAACACTTTTTTTTTATGTTAACTGTGGCAAACGAGCACGAGGACATGGATATTTTATCTTCTAATATTTCCATAAAAATCAATAATTTACGGGCCATTAAGTGTTGTAGAAAGTCGCAGGTTCGACCTCTTTAGCTATTGTCTAGCACAAGCTTTAAGCCTAATTGGAGGCGTAAATAGAAGTTACCAAATATTTCTATTTACTCCCCAAATTAAGATTGGACATTCTTAAAAAAAAAACAAATACGTGACGCCCGACAGAAGTGATAACTAAAACGAATCGTTATCGTATGTGTTAGAAATAGGGAAGCCAGACAGATTGGCGCCGTAACGCGTTACGTAACGAAGCTGTTTACCCTCCCAAAAGAAATTCTCACTTCAATAATCAAGCTTGTTTAAATATATATATTACTACTATACATAAAAAAAATATTATAACTTATTTGAATAATGTCCCTTCAAATCACAAAAGCGCAAAAGGGTCGCGAATTATTCGGCTTATTACATCCTTCCACTTAAATAAACCGGTTGAATAAAAAGGAACTTATCAAATTGACAAAGGGCTACCGGGAAGTTCTTTTTTGTGTGTCATGATAATAATCTTTTCCGTGATTTCCATAGAGTTTTTGTCTCAATGGACGGACGCATAAAGTCATCAAAAACTTTCTTTTCATTATGTTCGATTCTAAGACAATCTTTCTTCGAAATTTTGGTTTTTTTTTCTAATTTTAAAGTCTTGAAATTCAGTTAATTTGAGTTTTCTGTCAAGAATTTCTCAATTATAGATTGGGGTTTCAATTTGATAGTGTTTAAATCTCCGTGCTAAAGAGAGTACAAAAGCCGTTGGTCTTGTTACTAAAACATGTAACAGGTCCTACTCTATAAAATTTAAATAAACTAAATTACGTAACTTGTTATAAAGGTAGAATAATTAGTTATTACAAAATAAAACAAGAATGAACGTGAAAATTTTAAATACATTTTGTTCACGTGAATTTTTATCGTAATTGTTTACTTTAGTTAATTATACTTTCTCGGAAGATACGAAATATAGTAAGTAATTTATTTACATTATATTTTATGTGCTTTTATTTTTTCTTTATCTTTTCTTTATCTTTATCTTTATCTTTTACGAATATTTAATGTATTAAATTAAAAAATAAATAAGAAAACTTGTAATCATTTGCGATAGAAAACCCAAAATCTATTCATATCAAACATTGCTTTGAAGCGCTTATTAATTTCTATTGAAAACCGATGTTCAGTTTTTTTACCACCAATTGTTTTTTGAATATTTGTTTTAGTCTGTTTGAAGTGTTTGTGAGTTAGGGTATTTAGAGATACATTTTAGAGCCACTGGTTAGTTTTGCGGTACCTTGCACGAAGTGGTTTATATTTCTTACAAACTAATAAGATCGACACTTAACTATACGCCAAAGCCTATATATGTGTGCATTGTATCGAAACATATTTTTTTCATATTTATTTATGTGTGTATATCAAAGTACCGGTATAAATAAACACAAATATAAACTAAGTATAAAAGTAAATAGTCTGGCCACTCTCCAATAGGCTCGCTAATGCACAATTTTCTTCGCGCGTGGCAAACGACGGTCAAGTGCATTCACCTTGAACTCGACTCCGCGAGAACTCGTTACCGTTGAGACTCGACGCGTATACGCTATTGTGATATGAAAAATGAATTGAACACAAAGAATATTACGAAAATATGATTTTAGAAACCAAAAAAGTAAAAAACACTTACTTATTTTGTTTTCAAACATGCCAGAAAACTTAACAGTAACTTAGCAAAATGTGTGTAGTATTTATATCAAAGTATCTCTAAGTATAAGCAAGTTTACGCATCCGATTTTCTATGACCGAGCGAGCGATGAATTCAAAAGCAAGAAATGTATAAATAAATCCCTAATAAGGTCAAAATAAGCATAATGGTGTGTTTAACGTAGTCGCTAGTTAAAGGTGGATGACCCCTGTTAAATCCACGTGCATACATTTTAGGCTAATTCGGTTCTTATGAAGCATTTGATTAATTAATAAAAAATAATAAGATCAAATCTCCTTTCGCTTTATAGAAATGAATAAGGTGTTAAATTAATAGTGGTTTTCAGTAGACTGTGATCCGGTTGAAATGGGAAGTAAGTCGACATAATGACAGATGCAAGAAACATACATTTTAGATCCCTTGGTTGGCGGCAGATTGACGGAGTAACAAGTATATTTTTGTTATAGTACTAGTATCTATGGACAGAGGTAACAAAACTTTTGGCTCGTCGCGATCCATTTAAATTTATTTATCAAACAAATTACCAGCTTAGACCTAAAAATTTCTCCTGCCTACCAAAATTCAAATGGCATAATTTGTCGCCATAAATAACTATTAGAAAGTGAATTAAGTATGTCAAATTACTCTTCATTCGATGTATTCGTCGCTCGATATTGCGTCAAATGTTTTGCAACCGAATAAGAAACTTTCACTCTTATTAAATTATTCAATTTCACGACAATGGTTGCGCACGCGCACGATACGTTTAAATAGATGTTTTTTTTTTTTTAAATTAATATATATGTTTCATTGAAAATGTATTATAATAGATTTTTCTTTTAATATAATGTGTGTTGTCGTCATAAAATTTCGCAGTGATGTGACCTAGACGCTCGACTTTTACACGGTAAACCCGGGTGGGAGAAACGAGAACCACCAACGGCTGTGTAACAGTGGCCAAGTAACATCAGCACAGTGTGATCCTCTTAACATTCGCGGACGAAAATTTTTCACATTTGACGTTTAAAATTTGTTGTTTTTTTTTTTTGTTTTGATTGCATTGTTGAGTGATTGTCGTTTTGTATGAAAGTGTATACTGCGTCTCGTGTTTGGGTGCGTTGACCTGTGTTCAAATCTAGGTTTGCAGTTTTCCCTTCGTCAATTGGATTTTTGGTGAGAGTGCCCGATATGGATTCGATGGGTGTTATATTCGTGTAAGTATTTTCACTTATAATAAATCTTTTAAGCTTATATATTTTAAGAATATTTTTTTTTATTTAATCTAAATGATTAATTAATCGCTAATTTTGTTTTCAAAAATGGAACAATACTATACACGGCGCATTTTAAATATATTTTTACAATGCGTACTGTATTTAGTCCAATTACAATATACCTACGTATATCAAAGACAAAAAAGTTTGATTTTTTTGGGGTCACGTGTAACTTTCACCTGGACTTTTTGAAAAATCACTGGATCGCATACATTGAAACGTAAAACCGGTAATGATTTGCAAATGTTAAATGTCAACAAAATTTCTCCTTAACACACTTTTAGTGTTCATTTTCTCTTCCGCATATAATAAATATATTATTATTATTTTCTTAAGAAAACAACCTTACTTATGTATCTATTTCTAAGTTATTCAATAGTAAAAAAACTTTGTCTCGATTCGATTGCGTATTCAAAATTACGTTAACAAGATAACTTGAATTAATAAATCTCGTTTGTATAACAATACCATAGAGCTTATACAGGTTGTATAACCATTTTAATAGATGTCTCTATTCCCAATATACAAAGTAAAATGTAAATACCCCACTGTTGGTGTAAGGCCTCCTCCACTTTTGATAAAAGTTTCGACCTAATTCCAACACTATTCTCTAGCGAGTATTGACAGATCAAAATATCTTTGAAATATAGTAAATAGTTATTATATAAAGTAAGTAAAGTAAAACTTATGCTTTAAAGTAAATGCCTCGGAACCTTCTCAAAGGGTTTTTCCGTTTCGTTGCCTCAATTTTGTGGATGAGAGAAAGAGTTGAATGTGTCAGAATTTCATTCGACACATACAATTTATTTACGATATTTTTCTTATGACACAAATTATCAAAACAAATTAAACAAGTGAATTATTGCATGCTTTGATTTAAACTTGTAATCTTAATTAAAAAACTACATATGTTTAGCCAATAATATTCTTAAACATTTCCTTTATATTTTTACGACTTTAATATACGACGACTATAATAATCCTCCCAAAATGATCACTGATTCTAATCGGTACAGGTGCATCAATTAAACGTCTCTTCCTTTTAATTTACAGTTTATACTATATACAATTTAGATGTATTTTGCTATGATATGATAGAACTCTTGCTATCAGTATAACATAGCTATATATAAGCTATTGTTTATTTATTTACATATAGTATATAAACATAGTTACAAAAACATAATACAATCAAAACATACATTTTGACGACCTCCGTGGTCGATTAGTGTGTTTTTACCGGTTTTCATGGGTACGCCACTCTGAGGTCCCGGGTTCGATTCCCGGCCAAGTCGATGTAGAAAAAGTGCATTAGTTTTCTATATTGTCTTGGTCACCGCCGAGCACGAGATGAATTATAAACAAATTAAGCACATGAAAATTCCTGGGTTCGAACCAGCAATCATCGGTTAAGATGCACGCGTTCTAACCATTGGGCCATCTCGGCTCTTTAATTATACTTATACAATTATAGTAACACAACAATAATTATTGCTGTTTTGCGGTAAAATATCTGATGAGTATTTCATTTAATTTCAATATTTTAAGAGATTATAAGTTGATGATAAATCCTTTTGGAATAATTCGTTTCTACGATAAAATTCCACAGATATTTTTCTCTTTGTCGATTTATAAAGTCAAATCGTTTGTTAAAAACAATTCCGTAAAATTACGATACCAAAGTGCTTGTAAAAACATACTTGAACAGAATATATTTTGATTTGATTTGCACAAAGATAGCACCAATGATTTTATACATGTTGTATTAACTCATCGGTATTATTCATATAGGCATAATATCAATATACGAAATAAAATTAACAGCCTGTAAATTACTGACTGACGGCCTAAGGCCTCTTCGTTTGATAAGAAAACTTGGACCTGATTCCGCCATTCTTCACCAACGCGTATTTGTATCAAATATCTAGCATAGATTTTCATCCGAGACATGAAATTTTTCTCAAAATGTTTTTAATTAAAAACACATATTATCATATAAAAATTAATTGCCCCTTACTTGAACTATCTACTCATATTTGAACCCTCTATCTTGGGTAAGATTTACGTAGTCTAATCACTCGACCATCTCTTTAAGTTACGTGGAGTTTTAATTTTACTTTTTTTCGTTAACAATTCTCACTCGACCGACTTATCTACATTAGCGTACTGAAGTTAAAATGAGCATAACTGTGAAGATTTACCGTAAGTGGTAGAAAAAAGACGAGCCAGTCTACCACCACCCACTTATCACAAAGTGTACCACCAAACAGCAACGTTTAGTATTGTTGTGTTCCGGTTGGGAGGGTGTGCGACACAGTGTAACTCCAAGTACAAGGGACATGACATCTCTAGTTCCCCAGTTTAGTGGCGTATTGGAGATGTAAGGAATGGTAAATATTTCTAACGGCGCAAATGTCTACGGACTGTAGTGACCACATACCATCGGATAGCCTATTCACCTACTGTTTAAGCAACGATTTATTTTAAACCCCTTACTGTATTTTACATATTGGTAAAGGTAAACATATATTATTTATTATTTAAATCTTAATCAAATTTGTTGTTTTATATCGAAATTATTTATGAGTACAAGAAATCAGGTAAAGTATAAAAAATGCAAAACATCTTTACGACATACAGGGTTCGCTTCCAGGCTACATCTATAAGGTTAAGATGAGATAAGGGCGGAACCAACTCCGACATATTGCCCCCTACAGTGGAATATGACTAGCAACTCATAATAATATAATTTATATGATTATAAATACTCCAATAAGTATACTGTTATAGTATATTTAGACGATATTAAATACGTTTTATTTTGTGAATATCTCCATTGCACGATCGCATAGTCTTACAAATGTCGAATCAATCCCCGAACCCAACTATTCGGCATCCTGCTCCTCCGACATATAAACAATATTTAACGCGGCACCATTAGTCGAGAGCTTGAATAATAATTTATAATATCCATAAATATAGACCATTTCGTTTTATAATTTATTATACGAATATTACAATTCTAATTTATACATTTTTAATGTCAAAATACAATGTTGCCAATTCTAAGAATAGCATATACTTAAATACCCTTTTAAAATTGTTATTATAATCAAACTTTTATTACTAGCTAAAGTCGTTAGAAAAAGTGGTTGGTAAAAATTGATGTAGAGAGTTTGACTACGAGACTTTCGAACTACAGAATGGTTAAACTTTCGTGATAACATACATATTACTTTAACTTTTTATGTCTCATACCAGTTGCCTGTCCCGGTTTCTTACGGGTATAATATTTTTATCCCGAGATATATTTTAACCCGATGGCATTAGCAGATATATTCGCCCTTTTAAATCTTATGCGTTGCAGACCATGTGAATTTTTCCCTCGTTTTTTTCAAATATTTCATAGTTGTTAGTAACCTTGGATGTGATAGACAATATTAAGATGATAAAAAAATGAGGAGCTTACACTTGTTGAGTTCCAGACAGGATTAACATATTTCTTGCCGGTTCCTCTCGATAGAATCTACATTCCGAACCGGTAGTAGCTTCACTTAATATAGTTTGTTAAATGACGTTTCAAAATTGCTTTTAATAGCCTACTGGAATAAAGTATGTTTTGATTTTGATTCTGATTGCAAGTTTTAAAAGTAAATATATCTATATACTAAAATAATACGTAAACTTACTAAAAACAAAACTTACCTTTGTATAAATTTAATAATATCTGTTAGGGGTATTAGTGATATGAGGAAGGATTAATAATATAGAACCAATGTCTATGGACGTTGGCGACCACTTACCAATGAGTGGCCAGTATTTGCCAGTCCGCCAATCAAAACGATTTAAAAAAAGCATAATGCGGTAATACAATTGTATTTATATTACTGACTCAATTTTCAACTCAATTTAAGTATTTATTTAATTATATATTATTTCATAAAAACAAACACATATAAGAACCATTGAAATATAAATTTAATAAATATTGCCCTCGACTGTACAATATATTGAAGATGAAAAGCGTGGAGCAGGCACTCGATGAATTTTAAACACGATATTTAAATTTAAGTCGTAATATTATGCGCTCTGTAAGTATTATAGTATTATTAAAATAAAAGTAGCTTCAAATCAAAGTATAAAGGAAATGAGTTTTAATTTGATCTTTTATAATTAATATTTAGTTTCACAACGAAAAAAAAGGGGTTCTCGAGATATTATTTTCAATAATACCATATAAATAAATGTAAATATTTTATTCGGCATCACGGCAGGCCATATAGAGTCTCATAAACCACGTTACGTGTTTCTCCCGCGTTAAGTGGGGGACACGCCACTGCCTAGGACGACTATTACGCGCGACCTATTATTCCGGAATAACCACTAAAAAAACCAGCGGCAACCTCTTCATCTTTCGACGGGCGTCACAGGATCGCTTTACTGGCTACCGTGATGAGAACATCTAGACTATTCCGATCAACCAAATTTACGAATTCAATGCCATTTGCTAATAGCTCAGCTATATTGTAACCTGCTTATAGTTCTTGATTAATGTATCTTTATAAGACAACACCATTCAACTTAACTAAATATATCCATTTAAATTTTACTAGAAAATTTTCCAAAAACTTCGTCGATGTTCAAAGATTATTTTTCGCAAATCCATACATTACATACATTAACAGCCTTTAAATTTCCCACTGCTGGGCTAAGGCCTCCTCTCCCTTTGAGGAGAAGGTTTGGAGCATATTCCACCACTCTGCTCCAATGCGGGTTGGTGGATACACATGTGGCAGGCTATTGAATGAGTAATGAATATGATATATTCATTACACATTCGACCAATGATATCGCGTCAATTCGTTGTCAAATGTTGTTTATTTCCCTTTTGTCCTCTTGTGGTCGGAATAATCTTACCGCACGCCTTCCCGGTTTTCGACATGACTTATTCATATATCTTGAAATATCGCTATATTATATGTAAATGCTATATAAATTCTATTGCGGAAATTTCTATAGACATACGATTGCGCTTCCTTCGCACGTGACTTTGATCTCTTATAGTTTACAGTGTAAGTCATGTTAGCGCGCTACAAGGTTATTTTCATATTACCAAATTAAATATAAATTTATTATTCCAAAGAGAAAATTAGGTAATTATGAAAAGTTAGCCGAGATGGCCCAGTGGTTAGAACGCGTGCATCTTAACCAATGATTTCGGGTTCAAACTCAGGCAGGCACCTCTGAATTTTCATGTGCTTAATTTGTGTTTATAATTCATATCGTGCTCGGCGGTGAAGGAAAACATCGTGAGGAAACCTGCATTTGTCTAATTTCAACGAAAATCTGCCACATGTGTATCCACCAACCCGCATTGGAGCACCGTGGTGGAATATGCTCCATACCTTCTCCTCAAAGGGAGAGGAGGCCTTAGCTCAGCAGTGGGAAATTCACAGGCTGTTAATGTAAAAAAAAAATGTAAATGAAAAGTTAGAACAGTTATGTATAATATGATACAAAATATAGTCCACACATCTCAACGGCTCATTGAACTAAACCGTTTGTTAAAATACCGAAAAGCAATAACGCCAATCAGATGACGGAATGTAGTTTTAATTTTTTTATTATACTTAGTGGTAAGGCTTTGTTCAAGCCGGTCTGGATAGGTACCACCCACTCATCAGATATTCTACCGCCAAATAAGAGTACTCAGTATTGTTGTGTTCCGGTTAGAAGGGTGAGTGAGCCAGTGTAATCACAGGCACAAGGGTCATAACATCTTAGTTCCCGAGGTTGGTGATGTGTGGAATGGTTAATATTTCTTACAGCGCCTTTGTCTATGGGCGGTGGTGACCGCTTACCATCAAGTGGCCCATACGCTCGTCTGCCAAACAATGCCATAAAAAAAAATTATAATATTATTTGGATATTGGATGGATTTCATCAGGGTAAATATATAATCGAATATTATAAGTCTAGTTAAGTAACTCGAGTCTAACTTGTGTAAGTGCATTTGGCAGAATACCAAAACGGTATAATATACTCGTCGGCGATAAATGGGTGTCGTCGACGCCAAGTACAACCATTATCCGTGTCTTGGGGGATATTTTACAGGAGATAGCTTCCTGGTAACGTTTCTTTTGTGCAATTTGAATAAATTTATTTTCCTTTAAAAACATTTTTATATCAAATCAAATAAAGATTCTTTATTCAAGTAGGCATGTAAATGTTTCGAAGAACATAATGTGAATCTACCTTCGATTCGTAATGTAGATTTTAGCGATAGAACCGGCAAGAAACTCAGTCGTAAGGCTAAGGCCTCCTCTCCCTTTGAGGAGAAGGTCTTGGAGCATATTCCACCACGCTGCTCCAATGCGGGTTAGTGGAAAACAGATGTGGAGGAATTTCGTTGAAATTAGACACATGCAGGTTTCCTCACGATGTTTTCCTTCACCGCCGAGCACGAGATAAATTATAAACAAATTAAGCACATGTAAATTCAGTGGTGCCTGCCTGGGTTTGAACCCGAAATCATCGGTTAAGATGCACGCGTTCTAACCACTGGGCCATCTCGGCTCTCGGCAACTAACTTAAATTACTATATAATTTTATTTAATTTATATATTGTTTAATATATTAAAAAACAAACTTAACTTCTTCTGAATCGAAGTAGAACCTACATTCTAACTGATGGTAACATTAACTTTAATTCGATCTTGTAAAATTACCGATTCACAAGTACTTGTAGGAACCTATTTAAATAAATTTGAATTTAATGAGGTACCCTTAGCTGGTCCTTCATCACCATGTTCTACTTCACAAATGTGTTTGATTTTAAAGTTTAATTTATAAAAAAATTATGTTCTTATCTAACCAGCATTGTAAATCTGTTTATTTGAAAAGAGCAACTATGCGAGTTTCTTGCCGTTTCTTCTCGCTGGAGGCTGCTTTCCGAAACGGTGGTAGTTCTTTAATATCGACGATTCAAAAACGCTTCGTTGTGAAGTTTACTTGAATAAAATTAATTTGATTTGATTTGATAACATACTAATATAATTATTACTTCTAATATAATCCAAACACTATGATTTATTGATTTATTAATATCTAATCGTGATTAAATACTTTATCAAACTCTAATGAAAGAATATGCCCGAAAATACTTTGTCAAACGAATTATTATTTATTATAAAATTACTACTTTAACATCTCAGTTGACAAGGTAGGTGGTGCATTGGAGATGTAAGAAATGATTAAAATTTCTTACGGCACCAGTTTCTAGGGGTGTTGGTGACCACTTACCATCAGGTGGCTTATTTCCCGTTCTTCTACCCATTTTATAAACAAAGCAAAGCTACGCAAAATATTGTATACATATTTAAATATGAATATGTAATATGTATGACGTCACGTTGTAGATCGTGACAGTTCAGTTATAAAAAGGATTATGTCTCAGTATCAGGCATAATCTCAACATTAATCAAAAATAATATAAATGAAGGAAGTCGAGCTGCTTCACCCCAATATGGGAAGATTAATGATATTTTTCGTAAAAAAACTTGTCAACAAATTTGGCAAGAAAAATATTAGATAATCTTAAATCGAAAGGTTTTTTATCAACACGTATTTTGGACAATAAAATAGATATTTTAGTAAAATCTTTAATGATACTATTTATATAGTAAAAAGTTTTCTCTTGGTCAAGTTTCACTTAATTCCATATGGGTTTTTAGTAGTAATGATTAGAGGAATACACAAACATTCTTTACATCTATAAAATAATGTTATAAGGAAAAAAAAAATTTTGTTTGTATGAAGTGATAATCATCGGAAGTAAACATAAACTAAGGCAAAGAGAAAATCACTGGCAAAAGTTACGTTATTCCTGAGTGCTATGGGTATGTGTATATCATGACAGGAACGCTTTAAGGATCACACATTTATTTATTTATTTATTTATTTGGGAAACAAACAATTTTAAAAACACTGTAATATAAAACAAAAATAACATAAAACACAAATCAATCAAGTTTCCACTTAAAGCTAATACACAAAATATATATATATATATATATTTACAATTAAAATTAAAATTAAAACAAAAATAAAAACAGCATATAAGTACATTATCAATTTAGATACAGTTAACATTTTAAGATATCATATACATTTGTCTATGTATGAAATTTAAGAAAAGAAGAAAGGAATCTCTTACCCGATTTTCCCCGGATCAACATTCAGAAACGACGGTAGTTTTACATTAAACATACGCAGTAACATGAGGATTAAAATATTTATAAGAATTTACATGAATCAAAAATATTTTAATTTTGATATCAACATTGAAATTTAATAGTAACTCTTGTAAAAGAACATCCCACGGCTGGCCAAGATTCACGAACAACTTAACCTAACCAATTTGGTCATTTTGTCATACAAAATACAGTACAATTGTTTTAAAGATATTAAAACTTTGGTAGTCTCATTCAATCAACTTCAAAACTAAGACAATAATTTTGTCGAAATGGATAGATCAGACACAAAAATATATTCAGGGAAAGTCAGTAAATGTATTATTGCAACTAGTAATTGTATATTATAAGTGTAAAATGAACATGATTAAAAACCTACATGGACAAATTTAAAACGAAAACAAAATATTAATTAATATTTAGAAAGTATCTCGGTTTCTCAACGAGTTTAGTGCAAACAAAACCTTTCTAATTCTCTTAAGTAAAGATAACAATGTTTTCTTAAGGTTCCATCACTTTTTACAGATCTTCAAATATTAGCAAACGTAAAAATTAAAAATATCAATCCTTATATATAGATTATAATGCTGCTTGGAAATAAAAACAGTCTTATATAAAAAGCTAAACAAAACAAAATTCGAATATTGGTATATTCGAAGGTCACAAGACGAGGAACATTCTATTTAAGAAAAAAAAAAAGAGTTCGAATGGTCTCATTTTGTGTCCATTATTATGACAAGTGCTTACGTTGAACAAGGACGTAGATATGATATTTTATATCTTTATTGGTCTTATTTATATATATCTTTTTTACAATAATAAGGAAAATATATTTCATTTCACTTAATTTGTTATCGGTCAACACTATCGGGACGAGTAGACACCGGTTTCCATAGAATTAACATTTTTTTCTCATTTGGAACGAACATAAGTGTGAGTTCCTCCGAACTTTCTACGAATATCGTGGTATATGAGAATTTTATCATAATTATGTCGACAGATGTTCACAACTTTGGACCACTTTAGGTAAGATTTATTTTCGTAAAACAAAACTGTGCAAAAGAGAATTAATTCGTAAAATTGTAAACTTCGTTGTGTTTATTAAATAAATTAGTTAACTTTTTTGTAAGAATTAAGGCAAACTCTATATTAAATGTTCTATAAATATACTTCAAATTAAATTCGCTTTGAGAATTTAAACAAAATTAGCGGTGAAAGCGCTTCTTAAGTTTTTATGACCTTTATTTTTTTAAAGAAATTTGCGCTTCTCACGTTGAAACCGCTCCGATTTAGCATTTCACAATCGTATTAATTGAAAACAAAAGATATAATTTATGTCTCGTGAGGGGTTTTATGCACGATAATAATGATGCTTGAAATAACATTATGATAATAATAAAAAAAAAAAGGTATTATCGTTGACAGACTAGACAATGGGCCAAATGTTGGTTAGTGATGGCCACTGTCGACATACATTATTGCTGTAAGAAATATTAACAATTCGGTACATTGCCAATGCAAAATCTATCTGGAAAACTGAGTAACTCTACTAAGTAATGCTCTTTAGCAGTAGAATTAGTGATTAAAGAAAGTATAAAATAAATAGAAGATGTATTACGTACGTGTCTATGTAAGCCAATCTTCTAAAAGTTTGGACGAATTTAGATGATATTTGTTTGTGTATTTGAGTGAGTTCCTGAATGGTTTTGATTGGACCCGGTGGCGATCGGGAAATAAAATAAAAAAAATGTTCTTACTTTTCTCGAACGAAGTCAGCAAGAGCGGTTAGTACCTATTACTAGAATGTATTAATAGGTAACCTATTATAATTTCGTCTAGGAATTTATTCTCTATTAAAAGTAAAAAGTAAGTATGGATATATTACTACGAAATCACAATACAATGTATTGGCATTTCTACTACCAGTGACAGACATTATAAACCTTGATACGAACCAAATCAATTGAATCCGAATATACTTTATCCAAATATACTTTTGCTGTGAAACTACTACCGGCTCGAAATACAGATTCTACCAAAAAGAACCAGCAAGTAACTCAAAAGTTAAACTTTTGTAACATTTCAAATACAAAGTTATGTCAAATAAACCAGGCTTTATTGTTATCTGTTTATATAGACTTGGGTTGAATGTGATGTAAATTGAATACATGGCGTTTGTTAACATGATAGATATCTAACGCACTGTTAAACTTTTTAGAATTGTAAATCCGAGTTTTATGGATAATAACCCAAATCTTAAATTTGGTACGTTTGACGACAAAATTATTCTCCAATTTTTCTTGTACTATAATAAATGTAATATTATAATTTTTTTAACTCCTCAAAGACACAAAGTATAAACATACTTTTATACATCACGGTAAAATTATAAATACCGTTAGATTGTAATGTATCTCGCGAGATCGTTAGCTGTCAAAATATTGTGAACGGAGAATCGTTTATAATCTTTCGGTTAGGTTAGGTTAGGTTAGTGTTTTTATGCTTTAGCGGTTTACAATCTCGCGAGATATTAATGAAATAGTATTCACAATTTTTTTTATTTTATCTTTAATTGGCTTTATTGTAGATGTTCCATAGTGTTTTTTAAGCCGCATCACAATCGAAATATTAGGACTATTTATGCTTAAACGTAGAACTGTAAACTTGTCAAAAATATCTAATTTTGGGTAAATTTAGGGTTGAAAATCAAACCGTTGAAATAAATAGCATATTATAAATAATTGAACCGATACGACTTGGGAACCTTCAAGAAAAGAGCGTACTCCTTCCTGGAAGGCCCGCAACGCACCTGCAAGCCCCCCGGTGTTGCAGATGTCCATGGGCGGTGGTAGTCACTTTCCATCAGATGAGCCTCCTGCTCGTTTGCCACCTCTAACATAAAAAAAAAAAAATGTCGGTATCAGATCACAAGACCTACAAGTCCATAGTATCTATTAAATCTATCTGTACTTGTTTACAAGAATGTGGATTCTACTAAGAAGAACTGCATCTGTTGCAATGAATACAACCAAGCAGTCATATCTAACTAGTTTTCGACCGCGACTTCGCTTGTATTTAAGGGGTCGGTTTTCAGATTAAGGCAGAAAAAGATGACCTTTAAGGTAGGACACATTGGAGATTAAGCTAACTTCGTACTAAATTTTATCAAATTCGGTTTAATAGTTTCGCCAGACAAGCAGACTGAAAGAGTTACAAGTAAATGTCTGCGTATGATTTCAAAATAAATGCCCTTTTAAAAAGATTAATATGACTGTTGGCAATTTTAAAAAACAACCATTATTTTAATGTTGTCTGAGGTTATTTTCAAAACATAATGATTTCAAACGTAATTCGTTTTCATTATTATTGTACTGTACATATAACGGTTTTATTACGTCACAATCGGTCTAGTCCACGACTAACAACTAGTTTTAGTTAAGTTTTATATAACGTACGTCTATAAATATATAAATTTTACATGTAATTTAAAAATTCTTACGAGGAAATTTAAACAATGACCGTTGATTCTTGTATGTGATCTTGGGAATTGACATAACTGTATTAATTTTATAAATCGATTCGTAATTTTCTCCATTCAACGACCTTGAATTTGACATTATTATTAGCTTAAAAGGCGACGGCGGATGAATTAAGTTAATCTCAAATATATGTTAATGAGCAATTCACCGATTAGTTAGTAGGGAACGATCCCTAGGTCGTTTTGACTGTGAAATTTATACACGAAATTCGTATTTCTCGATCGTAATTTCGAGATGTATAAACCGTAAAAGTTGAAGATGGTCTAGACTCTGAAGATAGTCTAGGGGATATAAATTATGATCAATCGGGCAAAATTATTCATCGGTAGTTCTTTTAAAATTCAATGCATGCCTGCATAATATTCTACATAAAATTAATTAATCACTGTGGCATATTAAGCTCCACAAATCAAAAGGCCTTATCGACCGGTTGTGGTAAGATCAATCGCCCGATACCTTCCTGAAATTAACGTAATATTATAAAAATATCCTTAATAATTTTTTTACTTACTTTGCAACATCCGATAATTGAGACCGGTAATCGATCCAGCCGTTCCAGAGCTTAGCCGGAACAAAAAGACAGACAGACAGAAATTGTAAAAAATGTCATTTCGGTAAATGTACCGTGTACGCATCTGCATTTAGTAAAAAGCGGTTTTTTAATATTACAAAGACATTCCAATTTTATTATATGTACAGATGTATTTATGCCCTTTTGGTTTTCTCTTACTCCGTCTTGGATTTATACCACAAGCACATTGTGGTTTTGTAGGTCTCAGGTTTAATTAAAATATATTCTGCCTTGTATAATTTTAGCACAATAAACTAAATGGGCAGAATTTTATTAGAAATTGGAAATTTATAACTTCAATTTTTATTTTCATTCTATCAGGAATTCATTTTAGACGGACATAAAGACTTTTTTAAAAATCCAATTATGTTTTTATATAATAGTAGAAATTTATCATGTCATAGTATGATATTTAAAAATATTTCTAGATGTGCTCGCGCGTATTTTCTTGAGGATTTACTTGCGAAAATAATTAAACCTAACAATTTTTTTTCCCCCATTTAAAGCACACAGTCACAAACTGCTGCTGGTGAAAATATAACTTTATACACACAATAATACAGGTGTTATACAAATGTTTTTATTTTTATTCCACGAGGCTCCGTTTTAAGCATTCGCTTAGTGTGAGGTTACACGTTTTCTTTATTATAACGTTTTATTTTATTCTTAACATTTTCTATCGTAATTTTCCTAATCCTCCATTACATTTTTTTTTTCTTATTTTGGAATTGACTCGTTGAACTTGATATTCTGGAATTTCTTACCAATTATGTATTTGGAACGAATTTCATTGCCACTTTGAATATAGAACAAGTTCTTTAAATTCTAAGAAAAATAAAAATGCTTCGTAGTAATGTTTTCGAACTAGATGAATGATTCGGTATAATTACCTGCTCTTGGGAAACATAAAATTCAGTCCCAGGTGGAAGGTAATTAGCAACGCGAGTCATTGGTAATTTTTGCGGGGCGAGAGACGGAGAAGAAAGTCCGTGTACCTGATATAAGAAATCGCACTGCAAGCTTGAATCCCTATGTATATACATACACATATAAATGAGTCCCTATTTACTTTGGTCACGGCACCATACGCTGAACCAATTTTGCTAACAATTTTTTGTTGTGTTTGTTATTGTCAGGAGATGGTTCTTATGAAAGAAAAAAAATAAGAAACAGTTGCCCAGAAAATTAAGAAAAAAAAACTTTACAAATATTACCTTTTCTTATAAAGCATTACAATAATAAACAATATTTTTAGGAATAATGTTTTGCTTTAATTAATTAAATTATTCGTAGTTAAAACAGCACGTCTGTCGGGTCAGCTTGTAATAAAGTAAAATAAATTAACAAATAATGTTTTTGTGCTAAAAAATATATTAACAGTGACGACAATATAAACAATCACTCAAAACATGAATGAAATGATCTCCTCTAGGCTGTTTCAAAGAATGAATAATGAGTGTTAACATAAATGTTTGATATGTAAAACCAGCTAAATTGAACCCGAAACTTGAACTCGAGAAAAAGTTTATTCGGTTTATGTTTCTCTCCGAATCGGTAATAGACTTTTGATACTCAATAAGCAAGTATGATTCATCTATATTGGATAAAGGCTGAATTTCAATTCGTCGATTCGAAATGTCCCAGAAGATATAACATGCATTAAACAAAACAAAGAGTTTTTCAGGAGTATCATTTGATTTTAAAATTCATCTCATACTCAGCACTTTAGGAAAATATCGCCAAGTTTGTACACATCCGAAAACGAAGACGAAATATTCATATTATGCGTTAGAGTAGGAGAATGTAATACGGTACTATAGAACTTGACCTCTTTTAATTTTCAATTAATTTAATGGAGTTTACCGGTGCTCAAATAAATCAGGATACGTGATTCTCCCATATAATTCTTATTATTTCTAAATACATATTGAAGACCCAGCTTCAAGTAAATAGGAACGTCAAATAATTAACAATATTTAATATAGTTTACAATTTTTTTTTCCAGTTTTTGTTACAATCATCCATTATCTTCCGCTTTTCAACCCAGATTAACAATTCCCAAGTCAAATTCAAAAATATTCTTCTTCTACTTTTATTATAAAAAATGTCAAACCAAAAAGTATTCATCACATTTATATAATTCTGTGATTGAATATAACTCAATAGCTAAAAGCTATACAACCTTAAATTATTATTTATAAAGTAATTTATAGGCTTACAATATTTATAACACATACTAACTATATTAACCATGACTATACCTTTATAGTAAATGTCCCCCTGTTGGGCTAAGGCCTGCTCTCCGTTCAAGAAGAAAATGGCAATCATATACAAGTAGGCAAGTAGTAAAGCTACGACTAGTTTGAAAAGTAGATTCTACCGAGAAGAACCGGCAAGAAACACAGTAGTTACTATTTACCACCATTTTAATTACAGATCATATCAATAAAGTACAATTTAATTTATATGTATCCTGTCTAAAAATCAACAAATACTAAATCATCGATTATGATTCACCAACTCTTATCAGTAGACCATCTCAGATACTCTTAATATGGGGTAATCTTAGTGTCTCTTGTAGATGCAACTTTATCGAAACGCCAGGAAAAATAATAATACAGTAAGTAAAAAAATATATTTAAACTGATGTTGATTCAAAGTAAGTAGAATGTCTCCTTCATTGTATGCAGCGTCAATTTCGTTTGATTAAATTCGATCTGAGCAACTGCAAATGACATTACGTAAGCCAGTTAATAGAGCGGAAAAAGGCCTATGGGCATCCCCTAACGATATTGGTTATACAAATAATGATAGATATTAAACTAAATGAAGGTTGTGGTAATATTACTATTTATAGTTACAGCCCTGTTCGGGTGGTAAACCACATCGTATTAACGCTTCGATATGATTTTAGTTTCTGTTCTGAAAATATTTTTTAAAGGTTTTGTCACTTGCAATTGTTATTACGACACTAAAACAGTTTAGTTTTGCTCAGATATTATCGTAAAAAATCGAACAGCTTATTGATTTGACCACACTATCTTCATTTATCTGACGCTTAGAAAAACCCTTTAGTTCTTTAACAAATAATACAGTCATGTGTGTAATTTTTTTTAAATGTCTGTGTATTGCAATTGTTATGTATGTTATCACATTACGATAAATCGGTACGATAAAACGAACAGTTATTTGATGTCTTTTGACGCTTAAGCAAAAATCATTAGAATTAATAAAGTATACAATTACCATGTATACAGTTATTGCTAAGCAATTATACCATTGGTCATCAAAATATTATGCGAAAAAAAAAACAGAAACAAAACAAATCCTTCTAAGAAATCCGATCTGACATATCCTCACACATTTCACCGAGTTATGGATTTCCAACAATATGACCCACAATTTCATTGATGTGGTTTGCTCGATTGTACCAAGAAACCACCGTCGTATATTTGCCTTCCTATGTGTTTCCTACACAGATCTACGCGTGCTGGCTCGCGATGTCACCGCCTAACTGTGACATCGATTCCATCGCACACAAAGAAATTTGGCACTCTTTTCTTTGTCGCTTTACCAGTACACGTATTCCTTCAAACGAGGCGTGAAGAGGGCCAGCCTGGCGAGGGTGACTAGTGCAGCTCATTCTTACTGACTGTACTAGTCGTCTTCGCGTGTGGACTCCACTTCCACTTACCATCAGGTGGAGTGGAGTCATGTGTCTACCCGGACAATATAAAAAAATAATAATTGAGTAATATATAACTATACCTAACTGTCCGGAGCAGGAAGATCAACATTACAGAAAAAAAGAAAAATCTCAAAGATTTTTTTGGTCCCATTTAGTTTTCGGCATATTATCCTCGAGATCTGCAGTCTTTTAAAGTAATTCGATAGATCAATGACTGTTTAATTCAGGATATTAAATTGTGAAAAATATATCAAATAGCTATATGAGAATAAGCTGTTTTTAAAAAACTTCGACATCTGTTCCCATTCAGTCAATATAAAATACAGTAAAATTGAACTGCGAACTAGTTTTATGTACGCTGCCAATCAGACGATGGCTGTAAAGCTCCAATTTTATTGCCTGGTCTCGTTGACGTGTCCCCGTCTTTATATCGATAGCATCAATTCCGCATATTTCGTATTTATTAACTATTTCAAACAGGATTTGTCTGTGATTGTTTTTATTATTATTTATTTACGTTACTTTAATATCTGCATCGATTTGAGGAACGATATTTACATATGGCTTTTTTTTTAACTTTATTGGCAACGATAAAACAATAAAAAAATATTTACTAATATAATACTGTATAGAAAATTCAAGGTCAATTCAAATTCAAACACCTTTATGTTTTACACTATAGCTTCATAGTTCCTGAGCAAATAAACTGATTATAAGATAATAGAAAAATACTTTAAATGAAATCTTGTCAACGAATTAGTTCAATATGAAACTGTATACAAAATCATAATGTCTACACAATCTAAACAGGTCTTAATTGTTACTAGCTTGATCGTACCAGGCCCAGTTTTAATATATTTTAATTTAAATTATATTAATTATTCCATTTAGAACTTGCGTCAATATCATGGTCGTCATTAGTTGAATAATCTTCTATTTACAATTTAATGCCTTATTTTTAATCTGTTATCAAAAAATTACCAAAACATTTTAGTTATTCATTATTAGATTATATAAAATGTGCATCATTATCAATTTCTGCTATAACATCACATGACAAATTTTAATTAACGATGCAAAATTGCTTGTCAAGTCAAAATTGAACGAAGCATATTTTGAATTTAGTCGCCGTAATAAATTTTGTCGTCACACCTAAAAATTAATTCGTTTTTTTTTATAAAACAAGAACGTGAAATTCACGCATGTAATGTTAATAATCTAAACTTACAGTGGATTAAACTACGCGTTGCATATTTATATTATATTAAAAAACTTTAACTATCAATTTTCATACATTAAATTAATTTAAAATTCAAAGTAACTTTAAAAAATGCAATCTGTAAGAAATCTGGCAACTTAAGTAGGTCGGAACAATTTAACCAGACAAATGTCTATCTCTATACCGATACAAGTTTTATTTATTGTCTCCAATATATTCCAAGACACGTTGAAAACTTACGGGAATTATTTCACTTGTAAACGCAGAGGTTATTGAATGGTTTTATTAATTATATTCAAGTAAAAATCGTTCATCATGACCAGATAAATACATTTGCCAGTGAATGACCCTCAAGTCAATTTTTTATACAGTCTAGCGGTTTCTGGAGTTTTTATTATACTGAGGAAACTGTTTAGCTTATAAGATCTATTGTTGAGCATTGAGGTCTATTTTTCTATAAATCTCCTAAAATGCCAAATATGGGATTGTATCCATATTTTCGACTGCTATAATTTTTGATGGACTTACAGCAATTTATTAAATTATCGTTAGAGCTACATACCTCGTAAAGGATTTTTTTTATGGCATTGTTTGGCGAACGAGCATATGGGCCACCTGATGGTAAGTGGTCACCACAGCCCATAGACAAAGATGCTGTAAGAAATATTAACCATTCCTTACATCACCTATGCGCCACCAACCTTGGGAACTAAGATTTTATGTCCCTTGTGCCTGTGATTACACTGGCTCACTCACCCTTCTAACCGGAACACAACAATACAGAGTACTGTTATTTGGCGGTAGAATATCTTATAAGTGGGTGGTACCTACCCAGACGGGCTTGCACAAAGCCCTACCACCAAGTATTATTAGTAATAATCGCATTTGGAGCCAAACCACAAGTGACTCATTGAAATTGAAAAAAAAATCACGTGAATTTAACCCGATATTCTATTTAATCTTAGTAACTAAAAAATATACAAGCGAATATCGAATCGTGTTCTCTTACAGAAAAATCTCTATTGTGAAAATGTCATTTTCTCGACATACTTTTAGCTCATAATATATCGGTATTGACAGTTCTTCTAAACGGTTCCGGACAATATTTATAAAATACATTTTTAAATTGGTATGCCATCTGCAATATTACTTCATATTCAATAATATTTCGAATAATTTGTTATTACTAAATTTATACACAAATATATTTATTTATTTGCCGGTAGGGCTTTGTGCAAGTCCATCTGGGTAGGTACCACCCACTCACACAACAGACTACTGAGTACTACCTCAGTATTGTTGTATTCCGCTTTGAAGGCTGAGTAAGCCAGTGTAACTATAGACACAAGGGCCAAAACTTCTTAGTTGCCAAGGCCATTGGCGATATAAGGGATGGTTAATGTTTCTCACAGCGACGTTACCTATTGGCGGTAGTGACCACTTACAATACGGGTATCCATTTGCCCGTCATCCTACCTATAACATACGAAAGGAAATATTTTATTATTTTTACAATTGTTCTATAAAAATAGAGGACGTAAAAATACGTGTATCACATGACATTGGTTCTCTAGTAGAACTGGTGAAAACTGGTTTATCCTCTCGCCGTTTGGTCGATTAGCTTGTAATCAATCCTATATAATTATTACCGAGTCAACTACCCCGTTGGTCTGGTTTTAAACCCTGTCAGACTAATAAAAAATAGTGGATTTTTATGTAGAGATATATTCAGTTGCAGCCCGAAGTCTGAGTGAGTATCGTGTACACTACCTTGCCTTGGAAAGCACGTAAAACCATTGGCCTTGCGCCTGAACTGTTACTTATCGCACTAGAATAAATGGGATTTACCTTTAAATTTTTTCTTAATACAAAAACATTAAAGACTAGTTAAACATTTTCTAACACAACAAAGTTCGTTTCAAGATTATTGTGTTTTTTCGACAATAAGTGTCGAAATACAGCATAACATAAAATATAACTATCTAACGCTTCAGACACAAAAACGTCCTTCTTGAGCTATTTGTAACCTCTAAGCTGGATACTTAAATATGGGTTTACATTAAATTTGACCTTGACAAATGACGTTTCACGAGTTCAGTAGTGCGGCTGATCAGGCTCCTGACCCGCGGAATATTTTAATACTGAAGTCTTAACGAAAAAGGTCACCTGGGTACTTCAATGTAAGCAAAAAACTAAGAAGATAAATAAAAAAGTCAGCTCACCCGGCTTTGTGTAGCGAAGTAAGGCGTAGTTACGATAAAAAAATATGTCACGGGAGCGCCCTGAGTAGCACTTAAAAGCTATAAATAACTGTATATGTATATAACTAATATAGATACAAGGATGCTAGAAATATGATCTACTTTGGAACGAGTGTATCGGTCTTGTATAAAGTATAATTAGAAATAATTCAATGTAATCTGATAATAGACTCTATTTATAAAAGAATAGGACTTAAATTCAACTTGTGTAAACGTGGCTGTTAGGAAAGAAAATGTTATAAGCCGTGATCACGACGTTCGTGGAAATCCGATATTGAGTTGTTGTGTAAGGATGTCTGATTGTGGGTGCGTGTGTGTGGGTGAATGTATGTATGTGTTCGTATGGACGCTTGTGTGCGATTAAACGCTAATTAATAAGTTATTAGACTTTAACACAGTACAATATTTAACAAAAAAATAATGTTTTTTTTTTATATAAATAAAATAATTGTATTCGTTATTTTAATTTGATTGTAATTAATTATTATAGTTTGTTAGGTATTTTGAAATTAATTAAACGTTACTATTAAGGTTAAACACTTAAAATTAGCTATATATAGATTTACTAAATACTTCGTGCCCAACAACATTGTAAACTATAAACTGTAACAAATATACGAATAAATTGAGTGAGAGAATTAATAGATTAATTAATTAATTAATTTTATGCTATCGCTCTAGTGATGTTGATACAGTCTTTGATTCAAATTCAAAATAGCTACTCGTTTGTACGGCTGTTTTAACAATGAACTCCAATAAAAGCACGAAATTGAATTTCGATTCGAATCTCGTTGCTTTTCGGTCTGCACTATCAACTTCCTATTTAAAACATTTGAACGGATTATACAATTAAAATTATACGCTCTATTGCCCAGAATAATAAAAAATAATATACATAAATAAAAATGTATGTAAGTCTTCGGTGTTTAGAATACGAAATGAATCCATACCGAATACTGCGAGCTCAAACTTGACTAAGCATCTCTGAATTTTCAGGTGCTTAATTTGTTTTTAATAATTTTATTGACCTGGTGCTCAAAGGTTAAGGAAAACGTCGTGAGAAAACTTGCATGTCGGATGAAAATATGTCACATGTGGAAGAACAGTGTTGTGGAAGAAACTCCAAGCCTTCTCAAAAAGAGAGCTCTTAGCCCAGTGAGACGTTAACAGTCTGTTGTGAAGTCGGTCTTATAAATAAGTGAGTGATTTCTGTTTGACAATAATTGGACAATCTATATATATAATAAAATTGACGTATCTTTTTTTTAAGATTAAAATAACCGCTTTTTACTAAATATATGTGTGTGTGAACGCATGTCTGTCTGTTTGTTCCGGCTTATCTCTGGACCGGCTGGAACGATTGACGGGACTGACATAGGCTATTTTTATTTTAGAATTATATATAAAATAATAATAAGGTCACGCTGCAATTTTCAATTACTGTCCAGTACCGCGCGCAGCCCTCGTGCATGCCACCACTTTGCCGTCACGTCGGGTACCTCCCACCAACGACTTAATATCATAAAAGCTGCATAATACAGAATTAATAAGTTATAGTAAAATCTGCGTACTGAAGTAACTCCGTTTGTTACCACTTCACGTTTAAATCGGTCAGCCGATTTAAAAGAAATTTGGTATGGAGGTAGTTTGAGTTGAAGGAAATACACTACTTTTTTTATTTAACTCCTCGAGTAAGTAAAATGGGGTGCGATGGATAGTTTTATAAATTAAGTGCGGGTAAAACTCATATTCATTTAGTATACTATAAAATAAAAATAACATTATTTTTTTCTTATATTGCCTACTAGTCATATTTAAATAGTTTATTGTTTACGATTTTATAAAAATTCGTGTTAATTTCCAATACGTTTTTGAGAAAATAAATATTTTGACGTAATAAAACTGATTCTTTCAAGTAAAGAAATTAATTTAATAACTCTTTATTGTTAAGCCGACATTATTCTCGTAACTGAAAATGTTTTCATTATTATTTTTATCTTCATGAGCTTTATTTCTTAAGTACTTGATCAATACTTTATTAAAGCCGGCCAACGAGCAAAGTGTATAGGATAAAACACATAATAAACGGAATTGTTAATAAACTACCATTATAAATCACTACGGAGGCATCTCTAATTACAAACATTTAATAAGCAGGGTTTTATAAGGTTTTTCACTCCTAAATTTGTTATTACGCGGACTTTTTAATAGAACACAACACCGGTATTTTTTTGGACATACTTTTATATCTTCGTCTTAAGATGTAATCGTCTACATTATATTATTTAAGAAAAACAAGGAATAATAATTCACGACTGCAAAGACTGGTGATAGGGATTTGTGCAAGCCTGTCTGGGTAGGTACCACCCACTCATCAGATATTCTACCGCCAAGCAACTGTACTCAGTATTGTTGTGTTGCGGTTTGAAGGATGAGTGAGCCAATGTAACTACAGGCACAAGGGACATAACATTTTAGTTTCCAAAGTTGGTGGCGCATTGGCGATGTAAGGAATGGTTAATATTTCTTACAGCGCCATTTTCTGTGTGCGGTGGTGACCACTTACCATCAGGTGGCCCATATGCTCGTCCGTCAACCTATACCATAAAATAAAAAACATAAATATAAAATATCCTTGCTAGTTATACAGCAGCGTTATATCCATGAGGCTGTCATCCTCTCAAGTGTGTTCTGAGACAGAATCCGCGTGACGGAAAACCTTATTAATGACAACAATAAAATCTTGGGAAGCTAGCCGTACCCGTGACCCCACTCGAACCGTACTCCGTTCGCGATTAGGCGAATCTGCCCTCGGGGGTCAAAACTGATCTTGCCGCACTACGGCAGCGTGAAGATACCCAACTACCTTATAAATATATATTAAAAAAAAATTAACACTCTAAAATTGGAGCTCGCACTCCTCGGTTAAGATTCTAAACACCGAAGATCGACTTACATACATATACATTTTTATTTATGTATATTATTCTGTGCAATAGAGCGTATAATTGTAATTGTATAATCTGTCCAAATGTTTTAAATAGGAAGTTGGTAGTGCAGACCGTATAATAATAATAATAATAATAACTCTTTATTGTACATACACGAGAGAAAAGAAAAACTTACATTCAATAACACATTAGTAAAAAAAAAAAGAAATGTACAACAGGCGGTCTTATCGCTTAAGAGCGATTTCTTCCAGACAACCAGCATGGAGGAGTTAATGTGAAAAAGCGGAAAGCACATGTACAGCACAGAAGTTAAATACTATATGAAATTATATTTATACACAAATTATTACCGTATATAGATATTATATATATATATATAAATATAATATCTAGGAAAGTTAGTGATAAAAGGCTCTATTGGAGGAGATTCAGTATATACATTAATACTATTATTTTATATATTTTTATACCTATGTAATATTTTCTTATTCTGCATATTATATCAAAGTCACATATTACATTTAAAACATTCAGCAAAAATGTAATCCCTTTTAAAATTATCAAATGCTTAGAATATTTTCCCACAGTTAAGCCCACGCTGTCATAAAAAACAATAAACCTCTTTAGCCTCGTGTTATCTCCTTAAAGTCTTAAGATGTAATCGTAAAACTTTAATTTAACAAAGCCTTTCATGTAAAACAATGTGACTCGATGAAGAATCGCGATAATCTTTTGTTTATCTGGCACGGCCCCGTTACGAACATCAGGTGCAGAATATCTAAATTCAAAAGTATTACAGATTACAAGTTATATATACTCGTATATAATTGTGTTTAACTAACATAACTTTGTATTTTAATGTCGAAAAAGAGTAGGTACTGAGTTTTTGCCATTTCTTTTCGCTAGAATTTAAATGCGAAACTGGTGATAGCTTCATTTAAAATTACGATTCAAAAGTGCTTGTAGAAGCTGACATGAATAAAGTACATTTTGATTAGATTCTGCAAATAAAGTTAATTCAGATATTTTTTTGTTGTGAGATAATAACGTTTTATATAAAATATAAGTTCTGAAATGGCTTAGTAGAAAACAAAAAGCGGATCTCAGCAGTTCATCACTACAACAGCTATTATTATGTCATTATTAACTAATCTCGTTCAGGTAAGAAAAGTCATTATTTGGTGAATGTCTGTCAGAAGTTCTGCTCGTGCATTTAGTGTCTCTTTTCTTCTTCTTCTAATTATTTTATATTTATACGTCTACAATTTTAATTCCAGACTGCATCAAAATCTAAATTTTATGTTTACTGGCTACTCAAATTTTGTAACATTTTTTTTATTGAACCTAAGTCTTCTGTATTTTTTTTTCTTTTTTTATATATTTACGAATTGTTAGTGTGCATCGGGAATGTTTTATAACAATTGTCTTCATTGAAATTGCTTTTTTTTAAATTATTTATTATTTTTAACTATTATTTTATTAATAGGGTTTATCAACAGTTATTACACAAATATTGTGTTAGTAAATATGTACCTACTATGGTGATTTGGATATATTGCACAACATCTACAGATAAACATCGTGTAGTTCCCATCTTGTAACATTTCCTTTTCGTATAAACCCAGTTTAGTCAATATTTAATATGCCCAATGTGGTATCCTATAAAGGATAAAGGATAATAAATGATCACAAACAAAAGTTAATAAATAAATAATATTAGTCAAATCAATATTGAATAAAGTTTATTAAATAAATAATTATATTTATACTGCCGCTCCTTGACATTTATTCTTTTTTACGCAATTTTTTTTTCCAAATCGTAAACGTGCCATACAATTTGTTTTCATTAGACGTAATTGCACCTGCGTGTAATTTCTGAACGTTGGAAAAAATACAACAGTGAATTATTCAGTAGCAATGATCATAATTGTTTCAAAGTTTTACTTTAATTTATTTTCACATGTAAAATATTAATTCAATGTGATTATCTTATCATGTGTCATGTGAAAATACGCGAAAGTATTTCACGAAGCAAGATAATTAAAAATAAATACATAAAATCAATTAATTATTTAATTCCAATTCGACTTAACTAAATACTAATCGTTCTAATTATATTTTCAACTCTTATTTTATTTTATTAGTAATACTTGAGCTCGTCAATAGTAAATAATCAAAAACAAATGTATTCTCTTGATGACGACACGAGAAACGGATGAACTGTTTTGTATTTGTCTATAAAGTTAGTCTAATAAAGCGCAATGGCTCATAAAGTAAATCAGCTTTTAAGATACAATTTATCAACACGACCCTGTTTAAAACTCGAGATACTTAAAATAACTTTGAATGCAAGTATTTCCTCGAGCACCAATTTAACAATACTAATTAATTTAACAATATTAAATTAATTAGTATTGTTAATTAGTACTGTTTTTACGTTTGAAATCGTGTAACATCGCCCGTTAGATACAATAGACGTTTTCGTAGAACATTCGAGAAACTTTTCGACTAATCCGTTCATGTTTAACTTAGTCTTTGCAGAAGTTTTTTTTTTTTAATACTTATATTTAAAATTTTCTAACTTAAACTCTGACAAGATAAATTGAAAATATAATTATATTTTTAAAAACAAAGAAGAAAGTCGTAATCACCGGTTTTATTTTTAAACGGAGGAAGTCTTTAATTAAGAGTGAATTTTGGAAGTAAAATTAAAGTGGAAATAAGTAGATAAGTGTAGACATTTAAATACACAAAGTCAAGCCCAACCACAAACTCTATTCACCTTATTATATTTAAAATATATATATATATATCTAATTTCTAATTGTATCCGTGTGAATTAGGTAACCGATATTATGAATACGCGAACAAGTCTTTAAATAAAAATTTAAACAAACGGAACAGTTTCAGTTATGACGTATACAGTGAAAGGTGATTTCGTCGAATGAACACAC
Source organism: Vanessa tameamea (assembly GCF_037043105.1). NCBI lineage: Eukaryota > Metazoa > Arthropoda > Insecta > Lepidoptera > Nymphalidae > Vanessa > Vanessa tameamea. The sequence goes on along the minus strand of NC_087332.1, from coordinate 2,961,798 downwards.
AGTATTGGAATGTAGATGAAAGTGGAAGAAGAAAAACATCTCATTTACTATAGACGAAATATCGTGACGGAATGGACATTTATCATTTCGCAGCGAAGATGATACGAGATAACTTTGATTTAATAGATAATTATTATTCGGAAGTGAGAATCTACTTTTATATGTGAGTTCTCATTTTAGTTTGCGATGATTACTTATTTATTTATATATAAATATTACTAAACGACTTGACCGATTTTGTTTTTTTTTTTTTTTATTGTTATTATTATGTATTTGGCAAACAAACAACAATTATAATTACAACTTAAAGTCGACAACAAATACAAGAAAAATATGAATCAATCAAGATTCCACTTAAAATTAATACAAACAAAATGACAATTTACATTTAAAAAAAAAACAGTGTAAAAGTTAGTACAACAGTTAAAGTTTAAATATATTACGTGAACTAATTTTAATTTTGTTTTTTTGTTTGTTGGAGTTGATAGTTCAGGTTTGACTACATGGCACTGCGGTTTCCAAGATATTTTAAAACAAAATAATGGGTATTGTCGTGGGAACACAAAACTATTATTAAAATAAATAAAAAGTCTTAATAATATTATATAAAACCGTATACTACCGCTGTATAGTTCGCTCTAGTGTAAGCCGCGTAAAATAACTATGTACGAAAACAAAAAAAAAAAAAAATCGCTCATACAAAGTAGGGACGACAATATATTGTTTCCAGTCATTCAATGTTTTCTAAGTGATTTGCACGCACACTTTCAAAATATGCTAGTGGTTTGTTTGTATGCACAACGTTGTGCTTGCATTGGTGTGGGTGTGTATATGTCACGTACATCTGACGAAGACTAAACCATAATATTGTCCTAAAAAAACCAGATTTTTACATTATAATAATATTAATATTTAACCCAAAGTCAAAGGTTTCATAAACATTGAATTCACATACAAAAAGGCATTGCATAAAATATAACACGAATACCTTCTAACTTAAATAGCCTTTTAGGCTACTTCCACAAGTCATAAAAAAGGTGTTACATTACATTTTTAACAATTTCGACTTTATACAAACGGAATAAGAGTCATATTCTTTTGTCACTTATGTGTGAACTTGGCACACGTAATGCTTGTAAACAAGTTTAAGAGCGTTGCACTAAAATGTACCGTGAAGCATTTTGTATAATTATAACGTGGTAAGTGACAGAGTATACATTCGAAAGTTAAATGTATAAAGAATAAAAACCATTTTTTAAATAATTTAAGACCTAGAGCAGACACACTAGTACCTACAATGAAGTTTTTATTCGATTATTTTCGAAGTGAAACTTTTGGACGAGACGAGTTAAATTTCAAGGTCAAATGTGAGTGCAACTATTCCATAATATGTACCGCTAGCAATGATCGATTTACTCGAGTTTAATAAAAAGTTATTAAACACAATGTGTTGAAAATCGATTGAATTGATCGAAAATCGATTTTTATGAAATAAAAATTAGAACATACTTTATAATACAGAGAATATTCAAAGGTACGATTTATTTTGTAATTTCTGTTTATTATAAAAGTAAAAGACTCTTGACAGTGATAAGAGTTCACTGCGCAAGTTCGAATCGACTTTAAGGCATGTAGGAGAATTTAATACTTGTAAGTTTCACGATATTTTCCTTCATTGTCGAGCACGAGATGAAATACAAATTAAGCCCATACAAACTCAAAGCGGTTTCGATCTGTGTCGAGTACAACGAAATATATTTATTTTTTAATTTATTAAAATAATTATCGCGTTAAGGCACGTAACCAGTCAGCCCGTAATTAAAACATCTTACTTCTCCACTTAAGTTACGTAACCTTTTTATTATAATTATAATATACATATATTATAATTATAATAAAAATATTAAATACATTATTGAGTATTTTATATTTAACATACTGTTTAGCAACACTTAAAAACCTCTTAATCAACAATATTATTTCTGAACTCATTAAAAAAAAGAAATAACTTATAAAATATAGATGACGCGTAAACCGGGTTATATAGGATTCTTTTTCGCTTAAACCGCTGCGACGGACGTTGGAACGATATAGTATCGTGACGTATACATGCCATTCTAAATGAATCACTTTGCACGTAAAGACAAACTACATTTTCTTCATAATATATTTACTTAAGAGACTGGTACAAACCAGTCCTAACCAGTGTAAACCAGTTTTGGCTACCGATGTAAAACAGTTAAGTTTAAATGAAGAAACAGGGCCAATTCTACTAACTTATATCGGTAATGATATAATACCGACAATCTTTGAATCCAAATAAGTACTCGGCTGAACAGCAACGTTTACGTTTCGATTCGATTGCGATACCAACTATATTACTATGTTAATATATGTTTATGTTATAGATATATTGCTTTCTTGGTAGGTGGTGGTTTCGTGGTGGTTTTTTTGTACAAACCGGTCTGAATTAGGTTGATAGTGTTCAAGTGTGAGCCCAAATAAATGTGTACTCTATATTCCCTCACTCATAATACGACGGGTCCGATAATCCTATACTAACAAAAGAGTTTTACCACTTTCCAATACTCGAGCAGCTACTGGGAAAATCTTGACATAACTATTTTTTTAATTGGATTTGCACCTAGGACCTCACGAGCTATCCACTAGACAAACGAATCAGTCGAACTTAGTATATGCGTATAGTCACAGTACCCTTTTTGAGAGCGACATAGTCGGTAAAGTGATAAATATGAGAGCTTCGTATTGGAAAGTTGAAATCAGGTTGTCAAGTCCTTTATGACGGCTTATTGAATGTCATTGAACTCGATATCGAATTAATTTCAAGATGGTGCATGTTCGCTTGAGTAGTAATACAGTTTTTTTCAGGGAGCAACCTGACAGTACAATCTCTATGACGTAGAACCATTCTGAGTAATAAAAAAAAAATTCTAAAATTCGATTTTATCTATGTTGTTACTAGTTACAGATAAAAAGTAAGTATTATTGTTGTTTGATTTTGATATTGATGTATTTGAATAAAACAACAACGGTGTCAATAGCTAATACAAATCATAATATTATTTAATATTTTATTACGAAAAAACTTACCATTCATGATGACCAGTCTTGTAATAACAGTAAAATATAAATGTTACACGTTTTACCGATTCGAGTTATTAGTCTCTTTTTTGATCTTTATAACTACTCAATTTTGATGCGGTTTTTTTTTAATAGTTACAGAAATTCAAGAGGAAGTTTTATATGTATAATACATGCATAATATAGTAGAGAACTTGAATAGAATTAGATAGAAATAAAAGAAAAGCAATCAAACCTTCCTGAACCTGATTGACGAGTCTCAAAAATATCTATACACAGTTTAGCATTTATTTAAAAAAATATTAACCCGGAGCTTGAACCTAGATATATGAGATTATGAGAACTAACCAATAAGACAGTCATTAGTATTCCTACCGTAAATACTACTTGCTTATTCTATAAGTTCTACTAACTAATATAAGCTCGTGCTAGAAAAGAACAGATTTCTAAATGGCAGCTGTTCTAATGCCATCTCACTCAAACGATTTGTAACTCGGTTACACTTTGAACGGTTATAAATAAAAAAAAACGCGAACATAAAACCGCTTAAACATTTATTCGAAATAAACATTACACAAAATTATAATTTATCTATTTTATTTACTTGCGTAGCCTAATTAAACAAACGCCAAACAAGCGCCAATTAATCTCATTATATATTTAACACAGATGTATAAAATTAAGTTTAATCATTCAACTTCATTTTAATAGTGAGTTTGTATGTTTTTAATACTTAATACGCGCCACACAAGGAAGATTTCGTCAAGCCGTATGTCGTCACGGCTCACGTGTCGATCTTTTACCCAAGACGTGCCAATACATCTTTCACATAAGCACTCTCTATTTTCTTGGTCTTCGCATCAATAACATAATTTACGAATAAAGATTTATCAGTGTCACCGTGATTGTTTTTTATAATGCCATTAAAATCGAAATCAACATCAAAATATACATTATTCAAGTAAGTTACTGTGAGCACTTTTGAATTTTCATTTTCACTTTAGAAATTTCAAGCTACCACCGGTTTAGAATGTACCTTCTACCGAGAACAACCGGCAATAAACTCAATAGTTACATTATTCCGACAGTCAGTTAATGTTTGTAAATCTCTGAAACACGCTGAATATAACGGTACAAATTTCATGTCAATATATTCAGCGGTTTTTGTGTGAAGTACGTTCGAAAAAATAGCGATCATTTTACGGATATAAATATGTAAATGGATTTTCCGAGGAAACAGAAAAGGTTCAACGAAAAAGAGTCAAGCCAAGAATAATTGACAACTTATGTCGTATTTCAAGTGACTGTTATTTCTCCTACAATAGGGAATATTTGTGCCTTTTACAATTGATGCCCTTATTCATTGGTGACAGGTTTGGATAATTTTTCCCCTAGACATGGTTGTATTTTCGTGTCATTGAATTACAACGGAAAAAGATTGCAAGCATTTTTAACACCATACCACGCAGTCGTGATTTGTACAAAAATATTATCTTTAATTTTAATCTGTATCTAGAAACTAATTAATTTCACAATGTAAATCGTTATTACTAATAAATAAATACCTACCTTTTGACAAAATTCCTCTGTCCGCCAAAGATAAAGATCTCTGTTCCACTCTTACTAGTACGACAAATATTTCAAGAATTACGTACGCACGTTTACATCGAGGCCTTAACTATATAGAAAAAAAATTACAGTACAAATCAGGACCACGTAGAATTCTAGTTATATTTCCCCGTTGAATCGCAATTCCTATTCTCTGGGGATAAATGAACAGGCCCACCTGTCACAAGGCGAGGTGTTATACTTTTAAGTCTTTCAACTGCAAATGGGACAAAGACTTAATTTGGAATTTGAGACGAATATTTGGCTCGTTTGTTCGCTTCAGCTTTACAATTACATATACTTTCGTTCGTTATTATTTTGGAATTTCTCTCGTGCCATTTTTTTTCATGAATAGAAAATTGGAATATGTACTATTCTTATCTTCCCCAAATCGACATCCGAAACCATTGTATATAAAACCCATCTGTTTCAATTCATAGTCCATCTAAACTTTTTTATGGATTTTCCAAAAAAGGTTGAATAACAATTCGTCAATGTCTACCAGACAAAAAGGCTGATTTCAATAAGAAATGAATAATTATTCCACAACGTAAGTGATTACAAATGTCAGAATCAAATATGCTCACGATTCTAAGAATCACGAAATAAAATACATATTTTTAAAAATTGGTTTTACGCAAAAATATAAAAATTGTACATACATATTAGACGTATTCCTAAATATTTTAGGTACCTGGACGTTTTGCTACTTAAACTTATTTATCATAGGTAAAATATATATCTACTAATGTATATCGGTAATGATAATGTATGTTTATGTACATACATAATATATTATATAACCGACAACGACATAACACAATATTATATCATGCACTATTGATGTACTGGTCATATAAATACTGGACGTCCTTTAAATAAAATTAGTTAGTAGTTAGTAACATTTTTTTAGAGTGAGAGCTTTTTAGTGGATTAGAGTAACATTTTTTCGAAATCGAAAGTGGAAGTCACCTGAAATTATTAATTCATCAAGGAGCCCGTATAAAACCTACATTATGCATGCTTCCCTAGACATCGATTCCCCCTATTCTCCGGATCGGGTATTGTTCCACAGCCATTGAATTTTATTTCCACTACAAGACCGCACTGACCTGAAAACATTACCATTCATTGCTCCCGCTTTTTACAAATAAAAAGAGGAAACATAAACAAGATTATAGTATTAAGGCGTGTATACCTTGTCCTGTTAAATTGCAAAAAGTGATAAAAATAAATATTATTGATCTTTGAATTAACTCTGAATTTCAAAATGTTTTTATTTATTGGAGATTACGATCTTGCAACGTGCCATGGTGGATTCAAGTGGCAGAGTCTTATCCACCACGAGCAGGTTTCGTCAAGATGTTATCCTTCGCCACCGAAAATGAGATGAATTATAAACATCAATTTAGCTCAGAAATTCAGTGGTGCTTGCGCTTAGTGTGGTTAGACCTGAAAACAACGCATATCCGTCTAAAATTGTAAGTAACAACAGTACTGAAGGAATACGCTAAATATTACTGACATAGATGATCTACGTACTACTTATATGAGAAAATACTTTGCAATTTCTTTATGGATTCGGTAGGCGGATGCGCAATAACCCACCTGATTAGTAGTCACCCTAATAGATATTGGCACCGCATCAAAATTCAACCATTTCTTACATAACCAATGTCCCAACCTTAAGGACTGAAATGTTTGGTCCGATGTACCTTTAGTAACACAGGCTCATTCAGCCTTTAAACGGGTACAATATACCAAGTATTACTACCTGGTGGTAGGTTATAAGACAAGTGTGTGGTACCTACCCAAATGGGGTTGCATAACACCCAATATGATCTTTCACTCTCCGCTAATATAATATATCAGTTTGTCTTGTTACCAAAAAAATAACTAAAAACGTTTCTTTAAACCTTTCGAATTTACTATAAATAAACGTAAAACGTAAACAATTTGTACGAAGTCAAGTGTGATCACCCATTTATTAAAATTCACGGTCATTGTTGAATATCTAGGTGACTTGGCTGACCGTCTCAGTGATTAAACTTGCAACCCGTAGTATGTGCCAACGTGCCGTGAAGTTTATGCTTTGAATGACGTCGTTTGTGATAATTATATATATTTTAACGTACGCTATGAAGTTTCTTATTTTAATATATTGTTTGTGAAATTAGGGGTATTTGGAGTATGAACTTAAATTAACAAAATTGTATATACATATGTAAGTACAAACATAACATCAACTAAACATGTTACCATTTATTTTTATTTATGTTAGGTACGCGGACTTGTAAATGTGTCTTGTGGTAAGTGGTAATCTTACCTATAGCCTATTCCAATGGAAGTAGGAAAAAAGATAAACAAAACTTAGATTTACGTATTTCATGCGATTTGATAATAACACAGCTATATTGTGCACTACTAAGAGTTTATGATTAATATATCTTTATTTATAATACAACACCATTACACTTAACTACTTATTTCCACTTTAATTTTACTTTCAAAATTCCGATATCAGTTTCGTTAACATTCAAAACACTATTTGTTTGCTAATCCATAGTGAATATCATAGATTAATCAAGCTCTCAACCAATGATATGGCGTCAATTTCCCGTCAAATGTTGTTTATTTGATTTTTTTCCTGTTATGGTTGGAATAAAGTATACCTATTGGCACTGCAAGATATAAATTACCAAATCGCTTAACGTTATGGACTGCACATCACAATTAATTTTATTATTTGACTCCACTATTACAATATTCGATAGAAAATTTGGATATTCAAGTATTTATCTAACGTTATTGTCCACAAGATAACTAAATGGTAACAATTGAGATATTATCTGGCAGTCGAGATATTTATAATCGCAGCTAATAATTAAAAACCCAATAACATTTTACCGGCCCGACATGTGATTTCAACCCGAAACCATATCGCGAGGTTTTATCTTGCTACAACATAAAAATTCAGTTCTCTTTGCAAATTAGCTCGTCATAATAAACTTACGCGCAAAACTGTAAAACATAACGAGTATCTTTATAATTTTAATACGGAACCAGCTGTTGAGCTACCATTAACGTTATCAAGCGAGAATAAAGATGATTACTTAAGAAAACTTTAGAAGTTACTCAATCTTGTAGGAGGGACGAACTGTTTTAAACAAGAACAGTGATAATGACATTTCTAAACATTTACTTGTTTTACACAAGATTATTGTTTGATATTTATTTAAAGGAAGTTCGTGTATTATTTTGATCGTACAACAAATATTATAAAAAGCCGAGATGGCCCAGTGGTTAGAACGCGTGCATCTTAACCGATGATTTCGGGTTCAAACCCAGGCAGGCACCACTGAATTTACATGTGCTTAATTTGTTTATAATTCATCTCGTGCTCGGCGGTGAAGGAAAACATCGTGAGGAAACCTGCATGTGTCTAATTTCAACGAAATTCTGCCACATGTGTATTCCACCAACCCGCAATGGAGCAGCGTGGTAGAATATGCTCCATACCTTCTCCTCAACGGGAGAGGAGGCCTTAGCCCAGCAGTGGGAAATTTACAGGCTGATTATGTTTATTATACAACAATTATTGGTACATTTATTAAACAGACTTACGATTTGTATAAGCGAAGTAAATACTGTATTTGTGAAGTGAATTATATTTGATAACGGAAGTAAAAGTAGAAATTCAATAGCTGTAATTGGCTTATTACTTACGGATCAGAAGTCTATGAATAATGGTAGGGTAAGGTGGAATAGTGGTTAGAACTCCTGAATTTTAACAAGTGACTGCAAGTTCAAATCCAGAAGAGAAACGAAGAGTCAGTGACATGTCTTGTTTCAATATAGCAACCGATTAAATGTAATGTTGTGAGTACCATTAAGACATATTTACCTCACATTTCCGAGTCTGATTCGTAAGTTAAATCAAATCATATCAACTTTATTCAAGTAAACTTGAGCGAGATGAGACGGCAAGAAACTCGCATGGTTGCCCTTTTCAAATGAACACATTTACAATGCTGTTTTTCACAATAATTAGATGTGGATGCCAAACCTAAATCCAGTCTTTTTTTTTCTAAAATTCTAGTTACGAATCGTAATGTAAATACGAAAGCGAATTTGTTTATCTGTTACGCTTTCTTAACTACTCAACCGATTATCGTGAAGTTTTGAAGATGAAAATAAAACTAGGTACCTCACACTTGACCCTCCCCACTCAAACGCGAGAGACCACCGGTAATTAATAAAAAGAATCGAAACATTAGTCTCAGTTGCAGACAAAAATATAATTAAATGCATATGAATACAAGTAATACTAATTATACTAGTATTGATTTTGTATTGAAGTAATGTATGGATTTTGTATTTCTTTATGAGCATACGGGTGCATGTGTGCTTACTTCGTACATTTACACACACATCTAACGCCAATTTACTTGTGTGTGTAATATAAATGTGTGTTAAATTGTTACTATACAGAATGCTTTTAAGAAAATTATTTCAATTAATAGTGCGTACAAAATTACGCGATTAAGGCTTCATGTACGTACTAATGACGACATTACGCTTAGCAGAACATTTTGGATATTTGCCAAAATGATCATAGTTTACGACTATAGAAAATTATTTTACTAACTGAAAACGCGTAGAATTTCGCTGTTCACAAATATTAAGTGCCATGCTGATATTTTGACGTTTATGTTATTTTCTATTCATTCATATTTAAATTATAGATATTGTTATATCAGTATAAATTATTAGAATACAGCGTTAGTCCAGATAGACTGTTGCGCCGATTTTACAGCACGCACATGTTACTTCCCAAAGTTATCTCTTGCCCTCTACCAGCACTGGAACAGCGTGTTAGTCTATAGTCCAGCATTGCTCAGATCTTTTATTTGCTGAAATAAATAATTTAAATACGTAAAATGGTTCTAATTTTAATTTTTCAAAACGACTCAGAATAAATTATATCCACCCTATGTAACTTATTGAGGCCAAAACCTAAACCTCATTATCAGCGGTTGTTAGTTGTACTTAAAGGTTTAAATATAAGTGATTACATTACCTTGACAAAGTATAATAAGACTATATTTAGAATTTCGTCTTCAAAGTTAAAGAAATTCCTTTTAATTCTAAAATTTGAAAAGTGAATTAAAAAGAGGACCCTTTGTCCGTCTTTGGGTTTGAAGCTTGTTGTTTGGTTGGTTTCGAAAAGAATTTAATCAAAAGCGTAATAGACAGAACAGAGTTACTTTCGCATTTATAATATTAAACATATAATATATATTTAATGAAATGTATATTAGTAGTATTAGTATATATAAAAACGAGCTACGTAGCTTTACTTACTACTTTACTTTTTACTTGGCTTTGTGTAATTCAAAAAAAATATTTTGGTAAAATATTGTTTGTATTATTTTTTAAAATAAAGCACACTACTATATAAGACTTTGTGCGTTCTTTTTCTTGTATAATTAATATATAGTTAGACTGCCTCAATGGTCTGGTGGCTAGATGAAAGGCCGCAGATCCCGAGGGCCTAGGTTCAAACCCCGATAAAAATGTATTGGGTTTTCCTATCGAAAGTTTTTTAATGACAGCTCGAGTCAAGAAGTTGAAAGTGTGAACACTCTCGTGCCTCGGAAAGCACGTAAAGGCCCTGCGCCGGAACTCTTTCCGGTCGTTTCGGATTTGCCGTTATTATATTATGGCATAAGTTGGCGGACGAGCAAATGGGCCACCTGATGGTAAGTGGTCACCATCGCCCATAGACAGTGGCGTTTTAAGAAATATTAACCATTCCTTACATCGCCAATGCGCCACCAACCAAGGGAACTAAGATGTTATGTCCCTTGTGCCTGTAGTTATACTGGCTCACTCACCCTTCAAACCGGAACACAGCAATACTGATTACTGTTGTTTAGCGGTAAAATATCTGATGAGTGGGTGGTATCTACCGAGACGACCTTACACAAAGCCTTACCACAAATTATATATATTATTATATAGTTAGTAACACTATTTTACTCATCTGTATTTGGATTCAGATATTGGGTATCCTTTTCTGTACCCTAGACAACATGTATGCAAAACTTCATTATGATAGATTTATTAGTTATACAAAAAAAAAACATATTTTCAATTATAATATTAGGTAGGAATATATGACCCGGCTGTAGGGATATGTGGCGGCTGTCTGCGAGGGTTCCAGTCATAAATTACGTTTTATCAAAACATCACCGTTTTATGTGTTTAGGTTAAGGTAGGTAAGATAAGTAAGGATAAGACGGATGATCTTTGAAGGGTAGGACGGATAGTAAATAAGGAGTGGGCTATATTTGCAAATGTCAAATATCAAGGGCAAACACCGCGTACAATTGTCATATATTCACGATTGATCATCGTGAATTAAAATAAATTATCAAGATTCCTTATCGAAACGGTAAGGGCATAAGTCACTTAATTAGATAAATAATTTTAATTTCAATTTAAACCTTATCTAAAAAATATTTCTGCTCAGTAGTTATTTTCAATAATTTAAATGTATTAATAGTAAAATGAATTACAAATGAAACTATAAGGTCATAAGTTCGTCAAACATTGACAGAAATTTAAAAACAAGTGCAATGAACTTCGATATTCCAATAAGTCCAGTGTTCCATAAAAATAAAAAGTGATACTGTGTTCCGCTTCGGTGGCCATTCACCGCGTCATGTACACAGATGGCTTACGTGAAACAATACTTTCACTGGCTGAAATCGTATTCAGATAGAACTCAACGCTTGGTTTACTCTGTTAATAAAATCAGAACGATATTGTAAACTGCGTTTTTTCCGAGTAATTGAGGATTTATTTTTAAACGCATGCTACTTGTTTAAACTTTAGTTAGCGAATATATTTTAAATAGGGTTTGTGATGATTGTAATCATCCCTTAGTACTGTTGTAATAAAAAATACTTTTAACCTGATTTAACAATATACTTCTTGCTGGTGGCTTTGTGCTAGTCAGTCTTGGTAGGTACTACCAACTCGTTAAATATTCTACCACCAAACAGCTACACTAAATAGTGTTGTGTGTAGACATTTTTAACATTTTTAACTTTGCCGTTTCATAGATTCAGGTCATTTGTAAAAGATACATTGGTAAAGAAGGCATATTATTCGATACAAGATTATATAGATGATAAAAATAACTTTCAGACAGGAGACACAACATACAGTCATTTATAACTGTATCTAACTAACATGACTATATTTTTAGATGTTGAAAAAGAGTAACTACTGAGTTTCTTGCCGGTTCTTCTCGATAGAATCTACATTCCGAACCAGTGGTAACTTTACTTTAAATACAAGTTACAGCAGACAAAAGGGACCTAAAATCTGAGATCCTAAAATGCGTGGCACATTGGTGCTACATAACCTATTATATTTTAAAAATATATATCAAATTTGACAACCTACGATATTTAAGAACTGAAACGTAAAACCTTCTCACATTTTTTCATACAATTTTGTTTTAATAATACAATCGACCCCGCAAATGCACAGTCCTGCTTTTTGCCAGAATAAATAACACAAGTATCCAAGTCATAAACTATCTATATCCAAAAATAACGATTTGATCCCATTGCTACGTGATAAAAAAATAAACCAACAAAGACACTTTCGCATTTACGATTTTATGCCAAGGAAGATGGGATTTATCTGAATAAAAAGGAAATAGTAAAACTTTGGGCTTAAAAATCTTTTCCACGACCGAAGTAAGTAGATTCAGAAATGCAAAATTGAAAATTCCTTACGTTAGTCTTTCTCGCAGAAATTCAGGTGATGTGACCTGCAGGAAAGCGATCTTTGAATATTCTGAAATTTAACTTTGTGGATTTTAACGATATTTGAAATGCCAATAGCATTCATGGACGAAGAAAGACACGTCAATATCCTTATCGTAAATATTAATACAAAATTATAATTAATTTAAATATTTCTTACTATATATATTTTTTAATCACGGCGTTAGTGATAAGCTATTTTTTTCTTATTTGTTTGTTTTTTTTTTCACGAGCTTTAAGAGCCGTGAGCCGTGATACGTCTCGAGGCTAAATACCAAAGCCATTATTCTGTTATATTAATAATAATCAAATTAAAATCTTGTGTTGGTTTTGCCAGTTTCTCGTATTGTGAGAGGGTGGAAAATTTCCACTGGAAATATTAAGTGCTTGTGTTTAATTCCTCACTCGTGTACTATGCCTTCCACACTTGGCTAGCCTCCCTTGCTATTGGCCACAACCATCCAAATATATAAGTATTTTAGCCACACCTATACAAGTGTTTATCTATACATGCGTTTCATATAAAATTAAATGAAAGTACATGTCATTTGAACCTTCAGTCAAACGAGGAGGAGAAAGTGGTCAGTTATAATTACAATACATGAACTTAACCGCTAGAGACACGTGGGTTAGCTTGGTATTAAATAGTTCTGGTGTTAAAAACGTCTACGTCAGAGGTGACTACTTCAAACAACCATTCTGCCCAAGGATGTCTGGTAAGAATGATCTTTTGGGTATTATATTTTATATACCATATTATAGAGCATGACCTAAAATATCTACCATAGAATATTCCTAAATATGTATAATATGGTCAGGTTTAGTGCCAGCAGGTCGTTTTGTCTACTGATCACTCATCAGTTATTATATCGTTCAACATTAATACTTATTGTTTTTGTAATTTAATTTTAAACTGACCCAGTATTCATATTAAGCCGAGAGGGGCTTGGACCCGGAATTCTGTTATATTCGACAACATGTGATTTTTAAAATCATCTAATACAAAAAACTTACATGTAAAATTTATTTATATTTACTGATGATAAAAATATTTGTCAACTAAAACGAATAACAAGAATATTTATGATGTATCCAAGCAATAAAAGCAACCAACACTCCGTCACAATGTCAATGAAATTCATAAATAATAAAAAAATATATTTTTACATCGGCCTTTTTAGTGTAAATCGATAAATTTTTACAAACACCAACAGATCGTTTGGACAGATAGACTTTCTCACCCAACTTACTTAACACACAAAGAACATAATGAAGAAAATTTTGATATAGGCATGATAAGAAACAAGTATTATTTTTAAAAAACAAATTTCCACTGTCACAATAAATTAAGCCATTTCATACGTCGTATTTGTTAAAATAAATAATGAAATGAAATCCTGTATAGTTCCTAGGATTAGTGTCCACGTGTTAAGTGGAATGCCCCTATGCTAATACGATATGAGTTTATTCAAAGAGCGCTAGAAAGCTACGGACATCATTTGCATTAGCGTTGTGCCCTTTTCTATACAAACTATTAAGACCTAGGATGAGGCGCCAGCGATTTAAAATTTACTTTAAAATCTTCTTTTGAAATTCAATTATTCATAAAGATTTTATTTATAAGTGATTTCAGTTTCAGATATATTTTTTGCTTTAAATACCAAAATAATAAATATTGTACTATTGGCTGGCAAATATATAAATATATAAATAAATATTGGACAACATCACACACATTACTCTGATCCCAATGTAAGTAGCTAAAGCACTTGTGTTATGGCAAATCAGAAGTAACGATGGTACCAAAAACACCCAGACCCAAGACAACATAGAAAATTATTGAACTTTTTCTACATCGACTCGGTCGAGAATCGAACCCGAGACCTCGGAGTGGCGTACTCATGAAAACCGGTGTACACACTACTCGACCACGGAGGTCGAATGGGACACCTGATAGTACGATTTAACTACCAGCAATAGAAATCCGTACTGTAATAATTCCTTACATCGCCAATGCACGACGGACGAGCCAATTGGCCAACTGATGTTAAGTGGTCACCATCGCCCATAAACAAAGACGTTGTAAGAAATATTAACCATTCCTTACATCACCAATGCGCGACCAACCTTGGCAACTAAGATGTTACGTCCCTTGTGCCTGTAGTTACACTGGCTCACACACCATTCAAACCGGAACACCACAATACTTAGTACAGCTTTTAAAAATATAATAAATATTTACAATAAACTTGAATATAATGAGAATTTTACAGACATGTCCTTTGATATATTTATGTGTTGAGGTCGACACGCCAGCCACAAAAAAGCGGGACCAATACCAGGAAAACATTTTATATAATTAATTCTAGGCAATCCTGTTTGATAGGAATTATTTATTAATTATACAGTTTGTTTTAATATTTGTTTAAAGAATTATTCATATTAACTTTCGCATTTTTAATATTAGTGACATTTACTTTAATATTTTTTTTTAATTTTGCAATGGACTCTGTACAATTATTAAGCCTACGTCTTTCGTTTTGCACTACACAACATTTTGCCTTTGGAGAAAGTAACGTCCAAGTAGGTCGTTCGGAATCCTTTCTTAAACACTTTTATAAATATACGATACAACTTTTTTAATAACGAAAGTTTTTCGTTTTAAACCATATAACATTACGGATGTTCGGCTTCTGGATTACCTTCGATTCATTTTTTTTTTAATGACAGTTCTGTACAGTTGATTTGTGTTAATGCTTTTGACGTCAATTTTGGGGTTTTGTCTCTAAGTGCAGAAATACATTGATACATTAATCAATTATTTAACTTTTAAGATCGTAAACGTATTGAATCCATGTCTAAATGAAACTTGAGAGGATCTCTTTTCTGTATTTCTTATTCATCTCATGTTCGGCGGTGAAAGAAAACATCGTGAGAAAACTTTAACATTGCTACTAGTATTTGTGTTCATACGCCCGCAGTCTAGCAATGACGTGGAACAATCTCCAAATCATTCAGAATTAAAGTTATATTATGTATATTTTTTTCACTGGAAAGTTTCATTATTCTTGAGTGCTATATACGATTTTTATATTTTTATTATTTTATATTGACGACCTCCGTGGTCGAGTAGTGTGTACACCGGTTTTCATGGGAACGCCACTCCAAGGTCCCGGGTGCGATTCCCGGCCGAGTCGATGTAGAAAAAGTTCATTACTTTTCTATATTGTCTTGGGTCTGGGTGTTTGTGGTACCGTCGTTACTTCTGATTTTCCATAACACAAGTGCTTTAGCTACTTACATTGGGCTCAGAGTAATGTATGTGATGTTGTCCAATATTTATTTATTATTTATTATTTATATATATAGGATATAAATTAATTATATTTACATCAGATCATTTATGTAGTAATCCTTCTGACCTGCCTACGTGCGAAGCCGGGGCCGGTCGCTAGTATATATGTTACAGCCGAAGTAATAAATTCGGGTATTATATATAGCACCTTTTTTTTTTTTTTTTTGTTTAACGAGGAGGAAATGCATTTACGCATGCCGCCCGGTCGGGGGACCGGGACGGGTATGTGGGACTCAACCGGGGCCTAATGCCCCGTGCCAGGGCACGCTGATGCTAATGCCCTGTCCTACCCACTAAAACCATCCTCGGGTTTCCACCATGCCGCCGAGTGGTGAGGCCACGGGATCGCCAAGGGCATGCAACCGCAACCCCACCAGCGGCAGCCGCCGTAAGGCGGCTGAATATTCATGGAAAGCGCGCCTAGTGCGCGCCTTCCCCCTCATCCTCCACGTGGGAATGTGGCGAACTCCCCCGAGTCCGCCACTGGAGGCTGGGCGTCAACGAAGCTGACGCCCTGCGGCGGATAAGATGGTAGGCTCCGCCGCTGACCGCCGGTGTAAAACACCTGGGAGGCTCGAGTAGCGAGCCCTCCCACTCCCTCCTAGCCAACGAGGCCACTCACATGGTCCGCCCTGACGCCGATCAGGGACGTACCAGGAGCGGCCCCGCGGCATCCCTCCCGCCAGTCTTAGCCGTGGCCGACGAGCAAGCTCAAGCCGGCCCCGTTGCCCAGGGTACACCACGAGGAGGTGACTGACATGTACCCCTTATATATAGCACCTGGCCATTATTTAAAATTTCTACTTAATTTATATAAAATGATAATTGACACAGAACTAATCAGATTAACCATCAAATTTTATATAATACCTTCGAAGACTTGGATAATGCAATAAAACAAGTAGGTTTAGGTAAAGATTATAAAATTACCTAACTATATGTGTAGCAATATTATACTGTTTTTTGAAAAGTAATAATTATAATATTTATTTTAAGAATTAAAATAACATTTTAATTTATTTAACTTTAAAGTTATTTAACATTAATTTATAAAGTAAATTAGACCGAATTTATTACTTTGGCTAACTTTGAATAATACTATGCATAATATCCGGATAAAGTGATTAATTTATCACACTGTCTAGTAAATTTTGCTTTTATATATAACGACCAGTCATTATTTATAATAGCTATTCAATCAATATGGCTGTAACATATATATTGTAAAAGTATAAAGTCCGTATGGTTAGCAGCGTTAATAACTAAAACAATAAGTCCGCTTAAAATATTTGTGCGTATAATAGCTCGTTTATTGAGCAAAGTTATAGTTTATATAGTTTATATAAACAGCAACCGTAAAAGTCAACCAATATGGCAAGACGTATATAAATGAGGATACAAGAGCACTTCTTTCATTTACCAGCATAGTGACTGAAACACGCGATTTACAATCGAAGATTACGAGTACACACAGACAAGAACTACTGAGTTTTTAAGTGTTATTCTCACGTGTTCGGGGGTGAAGAAAACATCATCAGTAACTTGCACATGTTGGATGTAATTATGCATGTTGCTAAAGCTTCAATGCATGTCTCGAGAGGTAACGTTTAGAAGCTGTTTCATTCGCTGTCAACCGGATGAACAATAAGAATACTAATGGCGTCAATCAAGCCTGTTTTACCGACTCACTGTGTCAACAAAGGCATTATATATTTTACTGAAAAATTCAATCATAGAATAAAAATTGATAAATGAATATAAAATTAAATTTCATTTGTATGCTGAGGAGTTCCTTCGCATGGAAACCATCCTGAATGTAAAATGAGGTCAACCTTACTAGAAAATGATTTGTCAACGAAATACCAACCTGTGAAATTTCAACTCCGTAGGAAAGAGACATACCCAAACATACAAGCAAGGATATGAAAATTAAAATAATATATATGTTCGGTTTTTAGACGTAAATTATTTGGTACTATACATTTTAAGCACTGAGCGATCTTTTACGATGACGGAGCACCTTTATAAATACGTAGGCACATACTGACCGTTGAATAAATTTCCTGCAAAATCATCTTAACCGACGAGAACCATTCTATTTATCGGTTCGTTAATAATATTGATAGATTGATACATTAATTTGAATCATAATATTTTCGGACGTAAATTGAATGTTCTCATTTGAAATATTATCCGACAATGATGATGAAACTTCGGAAAAGTATATTAAATTTCCTCGTCACTAGTAATACTTACAAACTTAAAATTTACCACATTAGTTGAAGTTACTTAGGTCATCACTAAAAATGAAACTTTATGCAAATGCGAAAAACTGATCAAGTAATCAACTTTTAATAAATTGTTTTAAAACCTTTATTTAAAAAGTAATACCCGTCTATTTGTTTCTATTGGTGACAGGAGCCTTTTGCCTAACGGATTGGAATTGCGATTCAAAGGGGAAATAATTCTAGCATTCACGCCACCAATCCACGCCGTCACGAATGTGTACAGTAGCCATTTCTAATTTTGTTGCGTTTATAATGAAAGCATTAATGTAAATAACTCTTATGTAAACTATTATTTACTTAATATGTAGTTATTCAAATAAATTGATGTAACAGAATGAAAAAAGGAGTTCATAGAACAGTCCGAGGAGTCTGTAAATGTTATATTGTATTTAAAAATATATTTTACTTTCCACAGTTAGTTTGAGACCAACTGAAAAATTATGTTCATTAACTGAAAAAAATGAATTGTAAAAACGTCCTATTTTTTTACTAAATTAAATATTACAATTCATAACTCAAACACTTTTTAGTCATCAATTTACATGAATAATACTTCAAAAAAAATGTAACGACCCCCCCCCCTGGTTCTGAATGTAGTTTATTCAAATAACAAGCACATCCTCTTCTGTATAATCAACAGTAGATTATGGGTATGTACTTCATCATAAGCAATGTTGAGTGTAGGACTGGGACTAGTTTTGTTTGTGTCAATCTTCAAGGTCGTCTTAAGCAAGTTAGGCTTGTGGCTTTTGCCATGTTTTTTTTTTAAGGTATCGTTAGGTGGACGAGCAAATGGGCCACCTGATGGTAAATGGTTACCACCGCTCATAAACAATGGCGCTGTAAGAAACATTAAACATTCCTTACATCGCCAATGCGCCACCAATCATGGGAACTAAGATGTTATGTTCCTTGTGCCTGTAGTTACACTGGCTCACTTACCCTTCAAACTGGAACACAACAATACTGAGTACTGTTGTTCGGTGGTGGAATATCTGATGAGTGGGTGGCACCTACCCAGACGGGCTTGCACAAAGCCCTACCACCAAGTAAAATGTGTCAAAGATGACAATCTTTCTAAGCGAACTTCAGGACGATGAAGTGTCCTTCATTCATTTGATACTGTATCTCGACCACAGCACCAGCTATTAGATCCTAGCACATTACTCATCGTCTCATCAAATTAAATATTGTATGGCAATAGTTGGCAACCGTTAGTTAGTTCATCCAGAAATTACACAAACAAACAAACAAACAATAACTATTACATTCTGTACGAGGATATACCTCACTTGAAAATCAAGGATTCTACTAAACTAAATATTTCCTCATTATAATCTGCTTATAATGAATATAGTTTCAATATAAGCTTTAAACGCTGCATAAAAGCGTCAAATGGAAATACTAGTTTGTTATAAATACAGCGCTTTAATAAATAAAGATATTCCAAAGCCATTAAAGCAAAATATTTACGGTAGCTGGAGGCGCTCATTGTAAATGTAAAGCGCTTTTAATGCTACATTTAAGTCCTATTCTTCAGTCTTTGAAATTTAAATCAGTCAAGTGAAGCATGAAATTATGAAGTTCGAGGGGAAATCCTCTTAAGAAAATCGGTGTTGCGAGGTGATGCAGCTTGGATAGTAAAATAATATTTTTTAAAACTGATTTTATTAAAATTTAAGGACTGGTAAATGGACACTGATGGTATAATTACCAGTTAGTAAAAATATATACCATCCCTTACATCGCGAATGCACCACTGACCTAGAGAACTATTATGCCTACCTACCTAGAGTACCTGTACTATTATGCCTATACACAGGTTTACTCACTCTTCAAACCGGAACACGGTAGGCTTGGTTAAACAATTTTGCGTCTTCTTCTTTTGAACGTCAAATTAGTGATATCAAAAATATAGAAATCTGGATTAAACATTCGTAATTAAAGACTTAAATTATGTCCTCTCTCCTGACCGATTTTGGCCTCATCCGTGGGAGACTAGCCAACTACGCCGAATATTATAATGCGTGCGTACACAGGTGTTTATTCCTTCACTCTCCGGAAACTGTTTAGGCGCAACACCAATGACATGAACATACTTAGAGAATTTGGGCTGTTGTTAAGAATTTTTCTATAGAAAAACCCAATTACTTTTTATGAACCTGGGGTCTGAAACCAGGACTTCGGAATCGTTGGCCATAAATTCATTCTAACCTTAATGCAAAACTACCATTTTTTACTAGAGGAAGGCCATTTCTAAGTGATCTATAACAGCTCCTTTATTAAAATTTAAAGGAGTCATTAAATTTTCATATTGTTTGAACAATATAGTCTACATATCGATAATTTTTAATTTAGTAACGTGTGGTTCGAACGGAAGCCAATTAGAGAAACAAGAGTGCAAATTGATCGTAAATTATCCGTGGAGTGCAGAGACAAAACTTCAATAATACGCGTGAACTCTGTTTTATTATTCCAACACGTCAATTATAACTGTTATAGTTGTCTGTGGATCTATAATAATGTGAAATCGTTCAATAGAATGATTCAATAAATCGAATATCAATCGTTCGTTATCTAAACATTACTTTATTCGAGATTAACTGTCATTACTTCATAAATATTCTACGAGTAGTTACCAGTCGTCGCACGGGTAGCACAAGGTTCTACATAAAAATATATCGTAATATACATATTCATTGGTCGGAATAATTTAAACTGAATAATTTAAATGTATCCTCATATTTCAGACAATTTACCCAATATAATGAATTATACATCTTAACCTTCATCACGAATCACTCCATCAATTAGTGTATCACTACATAGTATAATACAAAGTCACTTCCAGCAATCTGTCTGTCTGTATGCTTAGATCTTTAAAACTACGCAACAGATTTTGATGTGTCTTTTTTAATAGATAGAATGATTCAAGAGGAAGGATTATTTGTATAGTACATACATAATATTATACAGAAACACTATAGTATTATTTTTAGAGATTTTAGATTTGTCGTAAATAAACACATTTTTTTACTCTTATATTACAAACACTGGCTGAACCTATCTCATAAGATAGATTAAAATAATGTACTACAGTATTGTACACCTTAGAAAGGTCTACAAGGAAGTCCAAGATGGTTTATATGTATCTCGTAGGAATAGCCCACAACAACCATTTTTTATCTTTTAGTTTTTACGAGAAATAATGGCTTATTTACGAAATGATTTTAAGCAAAACAGCATTAATCCTTATTCAATTAAGTACCTTAAATACATTGTGTCTTTAATATAGATAAATATGGCTCTGAACTGAAAAAGCTGTAAACCTCGTGATGAAAATTTTGTTAGCATTATCAAATTTAAAAGTAAATACTGGCTTTTATGTACTAATTTCCGTCTGCGGTTTTGTCCGCGTGTGAGAATGGTGTTAGATACTCCATATTTTCTGTACCCGTGATAACTTTTATGAAAAATTTAATCATGTAGTAGTTAAGACATAAAATCTTTATAAATAAACAAACTCACTCGCATTTTAAATGTTAGGTAGTTTCTTTATTGAAAAAAGTGTCTTCTCAAGAAAAGTAAACTAAAGTGGCTCATGTATAGCCAATTTAGCGAATACCTCTGGTTCTGTAGCTCGATGAATTGTTTCTGTGATATTTGTTCTTTTATAATAAAAGCGTAAAACATCGACCTCTGGTTAGTGATCACCACCGCCCATTCCCTAGATTTTTAATGCCTCACCAACTTTGGGTGCAAAGATGTTAGGTATCCTGTTCCTGTAGTTACACTGCTCACTTACCCTCCCAATCGGAGCACAACAGTACTAAGTATTCCTGCTTGACGCTATAATATGTGATGATTGGGCGGGACCTACCTGGATATGCTTGCACAAAGCCTTACCACCAAGTGAGTAAGTACATTTAAAAAAAAAGCAAAAGAAAATATTTTACAATAAATAAAAAAAAAATATATATTTAATTATTAACGTCATATAAAGCAACAAAATATATAAAACATATAATATACGCAACACGATCACAAGTAATAATTGGTACCTAAAACCATAACGGCTTAAGAGATCGTCATGACGTTTGCCTTCACAGTATACCAGTCGGACACATTCCAGAGAATTCCATAATTCACATAATAAACTTTAATATTTCATCACAATTCTTACGACCTCAATAATTCAGAGGAATCCAATATTGATATCAAATCAGAAGTCATATGACCGATTAATGATTGGCAATCTTTTCGACATATCATAAGTTTTCCAAGAAATGGATATTCAGGTAATCAAAGTAAGCCAAAGTTATCGGATTAATCATAGAATATAACTTTTATCCTCGGCTTCCTCGTTTTATCGTTGATTAAAAGGCTGAACACATTAGTTATATATACTATACAGTTATATATATATCACTTCGTATGTTACCCAAGTCAGATATTAATTTTAAGTGCTTAGTGATAAGTTGTAACTTTTCCAATAAATAAATAAATAAGTGTTTCACTAGACTATTAACAAATATTGCTTACATTTTTTTTATGCCATTGGTTGGCGGACAAGCATATGGGCCACATGATGGTAAGTCACCACCGCCCATAGGCAAAGGTCCTGTAAGAAATATTAACCATTCCTTACATCACCTATGCGCCACCAACCTTGGGAACTAAGATGTCCCTTGTGCCTGTGATTAGAACATAAACTTCAAATCGAGTTCAAATAAATAGTTTGTGAGATTACCTATGAAGATTCAGGATATGGAAAGTAAAGCCGAATATATACCGAACCTGTGAGTTTAATATCTGAGCTGAATGGAAAAGCAGCTTAGACATTCAGCTGTTAAGCCATAGTACTGAAATGAACTGAAGCTAACACTGACTACTCTTAAGAAATTTGGGTTGAAGTTATCAATGTATTACTCCATAAATAAAGATTATATAGATGACCAAAAACTGAATTACATACAAAAGAAAAAAGATTCAAATTATCTTTTAAG
Organism: Vanessa tameamea; assembly: GCF_037043105.1. Taxonomy (NCBI): domain Eukaryota; kingdom Metazoa; phylum Arthropoda; class Insecta; order Lepidoptera; family Nymphalidae; genus Vanessa; species Vanessa tameamea. The sequence goes on along the minus strand of NC_087332.1, from coordinate 2,938,595 downwards.
TAACGAATGTAGTTTTTTTGATACAGAAGAACATGCAAGCCTTAACGTTTACATTAAGTATTTAATATATGAAAATACTCGTAGTTCCAGGAACCCTTGCATTTTAAATTACATTTTCATTTTAAAACAGTTTACATTCTGTAGACTTACAATGAACTAGGGCTGTCACCGATTAGAGAAAAGAGATGAATATTTTAATATTATCCTTTTTCTCTTCTGATTTTTTATTGTATTTTTTATACATATTTATATTTTAAAAAGTCAAATAAAAATGTTCCTACTTTATGATTTATATTCGTTAATTGGTTCATTTTGATAGACAAACATAATTTTTTATATTTAAAATAAGATTCGTATTAAACTGCTAAATAATTCGCAGTATCGATGTTATGTGCGCAGAAACGCGTATTCAAATTCAAACATCATAAACATTATTACCACTAATTGAAGTTTCGTGTGGTTTCGCTATTTCGGTGCAATAAATATCATTTATATCGTATTTATTAAAGAACATTTACATATGGAAGAATCATCACACTTATTTGTATAAAATACTTTGTGCGGTACAGCGTTTGCGCGTATAATCTTGTCGAAAAATGTTTGCTCAGCCTCCAGACTATTTAGACTTAATATTTCCTTCAAATTTTAAGGCGCAAAATAAATAAAAGGATACGATCATGGATAATAATTTGTTACAACGAGACAATACATAATATTAAATTTAATTGAGCTACATTGAGCAAAATTATAATTATATATTACACATAATTTACTGAAACAGTGCGTTATCTGCTTGTTATAACTCTGATACAAGCAAACGCTAAATGAACATCAAAATGTTAGTAGAATCTACTAGCTAGCTAGGTATTATATATAAATATATATTAAGTAGCGATAGTTTCCAAAATAAATCTTATATTAAAGTGTGTATCCGGTCCTTTATTCAATTTTGCGTTACTACATTATGCGAAAGAGTAAATTTACCATCGACATTTATGTCCCTATAAATTAACTGGAACATTATGGAAAATGACATAAATTGTTTGATTGGTTTCGACTAAATATTATATTCCCTGTAAGATATAGAGTTTAGTACTATTGTTTATACCAAATGTTACCGTATGAAGTAAAAAAAAAGAAGCGCTTTAGCTACTGGTTGATGATTAATATACAAATGCACAATCAGAGAGATGAGCCGAGATCGCCCAGTGGTTAGAACGCGTGCATCTTAACCGATGATTGCGGGTTCAAACCCAGGCAAGCACCACTGAATTTTCATGTGCTTAATTTATGTTTATAATTCATCTCGTGCTCGGTGGTGAAGGAAAACATCGTGAGGAAACCTGCATGGTCTCTAGTCAATAGTGTAAAACATAATAAGAAAGAAAATATTTTTTTTTAGAATTCGTATTTGGTAACATTTCTTCCTTTATTATAAAAAACCACACGAAAGGAAAACTATGTAAACGAGGACAGAAACGAAATTCTCTTATATCGTGGCATAACAATTATGATACAATAATTGCATTCATAAGAATCCCACACAATAACTTCCGCATCAAACGTCACCATAACAATAATGTGAACACTTTTCACAAACAGCAATGAACGTAACTTTTTAGAAATCATTATTTTTATTACAATTGTTTAACAGGAGGCCATATTAATAACATTGAAATTAAAATGTTTTATCCGACTATGATACCAAACAATTTGATCCTTCGAACCGGATTTCCAATGAAAATTATTTTTTATTATGATGGTCGAAATGGCCCAGTGGTTAGAATACAATCTTATTGTTATGGGTTCAAACTACTGAATTTTATCGTGCTTAATTTATATTTGTAATTAATCTCGTGAGTAGCCGTGAAGGAAAACATCGCGAGAAAACCTGCATGTGTCTAATTTCAATGAAATTCTGCCACATGTATATCCATCAATCCGCCAGGGAGCAGCGTGGTAGAATAAGCTCCAAACCTTGTCCTCAAAAGGGAGAGGACTCTTAGCCCAGCAATGGGATATTTACAGGCTGTTAAATGACAGCGGTAAGTTTTAAGTACTTTATATTCAAAGTTAAAGTTCAGGAATAGGGATTACAATACGCTCGCACGCAAGTTTCTTCGCCGTCGATAAGAAATAAGTATGTGTTTGTTGATTCTGTCGTACCCCATTTTTCGTTCTGCTGACCCGCGCTTCTCGTTCAGTAGCGTAGACAACGTTATCAATGAACATTGTATAGCAGGTGTATACACTAATAATTTGACTCTGTCTCTCAATAGTGATTTTATATTCGAAAAAAAACAAATGCAGGTCTCCTTGCGGTATTTCATTCACTGACATTTCTTATAAATACAAATAGTCCAGTCAAATTATGGCTAAAAATGGGTTAAAAAAACATGAACGAACACAGTTTGGGGTTTTAAGGGTCGATAGGGGGGTGTATTCTGAGCATAAATTCCAATTTGAGGGGTTGTACTGAGGTCAGCTAAAGGTCATTTCAATGGAAACGCGTTTAATTCGATATCTCGAGAAATATTAGTGTTAGGCAAAAAATTGTAGAGACCTTTTCTCTTTTAAATGAAATTTATTAACTTTTTTATTTGAAACTTTTTTTTATAACATTAATATTTTTCAAGTTATTACTCCCGCAAGGCATTAATTTTTCTTTTTCTATTTTTCGTCGTTTTCTCCCCAACCATTCAATTTTATTAAATTTTACCGATTCTCAAAGTGTAGATCTTTTAATTATGTATAATTTTTGTCTGAAACTTTTTTCTGTAATGCCAATAACTTCGGAATTATACATTAATTTACCGAGCGAAATCCGCGCCATTGTCGCAACGTGTATCCACAGACGTATGCCCCGATACCGTCAGAGCCTTCAGTTGTAGCGAATCACTTCCATCGACCTCGAGTGCTTAACTTTACCAATTTTAGAACCTATTTTTTTTATCAATGAATGTGTGAAACAGTTTTAATTATTCATTTTCTTCTTTTTGTAATCCTCATTCACATTATTATCCCATATAGAATAAAAAATACCCAAATTAAATACCCAATTTTCAAAGAGTTCATTCGATTGACCTTTTTATATTGCGACAGTGGCGCGGTTGACCTTGAGCTGAACTCAGTACAACCCCTCAAATTGGAATTTATGCTCAGAATACACCCCCCCCCCCCCCTATCGACCCTTAAAATCCCCAAACTGTGTTCGTTCATGTTTTTTTATTTCGTAATTTGACTGGACTAAAATTAAGACCATTAACAGTGATGGTCAGACAAAGATAAATACTTTGTTTATGTTCTAACCATTGGGCCATATCTTTATTGTTGTTGCTTATCACCTAACAAACATCTTATTAATTAATGTTTTAAATAGTAAAACAAATGACGTTGCAGATTACGTATCATAATTATTAATATTTTTGTTAGCGTGCTCGAGTAATACGACTAACACCTTCTTCAAGTCTGATATGTTCAACGATGGTGATTTCATTACACAGACACTAATATCTCACCGACCGTTTTAACGACCGTACATTATTTATTTATTTATTTGGGAAGCCAACGTGATATACAATGTATCTAATTCTATATATAGATCGAGTCTTAGAAATATCACAATGTAGAACATTCTTATAGGCTAACTCATCATGAATCACAAAAAAAAAAAACAAAAAAGACTACTGTTCCTATTGAAGAAGAAATAAATTACAATAAAAAAAATATTCAAATTATAATGTAAACATATAAGAAAAAATAACAAAAAATTTATACAAAAAAAAATTGGCCAAAGAAACAAAAAAATTTAAATACCTCTTATGGCAAACAAAAATATGGCATTGAAACATTGTTATGGTAAAAAATTCTTCTATTTATTGTTTAAATTTCAATTCAGAGTTATAAAATATATATCAGCCTTTATAAAAATTGATTTACAGATTTTTATAGATCTTATAAAGGAGCAGATTTGCCTAAATTAGTTTTACTATTTCCATATTGAAAGGTTTTTTTATGCTTATTTTGGCCTCTAATTATATTTTAATATACACGGAAACATTGAATTTCGATTTAACAGTAATGATACCGGCTTTATTAGAATCAAAATTATGAAACGATTTCATTTTTAACGGTCGTTTGACACTATTCCAAAATAGTTTCATAGTTATAGGAGTAATCGATGTCTTAAATATAATAGGAAAAGACGCGCCAGCCGGACGTCGACGGTTTTAAAAAACCGATTTACGTTATTGCGATTATCCACGCGTGTAGAATCTTGATAGCGGATAGGATCATGAAAATATCATTAATGTAATCGATTCAGTACCTTCTCAGGAATTTGAGCGATACTTTCAAAAATAACTACGTACGTTGAAAAGCGACGGGAAATATTTTCATCTTTTAGTTGATAGTTGAAGAGATTTGTGGGCTCAAGTTAAGAATTGTGAATATATCGTAAACATATAATTTAATATCAAGAGCGAAATATGTTTATGTATTTTGAAATAAAATTGCAAATCTGGACACTTCACTAGCGAACGGTAGAATTTTTTTATTATTGTACAATGATTTATAGATCCCAAAAAGACAGTAATTATATTATATTAGGACTCTTCCTTAGTACAAATCCTACTTAATACAAAGATATTATTTTAGTATGATCATCTATTTTATGGCTCAATTTATACTCTTAAGACGATAGCTATGATGTTTTAGTAAAAATAATCTTAAAACTAATATTTAAATTAATATTAATCTAAATGTTTCTATTGTTACAGAATTTATTTACGGTGAATAAGAAATACAAATCGTACTCGTCTAATCAACTTTCGGTGATGAAGTTTAAAAACTCGGCGACAATATGTATTCGATTAAACCAAGTCAAAAAATGTTTAGGAGAAAAGAATGGAGGTTCACAGACAACATCGTCGCAGCAACATTGTATATATTCATTATTATAGCTCTAGGCAATGGCCAGACTATAGACAGAGATGAATCGAGTAAAATCGATACTATGCAAACAGATTTAAGTAATTTAGATAGTAATGTAGAATCTAATAATTGCCATAGCTGTCAAATTAGTAATAGTAATTTAAATAATAACGTAATTAATGAAAATAAAGATGATCCAAAGGATAATAATATACTTGCTGATATAATAGACACATTGAGCACGTTCTCAGAAAAATATGTATTTGTAAATAATACGGAGAAACAGTTACAAAATATACTAGAGCAAGTGCTAGACGATTCACTTAAAAAAGATAAGTTTGAAATATTCGAAGGCGTTGAAATTAAACCTATTAATGAGAAAAATAAAACAAATCAACCAAAAGATGAGTTAGCAATAAGACGAGAAGGAAGAGCATTATTCAGTTCATACACTTATGAATACAGATTGTTTAAGAAAATAAAGAATTTCATCGATACACATATATTATCAATAAACCTACCAAAAGCGGCAAGACTCGTAGGATTCAGGTGTAAGTAAATAATTTTGGTAATTTATTTCAAGTAAAGTTATTAGTTTACTGATAGCACGACATTTATGTTTTTAATATTCCATGTGAGGCACAATCCAAAGTTTGGTAGTAAGTATGGTGGTAAGTATTTTGCAATTTATGCCACAATCTTGTAGTAATTCTCTCTTGTTGATGGTTAATTTAAATGCGAGTTGCACTGGAAACTGTAAGCGTTAAAACTCGAACAGCATTCCCGTCGGAATTATGGAGTGCATAGCCTGAGACGAAGAAGACGATAAAATTACATTATCTTTATCTTTGCAGCTCCTTCCATTTTGCTGTCTCCCACATATGTTTATTTAAGGTGCTTAACTTTAAGACTAACTTTAATGACATTCTTATTTGGAAAGTAGTGCTTCTATTAAAAACATTATAATTGTCTTTAACTTAAATCCAAGTTTTTAAACTTATCTTATTTTATAAATACAAATTTAAGATGTTTAACAATACTTTTTATTTACAGCTTTCGGACTAAAGAAGTTTTTTTTACCTTTGCTTATCGGTGCTCAAGTTTTCAAAAGTATACTACTGGCCATGTTCTTACCAAGCATCTTGGGAAGTTTTGGCAAAATACTCGGCAAAGGTGAGTGAAACTTTCTAAAACTTTCTTAATTAAATCAACACAAAGTCAAAACTCGATACCGAACTTCAAATCTCAAGTTAAGGTGACAGACTCTAACTAAATATTGTCTGGAAAACTGGTAAACTTTTAATTACTGCATGTCAATTAAGTTTATAAGGATCATTTGCGACCCTTCTTTCTAATTTACACTGTCAATATTATATTAACATTTTAAATTCCAATTTATATAAATTTAAGTGTATATTATAATAAAAACTGAAATTCAAAATTAGCTAAAGATAAATAATTATACTTCAATGAGTATGTTTTTTCAAAAATGAATGCTTACAATAAGCAGCAACGTTATATAGAATATTAATATTTCTAGGTATTTCCCACCTATCAGCAGCTTCCAGTCAAGCTAGCTATCCACCAGCCAACGGTGACGACCAAACCGCATACAACAATGAAAATAAAGACTTCATGGGATATGAAACGAATCCAGCTGCAACATTTGCTTACACGCAGGATGATATGTATGGAAATGAGAATGACGTCAATGATCTATCTAATGTTGATATGTCAAGGTAAGCTGAAAAATTTAAATATGGAATTTTAAATATTATAATCAGAACTTTGGACGGATAGATGGCGCTAGTTGTCGATTAAATCGCGCTATTGTTTGTATCATATCGATTTATAATCTTTCAACGTATTTACATAATGTACTACTAGACGCTTTTAACCAGCAACTTAAACTTAAGACCGGCAGAGAGGCCAGATAATAGTCGATTATATATCGTTAAATTAACAATAACAGTTGCTAACAATTTATTGGTGGAGTTTAGAAATATCAAGGTCGATCATGTACAGCGATCAAGTTGCCCCGTTGCGTGTTGAATACATACGTGACAAATTTTAATCCAGGATGTATACGTGGTTTCCTCCGTATGTTTTCCTTGAGAACCGAGTGAATGAAATTGGATTTGAATTTATAAACATAACATTACATTAGCAGCCTGTAAATTTCCCACTGCTGGGCTAAGGCTTCTTCTCCCTTTGAGGAGAAGGTTTGGAGCAGATTACACCACGCTGCTCCAATGCGGGTTGGGGGAATACATATGTGACAGAATTTCGTTGAAATTAGACACATGCAGGTTTCCTCACGATGTTTTCCTTCACCGCCGAGCACGAGATGAATTATAAACACAAATTAAGCACATGAAAATTCAGTGGGTTTGAAACCGAAATCATCGGTTAAGATGCACGCGTTCTAACCACTGGGCCATTTCGGCTCTCGTATTTATAAAACATCACATATATCCACGCCAAAATGTAACCGATATATAACAAGTGACAGAACTAAACGCGATGTCTCCATATTTTTTTTTCATAAGATATTCACTCCACACGATTTATTTCTAGCCACGTCCCTGGGGTCACTTTTCCCTCGTAACTTCCGTAAAATGTAGGCCAAGATCATAAAACATGATAATCTCTCCATTCCTAAGTTTTACTGCTTATGAATTAATATAAAAAAAAATTATTTGATATCTAATATTTTGAAACGTTAATTTTGTTTATTTTATGAATATAACATATTTCTCATAGCTATTGTTTTTAAGAAAACTATATCATAATTCATATTATAATAGCAAAAATATGTTTCCTTTTAACGTATTTCACCATCATGAGTAGGCTTTACGTTTCTCGTAAAATTTAAATTAAGTTTTTTTAAGACACCGCATAAATTCATAAAGTACTAGCCGTGTACCTGATGTAATATCCTATGGAAAACATTATTCAAATACTCACTGAATTTTTTTGATAACTGGTTTAACTCATACCATTTTCATCGTTACTTTGCTCATCCCACTATCTTTATGATATATAACATATAATATACATATATTAGTCTTATATGTTATGGTTTTAACAAAACGGTATTCTTAATAATATTAAAAATGCCAAAGTATGTTTGTTTTTAACTCTTTTCACCGTTACGAAATTTTGCACATGCCTCAGGGTTACAGAAAATGATGAGGGTACCCAATACCCGCCTTTCCCCTCTTTAACTACAGGCGGGAATGAGTAGGTGATATCTTTATCGCCTACTCAGTGGAGTTAGTTTTAATTGATATTCACGCAAGTTAAATAATATATCTTATTTTATTTAATTATCATGGCTATGTAAATTGGTGTATTATATTGTAACATGATGATACAAAAAATGTTTCATGATACTACTTGTATAAAAATATTTAATTTTTTGATAAAATAAACATTTTTGTAATTATATTTCACTTGCTATTTATCATAATGCATTCAGCAAAAAAAATCCAAATGTTAATAATATAATAAAGTAATTAATATAATTTGCGATTCAACGGAGAAATGCTGCTAGCATTCTTGCCACCATTCCACGCGGTCAAGATTTATACAGTAACTATTTTTAATTCATATTTGTATATGTTTAAGCACTTAATGTTATCAATACTTGTAATTGGCTGATGACTTTTATTAAAAATAAGTCTATTCAAAGGGAGTCTATAAATAAGGGATTTGATAAGTTGGAAAAGAAGGACACATCGAAGTGACAACCGAATATGCCAAACTTTATTGTCTAACAATGCAAATGTTTTGGAAACAAATTGAATCATCAAAACCAGACAGTGGACAGATTTTATTCAATTTAGTAATAAAAAAAATCGTATCTTTATTGGTTTCAAATTGGATTCAATCGATTTTATTTATAATAGGCATAGGTTCCACAGTCTAACTATACATTTAGGTGTAAATAAATATTAGGTATCGAATTATTTTGATTATTCAACGCACATCACATGACAATCACTTGATGGTAGAGCTGGGTAGGTACTAACCGTTTCACGTATTCGCTTAATCGCGACAAAAAATTGAGGTTAGAATTCTAAGAAACTGAAAATATGAGTTCTTTAGAAACATTTCTGAAGGTATTACCGATTTGCTTCTCCAACTAAACGTAAATATTTTACCAGATACAATAATAGCCTCAAGGGTTATGATCAAATATATAACTTTTACGCCGTTTGACGGCCCCTTTAACGTAGAATTATTGAGGCTTTTAAATATAATATTATAAAAAAGCCTCTTCAGAAAACACACACAAATATAATTCATCCCTTTTCTGAAAAAAATGTATTCTAGATACAATTTACAACTTTAATCGATATTACAATGGACCTCAGTCGTAGAACAAACGACCATTTTCATGTTAAAAAAACTTCGAATAATGTCATGGTATAAATAAATATAGACCCTGAGTTATACAGGGTTGAATGTTAACCGAAGATTGCAGAATTGAGAACATCGTATAGAAACCTATATTTATACGATAAATATATATTTACATATATTATACAACGATGTTGATAATATGAGTAACTATTGTTGTGCTTGTCAAAATAATCTTCATTATGAACCGTTGGTTACTTTGCGTTTCATTATTTTAATAATCTTTCAAAATTAAGTTTATCATTCCACTTAAATTTGTAGAGTATTATGATGACCTTCGTAGTTGAGTAGGGTGTACACCGGTTTTCATGGGTACGCCACTCCGAGGACCCGGGTTCGATTCCCGGCCGAGTCGATGTAGAAAAAGTTCATTAATTTTCTATATTGTCTTGGGTCTGGGTGTTTGTGGTACCGTCGTTACTTCTGATTTTCCATAACACAAGTGCTTTAGCTACTTACATTGGGATCAGAGTAATGTATGTGATGTTGTCCAATATTTATTTATTTAGTTTACAAGACTTCTCTTCGATTTTAACCGATGATTCTGAGTGCATCCTCGATACAAGCACCACTCGATTCATGTACTTCATTTATATTTATAATTCATCTCGTGTTCGGCGGTGAAGGAAAACATAGTGAGTAAACCACCACTTGCAGTGGTTGATAAGAATCTTCCACATGGATCCAGTACCCACTTTGAAACAGCGTGATGGATGAAGCCTCAGATCTATTCCCCATAAAGTAGAGTAGGCCTTCGCCACGTTAACAAGCTGTTATTTTATTTTTAATTTAGATTTTTACAAATTAATGTGACCACTTCTCAAATTCCTTAAAAATCTTTATATTCCTGATCTTCCTATAAAAATATTGTTATATTAAAATATTGTTTTATTTTCAGGTTTGGCGTCGGAGGTCAAAAGGTTTCCTATTTACCAAGCAAGAACAGTTACTACAAAAATCAAATGACAACAACGACCAATAATTATAAGGTAAACTATACATATAATAAAATTGGAGTATCTGTTCGTAATATAAAAATAGCAGCTTTTTACTAAATGACATGCATTTACGCGGTACACATACCAAATAACATTTTTTTATTTTTTGTCTGTCTGTTTGTTCCGACTTATTTCTGGAACGGCTGGACCGATTTTGACGTGACTTTCACTGGCCGAGGGCTGAATTAATAAGGAGTAACTTAGACTACAAAAATAACTTTTCTGTTAAAATAAAATTAAAAAACGTGCACAAAGTCGTTGGCATAGCTAGTTTAAATCGAGAAAAGATCCAAGATGCCCCTGTGATTGGTATATGTCAAACTTTATCGAAAATTGAGGATTCATACCTGAATTTTCATTTGATTAATTTGTATTCTTAAGTCATCTCGTGCTCGACAGCAATGGAAAAGAAATGTGTGCTTGCGTTTATCGGATGACAATTTGTCTCAAGTTTTCCTACTGGTTCTCGACGAGAAATTTTTGGACTTAATCCAAAAATAAGACATTTTCACACTGTTTGTTTATGTTCTCTTAGCTTTAAAAATGTGCGCCAAAGATGAATATGATAATGAGAGGATTTTATGGTTATTTTTCAGATATTCCAGAAGATTCCGGCTTCCTCGATGATCCTGAGCAATTATGACCCGTTCTATTCACCTTTGCTTTCACGTCTGGATGGAATTTTCGCTAGACTTGGTAAATGAATACAAATCTTAATTATATGATCCACTAAAATAACCAATTTCGATTAACGAAATCAAACTCAAACCTGAATTTAATATTAAAGCGCTTAGTTTTATTAAGTTAGAACATCGGTACGAGAAAGTAAACAAGACAAAAGAAATTTAAAAGTTTTTGGCAAAATAAATATCAAGATAAAACGAAATCAGTTCCAATCATTCCTTTAATGTTGTTCAATATTACGCTTAAATAAATAAATTATTATTATATAAATTATTATATAATGTAAAAAAAGCTGGCACAAAATCGTTATAACACAAACCGTAATCACAAAATTCTTTAATCTGACCAATTTAAAAAGTTATATTATTTCATTACCCTAAAATTTCTTGTTACGTAGAATTGCTTTGATGCCTCAAATTCTAATAAGATCCCTCGTATCCCTCGAACAATTTAATTTGCAACCATTTTTGCGTAACAATTTCTCCAGTATAAATAAAAAATAATGTAACTGTATGAGATTTACGAAGATATTAATAATAAATTTACATATTATTTATTGATTCTCTATTGAACGCCAATATTTGAAACTAAATTTTACATTAACAAAAGTTAATATCTTCATTTAACAACAACAATACCAGCACCACTACGACCAGTGGTATTGTTGATCATAGGGCTAAATACAATTTTACGGTATTAGTCGGGTTATTTTTTAATTAAATAAAGAGCAGAGCAGTATGCTTTCGCAACCAACCCTGGAAACTGAAATGATATGTCCCTTATAATTCTTCAATCTGGACAACAATACTAATTTTATTGCTGTTTGGCGCTAGGATATTTGAGTGGGTGGTGCCCAGATTAGATTAGAGTAAATCTTTCTTACAAAACGTATATTCTACTACTAGAGCCGAGATGACCCAGTGGTTAGAACGCGTGCATCTTAACCGATGATTTCGGGTTCAAACCCAGGCAGACACTACAGAATTTTCATGTGCTTAATTTATGTTTATAATTCATCTCGTGCTCGGCGGTGAAGGAAAACATCCTGAGGAGACCTGCATGTGTCTAATTTAAACGAAATTCTGCCACATGTGCATTCCACCAGCCCGCACTGGAGCAGCGTGGTGGAATCTGCTCCAAACCCTCCCCTGAAAGGGAGAGGAGGCCTTAGCCCAGCAGTGGGAAATTTACAGGCTGCTAATGTAAAATTTAATGTAATTCTACAGGACTAGCTCCAACAGAAACAACTACAGAGACAGACAATATGGTAATCGGAGGACAAAGTGTCAGTGACGTCAAACTTGAATCTTGTAGAGAACAGTTAATATGTTTAATGTACGCCAGCCCGGCGAAGTACGCACCGTATAGCAACTTGGTATCAGCGCAGTTGAGCAGGTAATAATTTCTCCCTATAATATTATATTACACTCAAAATAATATAACGTTACTTGATAGGATAACCGATGAATTAATTTGAGAATATTTTAACGTATACTTGGATAATTTAACAATTCTATTTTCAAATTGTGATTGTTATATAATTCTAATCAGTTTTAATTATTCGTTTTTCGTACAGCGTATTTATATATGACTATATGAAAATCTTATACTTTATTATTTGACTAGTAACACCATAATTTAATACATTTTTGGACGAATATATATATATATATATTCGTTCTATAAAATTAATGAAAAATTGGACTAATTAGCTATTCTATACTTCTAACAAATTAAAAGTAATTATCCAAATCCGAATTAGTCCAACTATCTCGTTTTATTTATGATAATATTTAGAATTTACAAAAAAATCATAAAATTTTCGAAATAATTCGTTAAACCCTTGTCTGTGTCAAGCAAATAATACATTTACGAACCGACTAATCCCATACTAGGCTCGTATATTCGCGATATATCTGCGTTTGATATGATAGCCAGCCGAATAGATACATCGCTTCAAAGAGGCCTGTCGTAAGCAGTTATACTGTTTTGATAGGCAGAATAGGAATTGTATAACGTAATTGTGACGATATTCCAAATCTAGACGTTAATGTCAATCCACAAATTGTTCAAAGCAAACATTTCAGTTTATGTATGTACACGTTGAAATGTGAATTTCCCTGCGAAACGCAATATACTCGAGGCGCAATTGTTGCATTATGAAATCTGATGTTCAATTAACCGAGTATTTTTTGAATTTGGAAGATTTTATCATATTAAAGTATATTTAAAATAAAGGGAACATGTTTAAAGATTATTTGGACAACATGAGAATAACATTTCAAGTTTACATTTGGATGGAAAGTTTGTGACTTAAATGCTAATCAAAATTATAATTTATATTACAGAGAACTAAACGAGCTACGTCGTCCGGTTTCTGATAATCCAGAAATTTTGCGTTTCTTCCGTTATATGCGAGCTGCGAGACGTGGCCAAGAAGGCACGGATTGCATGGAAGCGCATCCAGCTTGTGCTGTCAACACTAGCCCGTCACATACGATGATAGCTGCATACCACGACATAAACAAGCTCGTTACAGCTAGAAAACTAAGACACTAAGACACTAAGGTACATACATACATTATAGAAGCGAAAGTGACCCTGTCTGCGTGTTATGATTTCTCAGCTAAACAACTGAATTGATTTTAATGTATTTCTGACGCCCCAGTTTGAGCTTTTAAGACGGAATAGATGGAATGGATAAGGGATTGTAAACCAGTTCTTAATAAACCGCAATATCTCCTTTACAAAATGTCTCAAAGTTGAGAATTTGTGTTAATTCCTCTAGCATTGTGCGAGAAACTATGTTTCAATGGTATACAAAATAAGCAATCCACACCATAATATCAACATAACGTATGAGTACTCTAGTTAGTCACGAAATTAGTTAAGGATTTGATAGCGAATCCTTTAAGATGCCACATTAGGTAATTAAATATGAACTCTATGATATAGTAAATAGAGTAGATTATGTAATGATAATGCACTTAACTTTGCGGGTCGCTGTTAAGTCTTTGAATGAGTTAATTTGATTGTATGCAGACCACGTGATATTACCAAAGCTTGTTATGCATAGTATGAATAATTACTCATTACAATTAACCTTAGGACGGCATATAACAAAATGGATCGTTTGTTTGGCCACAATAATCACTGCTAAGTTACTATTGACTTCCTTTATACAGAGTATTGAAGGTTATTATGTGCGAGTTGCAGATATGTTATTTATACCTGTTTCAAAAATATTTATGTCATTTATATCATCAGTTCAGCAGCAAAAGACAAATGAATCTGAATTGAGGACCTCTGTGGAACGCCCAGGGCTCCACAGATCTATTAAGACATAGGACAAGACTCAATTATAGTTCAGACAGATATTTCTCTGCAACATTCGTATTCCAAATTTAAAAAAAAAACATAAATAAGTCAACTTCGAATTATATTTGTTTATGATTGAATCGATCGAAGGCCTTGCTGAAATCCGTATATACTCGTCTGACATGAACTGGTGCATTAATATCAGCTATTATTCATAATTTTAATAGTAAGAAACAAAATTACTAGATGCTTATTAATATTTAAAAAACATGACATAATAACTTTTTATCGTTACAGAAGCCAGAAAAAAAATGCAGTTAAAGAGTGAAGCATCATATAATGTTCCAAGTAATAGCTGTGTGCACGTCAAGTTACAAACAATGTTAGTTATTTGCGCCAACACTCCGGAACAATATGCCAATATTAATATTCAGCAAAGAAGAAACTAACTACTTCTCTACAATGTTATTACTATTACATCAATAATATTATTTTAACATATTGCCAAAATTCTGTTGCACTTGCGTTTAAGATTTGAATTTTGTTATATAGGGCATTTCGGTTCTAGCTCAATTGAATCTATTTTAATAAAAATATCGGATGTTTAATTTATTTACTAAGTATTAAATGAAACAATGGAAAATTATATAATTTTAAATGAATATATTTAGAATAATAAATTAAAGTTGAATTAAAAAAAAAAACTTAATAACAAGCTTTTATTTAATAAAACTAAATCGTTTAGTAAGTATACTAGATTGTATTGTTAGCAGCTCCAGGAATGAGAGCAAATATTCTTTTACAAGATGGATCGCGTGAATCCGGGTCCAGGTGAAAGATTTAATTTTAACATACAAACAGGTAAAGTTAAATAAAAGCTTGTAAAATAAGGGAATACTGGGTTTTATAATTATAATATAATTATTCAATTAACCTTTATATAAGAAAGGTTTTATAAACATTTTAGTTTTTAATTAATTTATTCACGATTGATTTTTTTTAATGTTATGTCTGTTATTTATTGTCTGTTAGTGTGAGTGGTTGTTATTTATTTATTATTTAATTTTAAGATTTGTTTTATTATTTACTAAGCGATGTAAGTATCAATTACAATCTATTTTTTCTTCTGATTTATAAAAACGATTAAACACTGGCTACTTTTCAATATTTAAACAAAAAATATCGGTCCAAATTTAAAAATGTGAGACGGAAAACGATATTGTTTCAATATTTTTTTTATTTTTTTCCCTCACATATGCCTGAAAAACAAAAAAAATCATTATGAAACTTGTTCTGCAGATTATTTTAAAAATATAATCGTTTACTTAGCTTTCCCAAAATGTATAAAAACTAGGAATTTATTTCAAATCAACCGAAATAAAATTATCAGTAAGGACGCTGGTGGAAATTCGTATTCGAACATGACCGAATTCGTACTAAAGGTCGCTCTTTAAAATTCCCACAAAATTGATTGAAAATAATAACCAATGTAAAAAAACTTACATATTTACTTAACTTACTTACTTAATACAAATTTAAAATAAAATTTAGATACATAAACAGTTCAGTAGCTAAGTTACAATTAAGATATTTTGTATTATCATTTTAATCCTGTGCACGTTATTTACGAAGAGGATTCTGAAAGAAGAGTTGCTTTCTGTAGATTCATGCTTAATGAGGATTTAGAAGATGCATCTTTTTTGAAAAAAATCCTCTGGACCGACAAATTCAAATTTGATCAAAATGGTATTACTAACTACCATAATAAATTTTATTGGAGTGAAAAAAGAGGCCAAAAGGGTCACAACGCCGTTTTTCGGCGTATATAGGTTATTATATAGGTACAATTTTATATGTATTTAATGTATTTTTTAAATTCTTTGAATAAAATAAATGAAATGATTTTTGTAATTACGTGCCCATAAATGTAAAATATTTACCTTTTTCTTTGACTTGTTATTAATTCTACTTCTGTTTATTATTAAAGTCATAGTTTTAAAATAAATATTTATATTAAAACAGACGAATTGTTTTTTTAATTTTTTTCACTTGTATTAATGAAAATGGTAGAATTAATTGTATTAATTACATTTCAGGGCTTTGTGCCAGCCCGTCTGAGTAGGTACCACCCACTTATCAAATATTCTACCGCCAAACAGCAATACTAAGTATTTTTGCTATGCTAAGAATATGTATGATGCGTTTGATTACGTGTGTGTTTGTGAGTGTGCATTTATATATATATTCGTATGTTTGTGTGATTTTATATTAACATAGGAAACTTTAATCGCAAGTAAAAACATACATCGCTGTAATTGAAAGCAGAAAACTCACAAATAAAAAAAAATAGATTTTCGTTTTTAATATAAGTAACATAATATTTATGTATCTATAATATCAGTTACCAAAATCGTCTCAAACTAGACAGTCTGTCATGTGTGAACTTCGCTAATCATTTATTTGTGATATCATCTGATGCGTGATATCCGAGCGAATAGGTAAGGTAATTCAATGCTTTACATAATAACATTAAGTCAAGAGACATCGACGTCAAATCACGTATGAAATAAGATAAGAACACAGATCAATGAACTAACACAAGTATATTAATCTTTATCATTGATTTTCGTGAATGTTGATTTATATTAAGTAAACCATTAAACGTAATATAAAGTAACGCCCTGTAAATGGCCCACTGATGGGCTAAGGCCCGTTCGAGGAGGATCCGTTCCGTTTTGAGGAGGTTTGGAGCTTACTCCACCATGCTGTTCTAATACTGGTTGTAATTGGACACTTGCGGGTTTCCTCGCGATGTTTTTTTTTCTTCATCGCGGAGATCGAGGTGAATCTTAAGCACAAATCAAGTACATGAAAATTCACGCGTTCTAACCACTGCGCCATCGCGACTTCAAAATCAATATAACTGGGATTAGATTTCAATTCATAATTTCAAATTCAACGGCCTGAACGCTGAACTGAGAAATATAGTTTAAAAAAAAAAAGTCATATGCGACAAAAAAAATTGTGACTGTTTTTACCCAAAAAAATTAATATTTTACAATTTTTTTTATATTATATCTTCAGCATCAACTAAATTATCTATTAAAACCTCAATGAGCTAAAAGACGATATATCTGAAAATTGGTAAGGAGTTGAGTATTTTGCTCTTCCCAGAAGTAGCTGCAGCATTATGAGTAGGTCCTGTTTCCGTGTTATCGTAATATGATCGAAATTACAGGACACATAAACTTTGAAAAGATCAGGTAAGAAGAATTTTCTTTAATTTACAGAAACATAAAAAAATCGAAATTTAAATCGGTTCATCCGTTTCAGATGATACAATACCACAGTCAAACACACAGTTACACATATGAAACTTATATACTAATAAATAGGAATTTAAACTTTGTGCGTTTAATTATCTGAAGTGGAATATAACCATAACCACTACTTATTATAGATCTCTGTGCAGGTATTCCAATCATCAGATATTCTACCGCCAAACAACAGTACTCAGTATTGGATACTGATATATTATAGTATTAAAGTTGGTGGCGCATAGGTGATGTAAGGAATGGTTAATATTTCTTACAGCGCCTTTGTCTATGGTGACCACTTACCATCAGGTGGCCCATATGCTCGTCCGCCAAACAACGCCATAAAAAAAAAATTATGTGTTCCGGTTCGAAGGGTGAGTTATTTAATGTAACTACAGGCACAAGGGACATAACATCTTGGTTCCCAATGTTGGAGACCAATGACGATGTAAGGAATTGTTAAAAGTTCTCACGTCGCCAACGTCTAATCATGTGACTATTAACAGTTGATCCAGATGAAAAGATACGCCTAAGTATAACACAATAATATAATAATTAGCTATAAATATTTTGTCACTGTTAGCACTTAAGCCGTTTGCAGTATCACCAGCTCCAATTACGACATATTTTGACATTGGCCGTAGCCGCAATGCGACTTGCAATAAATATTACACGCGGTAACAGTTAATGTAACCCTGTGGTTGGATATCATTAATTCATTAGTTAATCTACACTGAACATCTATATTGCTGTGTTCTTGGTGGAAGGATGAGGGTCTCACTGTAATAACAGATACGAAGGAACATATACATATTATATATTTTAGATTCATGGTTGCCATCGTTTATGGTGTAATTATAGCCTATTTCTATTATCATATGCTATCAAATAAACCATTAACCCATTTGTATTCCTGAAACAATAAGAAATATATTATACTGCTCAAGGGTTATAAGGACTCCCTATTAAGATGAAAAATTCTCAGGTATAAAGAATGAAGGGATTTTTTTATTCAAGTAGGCAGACAAATTGGCCACTTGATGATAAGTGGTCACTATTAGAGATTATTCATATCAATACGGCACCGTCCACGAGAGCTAAGATGTTATGTCTCCTGTTATTGATAGTTGTACAGGCGTATTCACTCTTCAAACCGGAACACTACTATAGTAAGCATTGTCTCGGTAGAATATCTGATGAGTGGGTAGTACCTACACAGATGGGGTTGCATATAGTTTTGATAAATAATGTTTGATAGCAACTAATCCAGAAACCAGGAATAAGATGCGTAATTAATTTTAATTATTCCACTGTAAATTTTTCTCATAGTTTTTTTTTTTTATCAGAACGGTGTTTAGTTGTATTGTTGTTTTTCGTGTCTGGGATAAGGCAAGGCCCTTATTGATTGGTTACCTCCAACCATAGACTGTAGACATTATAAAAAAATATGTTTAATATACTTTCAATATGACAAGCAATGTATCTGTATATAATGTACATAACCATTGTGTCACTGTATACATTGGCTCAGTTTTGAATATTAATTGTTCCGTTCCTATAATAATTAAATAATCAACAGACGTCACGATCACACCAAGCAAGGTAGTTAACGTTCAAAAATAGCTGTTGCTCTACAATATGCATGACCGAGTGTGGGACGACGACGCTTTAAATACAAATCGATTATAAATACACGTGTATACTTTAACTGTTCCTGAATCCTGAAAACTTACAAGTACAATGTTTTGAGAGAAATGTTTTATATAATGAAAATTTAAACAATCGCATTACAAATCCTAATCCTATATATAATATAAACGCAAAAGTGTATGAGGATGGCTGGACATTGGACGGCTTTGTTACTCTGTGACGCAAAAACTACTGGACCGATCTGCATGGAATAGTGATAACTTATACCATGTCGTAAGACAAAGGCTGTCTAACTATCCCCAGCCTCCCCACACACGCATGACGCAGGCGTAGCCGCAAGCGGAAGCTAGTTATAGATATAAATCTAAAATTGAGTTTATTTATTTGTTTGTTTGTACCGTTTTCACGTTCTACATACTCAACTGATCATCAAAAGAATAAACGTTGTCAAAAGAACAGAAAATTACATACAATAGTTAAACATAAACGGCCATCTCTCGCGCGGGCAACGGCAAGTGCATGAACTAGTGTATCATATTCAAATAAATCGCTCTAGAAAACAAATCGTAAACGTTAATTGTTTTGTTCTAATTAAACCGTTAAATAACAATTGTTTATATATTAACTCATAACTGAAAGTGAATGGCGTAAGATAGGGTTCAAAGCGCTGAAAGATGTAATAAAGCCTATCGTTATTTTAACAATAATTTTTTTAATCTTGCCAATATTAAATAACCGAAGATCTCAAAAATAATCTTGATACTTTAAATTTAATTAAGTTATTGTAGATAGTACTTTCATCTACGTGATTACTGTTTGCAGCATGAGGTATCCCCGTTAGTTTATTTATCAATATCATAATGACCAATGACCATCAATTAAATGAAGGGTAATTAATCCACCGGCGAATGAATTCGTAATGAAGATAAAAGCCTGCCAATTTTAATATAATATGTATTAAGTATGAATAAATATATAAAGTATCAAAATCTTTTAGTCCGAGTATAGTGAAGGTAGACGAAGATCCGGTTTGCCCCTACTCTTACCACAGTAGAAAGTTGACCTTCCTTAGAAAAGTATTTATTCCATTTTAAATTTTATAATGATCCATATAGCGCTCATTTTGCTTTGATATCAGTCATTGACATGTAAACAAACAAACAGTATCTGCACGGTTGAAATGAACTTTATTTATATGAGGAAAAGGTTTAATTTTAAATAGTGATCATTTTGTCTTAATTTTAATCCACGGTGCATAATCTTGGGTAACACTTAGTATGTTTTTCGGTTAGTGGCTCAATCGTTATGGGGTTTTTGATATGTTGAATCATAAGATGATCAAGGTCAAATTACGTCATACTAGTGTGATACTGTGACTTTGAATGTTTATTTAATTTAAATCCTTATTTTACAATTGTTTTTGAACTAAAAAGGCCAAAAAATATAACCATATGCAACCTTATTATACAATTAATGTAATAGAATATACTTCCATTCATATTAACAAACAACTGGACTAATTATTGGGTCAATGACCTTTGACAAAAGAAAAGAGAAAGACAAAATAATGGTACTGACGTCATCGTCACAATTTTTCCCCCTATGTCGTAAACATGATGCCTTTGAGTCGAGTACATATGACTCACAATATATTGCAGACGACATGTTACATAACTTTCTTCGAATACACTTCTTTAGTCTCAAAATAATCTTGAATCATAGATATTGAAAGAAGATTACGCTGATATTGAGCTTTCTTGTAGGTCAAAATGCTTTAACACGTAATATCGTGTCGCTCTACCGACACGGGTAACCTTAGAACTGAAGTTATCTAAAAAAATAGTAATGTCCGAAAATAGCTCCTGTAAATGTCTGTCAGCAAAAATCAAAGTATCGTGAAAATATACTTCATCTAGCGAAATAAGACTCATACCAGACCCGTACCACATTTAAAGAAATAGCAATCCCTTCCTAAACAATAATCTTTTCCCCGGGAGGTCTTATTACAACCATAATGCATAGCACATTGAAAAACAGTGACAAAACCTTCCAAGAAAGTAATCTTTTCCACAGCAGAAGAACAGGGTCTTATTACTAAAGTCCATATTATTTCAGTCACAAAAAAAACAGACATCAAACGATCCTAGAAAAAGATAACTTATTTCTATGTCCAATCGGCCTCAAATTTCCATTTTTAAATGACTACACTGTCAAACTATAGGGTGTCATAGTGACGTCACTGAATGAGTCATTTTTTATTGAATGTGGTGTACAAAGTGGGTCAATCGACAAAGCATGTAAACACAAGCAGACACTTAGCTTATATTGTAATCGACTATGAATTCTTTAAAGATTTTTTTAACACTAGTAATCCACAGAGACTTCGACTGATAAGATTCTGATTTAATCTCGAAATGCTTTTCTTTTATATACATTAACATTAACAGTCTGTAAATTTCCCACAGCTGGGCTAAGGCCTCCTCTCCCTTGGAGGAGAAGGTTTTGGAGCATATTCCACCACGCTGCTCCAATGCGGGTTTTAGACACATGCAGGTTTCTTCACGACGTTTTCCTTTACCACCGAGCAAGAGATGAATTATGAACACAAATTGAGCACATGAAAATTCAGTGGGTTTGAACCCGAAATCATCGGTTAAGATGCACGCGTTTTAACCCCTGGGCCATCTCGGCTCACCTCATTTCTTTTATATGATAGCAATTAATGAAGTCCATCTGACTGATTTCGGTCACAATGACTATTCCCGTGATATAATAGCTAACTGCTCAGCAAATAGTGCGTGTGGTAGTTAAGTCAAACTCTGGTCACTCATGCTCACGATGTAATTAATCACGTGATCACACAAATTTGGTTCAATAATACCGACCTTTGGTGAACATGAAATGTCTATTTTCTCGTGTTTTTATAAACATAATATCCCTTTGTCTCTCTGTATAGTTTCCATGGTAACTAACATATTTACCTATAAATGTTGTTTACGGGGTATAGATCTGTTTATATAGGAAGCGATGGCCCTACACGTGAAGCCGCGATGGCCCAGCGGTTCGAACGCGTGATGTACGCGTTCGAACATAAACATTAACATTTAACCGTCGATTGCGGGTTCAAACTCAGGCAAGCACTGAACTTTCGTGTGGTTAATTTGTGTTTATAATTCATCTCGTGCTCGGCGTTGAAGGGAAACATCGTGAGGAAACCGGCATGTGTTTAATATCAACGAAATTCTGCCACATGTGTATCCACCAACCCTCATTGGAGCAGCGTCTTGAATGTACTCCTAACCTTCTCCTCAAAGGGAGAGGAGACCTTAGCCCAGCAGTGGGAAATTAACAGGTTGTACACGTTGCTATCTCTACACGGTTTTCGGATTGCATTAATAAATGTTATCGGTTTTTTTCTTTTTTTCTGTCTTTATCCTAAAATTAGTCATATCGCACAAACTAAGACATATTGTGTTCCATCTTGCACACAGTAAGACATATTGTCTACACGAGCGTCACTCATACCCATAAATATACTGTAGAGGGCTTCGTATGTGTATAAATCTATAATTAGTTAAGTAAAGCTGTGTTCTTCTATCGAATGACAAATCGATAATGCGAGAAAGAGATAAATGATTCATCGACACGACGAAGACAAAGACCCGTTAAACATAGTTTCTTTAAATAAGGTCGTAAGTCATTAAATTAATAAATAAAGTAACAACATACGAATCTTTAGTCTTATTATTGTTTTATTTTACATTCAGTAGGACAACCAACAGTAGATACGATATCACATAAAAATTGAAAAAAATACATTTCAAAATTATGTTGGCAAATGTTCTACTATACAGGTAGTCTCACCGTGCACTATCTCATAGCAAAATATGTATCAAAAATATAAATTAAACATAATCAATGATTAGAAATAAGAATTGTAACACAATTTTTTAACTATTATATAATAAATAATAAAACCAATAAGATTTACCATAAAATTTTAAAGGAGGGTTGCTATCGTGACATGTGTCTAAATCTTTCACTTGATTACTATTTTTAGCATTAGCAGCCTGTAAATTTCCCACTGCTGGGCTAAGGCCTCCTCTCCCTTTGAGGAGAAGGTTTGGAGCATATTCCACCACGCTGCTCCAATGCGGGTTGGTGGAATACACATGTGGCAGAATTTCGTTGAAATTAGACACATGCAGGTTTCCTCACAATGTTTTCCTTCACCGCCGAGCACGAGATGAATTATGAACACAAATTGAGCACATGAAAATTCAGTGGTGTCTGGGTTTGAACCCGAAATCATCGGTTAAGATGCACGCGTTCTAACCACTAGGCCATCTCGGTTCTTGATTACTAATGGTGATTTATAACAATGATTACCTCGATATGATGGTTTTTTTTCGTAATTGTATTCTATGTAATGTGTCTTATACACAAACAGTAAAGTTATGCGGATTACATTATAACATTTTGTAAATCTCTTTACTATATAAAAGCAAAATACTTACTGAGAGTATTCGACTCGTTATAATCAAGAGTAACTTTTAATGTTTTCTCGTTAAATAAAGAGAGCCAAGCCAGCTACGTAACAAGTTTATAAATAGGATTATTTGTATCAAAAACTACTTTGTTAACGATATCTGTGTAAGTTACTGAATCAATTTTGATGCAATTTTATACGAAGATAGATTAAAATCTAACAAATAAATATTATTAAAACTAATATTTCCTTTTAACAATGACTACGTATAGTTATTAAATAGTAAAATATAATTATTAATTAATCTATTTGAGTCATAGGCAGACTCTTTAATTGTTTCCTTCCAACTCTAGAACGAGTTAATAATAACATTATTTCTAATATTAAATTGTATTGTAAAAGATTCGACAGTCGTTTTGAGCGTCATAAAAACTCACGAACCACGTTAACATAGAACTTTTCACTTCCCACTCATTTCAGAACTCGATAAAGGAATTCCCGTACATTTTTAAAATGATCAAAAACTTTAACATTGTTTTCAACATAAGCGTATTTTCAAACAATTTGAATACAAAAAAGGCACAAAATTTACATGTTTTTGATGGGTCGTGGGACAGATTTTGTAACATCAATCCGAAAAGTTGAAGGAACGTACGGCTTCCATGAACCGAATTATGAAAACCAGGATACAATAAAAGGCTAACTCACATTGCAGCGGCTTCTTATTAAATTATACATTTTATGTGGAATCAACAATTTTATGTAATGTATTTTTTATGTATAATATGATACGTTTAACACACAACGACAAAGCTTCATTTTAATATAAATATTTGAAGTTTCCTGGATATTTTAGAAATTTTCTTAACACTTCTCATTTTCACATTTCTGTTTCTTCGTTCTTTTCTATTTGTAAACCAGTCCCTTTATACCCTCCTGTCACGAATGGGGCGCGTTACACCCTGATTACACCTCTTCATTCATTTATATGATTCAGCACACTGCATTGGAACCCCAGAGGCATTCCTCAGGGACGTTTTCTCCGGTGGCATTCACTAGTAACTGTCGGTAGAAAACTCTCGCTACCGAGCAAGGTATTAATCTAGGCTCTATGATGGAGATGGTCTCTGATGGTTCTGCAAAAATTTCGTTTCGCAGAAGGAGGTCGACAAGCTTGAGCGTGACGGGAGTGCCTCCGCTAACCCGCTCCATCGAAAAAGACCGGGGAGAAGACGTTGATATTATGCGTACCTTCTCCTCCCAGAGGAAGATGATGTCACGATCACGCTACGACCATGACAACATTTATCGCAGGTGAAACCGCCCGGAGCATTTGGTTATAAAATAAGTATAATTCATACGCTTTTTTTATCAAGAATCTAAAAATAGAACGTCATGGAATATTTAAATTAGATTAATTATTAAATTTATAACGTTTATGCATTTATAAATACAACAATTTGAATAAATTATTCTAATAAAAAAAACTCATAACCTAATTTGTTTTTCAGTATATATTTTTATTTTAAGTCCATCTCCATATTTACGTATCAATTCAAGCAACAACTGGGATATCCCAAAGTTGCGCTAACTTCATTCAAACGTTCACAACACTACAAATTTCCATTCAAAATTCGACCACAATATTTAAACATTAAAGAACAATTTTCTTTAACCAAAGAATATTTCCACTGGCAAGAAATGGAAGCTGTAAATGAAAAAGAACTTAAAAGCGATCATGTAAGGTTTAATTTCGGTTGCCGTTAAATAATTTGGGTTCCATGTAAAGTGACTAATGAATAGAAGCCGTGTTTCGTTGAGTTACGGTTGCAATTGCGTTGTCTGAATGGGTTTATACAATATGGATCCAAGAAGTTTATGCAATTCTTATATTGTTATTATATAAGGTAGTTTGCCGGTCCGTGGGTCATTCTCGTTTGCAACTCCCAGTACATTGAACGTGATCCAGATATTAGGTAATAACTCGTTAAGGTAAGATTTTAATTTATTTTTATTTATAAAATAATAACGTTAATAATAAACAATTATTACTAAAATAATGGAGATGACCTAGTGGCTGACTCACGTGAATTTTAACCGAGGATTGCGGGTTCAAACTCGGGCCAACACCACTGAACTTTCATGTGTTTAAACACATTTGTACTTATGTATTTGTGTGTGTGGGAGGAATGGGTAGAGAAAATGCAAATTATATTATAGTATTGAATTTTATTTTATTAAAACGCCTATATTTTAATGTGGAGTAAATGACTTTTATAATAAATAATAAAATTATAAAAGTTTAATAACATCTGTAATTAACGTCTGTATGTCAACTAATATTTTTTTTACATTTCATTTACAAACTTTAGAATGATCAATAAAAAAACAAAATAATAAATTTAAAATAAAATATATCGGACAAGGAAATTGTTATATTTTTACCAAAATTTCAACGATTACGATAAACTTCGACTCCTGGGCGAACACTAGAAAAATAAATAAATATCGCGGATTTGTCTGAATTCTTATGTAAGACTGACGTATTGTAGTGTTTATGACTGACTCTCGTCTCGTAACAATAGTCATTACACATACTATCACTTTTAGTTGTGATGAATCACTGACTTATTTAAAAAAAAAGAAAAAACTAAATATTGTTTAGTTTTTTATACAGTATACATAATAAAATCACGCCGCCATTTTTCCACACGCTACGTAATTAATTATGTTTTTTATTGGCCAAGCGTCCAAAACGATAGAAATAAAGTTTGGTATATAGATAGTCTATGGTATAGAAATCAACAAAGCTATTATATTTGTTTTCTAGAACCCACTAAACTCAGGATCTAATAGTCTGATTTGGAAAAATATTGCTTTAGATAGCCCATTTATTGAGAAAGGTCATTGACTGTATAGCATCAACTACTAATTTTTTTTTTTAATTTGAGACTTTAATTTTTCTATAGTTATATATAAAATCTTTAGACGATGGAATTATCAAGCTATTATAAATTCACGAGCAAAGTCAACGTTGTTAGCTAGTGTGTATAAAATAGAAAATCAATTAATTTCCTAATGAAAGCAGGAACTTAAACAAGTTGTACTTAGAGAAAGCATCGTCCTGTTTTGTTGTTATGTTTCAGTCCACGTAATAGTTACGTAATTTTTTGTCCTCCAATGACCTAGAATCATTTATAGAATACGTTACGTAACGAAACGTAACATTTAAGTAACCGACTAACTTGCACTGTCATATTATTCAATATGGAGTGCAAGTAAGTAAAAAAAAACATATCTAAGTATAAATATAGTATCCGTTATTTAAGAAGAAAAAGTTGTCAAAAATACTTATAAAACTTTTATAAATTGAAATATTCAAACTGTAGTTACGGTTCGTGATAGACTAGTTGAACGGATATGGCTCAGTATTCAAACCCAGGAAAGCATCACTGAATTTTCATGTATTATATCTTTGTAATTGATCTTGTTGTCGGTGGAAAAGGGGAAACATCTTGAGATAACCTGCACTGGTCTTATTACATTCAAATTCTGCGGACTCGTATTGGAGCCGTTTCCTCGAATTGGGAAAGAAGCCTTAGCCCAAAAATATGGGCCATCAAAACATTTATATTATTTTATTCTCACATAAATAAAATTATAGGGTCATAAAACACAGAGCTTCTAAATCGGTCCTAGAATATACCAGCGTCATTTTCATTATTGAAGGATTGTAGGCAGTATGACAAATCGGCCATGTGGTGATAAGTGAACACCACTGCCCAAAGATATACATCAACTAAGATGTTATATCCCTTGTGTCTGTAGTTACACTGACTCACTCTCGATACTCACCAAGATGAAAAATGAAGAAGTGAAAGAAAAATAAATGTCAAATTTTAATTAGTAAAAGTGCTAAATGGAAGAACATTAGCCGAACTTAATTTTGTATTCTAGTCATAAGTTTCAAAAATCAATAACAATAGCCTTTGAAATTCCGGTCGGGCTATTCAAACAAACTACTAAACATATTTAACATCATTTATGAATGAATACTCATTCGGCATGTTAAACAATATTAACGAATAGCCCGAAACCATTTAAAAACAATAACGAGAAAATAAATTCATTTCTAAAATATTGTTTTCTAAAGTTTTTAATATTTAATTTATTAAATTATTTTCCAAAATAAAAACATTATCTTATTTTTTATCACAAAGATAGGGTTATAAGATTCACAGTACAAATATAATTTACGCATCAAATAAACACACACACAAACAAATAAAACACCATTTATAGCTCACACAAGCAACGATATCAAATAGATTTAAAAATACGTCACGCGAAAATAGCTCTTGTTTATAACGAAATAAACCATATTATCGTTTGTTGAATTAGCCATCTTACGTACATTTGCGTAAAAAATATTTATTTAGGACCGACATACTACTTCTTAAAGTTACGATCTAGTGCTTATCTGGGATTAGTAGATCATATTTTATTCAATCAAAGGAATATTAACAAAGATTTGCTCTACTTGTAATGTCAAATATTGAGATTAAAAGTTGAGCTATTTATTTGACAGGTTTTTTAAATGAACACTGACAATAGTAACTACTCTAATAAATTGCGATTCAGTAAGTCACTCCGTTTCTCACTTCGTATTTCACGTTGACAACAGACTCACGCGATTTTGCGGTACATATTAAGAAAATATTGCGATAAGAAATATTATGTTTATTGTTAGTAAAATAATTTTAAAATTATAGAAAAACTTTAAATAAATATGTAGTAAATGAAATCACAAGAATACAAATATTTCTTATTATGATGATGCATTTGAGGCATCATATGCCGCGGCGATAGACTCGAATCGGTTTTACCCCCGACGTAATATTTTAAGTATTAAAATTATGACATTATATTCAATTTCGTGCAATATGCATAGTTTAATAGCGGCTATAATATTTTTTTTTAAATAAGTAATTCCGACGTTTCACTGGACACGAGCCGTTAATTACATAGCGGTAAAACCCCGAATGCAATATATGAAAATTATAACACATTACGAAAATTATTAATTATAAAGTGAATCAACATTATTAACTAGTGCTCGCCCGCGACATCGCTCTTGTTAAAGGGTTGGTCATCTGGTGTTAGGCATAAAAAGTTATAAATATATATATAACTTATAAATTCAACAAGAATGCCTAGAACGTTCCTTTTTAAGGAAATTTAGGTGAAAAATTGAGGACTACGCGTTTCATTAAATGCGATTCTCAAAAATTGTGCCAAACTTTGTATTCAACGCATAAGTCGACTTAATTCCAGTTCCGCTACGTTTGACAAAGATTAATCAACAGACACGACAAATTCACCTACAAGTTTTAACTTTAAACGTAAATACTTGATACAGCTTTAAAATAATGTTTCATTGAATTCAAATTTTGAAAAGAGAACACATATTATGTCACCTGTAGTCTTTATCTTTAGCTATACATTTGAATGAATCCTGAAACATGATTCGAAAGTTTCTCTTAGAGCATTGTGCATGCCCATTTTAAACGACACAACTCGTTCATTAATAAATCTATTGGCGCATAACAATAATTTGTACTGTGTCTCGGTTTGAGGAAATATGCCAGTGCAATTACTGATAGAAGACTGTGCAAAAGGGACGAACCACGGAGTCATCAATTTGCTCGTTTGTAAAAGCTATGGTTATCTGCTAAACCTGAAAATCGTCAAACAGATTATAATTTAATTAACAAATATCAAGAACATTATACATACATTGAAAATTGTCCATCTTAGTCAGATTCGGACCAAAGATTTGATCCATCATTTCTTAAACCAAATCAAATCAAAATATACTTTATTCCAGTAGGCTTTTACAAGCACTTTTGAATCGTCATTTAACAAACTATTTAAAGTAAAGCTACCACCAGTTCGTAATGTAGATTCTACCGAGAAGAACCGGCAAGAAACTCAGTAGTTACTCTTTTCTCAACACCTATAGAAAATACCTTTAAATTATATCGATAAATATGTGATTTTGGGTAATATACTTTAATTCTCCAATCAATATAATACACTATTTATTTTTCGATGGGTTTCCGATTTATATGATTTTTGTTTAACGTATCTACTCTTATTACTCTACATTTATTTATTGTCAACTCACGCGCAGTTTGTGACCGTATTTCGTGCCTCTCACTCGCACGTAGACCGCTGTTCAGTGAATGCGTTCTCAGACTCTAGAATCGTGCTACAATATACTCCGTTGATGTGGTTTTTGTAAATAGTTTTGTGTTGATATCGAATAATGTGAAGTGAAATTGAGGCAGAATTGCTCTACATGGACATATTTAAATGGTATGTTTCTTTTTACGGGGTTTTATTTTTTTATGACAGTAAAAACTCTTTGAATAGTTTTGATTTGAATACTTAGTAGACGATTCGTGACGAATTACTTCTCTTCGCATTGAATAACATAAGCAGAAAATTTAAAAATGTAACGCATTATAGTATTTAAAACTTAAATTCAATAGACAAAGGGTTGAAAGTCAATTGCATAACGCATTTGAACCAAAACAAGTAACTTAGACCGTACCAATAGTTAAACGCGCGAAAGTGTTTAAGTAAAAGTAGGAAACTCCAGTATTGAATATCTATTTGTGTGATACGTCGATTGCGTGAAATAGTTCATTAAAATGTCTTATAACTCTCCAATATAATTGAAGTACTTTAATCAAAAGATAGACTATTTTCGTTTAAATCTAATGTATTTTGCAATACAGTATATAATTATTTAAATACAAATAACAAGAATATAATTATTAAGCCGATCAGGACTTATGTTTTATTTTTCTTTGTTACCAGGATATCATAAGAAACGAGGATGTTTAACCGAGCTCGATGGTTGATGGTTGCTATAGCAGCGTTATTAGCGCTGCAATCACGAGGAGACGGTGGATTCCGACTCCCTGATCAACCACCAAAAGAAGAAACTGATGGAAGATCATTGAACTTTGGTGGCGATGACAATGGAAGATCGGTACGTTTAAAAAAAAATTGACAATGTTTGAAATGACAATGATTAATTTCATTATTTGATAAATGAAGATATTTTTGTAAACTTTTTTAATTTCTTTTATCAGCCACATGCACAAGGTCGTGGTCTGCTAGACTGGATAGGTCTAGGTGAAGACCAAGATCCTTACATCCAACAATCGACTCAACAATGTATTAACGGGGATCTCGCCGATTGCTTTAAGGCTCAAGCCTTGAGATCCTTTGATGACTTCTTTGACAAACAGGCTTACCAGTGAGTTTTATAATTTATTACCTAGTATAATATCTTGCTGAAGTTCAGCAATATTAATATTTTAGTGCCTGGGAATCAATAAAAACTGGAACATATTCGTCTGTCCAAGAAATTGTTAAGGTTTTGTTTCCCAATTTATTCAAATAAATCGTTTGGACTTTAGATAAATCAAAACTACGTACACTTTTGCTACTTATCAATATAGTCTTAGGATTTTGCCTGCAATTATTCTCAATGAACATTAACCAGCTGTAATTGTAATATAAGTGCACTCTTTGTTCCCTCATTTTCATAGTCCGATGGAACGACAATCCGATAAAAGTTTTGATTCGATTCAATTTTCGTACAGCAATATTCTAAACATCAAGTAACTACAAAATAGAACCACATAAAATGTTAACAATACGCGCACCATGGGGCTGCCTTTATAGTAATAGTAGTCGTTTAATCAGCTACCGTACCTTTAATATTGCTATTAACGAAATCAATTTTTACCAATTTTTATAAAAACTGGTCCTTATTCTATAAGAAACATTGTGATAACAATTATTTTATAAAGTTTTACACTTTGCCTTTACTAATATTTTTTTTAACAATTTTCCTAGGTTATCAGATAATGCAGTTTTAATTAAAGTAGAATCTCAAGCTAGAGCTCTAGCCAGGGAACCGCCGCAGTTAAGTTCACAACCACGAAGCGAAGACTCTGACTGGGATGGCCTTGTCAAATATGGGATGAGAAAAGTTGAAAGGTGAGCGCAAATCAAAGTTATAAATATTGATGGAATAGATTAACAAGAAAGCTATCTATGTTCACAGTTATTTAAATTGAATGTCCTAATTTTTGTCATATATTAAATTCCAAATCAAATCTGATCTCTGTATGAGAGGGTTTCTTCTCCAGAAGGTTTCTTAAAAACCTTTTTTTTGGGAGGTTAGATCCCCAGAACACTGCATACTGGCGCTGTTCTCCTTAAGACGAGGCTGCATTAATTACATAAAACTTATAAATTATAACAGATAATGCAACGGGTTACGGAAAAGATTTTAGTATGTAACTATAAGTACTTCGCAATTTCAGCAACTTTAAATCTACTTTTTGTTTCTATAAAACACTTAAAGTATTTTATTATGACATTGAACACAAAAATGAGTAGAACATTTTTCTATTCAGTCAATATTAACAATTAAATAAATAGATAAGATCAGATTTTATTTTTTTAAATAATGAACGTGTACATTATTGGATATAATTGATTAAACGAATAAGTTTATAGTTAAACTAAATTTATCAGATACTTTATTGGTAGTACGTGTAAACAGATCTTCACCTTTAACCTATCATTCATTAGTTTAGTTCATATACGCCTATTAATAATGTATGGGATCGCTCGCTAGGAAACTCTTATAACCCTATTTAATTATTCGCAATTTGCTGCAGTATTGGATACGGGTACAATATCATAAATATTACTTCATATTTCTTCATATAATATTCAATGGGCTATAAAATAAATCTGCTACAGCGTATGATTGGTGGATATACACAGAATTTTGTAATGCAAGTTTTTCCGGAATTTTCCACTGCAACAATTGGCCAAAATTCACGTATTCGTCCACATGATTTTATTGTTTATGTATTGTCTAAATCAAACTTGTTTTTTCTAAAGGTTTCTAAGATCGACCGCCCTGGAGTTTCAATTGGATGATGACGTCACATCTAACGGTGTTATAGCTCCAAGGTTCCTCGACGAAATCGCTGATGAAGTTGACATTATCGAAGACAAGAAAGCACCCCCATTCCGTAAGTATAACACATTTCTAAAACTTCTGAGACTCTATAAGAGTCAATTCAAGAAATGCTGATATAAGATATTTAAAAGAAGAAATTTATTTTAAGGAATAAACTATTTATTTACTTAAGTGTCATTATATAAATACAAGGTAAAACTCATACTTTATGAATTACAGTTTTTTTATAAAACATTCTGACGGATCCTATTTTAATTTTCAGGCCGCCATAAGCTGAAGAAACTCATCATTCCAATGTTGTTAATCCTTAAGCTGTTCAAGCTTAAATTACTCTTGTTCTTGCCGCTCATCCTTGGCCTCGCAAGTTTCAAGAAATTCCTTGGATTCATGGCTCTTATAATTCCAGGTAATAATTGCTAATTATATAGTTTTTAAACTTCATTAAAACTTTTAAAAAGCTTCTTATGGAATTTGTTAAATGATCTCTTATAAATTATTGAATATTTCTTATTAATTATTATTTTTTGAAATATGTTTAAAATAAGACCGACTTAACACAGAGTCTGTACTAAATACATGACTCGGAAAATGGAAGCCAAGGAACAAAGAAGTCTTAAATAAAACTGAATATTCTGATTAATTTTAAAATAGGAATAAAGATATTTATTTATCCAGTCAACTGAAAAGAACAAAAGAACTTCGGAAAAGCTATTAGGCCTACGATACAATATTAGGATGTTCATAAAAATCTTATGATTTTCTAGGAGTCATCGGTTACTTCAAATTCTGCAAGCCCAACATTTCATCACCGTTCTCATCAAATCATTACAATGGTCCACAATACTCTCCAGCTGGTATTGGTTTGAGCCCTTACAGAGAAGGTCATGGCCCAGCAAATTATGGTCACTATGAAAACTATGCTGTAAGTTAGACGATTTTTAATTTCTAGTATAAAAATAATTATACTATAACTTTAATTTCACCTAATATATCAAAATCATGATATGATATAATTTTTAACAAAAAACGAGGTTTTATTGAAAGTTTTTAATTTAAAACAATCGGTGATGGAAACTCGTGCAATGAGAAATTAATTCCAATACTACGTTTGATAATAATCTTATTTTACTTTGAGTAATAAAAGGAGTAAATATATTTCTCAAGAAAAATAATTACTGCAAAATAACCTTGTTATCTCAACGTCTTTGAAATATAAAATATATTAAACATTCAAATAAGAGCAAAAAAGAGAACTGGTTTTAATACATTGTCAAACAATTCTTCAAGTTATTTCCCGAATTTTTCTACCAGTCCATCCACTTGTTTCCTACAATAGATTTAATTATAAATATTAACCGAGTAAATATTTCAGGGTAACCATTACAACAAATACGGTTCAAACGGTGTAGCGTTTAGGGAACATGATCATAATCCTCAAGACCTGGCTTACCAAGGTTGGGATTACAGAAACAAGAAAGGCGCTGAAGACATAAAGGCTCAAGAAGCTTAAGGCTAGATTAACGTCGACAATAATTGTAAGGAACAAGCGTTAACGGTTGGCTAAATAGGTAAATACGAACATTACAAAATGATTAATAAAACAGTGGCCATGTAACAATAGATACGTGAATTTTAATTAGTTTTGGTGCTCAAATGGAAACTACAATATCAAACGTCAATTATATTCCTATACAAGAATTGATCTAGATATAATTGAATGAAACAATTTACGATAAAATATATCATTGAATTTAGGAATAATTTAGAACTATTTGAAAGTCATTGCTTTTAAGTGTTGATTGTGAAAATTTGTCTCGTATTCTTGGGACGGATGAAAGTAAACTTTATAAGTGTCATGTAAATAGATTGTCTATTATATTTAAAATGTATGTATTCTAACTAGTTCGTAATTAGCTTGTTAAGATAATTTTGTTGCTTTAATTATTGATTCTGTTACATCGTTGTACATAAATTAATAAAACATTTTCAATATTACTTTTACTATAATTTTATCTAAGTACCTAGTTCCTTGTTTACAATAGTATACTCTAAGCTTATTT
This sequence comes from Vanessa tameamea, assembly GCF_037043105.1. NCBI lineage: Eukaryota > Metazoa > Arthropoda > Insecta > Lepidoptera > Nymphalidae > Vanessa > Vanessa tameamea. The sequence continues at coordinate 2,903,643 of NC_087332.1, read as the reverse complement.
TACCAATATTTCTTTACGTGCGCCTCAACTACGTTGTAATCTTTACCTCTCTTTACAATCTCAATTTCATCAAGATCTTTTAGTACAAACACGTCATCTCTATCAACTTCTCTTCTATTTCGATAACGCGCTGTCAAATCTTTCCTTTGTTGAAGTTTGTGAAACGGCATTGGATATCTGGCTATCCTTGGATTCTTCCTGGGTTTCTTTTTAGTGCTGCCTGTTGTGACATCTTCGTAATGGGTGTATCCGCTATCCATTAAATCAACATTCTCCGCTGTTACTGTTGGCCGTCGTGTTATCGGTTTTACGTATATTTTCCTGCTTCGGTTCTTACCTTTCTTAATTATCCTTTGTATCGTCCGCTTCGGTGATTTCTTTATTTTCTTTTTCTTTTTATATTCGTCATAGATTTTTGTCGGTATCCTTACTTGATTCTCGTCTATTTCAAAATAGCTCAAATTTGAATGTCCCTATAAAAATATTTCTTTAATTAATTAAAAACCTTATACAAATTTACTATATTGTCATGTGACTAGCATTAAACTATTGAGCAATGAGTAACAACCCCGATAGTATTCTAGTTCTAAGAACTCGCCAAAACAATCTACTCGCGTTCAAACGTTTGCTCATTACCCAGTACAAAAGGTTCATTTCATTAGTTATTACGTCTTACCCTTTAAGTCTTGAATATACATCAGTGAATATGAATCAAATTAGGCGCAACTATGGATTCGTTTACAACTCCATATTTGATGCTAAAGTAAAAAATAGAGATCCTATTACGGAATTACAAATATGGTTTCCATTCTGATTTGTGTACGTATTTAATGTACAGTTATGCTTAAAGGAGTTTGATTATTATTTCCTTTATAAAATTTCGAATCAGAGTAAAATATCAAACTTAAAGGAGTTTTTGGGAATTGATTTTGATGAATATTAAAATGAGTGATATTATCAAATGGAAATTTTAAAATATTATCCATTATAAATATATGATTGATGATACTCTTTCGGTTGTCTAGTATATGGATATAAAACCGCAGGTCCTGTGGTGCTGTGTTAAAACTCCAGGTAAAAATATTGGGCGTTTCTGTTGAGCGAAAAATTCTCAGTTACAGTCCACTGTCTGTCGCGCCTTAATTCTTTCCGGTCGTTTCAGATTTGCCATCCCATCGAATTATGTGAGTGAGAGAATAGAGCGTGAACTGTCTGTGTGTCTGTTGTGTTTACGCAAACATTTGTGCACTATAATATGTCCTGCACAGCTGACTGGTCTCCGACGACATCATTAAACTATAATGATCACGGTTATGTAATATCGATTTTTTTTTTTTTTTTTATTAAACTAATCTTAAACTTAAAAACAAAAAAGGTTTTATACTTTAGTTTAATGTAAATCTTTAATATTATCCACTTACTTTATTATTATTTATTAAGGATGCGTATAAAGCTAGAGCCCCCTGAGATTTCATATTCTTTTGAACGCTGTACGGTGAAGTATCCTGAAAGATTAATGAATGTATTACCTACATATACACTGAGAAAATCCAATATATATATGAGTGATGTTTGATATTTAGTATTTAATTAAATAAAGTGCCGCGGTGCTATACTAAAAGATCATGTAAAAAAAATGGTGCTCAGATTTACTTTAACAAATATATTTCTGAATCGCGCTAACGTTTGATTTTGCGAAAAGTATAGAATTGAACGATCAAATAAAGAATTGTCCTTTATGAAACGCTTCGTTTCATTGGCCATACAGCTTAAAGTTATACAAATATCACTCAAAGTGATTTTGTTGATACTTAATATGACTCGTGGCTATACACAGGCATCCAACTTAAATAGTTAGACTTTGACAGTAATCGTTGTCACAAAATCTTTTATTTTAAATTAAGAAGAACTGTCATTACCCAAAAATAATAACGCTGAAACATTAGTCGTTATAAGGGAGGTTAATCAAGCGACGATTGGGATTATACACTTGAACCGAAAAGTGAAAGCATCACACATACTTTTATTGGTTATACTAAATTCAGACTTATTTTATTGGGACAGATATTAATGTTGTTAAATTTATTAAGCCGATTAGGTGGAATTACTTTGTTTCCACGTATTTTGTCCAATTATAAGAATAGCATTTGTTTTCATTTAATTAGACATGTGTTGGAACAGGTCAGCATAATACTGGGGTACATGTCAGTCACCTCCTCGTGGTGTACCCTGGGCAACGGGGCCGGCTTGAGCTTGCTCGTCGGCCGCGGCTAAGACTGGCGGGAGGGATGCCGCGGGGCCGCTCCTGGTACGTCCCTGATCGGCGTCAGGGCGGACCATGTGAGTGGCCTCGTTGGCTAGGAGGGAGTGGGAGGGCTCGCTACTCGAGCCTCCCAGGTGTTTTGCACCGGCGGTCAGCGGCGGAGCCTACCATCTTATCCGCCGCAGGGCGTCAGCTTCGTTGACGCCCAGCCTCCAGTGGCGGACTCGGGGGAGTTCGCCACATTCCCACGTGGAGGATGAGGGGGAAGGCGCGCACTAGGCGCGCTTTCCATGAATATTCAGCCGCCTTACGGCGGCTGCCGCTGGTGGGGTCGCGGTTGTATGCCCTTGGCGATCCCGTTGCCTCACCACTCGGCGGCATGGTGGAAACCCGAGGATGGTTTTAGTGGGTAGGACAGGGCATTAGCTTCAGCGTGCCCTGGCACGGGGCATTAGGCCCCGGTTGAGTCCCACATACCCGTCCCGGTCCCCCGACCGGGCGGCATGCGTAAATGCATTTCCTCCTCGTTAAACAAAAAAAAAAAAAAAGGTCAGCATAATACTATGCAACGGCAACCTTACCATATTTTTCTAGGAAAATACGTAACATTTTGTCAATTTGTCAATGACATATATTCAAATAGTGTTTTTTCATACTTTTCTTAACACGTTCAATGCAGAGCGAGGTCTAATACGCCTCGTATGCTTCCCCTTGCGGTGCGGCTATGAAAAACATAGATTTCTCTGTCGTGCGGAGGCCGTAACATCTATTTGATATATTGTAGGAAAGTGATAAATATATTTATATGATGCCTATTGAAAACAGAATACTTGTACCATGTACCGCACTGAAGAAATAAAATTCGATCACATCACATCGAGTTTTAGTTTCTTAAACATTACGGGGTCTCATAAGCCCCGTGCCGTCATAATGATCGTTTTCATACGAGGTTTTTAAGGCCCCGTACCGCAGGAATGGAAAAAATACAAAAATGATGCCGCTGCCAACGTGTTAACGAACACTAATTCCAATGTTTTAATTCAATTTCAGTCTTTAGACTAGAAACAACATCGGTGACTAAAAAAATAGAGATATTTTTTTGGCAGTATGTCTTACATATTTGAATAATGGTCACTGTTTCCAAAAAAAAAGCAACTGACTTTTAACACAGACATTAATGAACTTATATAAGTGACTAATAATTTTAGTCAAAACAGTTTACTTCGCAATTACAAAGTTTTAACTTAATTTTTTATACAAAACCGTAAATACATACTTACTTGATTAGATTCAGATGCCACAGAGAAATCCGTAAAGACATAAATAACAATTATTAAATTGAACATAGCGAACGATAGTGTTGATAAACTTCGTTTTAATGAACTATATCTCAGTTAACTCAACATAGTTTATAAATATCTAACTCTAAACACTATTATTCAAAGCAAAAACCTCTGATACATTTAGTTCTTTCAATCTTTTTGTAATTTAGTGTGCTATTGTTCTGAACCTTGTGTAAGCTATTTATAAACTCAAATGAAAATGTTTTTTTAATTTGGATTGATATGATCACCAAAATTCATCATTTGCTTACCACCATGTGAGGTATATAGGCGGTTGAGTATGTCTCAAAATGTGCCAAAAAAATAATATTTTTATTTTTTTTTATTTTGTCAGCTTACACCAGATTTTGCTGGTGGGTTTGGTTTTCCACCTCAATAAAATTTTGAGGTGAGGAGATGTGGATCTGACACTGAATGCTTAACACAATTTAATCACTTAGATCTACTTTCCATGTTACATTGTAATTATAAGTACCCATAGGTTGAAATACGGGGACACAAATAGGGAATAATTCCACTTTTAACAAAACAACCCAAAACATGAAAGCCTAGTATGCATCGAGCACTTGGATTCCAACACAAATTTTATCAGTATCTGTCTTACAAGTATAAAAAGATAAAAACGACAAATACTGTTATTTTGGAAAAGATACTACTTACCAAAAAGTAACGGAAGATAAAACACCCTTTATCAACATTTCTCTTGGACATTTCCCGTAAGATAAGCATGTTAAAAGACCATTTATTGTCTGTGGAAATATTGCGATCGCCATTTTTAATATTTCGTCATCATGACATGAGAGACAAAAAATTGAGACATTTTGAAGAAGAACCCCCTTGGACGAGCGTGTGTAAAGTCAAGCAAGGCCAGATGACTTTAGTATCTGTCATCTTCGTACACTAGCCGTTATTCATATCCAACTGATCCGTGAATAACAAGCCAATCATAATGATATTCTAAATTAAACCTCATAGACAATTCTGCTATCCGAAAGCTAAACGATTGTTAAATATAGTAACTTGACATAAATAAGGTTTCGAAAATCAAAAGGCAATATAAGGCATGCTTAGGATTAATCTTAAAAAATAAATTATAAAAATTGATGCTGATTGTGAAAGTTTGGAGTGAAAAAATTAAGTATCTTTTTATTACATCTAAACTGTAAACACTATTGTCTTAAACGGCTATTGTTCTTCGTAATGCTAAAAATATTTATTTAAAATTAGTCATGTTCATTTAAAAATGGAACAATGTTTTATACGTTGAAGACAAGAATATAAATTCATAATGTAGAATTTATTTATAAATATTTTATCCGACATTTATATTCATGGAAACATTTAAATTAATGCGATTAAAATGTTTGACAGTGCTGTGAAAATAAAATGCTAGCTAACACTATTAAGGTAACCATAAAATTGTTTTCTGATTATTTTACTTACATCCTTAAACTAGTTTGACAGAACTATGTTGTTGTCTTCTCTTCACGTTTAACCCAAACGCCAAACGAGAGAAAGAGAGCGAGGTATGCGATTCTGTAAGAAGTAAATTTGTATCTCACTCGTGAAATATTGACAGCCAACTTACACTCACACGTAATTTTGGCACGTGTATCCTTTATATTTTATAATTAGTATAATCAATGTCGCTTATCACATTATGACATTTCACGCTCGTTTTCTGCGGTGAGTTTCGAGTTTCTTGTTACAGAATAACCTAACAGGAACAAAAACATATTTAGAAATTAATTCTAACAATCTACGTCGTATCCCATAAATAATCTGTGTCCTATCGGTTGTGCCGAAAATAAATCGAATCTATAAAAAATGCTGTATCATTGTATTCATAAATAAAGTTGAAAGCGTCAACTTACAATAATTTACCATGAGCATTAAGCAATGATGAAAGTAATCAATAGCTTCACAATAATTAAATAAAATGATCATAGACATTTAAATTTTCTATGAATAATTATAAAGTTTATGTTCTATAATAATAAATTTATTAGAAGGTAAATAAGATTAATTATGATTATTTATAAAAATGAGTAAACGTCGATTTTCATTCAAAACATATTGGTGTAAGTAACTTTTTCATTCAACTGATATTGCATGACATTAGTAAAATAACTATAATAATAACGTATATATGTTACTGTAAAAGCTCGAACTACGGTAAATCTTAAGATTTTCCAGTAAAATCTAAGATTTACCGTTTATGAATGGTAAACGTCCATAAAACTTTGGGATTCGAACTTTTACCATCATTCACTTGGTAAATCTTAGGATTTACATGTTAGGTTAGAATGGTAAAAGTCTGAAAAAGTCGTCCCTTTATAATAAATACTTACATTTACCAACTCATTTCGGTAAATCTTAAGTTTTACTGGAAAATCTTAAGATTTACCTTAGTTCGAGCTTTTACAGTAACATATACATACATATGTTTAAAATCCAATTATATTCCTTTTGATTTTTATTTAGAAGAAACTCCTGATACTAACGCTGGTGACATTATACGCAAGGTGCTCACGAGTGATCGATAAACATCAACATGGCCTTTATGTATCTGACTATTGTCCTAAAATTGGAGAGTGCGTTGAGGGATCTCATGTCATGTGCACTCATTACAATCCAGTAAGTTTTTATCTATAAAGTCCTCGATATATTTTGCATAATTCCACGCAATAAAAGGTTAATACTTGGTGATGAGAGGTATGACCGACATGGCCTTGTATAGTTATTATATAGTTAGTTTCCTCGTTTGTCTCATGGATAGCTTATCTCTCGATGTCCTGGGCTCAAACTCCAATGGTTATTGGATTTTCGGGCAAGAAATTTTCAGTAGAAGTACAGAGAGTGACTGCTGTGACTGAAATCAGTCAGGAACAACGTAGTTATTATTTCATTTATTTTTATTTCTGTATCTGCCATTAAGATATTATTTTTTATGTCATATGTCAAAACTTCTATTAAATAAGCATTGGCAGAATATTTAACGTATTTGTCACAAATACCGAGGAGCGTCAAAAAAGTTCTGATCTTAAGGTACTTGCAGTCATGCTAATTAATCATCCGGTGTATCACTAGTTGAGTGACATCTGCCTACTATATAAAAGAAGTTATATGTTAAAGCTTACGCTTTAATTCATTGAACCGCAAACATCAAAATATCAACATGCAGTTAACGAAGTTACAACATCGCACCAACAATCTGACTCCTAATGATTATTTTTTTATTTAGTTGAAAAAACCTCCTCCATTTCAATTACCCTTTTAAAACCAAAGACGCGTGTTTTTTAGTTGAATATTTAGTAGGCGGATGTTCAAATAGATCACCTGCTGGTAAGTGGTTACCAATGACCTTGGCGCTTTAAGAAGTATATCGTCAACGCAACACTAACTCGGAAGCTGAGGTTCTCGCAAGCCGGAACACAACAATATTAAGCATTGCTGATTGTCAGTAGAATATATGATGAGTTGGCGGTATCTACCCAGGTGGACTTGCACAAAGTCAACCATCCAGTATTCATAACGCCGCGTATCACATTATCTATTTAAGCGAACTGTATCAACGAACGCAAATTGAATTATGAGCTCCATCCGCTCGTAGTCTTCCTTAAATGGTTACATTACAAGTGATTACCGAAACCCCAAATCACGTTTTGAGGTATTTTAAGCTATACTCAGAATTTACGTAATGTAATTATTTTCAAAATGTACTAAATTAAATGCACATGCAATATATATGACTATGTGTAACATACATATATAAAATGTAACGATAATTTGGTTTAGAATAGAAATAAAAAAATTCTAATTATTTACAGGAAAGGGAAATGGGTCCATTGTGTGCTGATACAAAAAAAGTTTCTATAACTGACGAATATGCCGAGATATTGCTGGGCTTAATCAATGGGTAAGTACTTATATCCTTCTTTGCCTCTGACTAGTGTTTAGCGTAAATGGGATTGCAGACCTTTAAGTTGTTTGTCTCTGTAAAAACGGTCAAGTTTTCTGATAAGAAATTCTCAGTAACTTTAATTTCATAGTCGGTAACGTTTATAATCCCGATCTCAGTAAAACGTGAAGCTATGGTCATGGTTGGTCATGCGCCTGAACTCTGTCAATTGTTGTGGAAATTCCATGTCATCAAATTAATATAATGAGGAAATAGAGGAGACTGCACCTAAATCTGGGCACAAGATCGCTGCAGTTGTATAGTCTCCGAGAACTGATGAAGAGATTTTAAAATTAGAACACATAACTTAAGATTAAATAGACACCCCAGTCTTATCTCTTTTTATGCTATATCACGCATGCCCAATTTAAATTCAATAAAGGTTTTGTTTTTTTCTGTTTGTTATGCTATCGGTGGCAAACGGGCAGGAATCTCACCTTTTTTTTTTTTTTTTTGTTTAACGAGGAGGAAATGCATTTACGCATGCCGCCCGGTCGGGGGACCGGGACGGGTATGTGGGACTCAACCGGGGCCTAATGCCCCGTGCCAGGGCACGCTGATGCTAATGCCCTGTCCTACCCACTAAAACCATCCTCGGGTTTCCACCATGCCGCCGAGTGGTGAGGCAACGGGATCGCCAAGGGCATGCAACCGCGACCCCACCAGCGGCAGCCGCCGTAAGGCGGCTGAATGTACATGGAAAGCGCGCCTAGTGCGCGCCTTCCCCCTCATCCTCCACGTGTGAATGTGACGAACTCCCCCGAGTCCGCCACTGGAGGCTGGGCGTCAACGAAGCTGACGCCCTGCGGCGGATAAGATGGTAGGCTCCGCCGCTGACCGCCGGTGTAAAACACCTGGGAGGCTCGAGTAGCGAGCCCACCCACTCCCTCCTAGCCAACGAGGCCACTCACATGGTGCGCCCTGACGCCGATCAGGGACGTACCAGGAGCGGCCCCGCGGCTTCCCTCCCGCCAGTCTTAGCCGTGGCCGACGAGCAAGCTCAAGCCGGCCCCGTTGCCCAGGGTACACCACGAGGAGGTGACTGACATGTACCCCGCAGGAATCTCACCTGATGTAAAGTAACTACAACCGCCCATGGACATCTGCAACACTGGAGGGCTTGCAGGTACCTTGCCAACCTTTCAGAAATTTGTACCTCTTTTATTGTAAGTTCCTAAGTCATATCGGCTCGGAAACAGCCGGCGAAAGCTGGTTCCTTAGAGTGGTTGTGTGAGGCAGAAAATCCCTTAGAAATTGCGCAGTTTTGGTATAAAAGTAAAATGTTATGAGTATTTGTTTTTATGTAGCGTTAGAAGCAGAGCAGCTAGAGGACTTGAAACGGGATATGAAACAAAAAAACTTCCTAGGGGTTATGGAATTATTAGACTGGTTCGTATCGTTTTTTGTTTTTTAATTTCATAATACACCAACAAAATAAATAAAGCAATGACATAGTTATTATGACATACGTATACGTATGTATATGACTTGCATATATTTAAGTTAATCCTTTTTATTTCACAGCAATGGGATCCTGAATTGGCTACATTCGCGCAACTTTGGGCAAATCAATGTATAATTGATTTTGATGGCTGTCGGGCTACAAGTTAGTGAAATAACCAAACTTTTATTGACTAATCTTATGCAATTTCGATTTTCTGAACAATTTTGTATTATAAAACATAGTATACATACGAATAAAAAGAAGGCCGTGATACAATCTGCCTGTCTGAATATATCGTTAATGAGAAGCATAGTTCTTTAAGAAATCAAAAATTTATATGTTTGGAAGCATTTAGAAGACTAATCGATGAATTTTATTTGTAGAAAAATTTTCGGATCCAGGTCAATTATTGGTACTTACACAGTTCACTGAACCCGATTGGTTACTGCTAGGCAGAAGAGACTACTTCAACGAGACCGGCTTCAATTTAAAGAAAGTCAAATACTCTCTTTCCGCTTCAGTGAGGTCTTGGTATACTACCAAGAGGGAGATCGATGCTGATATTATATTAGGACATAAATGGTAGACAATTGTATTTTATTTCAAATATGATTTACTTTATATATCGACGATTATTTCTTGTATCTTCCTCATTTTTTGTTTCCTAGGTTACAACAAATAAATAGACATTATTGTAGTTGACCGAGTTCTATTATTACTGCAGCCATTTTGAATGTATGGTTACTTTAAACAACAACACTAAAGACACCTCAGCGTCCGTCAAACAGCAAGTCTTGTTTTTGTTAATAATAAAGTAAAACATGCAAGTAAAAAGAACACGCAGTTCCATAGACTGTCCAGAGACTCTGAAGATGTCCATATTATTAATTTTTAAGACTAATTTACTTTTATCGTTTCAACAATATTTTTTATAGCTATAGGTGCTTAATGCATGTTTTTGCCGATAATTACTTCAATGTTAGATTATACAAATGTATTTGATTTAAAGATCGTCATCGATAACTTAAGCCAATAATAACTTGATTACATCCTTAAAGATTAAACAATGATACATAGGAACAAAAATATAAAATAAAAGTACGTCGAAAATGAAACAGAACGTTTAGCAATAAATGAAAACATATTTGTCAAAGCCCCGGAAGAAGTCTTACTTCGAAACTGTCACATCACCTTATCATAGATTATCTTTATCAAGTCTCACTTAAACTAATTATATTTATTTTCAGGAGTGACAATTTACTTAAGAATCCATATCTTCAACTAGTACAGGGCTCCGCGACTCACGTCGGATGTGGAATTTCGATATTCAAATATTTTTTTTACCGCCCTGACACCAATGATTTGATCTTTAATGTAATTACTATTTAAATATTTCTTGATAACTATAAACAATAAGGATGATATTCTTAAAATAAGCGTTTGTTTAATCTTAATACTGATAAAATTTTGTACGCGAGTTTGTTTTAAGAATTCGGCTTAAAAAATATTGGGGTAAAACATATTTAAATTTGCGTGTATTGAACTTCTTTTTCTTTTAATTCCACTTATGCTCATCAAAAGCTCATTATTCGGTTTAGCAAATCTTTCTAGCTTTTTTTATTATTTTTATATCGGTAAGCGGACGAGCAAATGGGCCACCTGATGGTAAGTGGTCACCACCGCCCATAGACAATGGCGTTGTAAGAAATATTAACCATTCCTTACATTGCCAATGTGCCACCAACCTCGGGAACTAGGATGTTACGTCTCTTGTGCCTATAGTTACACTGGCTCACTCACCCTTCAAACCGGAACACCTATTTATCATTTTCTATTTAACATTGCCTACTTATATATATATATATATTCTCATCAGAACCAAGGGTATGACCCTAGACAATAGCTTGCTTAAAATAGAAGATGTCTTAGACGTATTTTTTCTTTTCTATAAATAATACTTGTAACTGAAGCCAAGCGAAACCAATTCAAATAGCTTAATATTTTCTTTCATCTGTTACCCTTAAAGTCATTAAAATCTTTTTCAGTATTATAGTTTAAATCAATTCGAAAAATTTTGGGTTACCTTTGAATGTTTATTATTTAATCATTTGTCTGCATGCAATGTCCTGGATTCAAACCCTGGTTCAGCTCAATTAAGGTTTTTGTGGTAGTAGTCAGGAGCCTGAATTATTTCTGGTCGTGTCCAATTTGCCTTCCCATTAGGTTATAGGATGGAGGGACTAGAGAATGAATTTTTGTTCGCACACTTATGTACAATAATATGTCCTACGCAGATATCTCTACCACAATAATTATCTTCATGGCCGAAATCGCTTAACAGGATTAATAAACAATCTCGTCTAATGGCCAAATTCCATTAAAAGATGGAATATAATAATAGCTTTTAAACACTAATTTTATATAACACAAACAAGTCAAATGCCACACAAATGGTAAATAAATCACATAATTTCATTGCAGTTAGTTCGCGTCGTTTGCAACTTCTCAACTCGTATTCGAGAAGGTCATATTTACACGACAGATCCTCCCACGGCGGTCGGATACACAGTAAAGTGCGGTTGTCCTCTTGGTTATGATGAAGATTCTGACTGCTTGTGCTATGAGACTGGAAGAGGGTTCCGTATGTACAATTAATACATTTACTTGGTGAAAGTGCTTCGTGAAAGTCCGTCTAAGTAGATACTAAGTACTCATTCCCAATTAATCTACTGGACGTAACATCTTAGTGAGCGAATTTTCTGGCGCAAAGACGATAGAAATGATTAATATTTTTATTAGTACCAATATAAATACACATATATATGTGGTCGCCAATGGGAATTTTGCTAAAAGTAAGTTTTTAACGATCTGAATCAGTGATTTACCAAGAATTCAAAACTTAGGAATACTTATAACGTTCTGCTGATAGCTTTTAATTGCGTAATTGAAACTTTACCTACCGTAACCGCTTGGAAAACTCGGTGAAACTCCTAACATTTGAGTGTTCCTTAATACCTAATGACATGTTTTAATTAAAACTTTCGTATCAGCGTTTGAACGTACAATATTGAAGTTATGAAGATAAACACGCACCTCACCCACCACATATAGTAAACAATATATATGTATGTGCCATTATATTGTCAAATAAAATAACTTTGTTTATGTGAATAGACTAGTACTTTTGAATCATCAAGGATTCTTTAGAGATTATTTTCTTTAAAAATGGGCTGTCAATACAATGGTACACCTGATGGTAAGTAGTTGCCATCACCGTCAGAAATATTAACTACTTCTAACAAGATCAATGCCCTACTAACCTTGGGAACTATGATGTTATGTCCCTTTTGCTGACTGCATATGCACCACTCACTCTGCCTTCAAACTGGAAAACAACGATACTGAGTAATGTTGTTCGAAAGCTGAAAATGTGATTAGCGAGTGGTACCACCCAGATGGGTTGGTTTGCACAGAAGCCCTTCTACCAAGTACCAAAAGAAACGATTAAAAAAATTTGATGGTGGTGATCAAAAATACACTTTTGGCGGCATTTAATTAATACAAATAACGTTAAATTAGAAAATAGTTAATTATTTGAAATCCTTTGAATATTCGTTTATTTACATGTGTCCGTGTTAAAGGATATATCCAGACTTCCATACTAATATTATAAATGGGAAAGTAACTCTGTCTGTCTGTCTGACTCGCTCTCACGCCAAAACTAATGGATCGATTTAAATGAAATTTGGTACACAAATAGTCTAGATGAAGAAGATAGGACATAGGCTACTTTTTAATTGTTAAAAAGGGTTGTAAAGGGTTGAAAAGGGGGATGAAAGGTTGTATGAAATTATTGACATTTTTAGAACTAGAAGTATAAAATTTATATTACATTGTACTCTAAGGGCTAAAACACACACCAATGTGGTATACAAAGTGGTCTAACATTAAAGTAATATTTTCAGTTAATTTGTAAATATATTCATATTCTACGCGAGCAAAACCGCGGGCAACAGCTAGTATTTACATATATCAACAAAATAGTTATACTACGACCATATAAAAAAAATACCCATATAAATGGATTTGAAACTCACTGTGACCCCAAAACATTGAGTTAACATTGAATGTAACGATATAGTTTCTTCCCTTGGGATTATTTTAATTACTCGACCGACTTTCGAGGTTGTCGCTGTCGGGTTCAATCATGTATCATTACGATTTGTAATTAGTTGTCAAGTATATTATAGGTGTTTCAGAGTAACGAATATTAAATTTCGTGCAGCTGGTTTCCAATCGCAGTCGAAGCAACCACAAATAAAAGATAAATGTTCATTTTAAAATTTCACATTTTTGAAACATGAACATATTTTAAAACACTATAATAACACCTTTATTGCCTCCGTAGGTTCATTATCATAATTATTTACATATTTTATTAGGCCAGTCACTTTATGCATTTGGAAATGCAAATCAACCGAGATGGCTGATTTTTGGATATGTTATAGGAAAGCCTTAGAAGCTATGTGCGTTGGCGGCCATCTATCTATCTTATAATAACTCACGTATCACGATGCACAGCCGAGTTATCGCAAATAAACGAAATTCAACCCATTGCATTTGCATTTCTCGGCCTGTTTTTTGTATATAATTACTGGACTATATAACATTATGCACATATTATATATTTCGATATAATCAGTAGGTAAAATAGTTATCCTAATCCTTTCTATTATTTTCAGCCTTCTCGTGCAAATATGGTCAATGTAAGCCACATGTAGTTATCCTCCCAATTTTCACTTCAGAAGACGCACCACCGCATAAACTTATTAATCAGCTAAGGTGAGAACTCTCTTTTTACCCTATCTATTTCTGATATCTATTTAATTACTTTTCCAGTTTCACCCTGTTCTTGTAAACTGTTAAGGGTCTGTATTATGCTTGGCGAAAATTATGCATTGATGTTCTTGTTGTAATAACAATTTTACATACGAACTCATTACCTTGAGTAAATTACTATTCGATATTTGAAAAAATATTCGTTTCATTGGCTCGTCAATAATTAGAAATGCAGACGAGAGTTAAAGAGGAATTTAACTTTAATCGCATTCCTCCAAAATCTCATGCCACTATTGCTAGTGGTATCGTTCGTATGATGATTGGTATCTATACAAGTTGTTGAGGTACTAAATGATGATAATATCAAGATATATGCATAACAAAAAAAAATCTATAAATCTGCTCTAATGGCACTTACAAATTGATATATCTCTATTATGTCCTATGGAAACCCTGAAACGTATTTTGGATATGACACTCAAATTTTTTGTCAAAAATACTACGATTATGTGAATAGCTATTACGAGAAAAAGTATTTGTCTTCCTGTAATTATTTAAAAACAATGAACCTTTGAATTCATTTAAATACCATAAATAACTAAAATATTATATTTGAATATCTTTGTTTCAAGTCGACGAGGATCAAATATGGAATTAATGAAGGTGAATCACGTAGATCGTTATAATTATAACGGAACTTATTCGAAAGTATGTAGTTTTCTTAAATAATTTGCTCAAAACCTTTGATTTCTATTTAAAACATTTATCGTCTAAATTACTTACAGAAGCCGGTGAAGCCCAGTTTGTTTTCAAAGTCAATGATATTTAAATTACCAACGAAAAATTTGATTCAAAGTCCAAGAACAATAGCTGTTAAAAATTTAACCAATGTGATTCAAGATATAAATCAAGAAAAATACAAAATTAGTAATAAGAGAACCAATGTTTACCGAAACATATTCAAAGAATCTATAAAGAATTATAACGATGTAAATACGAATAGAAAAGGTAATTTGTACGTTCGAAGGAATAAAACTCATTCTTCTGTGATAAATTTCCCTGTTAAGTATTTAGACGTGAAATCAAATAAAAAACAGGATGATAAATTAATGGATCTTTTAAACAAGCTAGAACAACAAGCAAAGTATATACAAATAGACGAAACGAAGAAAGATATTTTAAATCAGAAACTAAAAAAAATATATAATGCATTTATAGAAAGAACAAAGTTTACAAAAAAGAAATTATTAAAACGAAATAATATTAATTTACTTGATTATGAACCAAATAAACTAAATGAATACGAAGACCAAGTCAGAAGCATCAACGAAAACAATAATATTGTCGAACCGACAATAATTGACAGTGATAACAATAAACCTAGAAGTAATGATGAAATATTCACTAAACCAAATGTTATTAATTCAGTGGGTTTAAGAAATGCATTTAATATCAAAGACACAAGAAGAAACGATTTTAATAATATTATGGATGATTATCCAATAGAAGAAGATTTATTGTCTTTGAATAGAAGGAAATACTATCAAAACAAGTTAATTAATTTAGAAAAGAAAATTAATGACTTACGTAATCTTTGCAATCGAAGAGTTAATCCTTATAATAAATATAACGCCTAATAGAATTTGATATTTGCTTTTAAAAAATAAATAAATAACAATCCAATAATTCTTATTAAATCCAATTTTCTTGTCTTATAATCTTATTATAAAAATATCCGAAAAATAACTTGTTTTGTAAATATATGTACTAATAAATTAAGAGGCGTTTCTTAATATCTAATTAAATAAACTACTAAACCAATGTACATTAAACTTATAGCAGAATATGCAGAAAATTTCATATATATGTATATATTATTTGAGATTTTGATTAAAATCAACTCGGTTACGACTTTTGATTTATTGATAAAAATTGAATGTTTAGCAACTCTGTCAAAGAAAAAATATATTTACTTAAAGTATATTTTTTTAACAAAATTTTTAAATTTCATATATACTTAAATATACATACTGAATAAGATACAGTTACAAAAGACATAACATCTCAGTTCCCAAACTTGCTGGCGCATTGGTGATGTTGGAATGGCTTAAACAGTTTGCAGCGCCATTATCTATCGTGGTCGTGACCACTTACCATCAGATGGCTCATTTGTACGTCCGTTCACTAATGTAATTAAAAAAGAGTAGCTGTGCTTCGCAATTATAAGCGTTTTAAATTAACTATTAACGTTACAAGTTGAAATTCGATGTTCTCATAATTTATATGTAAAACAATTATTATTTTAACTTTCTGAACTCGTAAGCCCTTCAGAACGTCAATATGTCATGATACAACTGTATTTCCTTTCAATTATAATCTCTCTTTTAAAATAACAACGTTATTTTTATTTTTCAAATTATATTTTTTTTACTTTTTACTTTATTCATACATATATGTCTATTAAAATGCTTTTTTAGAAATCAAAGTAAAATACAGATAAAAAAAAGATTATTGATGTATTCATTTTCTTTTGTGTTTTAATTGTATTTATTTATATATTATTGTATGTATTTAATTATATTTTTAATTTTAAATGTATATTAAAGAAATATAGTAGAACCTCGATTATCCGAAATAATTGGGACCGAGACTAGTTCAGGTAAATCGACTCGACTCGTCAAAATGTGGCTACTTTGGGACAAGGTTACACAAAAACAACATATTTTCACATAAAAACAGTACAGTCTATTAAAATTTGACATACATAATTATTAAAATATAAAACGTTCTTATCAATTATAAATAACTTAAAAAAGTCACATGATATTTTTATTGTTTTTAAATCGTCATTTCTTTATTAACCGGCTGCAACGCGCCAACGTTCGGATAAACTTAGTCAGCGTCCGGATAGTCAAGGTCCTACTGTATACCAAATTAGAGGTATTTCGAGAAACCTTTTGATTTTCTATATAGTTTATGTTGCTCGAAGCGTTTTAAATTATGTACCATAAAATTCATGACATTATATTTTTATTTGATTTTGAATATATTATCAACATATTATGTTGTTGTGGATTCAATGCCCTTAAACATAAAATATTAAGGTTACCTAGATTAATTTAATAAAGATTTGACTACATCCCTACTACAGTTTTCTCATAAACTTATGATTAGGTCTATTATTTAAAGGTTTACGTATACTATGACACGCCAGTACTGCACCAATTATCTTGCATATCTCAATTTCTAAGTCTTTCCCAAGCGATATATGTTTCTTATAAGTTTATTGTATTTCCTTTTCGGAAACGGTGGTAATGTTTAATTTGACAATCAATGAGTTCGTGTTATGATGCTATATTCATTAAAGGAATTTTATTTGATTGATTTGAACATTTTGATTCAACAAGTTTAAATTTTTAGTTTAGTTTATGAAAGTGGTTTAATTTTTTTTTTTAATTTCATTACCAAACAGCTTTTTTCTACTTCAAAAATTAAATTTCAATTTTGTGTCTATCTAGAACTATCTTAGTTTTTTTATGATCGGTGAGTGAGTGACAAGATTAGAGAACTTTATAAAATAATGTAATTTGGAAATGAGCTACAAAAAATTATCCTATTGATCACAAGAGAATATAATTTCTAGCTTTGACCGCAACGAATACACAGGGTTTCGAAATTGCCTTGAATGGCGTCGAGTAAAGGACGCTTTGGCTTGGATAGAAGGCTTTGCGAGATTAAGCGGGAACACTGCCGTGCCCTCGGATCATGTAAAATTTATTATCTATTAATTATAAAATCAATGTTATCAATTCAATATCAAATTCTGTATAATTATTATTATTACTTGTCAAATTATTACATCGTGATATTGGACGTAAATAATTACTTAATTCGTTAAATGTACATTTATTTAATTTTGCCCTTCCTAAAATTAATACTATTAAAGTCATATTAAGAATTATAAAAGTCACATATTAAAAAAAATATTCAAAGGAAATTTATTGAAGTAAGCAGAAAACGAAACTCAATTCCATTAATCAAAAAGGAAATTGCAGAATCACTTCGGCTTAGATTAAGTTTGTTTAAAACAACTATATGTTGTTAAAATAATCATAAAATTTAAGTCGATGTTATTGCAACAAACTTTCAATATCAAACTACTGATTTCTCTTAATTTTACGATCTCGAAAACAAACTTTACAAATGTTTGGTAAACAAAAGTTGAAATCAATTGAAACGGCAAACTTGACATTACACCAGAACTGCTATGAAGAACGTATACATTGGTTTAAGTAACCTATTTTTCTTCATACTTCATTGCCTTAATTATGATGTTGTGAGTATTTATTTTCTACATTTGTAAGGGTAAAATAGTAAATGTCTCATCTCTAGCCATAGGACTGCTGCGAAATTTTACAACCGTATTCTGCTTGGCTCTAGAATTCCTGTTCCAAACTACTGAGTATAAATATAATATAAAAGCTTCTGTCAGATTTGCTCATCGGATGAGAGAGAGAGTGAGAGAGGTTATGAGAGAGGGAATAGAGAGTGCGTCTGTTTGCGCATACATTTGTGAACTGTAATATATCCCTTGCAGCTGACTAGTCTCCTTTGCAAATCAAAAGGTCATCATACTTAAAAAAAATATCTATTATTTGACAGCAATAGCTGCATAATAAAAAATCTACAATTAATTGCGTCTATTTTATTTACTTCCAGGTAGAAGCAAGAAGAGGTGACGTTATACCATTGGGATCTATTATTGGAAGCTCAGAAATGAGACATCTCAAGGTACTATGATGTATAAAAAATAATAGAATAAGTACTTTTTGGTAACCTTGTCAAAGATAAGATTTAAGAACAATTTATTCTTATTACATCAAATTTTCAATAAATCTACAATAAATTAGAAGTCGGGCGTGCAAATGGACCATCTGGTGGTAATTGGTCACCAGCGCCGATTGCATTAGCGCTGAATGAATTAAGATCCATCCCATACAGCGCATTGGCGATCTTAGTTCACAAATTTGGTGACGTCACCAAACTACCAACTAAGATGTCATGTCCCTTGTGCCTGTGCTTACACTGGCTCGCTCACTCTTCAGACGGAACACAAAAATATTTAGTATTGCTAATTGGTGGGCCGTTCTAAAATAAATACAAAACAGTCTTCAATTAACAATAATAATCTTTTCAATAGGGTTCTCATATAGATCGCCATAATTATGACTACGATAAAGCAGAATTCCCTCAATTTCGGAAACGAAAGGCAAAGAAAAAACACAAAGTAATTAAAAACAAAAATTCACTGCAACATTCAGAAGATGATGAGAAGCAAACATTCAAACACAAAGGGAAGAAGCGAGGCAGCAAGAGATTTATCAAGACAACTTTAAAAAATATAGACAAAGATTCAAATCTATCCGATTCAGATGATAATGATAAGAATAAAAATCCTGTTGATATTATAGTTCATATCAAAATGAAGGAATAATTGCTCACACAGAAGGTTCGTATTATCAGGACGAAGTTGTTTGTTTACTGGATCCGGATAACTATCGTACCAGTGAATTCACTTCTACACACATATACGCCATCGCTGAAAAAAACATATCCAATAAAATAGACCGCATTAAATTTTTCGAAACGGTATTTTTTGCTGGATTTGAAATAATGTCGTGCGTCTGAACACATTGTTACATCTACATACATCGAAATAAAAACACATATGATAAAACGAACCTGTAAAACGAATGTGAATGTAGCCTAAGATATACATCTTAAATCTTTTAATAAATAATTTGATTTCTCAAAACATTACCAAGTAATCAAATTATAAGTTTGAAGTATCTCTTAATGAAATCCCAATGCCGTTACAGCGAGTCGAAATGTTTTAATTGTTTTTAATTGATTGTAAATATTTACATCGTTTTAATTTTCATTAAGTCATCTCAATTGCTGTAACTAGTTTACTTACTAGGTACTTAGATAACTTCAACTTTGTATTTAATCATTTAAGTCCAGCGGTTTCAAGACGAGAATCTTAACCGATGATTCTTTAAGCTCGGGACAAGCACCACTGATTTCATTTGCTTAAATTGTATTTATATATTTTTTTTATGTATTAGGTAAGTGGACGGGCAAATGCACCACCTGATGGTAATTAGTCACCACCGCCCATATACATTGACGCTGTAAAAAAATAATAACCATTCCTTACATCACATCAATGCACCACTAATTTTGGGAGCTAAGATGTTATGTCCCTTGTGCCTGTAGTTACACTACCTCACTCACCCTTCAAACCGGAACACAACAATACTAAATATTGCTATTTGTCGTCAGAATATCTGATGAGCAGGTGGTACCTACCCAGGCAGGCTTGCACAAAGCCCTAGCACCAAGTAAATTCATCTCGTGTTCAAAAATACATCGTGAGGAAACCTACACGTGGCGGATGAGATTCTAAAAAGCATCTTTGCCCAGCTGTGGGACATTAACAAGCTATTACTAACTTTCATAATAACATTAACTCTCTATATATACAAGGGTAACCAAAGGAAATAAATATACCGAAAAAAAATATTTCCTTTGATTATTTTTGTATGTTATCTATCGTTATTTGTAAAAATGGAAATGAGATTAGGAAAAATATACGAAACAAGTAGATCCATACATGTTTATTTTATAATAATTATGGTCGAAGTTGAACCAATAGGTTAACACTAGTATCGATAAAAACAATCGATAAAATACTTTTAGATTAACCGAAGAACACCAGTTCGGATGGGAACTGCTGAGTCTTCATATACTTATATCATATGATTTATCATCATCGTTGTTAACGTGAAGTAATTTTGCATGGGAACCGCATATAATTCTGCCACATTCATATCCTCTAACTTGCAGTGGAGATCCTTAAAATACCCTTCTTTATCTGTAGGATATATAGGTAAATACTCAAGCTCCTTATTAAGAAATATGTCGATGTCATAAACATTACGTACGTACGAGCTTTGACCATACATTTGTGTGTAGTTTTCCTTGTATCCCAAACTTCTTCATCCCACTAATTGCTAATCAGTTCGTTTTAAAACTAATCGAATGGTAATTAGATCTTCACCACTTGATTTGCCAAAGTTCATAAAATTCGCATTTTATAATATTATAATCTACCATTCACCAAAAAATTGAAAAAATATACACAAGTAGTCATTAGTTAACAAAGTTATAATTATATTCTAGAAAATGACAAAAACATTAAGGAACACATAAAATATGTCAACTGAACTGTCATATATTTTCCCAAGCCATGTTGTCTGTCCGGTGACGTCACTCAGTCTTCGTTCAACAATAATATTCTGTGGAAATATTCTCAGTAATCGCCCAGAGTTTGAAAGATGGACGTGTAGTCTCGAGCCTCGGACAACACATATATCTGCATCTGAACTCTTTCCGGCCGTGCTGGCTTCGTCCCATCTGATTATGAGAGCATTTTTTTTTATGGCATTGGTTGGCGGACGAGCATATGGGCCACCTGATGGTAAGTGGTCACCACTGCCCATAGACAAAGGCGCTGTAAGAAATATTAACCATTCCTTACATCACCTATGCGCCACCAACCCTGGGAACTAAGATGTTATGTCCCTTGTTTTGTGTTTGTTGTTGTTTTTGAGAGTGGGAGAATAGATAGTACACCTGTATGTGCGCTCACAATTGTAGTCTAAAATACCCTGTCCTGCGTAGGTATCTGGTGGCCCTTGAGATTGGCTGCAAAATCGATCAGGACGCAATCATCATTCTTAATAGATAATTGAAAAAAATGTTATGAAATAATTCAATCTTTTTTAAAACTAATTCTTCATAGTTCTTCTCTGTAACCGTGATCTAGTCTTCAAATACTGTTGCAGTTTCGCTTTTAACTTATTCATTAATTTTCTAAAACCTTTTGTCTTATTTTGCTTCTTTAAATTCGGATAATTGCGTTCTATAACTTTGAGGATATGCATCAAAGAATTCTCTGTCATCGATTCAACATGGCGTACTTTCTGCGAACAATTTTTTAGCATGAATACGTATTTAGTTAATGGATTTTTCTGTTAAGAAATTTCTGATATGTCTAAATTTTGAACTGCCTGAAGTTATAAAAATTCGGCAATCCTACATTTTCATTGTCTTGACAATCTCGAGTAGCCGATGGTACCGCTCTCTTTTCAGGCGTGTATAATTGGGATCAGATTATGAGAGTTGAGGAATTAAGAGTTTGAGCAAAAGCACCATCAAGTTATTTCATACTTATGTGGTAGGGCTTTGTACAAGACGGTCACATTTTCTAACGCCAAACAATAATATTATTTTAGTTATGGTTTCGGTTACAGTATTATTGTGTTTGAAGAATGACTCAGCCAGTGGAACTAAAGGCACAAGATATATAGGCATAAAGATTTTGAGTTTGACTTTTGGTCCTCATGGATTATTAATGAGGTTGCGCATTGATGATGTAAGGAATCGTTAATATTCCTTACAACGCCATTGTCTATGGGCGGTGGTGACCACTTACCATCAGGTGACCCATTTGCTTGTCCGCCTAACGATATCACAAAAAAAATTTATACGACACCAAAAAATTAAAAATTGACAATATTTTGTGTTTTCAATTCAATACGTTATGTAATTAGCTGAGATTGTGATTAAAATTTGTAAGCAAGACGTAAATTAAGTTTCCGTTTCAACCGATAACCCAAAACATCAAAGGACTAATCATAAAGATTTACATAAATAGGTTCGAATTAATTTAATTCGATTTTGACGAAATAGAAAAAGAGTAGGTCGCGGAGAATTCCAAACAGTTACTAACATAAAGCCGAGATGGCCCAGTGGTTAGAACGCGTGCTTCTTAACCGATGATTTCGGGTTCAAACCCAGGCAAGCACCACTGAATTTAATTTGCTTAATTTGTGTTTATGATTCATCACGTGCTCGGCGGTGAAGGAAAACATCGTGAGGAAACCTGCATGTGTCTAATTTCAACGAAATTCTGTCACATACTTATTTCACCAACCCGCATTGGAGCAGCGTAGTGGAATATGCTCTAAACCTTCTCCTTAAAGGGAGAGGAGGCCTTAGCCAAGCAGTGGGAAATTTACAGGCTGCTAATGTAAAATCAAACACAAAAATTGCCAGTTATTTCAATGGAAGTGTATTTTTACTTATACGGAAGAAAATTAATTATGAGTTAATACTGCAGGGATTCTTTTCTTTGTTTCATAAATTTTCTCGTCTTCAAATCTTTAAACACGAAAATGATTGCAAACTCAATTTACAGGGGAAGACCTTGGTCAATATTTTAGATTTTTTAATAAAAAAAAACACTTGTTGAAATACTTACTCTGTTTAATTCTTTTAAATTAATTTTGTCTTCATTCGGGATCATGTCATGTTTCTGTAACTTAAGATTATTTTAATTTGTAACTATTAATTTAGTATATATTATATATTGTTAACAGTTATTAGAATACGTATATCTTCCAAGGTTGCGTGTTTCAATTCAGGCTAATGGAACTGAATTTTCACGTGTATATTTTGTGTTTATCGTGCTGTGGCGAAGGAAATATGTTGTAAGAAAATATGCCAAGATGTATATCTACCACACAATATTCAACACACCAGTGGTGACATGTCCAGGTTACTATCATTTATTTGGAAATAAAAAACTTGCATATGACCATCCTATGATAAGATAATCTCGACATCTGTCAATAAACATTAGCATATTGCGATTTGTATGAAT
Source organism: Vanessa tameamea (assembly GCF_037043105.1). Lineage (NCBI taxonomy): Eukaryota > Metazoa > Arthropoda > Insecta > Lepidoptera > Nymphalidae > Vanessa > Vanessa tameamea. The sequence continues at coordinate 2,880,003 of NC_087332.1, read as the reverse complement.
ACCTAATAAATTTCAAATATTTAAGACAGGCAGATGAGCAATATTTGGCATTTAATAGCAAGAGCCACGCTTTTCTCATAAATTTTGGTATTATAAAAATATTACCTACTTATTATTACCCCTGTCTGCTTTGTCTTTTTTTGCTGGTAGAATGACTGGTACCCAAGTACAGGTCTACAAAAGGTCCTATTACTTATCAAGACACTGTCGATTCAATTTTCAAACACTTACTGCGACGCCTTATGTTCCAGTATAGGACAAGAAATCACAATGTTTTTTTTTTAATCTTAACATTTAGTTATATTAAAGAACTATACTACTGCATAGTAACCACATAGAGAAGTCTACACTTCCACCGTTATGACTAAGATCCTTCAAGAACTTGTATATTCATCCTAATATTACTCCCTTGAAGGTTGAAAAAATCTCTGTCTTCCGTTGTGATTCGAGCTTGCTTCGTACAAAATATCATAAAAACTTATTCAGTGGTTTAGCTTTGCAAGCGTAACAGACAAACACACAGATTATGTATTAAAATTGTACTTACTATTTCCTTGTTATCACCGTGTACATATAAAACCTTTGTTAAAAGTACTAGTAATATAAAGTCCCAGTAAAACAAACTTTTCGATAACATATTTTATTTAAAAAAAAAAACAATACGCACAATCCTTTTAAAAAAATAGTACTTGTAAATGAAATTGCCAATAATAATGTAACAAATGACTTCCAACTGTTTCCAATCAGGCATTGAAGTCCGCGACCGTTCGTCGTTTGCATTAATTTACGATAAAAAAGAACTCTCTTTGTTTAACAGTCCTTTGTGCCAATAATGGCTTGTTTGAAAAGGAGTTATTATAACAGTGAGTGAACCTTTTTAAACGCAATAAAAACATTCATATTTTTATGAATATTTAAGGTTTTTTTAAAAATTATATACAGTTTTTATTATAATACAAGATTTGTTGTTCAGTTAAATGTATGGCATTAATGCCATTAACAAAAAAAAATATTTTCATTAAATTAAAAATGAAATAGATAGAATAAATAAAACTTGTATTTATTTTTATGTATTAATTTAATTACTCCACTCCGATATAAATAATATAATGATAAAAAATAGAAACGAAAAAAAATAAACAAATAAAAATATTTATTATGTCACCAAAATATTATCTATATATTAAATTTTTTATATAATATTAACAATTACAAATCCATAAAAACATATAAATTTTAATTTAAACTTGTTTTAAATAACACAAATTTTATTTGCCCGGATAAATGCTTTTAGCTTGGCCCACTACTGCAACAGCTGGTCCGGCCTTTATAATACCATCTCGAATGTTACGGCCCATTTTCTCCTGTAAACAAAAACCATAATTTTAAGAGAAAGCTTTGTTTATTATCTATAAATTCACATTATTCGGTTACTATATTTCAGAAACGAGTTAATTTAATTACGGATATTGGAATTGTCTATTAAGCGTCATTGAATTGCCAACGATTGCTATTTGAAACATGTACAGTCGGGGTAGGAAAACGTTCGTCACCTTAAGATCTATTTTCGTTTGCTCAGTATGAGCGATAACCTGCTTTACCGATGGAGTATGACATATTGTGTCGCAATGTCATTATAAGTCGAATCTAGCAAAGAGTATTAAGCGTTTAAAAGCTGTAATAATAATGAGAAGCCGTCACTTGGTATGATAATTACCAACTTTTCACGAAACCTCATAATCTTTCATAAATGCTCGTGTAACATCGGAGATGAGGACATTGTCTTGTCTCTTATAAAAGATTTTGCACACAGATAGAATATGTACTGGAATAACATATTGGATAATTATAAGGCCGGAAAAACATAAAATCTTCGGGAACGCGGGTGAAACCGCAGGACGGAAGTAGTAAATAAAATAGTAAAAATAAATAGTAATTATGATAAAATTTATTAATGCTGCTTTGGTTCTATCGTTATTATTTATCCACCGCTGCACCATCAAACCCCATAGATTTTCGATAGGATATATCCGCCGCTTTTGCAGGCCAAGGAATCACAACCACTTCCCGGTGCTGATGGAACCACTCATCACATGTCACGTCATTACATTAACCGTCACTTAAAATAGCGGCCGAATAATATTACAATCGTTTTTATTCTACGATTGCAAGATATTGCAAGAAAATATATGACACTGACAGACTTTGACAATTGACAATTAAGATATCATATCAACAAAATAATTAAAATCTTCTAATCACTAATTTGGCCATAAAAAAGTTTTTATGTTGATATGACACTAGACGTAGTCCAAAGATGTTACACTATTTTGAACCAAGTTATCATACTATGTTAGTTTAATTTTATATGCAGTTGTCTGTTTAGTGCTTTAGTTTCAAAAGGTACTAAGAGTTTACGACTTGATAAAGGAATGAATTTGAAAACTGACGAAGGTTTTCTTACTCTGACTGTACAAGCACCACTGAAGACGTCGTGAGGAAAACTGAATGTGTCAGATTAAAATCTTCAATGTTTATGATCCACTAATCAACATTTGAGCGTGGTGGAATAACTCCTTTGGCCAACAGTGGGATATTTACCGTTTGTCCATTTATTACAAATAATATTAATATTGTTACTTAGACCTTTAAAACACAACAGTTTTAAATGCTGCATTGTGATTCTGTAAGAATTCATTACGTATCCCAGTCGTGAAATTTTGACAACCGACTTACAATGATACACCATTTTGATACGTGTATCCCATAAATTGTATAATTATTATAGTCAAAATCGCATATCACATTCTAAGTTTCGACACTCTCGTCCTGCGGTGAGTTTCTTCTTACAGAAAGCCGCTACTGTTTTCATCAATAAACAGAACCGAAAAAAAATTATTACTTTCTGTTTGTTCTTTAATCTATAACATATATATAGACGCTTACTGTACCCGTGTAAAGTCAGGACGGGGTAGCTCTTATTACATAAATAAAAAATACAATTATACCTATTTCAATTATCAACTGAACTTATTAAATAAAAGGATTTATTAACTTACAATTTTCTTGAAACCTTTCCATCTCGGACTCGGCGATGCTGATACAGTACACATCATCACAATAACAACGAAAATAAAGAATAAAATCCTTGAAAAATTCATCTTTAAATTACAATTAAGATTTCCTTCAAAACACGTTATGATAACTCGGTCAGAACTCAATCTAATATGATAAAACAAAGCGCCGTGTCTTTTATATACATACGTTTAAACAGAACGAGCCGTTTTATAGGCTTAATATAACCGTGTTTATTTTCGCCTTTATGGCTATGAAAATATGAACTATTTCTGATTATGTTGTACGTAAAGCTTAATAGGGAACTCCCTGGTTACAATGAAATGAAACTTGTCAATAGATTATTCATTAGAATTTATTTATAATGCGATAATTCTGTCTTGAGGGTTGTGCGCGAGGCAGATAAGAACCCGGCGTAAGGTACTCAGACTAATACTCGGAATTAATATCATCATAGACCTCTAATGAATTAATCTTGAGACTCGAGATTAAGTAACTGTTGTTACTGATTTTGGTTAAGTTTTACACAATATCGTTTGAAGAGAAAATGCGTTATGGCACTCGATGGTCTTTTTTGTGGCGATGAGCAAGCTTGGAAATTGAGGTGTTATGTCCAATGTGCCTGTAGTTACATTGGCTGACTCATCCCTAAACACATCAATATTAAGTGTTGCTGCTTGGCTGTAGAATATATGATATTTGGGTGGTATCCACCACCGAGGTTGAACAAAGGCCAAGCGAAGTAATCTTCATAATTTATATTTCTGTATTTCGGGTTAATGGGTGATCAAGCTTATGCGGTAACAACAAGGGATGCAATGTCTAAGACTTGTATAAGAGAATTCGTGACGCTTTTACAGTTTATATACTAAAGATGAAGCGTACATACAATCTGATTGTCTATGGCAATTTTGTTTTGGAACAAAAATTTAATGAAGAAATTGCGATGGAATTTTACATGTTTCATTTGCATATTCATACAAATTATAAGACTAGCACTACAATTACAAGAGAATTACATCCCGAGTTTTGTCCTTAATATATAAATATCCCAGAGCTCGACCTCCTCCCCCTCCTCACGCCTCCTCTCATTATGTGGAAGTTCAAAACTCCTTCGGCTTCAGCTTAATCATAACAAACCCAGCTCAGTCTACTAATTTATAACGGTCATAATGCTTTAAGATTCAATTTCGATCGTTATGGTAGTAGACTAGGAATACGGATAAACGACGACGATTACGATTCGATTCGATTTCGATAGTATAATAATTTAGAATGAATGTGGTAAACGTGATAATAATTATAATTGGGCCACAGGAAATATTATTATGCACAAATGTGTGCCCGAACGCAGGTGCAATTGTTGATTTTACGAAGCATACAAGCTGTTGGTTCTGCTGATGTGCTAGTAGGAGAAAATTTAAAGTATTTTGTTTTATACTTCACTTTCGTGAGTTTATAATGAGAACTGGAACTGTTCTCACAATTTTTACAAAACTGCAAATACCTTATATTGAATGATTAATTAAATTTAATTAGTCGAGTATGATACGTCACAACTGTATCACTAGTGAAGAAATCCTTTGATAAGTTATACTATACGTCATAATAATTTTTGCTAACGGTTTTTGTTTAATCAAGATGAAAGAGGCTGTTTTCTCTGTTTGTATATTAACCTACAAATAAAATTCACCTAAATTATATCACGCAGTTTTTTTAACTGCAAGACGATCTCGACTGAAAAAGTAATATACAGATTTTACATTAACATAATTTTAATGATTACGTCTAATAATTATTATCAGCGACTCATATTTCCTAAAACTAAATTATAAAACGCAATAAAGTTGAAGTGTTATTGTTTACTAAGTGTCTTAATCTAAAGACAATATCGACGACAAGACAAGACGAGTCATCAGTGACTTGTTAATTATTTCAGTCTAAATATTATGATAATTTAAATGACGTCATGAAAATAAATAAAAAATATAGTCCGAGATTGCATAATTTTGTGACTGAATGGATGAAGGCATAGAGTTGATTCCACCACGCTTTTCCAATGCGGCTTAATTCATGTATTTATTTACTAGTGAGTACGAGACGCATTATAAACAAGAAATAGGCACACGGAAATTCATAAAATATACTCGAACATATACAAAATAACAAAATGCACTTTTTTATGTCGAGTGGATTATTATATTAGGCAACCTTATGCCTATAAGGTTGCCTATTCATATTGAAAACTAGCCATTCAAAACGATTCACGTCATAAGATCTATTTAAAAAATAGATAAACTGTACATGCGTTTATAACCATCTAGATGTCATGAGCATGTCACGTCATGAACTCAATGCTCGGATTTTATTTTCTAACTTTATATAAAAAAAAATGTTCTTATATAATCTTACTATTATTCAATTCCGATCTTAGTGTATTTTTTTTTAAATTATTAACTACTGAAGCTATATGACAACAATCAGGAGCTTAGTATTAAAATCAGGACAAAATTATATCTTCAATGTTATGATTTTTTTATGATATACGTTGATTAATGGGCTAATAGTCAACCTGATGGTATGTGGTCGCTTCCCATTAACATTAGCGCTGCAAGAAATAATAACCTTTCCTTACATCACACCAATCTGCTACCAACCTTTTTAGCTAACATGTTATGTCTCATATGCCTGTAGTTACACTGACTCACTCAAACCAGAACACAACAGTAAGAATTATTCCTGTTTGATGGAAGAATATCTGATGAGTGGAGTACCTAGTAGACGTAGTAGACGAGCCTTCACAAAGCCCTACCTCCAAGTTCTCGTAATGCCTTTTTCTAAACACATCATAAACTGTTCATGATGAACCTTGTAAAAATAATATATAAAAATTGTGCCACATATGTACGTCGTACGTAGCTAAATTTGATCAGAGATTTCTATTTTCGTTCTTTGCACTTAAATATTAACGTAATCTAATTCCTTATCTCATAATTTTCATTTGTTATTTTCTACGAGTTCACCTACTTTTTCGACGTACGAAAGTAAAATATAATGAAAATGTTGAATATTTGTGTGTGTGTGTGTGTGTGTTTTTTTTAATGAAAAGTGAATGTATTCGCAATTAAAATCACAATGATATACAAGACTGTTTGAAACCAATTTTTTTGTAAACTAGAGAGGTGCCTGACTTTTGGGTTTTAAACTTCCATAATTCTTTAATAATCCAGTTCAAAGGCCCAATTTAAACGCCCTACAAAACCGGGGGCACCAGTACATGATTAAAGTAAGAACATATATATTCCTCTCCACTTAACTGTATTGATAATTGTGACTAATGCACTAACTTTTTTTTTCCTGATTGATGTAGTGCTGTTGGCCCTACTGGCCGCGTCACCGGACGTTGGGGCAAGTGCAAGACTCAGCCTTGAATTGAACCCTTTCGAGCTCTAGAGTGACGTTTGTCCTGAGGGTGTCTCCTATGAGATCGCACCTCGGCTCAAAAATTAAAAAAAAATCTTGCCTGCGTGATTTGGAAGGATTAAAAAAATAGTCAACGCCATCTAGGGTAATTTGTTAGAAAACTTTCAACTGTTCGGTATAATCTTTGTACTAAATTAAAAAAGAAGTAACAGTTGATGTTATCTTTACTGTTTATCATCTTATTCAGCTTATCACTAAGATAGGTTAATTGCTGATTACCGGTTATAGGCGAATGACTACGATGTAAGGAATGAGGTTTTATGTTATTTTTAGTATTTCGTACATCTGACAAAAAAAAACAAACATTTAAAGAAACACTCTCTTATCCGTCTGTCCATCTCGCAGCCAATTTTCTCCGAATCTACTAAACGAAAACAGTTGAATTTGTTTCACGGTGACTCGATTACTGGTGTACTATAATATAAAGAAATGAATTATGTTTAAAGCAAATTAGAAATATATATTTAAGCTAATACAGCGTAACAAAGGTTAGAGATTACTATGAAAAACAAAAGCAAGAAGCACTTAAATAGAGTCCAAATTAAGATAAGTTATTGGTTTTGTTGAAAAACTTTTTTATAACATTAATTCTATTTTCCTAAGTTAACAAAATATTTAACTTCACTTGTTTAATATATTTGAGTAAAATCTTACATCTGATTTTTAAACGAATACCACTCAATCGATTCAGCTGACATTTTGCTCACGCTTTTTTCAATACAATCAACTAATCTAATGATAAGTTGAATCAATCAAGGAATGAATCAATCAATCTAGTATTATTTTAGTAGGTAATAAGATATTTTTATTAACTTTAGACTTCTAAAGTAACGTTATCTAGGTTAACGTATTTTTTTATTTTATCCCTTACATTTCTTCTATCGTAATAATGATAATAATCGAGCTATATTTTTTCTCTTCTTATTTTTCTATTGACATGAATGATGAATCTCTATAAATTCGAATACAAAGCACTCCAGATTTCACTCTCGCTTGCTCGATTTTTCTCGGCATACTACACATTTACTTCATCGAAATAAATAAGTTTTCTATATAAAAGATATAGATTATGATATCTGTAGGCGGACTAGCAAATGGGCCACCTGATGGTAAGTGGTCACCACCGCCCATAGACAATGGCGTTGTAAGAAATATTAACCATTCCTTACATCACCAATGCGCCACCAACCTTGGGAACTAAGATGTTACGTCCCTTGTGCCTGTAGTTACACTGGCTCACTCACCCTTCAAACCGGAATACAACAATACCGAGTCCTACTGTTTGGCGGTAGAATATCTGATGAGTGGGTGATACCTACCCAGACGGGCTTGCACAAAGCCCTACCACCAACTAAATTGAAATCTATTCTCAAACTTTTAATGTGATCAATACCAAACACAACATCATCTATAACAATTTTATTTACTCTTAAAATATAAAGCAATACACCAATAATTAGACGTAAAATTATTCAAAATGTATCTAGCAACAAAATATAACTTTTGGGAAAATTGAAGTTTTAGTAAAATTAATATATTAAGATGACAAGATTTATCTTAGATTAATTTGAAGAAAGTTACTCAGTGATTTAGATATTTTTTAAGCGAGACTTATGTAAATAGCGATCATGTTAATAACTCAAAAAGATTTTGTGTAACTAGAGCCTGTCTAATTACACGATCAACTTTAGAAATTCACTTTAAATAAGTTTTTGCACAGAGATTTTTAAATTAAACGAGAAGACAGATCTAAATTAGTCCTTGATCTTAATTTAACGTTACATCGAACTAAATTACTTTATTTTTTTTCAATAAATCTAAGTGAAAGCTCCTTCACGTCTATTGATGGCTGTCCGCTTTCCGGTACAGCATTATTCTTGGCTAAAGGTCAGTTTAATTTTTATACAGAAAATAAATTGAAATCTATTGTATTATATGTATACCATCAAGCGATTACTACTACGAAGACATTTACAATTACGACTACCTAATAGAATACAAAATAAATTAATATTAAAAGGAAATGTTAATTTTATGAGTAGCTTTACATTATAGTACAATTACTCTGTATTCTTATAAGTAAATATTCATAATTTTTATTTTACCACCTTGTATTTCTTTCATCGCAAAATTCAATCAAAAATCACTATTAAGAGATTAATCCGCCTTATTGTATCATATTTTCCGTCCTCAGCTTGGATCGCGTTTGGGAGCTCTCGCCCCCATCGCACGCGGGGTTGCACATGTTCGGGAATCCTATATGTTATTTCAGACAATATAATCTATCTCAGTGCCAAATTTCATTCAGAAACGTTCAGCCGTTTTGGTGTGATTGAATAGCAAACATCCATCTACCAAAATTTTCATATTTATAATAATACTCCTGACCACATCTATACAAAAGTTCATGATGTAACGTAACAAAAAAACAAACTCCGCGTGTATTTAAAATTAAGATGATTTGTACTTCTGTATTTATTTTATATCTGTGGTGTACAATAAAATTATATCTATGTATTCAATCAGACGCGATATACATTGCTTAAATTACAGTTTGATTTAAAATCCGTGTAAAAATCTCGCCCTATCCGGCATGTACAAAGTATTCATTAATTCTTTAGATTTCAAATACGTTTTCTGTTCTTCAGCAGGTTTCGTTGGACGGACTGGTCTGAGTTTACGATTTTGGCGAATCTAAAATAAATGGCAATTTTTTTTAAATTAAGGATGTCTAGTAAAAATGATCTCCAGATCGATTTTGACCAAGGCCATTCTTAAGACAGAAAATAACCAACTACGTAAGACATATCACACGCCAACACAAGTGAATCTCTATTGATTCGCCCTTATAATCTGCTGAGAAGGTAATGACATTTAGGTACAAACACAGCAAAGTACAACTTTATTTTTTCTTTTTTCATGATATTAGTTGGCGGACGAGCCACCAGACTGTAAGTGGTCAACTTTGCCCATAGACAATGCACTGTAAGAAATACAAACCATTCCTTACAACGCCAATGCGCCACCGACCTTAAGAACTAAGATGTTAAGTCTCTTGTGCCTGTAGTAACACTGGCTCATTCAGCCTTCAAATTGGAACTGAGTACTGCTGTTTTGCGGTAGAATATCTGATGAGTGGGTACCTAACCAGACGGGCTTGCACAAAGCCCTACCACCAAGTAAATGAGTACCTTGATTTGCAGAGCATAGTCGATTAAATTGTAACACAAAGCTAAGCTCAGCCTATAAACTACATCAGTAGCTTGGGGACTAACTTTTTTGGCTTATATTTTGTATGACGAAATAAAAAACCTAAAATTAAGATATGTGTTACTATACTTGCACCATCCTTACTTACTTTGTTTTGATATGCGTTACTTTTCATCAAATCAATTTTTCTACGCAAAGCTGCGAGTTTGTTATCGTAGTATCTTCGTCTATCTGATTCCATTATCTTTTCATCTTTATTATTTAAGTAATAGTCATCATTTCCTAAATTTCTTTGAGATTTTTTTCTGACGTTATAAACGTTATGCAATCCTCTATCTTCGACATCATCAATATTTAAATTAAACATTGGATATTTTATTCCATCTTTACTCCAATTGTTTCTGCTGAAGTTTTTATTTGAATAACTGTCAAAACTTAGATTATCCTTTATACCTCGATATGTGAACTCTTCAGGTATCATTGTATCGAAATAATCATCTCTTAACATACCATCTTCTTTTATATTATAGTTATTTATTTCTTTGGCTTTAGATCGATTGTTCCACAGTGCACTCAATTTATATTTCTCTTTAAAGTCAGATTTACCAATTAGTGTTACGTATATTTTACGAATTTTTTCATCAAACATTTCTCTTTCATTTGTATTCAATTCTATTTCTTTGATTTCGTGTTCTAATGAATCTAACAGTGACATTAATTTACGGTCGGCATCCACATTTACCGATTTTGCATCGTCAAACAAATTTAAGTTGTTGGTTAAATTAAAAACACTCTTGATATATTTTTGATTAGCATTGAAATAATTTCGAATTACATTTTGATTTTTAAATGCAGAAGGATTATTATAAGAACTAAAAGTTATAGGATCATGAGAAAGGTATCTACCAGATTCTGTATCAACAAATTTATTGCTATCTCTTTTCATGTCTAAATATTTAGATACTAATTTCTGTACTTCAGCAAAATCTTTTCTTGGTGCTACATCTTTCTTATTTACATTATTTATAAGTTTTTGATGTGTTATGGGATTAGTTTTTCGAATAGATAATTCGAAAGTTGGAGCTTTTGAAAATACACTCTGTTTTGACTTCTAAAATATAAATCATTATCATTTTTTTGTAATATAAGCGAACAAATGTTTAAATGAATATGGCCTGACAAATAATGAAGAAGGAGTCGAAAACTTATAATTTTCAATAATTAAAAGACTACTATACACGTGATTAATACTTGTCTATATTTGATCCATCAAGCTCGACTACCGGTAGAGCAGCTTTGAGGATTACGCTGCTAACATTTTTTTTTAAATGTGGATATAAGCCCAACGCTGGGACACTATACAATTATACCAGAGTAATTTATTTAGTAATAGCACTTACACGATTTGACCCAACCCTTGGCAATTGATGTGAATGAATTTCAGTTCGATGGTATTGTTTTCTCGATTCACTGTTTACATCAAAATATCGACTTTGAACATCACCGGGATATCTTTGTACAGGTATGCCGCTGTAATTAATTATTTAAATACATATATCGAAAAAAAAATTAAATATATGGTCGGCTTTAATTAATAAATATACCTTTTTCTTTGATCTAACGAAATTCTGTTTTTGTTGTTTGTTCTTTGCTGTAATTAAAAAAAGAAAAAGTTATATACTTGTCTAGGACAAGGACTCCTCATCCTGGGGCAAATAGGCCATTTGATACTTGAATACTTGATATTGGTAAGAAATATTAAACATCCCTTACATCAAAACAATGCGCCACCAACCTTGAGAGCTACATGTTATGTCCCTTGTGCCTACAGTTTCACTCACTCACACTTCAAATGGGTCCTCAACAATACTACGTATTGCTCTTTGACGGTAGAATATCTGATGAGTGGGGAGTATCCCAAGCAGACAAAGGCATACCACCAAGTAAATGTTATGTGGAGTTTCCCGCTTTTTCACTCATGATAAATATGTATAATAATTCTGTAATTTGACCCAGACGTCAGATATGATCAAATTAAATTAATTAAAAATCCATCGTCAAACGATAAGAGGGAGACAGGTACAAAGTTTAAAAAAAAAATACTCAAAATAGTATATTTGACATATGTTTCGGTAATAATTAATATTAGAATAATAATTTCTTTCTTTATTTTATTTTTTCTTTTAGGATCTAAAAATATTTAACGTAAACGGCACAGTTACAGTTTTATTATATAATAAGCTAAGTAAGCTGAACTTACCCTTTTCAAGGCGTCGTAACGATCGAATACTTCGTTCGTATTCATCAGGAGTGTAGCGTTGTTATGTCTGCGATGAAAATAAGAGGCTATATAAATATTCCCCATAAAGCACCGTTAATATAAAAGAAAAGTTTTGCTTACATAATACCTCGACTATATCAACAACCTTTAAAATTTGGGGGACCAAAACTAATATTAAATTAGAGACCTTTTTGGGCGTTGTCCAAAAAATTATTTCATTCAAAACTAGTATGTAACAAACAACAACTAGTAACTAACAACAATGAAATAACTGCTGCAGAAGGTCTACGGGCGGTCCGATTGAATGATAAACCTAATTTTTCAATAAAGGAAAATTTCTAAATGTTGAAAACAGCATCTTGGAATAAACTCCAAGTTTATTCCAACACATTGCTACAATGATGATTGACACTTGTAGTATTTCGTCTAACATTCTATCACCACAGCGACTAAAATTAATTATAAACACAAATCAAAAGTACCATGGCGCAAGAAACAAGGGTTACTTGTTCATCCAAATATCAATCATCATTTAAGGAAATTATATGTCACATATGTTGACTATCATTTATAATGTCAAAATACGCTAATACATACCCAAGATCTTGATACGCTTTTGGGGCGTCGTCTACTGTGAATATTGGTAAAACGACTACAGATGGCTTGCATCGACTACTTTCCTTGCATGTATAGGCTGTTCAATATAAAATAAATAATGAGACTTCCTTCGGTGGTAGACCAGCGGCTTTATGAACACAGTTAAAAAGATCGTTCAAAGCGAAGGTACTCCATTACCTTTTTATCAAATAAGGTCACATCGACCGGTCGTATAAAAACAAAATACTTTATCATTTAATATCTTAATAAGGTGTAAATTATACTTAACGACATTATTCTTATGGTTCACAAAATAATAGTTTATTCATAATGATCTATAAAATTTATGACATAAGCATTCTAAATTTAAAATTTAACTAAATTTAAAAATAACAAAACCAAATCGATCTGAAAAATTATAACATTCTTTTGTTATGTAATATTTAGTTGTCTACAAACACATAGACAAATATTTACTGATCTTAACTATTCCAGAAGTGAAGAAAATTGTTCACATCATATCATAAGTGTTAAGTAATACTTGATAGCCTTTTTGGGACGTGGCATTTTATTTATACTTACGCAGTTTTCTTGCACTTTCATAGCAAAGACAATCGTCATCTTCATCATAACCTACAGGACAACCACATTTCATAGTATAGCCTGGTTTCGTCGGTGGATCAGTGGTATAAACTTGATCTCCAGATTGGAGACGCGCTGAATAGTTGCAAACTATTTGAATCGACTGAAAGTTTGATGAAGTACGTCAAAACTAATTTCATATATTACTCTTAGTTTAGTGAACTTTTTTAAATTAATTCAATTTATTGGTATATTAACTTCTTAATGGAAATAATTGATTTTGTATTCAATTAAGAATTGCTAATTATATACTTTATACGTCTATATCTAAGATACATTTTTGCTTAACAAAATATTCTAATAAAAAATACTTAAAAACGTTTTCATACAACCAGCGCAAAAAGAGGGGTGTTTTAATTTTCATGTGTCTATCTGTTGCTTTGTGGTTCTTAACGAATAAACCGATTTTGATTTAGTTTTATACTGTGAAAAAATTGACTTGACTTGAATGTTTCAACTATGATTAAAATATTTTCAGCTGTTCGAAGATCATCAACTCTATTATATATAAACTGTCACACAAGCGCACCCAATCTCAATTATTAAGAGACAAAGAATTGAACTGCGACCAAAAACCAACTCATTATATTAATAACTTATTCGGGAGAAATTAAACGTGTCGAACGAGCCTCGCAGGATATGATGTCTAACATCTACACCTCACCTTGATTTAAACATTATATCCTCTCGGATAATGAGTTGGCACCATCTCACTTCCAACTCTAACATCAAACAGTGAAACCTACAAGCAAGCTTATCCCTGTTTCCTGTTAGACAATCCGTATTTACGAAATCAACACTCACGGACGGCACTATGGCGAGACGAAAGATGTTACACAACAAAATAATATATTATATAGGAATAAAAATAATTACGTTATAGTTCAATGCTGCATTGTTATCGTGATAGGCGTATTCTCTATAAGCGGATAAACCACAGCCAATATGAGTAACGTTACCATATATCAAATAAATAAACTGATTGCTTAGCTTCTTTGGTGATCTGTAATGTAACATTTTATAATAAATATACAATGAAACGCAAATAAATAAACTGATTGCCTAGCTTCTTTGGTGATCTGTAATGTAACATTTTATAATAAATATACAATGAAACGCATTAATGATATTTTATAATGTTTTAATTTAGGTTAATAATAATAATAATCCTTTATATTAGGTTAGTGTATTTGTTTTTTACAGACATTGCACCGTTACTATTTTTTCGAATTTCATATAATTTAAAATGTCAGTAGTACTGACTGTAATGTCAGTAATAATCTCTATGGCCCAATTGCAATAGAACACACATTTTCCGTAATAAATCCAAGATCGAGTATTTTTTATGGAATTGGGATTATTTGTCTCGATGTTTGAAGTATTGCCCATTCTGTTATTGTTCCATTTCCAATAGAGAAATAAATTGTAGTCGTATATAATTTTTTTAATATTACTAAACCCAATAAAATATCGTAATTCCTAGAGGTATTTACGTCTAACTATAACTGTCAGGTCTAGATTAAATTATCAAAGAATATTAATTTTTTTATTTATATTTGAATATTTACCGATCATCATTCAGTATTATATCTTCAGGCGTAATGTCTGCCCTCGTACCATACCAGGCCTTCAAAACTGCCGTTATAGCATATTTAACTTTATCCTGAGTGAGTGTTGATGAATTCAAATAATTCGACGAATGCAACGGCTGCCAATCGTCAATTGTGAATCGACTCATACCTAATGTTTGGCCGACTTTTGGAAATCTTTCTAATTAAACAAAAGAAAAATAAAATAGTAATACTTCATAGAAATATATGTGTCCATGACCTTGTTATCCTAGATAATGTATCTAGGATAACTAGAATAGGTTCCAACGCTGGGTAGGACCATTAAAAAGTTATTTAGTCAAGATTGCGTTGACACAAATACCCAATAACTGTGTTGACAGAAACATTTTTGACACTCCCATTGGTTCAGCTCCTGTTTTCTTTCCGTTCATATTAAATTACTGGCCCATCGGATTTTTAAAGTAAGGGATTAAATAATTCATTTGAGCCCTATAATATGTTCCACGCAATTGGCTAATCTGTATTGAGAATGGACGCGGTAACCTTTAGTGGTCAAAAGGATATCATCACTTATTTTCACGTTACGTTACATATTCGATGTGCCACCAACCATAAAAACAAAGATTTTATGTCCCTTGTGCTAGTAAGCACAAGGGACAGTAAATAAGCCAGTGTGGCTTCCACACTCTTCGCACCGGAACAATACTGCTTGGTGGTAATTATTCTTCATCATTGGGGCCTACGATTCAGTATTAAAACTTCAAAAACTACTGACGCTTTTATTATTAATGTAATTTAACTTTCTTACTTACTTGAATCTCTGCATAAATCACTCTTCAAAATACATTGGTTCGCCCAAACTTGGGCAAAAGTCGCCAGTTCTTCGTCCCAATTCTAAAAACATATAGTTTTGAGGTGAAATGGACACGAAAACTTTGACAATTTACCAGCCAAACTTAAGTGAAGCAGATTAGCTCTCAATAAGTGGGATACTAAGAGTCGTTTTTTCTTATTACTAAAATGTTTAATAAACGAAATTCCTCATCGAATGTTTACATTTGATTGCGCCTAAATTTCCCCACAGAACTAATTTCAAAGAAACTGAAGAATTTATGTTCTTAATGAATTTGAAATACTGTAATGAGAGAGATTAAGATTCTGATCTAAGAATTTGAGGTATTCTTTAACAAGTATTTTAATTTTTTAATCAGACGTTTTATAATCAAATCCTATACCAATTTTTCTTACTGATCGAGTGTATGACAGTCATGTCATCTTATTGGAAACAGGTACCAATCCTAGCAATAATATAGAAAGTTTGTGAGGAATGACCTTTGTTACATTTCACGGAAAAACTACAAATCGGATTTGGATAAAATTTGGAATAGAGATAGCTTATACTAACACCTGACCCTTCCCGGAAGACATTGTTACAATAAATACGCTTGAAAATTATTATTATTGTATGGTGCCATAACCTTTTCGAACGCATCAAATATATGAAAACCGGATTTAGCCAGATTTATCCGGTTTTTTAGAATCTTCATGTCCATAGCTTAGTAGGAATTTAGTACGATTCTGTCGCAACAATGCAACGGAGAAAACAGAATAAACAAATTGTCATCGCATCGTGAAACGAAAAGCGATAAATGGACGTATTATTTTAATGAGAAAACTGGTAACACCCCTGGACTCTTTTATGTACAAGACCACTAGAGTGAATAAGTTTAGCTTGTAATTCTGATTAATGATAGACATTCTGTAGTAGTTGAAAATCGCCTGGTGAATTAACTTACAATCTGCTAATTAAATTCCATTGTCTTTCAGTTTTAATTAAGACTTAAACATTGCATTTGCATTAAGTTTTTAATCATAGGATTAGTCCATTTTATGTCATCTTTTAAGAGTGCTTGTCAAAGGAATATACTTAAATAACTAGCTTATAATTTCTCAGGCCCGAGGATCTGAATTCACACATATTTAACATATATTCCATAAAAATCAATAAAAGTTTACTAACAGTATTTAAAACGGGATATTTACCATCTATACTAATATATAAAGCGGAAGAGTTTGTTTGTTTGTTTGTTTAAACGCGCTAATCTCAGGAACTACTGGTCCGATTTGAAAAATTCTTTTTTTGTTGAATAGTCCAATTATAGAGGAAGGCTTTAGGCTATATAACATTACGCTGCGACCAATAGGAACGCAGCGACAGTGAGAAATGTTGCAAAAACGGGGAAAATTATTCACATTTATGGACTTTCGATGCGTGCGCAGCATAAACGTTTTAAGTTACTCAAAAAATGTGTATGAAAGATATATTCCTCTTTTAATAATAAAAAAAAAGTCCGTGACACTATATGTCTATTTGTTAAGAGTGTGCTAGCAGGCGGGGCGCGGCGGCGGATGAGGGGGAGGCGGGTCAGCCCCGCCGCCGCGCTCGCCACTCTCACCCGCGGTGTAGTTCTGCGAAGTAGCAATGCACATAACGACTTAAAAAAATTAACATTCTTAATAGTTAAATTATTTATCAAAATTAGGTTTTGTTATCAGCTTATTTGCTCATTATTTTTTATCGTTTAAAATCGGTTACATTTAAATCATAATCTGCTGTAGTTTTAACTTACGATATAAGATAAAATTTCAATGAACATTCCTTCGTACTTTGCAAGTAAACAATTCAAACGTTTCACGGTATAAATAAGGTATAAACATTACATTACACACGTAAAAAAGTTCAAAATGGCGAGCGATACTTTCACCGATGCAGATTAATCATCACTGAGAAAATAAATTTTGCAAATAAGCAAATAGGTGAATATCGTTTAAAATGACTACATAAATAAATTAGTAGTTCAATATTTCAAGTAATTTCTATTACGTTCAAGCATATTCAACACGGTTGTACTATAATCACCTTATGAAATAATAACACCAAAGGAGAAACAATCTAAACTTCTTATTGTTCGGTTTGTTTATCTTATTACGTTTAAGTTAATATTGTTTGTTTTCAACCGACTTCAAAAAGGAGGAGGTTATCAATTCGTCTGTATTTTTTTTTATATGTCTGTTACCTCATAACTTTTCACTGGATTTTGATAATTTTTTTTTGTTTGAAAGGTAGTGCTTCCCGTGGGGCCCCATTTTAATTTTATCCTGTTACGATGATGGTATCCTTATGAAAACGATATAAGTCTTAAATGTGCATTATGTATGTGCGCGATAAATAGGTGAATAACTCAAAATTGTGCCAACCAATTTTAATGATTCTTTTTTTATTATAAAGGATATACTTCAAGGGTACTATGGTGAAAGTTTGGTAAGGTTCTGAGCATAGGATCCATGACAAAGTAACGGTACGGAAGGGAACGGAACAATTCTAAGGAGCACGTTAGCGATACTCGGCCGAATCTTTTAGAAACAAAAATTTTGACAAAAAAAAACCGACTTCAAAAGAGAAAAAAAATAATATGCTCTAAAAAGTAAAAAATAATTGCTTATTATTCTACAACTTAATAATCAAGTAACTTATTCTACTTACCAATATGTAGGTATGTTCTGTGTTTCCACGCATGGAGATAAGTATGTACCTACCCACTTTAAATCTAACTTAACACAAACCTATGAATAACAAACAATGATCACAATATTTTTTAGATTTATACTATGTAAAATGAAATTAAAAATATTTAGACTATTTAAAAGTCAGCAAAGTTATTACGATAATATATTATAGTTAAAATTATTGTTATTTTTGGAGGCGGTGTCAGCCAAGGTAGGTTTGTAAATATATGATATACTCTAAATTTGTAAATCTGGTCTATCGATAAATACACTTCTTGATGTTTTTTTAAACCCTATACGTACATAGTGGTCCTATATAATTCAAAATCAAAATTGAGTGTTTAAGCAAACATGTCTACCGTCAAGTATTACAATTCATGAACTTTTCTCCTAATCCAAGACAAAGAAAAGTCATTCAGATTTACTATTACATTTCCTGTTGAACGTTTTGTTTGTTTTGGCAGAGTATGAATTTTGTTTGTGATTTATTTATTTACAATTGACTTTTTCTTTTGTCTTACATCCAGATGTCGATACACCTGCATCGAATTGTTAACAAAAAAAATATTCGCAATCGGACACTATTGTACAATATTTCTTTTATGTTTAAGAAAAGGGTTGTCATAATTGACCGTATAACAATAAGCAATAAAAACACAGATGTTGGTAATTTATTTAGACAAACTTTACCGGTAATTTTAAGAGGAACTAGAGCAGACATTGTAAGGTCTTGCCTTAAAAGTTCACCGTTATGGACATTTGTCCATACCTTAAAACTATCTACGAATATGAGAGCACATTTGGGGGGAGGAAGTACAAATTTTCCTTCAAAGTTACTTTTAATAGGAGATGGAAAAGTACCTCATTCTGAAAATAAAATTGAAATTGATCGCGATTTAGGAGAAAAAGTGACTAGCATAGAGGATTTAATATCAAAAGTTTACCCTAATATCGTCGAAATAGAAAATAAAGATTACCAATGGATGTGTCAAAGGGCAATATTGGCGGCGAGAAATAGTAGCGTTGACGAAATTAACGACCTAATTTTAACCAAACTTCCAGGCGATATAACTACCTACCCATCTATTGATAATCTAATGGATCAAGAAGATGCTGTCCATTACCCACAAGAGTTTCTCAATTCTTTAAACCCGAGCGGCCTTCCACCACATTCCCTGAAGTTAAAAATAGGTGCTGCGATAATTTTACTCAGAAATCTTAAACCACCAAATTTATGTAACGGGACCCGCCTTCAAGTAAAATTCCTTCGCAATAACGTGATCGTTGCAACAGTTTTGACTGGTCCGGCAGTTGGTCAAACAGTGCTTATACATCGCATCCCAATGATTCCAAATTATTTACCTTTTAATTTTAAAAGAATTCAATTTCCCATTACGTTATCTTTTGCCGTAACCATTAATAAATCACAGGGCCAAACATTTAAACACGTAGGAATCGATTTACGTCAAGACGGCTTTTCACACGGCCAACTATATGTCGCGTTGTCAAGATCGGGTTGCGGGCAAAATCAGTATGTTCTTCTACCACAAGAAAATAAAACTAAAAATATAATCTACGCTAAAGTACTGTAAAACATATTATTAAATCTTATTGACGATTATAATAACAAAAACCAACGTGAGCAATCAAACGATAATCATGATAGTGTTTCCGACAACTACGCGAACGAAGTCGCGGGCACAGCTAGTGTTTTATATTTTTATTTGGTGGAGCTCGATATTTCGACATTATCCACGAATGTCTTGTTCACGAGACTGACGTTAAACGTCAGTCGAATATCGAGCTCCACCAAATAAAAGTATGAAACATGGTAAATATCCCGTTTTAAATACTGTTAGTAATAAAAATAACCATGTTAATTTAAAAACAATAAAAGTTTGATTTTCATACAAGTTTTTGTAGTTCAAAGCAATCTATCTATCTATATAATCTATTCTAATCTATACTAACATTATGAATGCGAAAGTAACTCTGTCTGTCGATTTCTCTTTCATGGTTAAAGCACTAAGCTGAATTTTATGAAGCATTTTGTATGCCTTTATAACACCTGACGACGATCCCTTTAAACGCAAGTGACACCGCAGTTGAAAAATAGTTCAGAATACTTTTTAAGGACGACTTAAAAGTGCCTACCTAAATAAAGCGTAATTATTTTGATTTCGATAGGAAATTACTTACCAATCTATAAATCCCGTAGCCTTTAGGTAAATTGATACCGTCTTTCCCTTTGGCAGTACCTGCGGCTACCTTACTCCGTATTCTGTGAAAAATATTAACATGGAACAAAAGTATAGCCTATATCGTATACGTCTGAATCATATTTAACAAAATTAGTAAAGATATTGATTACCACGAGATTTTTTTTACTTAAGTAAATAAAACGTACAACCACAATGAATAGAGTAGTCTCTCTCTCCCTCTCTCTCTACGCCAAGCATAAGCTTATGCTACAAAGTAAAGATTTAGGTTTATATTGCTATAATATATCAAAGCAGTGCCAATTACCTGTCGATTATATCTGGAATATCATTAAAATTCTCACACCCAGTATAAATTAAATTGTGCTCTATTATATGTATCACGACATACTATAACTTAAATTGCTGATTACTTGGATGGTTGATATATTCTATCTCACAAGAAGGACTCATATTTGTTTCTTCGAATACAGACAACATTTTTAATTCATCACGAATAATCATCAAACTTGGATAAGAAGGATGATTATGTCACACTAAATCGAATCACAGAGCCTCTATAAAAAAGTTTACTACAAACCAGTCATTTCCCATCCCACGACGAATTATTTAAATTATAGCTTATACCAAAACAGACAAAATTTACCATAAGTAAAATTAAAATAGTTAAAAGAAAATATTAAGTCACCTGTTAATGATATCGAGTATCATTTGAGCAAAATCTGGAGTTACCGAGACATCAGCTGCACCGCTACAAGTAGGACCCATTTTTTTTAACTATGAAAAAATATACATAGCACGAATTGATTACATCATTAAATAAACGTTAATAAAACGTTAATAAGTTTCATAGGGTCCTACTAAAACCTCCTTCAACTGAATTAATAAAGGAATAGTACTATTCTAGTACCTAATGTTTAAAGTCCTGATTCATATTTTACAATATAACTAATCTTACTTGGTGTGCAACCCCGTCTGGGTAGGTACCAGACACTCATCAGATATTCTACCGCCAAACAGCAGTACTCAGTATTGTTGTGTTCCGGTTTGAAGGGTGAGTGAGCCAGTGTAACTACATGCACAAGGGACGTAACATCTTAGTTCCCAACGTTGGTGGCGCATTGGTGATGTAAGAAATGGTTAATATTTCTTAAAACGTCATTGTCTATGGGCGGTGGTGACCACTTATTATCAGGTGGCCCATTTGCTCGTCCGCCTACCGATATCATAAAAAAAGCCTATCATAGGCTAACAAACAGCAATACTTAGAATAATTTTATTCCGATTTAAAGCAGTAACCAGGCCAGTAAGTAGGCCAGTGTAATTATAGGCACACGGTACATTACAACTTAGTTCCCAAGGTTGGTGACCAATTAATATTATGTGGTATTTTGGCAAGTCCACATGCATATATGACTGATTCATATAACTAAAACCATTGAATCTCATATCACAATTGTTAGATGTACCGTTCCTACTTATTTACCGGTCACTCTATTATCATGTCACCGGTGACTTTACAGGCTTTCTGGATGTAGCACCCAATCACCATTTCTTGAATCTTTAAAAAGCAATTCTTGGTATTGAAATTCTGGTTCGAAGTTTGAGTGAACTAGCACAAATACAGGCAAGGGCAACTTAGAGGGTTCAAAAAACGCTTGTCATTAAGTGTCATATTGACTTATCTGCTATCATAAAATTAAAATAAATTAAATATTTTTTTCTTAAAATAATTTACTTGGTAGGGCGTTGTGCGAGCCCGTCTAGATAGGACACCAACTCATAATTTATTCAAGCACAAGGTATATAACAAAATAATAAAAATGACGATGCAAGGTATACTTTAATTGTATATGAGCATTGACCACTTACCATAAGGTGGTAGCTTTGCAATTTCGTCTACCTATGACAAAATAACTGAAAATGTCCGAAATACGGCTAGCGCTGTGTGTTAGTGTGAGAGAGGAAGAGCCTGCCTACCGCTGCCATATGCGTAAGAAAAAGGGAAGCCAGACAGACTGGCGCCGTAACGCGTTACGTAACGAAGCGGTTTACCCTCCCATAAGAAGTTATCACTTCAAAAAGAAACATAAATAGCCCTTATAGCACAGGAATATAAACATAAAAGGAACTTTAAATCAATTAAAATATGTATGTCATAAGAGCATAGTTTCCATTATTACAATGTCAAAAGTACTTGTAAAATATATTTGAATATATTATTTTAATTTTTTTTCGTCACATCAAAGCACGTCAGCATACGAATTTTCTATTTAATAATTTATGTATAAATAATTTGCAATGAGATTTATATTACAAATTAAGTACAAACATACCCACAATTTTAAATCAAATTCAAGTCTTTTAACCTCTGGGCCATCACGAGTAACCCTTCGAATATTTCTTTAAAAAAAAACTAATATCTGGTGAGTGGGTGGTACATTCCCAGACGTCTCTCAGACGACCCTTTTATATTTAATTAAACATATTAATATTTTATAAAAATAGTATCTCTGAATGATAACATATTACAGATTAAAAATATTAAAATAACTCACAGGATTGTAATAAAGGCACATGACGTGTGATCCTTCCTCACAGGTCCCCACTCTGGGACAGTAGTCGGATATATGAAAGCCCTTTTGACTGTGCTTGTCAATGACTTGTGAGCACTCTGATGTTATTATGTTTGTGAATATAAATATATGAATCTGGAAGTTATTGGTCGCTTCAATTCGTGAATTTGAAATTTGTTTTATTTTTTGTTTAATCTATACTCATGTTGTAGAGAGGTAAAATTTGTTTGTTTGCATGTAGGCGGTAATCGTCCAATTCTAAAAATATTATCACTGGTAGAAAGCTATATATTCCTAAGCGTTATAGGATACGAATTATACGTTTTATACGAATTATACGTGCGAATCCGGGCCCGTAGGGTAGTGTTAAAATAAAAGTACTTACCCAATTGAACGTCATTATTCATCAATCATTTTCATTCGTTCGTTCATTTGTTACTTTTTTAGGAAGCATAATAACATGTATACAACTTTTTTTTTATTAAAATATATATCTCAAATATAAATTATAAATCTGTAAAAGAATGTATAATGTATAAGTTGGATAGATTTAGATGAGTGAATGGATCATCGAATGAGTGTTTTGTTACTCCAGAGATAGATGCAATACATATAAAAGAAGCTATATTAGGAATCTCGGCTGACATTTCTAAAATTAAACACAATATATAATTGGTAATTTCCCTTAGAAGTTACGGACCTGACACATCATTTCCACCTTAGGTAGAAGTATTGACTGCCTTGTTAGTCTAGTGGGTATAAAGCCGCAGATCCTGAGGCCCTGGGTTCAAGCCCCAGGTCCGATAAAAGAATATTGGGTTTATCTATGAAAAAATTCTCAATAACAGTCCGAAGTCTGTTAGTTAGTGTGTACACTCCCGTGCCACCGAAGGTACGTAAAGCCGTTGGTCCTGTGCCTGTACTCTTTTTGATCGTATCGCATTTGCCTTCCCACTCATACCCAAGATTCGATTCGTAAGTGTGAATGAATAGAGAGTGCACCTGTGTTTGCACACACTTATGCTCTATAATATATCCTGCATAGTTGCCTGGTCGCTCTTGACGTTTCTTCAAGTATGGCCCAAATAGAAAAAAAAATAAAAAATCGCTATCCATCGAAGTTGATCGAATCAAAATCGCCTGCGGCAAAAGCCGGCAACATAGCTCCAACGATGCGTTTGCACGTGTACCGTTTCACGCCGTCACATCACGTCGCTAAAGCAAAGCAGAAACCTTGGTGTAACTAAACGCAACCACAAACAGTTAAAGCATTTCCCGATCTAGCTCAGTTTAAAGGAAGATTTTATACCGCGTAAATCCATAAAACAAACAAAGAGCAATTACCTCTTTAATTAGTAGAATAGCAACAATTATTTTTAAATACAAAACAAACTACGCCAGTTGATACTGACTCATTAGATTTATTTATGTTAATAATCACAATTGAAAATTTACAATTATACGCGCTCACTCGCTCACAAAAAAAATGTCTTTAAAGAACTGTTTCAGCGATAACATTCGTTTAACGTGAAATATGTTTACAAAAGAAAACAAAGCTTTGTAAGTAGAAACGTAAACATGATTAAACACGTCCCAAGTCTTTGATTTTTTTTTTTTCATTTACGTACATATCAAAGGGTTTTTTGTAAAGTCTAACTGAAACAATATCTTTAAAATTAAACTTATACCAGATGCATCATGCGACGCGTTTCGGATAAGGTGAGACCCGTTCTTTTCGACTATTGACGTGATTAACGTTCCAAATTCTTGTAACAATATAAAGGAACAATTTTTCATAATATTTTTCTCTTAGAAATATAGAACTTTATTTAAGTTAAATACGTATTGATTGACGACGAATCGTTGGTGGATTTGTTTTATTTGTTAAATTACACTTCATATTATATATGTCTGTCTGTAACACATTCAGGGCTAAATTAATAAACCGAATTTTATGAAATTTAGTATGGAGACAGCTTGAGCCCCAAGGAAGGACATAATCTACTTTTTATATCTAGAACTTACGAACCCCCTACTAACGAAGCGAAGTCATAGGCGAAAATTAGTTTCTAATAAAGGAATATGATAAGGACAATAAAGTTAAGATAAACGTTATCTATATAATAATAAATAATATTTAAGCCCAATCTTATAGATCACATACGGATCACTCACAAACTAAGTGAAAAAAACTGTATTATCACAACATTCTTCAAAATATCCCGTCGAAAAAGAACGAAAGAGAACATTACTGCAATTATTCTGTAGTATATTTTTCATATCTGTAAGATGAATAAAGCTATATACTTCTGTGGCTTCTGGTAAGAGTTATTGATTTCGAGCAAAACACATTAAAAGATATATCGTACATCCGACGTCTGAAATCTAGAAGCAATTGACTTACTATCTTGTTGAATACTTCCTATCTCCGCTTGAATTGCTCACTTATTCATATTAAGAATTTCAATTATAGGCAATGGTTACTATAACATAAATCTTAACTATATAGTGGTTAATTTGTGCTCATAATCGGATCAGCGTGGTGGATTATACTACAAAACCTTGTCAAAAGATCTTCGACACCGTTATAAGAAAGTTTGCATATATCTATTTTTATGGCATCATCAACTTGTATAGCGGTTCGACCAAACACAAATACAATTGGTACAATGCAGTTAAGAAATCGTATACTGGATTTTACTGGTAATGTTTAAAAGCATACGGCTATAATATAAGATAATGGAATCAGTTACACGAAGAATAATCGAAGACGAAGAAAAAGTAATAAGGTATAAAGGATAATCTAAGTTTTGACAGTTATTCAAATAAAAACTTCAGCAGAAACAATTGGAGTAAAGATGGAATAAAATATCCAATGTTTAATTTAAATCTTGATGATGTCGAAGATAGAGGATTGCATAACGTTTATAACGTCAGAAAAAAATCTCAAAGAAACTTAGGAAATGATGACTATTACTTAAATAATAAAGATGAAAAGATAATGGAATCAGATAGACGAAGATACTACGATAACAAACTCGCAGCTTTGCGTAGAAAAATTGATTTGATGAAAAGTAACGCATATCAAAACAAAGTAAGTAAGGATGGTGCAAGTATAGTAACACATATCTTAATTTTAGGTTCTTTATTTCGTCATACAAAATATAAGCCAAAAAAGTTAGTCCCCAAGCTACTGATGTAGTTTGTAGGCTGAGCTTAGCTTTGTCTTACAATTTAATCGACTATGCTCTGCAAATCAAGGTACTCATTTACTTGGTCGTAGGGCTTTGTGCAAGCCCATCTGGTTAGGTTAGGTTAGGTACCCACTCATCAGATATTCTACCGCAAAATGCGTTACTCAGTAATGTTGTATTCCAATTTGAAGGGTGAGTGAACCAGTGTAACTACAGGCACAAGGAACGTAACATCTTTGTTCCCAAGGTTGGTGGTGCATTTGTGATGTAAGGAGTGGTTACTATTTCTTATACCGCCATTCTCTATGGGCGGTAGTGACCACTTACAATCAGATGGCCCATTTGCTCGTCCGCCTACCGATATCATAAAAAAAAGTTAATTGTAAGATCGAATCTCGAAATCTCTTGTGTAAAGTCAGAATGAATTTTTAGTTTCCAACATAATATTAACATGAAATAAAATCCCACAAGAATTGCAAGATATATGACTTTCCTTTATCGTACATTCGAGATGCATTTTTATTCGTTATTTCGTATTCAAAACATGTTCAAAGCGGACAACGAGTTACACTAAAAATTTTGCTGAATCTTTACAATACACATTTTACGAAAAAAACGTCTATTGTACCGGCAATTTTAACTTTGCCTATCAATAAATTGAAATGTTATATTAATAAACGTCAATGTATAACACTTACATAATACAATAAATTATTTGTTCAGAGATGTATTAAAATCGGACAACGTAGTATGGGCATACGTGGGATGGATATCGTGCAAAATGAGACGATGTTTCAATAAAATCACTCTATTTTAAGCACTGATCAGTTACTAGACCGATAGTGTGACGGCAAAAGTTTACTAAGCGACTGAACTCTCCACTCGCCACACAGATCGCACAGCGCCAGTTGGATTCTGTACAGCAAAACACAATTGTTTTGCTTCCAGAGATAAAATGTAGAGGACCGCTTACAATGTCCATATTAATGTTAATTGATGCAACATAAATGAGACATAATTCTATGATGTATTCCTGACCGATTTTGGCCACGGCTGCTAATCTTAATAGAAACAAATCAACTGCGCAGAACATATTACAGTGTACTCTTGTCATTGAACAGTGTACATTGTCCGATAGTAAATCAAACACGATCTGAAAAAGTCCAAGCGAGAAACCAATGGCTTTATGTGTTTATCGAGACACGGGATAAATTCCAGGTTCCGGGCTGTTACTGAGAATTTTTCGACGGAAAAGCTTTTTATTTTCCTGACTTGTGGTTTGAACTCAAGACGCGGAATCTGCGGCCTAATATCAACCTTTTTTTGTCATCATGTAAAATGACGAGGCAAACGTTCTTATGGAAATGAAAACGCAAAATTTCCTTACGATCGGACCTCTGACTTGTGTTGCAATTTTGTCAATTTTTTGTAGCTTATAAAATTGTCTTGTATTATGGATTTATTTATTTGTAAAAATCACAAAAATGTATTGAAAGGTTAAAGTTATAATGATGTCATTTGTATACTATTTATAAATTTAACTAAGTATTCAGTCACGTCAAAGAATATGTTCTTTTGCGAGTATCCGCTCGAAGCCCCTTCATTTATATAAAAGTATTACGTGTGTAGGAGATACGAGCTTAGCTTATACATATTTAAAATTGCATGTCTTACTCTGCATACACAAATAAAATATCAAAATATTCTTAATTCAAGTAGGTTTATAAAATCACTTTTGAAACGTTATGCTACCGAATTGTATTAAATGTACCACCAATACTACGGGTTCAGAATATAGATTCCACTGAGAAGAACCGGCAGGATGCTCAGTATTCACTCTGTTTGGCCATTGTAATTAATACACCTGGAAATCAACAAATATTAAGTCCACGCTTTTTTATTATTAATATAATCTTGTATTGAGTAATACAATCTTTATTAATGTTTTTAGCCAAGTAAAAATACTCTGCAGATCGACTAGTCTTTGATATATAAAACTAATTTACAATTTTGTCTAAGTATGAAGGTATATATGAAAAAAGTAGCCTAAAAAATTAAGCTTTGAGCAGACCCATCTGGGTAGGAACCAACATGGGCGAACTATACCCATCAGAGGGGCGGCAAAGTCGACTGAGGCTTTAAAAAAATATAGTTTTACAAGCTTTTTATTCGGTTTACATTTGTGTGTATAAATGTTTATTGAACTACTAACTCATCACATATTCTATCACCAAGCAGCAATTCTCAGTAATGTTGAGTTCCGGTATGAAGAGTTAGTGAGTCAACTACAGGCATAAGACATAGCATCTCAGTACCTAAGGTTAATGACACATTAGCGATGGAAGGAATGGTAACAATTGTATTGGACAATTGTTACCATCTATGGGCAGTGGCGACCACTGCCAGTGTGCGCCTAACTATCCTATAAAGAAATCTAGCTTGCTTAAAATAAAAAATAAGGCATGCAATTAAAATATATAAATTCAAAAGCAAGTACCTATTAATTTAACCAAAATAGTGTTTCTTAAATGTTTCTCAAGTTTGTAAAATAAATTAAAAATGATTATGATGTTTACGCTGTGATGTTTAAGTAAGTTTCAAATTATTGGGCAACAAAGTTAACTGAAACGATCTTATTGTATACTTTTATAAACATTACAGTTTTATTGTACATTCAATTTCGACATTTTATACCAAAACCCCCCAATTGGGAACATTACATTTAGATAATCTTCCTAGTGTTATAAATATTTATTCCTTATAAGAAGTTTTTATTTTATTATGTAACTAGCAACCCGCCCCGGCTTCGCACGGTGGCAATGCTGATACTAAATATACTACAGAATTGTATTTAACTGACATAACTTTGTATTTCAAATGTTGGAAAAGATAGTGAGTTTTTTGCCTACTTGAATAAAGTATATTTTGATTTCGATTTCGATTTTGATGTTTTCAATCACCGCTGAGCACGACGAATTATTAGTACAAATTAGGATGGCGACAATTCTAGCCGGGACAATTCGAACGCTGACTGAACCCTACGAGATAGAACAAAATAATGTACTACAATATTGTACACCTTAAAAAGATCTATAAAAAAGTCCGTGATGGCATTTGTCTATCTCTTAGGAACAACCCACAATAACCATTTTTTATCCTTTACATACTTTTTACGACAAATAATGGCTTATTTTCGAAGCAATTTTATTAGTATTGTCTAATGACTGAAAAGCTGTGAACGTTGTAAGGCATTATATATGTATCCTGCCTGAAAGTCAACAAGTATTAGCTTCAAGCTTTTCCATCATCATAATCTTGTGTTGAATAATATGCCTTATTTATTAATTTTATTTTAACAAACGATTTAAATTTAAGAATCCGGTATAGTTAAAAATATCTTCGGAATTTTATTATAGAAAAGCATACCTTGCTCCAGGAAGGTTTAATGAATGTGCGGAATCGGAACCTCGGCATTGTTCAACCAACAATGTATCGGCTGAAAATCTGCCAAACGTTTGTATCTACCGAACCGTATTGGAGTAGCGTGGTGAAATGTGCTTCAAGCCTCATCAAAAAGGAGACGAAGCCTTAGTCCAGCAGCCAAGGGGCCATTAAATAACTTAATTTTACTTTACGTAATGGAAAAAACTGGTAAAAAAACAAATGAATATGAAATCTTTACAACATTAAGCAATCTTGTTTATTCAATTTAATCAATTAGACGGCTTCAAGACTCCTATAAAAACTGAACGACCTTTCGCCTTTAGCATTTAACGACATTTTTGTAAGATGCGATGAGAAGCTAAGATTAAAACTTTAAATACAATAAACTGGTTTGAATATTTTAGTTTTTGCTCTTTGTAATAATAAATAACGTTTAAAAAAAGAAAAAGATGAATAGATTTATATTCTGGTTAACATTTGAAGGGTATAAATAATTTATTATTGGAAAAAAGGTTACAAAACATACATTAAATTTTTTAATAATGTCATTAATGCGAAAATAGCTCAATCTGTCTGTTTGTTAGTTTTCCACGGTCAAACAACTGAACAAAATCTGTTTAAATTCGGTACGAATAAACTCCAAGACATAGGCTTCTTATTTTACCTCACACCAGACGACCAACCGCTAAATTGATTGAAAGATATAAAAAAAAAAAAAAATATATAAAGTTCTTTGGTGTGTTCTTGCATCATCACACATGGATCACTTTTAAGACGACATAGACGACTTTAGATCCGAAAGGTCAGAAGCGCAACCAAATTTTTTTGGATATAAGCTCGATTTAACTATAGCCTACTACAGTTGAATAAGGTATTAAGATAATTAAACCTTAGATTTACGTATTTCACGCAAGTCACTCAGCTATATTGTTCACTACTAAGAGTTTTTGTATAATATGTGTTTATTTATACATCACTTAACTACTTATATCCACTTTAATTTTACTGCCAAAGTCATATCATAGATTATTTAAGCTCTCGACCAACCACATCGCGTCTATTCGATGTCAAATGTTGTTTATCTATAAATAAAAATGCACTTGTAAATATTTCCTCTTTGCATTCCTAAACTTTTGATGCGATTGTGATGGAAATTTGTTGAGATATCCAGTATACATGGAAAATATTCCTGTTATTTAATATTAACGTTTTACGTAGACCATTATTCTACCTGTGCGAAGCCGGAATGGGTAGTTGGTACTGTAATAAAAAAGACAAAATAACTAGACGAAGAAAAGCGCCGCATACATTTTAAAAGGAAAAACATGAATCTTTATTAATTAATATTATTGCTATGGACATGAACACTTACGTATGTTTGGGTCAATTCCACTAACAAATTTTCACTTTATCGAAGTCGGTTCGAAGCGTTGTCGTTGTCGTTTAGCTGTTTCGCTATTTTACTAACACGATTCCGGTTGCAGTTCGGTCGAAGTTGGAACGGAATAGAATCGAGAAATAGAATAATAAGTTAGTAGAATCACCCCGACACAAACGACTGACACTATACTTGCTCTAACCGATTGATTCAGATACGGCACTTACGGATTGAAAAGAGATGGATATTTTTTTTTATGTTATTGGTAGGCGGACCGGCAAATTGGCCACCTGACCTTAAGTGGTCACCACCACCCATTGCACTGTTAGAAATATTAATAATCTTTACTTCGCCAATGCGCCACCAACCTTTAGAACTAAGATGTTATGTCCCTTGTGCCTGTAGTTACACTGGCTCACATACCCTTGAAACCGGAACACAACAATACCAAATATTGTTGCAAAGCGGCAAAATATCCTATGAGTGGGTGGTACCTACCCAGACGGGCTTGCACAAAGCCTTAACACCAATATTTCAATGAGTTAGAAAACGTCTCCTCAATAGCATAGAGTACCTGCACTCATTTACTTTTATTCTACCTTAATCACGAATAAAGGAATACACACATCTATACTAATATTATAAATACGAGAATAACTATGTCTGTCCGTGTGTCTGTTGCTCTTTCACAGCCAAATAAATGAATTGAATTTGGTGACATTTGGTATAAAGCCAGCTTGAACTCCAAAGAAGAACAAAGGTATAATTTATATGCTTTTTTTTTGTTTTACGAGGAGGTGAGGCCACGGGATCGCCAAGGGCATGCAACCGCGACCCCACCAGCGGCAGCCGCCGTAAGGCGGCTGAATATTCATGGAAAACACGCCTAATGCGCGCCTTCCCCCTCATCCTCCACGTGGGAATGTGGCGAACTCCCCCGAGTCCGCCACTGGAGGCTGGGCGTCAACGAAGCTGACGCCCTGCGGCGGATAAGATGGTAGGCTCCGCCGCTGACCGCCGGTGTAAAACACCTGGGAGGCTCGAGTAGCGAGCCCTCCCCCTCCCTTCTAGCCAACGAGGCCACTCACATGGTCCGCCCTGACGCCGATCAGGGACGTACCAGGAGCAGCCCCGCGGCATCCCTCCCACCAGTCTTAGCCGTGGCCGACGAGCAAGCTCAAGCCGGCTCCGTTGCCCAGGGTACACCACGAGGAGGTGACTGACATGTACCCCATTTATATGCCTAACAGCTGTTGACCAACCCCTAAAGACCGGGTGACGACTTGCTACATATATACATATACTGAAGAAATCAAAATCAAAATATACTTTATTCAAGTAAGCTATTACAAGCACTTTTGAATCGTAATTTAACAAACTATATTAAGTGAAGCTACCACCGGTTCGGAATGCAGATTCTACCGAGAAGAACCGACAAGAAACTCAGTTACTCTTATTCAAAATTTAAAAATACAAAGTTATGTTTGTTAAATACATTTATATACCTATGTATATAATACATCCTGCCTGGAAGTCAACAAGCATTAGATCCACGCTTTTTATCATCTATATAATCTTATATTGAATAATATATCTTCTTTACCAACGTATTTTTTACAAATGATCTGAATTTATGAAACGGCAAAGTCCTAACTGCAGAATTTTAATATAGAAACGGATACCTTGCCCCAAGAAAGATTTATTGACTTTGCTGAGTCGGAAACTTGGCGTTATAAGCTTATCCTCACATCTCGTGCGTATACAATGATTATCACGGATTCTATCAAAGTGATCAATCTTACTTAAGTTAAGAAATTGCACAATATTTCTAACGTCAAAAAACTGTACCTCCCCTTCACCACATTTCGCGGAACAGCTCACCTTGTTCCTAATATGTTATACAAAAAAATCCAGTTACATTATATTACTTGTACTAATAATACTCGTTCAATATTCCATTTGACGCTTATATTAAACTGTCGGACATCGAAACCAACGGTATTCTATTTATGGTAACACCGCACGTTTTAAAGTACCTTACATCGTTTTAGCAATCGTGTTCAAATCTGTGTAACTGTTTTAAGATCGAACAAGATAATAGAAATTTGATTATTTTTATTAATATAGATATTCGTAAAGTACATAATTTGGTTCAATTATTATCCATATTTAAGGAATGGTTATATTGATGGAGTGTGAGTAAGTTATGGTACAGAAGGAGGCGGAGTCGTCTAGGCTCTTCCAAAGCCCGATGCCTGGGGCTCAAGGGATAGCAGGAGGGCCTAGAGCATGTGTGTATGAGGTCTCGTAATAGGGCACGAACTGTTTCAGACACCCTGGATGAGGACGGCAGACGATAGGGCCATCCTAGCGAAAAGTGTGAGGGGTTATATCTCGCAATTCACACAGAGCACAGAGGCACGGGAGAGATAGCGAATGCTCAGTGAAATGATCTCGTAGCCTATCCTTGTCGGCGGCTGCTACATGGGTTTTTTGTGGGTAAATTACCCACCAAATCCGGGTCTTCTCAAGGACATACGCAGTCATCTTACTACTGCAAAAAAAAAACATATTTATCGACTACCAATCTTAAAATTTAAATATAATATAACACACATAAAGAAATATTAAAAAACAAACTTTAATTTAAATTGCTTAGGTATTGGAGGTATGGGGTACATGTCAGTCACCTCCTCGTGATGTACCCTAGGCAACAGGGCCGGCTTGAGCTTGCTCGTCGGCTACGGCTAAGACTGGCGGGAGGGATGCCGCGGGGCTGCTCCTGGTACGTCCCTGATCGGCGTCAGGGTGGACCATGTGAGTGGCCTCGTTGGCTGGGAGGGAGTGGGAGGGCTCGATACTCGAGCCTCCCAGGTGTTTTACACCGGCGGTCAGCGGCGGAGCCTACCATCTTATCCGCCGCAGGGCGTCAGCTTCGTTGACGCCCAGCCTCCAGTGGCGGACTCGGGGAAGTTCTCACTAGGCGCGCTTTCCATGAATATTCAGCCGCCTTACGGCGGCTACCGCTAGTGGGGTCGCGGTTGCATGCCATGCATTGGCATGGTGGAAACCCGAGGATGGTTTTAGTGGGTAGGACAGGGCATTAGCATTAGCGTGCCCTGGCACGGGGCATTAGATCCCGGTTGAGTCCCAAATACCCGTCCCGGTCCCCCGACCGAGCGGCATGCGTAAATGCATTTCATCCTCGTAAAAAAAAAAAGGTATTGAAGGTATGTATCGTCATTGATGGCGAACTCAGTACATTAACGCTAATTTGATGCGTGTAGCTCTACTAAAGCTAGTGTAAGAACAAAATCGATACTCACAATTCATCGTAGAACACGATCATGAAATCTCAGATAGCTATTTAGTTTTATATACAATAATTATAACATTATTTTAAATATACACGCATCAACATTGCACGAGTGAGATACGAACGTAGTTGAAAGGCACAGCTGCACTTAGTGTACAAAACTACAGCTCAATCCCATGAGAAGAACTTATTTGAAATTCAGAAACAAGGTTTAATCGTAAAGTTAAACAAAATTTGTTAATTATCTCTTAGTTAAAAGAATAACAAAAAAAAACACAAAATAACAGTCACAGGAGATATAACAACTTGGTTTTCAGGATTGCGTACCGGAATGACACGTATGAGATAATTTACGTAATTAAAAATAATATACCGATATATTTTAATAATTCACATGCTGTTTATTTTAGACTGTAAGTTTAATATACTAAAGAGAAATAATATTACGATGTAAAAATGAACGTTTCATAGAAAATTGCGACCTGTTTTTTTTTAAATAATTAAAAAATAATAATGACGTCATTACAGAATAATTATATTAACTGTGGATAATAAAGTTAAATTAAAAAAATATCATGTTACATACGGCAAATCCAACAAAATGTTAAACTGTTTGTGTCAAGAAATACTCAGTCCCTACCGAGGTTGTAATAGGCAGGGGCCTACAACTCGATATTACAACCTTGGACCTCTAAATATTCCATCTCGGATCTTATAAGCTAGCCGGTAGACCAGCGAGGCCGTCAATTATTATTCAAATTAATATTTACTTGATAATCGAAAGCCATCATTCTTTTGCAAGAAAATAAATGAATTCATACGCAATTCATTTATTTCTACACGGATAATAATACACACATCAAAAACATCGTTTACCTCTTTTTGTAATAATTATCTTGAAAATAATATTTCTTTATAACTAAAACAGTAGGTCAAATGACTTAAGATAACATTAACAAAATACTCATCATAAAATATTTCTCATTTTCATTTTTCATCCTTCGAGCCTTCGGTCATTGACAGTCAGATGACGCCTAACTGATAATTACATATCATTCTCTTTTTCTCATATCTATCAATTGTAGGGCGTGAAAGAGATGCATGATTACAACGGGACTTTTAATTTCCTGTCGAAGCAGTGAACACGTCAAGGACACAAAATTGTTTTCGAATTTCCATGGCACGAATGAACAATCGCTATACGAGCGACAAAGACGACGATACTAAC
This sequence comes from Vanessa tameamea, assembly GCF_037043105.1. NCBI lineage: Eukaryota > Metazoa > Arthropoda > Insecta > Lepidoptera > Nymphalidae > Vanessa > Vanessa tameamea. The sequence continues at coordinate 2,844,222 of NC_087332.1, read as the reverse complement.
TCAGTTCAGATGAAAAAAGAATACCGACGCGTGCCGACGTTGCGCTAACGCCGCGAAAGAATATTCGATTTTTAAACGTATTTACTTTTGGAAACGTTTGTATTTTTAAAGTTGTCCTTCAAGTCAGTGCTCTTTTAATATTATTGATTAATAGTATATATATATTTTATTATATAAATCATAAAAAATATATTTAAACCAGTAGAAAATGATTACGTGGTAAACATTTACCGGTGCATGAATCATGAACATTGCTTAGAATTTGTCAATACGTGACAATAAATCTTTGAAGTTTGCATTTATTTATAAAAGTTAAGACATTAGTGTTTGGACAATAATACACAACTGTAACGGGTAAGTTTATAAATATTTTGTTCAAGATATTACTTTAAAAAGATCTTTGTATTGTGTTATTTTTTTTAACAGCAACTCTTTCATTATTAAATCATAAGCATTTTAGAGAGATTAAAGTATGTTTTAAAGGTTGACTAGGCTGTAACCTAGTCAGACGTTGCCTCAATTAAATTCTGAAATAAATGAAAAATAAAATATATCTTATCATAGCTCTACTTTTTACATAAAACCGTAACGGCACTATCAAATAAACACGGTCGGCAACATAACCAAGTAGCAAAAAGCGAGACAATTTTAGAACAATTTCGCGTATCTCGATTATTTTACCTAACGCGACTTGGTACCTATTAATTCAATTTAAATTCAAAAGAGTTTTTACTGCCTGCATCTAGTGAAACATATTTCAAATCTATGTATATAAAAGCGAAATACCACTCACTGAATAATCACGCAATCTCAGAAACTAACACGTTCAAACTTTAAATTTTGACATGTAGGTTTATATTAGACATGAGCTAAGAACGGATTTTAAGAAACTCCACAATTAAGGTGGTAAAAAAGGGGTAGGAAGTTTGTGTTTTATAAATTTCGCTTGGGTAAAGCCACAGGTTCGGCTGGTATTAATATAATTTATAAACAAAAATGACTTGAAATATATTACAACAATTACAATACTCGTTCATATTCAATTCGTATAACACTAATCTATCTATTAATCAACTGTATAACTTACCGAAGGGGCAGACCATCTGTTACAGAAGATCAGTCTCATCACGTCCAAAATACGTGCCTTTACAAATTAATGCCATTCCTTGAACAATGCGAGATATTATATAATAACTTTTTTTTGGATGTATGAATCAATTTTGTGGACACAATTGCTTAATTTATATTTTGGGTAAGTTTTGCGGCTACTAGAATTATTTTATCTCGGCAAATAACAGATAGGTATTATCGAAAACTTCAATTTATAATCAAACTTTCGACCAATTAGGTCGCGAACAAAGCCTTATCGACTTGTATTAATATTAAAAATTACATACCAAAGATACTACATTCCAAAGATGCCTGAACGTCGAGGGTGGCTTCCATTCCACTATATTTTATTTGGTGACGTCAATTATCCTTTGACATTTTCCTAGACCCTTCCATGGAATAAATGATTTCATTGCACTGTTTTAAAATTGAAAGTTCTAATAATTTATAAATTAATATATACATTTTTAATTATGGAATTTACATATACGCCATCAAACATCGTCAAATAATCTGCGTTTAGTTATTTTAATAGGCAAAGATGATTCAGCAACAAGCCAATACCAAAAAAAATATATAACTTCGGCAATGTCGTGTAGGAATTCGATAAATTGATTGGAATTATGTGTAATTGTTTACTTATCGAGATATTTGTTTTTATAGTGTACAGACGAGGAATTAATTGAAAAAGTTACACTACTTTCTACTTATACTTTCTTGAAATAATAAAGATTGATCAAACAGTTTACTTAATAAAACGAGATAATAAGTAGAAAATATTAAGAAACATTGAATAGTAAACTCGATTACATTATTTAAACGTTAGTACGTTCTGAAACAAAAAGGTACTAACAGGTCGTACAGCAAAAGGCTTGAGCCGTTTTTTTTTTTTTAAATTGGTTTGCGGACGTGAATGTAGGCCACCTGATGGTTAGTGTTCACCATCCCCCATAGATATTGACGCGCTAAGTAATAATAATCATTCTCTTTCGACACCAATGCAAATCCAACCTTGGGAACTAAGATATTATAGACCTTGTCAGGCACAAGGTTCAAACCGGAACATAACAATACGGAATTTTGTTATTTGGTGGTAGAAATTGTGATGAGTAGGTGATAACTACTCGGACAGATTTGCACAAAGCCTACTAACAAATAAAAATACCTTTAAGGCAACATTGTGCTCCGTATTAATCTGTTTATGTGTTGAGTTGAACAAAGGTCTTCCGTAGTGGAGGTGAGTAGAGTTTTTGAAATTTTTTAGCGTTTTTATTGCAACGTATGGCGACTGAATTGTATGATGGTAGAATAGTAGATTATTATCTTTCAAAAAAAATGTAACGAAGTTTTACGTTAAAAACAACGACAAATAATTTTCTTTATTATATTAAGTGTCTGGTTTTTTATTGAAGTCTTGAGAATTATTTAGTTAAGTCATGAGAGTTTTTTTACTTCCCTTAATATAATCACCCTCGGGATTATGCAATGTCATTCTATCCAAACGTCCTTCCTAAGTTTTTATAGGTGTAAAGAAATTTCGACGTTCAATTGTAGAATATTAAATTACAAATGTATTATTTAAACAATTCTAAAAAAATCGATATAAATATATTTACAAATAGGACTTTTATTTATATTAAAAATATAAATATATATTTTCGTTTATTTTAATACGGCAATAAATATTATTAGGATATTTATTCAGAAAGGTCAGACTATGCAGCACCACGCTACGATCTATGGAAATCGACTTTGAATGTAGATTCTACCGAGAAGACCCGGCTGGTTACTCAGTCGATTCTATATTTAGCTATACCCAACGCAACTTCTGTGATATATCTGTTCAAAAATTAAATGCGAAAGTAACTCTGTTACCTCTTCATGCTTAAACTGCTAAGCCGATTGAGAAGAAATTTTCTCAGAAAAGTCTGAGTTCTGGGAAAGGACATAGCCTACTTTTTTATTCCCCCTCAAAGGGGTAAAAGGGGCAATTTGTGTGCCTACAGGTAAAGATTTATAAATTTCTGGCGAGTAAAGAAGATTCATTTAGTAAATAAATATGATACAAACAGTACTAAACCAAGTGGTATATGTATCCTATACCGTAATATATGTATGTAATCTTAACAAATCCCTTAAGTATTTAACTTTCAAAAAAGGACTAACAGTTTGACGAGACAGTTTTGCCTTTCAAACCTTTTGATAAAACATCATATTGGACGCAAGTCAATGCGTTGTTTCATGCTAATATCAAAAGTAACAATAGTATAACGTTACGGTAACGAGTAGTTTTTATAGTAACGAATACTATTATTAATAATAATTATTTATTAATTAATTAATAAATAACGTCAAACTTTTTCTTTTTTTTTTATACGTCATTGTCATTTGAATATAAACATTTGAATTTGAATTGTCTTTAGTTCTTTACATAGACACGAGAATCTGTTATTTATTTAATACGTACTCAAATTCTCGTTACTTTTATAGCTCTATAAATTAAATTGAATTAAATATTAATTCTAAATTGACCTTCAATATTCGGAATAAATTGTAATATATTTAAATAAAATCAGTGAAAAGGCTTACATTTTTTACGACCGCTATATAACCTTTTTTTTTTTTGTATTAAATTCCGGAGATTGGATTTAGTATAATTATTAGGCTTTGTCAAAAATTATGACAAAAGAAATGAAATTATAAACTGGCAACACCCTGAAGTATCTAGTTCACTTTTCAACTAATAAAATAAACATCATGGCAGTATGAATGTTATTTTTCAAAACACAACTGTTTTTATTTTGATTTCCGTATACATATTGTTTCACAATGAATATTCATAATAAAAATCCTTTGTCAATTGAAGCTATTAAAGTATAAATATTTATCAATTGATTCTATACCAATTCTCTTTGTTGACAAAAACATACATTGTTTTTATTCATAAATAAATAACGGTGAAAATAATATATATATATATATATATATATATATCGCTGTTTGGGGGGTCAACAATAATATTGATCATTTTGACTGTCAATATAATAATCCTGACTAATAATTAAATTTCGTTGAACGCGCTAATCTTTGAAACTATCAGTTGGATTTGAAAAAAAAATTAAAATCATAACATTAAATTATTTAAATGAAAAAAATATATGTTATTAGACATAAACATAGACATACCAAAAGTTTAATACAGGTAATTAGGAATATATTTTATTCAAATGTATCAAAAATAACAAATGATACATAATCTCGGATACCGGTCAGGTGGTGAGGCTAATGACCTCTGTGTAGTGACGTCACGCGTGTACCGCTAGAAAGTTAGGATGTGCTTATATTTGAAGAGCAACTGATTTTATAACGTATTTTTAAAATAAGCTATGATATGATTTGAAACGCATATTATAGTAGTAATTTGGAATACAATATATTTTTTTATTTTTAACTGTATGACATGATACACGTTATTTAAACAGATAAAATATGGAACAGATTAAAAAATATTTGTTATCAAAGTTTAAAACTTGTTTGAAAAGTCATTCATTTAAAAGATTAAAAAAATAATCACCACAAATTCTTGTTATCTTAGTCACTACCTTCGTTTTGAATGTTATCTGTGTCAATATATGCCAAAAAATTCTTCGAAACGCAAAACGGACAAAATTATAACGTCAAACTTGTTCTTTTTTTTCTACGTCGTTGTCATTTGAATATAAACAATTGAATTTGCATTGTCTTTAGTTCGTTACATAGACACGAGAATCTTTTTGTGAAGTTATTATCTCAACAAAATCTCGTCTCGTCATCGTCTGTCTATATGAGTATTCCTGACAGTGCAGTAATTCTTATTTACTACTTAAAGAAAATAAATTAAAATAAAAAACAATAAATGAGTTGCATTATAATTAAAATTAGTTGAAAATAATCTATTAAAATACTAATTTAGGTAATTGTTTAGTATCGCGTCTACCAATGAGCCTATAATAAGGATGATTTTTTATGACTTGTTATACCGTGGTTATATATAACCATATCATATCATGTCAGCGCATAATATTTTTGAGCATAAAAATGTATACTTATATTTGTTAGGCTAGAACGTAATAATTTTTTGGATTTTTTTTATGTTACTTATCTTTTTAAACTGATACCAACTAATGATTAATCAATAAATAAATAATATATTTATATAATTAATGATGTATAAAAGTTGTAGGAACTTAAGTATTAACGCAACGAGACCAAAAAAAATGTTATGTCGTTATGTGAACACGACCCTAACCCAGCCACGCGGTACATCTAGAACTCCTCGATGAAACATTTATTAGAAATGTATCAATATGTCTATTTATATTAACTCACAAATAACTTTTTAAATCGTGATTTATTAAATCAAGGTTAAGTCCATTATGTTCTAATCACATGTTATTATAATTACAATCTACATAACAATTTAAATATAATAAGTAATGGTAGTTACACACGTAACGGTATGACAGCCGTGGCCCCATGGAACTGAGAGCGGTAAATTCGTGGACAATCAACGTTGATTTCTCCGCGTCTCAGTAAGAAGGCATTCTACGTAATGTAAGTGTCAGATATTCAAGTTTTTGTTTGTAATTAACAGTATGATAAATCAAAGAAAATCTCATTAAATATCAATACTAAAAACATTGTCATTTAAGGTTAAGACTAATATGTGATTCAAAATAATATGTAAGAAGTGTCTAATGTTCTTCCTACACATTCTAACATATTACTTTCGGACATAAACGAGCCTAAACTAAACCAGCGATTTCGGATATGACTATGTATACGGATATATGAAACGTATTTTATCGGTTTCAGATATGCTTACGGATACGAAATTATTCCGCATTATCCGATTGTTTCGGATAGTTTCAAGTACGGATATGACATTATATAGAAATTGTAAAAGAAAAATTACAAGTAGTATTTAGTAGGTATTATGTATATTCATAGAAATATATGTCTAAAATAAATAAATATATGTCATATATAGCTTTTAATTACGATTATGGATAGATTTTTATTTTGGATATCCGATAATTTCGATTACGGAGCTCCGTAACATCCCTGAACTAAAGTAAGTGACACAGCACAAAGCTGGGCCTAAATTCTCTCCGTTTATGCGTTTAAGGAGAAGGTATGGAGCCACTACGATACTGCAATGCAGTGCATTAGCATATGCATTTATGCTAGATTTTATCTAACTCATTTTTTATATAATCACATTTTTTCCTCCAACGCGCAATTTGAGACACATAAATACACATTCGCACGTGAAAATTCTGATGTAAAAAATATTTTTTTTGTCAAATTCTCTGTCGGTGTACGAGGCCACACCGATTTAAATGATTATTATTCCGAATTATGTGAATGATAACAATTTATCATTCAGATAATTAAAATTTAAATCACGTTAATTTTACGTCTCAGAATATTATCCTACATGTACTTAGATAGTTTCGACCCTCCCAAAACAGCTATTACAGATACTCAATAATTTATCACACTAAACGATTTTATGAAAGTCGTGCTTCGAATAAAACATCATTCTCTTATAATGAAGAAACGAAAATATACAATAAGTTTTGAATTTAACGAAACAAATATCTTTTATTACAAACAACAAACAAAATCTTTTATTAAATTATTTTCAATTTATTGCTGTTTCATTACTTCGAGAATATAAAACGATATTACTGTATGACAGACTAAATAAAATATTGCTATCTTTTTCTAATGCGTTGAGTTAAAAAGGATAACAATATGTGGACTGCCAAAATAGTTTAGACAATTTGTATAACAGAACTCGTCTACGAGGCGTAAATCAAAAGTAATTCAAAAAATAATTAAGGATATCACGCATTTATTTTTAACAAATGCTAGCTGCGCGTCCCGGCTTCCCATGGGTAGAATTAAGGTCGACGCAAAACGTTTATAATTAAGGTCATAAATCATCAAACTCATCAAAGTTACATACAATCGGACGTGTGGCTTAGGAACGCAGATAGGAAGGGATAAACATCCTAAACATTCATTTTTATTAATTAAGATAAATATTAAAAAACATTTAACAAACATCTATAATTTACCTATTTTTATTTTGCTTACTACTATCGTTCTAACACTTTCTAGGTTAGCTGGTGGATATTTTATTAGAATTGAACCCTGTGTTACAGGTTTAGGGTACATTTTTAGACAAAAAGTAACCTATGTGCTATTCCAAACTTATAATCTATCTCAAGGCCAAATTTCATTCGGATCCATTATTGAAAACAAACATTAATATGTTTATATATTGAGTACTGCTCGTACAAGTCTGTTTTAGTATCCAAAAACAAAATAAACACAGGAGAAATTCCTATTGGTAGTCGTTACAGTAGTAATCAGACCTTATACATGTTTACTCGAAAGTAATCTCGTCTTTTTTTTTCTTTTTAACAACAGTTATCTAGAAAGTATGACGTACTCAAAATATGAAGACGCGTTTTATAAATTTTTTTTTTCAAGCATTTGCTAAATTTCTATTGTTCCGATGAAAGTATACCAGTATTATATATGTGTACCAGTATTATACATATTTATAAGATTTTATGACATAGCTGTGATAGACCAGTGATATAACATTTTTACATTACATTTACAGCCAGTAAATTTCCCACTGCTGGGCTAAGACTTCCTCTCCCTTTGAGGAGAAGGTTTGGAGCATATTCCACCACGCTGCTCCAATTCGGGTTGGTGGATAAACATGTGGCACAATTTCGTTAAAATTAGACACCTGCAGGTTTCCTCACGATGTTTTACTTCACCGCCGAGCACGAGATGAATTATAAATAAAAATTAAGCACATGAATTTTCAGTGATGGTGGTGGTGGCCTGGGTTTGAACCCGTAATCATCGGTTAAGATGCACGCGTTCTAGCCACTGGGCCAACTCACCTCGCGATAGTGATAGAACGCATGAATCGTAATCGAAGGTAGGAGTTTTAAATCAGGACAAGTTATCTTATTGTTATATCTTATTTCGGATACGGCGGCCAATAATAACGGAGAGTAGCCAACTACGCAGAACATATTTTAGTGCGCAAGGACGTGCGTATCCCCGATTGAACGGCAAATCTAACATGACCGGAAAGACCTCGGGCGCAAGACCAACGGCTTCACACGTTTACACGTCCAAAGTATGGACGTGTACACTCATCCAACTTCCAGACATCAGGATGCTACTGAGAATTTTTGGACAAATAAACCCAATTACTTTTTAAATGGAATATATTTTGCTCTAGATAAAAGAGACAGTTTTTTTTATTTATACTTTACCTCGTGCTGAATAAATGTATACATCGCAAAGAAACCTGTATGTAAGTGATCGGTCTCCTACGTGTCTTCTCAATCATACGTGACGTTGGCAGAATATTTTACTACCTAACGCAGATATACGATCGAACGAATGAAAAAAGGAAAATATATGCTTTGCAATATTTTTAATACAAAAATCACACAATTCTAGTGTAAACACTCTGAACAAACATTGAACTATCACTGTTAGTTCTTTTATTATATATAAATACCAAATCAATGGTATTGTCTAGATAGGCAAAAGTTTTTTTACCAAAAAAAAAACTGACTACTTCAATAGCATACAGCAATAAAATAGCCATCGCGTTGATTTGCTGCCATTTATGGAAGATTTCCGTAATCTGTCTCCGAAACTCAACATCAGATCTTTACGAAATTTAAATAGGTACTTTTCGGAATAACCCTCTTTCGTACTAAAAGAGCTTGCATGAGCCTTCTACTTTTGACGGAGTTATGCCCATACACAAAACAAAATAATATAAAGACATTTCAATTGAGATCCTCTTTTGAGGTCGGTTAAACTACGATAGAAAATCTGATACGTTGAAGATAAATGTGGCTTGAAGCCACACAAGCAGGGTTGTATTACGTACAAGAAATTTCTTTATCAGAATTTCGCTGCTGTATGTTTATGTGGGTTCATCTGCTGGAATAGTTTTTCCCTTTTTATGAGGACAACTTAGAGATGAAACGATCGCCTTCAGTTTGTTTTAAATACAAATAAATACATTGAGTTTTATGAATCGATTCTTCTCAAATCAACTCTGATACTCGAACTTTGATAAATCAAATAACAATGTTCAGTATAGCGTGTACCATTAAACCGATGGTGAATAAATTTTAGAGTATTGTTTTGCGAACCTGCGAAGGTTTCTGGTATATGCCTAGCCTGTTCCAATCTAAGTAAGAGTAAGAAGAAATAACCTTTACATTTACGTATTATTATATGATTTGTCATCTTCAAGGTTATCCCATTATCACTAAAGATAAATACGGAACAAAATGTTGCCTCAGGCATTTTATTTGATGGGCTGTGAGCAAGCCCGTCTCGGTATATACCACCCACTTATCAGATATTTTTCCGGCAAACAATCAAACAGTACAATATAATCCATAGATGTGCTCGTATATCGGTAAAATAAACTATGGCATAGATTATTTTAGGGTCCGATCAATTATGTCAAATGACAAAGTTTTTTATTTGTAGTTATTAGAAATTAAAGAAGACCACCAAAGTGCAATACACCGCGTGCCAATCTGGTGAGCTGACTTTTATTTAAAAAAAAAAGCATAAATAATGCCTAGGCCATGTAATATATAGTTTTATTTGCACCAAACGCCCTTGTTTTAGGAGTTGGTCGTCAAGTGTGTGGCTTAAAACTTGTGTCCTTCTTTTTAGCTAACTTCATACCAAAATTAAATCAAATTCGATTCAGTGGTTTGGCCGTGAAAGAGCGTGGCAGACGTACTGACTCATTACTTATTTAAAATATTAGTATAGATTAATATCGATGTAATAATAATTTGACGGAAAAAGTTGTTGAATTAAGGAATTGCTGGAATTATGTAGCAACTGGTACAATATAATTCGTCTAATTTTTTTTATCCAAGTAAAGCAATCAAAATTCGATTTCGAAGGAAGAACGGCTTGAGTTTAATTTTCTTAGTTCGAAATATGCATTAAAATGCGATTTCCCACTTCATGTAGTAGCGAAATCTGACGCCAGAAGTGAAGCGTGAAGCGATCTTACCTATCTTTTATTCATCGCTGTAAGAAATTCATAGACAGGATATTAAATTTTTAGAATATTCCAGAAGCAACTCTTATTATTTTTCTTTTAAATATTAAATAATTCTAGTAAAATTAAGTCCTGACGCCGCACGGGTGTTCCATAATCTATAATATATATTATATAATTAACAATTAAAAAACTTACCTGTAAAATCTATCATAATTATATGGACGTTTAAATAGATTCGATTTTATTACAGCTGAATTCTTAAATACAAAGTCTACAGCAATACCAGAGATAAAATGAACAAAATTTAGTATATAGTTTTCTTCAAGTAAGGTATAAAAAAAAGATGGAATTTGCGCCTTTGCCCGATTCAGCATTTTCCTCCGCGGCTCCCCATAACGCCTTTCCCCTGACAGATGACGAAACCTTGTGTCAACGAATGTGACATTTCATTTAAGGGGTCACTTTATCATGTCCCATTTTGTTTCTTAATTAAATTGTCGACTTGGAATAGCTTTAAGCGTGTTATATATTTATTTTGATCAGGTTATTTTTTTAGCAAACTAATTCAACTTGAGTAAATCTGAAAACTAGAAAAGAACCACGCCGTGTGAACACAGTTTCTTCAACAACAAAATGTTATACAAATTATTATCAAAAAATCAAAATCAAAATATTCTTTATTCAAGTACGCTCATAAACGCACTTTTGAATCGTCATTTTACACTGATAAATTGTGTAATTGTAAAGCTACCGGATCCGAATCGATACCGAATCGGATCGGAAAGTAGATTCTACCGAGAAGAACCGGCAAAAACTCTGTAGTTTCTTTTACACCATTCTAATTACATAGTATGTCAATAAAGTACAAATTAATTTATATATACTTAGAAATTAAAAAATACTAAGTTCACGCTTTTTATTATTAGTATAATTTTGTATTGAGTAATATGCCTTATTTATCAATGTTTTTTGACATGAGCTTTATTTTCTAATAGGTTAATTTAAAAATAACTGTGCAATATAGAAACGAATGCCAAATAGGATATATAACTATAATAAATAAATGATTTTTCCAGAGATTGTGACGTACATATTAATACTAGGAACAAGCATAAACTTGTTACTCCAAGTACCCGATTACACAGGGTTAGTAACTCTTTTGTCGGGCAATGCAGGATCCCAGAAAACATTCAAAAATATTCAATTGTAAAATTTAAAAGAATCGTTGAAGAGGGTTATGGCTTAAGGATATTAAAACACCAATGACTTCGTAGCTGACTGCATCCCTTGGGAATGAGATGACTGCCTCCAGGCTGTTTAAATTAACGAAACTTGTTTATTATTATTGTATGAAAAGAATAATTGTAAAAAATAACCCATAAAATAAATCCCGCTGAGTATCTTTCGCCTGTTATTCTCAGGTCCGAGGTGTTAATTTCCGAACCGGTGGAAAAATTTTGACCCTGACTTGTCTTTGACGTGACTGACTTAGCGAAATCGGATAGGTGTTATTAGTTTAACTTTCCTCCTCGTATCTATACAATGATTGTACATTTAGCTCACTCGATCCTAAGGATGCTGCACGACACCATAGTTTTATCATAAAAATCAATAGGTGCCATAATAATGTTTATTTAAAAAAAATAGCACTATATAAAACAGTTCGTGAATCTTGCCATCGCGATGTAGAAATGTCTACACTTTGACATAACGCCATCTAGTAATGATAAGCTGCAATATATACATTAATTACGTGTACAATTGTCACTGGTTTTTTCAAAAAGTTTTATATTATTTTTACTTCCAGCCGATGCGAAACGCGCAACATGAAGTATAAACATAAATTAAACACATTCTAAGACGACACTTGTCCGGATTTGGATTTGCCATCATAAATATCTACTGTGCCATCTGGGATAACATTAAATCCTGATAAAATATAGTACATTTTATGAGAGTTATTATTTTCCCGCATTTATCTAAATGATGATATTTACCGGTATTTCTGAACAAATCGATTCGAATGAGCGTCGCTCGGTCATGTCAGATCGCAGAAATATTGTTTGTGGTGCAAAATGTGCGAACATTTATTTCTGCTAAATCGGGTATACCAAGCAAGTACTTTTATAGTCTATTCACTCACGAAGTCACGCCCCATCACTTTAAGCTACCGGCATGCATTAATATTGGTGACGGTCCTCCTTTCAAGATAAATCCTTATTTTTAATAACTTTAGGTTAAAAATAAACATAATATAGAGATATGTTTACAGTTGTAGGTACTCGTATGTTGTGAAAGAGGGCGAGGGATGAGGGGGGTGGTATGTCTGTATGAGTGAACAGATCTATAGTGACTCGTTTGTCTAGCGACTAGTTTAAACGAATGCAGATCAAGATTTCCTTATTCCTTCGTTTTATTGCCAATTCGTGTTACGAGTACATTCATATTGGTTCTTAACGGTATAATATAACATACTATACAATCCTAGTTACCCGTATCTGCTTCGTCCGGGTACAATTTTAAAGAACTTATATTGAAAGATAAACTCAACAAATTTTAATCAAATCTCATCAATGGTTAAGGGAAGGATAGATACAAAGCTAATAAAATTAGTGAATAAAATTCACAGATTCCACTACTGAAACCACTGAAACCTTCTGAATTTTATTCGCATATGCTAATATTACGTGCGAGAGTAACTTTAATCTGTCTGTTTCACTTTCGCGGCCGAACCACTGAAACGAATTTGATGAAATTTGGTAAGAACCATTGAACCCAAAGGAAGGTCATGAGCTATTTTTATATACCTAACTAGCTTTTACCCGCGGCTTTGCCCGCGTCGAATATGAATATATTTACAAATTAACTTAAAATGTTACGTTAATGTAATACCTCTTTGAATACCACATTGGTGTGAATTTCAACCCTTAGGGTAGAATATCCAGAAACGCTTAAATGCGAATCAACTCATATTTAATCGGTAGCCCAAAAATAAAATTTCGACCTTCTAACTTCAAAATGATATACTAACTAACCTAACCTGAATACGAAATGTTAACAACTATTTTGCCCTTTAGGTCTAAAATATCAAGAAACGCTTAAATACGTATCTGTTCATTTTTAATCAGTAGCTCAAAAATAAAATTTTATGCTTCTAACTTCAAAAATGACGGTCTTCCAAACTATCCTATATACGAAATGTCAAACTCTATTTCTCCACTTTGGCGTAAAATATCCAGAAACGCTTAAATACGTATCAACTCATTTTAGTCGGTAGCCCGAAAATAAAATTTCATGCTTCTAATTTAAAAATGACGGACTTCCAGACTAACACCTGTATACGAAATATGAACCCCTACTTTTTCCCTTTAGGCGTAAAATATTAAGAAACGCTTAAATACGTATCTACTCATTTTTAACCAGTAACCCATAAATAAAGTTTCATGCTTCTAACTTAAAAAATGACGGATTTCCAGACTAACCTATATAAAAAATGTCCTACCCCTATTAAACCCCTTAGAGGTAGAATATCTAGAAACACTTAAATACGTATATAATCATTTTTAATCAGTATTCCAAAAATAAAGTTTCATATGTTTAGCTTAAAAAATGACGACTTCCATAAAAACTTACAACCCTTATTTCATCCCCTTAGTGGTAGCATATCAAAAAACACTTAAATACGTATTTACTCATTTTTAATCAGTATCCCAAAAATAAAGTTTCATATGTTTAGCTTAAAAAATGACGACTTCCATAAAAACTTACAACCCTCATTTCATCCCCTTATTGGTAGAATATCAAAAAACACTTAAATACGTATTTACTCATTTTTAATCAGTATCCCAAAAATAAAGTTTCATGTTTGTTATTTAAAAAATGGCTGACTCCCATAAAAACTTTCAACCCTTATTTTACCCCCTTAATGTTAGATTATCTAGAAACACTTAAATACGTATCTACTCATTTTTATTCAGTATCCCAAAAATAAAGTTTCATGTTTCTATCTTAAAAATGACGGACTTCTATACAAACTTTCAACCCTTATATCACCACCGTAGGGGTAGAATATGCAGAAACACTTAAATAAGTATCTACTCCTTTTTAATCAGTATCCCAAAAATAAAGTTTCATGTTTCTAACTTAAAGAAATCCATACGAACGTTCAACCCCTATTTCACCCATTTAGGGGTAGAATATCCAAAATTCCCTCCCGAGTGGGTGTCATGATATTATGTTATTTTATAAGTGTACAGCCTAAAATATAAGTTTTATGCTTCTAGTTCTAAAAATTCTAAACATGACAATACTTTCAACAACTTACAACCTTTCATCCCCCTTTTCAACCCTTCACAGCACTTTTTCCAAATAAAAAGCCTATGTCCTTTCTCAGGCTCTAGACTATTTGTGTACCAAATTTCATTTAAATCGGTCCAGTAGTTTTGGCGTGAAAGCGAGACAGACAAAATTACTTTCGCATTTATAATATTAGTATGGAAGTATGGATTGTTATTTCAATCGCTAGAGAGCTCCGATAATAACCGCGTCCGATCGCTGCTAAATTCAAAGTGCTACAGGGAGAACCGCGGCCTCCGACGCGCCTATAGCACGCTCCCGCCGCCCCGGCCGGCCGGTACCACCGCAAACGCTACGTTCCGCAATTTTTAAAACTGTAATATCTTCGAAAATATTCATTTAAATTACATGCTGTAAAGGGCCATATTGATCTATATTGAATGCACAATTTATTTAAGGTACCTAATTGGATAAGGATTATTGCTGTATAGGTTAAAATCGCTTCGAAAATTGTCCAATATTTGTGGTAAAAAATAAATGACAAAAAAATGTTATTGTGGGCTATCTTTAAGAGATAGACATATACCATCGCGGACTTTTTTGTAGACATTTTTGAGGTGTACAATTCTGTAGTACATTATTTTGATCTATCTAGTAGGGTTCAGCCAGCGTTTACAATGTAAGCGCAAAAAAATGTATAAATTTACGACATCACATTAGAAACTTTTAAAATTATCAGTGTTACTTAACTATATTGTCTATGTATTATATACAAAAACCTTCCTCTCGTATCACTCTATCTATTAAAAAAAAACCGCATCAAAATCCGTTGCATAGTTTTAAAGATTTAAGCATAGACAGGAAAAGACAGTCAGCGGGAACAATTTTGTTTTATACTATATAGTGATAACAAATAGGTACAACGCACACAGTTTTCACTCATTAGGAAATACAAACCGCTATGTCCCTGCGTTTTAAAACTGTAATATCTTCGAAAATATTCATTTAAATTATATGCTGTAAAGGGCCATATTGATCTATATTGAATGCACAATTTATTTAAGGTACCTAATTGGATAAGGATTAATGCTGTATAGGTTAAAATCGCTTCGAAAATTGGCCAATATTTGTGGTAAAAAATAAATGACAAAAAAATGTTATTGTGGGCTATCTTTAAGAGATAGACATATACCATCGCGGACTTTTTTTGTAGACATTTTTGAGGTGTACAATTCTGTAGTACATTATTTTGATCTATCTAGTAGGGTTCAGCCAGCGTTTCCAATGTAAGCGCAAAAAAATGTATAAATTTACGACATCACATTAGAAACTTTTAAAATTATCAGTGTTACTTAAATATATTGTCTATGTATTATATACAAAAACCTTCCTCTCGAATCACTCTATCTATTAAAAAAAACCGCATCAAAATCCATTGCGTAGTTTTAAAGATTTAAGCGTACAAAGGGACATAGGGACAGAGAAAGCGACTTTGTTTTATACTATGTAAAGATACCTGATGAAAAATCTAAAACGTGAGTTAAGCCGTGTTTGACAACTGTTATAGAATAATATCAATACGACAGCTACCGTTCTGATGTCGAATTAAAAGGGCAAAGAAGTATTTTAAAACTAAAGTTTTTTTTTTTTGATGAACAAGGTTCTATTGACAATAATATTAATTGAAACTTCAACTAAAATATACTCTGTCAAACAGTAAGAAATAGCTAAATATAATTACTCTCCGGATACAAAATTAATTGTTCATTATTTATTTGTAATTAATCGTCTCTTAGAAACGTTTTCGCCTTTCCACGGGATACTTCGTAACGATTTATTTGACAGTAATTGATAGATTGAAATAACATGATCAACCTTATAAAAATTGTGAAAAAATATATTTATGGCTTATAAAATAATTCAATTTACAAATTCATTGGATATTTATTTATGTTAGCAAGTCGAGTGGGAATTTATTAGTGTATAAGTAATTTTAAACATAATAAACCTTAATGTTTATTACATTGATAATATATTTCTTTAAATTTAAGCGATTAGCAACATTCTTTAGCTTTCTCCTCAAATTCAAAACAATTACCTGATATCGTAAAAGGTCAAATTTTTCAATGATCACTTATTGACATACGCTCTTTTTAAGAATTTTATATTTTTTTTATAAGTTTGACGAATGCTGAATGGTATTTATAATGTTTCTGTTTGTGTTTATATTTATATTATATTTTCGACGCTATATATAATATAGCTTCTATATTATATCTATCGTCTATATCGTCTTTGAAAAAAAACTTATTTTATTTATTTATATCCATTTACATAATAAATAACAATAATTGTAACCATTCTAATACTTTGCTCAACCCCATTGCCTCCTATATTTATAAAAAATAATTTAACAAACAACAATAAATTCGTTCTAATTTTAAAACTGTTTACGCATATAAATAATTTGTTTTAGCTGAATAAATGTTTGAAACATGTTCACGGCTTTTAATCATAAAACTATTTCCACTAACCAATAAAAACTGTTATCGAACTTATTCCATTTATTTTGTTTCAGAACAAAATGGCGCGCGTCGTGATAGTTTTAATGATATGCCAAATTTTAAGTTTTCCTATTCTCACGCAGAGTAATGATGACAATCCATTCTTGGATCTTGCATCATCATTCTTGCAAAATATGGGCGATGGGGGGAACAACTTGAATGGGATGGCTGCTATCGGCAATATCGTCGGTAGCTTATTACAGGGAGATAATGCTAAGAATTTGGGATCATTGCTAGGACAAGACAATGGAAGCGCTGGCGATGTTTTATCTGGTAAGAATATATTGGTAACACAATTATTGTTCTAGTTATTAACACATGATGAGTTAATCAATGAATGTGGACATCCTCACTGCGGCGAGACTCCCTGCGCATTTGTGAAGGACATGTTATGGACAAGTCTGCGCTAAACAAAAGTGCTCTTTCTATTATCTTTCTTTTATAATACCATAATTTATAAGACGGCATATTTGACACGACGGAAAATAGTTCAGTTAAGTTCGCAAAACCTTTACGAGCATTTACAGGCACGGGACACGAGACACTGCGAACTTCCAAGCGCCAAGCTGTTCATATAAATTTCTCGATAGAAATACCTTTTTAATTTTTCGAACCAAAATTTAAAACCAATTCCTTGGGATCTGTTGTCTTATGCGACAGCCACGAGACCAACGAAGCATTCAAATATGTGACATTAAGATAAAACAGCGTTCCATTATCATATAATATTATTATATTTCACTTACGTCATTATTCGACACGTTGAGAAGATGTCTACTTCCCATTAACATGAAGCAGACAAGATACTTCAATATCAAAACGTCGTAATATACGTGAGAGGAAGTCTAAGCACTCGTAATATACTATCAATAGTAATATTATGAACCTTGCGGTTTATTTAGTACTCTATTAAACTACAAGTAATATTATATGTACATCGTGAGTCTTGATGGGTACAACATATTAATTTACATAATAATTACATACATTGAGTATTTATATAGTTATTTACAAATGATAATAAAAATATCAACGGAATAATGCTGCCAGCATGCTCGCTACGATCCGACACAGACGTGCATACAAATCTTTACAATTTCAGATGTATTTTTTAGGTTATAGTTAATGGGCCACCTGATGGTAAGTGGTCACCACCAATAGACGATGACGCCAACGAACGCCGAAACGACAACGAAACTTCATTTCATTGATGTAGCCCTGGAGTTAGCTTGATCCTTGTAATAAAAGTGTTCTGATTTCAAAATACAGTTATTATGAATTCAACGAGTCTTGCTATATCATAATATGCAATAATATGTTACGGTATAAAATGGTGACGTCACAGAAATATAAATCATAGCTGTGTGTGTGCTGCACGAAAATTAGTATAGAAAATATATCGTAATATACCAGGCTTTAATTTATTTATTTATAATATATATATATATAATATATATATATATACATATATATTAAAGCTAAGTATATGTGTATGTAAGATAAAAAAAAATAGACGTAAGAGTAGAAAACTGAACATTCGAAACCTGAAAATAGATGAAATATTTTTGAACAACTGTGTTTTTTTTAAATGTTTAACTATATTACACTATATTATGTTTACTAACTACGTATATTACAGAAGTAAAAAACAAGTTTGCTTAAAATCATTAATAATGATAAATTTCGGCGTACTTTTAATGAGCACATACCTTAGAGTACTCTTGTTACATCTTGATTAGAAGTTTTTAAATAATAAAATGAAAATATCATTATAAATAACACATTATTCCTACTCTCCAGGTTTGGGAAGCCTGTTGGGTGGACAAGACGGCAAAATAGATCCAACACTAGTAGGATCCATGGTATCAATGCTCGCACAGCAGGTATCTTCAAATAATCAGCCGAATCAACGCCAAAAACGAGAAGCAGAATCAAATGACATCAATATGGAAAGCATTCTGAACATGGCATCGGGATTTTTAGGCAATAAGAACATCGCGGGAATTTTACCCTTAGTCATGAACAGTTTAAGTGCATTTTCGGATGAACAGGCAAATCAACGGGCTGATAGTCACAAAGATCATTCATCTTTTCTTCCACCGTTCTTGGAGAAAGCGCATTTGTACTGGGACGTGTTCATAAATTCTGAATTGGGGAAAACAGTTTGGGAGAAGTCTGGAATCAAACGGGCCATGAAGTCTTTTATTGGTCCTGATGGAAATGTCAGTTTCGAATTGATGTTCAAGAGTTTTGAAAATCATTCCTTCAGGAGACATTGGATTAAGGCTGTCGCGAAGTATCTAACTGATATGGTCGTTCATGTAGCTAAGCCAGAAGTATATCAAAGGTATATAATATTTATACCCGATTACCTATACGTACTTTTAAGTGCTTTAAAATTTTTATTTTTCTTATTTATGATGGAGCAGTTTTTATATTTCGTGACATTTAAATACAATTACGAAATGAGATAATACACTAAATCGTACATATCAAATATAAATAGTTACGTATTTAAAAAAAAAAAAAAAATTTGAATCTTATGATCAACTTCAGACACGTAATAACCAACTCCGTTTTTCAGATACTTATCGTCTGGTCAGTACATTATAAACAGCTTCCTAGATACTCAAGGTTTGCCCAAGACCACCCACTTCAATATGAATAAGCCGGAGAAATCAATAACAGCTTTGACGAATTACGTTCTAAGGAAATACTTGGACATGGATACAGATGTTTCTGGATACGTAAAGTCCGCGCTAGAATATATGAAGGTAAGTTCGTAAAGAAGACATTATAAGAGCGTTTTAAAAAAGTACGTGCACCACATTACATAAGTGACACAGACTAGAATTATGTTCTATATATTTTTTTTCTAAGATAATGTATTTTGTATAAATATGTATATGATATGTTTGTATTAAATAATACAACATATGGTTGTTAATAATTCTGTTTGTTAAAAATGTAAGTTTAATTACAAAACGACATACGAGATCATGGAGATTATTTTAATTATTTAATATTATAGTATCAAAAACAAAGCTACCATAACTATCTGGAAGTGGCTTCTGAATTACTTACTTTTAATATCGTAATAAAATCTAACTGAAGGTTCAATTTTAACAAATAAATCGGACTCATTCATTGGACATTACGACTTCAATCCAACGAATTATACCAGGTGCTCGTTTCGGAGAAGTTTTCGTGTATAGTATTATTATTTAAGTAGCTACGCTTCGCGTTTTCACACTCTTTAAGCTATTGACGTAAAACGTATGAAATTCGTCTTCTGTTTTGCACGTAATTTGCATAGTGTATAAACATTTTTCACTATAAAATTTCTCACAAAGAAATGCAAAGGACCGATATGAATACATTAATGTCATAATAATAAATAAGGTTAAAGCTGAGTCGCCATTTTGAAACGGACTAGATTTACGCTTTTTATTCTAGGTTCGTTACATTCTATAAACACTTTTTCTAAATTTATTTACCGTCAGGACAGTGCCTTATTTATGTTGTATGAAAATGTATTCATAGTCAATTATTATTTATAGTACTTTAATATAGCGAGTACACCTGATCCTGTGTATTTCTTTGAGCGCATTAACGCCTGCACTATTAAGGTCTTCTGTGCTGTACTTAGAGGCTAGCCTTAGAGATTGGCCGCAATTGTCAATATTCCGCCTGGAGGACGTTTATATTGACCATCCATATTTATTCGGATTAATATTTTAAATGAAAATGTAACTCTGTCTGTGTTTTAACTACTAGTATCACGACTGAATCAATGTGACTGAACAGATCGTAATGAAATTTGACAAGAGTTAGCCTGAAATTTAGATATGTCATGTAAATAAGAAGCTTCATAGACAAAATATTGTCGCTAGGAACAAGAGTTAGGGTATATATTATTAATAATTTTGGGGACGAGTTCTCGAGTGGCGACCACGGACCAATGTCAAATGTGGGTAGCAAAAAGGTGGACGATGACCTGAAGGTCGCGGGAAGCCGCTGGTTGCGGACTGCACAAGACCGGTCGTTGTGGCGATCTTTGGAGGAGGCCTATGTCCAGCAGTGGACGTCCTTCGGCTGAGAGAGATGAGATTATTAATAACTTAGTATCATTATTTGTAATAACTTTCCTTGTGTTTCAGCAAATCTTAAAATTAGCACAGACCGCATCTCAAAACCTCGCCAACCGAGCGGATTACCACGCAATCGCAGACAGATTGACGGATACATTGAATTTGGAAGTTATAGAACCCGTCCTGAGAGTATACAGAGCTTACAAGCACTCCAAGGCAGCACCACATTGCCAGGAACATCTCATGTGTGTCGTGAACAGTCACCACGACCAAGACAAACAAGGTTAGTATTGCTGTGATTTTTGCTGCCTGGTGGTAGGATATATGAAGAGTGGGTGGTACCTACCTGTCTGCGTAACGTGTTGTAAATAATTTACCAAAATTACATGTAAGATATTTCTCGCTCGATAATCTTGAACACTCTGAACATCTCTGAATTTTATATTTGCTTAATCAGTATTTATAATTAATCTCGTGCTCGGCGTCAAAGGAATACATCGTGAGAACACCCGCATGCTTCGGATGAAATGCCATATGTATCCAACAATCGACATTCACAGTTTATTTACAAATTCGCTTTACAACCTCCCTTCGTAAGGAGAAAGAGCTCAATGCTCAGTAGCTGGTCATTTACAGACTGTTCTATGGCAGAAGGTAACACGGTACATTAACATACAAGTTGTATTTAAAAAATGGAGCCGATTTCTAGCTACCGACTTCGTAAGCATACAAATAATCTTTGCCCTCATAATATAACCAAACAAATTCATATCCGACTACAGAATCTTAATATCAATAATCAATTAAAATTAAATATTTTAATTGTAATATTTGTCGCTTTCAGGGCTTCCTGGGTTTAAGGCTGGGCTGACTAAGCTGAGCAGTCTGGCCGCATCAGCAGCACTCAGCTTCCAAAACGGCAAGGGATTTTGGGATCTTTACAACGCAATACAGAGCGATGTCAACTGTGAGGTAAAACCATTTTTTATTTTTCATATTTATTAAGTATATTCTATGACGTAATACGGCACGTTTATATAACTCTTTTTTCCTAAATATATTTTTGGTGTATCTGTACAAAATCTATATCTGTGTGAAAATCTTTTATCTTTTATTATGCTAGAGTTTCATAGATATAAGATAGTGGTATTAAACATTTGCTGATGTATTACTGTAGTATACGCCAAAATGTTATCTCATCAGAATCTTCACTTAGAATGTAAACAGACTTCCGGCGACGTATCGCCTTGTCGTATCTAGTAGCTATAAGGGCTTATGAAGGACCAGATCTTGTATGACGTCACTAAATAATTAATAACTTTTTCGTGCCAAGAAATTCAACAAAAGTTACATTCCCATACATCATTGCGTGTCTCACCAATTCAATTCAAAATTTTTCATGTTCATTTGACATAGAAGCTTAAAAGCATAGATTATAGAAAATGTACCATGAGACTGAGGAAACGAACGTTAACGAACACATACCAATATTGTAGGCTTCTTTAAGATGATCACCGTGACCGTGACTCGAACTGATACACTAGGGAGTAAACTATAAAGCTCCTTGACAGAGGAAAAAGTCACCACCTGTTTTGCTGCGTTAATAAAATCATATTAAATATACAATATGTCAACCATTTTGTAATCTTTCTAAGATTCATTTATTACGAAAGACGATTTTTATTTTGACCATGTTTTCTTACAAGGGGATGGGAAGGTGTCTCGATAGTTCTTACGAAGTTAAAAATGCGCAAAGTTAAAATTATTTGAAAAAGGTTCGATTGTCGAGTATCGCTCGGATGCGTATAGGTATAAAATAATATTTCCATTTCCATGGCAACGGACGGGCCCAAAAATAAATATTATTAGTACCCTTGAAATTACAAATAAATATTTCAAAAAATTGATTCTTTGAAACATAAACATTAAAATAAACCAAACGTGTATTCATTGTTTCCTTTAGATTCTTACGTAATAAATATTAAGCAGGAGGGGGTCGGCCTATTCCTATTTTGTCTTATAATAGGGTGGGAGGGGGTCAAAAATAAGCGAAATAGTCTTACGTAATAAATGAATGGCCCCTTAGTCGTATTACCCGTGTGCGTTGCCTCTTATATTAATTTTGAATATAACTTTTTTCAGGCCAAGTATCCAGCGGATTGCGCTGCGTTCCACGAACATGAGCTGAAAGTCACTACTGAAGTATACCATAGTGAATTATAAATAAATATTTAATTAATATGCACAATTATAATTTACTTAAATATACATCAGCTAAATAAATAATAAAATAAATTAGGAAGAATTTAATATTATATATATTTTTACATTTTATTTTTCTTTGAAATTATTTAAATTTATTTTATTAAATTAGTTAGGATTTAAGTTACGTTTTAACAAGCTTTTATTGAACTTAACCTGTTAGTATAAGTGGATCAAATCTTGCACCTGAATTTCTACCAGTTCTTAATTCTAATTTTTGATTGATTTAGCTAAAATTGTGGGAACAATTGGTGCTGTTGAAAATACTGTCTCTTATACTAAAATTTATATGTTTAATTACATAGGTTAATTATTAATAAAAGCTTGTACTTGACAAATTTTATTTAATTTTTCAAATCAAAATTTTATTTATTAAATAAAACGAATATGAAATCTCGTTGAGTAAACTTATAAATTAAAGTTAAAAATCATAATAAATAAAAAGTACTTAATATAATTATTTATAATAAAAAATATATCTTAATTTAAAATGGCATTTATTAGATTAATATTATATAATATTAATAACTTTGAAAGATGTTCATATTCCTAATTGAGTGTAGATTAAAATAATTCTCTATTTATACTTTATTTGGTGATAGTTTAATTTCGAATTTATATTTAAAATTAATTTAAGCAAGTCGACTGATAATTTGTCTTAATTTTATTATAATTTTGCTGGACATGGTGCTAAAATTTATATATACACGTCTTCTTTGTCATATTAATGGACATGTGTTAATATGTGCATTTAATGTCTTTTGCTTACTTTATATCGCAATTTTTCTCAATATCCTAGCGAAGAAAGCGTATCGCATATGATGACGCCTAAATGTTAAATAAACGTCGCTTTATCGTTAGCAAACCGATCTATACGATCTCATAAGGGACGTTTATCGTATCTGTTTCAAAATTATGTGACAGTTTAATTTAGCTTAGAATACAGGTTTATTTTTTAATTGAAGAAGATTTATTTGCTTAGTATCATTATTGGCGCGAAAATCATTATGAGAATTTGAATAAATCTGTGATTTTTTTGACATTTACTTTCAAATATCGTACGGTTGGTAACATTGCGTTCCCCGCCGCCATTTGCATTCTCTTCGAGCTATACCAATGAAGCGTCCGTCACATAACCGTCACTAATATGATTATACGCTTTCTATATAATGTAATTATTTATAATCCTAAATATTAAAAAAATGTGAATTATCCATTAAATATTAGTATTAAATATTTTTTATAAATGCAATTGACATTTATACTATTATAATGTAAATAAATAGTTTTTAGTGTCGATGGAGAGATTATAGCTTAAATAAAAGACGAACTATCTATTTGTAAATGTTTTTTATTATTTTTTAAATTGGAAGAAAAATCTAATTTAATCTAAAACATCGTGCTAAAGACTTACAATAAAATTTGTACATTTTATTTAAAACTTTAAATTGTGCTTGACGTTCTTGCAGAAAAAACTTTTTGGATTACAATTATAATGAACGCGAACTAAATATATTGCTATTTTTATCTTACTAGGCACAATTCGTGTGAGCATAGCAGAGCATATCGCGAGCTCACTCGGACAGTGCGGGCCATGTGACAAACTTTATAGGACATAAATACACTTTTACATCGACGTTAATGAAAAAACTCTTAAACTGAAACATATCTGATATTCACACTTGCTTGATATTTAGTGATAGATTTAATTTACTTGCCGAAGGAATACTGAATCAACTAAAAAATTGTTGACACTGAACATAGCGCTATTTTTGTATAACTAATACTCAAAATAAATACCATTAAATATCATACTGAGCGCGTAGAAGGCACTAACCAAGGAATTATTATCGACAGCGCTTCTTTGACTTGCAAGTCTTCTCAGAAAAATAATTTATTAAACAGTATTTTAATAGATTACAATTAAAAAAAAAAACATTATGTATTTATAATCTTTACATGATTTGATAAGATGGGTACAGTATTAAAATAAACACTTAAAATGAAAATTTTGACTCAAACGTTTGAAGGTATAATATTTTATATCTGTTATTAATAATGTATAATATTTTTAAAACAATAATATTAATTTCATAAAATTATATAATACAAAAACCTGGACGGACTATTTTAAATACTATACAGTGTTTTGTGCTCTTTGCTTCGTAATTATTTAATTGACTAGTTCAAATAATTTTATAATATTCATATTATTAATAAACGTGATCACAGCATTATGAGTTCAATGAGGTCAAATAAAAAATCGTTAGTAAAAAATTACAAAACTGCCAATCCAAAAATAACAATAAAAAGTTACCTTTGATATCAAAACATATTTACAACTTTTCTGTTTTGCTGTCATCTTTTTTGCCACGTGTTATACAGTTTTTAATTCGTAGCAAAATTTTCTTCGTTTAGAAACGCCCAATTTCCCCTTAGGCCGAGAAGGTCCGGGCCTAATCTAACACTTGGTAATATTTTTTTATTAGGCGCCTTCTCTTCATACCCCAATAGATACATAAAAATTCATACAAAACGTTTACGCTCATGTTCATTTTCACATTCAATACAAGGGTAAATACCCATAAAGAGATTCGATTATTATTAAAAAAATCAGTGAGTAGGTTAGGGGGGGGGGGGTTGTTCCCCTCATAATCTATATCTATAGTAATATTATAAATGTGAAAGTAACTCTGTCTGTCTGTCCGTCTGTCTGTCTCTCTTTCACTACCAAACCAATGAACCGAATTTGATGAAATTTGGTATGAAGCAAACTTGAACTCCAAGGAAGGACATAGACTACTTTTTACCTAACACATGACAACCAACCCCTAAAACTCGAGCGTAGCCGCGGGCGACAACTACTACAAAATAAAACATTTAAGTCATAGTTGTAAATACACAAATGGAAAATATCAGTATTTCCGCGAATGTTTCGATTACGTCATCGAACTTCGTTTATTCCACGTTTATTAATAACAGTATATATACGTCTTAATTATTATATTAATAAATTATAGAAGATCAATTCAGCTATAAATAAAATCGTTATTTTTTAGTCGGCATATTCTTACAGACCCACTCCATGCCTTCCTGCAAAAAAGAAAACATTTCGTTTTATTATATAAATGTTTGTATGCCGACGCGTCGCGACGCGTCTACATACAATGTAACCATCTATACATATAATAAAATTGAAGTGTCTGTTTGTAATATTAAAGTAACTGCGTTTTACTAATCGCATATGTATGTATACACGGTACATATACCGAAATAACATTTTTTACAATTTTTGTCTGTCTGTCTGTTTGTTCCGACTAATCTCTGGAACGGCTGGACCTATTTTGACGGGACTTTCACTGGCAGATAGCTGATGTAATGAGGAGTAACTTAGGCTACTTTTATTTTAGAATTATATGTAAAATAATAATAAAGTCATGCTTTTTTATTAAATTCAAACGCGCACGAAGTCGCGGGCACAGCTAGTCTATTGTATATTCCAATCGAAGATAAACAAACCTTTGATTTGCTAATTAATAAAAAAAAAAATTGATTCAAATTAAATAATATATATCTAAATTTTTAATACGACACTATTGCGCTTAACTACTTATATCCACTTTAATTTTACATCCAAAATTCCGAAAAAAATACTTCGTCGACGTCCAAACGCCATTTTTTCACACATCCATACTAAATAATAAAGTTCTCGACCGATGATATCGCGCCATTTCGATGTCGAATATTGTTTATTTTGCTTTTGTCCTCCTGAGGTTGGAATAGAGTACACATCGTCTTTACCGACGTGTGTGAGTGACAGGTCATTTATTTATCAGCACGTGTATTATATTTCTAAATTATTCGGTAAAAGAAATATTTAATATGAAGTAACTGTGTTACAATGGAAAGTTTATGTCTAAAAGACATCCTTCCAGCTTACCTAGCATAAAAAAAAATATTAACCACATATTTTAGTTCTTTTAC
Organism: Vanessa tameamea; assembly: GCF_037043105.1. Classification (NCBI taxonomy): domain Eukaryota; kingdom Metazoa; phylum Arthropoda; class Insecta; order Lepidoptera; family Nymphalidae; genus Vanessa; species Vanessa tameamea. Next base: position 2,816,782 of record NC_087332.1, on the reverse strand, counting down.
TTCATTATAAATTTAAAAAAAAATGAGATACGGGGAACCTGTTAATTACGAAACAATCGTAGTAATCGTAAAATCGAGTTGAAATGGCAACACCGATTGCGAGACTGTATAATTCAATTGTGGGAATAAGTTTTAAGCTGACCAAATTGGCTTGCTTCTGTCAGAGAGATTGGTGGCGGCTCGTTTGTACGCAATCTCTAAACAGAAAAATGACAGAAATAAAATATAAATCTCTTTCTCTTTGATCAGTTGAAATGAACGAATCTTTTATTTCTCAAATTATTTTATGTATTTCTTTATGGACAGACTCGAGTTTCCATTTTCATAATATCTCGATTCCGTTACATTCACAATATCAATTAAATTAATTGCATATATACTTCACACAGAAGTTATACAATTAAAGTTGGCTTAGTACGAGTTTTTTTTACTCATTCGATAGCGTTGACGTTCAATGCGATTTGCATGTAATCAAAAATCTGAACACACAGTTTGTGATTTTGAGTATTTTACGTCGCCGTTAACGAGCATCGAACAACGACTAGCATTCGAATTTCGAATGTGACAACCAAAGCGCTCGTGATTGGTTGTTTCCGGTTATATTCGGGCGGCAATTTTGGCAATTTGAAAATTAAAATTTACGGTGAAGAGATACGAGTAATATTGCACTAGGCGCAGAGCTACTATTTAATATTATTTCAATACTGGTAAGTAATACACACCACAGTCGTGTTATGTTACGCAAAACCTTGGATTTCGCTTACTATGGATTAAGACCGCGCATAAAGCAAACTGCTAATCTTTGACTTGGTTTTGCAAGTAAATCAGACTCAAAGTCAGAAATTAAATATTCTATATCTACCTTATATTATAATTTCAATTGTTGATTTCGATCAAAAACAAAAAAAAATAAAATTATCAGTGAAGAAATAAAATCACGAAAATCTTTTTTAATTACACTCAAATAGTTACAGGTTTTAGAAAAAAACACTGAAATACACAATTACCGGTCGTTTTAGATAGAATTTAGCATACGAATTAGATCACGTATTCACGATCTATGAGGGGCGGGTGAGGGGTGCGCGGGTGAAGTATGAATTCGGTGGCTTTATACGCGCTCTTATAGTCGTAACCAAACGATCAAACGTAACGTAAATTTGTTCATCTCCTCGAACACTGCGGTAACTGTTTATTACGGTAATTTTCTAAATTTCACAGCATCGCTTGGAGGAGTCTAAGTCTACCAGGTGATCTCAAATTCGTTCAGATATTATGTACAAAGTCTAAACAGACTTGACATCAATATAATTTTATTAGAATATATCACTACTAAACTTTCTTGTTCGAAATTAGTATTTAAAAAAAATACTTGTAGATATTGACCGATTTTTGTGTAAGTTCATAACTACACTAAATATCAAAAAAATATTAACGGAGACTCTATAGGCTCTTTTTTACTTTACTTTAGGAGATTTAAAATCAATATACTGTTAATCTAGCTTGCTTTAAAGTTTTAACTAAAATTAAACATAAAAAGAAATATTACATAAAGAGAATACAAAAAATAAGACGTACGCCATTCCTTAAATAAGAAAATAATATTATATTTTATACTATTTATATAACGTCACGTACAGAACTATATAACGCATTACGCGTCTATTTATTTAGCGTGTTCTATATTATTACTGTAGTAAAGTCTCTTTTAGAACTAATAGTAAAAGTAGTAAAATTGTCTATGTATAAATTTCATTGTCTCTGATTTAATTTTATTATGGCTACAATGACTATGTTAGAATACTCTATGGCAGAGGTATATGTAATAGTTATAAAGCAGTATGTATAAATAGGTAGTAACTAAGAAGATTCAAGAACTCAAAAGTAATACTTCTCACTCATATCCTTCAGACGTACTTTCAAATAACATAGATCTTATCAGACATTAAAATAATCCCATAGACAATTACAAATTCTGGTAACTAATTAGTTGTTTGGATTATGTGAAAGACGATATGGTTAGAAAGAATTTCACTTGTGAGATGACGTCCGACAGAGAAGTATGGAAGAAGAAGACATGCTGCGCCGACCCGAAATAAAATTGGGATATGGGCAGGAGGATGATGAATTAGTCATTTTCCTAACACATTAAAATATATAGTACGAAAATATAATAAATATTATAGAATACGTACCTTAATGCCAGTTCCATCAGTAGCAACACAAGCTTGAATCTGCCAAGTGCGGTCCCTGATTAAGTGCAATCCGAGGAGTTGGGCTACTTCGCTCGCTGGTAGTGCTTCACAGTAATAAAATTAATGTATAAAAATTCAAATTTATTAGAAAATTTATGCAGCAAAGGCACTTTAATAGCATTACGTAGACCATGGATCATCTAGTAGGTACTAGGTACTCATTGTTCGTTGATTTACAACCCGCCCCAACTTAGCGCGGGAAAAATATTACGCCATAACACGTTTGCCAAACTTTTCGTCGGTACTGTGATAATGCGTAGTAAAGCACGACCGAGTGTTTTTTCACGCTTTTATTAAATTATCTCGTAATATTTCTAAATCAACCAGTTCGAATTGCGAAGCGTAAACCGACTTTGTAAGTAAAAGAAAATACTTTATCAGTTAGTTTTTTTGTGAAAGTGAATTTTATTAAATGATTTTATAAAATTTACTAAAAAAAAAAAAGACTGACCTCCTATATTGTACGGATATGTGTATGACAAAAAACAATAATGTTACCATATCAAAATATATTAAAAGAATCGGCGTCATCCAAACAACGCATTTTAGCTTTCTCGACACGACATATTACCGAAATCAAATTGCAAAGTATAAAAGAAAATTTTATTACAATAAATTCATATGCTATATATTTATAGTGTAACCCTATTTTCGTCCCAGTGATTATAGGACGATAGATGCACATAAAAAATCGATTATGGTCTCATTTTGAAGAGCTCCAGCCGTAGATGTGCAGAAAATTAAAAAGGTTTAAAAATATAGCGGAAAAATGTTACTGGTCGGTTAGCAAGCGGTAGCACCGCTGTATAAGAAAAAAATTAAAGTAAATTTAGTATCGACAAACTCTAATTCTAACTGAAATAATGTATACTATTTGGCATTATAAATTTCATTTAAATAAGATTTCATCACTCAAATGAAATTAAAAATAAAACAAAACCTGTCGTAGATTTCGACATACCTAAAAAATCTTTTGAAAAAACGCGAAGTTTCGCGGGTGACCCACAAGTTAATATTAATAAAGAGCAATACTATGTCAAATAATTGAAGCGTAAATTATATTGTAGAAGGCGAGTCTCTGTGAAAATCTCTGATAAATGTGAAAAAACATAATGATACCCAGGTGGGTATTATACCCGGGCTTAGGTAGGAACACAAGTTGGTAAAAATCAGTGTAGTTATTCATTTTGTTTCATTAATTGTTCAATCTATTTATTGACTTAAAAAAAAGGGAAGGTTCTCCCCCATGGGATTGGGAACATTTCTTCAGTGCCAGTGTCTATGGTGGTGACTGTTGACCACTTACCACCAAAAACCACCACAACTTAAAAAAAACTCATTTTTTATTATAATACTAATGTTTTATTTGTAGTTTTGGACAAAATTCAACCTACCTGAAGCTAAATCTTGCTTGTTAGCATACACAAGCAACGGTACACCTCTTAACTTATCATCCTGCAAAAGTTCAGTCAGCTCTAGACTAGTCTCCTCAAGACGCTGGTGATCAGAACAGTCTACAACGTAGATCTACAATCATTAAAAAATATGTCATTATTCTTAAAACAATAGTATATTAGTAAAGTTTGGAATTTGTAAATAGTAATTACTTTTTATTAACATTTATTACTTTGAGTCCAGATATTATCACAAATTTTGATGGTATGGTAATTATTATTAATTAATGCCTGTTAGAAGATCTCTTTGGCAGGCATTAAATAAAAATAAGAGGAAGGATCATCATAATTTTAAATTGCCTCACTCACTCACAAATCATCTACCGATACATTCAGTATTTAGATTATTGACACACAGATAAATAAAAATAATTAAATATAGTGAATAACAATTTATGTCAATACTCACCAATATATCTGTATTTTCGAAATAATTCCTCCAATAAGGTCTTATCTTTCTTTGTCCGCCTATATCCCAGACATTTAATTTAAAACCATTGGATAAAACCGATTTTATATTAAATCCAGCGGTCGGTGTAACATGCGAGACATCCTCAGACGCTAGCTGTCTCAAAATCGTAGTTTTACCAGCATTATCCAAGCCAAGTAACAACAAACGCAGCTCCTTTTCAGGGTTCGAACGTAACTTTTTCAATATACTCAAAAGTCCCTTAAAATTAAATTCATTAACAAAAATCGGTTATAAATTATTAGAAATATTATAATATATCCACACCGCTTACCATCATTGAAAATCTTAAAATTAATCGACTTATAATAGGTTCAATAAACCGAATCCAACATTGTAATTAAAGTTATATTAAAGACTATTATATTTTATTTGCGTAATATAAGTTTGTTGTCCTATGAACGTTACCATGGCAACGGAAATCGGAATGTGACATTTTTGTTTTGGCAAAACGTTACTACATCATTGCCAAGTAATAAAATAAATTCAGGAAATACAAACAGAAACACGAGGACTTTATAAACATCCAATTTAATTTTAGATATACATTATTACATATAAATAGAAATAAGTTTTATAGATTATGAACAGTGTAACAATTCAAAATCAGTCTAAAAATTGAGTACTAAATTTTTGCTGTACCCTAATTCCATGATTATTCATTTTATTAAGTCTATTTAGTACATATTTTTAAAAGTCATTCATGACACGCTTAATTTAAATCTTGCTATTTTATTCAATTCTTAGTTTAATGGCTTTTAGTTGTGCGCCAGTTGCCTCAGCTTATTTAAATTGTAAAACGATTATGTCATTTGTCAATTATATATCTGTTTATTCTGTCATCAATGACAATTGTCAAATAGCATCCCGCAACTGCACGTGGTTACAGTAAAGTATACTTAATATAGCCTATTAAACAAAACACAATTAAATAAATTTAAAATGGGTAAAGTTAAACAAGAACCAGTAGACCAAGAAGAGCAAGGTGATGTTAGTATTAAAAGTGAGCCCCAAAGTTATGACGATAAAGTAGAACACTGTAGTATTATTGCAAAACCGATGGCGTCAAAAAAACTCAGTAAGAAAATTTACAAACTAATCAAGAAATCTAGCGGACATAAAAATTATATCAGAAACGGTTTGAAAATTGTACAAAAACAGCTTCGCTTAGGAGAAAAGGGGTAAGTTTTTAGGTTATAATGTTTATTCTTACTGTTAAATTTATGCTGTATGTATCCCAGTTGGAGAATGGAAAAGATTCTATGTCCAAATAAAAACTTTTCCTTTTTTCATGTATTATATACTCATATGATATACAGATTGGTAAAAACAATGATGAAATGAAAATTAAGACTAAAACTCATCCAAGCTCTATGTAACTTAATAGAACACCTTGTAATAAATATATGAAATCTGTTTCAGGATAGTAGTGTTTGCGGGTGACATATCTCCAATTGAAATCATGTGTCATTTACCAGCAGTGTGTGAGGAGAAAGATGTCCCATACTGCTACACACCAAGCCGTAAAGATATCGGCTCAGCCATGGGAACAATGAGAGGATGTATCATGGTACTCGTAAAGGAACACGATGAATACAAAGACTTGTTTGATGAAGTTCGAGGTGAAATAAAACTACTTGGACATCCATTATAAATATAGCTTAGATATAAGACAGATTTTACTATTGTAAGAATTGAATGATCATAACGTTATGACCAACTTACTCATCAGTGATATTTCTGGAGCGCCTAATCCAGTCTTCCAGAAATATGATAAGTGCAACCAGATGGGTTAATAATAATAATATAAGACTAGAACACAATCTTTATTAGTTTTAAGATGTGATTTTTTCCATATAAAGAGTTAGGCAAATCATCCTGTTAATAATAACAACACTATCATTTAAAAATATAAAAACATTACCTATTAGGCATATAAATGGTTAAAAGTAAACAGCCCAGTTTTATACAGATGATGTGAAATAGCATTTAGTTATTGGGTATTTTTGTAAGTTTAAATATAATTTGGTATAATGATATACTTCAGTTGTTTTTTTATTAACATTCCTTTGACCAGAATTTTTAAGTAATTATGCTTCTTCAACTATTTTAACTTTTAATTTCACTGTCAATTAATAAATTCATATATTTCAAAGATCTTAATATTTTATTTTTTTTTTTATACTTCAAGCAGTTTCTCATTGAATGAATTTAATATAACAGGAAAAAGGTATACATGGAATAAAATAAAAAAAAAGTATCCATTACACATACATTTATTACACTTATTAAAATCTAAGGATACATAAAAAATGGCAGATTGTCTTACCGACAGTGAAGATTGGCAAAATACTTTAGGTACTTTAATTATGCACTAGAATACTAGGGCGTCTAAGCTAGAATACTAAATTAGCTTCAGAATAGATTTCAGTAGATAATATGTATATGACTAGACTAAATTCTAGTGTTCTAGTCTCTGTATATTCTTAATGTATTTTCAGATCAATTCTGATCTAATTAGTCCCTACTGAAATCTACCTGTTAATAATCTATACTAGTAATTGAAGCAATTTTTTGATATCTCCTAGATGAAACCATATATTGCTATTAGGAAGTTCCTAGTAACTTCTACAAAAGTATGGTTTTCTTGGATTACGGACATTATACATGTTGAAGAATCTATAAATTTAAAATTAATAATAATTTAAATACTCGTTATGTGTCAGGTAGCCGCTTTGTTTGCTTCATAGAAGTTGGTCATCAGGTATATAAAGTAGTTTGAATCGTTTCTTGGGATTAAATCTTGGTTCATATTAAATTTCATCAATCCGGTTCAGCAGTTTCGACTTAAAAGATCAACAGACAGAGAGACCGAGTTTCTTTTGCATATACCATTTAATAGTCATTATTATTTTAAAAACTAAAAAAATTACTAATATTTCCGCAGTACTGTCGAAAAAAGTTAAAAAATTGATTAGGCTACAGTCCACTGAGTAAAATAAATGTGATAAAACGTTGATCAACTGTAATTTATACCTGATTATAAATGAATATATTTTAAAGCATCAGCATATAGAAATACATGGTTTCCTCTGAGAGAACTTAAAGAATAACCCTGATTTTAGTGCACTGTCAATGAGATCATACTTTTTTTTCAATAAAGTGTAGGAAAATAGAACTGACTTTTATTTATACGCAGCTATTATATTATTCGCAAATTTTAATGAAATTTAATTTACCTTAAGAAGCAATTGCACATTTTAATAGTATATTACCATAATAGACTTGTCTCAAAAGTCAAAATAGGTTAACAGATAAAAAAAACAGTTAACCTCTTTTGAGATTTTAAGTTGTTTACATCCAAAATTTGTATTTCATTATTAGCTCTTCATTTTTAATAAAAATGTGCAACGCTATAAAAACTAACGAAAATATTAATTGTGACTTTTTGTACTCCGAATTCTTACCAAGTGATAAATATCTATAAAATAGTGTCTAAGTTATAGAAATGTAGCGGAATTGGATTTTTTACAGCGTTTTCTTTATGTGCTAAAAAAATACAAAAATAACCTTAAAATTATATAACTTTAAAATACATAATAATATCAATAGTTTGTTTGCTATTTCTGTGTGGTAAGTCCATAATGTCGTAATTTCCAAAGTTATATATTTTTTATATTATGATATTAAAGTGAAAATTTTATTCTTTATTCAATTTGTTTATCCTATAATGTTCTATGAGTAAATAGCCGTGAGTGAAGAAATTTAAATTTTATTTCATTACGAAATTAAGGAAGTCATGTTGTGCGTGAACAAAAAGATAAAATCGTGCTAAGAATCAGTACAGACATTTTTCTTTACACAAAATATACATATTTAAATTGATGTACCATTTATAGTTTAAAATACACTAAATATTTTAATAGGGAAAATAATAAATGTCGTACAAAGGATTATTTTATAATTATAATTAATTTATGTAATATTATAAATTTAAAACTATTCGATACACTAAGCAATATTATAAACAATCAATTCTCAAGCAACATTATACCTATCTGTAATCATTTGTAACTAAACTTTTAATTTATTTGCAAAAATTTAAACATAAATAAATTTAAAAAATAATATTTTAATGACTAATAGAAATCGAATCAGAAAACCTTGTCCTATTAATCTTAACACATGTAAATAAATCAAATGTTAACCAAGTCAGTTACAATAGACAACAGATAGAACTCTTTGGTAACGATGGTTTGACCATTCTAATCACAGTTCTGATACCTATCACAGACTACCTACATCACCCTATGGCCTATAGCAACTTAATGGAAATAATAAATTTATTTACAAAATATACGCCTAATCAACCGTACAAGCCGATACAAAAGTAGACAATCTTATCATAAAAAATTGAATAATCTTATTAAAAACGCGTACTTTAAGGTGTTTTAAAAATTAAACTATCATACTAATAAGACCTGCGGGCTTAGATAAAAAGCATTCGAAGATCATTTTCGAAGCGACTCATCCACAATCGACGAAATATTCGTTATTTTGGTAACAATGAAAATAATAATATATATTCGCATATTTAAGTCGTAATTTATTTTGGAAACTTGTCAAAAGTCAACGAACAATATTGAACAGATTGATCATAGACCAAATGTTAGGTGCGATGTAAATTCAGTTTAACAACCAAGAACTTTTTGGTTTTCATTTTACCCGATTCCTGGAATAAAATAGCCGCCATCTTGGCAATGAGTCACCCAATTTTCAATTGATTAGGTTTCGTACAAATTATTGTTATGTGCTTATACATTTGGTCTTAACTGTAATTAAACCAATCAACCTGTAGATTTGTCTATGCCCGCCGGATCTTTATATATATATAAATCGAAGTCATGCTTTACTTTTAATGTATTTTACTTATGCGATTAAAATCTTACACTACATGATGAATAAATGATGTACAAAAATATGAGCCGTGTCAATATTGCTAAGATTAATACTATTTAATTATATATCAAACATATCTTGTCTATGAATACTATTATTAATGATAAATTAAATATATATGTATATATATTTAAAATGTAGGCTTAAAGTTGTTTTTAAGAATATTTTTTATTTATTAAAGAGACAATTATGGTAACACTATTTAGCCTTTTCAGTAATATTTATAATTGTATTACTTACTAGAGACAAAGGGGGGTAAAAAAGTGACAGTTACATTTTTTTTCTTAGAAATACTTTTTATATATGCGAAGTCTTAATTATTGCGGAAAAGTGCGTTTCTATTGTATTTTAAAATTCGGTCACATTACTTGTACGAAATTTTCAAGATTTGAAGTTATATTATAAGAATTATCAAGCGTTACATTTACCTATATTATTTAATGTTATATTATCAACTAAAGGTTGTAAAATAGATTATTAATTGTAGTAACAAATACTTACATTTAAAAAAGTCAGTGTCATTACGACAAAATATTCTTTACCTGTCTTGAATGCTTTCTTGATAATCGTTATCACATTTTAAATGAGTTTTTGTATAACCATTGTTAGTTGGGAGAAATATTTAAAAGTTCTTTAACCGTATCTCTTCTTAGACATAGCTAATGGCTCGAATTCAAACGGTTTCATGAATGTATTCGAAATTTAAAATTGTATTTTTAAATATCAAGAGCGTATTTTGGATTTTTGAATGAATATAGATCTATTCACTAACGCTAGTGCGCCCGTACACGTTAAATTATTGATGTTCATTAGTATTGAGTGACGCTCGAGCTTACACTTAAAAGATGTATTCAAGTGCGTGAGTCTAGTCTAGTCTAGTCTTTATCTTATGAGTGAAGACAGCAAAAAAAACACAATTAAGATTATATGATAATTTTTGGTTTTAAGATATAGATAAAGATGTAGTTTAATGTAGAAGAGAACGAGTGAATAGATCTATAGGAATGTGTTGCATAACACAAATATTAGTCGCAAACGTGCCGTCGATACAATAAGTCTAAGATTGACATCTTTTTAAGCTTAACTTACATCACTTATCAAGTATTTATTATTTAAACGCTATGAAATTAAACTATAAAAAATAATTTCGAAGTAGATAATAATAATGAATATTGAATAATATGAAAAATTAATAACATTCGTATACTGTACACTGGTAACACTGGTCCACAGATAAAAAAAAAACACAAAATAAGTAAAAATAATTTTCGAAACGAACCTAAACTTTTAATTATTTTGTTTTTTGTAATACAAAGTTACAATTAATTAGAAATATTATGTTTATACGTAATTTAATTTATGGGTCGTTTTCCAAACCTTAGAAATTTTTTGTCACACCATTAATTCCACATAATTCATAAATCGATTTCAAACCTAACACGTTGACATTCTGTAGCGTATTGTGAATGTTTATTATGTATTGAAGTATTGTACTTGTAGTATAAGAATATCGTAGTTGGTATAGTCATAGAAGCATAGTAAGGGGGATTTCAGATTATGTAATATAATGGGCATAGACAACTTTTTTTTTGACTGATTGTGTTGTGATTTAGTGACCCTTTCGCACTAGTTAATCCAAGTTTGTGTATAATATGTAAAGTTATATGTTTAAGTGTAAACGTGGAAAAGTATTAGAATCGTCAATATCGTGCTCATGAAGCAGACGGACACTGGTAGGAGAACCGCAACACGGAGCGATCTGCGAAACAAAGCACTTATAGTTTAATTAAAATTGTAAAGGTAGAATTATACTCCAGACTATCGATTGTCTTGACGGCAAAACTTAATAAATTTTTATCTGCCCAGTATTTGAACCCAGGACGACGTGATATTCGTGTGTGTGAACTCACCTCCAGTAAGGCAGGTGTCAGAGCGGCGGCTGCTGCGGGTCGGTGCGGCACAGTGCGGTCGTGGCGTCCGCCGGACCGCTCTCGCGACGCACTTTACCTAAAAACAAATATGTCTATCTCTTTTTCAATTTCTTTATATCGCTGTGTAGATACTGAGTATATATAACATTTGCGTCTACGTAAAAATACTTGGAGCCGTCACGGACTCGATGTGAAACATCAACATTGTTATTATAATAATTTAAAATTACAGTAAACCAATAAATAAATATGATGTTTTTTTTTATAAAAACAGAGTTTCGATAGTCTAATAATAAATAGCAACGAAGTATAATACACGCGCCACACAAACGAGAGGGGCATGACGGTATAATGGTCATACCAGTTTCGTTCAAGGCATTATTTCTCATCAAAAACATTAGGCATTATGACACCAGAGAGTAATAGTAAAGCTTATATTTATGTACATAAAGGTGAAAATGACTTATATAAAAAAATACTTACTGGAAAAACATAAACAGCCAGTCTGCTGATTGGCCTGTAATGATGTCGTCGGTCGGATTTCTTTTTGTTCTTTTGACTGTTCCGTAACGCATTTCTGGTAGTAGTCGAATTCTTTAACATACCTGTAAGTATTGAATTATACATTTAAAAAATATGTTCATTAAAATCAGAAAGATAAAATGTTCAAGGACGATTTTTCTTAACTAATAACATGCCATTTGCTCTGCTAAATTAATTACTATACTATAGTTATTCAAGAATATATCTTTACATAAAACATATAAAACTAAACTACTTAGATCCCCTTTAATCTTACTACCAAAGTTCCGAAAAAAAAAACAGTTACGTATCCATAAAGAATACCATAGATTATTTTAAATCTCGACCAATTAGATCTTGTCAATTCAAGGTCAAAGTTGTCATTAATTTTATGTGACTATAAACTTATTAATAGTGTCTCACCAGACAGGCGGCCAGCGATTGTCGGCCAAGTACTCCCTGGACGACACGCTGAGGTGCCTGGCGCGGCACACGCGGTCGTACGCGCCGCACAGGCGCCACGTGCACCACTCCGACAGGTTGTGTGCGTTGTGCAGCTGTTGGCGACCATGAAGGAGAAGTCTCTATAACTCTTTATCATACCAATTACATCTGTATATATGAGGAAATATTTACTTATACAAAGCGATCTTTTCCAGACAACTTTTGCGCAAAAGATTTGACGAGTAGAATCTTTAAAAAAAAGACTAACCTTAACAGACTCAAGCAATGAAAGTGCGATTTCCACAACCTGGTCATCTTCGCCGAGTCTAAAACAATCAAATGATATATTAAAAACAAAATGAAAAATAAACATACTGAAAATTCCGTTAGCCAATAAAAATGGATTAGGAATATTAGATAATTTTCAACAGTACCAATTAATATAGCGCCAAACGGCAAGTGTATTATCAGCCACTAAATGTCCTAATGCTGAGCAAAGTTCTCATTTCATTTTGAGGGGAATATTTAAAACTCATTCCACCACAGTTTTTCGATTAGTAAATACACATGTGCCATAATTTCGGCCTCAGCAGGTTTCCTTCACCTTCAAGAGCGAGATTAGTTATAAACACAAACACTTAAAAACTCTGGTGTTTGCCAAGGTTCATATGTTAAAGCATATCTCTAAGATGCGCGAACTTTTGTAATAACGAACAGTACGAAAGGGTTTACTTATAAATAATGGTCGGAAAAAGCGATGGACACAAAAATTAAGTCATTCAATACAAATTTTCACTATGATTAAATAATCAAATGTAATTCTTACCTATCCTGGTGCTGTAGTTGATCTATAACCCTAGCCTCTACGAGGTTGACTAATCTATTCATACATAGTCTGTTCGCCAGCTCCAACAACTCGAGACATCTAGTAGGTTCGACGGTTGGTATCTTGTCGGAATAAATATAGCAAAGCAGTATGTGAAACGCATACATTTTTACGCCTGGGAAAGATATCTGAAACAAAATTTTCAAAATCGTAAGAACTAAGGTGTTCCTGAAAAAATTACGAGAGTGTTCATCTCATCCCTTTTTTTATTTACTATTCTTTGTGAACTAACTTCGTATCTGATTCGTTAAATATTAGAAACCGACTTGCGACTATAAATAAATTTGATTATTTATCACTTTATGATATATGTGACCATTGAACTATTTCAATTATATATCAAGGAAATGAGTTAATTTTTAGCAGCTATTTGTAAAACAACCAGGATGATTGTTATCAAGATTATAAGAAACGTTGCCATCAAAGAGATTCTCATTAGAAAGAGAAATACCAAAAAGGAGATGCGTATGCTATAAAATATTCTCATCCAGAATAAGGTCCGTATCAAAATCACTAAGATTAAGAACTAGTAAGTTCCAAATGCTTCTAGCATTAAAAAAAAAATCAAATAAAAAAAATAATTCAAACTTACCACTCTTGAAGTGCTCTCCCTGAAATGTCCTTGAAACATGGCTTTCATAGGATCACATCGCGCCATGAGCATCGCCCTGTGAGCTAAATGTATCCCATCATCTAGATCGAAGGTTACATCCGCGAACAAGTTTTGCTCCACGCACATATCGCGGAGTCTCGTCGGTAATGGCTGAAAATATGTATTGTATTTATTTGGTACCTTATAACGAATGAATAATTTTAAAATCTTATCTTCAAGGAATCTCGTAGACATCTTAACTTATAAATTGTTTTATTAGGACATTCACCACGAGTTCATAACTTACACGGAATTTTAGAGGACGCATGACACTTTTAGAAAAAGTCGGAAATAGGCAAGAAGATAAATCAAATTTTAAACAATTTTTTATTTGGATACTTGGATGCAGATACAGTTCAGTATATTTTAATGTTTTTACTTTTAATAATCTAGTAGAAATATTTATTATTTATTAACCGAATTTCTATCCCAATAGATAATCATTTTAAGAAGTTTTTGCAAAATCGAGAGCAATTTGCGATCAATTTTGATTTTCACAAGAATTGAGAAATAAGGAAATTCTATCTAACCAACTTCAAATAAGAAACGCGTGAAAGTAATACTAAAAACTTGGGACTTAATTCATTTTTATTGCTGTGATATTTTGACAGTATTGTTAATATACCCATTTCCTATTACAGATGATTGTTTTTAAGGAGCGAGAACGATAAAAGCCTCCTTTGATCTATTTGGTCTTCCAATATTAATAATCATCAATTAAAATGAGTTCAAGACTTACTGTATGAAACTGGTGCATAAAACCCTTATCGAAGAGCAAATGCTGGTCAAGTATGAACTGGCTGAGTTTCGTCAGCTCGTGGAATCCGAGGAGCTCGGCCGCTTGACGGATTTCCTGTTACAATATTATTAGTGACCGATTGCATACAAAAAAAATCAAGTGTATCATCATAGCCCATTACAATATATTATTTGTAAATACACCAAGTCAGTTCGTTATTTGGGCTTGGAACATTATGTGAACTGCCTGAAAATCTAATTTGGCAGACTTTTATGTCTAGCCTATCTCATACCGATCTTAGCGATTATTTTGTTAGTGGTTTGATCCCCCTCTGCTATAAGGGTAGTTGAAGCGGTGAAGGGTGACTATTACTGTATGAGGCTAACAAAACGTTTAATAGGCTTCATGGGAAAATTAAGAAATAGTATTTTCTTTTTAGTTTAATAACCCAACATCGAAAAAGTTTTATGTTATTATGTTTTATTATGCAATTTTACGAATTACTATTATATAAAGAAAATAATAATATATATATTAGTAAAAAAATACATTATAATTTGAAATTTAGTATTACGGCTGTTTTAAAAGGTGATGAAGATGAACGAATAAGAAATAATGCGCGTGCAACGATAGATTAAAAGTAAAATAAAGTCTACATACTTTATAATCTTAGTGCTATGAAGTTTAATAGAAAAGCTACATGTGAAAGTACAGCGTTAAAATATAAATGTTAATATAACGCATACAATATTAAACATTTTAATAATAAATAAAAATAATAATGAGAAATTATTAATCATGATTTATGAAATATTTATTATATTTAATGAAATTACCAGTAATAATCCAATAGCAGCGGACTGCAGAAGACATTATTAATTTATTATTATATTTTTATTTAATATTATAATTAATCGAATACATAAAAATAGTCATATAATTATTAAATAATAGATAGCAATAGGAAATAGACTATGATTAAAGACAGTCGATACAAAAGCAGCGAACTATATTAACAAAGTTTATTATAAAATATAAGATTTAAACAAAGCAAAGTTTTAGAATCCACTGCGATTAAAAAAAAATATAAGTGTATTCTATTTGCAATTAAATCTAGTATTCATAAACATAAATATATTTCACTTAAGATGGGCAATAATTTAAACCTTTAACGATAGAGAACTAATACATATCAGGCTCTAGAATTAGACCCTAGAAGAACCAGAGATATTTGCGTGTACATTTTATTCTATAAAATTATAAATATCAAATAATAATAATAAACACTCAATACATTTTGACCAATAATACCTAGAACACTTTTTGTCATCATAATAAAATGAATCGCAGTGCACTCTAAACCTAAAGGCGATACGAAAAAGCCAAACCAAAATGTGTTGTAGTACAACGTAATAAAGTCCACTGACCTGCTGTTTAAACGCTCCGCTTTCAATCACGCCCGTGTAAACAAAGTTTATTATCTCCTGCATCACGATCTGCGATATTAGTTTACTCATCGTCACTATTGTTTGTGTCTGTGACGTCGCATGTTGGATCTTGTCGCACTGGAAATAATTTATCATCTGTAGTATAAATCTGTCAATTAGTTTAAACAGATAATGAAACAGCAGGAGCTGTGTATATCTCACATTTATACGAGTATAAAGATAAACACGAGTCGCTAACGTGTGAAATCAATATCAACATTTATGTTAACCCTATCTCTGTCTGTCCTACCACATGATTCATGGTTATTGTGACTGCTGTTAGGACAGGAAACCTGCTAATGCTGATATTTATATTCATTTATTATGAGATTTTCAACTTACCTTCACAACTCTTATAGAAATAATGGCTGGATGATTCACTTCTCTATATAAGTCCGGCGGTTTCTTGCAATTATCACTGAGGGGTAGAATTTGACAAGACGATCGACGTTTGATTTGATCCCATACTCTATGACAAAGTATATGAATATATTTTAGTTATCAGAGCCCATAGAATAGTAATAACATTTTATTTAGTAACTCGTTAAAATTTGGTCCATACTGACAATTTAGAGAACATTAAAATTGACTTTAAAAAGACGGTATGTGACTTGACCACATCATCTCATCATCAAACTCAAATTTCTTTATTCAATATAATTATTACACTAACTTATTAATAGTCAAATTAAACACTACCACCGGTTCGGAAAAGAAAAAACCTTGACCTGAGAAGTATCGGAAAGAAAGAAACTCAGCGTATCTTTTTTTTTGTCACTTTTAATATTTACATACATTGACTATGGATAAAAATAACCAGAAGGCGTTAGTTTCATTCCCAAAGTGTGCTATCAATCATAAATTCACTAATTGTAAAATAACCTTTTATTTTTTAAATTTGGCAACAGAGGCATCTTGAACGCTTTCACAAAAGAGATATTGACTCTATGCAGTCGAGTAACAAGAGTAACAAGTTCCGTACATACATAACATTACAGAATATATATTGAGAAGCAACAGTTAATATCTTAATTTCTTTGCGCGAATAGCCCTTTACTGAAGCACAATTATAGTATGGACAGCGGCTGCGTTACCCCAAAGCATAATATTGTTAAAGTAACTGAAATATTAAAAATAATGTCAGACATTATACTGTTAAAGTAACTGAAATATACTAAGCGAGTCGTATCAACATCGGTAAATAATCTAATTTTTTTTACCGTAAATGTCGCAGAACTCAGTCTACTCGCCTTTCCGTTAATATGGGGGACCCATTGCAACTTGGAATCAACAGTAAGGCCAAGAAATTCAGCTGACTCAACTGGATCTATCGATTTCCCATCGATAAGTACTTCAGCTTTTACATTTTGCACATTTGGTGTACTAAATTTTAAAATTTTGTTTTTTTTATTATTCAGTCTAAGGTTATTTACGCTAAACCAGTGTACTATATCAGAGATAGCATTGTTTACATCGTCATACTGTACCTGCTTTCTATTAACTTTAAAAACTAAGGAAGTATCATTAGCAAACAATACTATATCCTGTAAATTTCCCACTGCTGGGCTAAGGCCTCCTCTCCCGTTGAGGAGAAGGTATGGAGCATATTCCACCACGCTGCTCCAATGCGGGTTGGTGGAATACACATGTGGCAGAATTTCGTTGAAATTAGACACATGCAGGTTTCCTCACGATGTTTTCCTTCACCGCTGAGCACGAGATGAATTATAAACAAATTAAGCACATGTAAATTCAGTGGTGCCTGCCTGGGTTTGAACCCGAAATCATCGGTTAAGATGCACGCGTTCTAACCACTGGGCCATCTCGGCTCATTATGTACTATATCCTGTCAAAGTCAAAGTCAAAGTCAAAAATCTTTATTCAATATAGAAGTGTTTACACTTGCTTATTGACTGTCAAAAATCTACCACCGGTTCAGAATTTAGCACCTCGGACCTGAGAAGAACCGGCGAAAGAAAGCGGGATATATATATATATATTTTTAACCATTTTCCATTTGTTCCCAACAAGTATTTAAAGGTCTTCCCGATACATTTGTTACTGTCAAATGTCATACATAGCCAGTTTGCTGTGATTTATTACACCCAAAGTACAGCGTCATTCGATCGCCTTTTGCCACTAATTTACCCGCAATACAAGAAATACACTACAAGAATCAGCCGATATTATAATATTCATTTGTCATTATTTGAAATAAGCCACTTCTATCACTTGAGAATAACTGGAAGAGAGTTTACATATATCTGAGGACTATCTGAAGACGTTTACCTTTTTTATAGTTTTTCCATTTTTATCTCTTTTAAATATGTTAAATGTAAATTTAAATAGGTGAGTATTTGCGCAGTTTTGGATGGGTTATTTTTTCCTTGATATGAATGAGTATCGTCAGGGTACGTGGTGTTTGAAATAAGCTATTTATTTCGAACTAATAAAAGTCGATTAAGTCTCTGACCATAATGCTCTTTTGATTCCAGAGTAAACTGAGACCGAGAATATCAATCACGACTTTTACCATCTAGAAATCGAAAGCTAAAGGCTAAAAACTGCTGCTTTGCGTAACGTAGGCAAATAATGTATTTAATTTTGTTTAATGACAAATATTGTTATTCTATGTAAGAAATATAATATGTTTAGTTTTCAATAATTAATATTTCCTATTATATACGGTACGTGCTACATGTATCTTATAACGGTAGGAGCAAGTAGACATACCTTTCAAGGTTGTTGTTGTTAAGTTGTGTGATATTCTTTGTAGGATATCCTAATAAATTAAAAAACATCCAGTAACTCACCTCATCTGTTTCGCTTGATCTTGTCTTATTAAGTATTCCGTGTCTTCGTTAAACTCGCCAGTCGTCGCTTCTCCCATGCTGCTTACCTGAAATTATTAAGTCCATTTCGGTCCAAGGAAAATCTTTTCTGTCTATATGTTCTAACTATTTACATGTTCGAGTGAAGACAGAATTTTGATAGCACACTTGCAAAATGATAAGTGCCATAAAACAGCTTTCTAACCACATAACTGTAATTTTAAAGACTGTAATTTCTGGTAGTATCATAGCCAAAGAGACTATGCCTATATTGAGATGTTTGTGGATAATAGAAAAACACGTTCAATTGCTTGTTAGTTTATTGCTAAGAAGGATGTTTCCCATAGCAACCCGAGTAACAATAAACACGAGCGTTAACCATAGCAACACGTATAACATATATCACATATATAACTAAGCTAAGGCTATGTGTATATAACAAATTTATATTGGCAAAACTCTATACGATTTAAAGATACGTTACGAAGATACGTTATACCTAAGCGTTAAAGACAAATTATGTATATATATATTACCATACTACTCTCACTGGAGCTTCTTGCAAGTTCCGCGGATAAGCTGACACAATCCGTTGTAAGGAGACGATGGAAAGCTTCACAAGCAGCGGCCATTACGAATCGATGTACCGGAAATCCTTTGGCACCGCAAATTATCACCATGTCCGAGAAATACTGGCAAAAAATACCGATTAAATTTGTTCAAGTTAAACATAAGTTTGTCAAGCACCAAATGCATTAAGTACTTCATGATTAACGACATAGTCGAATATGATGCCATATTGACATTTTATTCATAAAAATAAACATATTATTGTCAATTTATAAATAATTTCCAAAATTAAATTATTGAAAGCTAGGGAAACGTACTCGAACAGACTATTAGTTATGTAGTTGAGCATTTTTTAGATAAGTATAAAACTGTTTTATTATCCTAAAATGATTGTATTTAATAGTATTTACCTGTTGCCTCAAAAGCGTCGTCATATTTTCCAAAAGAACGCTATTTGCTATAACCACTTCTGGCTCTAGAGGTCTGGGTGGTCTGAATGGAGCCTAAAACAGAAGAGAGACACTCAAAACTTTTACGGCACAAACAATTTTGGCATTTTTGACTGTTTAAATTTTAATTTGATGACGTCTCCATAACTAATTGTCATGATAAGTTTATGGAACCACGATTTGTTATAATAAAAGTTTAAAATTACACTTCGTTTGAGCGTCTGATGTCGTTTTTAGCATCAGTAGCGTAATAGTTTACGGGCCGTCTAGCGATGTACACTCTCAGGATCGATCCTGAGCCCTTTGGCTATAGTCGTCCCCACTCCTAACACAAGTGATAAGCTTAAAAGGAGGGATAAATAGAAATATTAGTATTTCTTTAATTAATTTGGGGCATTGCTACTATTCTTTTAAAAAAAAGGTTCTATATAAATGTGATTTTCAATCACTTTGTAGAAACACTCACATTTCTCACATAACTCAAGAAGGTAGCTTTTTCTGTGACGAACTATTTTTATTAAGAGATTTTATAAATAATTAAGTGAGTTTAGAAAGGCAGACTTTATTATCAGTAAGTTACCTTCGCCTTTATAATCATCGTCACATTAACCACCAACCTTGGGAACTAAGATGTTATGTCCCTTGTGACTAAAATTACACTAGGTCATTCAATCTTCAAATCGGAAGACAACAATATTAATTAATGCTGTTGGATGATAGAACGGTAACCCGTGGGTGGTACCTGCCAACCAAAGCCCCACCATCGAGAATATAGAGTATTAAATTTTACCTGAAGCAATGGTCTTTGAACTCTTTTCAAATTCGTCATCCAAAACCTCTGCTGTCGTCTTGCAATCAAAGCCGCTCGTATTGCGTTTTCAAACACTTCATTAACACCGTAATACGTGAACACTGATGTTTCGTAATAGTAGATACCGAATTCGTGGGCCAAAGCGCGACCTTGATCTGGCATCACCAGATCGCTTTTCCTTGGAGCCCTGGTCAGTATAAAACATAATCATGGGAAGGTCTTTACTAAAACGGGTCGCGCTAAAAATTACTTCTCAGTATGTGATATACGTGTTTTTTTATTGCATAGGTTGGCGGACGAGCATATGGGCCACCTGATGGTAAGTGGTCACCACCGCCCATAGACAATGGCACTGTAAGAAATATTAACCATTCCTTACATTGCCAATGCGCCAATAACTTGCAAACTAAGATGTTATCCTTGGTGCACAGGCACAGGTGAGTGATCCAGTGTAAGTGCAGACTTACACTGGCTCACTCACCCTTTAAACCGGAACCCAACAATACGGAGTACTGTTGTTTGACGGTAGAATATCTGATGAGTGGGTAGTACCTACCCAGATATCGACGTCTTAGCTGGTTGATTATGTAACTGTGGATATTTTGATGTGTGGATGTGCTAAATATAAAACAGATAATGAGAATGCGTAGGAAGTAAATTACTTACCTGATAAATGGGCTTCGATCCTTGCAATAATTCAAATACGTTTCATCTCTGTACATGTATCTTAGATCGTTCTTACAACCAACGAGTAATATCGGTGTGTTTGGGCAGAATCTCCTAAAATACATTAATGACCTTGACTTTTATCGTGTCACGTAGGTATTATATGAAGTAACTTACACACATCTAAGTCAAAAGAGTTTCTTTCAAAAAAAAGCTTTCATTATATTATTCTTTGAGAGCATGGATATATTTGATTGTATTGTCACCGGTACTAAAAACGATTACATGCATGGAATTGCTTTAAAATTTACGCTCCTTTACAACAGGTTGGCAAATATACTCAGCTGCCTAGAGAACTATCATAGTTTGCCCACGATATTTTCTCTCACCACCGAGTCACGAGATGAAAATATAAATATCAATTAAGCACAGAAACGTGGTCCGGATTTTCAACCTTAATCATCTGTTAAGAACCACGTATGGTATAGAGCAACGTTTAATTTCAAGGATTTAATTTAAAAATAACATAGATACCTTATTTCCGGATACCACATCGCACCACAATTTCTCAATGATATTGGATTCGTAATTGAAAAGCATAATAAAACAACATCAGATCTAGAACAAGAACAACGTAGTTATATAATTAAAATCTACAAATCAAGTGAATAAAATTGGACAAACAACTGGGAAAAATGAAGACAATGTTCCTTTTTTTGGTTTCTCTACAGACTTCTTAACAATTAATGTTGTACATACATTACATTAGCAGCCTGTAAATTTCCCACTGCTGGGCTAAAGCCTCTTAATGTTGTACCGTTGCGTAAAATTATATGACAGGACTTTTTAAAAGTATTTTAGGCAGGCGGACTAACAAATGGGCAACCAAACAGTGGCCACTTCCATCCATTGATAAGGAGTAATCCTATAAGAATTATAAACCTCTTCATATAACTTAAATTTGCCGTCAACAATGACATCTAAGATGGACCTTTATGTCAATACACTGGCCCATCCAAACCAAACCACAGCAATACAAATAATTATTGTTTGGCTGTCAAATAATTGGAGACGCTCCAGCGCCAAGCAGCAGCAAATATTTATTTACTTTTTCATAGAGTTTTTTTTAAATTACCTTCCATAAGCGAATCTTCTGTCTTTCTCGTGATCGCCAAAGGTGTCCCATAATCTGAGTGAAACGTTGACGCCGTCAACTACTTCCCATGATCGTTCTAATACCTTTATGGAAAGAATATCAAATATTACAGAACAATTACCAAATACTTCTTTCAATGAAAGGGAATATTTATATGATTAAAATAATACAGAGATAAATCGATACACTCGCCACCGGAAGTTTTAATTTAGTAAAGCTTGGGTTTCTCTTTCAGAAAATGGATGAATTTCGCTGGAATACTTTAAAATATTTTCGGATTTAGATTTGTCGCTAGAACATCATCGTGAATAACTGGTTTTTTCTACACTATATGAAATTACGATAAATGTGTCTCCTACTATATTTCTAGATATATATTAATCAAGGTACGTTACAGTTACCATATTTTTGATACACCTACCACCTACCGTAGGTATTTTATTATAGACAAACGAAATCGTGGTAGAATTTGATACCGTCAATCAAATTCTACTGTGATTTCGTTTGTCTTAACGGAATTGTAATTCCTATAAATTGCAAATGAGTATAATAAGTAAAAAAAGCTAAAAAATAAAACCGAAAATGATATACCGATTTTTTTTAATAGCAACACTGTATTATAGACCAATGTGACAAATTGAAATGATAGTTCTAAATCCAATTAAAAATAATAAATTAAATGCTGTAGAATTTTACTGCACTGATTAACGAAGCTTAGATATAACGATAGTTGTATTTGACGTCCTTCTAACGTAAAATCCGCCTGCGATCAAAGTGGGATCCGGCCTTTTGGAACTGAGACACGCGCGGCCCAGCCGATAGCGTTGACAAACTCACGTCGATGACACGAGCTACTTTGTATCTTGTTTGTTAGTGTGGATTTTTTGCTCGTGGTTTGCTATTGCAATATTTTATTTATGGAATAATATATCGTTGTACATTTATTTTAATGGTAACATTATTATTCGAGTAAAATAATGATTACAAAGATATGTTACATTTTGTAAAGTCAATCAAAAGAAATCATTCCTGAAGTTTAACATACGTACAAATACACATAAAAACACCTTCATTAATATCTACAAAGATATAATCAGCTAGAAGATTTTGATACTTTGACAATGTTCCATTTCATTCTAATAGCGCACAGACTTTACTAAAAATGATATCCATTGACACGTGTCAAAAATAAATAAAAACACTCGTATCAAACTTATTTAACTAAACTAAACGTGTCTGAATTAACAGAAGCCATTTAATGTTTTTAGTTCAATAAGTAAGTATTTATCAGTTAATCCTTATGTAAGGTAATCGTTAAACGTTCGTACATGAGCACTGATTTAAAAAAAAAAAAAATAAAGAAAAAAAGACCTGATAAGAAGAATGACTGACCGATTGTGTTAATAATCTTTATTTCGACTTAATTATCATGCAACATAAAGAAACGTTTCCATAAAAATACAATCTCAGTCAGCTACTTCTTGGTCAAAACTATTGTGGAGTATGAACCTTCCCACCCCTACTACTGGATACTAAAATTTACTTCCCCCTTTCCTAATCTAACCAATAAGACGAAACTACATTCAATTGCCTTTGTCGGTCATAAGTAGTTTGACCAATAGGGCTAATAGATAGAGTTACAAGTACTTATATTTAATCAATAAAATATAACGTAATTAATCACGTATATTCATAACTTAATAACAATAATAAAGTCACTGTGCACGTTATTAAAACACACATTGTGATAATTAAGGTTAATATAACTTACGTCCTTGTAAATCCGATACTGATCAATCGCCCATACAGTTGGCACATGGGTGGTCAGAAGCTGCGACAGCGAAACGTGCTTGTTGCATGCGCGTGCGCAGATCAGCCTCGTTTTGCCAACCGCGGTATCTCCCACTACCACGCATTTCACCAGCTCTTGATGCGGTTGCTCGTTGTCCATGATCTATGACAAAAAGGATTATCTTATTTACTAGTATGTATTACTTACACGAATATAATAATACTTTCCGAAACTCTCAGTAAAACGCACCACCGCAGGATTTACCTTTGGGTCTTATGCATGGTTTACACGGGGTCAGTCTGGTCTGGACCCAGTGACTCAGCATTTCGGACCCAGTAACTGGCTACACGTAGACAGGGTCGGGCAGTAACTCAGTTCTAAGACTATCAGTAAGCTACAAAAAGGTACGTGGAAACTATACAACAAAAGGGCAGCAACTGCCCGAACCCGTCCATACAACGCCAGACGCTGTACTGATTTACTGGCCCCGAAAATAGAACTTGAAACTAGGCGTCTACACGAGTCCAGTAGCAAGTCAACGCCGGACTGACTTATTGTCCTGCATTGTTAGTGACCCCGTATAAACCAGGCCTTAACATTGTTAAGTTAAAAGTTTTTTAACGTGTTTTAATTCCTAGAAAGGGTGGACAATTATTCATGATAATTGATTAATACTCTCTGTGAAAATGAAACATTACGTCTACGGTATACGGGCTGCTTATGAATATGGATCTTTGCATATTGGACAATATTTTTGTCGTACAATTTAGCACATACATATCTGCAAATAGCTTTTTTTTATGTTATAAGTCTACTAACCCGAAAAGTTCCCGATTTTATTCTTCTTAGAAATTAACCTCAGCTGAATCGTAACTTGGGGTCAATTTTACTAATATATTACGATATTCCCATTTCTGTTTCAACTAACTTCGACCGAACCGTAAGCGGATCCTTATGTTAGTAGAATAGGAAAAAGGCTAAAAGCTCTGGAGGACAATGATTATGTTTTGATTCGATAAGATAAATAAAATGACTATTTCTTATTGTGACGATTGATCCCCACGATCAAGGCCTGCGTCTTAGAGATACTTTGACGGTCATGAATAACGTCCAAAGAAGCACAAGTAAAGTTTAAAATTCACTAATATTTGAACTGTACCGAGGGATTCTTTGCCAAATAAGTATAACGATCGAATAACTGCAGTGGTAAAATAATTAATTCGAACCAACAGGGGCCCCCTGCTCGTCGCATATGTTTGTCCGCCAACCTACGCCGTAAAAAAAAAAATAGCCCAAAGAAACTTTTATAAGACCTTTGAAATCGTCAATTAACAAGATTAAATTAAATATAAATCTACGACATAAGGGAACTGGAAAGTAGATATTACCGAGACAAACCGATGAAAAACTCTTACGTTAATGTTACCTATTAAAATGTTTAGAAAGTGGCTACATACTTTTCTACATTGTAAGCAAATGAGTCGACGCTCCCAAATCAGTAAAGGCTATACATTAGCAGTCTGTAAATTTCCCACTGCTGGGCTACGGCCTCCTCTCCCTTTGAGGAGAAGGTTTGGAGCATATTCCACCACGCTGCTCCAATGCGGGTTGGTGGAATACACATGTGGCAGAATTTCGTTGAAATTAGACAAATGCAGGTTTCCTCACGATGTTTTCCTTCACCGCCGAGCACGAGATCAAAGTCAAAGTCAAAAATCTTTGTTCAATATAGAAGTGTTTACACTTGCTTATTGATTGTCAAAAATCTACCACCGGTTCGGAATTTAGCACCTCGGACCTGAGAAGAACCGGCGAAAGAAACTCAGCGGGATATATATATATATATTTTTTAACCATTATTATGTACAATGATAATTATATTTTAGTTATTTGAAGCAGCCTGGAGGCGATCATTTCATTCCCAAGGTGTGCAGTCAACTAAAAAGTCATTAGTGTTGTAATATCCTTTAGCACACAAACGCTCTTTAACGATTCTTTTGAATTTTATAATTGAATAATTTTGAACGCTTTCTGGGATCCTGTTGTAAAAACGTATACATTGCCCCAAAAAAGAGTTACTAACCCTATGTAATCGGGTACTTGGAGTAACAAGTTTATTCTTGTTCCTAGTGTTAATAGAATGTACGTCACAATTTCTGGGAAAATCGTTTATGTTTTTGTTTTTGCGTACATACATAACATTATCGAATATTATCATAGATAAATTACAAACACAAAGTAAATGCTATAATTATTATTAATAGGAGATAGAATTTGTCCACGTGCCAAATTGTAACTTTCTATATTAATATAATATATAATGAAAAACAAAAACATACATACCTTTATGTGTATAAATACTACCTTAACTAGGGTTACAATTCATGAATGAGTTTGGCGAGATTTGAATTTTGCGCCTTTGAGTACGAGTTTGACAAATCTATTATTTAAGGTTCAGCAGATTTCCTATCGAATTAAATGCTAAGTGTGTTTGCCCTTAGCCTACAGGCTTTGCGCCCCAGACGGTTACGCCCCTGGAAGCTCTCCGCTTGGCCAGCCCCTAGCCACGAAGTTGTATATACAAACGGTCGTCCGGAGGAATTTGATGATTTACTTTTAAATACATCATTATATTTTGATTTGTGCATTTTAGGCGCGATTAAATGGCCTATACCTGGAAACGTATCTATCTTCAAAAATATCTATAAATTTAAATTTCATTTCAACGCCTCATACTTAGGCTTTTAATTGACAATCTGTCGGTTTTTACACAGATAATATATGTAATTATGTTAGTTATTTGTTGTTAAGATTTTTTTTTAATCGGGAATTCTTAAACCAAGTAAGAAACAAGCTGATAGTGTCTGGTTTGAGTTGAGTCCTTTTTAGTCAAATAAATTTAACATTATAAATTTTTGGTTCAATTTGTTTATTAAATAAAATAAAATTTAAATAAAAATACTAAAATAGCATAGCAGTATAGTAGGTTGTTGATTGTCTTATAAGTAATAATAAAGAAATCATTAAAATAATTATTGTTAATAGAACTACAATTATAGAATTAGACAGAAATTGTATATGCTACTTAAAAACTTGGATAGTATTTATTTCAACACACACAATAACTTATGAAATTTTATTATAATAGTAAATCATAAACTTCCACTTCTGATCAAAAATATAATTAGAAATAGTTACAATTAAAAAAAATACAATTACAAATTTTTGTATTATGTCACCAGATGATAAAATAGCAGAACTTGAATGTCCAATCGAAGTGCCATAAATGATTTTATTCAATTTATATAATCAATAGAAAATAATATATTTAAAAATGCAAATTAAATGTCAAAATACATAAATCTATATGAATATACCACATCATATAACATAATTGCAATTAAAAAACTTTCAGGAATATATCAAACTGTTAAAAAGTAATAATATTGTCTGTCTCACTGTCTTTGATTAGTTCATATTTAACAGTATGTCAAAAGGCTGTGTAAGGAGGATCTATGCCAAATAATAATTACATTTATTTGGCATAGTTTTTACATCCAGTATAATAATTACATAGTGATTCATAATTTGCAGTCAAATAACATAAATAAATGTATATAATATTATACAAATATATGTCAATTCAATAGCTCAGTAGCCTAGCGATATAATTTGTAGGTTTATTCATAACCATATAGATATATGGTTATGAATAAACCTACAAATTATATATATATATATATATGGGTATAATAATAGATACATTATACCCACTACTAAAATAAGCTACATAATTTTAGTTTATTTATATTGTATTGATCGTGTTTTCACCAAAAATCCTAATATAATACCAATATTAACTCTCAACTGTATGTTGTTAATGCAAATAAATAAAAATACTGAAATATTATAATATTTAAATAATATATGAAACTAATAAAATATTAATACACTAATATCTATAATAATTAAAGAGACAAATTAATTGGTTCCTATTAAATAAACGAACTAGGATAAGAAACCTTTGCTGTACTTAATTTTTTTTATGGATTTATATATTGTTTTAATAGTTTAAATCAGTTAATTAATTTTTTCTATTTTTATATCAAATCAAATTACTTTTACAAAAAAGTAAATTATTCAGTTCATTTTATTTGCTTAGCACTTGATTGTAATAAACATTGTTAAGTGGTTAATGACAAATTAAGTTCATAGTAAACAAATTAATATTTATCTTAAGAAATATTAAATTAATAATAATAAATAAATAAATATTAATATTATTTAAAAAAAAATTACTATTTAAAAATGAAAGTGTCATATTGAAGATATATTATTAATTAATATTATGATAAACATAAACCTTTCCAAAAATTCCGATTTTGTTCCAATTTTACAAACAAAGGCATATTAAAAATTAAATATATTAAGTAACTTTTTTTAAAATATTATCCGTTTTGTTTACAATAATAAATGCCATTAATTTCACACTTGCTTAACAGCTGGTAATTTTGACAATTAAAAATAAAGCTTCATACACATAAAAATGCGTTCAGGACAGACGACAATAGAAAACATTTATTTATTATTTTTAATAATAATTAAAAAAACATATATAATGTTATAATAAGCAGATATAGATTTTTAAATTTATGCAATTCATCGAACATCTAACAAAGGACGTTTTAATTTAAATTGAAGTAGACGTAGTCATTTTTATATTCCATACTTTTGTGTAATATTATACGCAATCTTCACTTCGAAAACACTTTATCTTTCGTAAAATTCAAATTAATTTTATAATAATAAAAAAAGCTAATTCACTTACGGATTCTTCAATATATTCTGAATTGGTTCACTCACTAAGATTCACTCGCTATTATAATGACGATCATCTAAACATTTTCACATATATTGATCACTAAAAATAACGCGTATGACACGAATTAGCGCAACGGCATTACTATTAATTTAAATATTAATGAAAATATCACCGATACCTATCCTGAGCGGTTACAGAGTGAAGTTGATTTTGTAGCATTGCAGTGTTCTGCGCATGTTTTATGAATGAACACCCTGCGCAGATCCGCAAGCAAACTAGGCGAGCACATTTTAATTTTGTTATTGACAATTTTCATCCAGTCATTGAACTTTCAAAAGGCAGTTTTGTTTCATAGTCTAAACTCTATTTGATGTCTTCATTTTCTACTTTTGTTCCGTGGTCAATACCCCTTAATTAAGGTTCTCGGTTTATTTCATTGTGTAGCCGATGTCATCCTCATTAGTTTTACAGACGCGTTCAAATTTTAATAACAAACATGAAAAAATAAATGTAACAGAAAATTATTAAAACGTCTTATATTAATAATAGTTCGAAGGAGTTTGAACAATATACCCAACTTTTTGAAATTGTACCAATAAATTTTCATGAATGGTGTAGACAGTTATCTTTCGCCTGACTAAAACATAAAGCAAATATAGTTTTTGAACTATTTCAGATGCTTGCAATTATAATTTAGAAATATTTAAGTTTTTGCTAAACAAATAAAATTAATGTCGAAGCATTTTTAATACGCAGTATTTTAGCTTAATATACTATAATTATATTTAAATGATAACATCAAGTTTTATGTATTAAATATTTGTTATTTTTGTAATAATCTTCTGTTAATGGATCATTAAATTTTAATAAAAACAAACATAATTTTATAAATGTTAAAATTGAAAACAACCTTTTTGATGAACTTTGTAAATTGGGAAACGTTTTCTTTTTTAATAAATTTATCGACATTTTACATTTATTTTCTGTTTACTTGATTATGCTGTTAGCTATCAATTACTTCTAGAATATTTGAAAAATGGCTTATTTTACTTCGATTTGGAAGGCAAGAATAATAGAGAAATGTAGACAAGAATACGAAAACGAAAAAATAAATTCACTTCTCACATCTAAAACAGAAATACCACAAAAGACAATAATGCAAAGATGGCGATTTTACGGACAGAATACGAAGAGAAGAATGACAGGACATTTAAAAAAATGGTTTCCTGATGGTTCATCAGTATCAAATTTATATT
Source organism: Vanessa tameamea (assembly GCF_037043105.1). Lineage (NCBI taxonomy): Eukaryota > Metazoa > Arthropoda > Insecta > Lepidoptera > Nymphalidae > Vanessa > Vanessa tameamea. The sequence continues at coordinate 2,786,634 of NC_087332.1, read as the reverse complement.
TTTATTTGAAATCAGATCATGCATTACCCCGTTTCGTTCTGAAAAGTTTGATTGGATTCGTCTGCGGCATTGTGCTGACGTATCTTTGCTTTATATTCTTTGTATTCCAATTGTCGATATCGCTCATACACGCGACGATTATGAGTTCTATTATTGGTGTGTTACTCACGCTGGGACTGGCATTCAGTTGCAGAATAAGGTAACTTATCTAATCATATTTAAATTGTCAGTCGTTATTGCTTATGGTGGTTATACCTTTAGATATACAATTAAGTAAGAACAACAAATTGATGGAACGAATATAGCCCAAATAAAATAATGGAATATTTTATATAAGTAATAATTCCGTGTCATAATAAGTTGACATTGCCCTTAGGCACTGGACATTTCTGGTACCGTCAATGCGCTATCAACCACGGATTACCAGTAAAGACACTGGCTCGCCCACTAATCAAATCCATTTCTAGGGGCTCAGAAATAAAATAATCATAAATTTGTTATCGTGCACTATTATAATTATCCAACAAATCTGTTTAAATCAAAGTATTATATCATGTTCTACGATAAAATAAACGACCGAAAAAAAATAGATTAAGAGTACAGTAATGTTTAAAAATAACAGCCAATGTTGCTATTTATATAGATTATTCAAAACATATTTTTTATATATAATATAAAAGAGGTGCTTTTTTGAAGTAGACATAATATGTATGTCTTCGAGAACAATTTTAGTGTATGAACCGATTTTAATGGTTCTTTAAATCGCAATTTCATTGCATGCTGGTATTGAACATTGTGAACTTTTCATTAAAAGCGTATGTATATTCAATTTCACATAATCTTTTTAATTTTTTTTATTTTTTATTATTATTACCCTGCAAACAGTACCTATAACTTTAACGTATGTTTTTATCAGCTTGATGCATAACAATTAATTTACGTAACACAAGTGAAAACTAAAATGATTCAAATATTTAACGCCCTTCACATACCCGTGCTGCGCGTGTCTATGCGCGATTATTTGTCGAGTTAAAAGTAAAATACATATATACTAGCTGTCCGTCCTGGCTTTGACCGATTGAAATAAGAATTGTATTTATTTCACGAGCACAGCTCCACCCACCGGGTCTAACTTAAATCATCCAGGGCCACTCCTCTCCAGGACCCAGAAACACATCAACATATTACATCGAAATCGGTCTAACCGTTTAGAAGAATTTTAGTTACTCACATTAGGTATTTAATTTTATTTATAAAATATTGAATGTGTCCACTTCACATAACGTTTATCGTTGTGTATATTTTTCTTTCGATAGTGAGTGGGTTTACATATTTATAGAAATACAAAAGTATGCCTACAATGTTATCGAACAAACCGTAGGTATTGATCGCCATTATTACAATGTCTATAGAAATAGTACCTGCCATTCAGCTTGTATCAGATTACCGCGAATGTTCGAGAAAGTTCTGCGAACAAAACTGCCGTGCAGTTTTATTGTTGTGAAATGCCAGTAGGCTATTAAATGGTAATAGCTTTTCTGCAATAAAATATTGTAGATACTGTTCAATGAATAAGTAAATCGTTCTAATAGACTTCAAGAAAACAAGGGTATGATGGTTTAAATTTCGGACAGTATTAATTCTAAGAGACATAAGTATCGAAACGAAAACCTATATTCCAAAAACCTGTATAATAATAATAATTTATTGAGAAAAAAGCGTAGTATTACAAATAAAAACAACTAAGAGAAAATATTACAAATAAAATAAAATAAAAAAGGAAGCAAAAAGCACAATCATAATAAGTATTATAAAAACTAGGTATATTAAATTTGGTAGATTCTATTGACTTCCAAACCAGGATATCCTGTATCTTGGAAGTCAAATTTCACTGTATATGACCACGTAGCCCGTGTGCATGACTATCTTACAATGTATTAGCATTATAATGTATTTCTATAAAAGTATATAATATCTATTACGACGCTCTTACTCGGTCAAAAGTTTTAATGGATTTTAATAAAATTTGGCACTCTACTTGATTGGCTTAATAAAACATTTCTATCTTGCAAAATGAGGGGTGTTACAATTTATACAGTGAAAATTACTCTTTGATTATATAATAGTCCAAGGTCCAATTTTTCTATGCCAAATAACTTTTATCGGAAAAAAAAATTATTTCCTAATTTTTGAAACAAAAATATCTGAAAGGTCGAACTAACTCTTCAGATAAAAGTTAACTGACCGCTTCTACCGGCAAACCGCAATACTTGGTATTGCTCTGGTCTTTAAATTAGCTGGACGAGCCAATGTACTTACAAGGGACATAACATGTAAACTCCATGGCTGGCGGTGCATTGACTATGAAAGAAAATTGAAATTGTTATGAAATAAAAAGGGTTCTTAAAATAGAATAAATTTATGAGGTAACAACATAACCCAGCCTCGTCTTAAACAAAGATTTTTTAAGGGATCTTCTGAGACTACCTGTTGTCCAAGACATGACCATATTGGCGATACGCGCGGCACCCGAGACTTTAGCACCCCCTGCACCATGTGTCCGATAACGATGAGATGAGACAATGTCCGTCTATTTCATGCAGCGTCTATTAAACTTCTTTTTATCCTTCTTAGGTGTCTGATATTTCTGCTAATTCCTCAACTGTTCTCTCGCGTTGGTCGCTATACCCTGACGTGTTACGCTCTGGTCCTCATTCTTACTGGCCCAGCTACAAATACTTTGAGGAATTCTGAAGTTTTGACCGGGTCTATGGCCTGTAGTCAGGTAATATTTTTGTAAAAACTTGGACATTGAAGTGCCTACCTAATAGTGCAAAAACTTTTCTAAAACTATAACAACTCATATTATTGCTCTAACGGTGACAGAAGAGCTGGTATATTTATTCTCAACCTACAAAATATCAGTACTATGAAATCACATTTGCTTACAAAATATCAAAATGATTACTATTATTAAAATTGATATATTAACATTACACACTAAAATTTTCCAGAAGAAATTTTCTAGGTGACTTTAGTTTGAAAGAAGTAAGAGACAAACGTATTGCTTGACACGTATGTTACTTGAAAAGTTAAATTAAACATATTTTTATGTAAAAATAGTTAAGTTAGTATGTATCGCGCTTAGTGGAAATTGACTACCACCGCCCATGGAAATACAAAACTGTGCGATTGGCATGTGTGGTGCGAGTCTTTGAGGAACGAGTAGGTTCTCTTGTTGAAGGTTCCCAAGTGGCAAGTCATATCGGTTAAAACCACCGGCAAATAATTTCCGATTAGATATTTAAACAGCGTGTAATACTTATTATACCGAATCAAGATTAAATTAAAACGAATGGGAATTTAAAATATATCTCAATGTCCAATTTTTGAAATATTATTATGTAAAAATAAATAGCAATGTTCCTATACATCCTATTTAATAGGTTCTATTCTAGAGGATAATTATACCTAAAAGTTTTCTAAATGCTTAAATGTCTGTTCCATCCCATTTCTTTTTTAAACGTTTTTATGACCTCTTTAGACTAGGAATTACGCACTTTTAATATAATCTGCAAAGGAAATTGGATATTTGCAAGGAAATTTGTAACTTGTAAACTAATTGAATGTAATGACTTTGCTTACTTATTAATTTCAAAAAATATGTCGCGGTGTTTTTCGTGTTTGCCATAATTTTTTGACTGGGTCGATATAGGTTATACAAGCCCACACAAATACATTTCAAATTATTACACAGAGACTTACTGCTGAAGTCTATAACAGTCAGTCAAATCCGCAACATTCGTGAACAAAAGTCGTGAGGTTAAATTAAAATAGGCATCATATAGCAAATGTGATTTATTATTTAAAAAGAAATTAATAGCCCGTAAAGCCTTTGGAATTGCCACTAATCTCTCTTTTGTCGCATCAGATTCGGTTCTGTTGGATTTTAAGCGTAGGTACGTAAAGAAAGAGTGCACACTCGTTCTTTAAATTATCTCTAATCTAGTATTTACATAGAATATAACGTCTAACTGTTTTATCGATATTCGATATATTTTGTTCGTAAATAATATTTTATTTAATGTATCATGTAAATTATGGATATTCCATTATTTGTCTATGTTAATATTTTTATGTTTATATCACGAAAGAACTTAATGACATTGCATTTTTTTTTTGCTATTTTCATTTGTGCTTATGCACACTGCAGGCCATTAGTGACGAAAATACTTAAACAAAATGAAAAGTTTTATATTATTTCAAACTTTATTTCAATCAACATAAAGTTTCAATTAGACTCTATATTTGTAAGATTTTTTTTAAATCACCTCTAGGAACAAATAAAAACAAATGTTCGACACATTACCGAGACCGTGAAAAAACCTTTCAACGCAATGAAGGAGTCCATAAAGTTAATGGTAGGTGGAATAAAACGGGTCACGTCCAAAATGAAAAAAATTATATCTAAAATAAGTTTAATGGTTACTAGTATTGGTGAGTGTTTGTATTAGTAATAAAAAAGTTCAATATTAATAATACATAAGATTTTATTATTTTTATTCGGATGTTTCAATTAATTAGTTTGAGATATGAGAAATTCATCTAGCCATCAATAATGTTTCTCTTAAAATTGCCTATTGTATGGACTAGAAATAAAACAGATACAAAAACATCAAAAGATAACTTAAGAGTAAAATGCGCGGGTATCCTTTGGTGAGTTTGCTTAGCACGAAACAGTAGCGTAAAACAAGAAATTAGACAAATAAATAAGAGACGTACCATCAGTAAATCAACATTTTTATAATATAATGAAATATAAAATATATATCAATGTGAATACCGTTAGATCAAAATCTGTCTCGTGAGTTTGTAAATACCTGAAAGATCGTGAAAGGTGATTTCGCTTACAATAAAATGTATAAAATGTTGGTTGATAAATTCTGTTTTTCCCAACCTAGGTTAGAGTATTTATAATTAAAATGAAATTCGACAGATTATAGTTCATCAAAAAATGATGTGTTAAATTTGTAAGCAGTATATTATAGCACTTTTTTTTTTCAGCGGACCTTATTCAATCATCTTATTCTTGGTTAAATTATGTTGCCAATGTTTGCCACCAAAAGTTTGGAACTCCTTACGACCACTGTCTGAAATCAATAGATAGAGGAACGAAGAACTATATTAAGAGCTTAGGAAATGATTATTTTTGGCTTTCCAATAACTCTGTGGCCAATTCGGCATGTTTACCTGTGAAGTCGTATAAGACTATTTGTATTGTTTCTGACTACGCTACTACTTCATTTGCTGCAACACTCAAGAGAAGTATTCATGTTTCGATATTACATATTTAGCTACTTTTTAAACCCTGGGTCGGGTCAATAAAAGTTATGGGGTTTTTATTTTTATTATGAGAGGAGAGGCATAAAAAGTGTCTTGATTCGAAACCATCTGTATTTGTGTTGTGTGTTTGTAATATTTGCTGTGCCGATGGCTAATGACTTTCTTAGAATGGCCAGCGTGGACGAAATCAGCTAGAAGAACATCATCATAATAGATACTTGAGTTTTTTTTTGTAGGAAACAAGATATTGCTTAAAGTAAAATACTTATACCTAATCTTATCTATATGTATTGCTTTGATAGATATCATTATTAAGTAACATCGGCGAGTTAACATGGGTCTGGTTTACAGGGCTGCGGGAATATATAACTCGCATTAATACAACATTCTTCGTCAACGCCCAAATTCAACACATATATTCCTACAGCAGTAATGAAAGTAGTACTTCTAGCCTAATGGCTGCTGGTATCGTGACTGAGATCAGGAAAAGGGCTGATCCTCTGCTAACTTGGTTATCTTGGAGTTCCTGTATTACTAGTTTGTTCTTATTGCTCATAATTTTCAGGTTATTATCATTTGATGCCTTTTTAGTATGGAGTACGTTTTTATTTTGTCCTAGTCTTATTAAATATACGTTCTCATCGTCAATTTTATTGAAGTACGTTAATAATTAAATATAGAAGGAGAAAGAATAATAAAAAGAGGGTTTAGAGTTTATTCCATTACGCTGTTCGGTCCAATCCGGATTGGTACATATACGCGTAGCAGATTTTTATTTGAATTATAGCGGTTTTTTTATGATGTTTGTCCTTCATTGGTTGAAATGTACATGTTCTAAATATTGGAACATTTCGGCTCCAAGTAATTTTTTTTTTTTTGTTATTTCAGAGCTAAATATTATCAGCACATGTTCGAAACGAGATCTCGTTATGACAATCGCTACGTTACAAAGGAACTGCGTGATTTGGATTTCAAAAGGTATCAAGAAAGGCGAGAAACTGTTCTTCCATTGAACAGAAGAGAACAAGCCAAATATATTTGTGTTAGTTTTGTTTTTAAGCTCTTTTATAAAATAAACTTTGTTAAAATGCTTTTTAAAATTGTATAGGAAATAATATAATAATTGTATCCCGATACTAATCTAATGGGATTCGAAAACACGATTCTTTAATTTTCATTTAATTGTACATAAGCACAATTTATACTGAAAATATAATGTACATAATCAATTGACAATAATACCTTTTAAAAACGAAGGTTTCTTCATTATTTTCTTACGGGTTAAGTATGAAAAACTATCGAGTAATTGGCTCTATACAACTGGCCAAAAATTAAATCTAATGTTTAAGGAATCCTGTTCAAGTATGTATGTGTGTGAGTTTCTTTATTCTACCGTAACTGTTATATAGATTAACAGATTTAGATATATGATTATATAATTTATTCAATTTCCTCATTTTTTTAGATATCATCGTTCCGTCTAGTTTCATCAGAGAGGGTGTATTTAACTCGTTCGATAATTTTCATGGCGATAACTACTTTCAAACTCTTGATACACATGGTAGCGGATTACAGCTTGTATTGGGTTTTAATTACAATACGTCATCATGGAAGGTCACAGACACCTTTATCACGTAAATGTCTGGTTTTAATTTTGTTATTACATTATTTTGAGGAAATAAATGCATTGCATGCTTGAAGTTTTAGAATTTTCGATAAATAATAAATTAAGGCTGAAACATTTTTGTTTATTATAACTATATTTAAATTGATGTTCTATATTTTGCTTCATTATATTGTTATATATGTATGTTGAAATTTCTATAATATCTGATTTAGCTGGTCCATCCGACGCTGGTGTTCATGTATCAGGATCTGGTATTGTTGGAGATTTTATCAGATCAATATTGGATTCTATAGCATCGCCCTTACTGCCACAAAGGTCGATTACAGTAAATTGTCTTCCCAATCCCTATCCGCCTGATCTACAACGTTATGTACAAATTGGTAACTAATGTTGAATTTGATTTTATATTGTCATTGTTTTATATGAAATATTAAATTATCCGAAGCAAAGAATATACTTGAAAGTATGAAAAATATATAGTAGTAATCAGTTGTATTCCCTATTATCCTAGAAAAAAGGGTTGGTTCTTCTTTCACCATGATGCTCAAAAAGTGCACTGACCTACACACGCCAGTTTCATTGCATATTTTTCATTACTATCAAGCACGACCAAGCATCGTAATATGTTCTTAATATTACAGCTATATTAATAATTCTCCTGTGGTTTTTTGCACTATTCGAGCCGTATGGACTTCGTTTCCGTCATGTCATCGTGGGACACTATCAACCTGATCGAGCGAAGACGAGAGCCGTATGGCTTTACAATCACATTCTAAGAACTAGAGGTAAATTCCGGAAATATTAATCATTGATTCTGTCACATCATGACGGAATCCAAACGAGTACTAATAATTAAGGAGATTGAAGTCGTCCTTGAAATTAATTTTCTACTGACGTATTTAAAAAATGCGTCAAGTCTGAAATTATGAATAATAGATAAATATATATTAGTCTGTATGTATTATTGTTATTTACAGGTAGTTTTATGAAATTAGCCAGGAGAAAGTTACATCGTGAATATAAATATTCGAAGCATGAAAATCAGACATTTCGTTACTGGTTGAACTCTATTTTGCCGTAGGTTGAACTCGCTTTATAAAGGTCTTTTTTTATTAGCAATAAAATATTTTCTCCTGTCTATTTATGATTTAAGGTGCTGGCATTTGAGATATATGTTTGGCACGCTACCAACGGAGCCCCATTGCTTATTGTGTAAAACGTTTGAGGAACTGAATGATTCTGATACGAAATTAACAAAGTAAACATAGACGGCAATGTTTTTGGTCTTATATTTTTAAAATTAGTTACTTTGACTAGTATCCTATAGATTAGATAGAAAATATATTGCATCGATTAACTGGGGTTCATAATATTGGCTTGAGAGTGACCCAATTTGACCATATCCAATTAATATGGGCAAAAGGCAAATCTTTAGCATTATGTGGATTAATTTTATTAGAGTCCAATTTTTGTCTTATATGTGTACTTTCAGTTGTGATAAATTAAATTGCCCAGGAGTATATTGTATAAGATGTTTCTCCGATATCGGTCGTATGTGCACAGTTTGCTTATCGCCTAAAGACTATGGTGATATGAGCGACATTAGCCTAGAGAAGTAAGTACAACCTCATTACTTAAAGATATTTAACATTTCTTATTTCTTAAGCTTATACAATTGACTTAATTTTTAAGGTCATCTTCATTGATACTTTTATTTTTATTAAATTTTAGAGGTTCATCAGATGAAAGTGATATTGACGGAGACCTAGAAGTTAGTATAAGTAAAAAATGCTAAAATTGTTTCTTATAAATAAATAAATAAAGCATTGATATATTTGCAGTCTAAGCAAAAAGGGACTGAAATGGAAAGACTTATTAAAAAACCAAAATCAGAAAAAGTAAATAGCTGGGAAATAAAGTCGGAGAAAAAGAATGAACAAGCCATATTACCAGACATTGAGGATTATGAGGATGTAACTGAAAGGAATGTAAGTCATAATAGTTCAATTACAAATACGAACGATGTAAATGGATATGGTGCCATTGAAAAACATAAGGTTACCGAGCATGAACAACCCATACAAAAGAACATTACAAGACAATATGATAACAAAAGTAAATTTGACGAAGAAGGTGATTGTAAAGCTTCTATCGATTCTCCAAAATATAATGATCATTTAAGAAATGAAAAAACATGTAAACAAGTTAAAAAGTTAAAAGCTAAAAGATACTATCGGACCTTTTTACGCAGAAAATCAAAAGTCCGTGTTCACGAAAAACATCCTGTTTTAAGGAATATGATATATCAATATTTACGACGTTCGCAAGCACTTGGGCGTATAATATTTTCTAATAATATTAAGGCACAAGCAAAAACAATTAATGTATGTAAAGTTACATTTCAAACAAGAATCGCTAAATATTTAAAACTACGGCACAAACTTAGAAATAACAAGTCCAAAGGAAGAAAATCAAAATTAACACTCAACCCTAATGAGAATAATAAATATCAAAAATATGCAAAAGGTTTTACTCAGAGTGGTTATTACATAGCTATTAACAAAAACAATGTTTCCAATCCCAATGGATCTCGTAACAATAAAAACACTAAAAAGTCGTGTGATGAAGGTGAAAATTGTAAAGAACGCAATATCAGAAGCAGTCGTCAAAACATAAACGTATTTCTTAGCACGTGTTCCAATTATTATAGAAATTTTAAATCAATTTCTTCTTCGAGAAAACTATATAATATTCGAAATAATGACATAGCTGTTTTTAGCAATAAAATTAACTTCAAACGCAAGAAAACAACAATTAAGACTGCTGTTAATGACAAAACTAAAATTAATAATAATCCAATTAATAAAATATGCTCATATCTATTGGATAATACTTGGTTCAAAGTTAAGGATCGTAATGAAAAGGAACGTAAAAGTAAAAATAAATCAAAATTAAAAAATCGTGGTACTGAAGATAAATATAAAAATACTGTGATAAATCAAGTACACGTATGTTTTCTATAATTAATAAAATTACGTAGATGCTAGCGGTCTCCTTCAGACCAACTTTTTAAATCGTATGTCAGAATATTTAATAAAAAAATAACTAATAACATCTCAACTTTTCACGGATGTGATATGAGTTCTATCGAACTTTCCTAAAGCCGTACAACCGGGTCCAATCTAAGCTAACGAGGGATCTATTCAGAAATACACAAAAAACAATTAGGTAAAGTTCAGTGACATAAATAGATACATACAGAAGAGAAGAAAGATGAAAAACCACCATGTTAAAATGTCTTTTGGAATAAAAAACTAGTTTCCAAAGTTCCAACTGTATTAATTAATTTGTTTAAGTTAATGAATTATTACATTTTAGGCGGCTAGAATACCTACTACTCCAGAATCAAAATTAAATGGTCCCCTCGATTTAAATACTTGCGAAAAAACTTCCGAAAAACCAAAAATGGTTTACAAAGATGACAATGAACTTGATATTGCAAAAGGTACGTTTGACAATGTTTATTATTTATTTATTAAAAAGGTACAAAATACAAATCACTGATACGTACTCGTATATTAATTAAACAATAACAACCTGGCTTATATATTTTTTTTATTAGTAGTTTGTATATATCAATGAGGGAGTCATAAATAAAAAATATTAGTAATCATTTTATTAAGAAACATACCTATGTATATTGAAATATGTTTACGTGTAGGCTATAGAATGAAATTTGGATATTTATTTCGAATTTTAACTTCCACGGTCAACATTTTATAAGTTATCCGATCATCCGTTTTCGCAGCGAAAGTTTGAAACGATGATGATTATATTCTGAAGTATTCAATTGTTATAGTATCAAAGACAACTTTAACCTATATTAAATGCCCAAAATAACTAACATTCATCTGAAAATGGATTAATAATAATAATAATACTTAATTTATATTAGACTAAGCCCATTTTGTTAGTAACAATTGTCTTATCCTAGTGTTAGTACGATAAATAAAAATATTGAAACACTGTTTACAATCACTGCTGCACCATGCCGTTAGAGATTGCACAACAGTGCATACATATACAAGCAGTCAAGTCTGATGGCGATCATACCTAGGATGCCCTTTGTGCTGCCACTGACTGCGTACTTGTGTTGTACACCTTTTACGCATCGTGGCATAAGATCAATGGACCCGATATTCCGCGAAAATTACCGAAGCACTATAGAACAGCAGCCCCATCAGCATCCCGAGCGCATTCTTGTATAATGATATAGGAATACTGTTTCACAAAAAACATATAGTTTTCTTATAAGTAGTAATTAATAAAAAGTTAATATTAATATATAACTGAGAAGATAGAAACATACTATTACATACTTTTCTGTGGGCCCTTTGAAAAGCTACAATTCTCTAGTACATTGTATTGCTGTCCGTAGGAGATCTATGGATTAGCCAGCATTAGCTATGTAGGCGAACGAAAATGGTCTTCCTCGTTTATCTTCTTCTATTAGTGAAAATCATATCAAAATCCGTTGATTGGTTAAGAAAAAAATAAAAATTATATACAGCCAGAGGCAGATACTTCTCTGGACACGATCAGACTAAAATTTCGAATCTGATAGCACAGTTTATTCGTGTAACGTTGTAATTGAAATTAATCAGATACAGAAAGATTTTATTGCTGTCGCTGAAATTCACACACTTTCATTGAAAACAAAAGAAATAGATACTTAAATAAAATAACACAGCGTTTAGTATGAATATTAAACAGAATTGTTAGATTAATTAATCTAACTAAAATACTGCTTCTTACAGAATTTGGTGATCCGGTTAATGATTATAATAATGAAATAAATGCAACTTGTGTAACTCTAAGCTCGTTATCACTTAGCTATGATACGAAATCAGATACAAATACGTATTCAGCGGAAGATTATCAAGAATCACCAAAACCTCTTCGAGCTATGAGAAGAAAAAGAAAAGTCAAAATTTATTCTAGGGCTAGTTCAGAAACGTCCACACACCTTACGGTTTCCGATATGAATGCAATTAAAAATGATTGGTGGAGTCCGATTCTTGAAAGAAATCTAAAAGGATATTCAAGAAAAATCCGTGTTGATTGATTTACAGGAGATCTCTAAATACAAGTGCCAGGAAAGCAGAAGTGTCCTGGTATCCAATTAAATCGTAGGACATGAAAATTTAAACAAATACTGGCAAATAAATTGTCTAAATTTAACATTTTCTACATGGTATGAGATATTGTGAGAGGTTTATAAGTGATCTCGCGATATTTCCACTGAAACTTGAAACTTAACAATATTTATTATTAATCATGATGTGTTTTTTATTTAATAAATGATGACATCTGATATTTTATTTGTTACTATTGCTATTAATTTCGAAATTCAATATCTCCAAAGGTATTACAATTCGCCAAAAAATAATTTGTATACTAAATTTCATTACTATTCAAAAGTTTATCCATAAAAAATAATAGTTTGCTATATTTTTCATATATATAGCATATTTTTGCGTACTGGCAAATGGATCGTCTGATGGTAAGTATTCATCATCGCTCATACACGTTACCACCTTAAGAAATTTGAACGATTCCGTACTTGTACCTTAGATTACACTGGCTTAGTCATCCTTTAAACCAGAACACAACAATTCTAAGTATTCCTACTTGTCAATGTGAATCACTTTTATTTATAAACTAAATGATTCAAGTATCTAGCAACTGCAAATGTTAGGTTCAGGAAAAAGGTTTTAATTTTTAAGAATCCATAGATATAAAAATAGAATCGGGCCAAAAAAACGTAATCATCTGAAGTATCATAAAGTAGATGCAGACCTAAATGATGTATGTAGCACTTAACACTAAGAGTGAATAGTTTGAAATTACAGTAGTGTGTATGACAATTGACAACGATTGGCGTCTGTACTCCATTATTTTACAGTATTTTAAAAATCTGCATTACATTAATAAATCCAAGAAGTGCCAAATATCCTGGTTCTCCACCTTCAGGTCATCGGACCACCTTAGGTACTTGCTGATCCGCGTTCTCCGCTCTAGGACTCTCTCTTTCGAAATACGTGTCCAGTCAAAGTGCCTGTTCAGTCGGCTAATACGACGGTAACTCCGGTTCATATCCGATTTTATCTTTAAAGATTCTACGAGCATAGCTTGAACCATAACCGCAATTAGTATCCATTTTTCAGCACCGTAAGTTATGGTAGGTGAATTATAATTTAAGAAGAATATTGGGGCGACCGTTAGGTCAGCCCTCGTGAAACGAGTAGAGGCAGATCTGGTCCACGAGATTGGACGAAACTACGTTCTGCGAGCAATCGTGTCGGCGATTCTTTTCAGTTAATTGACATGGAGGGCCGTAGTCTCCTGTGATACAGACATGGTTCAGAAGGAGACGGGGGAACTGAGTTGTCTCGGCCCTCCAACACGCCCGACGCTTAGGTCTTAAAAGGTAGGACGTAACCCTGGGGCAGGGGACGCGTGAAGTGGGGTCCTCACGTTTTCTATTTCAGACGACCATGAGAAAAAAGGCAATTGGGATGGCCTCAGCGTTTATAAAATTATATTTAAACATTTTTTATCTATAAAAATATTATAAGATTAAAGAGCCTTTTACTTAAATAATTGATCAATTTATCAAAATGAAAAAAATCCTAAAAAATAAAAGATAAATCATGTATATCTTTTCTTGTATAGTAACAATTATTCTAGAGATTAAAAAATAAATGTATATTTTTTTCCATGAGTAATACGGAAAATCGGTTAAAACTGATTTTTCTCAATTTATTACTTAATTATTGTATTAGTTGTGTACGATTATAAAATTGTTAAAAGTAGAATTATAAATTTCGTGAATCTGTGCAATAATTAAATACCGTTTCATTTCATTTAGACATAACTAACTATAATATCGATTACCAAAACCTAGAACCCTAGACGAACCGTAACGTCAAAATTAGTTTGTTTATGTGTCATATGCCAGTGTCAATAGATTCACATTTTATTTCATACTTTTAATGGAAAATGTGTGATTTAAACGATAATCCAATTAAATTAAGTGTTAAGTGGAATGGAAAAGAATATGAGTTACCGGAATTGTCTCCGTCAGATTCGGTAGCGATGTTAAAAATCGCGATCGAAAATGCCACTGGTGTCCGACCCGAAAGACAAAAACTTCTCAATGTTAAGTTTCAGGGTAAATAATTCTTCTATTATTGCAAACAATATCATATATTTATACAAAAGAACAACTACAAACTACGATTGTGATTTTGATCTTACTGATCTTCGCTTCTTAATGATATTACTAGCTATATTAAAAACAAAAATGTCATTCTGTATATTGCAATTTGTAACTTGACTTCACATGCTGTTTTCTGATTACGAAACTACCGTAAATAAATCACCGTTATTATCTTTAGGTAAAGTGGCAACAGACAATTTTACATTGTCTGTCCTGAATCTTAAACCAAACCTCAAGATCATGATGATGGGCTCTCTAGAAGAAGCAATAGAAGGCGCCAGAACAAAACCAGATGTTGGTGATGAGGTGATCAATGACTTGGACATTGAGGAAGAAGAAGTAGATATTGAAAATCAGGAGGTATACAAATTATTATTAAATTCACACTTGTCGATTCTGTGAATTGCATTGTCTTATATATTAATATTGTATACTATAAACATCTCCTGTAATGTGCTGTGTCTTCTGATATAAGTTTTATATATATTATTTTAGCAGTTTCTGCAGTTCGGCATTACAAACAAAACCATTTATTATAGATTAATTTGATGATAATTACAAATGTTTAACACATGTTGTAAATTATTTTGCAGATTTACTTGACGAAAATAAACAAGAGAGTGCGGGATTACAAAATTAATGTGTTAAACGAACCTCGTCCAGGCAAAAGGTTACTCGTTTTAGATATAGACTACACTCTCTTTGATCACAGATCTGTTGCAGAAACTGGTAAGGATTATTTATTGTTAAACTAGATACTACCTATGAGTATAATGATTATGTTATATAGTGCATATGGTGTGAGATTAATGATCTAATGATTTATCTGGTATAGCTTTCTATCTGTCGACAGTAAGTGAAATGTCTGTATGGCACCTGCATCTATTTAATTTTATCTGTTCTTCTAACAGAGAGAGTTTATTTTTAATTTATGCATAATGCATTACCATTGTTTTGATTACAAAGCCTCACTACCATACAAATACACTCTTAGTGTTTTTATGTTGTTTACCTAATAATCACACTATGATGAAGTTTAAAGTCAAGGTTTCAATAAAAGTGCATAATATTTTATAATCAAGTTTTATTTTATTACTTCAGTTAATTTCTTAAGCAATTAAGTTATATAAAATTGTTAAAAAATGTATATTTGTTTTTTACCTCAGGTTACGAGTTAATGCGTCCTTATCTTCATGAGTTTCTCACATCTGCGTATGAGGATTATGACATAGTTATATGGTCCGCAACAGGAATGAAATGGATTGAAGAGAAGATGAAATTGCTCGGTGTTACGACCCATCCAGACTATAAAATTATGTTCTATTTAGATTACCTTGCTATGATTACCGTTCATACTGCAAAATATGGAACTATTGATGTGAGTAGGAAATATTAAATATATTCATATCAGATCTTCATGCAGTCCAATCTTGGTGCATAGAACCTTCTTATCAATTATCCTACCATATTACAGTTTGTATGTTGAGTGTGCCAGTGTAATTACTGGTAACTTCATAGATTTAATGTATATTTCTTGATAAATTGGTTCCCACCTATTTAGGTGGACCAATTTTGGTCTGCACAAGCTCAACCAAGTGAATTGAATTTATTTTTAATATATTTTGTTAAGTTGAGTCACAGTCTCTAAATGCTTTCCTAATCTGTATCTTTGTCGGTGAATACAATCACAGTCGACATCATGTACCATTATTTCTACCAGCCACAGATAATAATTCCTAATCTATACTAATACTATCAATGTGAAAGTAACTCTGTCTGTTTCACTGCCAAACCAATGAACCGAACTTGATGAATTTTTTTATGAAACAAACTTGAACAAGGAAGGAAATAGGCTAACACATGACAACCAATTCTTAAAACGCGAGCGAAACCACGAGCGACAACTAGTTATTTATAATTTTAAAAATATTGATTTGACCATCGAATTTGTTTACATAATTTTTTGGCATAAGTAGGTAGACAAATAAATGAGCCGTATGTTAAGTGGTCACCAATACACATTGACGCCGTATAAAAATACCGAAACACAACAATACAAGGTATTGCTGCTTGGCGGTAGAATATATGATAACCTACCCACGGTAGACGGATTTGCACAAAGTCACTACCACTGACTTAAGAATTTAAGCTTTAAAATGATTTATTTTCCAGGTAAAACCTCTAGGCGTTATTTGGGGTAAGTATCCACAATACACTTCAAAAAACACGATAATGTTTGACGATATCCGTCGAAACTTTATCATGAATCCGAAAAACGGTCTTAAAATCCGACCATACAGACAAGCGCATTTGAATAGAGAACGAGATAGAGAACTGCTGCTTTTATCTAACTATCTAAGAGAAATTGCTTATTATAGTGAAGATTTCGACAGTATAAACCATAAAAAGTGGGAAAAATACAGACCCGAAAAATACAGGACCCAGGCGGGTAATAAGAGAAAGGCTGAGGACAGTCCGTCTTAAACGCAGGATTGACGATACAAATAATTGTAAGCCTTATTTAAAGGGCAATAAAGCTTATAACTTATCGCTTAAAAGACTGCGGAATTAAGACATGTGTTCACGCATCATGGATAGAGTAAAACGATTTTGAAAATTTTTAGAAATATAAAGAATTTTTTGTTACGGATGTAATTTCAAATGCATTGTCTTTGGATCATTCCAAAACTTTTTTTAATAATAGGCAAAATACACACATTCGATTCAACTTTCCACAAAATTTCCACTTATTCAATTATTGACTTAATTTCTAGTCGCGATTTTTCACTAATTCAGCTTAATTTGCTTGGAGAATGTATGTTAATTTTTTACTATTTGAATGTATTTTCATAGTAAGTATATTGAAAAAATATGAATGTTGCCAGGACTAAAGATCGAATGTGTGCTCTTCGTCTTAATTATTTATAAAAATAATTTAGCAATTCAATATAAGAGGTATTAAAAAAATTACGTTATTTTAAAGTGTTATGTCGTATTTTCTTGTTTTTTTACTGCTAAACAAATTTAAGTTAATATTAATCCATTTTTAGAATAAATATGTGTGTTATAGTTTCATATAATAGAACAACGTAGATAATAATTTAAACTATAAATACTTAAAAAAATAATCTTAAGGATATATTATGTAACGTTTATTACATATATATGACATGAAAAGTAAATTATTTATTTATTTATTAAAATCTTAGCGGTTATTTACGTATATGGTTTTAAAAAAAGAATATGTCGTCTGATGTAAATTTTATTATCTGTAACGATTCTCTTTTTTAATCGAATTATTATTGTGTAGCGAACAAATAGACAAATATAGCATATTTTTGTGTATCGTAGCAATATAGCATGTGCGTAAATTTGTGTGTGTTTATTTAATCCATCGTCAATGAATATACGACATAAATGTTATATTTTTCTCATATCTCCCTTTATAAATAATTACGAACCAATTATGTCTTTTTTTTTTAAATTTTTTCGTGATGTTAATTTTAGTAGAATAAAAAAAGAACAAGTTAAACAACTTTAAATTTGTTTTACTACATTACAATAATAAAATTGAGTAATATATGTATTCCCAAACGTATCTATATTAGATTAGCTTCTATTATTCGTATATCATATTCATAATCTATTATTAATAATATACTATTTTCCATGTCACATGAAATAATACAAAAAAATAGTATAATCGCAAATTTCTTAGAGAGTGTTCTTAAATAAACAAATAAATAGACCCCCATTTTTAAAATGGCGGAGAAAATTCAAAACAATATCCAAAAATCAAAAACTCAACTATTTTGTTAGGTATTATCAATTAAGAAATACGTACATATTAAATTTTTTTTTTTTAATATTACATTTTTTGTTAATATTACTTCATAATTAAATAAGAATTGATTATGGTGTACTTGTGATTGGATTAATAGGAAATATCTTCGACATTATACATATGCGTCACAGCATAATAGTACTATTCATATTTATATAATATTAAAATATAGTAGAATCACAATTATTTATGGAAAGAAAATGAGTCCGTTTATAATTATTCTGGATATCCACCAATTTGTAACGTATTAGAATATAGGACGAGATATACATTTAAAATATTTTGTAACATTGGTATAAACCTAATATAAATTCGTAGAAATCGCTTTTGTTTATTAAACAAACACGTTAAATATAAATTGATTGTCTTCGTGACGCATTTCAGTGAATCATATTTATAATTATTGTTACGCAGGTTCATTAGTATTTCCTCGTTTCTTCCTGTTACTATCAGCACAATTGTTCCATACATGATTTGGTTTCCTCATAACAAACACATTTCTCACTATTTTAAATAATTTAATTTTTAAAGTGAACTGAAAATAAATAGTAAAAAATGGATCCCGATTCGGATATAACATCGCAGTCGAAACGAGTGTCTAATAGAATAAGTTTAGTATCACCCGTTGAAGATAAACGTATATCAGCAATAAAAAATGAAAAGAAGGCAGATGAGTACGATTCATCAGAAAATGAATCGTCTGAAACAAACGGGATAAAAAAACCAGTACGCCAAAGTAAAAATCTATCTAAAGAAATTCTCATAACAAACGACGAAAATAATCAACAAACAACAGATTCATTAAAACAAGAAACAGTACCAACAGAAGAAAACTTTGAACACAATGAAGGTAAGCCATCAACTGAACTAAAAAATTCTAATGAAATAAAAGTAGCAGAAGCTGAAAACCATAATATTGTTATTGAAGTTGAAGGAAGACAAAAGAGCGAAGGATGCTGTGGATGTTTTGTAGAGGTTTGCTATTGCGTAACATGGTACTGGCGAATCATGACAAATTCCATAGTGTCTTGTTTTAGAAGTTGCGGCAGTTCCTTAAGCAATTTATGTCGCACGTGTGGTAAAAGCCCTAACAGAGCTAATGAGGATTCAGATGGGAATTATTTTTATAACGGTCTAAATGATACTTTCAATAATGAAGTTGACACAGACGCTTGTGGAAATTACAATGAGGTTAATGAAACTCCAAATATAATAAGTAATGATTGTTCGGTTCCCGATGGCAACGATGGTGGGTATGATAACTGTGGCGTCGATGCGAGTATTTATGACAAGTGTGTTGTCGATGGAGGTGTTAGTGACAACTGTGGCTGTGATAGAGATGGAAATGACAACGATGGTGTCGATGGGGGTGGTAATGACAACTGTGGTGTCGAAGGAGATGATAATACTGGTGCTTGCTGTGACTGTTAATTGAAAAATGAAAAAACAGCAGAAACTTAAGAAAAAGCATTACCATATAAGTACTTTGAATATGTTTGTATATTGAAACTAATTTAGTTATCGTAGCGCACACAGATCTACAATAACATATTAATTAGTATTATATTTTGTATGAATATTTATTATCTGTGTATCTATCCATCTGCCAGTTCGAGTAACACAAATCGCGGGCGGGAGAATATACAAATTGGCGCGGTGTCAAGACGGTGTGTGCATAGCGGGCTGGTACCTATACAAAATATAATATCTTTCATCTAATTTTTAATACCGAACCTACATCACGGGTTAAAAGATGAAAATTACAGTAATAATTTTTATTGTTGAAATGAAAAACAAAATAATTTTCTGGTATGTAAACATAGATATGTCAATAGATTCTTGATCATAATATGTATATATATATTATTTTTTTTATTTCAAGGCGAGAAATAAATTTATGTCAAATTACTAAAATAATTTTACTCTTACATTTTATGTTAAACGTTTAAATACAACAATAATTATTTGTCAAATAACACAAGTTATAATAAATAATGGAGTCGATCCGAATTAACTATTGCACATTTTTGAGATAGTTCATGTTGCAGTCCGAGAGAAAGCTGTCTTAGAGCACTTTTAAGCGAGCATTACCAGAACCTGAACCTATTACATGTCAGATTTGTTGATCTTCAAATGTCTACAGAAAATAATTATGACAATATGAATATTTAATTCACAATATTTTTATTAAGTTTTAGACAATGTTTCTGTTTTATCGGTTTTAATCTTTATTATAATAAAATAAATTGTAATTATAAGTAATTTTCAATGAATAAAAAAGTACAAAAATCTTTACTATTAATCTGTGGTGCATATGCCAAAGCTGTTTACTTGTTTATGTATATTATTCAACTTTTAGATAACGTTACCTACTATTAAAACATTATCAATTTGAGAAAAGAAAACAAAAACGTTATCGAGATATTTACTCTTCAACGATACCAATTATTATTCAACTATGAGAATCATAGCTGAACACTTTTTAGATACGATTTTATTTTTAATTATGATGAATATATAAATATTGGTAAGTTATTATTCACAATATTTCTAAATATACTGTAGGAATTGCATTCTACATTATTGTTCATACAAGCGCATACGGCGCTTACCCAGCGCGCTCTATCGGATTTTCGTGTCAACACACGAAATGAACATACGAAATTGCGGCGTCGTCATTGGTCGAAAAATCGAACATTTAATTCGTAGTTTAATTTCCAAAATATTTTCAATTATAATGTATAACTTTTAATTGGCTGAATCATAATTTTTATCATTGTAAATTGTGTAACTTTCTATTGGTAGAAAAGTAAGCGTTTTCTTTGGACGAAAGAATTTGTGAATATGCACTGTAATTATTTCATTGGATAATATTATTCCTAGTTTTTGTATATATATCGACACATTTTCCAAATAAAATCATTTCAATCCGACCAGCAAGAAAGTGTTCTTTTACTCAAGAAATATCTACGAATAGTAACAACAAGTAAGCTAGGGACCAGTACCCCTACAATACCATAAAGTGAGGAGTAAGTTTTTATTCCAATTAGATAAACAGGCAACACCAATCATATATGCAGTAAAGGCTTGACGAAAAATAAATGATATTATTTTCCCTAAAAAGGCGAGGAACCCAGCCAGTGGGACATATATACAGATTGTAACATAATTAACTTTTACTTAGGACAATTGACAATAAAAAAATATAGCAATTTTGTTATATGACGTAAAATTGTAATTATGTTTTTAATTACTTTTCCAACAACCAAAAATAATGCTTTTTATTATTTTCGTTTTATTTATTTGATACTTTTAAACGTTGCTGTCAAGTGTCATCAGTTTTTAAATAAAGTGACAGTAATAGTAAAGTGTCAAAATCTAAAACAACAAATGAACAAACTATGATACCTATAATATATATATATACATATTGAAGTATCGTATTGACTATCGAAAAATAATAAAATGTTACTCACAAGTTCAGAACTGGCACCCATAGAGTATAATTATAAACTTCATAAGGAAAATTCACGAACGACTTACAAACCCGAAAGACAAGGATTTGAATGCGTCATAGAATATTTTAAACTTTGAGTGCTTTTTAATTATATTACGAATCAATACTCTAATGGATACGAAAATAAACTATACAGGGCTTTATAAATGTAAATGTCTCTTTATATATTTTTCTAATAACAAAACTGATTATACTTGACGGTACGAATAAAAAATATTTTAGATATTTTTTTAAGAGTTAAAATGTCAACCGTTGTTACGTCACAACCTCGAGCCCAGGACACTACAGAGAACCAAGATGATAGTGCAAAGACAATAATAAATCATGAAGAGAATGAAGCACGTAAAAAAACAACCGAAAACATAGATGAGATAGGAGAGGCATGCTGTTGTGTTTTGGAGTCTACCGAGGATATGTGGTGTTTGTGTCAATGTATAACATGGTGCTTTCGTAGTTTGGGTCATTGTACTGAAGATTGTTGTGAAGGTTGTGCTGAATGTATAAGCAATTGCTGTGAAAATAGTGGAGAAACAAGTATCCAGGCTGATGATGGCTGTTTTTGCTGTGACTGTGATTGTAGTGATTAGGGGAACTCCGAAGTTAAACTTTTGTATTTATATTTAAGGTTTATATTGACAAAAAAAGGCTTTACATATTTTCCTAATTCATTAAAATTGGTGAAATCTTGATGGTATCCCTTGAAAATTATCCATCTATATGTAATATTACTATTTGGTAAAGTTGTTACTGCATGCGGCTCCTGGGCTGTGCTTCGGACAGCCCTCATAATGGATCATTTGACAAACACTCAATTTAAAAATATTTGTAAAGTATTGCAATTTTATTCTTTAACTGTAATATAATCTAACCGTTTGTGTGTCAAATTATATTATAAGAAATGATAAATAAATTATTTATAGCTTCAGTTATTTATATTAAGATGAAAAAGAATATTCATAATTTTGCCAAATGATAAAAAAAAAAACAAATGGCAACATTTGTTTTTTTTTTATCATTGAAAGAATTTTATTCATGCTATAAAGTAATTTTTGATAAGATGACTATTGTTAATCTCTTGGTAACCCGAGGTGTTTACTAACAAGTAAGCTAATAATATATTTGTCGACAATAATTTTACAATTAATTTTTAACTACTCCATTGATATTACAAATAATTATTTGTTTTTTATATTTCATTCTCGAATCAATTAACTTTTAAGAAGTCTTCATAATTATTATTATCAATAAATTTTTTTATACATTTACATAAATATTTTAGCAGATGAAAGTTGTACAAACATACTTTTTTATATTAAAATCTTCATCGTTGCCAACCTTTGTTATAGACATAATTTTGTAAAAATATATATACCTGTATGTTAAAATACTATATTAATTGTTAGTAATGAATAAATATGTATTATATTAATTGACACTTATATAGTCCATATTATAAAAATATATACAAACTAACCTATGTTATGTAGAATTAATTTATTCATGTAAGTACTTAAAAAATATTATATTGTGACTGTCAAACAGCAATTATTGTTATGCATTCAGATGAATAAGAATATACTTTTTATTTTGTTTTTGTTTTTACAGTTCTTAAAATAAATTGGGGTTTAATACTCTATTAGTGTTATAGCTTTAAAAGCTAGTATATTTTTCGTAGGTATCCATTATTATGTAGTTATGATATGAATTGGTTATTTACATAGCTGCTGCATATATAATACTAGTAGTCGCCCGTGGCTCTGCTCGTGTCTTGGGTTTAGTCATCAGGTGTGACATAAAAAAGCCCGTGTACTTCCTTGCGCTTCAAGCTTGCTTCATTCCAAAGTTCATCAAATTCGGTTAAATGGTTTGGCCGTGAAAGAGCAACAGACGAGAGTTACTTTGCATTCATAATATCAGTATAGAAAGCTGTATTTAAATATAAAATTTACTTACTATTAAACAGTACTTAAATTAAAATAATTCATACAGATTTGTAAAACTTGTACCGAATGGAAATAAACAAAACAACAGCCTACAATCATGCCAGAGGTCACTCACAAAATATCGCGCGCCCCATTCATTATTTTTTAATAAATATTTTTTTTTTGACCTGAAGAGTGCAGTTTGTGATGCGCGCCCACAGGATAATATGAAGGCTACATTATAAAGTAACTTGGTATGCCCCCAGTAGAGAGGAAACTCTGATGGCATAAACTGGGTAATGTAGAATTCGTATCCATTAGAACCACCGCCATTGCTGTTTTCGCCACGGATCGGAGGGTCTGCGGGGATCGTGTCGATCTCTTCCAGCGCGCGTGCTAGGATTATTTCCGCCTCGTAGGATATTGTGCGATATAATCGCACTATGCGGACGGCACACTCTTCGCTGCGAACTTTCGAACTTAGTCCTGCAACAGCGGACGCCCGACAGTCTGTGACCAAACTTTCTCTCGGTCCCCCAAGGTTAGGCGGCATATTTGTCTGTCTGACTGGCTGATATTGCATTTGTGCATGGCACCCGCTACATACTTGATCCGGGGACAGGACACTCAAAACCTGGAAATTTGACTATTCGTAAGCCTAACCGCAGACCTTACTAACGACGGTTTTCATCACAAGTTCGGCGAGATCTTTGGTTCTCTCGAAACTCCTCAGATGCCAGTAAACATGTCGTCCGTATAAAAACGACGCTGATACCTTCAGAGAGAGTTATGCCCAGGACTACATAGTACTCTATATTCCACAACGGAGGCCCCCTAAAATGACCCCTGTGGGACCCCGCAGAACACCAACATAGACCCTACTCTAATAAAGCCTTCTGGCGTAACTAATCAGAGACAGGGATCTAGACATAGACAATTTTACTATTTTTTAATAATGGTTGTATTTCTATAACTAACGTTCACGAACGTAAAGTAATAATAAATGTAAACATATAGATTTATACACTGATCAAGCGCACCACGTCCGCCAGTCACACGTGAGCCAGTGGCGAGATTGGACGTCAGAAATATTCCTCTTGTGTGTGCGACATCAACACAAAAGCATAAAATGACTAAAAATAAAGCTTCTACAGTAAATGAAAGGTGATTTGAATTTATTTATTTGGAACACAAAACTGATTATATTGAGTACATACAATATATTATTCTCAAACATACATATATACACAAAAGCATAAAATGACTAAAAATAAAGCTTCTACAGTAAATGAAAGGTGATTTGAATTTATTTATTTGGAACACAAAACTGATTATATTGAGTACATACAACATATTATTCTACAAAAAAGAAAGCTAGACTATAATATTTCACTAAGCATGCAAAGAAAACGTAAGTACAATTAATTTAAAAATGAATAAAGTGCGTGATAATTCAGAAAAACTTAGACATTTGTGGGTGCATGATTTTTTAAACCTCTATATATGTGGCCAAGGAATTGTGAGCTTTAGATAGATGTCAATGTATTGCTACCTGAAAGTGAGCTTTCATCAAAGTATATTCAGAGGCTCGTAATAATAAATTTTAATTGCAAAGTTCGACTGCGTAGGCACTAATCATAACAAATTTTATCTGAATGAAACAACATCATTTGTGTATATTTCAAAAAAATAACACATAAAGTACACTATTTAGCTACTGTTTGGAAATCGTCCTGTAAACTTTGCAATGGATGTATCATGAAATAGTTTAAACTTTGATGGCATAGTTTTTTTTAATTATGTTGGAATCATTATTGTAATACTGACTCAAATATACGGGGCTTTCCAAAAAAAAAAAAATGTTACACAATATATGCCATTCAATATATTTTTTAAAATTAAGTTTTTTTTTAAATGGGCTACATGATTATAAGTGGTCACACCTACGCCCGTAGTAATTGACGCTTCAAGAAATAGTAATAGTTCCTTACATCGTTAACTTTAGCATCACTGTGTCAGTCACAATCATAGATAATACATATAAACTGAAAGTCACAATTAAAACTTGAACAAAAAATTCTAAGCATTGCTGTTAGGCAGAAGAATAACTGATGAGTGGGTGGAACCTACCCAACAGGCAATGAGACATTGGCACCAACTAACTAATAAAATTAATAAATCTTGACGGAATTAATAAAAAAATATTCGATTTTTTTAAGGATTACATTTAGTATTGTAACCTCGCAACCACGAGCGAAGGACTCTCCAGAAAAACAAAATGAAGAGTCAAAAGCAACTGTGATAATCAAAGAGGAGAACGAAGCACGTCAAAAAGGAAAGTGTTGCTCCTGTGAGTCTACGGATAATAAGTGGTGTATTTGTCAACGTATAGCCCGGTGCATGCGTACAACGTGTCGTTGTATTAAAGAATGTTGTTATTGTCGCTGTGAATGTGAGTACAGTAGTCACTAGTTATGAATTGAAGTGACTTATACAGGGAACAAGATTTAGAATGACAAAACAATACGCTTTACATTTTTTTCTGTTCCCTGAGAATTGACAAATTATCATTTTACAAAAACTATCTCAGAAATTATACTTAGGTGACAAACATCTTATTCTGCATATTAAAGATCATTTGACATTTTTTTTTTTTTACTTTATGACTGTAACCCAAAGTATTAAATCATTTTTGTGTCAAATGAGAATTAATTAATTTATAGATCCAGTGATTTGTATACAGGTTTAAAAAAATATTCATAATTTTGCCAAAAGATTAAGTTTGTTTAAATAAATTATTCATTTTCTTTTTTATCAAACAATAGAATTGTTTTCTTGTAATAAAATAAATTTACTTACGGTAGCTAATGTCCATTTTTTTTATCTTAACCAATAATTTTACGATTGACTTTGTTTAGACGTATTAAAATTAATTTAGTTTTTCTAAAGTGAAATTACAAAATATGAAATCAATCAAATACATTTTTAAAGAAAAAAGTATTTCAAATAAGTACATATATGTTATGATTTGAGTAATTTTACTTAAAATTTACTTTTTATACTTTTTCTATATGTTTATTTACCTAATTAAAATTAAGCGGTCACCCAAATGTTATAAGAGCCCAGATGGTTAGAACGCGTACGTGATGCATCTTAACCGATGATTGCGGGTTCAAATTCAGGCAAACTTTTCTGACTTTTCGTGTTTATAACGCATATTGTGTTCGGTGGTGAAGGATACCATCGCGAGAAAACTTGCATGTTTCTATTTTAAATGAAATTCTTATACATGTTTATCTATGCATTTGGACGTCAACCATCCATTTGGACCATATTACACCAACCAGCATTGAAGCAGCTTGGTGTAGTAAGGTCCAGACCTTCTCCTCAATGTGAGAGGAGGCCTTAGCCTAGCAGTGGGACATTTATAGGCTGTTACATAATTTTTTTTTATGCGAATGTCGTGGAAAAATATTTTTGTAAGTGTTAAAATGTCTTCTCAGTAGCCAACTTATGTTGTACACATAATAATGTATGTTCTATTTCAATAACAAGTGGGGTAAAGCAAGCAAAAGATTTTTTTTTTTTTGCTTGCTTTGACATTAAATTGACGCGATGTCATTGGTCACCCTAAAAAAACAATGGTATTGATTATAGATTCGCGAAAAATGGCGTATTTATTGAACATCTTCGTAGTTGTTATTGCAACTTCGGAAATAAAATTGTGAACACACTATTCCCACACTATTACAACACTTTGTATATCTAAAGGTTATATAATCAAGAACAATCCGACTGCATAATATAGTTGAAATATGAAAACCTAAGGTACCTAAGGTTAGTTAGGAAGGAATAAAGATAAACAAACCTTAGATTTGTTTATCTTTATTTCTTCTTCAATCGGAACAGGATATACATAGCAGGGCAGGTATATATTATTAATGTGTGAACACTTACTGAGCCTGAATTTGTTAAAGCATTTTATGTATAGTAATATATGGATTATTTTAGTGCCATTAAATCTTACAACATTGTGTTGTATTAATTTATTCATGTAAGTAGGTATTCAATAAATATTATTTTTATATTATGACTGCTGTTTTAACCACAATTGTTGTAATTGAGAAGAAAATTGTAATGTTTATTTTGTTTTAATTGATTGCCCTTTTTTACATTTTTGTATCTTTATAAAGTTATTGTCTTATTTAAGGATGTATGTAAGATCAAATCCGCAGTACATCTGTTTATATGTTATATTTCTAACCGTCTATTATAATTTAGTTTTAAATACCCAACACGCAGGTTCTCTTCAATGTATGAAAGAACAATTATAAATTTATATAAAGTATATAAATACTTTGGGGTGCAAGTAAAACCTTAGGTAGGTAAAGAAATTGTAAGTCTGTTAAGGCCTCCTCTTTATTCCACTCCAATACCGGATACATTTGTGGCAGATATCAAGCGAGACATTCATGTTTCCTCACGACTTTACTTCACCTCCGAAGAGACGGTGCCGGGTTTGATATCTTCCGTTAAGATTAACTTTTCCGATTCTATGTCCAATAGAATAAGTAAGCGTATACAAAATAGTTCCATTTTTAATTTTGGTCCTTCGAGTCGGATAAAAATATTACACGAGTTATGGAATAATAAATACTTCGTAATAAAATTAAATCTTTTAAAAAAGTGATCCGATAGGAACCCACCGCAGACGTTTATCGACGTGGTTTTTGCCATAAGTACTCCTCGTTCTACAATCGAAAGTAGATCGAGGTTGCGAAGACACACTACTTCGCATAATGAAGAGGAACAGTTTATTGTTAAGATACCGTTAAAAGAAGCAAATGAAGTTTTAGGCGAATCATTATACGAATGAAATGACTACGACGATGCAGTCAGGACATTTCGAACTTCGCAAATGGTTTCAATTTTATGGGCGATTAGTCACACGGAGCTACGATAACATTGTATGCGAGTGCACCGTCGCACACTTATAAATAACTAACGCTTAGCCATAGCAATAGTCATAAAACCACAGGTAGGTATAGATTAGTAGTACTGATTTTGAATCTTATAGTAAAGTCAACCTATTACAAAGGGCATAATTTTGGCGCACAAGTCCCAAATTTCGATTCCCTTTAGGTATTTAAGTCCATTTATTTTACAGCAAAAAAATTATTTCAACAACTGTGCCATTACAGTTTGAGTTAGAGGGATGACGTCGTATCTAGCGTTATCGCACATCAATAGAACCAGTTTTGTGCGTCTCTGCCATTTCAGAAAACTATTTGAATACCTTGCTATGTTATGAGTTATAATTAGTATGCATATTTTGATGCCTCGCAAACATCTTACGGCGCGTGTATATACTTTCTCGCAATAAACCCTAATTATCATATACAGTATTCCGTGATTAGAACATCTAGGAGCTATGGTGGTTGTATCTGTGTGTGATATAGTTGGAATTTCGCATCACTGAAATTTTAATCATGCAATATCTTGGTCAACTCCAGAGTATTTCACGGTTACCAGTAGCATTAAGTTGGCTGCGCATGCCGCTAACATTACTAAAAACCTTTGTTCACAATAGGACGATAGACTTTCACGATTTGACCCAAGAGATTCCATGGCGTCACCAAAGCAGGAAAGAAAACTCAGCTGACTTCGTTTCGAGTAGGTTTGTAAGTTTAAAGGAGCTCTGTTTTTCCATTCGAACTGTTACTGAAAAATCTTCAGTAACAATCTGGGGTCTGGATAAGTATACACTCCCTTACCTGAGAAAGCAAGTAAAACCGTGTGGCTGAACTATATTCTGTCGATTCGGATTTCCCATCCCATGGGATTTTGAGACTGAGGGAATGGAGAGTGCATCTGCGTTTGCATACACGTTTGTCTGTGTGCATGTTTGTCAGTGTGTTTGTTGTGCACTCAATGCCTTGCGTAGTGGTCTCCCCTGAGATTTTCCGCCTTGGCCGAATCATTAATCGATCAACGGTCAAGACGATGTTACTGGTCAAAGTCAAAAATCTTTATTCAATATGGAAGTGATTACACTTGCTTACCGGTCCGGAAATTAACACCTCGGACTTGAGAAGAACCGGCGAAAGAAACTCAGCACGATATATATATATATATTTTAATTTCATTTTCTAGTATAGTATATACATATATATTTCATGTTTTCATATAAAATAATAATAAACATACTTTCGTTATTTGAAACAGGAACACCGTATATCATTATCGAGGTTAAAATGAAACAGCATTTTTGTCAACACATTTGAATTTTAATCACATCACAATACATAATAAAATGACTAGACATCGATTTTCATAACAGTTTATAATTTGATAAAAATTAAATCATTTTGATACCTAGTCCTAAAGAGTATTACAATTCATAAATAGTGGAGATATTCTCTAGGAACAAATCCGTAAACTTGACACTTGTACAGTGATTCCTACAATTTGCTTCGCAAAATCTGTATGGATCAGGCGCAATAATGAATTCTGACAAAAGTAACAGATTTCATTCATTTGTTTCTAGTAAAATTTAAATATATGATTACTGTAAATATTTCGTATTTTTATTTTGCAAGTATGTATTACTAATAGGTGAGCATTTGCGATATATTTTAGTGTGCAAATTGGCAGTCTCGCTAATTCGGACCTTCGAATATTCGGATGAAAAAAAGCTATAAGATAAATTAATTTAATTTAATTGTCAATACTATTTATGACGATTAAGATTTCAACCTGCTAACTGAAGTATGGTTAGAAAAACAAAACATGTTAGAAAATTAAAAATTATTTTCATTTTTTTTTAATTGTAAATAATTTTTAATGTTTTTAATTTGCGTAATTTATTTTTAATGTCTGCTTTTGCGAATACCTGCTAATACGATAAATGCTTAACCTGTGTATAAACAACATATATATTCAAACTAATTTGTACGTGAGATTAATAAAAATATATTAACATAGAACATCGGTACATCTTCAGAGCTAAACTAAGCTTAGTTAAAATTAATGGATGGTTTATTTGCAAAAATCTTTGTCGATATCAGAAATGTTATTGTTAATTTTGTTATCCGTATATAATAGATTGTTTTGGTAAATTTACAATTTGTACAAATTAGTTTGAATTGCAAAATAATAAACTATTTATTTCGTTATGAAAATAATTTATCGCATCGCTTATTTTAGTAGGAACCAATTGTCTATGCATGTGTTCGTAAAGCAAATTGAAATGCAGTGAAAAATATTTAAACTTATTGTGTAATAACATTGAAACTTATTCACTATATTTTCTTCTGTAATGTGAATTCACTCTAACTATAATGATTGGCTCAATTGTGTAGAATCTCATAAAAAACAGATAACTATTGTAAAAAGATTCTACATACTGCAAAAAATGCATAAAATTTAAATATTTTTCTATTGGATAAAATATTTAAAGATCATTTTATAGAAATTTATAAATGATTTTTTTTATATTTATTAAATCTAGGTGTATATACGATTATTTAAATCATAGTTATATATATATATATATTTGTTAGAGACGAGGGGAGTTAGTCAGTTGTCATAAGATTACCTTCCTGTAAGTATTTATAATGTTTTCATCAAATATGAAATGTTTATCATTTATTTTGCTCAAAGCGATTAACAGTCACTCATAGTCTATTCCAATCGGAGCAGGAATGAGTATAAACAAATTTATATTTACGTATTCCATGCGATTTGCTAATAACTCCGCTATATTTTATTATGTCTTTATTTAAAATACATCATTATTCCAATTATTCTTCTTAAAAGTGCAGATAACAGCGCCGTCGACGTTCAAAATGGTATACCAAAAAGAAAAATGAATATCATAGATTATTCAAGCTCTCGACCAATGATATCGCGTCAATTTACACAATAGTTTATTTGTCTTTTGTCCTCTTGCGGTTGGAATAGACTATCAGTTCACAAGTTTTCTTTGTAGATATATGCAGAACTAGTGATGGCCTCCTCTGACCCCTCGCGCCACCCATACACAATATTAATATTTTGGAACTATTTCAAATACATAAATAAATAGTGTATTGCTCTTTGGTTAATGCATCTAGGTTATCTTGATTGCCTTATTTAAATAAAATAAAATTTTCAACGGCAATTTGAAACAATTACTTCTACAATAAATCTATGTTTATACGGACACGTACGAGATATTATTTTATTAATTTGAACACTACACAACATTAAGACAAATTTTATTAAAATACACGTTAACTCTACCATGGAATGAATTATAAATTATCTGTTGGATTATAAATATTATTTATTTATAAAATTAATTTTCTAAAAAGCTAATCTCAGAACAGTAAGTACAATAATATTTAGATTGTTGTTAGATACTTAAAAGTGTATTCGCAATTTTATTTATAATATTGTTATAAATGTTACAGTTTAGACGAAATTACTTTTGACTAAAACATGCTTAGCTTATTTCTTTATAAATTAATTTATTTGTGTGTAGTTTATCTTTGAACACACACATACACAGTAATGAACATGCTTAACTTTTTTAAAGCAAATTATATTAAATCATTTTAAATGTAGCAGTTCATAAATGATTCGCTACTGATCTCTTTTTTTTAAAGTTTAGGAGTTTATTAAACCAAGGTGCGCAACAGATAGCATAAGATAGATTGTGTCGTGAAGAAATGTTCTAACCCACAGAACCCACTGGTGAAATTGATTAAGATTAAAAATTGCCATTAAATAGCTTTAGAGTAATGATCATAACATTATGGAACAGGGTAACCATTAAAATAATTATATGAATTATATATAAAGTTACAATAAAAATGTTTTTATGATTTAAATCATGAAAACTTGTATTCCATTGGGATGGAACATATATGCACAACGTAGTCCAATTATAAACAAATTAAACTAGAAAAATTCTGCAATGGATTGCCCGAGCTTAACGCTTGGATTTTTGGTGTATACATTACAATCACATTAACCGGTGTTTCCGGTCAAAAGCAGTTTAAACCGGTTATAAGTTTCATCATTATAGACTTATTCGCTCACAGGGACGCCTCTCTACGTTAAAATATTTTTGACGTGTATTAGCATGTGTGAGTGACGTTCGTACTTGCAATATGTCTTAGTGTGCGTGTGTACCGACAAGACCATGAACACGACGACCGTAAAGAGTACCGACAGAAAAAAAGTACAAGTTACGTTATATTTATTAAGTTTATTTAATTAAAAATTCCGATAATTTAATGAGGTATACATATATAACATATTCGATATAATTTATAATATACTTACTATTCTGAGTATCGTTATAATTTACTAATCCTACGTTAATAACGACTATTTATTAACTAAACTAGCTTCAATTATGGAAGCTATAGGATTATTCTTCATTATTATTACAATACGACACATAATTATTTTGTATTATAACAGGTACTGTGATAAATTTTACTAAAATACATATTTGTTAACTAAATCCTTAAAACTTATGCAATAAAATCCGACTCGAATGTCTGTTTATTGATACTTATTTAACTGTATCAATAAACAGACATCCGAGTCCAGATTTAAATGAGTATTGTAACACTGAAATAAGGCTATGTATTAAAAAAAGTTTAGATAACTATTTTAAATAAGTAAAAAAAAAAAATAATGCCCCTAAAATGTCTTCAAAATTTAATATATTGTGTTAATCATAGTTAAACTAAAATTTACGGTTACGGTACTATAATTGAATCTGAAAGATTATAACTGTTGAACTCGATTTTCACTCGAATGAAGTCCATAATATTTACATTGCAATATTAATAATTATAAAGTTATGACAACACTGTTCGAACAAATTTTAATATAATTAAATATAACGAGATAATATATATTTTGTTTAATCGTGCATATTTATTTTATATTTAACTTTACAGGAAAATAAGTACCGTCCGCATACATTCTGTTTGCGTTATTGTCTTTGTATGTTAACATACAAAAACAATCACATATATAAAAAAGAAAATATTTCGTCTCTTTTACGTGTCAATCGGTAAAAATTATTTATGTCAAATTAAATCTTTTTTTTTTACTACGGTGTAAACTGTACAATTACTACCTTTACTTTTATTATTTAAAAATTTCGTCTCTATGGTTAAAAAAATCACTAACGACAATGATTATAGAGTTCTATCAATGCAGATATCTATGATCGAATTGCCAGAATATACTTATTGATGCATTTCGCAAATCAATTACCCTGTGGTATTACTTTGGCTCAATTTTACATAAGATTCATTACGTCATTAAATTCGAATTAAAAAGTTTTTAAGCGAGTGAAAAATGAAGGACTATTAAAGTATATATTATTAAAGTATGATAATATAATTATATTAATAGATTAGTCATAGACACCAATTAAGATATGTGAAAAAAGATTAGCATATTTTTAGAGAAATATAAATTAGTATAACAATTAATTTAAAGTCGTTGGAAACAATATCATAGTAATTGACAAATATAGTAAAAACTATTAATAAATTATGACTTGAACATTAAGCTGTCTATTATGAGACAGATTAAAAATATATTAGCAACATTTAGCGGCCATTTTGAAAAAAATAAGCTTCAAGGATAAATTCGTACCTTTTTATTAGTTTTCATTGTTACTCAGTTAAAAAAAAAAATACTCAAAATTAAATGAGTGGCGCAATTTAAAATCATAACGAACAAAACCAACTTATTGCTATCTTTTTTTAACTTAATACAAGAGAAAGAGATAAGAATTATTAATATTATTAATTTATTAGATAATTTAGTCTTGACAAATTACTTCAGAATACTTTATAGTGCTTGATTTAATATATTTACCAGCTAGACGGTTGTAGTTGTAGTCTTAAGAATGTTTAGAGAGAGATAGAAAAAATCGATTTAATAAATATTTTAGACAAGACAGAACTTTTATAAACGAGAGTATCAATAATTCTAAGACTAGAAGTTTTAATTAATTTCTAATTAAGTTACTAGACAGCGGATTATTCTGCAAGAACTCACTTCTTATCTCATTTGTGATATTAACATGAATTACGGTCTTATTGCGTCATTTAAATTAAATGATTATCAATGTAAATGTCGCATGTTACTTTTTGACATTTCACGTTGTTCGATGAGTTCCGAGTTTGTTCTTACAGAAGAGCACGACTGGTGACTAGTGAAGATATTTACAGACTTCTAAGTAAATGGCCTCATTATATTTAATAAATTATTATTATGAAAGTAAATTTATTAATAATATTATGGCTAAAAATTCAAGAGAATTTCAAAGAAAACTGCAACCATTTCCTAAGAAATGTTATAGTTTTTCATTATCATGTCATGTTACGAAACCGAAATATATAATAAGCAAAATTTAAAGCAATATCATATATAAAGCTACGGCAACATATTCGCGATCAATTAGTTTCCCATTTTGTACTATATCACCTTGAAGGATGTTAAGTGTAACTTTATTTTGATGTAAAAGGCATACTCAGTGTTGCCTGCCTTGATTTTCGCGATCATTGGCTCAGATACACGCGTTTTAGTCTGGCTCGTCTGAGGTCTTTATATATCATATATTATTTTATTATAACTACAACGGATTCGAATTGGATACGCAGTAGTGAACTATTATTATTAGTAAATTAGCATTAAATGTACATTACATTTATTGACATGATGTGAAAGGGAGGGAAGATGTATGTTCACCTATTACCGTGTAGCTCTCAATCATATTTGACAGCTAAGCCTGTGTCATACGTTATGAAACATTTTATTAAATCCAATATGGCGGACATGACGCAATATGCTAACTAAAATAAATATTTGTCAAACGTGACTTTTGTATTACATAATTAAGCCCGGTTTCTATAAAGAACTACTCGTTTTGCTTACGAATAATAGAATTTAATGATATTTCTTGTATCCAAAAGCAAAACCAATCGTTTCTCGAATACGGTAACCGAGCGTTAAAACTAATTAATATATTACTACAAGTATTTAAAACGGGATATTTACCATGTTTTTTATTTTTATTTGGTGGCGCTCGATAACAGTTCCACCAAATAAAAACAAAAAAACATGGCAAATATCCCGTTTTAAATACTTATAGTAATAAAAATAACCATGTTCATTTAAAATCTTATATAATTAAGATATATTTCAATATGAAGCGAAGTAAGAACCCCAGTGACACTAGTATGAATCACATGAAAGCGTAATAGAGCATTGTGCTAAAGGAAATTAAAATATGTGCACAATATTTAAAGTACACATTCGAATACAGGAAAAACAGCCCGTAAAAATCGTATGCCACGCAGGCGTTCGATGCAAATATGGACTTCAATTACTACGCAGAAGGTTCAATTTCCTTTAACACATGTAATTTACTCTACAGCTCGATGCGAGACGTCGTTTTGAATCGTACTATGCTTGTGTGTAAGTTAATTACATAAAACATATAAGTGGGTACTTATCACTTATATATCAGTTTCCTTGAATATGTAAGGTGCTGTATTGAACTGTATGTAGCGTGTTCCGGGCGACTCCAGCTCGGGTTCCGATTCGTCCGTCGTAACATGTTTAGGAGACGATTCAGAATGATACTCGTGACGGAAATTACCTGGAAAATTTAAGTCACGCTTTGTAATACACGTTAATATAATTATAATGAAGGCGTGTTTGGACTGTGTTTTGTACATATTTCATTGTGCACAGATAGACAACTACTGGCTATATCAAATCCTATTCGACTTGATTGGGGGGTGATTAGTTAAACAATGTCGTCTTCCTCTTTCAAATGTCAAATCAGTGACGACAGAAAGGGAGAAAGCATCGTTTATAAGTGAAACCGTAAGTGTCCACGCAAACTAAGTGACGGACTAATGCTTCGACTAGATCTTGATCTTGATCTCCACACCTGATAAATTAATTAAGTTAATTTATCAGGTGTGGAGGTAATTGATGATCTGTCAAAGATCTGTCAACATTTCAGTTTTATTACTTTGTACAAAGATCGAGTAAGATAAATAACAATAAACTAATTAAGATTCCATTCTATGATTCCTTTATTATTTAAATTATGATTGTCATAGTAATTACTTTCATTTTGAAATTATTTTTTTAAGAGATTTTGAGGTCCCTAAGAGATCTGTCAGTATGATTTATACAAAGATCGTAACCGGCACAAGGGAGATGATTGAGATAACATTCTATTATCCCTAACACAATTAATGTAGCATTAATTGGCAATTAAAATGTTGCTTGTGACTGTTTTTACCCGAACTCTTCAAACTAGCATAACCTTGGTAGCAGTAGTGTTGAGTGGGGGGGTCGTACTCAATGCCCTTAGTTTGTTTGGATTCTGTGTTTATATTATTGAATATTCAATTGTCATATTAATGTAAAGATAATTTCTCGTTATTATTCATAGAGGTATATATTTAATGTGAAATAAAAAAATAAAACTAACATAAAGCCTGCAACAGAAGCCCACGTAACTAAAACAAGATACTTACAAGCAAAGCGTCACAGGTGCGGGTATTACAGTGGTATCTGAAATTAACTAAAAATCAACTAAAAACAATAAGCAATAACTACGACAAATAACGACATAAAATAAACCTTATTCTGTTCATCATAAGTACCATATTTCTTTGCAATATGATAGCTATGATGACCTCTGTGTACCTTATTATAATTTAAATGGTGAAAACGAATATATTTATTTTTATAGTTATATATATATAGTTGCCACGCTGCCGTTTAAAAAATATCAAGTATTGTATTTAAAATTCAATTAACATTTTCTCACTTTAATATTTTTTTTTACAATATTTATTCAACGAAAATAACTTTGAACTAGTAAGTTTTCCATCGTAAGACGGGAGTTGGACATTGGTGTTGGACGAAATATGCGCCAACAACTTTGGCAACTAAGATGTTATGTCACTTGTGCCTGTAGTTACTCGCTCACCCTTTAAACCAAAACACAACAATACTAAGTATTCCTATTTGGCGGTAGAATATCTGATGCGCGGGCGGTACCTACTCAGACGGGCTTGTACAAAGCCCTACTACCAAGTAATTTCATAGTCGTACTTCGCACCATTAAGGTAGCTTGACAAACGAGATGACTCACTAGCATTTATTATTTAAACTAAGAGTTCTTACATTTTCATTACTGAGCCGATTATGATGTAATTTGCTATGAAAACGTTCTAGGCGTTAAAAAAATCCTAATTGTTTTTTTAACAAATCGTTACATATTCAAAAAAGGTCGTATATAATATAAATAATAAAAAAAAAAAATTAAACGTTCAGTGGGGAATGTTTATTTTCAATTGTAAAGCATCACGTGACAAGATTTCTTTACACATAATTGTATCATTTCGATAATGTCGACATAGAAATTAAAACAGGAACTCGTCGCTTCGTAAAGTATTCATTATAAAACAGTTTTCACAAGCTGCCTAATAATATAAAATTCATTTCTAAATCAACACCATCGAAAGTATTATTAAGACGAAGTCTTAGTGTTAAAAAAGCGTCAAGATTAAAAAGTTATAATTTTGTTTATTCATTTAATTATATATATGTCAATATTTTTAGTATAGAAGTATATTTGGAATCAATTCTAAAATTATAAACCATATTCAAACATTTTTAAAGGTTATTCATAGAATACTCGTCAATACGAATCTATCGGTGAAAAACCGTGACATATTCTTCGTCTCGGTAGAACCATTCCGAACCCATGCTGGTTCAATATTTAATCGAATCAAATGTGTACCGTAAAAGATTTCTAGAATATATTTTTTGTTTCAGAAAAATGACATAAAAAACAACTCCCTGTATATCATGAGTTGTCCTTTGTGCTCCTTGCGCGATTTTAATTAACATATACATCAATTAGTGGAACAGAACTATTGAGTTTTTCTAGTGTTTTGCCGGTTTTTCTCAGTAGAATCTACATTCGAAACTGTTTACTTTTATGAGTTCATTCAGAATGAAATAAAAATTTTAATTTAAACTTTTAATAATATTCTTGGTAAGGACTAACCTTTCCAGCCAACCATAAAAAAAAAATTATTACGATGTATTATATGAATATCCCCTAATTTTTTGCATGGAATATATATTTGGTGAAACGTATGTACAACTGTCCTTATCACACAACATGTGATAGAAAGGATCGGACATGTCAAACTATTATATTTAAGAACCACTTGAGCAGAACTAGACTAGATTAATAGACCATTTGGTATAAAATTTGCACTTTTGGTATAAAAAGTTTCATTTTAAATAGCACAGCTGAACTTACAACTATTATGTACGTTTCTATTATTAATAATTGGTTAATTAAGTTATTAACAGCCGCGCTGTTAATAAATAGGAGTTCACGATAAATCTAACATACTTATTACTCAAATCTAATATTGCAACCAAAAATGCATGCTTCATAATATAATTAATACTATTGTAAAACAATCATGCTTCGAACTTCATACTTTTAAGTAAGCGTCAAATAAAATAAAAATGGTACACGACCACTTGTAACAATATAGGTAACTAATCAAGTGCTACAACAAAATACAATTTCAGCAAAAACGGCCTTCGTTATTCGAAATTAAAAAAAAAAACAAAACGACAATCGAAATTTAAATTTGTATCGTCCAAAATTCTACTTTGATTTCGAATTAATTTCGAATGTTTTTATTGGTCTGTGTAATGTAATGTCAAATTCAAATTTCGATCTGTCAAAATTGACAGTAATTCCAACGAAAGCGTACGACGTGTGGGTGTTCGTCAATGCGTCATGAGGTGCAACATTTCAAGCCACTACAGTCACAGGTCACCGTCCGCGCCCTCCGCCTACAGAACCCGTAACATTTCAAGGCGAAACAGCAGAGCCCGCACTTTTTACTACCATCCGACTTGCAAGACTCGCGGCTATTCAGCCTTTGCAACTCGGGAACATCTTCGTCACACATCCTGCCCTTCTCTTTCTCGTCATTCCCACTCAATAGCATGTCCAGCCTGGACTTCAATTGGGACGGCGATACGCTCCTGTCCCTCGTCAGTTTATTCGATTTGATATCGATATTCGGTCCCACGATATCGATTATTTCCGTCAAATCATCGGAACCGTTCGACGTGTCCGCATTCGGTGTGTGAGATTCTACACTCTCTGGTGTGTACGGATCGAGAAATTTGGTGGGACTCAATAGTGTTGTATCGATATCGTTAACGAAAATGCCATCGCAGCTGGAATAGTCAGCGCTAGTGATTTCGACGAATGGTATTCCAGATGTCTTCTCGTTCAGGGAGCCGGTTCGGGTGCGTCTAAGCCTTTGGTCGTCGGATAGTAGTTTGTCGGGATAGCTCGTAGAATATTCAATATTTTTTAGTTTTTTAGTGTACAAATCGGGATCTGTAGGTAGGCGGGGAATTCTCTGCGTTGGGGTCATTCTAGCTGCGCAAGCGCACAAGGCACAAGACATACTCTCACAACACTGTACGATACCTCGATCGCTTTGCAGCATCACGCGGAGATAAATCGGCTGTGGAGAGAACATTTTTAATTGGTAGAATGTGAGTTTAATCTTAAAATTAACTATATATTCCTGGAAGATCGTGTGACCAGCTTCGATATTTAAAAAATAATGTTAAGCTCGCATATACAGCACAATATTAGTTTAAAAAGTATTCAATGACTACCGAAATTGTAGCGGAATTAATCTACTGCTTCAAATGAGTTTAAAGTTCAAATTGGGTGAGTTTGAGACTGTGGTAGGAATTATAAAGTTTTTCTACATGCAGTGTTTTATTAAAGACAAATCATTTCGGTGGGGTTACGTTAAAGTTGGTGTATGGCTTACCTTATGGTCACCCATGCAGGCTGCGTCACCTATCACACCGTATTCGCTTCTACGCCGGGTGGGCGCATCTACTAGTCGTCGCAGTTCAGCGGATGTTTCGCCGGATTTAGGCGAACCTTCTGATTGGTTCCTCACCAACTTACGACGACCAGGAGAAACATCAGAATCCGATACCCTGAAATTGATTTTTATGATTGCTAGAGGTTATCTTAGCCCGGTAGTGGGACTTTTAAATAAATGGATTTTCTAATTTACAAGATATTGTAGCACGCGATTTTTTTTATTTTTAACAGTAAGTTTATTTTATATTATTAAGAAATAATAAATTTTAAACTTCACTGCAAAAGGGCCTAAGCCCAGCTAAAAACCAATTAATCATGATCTAAGAATTAATACATCACAGCATATATAAGCACGTCCATTTTAATAAACATCCTTCGAGCAACTTTGAAACTTAACTGCTTATAATATGGTTCAAAATGGA
Source organism: Vanessa tameamea (assembly GCF_037043105.1). Classification (NCBI taxonomy): domain Eukaryota; kingdom Metazoa; phylum Arthropoda; class Insecta; order Lepidoptera; family Nymphalidae; genus Vanessa; species Vanessa tameamea. Next base: position 2,745,675 of record NC_087332.1, on the reverse strand, counting down.
AAGAACGATTGATATATAGTTTATATGTTGAATACAATGAACTACAAAACACAACACGACATCAACATTCCGGTAAAAATGTAATCGTACACCTTGTACGGAAACTGGAGTGCTTATTATTGTCCGGAAATAAAAATTGCGATTCAATCTTTGATACTAAATTTACTTTTAATATCGAAGATTTGAATTAGTATATACAAATCAATATTAAAACACTAAATCGCAATTCCGATTCTCTGGACGAAAAATGAACTAATCCTCGTGTCTCCAGTTGAGGCGATAAGACTTGGTGTTACAAGTTTGAGAAACGTTACTACTCAACTCCAAGGTCAAAGTGGTTCAATTGAAAACTTTTGATACTTTACTGGCCTCATCTTAAGTTGTTGGTTTTAGGGGATTTTGTGTTAAGCGCATTCCATCAATCGAGCACGTAAGCGTTCCAAACAACCCTTTTAATGGGTTGCAACCCTTATGGGGTAGCAACCCATTAAAAGCTATTTCAAAGAAAATAAGGGTTTGCAGTTGTGCTGACCCCAGTGAATGGGATAAACGGATGGTGATGAAATGATCGATGATGATTTAAATATGTCGTTATGTATATTGACTGACTCATCACAGATTTCTTTGAATAATTTATAATTCGACCCCCGAGACCCCCATTAGTCGACTACATACTCTGTTTATATTTCAGAAAAATTCAATAAATAGAAGGTAGGTTACACATACATCTTTTGTACGACAAATTTTCATTATACAAAAAAAAAATCGAATATAAAATTTTAAGTACAATTTTTTATGTATTTCAAATTGTTGTCCTTTGTTATAAATTAAAAAAAAAAAAAAACATTATCAACGTATTGCAGACATAACAGTGAAACAATAACTACGAGTCACGTGACTAACGGGACATGGTTATTCTAGTAAATTAAATTTTCAGAGATCTGTGATGAAGTCAGTACTGTCATCGCTGAAGTACATTGGATTAATTACGGGACACTTTTATCACAATCGTTCCATGACTTACTGTTTTTTATTTGCGAAATAAATCCCTTTCAACCTGTAAAATTGCTCCTTTTAAAAATAGTACTGTTTTTTTATACCAAGGCAAAGATTGTGACGTAACAGGAGTCCATCTTCTCATCTCTCTAAGGTAGTCAAGTGTGCTGTATCGAAACCTACTTATTAGATCTTTCAGTAATCGTACTAGCGAGTGATTTTTTGTTCGAGACTCTACTTTCATAGTAATAATGTTTATCACGATTAAACTATTCAAAATAATGACTGGGTTCATAATGTTAAAACTATGATGACTCCTTTAGCACATTAAGGTCATGGTGATCACAGTCTCGAGATTTGTCAAGCTTTCCATTTAATTCAGTACTATAAGGTGACGATTCAGAGGTGCTTCTATGAGGCTACTCGATTCAAAAATGTTTCGATTTTGACTAGCAAAGTCAAGCACCTTTAGCTATGTGTTCGCCAACGTCCAAGTTAGGGAGAGCTAGTGTAGTGTGGGGTGGGTACCGCGGGGAGGGGCAGGGCAGGGTCTCACCGCGCGTTGATGGCGTGCTGCAGCGCGGTGGGGTCGGCGATGCTCTTGCGGCCGGCCACGGCGGGCACGCCCAGCACCTCCAGCTCCGACGCGCTGCTCTTCTTCTCCAGCGTCTTGCCGGGACTCACCTGTTTGTTCTGGTCACTTTATTAGTCAGTCTGGCAAGTGGACTCCCGAGCGAGGCGATTACGTTTGCCCGGGGACGCTGGTTTTGCAAGGCCACTTTCGATACCATCGACGCCCCGCCCGTCACGTGATATGTTTGATATGTTCCTTGTATCACGAAATTGAAACGTCGTAAGCGCCATGACATTCCTGGTACTTACAACTTTTTGATCGCGAGAAAACTATTCCTATTCCCTATAAGCGATCTAGCGCTGTTTGTTGTAACAGTTTGAGAAGATGTCATAATGAATATTTATCGCTGCAACGAACTTTATTTCTAACTTTTACCTGTTTATTTGAATAAATTGTTTACATAAGAGTTTTTGTCCATCGTGGAATATGTGTATAAAAGTAACGAAAAAAATGTTATTTTGATATTAAAATGAATATAACTATAATCGAAATATTCTGTGGTAAGTAAATAATCTTTGTAAATCAAGCAAGGCTACCTGACTGTTCTGTCGCGCCGGCGAGCCGGAGCGAGCCGGGCTGCTGTCGGACGACGATATCCGACCGCTGCCGCTATCCGAGTCAGCCACTGACTTCCTGTGAGTCGAGAACATTCTATATAACTTTACGACCAATAGTGGTGTTCTTCAAAGAAAATTGGTCGCTTTTGAGGGAAGGAAGGATGAATCAAAAAAATAGCTGTGAAGTAGGAAAATAGAGTGAATTAGAGGAAAGCTCATCGGCGGTAAGCTCTGACGGTCTGTCCGCGTACCTGGAGCTGTGCCTGGCGTCGGGCTGCAGCAGCAGGCGCGCCGACTGCGACAGCAGCACGCGGTCGCACCACGCGGGGCACCTGCGCGGGACACACATACACACACACACATACACGCGAATCTGACAACGGTAGGCATGAGCTGACAAAAGAAACTCCAAGAGTTTCTTTCGCCGGTTCTTCTCCGGTCAGCGTATTTTCTTTGCCGGACCGGTGGTAGTTTTTAATTTGATTTGTTCGTTCGTTCTGACTATCATCGAGTGAGACTGAGCCAACTGTCATGTAGTGTTTATGTGTGTGTGTTAAAATAGGTACGCTCTCTTCAATTGGACGGTCTCACTCGTCTTTATCGTAATTACGTCTCGCATTTGGCTTTACGTACTTGCCGAGACCGGACGATAAATGGTCCGGTCGTCTCGTAATCGGCTTTAGGCAGTTACGAGGCTCAGATTATATAACCAACGTAACGAAAATAAAACCAGTGATTTCGAATTGAAATATCAATTTTTAAAATGGCTTAAACAATGAATTACTTATACAAGTATTAAAATTATGGGACTGACGTACCTGTGCAGGACAAAAGTCCCAAAATTAAATAAGAAAAAAAAAAGTATTAAAAATTATATATTTTTTGTAAACTATTAATACAATATTATTTTAGGTCTGTATGCCAGAACATAGTGAATATGTAATTTTCGGGATATCCGTGAAAAACATACCTGGTTTTCATATAGTGCGTGGGGAGATGCACGTCCTCTTCGAAGGGGTAAGTAGGGGGAAATTTTACGGGAAACTCAAATAAATGAGATCGAAGTGATTCCAGCTCGCGATCGAATTTTTGTAACTGAAAGAAATGGAAATTAAGAAAATTTAGACGATTTCATTTATTATATATATAGTACGTATTTGTCAAATACTCAGATTTGACTGAGTTTTTAACTAAATTGACGAGACTGAAATGGCTCTCCACGACATTCATGTACGTACTCGTAGTCGCACACACGAATCAACCGTATGAACGTCAATCAGCTTTCAACGATTCACGTGGGATGAGAAATGAGTTCCTACTGAAGCTGTTCCTAAAGTGTTTCTGGGCATGTTTTAGCGTCAAAATTCAGTACAGAGGACTTAGACCGCTGTGTTATATTTTTTCAAATACAATATACTTTATCTTTTGCAAAAAGTGTACGACGAAATTGGTCATGGGATGATGATATCGTCAGCCAACTACGCTGGTCCGACCTGGGGTTCGAATCCAAAATCTCAGGATCTGCGGCATTATATCAAGCCATTAGACCAAAGAAGGGTATAACCAGCTAGAAGAATAGAGACGTGTTACCAACTTCGACATTGAATTAACGCCATATCATCCAGATCTTGAATAGCCTATCATATTCGTACTGGATACGAAAAAAATTGATTAATAGAATAGTCTAGTCTAGTCAATAGTCATCAAAAACTGCGAATCGCATATGTAAATCTATGCTTTATTTATCCGTAATCATTCTTCGATCGGAACAGGGCACGTATTTTTTGGTAATTTCTTCGACTTACCCAAGGTTCCCTGAATATCTTCTGATGGTCGACATGGGCGAACTCCTTCTTGCCAACAGTAAGTACTATGCGGTCGTCGGACTTGGATCGGTATTGCAATTTGGACGAGTCGACGTTCGCGCCGTTTTGTAGTCGACATGATGCCAGTTCTTCTGTTACTTTCTGCAATAACATAATCATAACATAAACATAATCAGCCTGTAAATTTCCCACTGCTGGGCTAAGGCCTCCTCTCCCGTTGAGGAGAAGGTATGGAGCATATTCCACCACGCTGCTCCAATGCGGGTTGGTGGAATACACATGTGGCAGAATTTCATTAAAATTAGACACATGCAGGTTTCCTCACGATGTTTTCCTTCACCGCCGAGCACGAGATGAATTATAAACACAAATTAAACACATGAAAATTCAGTGGTGCGTGCCTGGGTTTGAAGCCGCAATCATCTCTATCGTTCTAACTAATGGGTCGTCTCGGCTCAATAAAGAAAACTATATGACATCAATTGAATTTATTCCCTATAACACTCAGGTATAGTATAGCTTTGTAGCAGTGAATTAAGTTTTAGAATCAGATCAATTCCAGAGATTAGTCCCTATAAACAAACAAACAAATTTTACCCCTTTATTATATTAGTAAAAATTAATCATTCTAGTAAATAAGAGCATATGCTAATATAAGACCATATACCGCTCACGTATACTACCGCAAAACTTACTATTGTTGTGTTGTGTGGATGAGCCAGTGTGACTACAGGCAAATGGGACATAATATTTTAGCACCCAATATTGCAGAGCATTTATTATATGGCCTACCCAAACAATCTTGGTAAAAGCTTAAAACAGCTCGTTAATCGTAAATCAAAATTTTTCAGTTACTGCTACACTAACGATTCGTTAAAAACAGAAACCGGGTATAGCAGAGAAACCATTTACAAGACCAAATCAAAAATCAAACCATATATAATAAGTACGTACCTTTACCACGGCTCCTGTATCCGTCCTAAAATTAAAGTCTCCGAATATAAAGTATGGTGCGGCGTTCACATCTGAGTGTAAGTGACGGAGTGTGTGTCGTAACGCACGCCTTCGACTTCGACAATATACCTGACAAAGTATTTATTATATAATACTTAATTAAATTCGATGACAAAAATAATTTACATTATAAAAAAAAAAAGTTTAATGTCCGTCTCGCGACGGAAGACAGAAGTGATAACTTAAAATAATCAAGTTGAACTATTTATCTAATATTGAAATAGTTTAACTTAATGTTTAGGTTATTACTTAAAGTTTGTAAGGAAAGATTATTTATTATTAAATATTTTATTGATTATAGAATATATTTATTCTTAGTTACGAATGTAGTATGTACATTATTAGTATGATTATTGCCTGCCTACCGCTGCCGTATGCGTAAGAGAAACGGAAGCTAGACAGACTGGCGCCGTAACGCGTTACGTAACGAAGCGGCTTACCATAAGAAGTTATCAATTCAATTATCACAGTATTAATATAGTAAAATATATCTTAGTAATCAACATTGCTTAAAGATCTATTCAGTCACGAAGTTAAAATATATTTTAATAAAATAAACTTAATAAATATAATCTAATTAGTATTGTTTTTGCTGTCTTTACTCTTAGTCGTCTCACGCACACAGCTGTACTATGACACGTCAATTAATGTTAATTAACCATTTTTACAAGACGGTTTTTGAAACAATAACAACTAATTGAGGCTCTTAAGCTATAGTCAGATCTTTGGAAATTTGAGACTAAGACCTTCGTTAATAACAGCTTGAATGAGGTTGGAATGATTTTAAAAATCGTTTTGCATACATTTTTAATATGATGTCTTGTAAGCCTGAGTACAATGACTCATACTAATGGGCGCCGATAATCATATCGCGAAGGGGCGCGACTTCATGAATGATTTAATATAGGTAGATTAGTACCTAAGTTTAAAATATTATTTAATATACATGGAAACTGCCAATAAATTATTATTATTAAGTCTATGTATGTAGTGCATAATATAACAGAGCTTGGAAATCACATGGAAACACGCGAGCATGGGACACGCAGGTATAACGAGAGCGATACTAAAAAAGGCAACCAAGGAGTTTTTACTCACCGAAGGAAAAGGCTCCATAGCCAACAGATTCGACGCATCGTGAAACAGATGTATATTAACGAACTCGATCGCTGTACCACGAATTGACCATCGCGTCCTGAGAAATCCTTTCCGAGACCACTTGCACTAAAAAAAAATAACTCAAATATTAATTCTATTGTTTGTTTTATTTTATTTGTTTAATTTTATTTGAATTTAGAATACGTTACGTCAAAATAAACGTAACTTTTTAATAATAGTAGGTACTTTACAATTTAGTGTTATAGCCAAGGTCCGTCATGGCAAAGCTATTTTTTTAATTATTCAAGTTCTGGTTAAACTGCAAAGAACTTACTTCGGGAAAGAAATGTTGAGGAAATTTTGCCTTTTCCTTCGTCGTAACCTTCTCAATGTTCCCACTATTCACCTCCTTCCCCACCACATCGACGTAAGACTTCAGCTCGAAGTCCCACATCTTGAGATCTGTCAGAGTGGAATGCGCGAAGTACAAGTTGCCTAAAGCCTAAAATAAATAAATAAAAATAATATAAATATTCTCACTTAGTGCTCGCATATGGTAAATAGGCAATCACTGTATAGACACGAGGAGGAAAGGTAAACTAGATACGCCTAGTTTCCGACCTTGCAAAGTTAATACATCCTTCCCGGGGGACGGTATTCGCTTCTATAATAAGATCCTACAGTTATTTTTACTTGGTGGTGGCTTCCCATTAAATTCAACAGTATAACATGGCGATTCAGAAGTACTTTTATGAGCAATATTATGTACCAAATCATATGCAACTAAATTAAACTCCGGCTATTAACTCAAGCCTTTATTTAAATGTTGTTTAAACGTATGGTTCCTGTTTTCAACAGAACGTTGCTTACATTTCAGAGTATATAAACTTCCTCCGGAAGAAACGTGTTTTCGAAGGATGTTTTTTTTAAATAAAACGATAAATATATATAATTAATTCCATTATCTTTATTGAACATAGAAGCATTACAGTTTCTTAACGATTGTCAAAACTCTATCAATGATTCGGAATGGTTTTATTCCTTCTCAGGTTCGAGAAGAAGGACGAGCATTCATATTATATCATATTCCCTAGTTTTTACCTTGGGAGGTGGAGGTACTTCGTGGTATAACCAATTTTATTAATAAGAAACAAAAAAATCGGCTTACAACCAGATAATTCGGTTAACAGACTAAAAGTTATAATTATTATTCAGGGCAATTGAAAATATTGATACATGTTTTTCTTATTAGTTTCTACAAAAATAATAAAGATGTTTAATAAAAAAAAAAAAAACGCGTGTAATTTTTCACACGATGTAAAACCTTTTTGAAACACAAACTATTCGCTTCAAATTCAACCTTGAAATACTCTCTTCGAGACAAAAGATGTCACACTTCAATTAAAAAAAAGTATTCAAAAGATGTCGCTACAATTAGAAAACCGTAGTCAAAAATGTGTCATTATAAAAACATACTTGTTTCTTTTGCTGACGTATCTAACCACTAACCGCGAACCAAGTGTATGCCAAAGTTCACGTACAACATCAAGTTGGAAGTGTGAAATAAAGTATTAGCTTTTGTAAATATGTCTAAGATTTTTGAAAGTTGCTACATTTATATTATTATGAGAAAAATAATGCCACTGATATCCGAGACGACCCATTATTGGAACATGGAAATCTAAATTGGAAATTACGTGTTCAAATTGGGGTAAGCACCATCAGAAAACCTACAAGTGTTGGATAAAAAAACTGCCACCCGTGTGACCTCGCCGGTGAAGGAAGAAAACATGAGAAAACCTACACCCTACCGGCGATGGAAAACGTCGTGAGAAAACCCACACCCTACCGACGAAGGAAAATATCCTGGGAAAACCTACATGATTCGGATGAAAATCTGCCATATACCTATATCTAGCAACCGTATTAGAGCAGGATTGTTGAATAGGCTTCAAACCTCCGTAAAAGATTATCTTAGAATTACTTTACTTGTCTTATATTCTTAACTGAATTGACTTTTCAATTTACTAACAGACTAATCAGTTTAAATGAAATTTATGCAATAAATGTATTCTAGAAAATTCGACAATAGAACATTTTTAACTAAACTGTTTGATAAATCAAGCTTCATAAAAAAATAAAAATAAACGCAAACAACCTTTTTTAAACAAAAATCTATTTTGGTTTCATCGTAAACAAAATATTTGCTTTTTATAACCGCATCCCGTCACATAAAACTATTTGTAATTCGAACGACAAAATTACTTGCGTCACAATTTTTCTAATATGCGCTCGTGTAAAGATTGAGAGCCTACCCATAAACTAATATCAGGTTATTGATCAGATATGATATCAGCGTAATCCCTGACTTAGCGCCGCGTTAACTTATTGTTCCTATTAAGTTATTAACCGCTTTAAGCACAAGTTTTTATTGCTTTTATTATGGAAGAAAAGCCGTTACACAAGTGGTATCTACATTAGATCAAGTTTCACCATTGCCCGGATATTAAATTAGTAGGACCATAGTATATACCGACTACAGCGTGACCTTACGGCCCGGTTTTTGCGGAACAAACTCGCTTTCAAGGTACTTTTCTAAAAATATTCCCAAACATCTCGATATGACAAAACGAACTCAAGAAATCAAAAGGCAATTAACTGATATTAATGGCTTTAAAAATGAAACTTGATTAATTGAAATAATTTCTTCTAAAAAATTTAGTAAACTGGACAAGAAAAATATCGTCTTCAATGTAGAAATATATAGCCCGATTAATGAGTCGGAATAATTTGCTTGCCTTCGTCGCCGCTGCTGTGATAGAGAATCAATTCAAATAGCCTTTAATAAATACTACCGAAATTTTAACTGTTTACGCAACGTACGTAACGAAAGCTCTCAAAAGCAACAATTTCTTTTCATTTCATTGGTCGTAACGTGGCAGTATATAGCTCTCTGCGATAAACGGGCAATCTAACACTGAAAGTATATTTTAAATCGGACCAGTAGTTCCTGAGAATAGTGCGTTCAACCAAACAAATTACTAATGTTAGTATTGTATGAAAAGACTACCACCGGTTCGGAAAAATCTGAAAAGAAACGAATGTTAGTTTTGTGTGAAATTAAAAACTACCACCAGTTCGGAAAAACCTGAAAAGAACCGAAAGAAACTAAGAAAAATGCGAATCTAACTAATATATACTAGTGTAGGATCATTACCGATTGTTTCATTAAAGCGCAAAATTAAATGTTTGTCGTAGTAAAAAAGTATTATTATGATTCTAATTGCATTCCACTTTTAGTACAACTGCTTCCTTTCTATTTCATATGAGAGGTAATATCTATCTATCTATTTGTATATTGTGACCATTTTTAGAATAAAAACCTAATTTAACCTCTGCAAAATAATGATCATCATACTATGATTTGGAACGCTTTTCCTGTCTAAATATTAGTATTTTATGGAATTTGTACACTACGTCTAAACAAAATATGGAATCAGACAATGATGTCATTATTCTCTATAAGTTCATTATTTTTCTTGATATCATTTCTATGTGTTGATTCATTGCACACACGTAAACAATATCTCACGTGCTATTATTTTCTTATATTGAACAATAAGATGAAATAGTTTGACAGAAATGGACATTTATTTTAGTAAAACTTGTCATATTAACGCTATATCATACAAATATCGTCTGTGGAAAGGAAGAAACACTACAGCTCCAAAATTGTACTTTTGGAAAATAATCTCTAAAGTTTTATATATACCCTACATTCTTAGAAGAATTTGTACTGAAACGAGACGGTTATAAAAACAAAACTGAAGAGAACGGATACCTCTGAGTCTAAATGAGCTCCTTGCACTAACGTATTTATTGCCAAAAGTAATACTAATTAGTGAAAAATTATTCTCTGCTCGACCAAAGATTTTCCTATTGAGAAATTTTATTTTTGATTATGCCAATTCATAGAATCAAGTAAGGCACATTATTCAACAATACATTAAATAGATGATAAAAAATCCTGGAGCTAGTACTTGTTGATGTTCAGGAAGGATATTTTATATAACTTTTACAGTATTTAACTGCCATAACTTTATATTTCAAATACTGGAAACGAATAACTAGCGAGTTTCATGCCGGTTATTCTCCGTAGAATCTACATACATAGCATGTAGGAGAACATACTGATTCAAAAGTGCTTGTAAAAGCCTACTTGAATAAAGTATATTTTTATTTGATTTGATCCGTAGCTAATTCCAACTCGGATCAAATGACAGTGGGTTACAATATACATGTCACAGATTTTCAACCGACGCAAACAGATCGCCACGGGATGTTTTTCTTTCAAAACTGGGCTCGAGATTAATTATGAACACAAACGGTACACCCAAATAAGCATTTTATTAAAAAAAATATTTTCATATATTACTATACGTTTGCCATATACTTTTTAGACCACTTTAAATTCCCTTACTATATGTATACAATATTTGTGATGGCTGGTGATTCGCTCGACTTTACTATAATTACTTCGATTGAATTCTATGATTTCTATGATTGGTCTTTTAGATCGTTATCCACATGTATACTTGGCGGTAGCGCTTCTACAAAGCCGTCTAGGTACTACCCACTCATCAGATAGTCTACCGCCAAACAACAGTACTCAGTAATGTTGTGTAACTACAGGCATAAGGGACATAACATCTTAGTTCCCAAGGTTGGTGGCGTATTGGCGATGCAAGGAATAGTTAATATTTCTTTCAAAGCCATTGCCCATGGGCGGTGGTGACCACTTACCATCAGGTGACTCGTCCGCTTTGGCGTTATTTAGTTGTGGTTATTTATAATACTATAGTTTTAAAAATACTAATACATCACCCATATAGTTACATCATAAATTTGTACATTATAGTTCAACAAATAAATTATGCCATTCTAAAACACGTACATCACATGTATCATTGTGTATCGTGTCATTGAAAAATAAACTTTATTCCCAACGGGATAAAGAAGATTCCACGAACAATTGCTCGATATTGTTTACGAAGGTGCTATTAAAATTAGCACAATACCTTTAAAGGTGAGTTAGTTCAATAGTTTTACGTCATTCGGCCATATTGGATTTATTTGGTCCTTCGACCCGAATTCCATTCCACATTCCATTGAACACGTAACATTACGGATATATTAACAATTAATACCTACATGCAATATCCTCTAAATACATCATTTCTGTAATTCCATTTAAAAGTTGTTTTCCATATTTTCTGAGAATATTAGACGTTTCAAGTGTAACACTGTATTTTATATGTTCACCGTCGTATTCGACGTCACTTGTCACGTCATGATTCATTTGTTTTTTTTTGACAAGTTCAATTTTTAAAATGGCATTTCTATAAGCCCGATCCGTTAAAATATGAGACGTTGTTGACAAAAATAGTATATCACTTCTGTGACGTCAACGTTTTGTTTCATTTATTTCTTTGTTAATTTTAGATTTTCAAGTGGACCTTGTATAGTTTAGTATCTCAATGCCAAATTCGAGGTGACATTTCTTCTAGAAGTTTCTCTTACACGTGAACTTAATATACGTACTTCTATGCCTATAGCTAAATTTAAAACTTGTGTAAAAAAATAAACACAACAAATTATTTTGTACAGGATTTTATAAATGATAGAGGTTGGAGTTAACATTTGTTGATGTCCATACAAAATATATAAATATAATTGTATATGATTATTACAAACAAATTGTTATTAATTGAAAAAGGGTAAGAGAGAGTAAGAAACTACTGAGTTACAAAATAGAATATTCTAGATTCTATTTTGTAACTCGAATAGAAATTATTAGTAATTTCTCATCGTACCAGTTAGTACCAGTATATTTTAACCGTTTTCAAAAAAAGAATGGGTTCTAAATTCCGTTATATTTTTTATTTATATTTGTTACACCAGAACAGCGTTCCATTTATGAACCGATTTGGAACAATATTGTTTTGTTACACTGAGTATATAGTATACCGGTTTGGAACTATTTAAATTTGAAAAAAATAAATCCACCTTAGAGGGTGAAAACATTTTGACATGACAACGCGCGTGAGCGTCGTTCCGTCTTGCATAATTTAAGTACAAACGATGATTTAAAATTCAAACCACATAGATATAACAATAAAATAGATAGCTCAAGTCCGGCTAATTGTATGAAAATTTAGCGTTGCATTTTTTGGAACTGTAACGTCACGAAAGCAATTGTTTAATTATTATCTTGGAATTAAGTCAAAATTCTCGGATATTGCTCTATATAATCTAAATTATTATAAATCATACTCTTATAATTATTTTTTTTTTATATTAAACATATATTAATGAATTAGTTTTATTTTTCGTCAAAAGATTTTTTATCTGTATGTTTTATGCTTATAGTGTGACGTTCAATAATTTATGAGGTATAACCTGTATAACTTCTGAAGCGACATTTTATTTAACAAGACAGTCGCCCCGACTTCTCATGCGCAGACAATATATAAGCCATTATTTTATTTCGTAAACACATACGTATTTAACATATAACTCGATTGGTCTAGGCGCACACTAGTAAAGGTCCCGTCAGAATGATTTTTCCGATATATTTAGTAATCATCGTCTTATATCAGCCAATATAAAGATAACCTTAATAAACTATACTTCTAAACCTTCCTCGTGAATACCTCTGTCCGTCAGTGAAAGCCGCGTAAAAATCCGTGCACAAGTTCTTGAGTTTATCAAATTCAAACATACAGACGTGGCATGAATTCGTTTTATGAATATGTAGTGACGTTACAAAAACTTCCATACGAATATATTAATACTCATTAGTAATAATTATTAAAGTAATTCTAAGAAATAATATGTTAAGTAGGCCATATATTTTTTACGACCTAAGATAAAATTAATAATTAACAATCTTATTAATGAGCATGTAATAAATTATATTATCTGTGAAATAGATTATCTGTTCTTTTTTAACATCCTAAGTATTCATTAAAAGTCTTCGGAGTATTTTTTTTTTTTTAATATTTTCATAGGGAGGTAGGCAGTTATACTCAAATTAACCATCAATTATTATTCTTATGTTTTTTAGTATAATTTGTATCAATTCACTGTAAACACAATTTTGTTTTCAATTTACAAAATTAATTAATTATTATCAATAAGGAAATAGTTTAAGGACTATTTTTGTCTGAGCAAGGATAGGTACCGATATCATAAAACTAACCGTTTCGCTACAAATGCACAACTCCCCTTTTTGCGAAGTTTGTATTTGCGTAAACATTTTTGCAAATATGGGATCGATGTGGCCTTTTCACAATTTCATCATCATAATTGAAAATTCAGTCAAAACGTCAGCGACGTTCACGTGAATTTTCAGCTTCTTGGGAATATATGCAAAGATAGCCTAATTTTTCGGGCTAATTTTATATATTTTTTAAACTTTATTAAATTAATTTCCAAGCATTATTCGCCTAATTATTTTTATCCGTCCCTGTCTGTTTTAAATACTTCAATGAATGAAAAATACACGCAAGTACGTAATCGTGACCAGTGATTAAGACTTAACATCCAAGTGTTCTGTAGGCTGGACCAAAGACCGCCAAGTAGATATCCAGTTATATAATAAAAATAATAGTAATCCAATAATATTGTAAGATATTATACTGGACGTATTTCATATGTATGTTTTCCGCCCACTAAAATCCGCTATGACGTTGGATATAGGCATATTATATTCCTCTTTCGTGTGTTAACATATTACGATTACTGTATCTAATATCATTATTCGCATAGTATGTGTGTGTGTGATCTATGATTTTAGATATTACAAATTAGTATTCTAAACTGCTTCGCCTGTTCCGTTATGCTCGCTGTACGATTGCTTATAACGTTTTTTTTTTAATGGATTTCTCGATACTTCCGCTAAAACGGACGTGATATGAAACTATCAAATATTTTAACACAAAAATGAAGATGCCGTTAAGACAATCTTTGTCTGTCTATGACGTACTTTAAAAAAATATTTCCAGTATATTCCAGTATATTTTCGTAAATAAAATAAAAAAAAATTAAAAATATAGTTTAAAAGATCATAGTATTTCAAATGTTGGAGCAGTGTTAGGAATATTATATATTAGTAAATAGGCTATGTATAAACACCATTGATTTATTTAATAATAATTATAGCATGTAATAATATACATGTGCAATACCACGAAGCCATAAAAAACTTAGAGAAATACAAAGATACAGCCTGTGGTGCAATAAACTCAAAGAAAAATGCGACTAAAGCTTTCCACTTTAACATTTTCGAGATCGTTTAAAGCTTGAGAGTACTCCAACGTCTTTGAGACGACGATTAAAACCTCTTTGTACTTCCATTCTCATCTTGAAATCTCTTTATGTTGACCTTTTTAGTGACGAACTATATTTCTATCTTTTTGATTTAATAAATTGACTGCCTCGTTGGTCGAGTGGCTTACATAATGTCCCAGTTCCAGCTGTCCTACTTCAAAGCCCACGTCGGGCTGTTAAAATTTAGATTTTAGTATCGAATAAATTCCAGTCATAGTCAACGTCTGTAATTTCGAAGTGTGTACACACTCGTGCTTTGGAAAACACGTGACAGCTTCTGCGCCTGAACTGTTTCCGTTCGTAGATTTGCCGTCCCATCTGATTATAAGAGTGAGGGAATAGAGGGCATCTGCGTTTGCGAACAAACTTGTGTATTATAATATGTCCTGCAAAGTTGGCTGGTCTCATTCAGCCGCCGTGACCGAAATCGGTCAGGACATCATGATGTCTTATAGACATGATGATGATGATGAACTCAGTACTACTTCAATCAATGAAATCCTACCTGTTTTATAGTGTAGTTAACTAATTTAAGCAACATTTCGATTTGTTTTTTTTTTTAAATTAATTGTCGTTATATTTTGTCCTTCTCTACTAATTAAAACAGATAAATAATAATTGTGATGATTAACACAACAGCTTCATTAAAAACACTTTTATGATTTTTTTTATACTATATTTTTAAATATAAAACCTGGTATCCACCAAAGAAGGAAAAAACTAATAAGTTTTGCTTGTCATGTCCATTTTCAAAAGTAGTTATAACTTATATAATAATATTTTATACTAAAATCTTCTCCGAAACGCGCAACAATTTCTTTAGTAAGTTCTATCTATATTGGTTAAATCGTTTTTACAAATAACAAAACAAAAGTCTTCTTATTAATTAGAGCAGATCATAAAAATATAAATACCGTAAATTTTTCTGGAGAGCTAAAATCTTCATCTAAGAATATCCTGATCTTGTCGTAGAGTCGTAGTTCTGGACAGTCACAGAGTCTTTGGACAAAATCTTGGACATATTGCATCGACTTCTCGTATGCTTTACCGCCGACTTCTTGTAAATGAAGCGCTATAAACTTGGGGTCCATGCGGGAAACTGCTTGAAGGAACTCCGATGTCCATATTGGGAGCATAACAAATGGCTGAAAAAAAACTAGAAGCTTTAGTACGCTACGCTGCTGATTAAGCTGAAATTCATGTATTTTTTGTAAAAATATAATCTATAAGTTTTATTCGTTAATATATGAACCAGCCTATTGAAATAACCTTTCCAGACCTTCTCCTGGAGAGGCGAGGAGGCTTTAGCCCAGCAGTGGCTCATGTACGGCTCTACCTTTACATTTCATATAATGATATTTTTTTATATAAGACTGGTACATAACACTGTTATAAAAATATATTTACAAAAATATCCACCGCAAAAGATTTTCGGTTGTGTCTGGAAACCTTTGCATAGATATTATATAAACGAAAAAAAATTTATCTGCTTCTTACATGCAATTTCCTAAACATAATGAAAATATTAAGACAAACGATTTCATAATTTATTACAGATGGAAATATATATTATTTCCCACTCCTTTGAACCGCGGGAAAGCCTTCATGGCTTTAATATATAAAAATGTATATAAATACATTTCTTACTGAAGTCATTTGTTTACGCTCAAAAACATATACGACAATATTTATTTATGGTAATATTATTAAAAGTGTAGAACCTAGATTTAATGTACTTTAGAGAGAAGTTTAGTGCGTCCCTTAAGATTAAAATTGTACAATTTTTTTTCTTAGTGCACTTTTACTTGAAGTAACGAAGACCGAAATCTCGACTGTCTTAAAAGGTGTGCGATGATAGTTAGCCAGTTATGCCCTTTTTCAGTTCCGAATTTGAAAATTACAATTATTTTTACGTATTCATATTTCAATTTTTTTTTTATTGGTAACTCTAACGCCAATAGCTACGAACCATGAAAAAAACCATTACTAACAGAGGAGGTGAAAAAAATTACATTTATTAAACCATTTTGTGTTGGACTAATTATATATATTTTTTCTAATTGATAATTCAATATCAACAGTACCAAATATATTGCTCTCTTTTTCTAATCTTTAGGATCAAAAGATAAGTCTTTTAAATATTTGTAAATGTATAATTTATTATAATTATTACATTTTAATATTTTCTCTTTTTATTCATCATTATTAATTTTTAAAAATGGAAATACATTGCACTGATAACCACACAGACAATTTTTTTTTATTATTAAACTCTTTTCAACTTTATCATACTTATTAATTTGTATTTCGTAACTTTTATAAATAATAGTAATTTTATTCAAAGTAAAGAAGACAAAGTTTTGTATGACTTCATCACTCGGCTATTAAGTCTGCATATCGTTGTGTATTTATATTATATGTAGTTGTATGTATATTTATGTTATATGTATGTTACACAAATATAATGATAATATCTCAATTAAAAACAATATATCTATCACAGTTTAAATAAAACATTAACTATCACAAATTAAAACTAAAGACTTAATGCATCATTGTTATCTAATGAAACAAACAATTAAATTTGAAGGAGTTATTTGTAAAATCATATTCTGTCACATATTCATACATATAATGTAACATTTAAAGTATGTACACATCATACTAATTTTATAGGGAAGTCTGATTGCCTTTTTTTTGTATTTTTATAAGCAAAGACTATTTGATAATTCATCTGATTGAAATTTTTATAATATACACATATATTTTTTATCATATTCTAGAAAAGATACTTTAAATATTTTTACATGTTATGTATATGTACAATGACAATTTCATATTTGCCATCGATGAGTTACAGGCTATGCTTTGAAATTTGGACAAGAAATTAGAGAGAAACAAAATAATATTTAAAAAATATATGTGCTAATAAAGATGAAGCAATGAATACATATATCTATCTATAAGACCAAAACAGAAGGAAGTCAAAGTCAATATGCTGGTCATTGGATCATCATCATCTGGATTGATTCTACTTGTTCAATAGTATATTTTTTTTATTTTTAAACAAATATCATCGGATAAAAATTGGTTTAATAAAATGCAAAGTAAATTAGTATATATGTGGTCATAAATTAATGTATACATTTTTTTATTTTACTTTAATTGCATTCTCATCTGTCGTGCAGGTCTTATAGCCGACATTAACATATTATTTTTTAATGCTTATTATGTTATGTTATGTTTTAACACAAATTGAAAAAAGTAAAATGCCACAGGTGTTCTGTATGAGGAAATATATTTAATTGATTAGAAGCATAAAAAAATTGTTGTTTATTTTTGTACCAATTATTAACATTTTCCTGTTTACGTGATGCTCATAACAATAATCCTGATTGGCTGGTGATAAGGCTTAGACGAACTGTAGAATATAAAAGTATATTTATGTCGAGCTTAAAATAATAATTATTAAACTATATATATTTATTTTTTAATGATTTACATAAAATAATAATGCCTGTACATACCTATTGCTTTTAATAGATATATTTTTCAATGTTTACATAATTTCAAATAAGTAAATAAATATTACTATTGTTTTAAAGAATATTTATTGATAGGTCCTTCAAAATTTTGTAACATTTTACGTTGAAATAATTATTAAGTCTGCTCTAATACCCGCTAAAGAACATAAGCTTGTATAAAAATAGAACAAGCAATATGAACCATTTAAAAAATAATTCCATCAAGCAAGCGTGACAAATTGCAATCAGCGTGCATTGACATGTAAAACACTTGTTTCAAAATTAGAACAGTTGACATGCGCAACATTTTAATTAAAATTATGTAGGTAGGCAATTATTGTGACTTCCGAACGTAACGCTGCCTTGAGAATTACGTGATTTAATGAAACAATACTCACGTCCTCGAATATAGATCCGACGTTAGCGGTCACAAGTAACAACGGCACTTTATCCGAACCCATTTTTTTGAACTTCAACATCCCGAAAACGGAATAAAAACAATATCGCTCATACAAAATGATTGTATATGTAACGTTATATTAAAAGTACTGGGCGGATTTGGCGGGTGTATGCCATGACTCCGAGCATCACTGATAACATTATTATGGTTACTATTTTTTTTTATACAATTTAACGCGATATCGCGAAATCGGCCTCCTCGCCCTTTCAAGTATCTGACATTTGTAAATGTATGAATGGGTGACGTTATGTTTTATGTCTGATCCGTAGTAGACTTCATGGCAATCGGCATACAGTTTTACGCATTTAAAGCTCAAAGTAGCCTTATTATTGTGCATAAATAAAAATTATACCATTTTTTGAATAATAATCTACATTCTGTGCCTTTATAAAACAGTTACTCTTTTTTATGTTTATAATTTTGAATTCATTATTGTATGCTGACCAAACATTGGTGAAACGGAACGTAACATTCAATAACAAAACACTGTTGGATGTTGACCAATGACGTCGTTTCTAGTTTTACGTCACGCCCTGTCTTCAGGGACGTACTCGCTTATTTTGATCGTTAACGTAAATAAAGGGGAAGTAAATCTTGAGTTAATAAATACGCACGCAAACGAGGAATGACGACAACATTTTCTTTCCATTTTATTATTAGCTTAAGTAGAGTTTCCATTAATTGAAAACTTTCCTATAGCGCATACCGGAAATTAATTAATTAATTTATGAAAGTACAAACAAAAAACATCAATTTAATTGTAATAAAATACGTTTATTAATAATCTATTTTTATTTATCAGCAACTAAAATTGTAAAGCAGGAAATAGTATTAGTTTTAATAATCCGACCACTTCTTCAAATACGCCTCTGTGGGGCGTGCCGGTGTCTTCTGCTCATGTGCGCTAGCTATTTCGTCCCTAACCTTCCATCAGACTTTGTAATTTATATTTTAATATGGAAATCGATTGCTCCATGTCTATTCTTGTGAAATAGGTCAGTTTTACTGTTCACGTTATTTTAAAGGTAAGCTTCTGATATTTATTAATAAAACGAGCAGTAAGTAAACGTATCTCAGTCAGCACTTAGATAAAATATTTAGTTTGTCACTATAATTCTATAAAATGTTATATTTAATTGTGTTTAATTCTGAAGCTTAATTTTTGAACGATGTTATTTGCTCGAAATTATATTTTTAATTTAAAATTTCAGAATATGGCGCTAATATTAGTATGGATGTTGTTATTGGCTAAAACGGTATTAGGTCATGTTTACAATGCGGTTGAAACGGAAATGTTTGCTATACCAATCAGCCCTAACTTATTTAACTGGACCTACCAGGGTAAGTGTCTAATCATTGAATATTTTTGTAAAGAAATTAAAACTTGATTCGAAAAAATTTAATATATTTTGCAGAATTCGACCAGCAGTACCGTTTCCATGCTTCGTTGATAGGCAAACCCGAGTTACCATCTTGGCTGCGATACATATACAGCGGGAGACACCACTCCGGGTTTATTTTCGGCACACCGCCACGCAACACCAAAACACCGATCACTGTAATTGTTTATTGATGTTTATGTTACAAGGTTTTGGTTTATTTTATATTGGTATTTATAGAAATCGAGTAGGTATAGGGAATTCTATTTTGCCACATGAAAAAAGGTAGGTAGGTATTTTAATCCGATAGTAGTAATAGCTTATTTTTTTTAAGGTATCCTTTCAATAATCTCACCATTCATTATTTATTTTTTGCCAGACAAAAAGATACTTAGAAAAAAATTGAGTCTTAATTTTTTTTTTTTTTAGTTGGAAGTTATTGGTTTAAATAGACAAGACTTTGAAACACGACGAGTGCTATTGAATCTTAAAGTTCAACCCAAAGAGAATATGGCGAAGCACGAGGTTGAATTAAAAATTGACAATCTAAATGTCGAAGACCTATTGGATGAGCACAGGTAAACAGTTGGAAAAAGTTGTTACACGTTATGATTTTGTTGTATCCTTATTGCTTCTCAGCTAGGGTCTAGACTCTAGTAACTTATAAGGCCTTACTCCCTAAGATCTTGGCTCAAATTGCAGATGGATCCATTAAAAACTGTTTTCTGTCGAGAACTTACAGCCTACAATAACATTGTTAATTAAAGACTGCTGCTGAATGATTTTCATTAGCAAAGTTGTGTTTCAGTAAATAAAGGAAGGGTTTAGAAGTTGGCAAAGTTTTGCATTCTCGTAATTCCGTAAGAAATTAAATCCCGTGGTCACTTGATCACTCACTGCGAAAGGAATTTCCATCCCATAAATTTATAGGAATAAGCGAATATAGAGTGAACCTTCAGAGTATTTAGAGGCTAGTCCATGAGATCGGGGGGCATGGCCGAAATTTGGTCACAAAGAATTTATAATCTTAAAAATAAACAATGCACAAAATATCTTTTATTATAGGTATTCAAATTGCCAAAGTGAAATAATTATGCAGAGTTTAGCATCTAAATATATAGCAGGTACACTTACTATCTTAACATTTATTTAATTGAATGGCCTATAAAATCTTTACAGAATGACACGCCTTAAAGATATTCTTAGAACGAAACTATGGACGGAGAGCAGCAAAGATTTGTATCCAACTTTCCTTGCGTCTGCAATTGATTTAGGGGCGAGATTGCCGTTAAAACCGAGTGATGGAGAGGGGTAAGGTTATAATACAAGTTCTTTTTTTTTAAATTACTAACAGGATACGTTAAAATGCCACTTATGATCAGTTCTCATCATGTATGTTCTACCTCTCTTATCAGTCTAGATATGGGTATATCTCCACCTAGGCAGGTACCTACACTGTCTAATACCTATTAATCAGGTCCTGGTCGGCCCAGTAAAAAGTTATTGGGATTCTCTGTCGAAAAGTTCTAACCACTGGGCCACCTCGACTAGTTTATTGCATTAAACTAGATCAAAATAATTATTTCGATATTAAAAAAGAAAAATACTAACCAATGGTTTACTATCAGTTCTCGCCAGTCCACCTGATTTTTATTATAACTTTTCTACTGTAACATTCTAACTAAAAAACTTAAGCTCTCATAAAAAATATCTTATTCTTTATAGTTTATTTAAAATATATTACTTTTTTATTTGTCTTCGTTATTTTTCAATGGAACGGTCGAAGGGTCGAATCTCAGACAATCATGCTACTTGGCTGTTTATCTACATATTTTCAAACATTAAAATACGTAATTAAATACGCAATTACATACGTAATTTTCAAGCGCCTACGACTTTCGTCAATGCAAAACAATCGTAACCGTAATTTTTAAATGAACGAACTTTAATGCGATTTGTGTCATTTATTTTACCGTCTTAGTTATTCTTTGTAAATAAATAAAAATAAATATTAAATAAATATTGGACAACATCACATACATTACTCTGATCCCAATGTAAGTAGCTAAAGCACTTGTGTTATGGAAAATCAGAAGTAACGACGGGACCACAAACACCCAGACCCAAGACAACATAGAAAACTAATGAACTTTTTCTACATCGACATCGAGAAATCGAACCGGGACCTCGGAGTGGTGTACCCATGAAAACCGGTATACACACTACTCGACCACGGAGATCGTCGATAAATCCTTTGTAACCATAGGAAAGGGCTTTAATAAACCTAACTCTTAAACTGGAATCTCTTATCTTGGAAACATTATTTTTGAGCTCAAATACCATGTACCAAACATTAAATATACATGATTATAATTATTCACTATTTATAATTCGTATTTCAGGCTCGTAGTCAGGTTAGGTAGTTCAGTGCCATTCTCCTCTGAGTTAAAGCGCCTGAGAGAAGAAGTCCGTCCACTTTCCCGTTTGCCGAGCTGTCCTCGAGATTACAAGCGGACCACTGTCGAAAGACTCTTCAGAGATGCTGGACTTAATCTGGACTGGTGCAGTTTCGAATTGGTAGGTTAACTTAATCTTTGTTTCTCATTCTATATCAAAAAATTAAGCAATTCATTGGAGTAGAATTGTTAGTACTTTCAACTAGCGTGGATATAACGTGAAGCTTTCACTGGAGAATCTACAAAAGAAGAACCGGCATAATACTGAGTAGTTTATAGTTTTGTCTTCAATCTCCTATATATAAAAAATAAGAATACTAGCTCCAACTTATTTAACCGAATCCGAACCCGTATCCGTTCCTAGAGAACCAGCGTCTCTCTATATTGAAACGGCAAGGTCATCGATGTGATATCAACGTCGTCATCACAACTGACACAAATGCCAAGAGTCCTATTTAATGTAATCGTTTGGAGAATTTTGGCGGATAATTATTATATAATATATTTCTTTCTACGATTTTTTTTTATCTATAACAAAATTACAAAGACAGTGCTTTGAGTCACAAAACATTACGAATAACTCATTTATTTACTATAACGAATCTTCCAGTTCCATCAATTGTAGAATGCATGCATTTTAGTAGATATATTATATCTCTATTATTATTATTTTTATCTGATTTATCATTTGCCTCAAAATCCATTACGACGAAAACAACTCGATTGTCTTATAATTTCAGTACAACACAATCTACAAACAACGCACGACGGAGCACCTCGAGTACCTGACGGAGGCGACGGAGGCGAGCGCGCCGGCGCGCGGCGGGCCCGCGGCGCGCGCGTGGGCGGGGCCGGCGCGCGCCGCGCTGCCGTCGCGCTCGCTGGCGCGCGCGCTGTGGGCGGCGGCCGCGGGCCCGCTGGCGCTGCTGCTGCTCTGTGCCGCCGCGCTCTCCGCCGCGCTCTGCCTGCACTACGCCACCGTGTACGTATGCACTCACGCGGCACACGCACGTGCCATTCCAAGGAGCCGCGAGATATCTAGATATACCTTTAACAAAGTTCCATAAAGTTAAACTTCATTCTGACCAGAATATCATTGATTTACAGACGTGACGCTGTTTCAGAGAGATTTGTTGACGAAATTTATCATATCTGCGAAGATTACAGAAACCGAAGGTTTGATTTGTATTCATGAGATAAACTAACCGAATTAACTGTTTTATAGATGAAGATTAATATTAGTAACAACAGCCTAACAATA
Organism: Vanessa tameamea; assembly: GCF_037043105.1. Lineage (NCBI taxonomy): Eukaryota > Metazoa > Arthropoda > Insecta > Lepidoptera > Nymphalidae > Vanessa > Vanessa tameamea. Next base: position 2,722,079 of record NC_087332.1, on the reverse strand, counting down.
TTTATTTATTTATCAAAAGGTGTTGTAACAACTAGATATCTTCTTAGGCACAAAAATTTTCTCCTTTACTTAACTTTAAATAACAAAATAACATAATATTAATATAAAATACAATAAAGACATTCAGAATTCGTTTATCTTATAGCTCTTTGTTAGCTAAAGCCAGCGCAGTTAGGGGCCACAGTCGGGCTGCCAGGGACGCAACCTTCAGCTTGGGGGGCTGTGTATTGTAGACCTTGCTGGCTGCTGGATCACAGCTGTATATAAAAATACTATCTCCTATATTACATAGGCGTCGAACACTAAATAACATGATGGTGGAATTCAAATTTATCCAAAGATGGTCATGATCCTAACGATTCTGCCTAAAATTTAGATTTAACGTTATGTCAAAGTGTAAGCTTCATTTGGTTAAAATTTGTATATTTTATTAATTATATCAAGATCAATGGCAAAGAAATATATTTTGTTATTTGTATTACTATATGGAATAAATTCCTTAAGTATATAACAATCTCCTAGTGAATCAATTTAGTTGGTAATATTGATAGTATTTTACTGCCGTGCCTCGAAAAGCATAAATGTGTTGATGGGGGAGTAGGTATTTGCGCACACACGACGCACAGTAATATTTCCTTCGCAGCTGATTCCTTGATACTGGCCGTCATGGCCGCCAATATTTATTATACCTGTTTGCACAGTGGTGGTCAAGGTTCGACCTCGAATGGGTATTAATTGTTAAAAATTTGAGGAAAAATTCTTTATGATATTGTATGTATTGAAGAAGTTTATTTCTCGTATTTTTTTTAATTATTGTTAACACTATAGTTAGTCAGTAGCTATCGAACAAAAAATAGAAAAAAGTAGTTCGAAACATGCAATGAAAGAGAGTTACTGAACTGTTCTGTCTCTTCGTATTATAGTTTTATGTAAAATAAAACTTAATAATCATTACATAGTATAAAACAAAGTCGCTTTTCGCAGTCTGTCTGTCCCTGTGTATGCTTTGATCTTTAAAATTACACAACGGATTTGGATATGTTTTTTTTTAAATAAATAGATTGGTTCAAGAAGAAGGTTTACGTGTATTTTGTTTTTATTTGAGTTTTCTAATGTAATGTCGTAAATAAACACTTTTGCGCTTACGTTGCAAACGCTGGCTGAACCCTACAAGGTAGATCAAAATTATGTACTACAGTATTGTATACCTTAACAAGGTCTTCAAAAAGTCCGCGATGGTATATGTCTATCTCTTCGGGATAATCCACAATAACCATTATTTATCCTTTACTTTTTACGAGAAATAATGGCTTATTTACGAAGCGATTTTAAGCAATACAGCATTAATCCTTATCCAATTAAGTACATACCTTAAATACATCGTGCATTTCATATAGATCAATGACCCTCTACAGCATGTTATTTAAATGAATATTTTCGAAGATATTACAGATTTAAAATGCAAAAAGCTATGACCTTTGTATATAATGACATTCTGTAGTATATTTAGTATCAGTATTGCACCCGCGCGAAGCCGGGGCGGGTCGCTGGTTAGTAACACAACAAATTATATGACCTAAGTACACCATAGTAGGTACTGTGTGATGAAGATTTTGCGATATCATATATAATCCTGTATATCATATTTAGTCGTCCCTATAAATATTAAGTATCGTTTAATAATACATATTGTCAATAAATATTTGTTCACATTTAATTTATTAATAGCCACGGAATATTACAATGTCGTTTATATGTTTGTATTTTTTATTATTATAGAGCTCATAAATCTGCTAAAGTGGAACTGTGCAGATACGGAACTGGCAACACCGAGCAGACACAAGCAGATAACAATAGTAACAAAAGTGTGGGAGTAAGGTAATCATAACTTACTTTATAAAATGCACAATACATATATCAATACATTCACTTGGTGGTTCGGCGTTTTGCAAGCCCGTCTGGGTGGTTACCTACACATATTCTAATATCTTGTTAATATTTCTTACGGCGCACTGTCTATGGGCAATGGTGACCACAAAAGCGTTTGCTCATCTATCTACATATATAATAGTATCTATATTATAAAAAAAAAAATACATTTGCAAGAGGTCACGCAAAAAAGAAGGTACTCGTTTTAAGACATTTAGTTAGGATTGTGATGATTTTTCTAACTATATTGATTATAAAAATTAAACATGGCTTGTTATTAAAGTAATATACATTCAATGTAAATATAGCTTTTCATTATATTATAACTAAGAAATCATATACCTGCAATTTATTTTTAATTCTATTTCAGCCCCAATAACAGTCTCGTCAGACCGTACAGTCCAAAATCGACAACCAACCTCGCTGCTAACTACAACCGCCCTCAACCACCTCCTTACATCGGCTCTACCACCAACTCCCTCCACCACAGGAAACCAACCGACAAAACTCCAACAAGCTGTCACACACCTGAACCCAACCGAGGACACATGGCCTTGGAAGAATCATTAAAACTCCTAAACGAAGCAAATATTTCAAGCGAATTCGACAATTTAATTCTCCGTGATCAAATAGTCGACCCGAACGACGGTTCAGATGATTACGTACCAATAAAATCGGAATCGGCGGGTTATTTGTCGATGAAGCCGGATAAAACTGGTTATGTCAACATGAAACCGGATCTGGACGATATCGTTGTACCGGAATTGGCTAAATATGGAATTTCTGGCATTGGACCGATTTGACATGAAGCTGACGGTTCGCAGCCGCAAGTCAAAACTTGGTTTTGTTAACCAATCCATGACTGGTTCGGAATAATATTTATCAAACATGTCTAATCAAGTAAGAAGCACGATAAATATAAACGTGTAGTTGTACCAATAAAATTAGCCAATAACGTGTTGAATAGGGAAATTACCGGACTATAATAACGACTGGTTCGATAATGGCGCCAGTCCTGTCAAAAAAAAGTTGATAAATTACTACCAAGTTTCGCTTATTTTCGTCTTGATGATATTAATGAAAAATCTCTGCCTTTTAATAAACTATTTAGATTAATGGACATCAAATTTGATCCTTACTCTACTGCAGTGGCGGACTAAGCCCGTCAGAGGGTCGGGTCGGCAAAGTTGAAGGCCCCCTATTCATTCATGGATTTCTAGGGGAGTATCCGCTACAAAAACGCGGATCCGCCAGCGTATTGGACGCGTTCAGTGAGTTAAAAGAATATTAGTACCGCGTAAAAAGTCTAGATTTTTTTTTTATGTCATAGGTGGCAAACGGTCAGGAGGTCACCTGATGGAAAGTGACTACCACCGCCCATGGACATCTGCAACACAGGGGGGCTTGCAGGTGCGTTGCCGGCCTTTCAGGAAAGAGTACGCTCTTTTCTTGAAGGTTCCCAAGTCGTATCGGTTCGGAAAAACCGCCGGCGAAAGCTGGTTCCCCAGAGTGGTTGTGCGAGGCAGAAAGTGTCTTAAAAATCGCGCTGTTGTGGATTTTCGATTGACTGTATAGTGTAGTGTTTTGATGAAATTATGTAGGTACTAAGGACATTTTTAGTCTTGCTTAGGATTTGATCAGGGATTTGAGGGCCACCCAAGACTGGAGGCCCAGGGCGAGCCGCCCATTCCGCCCCCCTGTTAGTCCGCCACTGCTCTACTGTTGGATGATGAACAAGTCTTAATAGAATAAAGATAAAAATATGAGGGTCAAATATTGTTTGCGTATAATAATATATAAACTTGTATAAATATATACTATGCTTTGTTTCGCGAATGACACGCAAACCGAAATAGCATTTACACGTGTAGTGAGTTGTATGCGTAGGTTTTATCATAGTATTGTAATCGTATAGAAAAACATTTTAGATATTTGTGAGTATTATACATTTCTAGTCAAATTTACATAGTCAATAAAATACATATTAATGTTGATGCGTTTGTTATTTGAACACCTGTACGAATAATAGCCCTGGGGTTTTGTAAACCTAATCGAATACACCACATCAATACTAATCTATGAAAAAGTATTGTCGTGTTTACAACAATATTATGTATATTCACAGTAGCATTGATCACTTTGATAAAATCAGTGATAATCATTGTATGTGAACAAGAAGTAAGGATAAGCTAAGAACGCCAAGTTTCCGACTCCGCAAAGTCAATAAATCATTCTTGGGGCAAGGTATCCGCTTCTATAATAAAATTCCGCAGACATTTTTAACTTTGCCGTTTCATAGATTCAAGTCAATTGTAAAAAATACATTGGTAAAGAAGGCATATTATTCGATACAAGATTGTATTGATGATAAAAAAGCGTGGAGTTAATGCTCGTTGACTTCCAGGCAGGAGACATGACATACTTATATAATTGTATTTAACTAACATGACTGTATTTTTAGATGTTGAAAAAGAGTAACTACTTAGTTTCTTGCCGGTTCTTCTCGGTAGAATCTACATTCCGAACCGGTGGTAGCTTTACTTTAAATAGTTTGTTAAGTGACGATTCAAAAGTGCTTGTAAAAGGCTACTGGAATAAAGTATATTTTGATTTGATTTGATTTGATTCCATATAAATGGTGAATTGTGTGATTACACGTCTGAGATCCCTTGGTTGATAGTGAATTGTCGAATTGTGAATGTCAACCTAAATCACTAACCGTCTTGTTCCAATATTCCACAAAAACAAAATATATAGTTTTTAATTTTATTTAATAACAATTACACTGAGATTACATTTAAATTTTACGTCTTTGTTACAACTTTGTCATTTGATAAAGCGATCTCTTCTAACAAATTTAAGGTAAGCAAAGTAACTAACTACATTAGTATTTCTAAATAACTCATGTATATCTTAAACATATAACAATCACAGTAAAAATAATCATAGCTTTAAAAGTTAACTGATCAAATATATGTTGCTAGCGGAATTGTAATTGATAAAGAAAAGAAAAATTGCTTTACTAGTATGCAAATTGTAATTATTTACAAAACAATATTATATTTTATTTGAAAATCTAAATTCATGTCTTCCTTATAAAGGAACAAAACAACTTAATATGGCAACATTTTTCAACTGTCAAGTAAAATAACGGGTCAACACAGATAATTTTATAGAGGCTAAAAGTTTGTCTTACATATTATGGAGCATAGAGGTAAGAATACATATCATATAAAACATAATACTTCACCCGAAAAAAAAATTGAAATTTTTAAATAAAGATTTCATAATTTATCAAAATGGAGCTACTAAAGCTAGGAATTACTTGAAATTAAAATTTATGCGATTATTACTTCTGATTTATGAATATAATTTGCAATTTTATTTAAAAAAGTCCTTTCAAAAGCGTTTGTATAGCTTTCGCCCTATTATTCCATTTTAATATATCGAGAAGTCATCTAAATTTCATACATTTCGAGACATACATTTTATAAACCATAATCCATAATTGTAAACAAGTGTTGCTAGTAACATAATATAATCGCAATAGTTTGATCAGTCACTTTAAACATAAATATATGTTTATAATTTCAATCATACTGACCAAAATTTATATGGATATATTATCTTAATTAAATTAAACGAAAAAACTAAGCTTAAAATTAAGAATACACTACTTTGTACTAGATCTAAAGACATAACAATTTATCACAATTTTGAGGTTTTATTTTTTATTTAATTACATATTAACATTGTACTCATGCAACTGGTATTGAAGCAGATCTGTTAAATGAAAAATTGAAGGTAAACTGAGTTTGTCATTATTAACCTATAACAAAGAATACATTTTTTGGTGCAGCTTAAAAATAAAGTTTTTTTTTTAAATTGAGTGTTGCCAGTAACATTGTCAGTTGAAATAAGTTGGTATTTGAAATAATTTAAAGGCAAGTTCCACATTCAATTTAATTAAACGTAATGTTAGATAACTGGGTATAATCGTATTATTTATAGCACTACGTTTATTACAAGATATAATATTTTTTTAGAAAAATATATTTTTCATCTATTCTATAGAAAAAAAAAAACTGGAATGACTAATTCAATGGTTATACGTTTAAAATTTGTAATTACAATAAATACTCTTGTTTACTCGACCGGTTTCCAGCAAACGACGGCACGCATATCGTCGGGGGCTTTCCCAAAGGTCCTTTCTCCATTTGAATCCACGTACTGGTTTATTTGGTAATCCAGTAGTGTTTGGAAGCCGAGAACGTCGGTACCTAATTGCTGTAATAAATAAATACAATTTTGATTTCAACTAAATTAAAAATATAGAAAGATTTCGAAATTTAAATTAGCAAAGCAGCTGACACACTAGCCAATTTAACATTATGATGTCACATCCGTAGCCAAAATCTGCTCTTATTGGCATCAATTTTAAATGATGTTTTGATGATAATAATATTTATTTTAAAAGAATACATGAATTAGATATGTTTCTTTATGACAAATAAAAATATGTATAACATCAACGTAAGCGTCTGTCACCTGAGTGAGCGGGCTGGTGTTGGTGGTGAACACCCCGCGGAAGCGGCGGCCGCGCGCGACGCGCTCGGTGCCCAGCTCCAGCGCGCGGATGGCGGACACGTTCTCGCGCGCCGACAGCTCCGCGCCCGTCGCCATCATGAACGAGTGCAGGATCGCACCTGCGGGAGAACTTGCTATGCACACCGGGGCATCGGCAGCCATTCGTCGCGGCAGAGTCGCTCGACTTCGACTATTTATTTTCAATTGTCAGCACGCGTTTCGAATATGTCATTACTCTACCTAGCATTGATCACTGATAAAATCAGTGGGAGCCGAGATGGCCCAGTGGTTAGAACGCGTGCATCTTAACCGATGATTTCGGGTTCAAACCCAGGCAGGCACCACTGAATTTTCATGTGCTTAATTTGTGTTTATAATTCATCTCGTGCTCGGCGGTGAAGGAAAACATCGTGAGGAAACCTGCATGTGTCTAATTTCAACGAAATTCTGCCACATGTGTATTCCGCCAACCCGCATTGGAGCAGCGTGGTGGAATATGCTCCAAAACCTTCTCCTCAAATGGAGAGGAGGCCTTTAGCCCAGCAGTGGGAAATTTACAGGCTGCTAATGTTAATGCTACCTAACATAAGGATGTTCTGTTGCATATTTAGCTTGTGGTCGTCAAAATTACTAACTTCAACAATTTTTCGGATTGAATGATTGAATTTAACGAGTGAATCTTACCCTTTCCTTCAGGCAGCATGGTGTCTCTTACAGAGCCCTCGACGTATTCGAGGAAGGTCATGATCTTGGCGAGTCCGCCGCCGAGCTCGATGTCGGGTTCGTCGCGCGCGTCGAAGTTCAGCGCGACCGCTACTGGTTTGCCGGACTCTGTGGGCAAATAGTATTGATAGTGATATTTTTTATTTTAACTTTAATTTGATTAGTTAGCGATATTTGAGATACAATATTAATATATCTACAACAAAATCAAAATATACTTTATTCAAGTAGGCTTTTCTACTGAGAAGAACCGGCAAGAAACTCTGTAGTTACTCTTTTTTAACATCTAAAAACACAGTCATGTTACTTAAATACATTTATATATGTATGTTATGTCTCCTGCCTGGAAGTCAACAAGCATTAATTCCACGCTTTTTTATCATCTATATAATCTTGTATCGAATAATATGCCTTCTTTACCAATGTATTTTCTACAAATGATTTGAATTTATGAAACGGCAAAGTTAAAAATGTCTGCAGGAATTACAACGTGTAAGGTATTACGTAAGTCAGGCTCTAAGAGCACTCACCGTCTTCCAGCACGAGGCTGAGGCCGGCAGCGAGGAGCGGCTCCCAGCACGCGCCGACGCACAGCGCGTAGTCGCCGCGAGATATCTCGTGTCTGACGAACTGCTCCAGTTCTGCCTTTTCGTAGAACGACGACACTATCATCCTGGCAAAGAAAATATTCAATCAAATTATGTTCATTTAAACTTTTACGAGTATTATAGAATATTTCACGCTGATCTGATTACCATTAATTTAAAATAAATTTTAGAAAATAATCGCAAAAAGACCATGAATTTTTACGCTAGAGTATTCATGCTAGTTGAGCAAAACATTCTACCAATGTCACTTGTAAATGAGATGTCAGGAAGTCATAAGCGACAAAATAGCGTATCACTGTAAGAATGTTTTCGACATTTCACGAATGATGTGAATTTTTCCTAACATAAACAGTTAAACCTCTTCGAGGACGAAGCGCATAGTACAAACAAATCCGTATATAACTGTTCTACGCATAGAACGGATGCGTAGTTTTTCACTCATTCCTAATTAAACTCTAATTGACGCTGTCATTGACCTCTTAATACAGTAATTGACATTTGACAACGTTCGTGGACAACTAGACAATTTTAGTAACAATGTGATGTAAGAAATCGTACCTACCGATTTTTCAATGGATAAATAAGAACAACTATTTATACGTAAATGTTTACGCGACATTTAAATCAAAAATATATGCTACACTTTCGAACATTTTTTTACGTTACAAAACTTTGATTGAGAGCAGAGATGTTAGAAGAAGAGCTGTCAGGTTTAGGTCCTAAATAATCATCCAGGGATAGACGTCTCAAATATCATATGTATAATCAACTGGTTGGTCAATAACAATTTATTCATAATATTATACTCATTAATTTCTCATATGTATTTGGAACAATTGAACGCAATCAGTATTTAAAACGGGATATTTACCATGTTTTTTATTTTTATTTGGTGTAACAAGTGAACAAGACATTCGTAGATAATGTCAAAATATCGAGCTCCGCCAAATAAAAATAAAAAACATGGTAAATATCCCGTTTTAAATACTGATAGTAAAAAAAATAACCATGTTAATTTAAAATCTTAAATTGAATCCAAGTTAATAACTTGACCCTCCAAAGTCTCTGTCTACGACTACGCTCGTCTAAAAGAACGGATGTTGCATGTGTGTACAGACCTTATAGCTTGTACGAAGACCACGTTGTATACCTATAGCTAATAACGGTTCTATTTTGAATACAATATATACTCACTCGATAACTCGTTCCTTGTGTTCGTTCCTCATGGGCCGGATCGTGAACTGCTTTTCGTCGCCATCCCTTGAGCTGTCAGCGTCGGTCGTCAGATGGGACAGGACCTCGCCTAAATTGTTCGCTTCTAGGAAGTCGCTTATTTCTGTTCGGAAATTAAGGAGTTACGTACATTTGCCATTTGTAAAATTTAATATAACAATACAGCTTTATATATACATCTATATGATTTTTCTTAAAGGTCTTAAATAGGAACAAAAGTGTAGGAGTAATGTTGATACAATTCTCAGAGACATTTTGATATGCATTTATTTGCACTTTTGTAAACTGTGTTCTGGGGAAGCATCTCTTAAGTTTTCATGTGTTTATATGAAATAAATTTATTCACTTACCAATGAAATATCCCTTGTCTCTTAGTCTCGTTATCGTGTATATTGAATTGAGAGAATTTCCTCCCAATTCATAGAAGCCAGCTCTTTTAGATATGGCGCCTCTGGCAGCTCTGCCGAGGACCTCACCCACGGTCTCGAACAACACCCTCGCTACTTCCAGGTCGTTTGGGTTCACTCCAGTATAGTCTATTTCCAGAGGAATTGACGTATCATCTGTAATTGGTATGTTGGTGTTAAAAATATATATATATTGTCAATTTTTTTATCTACATTTTATTATTTCCATTGTAGTAGGTCTTTGCATGTGTAATATTATTGGAATTATATTATTCCAAAGTTCATACCTATATAATTCAAATTCAAAAGGAAAAATGCAAAAGGTGTCATCATTACAGCTCAAACTACGTTTGTAGGGAAAGAAAAATTGTAAGAGTTGCTGTAAAATTGAGATATCCGTTAAAAACTGATGGTAAATTTTTGTATGGGATCATTGTATTGAGTGAAAATTTTAAAGGACGTTTGTCAGGCGGGTCAGCTAGTTTGAAGTAAAATGAAATCAACTCACCGTTGTTATTCGTGTTCTCGTACATTTTAAGCAGTCCTTGACGATCGACTTTACCGTTAACGAGGAGAGGGATCTTTTCTATGACGATTACCTGTAATTGATTTTCATGTTTAGACAATGTTTATTTCACTGAGCTAGCAGATATTCCACCTGATGGTAATTTGCTTTTTATATCTCAACATATGAGGACTTAAAATGCATCCTGTACACTTGACGTTGGGAATCCTCCACTTTGGAAATCACTAACTCAGGGAAAACTACACGAAAAGATCATTTCAATACTATTTATACAAATTAAATAATCTAAAGATTAAAGAAGATTGGTTCTCAAATAAAGTCTCAAATAAATTAAAGGAACAGTAAGCCTTGATATTTTGCGCAGCACTCGGCGCTGTCATTATCAAATAGGACACAGGATGAGAAACGAGATTTCACAAAACATCTGCACTAAAATCGTGATTATGTATAAATTTAATATTAACTTATATAAATTTCCGTAAACCTAATTGTCAAAAGCGGAGTACAAAAATTAATGGACTGATTTTCATCGTGATAAAACTTCAAGGACTTGAATTAACGACATGAATTAAGACTTGAATTAATTAAATTCTTATATTGAATTAAACATCATTTATAAGTAATTTTGTAAATTATTTTTAAGTGATATTTTGAAGTTATGAACAATCGCACGACGCGCACGTTACTATTAAGGCTGTAAAAACCAGTGTACCATTAATAATTTTATTGTATTTGTTTACCCGGATCTTTAGATTTTTTTTTAAATTGGTTTATGTCACTATTTAATTCTGGATCTCGTTTAGTTACTATTTAGTCCGGCATAGATCCTACTCTAACATAGTTTTCTAATCAAAGCCAATGAGATTAAGATAACTTTAATATATATTTTTTTCTTATTTAATTTTGGGACTTTTGTCCTACATATTGTCATTTTTCTTCGCCCTTCTTCCTTTTGTTTAAACATTTTTTATTATTAATGACTATTAGATAGAATTCCAGGATTCCAGATTCTGATAAAGGATCTGATGGAATACTCTGAACAAATCAAATCCAACATCGAACAAACATGCTTTAAAATTAGTTAAGAGTAACTTTATCTGATTCTGAGTCTTGCCACATTCCATCAACAAGTGATATAGATCTTCAATGCTTCCACACTTATCACAATTAGGAGAATAATTTTTTTTCATATAGAACCTAAAACTTTTTGATGGGCTATGTCCGGCCCTAAGACAATGAGCTGTAGTAATATACGTATAACCTGTTTATTTCTGCAGCTCATCTTTCTCCTTCCTTCTCCATTCTTAATGGTGTATATTTACTAGTCAAGTTGTTACCTCCTATTTAACTTAATTGAGGTTACCTCTAAACTTACCTGTGGTATCATATAGTTTGTAAGTGAATTTTTCAGAGTGGATTCGATTTGATGTCCGGAGAGTCTTGCATCCGGTTTCACGGTCACAAAAGCCAATATCTCAGGGTTGCCAGATGTTAATCCGTAACAAAGGACTACAGCTGTTGAATAAATAATAGATGTATTAATATTTTTATCTGGTAATTAGTAAAATAAGAAGAAGAAGATACAGCATGTGTTCTTCTTTCAAAGATAAAATCCCGTCGTTGTCGTCAATCATCTAACAGCAATACTTTACACAGGGTGAGTCAGCCAGTATAAGAACGATAAAGGGCAAACTCAGTACCCAAGGTTGGTGGTTTGGTTATGTAAGAAATGTCTATGGGTAGTGGTGACCACTTACCATCAGGTGGCCCGTTAATCTTTCTATGACATAAAATTTTTTTTTGGAACATTTTACATATAAGTGACTTTGGTATACTACTAAGTTACCTTTATCCACACCCTGGATGGAGCTGACAGCGCGCTCAACTTCCTGAAGATCCACTCTATGTCCTCTGATCTTCACTTGCGAGTCTGTCCTACCAGCGAACAAGATAAGACCCTTGTGAAGGATACCGAAGTCTCCAGTGCGGTACAGACGGCCAAAGTCTATAGAATGATAGTACAAAAATGTAGGTTAAAGTAAAAATGATGATTTTCAGTATTATTTTTATTGTATTTAATGTGAATTTAAAATTTGTCATGTTCTTTTGACGTCAATTGCCCATAATGGATTGGTTTAGAATTGTGGTCAATAATGATTTACTGCTTAATATTTAGACCTACCAGGATGTGCAGCATATGGGTTATCGCAGAATTTATCAGTTCCCTGTCCCCCCACGTAGCCTTTCGCGAGGTTCCTTCCCGAAACCCAAACTTCACCCGGTTCTGCTTCCCTCGATGGATTCATTTCTTCATCCAGGAGATAAACAGCACAGTTATCAAGGGGAGCACCTGTATCAAATATATTAAATCAAATTTTTAGAATACATTTAAATCATATATATAAGTTAAAACTTTTTCAATGACACAGTAACAAAATTTTGTCCATAAATGTAACCTTGTTGTAAACCAGTATCTTTAGTCTTTAATGCCTTGTACAGTATAAGTGATATCGACAAACCTATCGGTATGGTCGGGAACATGTCCAATTGACCAGTTTTCTCTAGCACATAGTAAGTTACATCTCCCATAACTTCCGTACTGCCATAAAAGTTGGCAAGTTTGTAGTCATTCTGATCGCTAAAGTATTGAAAGAATTGCGAAGCGAGTTCCTTGCTTAGAGTTTCTCCTGAGCACACCCAGAGCTTGAGATGTTGTAGGGGCCTTTCAGAAAGGTTCAGAGACAGGTACATAAGAATCGAACGAAGAAGTGTTGGTACGAGAACTAGACGTTGAATCTGAAATACACATAAAAATATATTAAGATTTAATGTATAATTGACAAAGTTTGAACTGCACCATAAATGAAGTAGATAGAAAATTATAACTAAAGACTAAAATAATATTAATTATTTACCTGATATTCAGCAAAAACTCGCACTAACTTCTGGGGATCTCTGGTGGTCTCCCTTGAGAGTATCAACAGTGATCGTCCGTGCAACAACGGTCCCCATATCTCGCATACAGAATCCACAAACGTCAAAGCCGTCTTCCAAACGCAAACTGATTCTGTGTCTGCGTATGGAAATGTTCGGAACTGCCACCAGAGGCGGTTACAGATTGCCGAGTAGGGCAGTCGAACTCCTATAAACGAATGAATTTGACAATTAACATTGATGCACTAAAGAACTTAGATTGCTATTGGCAAATAATTAGGACTATGATCTGAACTCACGATATATTGTCTTTTAGAATATGGTTTAGAGGGTAAAGTTGACCCAATTATCATCTACGAAAATAGTTACCACAAAATTAAAGCAGTATGTTTGGAATTGATATGTTTAATAACTACCCATCCGGTTTTATACGGGTAAAATAAGGCTATATTGTATATATATACCCTTAGTTTGAATCGTATTGTACTTTTAGATTGAAAAATAAACAAAAAAGAATAATTATTTTTCCGGCTAGGAAAGTTGAAATTCTCGGCTGTACTCTGCTATAATTTGCATGTATTATAATACATGACAGGAAGGTTTATCTCCGTTGAATTACTCTGTTTGTTGATGGAAACTCGGATGGAAATCGGTTGCTTTGTTTGAAAGATAAGCGTACAGACGGCGGAAAGCGACTTTGTTTTATACTATGTAGAGATTAAGTATGTTTATTTATATTTGGTAAAACTTAACTGATTTCGTTTTGATTTAAATCACATAAAAGATTGGTTAGGTATAGTTAAATGCATGATAATAGTATCAATAAATTAAATTTATCAAAGTTAGTTATTAAGTTATAGTCTGGCCTCTTAACATTAAAAATAATTTGATCATTAAATATTTAATAGTCTTGATTCCATTAATTTTATTATTTATTTTCAATTATATCAGAAATGAATTGTGTACAAAATGAAGGTCCATCTGCAATATCCATTTAAGAATAACATTTTGTAATAATCGGTCTTCAGAAACTAATGTAAGTTTTGAATTGTATGAAACAATTAAATTACCCGTGACCTCAAACGCACAGAACATTACGGGTCTTTTTAAAAAGTATTTTATGTTTATTGAGTGAACAATTGCCACCAACAATAATTCATCATTGAATTCAAGAAATCATTTATTATATAAAGTAAATGAAGAATTAAGTATCTTTAAGTTTCAATTAGGTTTCGTAAGTTTTTGATTAAATATTTTAAAATGGTTGTGCTTTTAATATTACGAATAATATTAGTGACATAAAATAACATAATTCTCTATTTATCAATAATGTTCAATGTGAAGTTCTTTGAAATAGCTTATTTTGAGCGCATATTAAAACATTTTCAACTGTTTTTATAATGCAATTAAAATTAACTTTGAGCGGAAGCGATTGCGTTTTTCAACGTTTTTTCTTTTTAAGATGATTAGTGACGTTGAAATACATAAATAATGGCAAGTCTATGTACAAAAAAAAAACTCTCCAGCAATCATTTTTTATATATTCCGTGACGACTTCCTTCGTATCTCGTGAAATCTTCAAATCCAACTTACGGTACTTTTTTGATACGATACATTTTATAACTTTTTAATTATATAGTACGCGGATGGACAAATGGGCCACCCGATGGTATCTGGTCACCATAGACAATGGCGCTGTATGAACCAATCCCTACATCGCGAATGCGCCACCAATCCTGGGAACTACGATATTATGTCCCTTGATGTAGTTCCTCTGTTCACTCATCCTTCAAACCATATTACAACAATACCACTGTTTGACGGTACAATATCTGACGACTGGGTGGTACCTACCCAGGCGGGCTTGCACAAATTACAGTCAATGTCACATGTTATATTTCGGATCGTGCTCTGCGATGACAATAAAAGACAAAATTAACCGATATTTTAAACATCGTTATTTGTAAATGGTAAACTATATATTATCCTTAAGTGGCTTGCTGGCATTTAGAAAAAACATAATTTTTATTTTAACGATGACTTAACGTAGCCAGCCAATTGATTATATATAAAACTAGTTCTTGGCGGCGGTTTCATTCGCGTTTGTGTTTATGTGGGATTGGTCGTCAGGCTGTTGGGTATAAAAAAGTAACCTATGTCCTTCCTTACAGTTCAAGCTTTCTTCATACAGACAGACAGAGTTACTTTCGCATTTATAATATTAATATAGATAAAATGTATGTTTTAAGTACTAAATACATCGTCGGTGCAGTGGCCACCTTATAATACTGCAAATCCAGAAGTGATAATTAAATTTAAAAATTATATGTTTATTTTTCTTTTTCATTTATCTTTCAAAATAAACAATAATGTTTACTTTTAAATGGACAAATACTTGCCCTAACTTTATGAAAATTGGATCAAAATACTATTCACTATTAACATTTTTGTTTCGTTATTTTATAAGGTTAAATTAAACATAAAAAGTTTTACGACGGCTCGTAATGTAATTTTTTCTGAGAAGAACTAGCAGGAAACTCAATTTACCTCTTTTATATGAATTAATGTTGATGAATAACATAATGACGTATTAATTATTTATAATTAAATAAAGATATGTTGTTATCACGCACACCAACATATTATAAGTGTGAGAGTCACTATTACTAATGCACGCCGATATTTGACGTGGCGGGGCGCGCCTTTAGGTCTGTAAACTGTATTCTACGATAACAATAAATAATTTGTAACATATATTTTCGTACGTGGCTTTGTGCAAGCCAATGTGGAGCATTTTCCAGTCCGCCTAAAATAATGTGCAGATTTTAGTTAAAGAAATTCGTTTCTAAATAGTTCGAAATTGTAGATATATTAGAATCAATGTTATTGCTTATTATGGGTATACGACTAGTTCATTTTCGTAGAGAGAATTTAAAAATAGTGCAAACATTTCTGCAACATTTACAAGCCTCCTCAAATTTGCAATAATAATTTTGGCTGAATTATGAACAATAAGCGAATACTAATACATTTAAAAATGCGTCTACGGTAGGAGTTGTCACCACTTTAAATAAGCGGGTGCAGTAACCTGCGTTCTTATTATGAACAAATACGACAAAAGCTTACATTTGCATTTCAAATTACAGTGATGAGTTTGACGGCCTGTATATGTAACGAGTGACCTGTTACTAGCGATTTGGCGAAGCATCGCGTCTATCGTAGCGAGGCAGCCATCTTTTTATTTAAGAAGAAATCGTAATATCCCCAACGCATCATGACAGGAAATTATCTATCATTGTTTTTTTTATATGAATTAGGTAGGCAGACGTGCTAATGGGTAACTGACGGTAAGTGGTCACTACCACTCATAGACATTGGCTGTGAGAATGGCCCATTGGAACCGAGATGGCCCAGTGGTTAGAACGCGTGCATCTTAACCGATGATTTCGGGTTCAAACCCAGGCAGGCACCACTGAGTTTTCATGTGCTTAATTTGTGTTTATAATTCATCTCGTGCTCGGCGGTGAAGGAAAACATCGTGAGGAAATCTACATGTGTCTAATTTCAACGAAATTCTGCCACATGTGTATTCCACCAACCCGCATTGGAGCAGCGTGGTGGAATATGCTCCATACCTTCTCCTCAACGGGAGAGGAGGCCTTGGCCCAGCAGTGGGAAATTTACAGGCTGATTATGTTATGATTATGTATTATGTGAGAAATAGTAACAACTCCTTACATCGCCAATGTACCAACAATCTCGGGAACTAAGATGTTATGTCTTTCGTGCCTGCAGTTACATGAGCTCACTTACTCTTCAAATCGAAACACAACGATACTAAATATTGCTGTTTGGCGGTAGATTATCTGATCAGTGGGTGGGTATCACCCAGAAGGACTTGCACAAAGCTCTATCAACAAGTAATTGATTTAATATTATTATTAATAATTGTATTATTAATTAGTCTGTCATTTTTATTAATTAACAACATATCTACGATGAGTTTCGATAAAGGCCGTGCCTTAAGTACTAACTATTTAAATGTGTATTTTATGTAAATAAATAAACTTTACCGTTAGATTTTTGCGTTTTATGTACATACAGGTAAAATTCTTTTCTATAAGTATAATTGCATGTGGAAATATTCAATGAGGAATCAAGAAGCGTTCATTGTAATTGCTTTTTTTGCGCTCCATCAATCGATGACGAGATTTTATTGAAATTGTGTTTTTTATAGCATTGTTATAATGTATTATGATAATTTTTATTGACACGACAACAATGTTTTGATGCGTTTGTTATTGGTAAAAAAGTAAAAATTTCACTATCGTTTTCAGGAGATATCTCCTGAAGTTTATGTTTCCTTGGTGATATACGTGTGGTAGATTTTCATGCAACTCATGCAGGTTTCCTCACGATGTTATTTATCTCTGAGCACAAGATGTATTCATCTCATTAATTTCGCATAAATATCAACAAATTAAGCACATGACAATTCATAGATGTTTGATACTTTTAAGTCCGCAGTCTTCATTATAAATTCACGTGTTCTAAACTCTCGGCCGCGGATTACGGCATCTTGTAATGATGTGTAAGATTAATTAAGATATTAAATAACAACCACTAATTTATAGAATTCATTGAAGAGATATCATTTATTAAACATAATACTCACATAAAAAACCGATTCGATTTTATTTTATTTTTAGAACGAATAAGTTTATACCAGAAGTTTAGTTTAACATTGTCATAAAGTTGACCCTTTCTCGAATGGTAGTTTTTCCCTATTTCATCAACCCTAAAAGACTTTTCGGTTTCAATATCTAGCCTCTGTTTTGTTGGTATGTTTCAGAACCAATAAAAAATCTAACTTTCTGTCACTCATTCAATCGGTCATGTTCATTTGACCCTGTACGTACAGGTTTCTTTTATCTTTTCTCTTCCCTCTTAATAATGTTAGAAATCTTTTTTAAGTAATGTCCTGTCAAAAATAAAAATAAAACTCTTACCTTTTGGTATTCCCGTACTTCCAGATGTATAAAGAACAATAGCAATAGAGTCTGCATCAGTTTGAACCAATATTTCATCTTCATTTGGTCTGTCAGCTGGGAATGCACTGGCTTCTAGCGACAACTCCTCAAAAGAGACTGGTGGCACTCCACTACCAGCAAACATTGAGGGATTGGCTGGAAAATATTATTCAATATATTCTAAAATCAAATTGTAAACTACATTAATCTAATAACTTTTGTTGATCAACAAATGCTGCTCAACTTAAATCGAAGCGAATGAAAGACAGTTTTCTAATAGTTTCATTCATTTACCTGTATCGTCGTAAATAATAAGAGATGGTTCAGCGTCTTTTAAGATGTGTGATATTCTTCCTTGAGGGAAACTTGGTTCCATCGGCACATATGAGGCCCCTGCCTTCCATATCGCAAGGAGAGCTATAACGGTACTGAAAGCAACATTTAATCATTACTTATGTGATAAAGCAGGTGAGCATTTGTGAGATCAGAAGTTTGCGTTAAATAATCCGTTTATTAATGGTAGTAATCTTAATGGGGACTACATGAGCTAAATGCAAGTTTTATAATGCAAAAAAGTATATGATCCAATGCAGTAAACCAAATAAAAAAAATACATGATAATCTTCAGGATACATGCTAGTTATTTGTTATTTTGAAAACATGATGTAATTAATTTGGTACGATAGAAAAAAATCACAAAGTTACCTCTAAAAAAATCTTTTAACAAATAATAACTATACTTATATACATTCAATAATTCTGGTTTTTTGACAGATTATTCTACAAGCAATATACTACTTTACCTCTGCGTCACTTTTTTAGTAAAATCTATAGATTTTTTTAAAATCAGATATTCTTATTTTCGAACAAAATGCGTATGCATGTGTGCGTAAACGCCGTGTACAGACATTGCCGGCCGAGGCCTGATGCTATACAGACGTGTCGATGTTTTCGCTGCATCATTAAGTTACGAGATCTTTTTTTATAATTTTAATTGTAAATTCATTGTTTCATGTTTTCTTATAATAAATATTATTCTTTCTTGTAAATAAATATATTAAGTTAAAATAGTGTATTAGTAATTAGGCATTTATTTTTTATTATATTATTTGTTATAAATTTTAATTGTGTAAATATGGGTAATAAAATGAAACGCGTGAGGAAAACTAAAAAACATTTTTATAAATTAAGCGCCGAACATACATATGAACGATATTAAAAGGTAAGAGTATTTTATTAGTAAACATTTTTTTTTTTATAAATTATGAATATTGAAAACATCTATTAGAAAAAATGTGCAATCAGTTCGCATAGAATCAGATTTTTCGAACTATTCTTTAAATATTACGATAGAGTATTTGGTCAAAGTAAGGACACCAATCGAGTGTCACTACGTTCGATCCCCATGAACTTGAAGCAATATGATATAATAAAAATATAATTACTAACATAAATTTATTTTTTACAGAATAAAGAAAGTCGAAAACAATAACACGGAAGCTATTTATATTGCGTAAAAGTTTAATTTTATCGATTTTGTTTATAATAGGAATTAAAGTTATGTATGAACTAATTTTAATAATAAAAAAAGTAAAGTCGTAACAAAAAAATGTAATTGTTGTGAACCAGAGAATATTTAGAAGTGTAATTTGTATGTAATTCAAAAATTTTAATTTTTTTGTAACGTCCGCCACATTGGATTGAATATGGCAGCAATTCATGAATCGTGGATTGTCATCGAGACTAAATATGTGTGCCATCTTTCAGCTCCATAGCTTCAGTGGAAGTGGGTGTAATATTGATTGCAAGATTCCAGGACATATGTACATACATTCATACATACAAGTGAAATAAAATAAAATATTTCAATAAAAAAATTAACACTAAATGTTTTCTTTTTTGTAGAAACAAATATAAATATTTTAAGTTTAATTAAATCAGTTTTATTTTTTAATCATTTTCGAATAACAGTCAAAAGCAATACAAATAATTTTAATATCCTATCTATTTTTATGAGATTTATGATTAAATCTAGTTAACCAATGATTCAACCAAATCGACTTGACGACATTTTTTTCTTGTAAATATTTAGTTTTTTTTTTTAATTGAATTTTTTTTTCTTTGTGAACCGATATTAATAAAACGAACAAACACTACGCTATATATTACCCCACGGTTACTACACTACAGGTTTCGAACACTTACGATTTTATTATATAAATAGATTATCAAACTTTTATAAAATGTTAAAAATTGGTATGTTTTAATATTTAGTATAAGAACTAATTGTGGTATAATAATATAAATAAAAGAAAAAAAAGGTTAAAACGGTCAATTTTATTGTATACAAAATATAAATAAAAATATTGTAAGTTTAATTGAATCAGTTTTTTTATAATCATTTGTTAACTAATATCGAAAGAAATAAAAATAATTCTGTTGTCCTATCTATTTTTTATGAGATTTATGATTGATCTTACTTCGCTCGGTTTGGCGCCATCTATTAGAATATATGGGCGTAACCTCGTTACCTCGCTTAACCATTAGTTCACGGGCTTGCCGTTTTTATCGATTTTGTAAGTGTGACCTCCGTGGTCGAGTAGTGTGTACACCGGTTTTCATGGGTACGCCACACCGAGGTCCCGGGTTCGATTCCCGGCCAAGTCGATGTAGAAAAAGTTCATTATTTTTCTATGTTATCCTGAGTACGGGTGTTTGTGGTACCGTCGTTACTTCTGATTTTCCATAACACAAGTGCTTTAGCTACTTACATTGGGATCAGAGTAATGTATGTGATGTTGTCTAATATTTATTTATTTATTATTAAGTATTCAACAATAACTCACTTGTGTGTCGGCTGCATGCATACAGCAATCACATAGTCTTGATCCCTGTTGGGTCCGGTGGGGCGCGCATGTGCAGCGATCGCCCGCGCCATGGCATTTGTACGTCCTTCTAGCTCCGCGTAGCTCATGCGTACATTGCATGTCTCATCTAAATTAAAATATTTTCAAATAATATTTATTATATTTGGATGAGCCGAGATGGCCCATTGGTTATAAGGCGTGCATCTTAATCGATGATTTCGGGTTCAAGCCCAGGCAGGCACCACTGAATTTTCATGTGCTTAATTTGTGTTTATAATTCATCTCGTGCTCGGCGGTGAAGGAAAACATCGTGAGGAAACCTGCATTTGTCTAATTTCAACTAAATTCTGCCATATGTGTATTTCACCAACCCGCATTGGAGCAGCGTGGTGGAATATGCTCCAAGCCTTCTCCTCAAAGGGAGAGGAGACCTTAGCCCAGCAGTGGGAAATTTACAGGTTGCTAATGTATGTTAAAATGTAAATATTTGAATAAAATTTTAGAAATAACGGTATTAGGAAACATCCTTTAGAAACCGGCAGAATTCGCCATCTGTCCAAATAAAAAAGATCTAAAGTAAAATGATATGCAGCAGTGGTGGAATCTACATTCCTTTGTGCCATCTTTCAATTGTTCAAAAAGATTAAACAAAGCCATACTCAACAGATCTTGTCGTTTTTTTTTTAATGTAAAATAAATTTGTATAATTATTATTCATTTTCAAAGTTTTTTCGACTTTGATTCGTGCCTAAATGAGTTCTGAATTTTTGTAAACGAAGTATAGTTTTAATTACAAACCGTAGTATATAAGAGCCGTTCTCTCAGTGGCACCCATGTGTTCCAGATGTTTGGTGAGAGGCGCCGCAGGCAGCGGGACCCGTTTGCCTGTCACCACAGACATTCGTGGAAGGGAACCCATTGTTTAACTGAAAGAAACAAAAACACTATGAATTGATTATTAAGAACACATATAAACTAAAACCGGTTACGATTTTTAATTCTATCTTAGGGCGGTCCCACGCTGGTAGTACTTGCATGTAATGTAACAACAAGAATCGATTTTGAGAATATTAAAAATCGATTACTGTTTTTGCAATACGAAACGATCACATTGAGCGCAGTAATATTGAGTCGATAATGTTATTTATATAAAAAATCTAACGAATCGTTAGTGTCAAGAATTTATACAAAAAGGTAAACGTGAATAAGATGTTTTAGAAAGAATCATTCGACACGTTGCGTATTGTAACGTTCAGTACCCCTAGTACGAGTTTCAATACTTCATGCGTATCGACTTCTCGAAAACGTTTACGAAGTATTTGTATTCGGTAGTATGAGTTTGACATTACACGTTTGCGTTAAAACCATAATAACCGTCGAGCTACTCGAAATAGACTACACTACAATTTATATTTCCATCTCACTTACACGCGCTAAAAAGGTGAGAAAAATATATTCGACCATTTTTATTGTATTTGACATTTGTCGCAAAGTATTGTCTCTAAAATTTTGAAGGTTGTATTATCTTATTTTACAATGTTTATTTTATTAAAAGAAATAAAAACTGTGAATGTATTAATTTTTATGTGTTTTAGTAGTGATGAAAAAAGAAGAAATTACATTGAAACATGATTGGCTTAAAGATTAATTTATCGGAGTTTGAAATTATAAAATTATTTAACTATTATAAAATTCATCAAGAGGTATGTAAACATAAATTTATTATTACGCTTTATATACAATACGATCCGTAATAGTTGTAAGGACCGTAAATTTATAATAGAGATTAGAAACGTTTTAAAAACTTATAAACAGTGTATATTGTTTTTAATATAGAGGAATTTGAGTTAAACTGTAACTAACCTAACCTACAAGCACTGTAAATTTAATTTCCTTACAATTTTACGTTGATATACTTATACATATTTAAATTGTTGTTCTAATTTATTTATAAAGTTTAATTTGAAACTAAGTGGCTTACTTCGCGTTTAATTGCGATGTGTCTTGTGTGTTAATTTAAACAAACATACATAGATTAATTCTATAGAAAATATCCTCTTTTTTGTGTGAAAAAATCCATAATAAATCAAACTTAACCAATTCAAACTTATGTTGAAATGGTCATGATTATTTTATATGTTTGTGAATGAGTTTGAATTGTAATTACAGTTCCAAAGAAGAAATACAAACTTAGATACCTACTACTACAAATACATCCATTCTGCATTTTCCAGTGTGACGCTACATCTATAACTTCAAGAACCTTTGTAAAAATATAGTTTAATATATTTAAAACAAATAATAATTATTTCATAACTTATATTTTATTTTTCCTAAAATATAATTATATGTACTACATATATACATAAACTTTTTATTTCAATTAAACAATAAAGAGTTAGTATTTTTAATTGTCTGTTTTAATATACCCAATTATTAAAAAAGTATAAATAACAACATAGTATTTTACTAAACAATAAGAGTGTTTTTGAAGTTGATTATTTATTAGAGTATTCATAACAAATCATAATAGTGAAGAGTATTTATATATATATAGATGTTTCTTATATAATGATGCAAAATTTTTAAATCATTCTTAATTCAATTTCATTTTATAAAATCACAGGAACCATATATTCAATAAAGAGACAAATCCATTTTTTAGTTTATTTATTGTTTGAATTAAATAAATAGGAAATTATGTAGAAATTTAGATTGCAGTTCAATGCATGGTCACTTGTTTTTTGGATGTTGTCTGCACCAAATCATCATTAATAGCGTATATGCTCCAAATAAAGGATAGATAAACTGATAGCCTGAAAAATATATTTATTTTATTTTAAAATGATTACACTAAAGAATAATAGTTAATTCATAATACTTTGCATGATCCCCATCATATCTTCAAAGGATTCTCAACAGCCATAAACCAATGAATATAAAAAAAAAGTATTTTTATTATTTTTCAAAATACTCATTTAAACAATATACATATCACAATTATATATTTTGTTTTAATATTTTGTTCTCTACTATAAGCAATTTAATGACATTATGATAGTTACATTAAATTATTTTACACAGTTATCATTTATTTTCAATGTTATTAAATAACGTGTTAGGATGCCATTTAAAAATAAATTTTAAATTTAGATTCACCTTGCGTTTGTATCATAATTGTAAATATATTTAAAATAAATTAATATTTATTATTCATTTCTTCTTCACATGTTAACACAAATACTTATTAACTTTTTTCTAAGGCAATTCTCAAGAAAATATGTTAGTTTAAAATACGGCTAATTAAAGATAAATTTCACCGCAGAATTCAATTTCGTTGCTTTTTATTGTTATAAAAGGCTACCACAACGGTTGTAGCTAATCTTCAAGCATAATATTGCCTCACACGCTTAATAGTTAATTTTCAAAATGAAGTTTCACTTGCTCTCCCCTTAATAAATCAAGTGAGTTCAAACTCGATAAGAAATTGACGTTTACCAAAACGTCAATTTACATGCGTAAATCTGTCAAAAGTGTTACTCGTACTACCAAAATGTCGAAAACCGCCCGTTGTTTCGACTTCAAACTCGATAACGTTAATTATAAAAACTCTTACTACCGATTTTAGTTCCTCTGCGTTTACGCTTGGGGCGCTGATAGGATTTGTATGAAAAGAAAACCGAAACTAAATTACTTGAAGTTAACTGTCAAACTCGTACTAAGGGTACAGTTCTTTACGCTAATGTAACACTCGAATCTAAACTATTACAAACAGACGAATGTTCCAGGTGTGTGAGACTGTCCTTAGGGTAAGCTAGCGTAGCTCGGTAGCTATCACAAATACGTATACTTGTTTTAGTAATGATTATAATGAGCAAAATAAATTTAAAATTATATAAATAAGACGAAAAAATCGATCATTTTTTTTAAATAACTAAGACATTGTATATATCTCCGAGGAAACACGCCATGGAACACGAATGTAGAATCACTTTAAAAAATCCCTAATATTTAAATATAAACGGGCACTTTCAAACTATATCTGAAATATTTTTAGCCGTAAGGATAGCACTGGTGACTGCAATGACAAATTATTCTATTTACTTCCTCATATAGAGTTAATATATGATGTAAAAAATAGACAATAAAAGCAGTGTTTTTGATACAAGAATCACAAATAGTCCGGTAATTAGTTCTTGACTAATTGTCGTTTTTTATTTAACACTGTAGGCATCGCAGTTTCACTGGCTTTAAACGTCCATGAACCGTAACGCGATAATAAATCAGGTTATAACCTATAACCTACCTTAGAAAATGGAATAAAAAAAAGAGAAATAGTTCCGAAGACAAGTGCGTACAAATAAACAAAAAATTCAGCTTTTATTTTATTTTTGTTTTATTTTTTATTATTATTTTTGTTAGCTTGATAAATCTAATTTTAAATCAAGATAATTCGAAGACGAAATATAATTATAGTTGTCTATTTATAAAACAGCCTACGTACTTTTTTCAATTTGATCGTTAATTATATGCAGTAAAAACTTATTTGCATTTAAGTGTTAAGCACAGACTATATACGCCAAGCTCAACGATATTAACCAGAAAATATAACGTTCCTGACGCAAATGATTTTACTATTAATATATGAACGTAGTCAAATGATTCTTTTAAAATTGCGTAAATGTTCACGCATAATTCGTTTATAAAGCATATCGTACTCAGCGGTGAAGGAAAACATCGTAACGAAACCTGCATGTATCATATGAAATATTGATACTTGGATAACCCACTTTGGAATAAGTTTTAATCATTATCCTCAATTAACCAAAATCTATCTATACTATTATAACAAGAGGTTAAATTTGTTTGTTTGTATAACGGTAATAACGAATGATACAATTATAGAAGTGTTTTCACGGTTAGAAGCAACTTTATTCCTGTGGTTATAAATTACATTTATATCATATATTTCATTTTCTTATAAATAAATTGCTAGTATTAAATATACAAGAATTACAATTTATTATTAATTGATTGTTATTCAGTGGAATTATAATTAGTTTTTATTATGATTTTTGTTTGCAATTGTTAGAAATACTTTTTATACAGTTACATTATTATTAATATATTTAATAAATACATATTTGTCGATTTTAGAACGTTATTCGTATTGTATTCGAAGATTTTCCCGCGTTTAAAAATGGAATGATGATCACCGAATTCAAGAAAATGATTTTAGACAATTTGATTAATTCGACTTCAGAATTTAATAAAAATAAAAAGCCATAAATATGTAGGTATTCCGTGTACTGGTGTATTTATTCAAATTATTTCAAATTTGGAATAGAATTCAGGCGAAGAGATGACACCTTTGCCTTGCAATGAGATATTGACAACTATATTTTATACGATTGACATCTTTAATTTCCACAGCGAGTTGCTGGTAATATAATAAAGATTCTATTATTTCCACATTCCATCATAAAATGTGTTTTTATTAAAATATTATGCATAATTAACCTTGAGGAAATATAAAGACATACGTGGGTGTAAAGAAGAAAAAACTGGTCCTGTGCGGTCATTTGTAGGTAACTTAAAAACCTGACTTCGTCGGGAATTTAATAAAAACAAAAAATTTGCTAAGTTCAAAGTGAATTCGCGACAGGGTTCTGTATTATTAAATTATATTTACAAGATGACAAGCATTATATACAGAATTAAATATAATTTTAAATCTTCTATATATACTTATAATAAAATTGGAGCGTCTGTTTGAAATATTAAAATAACCGCTTTTTACGAAATGCATTTGTATGTATACACGGTACATATACCAAAATAACGTCTTTTTCAATTTTAGCCATTGGTGCTGTAAGAAATATTAACCATTCCTTACACAGGCAATACTCCACCAACCAGCTAACGTGTTATGTACCTTGTGCCTATAGTTATACTGGGTCACTTACCCATCATATCTAAACACAAGAGTATTGCTGTTTGGTAGTCGAATATCTGATAAATAGGTACCAGATAAGTTCGTTGGAAGCCCTACCATCACATTCGTTCTTCGCGATGCTTTCCTTTACAGCCGTTTACGAGATCAAGAAACATAAATTGGGCATATAAAAACTCATTGGGGCTCGTCTGACAACCTCCCAAAAAAAAAAAATAAACAAACCGAAGAAGTTTTATGAAGTACATTGAACTCGACCATTAACTTTTTTTAAAACTTGTATCTGAATTTAAAAAAACGAAGGTTTTTCGTCCTAATTTTTCTCATAAATCTCCTGTCAAACTTTGGAAGACAGGTCATCCGGTGAGGATCTTTTCCTTTAAAAAAGAACATTCAACTCAGTAATAAGCCTTTGAATTATTTGTATATTTATGTATATAAATATTTAAACAAATATTAAAAGAAGAGAAGAGATACCAATTTTATTGCTATAAATTTTTGTATATGTTTCGAAATAATCAAAATAAATAACCTACATATGTTTTTATTTGATAAAGGTTAAAAAAAAACGAACGTACAACAAAAGAAAACATTAAAAGCTACACGACGTGGGATCTCCGACATCTTTGTGACTTTTAAAAACAAAATATAAAATGTCGCGGACTCGTTATTTTTTTATTGTTCTGTGTCTGCCGCATCACATACTGATTATAACTTAAATGTCAACTCCAACTAAAAAGGTCAGAAAGTTCTTTTGAAATTTGCTATTTATACCAAACATATATATATTACTACTATCAAATAAACTTTTATATTATAATACAATCAGAGGCGCCGGGAGGAGGGCGCAAGGGGGTGAAGTTAACCCTACCATGATAGAAAAAAGACCGACAGAGATTAATGAATAAATATTAAAAAAAATGTAGCATAAATTGCTTAAATATTGTCAAGAAATTTGACTGCAAGGAAAAATTGTTTCGATTGCTTTAATAAAAAAGATACTTACTTGGTATAGGGCTTTGTGCAAGGCCGTCTTAGTACTCACTAATATAATATATTCTACTACTAAACAACACTTAAAATTGTCGTGTTCCGATATAGAGTGAGTGAGTCAGTGTAACTACAGGGACAGATGACTAACATCTTATATCCCAAGGTTGTTGGCGCGTCGACTAAAGGGTTTGGTAATATCTATGGTCCAATGGTGCCAAAATCTATGGTCGGTGTTGACTTACCAATATATGGCACATTTGCTAGTCTGCCTACATATTTAACTCCTTGTTTATAAGATGCGTTATGTATAATTAGTGGTTCTCAAACTGTTATATTTGTTTAACTAAATAAACAAACGCATCGAATAACGCGAACTTCAAAGTGTTAACCACAAATAGGCTGTGAATGGAAGTGGTCAGCGGAGGTGTCATATCTATTAAGATTTTTGTTACACAATTGATTCGGATATGTATATATTCAAATATTTTTGCAGACGTATAAAAATATAGGCGGAATAACCCAATGGTCAAAACACGTGAATCTTAATCGATTGTGGGTTCAAAACTGGAGCACCATTAGACTGTTCTCGTTGACTAATCTGATATAATTTGGTCGCTTAAGTATCCGCTAATCTGCATTTAAGTGGAGTGGTGAAGCTTCAAATCATCTCCTCTCAAAGAGAATGGAATATTGGAGGAAGAAAGCGAAAACCGAAAATGGTCATATCTAATATGGCATTTGCCGTTCGCAGTTCAAATTATTTATAAATATATAAATCAATTGAAATTATTTTATTACTGTTAATCAGATATATAAAATGGGCTACAATAAGCACTTAGGAATATAAATTCGGAATATAAATTCTACTGAGAAGAACTAATCAGAAAATTAGTTTTAAAACTTTTTCACCAATTAAATTTATTTACGAATATGTCTTGTATGAAAATCAACGAATCAGTACTTACTCAACAATTTTCTATCGAATTAAATGCTTATAAAGTCAAATAAACATTATATATACACACATTCAAATATCCAAAGCGATTTCTCAAAAAAAAAGTTTACAACACTTATTCGTAGATTAGGATCGTAGATCGGGATTGAGCAATTATCTAGACTGTCTGACAATGGCACTTCAACGAAAGCCGTACAAGACCCGCATATAAATACAACTGGGGTTACGAACAAACTGCAGCTTGAATGTTAAAAATAAACAGCGCCATAAACCAGTTTTATTTAATGGCAGTGCATCAAAAGAATATGCATCAGGCTTTATCGATATATGCTTTGTGTGGATTCATATTTTATATTAACATTAACAGCCTGTAAATTTCCCACTGCTTGGGCTAAGGCCTCCTCTCCCTTTGAGGAGAAGGTTTGGAGCATATTCCACCATGCTGCTCCAATGCGGGTTGGTGGAATACACATGTGGCTGAATTTCGTTGAAATTAGACACATGCAGGTTTCCTCCCGATGATCCCTCACCGCCGAGCACGAGATAAATTATAAACACAAATTAAGCACATGAAAATTTATATAGAATAGGTTAAGATGCACGCGTTCTAACCACTGGGCCATGTCGGATTAATATATGAGTTTTTTTTCTTTAATTGCTTTTTAATGCTCTACCTAGCGAATCCTGCGAAGCGAACTAGAATAAGCGTCTTCATAAAACGTGCCGTGACTTCGCACGGGTGCAATGCTGATTATTGTAGATATATTTAAGATGTACAATGCATTACTATGATCTAATTCGCAGGGTTCAGCCAGCGTTTGCAATGTAAGCTAAAAAAAAGGTGTTTATTTATTTACAAAAAAACCTTCGTCTTGAATCACTCTATCTATTAAAAGAAACCGCATCAAAATCCGTTGCATGATTATAAATATCTAAGCATACGCAGGTACAGACAGACAGCGGGAAGCGACTTTGTTTTACTATGTTTTGTGTATATTTTATACATCTCTATTGGTCGGCATATTTTTCCAAATTATATCCAAATGTTAATGAATTATATGTACACCGGAATGAATCGCTCCATCTATAAGAAAACCGTATAAAATTGAGTTTGTTTGTTTTTCAGTTTATCGCCTACAGAATCAGCGGAAAGTTTTTTATATTTTAAGTTAAAAAACATTGTCACCAAAATATTACATAGTATAAAATACGTGCATATCTTGAATGAATATATTCCGGCATATCAAAAAACCAACATAAAAATAAATATATGCACAGGCAGAGTACCGTCCTGTGTTTTCGGCGATCGATTGAATGGTATAGAAGTTGACCAAACTGCTAAGTATAAAAACCACATACCTCTATCAATATAATTGCCAATTGCGCTGGACATATTAAAAATTTTATGTGTGTACGCTAACACGACCGGAAAGAGTTCAGTTCACCGCAAGCTGCCAAACTCCGGACGGAAAAACCTAATAAATTATAGTACAGATCTTGAGTTCGAACTCAAGACATGTAGCGCTAAGAACTAGCCATTAGACGACGAGGCCGCTAAAATGCTACCTATTATGAGTAATCTTTACCGCAGTGGGATAACAACTGCTGTTTTGATTAAAATAATTAAATAAGTATATTCTAGCGTACACAATTATAATCATAAATATTTATTATATTTAGTCATATATTACTATGAGCGATTTGTTTCCATAACAGAGAATAATAACCTAATGCAAGTAATTACTATTAATCGATACAAAACGATTAGATTATCTCTATCTGTATCTCTAAGGTGTAGCGTGAACTTTATAATCATGTAGATAAAATACATTTTACAAAAGGTGTTTTTTTTTTTAAATAATATATATGATTTCGGCAAAGGAATAATAACAAATTTTTTTTGGTTGACAATCATTTTTGATCTGAGAAATGTTGCCGTTTAAAAAAAAACATAAACGTTTCAACCCGTTTATAAGGCTGCATACAAGCGTCTAAAGTTTATTAATAACTATACTAACTATATAAAAGTATGTCTTTCCGCGGAAACTAACTTACTGTACTAAATTTCATAAATATGGGTTCAGTGATTTGGTCGTGTAAGAGCAACAGACAGACAGAGTTACTTTCGCATTTAGAATATTAGTATAGATTTCAACACTGAAGATAATATCTCAGTCGTCTCATTTAGCGTTTGCCACTTCACAAAGCAATGCTATTTTATTTGACATTTGTTGCTCAAAAAAATATAGATCAAAAATTGTAATTTGAGATTAAACCAATCAAACATTGATTTCCTCCATCTTCTCAAGGGTGAGTGAACCAATATAGTGTTGCCTGTAGGCACAAAGAACAGCACGCCAAGGTTGGTGACGCAGTGTTCCAAATTGTCTGTTCGCCTACGAATGCCATACAATATACTTTTTTTTTTATTTACTTTCAATTATGCACATAAGAATGTTCACATTGCAGACATTACCCACACATCACATTGTCAACGCGCTTCCAACCATAACATCGCAGTCGTCATGTCATTTTTATATAATTACACTGTAATTATTTGTACAAATAATATGTAATATTGTGATATAATCTAAAAGAAAATGGTATTATTATTACATACAACACTGCTGCGATAAGTATTCGTTTTTAAAATTTGAAATTGAGGAAATATTACGATCAAGAATCTATTTAACATTATTTAAAATTTTGAAAGTTATTTTATAAATAATCTCATTTCCATCAAGTGTTTAATTTACGCTTTGAGGAGGTTCACAATCTTTTTTTTTTTCATAGGCAGACAAATTGTGGCTTTAGGTTAGTGCTTAGCTCGTAGACAAGAACAAACAATTATAATTTAAAAAAAAAACAACTTTATACACTGTGCTTCCAACTGTAGTCTAAAATTATATAACTTGTGCCTGTAATCGTACTGGCCCATTCATCCTTCAGAATAATCAAATATTTAAAGAAATCAAAGTTCATTAGATTTAAGCGATTACCTTTAAGGAGATCAATATTTCTGCTGTTAAGGAGCCGAGTTTATTAGACAAAAGGAAAAAACAACACGATACGAAAATTATTACGAAAAACTCTTTAAGGATTAGACGCCAAGTCAAATTAGTACGAATGTTAGTATTTTTTTAATGATTCATTCAAATATGAAACTTTTATTGTACATTCTAACAAGATACCTTAAAGGCGTGAGCTTTGTACAGAACTCGTTATCAATGCGGACATACCGAGCCATTATTTTATGTAAAGATGGGAATAATCTGACGCAATAAACAAGTACAAAGGCATCATTTCGCTGGTTCTGTTGTGAGATTATGAATTGAATTAAATACGAGGGATTGTAATTCATTAATTCATTTATGTTAAACTTTTATTGTACATTCTAACAAGATATTTTAAAGGCGTAAGCTTTGTACGTAACTCGTTATTAGTGCCGACATACCGAGCCATTTTTTTTGTAGATGTTTTTAAATCCTAATTTTGATATATCTTCTATTTTTGAGGTTGTTAAACTTATGCATGTCCGTGAACTAACCAAGGCTTATGCATAAGGAGCGGCTGCAAGTTCTGGCGATCTCGTCTTAAAAAAGTTTTTCTAGGGCGCCTCTCCGTTGGTCCAAGACTTAACCATCATCGGTGAGGCACCTTGAACATTTCCTTCGTAAGTAAATTCTAAGTGTTTGTAATCGAAGCAAATGGCGGGGTTTAAAGTTGAATGCAAAGATCTTTTGTTATATTCATCTTATAATGGGTTCTATCATCTGTTTAACTGTCGTTTTATTCTGTTAGTATATGTCGGTCGAAGGACCAGTTTATAACGCCAAGTTTCTCTCCGTAAAGTCAATAAATCCTTCCTGGGGAGTGGTATTCCTTTTAATAATAAAACTCCGCAGATATTTTTAACTTTGCCAATTAATATATTTAATTTTTTTGTTTATAAACATTACTAAATAATACATTATTAACATAATAGATGAAAAAAATTAGTATTACTTTGTACTTGATATGCCGCAAAAGATTAACTAATGAGTTTTTGCCGGTCCCTCTCAGTAAAATCTACATTCCGACTCGGTAGTAGCTTAACATTTAATATAATAATCCTGTAAAACTGGAACAATGTATATTTTGATTTTGAATCCTAGCAAAGAACTGGTTTAAACCAGTTCAACCTTACCGACTAAATTTAAAATTGATACCTACTGTTGATATTTGTCAATGATAATCTAGTTATTTGTAACTATAACGACGATAACTTGTTTAAAACAAAAATAAAAGCATGTTTTGATTTTTTTATAACTTACAAACTCTTTTGTAGAGTGGTGGAATAAGTTTGATTCCTCCTTTTTTAAGATATCGGGAGCCGGTGAGTGACCGCCTTATAAGGTGGTGGGTTAGGTAAGAGGTCACCACCGCCCATAGACATTGGCGTAAGAAAATTTAAGCCTACATTATATCGCCAATGCGCTATTGACCTTGCGAACTAAGATACTAAGACTCTTGCACCTGTAGTTACACTGGTTCCCTCATCCTTTCAACCGAACCACAACAACGCTTTATACAAAGCCCTACCACTAAGAAAAAAAAGATTAATAAGGTCTAAGGTTTATTTCAACACGGAAATAAACCTTAGACATTGAAGTGGTAGACTAAGCAGAATAGAAAAAAATATCGATATATTAAAATATATATTGGCGTACTAAAATGTAATTGGATATTGTGGGCAGACAAAATCTCACCCACACTGAAAAAATCGAAACCGCCAAAATTAAGAAGCTATACGTAAGTATTTAAATTTTTAAGCCTCCAGCTTGTAACAATTACTTGTACTTGTAAATGTATGCTTATAACATTAAATTTATAGTGACTGTATACAAGTAAACATTCCATTAACACGGGCTCAACTAAACATTTCCTTATATGACTTACGTATGCTTAAATAATGAAAACTATTATTCCTATAGCCTATTCCAATCGAAGTAGGAATAAAGATAAACAAACCTTAGATTTACGTATTTCATTCGATTTGCTAATAACACAGCTATATTGTGCACTACTAAGAGTTTATGATTAATATATCTTTATTTATAATACAACCTATTAACTTAACTATATCCACTTTAGTTTTTCTTCCGAATTCTGATAAGTTTCGTCGACATTCAAAACGCCATTTTTTCACAAATCCATAGTGAATATCATAGATTAATCAAGCTATCGCGTCAATTTGCTGTCAAATATTGTTTATTTGGCTTTTCTCTTCTTATGGTTGGAATAGAGTATATTATTAAATAATTTAATGTACGGCCTGGATACGGTATTCATTTCTATGATAATATTTTACAGTTATGTGTAACTTGACCTATTAAAAAATTTAAAGATGTCAAAAAACATTGACAAATAAGGAATATTACTCGTACAATTATTACATTACAAAAATTTACTAATACAAATTTACATTAAAAATAAAAAAAAGCATGGACTTCGTGTTTATTTGAATTTTAAGCAGGATATATAAAAAAATAATTGTATCTTACTGACATAGTCTGTAATTAAAATGGTGAAAAAAGAGTAACTTCTGAGTTTCTTACCGGTTCTTCTAGGCAGAACCGGTGGTACCTTTACACTTAATTAAGCACTGTAACATGGCGATTCAAAAGTACTTTTACGAGCCTATTTGAATAAAGAATATTTTGATTTGTATTTTGTTTCAGCTAAGAAGCGGAGATGGTTCAGATTACGGGTTCAAACCTGGGTGACTGAAATTCCACTACTGAATTTCTACGAGTCAGTAAAAAGTAAAAGTAGCCTTTAAATGTTCCATTGCTGTGAATAGGCCTCCTCTCCATTCGAGAACAACGTCTGGAGCTTACTCTGCCACGCTAACGATTTATAAGCACAAATTTATGTTTATATTAACAGCGTAAGACAATTATCGTTCTAAAAATATTTTATAATGTTTAATTGTAATATTTTCTTTAAATAATGATTTATTTTAACGCTTAATTGCCTAATAAACCTAAATAAATAACCTAGTTAGTTTGATGTTCAATAACGAATATTATATTGTTAATTTAATTTTAAATACAAATTAAATAGCACTTCTCTAACTATCAATTACATAAACAATACATATTATTACTAAGTACAATTATTCATATAATTTCTAGTGTTACTATACAAAACATATCTGTCTAGTAAGAAGTAAATGACTAAAAATATCGAAGAGTCTGTTATTAAATACAATTATAACTCCAAATGAACTGAAAACATACCCAATCTCAGTTAGAAGAAATAATTATTGCGTTTACGTTATTTCATTTTACAAACTGCTATTTTCATTAGAGGTCGTTTCGATAATGGTGCACTGGCTGCAATCCGATATAATTGTAGGGGACCGTTTCATAGAATAAAGCAAATTATTTTTAATTCACGCGAACGATTGAGAGTATTTCGTCATTAATGTAATGAACTTCTTTAATTTCTCACGAACGGTTGTATATTTATTTTTTTACTTGAACTGTTATTAAACAAAGACATTTTTTTTTGTATGACAATATAGATTTTAGTTTGAATTTTGTAGTTTATACTAATATTATAAATATGAAAAGAACTCGGTTTTTCTTTGTCCGTTGGTTGCTGTTTCACGGCCAAACTACTGAGCCGAATTCGATGAAATGTGATATGACGCAAGCTTGAACTTGAAGGAGTACATTGGATTTTTTTATTTCTAACACCTGAATACTAACCCCTAAAGCGAATGAAGCGGCGAGCAACTAATAAAATATATATTAATTAAAATACTAATTACAATTTAAATTTACTGTTATAATAAATCTTAAGCAATTCGAATCATTTCACGCCGAAACATTCATAAAACGAAGGTTTATATCAACGTTCGACTGTTAGAGTGTTTAACCGTATCTTTTTTAGGTATTAAAAACACATACATAACGTATAAATATTCATTTTTATTTATTACGAAGATATAATTCAATTGATTGTATATAATATCTTAATTTTAACGTAATTTTTGTACCAGTGACAACTTAATTATTATATTATCAATTAGTGCCCTATAAATTAAATTAAATTAATTCAATACAATTTTAGATAAACTGTTACAATGGTTCTAACTATCGTAATAATTTTATAAAACACAATGAATTTTCCCACCAAAGTGATTCAATGCGAACATTGTTCCATTAAATTAGAATTTAAATTATGTTATTCAAATGATTTCTTAACCCGAATCAATAGTATTATTCATTTAATTACAATTGTCAACGCTTAGCATTAATTCTTAGATAATACTAGAATCTATGTGAACTTTAATTCATGCAATACAATGATACTGTAGTATTCTGACACAATAATAATTATAAAAAAATATATAAAAATATTAAGAATAGTATTCAATGTGGTAAATGTGTAGGACTAATAGAATTTTCAAGCTCAATATTCCGATGCAATTACCATTTCCGCCGAGAAAAAAAGGCAAAGAATAAAAAATAAACTATAGAAAAACATATTTGCTTTATTATAAAGAAAAAAAAAAAAATCTGCCTTAGTTCAGGCGAAGGACTCGATGCCAAAAGATGAAAATAAAATCTAATAGATTTTTTAAAAGAAGTTCAGATTCAATAGAAACCTATAAGAATTAAAGAAAAAAATTAATTTAGATAAAATTTTATTTTTATTCCCAGCTAGTAAATCTGATATTTTGAGTATTCTTTTTTCAAATGTAATTTGAATATCTTCGTGCACTTTTGCGAAATGTATTTTTTTTTTACATTACATTGATTTGTGTAACATCACTAATTGTCAAATGATGAGATTTTTGACACGAGAAACATATTGTTGTATTTGAAATAATAGGTATTCCAATAAAAATCACACATTAGCATACATACTAACATGACTGAACCCGATTTAAATTTAAATATGTAAAACTGTATAGCCTCACAAACCTTAACGCTCCCATTGTAACTCCTTTGCCTAATAACCCAAGGACTCAAACTATCAACACACCAAATGTCATCTAAAACGATCAAGGGTGAAGAGGTAACAGACAGAATTACTTTTCCATATAATATATAATATTAGGAAGAATAAACAAATACTACTTTACATAATATGAACAAAACGGCGGCGTTACCGCGTAATTAAATATACAAAAATATTTATATACGTATTACTTTATAATGGCTATATTACATAATGGTTGGTGTAAAATCTACGTTCTCAACGTGTTGTGCTAGGTTAGTTTTGAACGCGTGAATGTTCGGAAACCGGTTTATACGATTTGTTTTTATTGACATTAGAACGCAATGATTAATCATACTTTTGCGTTTAATATATATATTTTTTTAAACAAACAACGCAAAGAAATATTAAGACATTTTTGGCCAAGCGAAATAATCAAGATAAATATGATATCATATATAGTAATCTATCTATTTTTTTATAAATAAAATCTCTTTAATTTTAAATTCTTATACAATTAGCGATCGTAATAGGAGTGGACAGACATCAATTACCAATATCATATCGTAAAATAGTGCATTGAATATTAATTAATTTTATCCATGTATACGCATACCATTCGTTCTGTTTACATAGGATTGGTCCTCATTTTAAAAGTATCAAAAAATAAATTCCTAGAAAATTACAAAATCTTGATTGTATATAATATCTTTCTTAACTTCCCAACGAATATTATAAATGTTAAAGATGGACTGGGAAATGTTCCACCGGATCATAAATAATCGTTCGACACTGACCATAGATATTAGCGCCGTCACCAGCCTTGGGAACTTAAATGTTACGTCCCTTGCACTTGTAGTTATACCGGCTCATTCACCGTTTTTTTTCTATCCTTTTATACATAATAATATCAGCCGTATAACAAAAATATATCAAAAGAATAACACCTCCCCTTATTGCCTCCACTGGTGACAGGAGGACTGGTTCGTTTTTAGCCCAGAGGATCGGAATTGCGATTCAACGGGGAAATGCTAGCACTCTTGCCACCATTCCACGCGGTCAAGATTTAGACAGTAACTATTTTTAATTCATACTTGTATATTAATAAATCTTACTAAAATTACCGTAGATTGTGAACGTCCTAAGATTTCTCTTGAAAGTGGCGAAGCCTGTAGGGTTATTTCCTTAATATGTATATTAACTTTGAATATAATTACAATATCTTATTTCGACTGACTGTTATAAATTGGGCTCGAATGTTTATTAATTGTCACATCAAAGTCGATATTAATTTCAATTAATTAAACGGAATTATTTCTAGAATTTCCTAGAATATGACAGATTCATTTATTATTTTATCGCTTATACCATAGCATAGCTTATTAATGTTTATTTTTGTATCATTTTCAGTTGGTGGAAGGTTGTTACGTCATCATTGTGCTACCCTGGGATATCTAAGATGTCTTCCTTCATCACCAAGCATAAGTGTAAAAAGCAGGAATATAATAGCGCTGCCCTTTGGGTTTGAATTCAAAATTATCGGTTAAGATTCATTGTGAATGTATTCAGCGGTACATGCTCGGTTTTGAACCAGCAATATTTGATAACGAGACTCGTGTTCTAATCACTAAGCTATCTCGACTACATGATCGCATTATAACAGTGAGTCGATTATCATATTAGACAACGTTAATATATTAACTGTAGAAATTTTATTTATAGACATTGTATTGCATTTTAATTTTAAATACATAATAATTGCAACAAATAATAATTCTAATTATTAATATATTTATTTATTCAATAAATATATTAATAAAAGTACAGTGAAGTACGCATTTTATAACTTTATCGTGAAACGATTTGATAACTTCCTTGATGTAATTTTTTAAATTATATTCTAGAGAATATAAGGAAATGACTGCAAACATTATGATATTATGAGGTTAAATTTATTTTGACGTTCTATTGTATAAAAGTTTTAATATATTTTTTTTATAAAATAATTTTATAATAATAGTAGTTACTTATGATATTTATGTCGAAACTAGTCAGCCGTCCTGACGTCATCCGATTTAAAGTTTTATTTATTTTACTTGTTCAAATATATATCTTAAATACGATCGCAGTGCTACCGATCCGGTTCATTTTAAACCACCTATCCTCGGATGCATCCCTCGCTCGAAATAACATTAAAAAAAAACATGAAAATCGAGAGAGAAAAGGTCCCGGTTTACGAGTTCAGTAATATTAATACACCTACAAAAGTGTTTAAAGGACTCTAAGGTCCTCCTTTTAGGATTGATAGAAGTTTGTTATCCTTATCCTTTTAAAACCTGCAAGAGGGAGATGGCACGAGTTTTTAATCTATGGAATTTAGTTTCGTGGCAATGTATATAAAGCAGATTAAATAACAATATATAGTACTTGTGAGCAACAAGACTATTTAATAGTGATGCGACCATGAAAATAAAGTGTTTGTGAACTTAATTTTTTGAAACTTGACCGATTTTTTTTTTTTCTATAAAGTACACTGAACCATCGAAGCGTGTCGTTTTGCGCTTACTCAATTTTTTTTTTCTTATAATTTTGTAGGCGAAGGTCGATCCCAATGGAGTGGGCTATGTAAATGATTATTGTTATAATATTAATTGTTATAACCGTTATAACTTTACCAATTGCTTTTATTACAATAAATTATAATCCTCAATTGATTTCAATCAATAAGGTCTCGTTTTGACGTCATTTTATAATGATATATAATTTTATTATTTTATATAACTGCATGGATTTGTTCACTCACGATGGCACGCCCCTCCAATTTAACTATCGACTTGCAATAATTTAACTATTGTATGAATGACGTTCGTGTTTACAAAATGTCTGTGTGTGCGTGGGACGATTAACATACGAGTAAACATAGATAAATACAAATTTAAAAATACAATTGCAATGAAAATCGTGCATTTTCCTTTAATGATGAACACGAGGTGACGATATCCCCTTGGCCGATTTTGGTCACTTCGTCCAATTTTTACGTAAAGCATACATCAAGTTATGCATGTGAGATTAAAGTGCTCGTATGTATGCGTAAACACGCGACAAGTGCATTCTATACAAGGTATTGTTAGATTGAACGTAAATAGTAATTTATTAAATTTTTACTTTTCAATGCTGTTTTGGTTTGAAATGGGACTGAGGCAGTATAACTAGGGGCACAATGGACATGACATATTAGTTCTCAATGTTGATAGCGCATGATGATATTACAGGATAGGTTTTTGTATATAACAAACATCGTTTACACTTCTTGTTGCAAATTGCTTCACCGGCTCGTAAATTAGTTGTTCAATTGTTCGTTAGGTTATTTTTTAATGAAAACTTAATTCGGCTAGTCGATCATGAAACTGCATTCATAATAACGAAATTAAGCAACTTTATTTAACAAATGAAATTCCAACGAGTAAGCGATTTTATTACTTTCATTTTTTAATGATAATGATACTCTTCGAAGTATATATATTGCATACAACGTTCGTTAATCTCTATGAATTTAGGTTCTGACTTCTTGTCCAGTCTCTCGTCAAGGTTATTTTGTATCTCGGACGTAATACCTTGGAAGTGCCATCACGCGTCAAGCATACTAATAATTTATGTTTGATTATTTCAATAATTAAATTTTTAAGAATAAATTGTTTGTGCGCGTATTCGCCGTCCTGAAAGTATCTGTGTCATCATTTGACACCTGTCAAAGTCATTAAAAAAACAGTTTGAGAATAATAAAATGCGAAATAATCTGTGTCCTCCTGGCCACATACAAGCTCATAAAAGCTAAACCAAAAAAAAAAAAAAACTCTCGTGAAATGATACGTTGCCCTATACATTTTTATAATTATTAGTTAATGTCGCTTCATATCACACAATGTCATTCTGACATTTCACGCATAAGTTTTGGGATAAGTTTTGAGTATCTTACAGAATAGCTTTACAGATAAAGATAGTCATACTGCCTAGGCTACACTATACAGAAAATGATAATAGCGTTTGACAATGAAAGCACGTACAAGCAGACAAGCAATTCGTTGTATTTTTTAAAATGTTTATTACCTCAGAACTCTGTTATTTATGATCAAATTTGAAAACCGTTTGGTTCCTATTAATTTAAGTCGGTTATTTTATTTGTTAAAATTTTATAGTATGAGTTATCATTTCACAAGTTTAAATTGAATATAAAGTTACTGTCGTTACGTTGCATAGATTTTATCGAGAAGCAACGGCAATAAACTCAGTAGTTACACTTTTTATCATGTACATGTAATTATCTTACACAGTAAAATTTACGTTTACTGTAAAAAAAATTTAAAGATAACTCCAATATCTTTTATCTATATGAAATACATATATAAGGGAAATTAACAATTGCTTTCTAGGTTATGCAGTTAGACCAGCGCTGCGGTCTACTAGCATTACTAGTAAAGTATAAGTAAGCTTGTAGATCCCACTGCTGGGCTAAAGCCTCCTGTCGTATTGATGGGTTTTGATATTTATTCTACAAACGTGATAGAGTTTTATGCAACTCATGCAGATTTCCTCACGATGTTATCGTTAACATACTAACACGAAATAAATTATAAATACTAAAATAAGCAAATAGAAATAGAGAGATGGTCTGGGTTTGATTCCGAAAACTTTGCTTAAGATTCAAGTGCTCTTTCCGTTATTTCATCTCGGATTTCTATTTATTAACACGTATGTATCATTTCCCTTATAATCTTTGTTCTGTGACCCGACGTAGTGCACTTTTCACGCTCGTGGTACTGACCGCTATTGCTTATTTACATTTGATATTTGCGACGTGTTTTGTTTTTATTGCATAAGGATGCTTATTAGAATTAATGTTTTTGTTGGTTATTTCCCAGTAATACTTTTACTAGGAAATAACCAATATAGAGTCAGAGGACTTAGGTATAATGTTTTGCTACTGTTTTTAAAATTTAAGGACTAAAGTTTATTTAGTTGATGATAGGATTTTGTGCAAGCCCGTCTG
This sequence comes from Vanessa tameamea, assembly GCF_037043105.1. Classification (NCBI taxonomy): domain Eukaryota; kingdom Metazoa; phylum Arthropoda; class Insecta; order Lepidoptera; family Nymphalidae; genus Vanessa; species Vanessa tameamea. The sequence continues at coordinate 2,680,295 of NC_087332.1, read as the reverse complement.
GATAAGTCGTTGTCTGGTATCATCACATAAATCAACCGACGCACAACAGTAGTGTAGTATTCTTGTGTAACAATTTGATGGGCTGGAATGTGGCAAGACTCAGAATCAGAGAAAGTTACTCTTAACTAATTTAAAAGCATGTTTGTTCGATGTTGGATCTGTTCAGAGTATTCTATCAGATCCTTTATCAGAATCTTCTAGGATGATCCTGGAATTCTATTTAATGGCTATGAATATTAAATGATATTTAAACAAAAGGAAGAAGGGACAATGGGACTGACGTACCTGTGTAGGACAAAAGTCCCATAATTAAAAAAAAAATCGATGGGCTAGTGAGCCACATGGATCATAGGACATAACATCTTGGTTAACCAAAAAATTTTTCTAATACTTGATACTCTTTTCTTCTGAATAGCGTATCTTTTCTCTAAGTCTAGAGGGAAGCCTTACATCTATATGAATATTCATGAACTCTGAATGAGTCTATGCGAGACTCATCTCTACAAATAATAATGTCAACACCAATAATATTAAATGGCGTATAATTATCAAAATTGATTATGTTATTTTAAATATGAAAACGCACAAAATTTACCAAATATTTTCTTTAGAATTGTAATACGCGACATGATATATTTAAATTAAGTATATATATATTTTAAAAAGTACGTATTTATTTGAAAACGATGGCGAAAATATTTTTTTTTTCTAATGTTAACGTTAATATAAATTTTTAGGGACTTTCTTTATTTCGTATGAAGTTTATGTTATTTAGGAGCTGAAGGGGTGAATTTGTTGCTAAAATACATTTCCCGTATTTAGAGCTTTGGAGACCAGGTCAACAAAGGGCCCCCCTAATTACTTTCAAATAATTTATTGTGAAACGAATTTAATTCTTTTAACATAAATTTAAATTACAAGAATGAAACTTATATTTCATTGCACTAGATATTATTATTAAATTAAAGTTGTTCGTTTAGTCTAAATCCTCTTATATTATTAATTAATATTTGTTGACTGTCCTCAACTTCTCTTCTATGGAGGCCCGTTAGCGTAACTCCGTTCAATGATTGGCTTCCCTTCTGGTGAATTGATTATGCCGACAAATGGCTGTCTTATCTAAGTCACTTGTAAACCAATAGATACACGTTTATCCATAAATCCTGTGGCTTATCTCTGTCCGGCTGCGTTGGATTGCGTTCCGATCGATTGAAAATTAAGGAATAGAAAGTGCACCTGTATGTATTGGCGCGCGCACACTACTGTATAACTCCTGAACAGTTAGCTAGACTCCGTGAGAAAGGCAGTTGTTACGAAATTCGGTCAGGAGAATAAATAGTATCAGTTTATATTTATTACTAAGTATCGCCTGCGGCTTTGAGGGCGTTTATGGTGTTGGTCGTCAGGTGTAAAAAGTAACCTATGTTCTATGGGTTCAAGTTTGGTTCATAACAAATTTAATCAAATTAAGTTCAATGTTTCAGCCGTGAAAGAGCAACAGATAGACAGACATTATACATATATACTGAATATTTGAACCGAGGTTGCAGATGTCCATGGCCGGTGGTAGTCACTTTCCATCAGGTGAGCCTCCTGCTCGTTTGCCACCTATCAAATGAATAAAAAGGTCCAGGACTTAGAACGCGTGCATTTTGCACGCATTCTAACTCCATTGGACCGAAGATTGCACAACTGAGTATCCATGTGTTTAATTTGTGTCGTTTATAATTCACTTCGTGCTCGGCGGTGAAATACAACATCTTGAAACTTGCATGTCTAATTTCAATGAAATCCTGGCACATGTGCGCCACCAAGTCGCAATGGAGCGGGCTGGTGAAACTAGCTGTAAATCTTCTCCCCAAAGGGAGACGGTGCCTTAACACAAGCGTGGGACACCTACAGGCTTTACTTTAACTGAATATTTATTTATATACATAATGTAAAATACGTAACATAAATTTAAATATTTATGCTCACGGGGCAAACGTAGTAAATAAATAATATAATCAAAAATAAATTAGTAAGATGCACTTAGCGTATATTTGAATGCAGTTCGTTTGCAGATTCCGATTTAATGGAACATGACCACTATTATTGTTTTCTATTATATGAGATTTATTTAAAATTCTCACGTACGAGAAATTTAATGAGTTAAAGGTGCACTTGAATCCGAGGTTGTATATAACAAAGACAACATATCTGGAAGGGTTAAAAATTGGTTCCAATTTAAGAATCAATTGGACGGAATAACGTAAGGGACCTTATAGTATAATTATATCGGACATTTTTTTAAATAATTTTATAACGCAATCTACGTATTAGTCATCCGTTATATTGTTAAATTTGTCGCTCCATTTGAACGTCAATAACTCATTAAAGTCACGTTGACATCCTTTTGTCAAATAAACAGTGACAGCATAATAAAAAATTTGTCAAATAAACTGACGGGCATAATAAAAATGAGTAAATTATATGTCGTCGGACCAAGCTCAAAGCAAACATTAAGGTTTAATCAAAATCCGAATGTGAAACAGATTTGATGTGCCCGTTCACAGTATACTTAAGACCAATCCCTTCACGCAAGACGACAACATAAGGAATATGTTTGGACGAAAAACACTCAAAAGACCAATTAAAATTGTAATTCAGAAAAAACGATGTCTATGCCCAATAATAAACTCAATCAAATTTACTTGGTGCTAGTAGGCTTTGTGTTAGTCCGTCCAGGGCCGGACCGTAAGATTAGGGGGCCCTGGGCCTTAGGGGTCCACCTAAGACATATCTGAACGTAGACTTGAAATAAATTAATTGAATGGGTTTGACTAATTGCAGGACTCGCAGTGCTACAAACCATACGATCTGTTTAATTTAATAAAGTTATGGGTTCTTTCGCATTATCGTCTATATTTGACTTTGACTTGCCTTAGGTGGGGCCCCCTTGAATCCACGAGGCCCTGGGCTGTAGCCCAAAAATCCATATGGGAGATCCGGCCCTGAGTCTGTCTAAGTTGGAACCAGCCCTTCATCAGGTGTTTTACTATCAAACATCAATACGCAGTATTATTGTTTTTTCATTTGAAGGATGTGCGCTAGTGTGACTACAGGCACGAGGAACATAACATCTTAGCTCCCTAGGTTGTTGGCGCATTGGTTATGTAAGGAATGGTAAATATTTTTGAGCGGTTGTCACCATTGACATCTGCCAGCTCGCCTTACTGTAACGGTTCCAACGGCTGGTAATGGCTTACATATCTCACAGATTCTACTATGTTGAATAAAGTTTTGGAATTTGACTTGAGTGTGAAACTCATTTGCCTCTCCTGCTGAATGAAAAACAATCTTGTCCAGTGGACTATGTAATATCACAAATAAAATATCTTTTAAAAACTACAAGTTACTTAACTTCGTTAGAATCCTAACTTTATAAAGGGTTCTTTATCGTGCAAAACTACGGCTCAACCTATATATATAAGGCTATATTTTTTTCGACATTACTACTTCGAAGACTTTCAAGTGAGTATAAGTCGAAAATTCATAGTAAGGTGTCGGTAAGTTTCGTAAGCAGTCATTAAATTCATAAAACGCAGCGGCCGACCTTCGTTTATTACACAATAGTTTTGGGGGCAATTACTCTTGTATTTTATGATTTACGTCTAACGCATATTTTTTGTTTTATATCATTTTACACTCGTAAACTGCATATTATTTCCATAAATATGGCAAAAAAAAAGATTTTATTTGAAATAGGCAGGCAACCTGCCAAAGATTGAATTGCATTGTGAGAAATATTAGCCATCGCTTTTTCCAACAATGCGTCACTAGCCTTAAGAACTAAGATGTTTTTTATTCCTGTAATTACACTGGCTCACTTAACGTTTATAGAGGATTAAAGGATGTGTTTTTTGCCTGTATAACAATAAAATATGCAATTCTTTTTTCATTTTCTAGCAAAAAATAACAAACGTCAATGGAAAAAAGAAATACAAAACGAGTATTTATTCCAATGATACAATTCAAGTTATAAATTGGAAAAATAAATAATCAAAACTATCCGAATATCGAATAATTAAGTTAACCTAAATGTATAAAATAAGATTTTGCATTTCTCGCTACCAATAAAAGAAAGTTGCTTTTTTTTCAAACATCTTGTATTATGAACTAGCCAAAAAAAGGGGGAAGAATCAACTGAACTCCAAAAAATAATGGTAACTCATAATCGTCTATGGACGATTCCGTATCGATGTTATAGGCTCATAACGTACGTAACGTTCCGTAGTTGTCAAGTGATTGATATAAGAAAAAAAAAAACACATCATATAATTATTTCCAGATAATGTAATGTAAAAAAATATTACATTGACCTTAAAAATCGTATTAGAATATTTAAAAAATATATATAAATATATTGACTAAAATTATTTCTATAATTACCTAACATATTTTTATAAATTATAGATAACTAGCTGTTACCCGAGGCTTTGCCCGCGTAGAATATGAATATATTTAAAAAGTAACTTAAATGTTACGTTAATGTAATACCTCTTCGTATACCACATCGGTGTGTATTTCAGCCCTTAGGTTAGAATATCCAGAAATGTAGAAAACTTAAACTTAAATGCGAATCAACTCATTTTTAATCGGTAGCCCAAAAATAAAATTTCGATCTTCTAACTTCAAAATGACAGACTTCCAGACTAACCTGAATACGAAATGTTAACACCTATTTTTCCCTTTAGGCCTAAAATATCAAGAAACGCTTAAATACGTATCTACTCATTTTTTATTAGTATCCCAAAAATAAAGTTTCATGTTTCTATCTTAAAAATGACGGACTTCTATACAAACTTTCAACCCTTATATCACCGTAGGGGTAGAATATGCAGGAACACTTAAATAAGTATCTACTCCTTTTTAATCAGTATCCCAAAAATAAAGTTACATGTTTCTAACTTAAAAAATTCCATACGAACGTACAACCCCTATTTCACCCATTTAGGGGTAGAATATCCAAAATTCCCTCCTGAGTGGGTGTCATGATATGTTAGTTTATAAGTGTACAGCCTAAAATGTAGTTTTATGCTTCTAGTTCTATAAATTCTAAACATGACAATACTTTCAACAACTTACAACCTTTCATCCCCCTTTTCAACCATTTACAGCACTTTTTTCCAAATAAAAAGTAGCCTATGTCCTTTCTCAGGCTCTAGACTATTTGTGTACCAAATTTCATTTAAATCGGTCCAGTAGTTTTGGCGTGAAAGCGAGACAGACAGACAGAGTTACTTTCGCATTTATAATATTAAATAATAATAATAAATATAGTATGGATTGTTATTTCCCTCGCTAGAGAGCTCCGATAACAACCGCGATCGATCGCTGCTAAATTCAAAGTGCTACAAGTACAGTGAAAACCGCGGTCTCCGACGCGCTATTTATAAGCACGCTCCCGCCGCCCCGGCCGGCCGCGAACGCTACGTTCCGCAATTTTTAAATCTGTAATATCTTCGAAAATATTCATTTAAATTATATGCTGTAAAGGGCCATATAGCTTTATATTAAATCAACAATATATTTAAGGTATTTCATTGGATAAGGATTAATGCTGTATAGGTTAAAATCGCTTCGAAAATTAGCCAATATTTGTGGTAAAAAATAAATGACAAAAAATTTTTATTGTGGGCTATCACTAACAGATAGACACATACCATCTCGGACTTTTTTGTAGACATTTTTGAGGTGTACAATTCTGTAGTACATTATTTTGATCTATCTAGTAGGGTTCAGCCAGCGTTTACAATGTAAGCGCAAAAAAATTATAAATTTACATCACATTAGAAACTTTTAAAATTATCAGTGTTACTTAACTATATTGTCTATGTATTATATACAAAAACCTTCCTCTCGAATCACTCTATCTATTAAAAAAAACCGCATCAAAATCCGTTGCGCAGTTTTAAAGCTTTAAGCATACAAAGAGACATAGGGACAGAGAAAGCGACTTTGTTTTATACTATGTATGTATATTTTATTATATATAAATACATCAATAAAAAATACTCGACTTATTATTTTTGTAAATTAATATACATGTAATTGATAAATGTCAAAATTTAAACATTATTCAAATAACCTTTAATTTAATTGAACAACCTCTACTCTATTTTTAAAAATGGCTATTTTTATTTTTTTTTTTATCCACAAAACTCGACCTTCGTTTTCTAAATTTGAAATTCAATGGTACTATACTAAACTCGTTTTTTATTTTAATTACTCTATAAATAGAACATCTAGTTGAATGTACTAAAATGAACGTACTTGGAATTAGAATACGTAATGTGTTAATTGGAATTTTGTAATTATTCTCATTTATTTATAGAACTTGGCAAACATTTTTGCACAACTCAAACGTTGTAATATATAATTATTGCCTGTTAAAAAAATCGCACATCACTCAGCCGTTTTTTTTTATAATACTGATAATATAAGCGAATTATGAGCTTCTTGAAATTGGCACTAATAATTCTTACACGATCAATGCAATGTCAATCATAAAAATTAAAATGCAATGTTATGTCCGCTCTGTAAATATAAACCTACTCTTCAAATTGTAAATCAATTTATAATTGTTTAAACCAACCTAAGCTTGCAATAACCTATAAGAGTAAATTTTGGGATTTAGGGACTTTATAAGGGGTTTCTACTTAGTGGTAGGTTTTTGTGCAAGCTCCTCTGGCTAGTTCCCAACCACTCATTAGATATTCTACCGTCAAATAGCAGTACACTGTATTGTTGTGTTCCGGTTTGAAGGGTGAGTGAGCCAGTGTAATTACAGGCACAAGGGACATAACATCTTGGTTTCCAAGGTTGGTGGCACATTGGCGTTGTAAGGAATGGTTAATATTTCATACAGTGCCATTGTCTATGGGCGATGGTGGCCACTTACCATCAGGTGGCTCATTTGCTTGTCTGCCTACCTTTATCATTAAATAAAATTTAAAAAAATAAGGGGAAGAAAAGTAAATGTATGTATAATGTCTATAAATCAACAAATACTTACTCCAACTAAATAATTATATAAAAATACATTTGAAAATATATTTTAAAGTAAATAAATGTTAATGATTTTAATGTCCGACAAACCAAGGAGATACATTGTAATTTTTATAACATGTATGCGGACCGGCAAATGCTCACCACCACCGGCATTGTCTATGTAAGAAATATTTACCATTGATTACATCCCCAATACTTCACCAACATTGGGAACTAAGATGTTATGTTCCTTGTACCACTATACTCAAAGAAAAAAGTAATGAGCAACTTCGCAAACGGATTTGCTTAAAGGCCTACCTACTAAAGTGATGACATTTATTGAAACCATATATAAATATAAATATAAATATTGGACAACATCACATACATTACTCTGATCCCAATGTAAGTAGCTAAAGTACTTGTGTTATGGAAAATCAGAAGTAACGACGGTACCACATACACTCAGACCCAAGACAACATAGAAAACTAATGAACTTTTTCTACATCGACTCGGCCGGGAATCGAACCCGGGACCTCGGAGTGACGTACCCATGAAAACCGGTGTACACACTACTCGACCACGGAGGTCGTCAAATAAAAAACGAATACATTCCTTTTTTGAAAATATTTTTTTTTAGTCGTACTATACAGACTGGCGTAACAAATTATATTCGTATTAACTCGTACGAATAAGCTATAATATGATGCTCTCCATATACGAAAGACGCATGAATGAAGAGTATATTTGGTCACAAATCGTACCGGACAATGTATCTCCTTGGCTTGTCGGAAGTGAGCGGTCCACAAGGTCTATCTTACACATTTAGGTCAACAAACTTTGCACAAACGATATTCGACCTTATCACCGATACATGGAGATAAAAATTCAATAACAAAATACAATTGCATCTTCGCCTGAAGATCCACAGATTGCAATTCTTTGGTACTCGTAGGTCAGGAAACAATCAATCAGGATATATGTTATTCTAATTTGTGGTTTATCTTTAAGCTTTAAGGCGTATTTTCGAGTGCACGGAAGAATTTGATTGTTTATCGGCTACGATAGGATACGCTGTTTGTCTTACACGAGCATTGACTTGACTTTTGTTTTTGTGTTTGATGTTGAATAATAAGAGAGAATACGATAATCGTTAGAAGAGAGAATCATAATTTTTTTAATTATTATTATTAGTGTCGTAAACACTTAAGTACACTGCCAAATAAAAATCCATCAGTAATAAAACTTTTAACACGAATAATATCCAAAAATTACACAATACAATTGTTTTTAAATAATTTTGTAGAACTTTTGCTTTTTCGTTTAAAATTTGTTTTTTATCTCGCTTTATACGCTCGCTTTCACCACAGATATTAAATTAGAGGTCACTATCATTTTTGCTTATTGGAAAATTAAAAAAAAAAACTTTACTTAGCCGTATCATTCGAATTTTTATCTGTTTTATCTATATTTACATATTAATTTTTACATTATCTATACTTTTTATATATATTATTCTTACTTCATTTAATAAATGGTAAAACTTTTTTTTAATCTTAACTTATTTAAACCTAAGTTTATGTAATAAAAATAACAGCCTTGCATATATATTTACTTTGCGAAATATATGTTTCTTCGTTTCTACGGTGAAGGTCTTATTTAATTTCAATTCTAAAAAAAAACACGCGCCAAAACACGTGGACGAGAATTGTCGACAAAATTGATCTGGATTTTGCATGCACGACTTGTTATATTACAACACTGACAAGACGTAACACGTTGAATTTTACGTTCATTGACATAAGGCGTATCCATGGATGTATTAATTTATTTTTTTGTAAATAAATAAAAAATTAAATAAAATGTTTACTTGCACAAATTGTATAAAAATAAAAATCAGGTAAGGTTGAACTCTTTTTTAGTGTGGAAACACTTGTAAAAGAAGGACTCGCAACCTTTTAAAAAAAAATTAGCCATACTTTTAAACTACAAGCGTTAGTTATTATCATCTTATCTTATTATATATATGTATATATATATAGAAATTTAAATATTTATTTGTATTCAGAGAATAATTGTGTTCTTTCCCAAATATTTTATAATCATTCCTTTTCCCAAAGGCTGGCTGGAAGAGATCGTAGTTTTAGCGATTAGGTAGACCGCTGTTTCATTTCATGCAAGTTTTGTAAATATTGATGTAATATTATCTTTTATATATATATATATATATATATATATATATATATATATAAGCGTTTTACGGAGTGAATATTTTTATTTTTTATCTGTTGATATATTTTTTATTAGAACTCAAAATTAATCCAAATCTTATCAGATAATCTTTGCTCAGCCAGGGGACATACGATTATTCAATTATTTTATTCACCTAAAATACTAACCATGAAGCGTTTTTTTTTACAAGATAATTCGCAAGATAAAATAAAGTGCTTATTAATATTCATACAATAGAAACGTTCAAAAGAACGTTCTAGAAACCAAAAACTATAAATCCGCCAAACCAGTAAGCGATTCGTTAAAAACTTAATCGCTGATTCATAACCACCAATCAGCAATGCAGTAGCGGAAATAATCTCCAATCCTTGTCCTATAATATATTACCCTTAACTCTTTTGGTATCTGACGGGGCTGGACACGTGAACGAAAAAAAATTACATTATAGTATTCGTATGCAAAGAACGTCACAACTCAATTAGCAATTCAAACTATTTTGGGACATTTTAATGTTGTAGTTTTTATATTACAGTGCTGATTTTTTTACTTTCTTTAAAACGAGATTAGCGTAAAGAATTCGTAAAAGTAAAAGTATTTTCCATTTTCCCCCTCTCAAAGTTTCGTAATCCTATCTTAGCGCTTGCGTACGTCGTGGTTTAGCGCATATGTGACAATCGGTTGTCAGGATTACTGTATCGTCTAGTAATGTCAAAGGGTCAGTTCTGACCCCTTGGTCTATTATCATATGTCAAATCATGCGTTACTTTTAACAGAGGAAAATAAGATATTAATATATTACTGGGCAAATAAAAAAAAAAAGTATTGCTAGTTTGTTTGAAGGAAATAAAACAAATATCCAAAGCAAACGAAAAATAAATCGTTTCAATATATCCCTTCTTTGGTTTTATATTTCCGTACTTAAGACCTAATAAATATATTATTTGAATTGTTAAAAATCAAGGTCTTTGTATTTGCATAACATCAATTAAATAAGTAAAGTCTATCAACTTTTATAATATACGAACCGATTTTAATTACAAAATGTAGATAGACGTTTTGTATTTCCTTTCTTTGTTTTAATATATATTACATAAGATGTACGCAATACCTAACGCCTCTTTGGTCTGGTATCAGGCTATAGAAAATGGGATATCGAGTTCAAATATCAAACCATAATTATTTATTGAGTTAGTAACTTGTCAGTGTTTAAACTACGCCTGATTTTTATCCGGTCTTGTCGAATCCGTTACACAATGACGAAAATTGTATTTAGTTTTGCACACGTATGTTATCTACAATATATCGCGCGCAGTTGGTCTGTTGCGAATAGAAATCACTACAATTAACAATGATTTGACAGAATATAAACGTAATACAGTGATGGTTAGACCAATAGTAAATGTATGTACATCAACATCAATGTTAATAAAAATAAATGCGAATAAAATTGCAAAAATAACGATACAACAGAATTATAAAATTAGTTTTACTTTCGCCGAGATGGTTCTGTAGACAGAATATGTTGATTTACATCGAAGATTACGCGATCAAATCCGGTGAAGCACCAACGATATAATGTTCTTTATTTGTGGATCATTATCAATTTAATCTTGCTCAATAGAAGGCAAACATTTTTGCGTAAAAACGTTACATAAAATCGTCGCACTAAAATTTGACTTTTAATATTCTAGTCTTTTACCGTCGCTCTGTGATATTTAACGGTTAGTTACGGCTCCTTAGCATAACTTAAGGTCTTAGCAAAGTTTACTAGAAAGGTCTTAGCTAACTCTCTAGAACAACTGTTCGTTCTTGATTTAAATATTCATAACGCAAACATTTAAACAAATTTATTAATTCAAAACGTATTGCATAATTGAAATTTAGAATTAAAATTTCGAAAAATGTTTGCGGTAAAACAATTATTTATACTAATAATATAATAAAAGTTAAATTATATTCACTTATGAATAAATTATAATAATTAGACAATACTTTAATCATAAAATAAATATTAAATGTATTTTAATTCCGATCCAGTGAATAGAAAACTTGGATCAAAGAATCGCCATCATAACATTGTTGACACGAAAACAAAATGGCGTTTTTTAAAGTGCAAAATAATCGAGCTAATTGGAACTATATCTTATGTAACGATAATCAGACTCCTAAGGTAACGTACAAGTACTCACGAATCCGAAGCCAATTAACACTGTGGAATAAATCGTATTTTATTTACCACAAAATGTAAAAAATTGATTTTAACAAAAGAGTTCTTTACACAGCGGTTTGTCACCTGATGTTAAGTGGTCACCACCGCCCATAAACATTGGCGCCGCTAGAAATATTAACCATCCCTTACTTCGGCAATGCGCCACCAACCTTGGGAACTAAGATGTTATGTCCCTTGTACCTGTAGTTACTGGGTCACTCACCCTTCGAACCCGAACACAACTATACCACAAGTATTGCTGCTTCGCGGAAGAATATATGATCAGTGGGTGATACCTACACAGGATTTGTACAAAGCTCTACCACCAAGTAAATTCATTATTGCTTAATATAATAAGATTAATACCATACATATTAATAGCAATACTTTAAAATTGTAATTAATATATTGCTTGAAAATTTTGTTTGCGTAGGTAGGTAATGAAAATGTATTACAATTATTCAATCGACTGAGCGTAGTTCCCTAGTGTACTTTTAGAAATGAAGTCTGGCTTTATTTATAGGTTTAGTTAAGCTATGTGGTCCGTAATGTCACGGGAGCTCGGTATATTTAGGTCTAAAATGTACGTACAAATTTGAAAGTGACATAAAACAGTGCTATTCAGTAAGAACTCACTTTAAACTCACGTGAAATGTTAACTAATATTATAAATGCGAAAGTAACTCTGTCTGTCTGTTGCTCTTTCACGGGTACACCACTGAACTAATTTTATTTAATTTGCTACGAAACAAGTCATAGTCTTTATGCTAAAATCTGAATACCAACCGACTAAATACGAACGAAGTTGCGTACGATAGCTAGTATGTTATAAATTTACAATCAATATCGCCATGTTCTTTTTCTGACATTTCATAAACATGCTTCGAGTTCGTCAGTTTCGAGTATGTTCTCCGGAATAGCTCTAGCGTTTTTACAAACTTATAATGCGACCAAATAAATATACATTTGCATGTATATTGTGTGCGTGTGTGCATATTTGAATTTTAAAGTTGTTTTGAATGTGTAACATGTAGTTGTAGTTGTGTGTCTCGGTATCTGATTATCCTACAAAATTACAAAGTGGCTTTGCAACTAATTCTGAGCATTGGCTAGTTACTTCTGTAACTTCATAAACTACTTCTGTAACTTTATAAGTTTCTACTTATACTAATTATATTATAAATTAAATGACACATACGTTCTTATCGATGAATCGCTTTAATCCCCCCCCCCCCCCTTAACGCAATTGATAGTTTTTAATTAAAACTTTTTACAGAATTCATGAAAATTATATACATGTACCTACTCATTTATATACAAATGATACTCAATCACAAGAATATTTTAATATTAATTATATAGATATTTTCATCGCCGGTCAATGGTGAGTCTTATGATATGTTTGGGTTTGATAATAGTTCGAGAGATCGTGAACGCGTCGTTTACTCGAGACAACTGGTTTACTTTTGTTAATGAGGGAAATAACACACTAAACGATGTATATTGATGTGTACTGATGTATACCAATCTATACATACAAAATCATTAATCATGACTGTATATAAAACAGCCAACTGAGTCTAGAAATATTAAATTTAGAACGTAGATTTATTTTTTATTATTATATTAATTACGTTAGTAACCGCTGCAAAAGGGTTTCTAGAACTTACAATTTGAAGGAGGATAACTTAACTTCGTACAATTTTAAGTCGTACTAAGTTAAGACAGCTTGTCTTTGGATATTTTGAAAGTTTTATTTAAACGTATTCCGGTTAAAGAACTACTATGAAATAATTCCAGTATTAAATATCACTCTGTCGGCAGCTTGTATACTCGATATTTTTGTAAAATTAAGGAAGTATTCAGGGTCAAATAGAAGTCAATGAACTATTATTATTTATATTCGCGAGATACCTATAGATATCGATAAATAGAATTTATCGATAAAAAATAACATTATTAATAAGCTCAACACTCACAAAACAATTATTAATTTAATTAATAATAAAATGCAATGCATACGGCATCTGATCAAAATTATTGACTCAGCATTGATGCAAGATTGGGTAAATCCTCTAGTAATTTGTTAGAGACCTAAAAAAATACCGCTAAGCTAGTGATTCTTTCATAGAAACTACTAAACATATATACTACATACTACACATAACTAACGACTAACTAACATAGGTACTAAACGTTAATTTATAATAACAAAAAACCTAAAAAAAACTAGAAAGATGCATTGAAAATCAAATTATCAAGATCATATCTTTAATTTAATTTATGCGTTAACCTTTTTGCAAAGTATATATTTGCACAGTCACGTATGTCGTTTCCATGTCAGACATTTCAAATCAGCTATTGTGAATCTCGTGTCGTATTCTCCCATAATTTTCTAATTATTATTTTAGATAACCAGAAGTCTTGTCTTATCTTAAGATATCAAAACTCATTATCATTAGTAAATAAATAGACAGGCGTGTATATAAGCGAAAGTCGAATTACCAAGGGCTTAATTCCAGTGAATCGACCTTAAATTCTTTTCCGCTATTGTATCTAGAAACGTGACATAATTTTTATATTACTGTGCTATTACTACAATATGTTCCAGTGGATAAAGTGCGTAGATCATATACGAAGGTTTATATATTTCAGTACTGTCTTTCTCTTTCTTATTTATTATAGTTATCTAGATCTATTTGAAAGCTATCAGCAAGCACTTATAAAACAATAATTTAGTCGTATATACTATACGGAGTTACGCAAGTTAGCGTTTTAGGTCCAACGTTATTTCTCATATCTACATTTGGGGATGCATTTTGTTCTGCGCAGACGATAAGTTGGTCTTTGTTAGCAAGTGGCTTCCCACTTGGATAAGAATTGACATAATAAGGCAAGTTTTTAAGTCTGACTAGACATCAGTCAGCTAACACTAAATATTGATTATATGTTTCAAAAGTGTTTCATTAATTATATACGCACTCAAACAATCAGGTTATATCAAAATTCATATATTTTGAGTCGTAACATACAAAAGTATACTGATCTGCAAATTGGTCATAAAAGTAACAAAGATAAAATATCTAGGTATTATGGTCGAGCAATGACAACGCATACACATAAATATATGTTAATGAACCCAATCAGAAGAATGGTCTCGATATTGAGAATACCTACTGTGGATAAGTAGCTACAAAAGGACTATTAAGACAAATATTTTGTACATCCGTAGAGCAGTCTATCCTGATCTGAACTTGACTTATATTCCGGTTTGGGACTTTAAAGGTCAATTTTTTTATAATCTTAGTCGTATAACTTGATCAATAAATACCTAGAATTAAGGAGACGAGAAATGAAGGAGTCTGAGGCTCATAAACTGACATATTCTATTTAAATTCAGTGATTTTTTTTATTCCATTAATACAATAAAAATGAATATACTTGCACACATACACCAAATTTTGTTGTTTGATATGTGTGTGCAATAAATCATACCAGACAGAAAAAATAATGCTTTGGAAGAGGATAAACTCTCCCGTATAATACTAAAATTTTAGATTTGATATTTTTTGCATCAAATCTGCTACCACTTATGACTTTTTATGTCGGATATATTTTATCTATTATTATTAATGTATAACTTCTCTCCTGCTTATATAAAAAGATCATATCAATTTTCTCAAATCAAATCATTGTTATCTTATACTAAAAACTAGCTGTGCCCGCGACTTCGTTCGCGTAGTTGTCGGAAACACTATCATGATTATCGTTTGATTGCTCACGTTGGTTTTGTTATTATAATCGTCAATAAGATTTAATAATATGTTTTACAGTACTTCAGCGTAGATTATATTTTTAGTTTTATTTTCTTGTGGTAGAAGAACATACTGATTTTGCCCGCAACCCGATCTTGACAACGCGACATATAGTTGGCCGTGTGAAAAGCAGTCTTGACTTAAATCGATTCCTACGTGTTTAAATGTTTGGCCCTGTGATTTATTAATGGTTACGGCAACAGATAACTTAATGGGAAATTGAATTCTTTTAAAATTAAAAGGTAAATCATTTGGAATCATTGGGATGCGAGGTATAAGCACTGTTTGACCAACTGCCGGACCAGTCAAAACTGTTGCAACGATCACGTTATTGCGAAGGAATTTTACTTGAAGGCGGGTCTCGTTACATAAATTTGGTGGTTTAAGATTTCTGAGTAAAATTATCGCAGCACCTATTTTTAACTTCAGGGAATGTGGTAGAAGGCCGCTCGGGTTTAAAGAATTGAGAAACTCTAGAATTCTGTGCGATCAAACGTTGAGAACGTTCAGTACTTGATTCCCGTTGTCGATTCACCGAAGTTCGGAAATTTTGTAAGGCTAACCTCTGTGAACGTTCAACGCTCGATTCCCTAGCACGATGTTGTTCACTGACCGTTCTTTGATTAGCCAACCTCTGCGTATTGTCTTCAGCTGTTTCATTGCTACGCAAAAGCCGCAGACGCTTTGCATTAGCAGTCTGCCGAGAAAGGTTCGTTCTTTTTCTAGGCATGTTTGAAACAGTTCGTAGTCAAGTGACTCGTAACGCTTCTTTCTCTTGTCTGGTTACGGGCGTGCCCGACACGTCCTTTTAAGAGCTCCCCCCTCCCAAACAACTATTTGTTTGATAATATATATTCACTATCATAAAAAGTAATTGTTCTTTGTCATCAGTGTTAATCTTAAAGGTTGCCATAAAATTTAATAATTACCAACACCTGTGTTTTTATTGCTTATTGTTATACGGTCAATTATGACAACCCTTTTCTTAAACATAAAAGAAATATTGTACAATAGTGTACGATTGCGAATATTTTTTTTGTTAACAATTCGATGCAGGTGTATCGACATCTGGATGTAAGACAAAAGAAAAAGTCAATTGTAAATAAATAAATCACAAACAAAATTCATACTCTGCCAAAACAAACAAAACGTTCAACAGGAAATGTAATAGTAAATCTGAATGACTTTTCTTTGTCTTGGATTAGGAGAAAAGTTCATGAATTGTAATACCTGACGGTAGACATGTTTGCTTAAACACTCAATTTTGATTCCAATTTTCTGTCATTATATAGGACCACTATGTACGTATAGGGTTTAAAAAAACATCAAGAAGAAGTGTATTTATCGATAGACCAGATTTACAAATTTGGAGTATATCATATATTTACAAACCTACCTTGGCTGACACCGCCTCCAAAAATAACAATAATTTTAACTATAATATATTATCGTAATAACTTTGCTGACTTTTAAATAGTCTAAATATTTTAATTTCATTTTACATAGTATAAATCTAAAAAATATTGTGATCATTGTTTGTTATTCATAGGTTTGTGTTAAGTTAGATTTAAAGTGGGTAGGTACATACTTATCTCCTTGCGTGGAAACACAGAACGTACCTACATATTGGTAAGTAGAATAAGTTACATGATTATTAAGTTGTAGAATAATAAGCAATTATTTTTTACTTTTTAGAGCATATTATTTTTTTTCTCTTTTGAAGTCGGTTTTTTTTTGTCAAAATTTTTGTTTTTAAAAGATTCGGCCGAGTATCGCTAACGTGCTCCTTAGAATTGTTCCATTCCCTTCCGTACCGTTACTTTGTCATGGATCCTATGCTCAGAACCTTACCAAACTTTCACCATAGTACCCTTGAAGTATATCCTTTATAATAAAAAAAGAATCATTAAAACTGGTTGGCACAATTTTGAGTTATTCACCTATTTATCGCGCACATACATAATGCACATTTAAGACTTATATCGTTTTCATAGGGATACCATCATCGTAACAGGATAAAATTAAAATGGGGCCCCACGGGAAGCACTACCTTTCAAACAAAAAAACATTTATCAAAATCCAGTGAAAAGTTATGGGGTAACAAACATATAAAAAAAAAAATACAGACGAATTGATAACCTCCTCCTTTTTGAAGTCGGTTGAAAACAAACAATATTAACTTAAACGTAATAAGATAAACAAACCGAACAATAAGAAGTTTAGATTGTTTCTCCTTTGGTGTTATTATTTCATAAGGTGATTATAGTACAACCGTGTTGAATATGCTTGAACGTAATAGAAATTACTTGAAATATTGAACTACTAATTTATTTGTGTAGTCATTTTAAACGATATTCACCTATTTGCTTATTTGCATAATTTATTTTCTCAGTGATGATTAATCTGCATCGGTGAAAGTATCGCTCGCCATTTTGAACTTTTTTACGTGTGTAATGTAATTTTTATACCTTATTTATACCGTGAAACGTTTGAAGTGTTTACTTGCAAAGTACGAAGGAATGTTCATTGAAATTTGATCTTATATCGTAAGTTAAAACTACAGCAGATTATGATTTAAATGTAACCGATTTTAAACGATAAAAAATAATGAGCAAATAAGCTGATAACAAAACCTAATTTTGATAAATAATTTAACTATTAAGAATGTTAATTTTTTTAAGTCGTTATGTGCATTGCTACTTCGCAGAACTACACCTGCGGGTGAGAGTGGCGAGCGCGGCGGCGGGACTGACCCGCCTTCCCCTCAGCCGCCGCCGCGCCCCGCCTGCTAGCACACTCTTAACAAATAGACATATAGTGTCATGGACTTTTTTTTTATTATTAAAAGAGGAATATATCTTTCATACACATTTTTTGAGTAACTTAAAACGTTTATGCTGCGCACGCATCGAAAGTCCATAAATGCGAATAATTTTCCCCGTTTTTGCAACATTTCTCACTGTCGCTGCGCTCCTATTGGTCGCAGCGTAATGTTATATAGCCTAAAGCCTTCCTCTATAAATGGACTATTCAACAAAAAAAGAATTTTTCAAATCGGACCAGTAGTTCCTGAGATTAGCGCGTTTAAACAAACAAACAAACAAACTCTTCCGCTTTATATATTAGTATAGATATGCTTGGTTTTATTTGTAATTCGTTTATACATCAATCAATCCGAGTTGAAACTTTAGACAGTTCTCGTTAACACTCGCCGGAGGGTTTCTGACATAATACTGTCAATACTCAAAAGGTGGGCCGCAATAATTTGATAATTAAGGCAAAGAAAATCCAAAACTAGGTGGTTTCGTGAGCAGCGTTTTATCTGGCATTCTTAATCTGATTAGCCCTTAACGTTTATAACACTGATTTAATTCGAAAGGTACTAAGCAAAAAATTATCGAGTTTTATCCGACGATAATATTGAGCAAATTTTGTCCGAAACAACTAAAAAAATCATAGATTTAAAGGCTTAAAATTGTGAATACGGATTTAATTCTGCAAAAGTAATTGTCGAAATACATCGTACAAATAAGCAAAATGACTGAAAAAAATTGGCAAATTTCAAGTGAAATTTACTTAAATTAATATACTTAAATTTCAACTGAAATATAGCTATATATACCTTAAGCGACATAGGTGAATATTAATTTTATAACAATAGCAATATCATAAGCAGGAAGCTTTTTATTAGGCCTAGTATCATTTCCGAAATATTTGTTCGGCTTCCTGACAGCGTTTTTATATCCGGAATGCGATAACAATTCAAGGCGTAAAACGTTTGAAAAAAACAAAGCAAAATACTATAACCTAGAAAATTGTAAAACAGCCATTTGAAAAATAAATATTTTCGAACGAGTGTTAATGACAATTTAAAAGTCAGTGCATGACCTGCTCACCTAATTCAATTATGTTAAGATATGCCAGATGATTGAAACTCAAGTACAAACATTGTTTTATTTGGTGATTGGACTTTGTTTACTCGCCTGGGAAGGTACCTCTCATTAGACATTGTACCGCCAATGGCAATACTTTGCATTTTGAACCGGCTTGAAGGGTTGAATGAGCCAGTGTAACAGGCATAAGGGACGTAACATCTTAGTTCCCAAGGGTGGTAGCTTCACTTAATATAGTTTGTAAAATGAAGAAAAGTGCTTGTAAAAGCCTACTTGAATAAAGTATATTTTGATTGATTGGTGACGCATTGGCGATTTAAGGGGAGGTTGGATCTATTTTTTTTGATAAGTTGAACTCTGGAGCCTTTAAGAGTAGAGTGAACAGGTTTCTTTGGGATGGGCGTGTACCACCTTCGTCTTCATCTACACTTTCCATCAAGTGAGATAGAAGACAAACGCCTATTCCATTACAATTATAAAAAAAAAAATGGTGGTGACCACGCAGTGGCGATCAGCCAAACTATATCATAAATAGATATATATATAAGTCTTCCTAACTAACAAAGAATTGCTTGAAACTAATTCGAGCAAATTTTATAATTTAAAATAATTATATTGAATATAGTTTTTTTAATACCGGCTGACCGATTTATTAGCGTTGCGTAGCGATTTAAAATGTTAAAGATAGTACTGTCACAAAAAAAAATACAATTCATTATATTTCTATAAAATAATTATTCAATTTATATATATACATATATACTAATATTAATTATCTCGCACAAAGCCAAGGTTGATCGCCAGTATAATAATAATAAAGAATGATATCATCAATTCATTTACATTAAAAATAACATATTTTAAAGTAATAATGGTAATAAAAAAAGTTGACTAGGAGAGTAGGAAATACACATTTTTTTTTAATTTAAAACAGAAAGTACATTCTCTTTACAAATATCTGAGTCGTTAATTGCAAGGACTTGATATGACGTAAAATGGAAGGCGAGGTATAAGTATTTATAGTATTTATATTATTATACCTACTTATAATAATATAAATACTAGATATTGATTAGAGATAGATTCATGTGTGTCATTTTTAGTAGACGTAGGTAGGCCACGTACTCGTACGTCAAACGACAATTATGTTGTTTCCGCTAAGCTTGCTTTATTAAAGTAAGTTGAAACAAATTCCGACTATGCGTTTGTACAAATTATTTCATAGTATATGTGAGTGTGTTTTTAAGCATTTTTGGAACAAAGTTCTTTTACGCGGCTTACATTTGAGTGAACTGGCAGAAAACGTCACCTGACGAAAAAGCGTTACGCCTACAGGCGAACTATCTCTCTCTTTCTTTCTCTTCCGCTCTCTCTCTTTCTCTTCCTCTGTCTCTTTTATTACCGTTTTTTTGTCATTGTTTCAATTCACACGGAATTTTTAATAGCAATATTTGTCATTGTGTCATTTAACAATTCTCGATCATTGTAAATTTATTTTATTGTATCTGTTATTTAATATATAATATACATATATATATATAGAAAGCCACTTCGTTCCAACCGGCTATCCCACGATTACTACTAAAATCTATTGTAGTCATTGTCATGTCAATAACAATAATATTGCACACGTGTATGTGAGACATCTTTATACATTCATATTATACATAATAACACAAATCATACAAAGAAAAACAAAATACAGACGAACAAAAACCATCGGTCTTTTAGAAACAAAAAGTATAAATAAGGATACACAGGCCAATTATACGTAGATTAAACGAGACGTGTTGCACACACGTTGAACTGGGAGCTGATTTATAGGTGTCTGTTTATTTCTGTGTTCATGATGCCATTTCACGTTCCGTATACACATAAAGCGATCTAATCTTATAAGGTTTACAGCATTAATGCTGTTCTTGTTTATTTATTCAAATATAATTGACCACTGATAATTGCACGGCACAGATGACGGACTTATGTTCTGCTTGACAACCTTTAGCTAAGCAGGTATTACACGATCGCGTCAAATGTCTATAATTTTTTAATGTTTATGCATTGATTAAATAAACAGAAATAATAAAATCCTATTTCAGAAACGATCTAGAATTTTGAGAATTATTTTTTTATGGGTTAAAAATTTCTGCCCTAAATAGAGGTGTCGCTAGGATTTTTGAAGCGGGCAACATTATAAAAAAAAAGGAAAACATTGGCGGGAAAATTAAGGTTCTCTTCTGGATACGCTGGAACCGGGAGCATTATAATAACTTTATCTTATATTACTGATTTTTTTTTACATTAATTGCTTAACTTAAACTATAAAGTTTTCTTTATTACTTTATTAATTAATTTCGAGAGTGGTACATACAACTCGTATTAATTCATTGTAAAATTAATTATCAACAATTAATTGACAAATAACTTTATCTTAGATTCGTTTTATTAACAGGAACATTATCATTTTCCTTTTTTCGTGTATAATATTGTTTTTATCGTAAGATAAAAAAAATGAAAGTTCACAAACGTTCAAAGCGTATCGAGTTCAGAGCCGGGGAGTTCAAGCTCCACTAAGTTTTCATGTGCTTAATTCATTTTAGCAATTCTTCTAGAGCTCGGTAGGAGAGAAGTCTTCAGATGAAAATCAACTTGATGGAATAAGTTATTTCTTCTCAAAAGGATTAGCATTTTATTTATTCACTTTACTTTCATTTTTATATTTTTTAAATGATCAATAAGCAAAATGAGACCACATTAATCTGTTACGGGTACAAATAATTAAACCCGAGTACAGATGTTATCACTCCCGAACGCGCGTCTCCATGTTAAATTTGATCGGCGTTCGTTAGCAAATATAATGCCATTTGTACTTTTTTGTCGAGCGATTGGGCTTTAAGAGTTTTGGGGGATAAGTTCACAAATAGTTTTCTTGATACTTTATATTACTTCACAAAATACGAATCAGCCAATCAGAATATTTCTATAAGTATATATTATACGAGTAGGTACACTACAGGTGCAAAGTGCAGAACTATTCCATGTACCTTTTATTAGAATTAATCATTTATTGTTGCTATCTAAAAAAATGTGTTATTATTTCAAAAAAAACATTATAAAATCGTGTCACAGTCAGCGCAATTTTTCGTTTCCTTTTAATTTTCCAATTACCTAGTACAGTTATAAAGCAATTGCAGGTTAAGGCTAAGCTGGCGACCTTAATCACGATACAACAAAGAATGAAAACGTTTACAACAATTGGTTATAAATTAAATTATCGTTACGGTATTCAATAAAATATTATTGAATTAATAGCAAACTAGACCGTACAGTGGCTCTCAATATTTTTGACGCGAGGGACTACTTTGATATTTTGTTACGAAGAACATATAATCTATTCCAATGGAAATAGGAAAACAGACAGACTAACCTTAGATTTACGTATTACATGCGATTTGCTAATAAATCAGATATTGTGCACTACTAAGAGTTTATGATTAATATATCATTATTTTATAACACAACACTATTGCACTTAACCACTAATTTTCACTTTAATTTTACTTCCAATATTCCGATACCAGTTACGTCGGCGTTCAAAACGCTAATTCACAGTGAATATCACAGATCGATTTGCTGTTGCCAAATGCTGATTATTAGGTTTTTTTCCTGTTATGGGTGGAATAGAGAATATATATACATATATATACATCGTGAGTTATACCTTGCATAGATCAGTGGTCGTCAACCTTTTGATTTTCAAGGACGTGACCAAAAACTCATATCGTATTGCGAGGACTTTATATCACTGCCATATTTAAAAAAAAATGCATAACAATACTATGTATAAGTAGTTTCGTCGCATGGATTGAGAATAACTGTCAAGTATTGTTATAAACAAATTAATATTTTTTTTATATATAATTATAACTTAAATCAAAAAAGAGTTCTTAAGAATCTGTGACGTGATATTCTAATATAAATATGAATTATCACGAAGTATATTTGTACAACAAAATTTCATATACAGTAAGTAATATTTTATAAGCCCTTTTAAATGTAATTGCCATACACGGGTGGACAGATTTTAATTTATAAAGCAACATCCAATTAACTTTCTTTGGTATACAATTAATTAAACAATTTTAAATGTTAATCACGTTATAGCTGTCTGTCGTTACGAATACGGTATAGTTTGTTTCAAGCGTATCTTATTAAATGCATTTATTTAATGCAAAACTGTATTGAAATATAAAAGTTATTATAGGCAAAAGATATTTTATCTCGTTGTTTTAGTGGTTAGCTTTAGGCTGCATTTATTGAGGTCCTGCGTATAACTCCCGGGTTCAGAAGGAATTCCCAGTAGCAGCTCATAGTCTAAAAGTTGGAAGTGTACTCCCAAGCCTCCTTCATCCGAACTCCTAGTCCTAGAGTCCGATTCTCTATATCAGCTTCCTCCACGTTTTCGCTACTGTGCCCGGTAGAGTGCGTCAGTTGTATAAACAATTCTAACGAATAATTACTATAACCTCTTGACAAAGGGGCCGTTGTGGAGGTCAAATGGTAAGAGTTAAAACCTATTAAACCAATAATAGATCATACATGCAATGGGGTAGACTATGGCCCTCACGCCAGTTATTCTTTGTAAATTGAACGTAATGACTGGATTGGTTAGTTAGACTTGAATAAAACCCAGGTAATATTAATTCGTTAAAATAGAAAAATCTAATGGATACGTAGAACAAAGAACGTTTTAATACAATCATATTATTAATATAGATCTTATCAATTTATAAGTATATACGACTAGACGATTTTTACAAATTAAAGAGGAATAAACGTGGGCGCAATACTTTTGGTAGAACGCCTTTCAACCGTCTATTAAAAGGCGCAAAAAACAATTACGTATTATAACATTTCATACATTTACATATTTCAATTGTAATGAAGTAAAAATATTAAAAACAAAATGTTTTAATTAAGAATGTATTCAACTAATTAATAGCACACTAAACTAACTATTAGATATCTTTTTCCAAAAAAGCCTTTTGCAAAACGAGAGATTAGGGCACTTTTTTTGTACAAGTGAAGCGGACGTGCAAATGTGCCACCTAATGATCAGATGAATGATATGATCACCTACGCCTATTGACATGGACGCAGAAATCTTGACCAAGAAAATTAAGAAATATTTCTTACAACACCAATGCGCCACCAACCTGGGTACCAAAATGTTATGACCTTTGTGCCTGTATTTACACTGGCTCTCACCCTTTAAACTGAAACAACACACTGAGTATTCTTGTCTGTGGATAACATGTGATGAATGAGGTACCCAGACTGGTCAACGTAGCTCTACCACCAAGAGAATGACTTGAGCTAGTCTTTAGTATAGAAATAAATATTAACTATGGAATTGTATTTTTATACAGACTTATATAGATATATTGATATATAAATACAGTAATGTACTTATAATTGCTATAATAAATCTAAAGAAACTTTAATAGACCGTTATCCGGACACCATGAAGTTCCGTTTCCTAGTAAGATTTCTTTACCTATTATTAAAAAGTAATTGTGCGATAGTTAGTGACTTAGGCGTACCGAGTCATGTTTCCATGACCTCTTGGTGGGCACCATGACGTATCGGTACGTAATTTCTATGGCATACGTTGTTTCTCACTCTATGTCACTTTCTCTACTCTCCTCTCTCCCTCTCCCTCTTCCACTTATCTCTTACCGTACTTCTATTTTGTACTCAGTATTAGGTCTTTTTTTGTATGTAATAAGTAGGCGGAACGGCAAATGGGCCACCTGATGTTAAGTGGTCACCACCGCTCATAAACATTGGCGCTGTTAGAAATATTAACCATCCCTTACTTCGCCAATGCGCCACCAACCTTGGGAACTAAGATGTTATATCCCCTGTGCCTATAGTTACACTGGCTCACTCACCCTTCAAACCGGAACACAACAATACCAAGTATTGCTGCTTGGTGGCAGAATATCTTTTAAAAAAGGTATTGTTTAGCAAAATAATATAACCTATACTTAGTGAATAAAATATTATAAATTGATGATTATATATGTTTATTTTTATAGAAATATTATATAAAATTATGATTATTTATATATTTCCAACATTCGATTACTTCGAAGTGGTATTTCTGGTTTTCTTTACCATGTCTGGCAGTAACAAAAAAAAAGTGGTATTAGGTATTGAAAATATTTAAATGGCAACATTTGTCGAAGAAAATATCTTTATAAACTATTAAGCACAAATATATGTCATATCATATCATACTGTGACACAAATGACGATTGATGATTTTATATATTATATGATAACATAAAAAATATATAAACATAACTAAGAATATATATAAAATAGCTTTAAATCCAGGAACTAGGGCGCCGCGACCTTATAAACTAAGCACTATAGCCTATAGCAATGAGGTATTATAATAATATAAAATTAAAAATAAAACGTACTTCAAATGAGACAGCTCATAAAATAAAATATAAATTAAATTCACGTCTTAGATCTGTCAATCTGTCAATTTAAATCGACCTGTCAATTTAAAAAAAAATACTAAAACTAACCTAACCTAACCTCTATAATTTTTCCAGTCGTATAAAATAGCAGCAAAACCATGATTTTTTTTTCTTATTATTATTTAATAAATTAGGTGTTTTTTTATACTATGTGAGAGTTGCTCAGTATTATGGACTCGTACCGTTGGTGTATTTTTTATTATTTTTGGAACGAAGTTATTTTACGCTTACCTACATTTTATTACGTTAGAAACGCCAGATGACGTCTCCCTATCTTTCCCTATATTTGTTTCCATTACAAACGGCTTAATACGACATTATTTAAACGTATTTTTTTAATAAACACGGGGTTCCTAATTTACAACAATACAACAATATTGTACAACATCACAAACATTACTCTGATCCGAATGTAAGTAGCTAAAGCACTTGTTTTATGGAAAATCAGAAGTAACGAAGCTACCACAAACACCCAGACCAAAGACAACATAGAAAACTTTTCCTACATCGACTCGGCCGGGAATCGATCGGGACCTCGGAGTGGCATACCCATGAACTCACACACTACTCGACCACGGAGGTCGTCAAACAAGAATTTTATTTCTTGTCATTTAATTATTCTCAAACATTGTTAATCTATTTAATTGTGTCTAATCTTATATATTAATAGCGTAAGGCGATTTTTGTCCCAGTGATTATGGGGCTGCACATAAAAAAATCGGTTATGATCTAACTTTAAAGAGCTCCAGCCGAAGATGTGCAAAAAATTATAGAGGAATCTTGATGACATTTTGATGATTATCAGAGAATTAATTAATAAATTTTAGAGAGCCGAAAAAAGTTACTGGCCGGTTACAGAGCACTACGGCTGTATAAGAAAAAAAATGAAAGTAAATTGTTTTCGACAAACTCCAACTCTATAGGCTCCGTGCGCATCGCATGTGGCGCCGCCCTCGCGGCTCAATCGGAAATTTAGTAGATGCCCGTGTGGCTAGCTAGTATAAGTGTATTATCTATGCGTGTCATGTTGTCACTGTTGTCACCATATGCGGCCGTGTGGTGACAACAGTCGTTCGGAGTGAGCTCGTGCATACGGATTGAACTTGTTAAAATACCTAAAAATAATGCCTGCCAAAATATATTGTTGTGTGCAACAACTCCGAATAAAATAGTCGGCAATTAAAATTTTACTCGTTTCCGAGAAAAAGCCATGAAATTGACCGAAGGAAAAAGTGGATACAAGCTGTGAGACGAGTGTGAGTAAATTGTACTCAATATTACATTTATTTATTTATTTCTCATGTATATGCCTATATAAGACGTATATCCCAGAGATTTTTCCACCAATCTATAAAAAGGGCTTTATCACAAGCAGCCGCTGCTCGACATGATCGTCTCCGGAAACAAAAGATTTCAAATCCATCGGAGGTACACGTGGAGGCTGTAGTACAAGAAAATGTGTTCCATTGTAAACATATATTTCTTCGAAAATATGAATACAATGGAAAAAAAGCAAACTATAAATCTGGAATTTTTCAGGGTTGCAAGAAGTTGGGGAGACGTCTACTTCTATAAGTGTAGACTGCCAAACATATGCACATAATTATCAAGAACAAAACAACACAAAAATTATGTTTTTGATCACACAAGGACCACAGCACCAGTGCCATACATCATGCTTTGAGGAAAACGAAAGAGCAAAGCATTAATTTATTAGTGCAAGAGGCTAGTGAAATTGCTATGAAACTAGAATCTACAATTACTCTAAAAATACTTATTTAGTTTGACTGTAAGATCCTGCATATTTGCTTCAACGAGTTGTTATCCTTATACAAGTAACTTAAAATTCATGATTTAGTGTCGTTTGCATCAGATCTTAATAACACAATTTACAATAAAAAAAATTTTTTCATATACCTTCAACGTAACATCGTACGAAGTGTTTGTTACCCTAGTTTGTGGTAAAACTTTTCCCTCGATGATACGTTTACCATCTACATCGATAATTTCTCTCACGTTGGAGACATGCCTGCTTTCGAATAGTTTTTTACCTAAAATTCATTTCAATAGTAAGCGGCAACATTCACTCGGAAGGGTTGGATTTCTAATTTATTTTGGTACATTACTTACCTTTTGATATCGATTTTGCAAAACGAAAAAAATGTAAATAGATTGATTGAAAACCACATTGGATTATCGTCGAGGTCATAACGTTAATTATTATCGATTAATAATGACTTCGAAGTGCGTATGAATCATATACTACTTGGGAAGGCGCCAGTCAGCTGGTCATCTACGTATTGTCACCACTGTTCCGCGAGATGGCGCAACAGTAGGCGCATACGCACTACGCACGGGGCCTGTAGGATGTATACTATTTGACATTAAAAATTTCACTTAAATGATTATTTAGGTTTCGTAATTTTCGCGCCAAATGATGAGTTACTTGCAGTTTAAAATGAAATGAAATCTAAATGAAACCTGTCATAGGTGATGAATATTTGTAAAAAATGTTTTAAATAAACGCGAAGAGTCGCAGCAGAGCCACTTGTACGAAATAAATATAGCGAAAGGAACTTCGTTCCAACCGGGTGTCCTAATCTCTTTTTTGTGTTATATAAAGTTATTAGAAATAAATAAAATTTAATATAATATAATTTCGAGGTATAGCATCTTTATACATTTTTTTTTTTACATTAACTGCCTGTAAATTTCCCACTGCTGGGCTAAGGCCTCCTCTCCCTTTGAGAAGATTTGGAGCATATTCCATAACGCTGCTCCAATGCGGGTCGGTGGATACTTTTGATTACTTGGAATCAGATACCTTGAAGTAAACTAGTAGTTGTCGAGCTGGTCTAAATTGACAAATCATTCAGATGAAACTCAATAGAGTTTACCTTTAAACTATGCCCGATTCATTATACGTGTACACATATAATCCTTCGGCACGTGTGTATGTCATTGAACTGGACCGTTTTTGATGTTTTTATGTTTGTCGATTTTGTCGTTCATTCATGATTGGCTTAAATCGGACATGATATAACCCAGATCAGTTTCCAAGTCAACAAAACATACAACATTTTTTTTTCCCGTACAAAGTCGAGGCGGATATCTAGTATTAATATAAAAAAATAATAATCTGTGATATCAATGTTGTTCGTTTATTTACGTTATTAATATAAACTGTATTTAATATAATTAAAGGTTATTTATCGATACAATACTAGTACATGTTTTATCTACAATTTAATGACTTGTGACATTCAACGGCAAAGGGAATTAACAGGTTGAAATGTCATGTCAGTCGGCCAGTACGGGTTTTCCTGTTCTGTCATCAATAAAGGTCTATTCGCACAGTGGTATTTTTCAAAACATCGGTATTATCACGTACAGATAAGTTATAATGACTCATAATTTATGCGTAGTGCGTTCAGAGCTTCACTCATAATAACATTTAAGCATTATTATATAAACTTCTTAAAGTACAATATATTACATATTGTGCTGCGTCTGTTTTTAATTTAATATATAAAAATGTGTAGAAAAAATTATCACAGGAACCGCCTGTAAATTTCCTGCTGCTGGACTAAGGCCTCCTCTCCCTTTTGAGGAGAAGGTTTGGAGCATATTCCACCACGCTGCTCCAATGCGGGTTGGTGGATAAACATGTGGCAGAATTTCTTTGAAATTAGACACATGTAGGTTTCCTCAGAAAGTTTTACTTCAACGCCGCGGAGATAATGAATTATAAACACATATTAAGCACATGAAAATTCAGTGGTGCTTGCCTGGGTTTGAACCCGCAATTATTGGTTAAGATGCACGCGTTCTAATAGCTTCATCTCAGCAGCTCTGTGGTGGAATAAATGATGAGTGGGTGGTACCTAACCAGTGGTACATTCACAAAGGCTTATCACCGAGTGAATCTTTTACGATTTGGGTATAAAACAAAAATGATACAGCATGCACAGGACTTTATTATAAATTGTTACATGACTATAATATTATTGTCTGTTAAGATACTGGAATGGTTTTACCGGGACGATAATTTATTATAATTATAATATAATATATTCATAAATTATCTTAATAATGACCATCTTGCTCGTATAAACGTATGAAATGCGCCTTTAAATAAACTAGATGACTCATATAAAATAGATAAGAAAAAAAATAATAATTTACAAATCGAAAAAAGGTATATTGTCTTTCAGCCTTAAAAAACAGTATTTTATTTTAAAAAAATATCATAAACTGTAACGATTATAAAAAAAAATATGATCTTAAAAAAATACGTCACTACGTTAAATATTTTGGTATCTTTTAATAAATTACTGAAATTTATTGATTCCAAATTATTTATTTATGTATAATTTGTATTGCGCACTACCTCAATATGTTACCACAGCAGGTTAGAAGCGTTTATCACAAAAGCGATCTTTTCCAAGCAAACTTTGTATCTTACTTATATATAATAATAATTAAAAATAAATTAGTGCAAATGAATACTTTAGCCAATTAAAAAGAAAAATTAAATTATAAACTGGCTATAAAATGGTAATAATTATAATATTTAATAGTAATAACATAAAATAATAATTTAAATAAATTGCCTAGGTAGGGGAATAAAGTTAAGTAATATTACTTAGGTTTCGTGTCATAATGGACAGAGAGAGGTCACATGATAGTATAAAAATAAAAAAATAATATATATATATATATATATATATATATATATACATATATATATACAGTTACTTTTTATACATAGAAAAACTTGATAGTATAAAATATCAATATCACAGTATAAAGCAAAGTCGCTTCCCGCCGTCTGTACACATAGATCTTTTAAACTACGCAACGGATTTTAATGAGGTTAACATAGATACGATAGAATGATTCAAGAGGAAGTTTATATGTATAATACATGCGTATTATAGTAGAGAAAACCCGAGAATTTCAACTTTGGAAAAAGCCAGAATATTTTTAATACGTGTTGCCAATAGATGATATATATGTTAACGTTCGATTGAATATTTAAATTTTAAACAAAATTAGTAATTGTTATTATTGCACTAAGAGTTAATTAAAAACTTTGTAAAAACTTTGACATCGAACCAACGACCCGTGATAAACGTGTCACGGGTTAGACCTTGTATTTTTTTTTTATTTACTACTCACAATTATTTCTTACGTTACAGACACTTAATAAACACCATAATTTTTCTGAAAATGTTTATGTCTAAAACCTTTTTAGCCTAAAACTCATTTATTGATCTTGTATTATATAAATAAAAGCTACTTAATTAAAAAATAAATTTGACGTTCTGATTTAAATGGAATTCTTACTTTTAATGGATTGGATTGCTATTTTTTACAAAATTAAAAAAAAAGAAATTTCGTACGGTTAATACCCAGTTTTTGTTTTGATGACGGCACATGATTACGAACGTTTGTGAGAGGTCAAACAAAACAACGGACAAAAAGTTTTTTTTGTTTTTAAATTGAATTAATATCCAGACCCGTTTTTTTATTGATTTATATTTTTTTAAATATTATTATGTAATTTCAACTTCTAAGCCAATATGTATCTAGGTATATAGAAATAAATTACAACTTGTTCATCTACATAAATAAAATCTATACACAATTTTTTTGATACTAGTAATAAATTTTGGCGTGTGTAATAAATTTAACTCCTACTTAAGTAGTACCAAAATAACATATTTAATTTAGCATCTGTACAATGAACCCAAAACTCCATATTTTTCATGGTAACATTATCGCCTGCCATTTACGCCATTGTTTATGTTGCCCGTGCATTAAAAATTATCAAACATTTATTTCATAATATGTAAAAATTAATATCCTTAACTTATTTCGACCTTGAAAGTAATTATTTAAAAAAAAAAACAAAACTTAATAACTATAGACTTTCTGTAAAGTTATTTAATTCTTTTTCAATCAATGTTCGTACAATCTTTTACCTTGTATAATAAAACTAGTAATTCCCGGCGACTTTATTCAGGAAGGTTTAATTGTGTTACTTGGCTATTTTGAATGCGTTTTCGTTTTAAGGTGATTTTTTTTTTTTTCAATTTATAAGTGCGCGAATTGGCTAATGGGCCCCATAAAAATTTTCGCTGTAAGAGGTTCCTTTCCTTACCTCGCCACTGCAACCGACCTTGGGAACTACGATGTTATGGCCCTTGTGCCTGTAGTTACTCACTCATCCTTCATACCGGAACTTAACAACTCAACAACGTTTGGTGGAATAATATTAAATGAGTGGGTGGTAGCTATCCATGTTTCTTTTTTTTATGATATCGGTCGGCGGACGAGCTAATAGGTCACCTGATGGTAAGTGGTCACTACCGCCCGTAGACAATGGCGCTGTAAGAAATATTAACCATTCCTTACATCACCAATGCGCCACCAACCTCAGGAACTAAGATGTTATGTCCCTTGTGCCTGTAGTTACACTGGCTCACTCACCCTTCAAACCGGAACACAACAATACTGAGTAGTGCTGTTTGGCGGTAGAATATCTGCTGAGTGGGTGGTCCCTACCCAGACGGACTTGCACAAAGCCCTACCACCAAGTAGGTTTCGTCACCTAAACCTTAAAACGCCTCAAACCTACTATCTAATATAAAATAAAATAGGCGATAAGGACCATTCTGTTACTTGCATCAAGAATACTGTCTCTCTTACGGGGAAAATAAAATTCAACATAAACCTTGAAATAAGTAAAGTTTTTTATTAGAGTGTATTCAAATTATTCAAATCGCTTTCATTTCAGCCGAAAAAATAACATTTAGCATCTATCAAACAAGTTAAGATTTTTATTTTAGTCACGTTGTGCTATACAAAAAAATTATTAATTATTATTTTCGTAATTAAATCATATTTAATAGAAAAATAATAATAAAATATTTCGATGTATATTAAGGAAATATTAAAAAAAAAAAAACAATTAAGATTAATTAAACGAGAAGAAATTTTTAAAAAATTACTCCGTAACCAGTATTATAAGAAAAAACAAAAAAAAAAAAACCACGCGGAGGTCACGGTTACGAAGTAGAAACGAAACGTAAAAATAAAAACAAATAATTGATTATTTTAAATAATCTTAGCATTATGAAGGTTAGTAACTTCAGCTTTCTCCAATGGAAATTACAGTTTATGTCCCCGTAGGAATTCGCCTTTCATAACACAGGGTTAGAAGTAAGTTCTACGCGTTCCCGGAAGCTGTTTTGAAGATAACTCAAATTATATATGACAATATAGCAAGTACTATAGACTTTTGTTACTAAAGTTATTGTAAACCAATTCTTCTGATGTTAAAGTCAACTTGTGCTTCTCCCACTTTTGTACAGACTAATTTGTCACCAGAGACTTTCATAAAAAAAATTTTTTTAAATGGCATTGTTTTTTTTATCCACCATATAAAATGTCAAAATTTAAACCTTTACTTAACATGCCATAAACATATATATATATATTCTTAGCTCCATAGCTAGTAAGCTGTATTTTCTAAATATCATATCTTAAAAAAAGAAGATAAATTTGAATTTCGAATTACCCTTTCCATGTCCTGCGTATTGCATATTGTTTAATTACTGTCAGCTATTAAGACAGGGTCTTAGCCTAGAAATAAAAACACACCAGCACATCAAACTACTGATTCAATTGAAACAATAGAAAGCTACACCAAGGGTAAACACGTCTGTAGAGATTTGAAATTATAAATAAAAAGAAGTATAAAATAACTCCTGCCTAGCTGTTCGGTGAACGTGTCATTTTCATCATGACAAAATATGACAAAAGGCTATTCGGACCTTTAAAGTACTAGCAGAGAGCTGTCTTGGACACAAAGATAGATTTTATTAAAAAAAAAAAGTCCTGTCTCGTTTCATCACCAGGAAAAAAAACGAGCAATGTAGATTAAAGAGAAATATTTTGCGTAGTTGCGCCCTTCTTAAACTCGACCTTTAACTTCTAAGAATAAACGAATTATATATTAAAATATAAATTATATTAAAATATGTATAGTATGCGAATATAGCTAAATATTTTATTCCGAAAAACTTAACTAAATAATATGATGAACTGCAAAATTTAGTATTAATTATTAATGAGGTCAAATCGTGCTCGGCTCTGAATCAAGTGCTCTCGTGAAAGACGCTGAGTTGAGTCCAGAAATTTCATTATAGAACAGAATCAAAAGAATTTTAAATTAAGATCCAAGACTTACGGTGAATGTATAAAATTCATACTTATATAGCCTATTCCAATGGAAGTAGGAATAAAGATAAACAAACCTTAGATTTACATATTTCATGCGATTTGCTAATAACTCTGCGATATTGGGCACTACTAAGAGTAGTAATGAGACCTTCAAATTGTTACAAGTTTTGATTTTAAAATTGCTTCGCTCTCTTAATCTGCAAAATCATTTTAATTACCCGTGCCATTATTTTTAGGAATTCAAGGTAAATAAATAATATGGATATATATGTTTTTGTTGTTGTGTGAAAGTGCACTAAAGGGGCCTGAATGGTAATTTTATGCCTAAAGAATGTTGATAAGTTCAAATTAAATTCGCTCATTATTAATTTGAAATATCACACGGTAAATTATTATCAAATAAAATCTCACCGTATGCTCAGATCCTGAAAGGAAAAACCAACACAAAGATTTTTAATTTATATACAATAAACGATTGATATTTTTTTTTTTTTTATTAGGCCTTCGCAAAATTACGTTACAGATTAAAGGAGTAACGCTTTGTTTTTGTTTACTAAGTTTTTCGTGTCAAGGATATTGCATGATTCACTTTAGCTGTATAGAAATAAGGTTTAAGATACTTTGTGAGTAGGTTTGGTAAGCCGTAAAAATATTTCTAGATTGTTTTATCTTTAATATGATCAACACTTGTATTTATTAATGTGTAATCGCCTCTTACCAATTATTATCACTGGAAGTTTACACCAAGTTCTCAACTTAAACTGTCACTATTGCGATAACGAAAAATTCGTAATAAACATGCAATCAATTATGTCGCAAACATGTCATCAAGTAAAGCATGCGCAAGACATGCGAATTAACGGTAATCACAATCATAATCAGAATATACTTTACTCGAGTAGGCTCTTACTGGTAATTTTGACTAATTTTACAACACTAATTCAAGCTATCGCGAACTTTCGTCTTAGTAAGACGAGAGGAGGACTCTGACTACCTAAGGGACGTCAACGGTACGAAAATTAACACAGGTAGCTCTTTTTTAAAAAAAAATTTTTTTTATTAACCAACATTAAAACTTAGTGTACCCTCCACAATTAAGAAGACACGTCTATATTATTGTTTCCTCAGAACTCAATCGACATTTACAATAGGTATTATAAGATCATTGACCTTTTGTTAAGGATAATCCACGCTTCACGATATTTTATTGATAAATGTAACTTTATAGCACTTAGCCTGCCCTATAAAAATTCAATCATTGAATTCTCCACGAGAATTTGAAGGTATAGGAAGGTTATTTATCAGTTTGAGTGGTAATATAACATTTTAATTTCCACAGTTCGTGGAGCATTGGCGGCGTATCACTTTATTAATATTTATCACACGGATTTTGACCACTTGCTATCAAGTAACCTATTAATACGTCAGGTCACTTAATTTAAGCCTAGTGAAAATAAACAGTAAACCATTTTGATCAATTTCCCGCCAAAACGAGACTCCATTGTCAAAATTGAATTTTGACAGATGTCAAAATTCATAATACCAACTTGAAATGATATGTTTGTATAGTATATAAACTTAATTTTTACAACCACTAATAGTGAAATTTAGTATAGGTATTTCTATTGTTGAATCTTAATGTTATCGTAAAAATATAGATAACTATTCAATTCAATATTTAGTTTAATGGTTTTTAATAGATAACTATTTTTCTCTTTGTAAGCAATCTGACATTTGACAAAGAGATTAAAAATTTGTCTGTAATATGGATAAAGATACAGAAGTACAATATGACAAGTCTCGAGAAGTAACAGTAACATAAACATGATTTAAAAAAAAAATCTGTTCAATTTTAATAATCGTTTTATAAACGATACGAAATATTAAGTCCTTGAATCGGTTGTCCTAAGCCAAACGTCCTAAAATTATTCAACCGTAAAATGTTTAATTAAATTTACTGTTTTTCCATGTCATGTTTGCTCATGTCAAAGTATAAAGTTTAAAAAATAACATTTATACATATACAATATAAACAAAATATTCTAAGCTAAATATTTAAATATGCTTTAATTACCTTAAGCCGATTGTATGACGTGAGTTTGTTTTAAAATGGAAATCCTAAATGTCTAACGGATACGATTTATTTGCTTAAAAACCTCGTGACGTCATTCATTTAATTTTCGTTCATTTCATTCGGTTTTTACGTTTTTGGCGTCTGTACCCATTACGTCCAATCATAATTATTTATTATAACCGTTATTCGCCAATGGGGACGTTTTTGCACCAAAACACTGAAAATACTCTAATAATAATAACAGTGTAATAGTATCAAATGTAAATGACCTGATGAAATTTTTATTTTATTACCTTTGTCTCATCAAAACAAACCACTTACGCCAATAGTCGAGGATTTTACCAATACCCGTTGAATTGTTCCACTATAAACATCCGTGCTATTAACTGATCGGCTCAATGGAATAAGGGTGATCGTATAGACTGAAATGTACTTGCAGTTCTATATCGATATATTTAGAAGTAAGACAAAAATATTCTTTTTATATATAGTAGAGTAAACTACCCAAAAAGCGTGTAAAAAACGTACAAAAAGACGTACAATAAATTTAAAAATCCAAATGGTACATGTAAACCTTCCGGACCGAAAGTGAGATATTCAGAATAACTTATTAGAACCTTATTCTCCGTTTGTCAATCTTTTTTTTTGTTTGGTATTATTAGCAAACATTAGTGTTATAAATTAAAAAAAAAAAGAGAATAAAAATTTGTTATGATCTTATGATTTGTTGTGGTTATGATAAAATTTCATCCACTGGACAAGAAAAAAAAACGATATTACAAAAAGTTCCACTGGTGGTCAAAGACCCGTCCGTTAGAGGAGCTGCTATGGTTTTTTCCACCACAAAAAGATGAGGCAAAATATTAACTTAATATTAATATTTTATTCATCTAGGATTAAATTGGTGACCAATAATTACCGGTTAAATGAATGTCTTATATTAATAACGCGTGAAAAAATTATTTGCTGCTGTAGTTTACAACACACGCACACTATTACGTGTTGTAAGCATGAACGTCACTATCGCACGAAAATTGAATAAATCTATAACATATTACTATCTATTAAATACTTATGCGTTCAAAATTATAAAATAAAAATTCCAACCCCCGTTTTACTCCCTCTGGGGTGGAGTTTAGTAAAAACCATTCTTAGCGGAAGCCTAAACCCTATAAGGAACCTACGTACCAAATTTAAAGTATGTACGTGTTATAGTTTTTGAGATTTCGTGATTAATCAGTGAGTGGTATTTCCCTTTCTATATATAGATTACTACGTACGTACGTTTTTATTGATGGCTGAATGATCGTTACCTTTTTGCCGTTATATTTCATAGTATTCTTTTCGACGTAGCAATATCGGTTTTGGAACGAAATAATATTACAATAACATTTTGATTTAAAATAAAACATAACACCTTTGTTTAATAAAATTTTGAATGTTAAGAAAATCAAAAAGATCAAAATTAATAGTTAAAGAGAAATTTTAAAAGTCGATGTGTCAGGATTTTTTGAAATTGAAAAATTTAAAATTGCGAATGTTAAGAAAATTTAAAGCATTAAAATAAATAGTTAAAGAGCAATTTTAAAAGTCGAATTGTCAGGATTTTTTGAAATTGAAAAATTTATAATTTCGCTTGTTAAGAAAATTTCAATACATTAAAATAAAATGGTTAAAGAGCAAGTTTAAAAGTCGAATTGTCAATATATTTTGAAATTGGAACATTACAAAAATTTTTTTAAATTTATTATTTGTTTTTACATTTTGGTGTATATTTTTTTTTTCTTACGATCAAATATGTAGCGGACAATGATATATTTTAACATAAAACAATCAATTATAACACAATATTTTGTTAGTTTGTAAGAAATTTGCTAGGTATTATATTTCAATGCTCTAGAACATTTTTTGTTCCTGAAATATGCAAATAAGACTTTATATAGTTTCTATTATGTAAATCTTTTTGCTTTGGACATTAAGTGGCAAATTGCACATCATTCGTAACAATTACTAATATTAAAATTTTTAAACTAAAAAATCTATTTTTTTATTTAAATATATAATGAGCTTCATTAAAAGTAAGAAGTAACATTCAAAATATTATAGAGCATTAAACACAAAAACTTACATAATAAATCCCTACAATAAAAAAAAAAAAAAACTTACAGCGATATCCGAAAAGAAATGCCACAAAAAAAAAGTATTCATAAACGATTCAAAGCACACTGCACTTTTCCCGCGCACACCGCGTCACTCTTAGCGATTTTTAAAATCACTGCAAGTCTATGCAACCGGGTACAGCCAGTGCGCAGACTGTCTGCGTAATCGCCCTCTATCAACTTATATAGCGTTGTAAGCTTAGTCTCAGCACGTGCCGTTCACAGCTCTTCACTGGCCTTTGGATTTTTTTTTCTTCAGCACTAAAAATTAGCTTAGGTTTTCTGATATTAATATGAAATATTATTACAAACTTTGACTTGGTCATTGTATATATATATGAAGACGTAAGTTGGAACTCAAAATAGTTTTGTCATTTTGCAAAGATTTTTTAAATGTATATTTAGAATTTTATAAACTGTTATTATTAAAATCTTGTGTTTGCAAAAATAATTATTTTGTCATTCATTCGTCGCATTACTGGGGATCCCCTTTTATAAATTACATAGTTGTTCTCCGAATAATCGCGAATTGACAATAACAATTTCAAATATTAAAATTACTTAGAAGTTTAACAAAAACATTTTTTTTTTTTTGTAAATACAATCATTTTTTCCAAAATCAAGATTTGTATATGGGGTAGTTGCGCTAGAAACGACAGCTGTTAAATATTTTTTTCACCAAAAACAAAAGCCACAACACGGAAATGGTCTAACTTATTAACTATGTATTTAAGGAAATTGTTTTATTTTTCTATTTATGTACGCAAAAACATAAATTATTTTCCCAGAAATTGTGACGTACATTCTATTAACACAAGGAACAACAAAAGGAACAATAACAAACTTGTTACTCCAAGTACCCGATTACACAGGGTTAGTAAATCTTTTTTGGGGCAATGTATACGTTTTTACAACAGGATCCCAGAAAACGTTCAAAATTATTCAATTATAAAATTCAAAAGAATCGTTAAAAAGTGTTTGTGTGCTAAAGGATATTACAACACTAATGACTTTTTAGTTGACTGCACACCTTGGAAATGAAATGATCGCCTCCAGGCTGCTTCAAATAACTAAAATATAATTATTATTGTACATGCAAAATTAAAAAAAAATATATATATATATATATCCCGCTGAGTTTCTTTCGCCGGTTCTTTTCAGGTCCGAGGTGTTAAATTCCGAACCGGTGGTAGATTTTTGACTATCAATAAACAAATGTAAACACTTCTATATTGAATAAAGATTTTTGACTTTGACTTTAGGAAATGCAACAATATGTTATTAAATTTTTAATTACAATTGATTCCTCCAAAAAGTACCACAAAGATTTTCTATCTGTGAAAACTTATAAGACAAAATCTTTGGTTTTTATTCTAAATTGAATTATAAATAATTTTATATTATATTCAATTAAACTGCTATGTAACTAGGCAATTAATTATACTGCATATAAATTTTCCTTTTGAGTCATATGTGGCATTCCAGCATTAGGTAAAAAGGGACAATGTGTAATGTTGTGTTAAAATAAAATAACATTCCCACAACTAAAGGTGCCAGTTGTGGAACTTTTGACATTTTAATTTTTTTTTTTATTTTAATTTTATCTATATATATAAAAGCGAAATACCACTCATTAATCAGGATATCTTAGGAACTGTAACACCTACAAACTTGAAATTTGGTAGGTAGGTTCCTTATAAGGTGTAGATATCTGCTAAGAACAGATTGCGAAACTCCACCCCTAAGGGGGTAAAACTGGGGTTCGAAGTTTGGGTTTTATACATTTCGCGCGAGTAAAGCCGGAGATTCAGCTAGTATTTTATAAAATATAATGCAAAGTTAATGTTTTTATTTAATTTTATAACATTGAAAACATTATTGCCTAAAATATAAATATATTGTACAAAGGTTGTAACCCATTATTCTCTGCTAGCCAACCTTTTTTAGAAGTACCCACATGAAATATTACATATATCTTGATGACATTAACGAAAAATAAAAAAAAATAAAAAATCTATTTATTGATCACGATCAGATTTTTAATAAATGATAAAGCTGCAAATTAACTTAAGGATTAGAGCGAAAATAAATTAGAGAGTAGTTAAAGAATAGAGAGAATTAGAGCCATAGATTAAATTAACAAAAAAGATAATATACCGCATTAAGATCAAGATGTACCATTTACTTTATAACAATATGAAAAAATAATTGGGTATACAATGGGATCATACAAAAACGAAAACCAACGAATAATAGATTCCATTAGACATACTTCGTCACTAAAGTAAAATCCATCCAAATTAACTACAACTATACAAGAATATTTTAATTTATTTATGTTATGAAATGTCAATGTCCATATAATTACAACAAGCATAGCCAAGCTAGACTATTATTATATTTAAAAACTTATTCGATTTTTCAATCGAGTATTTTGTTGTAGAGGCCCGGAATCTGGATATTCGTAGTGTTTACACTCCCGTACATCGAAAAGGACATATATCCGTTAACTCTTAATTATTATATGCCTAAAACTATTATTAATTGCATCTACATTAGAGGTATTCTGTAATAAGAAACCACCAAACCCAAACAAATAGCAATTGTCAGTTTTGTTACCATGATATATTTTTAAAACTATGTCCCACATAATATTGTTTTGGTGCTTACTCGACCATTTTGCTGCAATACAATATGGCACATTTTCATTCGTCAAATGTTGGTTTCCATCTGTACGCATAATTATGTATTTATATTTAATCATTACTGAGGTTCTATAATCATGAGCTTCGAAACTCAGGCTTTTCTGTTTATAATTAGTGCTCGGTAATGAAGGAAAACATCGTGAGGAAACCTGCATGTGTCTAATTTCAATGAAATGCTGCCACATGTGTAACCCTCTAAGAATGAGGACCTTCTTTTTTACTTAGTTATCGTTCATACAATTACAACTTAATTTTCGTTAATAACGTTTATAATTCTCGCCTTAGCTGCTCGGACCATCGGACCTGTCACTCGCCACATTCACGAGCTCCACCCTCATACGCCGGCGTTTGTTGCTTGCGTTCCGGAGGCCGGAAGGAAAAAATACGAATCACGAAACGAATTCGTCGACGTGTCTTGTTTCACGGCATCCGGATTAGATAACCGTCGCGATCGCTTTTAAGTTTATTTCTGATGCAATACGTGTACTTTATGTCCGGATAAAACAAATACACAGCGTCGCTGATATCAGTTACTTGTATCCGGACGACTTAACCACGCAACCACGTGAGTTTATGATTGATAGCACACCTTGGGAATGAAACGATCACCTCCTGGCTATTTCTAATCATATTCAATATATGTATTTGATTTGATTAACAAAAAAAAAGACCCGCTGAGTTTCTTTCGTCGGTTCGGTTTCGTAGTGTTTAATTTGACTATTAATAAGTAAGTATAATGCTTCTATGTTGAATAAAGGAATTTGACTTTGAGTTTGAGTTTGCAACCATATCGTCTACTAATGTTTGCTGATCGTTTTTCATACTACACATGCCCAACTCAGGGGACGACATTCGCCCCCTTAAAATGTTTAGCCTCGAAACTCGAAGAAGTACCAATAATGGAGCTTGTCAATTTGGTATCAATTTAATTGTAAATCAAAACCATTTTAATTGGTTGCTTTTTGTGAAATCGAATTTGTGTAAGTAATACGTTTACAAAAGAACAATATTTTTATCGAAAATAACTTAAACACTTGCAGCCACAAAACAACACTACTCTTCATAGCCTTGTAATTAAATTGTAATTGTATATAATCGCTCTATTTAAATGGCAGTAAATTTAAAGAAAAACAGTCTATACAATTCGAATATTGACGACGGTTGGCGTGTCGTTTTTTGAGATTGTTCAAATACACTTCACCCGGCACCAGTAAACATCGTCGTATGTTGCCTTTTTTTAACGATCCGCCCTGGGAACTCCAGGTGGAGGTGCTCGCGGTAGTGTACCGGTTTCGGATGAAAGTCATGAAGAACGGCGATCGTCCAGGGTCGGTGAAGGTGGGGCGAGTCACTGCACTAGCCCAGCGAACTCTGATTTGCAGGTGGGTGCAGGACCTGGGGTCCCCAACTGCAGGCCTAGCGATAGTGGAGGCGATCCGACCCCACTTGAGTCACTGGATAGCTAGAAAAGGCGGTAGACTAAACGTTACGTTGACGCAGTTGCTTACTGGACATGCGTGCTTTGGTAAGTACCTGCAGGGAATATCCGGGAGGTGACACCCACCCATCAGTGTGGTGCGCCTTAAGATACGGCGTGCCACACTCTGATTGTGCCGCTTGGAGGCTCCAGCGCTTTTCCCTGGTGGCAAATATCGGCGGAGACCTCTCGCTGCCCAGCGTGATAAATGCCATTTTCGGAAGTGGAAGGTGCTGGAAGGAGATAGTCATCTTCATCTTCATCAGTCAAGGACGACGCGGAGCGTGTGCGTGAGGAGAGTGCCTCCGCTGACTCGATTCACGCAAAAGGACCGAGTACAAAGCGTCGGTGCTATGCGCACTTAACATAATACTTAACACCCCCCCGTCCCGCCATAAGCGTCGCAGGGACTACGGGGGTTCTAGATTGGGAGCCCGCATAGACACGGACCAATCGTCGGTGCGGGTTGTATGGGCGTAAAGATTGTACACAATTTTTGACAATTTGTGATCAGAGAATAAAAAATAACATCAACGTTTCATATATTGATTGGTATTAGTAAAATATGGAATTTAATATATTATATTGTAAATAGAATAAAGTACATATATTAATATTGTAGATTTAATATATGAGTGTTTAACATAGATCTTTTTAATTACCCATGCAGTACGTACATTCGTGTTAGATCTATGACGCGATAGACCCACAACCGCGTGGGGAACGCTGCTGTTTAACTCCAGTTCACACAATTACCAATGTCTTGTAAGTTCATTCTAGTACTTCGTATATTGTAAAGATAAG
The DNA here is from genome assembly GCF_037043105.1 of Vanessa tameamea. Classification (NCBI taxonomy): domain Eukaryota; kingdom Metazoa; phylum Arthropoda; class Insecta; order Lepidoptera; family Nymphalidae; genus Vanessa; species Vanessa tameamea. The sequence goes on along the minus strand of NC_087332.1, from coordinate 2,637,093 downwards.
TGACCTTGTAGGAAACACTATCGGACTGAGACAGACTGAGGGTAACCGAGGGTTCCGTAAGGATTCGGAAACTCGGTTAGAGTCTCATCAGAATGATTTGTCAAATCGGACCAGCTTGACAACTGGTTTCCCACGAAGAGAATGAGGTACCTGTTCCAAATTCTTCGTTTATAAGAAACGCCATTTTTATTTAATACAGAGGGGTGACTGACTAATGGGCCACCTAATGACCAACGCTTATTGACATTGGTAATGTAAGAGATATTAATCTTTGTTCACATCACCAATGCGCCACCAACCTTGGGAACTAAAATATTATTTCCCTTGTGCTTGTAGTTACACTGGCTCCTTCGCCCTCCAAACCTAAACACAACAATACTAAGTATTGCCGTTTGGCCGTAAAATATACGATGGTAGTGAACGGTAAAGTATATACCATATAATAATTAAGAAGTGTTCTCAGTGCCTTTTCCGTGAAGCTATATCGCTGTGACGCTGTTAAAGTACACGGACGATTTAATTTTATTGATCATATTATGTACTTGAGATTTTGATGCGGTATTTAATGCAGGGTGGATGCGGCAATGACGTTGACATTGAGATTCCTGCAAAAAAATTACTGCACGTTTACAATATGTAACATATTGTAAACGTGCAGTAATATTTTCTTTTTCGTCCATATTGCACTTTTTGGGAGGACTATATTTAAAACTATAAGAAAATATTTGAGTTACTTTAAAGTCGGTCCAAAATACAGCTCATGAAATTGAGTACTGCACAAGTGGAAACACAAAGTAGACGAGGTTATGATCACATCGGCTATATCTGTCTTTATCAATCAAATAACTTTCATTGGAAAAAAGATAAAAAAGGAAATTGTTTACAATTTGAGTTCATTGACCCATCTACGACACACGTATTTCTTACGTCTTTAAGTGCAATGAATCACTACTTAGTGCCAATACTTAGCAAAGAGCCGTTATAACTTTTGATATTATACTTCGTTTGGCGCTTAAAAATATAATAGTGTTTACACAACTGCACACCTTGTTTCCTTCTTAATTCTCCGTTGAAAAAAAAATAACTCTCAACCTACCGATATCAATATTGACAATCCCACACCAGTCCTTTTTTTTTAATTGTAATTAATAATTCGGATACAATTAAAAACTATTTTATAAACACATCCAAGCAGTATAACTTCTCACACGCGTATATTAGTCCACGTAGCTTTTATTTTGTATAGAGACAGATAGCCGCGCAACCTCAATTCATTGTTACGTGTTTCGCTCTAAGCCCGGATTAATTCAAGTTCAGTCTTAAGGGTGGAGGGGTTGGACTTAAGATACAACGGGGCTTACCACTACCCTTTAACTTTCAAACTTAAACGTACGACAAATTCAAACAGATTTGGATTAGGTGCATTATGTAACTTCAAACGGACTTAAACTAGCAATACCTCTATTTTTAATTAAGATTATGATAATTAAAATAATAATTTTAAAATACTACAATATTTTTCAACATTATTTAATTAAATTTTATTTTATAACTCAATTCCCTTTTTAAATTCTGAAAGCGCATTTTTAGGCCTTATACGTTATGTCTTTCATCATAATATTTAAAAAAAAGAAATGAATTTGATCAAATATAACGGTCACAATCATTTGTAGTGTAAATTTATTCACGTAGGCGGATCCATTTAGTTTACGTTTTTCTTAAATAAATTATCTAAAATCTATTTCTTCTAGAGAAATCTTCAATTATTATTGTAAATTTTGATATTTAATTAAGTATCAGTTATACGATACGTGATAAAATATTATAATATTCGACAAATATTTTATTATTATAAAAGAAACACCGTTTTTTGGATAATCCGCAATAACCTTAATTAAAAATTAAAATGAAATTCATCTAATTACAATAATCCATTAACTAGTCACGTTGATAATGTAAATTTTTATTTTTTAAATGAAAATAAGAAGTCAAATGTAAATTGATAAAATAAAAATAATTTTGGCAATAAATATCCGGCTACCGCATGATATTTTGGCTAGTTGGCCTTTTGTTTTGAACATATAAAAGGATATTTTATAATTAAATAAAAGACAGTTTTATATCATCAGTCGGCGTGAAACAAAAATGGCCCTGTAAGAAATATTAACCATTCTTTACACCGCCAATGCGACACCAACCTTGGGAACTAAGATGTTATGTCCCTCGTGCCTGTAGTTACCGGCTAACTCACGCTTCAAACCGGAACACAACAATACTGAGTACTGTTGTTTGGCGGTACCCATTTAATATTATAAATTATTATTGTCTGCAATTTATATATTATACAACCAAACATACAAATATTTTCGTTAATGAATATTTTATTATTATTATTAATTGTCCGAAGAAGACCGAATATTAATAAAAGATCCGAATTTAAAGGTCTGGAGGCCCTGGGCCACAAAGGAATGGAGGCCCTAATTGTTATTATTTATTCCGTGTCGACATCCGGAATCCATCTTGAGTCAAGCACCTGTCTTTTTTAGCGGTTTTCAGCTTAGCGACTTCCTCCCTTCGTACTTCCGGCGCGACTATCGCTTTTGGCGGCACTAATGGGCGCACTTTTTTCGACACCAACTTTTAACTTCATTATAGCGTTGTCTTTCATAGCGAAAACAACGGTTTAGTAAATAGTAATTTATACTTTAAGTATAATTAAGTATAATTGTTAAAGTTCCTCCCTTCAAAATGGAGTGTGAAAATAATGGTGAAACATCACAATCAAGAAAACGCGGGTCAATTTCGTCGAGCTCGGGGTCTAGTGAAAGTTCATCACGTGATTCCAACCCAGAAAGACTAAGCAAAAAAGACAAGAGGTCCCGTCAAGATGTAAGTGATATTCAATTTCAATTTCTTACACAACAAGTGACCTTCTTAACCAATCTTATAACTCAAGGAGCAAGAACTGCTTTTACACCTACTGATCCATGTGTTATTGAAAGCTCCTCTAGAAATTCTAATGAAATGACCTTACATCCCCCAACGACACAATCAACCGAGGTCGAAAAACAACAATTGCCACTATGTGAATTGTCGACAAACATCAAAGATCCCACTTATGCAAACTGTCTCAGATACAAAGATTTAAATGCGATGATTGGAGTTCTATACGCTTTTTTGAACAACGAAAGAAATATGTTGCTACCCCCGGTTTCATAGAATTAAGTATTAATGATGAACTTAGACGTTTCGGTTCCCCAGCGTTCGGAGATGACTCACGATTGCATCTATTAGAACGTTCGTTTGCTGCTTTATCAAACGCTTTAATTCTTCAAAAAGAAAAATTACTAAAAACTTTGCAAAATTTGATGGACTGCTCCAGTGAAAAAAAATACTGCATTCAATTCAAAAATCTTATTCGATAAAATTGAAACGTTATTTAATAAAGATTCGGGTTACTCAAAAGTGACAGATGACATTCGTCCAATAGTTTGCGGCAGACGAGCAGACTGCATAAAATCTAGAAGAGATTTTTTGCTGAAACACATTCCAGATGAATTTTACTGCGGAGCACTACAAAAAAATCCTGCATCTTCTGAGTTTCTCTTTGATGATAAATTTGTGTCTAATTATATTAAAAAAACGGGGGGGGGGACAGAAAAAGTAGCCATTTGTTCATAGATATCGACAACCTAGAATCAAACATCTTTGAATTTAAGACCGTCAACTTCTCATGAAAGTATCATGAAACCTGGTTTTATAAGCAAGCTGAACGATTTTTTCGATCTAACTTCACCAGTAAAAAAGCTAAAGGAAAAGGAAAGTCTTCAGGGAAAAGATCGTCCTACAACAGAAATCGACCTACTCTGGAGTACAAAGGTAAAAAAATTAATTCTACCTCACCAAAAAGGAACAAGAATAAATCATGACTATACCAGATTTCAAGGTGGATGCCTAAAGCGATTTCAGCAAGTCTGGAGCAATTTAGGAGCACTGAATTACATCTGCCAAATCCTGAATGGGGTTCGTATATCTTTTGTAATGAAGCCACCTTTAATAATGCCCAACGATATGGTACTAAATGCCTTTCAGACCAAGAAAAGTACACTAATGTCACAACAAATTCAGGAAATGTTGAGCATGAATATATTAGAGAGAACCAATATATCCCCCAGTTTTCTGTCAACATTCTTTCTAGTTCCAAAGGTGGACGGATCGTTCCGTCCAATATTCAATCTGAGATAGCTGAACAATTTTGTTCGAATAAAACCGTTTCGGCTGATAAATCATTGTCGAATTCCAGGATTTTTACAGGAAAAAGACTGGCTGGTGAAGCTAGACCTGAGCCGTGCTTACTTTCACCTAAACATTGCGAAGAAACATCGGCGATTCCTGAGGCTCTCCTACAAGGACGAAATGTTACAAATGACATGTCTGCCCTTTGGCCTTTCTTCAGCACCTCGAATCTTTGCTACCGTAACCAATTGGATAGCCGAATACTTGCGACGTCACTGTTTCTTTATCAAATTATTTTAATCTGATTTGTTAAACTTATTTATATTTTGTGATTAATATTATATACATTTTGTGATTAAAGTAATTGTATATAATATGTATATTTCAATTAATAACACATTATAATATCGTCATTTTAGTCATCACCAGGAGATAACAAACACGTCACTCAAGGTGGATTCCGGATGTCGACACGGAATAAATAATAGAGAGTTGTACCTTACAATAAAACTTGTCTATTATTTTTCCTTAAGACATCCGGAATCCAGGTAAATTCTACCTGGTGCATATGCTCGAGTTAATAATGAAGTTAAAAGTTGGTGTCGAAAAAAGTGCGCCCATTAGTGCCGCCAAAAGCGATAGTGGCGCCGGAAGTACGAAGGGAGAAGTCGCTAAGCTGAAAATCGCTAAAAAAGGCAGGTGCTTGACTCAAGATGGATTCCGGATGTCTTAAGGAAAAATAATAGGTAAGTTTTATTGTAAGGTAAAACTCTCTATTTTACAAACTACATTTTTTTTTTCAACATTTTCATTTCTGTTAGGTTAGTCAATAATGTGTTTACTCTTTGTATAAGTAAATTTATAAGCAGTTATTATATATATCTATTTACATTACATTAAAATTGTACTATTTGGAATTATACTAATCTGTATTGCGGAGGCTTACCCACTCTTGTGGAGGCTCTCGTCGGCAGTCGCCTCGGTTGCCCTCCCCTAAATGCGACACTGATTTAAAAACATTCGTACAACGTACATATATATTAAATATATATACGTTGTTTAATTAACTACTCAACATTAATTTGAATATGTTTTTAAAAAATATATAACAAGCGTAATACAGTAATCACTTAGACTTTTTATCAAACTCAATTAAACAGCTACATTATTTAGAATGATTCTCAAAATCTCATATAAGGTTTTTTAGTATCAGTCAAAATAACATCGTTTTTTTTCTATAGGAAATATCAACTGCATTACAGGGTCAGTTTAACTTCCCGCCTTTTTATAATGTCTTAGTATCTAGAGATTCAGACGCGAACTTTGTACCCGTTTTTTTACCAAAACGACGCGGACGGGGTTGTATGGTATTTGGCACTATTAAACTTTATGTGGAGAAGGAGTGCAGAAAGCTAATATTTTTATCTATTTTTCATCGGATGAAACAAACTTTTAATAACAAAACCACAAAAAGCTTATTTCATGTAAGACAGTTAGTACTATTTATGTACGTGGTGAATACGTTTTACTAGAAAATAACTTAATGGTTATCCTATTTTCTTAAATATTTAGCTCAAATTCTTGAATAAAAAAAATATTACAAAAAAATATTACAAAAACCTAAAGATTTGAACCTTCTACTATAACGAAATATCAGAAGCACATTTTCGTCGCGTACTTCGACTGGGAGCGTGGCGTCTCCTGTAATCCGGCTACTCGGAGGTCAGGGCCGGAGGATGGTCTGAGGTCGGGAGTCTTGGCGCTGTGTGGCCCACGTTGACTGGACGTCCACACTAAGCCTGGTATTAATATGGACTCCCCCGAGGAATCTGGAGAGTGCAGGTTCACTAAGGAGGGGCGAACCGGGCCAGAGGGGAAACCCAGCAGCCAAAAGTCTCCGTATCGGGCAGTAGTGGGATAGCGGCCGGGAGACGGCGCTCGGCGACAATCCGACCAATATAACCAGACCCGTCCCTATTTTTTTGCGCTTAAAATACAATGAATATCTTAAATCTATTATCACCCGCCCAACGAAAAAGAAAAGAAAACATGGTGACCTGGGTAGGTGGGCTATTCTGAAAACGACTATTTTATTCGCTCATGTTAAATTGATTATTTATATATATATATATTCTTATTTATATATATGTGCGATCCTGCCCCCTGGCTATTGTCGTCCCCACTCCATGTACAAGCTTTAAGCTTAAAAAAATATTAATATTTCTTACAGGGCCATTGTCTATGGGCGGTGGTCACCACTTACCATAAGGTGCATTATATGCTCGTCCGCCAAACATCATAAAAAAAAAAAAATTATGAACGTCTGTGAGATAAGTAGGAGCCGTGCGATGCCGAGACTGATAAGGCGCGCTATTAGTATGTATTATATTATCTGTAATTAAAAGCATAAAAACAATTAATGTGCACTACAATAAAACCGAGAGTAGGAAATATTCACCGTTTTGTTTTACGAATGCAATTACGTTTTTTTTATTTTTATCACGTCCTAAACACACCTTTTTTTTGTTTAATTATTTCCTCTTGCAAATAACACATGTACTATATCATACAGCCTCATCTTAATTTTTTTTTTAATATAATACTTCTTTTGGCGTGTTATGACAAAAATGATGAGTATTTATTTTTATGATGCACGCACACAGGGTGACAAGAAAACTACACGATGAACTTGCTCGCTAAATAAGTGTCAAATCGCTCAAAATAGATAACTTCACACGACGAAATTTTGAATAGTCATTTTACAGCACTGTATTAAGAACTAACTGTGTCCGCGACTTTGTGCGCGTTTGAATTTAACAAAAAAGTTTTTGCTGAGCAGTTTTTACTACAACTTATTCATTCTGTACTAGGCAGCTTTTGTGATATTAAGGCACCCGACGTGACGGCGATGTGGTGGCATGCGCGAGGGCTGCGCTCGGTAATGGACAGTATTTGGACAATGCTGCGTGACCTTATATATAATTCTAAAAAAAGTAGCCTAACTTACTCCTTATTACACCAGCTATCTACCAGTGAAAGTCCCGTTAAAATACCTTCTAATAGCAACGAAATTCTGCCACATGTGTATTCCACCAACCGCATTGGAGCAGCGTGGTGGAATATGCTCCAAAAACCTTCTCCTCAAAGGGAGAGGAGGTCTTAGCCCAGCAGTGGGAAATTTACAGGCTGCTAATGTAATGTAATGTATGTAATAGTTTGAACGGCCAGTGTAATTACAGGGACAAGTAGACATAGCTTAATTTAAGTAATGGTTAATTTTATACAGCCCCGATGTCTGTGGGCAGTGGTTACCGTTAAACTCATGTGGGCTGTTTGTTAGTCCTACCTAATACAAATAAACAATAATAAATACCAGATATTATTTATTAAATTCCATGGTTGTCAGCACTTCCCGCGTTTGAAACGATATATGATTTATATGTATTTATTGAGTACGGAGGTGAACTGTTATCTGTATCCTGACCCATTTGCAAGTCGGCCTTCTTGTTTTAGTGAAAACAAAATAACAAAAGTAAATTAACACGTAATTATTTTATTGAATCCAAAGTCATTCGTAATTAAATTAAATCGCGTCACATTTATTAAAATTAATTGCGATATTTGTTGTCAGTTAAGTGTAACAAGCGGCCCTTCCTTGGCTTTGCCGAAAGAGGAAAAAAAAATGTCGTTACAATCGATTTTTTATATAAAACAATGTAAAATATTGTAAATATTCCATTTCCGCACAGAAAAAAAAGAAGTAAAATCAACGGCACAAGGACAAAAGTTCATTGACACATAACCTGTTTCAGAATGAACGATCAACTCGCCAACTTCATAGAACATAGAGTATAGAAGTGGCATGAGAGAATTATTAACCGACTTCTAAAAGAGAACAGTACCCTAACTGGATATAACCTTTTTGTCAAAGATACGATTTAAAAAAATTGTAGAGTAATAACTCCACGCATTTTTTTTTCTTAGAACCTAAGATCCCAAAGTCTAAGAGTCAATTCAGACGGTGATGTCTGCGTGCTAATGAAATGCAAGCATATTATATTAATATAGTTTGATATAACAATTATAAATAATATAATATAGCAACGGCTTGGACAGCACATCTGTTGAGAATTATTTCTCACTTACACACAATTAAAGCACATTAAAAAAAAGAGGTAAGCCCTTTGCGCAATTGGAGGACCTATGGGTCCCGACAACGGCCATCCAAGTGATTTAGTGATTAAGAATCCCGATTCAAAACATAACCCGGTTCATCACCGGGGCCCAAGCGACTTTCAGAAAATAAGAAGGTGTGAGGAACAGCTAATAACTCTTACATATAGCAAATGTATATAAGCTTGATGACCACTAAAGATGCATCTTCACCTAGTCAATCGACTAGGTGAAGAAGCTTCAATTATATTGGCTGATCTCGTTGTTTAGGCTCATTGAGCTGATTGTTTGTAACACACAGTTCGTATCACTCAAGAATGACTTCAAAATCAAATTGGCATCTCTGATCGAGGTCGATTGAGTATTTAGAGAAGCATCTTAATAATCATTTTTTTTATAATTAACAATTAAATTACCTTCTAATTATGGTCATCATTTGTTTTTGTAGCTTCTGCGTTTACGTGGCTTTTTTTTTCATTTATTTACTAAATTTATTTTCCTAATTATTATATTTAATAGTATAGTTTAGGATCTATTGTTATATTACTATTTATAATTATAAACTCAAACTCAAAACTCAAAATTCCTTTATTCAACATAGAAGCATCACACTTACTTATTGATGGTCAAATTAAACACTACCACCGGTTCGGAAAAAGGAACACCCTGACCTGAGAAGAACCGGCGTAAGAAACTCAGCGGGTCAATTATGGCCCTTGATGGTAGGGCTTTGTGCAAGCCCGTCTGGGTACCATCCACTCATCATATATTCTATCGCCAAACCTCAGTATTGTTGTGTTCGGGTTTGAAGGGTGATCATAATACAGTCCACTCATCTCTCGCGCGTACATTTTATACGTACCTACAGGCCTGTTTGGCCGTCATAAAGGAAGAACACGTATCGTGACAATGACCGTTGAGCGAAATGGTTCAGACGTCAATTTTATTGTATGCCGTTTATGGAATACACGCCTTTACAAGTACATTGTTAAATATTTTTTCGTGAGTTTTTTCATCACGGACTATTTGTAGACCTTTTGAGGTGTACAATACTGTAGTACAATATTTTGACCTATCTTGTTCAGCCAGCGTTTTCAATGTAAGCGCAAAATAATGTGTTTATTCACGACATCACATTAGAAACCTATAAAATTATTAGTGCTTCTCTACTAAATTATGCAAGTATTTTACATAAACCTTTCTCTTAAATTTACGTAGTTTTAAAGATCTGAACATACATAAGGACAGAGAGCGAGAACCGACTTTGTACGTTTTGACGTTGTAGTGATACTATTTTGGCGCAGCCGCTAATGACTCACTTAAGTCTGGCCAACGCTGGCACGCCACCCACTGAAGTTATCTTGTCCAACTAGTGATCACGCTTAGTCGCCGGACGACTGCCACAGTCGACGTTGATAGTAAGCTAGAAACAACCTTTATTACACCGGTCGTCCAAACAGGTTGCGACATGTACAAACTCTTTTTCGCGAGATTTCGACGAGATTCTGGAATAAACTCAATTGTAAAGACTTAATTTCCGAAAATGCGTTGATTGCCTTGATGGAAGGCTAGTCGTCAGTCAGCTAGCCAAAGGCGGCAGTCGCTTTTGTTTAACACGTTCACTGCGGAACGAGGTCTAATACGCCTCGTATGTGTCTCCCTTGCGGTGCGGCTAAGAAAAACATGAACTTCTCTGTCGTGCGGAGGCCGTAACATTTATTTCGTATATTGTAGGAAAGAGATAAATATATATATATATATATATATAAATATTATCCCTATTGAAAACAGAATGCAGTCATGTATTTATTTTAATACGGGGTCATTTCGACCACGAACCGCACCGAAGAAATAAAATTTAACCTCAGTGCGAAACGGGGCTTAGAAGACCCCGTACCGCGGCGACCTCGTACCGCACACAGAGGAAGTCGCGCGCGACCAGTGTTGTGTTACGCTTAATGAGAAATCTAACAGAAGAGGGAAGAATTGATGTAGTAGATAATTACTATACTTCAGTGGACCTTGCAGAGAAACTCTTGTCACAGATAACGTTCATATGTGGTACATTAAATGTAAGAAGAAAAAAATTGACAGTGATAGTTACTACATCAAAATTACGGAAGGGCCAGATTATTGGTAAAATGAACCGAAAGTAAGTCAAAGTAAAAAAAAATTGTCATACAATGTCATGTCAATCATTTTTATGTTTGAATTGTTTTAATGAGAAATATTAGTAAAATAAAAATAAAGTAAAAAAAATACCGATATTTTTGTTTCCCATCACTAAAATTTATGTAAAACTTTCCTTAATGAGTGCGATACGAGGTTCATAAGACCTTTTTCTTTTACCTACAGATTCTAAATACACCAACCCTTGGATGTACGCTTCAAGGTTTAGGTCAATCGATTCATAGTTTATAATAGTATACCAAAATTCAAGGTTTTCTTTTTAGATTTAACCAAAAAACAAACTGTTTTAGTTTTTTAAGCGTTACGGGGTCTAATAAGCCCTGTACCGCCATTGCGATAGTTTTCATACGAGGTTTTAAACGCCCCGTACCGCAGGAATGCAAAAATAAAAAAATGATGCCGCAGCCAACTTGTTAAGCAACACTTTGAGAGAGAAACCTTTGGCACGTTGAAGTCGTAATTCGGCGGACGACCCTTAGCAATTTCTATAACATTATCGAGATATTTAATTTCTTCATTTATGCTTATTGTCATTCTGATGTATTCATCTTTTTGCGTGTTGCTAGGAATAGCTTATGAAAATTGACATAGCGTTTTAAAAATTACTATACTGTTATCGAATGCCTCGGTTACAAAAAATTATAAAACGTACCATTTTAGTCGACTCCAAAAATTTGGAGGAATTTCATATTTTAAAATGTTCTTATTTTCCTTTGATCCAAATACGATAACCAATTTTTCTTCATCATTAATTCCATACATTTTTGTATGGAGGCGATAGAACAAGATCTACAATGGGATAAGATTTTATCGATCGAATCCGAATACTCCAGGAGTCCAGACAGCACTTACTCTTCTCGGTAACAAAATTTGGTTTTATTTCAGACTTTTTATACATAATATATGTATTTTTTATCAGATGATTCTTATAACAACAAAAATGTCATGCCTTATATTTCTGTTACCGTAATTATAGTATTATACCGTAAACTAAATAAAAATTATAATTTCCTCGAAGTATTATCAAGCATTAATAGTGCAATGTTTTACGAGATCGATCTTGACCTCTAGGGCGATTATATCTAGCACAAGCAATTTTTTAAAAGGATGGTTATATAGGAATATTAGTAATTCTTTAATGCATTTTTAAATATCTTTGTAGTACTTACTATATACAGTTAGGCTAATTTTGTCGCTTTGAAGCCGACTTAGACTGATTGGCTAAAAACTGCCAAGATGACTTATGATCAGATGTTAGACTAAGCCAATATGGCCAACCACCGGACTATATATATATTTTAATTCCGGTGAGTCCATCTTACAGTGGTAGTGCCACACTGCATACCTTCGGGTTGCAGCCGAACGGGCCGGCACGCCCAGGGAAGTACCACTCTCTCACTTAAAATCGGCGTAAAGTGTTAGCTATGCTACCGCGTTTCGTCCGGTATGTGAGAGTCCCGGAGGCCCGACCCCCCTCCCCCCAAAACATAATGGTTGTGCAGAATTTGATTTTATTACACCAGTAGGGTACCATCAGCGACTGCGGTGGAGACTCTGGGCATCTATGCTCAGAACGTACACCACCTGAGCAGGGATGCCCAGGCTGCCCTCCAAATTCTGGGGGGGGCAATTTTGTGCTCGCCACTGTTCGGGGCAAGCGGAGCAGCCATCATAAGGTAACCCCTACCATCCTTACTGTAAACTTCTGCACCTTAAGGCGACTCAACTCAAACTTGAACGCCGTTCACGTACACTATTTTAAATTAATATATTTATTTACAAGATAGAATAATATTTATTATAAGAAAACATGAAACAATGAATTTACAATTAAAATTACAAAAAATATCTCGTAACGTGCGGCGGCGAAAAGATCGACACGTCTGTATAGCATCAGGCCTCGGCCGGCAATGTCTGTACACGGCGTTTACACACACATGCGTACGCTTTTTGTTCGAAAATAAGAATATCTGATTTTAAAAAAATCTATTGATTTTACTAAAAAAGTGACACACAGGATAAGTAGTATATTGCTTGTAGAATAATCTGACAAAAAATCAGAATTATTGAATGTATATAAGTACAGTTATTATTTGTTAAAAGATTTTTTTAGAGGTAACTTTGTGATTTTTTTCTATAGTACCAAATTAATTACATCATGTTTTCAAAATAACAAATAACTAGCATGTACCCTGAAGATGATCATATATTTTTTTCATTTGGTTTACTGCATCGGGTCATATACTTTTTTGCATTATAAAACTTGCATTTAGCTCACGTAGTCCCCTTAATCGCAAGCGAATTCATCGCAATCCGTCCGTTTTAGTGGGTAAGAATACCACATAACCCAGTCTACCCCCCAGTGGCCCGAGTGCACTTCTGAAGGTTTCCATTGAAATCTTAACCATTGTAAATTAAAAGAATTTGCCTTCAGATTTAGCCGTTTTTCTATTTTACTAACACTACCATCCATCCACATCGAGATGACCTCCGACGAGACACGAGCGGAGCACTGCATGGGAGGGGCCGCGGACGGACATCACAGTGTTTTTAATGGATAAGAATTCCACATAACCTGGTCTGGCCCCGAGGGGCCGGGTATATGACGGTTTCAATTAAAAAAAAAAAAACGGAAATAGAATAGAATCGTACCCATTATAAATTAAAAGAGTCGGCCTTCAGCTACGACTCAGCTGAGGTTGATTTTTGTGAAGAATATTTGAATTTGGATCTAAATAGTATCCGGAATCTTAATCGATAAATTAGTAGAATTTTCCCCCTGATTAGAGCTGACTATTCTAAAGTATCTATACTATTTATAAAATCTAGAAGCCGCTTAATGACATACACGGTCACGAATGCAAATTACTCGTTATTTAGGAACATATTATGAATATTTATTATTCTTTTATATACCGAGCTAAAATACTTCCGAAATGATTACTGGAATTCATATTCAATGTTAAAAATATATAATATAACTCTATATGTACATTTTGTATGATTTTTAAATATTTACTTATAATTTTTTTATTGAAATTAGCTATACAGGCTGACAAATGGGTCACTTGGTGGTAAGTGGTCAGATATTTTCACTGTAAATTTTATTAACCACCTCACAGATGGCTGATGCGTCATGGTCATGGTATGGGCATGTTATGCGGAGGAATGAGGACCATGTTGTGAGAAAGGTTTTGAGAATGGATGTGGATGGATATAGAGGTAGGGGACGACCCAAGAAACGATGGATGGATTGTGTGAAAAATTATATGGTTAGAAGGAATGTTACTTGTGAGATGACGTCCAACAGAGAAATATGGTAAAAAAAGACATGCTGCGCCGACCCCAAGGAAAATTGCGATAAGGGCAGGTGGATGATGAGATGGCTGATGCGCCACGAACCTAAGATATCCCTGACTTACATGTAGTTACACTGGCTGAATCGCTCTTGGAACCGAACACAACAACAACATTGATGTTTGGTTGGCTAGAATATATAATGTGTCAGCTAGGGTTGGTTGGGTCTTACCACCAGGTAAATTTTAAATTTCAAACTAAATTACTTCAACCAATTCTTTTCAGTGTTACAAATATCAATCACTACATAGTATAAAACAAAGTCGCTTCCCGCTGTCTGTCTGTCCCTGTATATGGTTAGATCTTTATAACTATGCAACGGATTTTGATGCGGTTTTTTTTAAATAGGTGTAATAGAGTGATTCAAGAGGAAGGTTTATATGTATAAAACATGCACAATACAGTAGAGAAACAGTGATGTTTTTTTTTGCGCCTACATTGCATGCGCTGGCTTAACCCCACGAGATAAATCAAAATAATGTACTACAGTATTGTACACCTTAAAAAGTTCTAAAAAAAATTCGTGGTGTTACATATCATCTTAAGGATAAACCACAATAACCATTTTTATCCTTTACTATTTACGAGAAATAATGGCTCATTTACGAAGCGATTTTAAGCGATACAGCATTCATCCTTATCCAATTAAGTACCTTAAATACTGAGATTATGATGATGATTGTGCATTTAATGTAGATCAATATGACGTTGAACTGACTGAAAAAGCTGTGAACTTTGTATATAAAGACCCTCTGTAGTATATTTAGTATCAACATTGTACCCGTGCGAAGCCGGGGCGGATCGCTAGTATATAAATAATTTACTTGTAATTTAATCATTTTGCAGTTAGCAATTTAAATGCATTAATTTTGCCTATATAATTTTGAATTTTTAAATTGCTATACAAACTCCATTCAAGGTAAAAATTTAACCTTGAATATTGCTTTTTTTTTCTCAAAATACAAATCACATGGTAACTGGTCACAAATAATGAAACAACCATGTTAAATGTATGTAATAATCTTTAAATATATATATTTAATACTTTTTATTACTAATATAGACATTTGAAACGTCGTAGTCCTTATTTACTATTACTCCAGTCATTATATACATTTGGAAATACAAATATGGTATTGTAGGCAAAAATCAACACCAATTACCGACACGGCGAAAACCGCGCCACCCGACTTTGGAAGCTCGTGCAAAGGCAAAGGGAAATGTGAATCTGCCTGTGGTTGCTGGAAAACCGGCAAACATACAACTACGTCACGAAAAGGACAAGGACACTACGAAGCTGTCTTCGTAGATGGTCATGTGACCATCGAAATAAAATAATATTGCTTTATTAAAATTACTAGCTGTTACCCTCGGCTTTGCTCGCGTATAATATGAATTTATTTACAAATTAACTTAAAACATTACGTTAATGTAAGACCTCTTTGTATACGACATTGGTGTGTATTTCAGCCCTTAGGGTAGAATATTCAGAAACGCTTAAATGCGAATCAACTCATTATTAATCTGTAGCCCAAAAATAAAATTTCGAGTTTCTAACTTCATAATGACGGACTTCCAGACTAACCTGTATACGAAATGTCAAATTCTATTTCTCCCCTTAGGCGTAAAATATCCAGAAACACTTAAATGCGTATCAACTAATTTTTAATCAGTGGCACAAAAATAAAATTTCATGCTTCTAACTTCAAAAATGACGGACTTCCAGACTATCCTATATACGAAATGTCTACCCAATTTCTCTCTTTAGGCGTAAAATATACAAAAACATATATATAAAAGATATACATAAAAGAAAAAAGGGTTAAAAGTTTTAACTTAAAACTAACTGTCTATTTTATTGTATACAAAATATAAATAAAAATATTGTAAGTTTAATTGAATCAGTTTTATTTTATAATCATTTGTTAACTAACATCGAAAGAAATAAAAACAATTCTGTTGTCCTATCTATTTTTATGAGATTTTTGATTGATTTTACTTCGCTCGGTTTGGCGCCATCTATAAGAATATTCGGGCGTCGTTACCTCGCTTAACCTTTTAAAAAATTTTGTAAGTGTGTGCGTGCGATTCTCAAGGGCACTTAGCTCTTGTAGTCCTCTTAAATTATTTTGTGATTGGAATATCAATTAATTTCGTATCTGCGATATAAATAGACACCAAATATATAATTACTGAAATTATATATTTGGTGTCTAGACTAGTACTGTGTTATTATAATCGTATTAGATCTGAAATTACAATTTGTTTGTGAACTAGTTATCCATAGACTTGATCTATTATAATTTTATTTTAAAAACAATATTGTTTAAATTTAGAATTATGTTTTTTTTATTAGTTCTCCGAACAAATTGATAAACTAACGCGGCACGCACACAGTTTCACTTAATTTTAAGTACCATACGCATGCGTTTAAAATTTGATAAACTTTAAATTTATGGCTAACATTCGGTAACGAAGACCCAATTAAAAAGTAAAATTTCTACCGTGTATCAACGTATGTCGGTTGTCATTTCACGAGTGAGATACGAAGTGAAATCTTACAGAATCGCACTACAGATAGTTTTGTGACTTTTGTTCAAAAACAAAAAACGACGATGATCTTAGTTCCGGTATGACCATGGTTCAACCAGTTTTTTATTTTTTATGTTATAGGTGGCAAACGAGCAGGAGGCTCACCCGATAGAAAGTGACTACCACCGCTTATGGACATCTGCAACACCCGGGGGCTTGCAGGTGTGTTGCCGGCCTTTCAGGAAGGAGTACGCTCTTTTCTTGAAGGCAGTGAATGTTACTGATTTGCAACAAGTCATTGATATGCAGAAGAAACAGAGTATTTGATAGAACGCAGCCTTGTGGATCACCAGCATTGACGAATTTTAAGTCGGAGCATGCACCGTCGACAACGACTTTGATGTTCCGATCTGCCAAAAAACTGGTAATCCAATTGCATAATTTCCCGGGAAGCCCATAGGAAGGAAGCTTCGAACGAAGCGCTTTGTGCCACACGCGATCGAAGGCCTTCGCTATGTCCAGACTGGCTGCTAATGCCTCCCCCTTGCTCTCAACTGCTTCCGCCCATTTATGAGTCAGGGAAACCGTACTGGCGGTCGCTAATCCGCTGGTACTCCTCTAGGTACCGCAGGAGGTGGCAGTTAATAATGGACTCCATTACCTTGGAGAACAAGGAGGTGATGGCTATATGCCTATAATTGGACGGGTCTGAGCGGTTGCCCTTTTTAGGGATTGGATGCACCAAAGCAGTCTTCCAGGAGTTTGGGACGACGCCGAATGCATAGGATTGCCGGAAAAGACGCGTTAAGACCGGTGCCAACTCGAGAGCACAAGTCCGTAGCACAATTGGAGGGATGCCATCGGGTCCACTCGAATTCCCTAATTCCCTAAGACAGCCTTAGCGAGAGACCAGAACGCACGTGTTCCTGAAGGGAGGCGCACCAGTCTCTCGCCATTTCTGCCAATGTACTCCGTCTTCGCCTTAGCAATCACGTTTTTGAAGGACCTAGAGGCAGAGTTATATTCCTTTTTGAATGCGCTGGTATTTACATCACGAGACGCCGATGCGTTAGCCCAGTCTTGGTAGCGTTCCCATTTTCAGCGTAAAGCCGTTTTGCAGAAACGACCAAACCAGGGCTGGGACTTGCCACCGATGGGGACCGCAGAATACGGAATGAACAGTTCCATACCCTGAAGTACCATATCGGCGACAGAGTCAGCAACAACGCTCGGATCATCCGGCGAGAAACAAACCTGACCCCATGGGTAGGATGCAAAGAAGGACCGCATCCCATCCCAATCTGCTGACTTGTAGTGCCACACTCGGCGGCAGCCCACGAAACGAGGTCGTGAGTACCGCGCCACCGGCACTGTACTCCGGGCGAGACAGTGGTCCAACGAGCCCAGAGAGGGATCGACGATAACCTGGTAGCCATCCGGATGGGAAGTCAGCAGAAGATCCAACAGGGAAGGTATATCCTCCACGTCCGGTATTCGCGTTGGCAAGGTGACCAGTTGTGTCAAATCGTATGCTAAAGCAAAGTCGAGAACAGATCTACCCGCATAATCGGTAGTGCGTGATCCAAGGTGGAGTACGTTCTGAGCATGGATGCCCAGAGTCTCCACCGCAGTCGCTGATGGTACCCTCCTGGGGTAATAAAACCAAATTCTGCACAACCATTATGTTTTGGGGGGGAGGGGGATCAGGCCTCCGGGACTCTCACATACCGGACGAAACGCGGTAGCATAGCTACTACATTACGATTTTGAGTGAGACAGTGGTACTACCCCGGGCGTGCCGGCCCATTCGGCTGCAACCCAAAGGTATGCAGTGTGGCACTACCTCTAGTAAATAATAAAGCCCAACTTCTATACAAACGTTCAACCCTTATTTCACCTCTTTAGGGGTAGAATTTCCAAAATTCGCTCCTTAGTAGGTGTCCATGATATGTTAGTTTATAAGTGTACAGACTAAAATATAAGTTTTATACTTCTAGTTCTAAAAATGACAATACTTTCAACAACTTACAACCTTTCATCCGCCTTTTCAACCCTTTACAGCACTTTTTTCCAAATAAAAAGTTCCTGTCTCGGGCTCTAGACTATTTGTGTACCAAATTTCATTGAAATCGGTCCAGTAGTTTTGGCGCGAAAGCAAGACAGACAGACAGACAGACAGAGGTACTTTCGCATTTATAATATTAATAATAATTGGATTATCATCGGAAACCAATTATTTATTACGCTGAATTTCGAAATATGTGAAGTCGATTTAAATAAATAAAAACTTAAGCTCGATTAAGTCTTTTTTAAATTCGTAAATCATATAAATTTAGAATTAACATTTTGTTCGCATATTCAATCAGCTTGGATTGTATATTTATATAAAATTATATAGTTAATATAAACTACATAAAAATAATTTGTCTTAGTTTAGATACACAAGCAAAAACAGCCTGTAAATGTCCGACTGCTGGGCTAAGGCCTTCTCTCCCTTCGAGGAACAGGTTTGGAGCTTATTCCAAGTTTTTTCCACGAGTACACATGTAGCAAAGTTTGTTAGCAATGAAATTAAGCATTTCCTTCAGGTTTCCTCGCGATACTTTCCTTCACCGTTGCGCACGATATGGATTATAAACACAAACTAAGAACATACAAATCCAGGGGCGCTTGCCTGGACTAGAACTCGTAATTATCGGTTAATGTGCACGCGGTCAAACCACTGCGCCATCTCAGGTCTACACTATTTTAACTATATTTCATTTTTTTGCATTCAAAAACGGAGCGTGACTAAGGAAAGAACCTTCGGTCCTTAGACTAAATCAACGCAAAAAACATTTCAAACGGCGATCAAACAAACTGTCAAAAATACTTTTCAAAGTCCCAGTGTGCTAAATATATTGTTAAAAGTTGTTTTTAAATTCAATCGCAATATGTTTCAAATATAGACCTTCAAATTTGCTAAGACCTGTCTACCTGTATTTTTACATTCTTATTTCTGTATTACAATATATTAATCTCTAACTAAAATTATACTGAGAAGTTTATATGTCTGGACGCACTAATATTAGGAAATTTCAGCTTAATTCGCAAACCTTTTTGATGAATTAGGCTGTATAACTTTGCCCTTTGGCGTTTGCTCTGCTCCACTCCTCCAATTAACTTATCAAACTGGCGTCTGGCATTGTCATATTAGTGTTGGCAATTATATTATAAAGAGCTTGTATAATGAAAATTGTACATTAACATGAACCCATAGTAAGTAACTTAGTAATTAATAAAAGTATATATAAATCTTCATTTCAGACAATAAAATTAAGAATATTAAGAAAACTAAAAATAAGATTAGCATTGAACAAAACTTAGCATACATTATTATTTTAAAATTATAATTAAATACACAATTGCTTGTTAGCAAGAGTACCTACATAATTAACATCATTCAAGTCACTCCAGAGAGCTGTCGATTTTGACATTGTTTATCTTCACCGCAGAGCACGAGCTGAACTATAAACACAACTTAAGCTCATTGATATTTTATAGTTCTGTGGAAATGAGCCCTCAATCTTCGGTTAAGATTGACGTATTCTAATCCATCCAACTATCTTTGGCCTTTGGTGTGTTATGTATGTTTTGTATGTTATGCTTATAAGCTTCAAGCTATTTATTTTAAGGTAATTTTGAGATTACAAAACTCGTTTCGCTGTGATGTTTCCTTCTTGCTTAATCATTTTTATTATTGAAGTTTTATTGCTTTTTATTTTTGAAGTAGTAAGTTGAGTTCTGTTTGCTTCGTTTCTATTCGTAAAGTTATGTAAGTTTTAGTGTCTATCACGTGATTAGTTGCACACGTGTGTTTAATACTAGATGAAAATTCAGTTACTTTCGAGTAAAATAAATAAAACAAAACAAATACGGTTTTCATATAACATTTAACTTTATCATTGACTTTGATATATAATTTATTGGTGATAAGTTTCCATCGAGTCTACCGTACCCCTGTCAAACATGACCGCCCGTTGAACATCATGTCATTGAATTTCATGGATATAATATCAAAATATATCGATTATACGAATATTGCGGATTTATATTGTCAACTAAAAAAACATTGTTTAACGATTTATAATTGTGGGTGGATAGTTTCGATCGGGTCTATCATAGATTTGCGCGAAATTATTAATATAGATTATTATTAAAAGCAAAATATAATTTTAACATTTATAATATTCAAAATTAAAAACGATTAATTACAATTATTCTAGCATCAAAGTCAGACTATTTTATAAATATATATAAATTAACCAGCGTGAGGCCATTATATTATATTATTAAAAGATAGAGAATCAAATCTGACGAAAATTAAAAAAAAAAATTAAAAGATAACATGTTATTAGTAAATCTTATTTATAAAATAAATTGTATGATATTTTGACAAGCATTACCCGGAAAAAGACTTGTTGCTAGCTGTCTTGTTAATCTTGTTAATATCTGGCACTAATCAAAGTCATGATCAATCAAACAGATTTCCTTCGAAACATAAGTCCTTCTTCTTCTGATTTCACGTGCGATAATTTATGTAGACCATCTGTCTACTTGGCTGGAGAGCATTGAATTTGACGGTCTTCACTCCAAGACTCGTCTCTTACAACAGCTATCGATCCTTCAAAATACGTTACCAACCATTGACATTTCAGTCTGCTTGCTCTGCAAGAGAGGCAGCTCTGATTTTAGAGTAAGAAAGCTTAACTTTTTCGATTGACATTGCATTTGGTGTTACATAATTTATAATACAAAGATAAATTTTACAAAGAGTATGTCATAGGTTTCTCTCATTGCCATGAGATATGACGACAGTCAAAAACAAAACATATAGACCTATAGCGTTCTAAATTAATAATTAATTAATTAAGGATGATTATTATATGGTATTCATATTATTTAGCAAGACGCGGGAGAAAAATAAATTACGCACACTTGTCGGGTGACGAGGTCGGACTGCCTAACCTTGTAATTACGCAGGAGCTGGGTTCGGGGTGAACCGAACACCGACTTCTGCGCGGAGTCACTCGGACCGACGCAGGGTGTGGGAACGCGGGGAAGCGCTAGCCGTCGTTTCAATAATAGTACCCACTATAACCTCCCCCTCCAAGTCACAAGGACGACTCGTTTGAGACTTGGATGGACGGCCACGTCGACGTGGGTGTATAATAGCTTCTGAAATCCCCACATAGGGAGTCAGGGCACTGGCATGGTATTTACCCTTTACGTGGCCAAGGCTATCAGTGACTACAAATGACGATGGACTAGAAATCTGTGAGATACGATAAGGACCCTTTTTTCGTGGCGCGAACTTACTAGTTAAGCCCTTTGACGCATTGTTCAGTAAGTCCTTCTTTGTAAGGAGGACTACTCCTGCAATGTTTGTCACTTTCCGTCTTCCGGAGGTCTTGTCGATGTTCAATTCGTTGCTTTACATCATATAAGTCACGCACGAACTCCTTCAGATATGGAGTAATCCGGGGTACGAAGTTTTGCTTTGAGACGATTTCTCTAAGGTCAGTGTGCACAACCATTGGAGAACGCATCTCCCGAGCAAAAAGATTCGCAGCACTGTGACCTGTGTGTGTGTGCGTGCCTTGGTTGTACGCGCTATTCAAAGTACTAATAGTAACAAGTGTGGCCAACGACAGTGTTCTGGACCTACCAAAATTGCCAGTTGCTGTTTCAGTTCACGGTTTTTGCGTTCCGCGGGGTTAGCTTCAGGATGGTAAACGGGTATTAACGATTGATGGATTCGGATTTGCATTACAGCCGAAACAAACTGCGTTCCGTTGTCTGATATAATTCGACGTGGTAAACCATATCGCAGGAGAACTCCTTCTATCAGTGCTTTTGCACACGATTCAGCAGTGGCATCGCAAAAGGCAAATAACTCGACCCATCGACTTAAGTCATCTAAATAAGCTAAGACACACGTTATTAAGACCAGCTCTCATTCTGTCCATTAGACGCTGGAACGTCGCTGGGGCATTCTTCAGCCCAAAAGGCATACGACGAAATTTAAATTTGCCAAATGGAGTAATAAAAGCTGTCTTATGGCGATCTTCTGGTGCTACCATTGTCTGCCAGTACCCTGCCTTCAAATCTATGGTAGACATTACACAATCAGTTTTTGTGTTTTGTAGCAATTCATCAATTACAGGAAGCAGGTATTAACAGTACGAGTTACCTCGTTGAGTTTTCTATAATCTACACAGAAACGAACTTTGGTATTAACACCACTGGTGAAGCCCATTCGGAATCAGCGTCTTCAATTATATCTGTTGTTTCTCGAATATCTTAAAAAATAGAATTCTGACAAACAAAAAATAAAAATAAACAAAGTATACACTTCTTAATCTACAAAGAAACAACAAAAAAGGAAAGAAAATATAAAAAAAGAGATTTGGTGAGCAGTGATAGTAGTCGTGTTCTAAATAGGAGCACCAGTCTTTGGGTCAGCTTCCAAGTTGGGTTCCTTCATTTATTATTCCTTTATTAATTTTATTCTTATAAAATACTACTTGATCCATTTTTTTTTTTTTTTTAATTCGTTTCATTTATTGTATGATATTTTTTTCGTTTTACTTTGAGATTAGTATTTTTAGAGATGAGGCTATGGCCTTCTTCAGTGCATCGCAGGCTCTCCTCCTCCTGCTCCGGACGTACTGGCGTCGGGCCGCAACGCACGCTCTCCGGAGTGTTCGGTACGAGTTTCCTAGCCCTCTTGAATATTTAAATCGTACTGATGATGTTATTGAAAGCTGTTGAGCTAAACCCTCCTCTCCCTTTGAGGAGAAGGCTTGGAGCACATTCCACCACGCTGCTCAATACTTACCCTCATTGTAATAACAGGGAGGTGTCCGTAACTAAAAGAGTGATGAGCATGAGTGTAGAGGAAGGGAGGGGAAGAGGATGACCTAAGAAGACATGGATGGAGTGTGTGGAGGGAAAAATATTGTTATAATTGTTATAACGTTTATTGAGAAAAGACAAATTCTATTCTATTCTAAAAATCAAGTTTTAAGTACGTAATATATATACTTCAAAAATATTTTACGTTCATAATTTTAATAAATTAAACTATAATATTATGTTAATTGTATTATTGTATATTTTCAGTTAAATCTGTAACTTTAAAAGTTACGTTTATGTTAAAGTTATCAAATAACGTTAATTTGAAATGTGATTATGTATGTGTATGAATCAAGACGAACCAGCGGTTAGGACACGTGAATCTTAACGATCTTTGCAATATAAAACCCAGATACGAACCATTAAAATGTAAAACGCTTAATTTGCGTTTATAATTTATTTATTAGAAATCAAACCCAAATATTTTAAGCTCGTGTTCGTGAAGGAAAACCACAATCAACAACATCTCGAAGATTCCTGTATGTTATAGCTTAGCTACTCAACTAAATACAATGTAACTTGGACACGTGTCAATATTTAAAATATATTTAAGTGTTTTTTTTTTATAATGAAAATTTATATTGATTTAAGTAAAACCTTTAAATATTTTGGAATAAAATGTGGCTGTGATACTATTGATCATTACAATTATATAGACAAGTGGTTTTGGTTGTTTTATTTTTTTTTATTTTGCCCTTTGCCTTCGTAATCATTGATGAAGATATTGATATTATCTGCCATGTGTCCCTAGAACAATTGAAATAAATTCATTTAAAAAACCCTTAAGGAATTTAATTGTCTGAAACTAATCCTGGTTATAGAATCAGGTCATGGTTATCATAAAATGTATTGTCATTAGAACTGAACCAATACTTACGTATTTAGCTTTAATTTTTAATTCCTTAGGTACAGGAAGTAGTTCTAAATATCTAATGGATCGCCATTTTGAGATTGTATCTATGTTTTATTTGTGACTATATTTTTGCAATGTAATTATGCCAATAATTAATGTCTATTAAAAGAATAAAATAAGAATATCACTTATTAAATGTTGAGAACTGACTGACGCATCCTAATGCGACACCATTTTTATAATTATTTTTTTTACATTAGCAGCCTGTAAATTTCCCACTGCTGGGCTAAAGCCTCCTCTCCCTTTGAGGAGAAGGCTTGAAGGAATGCAATGTGGAAGAATTTCGTTGAAATTAGACACATGCAGGTTTCCTCACGATGTTTTCCTTCACCGCCGAGCACAAGATCAATTATAAATTTCATAATTATTAGAGTCAATGTCGCATGTCAAGTTCTATCATTTCACACTCGGATTCTGCGGCGAGTTTCAAAACTCCTTACAGAATACCTCTACTTATTCCATATGCAATTATTTAATCTCAATCTAACTGGTATTTTTCGTAGATTTATATAATTTTTGTATAAATTATTCTGTATATAATACTATATATAAATTGGTAAATAAAGAAGGCAGAGAACGGAATTTCGTTGGATTACGTTTTTGAATTAAAAAAATTAGAACCGCATTAACGTGTATTATTTATTGGAGATTATTTATTAATCTAGAAACTGCTAATCTCAAGGTTACAAAATAAGCAAAAACACGAGACGCTAAAAATAGTAGGCTGAATAAATTTTATTACTTCACACATAAATTAATTTGTATATAATATACTAGTTAAATAGCTTTGCTTTGCATGAGTAAAAGAATATAAATTTACTACAAATATTGTGAAAATCTAAAAGGGAACCGATTAGCACGTTAAAGTCGTAATTGCCATTATGAAGGTCTTAACTAAAGTACCTACACATTAGATAACCTTCATTTGTTTTGCGACTTAATATTTTATTTAATGTTTCGGGTAGGCAAATGTCATAACTCCGCCTGATGGTGAGTGGTAGTGGAGTCCAAAAAACATTTAAAACAGTATTTAGAAAAAAGTCTTGTAGATCCGATAGATGTAGACGCAGACGCAAAGGAGGAAACACTACTACAAGCCCAACAGTAAAGGCTAAAAGAATTAATTTATATAGCCACAATAGCAATAGTTTTAAGAAAATGTTAATCTTCTTAATGAGTGTCAAGTAATTTTTTTTGTTTTTATGTCTATATGATATATAATATTATGTATATATAATATTACTATCCATCAATTTAAGTGTAACGATAATTTCAAACCAAACATTTTTAGGTTCTTTTTAGGATTTTCCTGGCTTATTTATGTTTGTAATTGATTGATTTGAAAAGAATTTAAATCTGATCCTTGTCCGATGAGAGCTGTGGGAAATTTACGGACTATCACTGTTCAATGTTACAATATCAGCCAGTATAACTACAGGCACAAGGGACATCACTATGCTTTAAAAAAATAAAAAGTATAATAAATATTACAACCGCAGGAGAAGCAAGGATATCATTTGGCCAAGCTTTTAAATAATAAAGGGTATCTAATCTATTATGGATTCTGAAAAAAACTGACGTTTTGAATATCGACGAAATTTTTACCGAAACTTTGGACGAAAAGTATTAAAGTCGAGATATATTGTATTGTATTATAGTGTAATGTTATTGAATATATATTAATCATGAACTATTATACACTTTTGTTGTGCATAATATACCAGAGTTATTAGAAAATCGGATCGAAGATGTACATCTAAGGTTTGTTTAGTTTTAGGACTTCTTGGATCGCATATATGTATAGAGAACTTAAACAATGTAACAGACGAACAGACAAACAGTGTCCTTAGTATTGTTGTAGTGTTGTTCTTAGTGTCAATAACAGTATTTCCGTAATATAATTATTTACATGACCAATTTTATTTAATATATTAAATGCGTTTAATTATGCAATATTGATTTATGACTATTTTGACATCTACATACATGAATACTACTTAAGATAAAACTTAATCTCAAGGCAATTTCTCAACAAAAAAAAAATAGTGTATACGATGATATTATTAAAATGTTTCAATTAGAATACATTTAAACAAAATGACAAATAATTTACGCCCTAAGTAACAAATTCTTCTTTTTCCGGCCCGTGTGTCAAACTATTTAGGGTCGGTTCAGCATGTCTATCTTTGCCATTTTCCGCTATCATTCGTCATCTAATCGATCACATCCATATCTCTAATATCCCTTCTCACACACCCCGTCCATGTTTTCTTCTCCACCTCTGCCCCTCCCTCCCTCTACCCTCATTATTCTTTCTCGTCAATGATGTATAAAATTATGAAAACTAATTCCTTTATTTAAATACAGCATACTTGATATGCATTCACAAAAATTTCATGCTTTTGTGATATTCATCCAGAACAATTGACAACATACCGTGACAATGGATTTCGTTTCGCATTTTTTCCCAATTGTTTATAGCGAATTTTCCTTTTACTATTTCGTAGATTTGCAAATTAATACGTAACTATTCTTTAGGAATTCGCTTCGTATCTCTTGAAATATTTAAAATCTTAGCTGACGTTGACACGCTAATTTAATATATGTATCCTTTACATATTACATTCATTAAAGTCAATGTAGCATATCACTTCCTGACATTTTCGGGGAAGGCAGGCGGAGTGACTACCGGTTTTCTAGAATATTTTTTCTAAAACGAGGAGGTCTCTAATAGCGGATTTAAAAAGGCAAAGTCATAGAGTAAGATCCCAGAACCTACGTCATTTTAGCAAAGCTGAAATTTTGAAGATTTCTAGTCTATTATGTAGTTAAGACAGTATGCGTACTTACTAGCTCGAAAGCTAAAAAAGCCCTTTCACAGGTAGCACAAACTATTACAAAACCCTTACTCACCTACGTTAACGTAGAAACGCTTATATTTATATATGTATAATTAATGTAAGAATGAGAAACATAGCCATACAATAAATGAAACGAATTTATTAAAAAAATAAAATGGATCAAGTAGTATTTTATAAGAATAAAATTAATAAAGGAATAATAAATGAAGGAACCCAACTTGGAAGCTGACCCAAAGACTGGTGCTCCTATTTAGAACACGATTACTATCACTGCTCACCAAATCTCTTTTTTTATATTATCTCTCCTATTTTGTTGTTTTTTTGTAGATTAAGAAGTTTATACTTTGATGTTTCGAATCATAAGTCGTGCAGTGAGCTATTGGAAGCACTTTTCATATGGATATGTTGAACGATATCTTTGAATAATTGAACGGTAACAAATTATTATTATAAATAACGGAAATATATTTTACCCGAATGATTCATTATGGAACGCTTTTTAGATCGAAATTCTTAGAAAGTATTACTAGGAACTATAACTAGGAAAAACCAGTGCGACACTTTGAATTTTGCTAAGTCACTGTATGAAACCATTACAGTACCTATTTATCAATTCTCGATCTATTTATAAGGTATTCGCTCGTATCGCCTGTTCCTAGGTGCGTATTAAAAAATAGACAGAATTTCAATTAAATAAAAATAAAAAAACCATTTCATAATTTTGAAATTGTTAGCACAATGAGTTTTGTTAAGGTAACAGGAACAAATTATTTTCTAATATTATTGCAATAATGGAATAATGGTCTGCTAGGTCTACGTTAAAAATGGGTGTTCCACAAAGATTCATTTTGGGTCCCTTTCTATTTCTAGTATATATATATGGTGAACAGTGCATTAACACAGATATACGATTGGTTCACAGTAAACAATTTAGTTTTGAATACTCAAAAAACAAAACGTGTAGTTTCTACCCTACCCAATGTTAGAATACAAAATTATAATATATCTTTAAACGGTGGCCGTCTTGATGTAGCTGATACAACGTTTTTTTTAGGAATAGTATTTTATTCCAAACTTCAGTGGAGTCCTCGTTTATCGTCCCTGACGGGAAGACTCAGCCCCGCAGTATACGCGGTACAGATATTGCATCTGTTTTTATTTAACAAAAGAGAGCAGTCCGGTCTAGAGACTCTCTTCAGGATGTTTTTAAAAAAGTAGGAATACTCACTGTTGCATCACAATATATTTACAACAATATTATGAATATTTACAGTAACATTAATCACTTTGATAGAATCAGTGATAATCATTGTATGTGCACGAGAATTGAGGATAAGCTTATAACGCCAAGTTTTCGACTCTGCAAAGTCAATAAATCCTTCTTGAGGCAAGGTATCCGTTTCTATAATAAAATTCCACAGACATTTTTAACTTTGCCGTTTCATAAA
Source organism: Vanessa tameamea (assembly GCF_037043105.1). NCBI lineage: Eukaryota > Metazoa > Arthropoda > Insecta > Lepidoptera > Nymphalidae > Vanessa > Vanessa tameamea. Next base: position 2,608,426 of record NC_087332.1, on the reverse strand, counting down.
TTCAAATCATTTGTAAAAAAATACATTGGTAAAGAAGGAATATTATTCAATACGAGATTATATTGATGATAAAAAAGCGTGACGCTAATACTTATTGACTTCCAGACATTACAGACATGTATAATTGTAATTAACTAACATCACTTTGTATTTTTAAACATTGAAAAAGAGTAGCTACTGAGTTTCTTGCCGGTTCTTCTCGGTAGAATCTGCATCCCGTACCTTAATATTTTGTCAATTGACGATTCAAAAGTACTTGTAAAAGCCTACTTGAATAAAGTATATTTTGATTTGATATTATTTATAATAACTTAATTCTATGACATTTTCGAATTGTTGGTCCATGTCGTAATATCAGGGTGTCCTTTGTACAAAAGTTGTCTGAAGAGACCGTGATTAGCGATAAGACTTTTTGTTGCGTTAGTAACTGTGTTTTTATTTTTACTTAAAACATTTTCTTGTGTATTCTTCCTATTTGAATGTTTGTGTTCTAGCGACTGGACGAATTCGAATTGAATTTGGTATACAAGTCGATTATCGCCTGTTAGGACAAATGTTGCTTTATATTTACGTTTAACTATAAAACGCATTTTGGTATATCTACTTGCAATTAAGACTTCGACCGATGAATGTTCCGATGCATGTGTCTTTTCGACGGAGGTTTTTGTGCGATAGCGCGGTGTAGAAATTGATGTATATCAACGTGCTTTGACGTATCGTACATAAATTTCTATACCGTTGAACCGATAGCCTTGAAAATTGCTAAATATACATATGAACACGACCATTCCATTCTTCTTTTGTTCATAAGCCGCTTATTATGTTCACACACAACGTACATATTTTTGCCATTACATGCCAGTTACCAAAAACACGTACTGGAAATAAGTTGAAATGCCTTCCAAAAGATAATAATTTAACCTGACAGTACGTCCGTTATAAATATATATTGAAAACCCAGCTTCAAGTAAATAGGAACGTCAAATAATTAACAATATTTAATATAGTTTACAATATTTATTTTTCCAGTTTTTGTTACAATCATCCATTATCTTCCGCTTTTCAACCCAGATTAACAATTCCCATGTCAAATTCAAAAATATTCTTCCTCTACTTTTATTATAAAAATGTCAAACCAAAAAGTATTCATCACATTTATATAATTCTGTGATTGAATATAACTCAATAGCTAAAAGCTATACAACCTTAAATGATTATTTATAAATATTTTATATAAAATAATTTATAGGCTTACAGTACATACGTACAGAAATGATATAAGTAGAAGTAAAGAAACGCAATAGTCAAGCGTAATTTGTCAAAGGATATTGTTGAACTAATAATAAAGAATAGTTCTTAAAAAAGTCACATGTAACACGCCAACTAGCTATTGTCTCTAAACTGACGACTTCCTCATTACTCACAGATAAAATTATTAACCCTCGTGCGCAATTACTCCATCTCCTGACCACTTTGCAATCAATTTATAGCACTGTCTCTTTTTATTGTATAGTGATAGAAAGGAAAGGCCTCTATTTCATTAAATAAAGTGCAGGGTCTCTTAAAACGTAGGTATGATTTGATTTAAACTTGAATTGGTTGAATTAGATAATTGGTTAGATATATGTTACGAGGTTATTACCGAAGTCGTGACATTATAATGTCACTAGTTACATGACAATGGAATATAATTTTGTCAAATCTTTCAACTTCATACAACTATACAACAAATGTTGCCATTGTTTACAATCGTTCCTCGAAAAGCACGTGAAGCTGTTAGCTCTGTACCTATACACTATCCGGTGGTTTCGGATGGACTTCCCATCGGATTATGATAGTAAAGGAATTAAGCTATATAATAAATAAAGGCCGGCAACCATAAAAAAAATTGGCAAAGTATAATTTAGAAAATTATTGTTATTTGTTAATATACTTTATTGTACACCATAAACATAAAAAAAAACAGAAATCTTAGGACTAAGCAAAAAAAAATAAAATAAAACAAAAGTAGCAATAATACTCAAAACAAAAATATAAACAATTATTTTATGTGATGTACAATGGGCGGACTTAAGGCTAATTAACCATCTCTTCCAAGCAACCCAATCTGAGAGAGATTTTTTTAAAAATATCTTAGAAAATGTTCCAAAAATAAAGCACATATACAATAACTCTCAGATGGGAACTTAAATATATAATATTAGAAGGGACTAATGTAACCATAACATTACTGTAATATAGTACAGATATTTCTGTACATCTATATAACCCCCATATTACTCCCATCGTCAAGGTGACGTAACCATGACAACCATAACTCGGTAGTCGGCACGCCTTGAACGACTTTGCTATTGTTATTATTTCGTGTTTATTTGCCTTTTTTAGCATTTTAGACAACAATGGAGAAACAAGATGATGATGACGAGTTCGGAGCAGCTATCACCATCGGATCGGAAACAACGGAAGCGGAGAAAGAATTTGAAAGAGTAATTCGTTTTACTTGTCATTATTTCTACTTATTATGTATTGAGAATATGTTTTGCTCCAAAATTTAAGCTCCTTTGTTATTCATTAATAAGACTTATTAATAATTACTTGTATTTCAGTGTAAAATCGTTTAAAATACAGACATATTTATATTATACATAAACGTAATTTGTAACGTAAAGTTGGCTATCTAACTTCTAAGCTGTCTAGCTTCTACATTGATTCCAGTACCAACACTTTTTTTTTTATTTCCTCTATAACAAATCTATTGTTATTTAAAATGTTTATTCTTATTAATAATTTCTTACAAGGAGATAGTCAATTTTTACTACGCTCTAAATATTTTTTTAATTTTATATCAGATATTAGAACAGTTGCGAGAAGCCGAAGGTCTCAAACAGTATGCCGACGTGTACACTAAACTCTATGATTCGTATTTCAAGATGAAAGAAGAGAATGTCTGTCATCAAGAAAAACTTAGCAGCCTCAAGGTAATGTAAATTTGATTTGTCGGAAAACCTTGACCAAATACAATCAGGTGTCCCAGTTCATTGGGATTAACGGAATTAAGAAATAGATATGTTTTAGTGAATACATTTGTTTTGTCAATTGAAAATAATTTATTAAAACCAACTAGTTTTCATTTTCAATCAATGTATAGCTTATTGTTTATCTGTAGCAATTCGATAAAAACGATCCTGAACGTTTTTACGTTCCTCTATCTATTATCAGCTGAACAGTTGTTATTTCCAATTATTATACTTCACCTTAGGAATGAGACGATCGCCTCCAGGCTGTTTCAAAATAACAAAAATATGTTTATTTATTGTACATGTAACTTGGAAATAAAATAAATATATATCCCGCTGAGTTTCTTTCGCCTTTTCTTCTCAGATCCGAGGTGTTAAATTCCGAAACGGCGGTACATTTTGACTAGCTATCAATAAGCAAGTGCTTCTATATCGAATAAACAATTTTGATTTAGAAAAAAATTAAGATAGGCACTACGTTTTATACAAATCATATTTTATTTAAATATATTTAAGAGACCAGCCAACTGCGCAGGACACATACACACACAAGTGTGTGCGCAACACAGGTGCTCTTTCTGTTCCTTCACTCTTATAATCCGATGAGACGGCACATTCGTCACATCTGGAAAGAGTTCACGCGCTGGACCCACGATTGTACGTGCTTTCGGAGGCATGCTAGTGTAAACTTAAAATTTCTAGACTTCGGGCTGGTAATGAATTTTTATTCGATAGAAAAACCCAGTAACTTTATATCGGCCCGACGTAGATTTTGAACCCAGTACACACCTCTGGATCTGCGGCCTTATATCTATATCAGTCACTAGACCAACGAAGTAGTGAAATTGTATGTACTTTATATTATATAGATGATAAAGAAGCGTTTCAGGCTTTATGATATATATTCTAATAATCCTAAGGAAGACATTATTCTATTACAATTTTTTTTAATTTGCATTTTGTTTATAACAGAACAGGCTGTCACGATACGACGCAATGGTGTCCGAATATTTGACTGAGATTTCCGACTCCTCTAAAACCGTCGAACGATTAAGAGCCGAAATCGGTAAAATACTTTTAGTCTTTGTAAATTCTAAAGAGCGAGTGTAGTAAACTAGAAATAAGGACTGTAGTATAGTATAGTTATAGTGTTGATTTAATTGTATTAGTCGACGATTCGCATCAGTATATTATACTTATTATTATAAAAATGTAAAATTAAGAAAGATTACCAACACGAACGAACATGATCGTGAATTTCTTTGGAGAAAATTTAAGTACAAAAGAAAATCTGTATTGGAAAAGGATGATAATAATCTAACTTAAAATATTTAACGTTATAGAAGTATAGCATTAACATAGTATTATAGTAATTATATATGTAGTTGTCGAAACCCTGAACCCCGTTAAAAGCAACACTAAGTTTCGATTCAACTCTTGCAAACTTGCATGTACCGAATGAACTTCTGCCAACTGTGTATAGACACACAGATAGATATAGATTTACTAAAGACTAGTACACAAACATATTTAGAAATAAAAAAATAATAAATTAAAAATGTATATGATGAGATAAAGCAATTAAATGCCTTTTCTAACTAGGAAACGAAGCTTGAGACAAAATTAATTGGAAGAATTTGTACACGGCCGTCGGGATAGGTCCCACTTATTAGATATTCTACGGCCAAACAGCAATACCTTCCTAGGTATTGCTGTTGTCATGTTCCGGTTTGAAGAATAAGTGAACCAGTGTAAGTAACACTCTACAGTAAACTACTAGGGACATAACATCTTAATTCCCAAGGCTGGTGGCGTAATATCTCTCACATCGGTGCCTCAATGCCTACCGGCGGTGGTAATCACAATCAGCTTGCCCGTCCATCTAGTTATATTATAAAATAACCCAATAAATTCGTATGTCAAAAAGCAAATGACTGCGCAAGACAGGATATTTAAGTGACAGCGTAATTAACCTTTATGAAGGTCATCAATTGTTCTTAGCATAACTCCGTAAGTGTGCACTCTGATTTACTGACTGAATATTTCACCTAAGATGACGCTCGAGCTCTCGCCGATGCGATGCACGCGAGGGAATTGGCTAGTGTCGAAAGTCTGGAAACCATGAAGAAAACGGTGACCCGGTTGGAGAAGGAACTTGACGCGAGGAAACGAGCTGGTGACGATGATGCGTGAGTAAATACAATAAAACGTAAATATTTTTAAATTAATGAAATAACTTTCATAATTATATTTAAGGTTAAGGTGGTATGTTTTTGGGTTTATGAATTCGTTTAAAGATCTCAATATTAACCTATTCACATTAAAGAAAATTTCTTATTAGTAATAGAACATTACTATAAAGACGTTTGAAATAATAATATATTATGTAACAATAAAACATAAATCAAGATAATTCAACGATTTTTTCAATAATTAATTATAATAATTATTATTATGCGAAAGATAGGGAATAGTAAATGGCAAAATTTTCTTTTTAGTAACTAAAATCTATAATGAATTGAATTGGCTAGGACATGAAAATACCAGAAGTGAGGGTTCCTAGAAAAAAACTGAAGTTCATTTTGATTTGGAGTTTCATCTCAAACATTCGATTAAACTTAAAGTAATTTCTCTTTTGGCAGTGAAAATAAAGACGTCCAACATGTCTTCATATATTTAACCTTCATTATGACATAAGTAACTTTAGAATATTCGAGTTGTTAGAAACAGGTAATTGTTTAAAACAACTCAAAATCCAATACTTGACCTTTCGTAAAGTATTAAATCCACATTTGAATGGAATTTACGCCTTTTAACGATCCATTAATTTGATTTTCGTAAAGCGGTGCGACGTCAGCAGTTAAAGAGAAAGAGAAGTTTGAAAAAGAGAAGGCTCGGCTCCAGGGTGAGTTGGATGGTGTTAAGCAAAGGCTGACCAACGCTCTGAGTTACATCGAAGAACTGGACCAGAAGAACACCAATGCTGAAGAGACGATTGCTAAAATGGAAGAACAGTTGGAGGTAAACAGATTTAACGCCTTTCCAATAAGTGTCAATTTGTAGTGTAATGTAGATTGAATGAATGATTTTGAAGACACGTGGTCTTTGAGGTCTTTAAGACAAAGTAATTCCTATAATTTTACAAAATGTTGATCTTTATTTATTTACCGTGGTAACAATTTAGTCGCCAAAATAGTAATTTTATTGAACTACATCCCTCCCACTGACAACGTGACGGTAATGTTGGTCTCGTATAGAAAGTCGCGCTCTTACGATATGGTCGGTATTTTTATTCCCTGGATAATCATTGATGCCTCTGTCACCTCTGTATGTTAGTAATAGGTACTTGATTTATTTTTATTTGAGAGCGTGTATTATTAATAATTTGAATTAGTCAAAATTTGACGGACAGAAACGTGTTTCTCAGACATTTGATTAGTTCAAGGATAATTAAATGTCTATCAAGCTATTTATATCAATACAAAAAATATCTAGTTTTAAATTTAAGTGTTTTTTTTTTACAAAATATATAAAAAGTAGGCAAGTTCAAGATATGTCACTGTGACTAACTTATTTTATTTATTGTATTTAACTTATTTCATTAAATGTTATTCTTAACTCTCAACTGAAACTAATCAGTTTTCTTTCAATACCACTTTAAAATAAATTTATTTTAACAAAAACATTTGCATAAACTAATTATTGGTTTATATTATAAAACAAAAAGACAATGGTATTTTCACTGGTCCTAGTAAAACTATGGGACGTGGATCAAACCATTCTAAATGACGCCTATTCATACGATTTTTTAATTCTCGGACGTCACGGAAGGCCTCCCAATACTGCTTCCGGTTCCGGAGAGTGAGGAAATAGAAAGCGCATCAATATTTGGGCACACAATCGTGTACTGTAATTGCGTAACTGCGTAGTTGGGTATGTCCCTTGAAATTGGTCGCCCAGAGCGAAATCGGTCAAGGGGACATCATCATCATATTCATCTGATAAATTAACTGTTAACATATGACTCGAAGGAAATCTTGTGTTTTAACATAACATATATATATATATATATATGATGATATATATATGTATGATTAGTTATGCTTTAGTTGTGTTATAAATTTAAATATAATTATAATGTTTTAGGAAGCAGACAATAACGCGGTGCGACAGAACCGTCTGGTCGAGCATTTGAAGGGAGAGAGCGCGACGCTGAAGGCGGAAATGGAAAATCGAGGAAATGCTATTAATAGTCTTAATGATAAAGTTTGTGTTTGATTTATTATTTTACCTAAAGCAAATGATAACTTTAATAACACTAAAAATTATGACCTATTCAGAAATATTCCATCACTTTATAGTTTTATTATAGTTTATACATGGTGTCCCGTAATGCGACGTCAAGCCGGTAACGGGTGATAGGCCAGATTATAACAGTTATCAGAAAAATCAAAAAAAAAATCTATGCCACGTATTTTAAAAATTATGACCATTTAGAAAAAAAAACGAAAAATATACACAGGATGCATTTTCACTTCCCGTTTCTACAAATTTCCACTTTATTTTTTATTTTGTAACCCTGAGTAATGCTCCTGTAGCTAGTAGTCTAAAATTTTAACCCAACTGCTCTAATTTTGAAAGAAAATGACACATTATTCCCATATCAAAAGTGAAATTGAGTTTATCGTTCAATTTCAACTGACTCTACTTAAAAAAGAATGTACTACACTGGTTGGGCAAATAGCTTTAAAAGCTATTATAGCGTCTGGGTAGGTACCACCCACTCATCAGATATTCTACCGCCAAACAACAGTACTCAGTATTGTTTTGTTCCGGTTTGAAGGGTGAGTGAGCCAGTGTAACTACCGAAAGGGACATAACATCTTAGCTCTCAAGATTAGTGGTGCATTAGCGAGATAAGATTTTTTTTTTAATATATGCGGTGGTGGTTTACTTACCATCAGGTGGCCCATTTACCATTTAGTTATACTAAATAAAATAAAATAAACTTGGGAATAGCAGACACGACACACTCACTTGAATGCGTTCTAGAAGCAAAAACTCATAATTTAGTTAATCTAAACAAAATCTAATGAGTTTCGTAATTGGTAAATTCATATGTCAATCATTTTTAGATTGAGACTAATTATTTCGATAAAAAAAGCTTCGGTGTCAGAAGGTAAACTCATATAAGATAAACTTCGATGAATTCTCTTAGCTGAATAAAGTTTGCATTCTAATAAACAAACTATTAAGATTATAAGTTTGTTTTAATAATCGATGACTAATCTTGATAGGAAGTATAAATAAATAGTGAAGAAAATATTATAAAGGATGTGTGATTTACCGATTCATTCAACGATTCAATTTGTAAGTAGTTACATAATAATTTATTCATAATGTTAGCTTTCAAAAGCCGAAAAAACTATTGAACGCCGTGATCGTCAACTTCGTGATATGGGAAACAAGTTGGAAGTAGCCCAAGAGGAGCAAGAAGCTGCTTTGCTCAAAGCTGCTCAGCTCAGACAACAGCTGGACGTCACTAACGCTGAGTTTGATAAGGCGAAGCAAAATCTCACTAACACTACCAAGGAGTTGAAGGTTTTACTCTTTTTTACAATATATTAGAAATTATACATATATTATTTTAAAGTAATTATATAGATAATAAAGCTATATGCTAAATTACCGGATGGCACTGGCCAATAGTATAGTTTTATACTGGGTTAGAACTGGGTTATAACCACTGGGTTAGAACGTGCATTTTAGCGGGTGACTGCAGGTTCAAAGGCAAACACTGAATTTCCTATAAATAATTTAATAATTCATCTGGTACTCGGTGGTGAAGTAAAATGTCGTCAGGAAATGCATGTGTCTAATTTGAATGAAATTTTGCCACATTTGTATATAGCAACCCGAAATGGAGCAGCGTACTGGTTTAAGCCTCAAACGTTCTCCGTAGAGGAGAGGCGTCCTGTGATCCCTTTGCGATACTTATAAACATTTTTATTATAAACAAGTTTCTGTGCAAATAATGTATATTGTAGAATCTGACAAAAATACGTATTTTCCACAGAATATGATTGATGACGGCAATAGATTACGCAACGAAGTGACTAAATTAACAAAACAAGCGCTGCAGCAAATGAAGAAATACCAGCTGCTGGAACAAGCAAAGGCTGGTGTTGTATCTGATCGGTAATATATTCATAAGAATAAATATCAATATACTGAATTATGAATGACGTCTCTAAACATTGTAATATGTTAGTCTGATACACAGATAGCGAGATCACGTTTTACATGATTGTCTCAGAAAATGTTGAAAATCCAAAACATACTTGCTTAAGAATATATTTTTTTATAATTACAAATAGGGTTATTTTGATTTGACTTTGGTTATTGTACTTACTACTTTTCTATTACATATTATAGAGATGTTAGAATATGCTATTTGTTAAACGTTTCCCTCAGGGAGAATCTCCGCCAGCAAGTAAGCGTTATGGAACGGGAAATAATGCTGGGCAAGAAACAGGCGGAGGCGGACCGACGAGAGATAGAGAATCTTAACCGGGAAAAGGATATCCTCAATAAAAATATGCAGAAGATACAGAGTGCGTATAATAAATCGTTTAGTCTGCCTTTAAATATTCTTTTAAATTTTCTGTTTCAATTACAACTATAGTTTTATTTAGATCATTATTTGGGAACTACCGTACAGCATTATGCGTGCTTATTTTATTTAAACTTAAAGCAATCTATGAAAGATCAAAATCGACGCCGAATATTCTAAATCATGACAGAAAGCAAACGTTATTGCACTTCTTATAATATATAATAGTAATAAATGTAACTTTACTATTGAAATAATGGCATCTTCCTCTGTACTATTAAAGAAGAACCTAACAATAACCCTACTTATATAAACAGTGCTGAACTCTAACATTCCTTCAAATACATATTGTCATAAATGATCCAACTAGACGAAGCTTTGGAAAATCTGCAAATAATCAACCGTCAAGAGCAAAGACGTAAGCAGCTGGAACATGAATTGGAAGGCAGTGCAGTGCAGATTAACAAACAGCGCTTAATAATACGACAGCTAGAAAAGGACAAAGATAGGTGAGTGGAATAATAAAAATGAGACAAAACGCAATGAGAGTTCTTCTAAAATTTAATACATTTTTTCTTAATTTTACAGAATGCTAGAGGAGACAATTGCGTTGAATGAAAAAATTGATGAGATTTCTGGTATGCCTCATACAATACTAGTCTTTTTGTGTATTATATTTAGATATAACATTTAAATATATTAATATATACTTATAGAAACATATACATTTATCTTTTTTGTCCGCAGAGGAAGTACGTTTGCGAACAGCAGACATTCTGGATCTAAAAAAGGCTTTACGTGAGGAGTCTCTGAAGGGGCGGAAACTATCCGTCGCTTTAGACACTACGCGCGCTGAAAGAAATATGCTACACAAGAATTACACAGAAGCCCTTGATGAGATACTGGATTTGAAACAAAAGCTTAAGGTTTCTCTTTATATAATAAGCGTTCTAGAAATAACCAAATTAGAAGAGACAAATACTTTTTACTTATAATGTGCTCAAGATTCGTTTTTTAAAGGGCTTATAATTTGCTTTTATTGACAATATTAATTTCTACAGCTATATACGTTATAAAATTGTTTTAGTGTGTTCAGTACATTTTTTTGGGGTAACGATCAAGTGCAAATTATTTTCCTTCTCCAAAAGAGTTAAATTTATTTATAATAAAAATTCGCAGATTTGCTATAGCAAAGTAGGTATACTTAAAGTTGCGTCAAAATATATATTTAAAATCTCATGTCATGACTTCACGGGATTAGTCTTTACATAAATAACTTATTTCTAGATGTTAGCCTATCAAATAGAACAGCTGAAAGAAGATATAAGTGGTAAGGAAACCGGCTTAAAGACCTGCGAAGGGACGCTCGTAAAATGCAACAAGAAGAACGAACAGCTTCGTTCTGAAGTACAAGCGGGGATGACGAAGTTATCCGAAGCGAAGGCGGATATTACGGCGTTGAGACAAGAAGAAGCGAGACTCAATAGAATTGTTCAGGTAAAAATGGTTGAATTTGTTTTTGTTGAAATAATATTTTTTATGGCATAGGAGGCAAACGGGGCTGGCTTGGAGGATGGAGGCTCACTTGATGGAAAGTCAAAAAAAGGAGAAGACATATCAAATTAATGTCTTAAAATTTAAATCATCATTTCTAATCAAACTATTACCACAGACATCACCGCCCTAAAATATTTTGCTACAAAATATAAAACATTTTTCCATAAAATACTTAATTGCACGGCAACGATTATGAAGAACTTATTCTAAGAAATGATACATATATATACATATACAATCATATAACTAGTCTAAGAATGGCAATACCTTGATGAGCGATCAGTATAAATATGTAACTTTATATGACACGTACGTCATCTTTTGGAATCTTAATTGATAGAAACTGATACAAACGAATAGGGTTTTCTAATCGTTTTATGACTATTTGTAAAAATTAATAATGCAGAGTCATCACTCACTCGCCCGTGTCCATTACGAGAGATGGCTCAAGTGTTCGCAAAATTGCAGATTTAACCAACATGAAAACAAATCTAGTTGATTGGTACGGTTTGTTATGGCATAAAGAAATTGATGACGATGGTGTATATATGTGCTCTGTTTTACTCTGTCAACTTGGTTTCGATTAGGACTATATTATTATTTAATATTATACTGGCAAGGCCGACTGCTTCGTTGATCTAATGGCTTGATATAAGGCAACGGTTCCCAGTTCTGGATTCGAACTCCAGATCGGGCGGATAAAAAGTCATTGGGTTTTTCTGTCGAAATATTCACAGTAACGGCCCAGTTTAGAAGTTGGAAGTGTGTAGTGTAGTGTACCCGTGCCTCGGATAGCACGTTAAGCCGTTGGTCCTGCGCGTTAACTCTTTCCGGTCGTGTCAAATTTGCCGTCCCATCGGATTATGAGAGTGACGGAATAGAGGGTGCAACTGTGTTTGTGCACACACTTGTGCAACTATAATATATCCCGGGTAGTTGGTAGTTGGTAGAAATCGGTCGGACGATCATTTCCTTTGCAAACCGATGTTAGTGTTTAATACGACAATCGATTAGTAGGTGTCATGCTTTTATTGAATTTGATTTGATTGATTTGATTTCACTAAAATAATTCAGTAAGGCGGCAACCCTACCGTTCGATTGAGTTCGCATACCAAAGATTCCTGCAACTTGCAAGATGTTATGCAAGTATTAAATAATCGTTTATATTATTCTAGTTGACGGTTTAAGGATACTCTATTTTACCGGTAATATTTTTATCGGTATTATTAAATAGGGAATATAAATATGTTTCAATGAAGATAAAAAATAAACTAAAAAAACTTGTAATAACGATATCAAAATTACTTCAAGGAGAGCTATTTTTTTCGGCAAGTAGGTCACCACCATTATAGGGACCATTCCTTACATCGCCAATAGTGACATAGGGAACTAAGATGGGTTAACTTTATTGATTAAAATCTTTATTTTTTGTAAATTAAATTAGAATATTGATAATAAATAACACTTACATTTCTTATGAATAATTAGAGGTGACCAGTTATTTTAAAATTACAAAATATCAACATAAAAATATATAATATGAATCAAGTTTGAGTAGATCCACAAATTGTAATGACGATACCGAAATTAGTTCAAGGTAAAGCTATTTATTTGTAATAATGATTTACATTAGCGTAAAACCTGACATCGCCATTAGACATACGGAGTGACCACATAAATAACTATAACGGATATAATAAAATAAATATCATCACAGGAAGGTGACACAGCGAGAGCTAAGCTAATGAAAGAGCTAGAAGGTTTAATAAACGAACGGGACGTCGTCGGGGCGCAGCTCGTCCGTAGAAACGATGAGATATCTTTACTCTACGAGAAGATACGTATTTTAGAAGTAACGCTACACAGAGGTGAGGCGCTTTATCACGCGAATACTTTTGTTTATTTGTCTTTTTGTGTAATAACCAACCGTGGTGTTGAAAGTTATTAGCAAATTCAACAAATAAATATAATAGTGTACTGGTAACATTATTTTAATTATATTTATTGATAACTAGATTATTTAAATCGATAAGATCGAGCACCTTTTTATTGATTTTCTTCTCCAGGCAATACAAGCTAATAAAACTTCTGCTTCTATTGACTGGAAAGATATAAAAAGTGATCAAATCAGCCGGAAATTCGATCAGTACGATGTTACTTCGCTGCCCATATTACCCAAACGCACTAAAAGTATAAGACGATCATAGTAATCTATACTAATATTCTAAATGCGAAAGTAACCCTGTCTGTCTGTCTGTTGCTCTTTCATGGCCAAATCATTGAACTGGATTTGTATAGAGCAAGCTTGAACTCCGAGATTTATTTATTTTTTCCGACACCTAATACCTGACGAACATCCCCCTAAAACACGAGCAAAGCCACGGGCGACAACTAGTAATAAATATTTTCAATCATAAGCTTTTATTTAAAGTAAATACTCAACTTTGCTATGGATATCGCAATGTAATCATTAGGATGGAATATTTCTTTATTTACTAAAATACAGTGCGGTCAAGTAGTTTGTACTCGCAGTTCAAGTTAATAAAATCATTGCAATGAAGTCGCGGTGATATAATATATATAATAAATAATGCTTATTAATTTGTTAATGCGTAAAAAAAATACAGAAAAATCCTGCCAGAATTTGAACCTTTAACCACGTTTAACTTTTGTTGATTGACAGACGAATATTCTAATTAATATTATTCATTTTTGTCCAAATTTAAATGCATAATCTATTAACGTTCACTTTAAATAAGTATAATTAATGCAAAAATAAAAATATATTTACATTACTAAAATCCATTCATATAATGCTTATATTTTCGTGTTATAGTAGTTACATGATTTGGAATTGTTGACACTTGACAATTACCATTTCTTTTAGGAAATGCGTAATATGGTGATACAAATTACTTGAAGAATGTAAGCAGTCAACAATGTAAACATTTTAGGTCTCATTCGTTTAAATTTGTATATTTTAGGGGAACGTCAATACGAGCAAAGAGTGGAGGACATCCGTCTTTTAAGAATAGAAATAATTCGTCTACGCAAAGAGAAGAATCTTCTATCGAAAGGCATAGAAAACATGACAGATTTAAGATTAGAAGTGAGGAAGATTCATGCTTTTTATATTTTTACTTTAAGCTGCAACTTAAGCAAAACAGGAAACTATGGCAACAAGTTTTTATTGGAATTATGAATGAAATGAATCATTTTTGTGCAAATACAAAGTGACAGTTATATCAGTGAAAATGAAACCATATTTGCTCTCAAATTATGCTTTTTTTTTCAACTTTTATAAAATTGTACTTAAACAGTGCCATTGAAATCGCTCCCTATTTGTTTAAGACATTATTTTAATAATAACAGCATAATAATAATAAAGCCGTTCGAGGTCAAGTTTCCTTTTTAATTTACTTTTTATCTTTTGTCTCATTAATCAATTCATGGATCGATAGAAGGTCATTTTTAGTGTACATCTTAACTTAATTAAAATAACACTCAGCACGAAAAAAAACTTTTACATTCTAATCGTTTTGCTTACAAGGCTGACTTTCTATAAGGATCCCGGAAACTTTTTTTTTGTTTGAATTATTATTACAATAAAACAAGTGTTTCATTTACATCGAGACAAACTTCACATTTATATAAGTTATTTAAAAAAAAATGAATTAAAATAGAGTGAATGATCATGAGTGAATGATGACGAGTTCACGGAACGACACTTTTATAAAAAGTTGGTAGGAAGTGAATGTTTCATTGTTTATCTTTGTGTATGTTTGCACATACAACAACATTGATACATAAGGCATATTACTCAATACACGATTATATTAATGATAAAAAATGTACTTAGTATTTATTGATTTCCAGGCAGGATATATGTCAATTAAATTATACTTTATTGACATACTCCATAATTAAAATGGTGGAAAAGACTAGCTACTGACCTTCTTTCCGGTTCTTCTCGTTAGAATCTACTTTCCGAATCGGTGGTTACATTTACAGTAGGTACACTGTAACATGATTCAAATGTGCAGACAATAAATGTATTTAGTCAACGGAGGAAAAACTGTAGCGAATAGAGAAGACACGAGAAGCTTACGGATAACCTTGTTTATGATAGAAATTTATAAAAATAAATCCAGTAACATTTGTGGGTTTATATTATGTATACAAATAATTCAGTACTTTTAACACATTAACGCCTTTTGCCAGGTTTTCAACTTAGAGCGGGAATTAGGTCGTGAGAGACTTCGCGTCCGTGCCTTAGAAGAAGCTTTGGAGACGCCACTGAACGTGCATCGCTGGAGAAAGCTGCAAGGCACCGATCCGGAGAGCGTGCACCTGACGCAGAAGTTACGACTTACGCAAAAGTTTGTGTTTATACTTGAAATTCAAGTCGTTAAATTCACATTCGCGTTTAATAATTGAGAAAGTCATATCAAAAGTTTTGACAATCCTTATCTCATTGAAAGTGTTTCTCTTTTTTGTCTATTAAAAAAGGGTTTGATAGGAATAATAATAACTTCCTGTCTTTTAAAGGTAAATAACTGAATAGTTTTTAGTTTTGGCATCATTTCTTCAAATCGAAAATTATTACAAATTGATTTTTGATATTTTCTAATAGCTTAGCTATGTTGTGAACTACTAACAGTTCGTGACCAATATATCTTTATTTATAACACAATTCTATCCCACTAATCTACTTATAAGCACTTTAATTTTACAGTTTCTTTGACGTTCAAAGTGACAAAGAGATGTTTTCGCAAATCCATAAAGAATATCATAGATTAATATTCAAGCTCTCGACCAATGATATCAATTCGATGTCAAATGTTGTTTATTTGGCTTTTGTCCTCTTGTGGTTGAACACGGCCAAAGTCCGAAAGCGCGTGACCAAACTACATATTTAGAAAAAAATTAATAAACGTAAAAACCTTGTCGATTCAGGAAAGTCCTAGCGCAGAGTGAAATGTTGGTTTTGAGAGATCGCGAGCTGAAAGAGACGAAGAATTTGTACAGCGCTGTTAAAGACATGCTTGCGTTACAGCCCAGCCCTGAGATACAGGTATTGTATGTAGTGTACTGTACAACAGCATTATGTAGTAAAATAGAAAAGTATTGTAACAGTCCGTAGATCCCATTGCGGTCACAGGCCGTCCTTTCTGAACGGGTTACCTATCCACACTTTGACGTGGCGTTTTGATAAAAAAAATACTAAGTAAAAAAATTATTAGATGTAATAATCTTACTGATTTTATTAGTATAACTTAGTATTAATACAGATTCTTTATATGGAATTTTTTTTTACAGCAAACGTTGAACAGAACGCAGCGTGCGCTTGCGCAAAGGACTACTAAGATGAAATGCCTTATAGCCGGTGAGGGTTCCATAATTTAAATTACGAACAATTAAGTATCATCGCATGTAAATTTTACAAATATATTATTGGCTTATGTTTTATTATATAATACACAAACATATCTACAAACAGGTACCAATACTTATACATAATACACAAATAATATTTTCTTATCTTAGATTAACTTGAAAAAAATATGGAAAAAGAATAAATCCTTTTTCGTCCTCCGACGAACTCCTTGGTCGAGTAGTGTGTACACCAGTTTTCATGGGTACGCCGAGGTCCCGGGTTCGATTCCCAGCCGAGTCGATGTAAAAAAGTTAATTTGTTGTCTTGGGTCTGGGTGTTTGTGGTACCGTCGTTACTTCTGATTTTCCATAATAGAAGTGCTTTAGCTACTTACATTGGGATCAGAGTAATGTGTGTGATGTTGTCCTTTTTGTCCTCTCCAGTTTTGAGAAATTTGAATATGGATATAGATTTGAATCATTTTATATGAAAATAAGCATTTCTTAATTTTATTGCCTGAACAGTAAAGGATTGTATATGCATAAGGTCCGGGATGATCGGGATACGGAAGAATTCCCAATATACTTTTTTTTTTCAAATAAGTGGTTACATTAAGGTTGAATAACCCAGTACAGAAGATGAAGTATATGCAAGTTCCGGCGACGAAATTCTGAGACATGGTCATATTTGCGGAGACTGTTCATAAACCGAAATGCGAAAGTTTTGATTTCGTTAAAATTTAATTAATTGGCAAAATCTTGTGGGATACTTAAATCTAAGGTTTGTCTATCTTTATTCCTTCTTTGATTGGAATAGACTATATAAATAATAAGTAGAGATTATATATGGTATAGGTGGCAAACGAGCAGGAGGCTCATCTGATGGAAAATGACTACTACCGTCCATGAACATCTGTAACATCAGGGGACTTGCAGATGCGTTGCTAGCTCTTAAGAAATGTGTATGCTCTTTCCTTAAAGGTTCCAAAGTCGTATCGGTTCGGAAAAACCGCCGACAAAAGCTGGTTCCACATAGTTGTGCGAGACAGAAAATGCCTTAAAAATCGCACTGTTGTGGATTTTTGGACATCTAAGTGGTGCGAGTGAAACTTGAAATTTTGACGCGATGTCCGAAGGTGAAATTCAGCAGCCGGGATTAATCCCAACAATTCCTCGTCACGTTCCCTTGAAAAATACAATAGAAGATGCAGAGAGATCCACTGCTCTGCACCGATAATTCGAACCACTCTGCGTTTAATATGCACTCGCCCAGAGGTGAGAGCAGTATTCAATGTGAGGCCGAATTTGCACCTTGTACAGTTTTAGGCGATGGGACGACGTGAAATCCTGTGTACCCTTGGTGAGCACACCAATCTTTTTTGATGCCAATTTGGCTTTACCTTCCAATAGACCGCGAAACTAAACTTCGAGATTCGAAACATTAACGCCATGTATTCTGATACTAGCTGTGGCAGCAATGGGAATAGTTCTCAAATCGCTGAGATACGACAAATGGTGATTTTTAGCGGTTAACGCGTAAACTTGTGCCTTTTTGGGGTTGAATTGACTAGGTCTAGCTGGCCCCAGTCCGAGACTTTGTTTAACAAAGACTCGATTTCAGACACAAGTTCGTTCCGGTTTTCGTCCACGATATACGGGCAGGGCCGGTGTATAAGGTTTCTACGGTACCGTCGTCTGCATAGCAGTGAGTTGCTGATTTGCACCAAGTCGTTGTAATGCAGAAGAAACAGAGTATGTGATAGTGATGATATTTGGAACGTATTAACGTTCAAAAAAGTAGCCAATAAAATATATAATTTCATCTATTTTTCAGAATTGAACATGCGTGAGCGACAAGTGACAGACTTGCGACTGGAACTCGACAGACTGAACGGTGAACTGAACTCGTCCAAGCAAAAGTACTTTGACATGAAACGCGCGCTCGACGCAGAGGAAGCGCGACGGCTGCGCGTGCCGACGCCGGTCACACCCGAACTAAAATAATGTATTTAAAATTATAATTACGTGTATTCTATATTGTTAAATATTATCTCTGGTGTGTACATCATCTGTGGAATATTCGATCGAAAATATTTTGGCGGTATTTTTAAATAGTTTTATGAATAACTTGAAGATCATCGATTCAAATCTATTTGATTATGAATTTAAATATTTACTGAAACGTAGGACAATAATGACGTACATGTTAAAACTATTTTCTATTTATAGCGTTATTATACATATTCATTCAATTAAATTAGCTTGTATTGTAACTTTAATATTTTGAATACTTTGTATTCAACAATTTATACAATTTTTGATCTATTTTTATGATAGGAAAGACTGACTTCTATTATTATGATGGTTATAACACGCTATTGTTAAAAATCTTCGATTTTAAACTACAAATAATATATGAATAGCATGATTAAGTCGCTATAACTAAAGGTCCTTCACTCCTGCTTGGAGTTACATATTATAAATAAGAATTAATATTTATATTGAGCACAAGCAATAATTGAGAACTTCTTCATTGGTTGCTTCATGGAATTTGTAAATTGACGTTTGTTTAATACTTCTTCGGAATTGGAATACGGTACCCATAAGTATCTCAAAAAATATGCCCAAAATATTTGTTATTTCACAAAATTATAGAATTAAGAGTGATGCAATGTTATTGAATGCCCCCGCGTGTGCGATCAATACTAATATTTGCTTTATTTGTAGCATATTAACCGACCAATTGAAAATATTTATTTTCATTTACCATATTTGACCAAATTAAAAATAGGTCCCTTACTTCGGCCGTGTCCGAACAAATAATGTAAGTTCACATTGTACCAGGCTAAGAGCCGTTATAACGGTTTACAAGTCTAATAATAAGGTTATGGGTACAATGTTCAAGAATTTTCAATTCTTCATTATTTTCTGGGTCCATGACTATAAATGACATAAGCCAATTCATATACCCGACTCTAGTCCCGCACTACAAAACTTGGTTTGGGAGGCAAAACAAGGACTATCTTAAAAACAGGCATATTTGTTTTTATTGAAAATAAAAATTGTTAGTTATATTATTAAAATCATGTTATTTAACTTTTTATATGTATTTTATACGAATTATAGTGTTGCCATATATTTGAGGTTATAAATAAATAAAACGCCAGAGTCATTAATCCGAAAACAATAGTTTTATTTAAGAACTTTTTCACTTTCTCATAAAATATACACATTGTTTTTTTGTCATTAAACTAAACTGTAAGTAAATACTAATTTTAAATACCAATTCTCACGATCGTCAGATTTAATCGGGTGCGGCCCGCTATTGAGTTTCGGTCTAATTTATTGGTGTTCCGTTTCATGTACAAATCCTTTACTTAATTCTATTTAGAAAAGAAAAAAAAATATATAATCAAATGAAAGCGTGATTTTGTACATTTCAAATTAATAAAAAAAACACAAGTCCTCCTGTTTACTCGTTAATTAGTGTGATGATAGAATTCTACAATCCGTTGTTGACACTTAAAAATTAACAGTTTTGTATGCACGTGCAGGCTCTCGGAGCGGGCGGTACAAATGCGAACAAATGCTGAACACACGGAGGGGGCGATCCATCGAATTCATTATTATTATAATTATCAGACTTATTGTTTTAGCGAATCACATTTATATATGACTGCACGTCTCAATAACACAATTTACTAAGTTACTAAACAGTAGCACATCCTTGTTCGTCGTATCGTGATATTCGTTTTATTTAATTGTTCAAGTAGAGCGACGACGCCGTTCGTTTCCGTTCCTTGGTCTGCGTTGACTTATCATAAAATCCTTTCTCAAATCTATACTTTACAGTCTGACATCCAAATCCAAATTTCTAACATTTTTACGGTCTGTACATTACAATTTAATTGAATCGATCCAAGAGTTTCACATAATGTCAACAAAGATAACATTCGTCCATGGAAAAAAATGTACAAAAAACATCGTTCGATACATCGTCCCCTCCTACACCTCATACATACATCGTCCTGCGATTGTTGCACGCATTTCACATAACAGTATATAATATAGCTGTCCCAACTTACCAAATACAAACACAGAATCAACTATTCGCTCAATACACGACGTTTGCACCAACACGCTTCACTTATACATTATTTATCTTCATTCACATCTATACTTATAACCATAAAGTCCGTAAGCATCGCGTCCATTGGACAGGATCGAATTTTTTCTTTTGCAAAAAAATATATTCAAAACACCCGAATATCATCACATTCGCCACTGTAAGCTACATTTCGTAGTAGTTCACTCCTCTGTCGTGTATCAATGCAATGTCTTTGAGCACTGACGAGTTAGGACGTATGTGAACGTAGCTCCAGCTCTCGCCTGCGTGTAATATCGGTCTTTCTAGATGTTTGGTTTCGTCTAATCTAATCGCATGCGTATGCAAACGTCGCTCCACATAATATATCACTCGTTGGCTTACGACGTAGGTACTTATGACATAGTTGCGATGGAATCAATAAAACTATTGTTTGTATGTTTGTTGCTCGGCGCTGTACGGTACTGTAACGTAGCGTGTCGCCTAGTGGACGTCGGAGCTCTCTTGCTTCATCTGGTGGTTGGCCGGGTCCGAAGTGTTGATCGGCTGTAATTAATAAATTTATGTAAATTTACAACATTTATTTGTTAAATTAAATTTACTTATATAAGAAACTTAAAAAGTTAGGTGCAAGGAGATTTTTTTCTGTTTTGTGACAGAAAGACAGATTATCAAATTAGCCACATCAGTAGCTGATCCCTTTAGCCCAGAACCATTGACACCGTTATAAAAATAAATCATTTATTTCACTATCTGTTCACACTGTCAATTCGTCATGGGTCACTCTTTGTCCACACCGGAATTTATATTGTATAAGTATGGCTTCCTACGATCAGCATAGGTTACACCACTTTCCACTGGCCCTACGGGCAGCAGTGTGCGATAGCGACGGAGTACGTACGAGCGTGATGGGCGGCTGCGGCGGCGGCGGCTGCGGCGCGGGCTGCGGCGGCAGCGCGGGCGCCTCGTGCACGGCCGTGGTGGAGTGCGCCGCCTGCGCGCCCCCGCCGCCGTAGTACCCGCCGTTCATGCCTGCGGGCAGCACACGTGACACGACATTAAACCAACTTCTAAACGTGCAAAATATCTTTCAGCTCCGGGACAGTCTTTTGTGTCTTTTACTCATCATTTAAAAAAATACGATTTCTGAAGAGCTTTCTTCGGTTTTCGTTAGTTATATGACATACAAATTGCTTACATACTTCTATAAATTGGGATTTTTTTTAAAAACAATGTAGTATTTATTTATATTAGCTCGTATGAAATAATAAGATTAGCTGTGGGTAACAAAGTGTACAGAATGGAGTTGTAGCTGCCGTAAGCACCTTCGCTGTAGGTGGCGGGCGGCGGCTGCGGCGCGGGGATGGGCGGCGCGGGCGGCGCCAGCACGGGCGCGGCGCCGGCCAGGAAGTAGTCCTTGTTGACGCAGTTGCGCAGGCAGTCGGGGATGCGGCCCACGATGGCGCGCCGGATCTCCGACGCCGCCATCTCGCGCAGCTCCTGCGCCGACGCGTCCGAGTAGAAGGCGGCGTGCGGCGTGCACAGCACGTTGGGCGCGTCCTTCAGTGGGCCCTGCTGGAACGTTTAATATTTTATTTTTAATGCAGCTCGTACTTCGATTTGGGAACCTGCCGATCTGTTGTCTTATCGGTTTTAATTTTATGCCCCTGTGCATAATTTTACCGATGGCATTTACAATGTAGTAAACGGGAACTAGTTGCATTTCATCTTATGACAGCAAAATCATTTTTAATAAGTTTTATCAATAATAAATATCAATGAATCTACAGGCAAAGCCAACGGCAACGTCGCGGCAAACAGAAAGTATGTTTACTTTGTATGACTTATATTGATAAATACCTATCCATTGTACTCGTAGTATGTAGTTACGATACGAACGCTTACTCGTCGACACGATGTTTTACTATGTTATGAATATTTGTTACCGTTGAAATTTGAATGATGTATATAAAATTTGAAGCTAAATCATCTTGATCGCTCGATCTTATCTAATTTAAGAGTATAAAGCGTGCGCGCGTGCGTGCGTGCGTGCGCGTCGTGGTAGGTACTCGCCTGGAAGACGTTGAAGGGCTCGTTCTCGTGCACGTCGAGCGCGGCGGCGCGGATGCGGCCCTGCTTGAGCGCCGCCGCCAGCCCCTCGTCGTCCACCAGCCCGCCGCGCGCCGTGTTCACCAGGAACGCGCCTGCGCACAACACACGTTACCCCGGCCCCGCCGCGCTCCGGTATCACATCCACAGGGATAGCGTGCGCGGAGGTGCTTTTAAGTCGTTACTTAACAAAGTATTTTTAATTTGTGATTCTAAAGGCAATGTCGAGAACTAGTGACACTGGCAAAATGTACACTGTTTACAAGTTATAGATGTGATCAGTTATATCTAGATATGTTGTATTATGTTATTTAAAACATTAATTTTAGCTATTATTTGATATCCAAAATAAATAAACACTTTTATTTGTTTGTATGTGTATTATTTATTTTATATTTTAACATTAAACATATATAGTATAGTTTGTATACTACTTTTAATAAAAAATGTTGCAGTGTTTGTATCATATTGTATTTAATAACAAACCTGGGCGCATCTGTTTGATAGTGAATTCATTGATGAGGTGATGATTGTGTTCGTTTAGGCTGCAGTGCAATGACACACAGTCACTCTGGAATAGGAGGTCCTGGAAACATGAAATTAACATTTTTAATCTTTTTGTTCTAGAAGGTCACTGAATGCACAAAAAATAAAATGTGTTTGGATTTAGTTAAATTCTAAAGTCAATACAAAATCGTGAATATCATACATCATTCTATTTGACAAATAAGAACCATCTAGAAGCATTTACATAATTATATTAATCCACATCCGATTAAAAGCCTGACATCTTTTCTAAACAATATAAAAAATGTACTACATTTAGAACATTTCAGAGACCAATATTGAATGACATCTCTCGATCAGAACACAACTGATGTGAGATGCGACCGTATTACTGTTACCGTCATTGGTAATTATGAGAGCAGATATTTGGGTAATCGGACGATAAAAGAAAAGTGCATTAGAATAACCACAATAACGGTAACTATTTATTAAATGATGGGAAATAATCTTACACCGGTTATAGGGTTAGATATGACACCCATCTATGGGGTATAGTATTAATACTAGTCATTAATACCTGCAGCGTGTAGACCCTGGTGAGACCTAGCGACTTCTCGATGCCGTCGGGCAGGTAGGGGTCGTAGAAGATGACGTTGAAGCCGAAGGCCTTGGCTCGCAGCGCGACGGCCGAGCCGATGCGGCCGAGCCCCACGATGCCGAGCGTGTCGCCGCGGATGCGAGCGCAGCCCGCCGCCGCCTCGCGGACCTGCTCTGGACCTGACGGGACGGAACGAATCATTAAAATTTCCTTTTCTAGATTCTCTTTTAAGGAGAAATTGACATCGTAAGAAATTAATTTCCTAAATTATGGCAATCATATTTAGCTCCATAGTAAAATATTTATATTCAACAGATACAATAAGTATATTTAAGTTTTGCTAATAGCACTGTTGTAAGTAGACAGGCTTTTTAAAGATGGCCACTGTAAAACTAGTGTCAGTAATCATTATTACTAAAGTCGTGTATCAACAAAATATGCAGATTAAACTAATTTAAATAGTTTGGACTTGAATAAAATTTAAAACTAAGTAATAGAATTATTACTTAGTTTATTGTTTATTTTTATTTTGTTCAGATTGTAACTTTAAACATAATGTTATAGTATAAATATAACTACTAGATAGTACATAATGATAAACTATGTATCCATCAAGGTAATATCCCAAGTGCTCTTTGTAATGCTGGCTCATCTACCGTTAAAGGACAAAGTAAATACTTAACAATACTTTTTATTGCAATTTGAATCACTACTTAGCAAATCTTGCAATGAAAAATATTCCCAAGAATCTTTTCTTTGAAGTCCAACGAATAAGCATAAATATATTATTATACATTGTATTCTATACCGAGATACTAAAAAATATATTAAGCTTGTATAATATCATTCAAGCTTTAAATACTTTAAACCCTTTTAAACATTTTAAAGTAAAGTTTTGTTAATTTATCCAATTAAACGTACCTGTAAATTTTTTCCCTTCCCGTACCATATTGGCGAGCCAATATGTCCGTCGATATAAATTCAATATGAGACACATCGTCGTGTCCGCTACCTCCTCTACACCGTAGCCCGGAACATTACATACAGCTATCCCTGGAAACAAATAACGACAACATTGAAACAAAAATACATCCTATATTCATTATTTACATAAACAGCAGTTTGATGATAAATTAATTGATGATCGGTATATTATTTTGGATGTAAGTGTAAACGATAGAATATCTTCGCGACTTACACTTAAACTCAAAAATTTCAAGTTGGTTCTTTACAAGCACTTTTAAATCGTTAAAGTAATTTTTTCTGTTGAGATGTACCAACAAGAAACTCAGTACATTTTCAATCAAATAATATAAAAATAATAATCATATACTAGTTATAAACATCGAAGAATTATATATGTGTTATGAGGATATACGTAAATTTAAATTAATTCAATGTTTTAAATAATTTTGGTAATCATATTAATACACACCGTGACCGTGGGAAATATTATAAAGAATGTTAGTTAGTATTTTATGCATAATAAACATACAAAAATTTACATTGATCTATATTATGCATTAAAATTCTATGAGAATAGAATTTGTCATTCAAGAAAATAAATTATTCGATAAAACAAATTTGATAAGCAGATAATAATAGAAAAACCCATTTCAAACACGATCCACAACTTCTACTTCATTTATATACACATTATTTATTTATATATTCATATATGGTTATATGATACTGATAGAATGCTGGAATTCTATACTTTTATTGATCATCGTCTTGTTGTTATTTAACAATCTTATATACATATATGCATTGTATATTATGTATTCCTATCGTTCAAAGTCACAAAATATTTCAGTAATGTTGACTGAATCGCTATTTTACAGGATTTTTTTTACACAGAGACGAACTGGCAATAAACTCAGCAGTTCCTCCTTTCCGACAGTTAAATATCATTACGTTTAAGAAGCTAGTTGCTAGTAATTATTATTAGTACTATTTAATACAATATATACAATTTTTAACATCAACTTAAGACCGTAGAAGCTTTTATTTTTTAATTAACTGCTTTCAATTATTCTGGGTACCGCACTTTCGGGCGAATTTGAAATCCTACACTTCACTACATATTTAACAATTATCATAACTTCCTTTTCGACATTTTTCTGAGAACAATTAAATCTGTCGGCAGGTTGACTATATATTTATATATTAACTCTTTATAATTGTAATTTTTAGTTTTAAGTTTGGGTGCAATATACTATATTCACATGTACACTTTAAATTAAAACAATTTCCTCAAACACCTGATTCCATCCCGAGCAAATGTGTATTTATTATTCGTTTTTTTATATATATATTTGCTACGATAAAAAATATACAGTTAAAAGAAAGTACTCAATATCCCACCTAAATAATATGAATGCTGTTTATACACGTATTTCACGTACATTGATACGTGTAACAGTGGTTTATTGTGTTCTTGTCGTCTTAGTGGATTATTTCTGGAATTCTGCAGATAATAAGCGTGGGTTATGTGAACAAGTTACTAGTTACCTAGTTCGCCGGCCGCTTTAACGTCTATATTGTCGACTCCGGAACCTATGCGTACGATGATCCGAAGTGCCTTGAACTTCTCTAGATCCTCCTTGGTAAGGATAATGGTGTGCCACATGAGCGCGCCAACGGCCTCGTTAAGGACTTTCTCGTGAATCTCGGAAGTGGACTGCGCGTCGCAGAACGCCACCGTCGCCACGTCCTTCAGTATTGGCATCTCAACGGTGCAGTCTCGACCGTCGAGTAATGCCACTAGGGGCCTGAAATTAACGAAACGATAAATTAAAAACAAAATAAAACACAAACAGGACAATAATATGTACAAAAAATGAATAGTAAAAACCAGGCATTACAATAAAAAAAAACATCTCATTTATCACTATAGTTTAATTAACAACTAAATTGTATGGTTTATATTTGCTCCAATAATTTTGACTATAAATAATTTAATAATTCTATTAATTAGTGTACAGAAATCGATGCATCGTTTATTTATTGACGTAATACTGAATAAAATAATTCTAGACAATAAGATTGTTATAAAATTTAGCTGTAGCATCCAAAAATTTCATACATAAATTTAGAGATAAAAACTTCAATTTCAGTAAGCAATTTAAACAAATTTATAAATATTTGCATCAGTTTAAAACTCTAGGTATATAAACAATACTTAATGCGACACGCTTCACCGAATAAGCGATTCCCACTGCAAATTAATCAAGTGTAATTGTTTCGCTGTCGAGTAATTGTTGGACATTCTGCCTGGGAATTACTGAACGTAGTTGTGGTTACCATGTTAGAAATTCCGTAAGAACTATTACTAAGTGTGGAACCGTCCTAATGTAACTTTATACATTCAAAATTAATCATTTGTATATAAAATAATTTAGTCTGTTTCTTTAGAGAAGGTCTTTCGCTTCGGTACATATATAGTACCTGAAACTGCTACTTTCTGTTATTAATAAATAAACAGTTATATATTTTTTTCAAATTTAGGATCTAAGTCGTTACTATATTTCAATTTGGTTTATATTTAAAATAAATATAAGACGTCAAATATTCTATTATAATGAAATAATCAATCAATTTGTGTCAGAATTGTATTAATTTTAAACCCGACGTATATTAAAGAGGTAAGGTAATATTTAACCAAAAACCCACAAATGTCAACGACCGAAACGAATCGATGAACAAATTGGATTTAAAATCAAATATCGGCTACTCGGGACACGAATTCTAACATCCCAACTAGATTAAACCGATTGAAGGGATCCTTCCACGACTCCGGAATAATTAAGGCCGTGCCAGTACGATTAAACTAATAAATTAAACTTTCGTCATAGCGAGGCAGAATTATT
This sequence comes from Vanessa tameamea, assembly GCF_037043105.1. NCBI lineage: Eukaryota > Metazoa > Arthropoda > Insecta > Lepidoptera > Nymphalidae > Vanessa > Vanessa tameamea. The sequence goes on along the minus strand of NC_087332.1, from coordinate 2,580,672 downwards.
ATTATTGCCGACGAAAACTTTCAGTGGACGAAACGAGAAAGTAATTCCGAGAGTGGAAATTACGGAATTTCGACGAAACTTTACCCGGGCAGACGATAACAGATTTGGGGGCAAACAAAGAAATGGGGTAGCAATGGAGGCGAACCCTTTGGGCAAGTTTTGATGGAAAACAAATAGGATTAGAGCGGAAAAAGAATAAGTTGACTGTACCCGATGGACGAGGCTTTGTAGGCTCGCTGAGCGATGGACGTTCTCCCAAAGGCAATTAGTGGAATGCGACAGACCCTATACTAGCAGGTTGTCCAGTCCGAGAAACTTTACAAACTACAGTTTTAAAAATCTGTACAACATATTAGTGCAACGTGTTAAATTCTTGTTAATATATCTTCTACGATTTTATGTTTCCAATAGTATAACATATAGCATGAGGCCGAGTGCGTTTAATGTTTAGAAATGTATTGCTATAAACTAAAGAATTTCTCTAAAGAGTTTATAGCAGAGCTGCAATGCAGGCAGTCATAGAAACGTTAGAAACGTTAGATAGGTCAAGGCGAGGTGAAAGTAACGATATAGTTTTTTATTATAAAAACATACAGATTTAAGTAATCAGGCAATCTCTAGAATATTTCATTGTTTAAATATTCTAGTACCTGCTTGGGTAAATAAAATATTTTATGGCAAGATGTATCCTGGGCATATTCAGAATCTATGCTTTAATACCATCCCACATTCTAAAGAGAAAGTGAAAACACATAAATACATATGTATATCTAATTAAAATAATAACAAAATTTAATGTCATTAAAAAAAATATATAGGGTTACAATAATGACAATCAGGGCTCGCATTTTTTTATAGAACATTAGAAAATATCTGGTAAAATGGCTACTTATAAATACTTTTTAATTCCACAAAACCCAAATTTCAAGCCGCTAGACTAGAATTCAAAAATGTTATATCACGACTTATTGCCCTTTAGTGCAATAAAATTACACATTAAGTGCTTCATAGCTACAGCTAAATTCAAGAGACGTATTGCATGACTAGAGTTCATTCGGACCTCATTAGAAAGGATTAATATAATCATTACAACACGCAGCCGACCAAAGTAACACACGCAACAATTAATAAAAAATATTTCAGGAAGCATTATTTTAATGTGATTAGTCCGTTCAAATTTTACCGAAAAGCAACTTATACTTCGAGTATAGAAAAGACGGTTTGACATGAAACTATAGATTTGATCGAGAATAATTATAAGGGTTTAATGAAAATTAGTTTCCTGAGCACTGATTCGTTAATAGCAAATAAGTTAACATTTGAATAATTTTCAATATTAAGTTTTCATAAAATGGTATCACGGTGTGTTAATTCCGTTTAAGGATTTTCTCATCTAAGACGAATTTGAATAATTTAAGTCAAATAAAAATAGATATAAAAAGAAATTAAACAAGACCAAAAATAATATCATTAGAGCAATTTTTGTGACGAAGTTATCACGATTATGTATCCTAAATGTTTTGAGTTCTTTACTCATTTTACAAACTTTAAACGCTTGAGGATTTATCGTCCGCTTAATCTAACTAATTAATTAAAAATTGTTATAATTTTTATCGTGGAAAACAAGTTATGAGCGATTTGTACTTAAGTACAACTTATCCAGATTTCAGCTAAGATAATATTGTTCTAAGTACGGCTTTAATAAATTGACTAACTTACTAATACTAACTAACAAAACAAATTAAACAAGGCAGGCAGAATGAAGTTTGATGCAGGGCAATTAACCCTTAATATAAAAGGGAATATTGTAAGTGAAGATTTAGATGTGGCCAACCAATTCGAAGAATATTTCGCTAATATTCCTTTGAATACTACTAAAGGACTTAATGCGTCACCCAATGACGCCTTAGACTTACTTAAGTGGTACGTTCCCCAGAATGAGTTAGAATTTTCTTTTGAGAGTATAACTCCGTACGATGTATTAAAAAAATTTAAAACATTAAATCTTAAAAAAACTATCTATGGGATCTATCAGTTACAATTATTAACAACGTAATTGTCGACTTGGCTCCTTGTTTAGCTATCATCTTTAATAAATGTATACTATCCGGTATTTTTCCAGATTTATTAAAATTAAGTAAAGTAATCCCATTATTTAAGTCCGGTGATAAAAATGACCCAAACAATTATAGACCGATCTAGATTTTGCCAGTATTAAGTAAATTTTTTGAAAAAATCATGCTTAATCAATTGTTGTTATACTTTAACTCGAATAAGTTATTGCATTCTCAACAGTTCGATTTTACTAAAGGTCGCTCGACTACTGATGCGGGTATATCATTTGTTGAACACATTTATGATGCGTGGGAGAAGTCACAAAATGCTATTGGTGTTTTTTGTGACTTATCAAAAGCTTTCGATTGCGTTAGGCATGATATTCTTCTAGAAAAACTTAAATATTATGGAATCAAGGGCCCTGCATTGAAATTCATTTCCTCCTACCTTAATGAAAGAGTTTTGAAGGTTGTTGTTAACGGTGCAAAATCAAATGGCGCTCTGGCGCAAATGGGTGTACCACAGGGTTCAATTTTAGCACCTCTCCTGTTCTTAATATATATAAATGATTTACCTTATTTTGTAAATAAGACTTGCGACATTGTACTGTTTGCAGATGATACATCCCTTATTTTTAAACTCGACAGAAAAATAAACAACTGACGTTGTAAGCAGTGTCCGTCGCGAGTTCTTGGTTGGTTTGACATAAATAATTTGGTACTAAATGCAAAAAAGACTAAATGTATTTTGTTTTCTCTACCAAATGTCAAATCAAATTCTTCTGCCGTCATTTTGAATAATGAAAAGCTTGAGTTTGTTGAGTCGACGGCCTTTCCAGGGATAACCCTTGACTCCAAACTTCAGTGGGGCACCCATTTGTATGCACTAGCAGGGAAACTAAGTAGTGCCATTTATGCAATAAAAACAATAAGAAAACTCACGGACATAAGTACTGCTAGACTAGTTTATTTTAGTAATTTTCACAGTCTTATGTCATATAGAATGTTGTTATGGGGTAATGCAGCAGATATTGAAATAGTATTTATTCTGCAGAAAAGAGCTATCCGAACTATTTACAATATTAGCTCTAGGACATCATTACGCGAAAAATTTAAAGAAATAGGTGTATTAACGGCTGCTTCACAATATATTTATGATAATATAATGTTTATACAGAAGAATATACAAAAGTATTCCATAAAAGCTGATATACATACTATTAATACAAGAAATAAGAATAAACTTGTAACCCTTACTTTCCGTTTGCATACGGTAAAGAGAACGTTTTTGGACAATGGTATACGCATATATAATAAGATACCGGGAAATGTAACCAATTTACCATTTACGAAATTTGAAAAGTTTATTAAGACTAAATTAATAAATAAGTCTTATTATTCATTAAAAGAGTACTTTTAGAAAAAAACGCCTGGATTTAGGCTCGGGTTCCATCACAGGACACTAATTATTGTAAAAAAACAGCATTGTTAATCTGTTTATTTGAAAAGAGCAACTATTCGAGTTTCTTGCCGTTTCTTCTCGCTGGAGGCTGCTTTCCGAAACGGTGGTAGTATTTTAATATTGACGATTCAAAAACGCTTCGTTGTGAAGTTTACTTGAATAAACTTGATTTGAATTCTGTGTTGAAATACAATTTCAGATATACTAATATAAGTATATTCATTTTTTAGAATTTTGTGAAATGTTTGATAAAATTATAATATAATGGAGTTTCGGAAAAAAGTTATCAGTCATAACTTGCTTAAAGAAAAAAAGATTATGAAGAATAATTTATTTTCACAACCTTGACTTTTGAATTTAGGTTTCCGAGTTATGAGATTACTTGTACAATAAACTTAAATAATAATACCATTTAATGTAGCTACTATTTTTTTCGCCATAATAATATATAATAATAAAAATAATAAAGCTATATAGATTTAAGTTAACCATCGTCTGTATCATTAAGTTTACGAAAAACAAGACTAACGCTGAATGTCAAAAGTTTATCTCTAATCCCCGAGTTAGCAGAGTTCCGACCAAGTTAATGCATCCGGTAGATTTTATCGTGTTTGTACTCTATGTCCTTTTATCAAGATCACGAGTTCAATGGACTAAGTAATGAATGGCACCGTTTTAAAGTTTCGTTCAAGAACTGTGGAACTTATTTAAGTTGCCATGTATATTATGAACGTGAATAGTGTTCGGTTCTGGGCAGTTAAACGCAATGCGGTTGACTGCAGCGGGTGATTGCTCTCTTAAATTTCTATATAAATCGTGACTTCGCAATTTGTAAACATTTGGTATAAAATACAGTTTAATCACAGCAACCTTACTAATAGCCGAACTTTTGCAAATACTATCCGTTTGCTCGGTATATAGCAATCTTAAAATGACTGACTGTCATAAAGCACTCGACCTAGATCAGTGGACCTAATGGGATGAAAAATTGCACAGGATTTTTTTATGGAACTTAGATGAGCATAACAAAGGATTTTTCAAAATTAATTACCAAAGAGGGTTCTGGTATATAAATGGGGGGTGGAAGTTTGTATGGAAATACATCGTTTCTGGAGTTAGAAATATGAACATCGGTATTTTTTTTTGCAAATGAATTAAATGAGAGAGTGAAGCATAGGATGAAAATTTGTATGGGAGTTCATCAAATTTGAAAGTCATAATTATGAAACTCTGTTTAGACTTCTGTTTATGAGTTATAAAGAGCATTTTCTTAAATGTACCCAAGGTTGTTAAAATTAAGGATGACATTTTGTACAGAAGTTCCCAATGTTTGAATTTGAAATCTTTTTGAGTAATTTCAACGCTTTTTAAAATACGAGGGGTTATGGTATGGTATGGTAGAAATTTTTGTATTTCCAAATATTAAATTTGATATATAGGCCAGGCCAGGTTACCAAAAACCTCTAAAGCTTAAGAAAATCGAGTAGGTTTCGGTTTAATGGTTTCCAGGGGATATCCAATCGAGTCCACGGCATGGTACTTCGGTTACTTCTAATCATATTATTTATGATAAGAAATAAAAGCGATAAACATCTGTCTAATATAAGTCACACATATAATATAAATATGAAACTACATTTAAAAAAAAAAAATTGAAAATTACAAAAATAATGATATATTTGTATTATTCGTTTCCTTACCTCGACTGCAGGGGTCCATTTGCGATAGGACCCCGCATGCTATCCATACGCGCTCTCTTTGGCAGCATCTTGCGTTTGTCCATTTAAAGCGGCAGAGCCGCTTTAACTACCGCTCCGCAGCGCGTCACCTGCGAACAAAGTTCCATTAATTACGTGACAGTCGAGATAAGTTTGCAGAACTGGAATCTTTCCGCTACGGCACGAAAACGTGCTATGAAACTCAAGTATTAGGTATTTTGTGAGTTTTTAAATTAATTATACGTGATTTAATATTTGAGGAAAGTTCGTGAATAATATTATACGTTCTATATTGTATACACTTCATTGCTATTCGCGGTAGTACGACTCTGGTTTGGATTCTAATTTTAAAAAGAAATATCAAATCAAACTTCTTATTAATGTTTTTTTAAGCATAACCTTACTTATAAGTGCATTATTATATTTGTTCTTCAATCCTGCAAGAACGGATCTTAAAACAAATAATTGTAATAAAAATGGACATAGGAATTAATTAAATTATTTGCAAAGCAAGTTTATCGTTTGATTACGTGGAATAAATAATAGTCTGCTCTCGTATTTACTTCATTTATAGAATTAATAATTACATTACCCGTGGTCTAGAGCAGCCGACATGGAACAGATAGTCGTTATATTTTTAATTTAACTACGGTATAATCCTCAACGATTGATCATTTAAAACGTTTTTCATGTATTAACGACCTCGTTCAGTATATATATTGGTATTGGGGTAAGATTAAAATAAAACATTTGATATTCTAGAAAATACATAGTTTAAATTTATATCATTTATACAGATATCAAGCATTAAGGTTTCATTAATTGTTAATATTATAAACTACTAACCAAACGCAAGATTGGGAAATCGAGAAACTCGACTTAGTTGTTACATTTAACACTCCTCAACTTGTTCTAAAATAAAATATGATTTGGAGATTAGTTTTTAAAAAAACCCTTTTAAATACAAGTAGATAGTTAAATCATAATTAACACAATTTTTGTTTTCTATTGGAACTTATTTATCCAAATTTGAAGAAGTTTATTTTTCTAGAATTAATAAAAGTATATGCCTATATACTAATTATCTTGACCTCAATATCCTCTATGAATAGTGACTCAGAATCACTCCAATGATACGACACCCATATCTACAATTATTTATTAATTACAAAAATCAACAATCGTTATATAATAAATGAAATCGTAACACACCGAACATCGAACTCAACAATACACAGTTTAATAATAAATACCAGTGGTTCGTCGTTTCTATGTTTAAATTTGATTAATTATTCCAACGACCTAAACATACGAAGAAAACATTATTATTAAAAGTGAATATAAAAATATTTTCAAATACAAATAGTTAACCTAAATATTAATTCAGTGTGAATTATTTACATAATTAAAACGATTAAAAGACCAAGTCACTATACACTAAGCGTAGTTACGCGTACTTCATGCATCGCAATAATTCACTTTTAATTTGTATGCGAGAACAAATCAGAGTGAACTGTATTCACAACGACGATAATTAAAGAGTATGGCGTGTATAATAATGCCTTGTGAGAACCGCTTTAATGACAACGAAAGCAATTACAGTTCGAGAGCTTTGTCATCACGACACGATTGAACAATTACGTTACTTATTAACAATTATTGTAATATGAAAGTGTATTTATTAACAAAACATATAATGACATGTTATATCAAGAAAATCTCGTTGAAAAGTATGTTGTAACTGTGTCAGATCTGATCCTAATAGACTATGAGATAGAGAGGGTACACGCCTGAACTGTGGACAATTGTACAGTTGACTAGTTCGAGTTACAAATGATAGCTGTGGTCGAAATCGGTCAGGAGGACATCATTATATTACAATAAATAATAAGTTTTGTTCTCGTTTCTTTTCAATACAACGACTATTTAAAGCACCAGCAAGTCATTCACGACATGTAAATATATGAACTGGGTCAAACGGTAGTCACCTAAACTGTTTTACAGAGTATTGGAACCTTTCCAATTGACCTTAGGACGCACAAAGTAGACATCCAAAAGCAAAAATTTCATTCAATTTTACGTTATCAATAATATATGAAACTTTCACTATTATAAAATTATATGTCTGAAAATTTGTATATTTATTTAAAATTAATATAAATCGACATCGTTTGATCGATCGTCGTGAAAGTTGATACATGTATGTATATATGTATGGATTATCATATTTTATAAATTTTTATAGAGTTTACGCATCGTTAATCCGGTTGGATATAAACTTTGTACAATTGCTGTTGGCACTTGCGTAAAGTTGTCCGAGATGATCTTCGAGGTAGATACAATAGATGGCTCGTGAGTTATAGCGGATACTCGCTCAAAAAAAACGCCCGTATTTAATAGTTTAGAATAAAATAGATTTTATCTTCAATTTTTCTAAAATTAGCATCGTGGCTGATTATGTGATACGGGTAATAAATTAATGTAAATGTCTCTATACGAAATTGGCTTCTCCGATCAATAGCTTTTTTTAAATATGGTTTTAGTTGGACTTTGCTCAATAATAAATAAATAAACCTCATAAAACCGAAGCAGTAGGTATAATAAAAATCGTAAAATTAAAAATATTCGCTTTACGAATTTGATTAGTGAATGACGTTTGAACGAACACTAATCTAATCTACCACTCCTTGGGTAGTTGTAGATGATGTCTCCCATTCTACGAAGTAATCAACTTACTGACGCTTCCAACACAAATCACGATAAAGTCAAGTGAAATTTTTAATCCAAGTTATTATAAAATGTATTTAATAAAATAAGTAACCAACACATGCATAGCATATGGTATAATGACAATAATTTAATTTCTCCTATATATCTTCTATTATCTTTATGTTGTCGTATATTACTTTATATGAATATAATAATATCTAACAGACCAGAGATTTCCATTAAAATAATGAGTTCGCTATTTGATTTTGATTAAAGTAAACACTAAAATATTAAGAAACGAAGTACAAAGAACAGTCGGAAACAAACTTATTACAAGTCATGTCAAACTTTTCTGGGTTTTATCTTCAAAGTAATTGATCGATCGTTATAAAACGTAACGCATTCTTTACTTCCATGTCACACTGGCTGCCAACTTTCACATCTGAATATCGGTAAGATATCGGTTAAGATGTTTATAGAGGAAAACAGAGTAAAAGACGAAACATACCATATTCAAATTTGATTATTATTATTTGATATCATTAAAATTGTGACTTAACTCAGACTACTTATTAAAGCATACCACTGTCACCTTATCTGTACAGATATTAGTACGTATATGTAGTTATATATTCATGAATATATAGGATACAGTCAGATTAGCATACAATTTGAAATATACCTATCAATAATAAAAATATTACAATTAATAAAAACTACTAAATAAGATTTTTCGTAATCAACGTCTGAATAAAAACGATAAAGTTTCCATACATAAAAATGAGATGACATTTGATAAGAATGAATATAAATAATACATAAGTTCATAAGGATGTTCTTGTTTTCCGCAACAATTTAAACGTAATGAATGATGGTAAATGTCATACAGAGTGTTGTTTCCGTTTAATATTCTAGTTTTTGTGCAAACATTCGAGCGATAACAAGATAACATTAGTGCTCGTACGAGTACCCGCCTACGTATAAATGTTATTTATTGGCTACGATTCTAATTAAAGGGCACACACGATACTGCGTAAATCACTTTGAAAATGTATAAATATAAAACTATCCTGTTTTAATCAGCAAACTTGTAATGAAACAGGGATATATGTTTGTCGTTACAATTATGGGTCTTATTCCTCTCCATGGCAACAATGTGTTGGTACTTGTTTTTACATTCAGTTATAATTTTAATCGTAGTTGAAGCATCAGCTCTGTTTGTTGAAATGTTTTCTCGTTAAAATTTCGAAACTGAACAGTGAGCCTAGACAAATATAACCCTTTCCCTGTCCTGTGTATCAGATATGATTCATGCGTATTGTTTAACTATTGTGTCGGCTATTTGGACAGAAACGTGTTATGTAACGATTGATAAATACTTTTTGTAGATAAAGTCAAAATATATGAAATGGTACAAGGTTTAAATATAAGGCCGGATTTAAATTACGTAATGTTAGTTATAATAAAAATCCAACTAAGAACCAATTTTAAAAGCGATTTAAACAAAAAAAAATCATGCGAGAGAATCTGAATAACAAGATTAGAGGTCGCTTAGACAACAATTAATGCATTTCGTCTCAAGCCAAGACATGTCAAAAATAAAAGACCGCTTTTAACACTTGGTGTCGGAGCAATAAGAATATTTAAAAAAAAACAAGTTTATTAACTAGAATAAACGTCAATCGATCTAGCAAACTGTAGACAAAACTGTAACTCAGAATGTGTGAATGATTATGTTCGGTATGATTAATCCAAAAACGCACGAAGAATAGCGAAGAACAGCTCGTTTAAACCATAAAGAGTTTGAGATTTTGTATGATTAAACGCGCTTAACATTATAAATTACCACTAAGAAATGAAACATTATATTGGAGTTAGTAAACCGTTTGTTCAGGAAGGCTATATAACTACATCCATAAAATAGTATTGTGTGTGTGTGTGGGTGTGTACCTACTCATCGCGTAGGTAAGAAACGGGCACGTTACATTCAAATTTAACAAGTAACACCGCGAAACACATCTTTATATTATAAATCACGAAAGTTCATCTGTTTAAACATTTCGCACGTTTCTTGGAACTAGCTTTTTATTCGAATTCTTCCTACATTATTAAACGTCAAGCAATATGATGATGAACTATATAAAAAATAGATGTAGGCTTTGAATGCATCTCTTTTGACATCGTTTTATAATGTAACGTGTTAATTGGTTCCGGTACATGTAGTAAAATATTAAATGAATTAATTACTTCAATATATTATTGCATAAAGGACCGTTAATTCGCTAAGCGTAATATATCGGTATGAGTAACGCGTCACAAGAAAGTCGAACTGGTTCAAATGCGTATTTCATGAGAATGAATGAACGATCAATAACTGTGTCTACTCACAATTTCAATGTCATTAGGGTTGAAGTTCGCAAAACGGTCTTGGTCTCGCCGCGCTCATTTTACCTAGGGCAGAAACAACTTGTTGAGTTACTAGTCTACTTTACGACCTTACCTACTGAGGGGTGGGCTTTGTATTATGTGTTTAGTCAACTTGTATTGCGGTAATTTTATAAATGTAATGCGTTTATTAGTAGGTCGCTATTTTACCTTGTTATCGGATATTATTTTATGCTCGACGTGCATATAACTATAGGTGTAAATACTATGTGACTAATCTAGCTATACCTAAGTACATTGTTATTTAATCGTTATTAAAATACGTAACTTCTTGCAATCATTTATACTTACTACAATACTATACATATATAACTATGATTCATTTTATGGATATTTGTCAAAAATGATTTACCTCTATGTTTTACGAACAACCCTCCTCGGCTTAACTATTAAAGTTAATTATTTTATCTGACTTAATTCTTTCTTTGAAGTATACCTAATTATATTAATCAACGATCGTAATCTTGCCCAAGCGACTTGGATATTTTGAAGTAAAAACCGTAGTTCTTGACTTGATCATAAAAAAGCTGATGTGATGTTTTAAATATCTAAAAATATTTATTACATTTTTCTGTAAAGAAAATTTCGTTATAGTGTAATTCTATCGCAGGAGGAGAAAAAGTAAATAAACATATTTGCCCTTGAATTAACATGACTGGCAGCATATGTATGTATAAGTTGTTAGGTAAATAAATGATCCCATAGTAATCGTAGGACTTTATTATCACACATATTTATTATTATTAATTTTAATAGAACGTAATAGAAAACTTTCGATAACAAATGTATGCGCTACTAGAAATAACTGAGGTTTACTCTTCTTATCTTTAGACTTACTCGTGTACTTGGTAGGATTTGTTAAGTTGCAGTTTTGCAGGTTAAAAAATGTATCTTATAATAAAGTTCAACTATACAGTAAATTAATTTAAATTATCATTTTGATACACAATTTAATATTATTGTTTCTTAATCTTTATTATATACCTATTGTCATTTTAGACAAAAGTTTAGAAGTGGAATTTAAGTGTTTTTATGTTAAATTTTTCGTACGATAGATTAAGTTATTTCACTTGAGACATGTTTTTAGGACAGTAATATAGGGAAGGTGACTTTGCTTTGTGTTTTTTACCCCTTCTGGAATTGAGATTGACTACAAATAGGTAATTCAGATTGTACATGATAAGAGAATTGCTCTTACACAGAGTTTTATAGCAGTTATATATTATATGAATAATTTGACTGCGTACATACCCAATTAACATTATCCCATACAATAAAACATACAAAACGTGTCGATGGCAATCTACAAAACTTTATGATGCATAAGACATAAAATATTTATCTTGTATTTTCGTCTGTATTGTTAAAATACAAAATACATTTTTCTTTATATAAGACAAACTAACTGATATCAGAAATTTCTTTGTAAAAATAAAAATAATCTGTTTTATATAAAATTTTAATAATTTAACTAACGTTAAAGTCTATCAAATTTAAATATACTTTAAACATTTAAGCTCTTACATGCACTTTAGAATTGTTTTTTAACAACATATATTTAAATCCCAAAATAATTATTAATAACATTTATTGGTTTGTGAGCGATGAAAACAATATTCCTCGTAACGTAACGTATAAACAATATAATTTAAGTGGGTTAGCAGCAGCTAATCAAGACCAATTTTCAAATCAATAGAAATTTAATAGTCGTCACTACACTTTTTTTTTACGTAAACAATGTTAAGGAAATTCATACAACAATATAAGGAAAAAATCAAACATCGATACGTCCGTTTAATTGGGTTTATTCCTATTATAAATAATTATCACTTGCGGTTTTATTCAGTCACATAACCTACATATGTTAATAAGCTCGAATCAATCGCCTCGAATCTGTTCTGCTTGACTGCTTGAAAAATGATACAATCTATAAAATTTCCATTAAAATCTATTCCATTCCATTCGTTATTATAAAACGCAAAAGAAAATATAACATAGAATAACAATATATGTAAGATATTTATATTTTCTTAGCTACGAATAATAAATTAAATTTTAGAAAACTAATCGATACGATTCGCTATTATCGTACGTTATAATTACAATGGCAGAAAAATTCTCGCAAATTCAATTATCCGTATAAACCAAACTTTGCATAAAATTTAAAAAAAAACTATCACTAATTTTAATTATGGGATAATACCGATAACCTAAAATATATGTTGTCCCTGTATTATTGTAATTGCCGTTAGAATTTAATGCCCAACGATTGTAACAATAACAGTACACAATTTAACGCATTATTTTTAGATAGATTATAAACTAACAAAGTGAACTTTAGTTCAATTAAAAAAATCGATAAGATTATAAACTACACAAAATTTTTTCGTTTTATTGTAAGTTGAATCAACGTTGTGAACGTTCGACAGTGTTCAGATATTCGATAAATGCAAATCATAGTTTTCCTTAATTTCCAATAACGTTTTGGCCGAATTTCTACTACTGAGCGAATACTAATTATTATTCGATCACTGAATGATGATGATGAAATGATTCGATCACTAATGGAAGGAATGGAATAGTATAATGACAATTACAATGATATATCGATGTCTGATACAGTGATTCATTGACGTTATTCTAGTTTATAAGCGTACGAATTGAGCATAGTGATATTTTCTTGGTGTTAGGGTTTTGGTTCATATTCTACCACCAAACAGCAATACCTAGGTTAATATTTCTCACAGCGCTAATGTCTGGGCGGTGGTGACCACTCACCGGCTGCCTATACCTTGAAATATAATCGATAATCTCTATCACATGCTATTCTTATCACACCCTTTGCAATTTAACACATTTATTTGGGGTCAACATAGTGTATAGCAAGACACAAGCCAGACGCGAACTTCCTTGGACATTCCTTTGCTGGTTTATTAGTTTTTTTCGATTACTTTCTACGATTCCTTTGATACTCGAATGACGAAACCGCGTAATAAAAAATGCCTTAGCCGATTGTTACTAACGGACTGAAATGGAATGCTTATATTCTACTCTGGCCGAACCAGGAATACATTTTCATATAGTAAAATCGTAACAGAACGTTTATTTAACACGATTGAGTGGAGTTTAATCAAACAACTCCGCTAACCCTGAATCGCCATACGATATAATTAATTCAAATATTTAGGTATAATATATGTTACAATTTCAATTAATTTAATGAATGTAGTTGTAAAAAACCTAACCACTGAGTTTCCTGCCGATATTATCGATAAAATCTACATTCCGATGTGATGATAGCATATATGTAATATCTTAGATTTAATATTCTAAAATAAAGTTAAAAATATTTTGATAGCTTGGTTTATAATTAAAACCTCCAGATAATAAAACAAATATTAAGAAAATTTGTTACATACACACCCGAAAAAAGATTTAAAAATCTGTAAAGACTTGCTTACATATATAATAATTTTTTTTATTTCCCACTTATGCGGTTCCGTAGAACTAGATTTATCACGAGCCGTAGCCTACGTGCTCGAGCTATCTACATACAAAATCTCAAAAATATATTTGAATAGAAGTTTTAAGTATAATAAAATTCGTTTTGCCGCTGTCGGTTAATGTGTTTGTTTGCGCATATGTGTGTATGTATAACGAACAGTTCGCAGAATCAATTAACCGTTACTTGTCGTTATCTCCGAGCTCGAACGTGTCACTCGACGGCGACCTTGCACTGAATTAATCACACGTTTTCTCACGTTACTACAGCGTGCTATTTATCTTAACTCGTGGAGTTTAGTTTCATCTTTATATTTTATACCTACTTGTATTGGAGTGATGTGATATTATGAATTGATTTGTTTGAAAACAGCGCTCGAGTTATGTTGTTGTGTTCCTTTCTAGATTATAGAAAAAAAAATGACTTCATAACGAGAAATTGATTGTAAGTATAATATTTGCCAAGAAATTATATAGAATCAAAACATAACGAAAATATATATTTAACGTTATAATTACTTTTAATAAATGAGTAAGTCAAAGTCAACTAAACTTGAACAGAAGGACTCAACATAATTAATTAAAACCGTCTATTTAAGAAGGTCTATATAAATACTATAATATCGACACCAACAATTTATACTACGCTAACTCGAAAGTGTGCGCACAGCCGCACCCTCCGCTAATAATTGTAAGCGTAATATAAATCGATTGATTTAAAAAATTGCCTTTAGTTAGCGTTGTATAAATTTGTAACTTCGTTGATTTTGTATATTTTTCACGATTTTATTAATACATATAAAATAACATATTTTAAGCAACTTGGCACACAAAAACGATTTTCACTAAAATTCGAGTTAGCGTAGTATTAATTGTAGGTGTCGATATATAATTCAACAACATTACAAATAGACGAGAGATGTTGATGCGAAGGGCACAAGTTAACAGAGTCGCTTATAGAAATTTGCAAGATTGTATTATTCCTAAAAGTTCATTGATTTAAAAATTAAGAACGATCAATATATCATATAATGTAATGATACACGATTTATATACATTAATAACAGTGGATAGCCCATCAGGCTAGAGTTTAAAAAGAGAACCTAAGCCTGAACTTCCACGATTATATAGAACGTTATCGCAACTAACATAAGCAAATTAATATGAAGACACGAATATTTTTCAGCGAATTAGCATTATGATTTTAAACACCTACCTACCATTGCCGACAATGTCTACAGTCAACAGACGGAATGAATACATTATTTAAATATAAAGCGATACAAAATCCAAGAATCATTGTTGTCGTTAATGTCGACTAATTTTTCAAAGTTATTTTAATGAAACGTGCTGAACATAAATTAATATTTTTTTTTTTATATATTGTATTCAATATATTATTTAATTTACTATTCATTATTCCATATACATAGTATACTTGGGTATTTTTTTGCAACTTAAGTGTGCTTTAAGAAAAATAAATAATTGATAAATCCCATAGAATATGTTATTTATTGAACAAACAATCCTTTCTTATTACAATATTTCCCACTGTAGTTTGTCATTATCAAGTTATCAAGAAACATTAAAAAAATATCCCTAGACATAGTCTAAAACCTCGCGGTCATATTAGGCAATACAAAATGTTCATATTTATTATGCACGTAAATGTTTTTGTGCAGGCAACGTTTCTTTTTTCGTTAACTTTGATTTAACTATTTTATTAAATAGAGAATTATAAATAAATCTTTATTAATTGTACAAATTAATGAATCAAATCACGTTCACACTCAGGAGAAAACTGCGCAAGGCATTTTATAGTGCACCAGTGTGTGCCCATGCCTTAAACACAAATGCACTCCCTATTCCCTATATTATACAATAATATTAATGAAGATTGACAAAAGGTACGGTAAGTCATACGTAAGTATCATTATCAAAATTTAATAAGATTTTCAAACTATCACATCTTACATTTAAATGCTCGAGTGCTCTCAAATCTTAATATACAGATACTACCTGCAATTGCATATTAAATGCCTCATTTACAAGTTACTATTGTAAGCAAACGAGAAACATTATCTTCGAAATAATAGTAGACAATTAAGATAAGGTACTATTTATTGTACGTCATAAGTCTTTATATATAATTCTTCTGTACTGTGTCACTGTACTTCTCTGTGTGTATGTCACTTTTTTTGTTTGTTTGTTTACTTAAACAAAAAAATTGTCCTTGTCCTTGTTGTCCTTGGATGTTTTATATCGATGGGTGTTTTTGGACCAGGTTGGGTGGAGTTACTATCGAGGAATTTCTAAATAAAATTTTTATTTCACCAGTACGGACGGACAGCTAGCATTATAATGTTTGTAAAGAATCACCGTGAAAAAGACGTGAATGAAATGTGAAGATCTCCAAGAATATCAATCTCGTAAAAGTAGGTCACCTTTACTCTGAATTCCATTCGGAAGAGATATTCGGTAAACAAATTCTCGAATTTAAAATTGTTGATTTAAGTTTACGATACCAAATGTACTTATTTGAGATTATTTATTTTATAAACATTATTAATAGTTGCACTTAGCAAAATATAAAAAGTTTGTATAATTATTGAGTATTAAAAAAATGATAAGTTTATTTTAATAACTTTAATCTGTTTAGTGTTTTTATTGACGTAAATATGAATCATTTATTATTATTATTATTTGATATTTTAATCATATCAGATATGCACCTGTCACTAACAACATTCAAATCGTAATGCTTGTTCATTATTACTTAAGTATATATAACTATATTTTATTTAGATTTCAAACTTAGTGTTAGCGTATTGTTGTTATGTTGTTATTCCGAACATATTACGAAACACATACATGAACTCATCCTAATCAGTCAATATACTGTGTAGTAAAAGTTCAAGGGTGTACTTTCCAGTAACCTTACCATAAATACTTTCTAAGGTCAAGTACACGGAAAGACAGCTCTTCATGACTAACACTATTTTAAAAGAAACCGTATCTTTAAATTGTTAGGGTGTATCTGACTCACCAGCGCTGCTCTTGTGACGTAGTCAGGCTGCGATCACCGATCCATCGGCGCACCGGCATTGAGTTGACGCTCGCGTCGGCGCCACTTCGGACGCGCGTACGCACACACACACCACCGTCACTGTCACTGTACACACGCGTACACAAACACAGCACTGACACGCACTAACGGCAGCGCCGTCACACACCTGCACGCTGACTATGCACACTTGTCACCTAGAACAAGAAAAATATAGGTTATATGAAGCTGTCAACAGATTTAAAATATGTAGACAAGAGTATTTGGAACGTTACAACATTGCGAGTCAAACAAAATGTCAGCAAAATAATCAAAGAGAATGATTTCAACGATTTTATACAGTAGTCCAGTCAATAAAGCCCAAAATCTCTAACAAATTCGTAACTCGGCGAAATTTTGTGGGTTTGTTTAGGAAGGTAAAATAACTTACCGTGTGATTTTGCAGCGTCGTGGGTTGAAGGGAAAGGAAAAATGGATGTGGATGGATATAGAGGCAGGGGAAGACCCAAGAAACGATGGATGGATTGCGTGAAAGACGATATGGTTAGAAAGAATGTTACTAGTGAGATGACGTCCGACAGAGAAGTATGGAAGAAGAAGACATGCTGCGCCGACCCCAAGTAAAATTGG
Organism: Vanessa tameamea; assembly: GCF_037043105.1. Lineage (NCBI taxonomy): Eukaryota > Metazoa > Arthropoda > Insecta > Lepidoptera > Nymphalidae > Vanessa > Vanessa tameamea. Next base: position 2,563,089 of record NC_087332.1, on the reverse strand, counting down.
GATAAGGGCAGGAGGATATATATGGGTTGAAGGGAAAGGGAAAGTTGCAAAACGCTGCAAATTGAATAGATGTTATAAAATGCTATAAACATGATAATTGCAAATTTGCAGCGTGTTACTAATTTTTTTAACAATGGGTTTTAACAAAAAACGCTTTTCACCCCTTTTCAACCCTTTCCCTTCAACCCACGACGCTGCAAAATCACACGGTAAGTTATTTTACCTTACTAAACAAACCCACAAAATTTCGCCGAGTTACGAATTTGTTAGGGATTTTGGACTTTATTGACTGGACTAACAGCACCTATTTATGAATACGTTTATTGAAACCGGAATCTCTCTGGTGGTCTTTACTTGAGGAGTGACTATTTAACGTTTTGATTACTATGCAACATGTTTTACGAGCTCGTTACATTTACAGTGTAAATTGTAAACATAACGATGACACCGCAGCAGAGTGCAGATATCGCTTGCACGCGGCTTCACTGAATAATAATCGCGCTGTAAACACGTTTTATAGCTTTATAAAGCGAAAATTGTAAAATACGTGATAACAACTGAAATGCTTTTCGCAAACTGTCATGGTAACAGACTATTTGTGCAGTTTACGTCACTTACGAGATAATATCGTCAGGCTAATCCAGTCTTTGCGTATGTAACGTTTTTTTTATTCGCGTGAAATGTAATATTATCTGTACATGAGATTTTTATTTAATACAAAGTTTATTCAACACGTGATTAAACTATATCGAAGACAGGAACAAGACCCACTATCAAGTATTTCGATATGCTTGAAAAACCCAAATTTATAAAAATCATATCTACACATAACTTAAACAATAACAACAAATTCTCTTAGCGGTTTTTAATAATTGAAAAATCAGATTAAAAAGGAAATAAATGAAGTTTGACATTAAACACGAGCCGTAACACCGACCCACATATTGCACGGCGCACGGTAACGGCACTCAAAAAGATTATTTTTATAGCGTTACACGGAGACTGGCGTAATATTTTACGGTCCATAAAACAGGCACGGAGTAACAATGTAAACTTTATGATTCAGATGTTACCTGCATTGTTTCCGTCGTGGAATACAGGATAATAGATATGTACTCGAATAGTATGGAAATCGATGCGGCGTAGACTGTTGTACACACACCACATGATATAATTCGAACGAATGGCGCAGCGCTCACTGCAACAAGTTTATGAACGTAATCTGGGATTTCATTCCCGCTCTTCATCGTTATGCTGTTCGTCGTTCTATTGTTGTCCACGCGTCATAGACATATTAAAGATATGTGCAAAATTTAAGTTCAATTGGTTAAATGAAACCGTAAATGTTTTAAAATACATTTGACCTTTTGCAAAAACTTTAAAAATTTAAGATATTAAACAATTGATAACGTTTATTACACTTGAATAATAAATATACGGTCCATTTCTCTGCTTAAAATTATTACATCGAAAAATCCTCTTATAAAATAAATGTATATGTCAAGCTCTCTAGACAGTCAAGAGAAACGACTTTATAAGTACACATACATGTTATTTCTTTTTCTTTCAATACTTTTTCTTGTTTCTAAATTACTTGTAGTATATAAACTTGCGAATTCTATTGTTCTATCTACGCTACATAATATACTAGTTTATACAATGATGAATATTCAAATCGATTCGTATTGTTTAATTTTGCAAGCAGAGATAACAATGTAATTACTGCGTTCGTAGCTACAATGTTGTTTGTTAATTTTGATAAACGAACGCTTTAGTTAGTGCACGTATTGACACATTAGAATTTAGAATTAACATTATATAAGCAAACTTTATATTAAATCATTATATTAGATATTGTTAGGGCTGCTAGTTTCGCTTTTGATTTACTAGTTCATTTTTATACAAATATGTAACTAGTAAGTTTATAGTACATATTTGTCTGTAAGTCAGTTTTTAAGTATTACGCAACAATTAATTCCAAGCATTAATATTTACTGTTTTTGTGCGTGTGTCGTCAACAAACAAAAAAAAAGGTAAAGTATGAAAACAGTATAAATATTTTGCAAAATTTAAATAAGTTCCAATTTGATTTTCTTTTGTTTAAAATTTTAGAAATTTACATTCAATATGGTATTATTCCTTAACATTATGTCATTGGATGAAACAAATAGACAACCCTGTATATAATTCAAATTATAAAACACACTAAATATGCAACTAAACTAAAATTATGGTAACGAGACGTGCACATACGCACACGCACACTAACTCTGCATACCTACTGCAACCCAATGATAAATTCTATTGTCATTTAATGTGTATACAATAATCTAAATGACGTCATATATATAATGACGACATCCGTGGTCGAGTAGTGCGTACACCGGTTTTCATGGGTACGCCACTCCGAGGTCCCGGGTCTCGATTCCCGGCCGAGTCGAAGTAGAAAAAATTCATTAGTTTTCTATGTTGTCTTGGGTCTGGGTGTTTGTGGTACCGTCGTTACTTCTGATTATCCATAACACAAGTGCTATAGCTACTACATTGGGATCAGAGTAATGTATGTGTTTTTGTGCAATATTTATATTTATATATACACGATATGTATACGATGATGATAATTATATATTAATTTTCATATTTATAATTAACATTATTATTGTAAGTATAAAACAATAATTACCCTAGCTCAGATTCTAGATCATTCTTGACGATATAATTCACATTTCGCCGGGAGGTTAAGCTGGTTAACGTCACGTTTACATAAAGTACAATTTATTTCGCTACTCTATTTCTTATCTTATTCGATCAAATATTTTTAACAAACGAAATGTGACTGTTGTATTATTTAAATACATATGTCACAAACGCTTCAGAAGCCAATGTATTATTAAATAAATGTTATATAACGCTATGTATTTAGACGATATGATTACGATACGTTCAATATTATTAGTTGAGTTTCTAATTCAAGTCCTAGCAACACACTTTGTCCAATAAATTCTCGGTACCGTATAAATCAAACGTTCAATTCGGCCCGCTTCTGATTGAAATCAATGTCGTTGTCATATGTATGTATTTATTCGTGTTATTGATTTCGTTTAATACAATACGTATTGTGCCGCAATCCTATATGCGAACTTTGAACGTATTTTTTTATATATAAAATAAAATACTGTCACTTTATAATTCAACAACGACATAACAACGACTACTGACATTGTTGTATTGTAGTAAAACAAGGAGAGTTAATGTGACAAGGAATAATACAGAACTATACTACAGAACCAATATAGGTACATTAAAACTTATTCCGGAAGATGCAGTACGTTTCGAAGAAGGTTTATAAGCATTAAGTAAACTGTTCTTGGTAGCTATGAAGCGTGAATTTCACGTTCTGGTTTTGAATATAAAAGTAGGTATTCGAAACAAAAACTAATTTCTCAATCCATTAAATTAGACCAACTGAGAATCTACGATTTAGAATATATCTAGAGCGGCAACGATGACGCGATTTATATGTAAAATAATAAATTAACATTTCCAACGAGTTGCATTGCTAACGCGATGTATAAGACTTGAGATGTTACGTCCCTCGTGTTCGTGATTACGTTAGCTCAGTCATCTTTCACTCATATTTATGTATGTATTAATACAAAATGGAATTTTGCTCGTAATTAATTATGTAACGAATTGTTATTCAATATATATGTATATACAAAATGTAAGGTTATACTCAATATTCCTTCGTAACATTTATATTCATCGAGGAACAGTCGACAAGTATCGGAAGATCACTATGTTCATCGTTATGGTGCTAATATTAAAGTTACTTAGAGATAAATTTCAAATAAGTGGATGTATATAAACAAAGAATTGATATTATAAAAACTGCTACATCAAATGATAAAAACTAAACATGTCGACCAAAGCAAACTTTTACTAAAACACAAACTACAACAAAGGTAGAAAAAGCGAGGTGAGTGTATAAATTTCCGCAAAAAGCGACCGACAGGCAAACTCGGAACTATGTAGCGGCGGGACCGACTCGAGGAACTTTTAATTGCGAGGGCCATTGATCGCATACGCCGACGAGTGTTTCATAAAAAAATATTGTTACAACTTACGACGTTCTATTGTCGTTGCTAAGATTGTCGTAATTTCATTTCAACATTATGAACTGGCTACGGCACTATCAAGATTATTGTATTTTGTTTTTGTTTTTGTAACAACAATTAGTGGTGATTTTTTAATGGTCAGCAACGTCACTATAAACTGAATCGTAATCTGTATAAAATTTTTAACTATTCTCTATACAGTTCATTTCATGATAACTAAGATAAATACATAATATATTACAATAGTTGAGATGGTGGATACTTGCATAAAAACCTGTCCCTGTGTTTGTGTACGACGTTACAGACAAAAAGTCATTAAATCTGAATTGACGATGTATTGTCGTTCAAATGCTTTGACTCACGTCAACTGATTTCTTATATGGAGTGACCACCAGTATTATTTGTAATAATTGCTGTGTTCATTTTTTTAATGTAATTTCAATGTTTTTATTATTTAATATAATTATTTGTTTTTTATTAATTACCAATACAAACGAAATAGATGAAGAAAATTGTAAAGTATAACATTAGTGAAGAATATATATTAACACTGAATTATGTTGACTTTTCAAAAGTAGGTGTCACTGAATAAACTATTTATTATACATTAGCAAAACAAACTAAACTTTAGATCCGACTATGAAAACGGTCCGAACTCCGGAAGTACTAACTCCTGTCCTCACTACTGTATGACGCGTTGAGACGAATTGAACTTGCAACTTTGAAGTACGCTGAAACACACCGGTTTTGAATAATACTTTAAGACGAAGAGTTTATAAACGTAATATCTTCTTAAACGAAATCACGCTTGATAGTTAAAACATTAAATCACCGACGTACCTATTACCAAAAGAATTGTGGTGTTCTATTAAAAACAAACTAAATTTATAAAAAAAATATATATCCGATTATACACAAACTATTTTGTCAATGAGTACAAACTAATTGTACATTCAACTAGCAGAGTGAAGGTGCTGTGTAAGTGCATGAATTTTCGAAAAAAAGGCACAGATAACAGCGACAGACAGTCGGGTACAACGTAATAAACGCGACTCGGCCTCGAGCAACTTTTAATTGAGAGAGCCATTGATCGAATACAGTGACGAGAATCTTAGTTACCCGAAGGTTATGAAGTAATATTATAAATGTCAATAGACAACCATTCGTCATAACGGTATGCGACTGGAAAGATTCATTTTAATTGTAGAACAGATATAATGATATTATATTTTTTTAATACGTAAGTTATATCAACTATTTGGGTAAAAAAATCATAAAATCATATAATTTATAAAAGAACATTTATTCACATACTTTATAATTTATATACTAATATTATAAATACGAAAGGAACTCTGTCTGTTAACTCTTTACGCTTAAATCGCGAAACCTATTTAGATGAAAATTGGTATGTTGATAGTTTGAATCCCGAAGTAGGGCATAGACTACTTTTTTAATTCACCCCTCGAGGTTGCTAGCCACATTGAGGGTGACGTTTTGTGTGCTATAGTTCATTTTTTATAAATTTCGCGCAGGTAAAACCGTAGGCTTAGTTATAATAGTAAGTAAATAATATTTTTCCCATATCACTATTTATATTACACTTTACACACAAACAATAATAAATCATAATGTATAATAATCATTCAGCGTCTGTGTTTATATTATTCTAATTGCTTCCATATGAATATAAATACAAAACATAAATTATAACTAAGTTATAAAAACTTCATTGTTAACATAAAAAATACACATGAAACATGATACATGACACAAATGGAGTCTTAGTTTTTGTTAATTAAATATCCGATGTGTCTAAATAACCAAACCTAATCGATTTTTTTATGTGAGAACACCTCTATTTTCAAGACACTATTTTTAAACTCATTTAAATATAATATTATATTGCAAATGGCCGACATTGATTTTATAATTTTAGGAGGTAGTCGGGAACGATGGCAAATTAGTCCAGCGAAAGTTCAGTGACACTAGCGTATACCTACTTGGTTTGTACCATTCCTTATGATTTCAATTCTACCTACAGGCAATATTATTATTGGCAGTTCTGCGTCACCAATACCAATGTAGAAGTAACATGACATGAAATATACGCGAAAACTCTTCTCTCTGTGTGTATGTGTGTGTGAAAATATTACAACCGTTACCGAGTTTATCTACCTACTTCACGCTTTATTATCCTTAAAATGTCGCGTACAATCTAATATTTTACTTATAAACATTTATACGTAAGAGACACTTTTAACTTACATCTCGTATTAAAACGGATTTTATATTCCATTAACGTTACATCTCCCGTTGTAACTCGTAATGATACTTCAGATAATGCTTCAATTAAAAGATAAATGCTGAAGATAATGACGGTCGCGCAGTTATCGTATTAATAGCGAGTCATCTCTTAGAGCGGCTTCATATTAGACCGGTACGACAGTTTGTTCAATTGTGGTAAATCGACCCGTCAATATATCGCGGCCGGTAGTTTCCTACATCCGACATATTTGTAGTCGCGTCGGTCGGACTTTGTGTGAAACAGCTCTTATTACGCGAGGAAAGAGTTATGATATTATCGGAACGATGAGAGATAACTATTTTCAAACGAAGACGGAATCTCTTTGAAGAGATTGACGGTTTTTTTTTTCACGGAAAAAATAGCTTACGTCAAACAATTAGTGAGCCGTTATAATTACTTAATCACTGAAAATAGAACAAATACATATATTATATAAAATATATTTCAGAAATTCGTGTGTTTAAAATGTTCACTTTAAATTGCTGTCCTATAATACAGTCCTTAACATGGAGACGTCAATTTCAAGAAAATTTATTTATTAAAAAAAAACATTCGTTTTCAACGAATTATCCGTTCAAATTAACTTGGGGACGAAAATACCCAAAGGTACCGGGAGTCGAACCTATGACTTATTTCACGCTAGGCAGCCCGGATACCGTTAGCTCTATTCAAGCTATTAATTTCGAGTCGAATTTAAATTTAAACTTTAAGTAAGTGTTTTTTATTCAGCAAAAAATCTATTATAGATAACACATACTAAAAACTAAATTATTGCTTCTAAGAAATATAAAATCTAATTCCACTTAATAATTGACAATTGAATTCAAAGTAAAACAACATAAATAACCAAATCGCAAACCAAAGCGACGTCAATATTAGTTTGTAATTAGTACTATCAGCTAAACGGACATTTTCTTATCGCTACGGGTCTTACGGTACACGGTTTCAAAACCCAATAACTAGTAACCGGGGTCTATGAACTATCGATTGCGGTGTCCCAAGGGCGCTCGCTGTTATACAAGCTAGTTGCGGACTTGCGGATCAGTTATTGTCTCGTGTTGAAGTACGTGGCGTCCTTTTAACGTTTTTATTTATTAAAACTACCGATGTTTTTATAAGGCGATAATACGTTAGAAAACATTGTATTTGAATATATATATTAGTTTTACATAAATACATGTAGCACAAGTTTAAACCCCACATTTACATTTAAAAACATAAGTAACGTTCGAGTAAAGTTAAATATATATAATAATTGACTAAAATAACATCGAATTGAGTACAGTCTCTTTCGAAGATGTTTCACTTTTAAAAGACAAATATTATATATTTATATATGTATAAACGAAACAGTTTCGACTTTCTGTTTCGTTTCATATAACGTTTAATTCAATAATGTTAAAATTTAAACGTTTTAAATTTAAAATAAAGGGTATTTATCCAATCCCTATCTCTTGCCTTTCACCGACACAAAAGACCGTCGCAGTCCGACCGCAAGTAATTCTAACCCGATCGTTTTCTAAAGGCCACTTGGTTATTTACCCTTGCAATATCCTCCGCTTGAAATATGTTGAAAATTTAATACATTTTGTTGAAATACTGTTATAGGTATACGGATACAACAGTGACACATTTACCAACTGCATTTGTACTAACAATTACTTAAGATTCATGCACATTTTACACTATCTACTATTTAATATTCAATGTATGACATGATATATAATATACGTTAGAATAAATTAAAATTAGTTTAAACCAATTTTATGTAACACTTAGCTAATGTCAGCTAGACATTAAATAATAAATATTGGACAACATCACAAACATTACCCTGATCCCAATGTAAGTAGCTAAAGCACTTGTTATGGAAAATCAGAAGAAGCGACGGTACCACAAACACCCAGACCCAAGACAACATAGAAAACTAATGATTTTTCATCTACATCGGAGTGGCGTATTCATGAAAACCGGTGTACACACTACTCGACCACGGAGGTCGTCAAGACATTAGCTAAGTATTGAAAAGCCTATGAAATCTTTTAATCGATGCTATGCCAGAATCGATTACTATACCAAATTGCATTAAAATTCGTCTAGCCGTTCCAGAATAATTGAAGGACAAACATTAAAGAAACATACTTTTTTTATAATAAGTAAGCAATTTATTTTATTTACAAAGATAATTTTCGTTTTCCTCATTCAGTAATACTTAGACGTTTGAATAATAATGAATTCGTTTATAATTACACTATGAGTCGTTATATTTTAAAACAAGTACGTTATCAGACGCATAAAAACGATGTATATTTTTAAATGTCAAATTATTATAATCTTCTAAAAAATAATAATTACTATGATTAATTAATTATAGCGAACTTGAGTATTCAGAAATATTATTATGAGTGGCAAGGTAAACTACGAGATTAAAATCTGTAACGAATTAAAAAATATATTACAAGTTTTGCCATGATATGCCAATCAAATGATATTTTTTCTGGAATATATTTTATTTGGTTGTAGAGTTTTGTACAAACCGACAACGCCTACATATCATTTAGTCTACCGCCAAACAACAATACTTAATATTGTTGTGTTCCGGTTTTAAGGAAGAGTGAGTCAGTGTTATTACAGGCACAACGGGTATATTTTTAGCACCACCAACTTTAGGAACTACAGAGGTTTGCGGTTCTTTGGCAATGTCTAAAGGTTGTTAATTTACCATCAGATGACCTATTTTTGTCTACCAATTATAAATATGTACAAAGAAGAAAAGGTAACAAAACATATATGAAACAGTCCTCTCAAATCCTTAATATACGTATGTACAGACGTATCGGCTTCTGATATAGACAGGAGACACAAAGGCAAATGCATTAATTTACAGTTGGCCAGATTATCTTGACGGACGGACAATCCTTCGATCGATTGCCGCAGATACGTCCTATCGGGATTACTGCGGCAATTAGACGTAAATCTTTAATTTAATCGGCCCTCAGTTGCTTTAGGGTGAATTAATTACTTTATTTATAATACGACATTAAAGGCTATTCAAACATTTATTTTTTAAATTAATTCCATAATATCATATAACTTTACTTAGACATTTGAATAATGCGAATTCGTAACAAGTCGTAAAGACTAAATTACTTTTTACTCTAATGATGAAAGTCTAGTAGTAATCAGATTTACCAACCATTTATTTTTAATAAACATAATCTCGTTGGTGAATCTGATTACTGGTTCTCTGGTAGGTACTTGGTGAATGAGGTTATAACTTCTGCAACGATTTGTCAAAAACATGGCCAGAATTTCTTAAAGTATTTGTTTTGTTGACAGAGAGTTTAAGAATTGTCGAACTGTTATATTAACTTTAATCAACTAAAAACTTAATATTAGTAGGAAAAAAAAAGATGAAAGTGCAAGTGCATTTAGGATTGTAATCAAACTAAAACATTATATGGAATATAAACGATAACTATTTTTCTGTTTCCAAACATAACCTTCGATACCTAATTAGAACTGATTTAGTTGTTCTTGGTTATACTTCAAATGTCATCTCGCAATGAACGCAAGGGCCCTAAGTTTAATCACGTTAGTACAATCAATAAAACCAATTACGTGTCCAATAAATATTCACGGTCGCTATCGATTCAATTTATGTTACGGGGTCAATAAATTGCAGCAAGGTTACATAAACATGAGAAACTGCCTTTAAGAAATAAGTTATTCTGTTTCCATTCAATTTTATACGATTCTTGTAGAATGGAAACTATATTTAACTGACTACAAGTTTATTTTCAGACGGGTTCTTTTCAACTATGTATATATATATATAAAATTTGACCAAGATTCTAGATGATTGATGTTCACGGCGAGGTGGATGGAGCTGCAAATGTTTTCTTAGATAAGAGACCTCCTGTTCTTTGTCCAATATTTTGGATATTTATGTATTAATAGTTATTTTAATTTGTGTTAAAATTTTGAGTTACCAATAATTATTTTTATTTTTAGGGAAAACAATGTCCGATTACTTATAACAGACCGAATCAAGTACACTGACATAACATAAATATATAATACAAAAGATCAACGAATATTATTCGCGATTCAAACATAATTTGTACAAATTAGACAACAATCCACGTTTAAAGACGTTAAAGAGGAGAGAGGCTTCGAAAGTTATAATGAAATTCAAGAGCAATAAAACTTTCCTACAATCTAACCTCTATATATACATATTCCTGTAGGGTTGTCGACGGTACCGCAAGGACCGGGAAAATGTAAATTTAATGACTGTTAAATTGATTCAAATTGTCACATTCAGGTCGAGACGACGCGTCTGCGGCGATGTTTCTTTTTATCTTTATAAATATCTTAGCGTAAATATTATTAGTGACCTTGTTGTATTAAATATCTGTACTTCTATAAATACATGTAACATATTTCAATCAATACTTATAATATCTATATAATGGAATAGTTATAAACTTGTTATGAAGTGTGGTTTGAAAGTACATTCCTTACAAGGGCGCATTTGCAATAAAACATAATATAAAAGAATTCAAATATATTCGTCTAAAGAAATATCAAAATAATATCATCATTACCAGCCCTAAATTCCGTGAAGTTATGAACGTAGCGGCGCGACCAGACGAGCGCCCGAACTTAGACAAAGACGGGGGACTAACTTCCATTAAATCTTTTGCTACCAAGTTTCACGTCCCCGCTGACTCCTGCCTGTTTGTTACTTATACTTACCTAAGAATATTGGTCGAAAACTCGCCCGCTGGCTTGCTAACTTCAAATACGTTGTCATTTACGTATCAGCTAGTTTAATTCCCTTTTACACTGAACCTCATTGATATACATATGTATGAAACGGATAAACAATCTCTAAACTTAGCCCATCTCATAGTACTAAAATACTATTCTTTTTAATCTCTGCGTAAAGAGATGGCAACATATTTAGTACTGTCAAATTGGTTAATTGTTTGTGTACATCTGTTACGATCAGCGTTCAATATTTAAGTTCATAATAAATAAAATGTAAACGAAGTTTTTTTGTCAATTCTAAATACAGCATTCAACATTCCATAAATGTCATAATGCTGGGGAAGTCATCCTCCCTCCTCGAGGAGAAAGTTTTAGACTTAACCACCACAATGTTCTACTACAGATTTGAGATTTTAAAAGTTGTATCTTTTTTATGAAATCCAATTAGTGTTTCATTTGAAATTATAATATATTTATTACTATAATTTTATTACTGGTTCTAAAATGTATAGATTAGTAATTCAATATATAATTAACCATTATACTTAAAGGATAAAGCGAATTGGTCAATAAATTATAATCACTACCAGACGTATTTCGAAACGGACCGTATCTCTAATGCTCTATTTAATAACGATTCCTGTGACGGAACATATTACGTACATTCATAAAAATAATAATACTAAATAACAACTAAGTTATAGTATTAAAATGTTGCACAGATCGCTAACGAAATAGATTTTGATGGATAAAATATGGCCTTAGTCACAGGTCTGTCGCGTGTGTGTCGTTTGTGATATCAGAGTTGTCGACTATATTTACTATATACGGTACGAATACGTCTGTAGCTGTCATTTTAAATAAAACTTTAAACCCATTTAAAAATTCGTAGTGTCTATAATCTATTCCAATCACAGAGGACAAAAGTAAAATAAACAACATTTAACAGCGAATTGACGCGATATCATTGGTCGAGAGCTCGTATATAATCTAGGATATTCATTATGGATTTACGAAAAAAATGTATTTTGAACGTCGACGTAACTTATGACGACGGAACTATGGAAGTAAAATTAAAGTGGATATAAATAATTAAGTGTAATAGAGTTGTATTATAATTAATAAATAAATATTTATCGAATATTATTCGAATATTAGTAATAATAATAACATAAGATATTAAACATTTTTAGATTAAGTTTGTATTCTTTGTACTCAGACTCGTAAAATGATATGATAAATTATTCTAAAGGTGCATTTTCAATTTTAAGGTTAATTTAAATTCTTTCGATACATTTAAATAAACCGGGGAAATGTGTTATAATTAATTATATTAATATGTATATTAAATTTATTAAGCTATTCGTTTGATTAAATTAACATATATATTATTAGTGTATATGCTATACTAATACAGTTATCAGAAGCAATCACTTTGCCCTAATGATAATTATGCAATAATTTCCATGAATTTAGAAATTAACGTTAATTATAGCTAGTTTCTATAATGAGTTAATTACATCATTGCGTAACATTCGTTAACAATGTTGGTACCCTATATTGGATGAATGCTAAAGGTTTTAGTATTATAAATAAAACTAATCTATTTATTGAAAAACAAAAATGTATTCCAAATAAAATTTTAAAAACGCCGTCTATCGCCTTCATTTTTCTACCGTTATGTAACTGCATTTATTAAAAACAATACAATTATAATATAATTATAAAAATATAATTTATTAAAGTGGACTCTTTATAAGCACTTTGGAATCGATGTATTGCAATGTTAAATTTGGTATAAAGCTAAAACTTTTGGAATATAGTTAAATTCTACCGAGACGAAATCGTCGGGAAATTAAATAGTAACTATTCGCCATCAATCTTATATGCTTAACATTCGTATGTTTCGATTCGATTTTACTTCGATCAAGTAAAGCATAAGCACTTAAATTGAAAACTGTTATCTAAATACACAAAATGTTATACATATGTTTAAATAGCGTTTAAAGTTAAATTCACTAATGTCTACAATAAAACCAAAACTTGCTCGTATATAATATATACAAAGTTGTTTCAAACAAGAAAACAAGACTAAGTACAAAGTCAAAGTAAAGTATATGAAAGGCGATTTTCACATAGGAAGCGGCGGAGTGTTGTAACGAGGGAAATTTCAAACTTAAGTTAGTTAAAACTGAAGATAGGTGTAGTCGCTAGCATGTTTTTGACGGATTAGTTGCAAGTTCGGAGCTTCTAACTAGTTGGAGTTCGACAGAAGCCCCTACTCGTATGCACTGGAAATTTTAGTAACAGTACCAATAACACAACTTGTATCAAACTAAACTCGATTCAAACTGTTTATTAGTTCTGCTGCTATTGTCACTGAAACAATGAGAATGTAACTAATTGTATGTAACGTATACAACTCTTGAGAGTAGTTCGTGAATCCTTTAGATCGTCTCGTAAAAATATATCACTTTATAAACTTAATTATTTAAAAGATTTTTAATAAGGATCCATATATGCACGAACACTATTGAATTAACAATGTAAGAATTAAAGTGGAACGATCAACGTATTTTTCATAAACGTATTTTATGAAAAGGATTAATTCATCATAAAATTTCAAAATCATCCAAACAGTATGAGCAACCATTATTACATCATGTTAAATAACAGAGAAACTCAAAATCACAAACTTGTACTTCATTACGATAGAAGTATGTATATGTGAACATGTTTTAATTGCAAAAATAAATTTAATGAAATCAAAAAAATATACATCTTTATGCATTTTTAAAGGATTAAAAACTTAACCTAAAAACGAGATAGGAACCGACCGTCGCGTTGTCGAGTGCAGCTTAAAAAAAAGTCGACCGTGTACTTGTTAGAAGAACGGAAATGTATAGTTACACACACGTTGCATCCTTTCGACATTGCAATAGAAGTCATAATTCAACATATACTACGGGGTGTGTATAGCTCTTAAGGGGTTACCATGGCTTTCGTATTAGGAAAAATAAAGAAATATTTTTATAATTAATCGTGCATGTGCAATAATAAAAACTATGCACTATTGAAATTTAATACTAAAGAAATGAAACTTATACTTTCTATTGGACTCGCGAATGATTGAATGGTTAATCCACTAATATAAGCTAAAGAACGCAGAAATTATTTGTTTTTTTTTATTCTTAGACATTATATAGATATACAATGTATTTAAAAATATATAAAACGTTAACAAATAACTTTTACCCACTTCAAATGAGACTAACTATTTGAATCTAATGTAATCGAAATAAAACTTACGACTTCAAAACCCAATTTTCATACACAAAACTAAAGTTGCAAATATGGAATATATTATTTTCGAAGGCCCTCTTTCGGTTAGCTGAAGGACGATGTCCGAATAAAATAAAACTGTTGGTTAGTTGATAGTAGTAGCACAGAAAACAGAAAGTACGGTAAAATGTCTGTCGCGCAAGTGGGGCAGGGCGGAGAGGCGGCGTTCGATCGCGGGGACGCGCTCGGGTCGTTCACCCGCGCCGACCGGACCGGCCGCGACGCGAGCTAGCGTTTGTACGGGCTGAGACGAGAACGATTACGATTATATTTGACAATTTCATTTGAAAGCTATGCGAATATTTTAAAAGTTTTTAATTACGAATTATAAAATAACGATCTAAAATATACTCACTATATTTGTTATTTTAAAAATTAAATATATATATTTTTTAAACTAAATAGAAACTTAAAACGTTTATTACTAAGCAGTACCTTCATAAAGTAAAGTAAGTACTTTCATTCGTGTCTTATTTTAAAACCAAACAAGGGACGAGGTTGTGACATATCCGACAGAAATTATCTAAAAATATCTTTGAGATATAGCCAAGACAGATCGCATACAGATAATAATTAAAGAAAATAATCTTGTAGCAACTATTATATTACTTAATATATTCAACAATAATTATTCTACAAATATAATTTCCACTTATATATCGATACAACTGACTTGTTTATATTATAACATAAATTGACGTTTTGTAGTTAAGCTGTAACATAAAATAAAACCATTGTCGGTGTATTTACAACGAATGATACCCAATCGTATCCGTCGCGTGACAACAAAGTGAAAGCATTTCCAAGTTTTAACACGCTTGCTACTTTGTGAACCGTAAGCTTTTCGAAGATGGCCGCTGGTGTCGTTTGACAGATCAATAACTTGCTTAAACCCGATAGATGGTCATGTGCTCGGACGATGAAACTGTATAAATATATGGCCTTTGTCATTTATTAAGCTCCGACCATTGGACCAGAAAAGCATTATGTGTAAGGGTGACATAAAAACCAACATTTGTATAACCTTTACTTGAAATCCATTCATCAAAGTATTTATTATATTTTTTTAAGCATTTTTAAATAAAAACATAATATGTATTAAACTTAAACTAACATTTTTAGCCTTTCAATAATTAATCGTTAAAATGCATAGGTTTTTCTTTAACTTGAAACTCGAGTAATGTCAATATTATCAACAATATATAATAAAAGTTACGCAAAAGTATAATGACAATAAATTACTTTCGACGATTGTAATAAAACACTTTCGAATACATTGAGAGGAAAGCGCTACTCAACAATTCCGTATCGAAGTCAAACTTTTATTCATGGTGGCACGCGAAACGACGCCAACAAAACTACGCTGTCAGCGTTTCCACAAAGACGCTTCCGAACAATGAACGAATTGGAAAGACAAACCCATCTCAACAAAGCTCTGGCTACTATCTTGAAATTTAAAACTTTAACTTTAAAATTTTGTTGAAACATGGTCAAACCATTTCGGAGTTCATTTCAAATTATTAAATTATGAATTATGGAATTTTTTAATTGGCTAATTCGAAATTAGAATTAGGTAGATAAAATATCG
Source organism: Vanessa tameamea (assembly GCF_037043105.1). NCBI lineage: Eukaryota > Metazoa > Arthropoda > Insecta > Lepidoptera > Nymphalidae > Vanessa > Vanessa tameamea. The sequence goes on along the minus strand of NC_087332.1, from coordinate 2,546,957 downwards.
TTTAATAAACTTTTACTTTTTATAATTTAAACGCAAATTAATAATATCTATTAAATATTTGTAACACTTCCGAAGCTTCTTAACAATGTCGGCCCGGAATGTGAATTCTAGGAATTTTACGTATAATTTAGAAGTAATAATGTTAAAGATACAGTCATAATCATTAATTACAGGCACTTTCAAAAGTGACGATACAATTTTCTAAACGTTTAGACCTGTCGCTGTCGTGGTTTGGAATGAAGCATTTACAGTCAATATGACGCCAACTTATGCTAGGTGCGTTCGTCGGTTTATTTGGTGCCGGACTATAAAACCAACAAAAAACATTGTAGCTTTACTGTGTAACGACACAACATCACGCGACAAAAGACTTAACGCTGGTGCCATTTGTCGTGAGTTGAACACTTCTCACGCTTGTTCACACTTCGACTTAGTTCTTTTCACACACATATTTTATTCTTTCGGAATGTGCGAATGAAATATGCAACGAGATAATACATAAGGTTTTGTTTACCTAAACTTACTCAACTCAATGCTCTAAAAAAACATATTTAATTTGATTTCATATACAGTACGCAATTAGTAATGGCATTTATGTGTGCAACGGTTCCAAAAGAGATTAAAGCGTAATCTACAGCTCGGGCAATTTTTGTCGATAAGCCATTTCGTCGCGAGATCATTCGACACCCTAATAGCTTAGTCAGCTAGCGACGAGCGGGTGAACGTGAAACGAGTTGTGGTCCCCATGCCCCCTTGCAGTGATAAAGGAATCTAACCGGTTCGTGGAAGGGAAACTTGCCAATGCGGGGTAATAGCTGAGTCGAATGTATTTTTAACATTAAAATTGCGCTTTGAAAAATGTTTGTATTATCTCTTCACTGTTTATTTCATGTTTTCACTTACATATTATTTTCCTTCTTTTTGTTTCAAGTCATTTAGCAAATAACATAAAAAAAAAATTACGAATATTTGAAGCTCGTCATTGATTTTTTATTTTATTGCTGTGCAACAAAAATAAACTTAAAAAGGCGTTTATATATATAATACACTCGATCAGCCTTGTATCCAGCTGAGTATGAGGCTACAGTATCGCTTACTCGACGGCTCGATTGTTCGGTTAAGCGATCTAGCTAAGCCGGAAGAGCTTGTCTTGTCTTTGCTATTGATTATTACTTTTATTTGCATATACCACCGTCGTATCGCTCAGCACTTCAAAGTTAGACTGTACTCATCACAAAATAAGGAATGCTTGAATAGTTTTTAACATTTTGATTATGTTAGAATGTAACTAAGGTCATAAATAGGATGTGCCTATTATATTATTATAGTTGAAACGTCAGTCTCAAAAAAAAACGCCGTAAAGTTAATGGAAATTTAATCAGACTAGTGTCATAATTTTTAAATCGTACATGTTATAAATTTGTGAATCAACGTTTCATCAACGTCAACGTTCAATGATCCAGTATATTATCGCCCTGCAAACACACACGAAAGTATACTTTAATTCTGAATCCTCACATTACAAGATCTAATTAAATGTTAGAGCTGTAATGTTAGTTTAATTTTCAGTTTGTAGTTCGTTAATTAAACTTGCAAATAAAGAATTGTCATTGTCCAATACAAATTAACGATAAAGTTTTTACATAAAAATACACAAATATCAGTACTAACTGTAGGCTCAACGGTGAATTTAACATGACACAGCAATATATATGATGATGGAACAAATTTTATTACCGTTCGACGAGACACGAGACTTAACACGACGTAAAATAACTTACTTACGCGGTACGTTTACTGAATAATTTGATCTGTAGATGTACTATTGGTAGAGGAATACGAAACCTAATTTTATATTTGCATAAAAAAACACACATACCTAAACGAATAAAGTCAATGACGATTATATTAGGACTACATTATATATATATTTTCAAATAACGCCATAGTCTTTATTGTAAAGTCTTTAAAGAAATTTGAAATCTATTTCGGTAGTTTCTTGAGTGAACATTTGTTTAAAATAAACAACGTTTTTTTTTTGTTTACAAAAGCAGACGATCTTTTTTTATTGATCTATTTCTATCGTTGGCGTTGAACGCAATACAATTGTCAGATGATACAACAGATACATACAACGGATGCGCGATTTTAAAGTGCTAATTAAGCGCTGTCTATACGTGTTCAGTAACATTCGTCTTAGGCATTCACACATCTCGCATTGTTGTTGCGAAGGAAAGGTTCAAAGTCCGCACGGGTCACGCACACGTGGAAAAACGTAGGTATCTATGTATAGTTCGATGCGATTATCACGCACACACGTAATTATAACGTCGTTTTCACACTATTGAATAGGCGTGCTATTGTAGTAATAGAACGATTGGTTCGCTTTGTGTGCCGGTTCTTGTTCAAAAAATTCTTACATGTATTAAAAGTAGAAAAAAAACCTGCCAAATGGAATTAGTAATTGGTATTAAATTTAATCGATAATCGGTAATTAAATTAATCGCAATAAACGAAAACCAATTCATTTGTTAATTTGTTAATATTAAAACAAATATTGCGTAAAGGCCATTAAATCTGACATTGAACTGAAAAATTTAAACATTTTACTGAGCAATTAACGTAATAATTACGTAAAATTCATTCACTTTTAAATTAATAAAAATGTATAAAATTTAATATGTTGAGATGATATCGTCTTTAAGCACTAAGTAGTCCCTTGTTACTACCAACTCGTGCCAATGAGATACAAGATTGAAAGTAGTTATAGCAATTTTTTCTTCGGTAATTGAATACTGCACATTCTCAATGCCAGCGTTCGGAGAGCGGCTATATCGGCGTATTGTTACCGAGTATTATGGGAAACGGGTCACGGGCCAACAGGGGTCGGAAATATAGGGACATCGAAATCGATTTCTATAATATGTAATATACTTCTCTGTAGGCGTTGAATTTAAATGGATGGTACTGTTTTACAACATTCTTACCCCTAGTTTTTTTTAAAGAGCTTATTTATACCTTGAATGTTTGTGAGAATTTCAAGACTTCCATTACGATTTAAAAGAAATCATTCCGCGTTAGATAGCCCGTTTATTGAGGTAGGGTGGTAGGCTATAAAACTTGTCGTTACGATCCAAAGGCGCAGAGCAGTAACCATAAAAGTCAACCATTCTGGTAAACTGTAGGCAACTACTCATATATTGTTTGAGACACAAGCACCTCTTGTATAAAATAAAACATTAAATATTATCAATAACTAGCATAAACTAGATATTTTCTTGAACAATAAACTACCTCGATGTATTTAATGAGTACAATATTGGCATCATAAGACTACTACATCAATAGCAATGTGCGAAAGCGATTTCCATATAAATAAAATACCCGAAGAGTCGACTGTTTCTAAAAAACCGTTAAAAAGATAACGCAATGTGGTTAAAAGTAAAAAAACAATATCGCTTAACCAGACAAACAGTTATGAATTTACAAGCTTACGTGAAAATTCTGCATCTTGTGCAGCAGCTGTCACAACGAATATGTAGTTAGAATTCCCAAGCCACTCGGCTCAGGGTTTATAAAACCTTTATATATTCAAACTCGTATGCGGACACTCAAGGCTCCAACTTTCAGCTGAAAGTACGTTGCAGAGGTTAATGCTATGAAGTTTCGAATGTGTGCGATCAGAAAATGGTTATTTTAATATTTTATTAAAACACTTCCTTTTACCTGATTCACATCGCGTCGATCTAGCACTTTATACTTCACCCTCCAAGGAAAAACAATTTTAGACGTTAAACGAAACGGAAGCGTTTGCAATATGATTATTATTATTATAAACTATTCTGGATACACTTATGTGATTTAACAACGAATGCTCGTCAATTGTCACGTTTCGATTTTGTGATTACGAAAACGATGCGTCGCGATTTAATCTACATTAAGTCTTAAGATTTAAACATACACAAAAAATGCCGTGAAGTATAAAATATAATTAAATGATATTATGTACACAACGAGTTGAAAATTCCTCGTTAACCGTATATTTTTACAATATAAAACCAATTTATATGTTTTATTGCCCAAAGAGAAATTTAACGGGGACACCTGAAAGCGTTCCGACCACCATTCCAGAGGTAACGTGCCTTGAATATTATATCGTGGGTATCTTTACTTGAAAAACCCGTGGATACTTAATTAACGTATATTTAAACTCAATAACCATATTACTTACATTTTAAAACGTTGTTATTATTCAGAATCGTTCGACTTAATTTGATTGGAGATTTTAAAAACGATTTTATATTTAAAGTAAAAAACCTGTAAATTTCCCACGGCTGGGCTAAGGAAACTTCCTGAAAGGGAGAGGAGGCTCTCGGTCATGTTCATTAACTACTCAATAGAGATTAAATATTCGGAACATGCTTTCATCTCTCTCAAACTAAGCATTTTGCCATAGACATATAAAAAAGTATTTAAAATTTGAATAATTTATTAAAGGTAGTGTTAAATTAAATATATTATAAGTGAGAATGATAAGATGTTATATACTAATTAAACCTATTATATAACTATCTGAATTTGACCTTAGCCTAGCTGGCTAAGTGCGAAGCAACGTAGCCGCTTAGCCGCAGATTTATAGCCACTACGTGCACTTGAATTAGCATAAAGGCTGTGCGGAACAACGAGCATTATTTTGAACGCGTGCCTCGTCGTTTATTTCTTTGTTGAATTTTATGATTTGTCGAGTAAATTTTTTGACAAATTTCAAGATGTATAATGCTTATTTATATGTATATAATATGAAATTAAATGTACTTTCCTCCATTATATATTTGCTATTGGTAATAAACATTTTAGTATCATTTATAGATATTATTGGAGCTGAGATATTTTTTTATAAAATTGGTAGCCTACCAATGTAACTAAGACGTTATGTCCCTAGGCCCTATAGTTACAATGGCTCATTCACCCTTCAACCCGGTACATAACAATACTAAGTATTACTACTTGGAGGTAGAATGTATTATGAGATGGTGGTGCGGGGTACATACCCAGGCGGGCTTCCACAGAGCCACCACCAAGTATAAGAGATGGCCCTGTGAAATTAACAACTGGAACTTACCCCGAAGTTAGGGGCATAAATACAGAGGATTTTACAAACGAAGCATACCCAAATCTATTTCTTATCGAAAAATAATTATAAAACAGTTATAGAAAGTTATTATTACTTCTCGTTAAACGCTTTAAAACAGATTATTCTATTTATATATGCATCAAATTGATCTGCTATAAAACTAAGATTATTTTAATGAGACTCGAATTAATTAGTTATATGAACACTGATAAGCTATAATTGATTCGATGTTTTTATAGGGCTAGTTTGATAGTTCTGTAATAATAATAATTATAGGTGGACAAAAAAAAACTGTCATTTTTAAAATCGTAACGGTTACCAGTAGTAAAGAGTCGAGATGGCCCAGTGGTTAGAACGGGTGCACCTTAACCGATGATTGCGGGTTCAAACCCAGGCAAGCACCACTGAATTTTCATGAACTAAATTTGTGTTTATAATTCATCTCGTGCTCGGCGGTGAAAGAAAATATCGTGAGGAAACCTGCATGTGTCTTATTTCAACGAAATTCTGCCACATGTGTATCCACCAACTAACCCGCTTTGGAGCAGCGGGGTAGAATATGCTCCAAACCTTCTCCTCAAAGAGAGAGGAGGCCTTAGCCTAGCAGTGGGAAATTTACAGGCTGTTAATGTTAAGCGACCAGTAAAAAATAAGTTCATTGGAAACTTAACTTTGTGTAATAATTAATAAAACGTTCGTCAAAATTTAGTCTATGTAAAATAATATATGAATTTGAAAAAATGTAGAGATTTTCGGATATTAATACATATTGACTTCTAATTATAATCCAAAATTAAATTATTTTCGATGAGATAACAATTTTTATAAGTGTAGCCAACATAGCGGTTTGTAGTTTAGATAGATATTATATTTAATGTGGGCGATACACATTAGTGTCACTAAGTTGAATTAATTAAATCTTGCAGGTTCGTTGAATTTTAAAATATATATATATATGTATGTGTATGAATCGTCATAAATTACATCTCTGAATCTTCAAACACACATTAAAACTATTAAAGATAAATTCACTTACTTTCATAAAGAATACTTAACGTATTTTGCTAATATAAGAACAAATATACTTAATACTTAAACAAACGGATAAAGTTAGGTAAGATAAAGTTTTACTACGCTCAGATTATGATAAATTAGTTACTAACTGCCACATTCGCTGACATTTAACGGTGACTTAGGCGCTCTTCAGTACCTATACCATATACGTAGGTACATTAACTTATATACTTCATAAGTGTTGAAGCGTGTACAGAGTTTTTACTCTTACTAAAAAATATGCAAATAAAATATATAGTATATGCAAAATATAAGATAAATTTCAGTTGATTTTCGCAAACAATTCAAACTCGCTTTTGTTACCCTGGCCGCCATTTTACCTTTTTTTTATTTATCCCGATATCGAACGCTAGACATTTTTTGTACACTTTTGTTTCAACGCTGCCACTGGGAAACGTCTATTTAAATTGTAAACACGGTGCGGGATTTAAAATAGTATTATATAACGACGGGCACGGTTCTATTAAACGTTTGTTATGAAATATTCAAAGATCCAACGACGAGACGTTTATTTTTGAGTGATATTGAAAATTTCAATGTTTAATTGAGTTTTAAGATTGATTGTAGATGGCCCAGTGGTTTAAAGTGATCTGGTGTTGTTTTATTGTAGTAATTCTGACAATTCGCTAATCTGCCGTATTAGTTTCTAACGTTGAACGTCTAAACACTTATATTGTTATATGTAATAATTAGAAAAACTTACTGTATACATACTTTAACTAAATTATGAAGTGCTTTGCCAAATTTTCTGTGTCTATCAGTTCGGGCATGATTGAGTACGAACCGTCCAATACGCACACTTTATTTATATCTATCTATCTCTACATATGAAAATCAGTGTTTATATACTTGTCACCCATTTATTTCTTCAAAGTGTAACCGATTATAATGAATTTAATAAGTTTTTCAGCGTAAAACCGAGAAGATTCTTAGTCTAAGAGCAAGATTGTTTTCTTCGTTTGTCTGTCCTACAGTAGAAAGTTTGACATAAATCATCATCTATTCATACGAAGCCAATATGTGCAGCTAGTTTAGAATATTAATTATAAAAAGTTGGTTTTAACGCATCTTATTTCTAAAATAAACACACATCCTCACGGTAAAGCGAAATAATTATATTGTCAGACATAAATAAAATAAATAAAAGCGACTATTGGATAATTCGCGGAACGTGACGCACGTTTTGCAAATCATCTGTCAAACCGTTACGTTGGGCAACGCTACACTTCAACTGTCATCTCAACGCACGATTTTGATATTTATTGCAATGTATTTACGGGCTCTAATTGCTAGGTAGCAAGGAATTTGTTAAATAATTTGAATAGCTGAAACGCAGCAACGAAACGAATAATATTTGCTTTGCTCTAACATTAGACTATGGGTGAGCATGAATAAGTATCCTTTTAAGTTACATTATGAATTTAACCAGCAATAATATTTTCTTACCCATATGTTAAAAGATTACACATACAATTACAAAAAGTAATATAACCGCTAGAGTACTTATTACTTTTCGCCAACAATAAACATATTTCCTTATATGTCTAACTACATATATTCTTATCGCAATACGACTGAAATGGGTAGAGAGCTTCGAGCTTTTTCGTTTCCAAAGATGTGAACATATCCTAAGCGAGAGTTTCTAACTAAACAACTTAGTGCGTAAACAATTTTCTACTTTCAGTCAATGTTATAAAGTTCAAAACTTCGGATTTTCTTCAATGACTAAGGCCACCAGCGATGCCTCCAGCATTTTCCTGTTTACCGTATCGCTCTCAATACGAAGGGCCGGCAGGGTTGGCAAGTGTTAAAAACTTCGTGGTTATCCTCATCGTGATGACGTAATTTATATTTCCTGTCTGTTTTTTTAATGTGTTTTTTCTTCTTCAAATAAACTCGATCACATATACTTTTTCGTTATATCGCAGCCCTAGTGGCGTTAGTAACACAAAACCGCGTGAAGTCGGGTATTTACTAGAGGCATATCTTGCCTCGTGTTTGCGTTTTATTCATTGGTTTGAATAAACAATGAGCTACAGTCGTAATTTGCTAAATATTTGCTTATATGAAGAGGTAAGACATTAATAAAGAAATACGTCATTAATTTTTTTTCTTTTTACCGAAGATCGAACATAATTAATATTATGTCCATTTTAGAAAGTTTTAATGAAATCAATCAAATGTTTTCACTTAAATACAACTGATAATAAATCGATTTTTAAAATAGGAATTCTCGTAACCTGTCATAACAGTGGAGAAGTTTTTGTAATGCTAAAAAACTAGAAAAACTATAACTCGCAAAAGATACATCGGATTTCACAGGTTTAGTATATAATACTGGTTGTCGCCCGCGTCTTCGCGTTTTAGTGGTTGGTCGTCAAGTATGAGGCAAGCTTGCTTCATCAAATTCGGTTTAGTTATTTTGTCCTTGAAAGCGCGAACGACAGACAAAGTTACTTATATATAGTTACTTTCACATTTATAAAATTAGTATAGATTAGAGATTTAGATTTTCGCAGTTTCAACCGTTTTCAATTTAGACTAATTACACTAGGCAACACTGAAAATTTCCCGGGAAAAATTCACAGCGTATTTTATAGATAATCAGGCATCTAATATTAGAAAAATAATAATTTATTTCAATCACGTATAGAATAGGAGATTTCTAAATTTCTTTTTGAATCACTTTTTTTATCAATTTAGGAGGGTAGTTCTAAATTTTTGTTACATACGATCAAAATAATATTTTGTAGTGTCAGTATACATTTAGTTCTTTCACCACGTCTCGCTTTTGTGTTAATTGTCTGGATTTATTCTGTCTTATTTGCGGTTTATAATCTCCAAAGAGTCAAAAATAACGCCTTTGATTACCAAGTGTTATCATGCATATTTTGGTTTAGACATTTACAACCAAGACAAATATCGGTTACCACATATGTGTTGTTACTCATGCCACAAGAATTTGATGAACTGGCTAAATGGGAAAACAACAAAAATGTCTTTTCGTCAACCTATGGCTTGGTGAGAACCTAAGGATCATGTGAGTAACTGTTATTTTTGTGTAATGGATGTCAAAGGTTTTTCTAAGAAATCTAAGCACACAGTAAATTACGCAGAGGTTTCTTCCGTAACAAAACCAATACCACATTCGAAAGATCTTCCAGTACTTAAACCACCAAATCACGTCGAACACTCAAGTACTACTTCAGTTTCTGATGATAAAGGTGAGGACTTCCAAGTGGCAAGTACATCTAAATCACCTCATTTGATAAGCCAATCTGAGCTCGAAGACCTTGTTAGACACTTGCCTAAGGAAATATCTGAACTATTGGGTTCAAGATTAAAGCAATGGAATCTTCTGCAACCTAACGTCTGCGTAGTGCAACTTTTTCGGAAATAAGCGATCGCCTCAGTTTGAAAGCCTTATAAATCAAATGTTAGATGCTTATAAAAAAATGGGTTGCAATATGTCATTAAAGATGCACTTTCTGCACTCGCATCTAGATTTTTTTAAAGAAAATCTAGGTGCAGTGAGCGATGAGCACGGTGAGCGCTTCCACCAAGATTTTGCTTCAATAGAAAAGCGTTATCAGGGGAAATGAACCACTGCAATGCTTGTAGACTACTGTTGGTTTTTGATTAGAGAGACACCAACCTCTTCTTACAACAGACAGGTCAAAAGGACAAAAAATGGTTTATTTTTGATGTCTCAATAGCACATTTACTTGAAATTAATTACATAAACTTGTTTAAATTTAAAATAAATTTCTCTTTAAAGTTATACGTGACTGAGATGTTTTATTTCCTGTTCTAAGTTTTCTATAGCATGGTGGTTCAGAATCACACAATCAGATCTCTGGGAAAAAATAAAAGTTTTTGTTGCCTAGTGTTATGTGTCAAGCGTCAAATTCATGTTCTAGAACATTATGAGATTGAAGCTCGAATGTAGTCACATATAACACAAATAATAATAAAAAATATTTGTACTGCTTTGGATGGCTGCTTTTTAATTATCAAAATACAATGAATTATGAGTCATATACCTACTCGATAGCCATAGGAAAAACATTTTTTTACAATAGACAAAACTAATGAAGTATTCATTAGTTTTGTCTGCCTGCTAATACATATTTCAGCTCAAATATAAAGTAATGCCACAAATAAAAAAGTACGCAACAATTTTCCTGTGTGCTCTGTACAACAAACACGACATTCTTGCGTCATGTTTATGTAAACGTCTCGATTCATACCTAATCTCGTTAGGTACATATCGATTATTATATATTTCATATCACATGAGTATATTGTTTTTAAAATATTGACTTTCTCCTTTATATTTCCAATTAAAATAAAAAAAAGGTTATAATTAAAAATAAAAAATACTGAGTTCTTTAATTGATTCATCAAAAAGTTTTAATCATAAGTAAAAAGTAAAACGCAGTTAATTTGGTAGGTACCTACTAAGGAATCAATATAACATCTGAGGGTGTTTGACAAATACATTCGATTCGAGTAGAAGCGATTTCCATCGCCTTTATTTCGTAAATCTATGACCAAGTGACATATCGAATACCTTCTCTTTTTTTTCGAACAGATTCGTCAATCAATGTATAATTATACAGACTTACTTCTTACAAATCGAGGGTCATTTTCGCCGACATAATAAAAATTTTATGCAAAATTTAATATATAGATAATAATATAACATAACAATATATATATATAGGCGTCATATATTTTCCTTAATATGAATATCAAAACAACTATAAAAGATTATTCCAACATTCTAGTAATAATAAGACAATCAAAATTTACACTAAATAAAAAAAAAAGATAATAATACGTAGCCGACGCCATAGCGAGACGACAAAGATTACACAATCGGGCGTAAATAAAAGCCTAACCCGTATATGTATGTACGTAATTATGATAATTTGATGGATTCATCGTTAATGGCGTATTTGAAAACCACCTGAGAGTTTTTAGTTTCATTTAAAAACCAAATAATTTATCTAAGACTTTCCATTATTTCTTAAATGACAAGCCGCTATAAGGCCGCAGACCTGTAGGCCTGAGTTCAAACCTTGGGTCGGAATAATGAATTAATTGAGTTTAACTGACAAGAAATACTGAATAACAGGCCAGAGTCTGAAAGTTGACAATTAGAATAAGTTTGTAGAATTTAACTCCGCCCACTGTGCCGATTCATGAGCATCAATACTAAAATTAACAGTCAAATATATAACGTTGGAATTTATATGAGTAAACGCACTGATCTCGGTAAGTACAGTTCCGATTTTTTATTTAGTTCTTTGCCTTAGAACGTTCGTTTATTGAGGAAGGTTATACATGGGAATTGAACGAAATGGTTATTACATAACACTGCAACCTTCAGGAGCGGTGCAATACCCATAAATTTCAAGCAAACTGTATCAACTGTACAGTCATACATAATCCAAATTAAATACGAGTGAACCAGTCGTGCGCTGCAAAGTATTATAAAACTTGACGAAATAACAGTAGCAATATTAGAAGCGACTCTGCAATAAACATTGCAACATACCAAAATTTATGCAAATTACTGTTATTAACTACCAAAAATCATCATCAGTTAATCGCTGGGCTAATGATGAATAACCAGTATGACTACACAATACACACACCTGTCTCGTACACACAGACGCACCACAGACACCGGCCTTGTTCAGCGTTATCGGCTCTCGCATACCAATACCTAGCGACTCTTGTTTCTTGCGAAAGGCTGAACAGTTTAAGCTTACTTTACACTGGCGATACACATGCAAATTTAAATGCAAAAAATATATAAGTCTATCTTATTTTATTACGTGTATCTTTATTTAATATTCAAACAATTGTTTGGATTTTTGACATAAATTAGAACAAAATCATAACTATTCTAGAAAATTCATAAGTAATTTCATGACTTATCCCAGAAAGCTAAGTATATGCAAATTTACTAAAATAAAACTGACTTTGAAATTTAGGCACCGACATTTATGAATACCAATCGTAAGTACAAGCTTATATGAGTTTATAGAATTGTGATTTCCGAATCGTATTCCCAACTCTTTACGATCGCAACCATCGTAAATTTCATGTCAAGAAATTGACCTTCATTCCTTATCTTTTAAAATAACATTTACCAAATAACATGGAACGGACCGAATAAGTTCCAAAGCATTAATCTTTATTCTAGACCGAACTATTGTCGACTATCAGTAGCTATAAAAGGACGTAATAGAGACCCGAAGAGTCCTTGCATAAATTGGAGCGTATTTGTTAGAGATTGATGGCGAGGGTGCTAATGGACGCTGGTCACAATAATTGAGGCGGGTCAATTCAAACGAACGAGTGACAATCGACGCAATTGCAATCACCGCGGCTGCCTTTGATATAAATTCAGAGAGCGATTGGAAAAAACTAGAAAAAATCATCTAACAAGGCCTTCCATATCAAATTATATACACAATACATATTTCTATATAGTGTTAAAAATACAGTGAACTTTACGCATTCATCTTTACGTTACTTTACCAAAATATCTGTTTCAAAATAGTCTTTCTTTTTTTAACACGAACATGATCTTTTATTCATAAAATATTTATTGCGTTTGAAATATATTTTTTTATAATTAAAGTATGGTTGGAACATGAAAACAACATGAGATGGCAGCAATCGATATACGTCAATTTCGGTATTCATGTATCGAATTCATGGTTAAGTAAGTGTATTTGGGGCCTTACATTCTCGCTATTAGCGAGTCGGCGGGCGTCGCCGGAGATCACGTAGGGGACCGGTCGTGAGAGTCTGCCCGCCCGCCTGTGTTAAATTACCGCCATTCGAGTCCGTCGAGCGTGCTCGTAAAAATGTGCAACCTAACGGAAAAAGTACTATATAGCACCGTAAGCTGAAAAACGCTTATCTACATTTTACAGCTGCCGTTTTTGGACACATTTCAATTTTTATGTTCGGTGGACGAGTCATAAATATGTCTGGTATAACGTTAAAGTCTACTCAGTGACTGCAGTTGATGCACTGACTATCAAATACTAATGAACATTTTGTAAAAATAATATCAAATATCGTTCATATAAATAAACCTATAAGTGTTAAATTTACTAGAATACATGAATGTTGGTATATTTCATACATCATACGTAAATGAATGAGTCTTCAAGTATTCACGACCGCCGGTAAAATTTCCAACATAGCGAACGTTCCAAGTAATTATAACCGACATTTAGAGTGCATTATATATATATTTCCATGATACGGCAAGTCGCGTTTACCCCGTAACATACTTATGCAAGTATATACTGGGCACTCATTCAAACTGCAGCATGCCATTTCGTCTCAAGATGCGGTTAGCGGCGCGGGGGGAGGGCCGCCCGGCAACTGCGCCATAACTCGCCGCGCACGTACGGCCAGACAATCGCAATTATTATTAACAGATATACGTTTAATGATCGTGTGTTCAAACGATCCGATATGATCACAGCGACTGAGTCGTGCAATTCTAGCATTTACTTCGTCGGTATGTTCGTGTTAGAATCGTTTATGGTGCTAGAATGTATCGAGGGTGGGAATTAGTTGAAAGATGGAGTGGAGAGGCGAGGCGAGGGGTGTTGGGAGGGGTATTCTTGCGGAGAGTTGGTCGGAGTGATGATTTGTAGTGCGGTTAACGTTCATCTAGCGAACTGTCGAGGCACGGAACATAACTCATTCTAACAAAGACGGATCGTAGAGTCTAACGATATGTGGACAATGGCTATTCCGTCGAGTTGACGCGGTGGGAAGACTAGTTGATATTAAAGTCAATGCTCTATAAAACGTCACAAGTTTCAGATCGCACTTTTTCACTCATTAATAAAATGTGTAAGAACTAGTAAAATTGTAACATCAGCCATTTACATTAATTAACTTCACTAAATATATCTTATAATCAATGAATACATAAAATCGTAACTTACTGTGTTGTCCGAACTGTCTTCTGTCCCAACTTGAACCTAAAACAAATAAAAACATTAAATTACTAATGCCATAAATATGTTACCGAGATGGTATATTAAACTTACGTTCTTAAAAATATTATTAATAGTCATGGTTATACTTTTAATTACAATTCGTTTTTATAAATTAATTTTACAACTTCCTTGTATAATACAAGTTATCACATGCAGAACCGTCTCAAGATGTGCTGGGGCCCTTGGGCACCCATGAATTTGGGGCCCTATTGCTGTATATTTTTTAGTTTAATTTGGTAAATTGTTGGTTTTTCGGGGCCCTTTCAGGATGGGGGCCCTGGGCACGTGCCCCATGTGACCCATTGTAAAGACGGTAATCACATCACATGCAGTTTAGACTTCGCTTAGATATAAGGTTGAACCAGACCTGCTAAATATATTTAAAAAAAAACAAATTCGTTACAAAGTGAAAAAAGGAACCAAAAATGATATTTCGTATTTATATGAAGTATTAAAAAGCTGAAGAGTTTGTTTGTTTGTTTGATTGAACGCGCTATTCGCGCAACAACGACCTGCCCTATTTGAGAGAAACTTTAATGTATATTTAACTTACATATTTAAAAAGGTTAGACTATATAATATCTCGCAACGACCCACAAGGGTGGAGCATTAACGTTTAACTCGGGAACCACGCGAGTCGTAAGTCATACATAAAAAAAATTAAATAGTTTGATTTTAAGATTCTTGCAAGTGAATTTTTAAACATAACGTAAAACATATATACAATTCTTTCAACGAATTTATCACGCTGGAGATGTGGTCCACCGTAAAAATCGATTGATTGCTAGCCATTCCAACAATCGCATGTTCTATACAAAACAACGAGTTTGACGAGTTCATTCGACAATAGCGAGCATTGCCTTCACATACCTAGTTGCAGAGTTATACACTTACCTATGTAGGTGTGGTTAGTGAGACGTCAAAGTGAATAACTACTCGATTGAATTTCAGATACATTGAACTCGAAGTTACTGTCAATTAAATTTTATAGTTACATGAAATTTTTATTTATTAACTTTTCAATACAAATTAATAAACAAAAATAATCAGATTATGTCCATTGTGAATAGGTACGTATTTTAATGGCCTACGTGATTTTGTCTATTATTATAGTTGGTAAACGAAAACAGATTCAGATACATATATAAATTATTATTAAATAGTTTTCATGTCTTTCGTCTAAGAAACGAGGCCACCTGGACCCGTTTACAACTAGGTCTAAGTTGACAAAAGATGCAAAAGTGCCTCAAACGGATGTTCTTTTGTATACGTCAATAATACGGTCCGATATCGAGTAGGGCGTTGGTAGGTAGGAATGAAATGGACAACGCGCATAAAAAATCAATAAAAGCCGGGCTCGGCCTTCGTGGAGGTCGAGTGACGCTCGGATCAGCCCGTCACATTACAAGACTAAGATGGCGGCGCTTAATTTCTTTTTAATGAAATATTATCAGTGACGATTATATTTCAGACCGAACATAATTACAACATATTTTAGAAAGTTTACAAAACTTACATAAAGTTATTTTAGGATAGTAATAATAAGTTTAACTTTTATGAATTTAATTTTATATAATAAAAAAAAAACAAGTCATTTAATTTTCGAGACATAAACGGTAGTTTTGTGTGACAAGCATCTATTCTATATCAACGTCATGGTGACGATACAAAAATTATATCTTAGTAAAAACAAAAAAAAATTAATCGTTTTCATGATAATTGCTTAGAACAAATCTTCAAAGAAATAAAGTTTTTCTAACAGTTTCAACATACAAGTCTAAAAATACATCTAATCACTATTTATCACTCGGTGTCGAAGAAAATATTAGTGATAAGAGAAATATATAACACAACTATATAAGAATACCTTGGCTTCGTATCAAAGAGTTAACGCCGTTTCATTCAGTGCCAAGAGCAATATTTTTAGATGGGCTGTGACATGGCAAATTTCGGTGCGCGTAATAACTATATTGGTATTTATGTTGTACGTGAAAAAGTCCACGCAGACATTCCTAAGTATTATTAGAAAATTAATATCCAATATTATAGTTAAGTATATTCTTATGTCTGTTGTAATGAAATTACTACTAGTTGATGAAAGAGATACAATTTTAATACTTTTTGGTAAAAAAATCTTTTAAAAAAAATATGTATCTTAAATTTTTTGTTCGCGTAAGGGTGAGACGCTTTATTTAATAAAATACAATACCTAATATAATAATTATTTCATAATAAAATGCCATCGCAACACACCCGAGCTACGACATTATTGATTCTCGTCATGTCACTCGTCATCTAACTTATTCAAGTCCATTTAGTAATTGATGTTCTTTGTTTCGTTACTCGAAACCATTATGGATTTCTTTCGAAAGTTTGATTTGAAAAGTTTTTAATAAATTATATCATCGATAATATTTATATAATATACTACATTTACGTTTCTGCTTGGATATTTTACACCCAATACTTCTCGACGAATTTAAATTGACGAAACGACAAAAGAAAAAGAAGCAAACGACAGATATATGATGATATCAGACAAGTGACAGGAGTGACGTGGAACATATTAGCTCGAGAAAGACGAATGGAGAAGCTTAGAGGAGGCCTTTATCGAATAGCAAACAAACCTGCAGAAAACAAGCCAGGAGCAAATACAAATAACGAACATTCTTTTGTTCCGAATAAAAGAATACTCAAAAAATAATCGAATTTTAGTATTAAAATTAAAAAAATGTTTTATAATAAAAACCAGTTACTATTTTAACAATAAATTATGATTCGCCTACAGAAGGTTTCTTACATACACTAATTGTAAGATAAGAAATTACATAGGTCATTTCATATCTATAGAATGATATTAAAGACAAAACTGTACAATTTATCTTGTTAAAGAAAATGACGTCATTAATAAATTTATATAACAAAAAAGAATAGACAGACTAGAGATTTTCTAAATATCATCAACCTTTATAATCGCAACAGCAAAATGTCCATTAACGAGTAACCAGACGTTATTTATACGGCCTGCCGAGCCAGGGCGGCATACATTAAAACCGGTATAGCGGCACACATAGGCACCAGCCTAGAAAATACACGCAGCGCGGCTCAGGGATCAAAGAAAGTTGTAGTGCCGTAGGTCGAACTGAGTTTACAATGCTCGACTGTGCGGACACGAACGGAATAGAAAGCTGGAAAATATAATACAATTGACTATCGCTTGCTCGGAGTCATTATGTGAAAACGAGAATCGCTGAGTTGGAACCAAAATGATTCAAGGTTTACTTAGTAAATAGATTAAAAATCTTTTTGAGGAGAAGATTTGTACCTTGGAATATGGAACATTTGGATTTTTTCTTTCTCCATCGAGCCCGATACGAAAAATAAACGCAAATTACACACATAAAAATTCAGAGGCCAGGATTCGATCCCGCAACCACGAATTCACGTGTTCTTACTTCCTACAGAGGAATCTCAGCTCGACTATTTAGTAAATATATAGAGTAATATACGCGTTCATTTGAAACTAACGGAGGCGATGATGAATGGATTATTTTATGGTCTCGCTGGTAATCGTTCAATGAAATGGTTTTTCTCGCTCAATAAGTCACCGCATACATGCACCAGTGCCAATTATTATCAATCGATATTTTACGTACTGTCACCAGTTTTTATGATACCAAGACAAATATTATTGAAAACAATGTCAGTAGTATAATAAAATATGTTTTTTTTTTTAAAAAACTTTTACACTGTAAATGTTTTTTTTTAAATATCAGGTTTTATTATGATTCCCAACTATGTAATCCTTTAATTTATTCAGTAGTACATAAAACTTATATATTTTTTGTACTTATTTTATATAAAGATAAATAAATTACATCTCAGAAGCTCGAAGCTAGCTAATTTGTTTTATTGTTTACATCTATTTAAAATGTACATTGCAAGCATTAACTATGTAAAATTAAGACAAGAAATTTCTTAGGAAGACCCCATCAACTCGACAATTTTCATAATTTTACGAGTGATTCAGAACAATTATAGAAACATAAATCTATTCCTACATAAGTTTGTTTACAATTTTGCCGGTGACATGTCTTTTAGTGCCTTCCAAATTTAAATACATAGAGTACATTGTATTATTTTTATTTATATATGTGCTAATGACAGACATGCGTTAAAATTACTCGTTAAATGTTTTTATAAAAAACGATCCAATTCGCGCGTCACCTACTTTCATGGTATATCAGAATCCTTCACGCACGTGCCCAACACCAACTATATAGGTAATGCAGAATATATTCTTTATTTATATATAAATTCATCGTACATAGTATTGTTATTTTGCGTCATCATTGCTGCGATATCAAATATCACAATGGTCTAGAAACACGACACAATTTCCCGATCGCACGCAAATCACAATCGGAGCTATCAACGTTTCACTAGTGTGACATCATTAGTGAAACATTTCCACTTGATTATATTATAACCACGTACGTATATTGTAATAACTCTCACGTTTTGATATGCGCCGGCAGCGACATTCGTAACGAAACGTAAGCGCTTAGCTGCATGTGAACAGCGTTAAACTTGATATAACACGAATCGTCTGCAGTTTTAAATTATGCAATTTCCTCGTGCATTGCCTCCTACGTGTACTTTTAGTTTCATAATTAACATGAACGGAAATCTGAATGTGTTGAAGTTGCTAGCGCTGAGAAAACATTTAAGATAAATTTAAGTTTTCTTTGCGTTAAATTAATAATTATTGTTATTATACTAGCTATTCGAATCTTCAAACGGGTAGAGTAAGGGTCAACATTAAAAGGGTGTATATGAAGGAAAATTATGAAAAGAAATATATTGTTCTTTATTGGGCTTAGAATCTTCGCGGACATACGCAAAACACCTCACCAAAGCTTCATCATAATTCGATGAATGGTTAAGGAAAGCATTGGGGACAGTGATGCAGATATTTATTTATATTTATATAGATGAAGTAAACATTCAAGCAATTCATGATTACATTATGTTATTACATAAAATATACTTGACGTATGAACTGTTTTTGCAGTGCCCAAGTATTTAGTTTAATTTGACAACAGGCTTTCCGGTTTATAGCAACTTAACTCGTATATACACGTGTAGAATTATCATTATATTTGAATGTTTCCTTAATAATCTTATTCTTCTGATAATAGTTTGAAAAAAAAAACTTTTATACAGAATAAATTATTTTAATTTTCCACGACTACGTAATGTCATATTTTCGTGAACGATAAACAAATTCAAAGCTATAAATATAAAACATTCAAGTCCACTTTTTCCCTTAAAAAAATTACGTAACGGGGCTTTATCTCATCTGCGTACAAGCTTCAAAACTTCGGCCTGAAGATTGTAAACCCAATTAATGTTCTCAACTCAAGATAAACTTTTGAAATAGCAGAGATAGCTCCGCATATAAATACATATAACTTCGTAGTAAAACCGCATAAATAAACATGAGAAATGTTTACAGTTGCCAACACAGAAACACCTTGTACTGGCGAGAGTAGGTACTTCAAACGGCAACTCCGCGCACGATCTCAAAAGTTTAATCAAAGAAGTTTACAACTTAAGACTGACCGCGCTTAGTTATACATATACCGTTATAACTTCGAATAATAATTCGACAACATAAAGTGCACAAAAGTTCGAAACAAATAGCAATTTCGTGCATGGGTGTTATAATATAACGACGCCATGAAATCAGGTTAATCAGAAAATAAACATAGTACTGCGGCCACGTGAAGCGAGTCGATAGCGCATGGCGTCGCGTCACAAGGTCACTGAACGCGTATACCTAGGAGAACCCTCGCATACTTCACCTGTTTATCGTGCTGGCACTCGGTAAACAGGCACCGTGCTATTGTTTACGATACTAGCGAAGTTTACTCGACAAACGTACCTGATAAGTCCTTCGTTGTATTCGAACGATCCGTTCACAATGGCTCGCAGGTATATTCACTGATATCACAATGAAACATCGTTTCAAACAATAAGCACAATTGTAGAACGCTTTGCAATAGGCGTGTGCGACGGGTTCGGTCGCGAGGCGAGTTTATCTATGATGACAGTGAGCGAACGCCGGTCGCCTCGAATAACAATAAAGAGGCGGCTAATTATTATTATTACTGTTCGCGCGGTCGCACCGGCTCGGGCGTAGATAGGTGGCGTAATCGCTGAATTCCATATAATCGCGGCGCACTCACACACGCGCGTCCCCGCCACGTGTGATGACGTCGCCGGCTAGGCGCAGGTAAGTGTGGTGCGGAGCGCGTTGGCGGGTAGGCGCACGTATTGATCTTGCGATAAATTCGACACGGCGAGCGGTGAATGCACCGCTGGCGGCGGTCGCCTTTCACGCCGACGAAAACGCAATTTATGAACACCGCAAACAGCACTGCGAAATTGAACCGGCGCAGCGATAGTTATTCACGAGTCGAACGCTTTCGGTCGGCAATGTATAGGCGTATGAAAGCGCGCGGGCGCAACGACACGCGAACGCCGAACCTTCTCGAATACCGCCGAGATAACACACGTGTTTATTTATTAACGGCGAGAATTGCGCAACAATGTATTGATAAGAACGTTTGCTTTACATTAACATGTAATATTAAAGCGAAGGTGATTAATAGTTGGACATGGACAGTGTCTATCCGTTTAACTGCATAAGTAAAAGTTTTAACAAAGGTTTTTTTTTAATACAGATTACAGACATTAATGCGATTATTTGGTTTTGTGGAGCTTAAGTAATAATAGAATATCACAAGGGTAAGCCGACTACTCAGCAGCACAAAGACAATCAATATTACGAGCACAATGACTCACTAAGTCGCCTACAAAGCAATAAAAACGAGCGGATACGTCTCGCTACTTCTATTGAAGCGAGTATGGTCTGACTTGTCTAAATTAGTTCATCTGTCAGCGAAGGCAACTATTGTCTTAATATGGACATATATCAACTGTTCGATGCGACGCGACGCATAATCAAGAACATAATTAAAAACGAGTATTGCTAATTAGCAAAAACAGCTAAAGAGGAGTTGATATAATATAGAATTTATCAAACAGTACAAATGAAGCAGAACGGACCGAAATGAAAGCCGAAATAGTTTTTTGCGATTCGCCGAGCGGCCAGTTCGAGTCCGGAAATCGAAGTGGTCCTAAAATGACAACGGCGTATTAACCGAAGCGTGGCGCAAAAACGTCCGCGCCGACCGAACGACCAGACCGTCCAATGCTAGTGCGCTTTAGCAAAAAGTGAATAATGACGGACGTCGGCCGCCTCGACATCGCACAATTGCGCTATTTCGAGACACGTTTTCCTGCTAGCAATAATACCTATTAATAATAACAGACGCTAGTCGTCCTGTACTCGAACACAAAGACACCGATTGTCGAGCGCAAACGGCATAAACAACGATCATCGGATAGCTCCGAGCTGTTACTATGAGTATGATGAAAAAGTAACACGTGGCGCGCTACGAAGCGTACAAGGTGAACGGCTTCGCGAATAATAATGCCCAAGAGAATCGTATGCAAATCGTTACAATGAAATATACGATTGGTAAGAATTGTGTTCGGAATATTAATCCCGTTTTAGCGGCGGCGATTGTCATTAGTATATCACTCTTAAACTAGCTAAATTATACTATTTAATTTAACTGATTTTTATAAGAATTGTGACTTATCTTATATTTCAGTAGTATAAAGTAGCAAGAAAACATACATGACTAAATAACATGCAAATATCCTTAAATATACGTATTTAACTAGATTAATTAGTCAAAGTAGTACTCGTATTTTTTCTCAAAACAAGTAAACTTCGGTTCTAAGTATACCGGATCGATTGTTCACAAGAAGTATGGAAGTTGGTGTAGATGTTACTTTAAGTTGGGAAGTTTGTTCGAGTCGGCGATGGGGAGCAGCGAGCAGTGAAATATAGTTCAAAGTTGAGGGAGGCAGTTGCGATGCGCCGTCATTGTGCAGCTCGACCGATCGAACTTGGCAAACAAACGTGATGCAATGGTTTTATAAGTTTTAGATAGTTTTTTAAAACTTTGGAAACAAAACAGACATTTTATGAATTTCACTAACAAATCAATACTTGCATTATAAGATAGCAAAACACGGTCATATCCGTCGAATATTAATTCAAGTTTATACTATTTATATGTTATAATGCATACTATGACTCCTTTAATAATTAATCGAAGGAGCAACATGCTTATGCAAAACATACATTGATCTATTTTACGAATGTCTGTCGAATCTTTAGATGGAGACTATTCATAGTATCTAGTTCTATGGAGTTAATCATAGTAATTGGACGCATATTTATCATACTGTAAAAAATGACCTTAAACCTTAGATAAAATAGAATATTTATTCCAGAAAGCAAATGAATTCCGAATGCACCATGTCAGAAAATTCAAATCTGTTAAAACAACACAATGTGTAAATCAGGAGTAGGTAGTATTTTTTTTACAATGACAAACAAAAAGAGTATTTGTTCAATAAATACATACAAAATTATAATACATATTATATTAATATTACAATACATTGCAATGGAATCTTTTACTTTACACCGATATTAAATTTTTTACTATCTAAAATATATAACTTTATTTTATTTTATCACTATGCTAAATGAATATGCGTGAAATAGTAATTTCGACTATACGATCGTGGTCGTTAAACTCGCTTTTAATTTAAACTATGAAGTATATACATAATAACGAACAATGTATTTAACATAACGAGTGAATCAATTACTAACTTCAAACCAACAAAATATATTATATGTATAAGAAATTTTATACATCAATTAAAAGATAAATGTTTACAAAACAAATCAATATTAATCTTCGCCCGATACTCCCATATATTTTAGTTATACTGGCGACCCGCCCTTACTTCGTAAATGGTTTCAAATCGTTCCATTTACATCTAAATACTACGCATTTATTTCTATTGTAAAGCTGAACTTTATTAATAAACATAGACAGTGTAAATGTATATGGATCATTACTTATACATTGACAGTGTAAATTATATTGAGGATATACGTGAAATAAGTTCATTTGTGTGACGTTGATTACATTTATTTCGGTTAACGTTCCCAAAATAACTTATAAAAATGAATGTTAACCTACACCATACATAGTATTTCCGCTTCTCTAATCACGATGCAATTCCACTGTCGCCTAATAAATCAGAGCGGGACGAGACGCTGTTCTGTTTGATCTGTGAGACACTTTTCTCTGCAAACACAGGGAACCGCGGGTGTGAGGTTTACGCGCGGTTTATTATTGGCCTCTTAACCATTATCTATACCATCAGTGGGCATTAAGATATGTGATAGAGCTTTGTGCAAGCCCGTCTGGGTTGCTACCCCATATTCTCCCTCATCACATATGCTACCGCAAACCAGCAATACTCAGTATTTTTGGTTTCCGGTTTGAACGGTGAGCGAGGCAATGTAATTAGCACAAGGTGTCCCTTGTGCATAACATCTTAGTTTTCAAGTTTGATGACGCATTGGTGTTGTAAGGGATGGTTTTTATTACTTACCATCAGGTCGCCTATTTGCCCATCGGCGAAACTATTTAATATAAAATTATTTTTACGAGACCGGTAATATGATTTAAAAAATAATTTAATCAGTTTAAAAGAATGGACCCATCAAACACGACTATTTCAAAAGAACGTGTTTATACACAAAATATATTTTTTCCATGAAAATAAATATCGCGGGCACAATTCATTAACGTGAAAGCCGAAAATGACTCACCGGCCGCCGCGGCGACAGGGTGTTGCTATGCTTTTAATTGCTTTATCTGAAAATGAAATATAACAATTAAATATTGAGCATAGTCGAAAAAAATAATAAGAATAAATTGAGCCATTTACATTACACGTGTCGCTCCAGTTGAGCCTTCTAAGTAAAACAGTTCCGGACAAAGATGCGTTTGGATAATTTGATTAAACATTTACCTACACAACAAATATTGTGAGTTTCATTAACTATAAATTTGAAATTTAATTTTATCTGATCGTCTTTCAGAATAAATAAATAATGATTGTGAATTAGAAACTTAATAATACGTTAATTCTTATTATATACATATGTTATATTGGGCACTGATAGGGATAGGTTTTTTTTCTACTATATTTAGGAAACACCAAAGAACAAAGACGTTTAAATACATCAAGCTAAACTTGTGTTTTACGACATTATACAAAGTTATAAGCTGGCCGCACCGGCAAAGTTCTAAAACTCATTACTCACCCTTAAAGTTAAAAAACCAAAAATCCTTTCTTAGCGAACGTCAAACGATAATGATAAATAGATATTAAATATTTCATTATACTACCATTACTCAGCAGTTTTAATATGGTCAAGTTTATTTTTTCATTACATCTAATATTACAAGTTATCAATGAAAACATAACCGCCAATCGAAACCCCAAACACATTTAAACTGTAAAAATAACAAAGCAACGTAAGAAACAACAGCAGTTTGCAAAGATGTATTCGGCAAAGATGTATACACCCAAAGTCGATATTAATCGTAAAGCGTGAGCCCGGCGACAGCTAGGTCGCGCTGGGTTACGCAGACAGGCCGGTGACCTTGGCGCCACCCTACACCCCAGCCTCCCTGCCCTGCCGAGATGTGAGTCGACTTCTGAGCGTTCCTACATAGCTATCTATCCAAGTGTGCTTCGAATTCTTTATGGAACTTTTTTCGTGTTCGCTCTACGTAGTAATCCAGTTACAAAGTGAACGTGTTCGCTAAGTTTACTTTGTGAATAATTCAAGTAAACATTTAATTAGAACAGTAAATTGCTGCGTTTATGGGCGGTCCAAGTTTATATACAGGGAATGGTCACACCAATTTAATGACAAATAAGTTATAAATTGCAATATATTTTGATATCTTGAGGACTGTCACAATTATCCCATTCCAACCACAAGAGAACAAAAGCCAAATTTTAAACAACAATTGACATCGAATTGACGCGATATCATTGGTTGAGAGCTTGGATAATCTATGACATTCATTATGGATTTGCGAATAAAATGCTAAAAAGCTGCTATCGGAATTTTGGAAGTAAAATTAAAGTAAGTATAAGTAGTTAAGTGGTATATTATAAATAAAGACATAATAATCAACAACTGTTCGTAGTAGCGTTCAATTTAAACCGAGCTATTAGCAATTTGCGTAGAAATCTTAATATAAGGTTTGTTGATCTTTTTCTGTCTTCGATTGGAATAAACTATAGAAAATGTTTATGCGATGCAATTTATAAAGAGTGGAAACAAACTATAACATTTTGACGATAACACAATAAACATGATTATTAAACATAAATGTCACGTGAAAACGATTATATACAATAAATACATCGTAGATTTCCCCTTCACGTGAATAAATATGCGCTTCGATTTGATTCGAACATAAATATCGTACTCAATGTTCAAAGCCGATACATAAATTATGTAGACGGCAATGTGCAAATTGCATTTATATTTATTTATTGAAAGACTCTTGAATTCATGACAGACAAACAACATTATGACATAAACGAGTAATATTTAACGCTTTCACATACAATGGTATTGACTACCGATGGATTTTCACGAGAAATCTCAGGAGAGAATACTAATTTATAGACGTTGGAAGCCCGTCGCAATTTTATTGCATTCAATCGTTCAAAGAGGTGACTAAGAATAAAAATTGTAGATAAAAACGTGACTTGAAACGTCTATGCGGAATATCCGCTTTTATACATAAAGTGACATAGGTAAATATAATCACGTATATAACGTATCTAGATCAATTGCGTCGGTATGCAAACGTTGTGATTCATTCAAGCACTTCACATTCTTATTGCATCATACTTTATAAAAAGCCGGAGAAAAGTTTAAAATACGTAACGCTTATAAAACGCGTAAATATACGTTTTTTTTACTTATACTATATAGTGCCTAAACGTAGACACTAAGTATGTGATCCTCCTGTCTATACACTGTGTCCGTTAAGGTAACAAACACTACACTAATTTTATATTTATAATAAGAAAAGGGAAGAGAATAATAATTAAACTGTATTCGTTGTTGCTACATTAAAATATGATGTAGACTGCCTTATTTGACAATTATGAAACATAGAAAATACTTTATCTTTATGTATTATACTTAATTAAGGATATATTTTTATTCCAATGCCACACCTACAATCAGTTTCCGAGCTAATCGAATAGCCGATCATCTAATACTGTCAACGTTAACGTAATCAAACCTTATTTTTTATCGAATCTGAGCTCCTGGCATATCTTAAAGTCACAAAAGATTTATAACTATGTTTCTTACATACATAAAATAATGTTTACTTTGATTTACTGATGAATTTAATTTTATTATATGAATTATTTTGACAACTGTCTACGGTTCGGTTTTTTATTCATTCAGTTAGCTAAATTACTATAGGCGAATTACTTTTAAAGATTAATTGGTTAATTCGTTACTTTGAAGTTGATTAAAGAAATAACTAGGAGTAACATACCAATTCGTTGCTCTGTCTCTTTCTAGCCTAATAAGTCATCGTTTATATCGGACAGTGACAAACGGTTGTTTAACAAAACAGATGTTTCGCCTTTTTTAATTGACGTTTAAGCGGAACGTTCTGACTCAACCTCGTGCGGATATAATTAAAGTTTTTGATGATTTTTTGTGATACAAACTTTTGTCAATTTAGTATGAAGCTAAATCGGATCCTTATCATGCACGAATATACAGTTTTGAACTAAATATGCTGACCGAAATATATATTGACTATGTTGTTTATTAATACCATAAGTAGGCGAAGGGGCAAATGGGTAATTTGATAGTAAATTGTTATAGACATTGGAGCAGAAAGAAATTGTCAACATTCCTTACTTCGCCAATGCGCCACCAATCTTGGGAAGATGTCATGTCCCTTAAGTCTGTATCAGGTACCAAGTATTAATTATGAAACAGAATACATATAATCAAAGACTAGGGTTCTTATAATAGTAGTAGTAATATTTTATCATATAAAACAAATAAGGTTTCTAAAGTTGTTTGTAGCCATACAAAATTCCATAACCTAACAATTTTTTGTTCAATTATAAATAATAAACTATTTATTCATCCTGCAAGTGGAATCATTGAATAAACAAACAATATGTACTAATAATGGAAGTTTTTAAGAAATTCACAGAAGATGCTAATTACCCTACCAGCCGGCTGGGTCGTGGATGAGTTTTTTTTCCTTTAATCGACATTGACAAGCCGGTCGGGTGCCACCTGGCGCGGAAACCAGTTCTCGAAACGATCGCTGTACTAGATAATGCTATTTCACAACTCTCTTAAAACTAATTCTTTAGGTATACATTTTCGTGTACCCTCTCAAAACGTTTTTCAATATAAAACATAGCTTAAAAGAACTATTTAAATTAATAACATAATTAGCTTAAATATATTAATAAATAAACATAACTAATACAAAATAAATGAAGTCGGTAAAGTATAAAGCGTAGAACTGTAGTATTTAACATAAGACGGAATTGAAATAGTGACAACCCTGTCAGTGCAATGAATGCCCTTAAAGCTACACTTCTAGGTGCGCAGAGCCGGAGGCGCGTCAGCAACTTTTTGCCAACTCCGCACAATCCTCACATAAAGGGAACGCCGACGATGTTACTTTTCCATTTATTGCACAACCGTTTCGCATTTCTTTCGACGTTCTGGGAAACTTTATCATGTGAAAGTATTTAAATTGCAAAATATAGTTAGTGATAACATACGTTTGCTTGTAATTTATTACATTAATTAGCCTATATGATCATATTTCATTAACATAACTCATATAATTGTGAAGATTTGACAGTAAATAAATTTAAAAATATATTATTAAGTATATAACCAAAACTCATTAGATGGATGTGGAAAACAACAAAAAAAAGCTATTACAATCGTATTTGTTTATTTATCATTCACATTTACAAACAATTGAATCCACCCAACAGTCATTAAATAACAATTTCCCAAACCACACGGATGGAGAAATGTCCCACGACATCAGAATACATTAATAACGTTTGCGTCAGACGATTATATCTGTTCAGTGCTTAGGAAAAAAAATAATGACCCGTACGGTCACTGTGCCGCGAAATATCACTTGCCACGCATATCTGACACGTGCAGACTTTTAATACGATACTAAAAGTGGATCAGGAAATATTTTGACTACATATCATATATAAAGCTCATAATCCAGTGCTAAATATTATTTATGTACTAGACTATTTTTATTATTTTGTCCTAGGAAGCCACATGAACACATTCTTTGACAATTCAATTTAAAACTTATGATTAACATAGGCGAACTCAACATGCAGGTCTTATAAAATGTTTAAAATTAAATTAAACTATGAGGATATTTTTTTACCTTAAACAAATGACAATTTATTTTAAGACTATCTTGATTGGTGATTGGATTTTGAAAAGATCAACGAACAAAAATCACAAAATTCGACTACTTATCTCGTTACACGTGTAACTATCGCATATGTTTGATATATTTTTACATAACAAGTCCTGAGAAATGCTATCGGAAATGTGATCCGATTTAATATGTCATACCATACTTAAATAGTTTCATATGAAGTTTACCAAATATATACATTAATACATTAACTTAAAATATAGATAACAATAAACGCGTTAAAGTTATTCCGTGCTACAGATTAGATAGTAGTATTTCTTGTTGACGAAACGCGGCTTCTTTAACGTTACTGATATAACATTTCTTTCGAGCTTAATTTTTATCGCTGAACCAGTATTTTTAGAAGTATGAATAAAGATAACCTCGTTGACATTAATCAACGTGGATGACGAACGATTCCGGACAAAGTAATTCCAAATAACATAAACACAATTTAAAGGAACAATCATATTTATTTATTTTTTCGTTATATTAAGTAAATAGATGTTGTCGAGAACAAATGACAATTATAATGATAACAGAAAACTCGCAGTTGTACAAAATTGATTCACCGGCGCGGCGAAGTTAAAACGAAAACATCGGCATCCATTCGTGTCGGAAACAACACAAAAGGAGCAAACTATGAGGGCTCGAGGCCCGTACACGATGAAAATAAAAATTCAAACAGTTTCAACTGCTCCCAGACGAATCGTGCCCAACTTTGTGTCGACTAAGTAATTGCCTTTTACAGTTTTGTCGCAGTAAGTTCCGAGCTGACTCATCCTACGTCCGCAATAAAGAATGCCTCGTGTATTTAGAAAGTTAGAAAATCGAGCGTCGATCGTAATTTATACGAGGCTTAGTATGATCATTCTGTATAAATGACGCAAATAGGCAGATGTGTCCTTAATTTCGACGCGTTTAATGAAACACTGGATATATTATAAATATTCAACGATTTTTAATCGTTCAACCTGTTATGCCTGGCAACCTTAAATTTAAGTCGTCACGCACTTGCGAATAACATTAAGGTATGTGTCACGTCACATCGATAAGGTTTATCATTTATCGTTATCTCTAGCCACTATATGAGCATTTTGAAATTAATATTATTCAAACCAAAGTAACAATATATCTCAAACTATAATATCACGTTATGGCATAAATCTAGTTTCCGCAGTGACGTTAAAAACCTAGTTCAGTGGTGCCGCGTCGACTCACGTCCTGGTGTGTCGCTGACACACCACTCTCAGTAAAAACAACGTGCCTCCACAATACTACAATAGGTGGCTGAGCTGAGCGGTTTCCTCTCCCCCCTCCACCTCCCCTCGCTCCCCTCTCGGCAAACCTACTCAGCTCCCCACGGCCGCCACTTACGTGACTCAGCACCAAGCTTTATATCAAATTCGACGTCGTGCGACTTTAGTGACTTGTTTTTCGTTGTAACGTAGTTTTTTCTAGTAATAAAACATTTCGTATTAGCGCTATCGCCAATGATAAAGGTGAGCAACTGAGAATAAGTTATAGACTTCTCCTTTCTCTTAATAAAAGTTCAAGTAAAGAATACGCGGTGTACGAGAAAGTTCGTCGAGTTTCCGAGACCTATTTAAGAGTTTCACCTACAAGGTTAAAGTTGACTTCTAATATTACATAGACGAACCGCGGAAGTTGAACAATATTATACATATAATTAAATCATACCGATCATACTTTATATTATAAAGTGTTATGTATAAAAGTATGCGATTTAGGCGTAACAAAAAATGACCGAAAGGTTATTAACCCTATAGGTCGTGTATGCTATTATATATATCGGCGGCTGTTTCCGATACAAAACGAAATCCAATTAGCCATCCCATCCCGCTGGCTTTCATTAACAGGCTGAATAAGCTGAAACCGTGAAATACCTTTGCCGGGAGAACGGCCTCAGCGAGGAGACGAAGACAGCGTCCATTAAATACCAAACGACTCCACATCGTATAATACGTGATTAATTACATCAAGTGTGCAATAAAACTCTTACGTCTATGGTAAAAATTGTTGCCAACTGGATATATTACTGGTTAATAGGATGTCTTTCTTAATTTATTGCCTATAAACTAGTAAACGATTAAGCACAACTTTACTGAGTTCATATAATTTATTAATTAAAATTATTTAAATAACAATTTCATTGATGAACCTTACGAATATTATTTATTAGGGTTGTTAGGTTTATCTTAACTAATATAATAAATACGAAAGTGAGTAAGTTTGTAGCGCTTTGACGGCGAAACTACTGAACTTATCATCATGAAATATTGGATCTACAGTGTCAGATATATAAAGAGGACATGAGCTACCTAATTCCTGACCCTCCCCCATAAACGGACGAAAACTTTTGCAACATAAAACAACAAGTGATTTTAAAATAAATATATGTTTTTTCATTTCGATTTCAATTGACTCTTCTTATTCATTGCTACTAAATTATTTATTAAGCAACAAAGTCGTTTATCTATAATTCGTTTTAAAATATCTCCTCTGTGCTTATATCACACATTGACAATTGCATTACGGAAAATGAAATAAGTTGAAAATTTATTGATTGCGCATTATAGAAATAAGATAGTATTATGTTATGAGCTTGTAAAATCGAGTTACATATTGTTTATCAATACGAGACTTACAAATAAACAGATGAAATTATCAAATGGATAATTTGTGTTTATATAACATTGGAGAACGTATATTATTATTATTATTATTCGTTCGAAACTGCACGTGCGATAACCGCCTACAATGGAAATTTAAATTTTATTTCGGACATCAGTCATTTACATTCAAAAAGAGATACACGCGTGCTCCGATATCTGACAGTGAAGCAAAAGTTTCCATACATTTTGCGAGCAAACGTAAACAAGCTTTGTGTCTTTTAACATAACAACGACAGAGTTCATTAACTTGTTTTCCTCGAAGGTTAGTTTTTTACTAGTTACCAATAAATACAACGCATAATTGAATATTTAAAACATTATTTTATTTAAGCAAACATGTCTACGAGGGTTTCTAGCAAAAAATTCATTACGTATGTTAAGCCAACGCAACGTATATTTTTAGATAACCTTAAATATTGCAGCACTCGACGCCTCCACGATCGGTAGATTGAGACACGCTGAATATAACACAACGGTATTTTGATAATGGTTATCATTGAGACGTATGTCTAGGATTTTTTTTGACAAGGTATATTAAATGCTTACCATGATAACAAGAGTATAATAAGAATATATTCTGTAATAACGAATTCGAAACGAACAGTATAACCTATCAACAAAGTATTTCATAATAGATTTTTTAACAATGATGTTATAAATTTAACAAACATAATATTATCTTTAAATAATTACAGTATTAACGTTACATCTATTATCGTACTTTTGTATTATTACTAGAACAAGCAGACGTTTACTTTGTATATACAATATACAAAGTAAAGTATGTGTGTATATATATACTAATTGTAGTGGCGATCGATTAACTGTTTAGAAATTGAGCTCTGCGGTGCTATACACAACAAAGCGGATACTTTAAAAACACCCGCGTAAAAAAACACATATGTTCAAACTTATAATTATTCAAACGGTGATCGATGTTTCTAATACGGGTTATAATAACATCAATTTTGAAATTATATAAAAAATGAAATTAAGTAAAACATTCCACAACTACTAACAGAATTTAAATAATAGTAAAATCATAATATCTTAATATTCATGAAACACAGCTCAACTAACTTCGACACGTTTACGCCAACTTCAACATACAAATCAAACTAACCGTACAGACCCCACCCTTTAATAAGCGAGTTAGCGAAGGGGACAAAACAAGGTCGTATCTCGAATCTTGAGGAAGGTGTCCCACTGTCAGCGTTCCTCGAGGGACTTGAACCCTGCTCTACTCCCTCTCAAACATCCTTTGTGCTGAAATCACATTTATCATTGTTCGATCTCTCTTTGTACTATGTAATATGACGACACACACGTGATTGCATTCCGAAACTTCGAAAATGCGCAAGCAATACTATGTTTTACGATACTGCTCGTAGATAACACGTTGTTGTGTACGTATTTGCGTTAGAAAATGTATTTTATCAATTCAAACGTGAATCGCGGAACAATAACAGTTGTGTTTTATTACACGATTTCGCAGCCACTGTCGCCATTTATTAGCGAGCTATAGCTCGGCTTGGATGTCCGTCGGTGAACAAATCTGCTTATTAAGCTATGAGAGCATATCATTTTTTAAATGAAAAAACTTTGGACGTCTTCTTTTAAACTGAAAAATAAGTTCACATAAACTAATATTAAGAATTTTAGTTTAATTTATTAAGAAGTTCATATTAATAGTTATATAATATAGATGGAAAAATATAATTTAATCAGTAAAAAGAAGACTTTTTTGATTCTCGGAGGAATCAACATGTGTTCGGATCGGTACAACTATTAAGTTTAATTTAGTAAAGTAAATTGATGAGCTATTTTGAATAAAGAACATTTTAATATACAGATTAACAATATACATTATCTATAACAACACAAATCTTATTAATCAGACCTACATGTTAAACATATAAAGATGTCATCGATTATTACTGAGCAAATAAACACTTCGTATTAATAGATTTACAACCTAACTAAAGATTAAACCGACGCGTCAAACGGTTACCGACGTTTTAAACATACAATGAATAATTAATCGAGAACATAAATAATAAACTATGTAAGTTTCCATATGAATGAACTTAGACGTGGATCAGGATTCAGGTCAAATACACGTAATTCAAATCACTGATCTTTCGAATACAAATAAACATAAACGAGCAGTCCCGTTAAATCTTTATTAAAATTATAGATGGACAATAAAAGTAGACGGCAAATAAAGAGCCGAAACGCAACCATCCGTCCCGATGTTACAAATGATGTCAATTAAGTTGACATACTTATAGTCGCCGCATCGCAGAACCGCTATAAATAACTTTCTTTTGACATCTTCATTCGGTTACTACAATTCGGTAAAGATTTTTGTTCATAAATATGCCTACTTAATTTGATATCTTTGTTTAGGATTAAACTTTTATACTAAATTTCCCTTGGTAGGGCTTTAGCGAGCGAGTCAGGGTAATAACCACCCACTCTAAACAGCTGTACTTAGTGTTATTGTGTTGAGGTTTTGTGTAAAATAGAGCGAGTCAGTGTAATACTAGACAGTTTAATCTATTATAAATAATGTACAAAACAAAAAATATATTTCTAGCAATAGTTACAAGTTCAAAGTGGTAGTATTTTAATATCGACGATTCAAAAACGCTTCGTTGTGAAGTTTGCTTGAATAAATAAAATTTGATTTAATTTGAATAACAATTCAGAAATTGCTTTGTTCTATAACCGATTAAAACGTAATCATACAATTCGTCTTGTTGAGATTTCGTTTGAGCGAAATCTCAAAAGAATCAATCTTCAATCTTGAGGACGTCCGTATGTCATACAATGCCCGATAAAACGCACATTTCCACTGAGAAAGTTTTATCAAAAGAATAAGACTTGTAAATGACAACAGAACTTTGCGACATATGCGCAATCGTTGTACACTTTTTATTTACTTATTTTTTTTACAACTCGTATATTCATTCTCTACTATTTAAAAATTGTTTAAATTGCATAATCTTTATACGTATATTATACTAGATGTGACGAAAATCCTTCAAGAACTTACGTAAAACCCTTCATCTACAACTTCACCCCTTTAAAGGGTTAACAAAAAAAAAGTAGCCAGACAATAAAGGGGTTCAAGCTTGCTTCGTACCAAATTACATCAACATTGATACAGTGGCTCACCCGTGAAAGCGTAACAGGCGTACAAAGTTACGTTTGCATTTAAAATGTCACTATGTTAAAAAAATGTTTACTACTATGTTAACGTCACTTTCCATGAAAAGTTTTTCTTTATTTTATTATCATAGTTAGGCAGACTGACAAATGTGACACCAGTGGCCATCGCTTATAGACTTTGGCACTATGAAAATATTAACCTTAAACTACATTGTACCGCTAATGCGCTACCCTTACCCTTCAAACCGAAACTCAATAATACTAAGTACTTGGCATTGGGTTATACCTATCCAGAAGACCTTAAAGACTAGGTAAATATTCGAACGGTTAATTCATATCAAAATGAAGTTTTCAATTTTATTTAATAAGCCAATTAATATTAACGATAACTTGGACAAAATCAATACGACATAATTTCTATAATAATACGCAAAGCCGCTTGGTAATTACAAATTTAATAGGTAGGTCAATGGGGGAGTCCACCCAACATCGGCGAGATGAAGTGCCGGGGAGACTGGCCCGCTGTACAATAGAGCTTTACGTAACTCGAATTATATAGCTTTCGATAATGTTATTGAACGACCGTACTTGAATGCGATTTCGATATGGAGAGTTTGTGTTCATTCATTTCAAGATAATATTTGTACATTATATGGATTTAATCTCGATTTATATATTTGTTAATATGTTCAATCATATAGTTTGTAATTAATTTTTGCGATAAAAGAAACAAGTTTAATATCAATAATTGTGACATTATTTTGGTTAAGCGTAATTTAAAAAAAACTATATTCGTTTTTATGTGATCGATTTCTTTAAAATACTACCCGCAGCTTTATAAAGCGAGAATTCTTTAACAACAATTAAAATTTACTTTTTTTTTTCAACCATAGTAATTTACAATGGCCTATACATACATTGTAACGTATCTAGGTAAAATAATAGTCACAGTAGTGTATAGAGGCACCAGGGGAAAACGCTTTGCGTGACAGACGAGACTAATTTGCTTCGAACGAGTCCGTTGTCGAAAAAAAATTAACACGTTGATGTCTCTTGGCGCGCAATTTATGCGCATATATTACAACTTGGCAGTTTTGGATTAACGCGTGACAAAGAAAGTTTCGTTCAAATATACTTTTATATATGGGCCACGAGGCGCGACGTTTTGTATAAATTTATGTTTACGTTGTTTTTATTCATTAGAATTTATAGCTTTTTTTTTTAAACATTCTATTATTTATTCTTTTTTTTTAATTATTATTCATATATATATACTCTGTATACGAATAATACTCATGGTTAATGAATAATTGAAACGAAACATCAGCATCATCATTTTAAGACAGTATATTTTAACAAAAAACCTTTTGTAATACAACTATAGAACAAGGAAAATTTCATTTAAATGTTCATAAATAGCCCTCACTTAAAGCGTATCAACGGACAGGAAGCCGAAATGACAATGCATTTTATATCATGAAGCGTAACTTGAACAACACTGTGATCGATTGTTCCAGTATAGTTTTTATAACAAGAAGCATACGGTCATCTATCGTTAAGCATTTACGTAAAACGATAGGAGGAGACTTACAGATATTGACAACGTAGACAGTACTTCACATGTTGATTATCCGGGCGTAAATATATAAAAACAATAATAAATTCAAAACTTGGAATGTCGATGCGATTTAAACATAGTTTAACTTATTGATTAAATATAAATCGAAGAGCAGCTATTCAGACACCGAGTTTAAAGATAGAATTAAATAAACTTCGGCCTTTACGCGCAACATGGAAGAGGTACCATAAAACTTATCTTCAGCTTCCTAAAGTATTAATTTTTGCGTCAAACTCGAGCCCAACTTGTTTCTACTGAATTCGTTGTTTGATTAAAACTTTTCGTACCCCTTCCCTTTTACTTTACGATACCGAAGCCCCGTCAAAAACGGGTCAAGATTAATACAAAAAGACGGGCGTTTAAAATCCAATTACGTTCTTTTAAAGGTTTCCTCGTAAAAAAAGATACTTCAAAAAGATTTGTAATTAATCGAATACTTGATTGGCCTCCGTAGTATCAATGAAAACCTAATGCAGTTTAATTGAACACTCGTACAAAATTACGTTTCTTTTTGACTGCATAATTATGTTAAAAGAAAACTCTTGAACACTTTTGGAAGCGCTTCGTAGATCAAACCATATACATATATAACTGTAAACGGAAAACAACTACACCAATACAATTTCATATCAGTGAATTTTCTATAGGTTTTTTTTTCTACAAAAGAATAATCAAAGCCCATAGAGTATACATGTGAAATAAATCCATGTCCGTAAAGGCAACGCAATCGATAGCCGATCAAGCGGCAGAGCCGGTTGTCGTGCCAGTGTGTGCGTGTGAGCGGATGTGGTGTGCACACATCGTACTATTTGCTGAGATGTATCGACCGAAATGTATGGATGTGCCGGGTGGTGTGAAGCGTATTTTTACAGTGATAGATATCGTTGTGACATCAGCTCAAATAAATTATTCTTGTGTGTGTAAGTTATTTGCCAAAAATGTAGCACATTCTTAAAAATAATAGTATGAAGCCTTGGGTAACAAGTTCATACATAATATTGTCGAATGTATTAATAACGATGTCTTTTGTTTAACTAAAATAATAAAACTCTCCATATTTTTCAAATAATTTCGATAAATTTCGAATCCAAATCATTCCTTATTTAAAGTCTAAAAAACCTACATAAATAGTATTGCTAAGAACTAGTCGATAATTATTAGATACGCGCGTTTGATAATTTATATCAACGATATGTCTACAGCGGTCACGGTCGTTCGAATTTATGAACCGTTATGTATTTAAATTTAAAAATACATCGTACTATCTTTCGGTATCTGTCTAATCGAGAGATTATTTTATCATATTATAAAGATACTATTAAGATATCATAAAGAAAACTAGATCTATGCAATTATATTTAATTATTCGTTGAAATATTCCGCCCGGCAACGCAAATAAACCTTGAGCTTACGCAGAAAAACATACCACAGTTTCATCTCAATCAGGTAAATGGTATAGGAACATAGAGGACAAACTCACCCACAGATTCATTTAAATGTGTTTGATGTATTAATATTATTCAGAATGTACAATGACTTTAATAAATGTTAAAAACAACTCAATTCGCATTGTATATATTTGATAATTTATATGCGTTCACGTTTACCTCATGCTATGTATATACTAATACAAAGTTAGTATAATATTATATCTATACAAAGCGTCAACCCTACACAGCGAACTGAACAAGCTGTCCCTGTTATATCAAACTACATATACATACGCATTTCTTATGTACATACGACTGTTCTTCAGTCGCTATATAGTGTAGAGATAGGTCTAGGCGAGCCGCGTCTTTGTTTACGACATAGATCGTTACGAACACACTGTATAGCTAACATAGAATGTGTTATGCGAGAAATGGCATCATTATTTTCAAAACAACTATTTTTGACTTTACAAATAATCAATAATAACTTTTCTATTTTTTATTGGTCTGTTTCGGAATTTCCCCTCTATATCTATTTCCAATTATATACAAAGATATGTTTTTATATGATAAAATAATATAAAATATATTGAAAAAAGACATATCTCTACTCTCAAAGTTAAAATGTACCATTTATATAAATTAATTATTTATTAAGTATGTCTCTTTATAAACACTGATCTTAGTATATTGTATATATATATATAGTTAACATGATATAGTTTATAGGACAAATGTTATTCTTGACAGTATTACTTTATAAGGATATTTATACATAATAGCATGTTGTACATTATATTGTGTCAGGTTAGTTTACTGATAGAAAAACTAGTATTAAAGTAATATGTATTTGTTCAAATTTATAACTTCATCGAATAAGCCCAAATTTTGCGGTAGCCGAGTCACTTATAAAATTTCCTAGTAATAAATTAATATCACAAACTAATTAACGATACTTTTATTATAAAATAAATTTAAATACTTTTTATCGATTTTCTTTAAAACTATTTTAGTTTTGAAACGACTCTAAACTCTGTATCTAATGGCGGATTTGTCAATATTATGACAAAACGGCAGGCATCAAATTAATTAAACTCCGTTTTTGTTAACTAGACTTATCAATAATACGTAAAGTTTGGAACTTCGAACACAATTTGTGCCGAATATCAAACTGAAAATTTAAAGACGCGTTATACATTTTACAAACAAAAGTCATCGACACAAAAGAAAAAAAAAAAACAAGTCCAAAAATTTAGTATTGTTTTTAAATTTATATTCAATAGAAAAGTTTCAAATCGTTCTATACGGCATTGTTTCCAATCTCAAAGAAACTTCAATCAATTAACGAAACTCGGAAAGTATTCAAACAAGACTAAACCATACAATTCAAAACAAATACAAAAGCTAAATAGGTAAATAATGAAAAGCTTAACTTTCGAATGAAATCCATTCAAACTTTTTACCTAATTCGAAGTTAGTTCGTAGAGTCTCTACTAATTTAACTTTACCAAGGGACATCAGAAACAATGTTGATACTGTGACTGAGTAAAGTTATTCGTTTTATCATTAAATACTTACATATATCATTATTATCATTCAATCTTAATTAAATCAAGTCGGGACGGACTACGACGCGTAATCGTAGTCTTCCGTAGTAACATGTCAAGCATTGATAAATAACGTAAATGAAATCAATACTAAAAATGAGACATTTTCTTGTAATGCACAACTAGAAAAGATACTAAACCGCTTTACAATAAAATTTATACCAGGGGATACCGCGCGTGTTAGAGAAGGCAGTTTCGCTCGCTTTAAATTTAGATTATTGACAAACGTGAATCTCATTTTCTTGGGATATAACGTATCGAACATTTGAGTAATAATAATTTGTAGTACATACACGGAACAGCAGTAGTTACTCGTAAAATATTTAATTATTATCCATTTATGTTTTTAAGCAATCGACGAATAATACGATATATTTATTTATATGACATATTCAATTTGCACTCAACAACATAACCTCCGGGAATTAACTACTCCATAAATTATTCGGTTAAAAAAAATATAATTATATAAAACATAATCCAAAATTATATGTATTTTATTTTGAAAATAATAATAAAAATGCAAAGTGTTGTGTTGATATATATTAAATGATTCATAAATTTAAATTAATTTTGGAAAATGCCCTTGAATTTTAAATGATAAAAGCTACACTTTTGAAATTAATGTTTTTTGCTTATGTCATCAATATCAAAGCTCATTCATAATCAATTATGTGATAAAACATTTTTTATAATTAAGCCTGTCTCCCAGAGATAAGGAAATATTTGGTGCTAAAATTCAATGAATATTAATCCACAAATGGCCTCTGAAATTAATATTTATCATTTTACATCATTTTACAAATATCAAAAACATTTAAGATAATTTTACATATGTCAATAAATATTTTAATATAAAGCAGATGGGTCAAAAAATTAATATAATTATTTTATACTATTTTTAAAATTAATACAGTAGGTTGAAGTATCTAATCTATATACTTGATTGACAAAATCTTAACTAATTCATTGGTATTTAAAAATATCTAGATTTAGATCCATTGAAAATTTATATGAATACATATATATAATTGTAAATGATAATTCATTTAATTATCATTTTAAGTACATTACATTCACCCAAATAACCAATAAAATCAATATGCTTAAAAATATAATATACATTAAAACTTTCAAATAAAGGTTACTTTACAAGTCAGTCTTTACTACTTTTGAGTATCCAAGAAAAAAATATTTGTAGTAATGAAATATGTTATTCAAGAACAATATTATATAAATGTTTGGTACAATACACTTTGTCCCTTTTGTATTATAAAAAGTATTGATTTGAAGGTAAGTATTAAGATAAAAGTTAGTCATACAATGCCTTTATACAATGAACATACACACTGAAATACACTCTTTATTGTGTACAGCAAAAATGACAATTTTTAATTTTATAAGTGCACTTATATATTATTCATTTCATCTACCAAGATTACAAGCAATAAATTACGAAGCAAAACTTGTAAAAAAAAACTATTTATTATTAAGTAAAATTAAATTGGTGTTATAAATGCTAAAGTTTTACGTGTATTTAAAAATAATATATGAACGATTTAATAGTTTAAACTATTAAATAAAGCTAAAATAAATTTCTATACACATTTATTCGAAGTAACTAGAGAAATAGTAAATATATTCAACTGAAGGAATTACACTTTATTGTGCATCAACTTTCTATAACAAGTAGGTCAGCGTCCCGACGTCTATCAAGTTAACCGCGTGGATACCATCGTCACATCGAATAGTTAATTCTAGAACATATCTCATCAATTTGATAGCGCCTGGCAACTTATGACGCGGCTTACACATCGGCGAGTATAACGAAGCCGGGAGCCCTAGCACACTGCGCCACACATCTTAATACCAACTCGATGACGCTATCAGAATCTCCTATATTATGCCATAACAAAACTTTTCTAACTTTCTTGTCAACTTATTTAATACATGTGATAGAGTAACTTTGTAAAAGAATTATATATAAAACTTACCTATTTTACGCAGAATCCAACAACAAAGAGTAACCAGCCACGCGCTCCAATTACAGGGCACACACAAATCACGAAAGCACTTGGTACAGCAGCAAAATCGTATCACTTTTTTTGTCTTTTAAGCCTGCAGTCAGTTTAAGAAAGTAATTTATCGAAGTTTTTCAGTTTTTTCACGCAATAAACACTTAGCCGGGAAAGCAAACCCTGAATCACCGCCAGCTACGTACAAAATGGCGGATTCGCGTAATGAAAGTGACGCGGTGACGCGCCGACAAAAGCATAGACAATAAAAGCTTTCTCTGTCTATGGTAGGTAAATCATTTAAAATTAGAAATTTTATTTTAATTTATATATATAAACTAATTCCGCTAATATAAAATATAATTTATAAACATATTTAAATTTTCTAGTTGTTAAAAGATATTTAAAATATTCATAATATACATACCTCGTTCAATACAGATTACAAATCCTTTAAGTTAATTTAAAATTAAAATTAAACCTTTTTAGATTTAACTCAGAGTCTTCGACTATTTCACATTACATTATATCAATAATTGCACATATGCGATTATTCCTTTAATTGAAAAATTTAATTGACAACAGATAACTCTTTTCTAAATTATCCCACGTAGTCTGCGCTAGACCTTCAATGACGGATTCTTTTATTACCTAGTTTTGATAATCATTTTTGCGTTATTCTTTCGTTAAATGCAAACATTTCAGTATCATAAAAAACAAGAATCATTCATCAAAATAATTTTCAATTGTAATAACAAAGTTTTGTCAGTTGTGTATTTTGTTATGATAATCGAATGGTAATCAACAACCAATCAGCTGAGTTTTGTTTTCGTTGTGTTGAGGGTGTCTGTAATCCGAGGCGTGTACCCGTTTTTCGAAGAAGTGACTAAAAATATCTGCAATGAACGAAATAAAATCACTAGAACATGCTACTTTGAAGGTATGTATAAAATTTATTTTATATATTGAATCTGATCAAATTATAACTGCCTCAGTTAATTTCCAAGTATTTTCAAACGTTCATATTCTTGCGACGCATTTTGCAAACAAACAATAATTTTCCTTTATCAGTTACAGATTATACTTAATTTGATTTGATAATTGATGTTATGTTATGAGAAATAGGTATAAACATAAAAAGTAGTTTATTTTTTTTTACAAAGATTTTTTTTCCTTTTTTATTGTCTGTTACTTTGGTTTTATAAATAAGATTTCAAAAAAAGGTACGTATTAATTGATGACATTTTCAATGGAACAAGTCTTAACAAGTTTATTTTAAAATTACTTTTAAAAAATCAAAATATATATATATCAAAACCTTACTTAAAATACTATGAATACTTTTACATTAT
Source organism: Vanessa tameamea (assembly GCF_037043105.1). Classification (NCBI taxonomy): domain Eukaryota; kingdom Metazoa; phylum Arthropoda; class Insecta; order Lepidoptera; family Nymphalidae; genus Vanessa; species Vanessa tameamea. The sequence goes on along the minus strand of NC_087332.1, from coordinate 2,504,254 downwards.
ACAAGTTGGAACCACCCATTAAGTAAAGATTTGCCCATATTAGGTGAAACTATATAATACTATAACTTAATTTTTATATTTTAAATTCAGGTACCGTATGAGGTTTTCAATAAAAGGTATCGTAATGCTCAGAGGGTGTTAGACGTGGAAGCGAGACAAGTTGCTACATCAGTGAGTGATATTGATACTGCGACCAAAAAAGGTGCCAATTCTGGAGAGATAGATACACTGCTCGGTGGTATGGTAAGATATTCACTACATATTTCAATACATATATAATTCCATTATATCGACTACGCAATGTTTTGTTGTGAGTGTGATGGACTTCTACTAAATTACATAGTTTGTCTCGTATCTGTAATAGTTGCTGCAGAATCTGGTTTGAAAATGCAAAGACTAATAACTTCATTGAGTTTGTAAACAATTTTAAAAACAAAATGCACTATATAAACATACTATATGTTGTAAATTAAAAGAGCATTTAGTTTGGTAAATTCATTTGCATATATTTTGAAAAACATTTTCAAATAATTTATAATGTAATCTTACTAATACTACAAATTCAAATATTTGGATGGATGGATGGATTTTTGTTACTAAGTTACCAAAATGACTGTATAGATCTGTATATGTTAAAATATAATTATCTGTGTGTATAATTCAATTCATGCATGGTGGTTAGAAAAAGCAATCTGAAAATCTGTATCATTACATCCATTCCTTCCGAGCCTTCTGGGCTAAAAGAAATGTGGCTTTAGCCCAGTAGTCAGTTATTTACAGGCAGGCCTTTTACTTTACAATTTTGTGTTATGTTATGAAGCTGCAATTATTCTGCTATGAATATAGAAGTTAAATTATTTGCATAATAAATTTACTATTTGGTATAGAATTACAATATTTGCTTTCTTTTTATCTTTGTATGATAATAGATGCTAATATAATAAAAAAATTGCAAAGTATTGTGTTTATATATATATTCAAAGATTCATAAATTTAAATTAATTTTGGAAAATGCTTGAATTTTTAATGATAATATATATTATATGATGTAATAAAACATTTATTTAATACTAAGCCTGTCTCCCAGAGATAAGGAAATATTTGGTGCTAAAATTCAATGAATATTAATCCACAAATGGCCTCTGAAATTAATCATTTTACAAATATCAAAGACATTTAAGAGAATTGTGCATATATCAATAAATATTTTTACAAAGTATATCTATTTATAAAAATTATAACTTTTTTCGCATGTTCCTTATTATTCAACACAGCAGACCATGAAGGTTTGTAATAAAGATTTTCTTAACATGCATTCTTACTCTATCTATTTTTAGTTACATAAAATTGTCCTTCCTAATCTGATAAAATGGGAGTTAAGGATGAGCTCAAGCTCTCGTTTAAATGACATGAAAGTAGGAGTGCCTCAGGGATCAAACCATAGTCAAGTTTTATACTATGTATATAGACTTTGAATATATCAATGTTAATTGACATATAAAATGATAAACAAAGCATAAATACTTTTAGGTTTAAACCTAAAACTAAAAGACAAGAGTAGATTCAAATTCTAGAGAATAATCTACCAATGCTTAGTAATACTTACTTTATTCTAGCTAAATATGTCTTTGCCTTATAAAAAACTTTATTTTCATATTGAAAACTCCAGGTAGAGAAGTTGACAACCATGAAACGTAAAGCGTCTGAAGCAATAACGGAAGAAGTCCAAGCTGCATTTGTTTGTAAGAAACGGCTTGAGCACCTCAAGGAACAGGCTGACGCACTAGCTGATCCTAGCGCACCACAAGCCAAGGTACCTCCATTTTAGTTGTTGTCTTTTTGGATCAATGCCTAGCTTATACATCTTCAGCTAATCGTGAAGCTGAACTTCCGGTAGGACAATAAAAGTTATTCGGTTTTTCTATTAAGAAGTTCATAGTAGTCGAAAATTAGTAGGAAATCAAAATTCAAATATCTTCTTCCCCATAAAAGCATTACGTTTCTTATTAATTGTCAAATTTCTGCCATCGATTCGGAAAGAAACATCTCACCTGAGAAAAACTGTCAAAAGAAAATCAGTTAAAGCCGTTGGATCTATGGCTGATTTTTCTCTGTTCAAGACAAAAGATCATAAGTGTGAGGAAATATTGTTTACGCACAGATACTTATACCCAATAATATCTACCATTAATATAGTTTTAATCGGATTCTATATTTGAATAGCATATAGTCAACTTAATTTTGTACATTTTTCAGACACAAATGAATCAATGGCGTAAAGTTCGTTTGGACAGAATGCTCGTCGATTATTTCCTACGCAACGGCTACTACGATTCAGCGAACAAACTAGCAGATGTTCGCGGTCTCAGAGATCTGACTAATGTTGGTAAGTAAAATGCTAAACTTAAAAATATGAATTTAAAGATACCTCGTTTAAATTACCTAGAAACGATTAGAAAAGTATTAGTTGTATAAAATTATCTTCAAATTCTGACTTACGAAGCGTGGAACTGTTTGAGGTGATATTTGAAATTGCAATAGAGTGTATTATGAGCTGTGGAAGTAAAGTAGGATTGCAATACTGTTTGGTGGGCAGTGCTATCATAATTTAGTCTAGGGGAATGCCTGTAAGTAATCTCGTAGTTTTTTTTCTTCGGAAGTAGAAAGAGGAATTTCATACGGAATGTTATCTCGCGGGCGCCGAAGAGATTAGGTAAGCCTGTTAAGCGCGTCCGCCCGGTCCCGCAGACATCTACGCGGCGGCGGCGGAGGTGGAGGCCGAGCTGTCGGCGCGGCGCACGGCGCGCTGCCTGCAGTGGTGCGCCGACAACCGCTCCAAGCTGCGCAAGCTCAACTCCACCATGGAGTTCAAGATACGTATACAGGTAACGCACCCTTTGAGGAGGAGCTGTCGAGCTGATTGCACCACGCTGCTCCGATGACTTTCAAATTAGACATGCAGGTTTCCTCACGACGTTTTCCTTCACCGTCGAGCACGCGACGAACACAAAATAAGCTCATGGAAATTCAGCATTGTTCCACTGATGTGAAGCATCTATTGGCTCGTTTTGAAATATCGAATGGATGTCGGAGACCGACTCGTATGGTGGCGAACGACATGACTCTCTTCGGCCTCCTTCGCCGCTCTCGTGTGAGTACGCGACCCATAAATAAGTTGTATGCTTTAAATTATCATTGCAGTAACCAAAACAGGTTTAATTTGACTTTGTAGGTGTTGTTAATCCGTGAATAACTCTAAAACGTAATGGCAATTTTGTGCATGTTCGTTTATCGTTTATAGGAGTTCATAGAGCTAGTTCGCGAAGACAAACGCCTGGAAGCGGTCCGGTATGCCAAGAAGCACTTCTCCTCCTACGAGGAGGGCCAGCTGGAGGACATCCAACACTGCATGGGCATGTTGGCTTTTCCCAAGGATACCGGTACGTACGCGAAGTTACTCACCGTGTTTTAATACGATATAGCTTTCTATGAAACTTAATTTAATGATGATTTGCCACTTTTGTGAGATATAGGTAGTCGTTGTGTCGAGCGTGTGACGTAGGATGACGTGAGCGCTAAAGTGTGCGCGTGTGCAGACGTGGAGCCCTACCGCTCGCTGCTGGGCGGCTGGCGCTGGGGCGCGCTGGTGGCGCAGTTCCGCTGGGAGCACGCGCGCCTCATGCACCCCGCGCGCCTGCCCGCGCTGCCCGTGGCGCTGCAGCTCGGCCTCGCCGCGCTCAACACGCCATATCCTTTGCCATACCCTGTCCCCGCCGCCTAATCCGATGGGTAGCGGAGCCTTCCACTGCTGCTGAGAATCTCTCGATGGAGAGGCTCGGCCTGGGCCAAAATCTCGGAATCTGTGCCCTATATCACCCGCCACTGCCCCGAGGAGGCAGTCTTATGTCATTTCAAATCACTGACACCGTTTAAGTTGTTGCTTTTTTTTGAAAAAAATAAGCCCGTAGTTGAGAAATTAATGGAGGTAGAATTAGCATTTTGCTTTTTGGATTCACTTAAATCGCAATTTTACAATCGAGTCGCGACCGCGGATTCCCTTGACTCCCCGCACGCAGTGCTACAGCGAGAGCACGCAGGTGTCGGCGTGCCCGGCGTGCCAGCCGCCGCTCAACGCGCTGGCGCGCACGCTGCCGCACGCGCACTGCTCGCACTCGCGCCTCGTGTGCCGCCTGTCGCGCCTGCCGCTCAACGAGCACAACCAGCCCATGGTGCTGCCCAACGGACAGGTCTACGGCGAGAAGGCACGTGCCCAACGAATCTGCAGCTGCAAATCTTTTCTGATAAATACTTATATTTTTAACCTTATATAAATTTCTTTCATAATACATATTTTGTGTATAAGTAATTTATCTTTTTTTTTAATTAGGTGTTCAAAGCTAACGAGCAAACTGATGGAAAATGGTCAAGTCTATCCATAGACAGTGGCACTAAGAAGCACATATTCGACATCTCCAATTCCTTTAATTTCACTCGCACACTAATTTTTCACTCCGAAACACAGTAGGAACTGATGAATAAACGGTATCTACTTTAGTACTCAGTGAATAATATTGAACATACTTTAATGATTTCAGGCGCTGAAGGAGATGATGAAGGAACATGGATCGATCATATGTCCGAAGACGAAAGAAGTGTTTTGTATGAAACGCGTCGAAAAAGTCTACGTAATGTAAACGTACGCGTAACATATTTATGTACATATAAATATTTTGACGTATTTTACTTTAACGTAGCTGTCGTTATTTTAAAACTCGTGTCCATATTGGTATTATATTTAAGTTACTTGCTATATTATATACTCTTTTATTGTGCTTATATTTAGATTTATATCGATTTTTGGTGATTATAAATATAATGGCAACACTGAATCTCTATTCAGACCCTTCATACTGCCAGGTTTCTTTTTAAATTAATAATTTTGCATTTTAGTGTGTACATAATCTGATTGCCTGTCACCTTCCTGATGTCTGATCAACGATGTTGCCACTTTGTCCATTTTAAATACCTACATATTTGTATGAAATAAATAAATATATAAAGTATAGTCCATTTAATTCACGTTTTTAAGAAAAAATCTAGTGTTTGTTGATTAAGCCCATGTAACTGGTGAAATAAACGCTAATTAATTATATTGAGTTTAATTTATAATATAAAATAAAAACATAATTATAATAATAATTATATTAGATCTAACATTAGCAAGTTTAACAAAGTCACTTTTTTTTTGTATATAATAAATCTATTTCTCTTATACATATACGCATTATATTCTTGAATGCTTAATGTTTCGCCGATCGAAATTACTGTAATTCGACTAAAGCTTATTCCCATTTCAAAATTAAAAATAAATTAACAACCATAAATTTACATGATTTCATTTCATTCGTCGTGTTCTAAAATAATCCATAGCTTTCGTGGGTTCTACAGGGATCCATTCTTGTTCTATTTCTCTTCCTTATTCATATAAATGACGTACCTCATCTATTACACATCGTAAAATTTATTATTAATTTATTTCTTTGAGGATTTCTGACAAACGATATACACTGAGCATGCAAAGCAAAAGTGGTTTTAAAGCAAAAAGTTTGTTCATTTCATTATAAAAACGGTATGCATAATATTTTTAGACTAAGCAATACTTTATAAAATAAAATGGTTTGGAAATCAAATTAAGATTAAATGGGAAAAAAAATATATAAAAGAAAAACAAACATTGAAATTCAAAATTTAAATAAATAAAATATCTACTTAATATAATTATAACTTTGTTAACTAATGAGTACTTGTGAATAGTTTTTCAATATTTTGGTGAATGGTAGATTATATCAGAAGTGTGATTGGGTCTATCCGACGCGCCTTCTGACATTTTCTTCTATTTCTCACGAATGATAATGAGCGTTCATAATTTTTTTTTTAATTTAACGTTTTTAAATACGAATTTATTTGGTAATGCGCCAAACAGCCTGATCCCAAGTCTGCTTAATCTGACAGCTGTAAGTAAGTAGATTTGTCCCAGTTTGTGGTAACAGTAATGCCCGATTATGTAAACATAGGAACCTAATTTAGTTATTTCTTTAAGTAGAATATTTCTCAGAAACAGTTTGTAAACATTTTTATTTTTCGAGTAGCCACAGTCAAGTATCTGCCAGGTTACGTATAATGTATTAGCGCTGCAGAATAGAGAACATATAATAAATCACAAGATTTAAAATAATAAACGCTTTTTAATTGAGTAAATGTTTATTGATATAACATTTCTTCATAAAATATATGATACAATACTTATAAATGGCCATATTTATCACACCTTATGTATTACTAAAATGCAGAAAAGTTTAAGATTTAATCTGTTTACTAATTTTATATTTTTTTATTAATTTATTTAAGAAATTTTAAACACTGTTGTGATTTTAAAAATGAAAAAAAAAAAATCTATTGTAATGTATAAAAAGCAAAAAAATATAAGAAGCAATGATTTATTTAAACCTATAAAATGGTACTATCACATTTTAGTGGAGTTTGTACTATCAACTAAGACTGATCCCTACATTATATTTACATGTTATGTACAATATATGGCATTCGAGTTTTAAATTTATGAAACTTAACACAATAATAATAAAACAAGTGCATATGAAAAATAATATGGAACCGGACTATTATATTATATGACTTCAAATATTTAATTATATTAAAAAAGTTATAGCACACATTAACTTATAACCAAAGAATATTTTACTTAATTATTTAAATAATAAAATATCAACAGAACTGTTTTTGTATTTAAATTAGTTTTTTTTAAAATCAATATTAGAGACTGTTGTTATAAAGTACAAATTGTTGTTACTAAGTTTCCTCTGATAGTATTTATGATCATATAAAAAAAATGCCTGGGGAAGGCGAATAATTGATTATGGGTCTACACCCACCTACGTACACGTGGGTATCTAAACATATCAATAAGATTTTCCCCCATATTTAAATTTATATTGTATTTTAACAACCATTCGTATGATGTTATGGAATAATTTAATAAGATTGTCACTTTATAATTTGATTGTTAATTGAATATAAAATATATTTGAGTTCAACGTAATATCGACTTTACTTTTAAAACTAAATATGTATAAATGAAATCTTATCAAGAATTATATATATCGAACGTATTAATTTAATAAATTTAAAATGGAGGAAAATCCTGTTTATTGCCACATAGACATAATTTTGTATTATAATATTCTCTTCACTAGGTGATATTCAATGTTAGTTTATAGTGGAGTATTACACGCTTACGACTCGAATAGTACGAATATAACAAGATAAAGTACATTACATTAAATCTAACTAATCCTAGTTTATCATTTCATTTCGCTTTGAAAATTATAATACTTTGACTGTCTGATAGACATGACTCGACAAATCAAGATACTTAATATATAACATTGATTTTTAATGTGAAGCATTTTTTTTAGTAAAATGCTGATTTATCTTTAGCGGACGAGCGAATGGGCCACCTGACGGTCAGTGGTCACCGCTGCTCATAAACATTTTCGCTGTAAGAAATATTAACCTTACATCACCAATGCGCCGATAACCTTGGAAGTTACACTGGCTAATTCAATCACTAAACGGTTTCCGATTTTAAATACATTTTTTTATGGCTATCATAAATAAAATCATGCAGGTATTTAAAAAATTTTGCTGGCATTTTTTTTATGTTTGTAGAGTCTGTAACGTCAGAAAGTGATAAGAAAAATCTGTTACGATTATTAAAATATTTAGAGCGTCGAGTTTAATAATAGAAAAATAACTTTGCTGGCCAATATTTGAGGTGGCAATTTCTTTATTTTATTATTTAATTACAGCTGTTGCTGTCGTAACTTCAAAATAACGTAACGTTACTTGAATTATAAGTTACACAGTTTAACTTTCATTCCTATATGCTCCTGTGATTTTTCTTATCACTTGACATTAAATATTTTAAATAAATATACATATTGCTGTCATACATTCGTAAAATCAGTAGATATATATGTTTATAACTAGTATGTGTTGTATGTATTATTGTAAACGATTAAATTTGATTCGAACTAATTAATGAACTGTTTACTTAACATATAAAATGCTTGGATACATTTAAAGTTTTAGTTCAACCTACATTTAGGTTTTTTTGATTAGTTTAATTGATTGTATAAACGCAGAGCGGATGTCCATCAGACGGTAGGCACCAGCCTTTGATATCATCCCTGTCATGTTTTTACCCGAAGTATTGTGTCATGAATGCCATGACGAGAATGCCGGCGACGAGAGCTCCCAGGTGTTTGAGCGACTCCATCTTGTCGTTCTCCCGCAGCAGGTCCGGCAGCACCGTCACGAGCGCTATGTGCAGGAACCCGCCCGCAGTGAACGGCACTATCCACGACGTTTTCGCCTCTGGAATTTAAGAATAAATATAATGATTAGATATGTTTAATATCGGACGCTTGGTGGTAAGGCTGTGAAAATGTATAAGTTTGTATTTTTTTTTAAATTAACACACATACATAAATCCGGTTTTCTTTGTTGGTCTTTAGGACGCTCAAGAGACATATATTCAGCACTTAATGGTGATAAGGACAAAAAACACTGAATGTGAAATGTTTGTAAAAAAAATTTATCCATATATCAAAAATATATATATATACATAATTAAAGTTACCTATAGCGTTCCTCGCTCCGCTGAATATAACAGCAGTCATTGCACCGATCAGACCCGCTGATGCTGTGGCCTGAAAACAATTAAAATAATATAATATATATGTATACTAATATTATAAATGCGGAAGTAACTCTGTCTGTCTGTTGTTCTTCACGGCCACTGAACCGAATCAGATGACTGACAGTTTTTTTTATGCCTTTAAAACACAAGCTAAGCCGCGGATGACACAACTAGTACTTATCATTATTTTTAATACTTAGTACATCATACAAGCAAGCAAAGATTCAGCCTGTGTATCGTTTCGTATATATTTAACATTTTATTGCAGAAAGAAGATCATTGAAGTCTCAATGACTTGAATGTCTGGTGACGCTCGACTTTTGTGCACAAAAACAAATCCTTTTTACAGAACAGTTTATTTAATATATTATTATATATACATAACATTAACATTAACGACCTCTAAATTTCCCACTGCTGGGCTAAGGCCTCCTGTCCCTTTGAGAAGGTTTGGAGCATATTCCATCACGCTGCTCCAATGCGAGTTGGTGGATACACATGTGACAGAATTTCATTGAAATTAGACTTTTTGAAATGTTTTCCTTTCACCGCCGAGCACGAGATGAATTATAAACACAAATTAAGCACATGAAAATTCATTGGTGCTCGCCTGGGTTTGAACCCGAAATGATCGGTATACACGCGTTCTAACCACTGGGCTATCACGGCTATATTCATAAATAACGAATGACTTTTTTATTTGACACACCTGATTTTACTTCTAATAACAAATTTCACACTCGCTAAAGCAAAACAAATTAGACCAATATTTATTGCTCAGTTCAATAAAAATAAACAAAATAAAAAAAAAAATGGTATTCATATTATGAGGATTGAGTTATAAGTTTTGTGTTTACGATTCAACTCGTGCTCGGCGTGAAGGCGAACGTTTTGAGGAAACATACACGTATCTAATTTCAATAAAATTCTTACACACGTGTATTCACCAAACCGCGTCGGAGCAGCGGCGGAAGTCTTAGCTCAGCAGAGGAATATTCACAAGTGTTACTTTTTATTATAAATTTTGTTTAATGAAATTTATCCGTATTCCATTTAAGCGAATAAAACTTGAGTTAAAATATAATGTGTGTTACCAGTTGAGCTTTAGCCGCTTCCCATCGCGAGAAGCCACTTTTAAGTAGAATTGCGAAGTCGCCGACTTCGTGCGGTATTTCGTGAACTGGAAAGAGGCGACGTCTAGCGTGAGTAACAGACGGTGGGTCGAGAGCGTCGGCATAAACATAAAAAAACAACGGAACCGATAGTAACTACAAAAAAAATATAGTTAATAAAAACACAATATGAACTGAAACATTATTTAAAAAAAATGATATTTTACATATTTGACATAGTGGCGATGATTCCCTAGCGCATGTGCACGATGGAACAGTACTGGCATCTCTCTCTTACGTATGGAGTTAAAAAGAAAACTGATTATACAAACAAACTCGAGCTTGAGATATCGACTCGTGCCGACATTATAAATTTTATAGAATAGTTACCAAGTATAGCGAAAGTCGTGAGCAGGCCGACTCTGAAGCCGACCAGGAACGACCCTCCGACGGCCAGTCCGTGTGTAAAGTTGTCTATGGAGTTAGCCATTAGGTTTAGGTACCCTGCCACCTGGAAAAAAATAAAAAACGTAATATTTTTAAGGAATGCAGGTCAGCTGATCGTGTTATGATGACCTTCGGCCACTCGCGCGGGACATATACTATACCAGTGACTGCGCATACGCAGGTTCAATCACTATTCCTTATCATAATCAAACGGTACGACGACCGGAAAGAGCTCAACAGCTGATGAGACTCGTAACTAAACCCAAACATTGGTACTTACTATACTATAACCTATACCGTATCTATCTAACTAAAGACATTTCCAACACCGTAAAGTTCATCACAACAATGTTAAACATTTTCGTAACACAAGCACATTTAAGTACTAGTAACTTACTAGGTTTTGGTTCCTAACCTGTCATACATTAAGTATTGCATGTCGCACAATAAACGTTTTATTATTATTTAAAGTTACTTTAATAATGGGATTATGTTTCGAGACCGATCATGCTACTAAAACTATCTACAGAAAAGTATCTCTATGTATGTAATGAAATAGAAACGAAACTCTACGGGCGGGTACACTCGGGTTCACGATGGTAACTTACGTCTTTCTTCTCGCTTTTCTCCTTGGTGACCTTCAGCGCCTTCTCTCGAGCTTCGCGCAGCAGACATCTGCCCATCCAGCGGTTACCCTTGCACCGGACGGCTCCGTTCGTTGTCGTCACTATTGTACTGCAACATCCGCCTTCTCCTTCGATAAAAAAAGAACAAAACATTCGTAGAATATACGGCAATAAAATCGCTAGCTTGACACTTGGGCCAAATAAAGTTTAAACAGAATCAAATTTAAGGAAAAATTAATATTAGAAATTATTTGTAAAATTGCCAGTTTTTTTTTATCGTATTATATTATTAATATAAACGGATTTTATGGCATACCCTATTCCAATCGAAGGAGTAAAAATATATATAAGATTTACGTATTTCATACGAATACCTCTGCTATGTTATGCACTACAAACATTTAATAATGAATATACATATATTTATTTATATATAACACAACACTATTCCACTTAACAACTAGTATCCGATTGAATTTAACTTTGATAAATAGATTCCAAAGTTCCGATAAAAACTTCGACATTCGAAACGCTTCTTTTATCGAATTCATTGTGAATACCGAATATAAATTATTCGAGATCTTCGACCAATATCCTGCCAATTCAGTATCAAAGTTGGGCATTTGTCTTAACTCCTACATAGGTTGGAATAAGCTGAAGGTATGATAATGTTATAAAGTATATTAATAGTTTATGTAAATAAAGGTGTACTGCAAGGCTACTGCTGGTTTTAAAGTGGGTATTCTGGTGTACTAGGCCGCACTGGGCGTCTTGGATCGCATTCTCTTAAGGCGTAACACATTTTTCCAGCGAAAAAAGGGGCTCAATTTAGATCTATATTGTTATATACGTTATAAGAAGCTCTAAAATCAAAAGATATTTGTATTCATGATTAATTTTATAATGCTTATGACAAATTTTGCATGAATACCCACAGTAAAAAGTTAACTAGTAGAAAACTATTTATTTTAAAAACGAAACCGTACAACTAGTGACAATATTTAAATGCAAGCGGTGCCACGGATGCAGCTATAATTAAATACTAACCCTTCGTGTTGTTGTTGAAGACGCAGGTGTCATACAGCTCTTTAGCCGACACCGTGCCGTTGCTGCCGCCGCCACCACAAAGTCCCCCTTTCACTTTCCCTCTATTCATTCTCTCAACTTCTAGAAGCTTCTCGATCTCCTCTATCTCAATGTGGTTTACAGAGCCATTTGCCTGAGGAACATCTTCGTCTTCTTCACCGCCCGCAAAGAGTTTCTCCACCACGATAAATACTAACATCCCAAATAGGCACCAGAGACCGCATTTCATCGAGACATGTTCTCCTTCTGAAATAAGGAAAAAATAATTTAAAAATTTAAACTCAACTTCGGAAATATGCGCTCTGAAAAGTACGAACTAAGGATACATTATTGTCAGACATTCTTATTTATTTAAACACAGACGACCCGTCCCGGCTTCGCACGGGTGTTATAAGGGTATATACACAACTATTAGATTGAAGAGCAAATATAAAAAGAAAAAAGACTCGGTTTTTCCGGCAAGCAAAGTTGTAATACATATAAACCTTTCTCTTGAATCACTCTTTTTATTAATAAACCGCATTCAAATCCGTTGCGTAATTTAAAAGATTTAAGCATACGGACGGCGGGATGCGACTTTGTGTTAGACTGGAGAGATAAATGTATAAGACTGTGATCTTCAGAGCATAGCCGTGACAGTATGCCATACAGCCGCTAAAATCACGTACCCTTTGAAGTCGGGTATATTCGTCACAGATTATACAAAGCATGCAAAAAACAGAGTTTATAAGCAATTGTTTATTGTTTCGAATGTAATTAATTAATTTATTTTTTAATGTAACGACTGGGAATAAGAAGGTATCTTCCTCGCACCTAGTTGAGTTAATTGAGTTTTGTGACCACTGGGAGAGTTAAAAAGTTATGTTACATTGCTGGTTTTATTGTCTAGCTTAGAGCCATTCTACACTAACATAGTTATAAATATATATTTGTATTCTATTTTTAATTCGTATTTCTTAGAGAGTACGTCAAACAGGAGTACTCAGTATTGTTGTGTTCCGGTTTGAACGGTAAGTGAGCCAGGGTAACTAAAAGCACAAGGGACATAAAATCTTCATTCCCAAGGTTGGTGGCGCATTGGCGATATAAGAAATGGTTACTATTTCTTACAGCGCCATTGTCAATGGTCGATGGTGACCACTTACCATCAGGTGGCCCATTTGCTCGTCCGCTAAATTATATCATTAAAAATACTACAATGGATCGCCGTTTTGAGGTTGTAGTGCAGAATCTCCTTGGTAGTCGCCATTTGTGCATTCTTAATCGGTGTTCCAAACGCGGTTTATAATATAAATATAAATATAAATAAATATTGGACAACATCACATACATTACTCTGACCCCAATGTAAGTAGCTAAAGCACTTGTGTTATGGAAAATCAGAAGTAACGACGGTACCACATACACCCAGACCCAAGACAACATAGAAAACTAATGAACTTTTTCTACATCGACTCGGCCGGGAATCGAACCCGAGACCTCGGAGTGGCGTACCCATGAAAACCGGTGTACGCACTACTCGACCACGGATATAAAAACAATAAGTCGCTACATTTAACGTCTAGTCCAAGTCCTTTCTTGTATTATGATGTCATGTGATATTATGAGTCCATAATGATGGAGAGATAGAGTATGGGCAGCTATCACAGTTCTGTAGGAAATTTTAATGGTAGCTTCCAAACATTTTAAGAAACACCAATCATACTTTAGCTGTTCGACCATTAAACATTTATACTTTGTATTAAAAATCTCCGTTGATCGCTCGAGTCAAACACGGGCACAAGGTACATAATAAGATCTCGTGATTATTATTAAAGTATGATTTACAATTATACTAGTGTGATGTCAATATTTACGGGCTGTTTGCTTCCTGTTACATAAAAACCAAAAAGACTGTTCTTATATCACATTATTATCCCTTTAAGCTCAATTGAAATTAGAAGGTTCTCAATCGACAGTTCTTTTTATTATCGTAGGTAATAAGATGACTATTGTTAATGATCCCTTTAATGATTTATAGAATAAATAAAACAGGTCGCTGTGTGCAATGATACGAACAAATTTTAATGTTTGCTTTTGATAAGACTTGACGGAAATGTTTAATCATGTATTAATACATTTATCCTCACTGAATTACGAATACCTTTTATAATATTTATGGGTTATATTTTCATTTGAAATGTTATAATCAAATGGTGAACTTGGATTGTGAGCGAAGATATACATTTATTTTCTATACAAGATCTAACTAAAATAAACTAATATTTTTGGGTCAGCCCAACGGATAAGTACCATCCATCCATCACGCTTTCTACTGACAATGTTAAGTTGTCTACTTGTAGTATTTTGGTGTTCCAGTTATAAGGGTGAGTTAGCCAGTTTAAATACCACGAGGGACATAATATCTTAGTCCCCGAGTAAGATATGGTTAGTGTTTCTGAGTCAGGGTATTGGTGGCAGTCTGCCTACCTAATTTAGATACAAAAGGGAGGAAAATCTGTAAGTGTTGAAAAATATGTTGTTATATGTTTAGTCAATGTCAAAACCTTCATTGAAGTATGTAGGTGTAATCTTCATTTGTGTATTGATCTACTTGACTGGTCAAAAATTTACGTCCGAATCAGAAAGGGTAGGTATACCCGAAAACCTAATAGAGAAAAGACTAGTAGGATTATAGTTTTTTTTTTTATAATTAAGGCAACCGTTTCGTTTTAAAGGTTTGTTATCTATATAAATACTAATACTATAAAGTGATAAAATTTGTTCATTCGTAGGTAGGGGATAAGACTTGAATAATAATCCAACTCTAACAAATTATTGTTTCATCCGTAGAAAACTACATTATTCCTATAAGGGTATAAATTAAATTTATGTCATATAATCTTCTTCATTAATTAATATCATCCGTACGAAGCCGGGGCGGGTCGCTAGTCAACTATAAAGTTCCATAGTAACCTGCACACACAAATGCTTTTAAACAGTTGTTTAAAACTTAAATCTGTGTTTGTCGTTGAGTAAGGGTAACAAGTTTTATATTGTAGTAGTTTGTTTACAGTTAACTGGCGTCCGGCTTTATCGGAGATGTTTAGCTTTTTTACGGTCGTGTCCGGCCAAATATTTACGTGTCCAGTCTGTCCGATTTTTGTTAGTGTAAGCTTTGCAAAGTATTCGCACGCAACGCACACAGAACGAGCAAAACAATGCAGCATGATGTTATTACTTGTACAATTTTATATTACGTTGTTCTTTAAAAAATATATCTCGAAATATAAAAAAAATTAAGGCATCACTCTAAGTGATAAAATAAGGCCTTTGCATATTATTTATTTGTTCTTCTTTTATATCTATTTTAAAATGTGTGCAACAAAAACTAAAAAAAATGAGACGAGGTGACCAAATCAAATCAAAGTATTTTTTTTGTTCAAGTAGGCTCATAAAAACACTTTTTATTCACATTTTACACTGTTGAGTTAGATGTAAAGCTACCATCGGTTCAGAAAATAGATTTTAGCGAGAAGAACCGGCACGAAACTCAGTAAATATCCTCCACCATTTTAATAACAGAAATACTAAGTCCGGTTAGAACACTTGAAACTTAACCGAAAATCGTGGGTTCAAAACCGGACAAGTAAACTAATTTTTTTTTAAATTTATTTCGATATTAGCGGCAAAGAAAAACATCACGAGAAAACCTACAACTGTCGGATAATAATCCACCGTTGGTCAACAAGATGAAAAAAGCTCCAAGTCTTCTTTTTAAAAGGAAAGGAATTCTAAATTCAATAGTGGGACTAAGGAACTGACTTTGGTACTGTTGCCGCCAAAGCTGTAATAAAATGTGATGGACTAAACAGGCGATACAATTCCGGTTGGTTAGATTAATGGCTAGATCTTGACACGACAGATACTGAGGCCTAGAATTCGAACTCTAGGTCGTAAAAAAAATGTTCTCGAATTTGTTTGCAAGGCGGTAGTTTTTAGATTCCCGTGTCTCGAAATGCACGGAAAGTCTTTGGATCCGCGCCTTAATTCTTAACACATTTGTCGGCGGACCGAATTGAAGGAAAAACTAAAGGACTAGTCGGTTAAAAAAACAGCACAAGACTGGTGATCATTAATAAAATCAAATAATTCGTTTTTAATACAAATAAATGAATCAATCGTCATTACGTTTAAATAGTACAAGTTATTAGTTATTATATTCTCTGGCAGAACATCGAGGGAACAAAACTAGTGACGTGTACGTTTAACCGACCAGCTGCACTGCGGTTTAAAAATAAAATGTGTCAAGTTGCGTAATGTTACGATGTCCTTCACCATCAGTTTTAAAATAGACAAATAAGGTATGTTTTAAGCTATATACTATATGATCGTAGTACTTATAGTTATTTTAATTGATAATTGATTTTTGAAAGCTCATTTGGTAGTACATGTGGTACCAGATACTTGACATATATTCTACCACCATACAGCAATATTTGGTATTATTGTTTCGGTTTGAATAGTGAGTGAGACAGTTTAACTACAGGCGCAAGAGTAATATCATCTCAGCTCCCATGGTTGGTGCCGCATCAGACAAAATTTCATACGGCCAATGTCTGTGGCCGTATGAAATTGGTCAGTGGTAACCAACAAAGTGGCCCATTTGATTATCCGCCTACATAGGCCATAGAAAAATACAATTCTGCTATTAGACTATTTGAATAAATATCTTTATTAATAAAAATATAAATTTGTTTATAAGTTTAAAGTTATTTAATATATAATAAAGTATATATACTTATATTTATCTAACAGGTCTCGAGACGCTCCACTTATTGTATACATATTATATTTAATAATAATCATTCTACTATGAACGAATGTATGATTGAATTGCACAACAATTAAAATAGAACTGTTATAAATATATGATTAATAAATGCGGGAAATATAAAAGGGCAGACGGACAGATACTATTGCGTTAATCTTATCCACCGTTTCTGACATTTGATTGAACCGCGAACCGACAAGAAACTCAGTACTCATTTCCATTTTCATTTTAATTACAGTTTATAAAAAGTACAATTAAATTTATGTCTGTCTTAAAATCAATAAATACTAAGTTTACGCATTTTACCATTAATATAATCTTATATTGAGTAATATTTATTTATTTATTTATTCTTTATTGCACCCAAACTTAAAACTAAAAATTACAATATTTCTACACAAAGTTGCATGAGGTGCAACAGGCGGCCTTATCGCTCAGCAGCGATCTCTTCCAGGCAACCTTCGGGCAGAGGATCATAATATTTACATATATGGGAAGGGTACAGTAATTTAAGTCATAATATAATAGTACACAATACACAGATAACAATAAATATATATAATATTAATATATACTATAATAAATATTTACATAAATAAATACATAAAATATATATAATAAAAACAAAAAGGAGATATAACAGAACAAAAAATTAACAACGACAACGACTGCTTAATACGACAAGTAAAAGCATTATTTATCAACGTTTTTTTGACATGAGATTTAAATTTAATGACCTATTCTTATTTAAAAATAACATGCGACAATAATAATAAAAATACACAATAACAAAAATGGAATGTGATTACAGAATCGAATACCGTGCCCCGGGGAGGATGCATTGACTTTACGAAGTCGGAACTTAGTGTTATTAGATTACCTATCCTCCTCTTGTCTGTACAATGATTGTCACTGACCCATTCAAAAAGTTTCATATTGTAGTTGTAAACCGTGTGAAGCAACTGTAAGCTGTAAGTATATCTATTTTATTAAAAACACCGCGAAGGGAGTGTCGAGCTCCAAGATTATAAATAGACCGCTCTTTTTGCAGAATGAAAACAGCTTCATTATTTGTATCGTTATCCCAAAGCAACGAGGCACTTGCTGCAGTATATCATTTATTTGAAGCCCCTTATATAAAAGTGCCCCCTTATACGTACTTATATATAAACAATTATAATAAGCATTTAATAAATAATTGCACTTCATGGTATCATTTCTTTGACCCCGCTCGACCTTATCAATTATATTCCTCATACAAACACTTTAATGATTACTTCTAATACGACAAATGTGTTACAATTGTAACATCCCGGACGATCACCTTTCCTTAACATCACATAGACAAAGTATGATTTGTCAAACTATAATAGATTGTTTACAAAATTTTCTTGCGAATCATTGCACTTGGAACATTAAACCTCAGCTGTCTGACTAATAAAAATAATAAACAATTTTCGACTCTATTTCAATAGAATAACGTTTAATTTCATTTGTTTTATATTGTTATCGATTCGCAACACAAAACCTCACAAGCGATTAATATAATAATAACATATGCAAGAAAAACGTACATAATATCGGCACGTCGACTAATTTATCATTCGATTTTAATGAATGAATATATTAATACTAAAAGGTCTTGTTCTCTTCGCAGCTGCTGTTCGAAATACAATTATGATTGTGGACTAAAAATATAAGAGCGAATTTAGCTGTTTGTTGTTAAACGTAATGCACGCTTCGATGTCAATGGTCGCTCTATCATAAGTACGGCGCGCAGTTCCGAACGCCTTTGAATGTATTTTATCTTATTTTAAAAATAAATATTGGTAGATTTACATATATATGTATATTATATAGATATTCATTCAGAATATAGATGAATGTTACACGTGACAACTGTCTGTAAATGTTCCATTGTCTTGTCACCAACGTTTGAGGAGAAGGTTATGAGCTTATTCCACCGCGCTGCTCCAATACGGCTTGTTGGATACATGTGTGGCAATATCCTTACAACGATTTTCTTAACCAAGAAAATTGTCATAAAAAAATATTGGATTAATTTATTATTTATTGTATTATTGGGACATGCCGGGATTTGAACCCACACTGTCCAATTAATATTCAGGTGTTCTCACTACTCGCCTATAAATAATTAAGTATGTATACATATATATAAATACTCGAATCAGTAAATTAATTACGTAATACTGATTGTGATGTAAACAATTTCTAAACTAAATTAGTATTTATCTACACTAAAATTAGACTAAACTAGTTTCTGAAACGCTAATTAAAGTCAGATTAACGTTTTACGTTTTAAATATTAAAAGCCATTGGCGGGTGGTGACTAATGACGCAATAGGCGACCAATGAGCGTTCAGTATTTAGATTAGTTAATCTCACCTTCATCAAAATCAAAATTAAATCAATTTTATTCAAGTAAACTTCCCAACAAAGCGTTTTTGAATCGTCGATATTACTAGACAACTGACAAGAAACTAGCATAGTTGCTCTTTTCAAATAGATTAACAATGCTGTTTTTTTACAATAATTAGTGTCCTGTGATGGAACCCGAGCCTAAATCCAGGCGTTTTTTTCTAAAAAAGTACCCATTTAATGAATAATAAGACTTATTTATTAATTTAGTCTTAATAAACTTTTTAAATTTCGTAAATGGTAAATTGGTTACATTTCCCGGTATCTTATTATATATGCGTATACCATTGCCCAAAAACGTTCTCTTTACCGTATGCAAACGGAAAGTAGGGGTTACAAGTTTATTTCTTGTATTAATAGTATGATCATATTAGAAATAGTCAGTAAGGCTTGCAATTGAATCCCATATGCGACAATACGATAGCAATGATAACAAAACTATAAAATATAAGCAATACAATGGAACATTATTCATATCCAACTTTTTGCGTGAATCGAGTTTTATCAAGGATATTACAAAATAATCGCGTATACTTGCACTGTATAGAATTACTATCGAATTATATATATATTTTTATCTTTATGCTCGAAAAGCTATGTGGAAACCGCCTGTCATGGTATGGGCATGTTATGCGGAGGAATGAGGACCATGTTGTGAGGAAGGTTGTGGATGGATATAGAGGTAGGGGACGACCAAAGAAACGATGGATGGATTGTGTGTAAGACGAAATGGTTAGAAGGAATGTTACTTGTGAGATGACGTCCGACAGAGTAGTATGGAAGAAGACATGCTGCGCCGACCCTAAGTAAAATTGGGATAAGGGCAGAAGGATGATGATGACCTAAATTTATATGCTGCTTCAGTCGAATTGTCAGACTTCATAATTACGTCATTTGAATTTGGTTCATTTAATGGAAAAAGGTGTACAGAACATTAATATTATATGTTTTGGTTGAATACTAAATTCGACAACAGTTATACATCATAGTAAATTACATTTAGGAAACAGCGTGTGTTTGTCGATCAGGAATAAGTTATAATTTTTAATTGGCACGTCCATCTCCAATTATCGTTTCCACTGTTTACGTGAAAGTTTTGAGTACTGTGACTTCAGACATTCTATATACCAATTAGAGTATAATTGGTGATCCCTATCACTACACATAGTGAAAGCTCATCGAATAAAGTACCAGCCACTCATCAGATATTCAACCGTCAAACAGAAATGAAGAGTGAGCGAATATAACTACAGTAACAAGGGTCATAACATCTTAGTTCCCAAAGTTAGTAAGACGTAAGGAATTGTTATTATTTCTTATGACGCCAATGTCGATGGTGGTGATCACATCCCATCAGGTGGTCTATTTGGCAGTTCAAAAAACTAAGCAAATAAGATTATATGTTAATATATTTGTTGTTAAAACTATTCGTACCTTTAGTAGCGGCCAGGTCGTGTTGCCAAGCCTCGGGTAGAAGATGCAGGAAGACATCTCCCAATAAACCTCCCACCGCAAAACTTAGTAGTATCCGCAGTGTCGCTGCACCAGCTGGAAATAAATAGTCAATTTAATTATGGTAATAATGCATGATTGAAACATTGAGATAATCCATGTGGAAATCACACAGAATTAATACTTGGCAATATAAAACTCTTTAAAATTCTACTAATTCTATTCAAAGAATTTTAAGCTTTGTTAGTTTGTGCAAATGTAGACTGCCTACCTACTGGTGCACTTGCACTTTGTAATACTTAGTAATTTTAGTTATCTTTTCTTTATTTATATTAATTAAAAGTTTATTTATTCTTTAGTTGTTTACAACACACGACGTTATGGAAGAGTGGGTCCCTCTGACACGAGCATGTATTATAGAGAGACCTAAGCTTAAATATTCTATGTGTACTGTGGTAAAGCTTTTTTACCTACTGGTGCGACTTTTTTGGATACATCTCTGTAACTCTACGCTTTTGCGCAAATTACTCTAAAATAAAATTCTAACATAAAAACGGCCAGTTATTCGTATTTTCAGAACATTTACAAAGAAAATAACTATAAGAACATTAAAGTAAATATTAGAAATTTGACTCTTTTATTGGTATCAATAAAAATTCCGACTCGTCTTATCAACACTAAGTAAAATATTAGTTATAAACGCCTCTGATTAATCGAATAATGTACACTCATTTTGATAACATCTATTGCTTTTATCACGTAATTGAAGCTTGAATTAACAATCTTATCACTGTAATAATGATTTTAATTATGTCTCGTTGATCTATCGGCTTTCTATTTAGCGACTAACTTGCAATACTACAGATATGATAATAGGTTCAAACCCAAGGTTATGGGTAATTTACATTACCCATAAAATTCATTAAAAAATTTATTTTAAGAAATTCTAATGAATAATCCAAAGTTTTTCAGTTGGCAGTGTTTCATCTTAGTGCGTCAGAATGCCGGTAACACTTTAGTGAGAGTTGGTCTTGACTCCAGTTGGATTCGCAATTGGCTTATGAGAGCGAGAAAAAGAGGATACACCTGTGTACACACCCACTTGAGAACTAAACTGACATCATCATCACGATTTGAAAAATTATGTGTCAACGATTTTAGTAACCGAATATCTTTAGTAATTATACAATGATATAATGTAGATAGTTGACATAGGTACAGGAGGGCTTCGATTTTGCCCAGAGGATCAGAATTGCGATTCAACGGGGAAATGCTGCTTGCATTCTTGCCACCATTCCACGCTGTCAAGATTTATTTAGTAATTATTTTTAATTTATATTTAAGGACTTAATGTTAATAAAGAAATTTAACGAATTGTTACGATTGCATGAGAGCGATGGAAGAGGCGATGTGCGGGAGACAGGGTCACAGCGAGTTGCGACGATCGGCGGCCTTAGCCAGTAGTAAATAAAAAAAAACAAGTCCGTATGCGATGTATGAAGGATAAGTACAATAATATCGTATAGAACTTCACTTAATGTGATCTAGTAATAACTTCAATTATACTAATAGTAACGACTCGTTGGTATATACTGATTATTTATAATTATACTCTATTTATTACTTTTATTTTTAATTTGCTAAATCTTCCAAAGCCGTGTATTCGAATACACAAAGTTTTGGAAGATTTTTGCAAATCTAGTTTTACACTATTTAAGAACTAAAGTTTTAAAACTGAAACGCAACTACGTAAAAATCGCACTCCTGAAAAGTATGACTTAATATAAATTTAAATTATCAAGTTAATTTAAGCAAAGCAGCGAATAGGAACTAGTTATATTTTAAAAGGGCTGATTTAGCTTTTTCATTTGATAGTTGACATGACATGAATGAGAAGTATTTTTTTTTATTACAATACCTTATGACTTCTGTGTTTATTGTAATTAGAGACGCCACAGTCTATAGCCAGCGGGCGATCAAGACGCCTCTAACAATATATCTTTTTTCGAATTATGATTTGTAGTTCAGAAGTTACGCGGCGATAGGTGAACATATAACGAAGTACGTACAGTGTGGTTGAAATCATAGAACTAAATAATATTATAGACATTATTCTGCACTACATTTTTGACAAGTTGCAATATAACTTTAATATATATGATAATATTGATAAAACATATTGATAAAAAAAAAGTTTAATCTATTTACTTAACAATCTTGAACTAATTTTTTAGGTCCATTAAATCTTCGGATTCGGCGTAATGTTTCGGCTACAGTCGATTAATCGGCTTCACCGAAAAATAGGTATTTCGTCGGACAAATCGGACACTAAATATTTGCCTAGTGTCTAGTAGACGGGTCCCCGTTTGATTGGCATTGCTAGACATTCGTTAAAGATTCAAAATAATAGATGCAGATTACCGACATACAGATTACAATTTTATTGAAATTGAAATTGTGTATACAGCTTGTAATCCAATCCAAGCGGATTTTAGGTTTGTTATCGAAATTATCTGGACTTACTAAATGTATTATTTGGTGTCGTGACTTTAGTTGGAAACTTGATCACAAATATAGCAGATCAGTCAGATCTATAAGTTCAGAGATTAATTAACAATTATATAATATGATAGTATATCTATACGATAATGTATATTATATGTAAAGGCATCCAATTATAATAAGTTAGAATAAATAAACTTCATTCATAAAATATACTTAGATGTTGATCTTAACAAATACCATTATGGATGCGATTTTTTCAAACAGTTACCTATACCACCTTTTAAATAATATGCCGTACCGAATAAGGCCATTTTTCACTTGTGTGAGTTACATATTGGCCTCGATAGTTTCCGCTAAGCACGATATGAATCGTAAGTACCCAAACTCGGATTTAAATCCGGAAACGATGTAAGAAGCACGTGGTCTATCAGAAGGCGGTCTCAACAATACATTCGTTGAGACGAGACCGCTGACATTGTTTAGGATAGACGTACTTTTTAGAGCACTCGTACAATCCAACATTGTTTATTTACAAAGAAAATACAATAATGTAATAAGAAAAACTGGTTCGTCGTCAATGTTTTTTGTGAGTTAAAAGGTAGTTTGCTTCACAAGTTTTACTTAATTTCCTAATGCTTGCCCTTGTGCTTGTAAGTAAATGTTTTTAGGCAAAGCATTGCTCGTTTTGTAGTTTATTCGTTCCTGCTTACGTATAACATGCATTCATAGATTCAAGTCATTTGTAAAAAATACATTGGTAAAGAAGGCATATTATTCGATACAAGATTATATTGATGATAAAAAAGCGTGGAGTTAATGCTTGTTGACTTCCAGACAGGAGACATAACATACATATATATTTGTATTTAACTAACATGACTGTATTTAAATGTTGAAAAAGAGTAACTATGAGTTTCTTGCCGGTTCTTCTCGGTAGAATCTACATTCCGAACCGGTGGTAGCTTTACTTTAAATAGTTTGTTAAATGACGATTCAAAAGTGCTTGTGAAAGCCTACTTGAATAAAAAATATTTTTATTTGATTCAAATCAAACTTAAAACACACATACACTCGCAAGATGTAAATGATGACTATTCCTAATTTTAATATTAAAATGTAAACTTACTCTATAAACAATAAATAATCAGTACACGAAATCGAGCCGCTTCGTTAAATAAACCATATGATACTTTTTATTACATGTTTCGATTTTGATATTCTTTCTTTCTTATATTCATGACATAGTTAATATGGCGCCTCCTTTTTTCAACTGTAAATCAATCTTAAATCACTACATCAACAGAGATATGCAGGTCTGTAAGTTTTCTCGACTTAAATCGTGCTTTGCGTAGTGTAAATTATAATTAAGATCTCATAATTTCGATAAATCTCTTGAAATATTAGATATTGGTATGGAAACCAAACCAACTGTATGTGTGCTGCGACGCAGTATCTAGCGAAAGCTTTAGTTAGGATTATAATATGGCCTAAAGTACTACATTAAGGATAATTTTAACTGAATGACTGGATTTAATCGCGGTGCCATTTCTGACGCAGACATATATAAAAATGAGTGTTAATGGGTTACAAAACCTCTAATATATACTAACTGAGGGTCTCGTTAACGATAAAGATATAGAAAGGAAACTTCGTGCTCTAATTGTTAGACGTAACGCTCGCACGTTGATTTCCAAAACACTGTAACCAATAGAGATTGTAATTGTGTTAAATATATTGTTTATTAGAGTAAATTGTTTATGCTTGTTTAAATGTAAGTTTTGTTCAAGTTGATCAGGCGTGATGTAATAGCATCAGAGTGCGATACAATGATCTCGATTATTGTGACGAAGTTTTAACGGTACTACAGCGCGTCGATCATGCTTTAGCAGTTTATTCCAGTATTCCAGTGCCTTCGACAACAACAATATTTATGTATATAAATAAATATTAGACATCACATACATTACTCTGATCCCAATGTAAGTAGCTAAAGCACTTGTGTTATGGAAAGTCAGGATTTACGACGGTACCACAAACACCCAGACCCAAGACAACATAGAAAACTAATGAACTTTTTCTACTTCGACTCGGCCGGAAATCGAACCCTGGAGCTCGGAGTGGCGTACCCATGAAAACCGATGAACACACTACTCGACCACGGAGGTCGTTAAAACAAATTGTAATTTCCTTGATTTTTGTGATCTTTATTATTCGTATGTATCCTCTAACATATATACCTAATCATCGAAATTTAAAAGTACTTTATTTATCAATGATAAAATAAACATTATCTTAAAGTTTGTGCAATAAACAATGAAAGGTCGGAGGGAAATTACATCAGTAGGGCTGTCAGTCTTGCGGTGATGCTAGAGATCATTTTTATCAGGGTTTTTGAGAGCGGGCTCGCTCACGTAGTGATAAGCGGACACTCGACTGATAAGGCGAATGGGTTTGTTGTAAATGGTTAATGGAATAAAATTATTATTCAGATATATGGAAAATTTGAGGTGCCTTGTTGAATTCATTACTTGTTATTACTAACTCGTCTAATTGTCACGATGGCTTAGTGGTTAGCTTGGACGGCTACATATCATTAGATCCGGGTACGAATACCGGAACGGGCAAAATAATGTATTAGGGTTTTTTGCGTAGAAATTCTTAATAGCAGCTAGGAGTTTCTTGTGCTTGGAAAGCGAGTCAAGCGCTCCTCTGTCCTCTCGGACCCAAGTTGTTATTGCTGTTCTATTTCACAATGACAGAAAGGGAACAGAGAACACGTCTGTATTCCACACGTGAGTTATGTCTCCTGCTCCGTACTTATTTGTGAGCATGTGAGATTAGCAGTCATGGTAGAAAACGATTAGAAGTTCAAAATAATTATTATTATTACGAAGGAATATTCGATATGTTTTGGGAAGGCTACAGTTCGCCATCATAAAAGCAGTGCAATTCTTCTTCTATCATATGATATGCCCGCATTGAAATTTATAAACCGTCAAAAATGTTTCATATTTTTTTAGTATCAAATAATATATTTAGAAACTACGAGTATAACAAATACGATTTAAAAAAAAAAAACATGTGTATTACTTTAGAAGGGAGTAACTAAGGATACGATGCTATGTTTCATGGACAGACACCAGGTCGATCAAATTCATTTAATATTTATTATGAACGTTAAACATTCGAGCAATCATTGAAAATTCAAAATCTATTAATTATATCGGAACTTGACATCATATGCAAAATATCAAGGTCTGTTTATATATTCTATGTATTTACATAAATACATAAACATTATTGTTTGCGGTTGCTAGTATGTCATTTATTTGGGGACAACGCCGTGTGTTTCTTCTACTTCGTTAGTTCAGTAGCTTGCCCATAAGGTCGCTGATGCAGAGGTCCTTTTAAACGGGTAAGGTTATCCGAAGAGAAATTCTCAAATCTACGCTGGTAGTCATGGACCTGAGCCAGTTTCAGACGTCCCATCGGATTATGAGAGTGATGGAACAGATGGTGGACTTGTGTTTGCACTCACACATACATACGAAAATATTTATATTTTTTGTGCGGTTTCAAAACGGCCAGAAGGATCTTTTCCATTTATGAGTGTTTCTAGTTATATTTTCAGATATTTTCTTTATGGATTATCGTCCCTCAAATATATTAGTTATGTACCTTCAGACTGTAATATGACGTTCATCCCTTTATATTTCATACCCATACAGTAATTATATTACTGTTCAGTTTTTCACTCGCGATTTCACTTCGATTTACGAACTTATCTCATATTTATTCATTCTCGTCACGTCAAAGATCTCGTCATACTCAAATCGACAGAATGTTATTTTCACTTTTTATTGATCACCTTACTATTTATATCCAAAACAAACTTACCAAATAAAATAAAAATTTAGAAATAATCATACAGTTGAAGAAATTTGATAAAAAATATTTCTAAACCACAAAGAAAATAAGTAACCGCTTTTTAAACGTGAACGTTATAAATGCTTAAATAAAAAAACAAAGGGTCCTTGACAATTTGAACATATTTTTAGTATGTATCTCAAATACCTCGTTAACATTCAGCCACTGGCATTGCTCCTATTATTACAGCATTAAGTAATAACTTCTTAAAGTAATTCTAAATATTAAAGGAAGCAAATGTTTATATAAACGCGCTTCCGTACTAATTGTTCTAGTTGAGCTGTTATATATTTATGTTGTACGTATATTCGACAGAATTATATAGACAAAATCATATTGTAGAAACGCACGGCACAACTAGTAAATATAGTTTGATGAGTACCTTTCAAGACTAATATATTTCTTTTAGTTTATGTCAAATAGTTACATAGACGCGAGGACGGGCGTATGGGCCACCTGTTGGCAAGGGGTCAACACTGCCCAAAGACTGGTACTGTAAGAAATATAAACCATTGTTCATATCAACAATGCGCCCTCAGCCTTGGGAACTAACACGTCCCGTGTGTCGGTATTCACAGCGGCTCTAGAGTTAGAGAGTATTTAATACAATAATGTCGTGTAAACCGTGTTAGTAACATAAAATTAACTTAAATTCTACATTGATAAGGTATCGTGACCATAAAAAACCTTGCCAACCACGACGTTGAAGTTGATACCCAGTTGTCTGATAATGAAAAATAGTAATAACTTTGATGCTATTATGGAAAACGAAAGATATTATAAATGTAGTATTTATTGCAACTATTTTTTCATCACACACTTAACACTAAAGACAACGTAATTGCTACGACGAGTTGCATTATATTTGTAAACTTAACAAAATATGTCCAAAATGAAACTTCGTAATGATCACAAGCACTCTCTTTATTTTTCCCTTGACTTTACATTTTTATCTTTTTTTTATTTCTTTTGTTTTTCCTTCAAATCTCAAAACCGAACGAATCAAATTACCGTATCCTCCTTTTCCGCACACATTTTGTTGCCATTCACAAAATATAATTACCGGCAATCAATAATATTTTATTGTTAATAAAAATATAAAAATAAATTGAAAAAATAATAATTTAAAACATTAAATAAAAGTCGGCTTACATATTTAATAATGTAACTCGTCGTAATGCATACTTTTTATGATACGTTACTTAAACATTTTTTTGTTTCTTTTAGTGTATATTCTTAAAAAGATGTTTTTAAAAGTGTAATCAGACGAGACACAGGTTTTAAGGTATGCAAATATATTACAAAACCTTACGGGTTTCTGAGTATAAGAGACATAAATAAACAATAACAATAAGGTCGTCGGGTCAGTGATATACTTGATATACAGATCGCTAACTCGATGTAGGTTATCTGCTATAAGTAGTATTTATAGCTCGTATTTTAAATTGTATAGCGACCATTTAAAAAAATCTTTTGTTTTATCCTATACTAGCTGTGCTCGCGACTTCGTGTGCGTTTGAATTTAAGTAATTTGGACATTGCAGTGTGACTTTATTTTTATTTTATATTTAATTCTAAAATAAAAGTAAGCCTAAGTTACTCCTTATTACACCAGCTGCCAGTGAAAGTCTCGTCAAAATCGGTCCAGCCGTTCGAGAGATTAGCCGGAACAAAAAAAACAGAGACAGACAAACAAAAATTGTAAAAAAAAATATTTTGGTATATGTACAATGTATACATACATATGCATTTAGTATAAACCGGTTATTCCAAAACTACAAACAGACACTCTAATTTTATTATATGTATAAAAGATGTATAGATATATATATGTATATTCCTATGTCACAAATATTTTATTGTATGATCTTATGCAAATACGGTGTAGTTTTAGAACGAAAATTTATAGAATAGATCTAGCGCACAATCTTTACTAATATTATAAATGTGAAAGTAATCCTGTCTATCTGTCTGTTGGTCTTTCACGGACAAACTACTGAACCGAATCTGGTGTTGGTATTAAGCAAACTTGAACATCAAGGCCTACTTGAAGACCAACCTCTAAAACGCGAGCCGAGCAACCGACAACTAGACATACATTATATAAGTTGTTTGAACATAACATTAAGTATCTATCGAGATATTCTGTAAGAAGAAACTCAAAACTCACCGAAGATCACGAGCGTGAAATGTCAGAATGTTATAGGCGACATCGACTCTAAACAATTATAAAATTTATAGCACACACGTATCAAAATGGCATATCACCATAACTCGGTTGTCAAGATTGCACAAGAAAAAGGTCCCAAAAAAAACCATTTCACGAATGAGATTTGAAGTGAATTATTACTGAATCGCACGGATGGTTGATTAATTATTTATGTAGCGATTAGTTTTTATGAGTACCTTATACTTGATTAATTCACATAGAGTTCTAGCACATTGGTATCCTATAATAGTACTCAATGTGTTGCGATACCATGAAAATATCTACTGTGTCAGAAATCTTGACTCACGTTTCTATAATAATTTCAGCTTAATCGCATGAACGATGCACGAACACATGCCATTGAGCAATAAATTGTATATATAAGACTATCTGCCCGTCCCGACTTAGTACGAGACCAATAAAGAGATGCGATTGTAGCGCCACCTACTTAGTACAATTTACCATCCAGTCAAATATAAAAATAAAAAAACCAATCATCTAGGAGTTCAATAAGATCACCCACATATAGAAGCATTATATGTATTAAGATATAAATAATAGTAATATCCAATTTAGTATCCAATAAATATGTAGGTACATATGTA
This sequence comes from Vanessa tameamea, assembly GCF_037043105.1. NCBI lineage: Eukaryota > Metazoa > Arthropoda > Insecta > Lepidoptera > Nymphalidae > Vanessa > Vanessa tameamea. Next base: position 2,474,254 of record NC_087332.1, on the reverse strand, counting down.
CATATATATATTTATATTGTTCTTAGTACATTTTATCGTATATTCAAAAACAAAGGTGAGCAAAATCTAAATTTATCGAAAGTCACGGAGGTCAAGTGTTCTCAACTTTCCATATTAAGATAAAAATATAATCTACACTAAGACAATCTGGTCCTAACGGTATCTACACTTCGACCGATAACAGATACGTGAAGCCTCTAGTAATAACAATGTTTATTTTATCTTCTCCTAATTCAAATCATACAAGGTTGAGACCGCCTTGTATGAGACAATAGTTTTGGTCACGCTTTTCTATCAATACTAATATTATAAAGAGGTCAAATTTGTTTGTTTGTATGTTCCATTCCAACCACAGAGGAGTAAAACTAAATAAATAATATTTGACAGCAAATTGACGCGATATCATTGGTCGAGAACTTGATTAATCTATGATATTCACTATGGATTTGCTAAGAAAAGACGTTTTGAACGTCGACGAAATTATTATAGGAACTTTTTTAAAAATTAAAGTGGAAATAATGAGTTAGGTGTAAGTATTGGATTATAAATAAAGATATATTAATCATAAACTCTTAGTAGTGCACAATATAGCTGAGTTATTAAGGAAATCGCATGAAATACATAAATCTAAGGTTTTTGTTTATATTTATTCCTACTTCGATTGGAATAGGCTACAGGGGGTAACCTTCAGAAATAATAATCCATAAAAGCTAAATTATTCCTAAATATATGGGTTTAAATTATATTCAAACAATTTCCTTTATTAAAAAATTGCGTGTCACCCGTGCGAAGCCGGCGTGAATCGCTAGTAGCTACTAACTTCAATAAAGAATAATATAAGTCAATTTAATGTCCAAGGTGTCCCAACAAATACAATACCACATTTCCAACTTCTCTATGTCACACGGCAAATTTAACAATGTGTGCTCACTTCATGCTATATAAGAAACTGTTGCTGGTAGCAGCAAACGCTACATTTTTTTTATATATGGGCAAGTGGGCTACTTTAATATGCCAAAATATATTTACCATCGCCCATAGACAATGACACTAAACATCTCTTACATATTCAATATGCCACAAACCTTGTGCACTAAGATGTTATGTCCCTAGTGCCTGTAGTTATAAATAAATATATAAATAAATATTGGACAACATCACATACATTACTCTGATCCCAATGTAAGTAGCTAAAGCACTTGTGTTATGGAAAATCAGAAGTAACGACGGCACCACATACACCCAGACTTAAGACAACATAGAAAACTAATGAACTTTTTCTACATCGCCTTGGCCGGGAATCGAACCCGGGACCTCGGAGTGGCGTACCCATGAAAACCGGTGTACACACTACTCGACCACGGAGGTCGTTATACTGACTCAGTTTCCTTTTAAAACAGAACACAACAGTTTAAGTATTGCTGTTTAGCGGAAGTGGTTGGTATCTACGCGAACAGGGCTAGCAAACCCTTGCATTAAAACAAAACATGCACTTAAAAAACAAATTTTAATGAATGACCAACATTTATGTAACTATTTGAAGTGAATAATTATTTATTAATATGCTTGAGTGTACAAGTGAATGCATGCTAAGCCTGATTCAAGCGCGCGTGTAGAAAGCACCACACGTAAAATGCTTTTGTTTTTTTTTAATTCGAGAACCAAATATAATGACTACCATTCACGAATTTATTTTAATTAATTAGCGTAATTTTGTCTTCCGTATAATCTTCTGTTAAATCCAAAATTTCTACGATAATTCGTGTCACCTCATACGAATATAATATGTAGAAAAACTTAACTTTACAAGCAATTTAAATTTAGTGGGCCTGTTAGAATCGGTTACTTTGTGTTTACGATACTACTGATGAAAGCGTCACAATAAGTGAATTGTGAGAAACCTTTGCAATCGATTTTAAAAGAGAAATCTTGATTGTGTCAACATCAAAAGTATTATTTCGGTGCTATCCCCGGTAGGTACGATCGTTGTCATTTATTCATGATTGTAATTGCTTGTTTCTGTTTGACAATTAGCCCAAGCCGATGACGTTTGATCGTCTTTGTGTACCTTCTAGTAATGTCATTATTTTTTTTTATTTTAACGAGATGTTTTGATATCAATAATGTATGTTTGTATTAGGATTGCATTATATTAACAAAATAAAGTTTATAGTATTTTGATCGGTTAAATTAAAAAAAAAAAACAATAAAATATGTTTCCTAAATGTGCCAACAGCTCAAACAATCGAGGACTACCATGCCGCTTCAAGTTCAAGGTGTGCAATAACTTGTTGACTAACATGGATAGAAAAAATGCACAAGTGATATTTTTTTGTTAAATACATTTTATTGGCAGGGAGACTATCAAATACCCAGAGACTTTGGCACTGTAAGAGATACTAAGCAATTCTTACCGCCTTGAGATCAAAGACGATTTGTCGCCTGTATTCACAGTGGCAAACTCGTGCTTCAAATTGGATCTCAACAAACTTTAATATTGCTGCTTGGCAGTAGAATAAAAGTCAACCCAGACGGGTTTGCACCTCGTATACATTGAAATCAAAAGACCTATTACATACAGACATACGTTTGCAAAAATCATATTATATATATTGCTCGTTTGATACAATCTAGACCCGAGTCGTTGTAATGATTACCGTGACAACTACATGCCTCTTTGTTACATGGCTTGTATTTCATCAAATTAATTTTCTTATTCGTCACGAGCACTTCAGATAACACTTAAGTATATATCGTACGATAATGTATTAAACGTGCATTAAATATGTCTGTTTCTAAAGTAACGCATGTGATACGTAATCTTTACACGCAGATATAATAACATATCAGACTTTTTCACAAGTATCTAGAAAAAAAAACCCGACAAAGGAAAGAAAAGACATGATTCGAGTATAAAAAAAAATTATATTATGCACTATAATGTGGAATGAGGATTGGTGAAAAAATCAATTTTTTTTTTTAAATATGTTGTTTCTATTGCTGTTTGGAAAGCTCAAGATAGAAGTAAACAAAATTTTAATTTTTTTTAAGAAAGTTTTTTTTTATGTTTCATGCACGTACATATGATTATGTGCCGAATGCAGCGAAATGAAAGCACATTAAAGTTTACTACCTATTAAATATTTCTCCTTCGATATAAATGTTTTATATAGACTCTCATCCTACCTGTGCTAATCCGAGAAGCTACTTAAATATAAAATAGATCAATAATTTGAATAGCGCCCTCTCTTACTAATAATGACGTCAATTGCCCATACACTTTTTCACACGACTTCCTCTCCTTAGCTAAGAAAGGGACCCCCTTCACGTTGGCTAGCCTACAGTTTCTCATGATGATCTCGTTTTTTTTCGTTTTCACGGCATACTCGTAAGATATTTTCTTAGTCAGCTCATGTCGCAAGAATCAATATCTATTTTTTATCATTGTTTAAGTAAAGCACTCCAGGCGGTTACCTAACAGTTTCACAACTCAACATCGCAATCACTCTCAAAATGCTTCACTTAGTTTATCTATCTATCCTAATATTATAAAAAAAATCATTGTTTGTTTGTTAGAATGTACAAAAATGAGGTTCTGTAAGACGGAATTGAAAAAAAAATACATTAGATGCTTAATTTATTGAGCAAGGTACGGAACAGCGCAGGAGATTCCGTGCGACCGGCTAATATATCAAAACGTGACTCTGAAAATTGTAGTCCTTTTTTACTATTTATTATAAGTTAGTCTAACTAATGTATAAAAAGTAGACTTGGAGTTCAAGCTTGCTTCAATACAAATTTTAACAAAATCGGTTTAGTGGCTTAGCAACAGACAGAGTTACATTTATATTTATAATATTATTATGTATAAAGGAAATTGAAACTTTATACCCTAATATTAATCGGAAGATATGAGTGCTCAAGAAAAACTAAACGTACATATGTCAGTATCCTTGCGGCTTTTGAGCACGATTTTATTTAACGATTTTAATAATTTTTTTTTGCTATTGATTATACTCAAATAATCAAAACTCACACTTTTGTAGTGTATACTTAATTGTTAAGCTATAATTATGATAACGGTCTGATGAAGATTCGAGAATTTTCGAAACTAAAAACATGTGACATTAATATTTCACAGTTACATTCGTTTTGTTTTCATATCAATTCAAAAAAACCGTAAATTCTCAGTCGTGTAATTCAGAATTCATTTGTTACTCTTAATCAGACTGAAAACACGGCTTTCATTGGCCCAACCCGAGAATCGACCGGACCTTTAAATCTGCAGCTTCATGGACCAGTCATAAAAAGGCGATTTTTAATTGAATTGATGCAAAAATCATGACCGCTTCACATCGTGATAAATATTACCGTTACAATTTCCATGAAATACGAGTACATACTGTTAGCGAGGGCAATAAGGATGGTATTGAAACTTTAAACAGTAAGGCGGTGTTTGAAACAGGAGATAAATATTACAACGACAAAAATTATTTAAATTATTTTATACTAGTTTGTGCCTACGGTTTCGCCCACTTATTAGGGCAGTAAGTAGGTTTTATGTATTAAAAAGTAGCCTAAGTTCCTTCAAACTTGCTTTGTACCAATTTCATCCAAGTCCGGTGAAGAGGCTTAGCCGTGATAGCGTAACAGACAGATTCAAATTCGCATTTTTAATATTAATATAGATGATGACTATTTTTTTTAAACTGACAGCAGGATGTCATAACGAAGGACAAGCTAAAATAAAGCATGTCGTCATTGAAGATGCTTTTCTGAAACGTGCTTGAATTTTAAGGTGTCATTATTTTATCTATCATCACATTATAAATACGAAAGGAACTCTGTTTGTCTTTTTGTTAGTCTATCACGGTCAAACAACTTAACCGAATTTGATGAAATTTGGTATGAAGAACCTTTTCATACACCCTTCGATCAACAATACCACGTGCTATTATTGATCGAAGCTAGCACCTAAAACCGACCTATAACTAAAACTCGAACTAAGCCGCGGGCGACAGCTCTTATATAAAGTTTACTTTTTAATTTTTTTATACGATAGGCTTGCAAATAAATGAGTCACGGCTTAAATAATATTATAAACTAGCGACCCGCCCCGACTTCGCACGGGTGCAATTATTTCTCATATAAAGTAAAGGATAAAAAATGGTTGTTGTTTTTTGAAGACCTTTTTAAGGTGTACAATACTGTAGTATTTTATTTTGATCTATCTCGTAAGGTTCAGCTAGCGTTTGCAATGTAACTTCTCATTCATGTTTCTCTACTATATTGCGTATATATTATACATATAAACCATCCTCTTGAATTAATTTATCTATTAAAAAAAACTGCATCAAAATCCGTTGTTTAATTTTAAAGATCTAAGCATACATAGGGACAGACAACGGTAAGCGACTTTGTGTTATCCTATGTAATGATGCGAAAGTGACTGTTGAATTCGTTTGTTATGATTTCACGTCTTAGATACTTAATCGATGGTTATGAAATTTTGCATACACTATGTTAGGCGTACTGGAAAGGACAAAGGGTACCTAACACACGTACGAACCTGCGTGCAGAGAGAAGAAAATAATAAACCATACGTCAATGACTCGCTAATTATCAGTTAAGATATTATGTCAGTACCTTTATATATAATGTTTATACCGGCTCATTCACCGGTCAAACAGACACCTAGCAACGAAATTTGTGCTGTTTGGAGAATGATCGATTAGGAAAACCCTACACAGTACAGCTACGTTCCCTCAAAGTGTTGCCAACAGCAAAAAGCAATCTATCTTTCGTTAAATGGTTATCACTTGTTTTTACAATGCATCTAGAGATTTGATCTCCGTTTATCTTGTTTTTATGAATAAAATTCGATGAAATTTCGAAAAAACCCATAATCTGAAAGAATTTTAAGAAAACAGATAGCAATTGTATTAAATTTAGAAATAAATTTTAAATTTTTTTGAACGTTTGATTAGAATTTATCTCAATTCCATTTGATAGAAAATTCTCTATATAAACCCTTAAGATTTTAGCTTTCTCATCATTTTTGTCGTGTGATATGTGACACAGACTATTGCTTATGTAGTATCTTTTATATTTTATATTTTAAATGTTATACAGTGTTTGCTAATCAAGAAGTTTTATTTTTCTATATTAAACATTGTGGATTCTACAATGTTTAACATAATATATTTCTTTGGTTAAATTTATTTTTAATGTGTTTGTATGGATTAATTTATTATTAATAACTTGTATCAGGTAATATTCAATTGTTTATTTTACAAAATTCGGTGTAAATTTAACAGTGAATACAATATTAAATATTTACAATTGTCATTTTAGATAAATGTTATGAGTTTTGAAGAGAAATCTAAATATACTTATCTGCCCGTGGGGTCGTTTTCATTGCACTCAAAAAACCACTATCAATACAATATATTGTTGTATTTTGGTTGAAGAGTTAGAGAGCCAGTATAACTACAGGTACAAGGGACACAACTACTTAGTTTCCAAGGGTAATGGTGCATTGAGGATGTAAGGAATGGCTTAAATGTCCGTTGTCAATGTCTATGGGCAGTGGTAACCACTTCATGCCTATTTATCCATCCACCTACATATTTCATAAAAAAATAATTATATTAAAGATCTACAAATGACTGTTACGGCCGAGTTGAAGGTCTTCAATGAACAGCATAAATATAACACCCTCATAATTTTATTTAATTTATTTTAGGGAGGTTGACTATCAAATGTTCCACCTAATGGTAAGTGGTCACAATAGTTCATTGTCTATGATTCTCTAAGAAATATTAACCATTCTTACAATGCCAATATTCCATCATCTTTGGGAACAACAAAGTCATGTTTCCTGTTTTTGAAACTACACTAGCTCACTCACCCTTCAAACTGGAAACATAACACTTAGTAATCCACACAGTAATCTTATATTAATCTTAATATTTAGCTATATATTATCTTTACTGGTACCCACCAGTTGAGATTGATATGAGATGAGTTGAGATATGCTCGAGGGAAGCTTTTGAGACTGTTATGATTTGAGTTTGAGCAATAATTTGTACTGTTACTTTTTCTTATAACTTGACAATATACTAATTGTATATTCCGGATAGGAATAACAACTATACCTGCTTTCCAATACAGAGGCGTATAAATACAACTTATATGGATTTTTTTCAAAATACCCTTACATGTTATGGGCTCAACCTGGAGTTCAAACCACTGCACTGGATCTGCAGCCATACAAGCTAGCCATATATATTTTTATTTAAACAACATCATTATTTTTTATGTTTTACACTTTTTTTAGCTACTGTTAACTTCTATATAAATAATTATGTCATACATAATATTCTTTAGGTATGTTTATCAATGAAATAAATCAATTTATTTGTAACGGTTTGTTAGCTTATTTTTTATCAGTGCTAATGTTCAATTGACTAATCCTCGACCTTCAATACACTACCACATTAAAGGGACTGATAAAATAAATTACCATAACAAAGGAATACCACATTGTTATCATTTTGTTTGAAATGTAATAAACTATATCTACTAAAAAGTAGCTGCAGCTAAAACGCTGTTTCTTTATAATTAAAGTCCAAGAAAACATTACGAAATATTAAACAACTTCATTAATAATTATTGTTACTTAATATTGAGTGTATACTTTTATTTTTAATGAGAACATATTTTTCATTATTTTTATATTTTTATTAACAAATAAAATCAAATCACTGAATGTAAGCCCTAGAAACGTATTTGTTTTGTTATTTACTTCGATTAATACTAGGTTATCAAAGAAATTTATAAAAAGCATTTAAAATATTATTAACGTTAAATTTTGTTCTGAACATTAAATGGTAAATAAACATTATACTTTATCATCAGTTTCTAACAATTTAACGCTCGATCGTTCTTTGTTCTGTTAAAAATGACGAGATGACACAAGAAAATTATAAATAGTTCGTTTAATGTTTAAAATAAATTCACTTACCTCCGTCTTTAAACGATGCTGTTTCGTCGATAGGAATTATTAACAAAGGCAGGATTCCACTCAAGCCGACCAGCATAGATGCAAGAGCAGAAAATAACCATGGATGTTCATCCAGTTCTTCCACAAAATTATAAAAATACTCGGGTAAAAGTCCTCCTATATAGGTCTCCATTTTATTTTTATTTAATTCAAAAATCGAACACAATCCAAACTTTACACCGCGCGAAAACAACCACACAGTATTGTTTTCTAAAGTTTCTGCATAATCGTTTTTCGTAGATTCTTCTACCCAGACGGACTAATCTACACTGAGATTGAGTACGTCCGTTTATATCTCCACAGATTGACGATTGCAATATTTATTATCTATTTATCAATTTGAGATAAATTTGTGAGAAACGATCAATCGTGTTTTTTCATTTTGCCACCAAATTTACTGCGCAACCGACGACAGCACGAAATATAATACACCTGCGACGAAATAATACATTAAATTGCAATTTCCTCGATCCAGTGTTTGTTTTGTTTGTATTGCTAGTGAATAAGACTAAATAACTTACCAGTGCTGCCAGCGACGAATTTTCATCTGCCAATATTCGATTACTAAAAATGTAATAATTTCATAAATTTAATTATGAATGTCGAATTATATTTAAAAATATATTGTAACTCTTCTTAATCAGCCAAAATTTTATCACGTTATGCTTTCATGTCGTTTAGTAACTAGCAGTGTATAATCAATGCAATGTATAATCTTAAAAATCTTAAATAATATTATAATAAAAAATACGTCAGTTATTTTAAAATGAAAATCGAAATATTTTTTCTCTAAAATGTTTATGAAATATTTATAAAATTTAATTACTGTAGATCAACTTCGATATGTGAATTGATACCACGAGCGATGCCGCACATACTTGTTTTATTTATTTCCGTATAAGTCCGCAATGATGATGAGCAAGGGCAACACTGAAATTAATTAGAATTATGAAGTTAGATACGAATCATTGTCAAATTGTCAGGATTTTGACATATTTACTTTTGATTTGTTTGATACTGACGTTTAGTTCCTTTTTCTTATATTTGAAAGCAATTAAATAAGACAGCTTATATATTAATATTTTTATAAGCATTTTATTATAGTATTCTAAATTATAATATAAATCCAGATTACCTATACCTGTATTTTCTACAAATTTTCCAATCTTATCATTCAAGCTTAAAACTAAATGGCAACAATTTCAAACAAAGAAAAACAGCAGGAATATTAAAATTATACCAATAAGGCAACATTTTCTTCTGATAGATTGAGATTCCAGAAGCAGAATCAAGCAGTTAGCAGATTCTATTCCGTTGTTGACACCTATATATTTTTATAATTATTTATTGATTTGTTTTCATTAATCTTGGTGTACATATTTCTGTTATATTTATACAAGCATACATGTTTTTTTTTTTCTTAAAATGACACAGTTAGGTAGTTAACTAGTTACAGTTTTCTCATTAAATTTAAAAACAGCTACATTTCATAAGAACTTTTAAAAGAATTTATAATGAAAAATTCAATTTTATAAATCAGTTTTTTTTTTAATATTTGTATAATGAGCGCAGGAAATGCAAACAAATTTGCCTGAATGTTACCGTGACACCAAATGCAATACGATTCTTCTTGGCAGCTGCGTCTGAGCGCCCAGTTGAAGCGAAATGCCGTACTTATTTTGGCTTGCCAATTTAGATATCTGACTACATATAAATACATTATACATAACGAACGGACGGCGTATCGCAGTAGCAACATATTAAACCAGCTCGTACAAGGTACGCGTCGTAAGTTCTGCGTGTTTAACTTTGCAAAGTTTCGCGCCAAAGTGACGTTCCTGTATGAGGTATTGAGAACGCGTTAAAAATTTGTGCATCGAGCCAAACAATTTTTGTGGTGTTAATTGTTACCCCCTTTTGGGTTGTTGGCAAATAAAAACAAATATGGATTCGTGGGGCATTTTAAATGTGGATACTGCAGCGGCTGCTATATCCCGAGATGATATGCATAGTAGTTTTAGAAGGAAAGAAATTATGGTAAGTTTTTCTTTAAATTCTTTGATAGTGACAACATAGTGTCAAAAGTGTATTATAAATATAACGTAACAATAGCATCCGATTATAAATATAGAAATGACTAATTAATTAAAATATTTTTATTTTTAATATCTAATTTAAAAACTATGTTATAAAGGAAATATTATCTCTTTAAGAAATTTCTTTCAGTGACATTAGTGTGATAATATGTATCTAATTTTATCGATATCGATACAGTCAAAGTAGTTTAATGATACTATAATATTTTTTTTAATATTTTATTTGTGTCGAGAGTTTCATATTGTCTATGACTAACTCTCTCAATTTTATTATTGTTATGTATTACTAGGTATCTTAATAATATCGTGCTAAACAAAAAAAAGAGTGAATAAATAAAAATAGAAGTAAACTAAACAAATCTGTTGCTATAAAACCTTCGTAAAGACAAAAAATATTTATTAAACGTACATAAATATGTACGAAAGTGTAAATATTTTGACAATATCTTAAATGGATCAGGCAAACAGTTTACTGAATAACAGAAATTCGTATATCTCTGACGCAAATTGCTAAATACTGGTTGAATTATCCAAATACTAGTTCATCGCAAAATATTACGGTTCCGCCCAAAATAATTAAAATATTCCCAAAATCGGACATAGTACCTACTTCATGTATGATTTTATGATAAAAAATAATAATCGAGTAACTACCAAAATATTGTTCTCCTTGTACAAACCTTTTCAGCCTGCTGGTTAACCTTTGATTCGACCGTAACGTCTGCTTACATCTTTCATGTGTTCCGAATTATATACCCTTAATTTTTTTAATTTATATATATTTTTTTACTTTAGAACAAGTCATGCATCGTAATACGTTGAAAAATTGGAATATTTTCTGTTAGGAATGTGATGCTTATTTAGGTGTCAACATTATACAGATTATTAGAAGAAATATGACATCAGGATGTAAAACAGATGTGCGTGACCACGACATCTAAATTAAAAACGGCCCACGGATATTATATTTTCATAATTTTTTTGATGTAATTGTGAAATGACATACTCAAGATTTCGTAAAAAAAACACAAGATTTTTTTACTTTTAAATCGCGTCATGAACGGAGTTTTATTTAAAAACAACATATTTCTTAAAACATTTGCTTACTTACATTATTGCAATTATAGCCTCTAGACTTATGAGAGTATTCGTATGTTTTATTGAGAATCCAATACTGGATATTACAGGGATATCATGTTTTACTAAAATATATGTGGTGTGATTATCTGTCATTTTTTTTATTTATTTAAGAAAGGTAGACAGATTGGCAAGTGATAGATGTAAGTGGTTACCACCGCTTATCGACATTGGATCTTTAAGAAACTATTAATCGTCCTTTACCAAGTCAATAAGGCACAAACCTTGAAAATTAAAATTAATGTTCTTGTGCCTGTACTCTGCAGTGGCTCACTTTCCCTCATGGCTTGGAAAACCAATATCAAGTAAAAAGATGATTTTTGACAAGTCCAAGTCAATTGTAAAATATAAGATTAACATGTTTAAATTTTGTTAAACGGCAAACTTGAGAAATGCACTCATGTTTAAAAAACTGATTGCTATGTCCGAATTTTCATAAGTAAATCGGGTTCATTATATCCAATTATTCTGCGTTGAAACTATTACTATTACTCCAAAACTATTGGTAGCAGGTTCTGTCAAAAATATCAGATAAGGATCTTAGTGCTTGAATAAATGAAGCAAGGAATTTTAACAAAAATATTAAAAGTCACATAGAAATAGTTCGTGCATCTTTCAGTAGAATGGGAAAAGTCTTGCACTGTCGACAAATGAATCTTCAGCTTAGATCGTGTATTCTCCAATTTTAATGTACGCCAGTGTTTATATACTGCTTCAAAGTCACTAATGGAGGATTCAGGATACAAAGAGGTACCTGTGGTGCTACCGACGTATATACTGTGCATAAACGGGACAGAGAAAATCACCACTAACAGTCCTCCAGAGTTTCAATAGGATCCAAATATTGATGAACACTATCAAAAGGCAAATGTTTGAAAATCTTGAATATGTGTTCTGACAAGACAGAAATCGCTTGCTTGAACTTGAAATAATGTGCAGGATCGAAGGCAAAAGACACTGTGGGTGGTGAAAATTGTCATCGCTGCGAACCTATTAGGTAGTGAACAGGCATTAATCAGCAGAAATGCTGTTCCATACAAAAAGGTTCGGGGCAAGACATGCTAACGGTAGTGAATTTTTTTAAAAATATTTACCACTATTTTAATTAACTTAATTTTACCAATAAAGTATTAAAACTTCATTAGTAAAATTAAACCACTCATTATAATTTACTCGAGCAGAGTAAGCAGTTGTTCTACACCTGCTAAGATATTTGACAGTAATAAATGAATGATGTCCAACTTCTCGATCCGTATCTAATTAAACGATTTTAAGTTGACAAAAGTTCATTATTGGATATGCAGCGCCGTAACTATCAATCAACATGTGCTGTGATGAGCTGCTCAACGTCGGAAGCTATTAATACGATATTTATAATTACTCAAAGAAAATTTGTGTCATGATTTATACACAACTAGTCGCCGACCGCGGCATCGCTCGCGTTTTAGGGGTTTGTCGTCAGTTGTTCTTCAAAAAGTAGCCTTTGTTTTTCCTTTCAGTTCCATCTTGCTTCATACCAAAATTCATCAAATTCGATGCAGCGCAGCGTTTTGATCGAGAAACGACAGTTAATTTCTAAGTTAATTAATTATATTAGTATAATAGAAAATAATGTTAATTGGTTATAAAAAAAATATATTAAGGTATGTACTTGCATATTATAAGTCCGGTGTAATAATATTATACTATACAAACCGTATTCAAAATAGTTTACCGTTTTTTGAATGTTTAATACTTAGTCTGGGTGTTTTAAAATCCTATATTGAAATTTCACTTTTAAAAAATACCATTCAGTCTGCCGATGAGTCATATATCCAGGAAATACCTTTTTGCGTGCCAATTAATGCCGGTTCAAGATTGCAGACGGGATAAATTTCTGGCAAACAAGAATACCAACAATACGCTTACACCACTTTCGCTCTTAACAACGTGTCGTTGCTCGCAAATTAGTTTTTAATCGCTTAAACAACTTATTTCAAATGGTCTTACAATTCGATTGGTTCTTAAATATCACTGAATTGGAGCATGCGTTACAGATAATTCTTAAGTGTTATTTATTGTGTATGTACTGAGACGCCTTTGATTCTTTGATGTACCAAATCAGTTTGATGAATTGGTTTCGATTAAATTGATTATTAGTTATTGGAGGCGTTGCAACTACTGATAAAATTTATAATTGTATTCAAGAACATATTTTAACTTTAAAAATGTATTTAGGGCGATTATACCATTTTTAGATTTCTAAAAGTTTTATCTATAAGCCTTATTGATGTTTTTTGGAAGAAAAAATAAAAGCGCTGTCAACATAAGGACTATGTTACTAAAAAAGTTACTATTTTAATTGAAAAAAATATTTGGTCAGTTTAACTGGTGTTGCTGTGTACCACCCACTCAATAGATATTCTACCACCAAACATCAATATTTAGTATTGTAGTGTTTGAAGGGTGAGTGAGCCCGTGTAAGCAGGCACAATGGATATAATATCTTAGATTCCAAGCTTCGTATCGCATTGGTGTGATGTAAGGAATAGTCAATATTTCTTGCAGTACAGTGGTAGTGACTACTTACCATCAGGTGGCCATTTGCATGTCCGCCTACCTATTACATAAAAAAATACATTACAGTGCCATCGTATAGGATGCGCGTACCTTGTACCTAACTTGCCATATTGTAATTTGGCCATATTACTTTTAGGTTTAGACATAGAATGTTATTTTTATTTAAAAACATAATCATATAAACAATGTGTGTGATGTTTACGTACTATTTTAATTACTGATTTCGCTAAAACTTGTAGGAAACGCTAACATTTGTAGTTAGATGGTAGCGAAACATAGCAACGTGTAACCATTATTAGTCAGGGTGTGCCGATGGGACAGATAGATCAGTCTCATGTTCGTTTCAGATGACACAAAACACTAATCTATTTGTTCTGTTTTTTTTTCACTAAACCAATCCAGTTTTATTTAGTCCCTCATAAGTCACAAATTTTATACATTTCTATCGTTACAAGGAAAACGATACAAGAAGATGTTAGGAATATATTAAATAGTAAAAAGTAGTAAAACTGTCTTTATTTAAATGTCTAGTTCTAGTATCTATAATATTTAACAAGGCTATATTAGAGTATGTTTTATACGTGAGGACTCGGTAATAATTATAACTATATAGTGTATTACTATTAGTGGTTAAATAAGACATTAACTTTATGTTTATAATAATTCCGAGAAAGTACTTTATGAGCCTGATTGTCTACAAATGTAAGATCGATACGAAAAGGATACATTTAACTGTTTGTATTTATAGTTTAAATTATATTATCATGTTTATGTTCAAAGATTGCCTTATTATTCCTAGAAACTCTTTTTTATTTCGAATCCTAGTTCAATAAACAGTATTCACATTAAGAGCAAGCATTCAAATTTCCCGCTAACTATAAATGTCGGATGTTATAAGACATTTAGAACTCTAAATCTCAATTAATAAATTACATTCCATGATAGTACGAAGTACATATTTAAAATCGTTAATTTATGTGTTATTTAACCGTAAAATTAATGAATAAAAAAATAAAAAAGTATAAAATCGACAGAACTCTGGATATGCTCTCCGTACCATACTAACGCCATCGCCACCCAGATGATTCCAAAATTAACCACAGCGTTTCATATTCTTAGCTCGCGTGAACTTTTCGCGCATGAAGTAAAACTATTATCACTGTGAAAATTGTAAATTTTAGCATTTTATAGACAGTTTTAGTGTTTTTATCCGTGATCGTTTACGTTTTTTTACAATGGATATACCTACCGATGTTTGGGGGCAACTGGCTTTAGAAGCTAGTCAAGTTTATTTAACAGAAGGAGGTCAAATCAGAAGCCCTTTCGCTAATACGGTAATGTACGGTAATTTTTACCAAGCAATCAGCTGAGGTTTATAAATATTGATAAAAAATATTTCTAACGATTTTAATTAAAAAAAGACATGCTAGCAACAAAACGTAACGATACTTATTACTGTACTGTCAAACATTTTTTTTAATAAAGTCGATATCTATAGCTCCAGTATAGATAATGTTAGTTATGACGTTTTTCATTATAGGATGAAATAGTTTCACATACCTATGTTTTTAATTCTTGCTGGTTCTTTTCGGTGGAATCTACATTCCGAGCGGTGATAGCTTTAAATTTAATTTCGTAAATTTCTCGTTATTTGTTTAGTTCTGTAGTGTGTTACAATAAATAATGTTTCTTTTTTTCTTTCAAAAATGACGATACTAAAGTGTTTATACTTAAATAAAAAATATTTTTTAACGATTGATGATGCTCGTGACCCAATTACCATATATATTTATTTCAGACTATAGAAAAACTACCGGATAAGGTATTGCTCAATATATTTTCATATTTATCTCATCGAGAAATATGTCGTATGGCAACAGTATGCAAGCGATGGCGTATGGTTGCATACGATACAAAATTGTGGACTCACGTCAGCCTGAGACCTGAAATATCAGGATTACATGTGGGTTGGTACATTTATCTTCAATGTTTTATATTAATAAAGAATTACCTATAAACACTACAAGATTTTACCTATAGAATCTTTTATTTCCGGAACAGGGCAATAACGCCATCTATTAATAAACACGATGCATTTAACTAAAAGTCCTTAACAGATGGCGGTAGATGACCAATCTCAGAAATACACTAATCTCACAAATTATATTTTAATAAATAAAAAATAATGTTTGTACTCTTTGCGTTCTGTAATAATTCATCTGATTGTGATGAAACTTTGGTTAGTTGTTCTGCGTACGCCTGCGAAGATTTCTCTATAATAACGATATCTCTTTGAATGTTTGTCCATCAATTTAAAAGTTTTATGTAGACTCTTATTCTACCTAAATCACATTAATAAATATTGTTTATTTTTCCAGGTTCGCTGGAATCCCTATTAGCTTTGATATCTATAAGATTCGGTCCATCACTTCGGTATATTGAGCTACCTATAGAACTCATTACACACACAGTTCTACACGAGCTTGCAGCAAAATGCCCGAATTTGACGCACATGCTGCTCGATTTTAGTACAGGTAAAAAGTCAAATGAGTTAGTCTTATTAACATTGTTCATATATTTAAAACGTTGTAAATAAAGCAACGAAACGATGTTTATTTTTGAAATATTATAATGATAAGATTAAATGCGAAGTCTTGGCGCGGTAATAACTATACCAGTAATAACTACTACTAATTATCCTGTTATTTATTTATTGAATTTAATATTATTTTGCAACAGTTATCGTTAATATTTACAGCGATGCAACTTCACGACTTCTCCGAAATGCAAGCTTTTCCAACAAAATTACGTTATCTTTGTATCTGC
The DNA here is from genome assembly GCF_037043105.1 of Vanessa tameamea. Classification (NCBI taxonomy): domain Eukaryota; kingdom Metazoa; phylum Arthropoda; class Insecta; order Lepidoptera; family Nymphalidae; genus Vanessa; species Vanessa tameamea. The sequence continues at coordinate 2,457,571 of NC_087332.1, read as the reverse complement.
TTGTCGGAAGTCATCTTTATGGAAGGCTTTATGAGGAAAATTTACAACTTTATTAATGGATTAGAAATCTTACATCTTATTGGTTAGTAACTTATTTCAATATCTAACTTTGTAACGATTTTCTGCCCGAAACCCGACGATAGTATTGCATATAAGAAGTTTAAAAGTTATGTCTCTGTGTGTACATTCAGGATCGGATTATCCATTAGACTATTTGTGTTTCATTATTAGCATGATCTGGTTCTATTTCCAGGCAAGCGCATCAGAGTTTTTATGTGCTTAATTTGTGTTTATAAATTATCTTGTTTCCGGCGATAAATAAAAACTACTTAAGGAAAATTGCATTAATGTAGAATGAATAATTGACACATGTTTCTAAACCATATTGAAGTCCTGAGGATAAGTTCTAAGCTTTGTCCATAAAAAGAGAAGCTTCGCCCAACATAGAATTTACGCGCTCTTATTTTTATATTAAATAAATAATTACAGGTACATATGAGAAGGTAGAAGAAGAGGAGGAAGAAATATATGAAGTGATCAATGTACATAAACTGAAATCCGCCACGCCTAATCTGCGCGTGATTAATTTGTACGGTATCAACTTTGTGGATGACTCGCATATCGACGCTTTCAGTTCTAATTGTATTCAAGTAAGCTTATTCCGTTACTTTTACATATATTATTAATAGTATACCCCTTTTTGAGACATAATATTTATGTTCATAAGTGTAACATTTAAAAAGAAAATTTAAAAATCATTCATTTTGTTCTATTGTTAATATAAGAATGAATTGATCGCAGTCATTCGTAATTTTAACGTGTTTTCCGAAATATATATACTATTAAGAATAATATTTAACAGTAACAATAAAATGTTCATGTTTTAGCTGGAATGTCTCGCTGTAAATTACTGCAACAAAGTAACAGGCTCTACTATGAAGACACTATTCCAACGGTCTAGAAGACTCACATGCTTGCTCATGAACGGATGTAGTAAGTATACTAAGAAAACAAAATATTTATTGAAAATTTTGTCAGTTACTCAATTGTTCTTTAAACGCATCACATGTTTATTTTGTCGGTGACATTCCGTGTTACTAATACTGTGTAATATTAATTATAATTATTTTCAAATACTTTCATAACTTAGTTAAACGATTGTTATATATAAAATATACTTACGTTTTAAGAATAACATTATTGTTACCGTTTTAATATGTAAGTTCCCTGAAATATAAATCTTTCAAATAATATCTTAATAAGTTGTAATCGTTGTGTGAAACAAATGAATAAATAGATTAAAACGCAACTCACAATTTTCCAGGTCTACATTCAGAGCACGTTATGCAGGTTGAATGGGAGAAATCTTCTATCCAGGAATTAGACGTGACAGCGACGGACTTGTCAACGGAGTGCCTCATCGATATGCTCACGAGGATCCCCAATTTGAGGTTTTTGAGCGCTGGTCAGATTAACGGCTTCAACGACACCGTATTAAAGACTTGGCAAGAAGCCGGTACCGCGAGGTTAGTGACCTCGTTAATAGAATTCGACTTTACCTTTATTGTGTGTATGTTGTGTATGATATGGACTGGGACTCGCTTGATGAATTTAATTTATTTTTTGGTTGTAATTCTTGATTTTGCCCTTGGATTATACATACATTGACCGACACAGAATAAATGAGAAAGTAACTAGGTATGTCTGTTACGTTTGCACACCTGAACCACTTTACCGAATTTGATAAACTTCGGTATGAAGTATACTTGAGCCCCAACGAAGGACACCGAGTACCTTTTCACGCCCAAGCCCTCCGACCGGCAGGAACCTGGTGGCGCTGGACGTGGACGCGTCGGACAACCTGTCGGACGAGGCGCTGCACCGCTTCCTGTCGCGGCACGGCGGCCAGCTGTGGGGGCTCGTCATGAGCGGCATGCCGCACATCACCGACCAGCTGTGGCAGAGCGTGCTGCAGCTGCTCACCAACGCCAAGTATCCGAACTCTTGTATTAAACGACTTAGAAATGCAGCTTATCAATAATGCCCATGCTTAGCGTTTAAAATACTATAAATATTTGGTTGCTTTCAGAATACTCATAATGGGAACGCAAGAGCGACTCGGGGTTAACATTCACGTTGATCAGGTCAGTTTGTATAAACTATCATACATGCAAAAATTGGGTGCAACTTTCTTTATAGTGTAGTACATAGGTACATGATCTGTCTGTCTAGTTTTGGTAATTGTAAAATAGAGTCACTTTATTGAGTCACTTGTGTCAAACGAGTTAATTAATATCGTGAGTACTTTGTGTATGGTAGCGGGAAACTTACAATGGTATTCCCAAGGAGAGTTGCCTGCAGACGTCAAAATTGTCCGAACCAGTTTTTGCTAGTGCAATGTCATACATACACGATCATCACCAATCACATTAACATTTTTTAAACTCTAATGTAGGTTACTATTTGACATTCAATACCCGAGTTATTTTTGGGCCTGAGGTAGCAAAAGGTACTATAAAGTGTGGTCACGGAACCTATATATCTGATATGGCCATATCACCTCCCTGACAAGACAATCTATCAGAACCCAAAAAGGATTTAAAAATAAAATATTTTCAGTTAATGGACGGTATCGCAAACAGCTGCCCTAACTTAGAACGTCTCGAGCTGAGATGGGATCCAGAGAACCTCAGATTCAGTGACAAGAGTCAAAAAGCGATTGACATTCTTCGTGTAAAGTGTCTGAAGCTAAAATGCCTTGTTCTGAGGTAAGTATAAATGATCCTATTTCAGAGATATATATACGTATGGCATTATTGATCCAAGTATTCTAGCAGATGGACTATGTGGAGCTGAACAAAATATTGGCATTTAATTGGGCAAGCAAGACTGCATTGTCACGTTCTTAAATTCATCTCGTATCACTCATTCACCGACGGGGAAGGAAAACGTGATAGCGTGACGTGACCTGAAAACACGCATATCGAATCCTCCTTTTTAAAATTGGAGGTCGAGAACTTTGACAGATTACAGAGCTATTATTGTTATGTAAATTTGTGATTCCAAAACAAGCAGTGTGATGTAAACTGTTTTTTTCCAGCGATGGTCGTTATTACGAAATCGTGAAGGCGAACTTCGAGCGCGCAGACCGGACCACTGTCGTCAGGACGTCGACCAATTGCAGAGTTTCAAACTATTACTTACTGTCCAATTATAAGGAACTTGTGTTTAATTAGCGGATACCGACTCGTTGTGAATAGAATGTTTTTAAATTTACACGAGGTATTATTTATTGTAAAAATATTTTACGCCAAATTATTGAGATTATTGAAAGTTTAATATTTTTGTATATTCCAATGTCTTAAATTTCGAACGTTGTTGCTCGTATGGGAATTGGACAGATTTTCTATCAAGTTGAATCGGCGTTGCCAACCAATCTGGTTCCGTATCATTTTTATGATTTAAGTTTTTTCTGAATAGCTTTTATTTGTGTCCTTAAAATGATCATGAACTTGTATCTAAACTCCCATCCAACTTCTTAGTCATCAATGTTGCACTACACATAATTAATCGAAGCGATGTTTTAAATTTTTATTTATTGTAAGACAGCAAACTGGCGAGATAACGCTCTATGGTATTCTCTACCCATAGACACTGTAAGAAGTATAAACCATTCCATAACTTGGCAATGTGCTAATAACCGTCAAAGTAGTCTTACCTTGTAACTATCGATAAACATGTTTAAAAGTAGTGGAAAGCTCTTTTACTGGTATGGTTGGCAAAAACATTTTATATTTTTGAACGAACGATGTTTTTAATTTTATTTAACATAAACAACTTGTTACGTAGAAAATTTATATTAACTCAGAATTAAAATTACGTCGAATGAATAATACATTATTTACATTGATTAATTATGTAATGAGATTAGTTGGAACTTAATAAAGCATTGCTGAATAAGGTTATACGAGTAAATAAATAAATTATATACAACACAATGTATATTTCCATTATATATGCAAACTAATATTGATTTACATTATATAGCGTATATTTTTCCACCAGTAAAGCGGGAGAGGATAGCGTGCAAGTGAGATGGCACGACATTGTTGTATTTGATAAATGACGCGCGCTACATACTGTCTCAGTCACCACAAAACAAATGCAACCAGAATTTGTTTAAATATTCTCATTAGGACTATTATTAATTGTGTTCTGTTATTAGATAAACTGTTTCTTTTTTGATTTCGTCCACACAGTACAGTTTGTACTGAGTTAGTGATTACTCACGAAGTACAATTACATCGTAACTTTTGATCACATTTCATTCCTTTTGTGTTCTGGTAAAGATAATAAATGATTGAATTGAAATTTGTGTTACACATTTCCCGAAACATTTACGCGACACTCAAGTATGCGACCGGCAAGGGCTGTCGAATCAGCAGGCATAGACAAACTGCATTCGCTATGGTTACCATCTTTCCTGTCCTTAGTCATAATTAAATTCGTAATCAAATAATAAAAAATAAGTTATATTCGTTTATCAAAGAGCTTTCGTAATTGTCTAAAATTTAGAACAGTAAACTGCTAAAATCGTTTGCGAAGTAAAACTTAGTATTCGTCAAAAAAAATGGCGACGTTATTTTCCAATCGTCAACCGTTGATCACGTGATACTGTCACGTCACTTGTCAGATATATTTCCATTAATTTTTTACTTTGCTATAAACGAATACGTTAAACTCAATGTAAATGTGATTTAGCAACGAGATTTGTAATTACAAGTATTGAATTGATTGATGTGTAATTATGAATTCAATATTCAATGCCATTATGTATTACGTTGAATAATATCAATACAGTTAATGCAATAAGTCGCATGTAGAAATTATGTTCTTTACAGAAACATTACAATTATTATTACCTGAATAAGATATACCTGACAACGCTGCTTCTATGGTAACTAATATCGTCAAGTGATTGTTTAAGAGTATTGATTATATACAGCAATAATAAAATAAATAAAAATATATAAACATCTAGTTTTAAATTAGAATTTAATTACTTTTACGATCTACAGTGCTATTCTGTAAGAACTCACTTCGTATTTGCCTCGTGAAGTATTGAAAACCGTCTCAAATTCGAGATCTATACGCTATATTCATCCGAATAGATCTATATTCACTCACGAAGACGCAATACACGTTAATAAAATAAACTTAAGAAATATAATAATTTTTTTTGCCGTCTCTACTCATTGTCGTCTCACGCACACACAGACATCTTGTAAGCACGAACGTCACTCAATTAACGCACGCCGGTAGTGATTAAACGTGGAGGGGCGCGACTTCGTGACTAAATACGTCTTTATCACCGTATTTGTGACGTCAATGACATAAGAAACTCGTCCAATATGTAGTTAATATTATATTCGTTTTAAAAACTGTTGCTTCAATATTTGTAGATTAGAAAGAAATACTAGGTATTCCTTTTTATTACCCAAATAATAGTTAGTAGAACACGCCTTTTATAATATCTCTTATTGTTAAAGTAATTAATTATCGCGATTGTGTTGAATGAAAAATCCTAAGAGTTGTTTAAATTGTTAATCTACTGCCATTTTATGATTTTAATTTAAAATAAATATTTAAATACATGTCACGTATTTTTTTTTACAGATATACACATATGTCCAAGGAAACAAGTATTACACTAAAATAATAGTTTTATTTACATTTTAATGAGAAAAATTACTATTTTTATGTTTCACGTTAGGTTTAATACATATAAAGCTATTTCTAAATACCTATCTATTTACAAATAGCTTTGCGTCTTTATTTTTCAAAACAATACAGTTTCACGTTGGTAGCACTAGCGATTTTGACTCAAAACATACGGAACATAATATGAAAAATAGGAAATTGTAACAGCGCATCGACAATCCAAGCGTACGTATAAGAAACCTACTATACTTAATACTAACTTCACACTGAATAATTACGAAAACCCATTCATCACAAGACAGAATTTAAACCATAAATCACAGTATCAAACTGATTCAAAATATTTTATAGAACAATAACTTACTATACAAAATAATAGAAAAAAATTACCGCTGAAAAAATCGAGCTCTAAACTTGATTTTAAACTAAATTTTGTAAGTCTTGATGAATCAGTCACCTGACGCCCTCGTTGAGGAGCAGGTCAGGTTCCTCTTCCAGGAGTAGGTTTTGGTTGTTGCTGTTCTCCTCGTTACCAGCCTCTGAGTTATCCTTACTCGGATCATTGTCTATCTTATACAATATGTCGTGACACAGCGGACACCTGTCCTGGACGTACAGCCACTTCCGCAGGCAGACGCCGTGGAAGAAGTGGTTACATCGCGTTATTTTCGCGGAGTGCATCTCTTGGTAGCAGATAGCGCACACGTCGTCCAATCGGTGGAGCTGGTCAGCGGAAGCCTCTCTTAAAGAATTAATTTTATTCACAGCCGTTCGCCGTTTCATAAACACCGACCATCCGGCCCTCGCCTCACACCATATATTGAAGTACGCATGTATACACATCATCGCCGCTCGTATCGCGCCCCCGGACTCGAATAATAATATCCAGGCCCCGTTGAAGAACAAGAATATGCCGAAACAAAATTCTATCGTGTTCCCGAAGGCCCGTATATAATAAACGTAATCGTCCAACTGTTCCCAAAACGTACTTCTGTAAGCGTCGAACAGGAATAACGAATAGATCATGAGACTGACTATTACTTTGACTATCACTTCTATACTGAACGCGCTCACTGCTAACAGCCACGTCGATATAGAATGTTGAGACCATAAATATACGAGTAATGAGATGGGGAATATAATTAAAAATGCACAGACGCCTAGCGCTCTGACGTGTCTATGTGTGCTCGGATTGTGCGATGCGCTTAAAGACATCAACATAGGATTAACAATATTATGCAAAAAGTGCAAGAGAGCTGTGAAAAGTAAGCAAAAATTTCTGCACAGTCTGATGAATCTTTTCTCAGGGTTTAGAGACGTCAGTCCAGTTTGCAGCGCCAGAATGTAAAACAGTATGGCAGAAACCGTGCCGATACTTTTGTCCTCCTCTTCGTCTGTCAATAGTATCCATTGGAAGAAGTTCCCGATGTAGTGGCAGAAGAACGAAATGACGGACGTCATACCGAGCACTGCCGTTATAGTCTCGCATCCCGTTACTAGCAACGACTTGGCCATTGAAGCAAGCGACTGGACTGCTAGTAGAGTGGAGACCTTCAAACCATCATCTGCATCCTCGTCATAGTTGTCCATGAGCAATAAAATTGCTTGTTCAGCTACCCGCATAACCCAAAAAACCCTCAGAACACACGGTACATTCAGTCGCATCCATTCGGTTTCGACCAATGCTGACAGACCGTTGTGACTGACGAACAGTCTTCCGTGTTGGTATCCGCCATACATCACTTGTATCACATCATAACCAGATGTCCAGAGTACATATTTCACGAGAAACAACGGCAATAGCGCCGAGAAAACGGGAGAATGATGCAAAAGATTCGGAGGCACCGGCAACATGGCTAAAAACGATGGAGCCATGAAACTCATCGGTATGAGTTTCTCTAACGTAGCATTTCGTGGTCCTAAGTGAACATTACGAAAAAGAACCGCTAATATGAACTGTATTGCAAAATTTTGGATGACCAAAATTCCTGGTCCTTCGAGATCAACTAAACTCTTCACGTTTAAATTGAGGATGTCTTCTAATATGCTGGAGGGGTGTGATGAGGTGATTGTAAGCGTAAGCGCCTGTATCTGTTTGATGGCGGACACGTTGGTCCAATAGGAGACGAAGACTATTCCTATTGACATCAGGTAGAGATACACGATGATAAGGTGCTTCGTGTATAACACGAATATGCAGAGTGCTGACATGCATCCTGAAAGAAGAAAAAAATTAGGTTAGACATATTTTCCTAATAAAATTAAACATAATATCGTACCGATGACTTGAATGACAGTATATTTATACGTAACAATATGTTATATCTTCCTTAACAATTAGTTTATTACATGAATTTAAAAACATATTATATATTAACTAACTATTGGCCATCACACTGATCTCCACAATCATTAGAAGGGCGAGACCGATGCATCCAATTAGTTAATAAGACTAAGATCTACCTCATCGAACTAACATTTTAAAGTTACGATATGAATGGTAGGGCTCTATTCACGGTTATCTAAGTGGGTACCACATATGTATCCGCGTAATTATCAGCTATTCTAGATCAAGTATTGAACCATGTATTGCTGAATCAATTTTGAAGGTTGATTGAGTTTCAAACCTGGGCGAGCTAGCCAAGTTATATGCCGAGCATGATGAGAATAAACCTGCCTCTGTCGACAGAAGTTCTGGCACACGTGGATCTACTAACCCGAAATGGAGCAGCATGGTTGAATAAGCTCCAAATCTTCTCCTCGGGAGAGGGGTCTCCAGAAGAAAAGATACGGAGCCCAGCAATAAGACACTGTTAGACTGTTACTTTACTGTGTTTTACCTTTCAACTATTTTTGATTATTGTACAGTATTCCGGTTTCACTGATTATTATATAAATAACGTACTTATAAAACTAACACCCTATAATATTACTAATATTAATTATTCAGTTAGATTAATTTGTGATATACCGGTATTGTTTAATTGGGTTAAGGGAGTGAATAAAATAAATTATTTATAATGTAATGTTTTTCGAAAAAATGTCAAACTTCATTTTTTTTTATTATAAATTGGTAAACTGGCGAATGAGCCACCTGATCTTATGTTGTCATCACCGCCCGGTTTAGGCGCTACAACAAATATTAAACTGTAATAATTAATTTACTGTAATTATAATATGTTATACACTGACTCACTCACCCTTTAAAACAATTTTTTTTTAAGTAATAATGCTTTGAATATATTTTTTCTCATGACATCTTTAGACTATGAAGTACTGTTGAGATTCACTATGCAAATAATTTTGCATTAAGATTTTATAAATCTAAAGTTTTTTTTATGTAATAGGTAGGCTGACGGACAAATAGGCCAGCTGATGGTAAGTGATCACGCTATACGTATTTAATCATTTTTAATCAGTATTTCAAAAATAAAGTTTCATAATTTTCACTTTAAAAAATTACGCATGTCCATAAAAACTTTCATCCCTTATTTCACCCCCTCAGAGGTAGAATATCAAAAACCGCTTAATTACGTATTTACTCATTTTTAATAAGTAACACAAAAATAAAATTTCATACTTCTAACTAAAAAAATGACGGACCTCCAGACTAATCTATATAAGAAATGTCAACCCTTATTAATACCCTTAGAGATAGAATATCTAGAAACACTTAAATACGTATTTAATCATTTTTAATCAGTATCCCAAAAATAAAGTTTCATGTTTCTATCTTAAAAAATGACGGACTTCTATACAAACTTTCAACCCTTATTCCACCCCCGTAGGGGTGAATATGCAGAAACACTTTAAAAAGTATCTACTCCTTTTTAATCAGTATCCCAAAAATAAAGTTTCATGTTTGTTTTCATTCATGCATTCCATACAAACGTTCAACCGCTATTTCACCCCTGGAAGGGTAGAATTTCCAAAATTCGCTCGTTAGTGGGTGTCATGATATGTTAGTTTATAAGTGTACAGGCTAAAATATAAGTTTCATGCTACTAGTTCTAAAAATGACAATACTTTCAACAATTTACAACCTTTCATCCCCCTTTTCAACCCTTTACAGCACTTTTTCCCAAATAAAAATGTCCTATGTCCCATGTCCTTTCTCAGGCTCTAGACTATTTGTGTACCAAATTTCATTTAAATCGGTCCAGTAGTTTTGGCGTGAAAGCGAGACAGACAGACAGACAGACAGAGTTACTTTCGCATTTATAATATTAGTATGGAAGTATGGCTTAAACGACGTCGCATTGTGCGTAACCTTGTTCCAAGGCTGGTTGAATATAAGTAGGCAAAGTTATGTTTTTTGACGCAGCGATTAATTAGAAGGTCACATATGTCATGAATGTGTAAGAATAAATATAACTTTAAATTGCTATATATTATATTATAGAATACTTTAGTAAAGTAGGCAATGGGATGAAAGTATAGTTTCGAAATGAATTCTGCCCCCAATAGACTTGTTAATTTTATTTATTACAAATTGTCACCTGCGGCTTTGCTCGCGTTTTAAGAGTTGATCGTCAGGTATTAGCAAACTTGAACTCCAAGGCTTTCCTTGAAATTCAAGCTTTTATTTATTTGTCATAATAAATGTTACATCAGCTCGGTTTGTATCTTTATGATATTTCTTTATTTCTTCGGCGTTCTTTAATCAGTCTCGGATAACTCAGTACTGAACACTGTTCGTTTTTTAATTATTTTTATAGTATAGGTAGCAAGTTACTACTATCGCCCATGGACATCTGCAACAACGGAGAGATTGCAGGTGTGTTTTCGGCCTTTAAGAAAAGTGTAGGCTCTTTTCTTGATGGTTCTCAAGTCACTCACCACAGAGTGTTTGTACGAGGCAGAAAAGGCCTTAAAAATCGCACTGTTACGGATTTTCGAATATCAACGTGGTGCGGATGAAATTTGAAAAATGCGGTTGAAGATGCAGTGACCCAATCTCTCTACGCAAAGCCAAAAGATCAAGCAGGTTGGAAAGGGCTTGCTCGTCCATAATTCGAGTTGCATGAAACTGATACTATTGGGTTGCCGCTTAGAAGTAAGAGCAGTAGGTACTCGCTGAGCCCGAATTTTTGCCTTGAATAATTTTAGGCGATGCGTCGACTTATAGTACCGCCTTGCCTTGCTGAGCACACCATGCTTTTTAGATGCCAATTTGGATTTACATTCCAATTGACCGCGGAACTGAACGAAGCTCGAAACATCAATACATAGCGTATTTCGATACTAGCTGTGGCAGCTATTGGAATGTTCTTAAATCGTGGAAAAACGACAAATAGTGACTTTTTAGCGGATAACGCGCAAACTTGTGTCTTTTTGGAACTGAATTGGACTAGGTTTAGCCGGCCCCAGTACGAGTTGTGGTGTTTAACAAAGACTCGATTTCAGACACAAGTTTGTTCCGGTTTTAGTCGACGTGTTCCCGTGTCACGAGGAAGCAATTTCTCGAAATTTTAATGTTGTGTCAACAGAAAACAGGGTCGAATCTAATCTTTTATTTTCGTCACTAAATTCATTAAATTTTATATCAAATTCTATTTCAAATACGGTTTTATCGATACAGACTCAAATTTATAAAATATTTCTATTGTTATTATGTGCCAGAAGGGTATTCCAACGAGAATCTGTTTTTTTAAATCAATTCTCTGCCAAGGCTTTGTAACAAATACATTTCTGTTCCGTTCAAGCGCCACTGTTCCACCATGAATTGTTATATATTTAAATTGTTATATAGACACAAGTTAGAGCAAACACTTACTTAGAGTACTTTAAACAAATCGTATAACTGAAGTTTAATTATAATTAACCTTTCATAAGAGTGCATGGTTACGATCTTATGTTAGAAGTAATTTTGTTTGAATCATTGGCTTTTTAGTTTCTTTGATCCGGTGACAAAACGAAAACCCTACAGGATAATTTTCGTGTCTGCGTGTTCTCTTAAAGTCTATTTTTCTCAAATACTCTAGACAAAAACAGCTGTTAAAAAGGGTATCGATAAGGTCCGATTACTTTCCAAGATTAACGACAAACAAATTGTCATAAGATTTTATTTTTCCTTTATATGGTATTAGACTATTTGACTGATAAGAAAATATATTTATATACGAGGAAAAACCTCAATTAATATTACTCGTCGAACGCCAAACTTTTCTTATTATTATACTTTTGTGATTTTCATAGAATCATACATTCTTAGTAAAAATAATAATGATACATTCTTATTTTTTTTATTATATATAAAACGCATACAAGAATTTGAATGTGAATTAAAAAAAAAAGTAGCCATGTCCTTCCCCGAGACACAAACTATCAGCATACTTGATTTCATTCATATAAATCGGCTCAGCGATACAACCTGACAGGTAACAGACAGTTACTTCGTGAGTGAGGTTGCGCGTCTCATTTTGTTTTTTTACATTCCGTCCATTGTTATACTTTTAATATTGAACAACAATATTTTTCTCTTTTTACTATATTCTATCGTAATACTACGAAACCCTCTGCACTCGCGTACAACTTATACTTGACTGTTTTTATTAAAATAATGAGGTCAAGTTATAAGGCCATTCTCTGTTGCGGTGTAATTGTGGTTTGACAAATTGTAATTTAAAAAAGCACAAATTCAAATATTAATCCAGCCAGTCTTATTTAATTCAAACTTTAAAAAAATCGATTACGTTATTATTTAAGAACATTAAATCATTACATTAAATGTCGTTATAAATAAACAGTAATAATTAGGGCTATCCGACCAAATTTCGGCGACTGCAGTATTGGCCAATCTCGAAGACTAAAGCAGGATACTAAAGACCCTGGGAAATACCCAGGAACATTTCCTATTTACCCTCATTATGTAATTAGACGATAATTTGACTCAACGATAAAGAAACGAGACGTTACCGGATTTTCGAGATTCGGGGGTGTAAATTACCTTCATTACAATTAACTTCCAAATTCCAGTCAGTCCTGTGAATTTCTTAACTGGAAACTGAGGTCACGTAAGTTAGCTAGCCCCGCTTTTTTTAACCAGTGCTACAATGTTACATAAATACATTTAAAAAAAAAAATCAAACTCCAATATTTTTTTCTTATCTTTTATTATGGTACCGCTCTTCCATGTACCAAAACTTCAATTTTATAAACAAATGAATCAATCTATAAAGAAGTTCATTTCTTGTTTTTTTACTATTACCACAGTAGGAAATTATTCAAAATAATCAATAACGGTTATGAATTAAACATTTAAGATTTATTTTAAATAGCCACCTGATGATAAGTCGTTAGGATAACTTGCTTAAAGACGTCAGCGATGCGTTGCCAACATCGCGAACTAAGATGTTGTGTATGTTAATTATGCGTGTAGTGACACTAATTACACTTACCTTTACACTAAAACAAGAAAATAAGCATTGCTTTTTAGTGGTGTAATCTGTACACATAAAAGCGAAATACCACTCACTGATTTATCACGAAATCTCAGAAACTATACCGCCTACAAACTTGAATTTTGGCAGGTAGGTTCCTCACAGAGTGTAGACATCGGCTAAGAATTTTACGAAACTCCACCCCTAAAGGAGTAAAACGGGGATGGGAAGTTTGTATGAAAGTCCTATGTTTTTGAAGTAAGAGACTTGAAATTTGAAATGTTTGCTCTATAGATGGTGTGGAGCTGTACTACTAATGCAGCTTTAGAAATCAAACCCCCTTTGTAATTAAAACAGGGGATGGTAGTTTGTATGAAAGTCCAATGTTATTGAAGTTAAAATAGTTTTGGGTGAAGGATTTTAAATGGTACATTTTATTTTATTTCAGTAACAATAAGACTTATAGATACAAAAATAACTGCTGATAAATTTGCGGGCACAGCTATGATATATATTATGATAAGCAAGCATTAACCTACCTAAACGGGCTGAAAGGGCCGTAAAATAAGAGTAGCACCTGCAACAATATAACACGTCCCCCCTCACAGGGGAGCCACAAGAGGACCAACAGATAAATAAACAACATTCGACATGAAGAGACGCGTATTGGTCGACAGCTTTTATAATCTATGACATTCATTACGGATTTGCGAAAAAATGGCTTTTGAATGTCGACTAAGCTGTATCAGCATTTTAGAAGTAGAATCGAAGAGGAACTAGTGATGTAGTTAGGAGGAGTCGTGTGGTAATTTAATTGTATATTAATCAAGAACTGCAGTGCACAATATAGCTAAGCTATTAGTAAACCGCATGGAATACGTAAATCTAAGGTTTGTTTTGTTCGATTGAAATCGGTTATCGATATTAATAATTACCACATTGATTCAAATTATTATTACATACACGCATAGCTACTGTTAAAGTTTGTACATATTCACGCTTATTGAGTATACGATTTGCGAATACTTTGATAAACATAAATAAATTACAATTTGAATAAGTGCTGTGTCATTGTACTATCAAAATTACATTTTTCAATTATTAAATAATAATGGAAATGGGTTAACTATAAAATTATACAATCCCATCCTAACATTGCACAGATGAAATAAGAAATTTAATTATGTTGTTAAAAAAAAAACATGGCTCCGATCACAGCGCCACCTACCAGGTTTAATCTAAGCTAACCACCCACTTAATGTTCCAGTCGTTTAGGAGTTGCGTGAAGTAGATACGTACATTAACCGACCTTTATAAAAAAAATCTATTATAGTGTGAGAATAGAAAGAAAATTATTATTACAACTAGCAACACTAGACCGCCTCTAACGAAAGATTATAGTAAAAACATATCTTTTAAATTAAAATACATTTTAAAACTAACACTTAGCTATTATAAATACACTGGAGAAAATTTATTTCAATTTTTTTTGCAGCTTTGATCTTAGTCTTAATAAACAAACTATTATTAAAAAAAAAGTACCTAGATTATAAATATGTTATTTTCAAATCTTAAATTTTTTTAAGGATAAATTTGTATTACCAACATTAAAAAATTAACTCTATTTATATTCCAGACAAACAATTTAATTATGAATTAACATATATGTTTTTATATATATTTTGGTGCTCATTTTAATCTAAAAACAGTATGTATATATATATACATTTTATAACTGTATCTTTTGGTAATGACTTTGTGTTCTTCAAAATCACCGATGGAACCGTATATAATTAACCTACTGGCCAAATTAAGGCATTACAGTCTCATATGTTCTTTATTTCGTATAATACTGGCAAAATACCTTATACAAACAATTTACCTCCGGCATGTTCGGGTGATTGGTGAACTTTTCTGTACCTCTGATAACAATAATGCAATATTTCATGAGGATTGCTTAAATCGAATCAACATTCCAAACCAACGATAGCTTTCAAATTAATGTTTAAAACAACTATTAAAAATTATTTTGTTGAAGTATCAACTAGATTTTAGGTTTTATAAAATCAATTGTTCTGTGTTTTTAATATAATAGCCAAAATGTTTTTTTGCTATCAATAATTATTATTAGCCAAAGTCTATTTTAAAATATTATATGAATGAATTCTGATTTTAGTATTTTAATTAACATATAACAAAAGAAAAATAAAAAATCTGAAACAATTAAAAAAATATTTAAAGATTTAAATGCCGAGAGAACTGTTATTTAAAATTCATGAATTTTAATAAGTTCTTTATAACGGTTTATGAGCATTCAACAATTCCGTTCTGAAATAACATACAATATATCATTACACATACAAGAAAAAAAGGAAAGATAAAAAGACCTGAATATTTTTAAATATGACAAAAAAGAATTAAGTTTTTTAAAATAATAATGTGATTTTTATTATTTCCTATACTTTCTACTTAATTGAAAAATTTGTAATTACTAATGTGATTATACATTTATCATAGATATTACATTATAAGACCATCAAGTTTTATCATAGAGTGGAATAGATAAAAAGTTGTATTAGTTATAAAATTTAAATATAATATAGATACGATGAAAATAAAGATTAAATTAAAAAATATCATAGTAATATTACTTAATACATCATACATCTTTTGTATTAGTATACCTTAAGAGGACAGTCCTTGCAGAACGCTAAAATACTGCTTACTATTTTCAAAATATCTTAAAATTGGTGCATTGATTATGGATAAAAAAATACATTCAATATCTGAATAGATATATCTCAAGTTTCACCGGATGATATTTATAAAATATGTATCAATAACTTAGTAAATTCATTGTCAACATCACTCCAAACACTGAAATCGACCTTTACTATTAACATTGTTTAAGCTATTTAGCTGCTAGTTTATACATGTATTTTTGGTTAAATGGGGACGCAAAAATGTAAATAATAAGTTCACCATGATCAATTTCTATTATATCACACAATATTATAGTACTTTTTATTTAAATATTGCTTACTTTTTGGCATTTGTCGTTCATACTTTTTAGTATGGAGAAAATAATTTGACGGTTTTGACTTATTATTTGACATTTCTGTCAATAAATTTTCAGTCCCTCCCCAATGCTCAAGGTGGGAGCACGTCAGTTTTTATTTCGAGCCAAGTCTTATAATTTCGCGAAACTTCTACGCACACATAGACAAGTTAGCATAAGGGTGGGGCGCGAGTAACGTGGGACGCAATTGTTTATTTTTATATTTCAAGAAACCAGATGAACTAAGTAAATAAGTATTACTAACCGGTTATTGTTTTCCTCTTTCATCATTGCTTCTATCTATTTCATTTCTATCTAATTCAGAATGACATTAGAAAACATAAAGAAAATTATCGAACATATTAAAAAAATAAAGGAAGAATTTAAAAAAAAAACAGAATGTACCAATTAAAAAACATTATCTGTGAAAATTTTAATTGTCTAGATTAATGAGATCCAGCCTGGTGACCGACAGACGTACGGATAGACAGAGGGACGGACAGTGGAGTCTTTATAATAAGGTCCCGTTTTTACCCATTAGGTATGAAGCCTTAGAAACACTACTTACCAATTTTTTAAGTAAAATTTTTACCTAAGTTTACTTCGTAATTGTAAGTAGAATTGTTATGTTTTTGACAAAATGGTGACGATTGATTAATGTTAACATTGTTTAATTTGAGCTTTAATTAAATTAATTATTTCTGAAACTAATTTAGATTTTGTATATAGTTATATTTTAATTTTGTGTAAAGGCATGGGGTACATTCGGACAGTTAAACAGGGGGTATATTCGTACGCGTACGAATGTTCCCCCTTAAATTTTATTAACCACCAGTATATCAAAATTATTTTTTATGAAATAAAATGTATAAAAACATATCTTCCTATAACACTAGAAGTCGTAAGACCTTATCCTACAGCTGTTAGAAACAGAAAAACCAATGAAGGAAGAAAACCGGGTAAATCCATACTAATATTATAAATGCGAAAGTAACTCTGTCTGTCTGTCTCGCTTTCATGCCAAAACTACTGAACCGATTTAAATAAAATTTAGTACACAGATAGTTTAGAGCCTGAGGAAGGCCATAGGCATTTTTAATTAGAAAAAAGTGTTGTAAATGGTTGAAAAGGGGAAGAAATGTTGTATGACAGTAATGTAATTTTCTTTAACTTTTTTTGAAAAATCTTCGAAATTTCTTTGAGAAAACTTTGAAAGGAAAGCCAGAGCAAGGCGGTGAAACGTAGTTTGAAGGAACTTAATTCAACACAAAAGAAAAAGAGAGGTAAGCAAATAGAAAGCGATGAAAATTCATAGGAATCTGAAGGATCGCTGAATTATAAAAGACTGTATAATGATGCCATACAAAATTATTGTAAACATCTCATTTATACTGACTGTAAAGTTTAGAATAATCAAAAAGTAAACGAAGGATGAACTATTGTATTTTTTGTTATTTTTCTAAAGAAAGATTTATCGACTAATAGTCAAGTCACATATTATTAAGTTAGTTCTTTGATAATAATAAATATTTTTGTAATAATTATTAAAAAATTAACAATTTTAATTGACTTTTTAATTACCCTGTATAAATCTACCCTATGGACTACGAAACTACCCCATTTACTATACGAACATACCCATACCATACCATACTCATATATGGGGTACATTCGTACAAATATTTTATGCAGAAAAATGCCTTATAACCCTTTAAACTTTTGGAATAATAGTTTTGGACTTTTTTGTAACAAACTATGATATATTTGTTACACTTAAGTAGATAAACTAGGTAAATACGACAATTAATCACATAGTAAAAAAATAAAATCTTAAAAGTGTACGAAGGGTAACTACTTTCCCCTAATGTTGAATTAAAAGTACAAAATTGTAAGGATGAACATAGTTAATACCTGAATGTACTTGAATGTAATGTAATGTTTGCACTATCCTGCTTATTTTTATCTCTAAATTCGAAATTTAAAACAAACACCAACTCATACCATGTCATTACTCATGTCGTTTAGTTTGTTTACTTAATTTCTAATTATTTAAAAGCTTAATTAAAATAGTACATAGTGCTAAGCAAAAACGGTTGATATACATTACATTGTTATTTTTATTTATAAAATTTAAGTACTTTACACCCTCATACGGTATACCTACCAACCTTAAAATATCCAGAAAATAATTGGAAATATTGGAAAGTACCTATGTGTGTGTTCTAAAATAATTTCCCATGCGTACAAACTACACTCTTAAATACTAAATATAATTTAATTGAGATAAAGTAATATTTATATATCTTTGTTGAATTTTTTTATGAATAATGTAAAATAATAATTATTGTTTTGCTTTGATTTCATTTACTCTTATAAGGAACAGTCTGTAAATTTTCATTTTGATAAGTTTTGGAGATTATCCCACCACACTGACGTAAGTTACTTTACTACTCTGATATTACTTTCATAAGTTAAATACATTTGTTATATATAGTAAATTTTTTTAGATTTTAGATTTAACTAGCTTTTTGTTAATTTCAAATGTTAAGTTGGTGTAGTTTATAGTCTAGAATATATTAGCTATTGTGATCTCTAAATGTAGACTTTAATTGTAAAATTTGTTTATGTTTTGAGTGTGAGTACATAAATCAAGTTTTTTTTTATATGATATAATTTTATTAAGGCCATAATATGCGGTGATTTAAAAATTAAATTAATAATATCAATATGCTACTATAAAAATAAAAATTGTCAAAACACAAACATTCATTCAAAATAAACATTCTACTAAATAATCGTTTTGAAAACAATATAGAATCGTATATTATGAAGCGTTTTAAAACCACTTTGAAGTCTTTTGTACATTGTGACATTTACACTCAACAAACCAAGGGTTTCGAAACCAGTTGGGAAACTGAAAGTTTTCACTATGTTGCAAAATAATTTATACTATAGCTGAAAAAATTACGTACCTAGACAACAAACGAAGAATTTGAGGAGCGTTAAGGCGAAAGCGTTGTAGAAGTTGGCGTCGTAATAATTTGTGTCCGAGTCACTTATATCGACGTGGTCACCCGTCACAGTCGATAACAAGGACACCTCCTCGCTGGTCGACACTGGCAACCCTAAGCTGATCTTCAAGAACTCATCCACCACAAATAACGGTGGAACCCTCAGTAACACCTCCACCAGCACTAGGGCCTTCGACCTCAACGACATCATTCATTTATGCAAACCTTTTGATACTGACAGTTTGGTAACCACAGCCGGTTCGAACGGCGACCACGGCGGGTATTATCGATTAATTTAGTAAAATCATCTACTGTTTTGAAATCACGTAATATTTTTCGAAAATATGACTGAAATTTTTGCGACAATAAAATTTGACGTTTTTAATTTAGTGTTGTCAAATTTAAAAAAAAAGTAATATATTGCCATCTTAAAAATATTATACTACAAATTTAAATACATTTTTAAATATATTTAATTAAATACCTGTTAAATTGATTAATTCTAGAATATTATTACATTTTACGTATAATGTAGAAGTAAACGTAAACATTTTTTCCTTTTATTATATCGATAGGTAGCGCCACTGTACTTACAGACCGTAGTTCAATTTATTTCTGATGTTATTATTTATTATACAATTGTTTTATTTAAAAATTACAATAACATATATAATATATTCCTTAATATATAAATTAAGAGCCATTGACGAAAATTGGAAAAAAAAAGACGAAAATACATATATCATATAAAACGATATAAATGTCTCTGTAACATTCAAATTTCAATACTCGAAGGATTTTTATATATTTCAGATTTTTATAGTTCAAAGTGGTTTTAATCTGCATTGATTTATACTTGATAATAGAACCCAGTAAAAGTTGTTTTTTTTAATGCTAGTACATATTTGCTGAAAAATATCAAAATAAAAATTCCATATTTAAATAACGCGCAAAAACGCTACTTTGACAATATGGCGCTGCAATGGGGTCGGTGACGTCACTTGCCTGTATTGTAATCTGTGGCACATATATACAAACGAGGTTAATAAGCAAGTAACGTCATCATAAGCCTGACCAATCAGGAGCGTTTTGTGTCACGTGACAAACGTTTAAAAAAAAAAAAGCATTTTTATTTATGGATTTTCGAATAAATTAATTATTATTTTCAACTTTCGTTGATAAATAACCATTTTTAAACTCATAATATATACTGATTACAATAATTGACACTTTATTTTTCGCATTGTCAAATAGCCTATTACATTATTTTCATTGATTTAATATTTTGCAGTAATATTTTTTTAAACAGACTTTTAACTACATCATTAATGTAATCAAGTACTTTTACGTAAAATACATTTTTGAGGAGAAGGTCTAAAGTTTATTCATTATTAGGATACATAGGTTAGTAGCAAGATTCTCATGTAACACATGTGTTTATGTTTTCCTTTACCGCCGCGCACGATATTAGTTATAGTCACTTTATTCGGTTAAGATGAACGCGTTGTAGTCTCTAGGCCATCTCGGCTCCACCTAATCTTAATGCATAATAAGTATTTAAGGCATTTGTTAGGTTCTGTAGCTCCTTGTCATAGACAATCAATGATATTTATTAACAAATTTATTGAGAAAAACTCAAGTTGCTGGCAATCGCTCCTACATTGATGCTTAAAAAACTAAATATTTTATCGTTTTAAAGAAAGTTTATAAATAAATACATAATATAATAAACAAGAGCCTAACACAAACAAGTCCAAAATGTGAAGTCCATTTCGAATCGATTCGTCTTTATACGGCTTCCGGTATGGCTTCTTTTGTACAGAGGAAAATTAAAACTCGACTTATTGTGAGCTTTGTCGGAGGTACACTTTGTAAGCTCGCGTTGTTTTACTTCTGCAGCATAATAATAAAATTGCTATGGCTTGCATGAAATTCAGTTTATTCATAAAATAGGCATAACCGTTTACTGAAAATGTATATTTAGATTTTTTTTAACCTACTTTTCGGTTATATAATTTTTTTTTTGTTTTTGACGGTATCTACATATAATAAGGCAAAGACATACCTGTTTGGTTCCTTTTACTCTAATTTGTTAACCGATTTTTTTTTTCGTTTCGTATTGTACATTTTACATTTAGTGTTATCAATAAAAAAATAATAATAGTAGAAAACAAATGATCGACAAATGGAAATTTATATATTGTGGTTTGTTTGTGTTATATTTTCTCATTTCAATAATGATTATTATGGTTAGATTTCAACCACTGATTGAACTCTATCTTCTATATTTATAAAATAACATTTCCTGACTGACTGATTCATCATCGCTGAACGTAAACTGTTAAAGTTAGGGCTATGAAATTTGGTGATTAGGATCGTTTTATTGAGGGGGACTTCCTTACAAACTTTAAGCCCCTAGCTTCAAGTTTGTATGGAAGTCCATCATTTTTTAAGTTAGAAATATGAAAATTGATTTTTGGAATACTGATTAAGATCTTGAGTAGATGCGAATTTAAGCGTTTCTGGATATTCTACCCTAAGGAGTGGAATACAATGAGGTCTTAAATTAACGTAATATTTTAAATTAATCTGTAAATATATTCAACTTCCACGCGAGCAAAAGCGCGGGAAACAGCTAGTAGTATATAAATATTCCGTATATGTGGCATATAAGTCATTATGATTACTAATAAGGATAGGCTTAAAAAGGTATAGTTGAGCTAAAAGTGTAATAACTAAACCAATGAGATTTACCGTCTTAAACCAAACGGTTTAATGACAGTGACCGTTGAATTAATACTAACTCAACGGCCATTGGCACAGCTACCGTCTAGGTCAACAGTCTAATACCGAATAGTCTTAACGAACATTTTATTGGTACATGTATGTAGATTATTATCGATACTACAAAAAATAACATCGGTTTTTGGCTCTCTCTGGACCACCACTTCACATGATGATGGATTCCATCCTTTATTTAATTTTAATGCTGAATAAAGCTTTAGATCTGCGTTTAATACAAGCTAAATTAAAATATGTATAGTAAACAAAATAATTAAGCTTCCATAACTAAGCTGATTTGTCTTGCCTTACTTTGGCTAACAAGGTATCCACAATATTGATTTAGTGTTGTAAATATTTCAGTATTATTTTTGTTTTTAGTCTAAGTGTTCAGACTCAGTTATAACAAAGTGTTGATGTTAAAAATATGCACTAATCATTAAAATCGTTTTGTAATAGTCAACACTTACTACCTAGGAATATACTAACAAAAAAATAAGACCAAATTGTTCAAAAAGAAATAAGGTATGCCTTCTGAAATAAGCTAAATATAAAAGTTTTTTTTTGGAAATAAATTCATACAAATACTCATTAATCGTCAAGCCTTACCATCACTTTCAAATGTTCTATTGAGAAGAACCGTCAAGAATATCGTACGGTAAAATAAAACATTAAATTATTAGAGAATAAGTTTCATAAAATTTTCTTATGAAAATGTAAGGTGAAAACAATTAATTTTGAAGCCACATGAAATTCTTTCGAATAAATGTGCGATTTTGTTTCTCTGAAATTATAATCACGTGATTAAGTTTTACGTGCATGGAAACTGTGAGTTTAAATGGTTTCTTAAAGTTAACATGGAGTTTTATTGATAACAAGCTGCTTTATGAGAGTAAACTTACATGGCTTCTTAATATACTACGTTTATCTTCTTATACGTTTATATTCTTATACTAGCTGTGCCCGCGACTTTGTGCGCTATTGAAATAAAAAAGTTATTGTTATAGCTTAAGTTACTCCTCATTCAACAGTTATTTGCCAGTGAAAGTCCCGTCAAAATGGGTCCAGCCCTTCCAGAGATTAGTTGGAACGAACAGACAGACAGACAAAAATGTGTAAAAAAAAATATATTTTGGTATATATGTCCCGTGTATACATAGATATGCATTTAGTAAAAAGCGGTTATTTTGATATTACAAACAGCAACTCCAATTTTATTATATGTATAGAAGATACAAACTAACCGGCTCGGCTTCGCAAATCATATCAAAACAAAATATTGTTTATTCAAGTAGGCTCATAAAAGCACTTTTAAAACATCGTTAAGTTAGAGTACTTATATTATATTATAGGTTTACGTTAAAAAAACATAAAATATAATCTTGGTTTACGCGACACACGTCAGTAAAGCTTCCAGACGACATGATTTGTTCCGACATCTTTAACAATCATCGCTATATTTCAGCCAATTTACACAAAACCTATAATGAATTATACACTTTGAGGAAGATCTCAAGAATCATTCCGTCCATTCGTGAAAATCATATGAAAATCCGTTTGGTAGTTTTTAAGTTTATCGAACGGACGGACAAACAGACGCGGCGGAGTATTTTGATTTATAATCTTTTATATTAACAGCGTCGATTTTTGTACCAGTGATTATGGGACGATAGCTGCACATAAAAAATCCGTTAAGGTCTCATTTTGAAGAGCTTCAGCCGTAGATGTGCAGAAAAATAAAGAGGATTCTTGATTGCAATTTACTAAATTGTTGCGATTTAACAAATAATTAATTTAAGAGAGTGGGAAATAGTGACTGGCTGGTTAGAGAGCGGTGCTACAGCTGTAAAAAAAAATGAAAAACGTCAACAAATTAAAGTAAATTGTTATCGAAAAACTCTAATTCTAACTGAACTAATATTACTATATGATATAGCGGGCGACCCATTAGTATAAAATTATTTGTTTATTTATAATATTAAACTAGTAAGATTTGTGTCGCAACGATTTTTGAAGCGGGCAACATTAAAAAAAAAACATTGGCGGGAAAGTTATGCCCTCTCCTGGATCGCTGGAACCGGGAACATTGTTATAACATAATTTTACACAACTGTATTGTTTTACATTAATTGCTTAACTTAACCAATAAAGAAAAAAGTTATTAATTAATTCCGAGAGTGATACATATACAACTCATATAAGTAAATACACCGTACAAATAACTATCAGTAATCTCATAATGATACAATATATTTGTTTAAAAACATTTTGTGGTTTATTTCGATCATCAAAGGTCATCAAATCATATAATAATAATTATTATTAGGCATTTTTTGTTTTAATGTATTAATAAACATTAAATATTTACACACCTATATTCAAATCAAGATTAAAAAAAACTACTGTGCAAATCATGACAGCATTGTATGGTGACAGAATTTATCTGCTTAAACAATATTATTATATCGAAAAACTTACAAACACTTAAACATGAACAACGCAAAAATGACTATGAATGCCATTTTCTATTCATCAATCGCAATTGAACATGTGACATATGTACTGAATGCACATTTCATTAGTATTAGTAGTCATACATTTCAGTCTACAATCATTTAGATATATCTATGACGTCATATACTATGATATATAGACGATCGAGAAATATTCAGGCGCAGGGCCAGCGGTTGCACGTGCTTTCTGTTTAAATACTGCCAACCGAGAATTTCTTATCAAATGAACGAATTTCTTTTTAATGCCTCGAACGGATTTGAAACTCACTATGTCGCAAAATCAACGAGGCAGTTAATGTGTCACGTTATGTAAAATTTAAAACTTACAACTTAAAAGTTAAAACTTACTAAAACCATTTAAAATATACATGTTTCAAAAACTTGAGTTATAATATATGTAAAGTTATTTTTGATTGAAAATACCTTACCTTTATCTTACCTTTAAAAGAAGATCTCTCCTGGTCGACTTCGGCCAATCTCAAGCGACACGCCGGCTACACGAGTATCTACAAAGATACATATGCACTCCCTATTTCCTCGGCTGTACTTGCTTTCAGAAGCTGGGGGTAATAATACACAAATTCTGGGCAACTACTGATAATTTTTCGATGGAAGAAGGTAGAAACCAAAAACTTTGTAACCTGCACTAATTAAAGCTAGCACCTAGAGTAACGAGGTAACCAATCAAAAATCATAATAAGTGTACTACAGCCATCTTGTTGTTTTTGATTTTATACATAATTATGTGAGAAAGTGTACCTAAATACGTTTTTTTTTATTATAATATTATTGTGACCAATATCATTTTTTTTTGTCATTTAAAGACTTATCTATTCTCGTAAGTCGAGCACCCTAAGATTGATTGGTGGTCGAGTCCTTGGCACGCTTGTTTGTGTTGGTGCCACCAGTATTTTTTTCATCACCAACAATATATTTATATTTCGTAATATAATACTGTGGTAAAAGGGAGTTGAGTTATATAACGATTTACACGCAATAATTAAAATACGGAGAAGGGTGACAATTTACTTTTATATATTTTTTATTTTAGGTGAAAAGTAAGTAGATATAATTTTTTATCTATATATCTTTTTACGAAAATGTTATGATAATATAACGTCAGAGCTGCGCAATTACAGACTTTACGTAGAATTAACCCCCCTAAATAAATATGAACGAATAAATCCGTTACGGCTCAAACATATAGTTTCAACACTTTTAAATATATCAAATAACTTAATCGTCCACTTTACCGGATAATACAACGTCAAAATTATAATTATTAAAAGATAATATGCATGCAGACCGCACGTTCCGGATTATAAAAAAAAAAGTTAAAATGGCGGCTTGGTGGCAATCTGTCAAGACACGCGCCAGGCACGCGCCCTCCTTTTACCGATTAAATGTACATCAATCGTAAGAATCGAAGAGATAAGTGGAGAATCCGCAATAAAATATTGAATTACACACATTATCTTTTATTTACATTTCCAATTGAGTCGTATCGCTTTACGGTTGATTTAAATGTTATTGTTTTCGATGGGAATGAGTCGTTTTGAAAATGTTTTTGCAAGCGGTAGCAGCGTGCTATTAAGTTTCAACAAATACCCTGATTAATCTGAATAATTATTATGGTTGCTGGGTACAACTCTATAGTTCGTTGGATTCTATGTTTTTATAAGCGATAAAAATAGTTTACTATTGACATATTGGAACTATTTGGAAAAGAGTGTCTGAGAAACAATTAAGTAATAACTTTTTAAAGAAAAGTTTATTTTAAGCCTCAGGCTTCTTCTCTCTAGCAATTTGATGGATATGTATGTGTCTACGTCTTCTTATTCTTGTTAGTACAATTTAAACGTATTATAAAATAAATAATGACTCAGGTTTCGAACTAAAAATCGATTAATGAACTAGGTAGTTTTTTTTTATTTCTTATCTGTATCCTGGATCAAACTTAGAACGTAATTTTAAATATCTTAAACCACCTGAATTCACTAATTTTATTTATTTTAGTAGGTTTATATATGACTGAAAATCGAGAGCCTCTTTTAATATTTTGAATACCTAACCTAACATTTGGAAAAAGAGGAACAAATATTATTAATAACAAGACATTATATGCAAATGATTCTAATAAAAATGAATTATTAGCAATTTGTTTTTAAAAGCATGCGAATCAAAAACTATATTCATCGTGATTATACTTTCGAATGCACCCTAAAATAACACACACCAGTGATCACATTGAGCTGTGATCATCCCAAAGCCAAACAGTATAAACACTACCTGTTAGAACGCCATTCAATTACCCTACTTGATTTCAGCCCATAGGCAAACACAGGTGTAAAGTGTATTTTATTGAGGTATATCATAACAATACTTACCAACTTCGACTGTTGAATGATCTTTGCGTTGAGATTAGTTTTTTATCCAAGAGTTGTGTTTATTATTTGATATACAAAATCATTATTTTTTTCCACTAGGCTATAAGCTCTTTTTAGTTTACCGGTGTTAAAAAGCTACCTCCGGTTCGTAGTGTAGATTCTACCGATTAGAACGTGTAAGAAACTGAGTAGTAACCTACTGTTTATCAACAATTATAAAATATACTAATAATCAATTAATCATGTATAGCCTCTTCCAACCACAACAGGACAAAAGGTAAATGAACAGTATTTGACATCGAATTGTCGGACATATCATAAAAAAGAGTGTTTTGAACATCGATGAAACGGTAAGCGGAACTTTTAATGTTAAATTAAAGCGGATTTAAGTATATAAGTGGAGTAGTGATAACATTATAAATAAAGATATATTAATCAAGAAATTTTAGTAGTTTATAATATAGCTGAGCTAGTAGCAAATTGCATGGAATACGTATATATAAGATTTTTTTACCTTTATCTGTTTTGATTGAAATAGGTTAAGCAGTAATTAATTAAAATGTTCCGTCCAGTATGAAAATCAATACATATTGATTTTCAAATTTGTTTAAAATTAGTTATTTAACTTGTACGGTCTTATATTTGTTGAATGCATGACATTAATGACTAAAATACGACAAAAGCAAATGAAAAAGTGAGAAACTTAGTTGCAGCTTCTGTTTGTTATTAATTATGAATAAGATGTGATATAAATTATTGTCCACAGTTGCCTACCGACTGGATGTAGAAGGTGGAGACCAAAAGCTTGGAGCTATGAAGAGGACCGATTGGCTGAAAGATAATGATGTGATCGAATAATACAATGTTCCGTATTTCCTCTGGTAACATTAGGCATTTATATTTTTTTATTAAGATTAGGATACTTGATCATTTATAAATGCTATTCAGCTTTATTATCCGAAACCACGAAGTTTCAATTCATGTATTTTGTATCATATTAAAAATGTCTAACAATATTTTCTGTTTTTTAGGGATATTTTATATTATGGAAATTGATTATATTTCTGCTGACCTGTCGAGTCGAGTCGAGTCGAGTCGTAAAAATAAACTAAAAACTATAATGTAGAAATAAACACATAACATAATTCTTATTATTACATAAGATAACGTACATTATACATAGAGTAGATATTATTATAAAACTAGTCTAGTCTCGATTATGTATTTATTTCTATTCACTCGATACAAGAACATGAAATTCACACTTGTCCTGTCAATTGGAAAAAAAACGCGCGTCTAATTGCGAAGCGCAGATGTTTATATATTACCAACATACATAATAATAATAATACATACTAAAATCTTCAAAGTGCGCAGCATCTTCTGGTATAATTTATGTACATATATAAGTGGTCTTTTTGGATGTGTATTACAAAACGTCACGTATTCGTATGGACTACAGTATTTAATACTATAACGGAATATATAAAGCACATTGGCGCATTTACAAACATATAGATACTATCTTATCATAAATACTTAGTAAATCCCAGAGCCAATTATAACGCTTATTAATTAATTGTACGTATTCCTGACATAGATTAAAACTTTTATGTATAAATTATTTCTAAGCCTTAGGCACTCTACACCTACCTTCCGAACAGCAATCGATCGGTCACCTGTCGGAAAGTCGATCGTTCGGAAACGGAAGTGTCGGGTGACCGTAACCGGATAGAGGACGAGACGTCACAACCGATCAGACGAGCTTAATGAGGGAATTTGTTTTATTAAAATATTAAACATTTAGAATATACCACTGGAAGTAGAAATATATCCTCCGAGTTTTTACCTGTCACTTGACGTTCATCCGTTATTTTTTTTTTTTGGGAAAAAAATTATGTACTCAGATGTAATGCCTAATAATGACTATCAAATCAAATGCAATCAAAATATTATTTATTCAAGTAGGCTCATGATCAAACGTAGATAGAATAGTCACGTTACAGTGTTGAATTAAATGTTCTACTACTAACGATTTGGAAAGTAGATTCTACCGAGAGGAACCGGAAAGACACTCCGTAGTTACTCTTTTCCACCATTTTAATTTCAGAATATATCATTAAAGTACAATTATTTTTTTACATAACTTGTCTAGAAATCAATAAATACTAAGTCCACGCTTTATTATCTTTAATATAATCTTGTATTGAGTAATATGCCTAATTTAATAATTTTAATTTTTTAAATTATAAATCTCGTAAGCTGCCATTAAGCGAAAATCAGTTTTATGTGTTGCTGTGTAGGTACAAGAATGAAAATATTCATATAAATGTTTCGCATTTATACTCAGTTTAATAATTTACATAAATACCATTTATTTTAATTGTGTTATAGCAGAAAAATATGTTTATAAGGAATAAATGTACTGTACTATAATGCTTAAATGACTGCAAATTGAAGTAAAAAGTAAAAGATATAAAAATAGGGATTGTTTATAAAAAAATTTTTTTTATTGTTTACACTCGTTTATCGCAAAGCTAACAATTTTAATTAAATTCTTACACTGTGATTAAGTCGTATTTTTCTGAAGCTTCTCGATATATCTTCTCAATTAGGCTTAGTGAGTGAGGAATTTTAAATAAATTAATAATTATATTTTAATTTAAACACTTAAATGTAAAAATAACTACACATTTTTATAAGTCTGTCTCCTTAATATTTGTATATAAATGTATGTTGTATATGTATATATATATGTATGCATGCTTGCATGTGTGCATAATGCCAATATTTCGTTAAAATAGTGGCGGGCCCGTTACAAATAGTGTAACTTTTACTTTCTTTGCGCGAATTAATTAAAAAATGGGATATCGATATAAGACCAATAAAACTAACTTTCAGTCTATGTAACATTAGAAATTTTTTCACAGGTCCCAGTAACTTCGTGTGAGGTTCAGACCACCAGGGCTCAGGCATCGCTGTTCAATGAGCCGAATGGTCGCAAGGAACGCCGGGCGCGCACTCATACTAAAAATTCACACGCTTTCTTGGCATATTTTTAGGAATCTACTCAAGCAAAAACCAATCTTAATTCTAAGGCATTAAAACGATATTTAAAAAAATGTACAGGTGTATAATATCTTGCAAAAATATGTTTGGATTGAAAAAGTTTCTCGATTAGTTTTTGCGTATCAGCAGCGTCCGACGTTGGTAGGCTTCTTAACATACTTTTTTAATAAATTAAGCAGTTTTGTAGTTTATCTTTAATTATGTTATTATATTATTTAATGTTGAAATTATCCTAATTACAGGGACTTTATAGTTAAAATGTTAAATAATGTAGTTAGGGATAGCGAGAATCTTCTTCTTTTTTTTTAAATCTTCGACTTCACTTTGACGGTTATTCTCGGTTTCTGAATTATTATTTTTTGTTAAATTTTTGCTTTGATTAGAAATAATGCATGCTTTGAAAGGAAAATCAAATAATTACATTTTTATTTATCCTACATTACAAACAACAATTAAGGTTACTAGGTTAAAATACTATCTATGTTCAGAATTATGTATCAGATATATTTTATAACGTAATAAGTCTAAATAATGTACATAATTTTAGCATGAGATTCAAATTTATTATTAAGCTAAATATTTACTGAATTTTATTGTAACGACACGCACCGGCTTCGCAAGGTTAACAATTTATTAAAAAAGAAAATAAAATAATATAAATATATTTTATCGTATAACATTAAGGAATAATATGAATTGGATCATTAGTTATTCTATTCCCCCTACATACAAACAAACAAATTTTACCTATTTATAAAATTAGTATAGAAGGATGGAGGATTACATTTAAGGAGAAGTGAACTTGAAGTTTGTCTATTACTTCATCATTAATTAATAGATTATGTGATGCTGCTGTTGGTATTCAAACGTTTTTTTAAATAACATCCCAAAGGGAGTGTCTTGCTTTATAGTTAGAAAAATAACAAACATCTATTTATTGAAAGATTAAAAAAATTTCAATATCTTTAGCCATAAGGAATATTCCACAAAAAAAAATTAATTAAAAATATTCGCAGCATCGGTATCAGTTACTTGACTACTTTTCCTGACCGAATATGATCAGCCACTAACCGTCAACAACCAGCGACCGGATGTGAGCAGTGTTCTGGCGAGCTCAAGCTACCCCAAAATTATTTTTATTAGGGGGCTTGATGAACATCATCGGACCCCCAACTCGCAGCGCTGTAATTTTTTGCACCCTCTGTAACCTGGATTAACAGGTCTTCATATGCTGCAAAGTGGAGTCTTCTTGTTCGAATACTTCGATATTGTTACCCATATATCGTTCCTAACTGTATATGATATTGCCACTATTTAAATTTGGGTTTCGAAATTGAATTGTATTAGACGTTCACATTAATCAAGGCCTAAGTTACTCATGAGATATGACAGACATAAAATTTAATAATGATAATAATTCAACTTCCGATCTCTATACTATATCTTCTATTAAAATCTGTTAAGTTATTTAACAAAAAATTAACAAACCAGCAGAGATATTTGATATATTTATTAATTAATTCCCATTTATAATAATCGTTTTATTATAGTACTGCTGTTCTTTTTGAGAAGAAGTTTGAGAACTTATTGCACAACACTACTTCGAAATCGGCTTGGTGGAATACACATGTGGCAGAATTAACACCTGACACATGCATGATTTCCTCGCGATGTTTTCCATCATCAGCAGCACGAGATGAAAAATATAAACACATGAAAGTACAGGGCTGCTTACCAGAGTTGACACCACAATATTGTACAAACACACAATAGTAATAATTATAGATAAAAAGTATTTTTGATATTCGCTTAATATGTTGCATATTATTTATCTGTCCAAATAGTTTATACGGCGAGATAATAGAAAATTTGAAATTAGAACAGAGAAAGAATATATATAGAACAGAGATAGAAAAAGAGCATAATTTCAAGTAAGGGACGGGTAATGCAATTAAAGTTTAATATTTTCTTTAAGTTTGCCATATGTCACTACTTCAAAGAATTTGATCCTTATTAGCGACACTATCGGATGACGAAAGAATACAGGGCGCCAATTCTATTAAAATATTGTCGTTTTTTCGCAATCGAATCGAAGCGTATTCTTTGCCGTTCGACTGTTATCCCATTCTACTAACACAACCATACAGTTGCAGTTCGGTCGAACTTCAATCGGAATATAATATTATATCATAACCGCTAAAAGTCAGTAAAATTGACTCTCAGTTATGTTCAAGCTGAGGTTTATTTTTATAAGTAATAGTTGAAGTTGAATCGGAATAGATACCGTTACAAATTAGTAGTATTGACTCCGGAGTAGGTCTTTTTTACTAAAATCAACGGGTTCAATTCCTGGCAAAGAATTATGATATTTGAAAATGATGTAGCAGGTTCAATTTTCTTTAAAATCCTGAGAATCCTATGAGAATATTTGGCTATTCCTCATAGTTTCTATATTAGCCATCCACTAAGTTGATAAATTCCAGGTGAATTATAATTTATATATAATCTTTTTTTTTATATAAAATTTACATAAGTCAGTTTAGTCAGCTATAGTTTCCGCAACCTGTGACGACATGATCTGATCCCATGGGAACGGATTTTTCGTCATATGGTGTGACGGAGGCTGTCCGCATGGCCTGAGCTACCTGGGTGGCCTATCATAACGAAATCGATATTCGTACAATACCCGTTCACCGAGGTTCTGTCAAAACGATATGTCAGAATAATAATATTAACATTTATTTATACGACCTTAAAACAAAACGAGCTCGTATTGTAATCATGTGTGATTTTTTTTTTAAATATAATTGAATAAGAGATAAAAAATGTATTGAATAAATGATTTTATTGATTCCGATTTTATTTTAATTTATGTAATTGAAATAATTTTAAGGTATGAAATAAAACGAATACCGACTTATATTTAAGTTATGTAAGTATGACGTAATACATGAGGTATACCTAAATAAGTTTATCAACCGATACTTCTCCTATTAGCCTTCTTAAGGTTTAAGTACATTACCTAAGGAATTGGTTATTAATATGATCAACTTATAATTCGGAATACAAATAGATGTAAAAAATCATATCGTCGAAAGAAATGATTATTAAGTATTACTGCTACTACCTATCATTTATTCAAAGGAGTTTTATTAGCTATCTACTTTTTTTTATAAACAGCCAGCTGTTATACATCATAAATTATAATAGCAACATAAACCATTTACTTTAATTCACACACGCAAACAACCACTTAAATAAACGATAATTAAATATGTGAAACCACTACGAAATAGTTCAATCAATTAGTTATCTAAATAAGATCACACTAAACGCTCCTCACCACAAAAACAATAGCTTCCGCAATTCGCCATGTTAACCCGATACGCGTTGACAGTGACTTTCCCGCGCACAATGTTATGTTTTTTTTCAGAGGGGTTGGATACTTTGATACAAACAGCCAATTAACGTAGGGGCGGGTGGCGACTGCACTTAACAGGAGATAGTCATTTAGTCACCAACATTAGCCTGCAAGGGTTCGTCCTATCGAAAAATGTTAACTTTTTTAAATAGAGCGCTCAAATGTTGCCATGGCGCATGCTTTGACTGATACGTTTAATTTAATTAGTGCGAAGAGTTATTTTGTGTTACTGTGATTTTGTGATGTGTTTTAACATATATACTATTGAAAACTGTTGGATTAATTTGGATTGTTTTTCGAAAAAGGTAAGATATTTTCTTTTAAAGTCTTGAAGCTAAAAGTAAGTGTAATCTGAAGAGAATAGATATGTTCTTACGCGAAAAAAAATCAATAAGTGACGGTAAATATTTTCAGCGTACATGCTAATTATAATTAAACCAATGGATATAATTAAAGTAACGAGCCTCTAAAAAATAATGTTATATTTTTAAAATACAATTGCCGTGCAGGACGAAGGTGCGCAAATATTTTTGAGAACGTCTAACCTCTCATGCGTGATAAATAAGCCAATTGCGCTTTTCTTTTGCAAGTTTAATTACTAATTGTAATTAAACTTGCAAATGCAAAAAACAAAATATATATAAAATTAATACATAATCAAAATGTATTTATTATAAAGTTATATTTCATGTGTACAAGACAGATTTGTTGCCGTAGCAAAAATTCTTTAGATTATTTGTTTTTTTATAAATATAGTTTAATTTTAGTAAATGATTGAAAATACTCTTCATTTTAGAAATTATAGCAGGTTTGCAAGGCGATTTGAACTTATGTAACGAACATTTTAATTAGGTATTATAGATAAAAATTATAAGTGCGAAATAAGTAACCTCAAATATATAGTGATCGTAGCTAATAACGAAACGGAAGAATATATTATAATTTTAATTAACTTCGCTTAGTTAAATAAATTACAAATAAGTTTAAATTGATTGTAAAACATATTACAAAGAGGAAATCGCCAAAATTGTTTTCACGCCTTTGACCTTTAACCTCTACTTCAGGTTTAAGAAAATAAGAACTATTTTAAATTTTTATCCTTAAATATTAAAATTCATAGGATTTCTACCGCTTATATTATAAATATATCTATAATATAATGTTAGGACTGACACATCAATATTCATCGTAAGATTTTACACGAAGACAAAATTTAAGAAAATTAATTTGAAACAATATATTTTTTTAAGATTGGTCATTATGAAGAAATAATACAGGATGAGAAATTTGTATAAAGATTCATGGTTATCTTGTATTGTATTGTATTAAACTTATCTTGTACCTACCGCGGATTTTTATAGATATCTTTTTTCTTTAATGACACATATTTTACTTATTTATTAGGGATATTAATTTTATAATTTAGAACCTTGTTTCTACAATTAATGCAGAGTTTCTGTAGTAAGTTATTATAGGTATTTTAGTAAATACATACTTAAATTTGGTTAAACATAATTATAGCGAAATGTTAGTGTTTCATTAACTTGTACGAGCTTCGCTCTTTTGAAAATTAATAATTTTGATGGATTTAAAGATTTAAATTTAAATATGTGCTCAAACACAATTTCCGTAGTTTAAACAAATAATAAATACAAATATATATGGACTCATTGCAATCGTAATTAAAATTGGCTCATAGGGTTCACTTTTTCACACAAAAGACGAAATCGTATTGGCAATATATTGGTTAACAATATAAAAAATTCATGCTTATTAAATACCGACGTATAATAGTCAATGTCGCATACCGATTTGTGTTAATAGATTTTTCGAAACCAATACAAACTATGCATAGCACTAAAAATAGGAAAATAAAACTCTAATTTGGTAAATTGATTTTAAAAACCTTATAAGTTATAAACGTTATTAGTTAAAAACACATTTTTTTTAGGATTTCTCCATGACTGGACTTCACACCCAAACCGCTAAACGGATTTTGATGCGGTTTCCTGTTCAACATATCGTTGAAACGAATTATTATAATAGGTATTACAAAAGATTATAATTCGATTAATTTAAGACAAAATAATATATCACCTTTGATTTGGCGATTGGATGTAAACCGTATACTTCCATCCCTTCGTTTCCGATGTTACGTAAATGCCAAAATATCACGAAAATCGATGAGCATATATGTAGAGTTAATAGACTATACAATATAAGAGCTTTTTTAGCGTTTACCTAAAATAATACAAACTTGTTTTTCTTGATTTGCTTGGAAGAATGAAACTTTAAATCCGTCGACCTAATTTAGTTGGCGATAAACTTTCAAAATCAAAATTTCGCGATTCTTTTCCGACTTCACGAATCAGAGCAGCAAATTTTAAGTCTCTATGTCTTAAGGAGTGTGATGATATAATCATATATATACATGCGTAGGATACAAATTAGATAATAAAAGTATACATTACATTGACAGAGTGAAATACAGAGTAAGACAATATTTTATAAACCTTTTAATTAAAAATGAATACTTCAATAACTCTAATTTCTCTACGTATAATAAAAAAAGTATAACAAGATAAAAATCTATAATTTATGTATAAGAATAAGTTATTAAAAAGCTATAATTCCAGCTAAAAGAGGAAAGAGAATATAATTAAATGATCTTTAAAATTTCACACAATTTAAAAAATATAAATAGCACACACTGTTTTGGTTGTGACAATTTTCATTATTTTAACATGAACACAAAAAGAATGAAGTCCCATACAGAAAATGGTGTCCAAAAATATTCGTTGCTTCCTCTACGTCCAAGACATATGTATGTATGTACCATTTAAATATTACTTATAAGAAATTATTGTTAATAAATTATTAAAACTGTTGTATTTTATTATATTAGATCAGATAAATCGAAAGTAAAAATATACTTTATTCAAGTAGGCTTTTATAAGCACGTTTGAATCGTATTTTTAAAGAATTCTGTTAAAAGTAAACTACCTCTGGTTCGGAATGCAGATTCTACCGAGAAGAACCGGCAAGAAATCCAGTATGCAATGATATCAGTTTCAATTCACTAAAACTTAAATATTATACAATAATTAGAATAATATCCATTCTATTTTAAGTTTACGTTAACAAAAATTGCCTGATTTATAATTAAATAGAGATTGTTTTTATTTGGCGTCGTTTTAGCTGTTCTTAAAGTTTTCATTTCATATGATATATGAATGAATTATTTGTGTGAGCAATAAAGCCATTATATGAATTTTTAGCATATTTATGACTCTACTTAAATAACCATAACATATTAATTACGACACATTTGAACACACTTGTTTTATGAACAAGCTAATTTATATCATCAAACGACCATTGGGTCCTTTATTATATTGCAATTTCAGTCTGTAGAAAAAATCTAAAATATTTGAATTGTTAACTGTAGATAGGTAAAGCTCTATGTAGTTCTCTCAGTTTAAATCTTATAAATATTTTCAATACCTTCACAATAAAAACCAAGGATACACTAAGTATTATAAAACTTTGAACTATATTTGTTATGGTACTTACATTAAAATTATGTCGAATTTGGTCTATTTTTGTAGTAACTAGTTCAATTAACAAATGCTTCCATAAATATACATTGAAAACAAATACTTCAACCGACCTAAAATCAACACAACATAACTACAGAAACGTAAATATATCAACATAGTTCACTAGAGAGACAATACACCGTCGTTACACAAATTACTTATAAATATGTATATCTAAAGGGTGTGGCCACATCTTACAGGGATGGCTAAACGTCGGAAGCTGTGATCCGCCCCTGCGCGGCGGCGTGCGCGATGGATTGCTACGTACCCAACAATCCGCAGTTCCTGGGCTGCTGCCACGGGCTCTGTTGCGACCCTCTGCAGCCTTGCTCGTGCGACCAGCTTAGAGAGCTACCGGAGGACTGCTGCCAGGTAAATAGATCTACACCTCGATTTAGATAAAGTCATACCTATTTTTCCTACTAAATATAACTATTATATAACACCAATTTCTGTTAA
The DNA here is from genome assembly GCF_037043105.1 of Vanessa tameamea. Lineage (NCBI taxonomy): Eukaryota > Metazoa > Arthropoda > Insecta > Lepidoptera > Nymphalidae > Vanessa > Vanessa tameamea. The sequence continues at coordinate 2,420,170 of NC_087332.1, read as the reverse complement.
AATATTTACCGAGTTGTGTTTAAGATGTTTCGTGAAGGATGATGCGTTAGTTGGCGTTGTAATTTCGCGTTCGCTCCATAAATTATTATGTAGAGCATTCCTTAATATATAACGATTAGTTGTTGTAAAATGTATAATCACGATGTTTAAAGTAACTATTACTATAACTATTTTTAATCTGAAATATTTAGTTATGTGTTTATCTATACATATGAAGATATGTATTCATTTTCATCTTCATTTCCCTTGGTCCGCTATAACTCCAGAACGACTGTAACGATTTAATTCATCGGATTTTTAATTTTCTAATGTACTGCGCAGAAAATTGGAAATTTTCAGAAATTATTTAAGGGAAATGCCACTTAATAACGAGATCTCCGAAACTATTGGTCTGATTGTCTTGACATTTAACATGTACTCCTTTCGCAATATCGAAGTTCACAAAGAATTAAAAGAAGAATGATTTTTAAAAATTTCAACTTTAAAATGGGAGAGGTAACTTTGTATTAATTTTACCCCTGCGTAGTCGGGGCGGAAGGCTAGTTGTAAATAATTGTTAAATTAAAAAAATATTCATTTAAATTGAGAGTAATCATTACCTGAGTACCTTACAAGATCTTTTGACTTCAGAGTTTAGAAATGAAAACTCTTAAAAATATCGACCTTGAAAGTAAACTTGCAGAGCCGGATCAAAAGCTCGGAAACTTGGTAACGAAGTGATAGCTCTAAATAATCGACGACGAAAAACTACTATAAAAATGAGAAATTGAACGTTTTCTCCTCTTTAAGAATACAGATGTTTTGTTTTTAGAAAGTATGCAAATATTGTGCCAATATAGCATAATTGAATAAAAGTCGAAGCATGACATAAGAAAATTGACATTTAGTCTCTGTGCCATACAAGAATAATAATTCTTAATAGTTTTGATTATATTATCAAATTAAATTTACACGGGCCGACGGATGGACATTTCAACCTTCAGAGACTCTTACATCCAGCGATGCATTAAAGACCATGAAATCTCTTTCACCGCAAATGTGGGAAACAACCACACCTGCACTTTTATGTAAATCACACACACATTCAAACGCAGAAACATCTCGTTAAAATACCCTCTTTAATCATCTTTGTTTTAGTTCGTTTATTTATTATTAACTAACAACCAGGTTTCAAAAGAGAGACAAATGGTCTAAATAAAATGTTAATGTCGTAGGCAACTAGCTTGATTAGCCATCCAATGAAACGCCTAGCCACTTTACTAAACGGCGCTGTTCAACCAGCGATCTGAATGACAATAAACCAATTAATTTTCCGTTCATATAGGGACTATTATGTAAATAAAAAGCACCGCAGGTTATATTTTAGAAATTGTTGATAGAGAACCTAATTTTAAGTTTAGAATTACAATACATATTTTTGCCAATATCTCAGAAATGGAGCATTTTAGCTTAGGGGTTAGACCTAAACTATCAATATAAATATTTTTATATGTATGAGAGTCCCCATTCTATGAATTGAAGATTCAGGCCGCTGGTAGAACAGCGCCCTTTAGTAAAGCGTCTAGGCTGTTAATTAAAAGTCTAATTTAACCAGTTGGCTGCGACATATATATCGTTATGCCATATAACTAAAATCATGTTGGGCGTACCGAGGAAAAATGCAAGAGCTCAAAATAAGCATAAACAAACATTTAAATATAGAAATACTAAAACTAATTTAGGCAAATCTGATCATTTATAATTCCATTTTTAAACAAGGTGATATTGATATACTTGGCAACTCTGAATTGAATTTTAAAAATAAATTAGGAAACATTTTTTACCATAACATTGTTTTCATGCCACTTTTATGTTTACCTTAAGAGGTATTCACATTTTATGTTTATTGTACAATGTTTTTTTTTTTTTATTTTATCTTTTTGTTGTTTTTTCTTATATATTTACTTTATAATTTGTATAGTTTTTTTTGTTTGTTTCTTTTTTTTGTTTTTACATGATCAGTTAGCCTGTAAGATCGATGTACATAGTAATATTTCTATTCTAAGACTTGATGTATATATAAAATTAGATAAGTACATGCATAGTGCCAGTAAAGCTCTCAGTCGATATGATCCCTTCAACAATCATTGTCATATTTCAGCCAATCAACCCAAAACCTTTCATGAATTATACATCTCAACCTTTGTCATGAATCATTTCGTCCATAGTGAAAACCATATGAAACTCTTTCGGTAGTAATTGAGTTTATCGCGTTTAGACAGACAGGCAGACAATGCGGAGAACACTTTATTTTGTAATATGTAGTTATGTATAATTATTGTACTAATTTCTAATGTCGTAAAATAAAAAAAAATGTCATCCTTACAGCAAGAAAACGAGAACTGCTGTCCAGATAATGGAGACGATCTAAACGCACTGAGCGATTCTATCGCCCCGTGCGACGTTGGACTCGGCGATGTGAGCGAACCGAACTGGCCCGCTGAGGACATGGGCTCCTTCTCCCTACCTCCCCTTGAACTGGATCCGCTGCCTTCACTCTTCCCCTTTTCACCGTGCTCTGGTTATAAGTGAGTATTCTCTGTGAACATAATTTAATTTATAGTTAAAATGCACTTTGATTCGAATTTTGAATCGACAAAATCATTAAAACGTAAAGCTACCATCGGTTCGAAAAGTCGATTCTACAGAGAAGTACCACATAAATCTTCATAGTTATAGTTTTTTACACGGACTATAAATTAATTAATTAAACTTTATACATCATGCATGAGAATCAACGAAAACGTACTTCCACGTTTTTTATCATGACTCTTTATCAAATATTCTCCTGAGAGACTTCCGCACTGTGAGGGTAGTATATAGCATATACATAAGTGTGTACATAAACACAGGTTGTCTCTATTCATTCACTCCTTATATAATAACCCAATGTGAAATCCAACACGATTGGAAAGAGTTCAGAAGCAAGACCAACTTTGCGTTCACCGGCTGCCATCCTCCTATGGACTGTTTGAAATGGAAAACAAGAGGCCAACTGACGCATCCACGGCTATCTTTTCAATATCGAGCTGGCAGAGATAAGACGTCACCGTCGTCGTCTCCGCCGAACGGGAAACGCCTAGACCAACCAGACAGGATTTAATATGAATCGATATCTTTTTGTTTTAGTTTGAATGCCAATAGTTGTGACAAACGTAATTATCTAATAGTGTAGTAATATTATGCACGTTAGTCAAGCCGAGATGGCCCAGTGGTTAGAACGCGTGCATCTTAACCGATGATTTCGGGTTCAAACCCAGGCAGGCACCACTGAATTGTCATGTGCTTAATTTGTGTTTATAATTCATCTCGTCCTCGGCGGTGAAGGAAAACATCGTGAGGAAACCTGCATGTGTGTAATTTCGACGAAATTCTGCCACATGTGTATTCCACCAACCCGCATTGGAGCAGCGTGGTGGAATATGCTCCATACCTTCTTCTCAACGGGAGAGGAGGCCTTAGCCCAGCAGTGGGAAATTTACAGGCTGATTATGTTATGTTATGTAGTCAAGCAATCAAATTGATTTTAAGTTTGCCTTTTAAAGTAATCGTCTAGAAAACTTGAATTTCTTGAATGTTTTGTTTTGTTTTGTTTATGATTACGGGCCATCGGTTTATATTATGGAAAAAAGGTTTCACGTCGAGCAAATCGGGCAGCACTAATGTTCTCTACGATTGTTCGTTTCTAAAAAAAAAAACAAACGAAGCTTCGTTACAGTTTTGATACATTATAGATTAAACCAGTTTAAACGCAGAAAATATCATTGAACAGGAAAGTATTATATTACAAAACTACAAAACGTAGAATTTAAATTTAGTCAATGATCCTCTCAATGACGTTTATTTTTACAACTAAAATAATGTATGACTAGAAATTGTGTTATCCTGACTGATTTTAGCTACGGGGTGGCCCTCCTCAGGGGAGACTAACTAACTGTGCGGGACATATTATATAAAACACAAGTATCTGTCTGACACGAGTGACGTCTATTACTTTACTTTCATAATCGGGAAGGCAAATCCAACACGATTGAAAATATTTTAAACTCAGGACCACCGGTTCTTTAAATGTTGTCTCAATCACGGAACATAAAAATCTGCCAACTTCCAGTCTTCGGGCTGTTACTAGCATTTTATATATATAAAAAACCCTATAACTATTAGTAGATAACTACTGACTATTGAATACTAGTAGGCTAGTATTGAAGAGATGCATTTGGTTCGAGAAATACGCCGGAATCACCGCGTGCGTGAAGTGCAATATGTAGCGCGCGTTAATTCGTATGCGAAACCGAACATAAAACGTACTAAGGAACTATACTTTATAATACTAATTTAATAAATATTGCTAAGCTATAACGATTATATTCTAGGTCGTAGGCCTCTAAGACATATATTCAGTGCATTCATGAAGTGATTTTAACCCTTTGTGACGTTGAATGTACGACACGACGTTTTAGTAACGATGTCGTTAAAATAGAAGAAAAAAAATTCAAATACATATTTTTATTCTGGTTATCTTCTTCTGTCCTGTGCTTTTCCATAAAGGATATTAATTGATCTACCAATATTTAACTAAAGACGTCACAAATACATCACAATTTACCTTGCAGATATTAGATTTCAACGACGTATCGTCACCGCAACGTGTCACGATTCAATGTCGCACCGTGTCTTTGTTTTGACATTAAATCTAAAAAAAAAATGATAATGACTATCGCTGACAATTATTAGCCATTTAATTATTGTGTATAGTATTTAAATACCTACCTAATTCTTTTGTGTACAACAGGTAAATAAAACAGCAAAATTTCCACCAGTGAGTTTATAGAAGGTTACTTCTAGCTTCTAGCTTTGAAATAAAATTATCGACTCCTGGCTATTCTTTCTAATATTAAAAACTGTATCCTAAATTTTTTATTTTTTTTTCTAGATCATTTACTTTACATTAAATTTACTTACCGGTGGTAGTTTTTACTTTGACTCTACTTAATTAATTAAATTTAGACAATGAATAATTGCCTTAGTAAAAAATGAATTATGAAATTTGATAAAAATTAAAATTAATGTAAAAATTTACTTAAATATTTTTAAATTAAATAATAAAAGCGCATTATACTTTTATTATATTAAAATTAAAAGTCGTAATTTTTTATCTGTATAACACGTGACCTAAACAGGAGCCGCCATGGTGTGACAGCATATAGGCAAAAATTGTTAGTTCAGCGTAATCTGCTATACTATATTACAACTATAACAGGAAAAAGCCAATTAAATAACATTTGACAGCAAATTGACGCGATATCAATGGTTGAGAGCCTGATTAATCTATAATATTCACTATTGATTTGTGAAAAAATGGCGTTTTGAACGTCGACGAAACTATTATCGGAATTTTGGCATTAAAATTAAAGTTGAAATAAGTAAAGTGTAATAGTGTTGTATTATAAATAAAGATATATTAATCATAAACTCTTAGTAGTGCACAATATATTTAACCGAATGATTAGCGAATCGTATGAAATACGTAAATCTAAGATTTTTTTTATCTGGTTTCTTACTTCCATTGGAATAGGCTATTGGTACATATCTATCAACTTTCGTAGTAATTGTAGATATTGTTACCATCAACTTTATTTATACATATACGGGGAAAAGGGCTAAGTATTGTTAGATTTTAATTAAGAAGTTTTACTAACATGGAAATGATCCTCACATAAATACAATCGACTTTTAGTTAATAAGGATCTCGTTTTACGAGTACCAATCAAACATTCCTCATTCCGATATAAATTGGCACTTTGATAAACAACTTTTCTGGAGTTTTAATGTTAGTATTTGCGCAATCAGATACTATACCAACGATAGCGATTATAATTAGGTATTTTTTCAAAATACACCAAATACTTAAAGCTGTTAACGTTGAATGAGTGCCGGTTGTACATACACGACTGTTGTTTTTACCAATGTGACGTCATTTGAATGACTGACAGCGTTTTTGTGGTAATAAAGAGAGCGTGTTTATTTTGCCGAAATATTTTTTTTTATATCTTTTATTAAGAAAATCAACATTTTGAAGTACTTTTTCAGACATAGTAGAATATTCTATTAAGAAAATAATTTGAATTTCCGGTATGAATAAATATACTTATACAGATGAAACTTGTAATAAATATGAGGAAGTAGTAAATTAACATGTTGAGGTTGTAGCTAAATTAAAATGGCTCCCTCCTGAAAGCTTTAGTGAAATATTCCTTACAGCAGGAACAACGGGGGAGAATGCAGGGAACGGGGAGGTGGGGAAGCGGCGGACGTCCTCCTCTCCTTAAAACACGCCGTCGTCCATGGCGACTGCGCGGCAGACACCGTTCACCCACAGGTATCTCTTTCACTCTCGTAAATATCATACCCGTGCAAGTGAGATAAATATACATTTGGTCGTTACCTCTGCGTTGGTAGACAAGGGTGAATAGGATAATTCAAAGGGGCGGTTATGGAATTCTCGTAATTAATATAGAGGATTAATGTCATTTCTATAGGAATACTTATATGAGTATTTGCGTTACGGTGAGTTGATTACAATGGTTATATGCGTTTTCAATTTTCGCCCTTATTCTCTATACAATTAGCTTCATTTTTCATTGCAGTTACGAATAACTTTTGATTTTTGGAAGGCTTCATATCGTATTTTGATAGCAGATTTATCTGACGGAAAATTATTAAAGTGGTTGAAACGGAACGTGAAATGGATTTTTTTTGCAGTTGCAAATTAACACTTGTAAACATTTATAAGCACTTTTTTGTTTTAATTACACTTATCTATGGCAAGACTAATAAAATAGTTTGTTTTGTTTTATTTGCCAAACAATTACCACGATTAAATAATCTGACGGATTAATTAAGTTCGATATTTAGAAAGTTTTACACAAATTTTATTAACTTGTTTTACAGTTTACAGCCGTTACAGCTGGCTCATAAGAACATTTAATCAAACTCATATATATATATATATATATTTGTTTTAAAATGTATTTTACAAAACCAGAATTTTGAAATACGAGTGCATGCGTTTGCAATCCTACCTATAAAATGTTTTTCATTGCGGTCTTAAATTTAAAAAAAACTAAATTGATTATCTGTGATTATTGCAATTCTTGGGACTATGTATCTATTAAAAACAATGAGCAACATTAGTTTTGTTAGTTTGTCGTAGTTTTTCCTATAATAAATCCCTTGCCTTCAATCTGTCGTTCATCGCTTTTTCATAGGTAGATGCTTAGGTACTAGCAACACCAACGGATTAAATTATATGAACAAGAGGAGCTCTTTTCTTCTAAACTAAGCGGCTATAGGTAGGTAAAAATCCTAGCCGGCAACGGCCGTTGTAGAAAATAGGTATAGAAAAAAAGTAATGCTGCAGTTTTATTTTTAATCAAAATTATTTTCGACTCTTTCGAATTGGACTGTGTCTTGTATGTTGTATATTTTTTCTAGTTTCAGCTGAGATACTATAATTAAATCTGTTTCTAGATGGTGGTAAACAGTGGTGGAGGGTACCCGTACTATGAGCACTACAGTGGTACCCCTCTTTTTCCCACCATGAGTGTCAACGTCTCCATGAACATGACAATGCATGGCTGTCCAGCGGACCAACTGTGTTCTCAAGTAAGAATAAAAATCCTTGAATAGCATTTTATGAGTATTTTTAATTATATCACTCATCAGATATTCTGCGGCCAAAGAGCAATACTAAGTATTTTTGCATCACGGTTTGAAGGGTGAGTGAACCACTGCAAGAACAGGCACAAGGGACATAACACCTTAGTTCCCAAGGTTGATGTCGCACTACGTAAGAAATAGTCAAACTTTATTACAGTACCAATGTATATTGGCAATAGGTAGCTACCATTAGGTAGCCCATTTCCCAGACTCTCAGTATCTGGCACAAAAAAAAAATAGAATATACGCATATTTATAATCTATATAAGTATAATAAGGGAAATACCACTCACATAATCTCACAAAATCTCAGACACTTAATACCTACAAACTTGAAATTTGGCAGGTGGATTCCTTATAGGGCGTAGACATCGATTTTATTTTATTCAAACTCCACCCCTAAGGGAGTAAAACGGGGGTTGGAAGTTTGTAAGTCCTATGTTAGTGAAGTAAGTGACTTGAAATTTAAAATGTATGCTCTATAGATGGTGTACTGATAATGTATCTTTAGAAACAGGGCCGGATCTACCATATGGCTTTTTGGGCTTCAGCCCAGGGCCCCGTGGATTCAAGGGGGCCCCAGCTAAGTCAGTCAAAAATAGACTATAATGCGAAAGAATCGATAACTTCATTAAATTAAACAGATCGTATGGTTTGCATCTCTGCCAGTCCTGCAATTAATCTAACCCATTCAATTAATTTAATTCAAGTCTATGTTCAGATATGTCTTAGGTGGGCCCCTAAGTAGTGTTAGCCCAGGGCCCGCTAATCTTACGGTCCGACCCTGTTTAGAAATCAACCCCGTTTTGGGGATAAACATGGGATGATAGTTAGTATTATAGTTCAATGTTATTGAAGTTGTAGTAATTATGGCAGTAGGATTTGAAATGGTATTTAAGTATAAGAATTATTGATAACAACTACTTACAATTATAAAAGAGAAATGTTTTATTATAACAATAAAAAGTATTTTAGCGTGGACCTTGCGGAATATAGATTCGTTTGTTTGTACATAGCAGCTAAATCTGAATCAATTATCCAGCAATAATATTTTACTTTATTTTAGTAACAATAAAACTCTTACAGTTACAAATATCTGCGGATAAATCCGCGGGCACAGCTAGTCAACTATATAGCCAATTTGTTACGATTTTGTTAGTTATTAAAATTTATTGATTATTTTACAAAGCCTCTATTATAAGACTCAAGTCCATGTTAAAGTTAACCTAAGTATACCAGAAATATTATAAGTCATCTGAGTGAACTCGATTTCGAAAGGAAAGAATAATATGACATCAAAAACAAAATATTTTTTATTCAAATAAGCTCATTAAAGTACTAGCGAATCGTCATGTTACAGTGTTGAATTAAATGTGAAGCTACCAACGGCAAGAAACTCGGTAGTTACTCCTATTCACCAGTTTAATTACAGAAGTAACTACTGAGTAAGTAAAGTACAATTAAATTTCTATTTATCTTGCCTAGAAACTAACAAATACTAAGTCTTACTCTTTTTTAACATTACCTTATCCAATCGTGTATTGAGTTATATGCGGTTTAAATGGTTTTAATAGGCCAAGTTAAAAATAATTCTGGCATCTCATTTCTTTTTTTTGCATTAGCAGCCTGCAAATTTCCCACTGCTTGGCTAAAGGCCTCCTCTCCCTTTGAGGAGAAGGTTTGGAGCATATTCCACCACCCTGCTCCAATGCGGGTTCGCGGAATACACATGTGGCAGAATTTCGTTGAAATTAGACACATGCAGGTTTCTTCACGATGTTTTTCTTCACCGCCTAGCACGAGATGAATTATAAACACAAATTAAGCACATGAAAATTCAGTGGTGCCTGCTTGGGTTTGAACCCGAAATCATCGGTTAAGATGCACGCGTTCTAACCACTGTGCCATCTCGGCTCTTTACCATCTTATACCTAATAAAAAAAAACTAATACAGTGCCCCAAAGAAGGATGTATTAACTCGAAGTCGGATAATAAGTGTGATTAGTGTAACTTTCCTTCTCGATTCTTCACCCCCCTTCAGTAAAAATATTCCGAAGGGAGTTTCGAGCTCCAAGATTGTAACAAATCTTATCTATAATTATAGGTAGATAATTATATGAAGGCCTAATGCATTAAAACAAACTACCATCGCAAGTCGGTTTTTAAAATTTTACGATCGAGTGTTAAATTTGTTCCTCGTGAAATAGCTACGCTATAAGCAGAACTGAACGAAATCAATATAGATAGCTTTACTTTTTACTAACCCTTTACAAATATAATATATAACAATTACTTACCTTGTTAACAGGTACAATGGAATCAAAATACCGCAGCTCCATCTGTGAACGTCGTATACCCCCAAACACAAAACGTCATCCCCACTTCTTACCCGTCGGCCACGTACTCATTCACAGCAGACTTTAGAACTCCAAATCAATCAGATCCATTAATAACGGCGACGTCAACATTCAAACCGTTACAGTTACAAAACGCCCAAAAGCCAAATCCAAATTATCTATTCCAACAAAAGCCAAATTATTCGAATCAGAAAAATATGGGACAAGTTTTGAAACGTTCGCCATCGAAGATGTACATGCAGGAGAGTCCGAAGGAGCAAATGAGTAACAATGGTTATATATTGAACCATCAAGGGCCCATGCATCAAGATTATGGATACACAACGTGTGTTAACGCGTCGGGAAAAGTTCAGGTAAGACAAATTAGATTATCCATTATAAACATACATTTTTAAATTAATGTGTCTCGTCTTTTTGAGCTTATATCATACATACTAATAATGTTTTTCATCTAAGTAACTTCAATCAGGAATTAACTTTGTTTTGTAATTGTATTTTTGGCATAGGTCGGTGCTCTAAGTGGATGTTCGGAGGACGATGAACAGAAACCGAATTTGTGTAGAATATGTGGCAAAACCTACGCAAGACCGAGCACTCTTAAAACTCATCTCCGTACGCACTCAGGTGAACGACCTTACAGATGCGGAGACTGCAATAAGAGTTTTTCGCAGGCAGCTAATCTGACTGCGCATGTTCGTACACACACAGGACAGAAACCTTTTAGGTGATTGATTGATTTAAAATATATAGTAATAATATTTAAAAAAAAAACCAAATTCATCAGCTATATGATAAGTTATAATCTTGAAAACAGACTTTTAGTACGGACGGAAAGTTACAACAAGAAACTAATAACAATTTACAAAGATCTATATATATGTATCGCTTGTGAAAGTTTTGAGATCTGATCTGAGACTATTAATAATAATAATTGTAGTACACCATATTATATCGTATTCAAGCAGTATTTTTTGTATACTTATATTTAGGAAAATGTAATTCATGAATTGGCAGTCGTGATTTATTTTTCAATATATTCACAGGTGCCCGATATGTGATAGGCGGTTTAGTCAAAGTTCTAGTGTTACGACGCATATGAGGACACACTCAGGAGAACGACCATATCAGTAAGTAACTTGATACAAAGACATTTAAATACAGTCCATATAACATGTCCCCATACTAGGCAAACGGCTCCTCTCCGGCGAGTGGGAGGTTTTGAGCTAATACCGCCACGCCATTCCATATTAGTAGATATATAGACGTATAGCAGATTTTCTCCTTTACGACAATAAAAATTTTAAGTACGAGAAAACTCAATTATGCTCGTGGTTAAAGTGTAAAAGTAATAGTTGCAGTTGGAACTTAGTCTATTTAACCATGGCCGGACCCTTAAGGATATTTAACAGGGATATAAGTTTAGGGGGCCCTGGGCTAACACTACTTAGGGGCCCATCTAAGACATATCTGAACGTAGACTTGAATTAAATTCATTGAATGGGTTTGATTAATTGTAGGACTCGCAGGGCTGCAAACTATACGATCTGTTTAATTTAATAAAGTTATGGATTCTTTCTCATTATTGTCTATTTTTAACTTTGACTTGACTTAGATGGGGCCTCCTTGAATCCACGAAAACGGCAAAAAGCCATATGGTAGATCCGGCCCTGTATTTACGTGTCTAATATTTTAGTATTCTGCTTAATAACATTATACAAATATCTTTATCATTACTAGTAGTAGTACATTAATTGCAAAATATACCTCTACTTACTCGTATATATACTTTTTACCTACCTCCTATCTACCTTTGATAAACAATTTTGGTTATAACTAGTAATACCTTCTATTTTTTCAGATGTCGCTCTTGCAAAAAGGCGTTTTCAGACAGTTCGACGCTAACTAAGCATTTGAGAATACATTCGGGGGAAAAACCTTATCAGTGTAAATTATGTCTACTTAGGTTTGTATAAATTAATTTTGATGTATATATTTTTTCTTTATTTATGTAAAAAATAATGCTATACGAATTTGATAAAAAACAAAGTCTTAAAAAATAAATATAGCAGACTATTTAGAAATTTCACTTGACTTTCGCAATCGAACCTAGCTCAATACATTTACGTAATTCTTTGAAATATAAATTGAAATAAGTTTATTCTCCTTTAACCTTTAATAATTACTGTTCTATTAAAAGTTTATTTTCAATTAGAATGAGAAGCCAGTCAAACAAATGAGTTATCTGGTAAATGATCAATTCTGTAACAAAAATAATAATTAATTAACATAATAATACTAAGTATTGATGTTTGATGGAAGAATAGATACGTATAAATGGATAAAAGGTTGTATAGCCTATTCCAATGGAAGTAGGAAAAAAGATAAACAAACGTTAGATTTATGTGTTTCATGCGATTTGCTAATAACACAGCGATGTTGTGCACTACTAAGAGTTAATGATTTCTATATCTTTATTTTTAATATATAACTACTTATTTCCACTTTAATGTTACTTTCAAAATTCCGTTGATAATATTGTCGACGTTCAAAATGCCATTTTTCCCAAATCCATAGAAAATATTATATACATTAATCAAGCTCTCGAACAATGATGTCGCATCAATTTGCTGTCAAATGATGTTTATTTAGCTTTTTTCCTGTTATGGTTGGAATAGACTATAGCTATCCAGATTGTCTTATAAAACTATGTTCTTTAATCTTTTTTTCAGATTCTCACAATCAGGTAACTTGAATAGGCACATGCGTGTACACGGAAACATGTCTGGTGGAATGCTCGGCTGACACATGTAGCATTACACTCTTCCACGTTTTTAAGCAAATACTTCTTATTAAATCGTAGAAGAATTATGGAAGATACTTATGTAACGAAAACCTTCATTTGACGTCAAAAAGTGGTTTATTCCAAATTTGAGTAATTAAATACTAAAATTTTCTAGGTCTATCAATTGACTAATAGCATGGCAACACAACGTTTTATAATATATTATTAAAGGTTATTGTAATGGATAAAAAAAAATCTATACCTCTTAGTCTTATTTCATTTTTAAAGTCGTGAAATAAAAAGAGATTTTGTATCTTTTGCTAGTAACACTGGCGAAATATAAAATAGATTTTCTTTTAATTCAATGTTCTAAACATAGCTCAGTTGCCCTACTAGCTGCAAAAATGTATATAGTTTAAAAGCAATGTAAATACTTAGCTTTAAGTGTATTTATTACAATATTCTAGTCACTTAAAAGTTTGAATTTTAGCGCACCGATTCAGGGATTGTAATTAATTTTCTAGATTATATAAATAGTATTTAAGGCTAAAATATCTGTGGATAAACTAAAATTATATGCCAAAATAATCAGTATTATTATAGTTTAACAATTATAAATAGATGGATGTAAAATTCAAGAAATAAACTAAGTTTATTTGTAAATAATAAATAAAAGGCATTTCTATAATCGAATTAAGTTTTTTAAATTTCAATAACAACCTGTAAATATCCTAAGGCTACGCAAATGTGGAACTTTCTTTTGCTGTTTAAAGGGGTATGGAGCTAATTTCATAATATTAATAAATTCAGTAGTATTCATGTGGCTCTGTACCTGCAATTTAACATTAAGATAATACATAATCTACTGATTTAGCCGTTATGGCACTTCCTTTTAAAAATATTTTACAGGTCAGATTCAAATAAAATATTTAAGTGTTTATATAAGTGTTATTTTTTTCATATTATAATATTTCACATTGAAAATAAGATAACACATTCCTGTACCTCTATCACAAATTAAACCAATAATTCGTTATCTAACGAATTTCATTCTTTTAACTATGTATTTGAGTACATGTATAATACCAATGATTGAATTATTTCATAAGATTTCTCAAAACACGTATTTTATAATTTCTTAAAAATCACTATAAAAATATACAAAATGTATGTAGGTAACATGAAGACTATTTTGATATTACATTTTCCAAGCTCCGCTCTTCCATTATTAATATTAATTTAAATTTAAATTTTTCCCTGAGCAAATTAATAAATAATTAACAAAAAGCCATATCCAAGGCATACTAGGTCGTAATTTTAAAGTTTTATGGTCACTGCATATGCTTGTGTCTATACACATTAACATATTTACAAATCTGTGATAAGTAATAGACAAAAATAACTTTTAGTTTGTAGTATGACATGACATTCGTTTGACACATCATATTTGATTTCTTCGTAGTCCGTATTATTTCCAATGCGCGTCATATTTCTTCAATTTACACCTTAATCGGGTCAACACTCAACCGGCATTTAGAAAACTATTATTGTTTACTTAATTCCTGGTTCCTTAATATACGGCGGGACTGATATTTGCCCTTTTCTTGAAATACCAAAAATATTAATTTTTTTTTATATCTTTTGCTTTGTGCAGAAAACTTTACTAAAATGTCTGAAAGCTCTCCAGACGAATTAAATTCTAAGCGCAAAGACTTCATTTGCGGTGTTGTTGAAGGTACGTTAATTATTTGCGGCTAGTACTTGAGAAATCACTTATACTTTATGGTAATATAGATAATTATGTTAGTCAAATCGAATGACCGGAGTTCTATTGCAGGCTTTTATGGTCGACCGTGGACCACGGAGCAGAGAAAGGACCTCTTCCAAAAGTGAGTACTGTGCCTATTTTAACTCCTATGCCTGCCTATCTTAACATTTCAGTGCTTTCATTAATGGTCTAAAATTCTAATGAGATTGTTATTAGATTGATTTTGAAAGTAATCATTTTTTTTGATTACCAAAGCATTTGGTTCTCCTTTTCGTAAACATTTTATTTAACAATAAAATAAAATTACAATCAAAAGAAAATGTAATATTTGATGTCATTCATAACAAAATTATTAATCAATTAATAAAGTAGTTTTACACTTTTTTAGTAATAACTAATATTAAATTTTTAATAATATATAATTACATATTCCCTCTTAATTTAGACTCAAGAAATGGGGTCTAGATATGTATGTATATGCTCCGAAAGATGACTATAAGCATCGTGCATATTGGCGAGAACTTTACACTGTGGAGGAGGCTGAACACTTAACATCTTTGATCTCTGAAGCCAAGTCCCATGGAATAACATTCTGCTATGCTCTGTCACCGGGACTGGATATAACATATAGCAGTCAGAAAGAGATAACAACTTTGAAGAGGAAATTAGAACAAGTATGTATTAAAATCATCACTTACATAATATTGGAAGTATGGTGATAATCATGATAGAATTAGATGAGAAAAATAAATTGCACTTCAAATAAATGCAAAATTTTAATAAGTTTTGTAAACTAAGTAATTATCCTGTTTTTAAATTCAAGTTATGATTTAACAGTATTATGGTATACATAACAGAATGTTTTCCTTGCAGGTGTCACAGTTTGGTTGCACATGTTTTTCCCTTCTCTTTGACGACATTGAACCGGAAATGAGTGAAGCTGATAAACAGATATTTCAAAGCTTTGCACATGCCCAGGTAATATACTCAAATGTGTTCAAGATTAGTGAGTCAAATTTAATTGTTTTTTATTATCTTACTAATATTATAACTACAAATTTTGGATGGATATTTCTTTAATCACAACAAAATAGCTGAATGGATCTAAATGAAATTTGGCACAGAGATAGATCATAGTATGGAGCACATTGGTTACTTTTTATCCTAGTAAAATGAACCTAACACCTGCAAACCCTATAGCTCACATGCAGGCTGTAAGTAATGTACAATAAAAACCCTTTTTTGTTTAACAGGTGTCAGTCACCAATGAAATTTATCAGCATCTCGGCTGTCCACGATTCCTTCTGTGTCCCACACAGTACTGTTCAACTCGAGCTGTTCCCACAGTCAACAGCTCGGAGTATCTCAACACTCTAGGCACAAAACTTTCCCAGGAGATTGATATTATGTGGACTGGTATGTATTATTATTGAAATAAATATAATCTTATTGTTAATATAATGTATAGTAACAGAGTCTCTAGTGTTTGTGCCACGCACACACAATCTAGCAGAGAGAGTAGCGGCGGAGAGTTAGCATGACATTATACGAAAGTCTCATGCCTTTTGGCGTCAAGGCATGCAAGTTGTTTTAACCCGATTGCGCGTCAATAGGTGTTTTATTTTGAACAGCGCGCTTAAGATCATTTCTTATCATTGGAAAATACACTTATGCAGCCTGGTACTGTATGCGGAGGCCATTTGGGAAGACTGGCCGAGTGTCAGACTAACATCACATCACATATCAAATAGATCAAGCAATGTAACTATTGAGATCCTCCTCACTCTCCCTGGAAGCGAGCCTTGCTAAGTCATGTGCAGAAACCGTCGAGAAAAATAGCATATGTATGCATATGTAAATCGATCCCGATTCTCGTCGAGGGCAGTCTCACTAACGTATATTTTTGCTCCCGCCAATATAGTCTCCTTCAACCCTCTGTGTTTTCCGAGTGTTTATAGAGTGTTGGTAAGGCAATATATGTTACAACGCATGCAATTTTTTTTAGATAAACATTTCAATGGCAAGATATGTTACGTTTAACAGGATCTTACGCCTTTGGTCAACATTAAGGCATTAATATGCTATTTGTATCCGTTTCTAAAAACTTTTAATTATTTCAGGCCCCAAAGTAATATCGAAAACTTTGACAACAGAATGTATTGAAGAAATAACACAGGTGCTCAGACGACCCCCAGTCATTTGGGACAACCTGCATGCTAATGATTATGATCAGAAAAGGATTTTCTTGGGTAAGGGATATTTTTAAGAATATTTTCAGTTGTCATGACTTCCAAAATATTTTATAAGTAACTTTTATTTTCTATAGGTTCAAAACTTATGAAACTTTTTCTAAAACTTTTCAATACATAATAGATTCAATACACATAAATATTTTCATTTGCTTATTAATAATTCTTTTCCAGGACCGTATTGCGGTCGTTCACCAGAACTGATTCCATTGCTCCGTGGGGTTCTATCCAATCCTAACTGTGAATACAATGCCAATATGATACCAATTTGGACTCTGGCCCATTGGGCTCGATGCAGCCTTGACGCACCTGCACATAGTTAGTGTTGCTTTATAATATTTTTATCTCAAATTACATTATAATTTTATAGCATAATAATCCAAAATAACCAATGTTCTATGATTCAAGACAGATATGGAACTGGTCACCTATATTTTACATATAAACATCCTATTAAAAACTGATCAAAGCAAAACATATATTTCTATCTTATTTAAAATATATAATTGTTTCTATCAAAAACATCACAATTTTATATAGACTTTGAAAATTATGTAACAATATTTAGTGTGTTACATTTGGTCTAATTCAATATTTGTATTTGTTTTATTTTTATTAACAGTGGAAGCGGTATCTTGGGATATTAAATTAGAGCGGGAAAGTGAACAAGGCGTGTGTGAAGATGAAGTGCCTCTGACCCTTGGCAAACATGTTTATCATCATAGACAGGCACTCCGGTAAATGAATACTAATTATAAATGGTAGTCGTTCTAGATTTAAAATGCATAATTTATGAAGATAGAATTGTCAAAATAAAGACTATTTTTATTCAACTAGTCTTGATATATTTGGTGTTCTACAAGGAGCACAATTGGTACCTTTACTCTTTCTTGTGTTTAACAATGAAAGTCAATATCAAAATCAAATACCAGTTTTTATATTATTTTTACTGGAGATGATCAGTTTTTTTGATTAAAATATGACATCAGTTATAAAGGCTAAAGAAATCTACCCTTACATAACATTGATGACAGATAAATGTGATGCTAACATATATTTATTTTATTTACAGACAAGCAATCAATGAATGGTTGCCAGAATTTTCCATACCTAAAGCGGCACAAGGTCCCATTATTAAACCACAACCACCTGTAATAAGTAAGTGATAAGGGAATAATTTAATCATTAATAAGCTTTCTTAAAGTAATTTAACTACAAATTAAGTTCTAATTTGCTTAAGTCATGTTGTTTTGTTAAGATTAAAGATTTTTATTGTTTTAGTGCCACCAGTACCGATCATTCCGATTTTACCATCCGTGAACACATGCATGTCACTGGTGACGGGTACCACCAGTAGCACCACCACCACCAGCATCTCCGATCTGTCGTCCATCCCCACCGTCAACACAAGCCAGCTGCAGGCGCTGGCCGACGTGTGCTCCGCCACGCCCGACCGCCCCATCCTCTCCACCGGAGTGAGTCTCACCAACTCGTATACTACGCGTTGCTTGACAATGGCCTCCTGCAAATATACGATTATTAAAAAAAATTGAAAAATAATAACATTTTTTTTACAATCACATCGCCAATGCGCTACGAACTTTCGGAACTAAGATGAGCCTAGTTACACTGGCTCACCCATCTTTAGAAATTGGAATCTAAATCTAAATATTTGTATGGCACTAGAGTATGTGACGAGTCGAAAGTAGTAATTTTATCTATAAAACTCATTGTCTTTGTTTAATAAGCATTTGACAGTACACCAAAAGACCATGTTAGAGTATGTCGGGTACTCTGTAGTAATAATAAATAGTATAGAGATATAAATAGTATAGAGAGTAAATAATCACTCAGCGAGACTACCTACCTAGAAATGCTTACACAAAACCCTATCAAGTACCCTTTGTTTCAGGTGTCGCCTATAGAAACGTTCAATCCCATACCGAATTCGGTGATGAATTCGTTAGTGTCACCGACTAAAGTAATTTTAAACGAGTCGATACCGAACCCAATAATACCGATCGCGAGCTCCAACATTTCGCTACCAACCGAGATACCAGTGTCGACCCTACCGGTCCCCATTATGGGCTTGAAAACAATCGAACACGAGAAAATCGAGACCGATCAAACGATGGCGGATAAACTTGATTTGAACGAATCGGTGTCGAACGACAGCGTGCTGGAGACCACGAGTTTCATCGAGGAGATGAAGAAAGACAAGGACGACGACGACACGATTATCGTCGACGACGTGGAGCCGGCGATAGAGCAGCAGCAGAACGGTGATATGAGCATTGGAGGTACGTTTGATTTCATTGTATTCTTTAAATAATTTATTTTCGCGTGTATGAATAATACTCTGCTTATGATTGATATTTCTAAAATATTATTGCAAAGTCATGTATAACAATAAGATGAAGTTTTACTCGCGTCTTATATAGTTATAAAAATAATTCTTCGCTAATATAGTATGTAAACCCGTAATTTGCTCACAACAGTTTCATGAGGATTGTTCGAAGTTTTTTTCGAGTACGCAGTTAATTGGGTCTAAATTCGAAAAGATTAAAAAGTTCTGGTTAAACTGAATAACATTAAATGTACACTCGCAGACACTCCCCAAACGCTGAGCCCGTCGCGCACGTGCGCCGAGCCGCTGGACGTGGACCCGCCCTCCGCCGCCGACCCCGACGTCGTCATGAACGACCAGCTCAGTGAGGTCGTTGATCATCAACATATTACTTATACTACGATCGTCTTACAAACATGAAAATATTTGTAAAACGTTGACGCCAAATTATGTAAATGTAATATTACTTGTAGATACTACTAGTATATATGTAGTACTATTGTAGATAGTTGCTACTTAACTGAATACATTACATTTTAATTATAGTGAAAACATAAAATATTGACATCAGACTAAATACATTAAATGTTAATTGTTATTATATAAAATAAAACCTATTTCAGAATGGCTCCATGCAAGTGGAACCTAGTAACAGTCCACTGAGTGCTGATATGATGGTTGAACCTGTTGAATCAGCTGAAGTTGCAGACGAGTGAGTACTGACTGGCCAATCAAATTTTTACTCACGATTCCTATTTATCTAATTACTTATTATATATTAATCAATAATATTTATTATATATTTTAATTAAAATACATATCCTCCACCTTAATATCCAGGTACATGCCGTAGTAGAAATTGTTAGGTTTTAAATTATATTATTTTTAATATTGCAATACTTGGCCTAGAGTAGAGACAGGTCTACTAGGGAATGTTAAAAGCTGTTTCAGTAATTCGTTCTCTGTTGGAAAACCGCAATGTAAATTTTTATTTTATTGTTATTATATCCGGCTCAAAGGACCAAAATGATGTATGTATTTTGTCAGGGACCTGATTAACATTGGACCTATTATGAATTATACAAAAAAAAAACATTTACATATGAGTAAGTAAGTGAACTCACTGATAAATAAATTAAAACAAAATTAATATTGGTATAGCTAACGTGTTACGTACTTATATTTTAGTATCGATAATTTACAAAAAAGCAATGCCATGTCAATATAATAAAAATACTCTTTTTATCTTTCAGATTATGTGAGGATGCTGGATTAGAAGAAAACGCGTTAACTGCGGACGACTTAATGCTTCTGTGTGATCTGTTCTACTTGCCTTTCGAGCACGGCTCCAGGGGCTTGAGGCTGATGCACGATTTCCACTGGCTCACGGCGCACGCTGCCAGCATACTGCCAAAGAATAAGACTGAGGTACGATAATTTTTTTGGACACTAGTTCCCATGTTTGGGTAAGAGTTCAAAAGTGCCGAGTCTCAGTCGTGGATGTGAGCGCGTCTTCCCCCCCAATAAGGCGGGCGGCGCGGCGACGGGCGAGTGGCGGCGGCGGCTGCGGCGCTTCTCGTGGTGGGCGGCGCGCGTGCGGCGCGTGGCGCGGCGCGTGGGCGCGGCCGCCAACCGCGAGCTGCACGCCGAGCTGCGCCCCTACCTGTGGGACCTGTGCGCCGTGCTGGCGCTGCTGCAGGCCTTCTTGCGCTGGCTCGGTATGTCCTGTCGTTTGACCGCCACCACCACCACCACCGCCGGCCGGTAGTCCAGCTTGCCTCAGTTTCTATGATTGCGTGCGGTCTGACTGGAGAGCTACCGCCGATCGCGTCCGAACGATTGATTTCTTTATATTTTTGTCAATGTAATTGAATATATCAAATAAAAGCCGGCTAAAGGCCTCTTAAAGACAACGAGACCTCTTGGAGCTTATTTCGCACAGCATCCCAGAGCAGAATGATGGCGTCAAAGTGGCGTGAATATTTTAATGTTTTATGTTTCTTTTCAGAACTGGGAAAATTCCCTCCTAACATAGCGACAAACTCTCAGGGCAGCTATACGTGTAAGCAACATTCTTTTTAATTATAGTAAGTTAACGACGACAAATTTAATTCACACAAATTTTTAAGGGTTCTCAAAAGGCTGGCGTGAAGCCTTCGAGAGTGGGGCCCAGGAACCTTGGGTTTTCCGCGGGGGCCTCACTGCGGATCTTAGACGACTGCTACCAGTGGAATGTGCCGGGGATGCTCTGAGACCTCATTGCGCACCTACGGGTCTACCGCTCACTGTGAGACCGTTTATGCTCGCTGATGAAGAGGCGGTAAGTGACACTTTCGGTAACATTTATTATTTCTAGTGTATTTCTACTTTAAGAAAGAGGACAGTTTATCCTTTACAATAGATATTGAATAAGCCTAGCTAGGATAACCTGCACGTAATTTATATTTTTTTTGCAGATTAGGTTTGTTTATATTGTTTACAACAGAGTCCAATATTGTCGTAGATCAACCATATCATGTTCATAAATGTTTTTGTGGAATATACATATATTATTATTAATGAATGACTAATAATTTCTTGTTCGGCTTATACAGTTACTGTTGTGTTATAAATTATATTTATAAATAAATATTTAATTGCAGGTATGCACAATATGTCATAAAACTTGTCGGGATGGATCTGACTGTAGTGATTTATTCCCAAGTGATCTTCAAACTCTACCAGCTGATAGGTAACATAATATTTTTTATATAATAACAGGAATCACTCAAATCACGTTCTATAGAAGTTCTTTAGAAAATAAAATAAGGACTTGTGTTTGTTGTGTTGTGTTTTTAATCACATTGGCTTGTTAATCCATTACACTGGCTATTCTATGATACTTACTGTTAAACAAAAAGGGTGAGTGAGCCAATGTAGTTAATTAGAGTTATCAGACAGCATTGCAATGCCATGGTTAATAGTACTGAAATAGTACTAATGACAATGGGCAAATTTGAACACACCTTGTTTACACTGGCCGTCTTTCTCAAAACAAAATATCAACTTGTATTGAGGCCTATTATAGTATGAAGTCTAGTTTTTCCTTTATGTTTCACTTATGGAATGAGTAGATGGAATAATATTGCAAGTTAAAGAAACAAACTGACTCTGAATATATATTTTTTTTAGACTGGTAGCACCATTTTTAACATTGACACCGGAGCTATGCATGGTTATAGAAGATGATGGCTATATGGAAGGGGACAGTTCCGAAGTGGACGGAGATGACCCTGATGCGGAAAAGCTGGATATGAAGATAAATAGTAAGAAATTCTATTGAATATATTAAAAAAGAGTTCGATTTTTCAATAATATTTGCATAAAATTGCATATTTTATTAGAATATATAGCCTGGATTTTATTGTCATTTTATTTATACGACCTCCGTGATCGAGTTGTGTGTACACCGGTCGGTTTCATGGGTACGCCACTCCGAGGACCCGCGTTCGATTCCCGGTCGACTCGATGTAGAAAAAGTTGATTAGTTTTCTATGTTGTCTTGGGTCTGGGTGTTTGTGGTACCGTCGTTACTTCTGATTTTCCATAACACAAGTGCTTTAGCTACTTACAGAGTAATGTATGTGATGTTATTTATTTATTATTTAATCAACATAAATTGTCAATTTAAAGATCATAAAATTGTTTTAATTTCAGATGTCAAACCAGAAATCGTCGGCTATGCATGTGCGGCACTAAATAGCAAAGAGTTCTACAAGAAGCAGGAAGTAGCGTGGATACCCGAAATGTGCATCAAGTATCCCATGGAACTGCTGGAAAGGGACGACCTGAGTCCCGCTGCTAAGGTGCGCCATAACACAACATGACACTCCTTAATTTCCTCGTTTTACATAATGCCACTAAATATTTTATTTAAATTATCGCGAAAGAAAATAATTATAATATTTTTATTTTTCAAAATAAATTGTGACGTTCTCGTATGATACGAGATACGTTTGCCCCCGACTGATGGCGTGCGTGTGCGCAGGAGTGCGTGCGGCACTTCCACGAGTTCAGCGCGCAGGAGCGCGCGCCGGAGAGCGTGTCGGCGGCGCACCCCGCGCTGCTCACGTGCTGCGTGCTGCGCGCGCGCTCCGACCCGCACGCCGCCGCGCGCCTGCTCACGTGCCTGCTGGCCGCGCTGCGCGCGCACGGTGGGTGGTCTCCGAGTTCACTTTAAATATCTTTTATTATTTTTGTATCCATTGAAAGGGGCGACATGCTCACCCAGTAAAAACATGGTAAAACAGGCGTATTGTGTAAAATCGAATTTTAACGCTATTCAGATTTTGTGATTTTTCCATATTTTAGTAAAATACAAAATTAAAAATTCCCCACGTACAATACGTACAATATATAAATATGATCATATATTTACAGGCGTAAACGGCGTCCACGCGTGTATAAACGCAACCGATCACTATCTGCAGCAGTTCTACGGCAAGCTCGGTTTCGTGGAAATGTCGCGGAGCAACGGTCGCGTGTTCCTGGCGCGCGCCTTCTAGCGCCGGCGGCGGTGCCGGGTGCCCCACTAGCGGGGCCTCCCCCCCGCGAGGACACTGTCACTTGTCTTAAGTAGACGTAAGCTCAAGAGACGACATCCTCTGCCGCATTGAACTTGAATGAAAAAGTATTTGTTAAATACGTTTAGTTGCACAATTTAAATTTCAATACACTGCCTTTAATAATCTTTGGAATGCATGACTTTTGTAAAAAAATTACTTGATTTCTAAGTATAAACTTCATATGAATGTTATTGAACAGAAAGATTTGGTTTTCTAGAACAACGAAGAGTTCGAATAAACTGAATTGTGCGAATATTATATATAAAAAAGTTAACTCGTAAAATGTAATTGTGCAACTAAATGTCTGTAATTTTGATAAGCTAAGATGTAGATGAAGTTACACTTCCTTCCTTTATATTGTTTTAACAGGAAATAGCACACAGCTGACATTGGCACGCTTTGCATAATATTGTCCTTTCTTCCATAGATATGTATATAATACAGACAATCGAAATTTATAACTAAATTAGACAAATCTCTCTAAATTAAAAATCTAAGCACTTCCAAAATTTACATGTGTTGCCACTTCTCTGCAATATGGCGCCGGTTTACACTATACTTGATCAGATAATCTAAAAAATGGATTTATTTCAATTTAAAAAAATCTTAAATATTATCAACATATTGAAACTGATAAGAAAGGACTAATTAATTAGATGTTATAAGGAAACTAATATAATTATAGTATATTAATATAGAAATTGTTTTCTTCCGTTGCTTAGACATTAGACACTATTAGTAAGAGCATAGCTTTCCTTCACGTGTAGTCTACTCCAATTACAGGAGTAAAGATGAACAAATCTTTATATATTAATTACTTCCGATTTTCAGTTATCTATCTATCTTTTATAGAACAAATAACATTTAAGTAATATATATATATATTTATCATATCACTAATTCAATTGATTACATAAATTCACTCTAATTTCACTTTTAAAGTATAATAAATTAAGATTATTTTTTACATTGCAACACTAATACGCGACACACACGGGTCATGTTACTTAACTTACTATGTACGAGAGTAAGGCTGACGTTATTCGGCGTTTATTTATAGTGTCATAATATGCATTTTCTTTTAAATCCTAATAATATGTTTGTCTGCCTCGTTGGTCTACTTGCTATATATAAGGCCTGAGGTTCTGGGTCCGCCCCCATATGACCCAAAAGTTATTGGAGTTTTCTGCAGCCCGGTCTAGAAGTTAGAAGTGTGTACACTCCCGTGCCTCGGAAAGCAGCTAAGGCCGTTGGTCCTGCGCCTCAACTCATTCCGGTCGTGTCGTATTAACCGTCCCATCGGTTTATCATAGTGAGGAAATAGAATTCACCGGTGTTTGCGCTCACACTGGTGCACTATAATATGTTCTGCGTAGTTGGCCCGACTCTTTATTATTATTATTAATATTATGTGTGTGCAAGTGAACGGCAAAATGACTGGACGGATTTGGACTTGACAATGCAGGTACCACGGATGGTACCTAGTCTATGTATATATTTTAATGTATATTATAGTCATTCTATACATTTTACCCTCACTGGTTAAATTCTAATGTCATGTCAATTCAAGGTCAAAGTTGTCTATCTCCCTTTTAACCCCTTCGATTGGAATAGACTATATAAATCAGATTATCTTATTTCAACTCAAGAATGAAAACGAATAATTTAATATAAATATAGTAAGTACTATTACTCCTTAAAGCCTAGCGCTAAATACTTTATAGGTTGCCTTAGCAATATGTAAATATTTTTAGCTTAAATATGAAAAGTTTGATATTAAAACAGATACAAATGCAAGTCAATTGTATTGTGTCATCATTTGCCAAAATTTTGAGATTATAAGAAAAAAAATCATCAAAATGGATTTGATTTGGATACGCTAAATTAAAAAAATAAAAGAAAAATCTCGCCTCATAATTTTCACATAAATTAACGTCTAAAGTTCGATCGATGTGAGAATGCGTTTCTGACGTCATAAGTAAGTCATGACTGGTGATGGACAGTGTAAGAATAAACACTATACAACCGTGTAACTCATTTTTTTAGACTGGCAAATGCGTATAGACATTGGCACAACCAGAAATATGAATCGAATCCCTTATATCGCCAAAGCGCCACCAACCTTGGGAACTACGATGTTATGTCCGTCAGTCATACTTCAAATACTAAATATTGCTGACAGGCGACAGAATATTATTTTAAGGATCATGTCCTATTGCGAGTCACTAACTAAAAATAACTAGAAGACTAGGGTGTTTTCGATAGTGAAAAATAATTATGAAATTTGATAAAAATTAAAAAACGTAATATTTATTCTGTATATAACGTGACCTAAAACAATCGAAAAAAAAAAATTCGATAGGCAAAAACTGTCATATCAATATCATCTGGCACTTTGATAATAACTTTTCTGGAGTTTTAATGCTATTATTTGCCCATTGTCCAACGATAGTGATTATTACTATCCCAAAAAATACCAAATATTTATAGCTGGTAACGTTGAATGAATGCCAGTCACACGACTGTTGTTTTCATCAATGTGACGTCACCAAAATGACTGACAGCGTTTTGTGGGAATAAAAAAGATATAAAATTTAATTTTATGGCAAGACAACGTGTTTATTTTGCCGAAGTATATTTTTTTTGTGGATTTTTATTAGGAAAATTAAGATTATGAAGTACTTTTCCAAACATAGTAGAATACCCTATTGAAGTAAACCGCGTTACCGCGCGGTAAGGATTTAAATATATGTATATGGATTTATTTTTATTTAAAAAAATAACTAGTGCAAAATTTTTTCATTTACTGTAATTCAAGATAATTATTTCGTTGATTAATCATATTATTTGTAAATAGGACAAATACATTATTACGGTATTATTATTTTAAATTCGGAGTCACAAAATTACATCCCTCATTCGATCATTGATCCGTCAGAAACGCATACTCTCAGCAGCTGGATTTTAGATCTAATAAATGTATTCCACTGATATAATAAAATAATTGATAAGTAACAATGTTTTAAGTTCCAAATTTAAATATTTTCTAAAGTATATAAACATTGAATATATTTATCGTAATCTTGACTGCACTTTAATTAAAGTTATTATCTAAGTAAGAATCAATGAGTAGATTAAGTGAATGGATGAATTTGGATATTTGAGCCTAGTCACGGATAAGCAAAGACTGAGTTAAAATGACGTTTTGAAAGCGGAGTGTGATATAATCTCGAGTGTTAATTAAATAAACGTCTGTCTGGAGAGAGTTTAACGCGTTGAAATCGGAATGATGAATATTTTACATTATAGTTTGTTGCCCTTTATCGTCTTGTCTATATTGTTCCCAAAAAATGCATAAATCAATTTTTAATTTTCGAGGCATCCCATTATGGTGATTAGAATGAAATGAATGATTTTATCATTCGTATTTCATTCTTTCATTCATTGATGATGAGGAATTTTTTATATAATTCAAATTTTAAATGTTTTTGTTAATTATTATTTCAAAGATTCTGATGAAAAAATATTAAAAACATTCAATATAGTTAAAATCAATGAATGAAAATAAAACATCAGACACACAGTTATTAAATACGAATATTATCTAATTACAATTGACAAAATTTACTTTAAAAAGTATATTTAGGGAAAATTTTAACTAGCGTATCTAGTGATCTTATTGCTAATAATTAAAAATTAATTATAAATAAAATAGTAAATAATTACTTAGGAATTGCTTGAATATTCATAGGTAAATTTTTATCTGTTAAGCTTCGAGTCACTGGTATTTTATCTCTAAATATTACACACACAAAACTTATCTAACACAGTTAAGAAGGCAGTATATGGTTTTACAATATTGATGAGTATGCCTTTATGTATTTTACAATATTAGAACCCTATTGCCATCTAAAAAAATCAAAGTATGTTTTAAAAAATGAACAAATTACTATTAATTCATGAATTAAAAAAAAATGTTTGTCATCTTATTTAAATCTAGACAAAGACTTTGGTATGGACACATTTCATAGTGTTTAGAGGTGAAATGTCATTGATACAAAT
The DNA here is from genome assembly GCF_037043105.1 of Vanessa tameamea. Lineage (NCBI taxonomy): Eukaryota > Metazoa > Arthropoda > Insecta > Lepidoptera > Nymphalidae > Vanessa > Vanessa tameamea. The sequence goes on along the minus strand of NC_087332.1, from coordinate 2,392,243 downwards.
AGTTTTTGTATTTCATAAATTTATTGGCATTTAAATACTTAACACGTATAAAATATTATACGTAAGGTATTATTTGTACTGCTTCTAATAACAAAGTCATGTTTTATTGTATTTTATTTTGTAATATTTTCATTGTGTCGACCATTTTTTTCACTAGTTTGTAAAAAGTTAATATTTGTACTGAATTAAAATTTTGTAACACTTAATTTTCTAAAGCTTTTTAGCATTCCAAGGCACTAACACAAGCTTGATGTAGATGAATGGCATTCTTAAGATACAACCTTAACAATTTTTTTAATTGTGATTTTTTAATTTTAGTAAATATATATTCAAATTATAATTTGTAATCACATTTAGTCAACATGAGTTTTAAGTTTGCTATTAAGGAATTATAATCAACGTTATAATTACACATATCTTCAGTTATTATATTATTTTATAAATATCCTATTGTTGTGTAAAAGTTTAAAAGGCGTTACTTAACTTGGCAAATGTTTGTACTTTCACACATGGACTGAACTTGCAAATAACTAAATTATGCTGATATGTTTTAACATATGGATCTATGTACGTCATTGACCTTATTCGACTTTTCGATATTATCTAAGAAAAGGTTTTAATGCAGTAATATAAAAATAATGCAATAATGAGACCACTTTACATGTATCCACAGTTTAAGCATATCAAGCGTTGATCATCAATAAATATTTGTATTATTTGACTACTTTGATACTATATGTCATATTTGTTTAAATAAGGCAAATATAATCAATTATTGCAAATACTCGAAGACGCTCCGCCAAGTAAAGAGACGCCCTGAGGATATACATATGTATGTTGTTAATCATAGACAAACAAGGTCAGCATTAATAACAGAATATATTTTACTAATTTTGATTAATATTGAAGTTTAAAATTACTTAAAAGAATATAACAAAATATAGTTTGGTCAATTGTAATGGATGGGGGGGGGGGATAAGACGGGAATATTTGTATAGTTTCTGTAGAGCAATGACAATGTTTGTGAGTAAATTAGCAGTTTCCCTCTCATATCGAGGAATAGGAACCAAATAACCAGACATCAACAATACTATTCTATAGTATACAAGGAGTGGAAGGAGTTATGGTTAAGGAAATTGATCGTGTTATACTTCCGTTCCTTGAAAATCACGTAAAGCTGATTGTCCTGCGTGTCGCTCTCCGGCCGCGTCATTGCCGTGTTGTCGGGTTATGAGTGTCGGTGGGTGCGGACACACGCTTACAAAATATCTCCTGCGCTGCGCTCTCTTCTTAATTAAAGTATGGTTGCTCTGACAGAAAGTGGTCAGGACATTTGTACTTTATGCTTTTTCTAACTGTATGTTTGTCTATGATTAACCTTTAAACAGCTTCTGTGTCAAATCAGTATTTTTAAATTTCATTATGTATAAAAGTGCTAACTACAATGTATGTAGGTGCATGTTTAATTTTACCACCACTTGAAGACTATTTGAAAAATATTCAAATTATTGTTTACTAAAACAATATATTTTATATAATTTATAAATGCTTTATGGTGCCGGCCATCTTGGTGATGAATCAACATTAAAGTTTATTAAAGGAAAAAATTGTTTTATTTTTAATATAAGTACACAGATTTAAAAAAAGTTGACTACAATAGGAAACCGTCATGTATTTTGTTCAGCAACCGATCTTGTGTTTGTTGTTGAGAGTTCCATTAATTTTTGTTTGATTTCTGATATCTGAAACATAAGATACGAAAATTATTTATTTGTTTAGGCATGTTTTATATTCAATTTGTATATTTACCACACCCGAAGTAGGTTTGCAGGTCGAATGAGTAAATCTTATTAAGGGCAAGGGCAAATATTATAGAGTTTAGTACCTAATTTGTTTTTATAATTCATCTCATACTCGCCAGCGAAGTAACTAACAGCTATCGAAATAAATTCTGCTACATGTGTATCGACAAGATGAGCAGCGTGGTAGAAAAAGCTCCAAGCTTGTTTTTTTATTTAATTACTACTACAACTTAAATGCCACGTTTCCGACTCCGCAAAGTCAATTAATCATTCTTGGGGCAAGGTATCCGTTTCTATAATAAAATTCCGCAGACATTTTTAACTTTGCCGTTTCATAAATTCAAATCATTTGTAAAAAATACATTGTTAAAGAAGGCAAATTATTCGATACAAGATTATATTGATGATAAAAAAGCGCGGATTTAATGCTTGTTGACTTCCAGGCAGGAGACATAACATACATATATAATTGTATTTAACTAACATGACTGTATTTTTAGATGTTGAAAAAGAGTAACTACTGAGTTTCTCGCCGGTTCTTCTTGGTATAATCTACATTCCGAACCGGCGGTAGCTTTACTTAATATAGTTTGTTAAATGACGATTCAAAATTGCTTGTAAAAGCCTACTTGAATAAAGTATACTATTTTGATTTTTTGAAAGAAATAAATACATTAAATACTTGTCATTGTATTATTATTACTATTAATTATCGTCTTGTAACCATATTTTACAATAAATAATAAATATTATTACAAAGTCATCAGGTATTCATCCTACACTAACAGCCTGTTGGATTACCGTCATATATATATTCAAAGACAATGGAGATTAAGGCATAGACAATTTTAGTGCATTTTCTAATTGTTATTTGTAAAGAATTTTGTTTTGTAAATAATTTATTTTCCTTCTAAGCATTATAAAACCATAAAAAAAACTAACTCTTATTAGTTGTGTAGATGTTATAGATGCGTGAGTTTGCGTTCGTGTAAAAAAGATGTATGTGCTTGTCTGTCATTTAGATACTCACGTTGAATTGCAAGTAATAAAATTTAAACTTTTGCTGGAATAAATGCTTACCTTTTGTATTTCTCCGAGAAGCACTCTCTGCTCCGTTCTCGGAGACATCGTTTCTCTATTCAAATCAATAGCTTCCAAGTTCTCAAACAATTGCTTAATCTTCATAGCCAAATGAACATCGTTGTTGTTCTTCCTAGGAACTGTAGGTTTACACTTTCTATACAACCTCCTCTTATATTTATCAGGTAAATCTTTTTCAATGTCTTCTCGACTAAGTAGCGTCATGTATTCTGGACTTGTGTCGTATGGATAGCTCTTGGGAATCATTTTAAAGGAATTATTTTCTAACGATAATGTGATTTGTTTATTTTTATATTCCCTACGCCAATTCCGAAGTAGCTCGATGCTCCTGAGTGAGTTTATATACATCATTAAATAGGTTGCTTTGTATTGTATACGCAATAGGCTATTTGACAATGCGAAAAATAAAGTGTCAATTATTGTAATCAGTATATATTATGAGTTTAAAAATGGTTATTTATTAAGGAAAGTTGAAAATAATAATGAATTTATTCAAAATTTCGTAAATAAAAATGCACTCTTTAAACGTTTGTCACGTGACACAAAACACTCCTAATTGGTCTGGCTTATGATGACGTCACTTGCTTGTTAATCTCGTTTGAAAAAAAAAACAACTTTTAATGGGTGCCTTAACCTCTACGAAATAATATAAAATGGATTTTAAAGACCAGTCAAATAGCCTATTGTTTAAGTATTTCGCTTAATAAAACGTTATATGTGTTTCTATCAAGAATTTGACGTTACTAATGAATTTTATTTTAGGGTAATAAATAAAATATGTCGCCTCAGACAAACAAAAAAAGCTGTGTACTCAAGGAAACTGAATATGAAATAGGAATCTGATCGCGTTCGAGTGCTTTTAGTTTAATATCCTCCTGTTAAGTAATGATTCGATTTGAGTACGAAAAACATACGACACAATTACGCCAGTGTGACCAGCATGTGAGTATAAAAATGTCAAGAAGTTGACTGAATATTACAATTCTTTTTAATTTCCAATGCCCTTGAAGGACAGATTATATATATTCGATTTTAATTTGCGTTCATTAATCTATAAAATACAATACTTAATTAAAAGATACAGTACTACTTAAATACATTATCAATATTTGTTGAAACACTAATAACAACATTAATTTGATATATCTATAAAAAATTCTTTTTTTTAAAGGTATATATAGCAATGCCCCATTTGAAGGAATTACTGATATTCCTATTTACCCCATCAATTAAGCCGATAGCTTGCACTAATGGGGGCGACTGACAAGGGGTCAAGATCGAACTTGTGACTTTTTACATCGATAGGCGGCCCCGTAAGCATTTGCGCTATTGACGCTTCTATTTATTTTATATTCCTCTATCCCTTAAACATAATAATTTAAAACGAAAAAACTGGTAGTCAATTTTAGTGGCAACATTATTATTTGTAGCAGACATGACGTACATATTAAAGTGTATGTACACAAGACCACACACACATGCTAACGTTACGGCATGTCATTGAACGCATTTTCTTAGTGCCCACCGTCTGCCTCTTTATTGGTCTGAGCTTATTTCATGCTACAATATATTCAACTTTCTAATATTGTACCGATTTTCTTTAAGCCAAGATATAAAATGATGTCATAGACAATTACTACTTTTACCAGCTAGAAATATTATTGCTAAGGCTAGTAAAACCCCACGCATATCATCATAATTATGATGGTGTTAAATCAAATAGTAATTAAGACATTTTAATTTATTTATAGTCATTTATATAATTTTTCGTAAATTTGTTTTTATTCTCACTCACCTCTTCCCCTGCAATATTTTATCTCTCTTAGCAATAAGATCTTTTTGCTTCTTCAAAGCCATATCCATCAAGAAAGAATTTTTAATTTTATCATCCTGTACTTTTTTAGGGAGAGTACAAACTGGTTTAAGATATTTAGCACTTTGACAGTGTTGCGGTAATATTTTAGTGCGGCTTCTTGGTAGTTTAGGACATTTTCCCTTTACTTTTGAATAATTTCGTATCTCTTCGTCATCACCGTAGATGTCTTTTTCATTAAATTGCACTGTTAAAGTTTTATGTGATTGTAGTTTGTCTCCGTCTAACACGGAATTGTAGCTGCGACCTCCACTTATAAATTTATCTTCACAGTCAACACTAGGACCTACTTTGTCGGATTGCGAAGTTTCAGCTTCGAATTTTTCTTCGACATATTTATCGTAAAGATATGTCAAAATTTTAGCAGTTCCCGCGTTTAAAACATCTCTTGGCGGATTTATAATAGGATTTCCGCTCAGTTGAAGTACTTTCAGAGTCAAAACAGTACCTAATTCATTCGGTAAATATGTGATTTTATTGTTTTGTAGAAGCAGATGACTTAATGATCTATGATTTTTTACTGATTTTGGAATATCAGATAACTCGTTATCTCTCAAATCAAGCCACATTAAGTTTGGCAAAGATGGAAAAAAGTCATTAGATAGCATTTTTAATTTGTTATTTTGTAAATATATTACCTGAAATATATAAAGGATTTAACTTGTATGATATATTATTTTTGTTACTTTATATTTATTTTGGCATAAAACATTAGTTGTTATAAAACAACATACACTTAAAAAATTGTTATTAATTTTCGGAATATTCACCAAGCCTTGCGATGAAAGATTAAGCGTGGTTTCTTCATTAGAATCTTCTTCATACGTATTTAATTGCATAAAAGTTTCATAAATATCAGTCATTTTTTTAAAAATTGGTAATAATTAATTACAAACCGATCATGTATTATACAAACACGACGTTTGTTTTATCAATAAAATTTGAATGCAAGCGCGTTTTAGCTGTCTTGTCACTTCGGGTAGTGTGCATAGGTAATAGTAGATATATAAATATACATTAAGAGGAAGTAGAGTTACGTTACTTACAATTATAGGTGACAAAAGGCAAAAACTAAAATTTAAGATATTTTTTTAAATTAAATATTGATGTTTTTTTAATTTTCTTCAATAAATATATATATATTCGTTTTTGGATATTTTTTATGGCAACAATAAAAATATGTCTTTGATATGTACTTCTATCTATAGACTTTTTATAGTGATGTACTGGGTCAACATCTTATAAATGAACTTATAATTAGTGCCATAAAATTAAAAGACGTAAGAAAAATTTCGTTTACGTATTATATAAGCAATTACAAGTACAAAATATTTTAAAAAAAAATGTATAAAACACACCTTAAATATTTAAATTAAGAAACTTTAACTTACATTATTTTTGTTATATAATTATGGTATATGAATAAAATCATAAACTAACATGTTTTTATCAATAAGCATTTAAAATAAAAATATTTCGGTATTTTAATAATCAAAGTTTACTCAAATCAAAATGCTGGTCGAAAAGCACGCTACTTGCTTAGCTGACGGATACGTCACTATCTCAGTTGCAAGATGGCGAACGTTCGGGATAGTGACACATCGTTGTGGCTCCACAATAAACTCGGAACTTCGAACGATTCTTGGACAACCGGCTCAATTTGTACACAATTAAACGCTGAAGTTTTGAAAAATATAAAGGATTGTTTTCCAGATTTGCAAACACAAGTGAAACTAAAATTATTGCTAAGTTTCTTTCATATCCCGCGCAGAAATGTTGAAGAGGTAACTTTTCTCTTATGTTCTATGGTTTTGCGTAACTGTATAATATGCGTCATCTCTTTCGTATCCGAATGATATGTAATGGGTTAAAAAGAGATAAATGAATTCAAATTATATATTAGTATTTGTTGTTATAAAATAATTGTCGAGAATATTGAAAAATTGTCGTATTAAGGTGTTAAACAAACAAAATACTAGTTGGTATGTTTGAAAAAATATTTGATTATCACGATTAACAATTGCAAATGGTAAATAATAAATTCGCAGGCTTTTAATCAACAATACAATTATCATGTACGTGTTTTTGTTTTTATAAACAAAACACTTAATAATTTGTTGTAAAAATATTCTAACTTTCCCTCCTTTTTATAAATGACAACAATTACAATCTTTAAAATACTTTTCAATCTTCCAATGAACATATTGTAATAGGTTATGTTATTGCAGATGTTTATATTGTAAAGCCTTTTAAATTCCCGCTTTACTTATTTACGTATTATTAAATTTTAACAAAATATATTTACTTGATCACAAATACTAAATATTGAACTAATTTTAACTGGAATTAATTAAAACCTCAATAAGTTATTTTTCGTAAATATTTTACTAGAAAACTCTTGTTAAGTTAACTGCTTAGCTTCAAATGTCTAAAAAAAAAAATATACCAACAATTTTATAATAACGATTGAGTACATACAATTTTGAAAATAATATATCTTAAATGCTTATAAATATTATTTTTTTAGTGGAGAAATGAATTGGAAGAGATTATTGAGGTTGCAGCAGTCGACTCAGATCTCTGGGTGGCGATGCTCGCAGAAGTCCTTAAAACATTCCCTTCAGCCGGTACCCTTAATACAGAGATAGCAGAGTTTGATGAGACGAGGCCTATCTTCAGTGACATGATCGGCGAGCTAAGAAGAGCCTTAGCTAAACATTCAGACCTTGGACTATTACCACTTGAGTGCCTTTATTTAAATAAAAATGCCTTAGTTTCTGTGGTTAGTAAAAGTATATATTAAATTTAAATTATTTTGCAATTAGATAATATATTAAGTGATTATTGATACAAGTGTTAAATTAAAAATTAATTAGTGTAAGGTATTATTTAGTAAAATATTCCATTTGTTGCATTGAGGTAAGTTTATATTATAGCTGTGTTATGACTGAATCGGTTGTAGTGTATGATTAGACACAATTATACAAATTAATAGGTTGCATTGTGAAAAATTTTAAATTTCATCATATTATGGTTAATTTTATCATATATTTGGAGAATATTTTAGAAGGTATTGTAAAGAGGATATATTAGGTTTATAAATAAAATATATTTAACATCTATTGTTGCAGTCAGATTTTTAATTACAAATAAAAGCTAGTCTTTTATGTATAATCTATGAATAAGTAAAAGAAAAAATGTTTTATATGATTTGCAGAATCTTAATTTCTAATTAATTGAATTTATTTGATTAAGGTAGTATGGCTAGTTATTGGGTAAATGAATTTCAACTAAATGAGACATTAGATCAGAATCAGTCGAATCATATCAAAAATAATAATTGATTACTTAATTGCTTTTTAGTAATTATAGTAATTTCATAGAGTTAAGTTTTGTTACTTTGTTATTTACCAAGATAATTAAAAAAAAAACTTATCCAATTAACGTAGAACTTTCATGATATTTTAGTGGCAATATTGTATATTAATATATAGTACTTTTTTAAGATGTCAATGTGTTTATAAAGTCAGAAAAAATTGTCAGGCCAAGCTCGTTAGCAGAAAACGCTACCTAAACTATTAAAGATAGATAAAAACTTTGTATAAGTTAGATTGTAGATATCCAAAATGTATTTGTAACAGTCTGTGACACCAATAATATTTTAGTCTTATAAGAAAATGGAATAATTTGTAGTGACAAGGATACTTTAATTTTACTGTAAAAAAATATTATTCCTTTTCAAAATATTTTAATTGAACATATTATTATGTTGACTGTACATTTTCAATAAAGTTTTAGAAATGTTACGAAATATTTAAAAAAACGTTAAAAATTCGCGCGTACTATTAACACTTTAATTAAAGATATAAGGTGAGCAAATAATGGTAGGCATTCGTAGCTGATTAAAACATTCGATTTATTGATTCTTATTTTATCCATGCGATATCTGCAGGAGTATAATATTTAAGGATATTTATAAGTATGCTAATAAATTCTTCCAAAATTCTTTAGAGGATATTGTATTATACCTGTATTTTCATGATGGTATTTTACTATTGGAACTGCTCCATTGCGTTCCAGAGCATGTCTAAGCAGGTTCTGTGTCTTGTTGATTTATTTATTACTTATATTATGGAGATTTAAAAAGGTATGATAAGATTTGGTTCTATATAGTTAATTTTTAATTCGACGTTCTAAGATACTAGATACAAATGCCGGATTCAAACCCAGCGCCGCCCTTCAGCACTGTAAAAAATTACTCATTCGTTTTCGAAAATGTATTATTTATTGAATTTGATTGAAGATTTTTTTTCTCATCCACATAGCATTGAGCGCCCAGGGCCGGATCTTCTGTATGGCTTTTTGGGCTTAAGCCCAGGGCCCCTTGGATTTAAATCCCCCCCCCCCCCCGCTAAGTCAAGTCAAGGTCAAAAATAGATTATAATGCGAAAGAATCCATCATTTTATTAAATTAAACAGATCTATATATCAGATATGGTTTGCAGCCCTGCGAATCCTGCAATTAATCAAACCCATTCAATTAATTTAATTCAAGTCTACGTTCAGGTGTGTCTTAAGTGGGGCCTCTAAGTAGTATTAGCCCAGTGCCCCCCTTAAATCACGGTCGGGCCCTGCGCGCGCTCATATTGTAAAGTCAGCCCTTTTAATACAATAAAGGATAAATTATTAGGAAAATTTAGTTCCCAAAAATATTTGTAATTGGAACCTTAAAATACACCAGTAAATATTAAGGAATAATGTAATCAACCTTTAATCAACTTTTAATCGCAGGTGGGACAACAACCCAACCCAGTGAAGCACTTTACTTTGAAACGTAAACCGAAGTCAGTGGCGCTGCGCACGGAGCTGCTCAGCAAGGCGGCCGAGGTGCAAGCCAACCAGAAGAAAGCGCAGGCGCCCACCGTGCCCGTGCGCAGCCGGGGCATGCCCAGGAAGATGACGGACACAAGTGAGATCAATTCTTACCTCTATAGTTAGTCTGTCACATGTTCAATTGTGGAAAGCAAGATTTCGTTTTCGTCTAAATTTTTCAACACAAATAATGCAATTGTTGTTCACGTGACTCAATATATGTATATTTCAATTCTATACATTTTAGACTATTCTACAAGTGACATTGACAATCACTATGCTCTTTTGTATAAGCCTGCTGGATATATCTTTATTGAACATTTTAAACATTTTTGCTTGCCAGCTAGCCATAAGAATTAGTGTAGTTAGAATGATTATCGTGTATAAAGTATAACCATGTGCGCTGTCCAGCCCCGCTGAAGGGCCTGCCGTCCCGCTGGGCGGCCCGCAGCGGCGCGCGAGCCCCCCCCGCCGTGCGGCCCCCCCCGCGCTCTGGCATCAAGCTGCTCGACATCACGGAGCAGCCCGCCACGCACGCGCAGATCAAGAAGCGCAGGAAGCTCGGTGAGTCGTCCGTCTGCAGGCTGCTGAACTCACTATTGAAAACAACTCAGACAGATACCAAGAATTATTTTTGGTTTACGTGAAGATAAAAAATTAGTGTTCGTACCGATAATTAACAGTATTTATAAGTTTTGGATAAAATACTTTATTTTCATATTAGAAATGGAGGAAGGTTCAAAGAAAGCTCCCCCAGCGGCGCCCTCGTCTCCGCCGCCTGACTACGCCAAGGGACTCAACAACTTCCAGATGCCCAAAGCGGATGAGCCACCACGTGAGATACTATTAATAGATAAAAATAGAATTTGCATCGGTGCAACAAAGTCATATATGAACTTTATTGAGAACTACTAAATTAGATTAAACAACTGTGCCTCTGTTACTATTAAGGAATGGTAACCGCGGAGCTACTGTAAATTGGGAAAAGTACTAAAATATTGAATCGATAATAATTTTGAAATGTAGCGGTACTAATTAAAACATCTGTTCGACAGCCAGCAACGAGCCTGCGAGTGAGGCGGACGGTGTGGAGGGCCCGGAGGGTGCGGAGAGTGCGGACAGCGTGGAGGGCGCGGAGAGTGCGGAGAGCGCGGAGGGAGAGAGCACGCCCGCGCCCGCGCCCGCGCCGCTGCTCGTGCAGCAGGTACGCGGCTTTGATAATAATATGGCGATTGCTGCTTGCTACGGAACAAACCTTTAAGCCAGTGAGGCGATCATTATTTATAGATAGATTTGAGTCATGTCAACTTAAGTATGTTTTACAAATTTACTAGAATTGATTCTTATCTACTCAACACACATTGACTATATTTAAACAAGTTACATTTGCTCCAGTGTCTTTAAAATAAAGACTACAAATCTTTGCTAAAAATTCCTTAAGAAGGTGTTAATAAAACTTAATGTTCTTTATATTGATATAATTTATTTTAATATATAATAACTATACTTTTGTTGAGCAGTGTTTCTCGCATTGTACAGATGACATGTCACAATCGAAAATTAAAATATCGTTGCGCACAGGGCTCGGGTGCGAAACCCATCGTGTTGGGACAGCAGCCCAAGCTGCTGTTGGCGGGCCAGGCGGGCGGCAAGCCGGTGCTGCTGGCGGCGCAGGGCTTGCTCAACACGTCGGCGGTGCTGCTGCAGCAGGGCGGGAAGGCGGTGCTGTTACAGAACATCAAGCCGGTTCGTATAATTCGAGCTCTAACTGGAAGTTGTTAATGATAATTCTTGCTAATTTTAAAATTTGTCACGTGTCACATTTAAGTCTGGTGATATTATGTTTCTTCTTGGAACGAATAAAAAAAGTATCTCATTCCTTTATGAAGCTTGTTTGGTTTTGGTATAATTCGGTCACAAGTCCAACCATATCAAATATAAACATATAACTTATCAGAATATTTGAATATTATATCCTCCCTTCATGGTGAATAATTCATCTCACCATTCATTGTTATATTGTACTAAGATGGTTTTACTTTATGTCATAGAGTATGTTAATTGGACAGTTTCATGTTTTCTTTTAAATAATAACATTCATATAATATACGCCGACATAATTTGGTGCTTGCGTCTGTTTAGAATGGTATAAATTTCGAAGTTAATGCCAGTCAGTACAGTCACTTGTGCAAGGTGACGGTTCACTGCATCGTATTAGATGTTTCATACTATCATATAGAGCGGCGATGCATGACGCCAACAGTCGGTAGGATCCGACTAATGCATCCGACATTATCAATGAATATGACCATTTGCAATTGAATTGAATTTGAGTATATATAATTTCCTATAATCATATTGTTATTATTATTAGCAGTCTGTAAATTTCCCACTTCTGGGCTAAAGGCCTCCTCTCCCTTTGAGGAGAAGGTATAATATCTATAATCTTAAATAAGTCTTAATGTATGGTTTCAGATGGCGCAACAAGTTGTACAGCAGACGACACCGCAGAATATACCACATCAAATAACACATCCTGTGAGTTGTTAAAGTAGTTTGACATTTTGAATTCCAAGATATTTTGTTTTTAAATGTATCAGATCAAATATAGTGAGAAAATAATGTCATTTGTATAATATTAATTAAATAACAATAGAGGATGCATTTAAGTTATGCTGATGATTAAGCATCTCACATTTATTTGATGTATCTTTTAATAATAATTAATATAATAGGTAATTATGCTATAATTTGTTGAAATATACAAACATAGTTGTTAGATTGATATGGTTATTGTATGGTTATTGTTACTATATTAATCTATTACTAGCCGGAGCCAGTATTAAATGCTCCATTTCAGTTTAAAATTCGTTAGAGATGATCTCAATATCTAAAATGGAAATGAACGTTAGGTCATTTTAAAATAAAAATTATGCTTATACTAGGGGCATATGATTTTACTATAGGACCATATCTGTGTAAGCACGATGTTGAGAAAACAAGCTTCTCCTTAACAAGGACTCCATAACGCCCTGTGTCACACTGGCGAGTATGCTAACACGTGTCACCCGCAGGTGGCGCCGCCCGCGCCCGCGCCCCCCGCGCCGCCCGCGCCCGCCGCGCCCGCGCAGACGCCGCTACTGCCGCGCCGCGGGCTGTCGCTCACGGTGAGCGGCCACGCACACTAATACACACGCACGACACGCACGACACGCATAAACACTCACACATATACACAAGAGACAGATGACGTAACATATTTGAGCACAAACTCAATTATTTACTATTTTCAGCGTGAGCAAATGATGGAGGCCCAAGACATGTTCCGGAACGCCAATCGAGTCACGAGACCTGAAAAGGCGCTCATTCTCGGCTTTATGGCTGGTTCCAGAGGTAATGTGATTACATATTAATATGATGCCGCAGTTGCGTTTCCGGGTACCCGGTATAGAATACGAAGTGAATAAGATAGATTTGAAATTGCGTCAAAGTGACAGAACATTGACATTAACTCCCATGACATGAAACTCAAAGCATGCATTACAATCGAGATTAAATATAAGCAGCCGAAGCACCAAATATATTATTTATAACATTGGTAGGCAGGCGAGCATATAGAGACATTGACGCCGTAAGACACATAAATAATATCAGAAATATACTTTATACTACAGATATATATAATTTATTAAATAAATTAGTATTAGTCTTACTATGAATGAGTATTTTACCAATAAAATCGTATGTTTATTTGGTTTGTTCAATATTAATGATTTTATTCTTTCCAGACAACCCCTGTCCGAACCTTGGCAACATAGTAACGATAAAGCTCTCAGAGAACATAGAGAATGTTCTACAATCGGACGACACATACCTCACGATGCTGTCCGAGATGCACTTCCAAATGAACTACAACAACGGCCAGTGGACGAGACTCAAAAAGTACAGACACATAGACGGTATGGTCCCGCAAAAGATCCCGCCGGGCTCTACGGTGATAGCGGCCAACAATCAGCAGCCGGTCGTTTCCATCGCCAACCAGAGTGTCAGTTAAGGTTTGTCATGCCCCACGTCGTTGTTCTTGCAATGTGATATAATAAAGTGTTAACGTTGAATGTGTAATAGGATATTAATACAATTGATTAACGAGGTCTGCATTGTGGTTAGACTCGGTGGCCTTCCGACCGGATCCGGAGATGTTGCAATCACAGCGATAATTGTTATCAATGTGTGAACGTTGAAGTAATTTTAAATGATTTCGAATTCCAGGTGATTTTAAAAATAAAAACTGGACTTGAATTTAGATTAATTAGGATTCAGATTATTTCGTTTTACGATTTAAAAAAACGTTATGTATTTTCTTTTCTTTTTTTTATATAAAATTTCGTGAGTCGATATAATCTGTTCCAGAAATACTTGTATATGTTAGTTTAGTTGTTTTTGTATTTTTTAAATTAGAATAATCTGTGAAGTTTTGTTGATCTCAAGGATGACTATTCTTGGCATTATTTCAGTATAGTTTGTGCCAAAATTATTTTCAAAATTATAAACGTATAATTATTATAGTTGCTTAGTTTTGAATAGCATGAAAAATTTAAGGCGTTTTCAGATGCGTCGCTCATACACATTTTATTATAGACTAGATATCCAACGAGACGCATTTGTTAACGCCTTACAAAATTCATTTTTACTATCTTAACGTTTAATAATAAAACGCTTTAACTTATGCCTAAAGAGCCTTGTATTTAGCGTCATAAAAAAAACCACGATATTTACAAACTAGGGATATACAAAAAGTTTAATTAAAAAGTTGAATTTGAAACGAAATGCAATACATTTTTTCTCCTGTAAAAATATGTTTATTTTTGTATAGTCAATCTTATGTTGTAAAGCATTTGTTTGATATTTAAATAATGATAAATATTCTCAGCAAATTTAAATCAAAGTAACATCTTCTCCATGTTTTTCTTTTAACGCAAACCTCAGGTTTGCTTGAACGAATCGGACTTTTAAATTTAGGAAAATGTATCTATTCCATATTTTTTTCTTAAACTATATAACAATAAAACAGACAAAAGTAAATAATATATAAATAAAAAATAACTATCTCATCATATCTGTATCTATACAAATACCAAATACAAAATAACAAATATCAAACAGTACTGAATCGATTTTGTTTCTATATTTTCAAATAGATTTAATCCAGGTAACATTTTTAGTGCATATATTTTGAACTCTATGGTCCATGGTATACATAACCATACAAGGCCTAAAAATTTTTGTTATCTGTATCAGGTAAACTCACTAAGAACGATCTAAAGTTTTACACTCGACAAAATCTGCAACTAAGAAAACCGATAAAGATCGTTGATAAAATATAACAACAATGTATTCCTCACCACGGCGACCACAAAGGGAGTCTAAGTGTGCAGGACGTATAGTGCACAAGTTTATGCGCAAACAAGTGCATTGTCTATTCTTTCACAATCCGATGGGACGGACCAAGGGCTTTACGCGCTTATTATATTATTATAATGTAACACCAAACAAATTAAATAAGTTTAAATGAAGTAGAGTCAACCACTAAAATGCAGATAAAAATCTTATTCAATTTTTATTTAAATAACTCAGCCGAAGATAGTTTATTTATTATTTGGTCAATTAAAATAACTAAACAAAGAAGTAAGGAAAAATCACTCGACGTTCTTCCGTGTTTACAGTCTATATATGTATTTACAGTGTCGAAAGCAATATAGAAATAAAATGAAATAAAAATTACCGAAATAATTATTAACGTGCCACGTCAAATAATTATACTTTGAAAGATTTTTAAAACGAAGTCTTAATCAATACATGTATTCCTATGTCATTACTTATATTTGTCAACTTTAAACAGCGGTGCATAGTTATATCTCTCTTTCACTCATCAGAAATTTTACATTTGATAGAAGAAAACAAATCAAATCATTCGACATAAGAATGAACTTTGTGCTGTTTAACAGCTAAGACTTATATCCCCAAACATTAATAAGTTTCACATGACATACAAATTAATTTCTTACCTAGTTTTCTATTTGTATTGTTTCATATTGCCTACAAAGCGTACTGATGAATCTCGAAAAAATGTGTGTCAATAAACCTTTTTTATATAGCCTCCTTAAGGCAAAAATCCTTGCTGAATGATTTTAAACTTTTATCTATTGATTTCAAAGAGAGAGAGATATGTCAATGTTCGTTGAAATTTGTTATTATTAACAGTGAATTATCATCCATTACAACAATTTTACTTTTAAAATAATATTATATTTTAAATAGTTAGTTATTTTCAAGTTCGAGGTAAAATCCAATGATACAATATTGTAATGTAATTATAATACTGTAAGATTTTGAAAACGAATAAGTCTTTTAAATTGTTTTTAATTGTAAGCAATTTCTATGAGATTTTATTGAGTAATAGATTCTGCCCGCGACTTCAAGCGCATGTGAGAAGGCAGGTGTTAAATACCCTGTCATTTACTGCGTTAACAACTTTCATGATATTATAAAGTAAATCATGTTTGATATTTTGATGTGGCGTGTTAACATAAATTTAATGTACGAATATAATTACAGAACAATAACAATATATGATTAACAGAATTTCTAGAAGCAATAAGTACTGGCTAGCAACAATAGTTTTATACGTTTTGTATTTGACCGTTAATAGACTAAGCATTGATTAATTTTTAAAGTGTAAAATCACACACTGATTGCCTGGTTCAGTTGATGTTGTCGGATAAAAGTTTATGGCGGTTCAGTGAGTAAAAGAGTATAGTGGAAATGGCACTCATACATTTATGGAGGGAGGACATACAGAGTAGGTATAAATACAGAGTAGTATATAAACAGAGACAGAATCCAGATTATACGAAAGGTAACTTTACATAAAGGATTTGGTTTTCGTAATATGTACAAGTTTTCTTTTGTTTTTCTCTGTCCATCTGTATGCGTATGATATTTTTTTTGTAAATTGTAATCGAAGCAATATGATTTTTATGCCTTTTTATGAAATTAGAAGAAATTCTTGAAGCGAAACTAATCATGATTGGGGTAACATTTCGAGGTCAAATTGACTATTGATATTGCTATATATTTTATTCTAAAAAAGTAATGTCAATTAAATGTACGTAACGGTCACTTATTAAGGATTTATTTTCTTATCTCCTTGTTCAATGCCATTTCCAGTAAACTCAATTCAGGGATATTAAAAAGTAGCAAAAATGTAATTGGTATTATGAGAATAGTTAGAATATGAATTGTCACTAAATGTCGTATTGTACTCAATAAATTATACAGCATGTTTAAATAGTGACTGAGTACATGGTGTGTGTTATATTAATGTTTTGTTTTGTGGATTATTCATAGGTTGAGTATAATACGACATGAGTTGGTCTGTCTTTGTTATACAAAAATATACTGAAATTAGTCATAATAAAACGCTGAATTTACAATTCTCTCAATAAATGGTAGTAATCCGATACTAAACCATGTTTTGTCCTTCTCTTGTATATATTGTTGTGTAAGCGAGAGCGAGACAAAACATGTATTGGTAAATCATTTGCTACTTGTTTATTTCAGGAGCAAATGCGTAATTGTATATAATATGTAATTTTAATTTTTAATATATTATTAATGGCTTCAATATGTATTGGATGCCTATTTAAGTTTTTTTTTTTAAATAATAAGTCCGATGTGGCGAAGATGTTTTCTATTTAGTTTTACGTTAGATTTACGTTTGTTATACGTTTTTCTAGATATTTAATATTCACATGTATATAGTAGATAGTACAAAAATATTAAACGAAAACTGAGTTTGAAAACAACTTGTGATTTTATTTTAAATAATTATTTATTTTATATATAAAAATAGATGCTATTTGTAAAGTATTTAATGGTTTAAAGCTTGAAGTTTTTCAAGGTGTTTCTTGTAATAGTCCACAAGTGGAAGGCATCGGAATATTACTGTAAATAAAGGAATAAGTTAACTATTACTTGGTAGTAGTAGATAAAACATGGGTATTTGACAAAATTAGGTGTGAATTTTTTGTCATTTCTAATTTTTTTTAATGAAGAAATATGACAATTGTGATAAAGTAAAAATTACCAATAACTTAAAAGTAAATGACCTGACTTAATTAGAACCGGTGATAGAAACTCAAGAGGCTTCTTTTTTGGAAATTTATAAATTGTTTGATATGACAAACGTAAACTTTGTCATTTTGTCGGTTGCAGTGGCTGAAATAACCTTCATGTGTAAATTAAATAAACATGTTCGCGAATTAGGGTTGGCCCTCAATACACCGCCCCTTTATCTACTACAAATAAAACTTATCTCCTCACCTCACCTCACCTCCCCTCTTTATATCCCTGTTATAAAATGCCTTATAATTTTACGCATACATACATTACATACATTAGCAGCCTGTAAATTTCCCACTGCTGGGCTAAAAGCCTACTCTCCCTTTGAGAAGATGGTTTGGAGCATATTCCACCACGCTGCTCCAATACGGGTTGGTGGAATACACATGTGGCAGAATTTCGTTGAAATTAGACTCATGCAGGTTTCCTCACGACGTTTTCCTTCACCGCCGAGCACGAGATGAATTATAAACACAAATTAAGCACATGAAAATTCATAGTTGCCTGCCTGCCAAAGGGCCTTGTGTAAGCCCGTCTGGGTAGGTACTCATCAGATATTCTACCGCCAAACAGCGGTACTTAGTATTGTTGTGTTCCAGTTTGACGGTTGTGTGAGTCAGTGTAACTACAGGCACATAACATCTGATTTCCCAAGGTTGGTGGCGTATTGACGGTGTAAGGAATGGTTAATATTTCTTACAGCGCCATTGTCTATGGGCGATGGAGACTACATACCATCAGGTGGCCCATTTGCTCGTCCGCCAACCTATATCATAAAAAAAATGTATATCCACTTTAATTTTAATTCCACTTTACTACACTTAAACATTTAACTTGATTATAAATACTAATATTTGAGCCACGGACGACAAGTTATTCATAACTTTGAAGTTGTTATCTACGATTCATGATACTGATGTGTAGCATACACGATTTTCGTATTGTAAGTCGATGTAGTCTTTCGAAAGACTGATCTGACTGATTGGTCAAACCGTATTCATTGAATGAATCCATTGATTATAGATGCATTTTCACAGACAAACCATACAATAATTACGTTATATTTGTATTCAAAACAAAAGTTTTGATAACCGGGGTATTTCCTAACAGCAACTTCAGTTTTGAACTTAATACTTTATACGTACCAAATAGAAATACGACATCTGGTACAAATGTCACAAAGGTCCAGGGTCCTTCGTTCTTGATACGGAAACACAAATCAATGATCAAGACCACAAAGCTGACTATGATATAGCCGAGTAAGTACCATAAATAGATCTGTAGTAACAACGAACTCTCCTGAAATATATTACGTAATAACATTATATCAATATTAATATTGTATACAGGTAAAATTTGTATGTAGAAAATAATCTATATCATTCCGAAACCAATAATCCAAGTATAAAAATGTTTTCACTAATAGAAAGCTAAATGATTCCTGAGTAATATAGAGTATAAATTAGAATTATATCATGTAATATTCTTTAATAATATAATAATGATGAGTCGCTAGTATTATATATATATTAAAGTCAATCGACATGTCTGTCAATAGGTATGCACCTACGTTCGCTAATCTTGGAAATATGAGAAGGTGATCTATATTAATATTATAATTGCGAAAGTAACTCTGTCTTTTAAGCTTTGACGGATAAACTACTTAACAGAATTGAATGAAATTTTGTATGATGCATGCTTGAACGCCAAGGAACGCCATAGGAGTATTTGTATATAGCACGAAGCCGGTGACAACTGGTATTCAAATAAAATACTATCAACTTACAAAAATGGAGCCCAATAGAAGCAATATGTTTGCTATTTTAAATAATGTAAGCAAGACATATTTCAGCGAATCCAAGTGATCTTTCATCTCACAGCATGGTTCCAATGTTTTGTCACTAAACGCCAACTCTAAGATGCATGATATCTGAAAAAAATCAATTGTTTTTGTTAGACCTTTATATACTGGTTCCACAATCCAAAATT
Organism: Vanessa tameamea; assembly: GCF_037043105.1. Taxonomy (NCBI): domain Eukaryota; kingdom Metazoa; phylum Arthropoda; class Insecta; order Lepidoptera; family Nymphalidae; genus Vanessa; species Vanessa tameamea. The sequence continues at coordinate 2,372,425 of NC_087332.1, read as the reverse complement.
CTGCTTTCTATTAAGATTGTTGTCATTTTTATATGTGTGATGAAAAGGGATATTCTTATATATTGGGTATTTCTGGCAAGTAATTAACTATTAAGTAGTATTAACTATGACCATAACTCGGAAGTCACGTAAACTCTAATTGACAGATTTACTATTTCGTCAGATAAAGCAGGAATAGCGAGTGCACTTGTCTTGAATACACTTGTGACATAATAAATATATGTCTTACGCTGATGGCTGGCTTGTGTATTGCAGTCGTGACCAAAATAATAGTTTAAGAAGGCATCTTTCTGTTACATTTTACTTTGGGTTGCGCATTTACATATATACAAAAATAGTAGCCAAGTCCCAAATTAATTAAGGAATTACTAATATTCTGATTTTCCATTCCTTTGCAGCTTATACACACTAGTGGTGTTAGGAGTGGGGCCGACAATAGCCCAAGGGGTCAGGATCGCTAGGCGGCCCGTAAACCTTTGCTATAGACGCTAGAAACAATTAATTTGTCATAATTGATATATAAAAATTTTAATTAATGTGAAAGTTATGTAAAAATTTATAAAAAATATTTCATAATAGTTTTATGTTTATTTATTATTATTAAACTGAAGCAAGAACGATTGAATTATTTAATGGTAAACATCCTGAAGACGTTCGGCTAATAACTATTCCAGATTATACAGCGAATTTAATAATATGCTAAACGAATAATTAAAAAATACGTTTGCAAAATCGTATATAATGCACTCTGAAATCTTACCAAACAAATGATGGATATAAGCGCTGCAGTGCTTCTCTCGGATAAGCAACAGCACGTGTCGTCTTCACATTGTGTCAAAATCTGTATATTATCCATAACAACTACATTCTAAATACTGAAATTAATTTAATTGAAGTTACACACATTACACGTAACATTAGACGTATGATTTGATAATCATTTCACGGAAGAGGTATCATCTAAAGAGTATCTATATAAGTGCTAAGCTCAATAGAAAGAAGTCTACAATAAATAAATTTAAATATGTATATATGCTTATAAATTTTTGTCACCTATTATACAATAATAGAGTCACTATGTATCCACCAGATCCTCTCTTTACCTGGATAGATTAGATCAACTCATTAACAATAATTTAATAGTATATTTTATTTTATTATTATCTTATATCGTAGTAAACAAAAAAAATCAATTTTGTTCTTTTAATCATTTACCGAGTCGTACCCATTTTTTAAGAATTACCAATATAACCTCTTCAGATCTCAATTCTGCTACAGATTCAAGTATGGCTGAAAAAACAAGTTTGTTTATAAATGTCATTGCTTGAAATGAGACTGACTTACCTAAATATCGTACTTTCTAAGACTGGACTTACCTATACCTACATCTGTGTTAAGGAAAGATTAAGTTAGTAATGAAATAAACCTTAAAAATGCGATGCTACTTATTATTGGTTATTCTGATCATAACATGCTCTGCTGACGAGTCTATTGAAGGTATTGTTTTTTCCAAACATTTTCTTTAGACTGATATATTAGGTGTTTTAATTACCAAATTGATAATTCATGTTTAATTAAACTCGATTTCTGGTTGATTTCAGACAAACAAACAATACGAGCTAAAATAAAGGAAAATAGTATTCGAGCTCAAGATATTGTAAGTTTCACTGAAGATAAGAATATCGAATACGTTGTGGAAAAGATTGAATTATTAACAGCCCTAGAGGAAACACCTCTAAAAGAAAACACAGCTACTATAAACGCTGAACCTAATTACGATGAAACGGTAAAAAAATTGGAAGATCTGATCGATTTACTAAAAATTCCGAAAAATGTTCACAAATTTTTCAATATAACAGGCGTACGTAGAGTTATAACTCCAATAGTAGGCATCAATAGTGAACGAGTACAGAAGCAACTATTGATGATAATAAAAATTTTGTTTAATGTCGCACCTGCTAGGACCACTGCACTTATTCCAATTAGTATAGTGGACAAACTTCTAGATATCTTTGAACACGATAACAATTTAGCTCTAAAAAATCATGCCCTAGATATAATGTACGTTTGGTTACCGAATAATCCAAGAGTTCAAGCGCGTGTTATGAAATTGAAAGGTCTAGAACCTTTTTATGATCAAATATCAAAATTAGATGCAACTGTAATTTATTCTTTGCTTGATCTTTTTAATAAAATCTTAGAAGAACATCTAACAGTACGAGATTATAATTCTCAGAAGAATAAAGATGTTTATACTAAAAGGAAACTTTATGAGAAAATTGGACTTATTGAAAGAATGTCAACACAAACAGTTTGTAATGGAATTTTAAACATATTTGAATTAATTTTGCCTTTAACTGATAATATGAATGAACGGGTTCCGAAAATAATAATAAATCTGATGAAGAACATTAAACCTTTTTGTTTGAAAAATTATAATAGGAAAACTCGAGCTCATAAAGTGTTTGAAGAGTTGAATAAATATTTTACAAACGCAGACACAATGGCCTTATTACACAAGCTTGGATTCAATTTAACGGAGGTGAAAACAATTTTAGAAGATTATTCTAAGAAGATAGATGATGATGTTAGGGATGAGTTTTGATTTCTATTAAAAGGAAGCAAAAATAAAGTAGAAAGTTTTGCTATTTTACCAATAATACGTATTACAATAAAGGTTCAAATGTTTTATTTTTATATAAAACCATAAATATGACATTTGAGAAATTTTGTTTGTTTATTCTCTCTTGAGAAGATGAAAATGAAAATTGCCTGCAAATGTTACACTCCTGGTCTAAGGCTTCGTTTCCCTTGAGCCATCTAGATTCTTGTAAAGTAAAATGAGCTTTTACTAAAAAAACAAAGAACAAAAACTGTGTGTTTCCAAAATAAATAATAGATAATCATAAAAATTAATAGAATCCTTTTTCAAATGAGTAACAGTGAGTTTTCTGTTTGGGTGGTCACCATTTTGTTTTATCTAAGTGAATAGACTTAGCTGTGTTTAGTAATTGCAATAAAAAATTATAAACTATTTTTTAACTAAACAATAATTTTTCTTTGCCTTTACTAAAACGTAATCTTCTTCTATTCTAAGCTACATCGTCGGTATAGTAGCCAGTTTATGATCGCGAGACCCTGGATTAAAAATCGCGGTTTAGGACGAAAAAAAACAATTTGCAATATATTACCAACCTAGATAAAAGATAAATTGGGCATGACAATTCATGTATTTGAACAATACTATGGTAAAATAACTAAAATACGACCATACACAAACTTCATACTGATGAATATACTTATATACTAGTAGGACGATGCATACATTCTTTTTTATAACCTGAATATAAACAATTATTTCATGAAAACTAATAAATACAATAAATATAAGGCTTATTTCCATCTAATTATTGTTTTCGTATACTTTATTAATCACAAAAAACAGAAGCAATTACATTAGCATACCTAGTAATATAAATCCATAACACAAGTGCTTTAGCTACTTACATTGGGATCAGAGTAATGTATGTGATGTTGTCCAATATTTATTTATTTATAATTTCCTACAATATCAAAATTGGCTTAAGGCTAATAAATATTTACAATGTCCATTAGGCATGGCCAGTTAGTCATCTCGTCCAGGCGTTATAAAATGTAAATTGAAAATATCTATTTGCACATTTTATTACGATATTATTACAAACTATAATATCTCCCATGTAGTCCGATCTAACGTAACCGCGGAAACGCTACGTCCATTGTGCAATGAGGGGTCCGAAATATTTGCAACAATGAAGTTGAGCGCATCGTCGATTGTTGTCGTTTGATTTATAGTTCAATGTTGTCTGGTGTGATGTTTAATTTAAACTATACGTAATTAATGTGAACTTCTCAATAGTTATATTATATCATTACGGATTATAATCTTATGGACGTGTTATTGTTTCAATTGCTTGATATGTATGTGATTATGTATGTTTAATTCATTCTTGGTGTTAACATCGTTGGTCTAGTGACCGTAGATCTTGAAACCGTTTGTACGAATCACTTCGGTTAAATTTAATAGAAGCTCACAATTAGATAGTTGGAGTATGTTAAATATCTCCGATGGCAAGTAAAGCTCTTGCTTGCGCTAATCGCTTTCCTAGTGGATTATGAGATTAAGCACCAGGAGAGCAGAGCAAGGGCTTGCGTTTGCGTTGGCGCACACTTTTAAGTACCATGTTAATTACCGTCTTTACCACAGGGCACATGAAGCACGTGCCCAGGGCCCCCATCCTTAGAGGGCCTCGAAGAACCAACAATTTACCAAATTAAACCAAAAAATATCTAGCAAAAGGGCCCCAAATTCAAGGGTGCCAAGGGCCCCAGCACAGCTTCAGACGGCTCTGACCATGTTTCCTTTATAGTACTCTATTTTTTAAGATTAGATGCTTTGGCCCAATCTTAGAACTATATCATTCTTGTAAATATAAATTGGGTAGGGCTTTCAAGCACTTATCAATCGTAATTTTACAAGATGTCTTATAAAATTTCTACTGGTTCAGAACGTATGTTCTAAATCAACCAAGAACCGACATTATAATTTAATTATGTAAGTAAATTACATTGCATATAGCATAAAAAAACAGCAACGATTGTCTATTGTTTTTTCAAAAGTTGCTGAATTATTTTTACCTAATATAGTACCTACCTAGAATTTATAGTATTCTTAATTCAAATCGGAAGTAAAAAAAAGTGCAAACCCGTCCCTAAGAATTTAGCCAATGAAATGTTAATAAATCGATTTGTGGCCACAGATTCAATAGCGACAATAATGCGTGTGATCATTAGCGTGATGACAAATGGCGCGCGATGGGTGGTCGCCATTTTGTTTTTTCTATTCGCGGGTGTGGGGCTGAGAAGCACCACGGCAATAGCATTTGCAATAAAATTTAATTAACTAAACACATACAACGATGTACAACTTGTGAAATAGGTATTATTTAAAACGCGTAAATTTCATAACTAAAATAATGAGTACCTACTTATGCAATACGAAAGTTTGAGGAAATTAATTCGAGAGTTAAAAAGCTTTCCGAATTTAGCCGCATTTTGTCTTTAATAGATACTTACATAATGATATTATAGTGATAGCATTTATTTCAAATTAACCATCTCTTAGGGCCGATGGTTAGTTAATAATAGGATACCATAGGAAACAAACTTCAAAAATGACTTAAATAAACTAACCCTATCGACATTATCCAATTGCCTAACTTTTCGTTAAGCGCATACTTATTACGAAATCTCCTGCTATAGGGTTGACAAATGAGAGCTCACTGAAGTTTTGAGTCTAAATCGTTATACCACAAAATATGGTTGAATTGAAGAGGGTTAGGTTGCATCATCGGGCAATTAATTTTTAAATAAATACAATTACGTGTAATATACCTTCTTCGGACCATTAATTTGAAGACTCCGGAAAATTAATAATGAAAATATTCATATAAGTCAAAGTTTTTAGTCCTAATTTTTTTTACATATTTTGAGCTAAAGTATCTAGGTGGATTCAGGAAATGTTTATATAAACTTAAAACCGCAGTGTCAAATGCCTGTAAGCAATGAGTTTTCATGCGCTTAACAAGAAAAACATCGTGAGAAAACCTGCATGCTTAAGACGGTATTTAATACGGCACATGTGTAAAACCCAGACTAGAGCAAATTATATTTCAATAAAAGGAGAGATGGCCCTTGTGAGGCTCACCGTATGACATTTTCAAACTGTTATTTTTATTTCCTTTAAGCTGTTAGGTAAGTATAAGTTTGGTTACTTTTGTAATTTCATAAAGTATTTTTTCCTCATTTAGACCAACCTCTGTATTGACGACAATCATATAAAATTATTTTGATATAATATAAAATAATATTATTGAAAATATGAAATGGTTTACAGTGGATTAAGAAATAATTTATTAATCATATTAATAAACAATATAATTTTGTTTCTACTGTTCAAAAACATTTAACAATATGGGAAAATATTTCGCGTGAATGTGTGTTACAAAATTGTATAACCTCGACACATTTATTCAACGAGGCCCACGGCGACACTTGTGCAATAGCAGCTGAATGGGGGTCGTTAAGCCATTTCGACGTAACGAAGTTTTATAAAATGTATCGTTTTATAAATTTTGTTCTGGTTCGAAGATTGTGGTCTTATTAAATTTATATGTAGAGATGATGAATGATATCTAAGTTCAAGCAATCTTAATCAAGGGCCGCTGGTTTGAATCGAAAAAAAACACAAGTTTGCAGGTACTTGATTTCTGTGTATATTTCATTTGAATTAAACACGTGAGAGTTAATCAACGTTAAGAACCCGCTTGATGGAATAAGTAAAAAGTAGTAAATTGTCTATGACTAAATCTCACTGTCTTTGATTAGAATTAGAAGGCTATGAGTAGGGTATATGCCGGAGGAATCTGCATATGGAATGTTATATAAGACTCGATTACTCAATAAGGATAATCTGTGCACCCGCTAAGATGAGCCAAGCGAAGCGCAAGGGCTTCGCTACATTCACATGGGTTTAAGGTGAAAAATGTATCCACTGTTTTTCACATTACTTTTCTGTTATACAATACTTCTTGCAGCAACGAAACGGCCAAGCCACATATTTTCACTAAGAGGTTGTGGAGTTGGGCCTGGTAGAGTTAAGGCGTGTCGAGTTAGAATAGTGGTCATATATAGTACAAGCAGCGGATATTATACAAACAGTTTCTAAGATTTTCTTAGTTACATTAAATTCGCGATATTTCCAGTGCCCATTCATAGCTCCCGTTTTCTTTATAATTATTTCACTGCTCGCGCCTTTAGAATCTGGTTCCCTGTAGAGATGAGAGAGGCTTCCTTGAAGCTGGCTTTTGAGTGTCGTCTGTGAAAAAAATGAAATGAAAAATGTTTCTTAGTTATTTTTTCTTTTATGTCGTATCTCTCTTACTCTTACATTTTTAATCTTATTTTTTTTTGCTAATGGGCCACCTGATTGTAAATGGTCACCACCGCCCATAGACAATGGAGCTGTAAGAAATGTTAACCATCTTGTATTTTTGAATATTCTATAGAAATTCGGTATGTATGAATGTAAGTACTAAACACTATTACCACTAAGACTCATAATTGTTCCCTTAAAATATTTTAACGTATTGCACTTCTCCAATCTATGGAAAAACTCTTATAATAAAAAACATTTCCATTGAATCAAGGTTAGTACAAACAACTCTCAAAAAAAAATACTGCGTGGGATATTTTTAAAAGTTACACTTACAAGTGGCAAATCCAAAAGGTTGACTAAATAAACACAAATATCGAATCAAATCGATCACTTTTTAGGCGTAAACCGTAAAATAAAAAAATCGCCATCTTTTATACAAATGTCAGTGCCATACGTCAAAAAGCGCGCGTATTTCATACCTGTATACCTATAACCTGTGCCGTATCGAATTTGCGCAAAAATCTACTTAAAGCACTCCGTGAGAATAATATTATAACTTTTTTTACGTTTTCGAGTCATGAATGAGCACTTTGACGTAATGACCGCAGTAAAGAGAGCATTTGTATTGTAAACGCAATCCTTAGGACTCCATTTAGATTAGGGTGTTCATAATCATTTAATTTCCGGGAAAGAATCGTGACTTGGATTCATATGTGTTTTAATGTAATTAAATACGTTTATTTCAAAATAAATTCGAGTTAAAGCAAGTCATGCTTTTTTAAAGCTATTAAAATATTATTATATTTAACGGCAATTTAACGAAGCTTGTTAAAAGAATAGAAATAGGAATAAATAAACTACTCAACAGAAAAAAAAAAATTACTGTCCATTTCGCTCGATACAAATAGAATTTTAGTAAAAATAAATCATTTTCACAATTGACTTTTCGAAATCAGCCTTTTGAGCATGATTGAGTTAGAAGATCATCTAAACTCATTACGTCAAATATACATAATACGTATTACATAAAATATCATTAATAATGGTTACCCTATTTCAAGAAAAAGTACAGTGGCCAGGTAATAAAAAAAATAAAAGCGTAGGCGTGATGACCCACCTGATGCTAGTTCCCATGGCTACTGACTATTTGTAAAGGTTAATTTATGGTCATGAGATCATAGAAATTATTTGTGAAGTCCAGTTGCATCAATATTTGACTGCAAAATAAAATTGTATTATTTGTGCTAAAGTTAAATAAAATAACGATATTTTATATTTAAAGTAGGTATATTTAATTAAATCCTGTGTATAGTACGTAAGAAGATCCTTAGAGAAAGGACGGGGCGTGTAAACTTAATATATACACGTAATTATTTATATACACTATATACATTTTATTTCAGCAATATCACAGACAAAAAATAGTATATTGCGTGTCCATAGGTTTATATAACTAAATATTAAAAAAGTAATCTACTAACTCAAAATAAAGTTTCGTTATTATTATGATTAATGTTCTTCTTTTTTGACCACTACTTTGTTAGCCCAAAAATTAGATGTTCCTAATTTAAATCTATAATAATATAAACATTGTAAAATTAGATAAAACATGAAGTTGTCTACTGTATTTCGACCGACTTAACACTTAATTGGCGGTTATGCGATCAACTCCATCATGTATAGCCAGGTCATCTTGAACGCGCATCAGAAAAAAAAAAACATTATAACGCGTCAAACGTAGTGGAATTTAAAAAAAAAGCGAATTTGTCTATGGCAAACAATAAATATTTACTCTGTATCATTAATATTGTCACAAAAAATTCATTCAACCCGCGAGTCACCTGCTTATAAAGGTCCGAAATATGTTTTTATCCGAATAACAAACCAATAAATCCGATATGCGCTATAAATTATCTATTCAGCAAATTTGTAGGATTCGTAGGCGGGTTATGATACAATGCACGGATTTTTAACTTTCCCATGAGTTTTTGGTGACAAAAACATTTGATTTTTTAGTTGGTAACTCAGTCACACCCTTTTCGTAATTTGTTTTATTGACCAAGTTTTTACAAAAATATTTTGAATTTATACCAATGCTTATGGATATTTTAATACGCAGATATTTTGAGGTGCAGGTTAAAAAGTAATGCAAAATGACATCCTTTTCGTGATTTGTATTTTATTTTACTAACGCATAAATTATGTCTTATAATTTTTTGTAACTAGAAAAAAAGACAAACAAAATGTCCATCTGATGACAACTGATCACCTCCGCAACATTAAATAGTTCTTACAACACTGCACCACCAACAACAGGATTTAACATATGACGGAAAATACACAGATTTACTTGTCCTTTAAAAAATGGTACATAACAATACAGTATATTCATGGTAGGCGGTATAAAACCAGAAACGGTGATAGACAAAGTCCTACCGATAATCTGAGGCTGACTCATTAGGCTTTTGTCTTCCACTGTACAGAGTTTTGACTTGGAGAGAAAAAGAGCAATTAGTTCGTTACTGTACCCATTTTTCTTTTATTTAATTGGCTACAAGTATTTATGATTCGAAAAATTGACCAGTCAATAAACGAGTCTTATTTTAAAAATAAATTAACGTTAACGTTAAAAAGACTTATTATCCGAGAATAAAGGAAATTTACACCAACACACTGTATTATTAGCACAAATAATAAATTTATTACATTTATAAATAGAAATGAAAAAACCTACTTAGATATATTCTGAAATATATATAAGTTGCTCAAATAAAAATAAACATCAAGAAATTTCTAATTTATGCTTTTATTATGTCTGGCAATCGTCCATTGAACAAAGAATTATACTATTATATCAACTAAACGTTATATAGAAATTAATTAAATTTATAAGAATAGTTTTTTATATGCCGTAAGATATCCAGAAATTATATTATATACCAGCTGCGCCTGCGACTTCGTGTGCGTTTGAATTTAACAAAAAAAGATAATGTTGTAGCCTAAGTTACTTCTTATTATACCAGCTTTCTGCCAGTAAAAGTCCCGTCAAAATCGGTCCAGCCGTTCCAGAGATTAACCAGAACAAACAGACAGACAGACAAAAATTAAAAAATAAAAGTTGTTTTGGAATATGTACCGTGTATACCCACATAAATATGTATTTCGTAAAAAGTTGTTATTTTAATTTTACAAACAGACACTACAATTTTATTATATGTATATATATATAGATTAGATTATAAAGACGTCAAGCTGATAGTAACGACAACACCTCAGTGTAAAGATGTAAACTGAGAAATCGCAAATGGACACAAATTGCGGAATCACGCTGGGTAGCATTACAACGGACTTCCGTTTTTTTTTAAATCCCATCGTTTAATGGACGTGGGAAACGGTCTAATTTGCCTTTTAATGTTATTTATTATCTGCTAGATGTCAAATATTTAGGGCTGATGTGGGCTTAGAGTGGAATATTAAGTTATTAACCTTTAATGTGTCTCATATTGTTGACTTAAAAAAAACATTATTAGAGTTCTGCCTTTAACGCTTTCTACAAGAATACGTAATGGTCCGTAGTATACTTCAAAAGAAAAAAATTTATGTACAGAAAATTCAGCAAATTTTATATAATATTTTGGATCACTTCTATAAATTTGTCACCAATTAAATAAAAATGATTAATTATAAAACCGTTTTATTGTTACCATTACGCCTTATTCAATTCTTAAAATTCTTTTTAAATCGCAAGTGTTCGACACAATGACACGGAATCAAAATATTTAACTACATATAATTGTTTATCTGTGCCCATTCAGAACACCGGAAGTCCGTACTTCAATAACATTTTGCTTGCGTAATTTTTTTTTATTCAATTCTATAAGTCGAATGATGTATCGATGTCTACAAAGGGCCTTAAAGTAATTTCTTTATAAAAGTATAATGATTCTTTGGACTTTTAATTTTTATACGTCTTCAATTATATAGGTAAGATCCGTTATCGAATGGATTGTCGAGAACGCCCATAAATGAAACATTTTCTTTATAAAGTTATAAATTAAAGTTTATACTTTATAAAAAATATAAATGCTTTGTTGAATGTTGAGCAACAAATTACACGACCTTTTTTGAATTTATAATGGAAGTCAGATAAAGCTATTTATATTAAAGCATTTCATTCATTAATATATTTTGATGAGACAAAACAAACTACTACTACTTATAGTAAATTTAAAATACATATTTCATGAGAAACTATAATATACTGAAGCAAAATTATTTAAAATTAAAAACAAGCAAACCATTTTAGTAAATATATAATTACTTAGTTGTAGGGTTTTTATAAGCTCGTCTGCAATATTTAATATTGTTATATTACGGTTTGAAGGATGAGTGAGCCAGTGTAGGTAATCTTAGATTATAAAAATTATAAAAAGAGTAGCTTTTGATGTCAACTCGGTTCTGTTTGGTTTATGTATTATGTTTGAATTACTTTAAATTTTTTATTTGTTCAGATTGATTTGTGTCATATTTATTGATTCCGTGAAAATTACATGAAGAAGTAAAATGTCTAGTTATCTGACATAACTTTTGTATTTTATATAAATTTTATAATGATTACGTTTCAATAAAAATAAATGTTTAAGTTAAAATAAGTAATTTTCTAATCAGTCCTTAAGTGTCTTTTTAGTTTGAAAGTAATCCCATTAGCCACATCTACCATTCAAGTGTAACTACAGGCATAAAGGAAATACCATGTTAGTTCCCAAGGTGAAGCTTTGAAGATATAGGGAATGATTGATATTTCTAACAGCACCAAGGTTAATGGGCGGTGGTGACCGCTCACCATCCGCCTCCATGTTTCATAAAAATTTACGAACAAAAATATCAAGCGGAACGAACTTTACTTATTAAAAAATTAAACTCAACTGAAAAGGAATTTAGAAATTGGTTTAACGTCATAAGAATAAAGTTTTAAAAATTCTTTAAAATCTTTATCGCCTTTTTTCACGAGTAAGGTTTTTATAGAGCGACCCGGCGAATGAGGCTTCTTGACCCAAGTCAATGACTGGTCAAGTACGAAAGGATTATGTTAAGCTTGTTACTTTCCTAAAAGACCTTTTATAAATAATTACTAGTATTCGCTCAGAATTTCGACCATAAATATTATATAAAATTATATATGAGTTTTCTTTTTCGAATATTCTTTCTCCAATTATTTCAATTGGTAACACTGAATCTCGGCAATAACAACTCCACAAAAAAAGATAATTGTTCGTCACACACAGGAGAAAACGGCATTGAACTGTTTTGTTTATGCCTATTTATAGATAGGCAAGGAAAGAAAATATTTATTTGCTTAAGATAAATAAACATATCACGTGCTCTATCTTTTTCTGTTATGTATTTTTAACCCTTAACTTTAGATATTCTCGTGGCGGCCATTGAATTATTAATTACTTAAAATTATTGAGCAGATATGGTTCATAGTGATGTCTAAAATACGTGGATCTTTATATAAGATCATGGGTTAAAATCCTAGCAATTCAACTTGTGCTCGGCAAAGAGAGGAAAAATTATGAGGGAACTTGCGAAAATGTCGAATGGAACCCTGCCACATGTGTAACCACTACCTTACTATTTTCACCTAAAAAAGAAAAGGCCTTAGTCCAGCAGGGAGACATTTACAGTCTGTAAGAAACACTTACTTTTTACAAAAAATGACTATTTAATATTATATCTATTAAACATGTACCTACCCTAAGTTCGTCGTAGTATTTTCTAAGTTTCGTATCTCCTTGTTTAGAACTTCCAAGGAAGTCCTAATAAGATCTGTTTTAAAAATATATAATTTTAATACATAACCTTAAAATGATTTAGCATATACGAGCAATGATTTTGTAAGACGGGACTATTAAACAATTTAGGTAATATAAAATCTTTGAGCGGAATCGAATTGTGACTCTGGCGGCAAAGAAACTTGTTTTTCTAAGCCAAATTGTAACTAAAATTTATATAAAAAAAGGAAACAAACTTATTATTTATAAATATATATTTATTATTTCTATTTACTTAAAAAAATACTCTTTGCACACAATCCTTTTTACATACAATTTTCTTAAAACTACATATTTTATCACGATCTTGACTGATGTAAGAAATATACACGTCAAAAAACATAAACCACAAATTGAAAACAAAAACGTTTATGACCAAAACATTGATTCAATTAAAAAATACATTTATGTTTCTAATGTAATAATGTATTAAGTAACTAATATCCGTACAAATAAGGGAAGCCGTTAACATGAGGAACTGCAGATAGAGGGACGAAGACGGGCATCATTCTTTCAGCATGGAGGTAATGTGTTCTCGTATGTTTCTTTAAATGATCTCGCCTGCCAAACTTTTTCCCGCAAGTAGGACATGGATACGGACGAACTCCTGAATGTATCCGTCTATGCCTTGTCAACTCTTCGTTCCTCGTGAACGTCTTACCACAGTTCTTCTCTTCGCATTTAAATGGCCTCTCGCCAGTATGGATTCGTATATGTCCTTTCAACTGGCCGTTGTTGGAAAAACCGACGTTGCAATGTGGACATTTATACTTTTTTGGTCTTTGCTTTCTCGCGTTCAATAGCTTAGCTTCGTTTTCTTGCTGTAATATTCTCGCGTATTCCAATTCCATTGCATAGCCTTGAGCTAAAGATTCTAAGAGGAGAGGATCAGTTGGCGGTATACCTAACGTTTGTGCGATATCTGCAGATAAGTAATCAGGTATAAAACCTTGGTTGTAGATGTTTGGCGGCACGATGCTCGGTGCTAATGTGATTTGAGTTTGTACATTTTCTACGGGTGTCTTGACAATATTTTGACGTACTTCGCTTTTTACTTTCTCTGGTTCTTGTAACAATCGGTCACAACATAAACTTAGACTTGCAACTGGGGAATTGGAAACGTCTAAAGGCTCATGAATAGGGTTCATGTTGACTTTTTTATCGTCATCATTATCTAACGTCGTCGTAGATACAGTCGCATCTTGGTAATTATTATTATCATTCTTTTTGAAAGCACCACGAATTTTTCTTAAGCGATTTTCCCGTTTCTCTTCTTTTATTTTTTTAAGTTCCGCCTCCTTGGTAACATTTTTTTCACTTGTTTCAGGTTTTTCAGTACTTTTATTATCACTCACATCCCACGGCCTGAAAAGCCTTGAATATTTTTTTTGTACAGATAACATTTTCACCTAAAGTATAAAGATGATTTCACACACGACCGTTGTAACCGACTGGGACCCTTTCTCATTTCAACAACTTTTATATACATTCCTTTAACAATAAATTTAATAAAATCGCCCAAAAGTAGAGGGATACTGATGCCATTGAATGGACGAAAGAGACGAAATATTTTTCAATTGTTGCACACTTGAATTTCCCCTCGGATCTTTCGATATATGATCAATTTTGATTTGAACTATAAAGGACCTTAAACTGTTACTGTTAAGGTTTATTTTTGTAATTAACTATATTGTTAGTTAGGGTACTCAAATCGATATAGGTGTCATAGTCTTTGAGATAGGGGTGTGTAATGTTATTTATGTTGATTTTTGTGCGTCGTCCGGAGGCGGGCTCAGGGGCAGAGCGTTATGCTTGAGTGGTCGCGGCCCTCGCAGCTGCTAGCTTGTTTGTTTTAATGGTTTCGCCGATTGTTGCGGTTCTCGACGATTTATATGTTATATACACGCAAGGAGAACAATTGAGGTACATATGGGTACACTTCGATAGAATGCGCCTTATGGTAGACTTAACAATTTCATTTCACAGAGCCATATGCTTAGGAGATATTGTTGATTGATTTATAGTTTTTATTCAAATTTAAAACTAAGTAATTTTAATAGAAAACATTAGATAGTTGTAAATATTTTAAATGTTGAACATTTTAGTAACTGTTTTTTTTAGTTTTAGACGTGTATTTGAAATATAACTACATCATTGTGAGACAAAAATCAAACATTTCCTGGACATAAAAAGTGGAATCCCGTCGTCTATAAAATTGATCGAAAGGATCAATCTAAACAAGTCGTGTTCCTATTCAAATACAATAGTCTTGATTGCAACGCTTTTGATCTATTTAGGCAGTTTTTGAACGAATTGTGGAATTGGCGCGATCTGTCAAATTCGGTGTCGCGATTGATCGATTACCGTCATTTTGTTGATTTTGACAAGAAATCTTTCGAAATTTAAATTATTTTGTATAATATTTCCCTAATATTAAATTTAGCCTTAATATTTTTTAGTACATTACAATATTATCTTTAATAAATCAATAATTTAAATTATATAAACTTAGACATATAATATGTTAAAAAAAGCTTAACTGATTTTGATTGTAATGCTATCTCCTAAATAAGCATAACGTTTTTAAACAATTTACCGAAAAGAAGTTTAAGGAAAATAATGCCTAAAATCTATGTCCTTTATAAAGAAAGTTTTTAAGTTTCGTGCAAAAAATATTAATAAAACAATTTCAAAGACAAAAAAGTTGATTGAATACTTATACATTCGCCAAAACGCCGACAGTATTAAAAGTCATTCTTTGAAGATGTTGCTTTATTTGGAGGTTTCGCACACGCCTTGATATCACAAGGCTGTTCGATTTGAGTGATCGATATGCCGTTATTCTACCGTTCCTTACATGTATGTATACAATATAAATATAATACTTTTTGTTATCCTTTCAAGAGGTTATGCCTAAAAATTGGTTCAATTTTGGTAAAATTCAATGTCGTGATTGGTTTTTTTGCAACTTTCACTCAGACTGCTATACCTACTGCTATACATTTTCTTGCGTTGTTCTTGTGTTCCAGCTTTAGGCATTCTTGGGAAGGGACATCAAAATATACTTTATTTAAGTTTGCTTCCAGAAGCAATTTTGAATCGTCATTTTACAGAACTGTTATAACGTAAAATTACCTCTGGTTTACCGAGAAGAACCGGCAAGAAACTCAATAGTTACTATCATCCAACATTTGAAATACAAAGTTATGTCAGTTACTAAAATTCAATTTAATTTATATAATATCCTGCCTGAAAGTACAACTATTAGCTCCATGCTTTGTTACCATCTACATAATCTTGTTTTGAATAATATGCCTTATTTAATTTTTTTTTTTAAATGTTGAATTTATTAATCGGCGGCGTTAAAATTTAAAAAAATAAAACTTGTATCGGCCTAATCTTATTATAGAAACGAAATACCTTCCGAAGGGTTTATTGACTTTGCGGAATCGGAAACTTGTTATAAGCTTATCCTTAAGTCTCGTGTTCCTACAATGATTATCAAGGTTATCAATGTTATTGTAATATATATAACATTGTTGTAAATGTATTGTAACGCAGTTGTAAGTATTCTTTAAAAACATTTCGAAGGGGGACTCTAGCTCTAAGATTATACATAGACCGGAAAACTATTGTAAATATCAAAAAAAATCAGTTGTCTAACATTTCTAACCGCGTATGTGGCGGATCTGAGTCTTCCTGTTAGGGAAGATAAATTAGGATTCCACTGTAGTTTAAAAATTTATGTTATTTCTATAAACACTGTTGATCATGACTGTTTAATGATAATATATTATTATTTTGTTTTCTAAAACTATTTAGGATAAAGATTTTTGTTTTTTTTTGACATTTTAGTATAGTTATTAATTTAAACTTGGGCATTACTCTTATTCTTTATTTAAATAAAATAATAAAAACTACTAATAAAATATAATACGGTACGAAAAAACTATGTTTTTCTGAAACACTAAAGACTGTATGATATTCGTAGATTTAGATGCAAATAATGTAACTAATCCGCAAATCTTTTACTTTATTTGATACAGTTCGTTGCCAGGAATGATGCTGCTTTTAAATGCAAAATCTACATTCTTACAGATATATAGATAAATTTACACAATATAATTACGAATTTTTACTTATCTTAAAATACTTTTATTATTATGGACAATAATAATATATATTGTATTAATTATTTGCAATTTACATATATGTATATAAAATATTCTGCATGGATTTGTACTGTCTTGTTTGTCTTAAAGCTGGTTAGTACCACTACAGATGCCAAAAAGTTTTTTTTTTTTTAGTGAGATCTCCCAATACCTCAGAATTTATGTCGTATAATAATTCCAGTCCCATTGTGCAAAATAATGAGAAGAGAACGTGTGTACTCATGTTTACGCACACACTCATGACACAGTATCTTCAGCGCAAACGGTCTCCGAGATTGACCGTGGTAGCATTTTGCATTAATTACGTTTCAGTACAAAAATGGCTGAGTCACTTTTATACGGCACAAGGAACACAAAATTGGTATCGCATTCACAATGCAAGCTTTGATTAACGTTTCAGTATTTATAATAAAAGATCTACCGTTCTTCTATTAATAACAAATCACTATATCAAAAGTATGTCCAAGTTCGAACCACGAAATCTTATAGTTCATTCAAGATCCCTTAGCCTTCTTTTAATGCTATTTAATAATAGCAATACACTTCTATCTATTTTCTATATAAAAATCATATAAATCTCAACAATAATGCTCTGGGTATAATTCAAAATATCGTTTAGTAGAATTTACTAAAAGCGTGACAACTTCATAAGATGTCGTTTTGGTCACTTTTTCGATTCTCATTGTAGTTTCAATTACTACGCTTGTCGCAGAATGGCTTGAATTTTATCAATGGAATTCATCGCTGTAGTATTATATAGGATGTAGGAGATTTAAGTGTTTTTAAAAGTGAAATTTATTGGACGCTGTGAGAATAAAATTAAAATTAGTAATTTAAAGTTAGCTTGAAACGATTTCGGTGGTAAAATTTAACATTTTACGTAAAATTATCATGACATAGTATTTAAGTAATATTATGTAAGATAATAATTAAAATATTATTGCTAGCGAACGAAAAAAGGTTTCCTATAAACTAATGTTGAGTTTTATATTAAGTATTACAAAAAACACTAAGAAAATAAACTACATTTCTGTAATTAAATTAACGCTTATATCTTTTATACTTGTCTAAATATAACACAATTTTTAAACAACCTATATAGAATAATTCGCGAAATTCTGTGTGGTCCATATTTGACCACAATCGTGGCAGAGCTAAGAACAAAATGCGCTATAAATTTAAAATGGCTGACAACTTATTGTATGCGCGCCATCGCCGGTCCATTGATGCGAAGTCAGACAAACTGACGCCATGCCGTTTTTATAGTTTTATTTTAAGTAACTTGTTTACGTATTTTATATTATTCAATTCATTGTTGTAATTCTTTTTGTAAAAGTAAGTATAATATTATTATACAATTTTTGAATGAAATAACTTTCGTTTTCATGCTTATACAAAACTAACTACTATGGAATTTGCAACGATAACTTTTTTTTAGTTCACAAGGCTAAAGTAGAATATTTTGAGGTCTTAACAAAGCAAAAAAATATTTTATACATACATAATAATATTTATAATTGTTATATACACAATTATGTATATTAATTTTAATTATATTTACACAACCAGTTCTTTTAAACTTCGAATGTATTATTCAGTGTTAAGCTTCCTACTCAAATTTGAAGAAAAATATTTATTTTATTATTTAAATATAAAATTTAATTATTATAATTCAAGCAAAGACTTTTCCGACGAACCTCATGCAACTAATTGATTTAAAAACTAATGTCACCGCAACACGTCCTCGGTTAGGGGACTAACTTGGGGTCAATGGGGAGGGGCGTTGTCCCCTCATAGGGAGGATGTCAGATTGGGGTTACGAATATTATTATTTTTAACATTTATCGATTTAGAGAAAAGTTAACGTGAAGTTTTCTTATCCTATCAAATAAATAAGTCCATATTTTTTTCTACTTTATAGTCGACCGAACCAACATGACACCGGTAAAATTAGAATTTGAACCCAAATATATGAAATATAAAAACATAGTACCGGATTTTAATCGATCAAGTTAATTAGTGGCAGGGCTTTGTGCAAAACAGTCTGGGTAGGTATATAATTCGTGATTTAATTCTATTTGCTATGGTACCTGCGTTTTGTTTTTATTTTTATCTTTTTATTATTGTACGAGTGGATCGCCCGCGAAACTTTGCGCTCATTCAACAGATATTTAGGAATTTTGAAACCTATGACAGGTTTTGTTTTGATTTAAGTTCATTGTCCCATAATCATTGGGACAAAATTCGTATTTCGCTATTAATATATACATATATACATATATATATATATATATATATATATGTACGATATGATGATAGTTTATGTCTATAAGTGGTCACAACGAACACCGATATCCGGATATGTCCAATGGGGTTATTGTTACATCTTTCTTAATGCAGTAACTAACAAAATAACATCAGTGGTTCTATTATGTAAGTACGAATTTTAAACAAACGTTTAACCGTAAATCGGTAAACACGAGTCGGATACAAAGTGAGTCCTTACAGAATATGATTGGAGTTAAGGTGAACATGTTGAACAAGCAAACAAATATGACTGTGTAACAACACTTTCCGGTTGGGTTGTAGATTAGCGGTAAATGTGAGGTTCAGTATAGTTGCTGTAAAGAAAAGTAACCGTATTGAATATTTGGAGCGTACGTCACCATGCTTCAATACTGGTCGTTCGTAGTATGTGAGATAATATTCGACACATGTATGTAAGCAAGAGATAAGTTGAAAACTCAAAGTAAGCACACAAAAACTCGCCGATGTTTGCCCGAGCTAGAACCCACAACTCTTAATCAAGTTTTAAGTGTTCTAGCTAATGGATTACTTCCATCCAGTGTCCAATTTTAAATCTAAATTACATCTTTTTTAAAATCTGTGAGAAATCTCAATTGCTTAAAAAGAAAAAACATTTTAAACAATGCTTTGTGGTAATCATTGTTAGTATCATAAAAAACCACTAATTGTTTTCGGATCCGAGTTATATACATTTTTAAAGCTACTTAAACAAACTCGTTAATATGTAACAGCTACATTTATAAACTACGACTTCGTAATATAATAATATTAATATTGCTTAAGTACTAAGTAACTACTTAAGAAACTTACTTATAATTTTATTTAAAAAAATAGTTTAAATGCGTTTTCTCACAGAAAATTAATTATATGGATTTAATATGGATCTGGAATTCTGGAGGTATTTAAGCTTTTTAATGATATTAATACAAAATTAAAAATACATTTTTACGATGGAAACATAGCAATAATGTTATAATAATCATATGTTTTCCAGACTGACCATTTTAGAACTCATTTTTTATTACTTTGGAATAAGAATACATAAATAATTGTTTAAAAAATATATTATTTTATTATTATATATATTCGTGCTAATATTTATTATTATTGTTATATTTATTTTACTTGTTCACTAAAATAACTAAATAAAACAAAAATGAAAACTTATAATATGAATTCAAATTGAGCTATTCCAGAGGCTCCATATGTCGATCAGTTGTCCGTTTCGCCTTGTCGACGACGGACCTCGCCTTAAGAAAAATAAAACTGTTTGTTAAACAATTATAATAGTAAAAAATAGCAACATACATTAAATATAAATTGAATAAGGGCCAAACAAGCTTTCGAATCGCTATGTTATAATATCAAAATATATGTAACCTATCCTATAGTAATCGGGTTGAATGAGATATACAGATGTTACTTATTTAAAAAAAAATAAAAATTATACAAGAAAATATATACAATTATAAATAAAAAAAAAATTGTATTTGTGCAAAGCCAAGATACCAGCCATTTATCTCATATTCTACAACCAAACAGTATTTTTTAGCGTTGTTGTGTTCCGGTTTAAAAAGAGAGTAAACCAGTGTGACTACGGGTATAAGGAACATAACAGCAAATATAAATCCTAAATTCCTAATACCTTTGTTAACTGTATAACGACCATGCACCATGCACATGCATATAATACTAGACTATTAATTCAATTGTAAGCTTTAACGCATATAGAATTATTGAGTACTTTGTAAAGCAATAAACAATACCTTAACAGCGCCTTACTAACAAGAGATAAAAGAATCTTGCAACACATTCAACTCAAATGACCATACCAGTTAAACCTACAATACAACATTGTCGGTCCAACACAGATTCGCCACATCAATCGTTGGCCGACAATCTAATTTACACATTTCTGACACCTTTGTCGGCCTACTGTAAAGGCGGTCACTTCAAAACCGACTTACGGTTCATGTATTTTTGCTTACACGTTATATGAATGGGATCGCTTTATTGATGGTGACGACAACTTCTAAGTTTATGGCTTTATAAAAATGTTTATTATTACTTCGTAAGATATTTAATTTGAAAATACATACTTCAAAAATATATCACCATTGAGAAGCAATTATTATGAAGATACTCGCAGTCCATGAAAATGCGACCTTTGGATTTGATAAGTCAGTAAGTACTACAAAGCCTAAAAATGAAGTAGGTAGTTATTAGCATGAAGTCCAATTTCAGAATTAATTAGTTCTTTATTCATCACGTCTTCGTATATAATTAGGTTAATATTTGTATAAACGTATGTCATAAAGTTAGTTAATAAGAGAGATCTAAAATTTCTGCGAATAACTATAGACAAAATCCTTATTTTTTATGGTGACAACATTCATTTGAAAATGTTCAAAAGACTTCTACAAATCTATCAGAATCAGAATACATATATTGTCCAGACTTATGTCATGTTATGACCAAAAATCACGAGCTAAATTATATAATTACAAATGAAGCACATAATGCAGCGGTGCTTGCCCCTGGCTTGAACTCAGAATCATCAAATAAGATGTATTGCAACCACTTAGCCATCACGGGTCTACGACCTAACGGCGAGATTAAAATAATTTTAAGTTTAATTATTTTATGTTCAGTTAAAATATAAAAATTAAGTGTTTTTTATTTTATTTACTTGATCCAAGGATCATCTGTGCATGGCTTGAAGTTACTAGATTTAAGAAGGAATGTGGTGTACGTAAACCATTTAAAATTGTCTACACCAACAAGCATCTCTACGTGAAATGTTTTTTTCTTTGTATTGTAAAGTGTTTATTAAGCCGTGTGTATAGCAATACTGCGTGAGTGACAATGTCCTGTAACAGTTCGGAACTTTTTCGGCGTCTCTGTGTCATTGTTCGGTATTAACTTTATGTTAAACTAGGAGCCGATTTAGCTCAAGTGTGAAATATTTCTTGATACTTTAAAAAGTTCAATATGATGCTTCTTTAAATAAAGTGAAATAACCCGCGTTATTTTTAAAATATATAAGATCTCGTTTTATCAATTTAATCCTTTGTTTGAGTTTTCGTTGAAATACGCATTTACCAGTCTCCCAACATGAAGCGGGTTTGAAGAACTCAATGGGTAGAAAATGTACCAAAATAAATACCAGCGGTACTCTTTCCGCTTTATAGGGATGCCATAGGATCATGTACGCACGATACCATGACTATAACGCCCTTGAAGGTCGTATTGCAAGACGTCAGGAAACTCAAGACAATCCATTTACCTCACCAATGATCTGTTGACCTAACCATCTTATAACTTGACGAATACATTTAAAAATGATGTAAGAAGTATTTAAATTATGATGAATACATTATATTGGATAAAATATGATCTGCAGTGCTATTCTGTAAGTGCATTTTGTTACTCACTCGTGAAATGTAAAACTCGTGAACTGACGTACGGTGATAAGCTATTTTGATGCGTGTATTCTTTAAATGTTATTATTATGGTTAACGTGGCTTCTGTTTCTAGCATTTAACTTCATCATCATCATTTTCTGCAGTGAATTTTTGTTCTTTTAGCTCTTTGGATCACAGTTGATCATGTGTGTAATAAAATATGTACCTATACATATTTTATTAAAACAGGTATAAGTACATTTTATTATGTGACATTATATTTATGTGTTTGTGAGCTAAAATAAATAAAACAGTTGATTATGCTTTCTTTCTTATCTAGATTATAGACAATAAATGAACACTAAAATAACACTTGGATTGATATATTTGGTAATATCGAAAACAATGCAACTTGATACTAAATTCGCTGAAGATAACAAGGTTAGAAAAACTAAATAAATAAAATATAAAGGATCAAGATGCTTTGTGTGCAGTATACTCTATACACTTTTAACTCGCCGTGGGGGCGGGGCGCGGTATCTTTGTATGTTTGTTTGCTTTTAGATTCGCAACGTTACAGATGTCAACTCATTGCGGAATAGTCAAAGCGTGAGTAGGAGACAAGGGTTGAAAGATATTGTGGTCATGACATTTGTTGGGCTGAGAGTTCTGTTACAGTTCACTTACTCGAAGTAGTTACTACTTTATTTCGAATACTTTCAACAAATAGTAAAAAAAGTCAAAATCAATAATCTTTATTAAATATAGAAATGTTACACTTGCTTATTGATGCTTGCAAAACCACCGGTTCGGAAATTAACGCCTCGAACCTGAGAAGAACCGGCGAAATAAACTCAACCGGATATTTTTTAAATGTAAAATTTTCCAATTATTGTTTTCATACAATAACAATAAATATATTTTCGTTATTTAAAACAGCCTGGAGGCGATCATCTCATTCCCAAGGTGTGCACTCAACTAAGAAGTTATTAGTTTTGTAATATCCTTTAACACAAACGCTTCTTAACGATTCTTTTAAATTTTACAATTGAATATGTTTGAACGTTTTCTGGGATCCAAATAAAAACTACAAGTATCATGTGTATTCAAAATTTAAAGAATTTTTTGGGTATTGCAACAAGGAAAGCGGATCTATAACAATCTAGTAACTGATATAAATCTCCCTCCCTATAATAACATAAATTCAGCACATGAAAAGAAGATTAAGAATAAATGTGATGTGTGTGTATCTAGTATTTCTGTTCGAATAGAGTTTGAAAATATATTTTTTTGTTCTTTTCTGGCGTGTATCGAGTATTAACGAGACTAATTTAAATAGGTACCTATATCACGTCAGTCATAATAAAAAGTATAGAAAAGAACCGATCGATCATCGTATGCTTGCTGGTAAGCTCACCTCCTCTCTTTAAAAGCTTGGGCGACACATTGAGATAAATCGCTTCAACCCTTTACGAAACAGATATAAATAAAAATATAACGTATATTTTATAAGCTAGTACTAAAATTGAAAAACGTAATCGATCTTTTGTGTAAAAATATTTCAATATTGTTTACACCTTTAAATACTTATACTTATGTCTATCACTTTGTTACAGCTGTTAATTTTAAATGTATAGCGAGAAAGTGTTTTAATATTTTTTATAAATAAATATCTAGCAATAATAATGTGATTACGGTCAAACGACTGAACTAATTTAGATGAAATTTGAAATAAAGCAAGTTTGAACTTGGGCCGAGATGGCATACTCAGGCTAGCACCACTCGAAAATTCATGTGCTCAATTTGTGTTTATAATTCACATCGTGCGCTGTGGTGAAGGAAAACATCGCGAGGAAACCTGAATGTGCCTAATTTCAACGAAATTCTGCCACATGTATATTCCACCAATCCGCATTGGAGCAGAGTGGCGGAATATGCTCCAAAAATTGTCCTCAAAGGGAGAAGAGGCCTTAGCCTAGCAGTGGGAAATTTACACGCTGTTCATGTTCATACAAGGAAATTGGCTACTTTTTATGCCTAACACCTGACAAACTTTAAAACGCAAGTGAAGTTGTGGGCGACAACTAGTATTATATAAATAGTTGCTCCACGAGGTTCTCACATTAAACGTCAACCCTCCGACTCCGTGGTTCGTAGTCATGTTATATAACTTTTTCAATAAACGGGTATCTTAGGCTATATTCCAAATCGGACTGGTAGATGTTGAAATTAATGCGTTCAAACAACTTTCAAACTCTTCAACTTTATAATATTAAGCATTATATATACAGGTACACATAAATATAGTTAATGTAAAAGGTCTTATGTACCAGTAAATAAAAGATAATTTTTAACTTTTAAATAGATAGAGTCATATATCATCTCTCAAATAAATGATATTATACCTATTTGAATATTATAAATTAATATACAGTCATAAAATATTCTTTAAATATTCAGCTACAAGATAGTTTATAAATATTTACAGTCTAAAACTGCAAACAACTAGAAAATAAAATAGCAGAGTAAAATATCAAATATATAAAAGAACATGCTCTACTAGATTTAAAATTAACTTACAACTAAACTAAAAGTTAACTAAACTAAAAGTAGTGTATATTTCACACTTTTTATTATTATTTACTTTTATAAACGACTAAGAGTTTCTTGCAAATAAATTAATTTTATTACAGTTAATATCAAGTATGTAGCGTTTTTTTAAATTTCGAATCAACGCAGGCTGCAATAAATTCACAATCCCCCCAAAACACGTGCGTCGGCGTCGGTCAACCTCACTGACTTTCCGCGCCACTTCACCCCATTGTTGCGATCATTTGTTACATTCTATTATCTGTTATATTATATCATCAATAATATATACGAGCGTGTCTCTAGTACTAGACGCAGTGATATTCAAATATAAACGCAGATTAAGACAGCGTAGCTTTTCTGTAAGCTACCTAACTAGCAGTTTCTGAAACGTTGATGTAAATTAACTAATTTCATTTTTATCTGAAATGTCATTGGTCGGTTAAAACCGATGACGCAAAGCGACCAATGAGCGTTTATAATTTCGTCGGTTTCAGAAAATGTTGGTAAAATTCACAAACTTTATTATTTTTGAGGGATTGAAATAAACACATTGTTAAATTATATAAAGAAGAAATGTATCTTGGGTAAAATACGCCATTTTGTTGAAATAATCTATTTTTATCTATTTTAGCTTGTGCCACGTTTTGTTACAATTCCATACATACATATTTATTCGGAACACATCACTGAACACGATCGTGGATTGTCACAGACTGATTTACTATAATTATTGTAAAGGAAGCTTTACAATGTTTTAAAAAGTCAAAACTAGGCAGTATATATAGTTCCAAAAATATAACTACATTTAAATTAACAAATAATAAAACAGTATTACTATAATTTACAGTCAGTAGTTGGTAGTGCTTGCACGCAGACGGCGTGTCATTTGAAGTACACCTAATATTATTAAAGGTTAAATTAATAGTAATAATTCGCCAGAAATGTACCCTTTTCGGGAACAATAGAGCTCCTTCGAAGATTTTATTATATAAATATAAATTACATATAATACTTTGGCGGGTGTCACATGTGGTCACATACAAAGGTCGTCTCCGCACATCTGCTTCACACAATAACCAATGAAAAACTTAAACACGGGCCAAAACATCGGGGTTATTGTATCAAAATGACTTACAATAAAATTCTAGCACAGATATTGAATTTAATTTTTTTAAAAACGACTTATTTTTTTTAAAGCCTGAACATAATTCTATAGTGCCTAATTAAAATCGTTGGTGAAAAGATCATCTTATATTTAAGCCTGCAGCCTGTAAATGTTCCACTGCTGGGCTAAAACCTCCTATCCCATAAATAAGAAGGTCAATAAAACATAACAATTCAACAGAGGAATGATAGATTATAAATTGGTATTTCATTTTTTTTATGACATAATTCTGTGCAAAAGGTGTATTATACAATTAGTGAGTTAATGGTTGATAGGAAGCCTTAGTAATTAAACGATCGCCTCCTGGCTATTTCTTTGTGATATTTAAAATATGTAAACAATGTCTGAGTTTCTTTTGCCTGTTCTTCTCAGCTTAGTGTATTTTCTTTTCCGAACCAGTGGTAGTATTTGATTTGACAGTTATAAGTCTATGTAATTTTTCTAAGTTGAATAAAGGTATTCGAAAACTAAACTGAAAACTTTTCTATTTTGAAATATGGAAATCATTTTGATTCAGATCACAGATAAAAATAATGAGAAAATAATCATTTGAAACTACAACGATTATGTATATTAAATTAATAAATTCGTGCATCTTATGTTATTTCTTTAATATTTTATAAACTTAACGTATGTATTATAAATATGTAATTATATGTAAAAAAAATACAAAATTACCTGACCAAAATTAGTTAGCTTTCTCAAAAAAAAAAAAAATAATAAACTGGTTTTTAAATAATTACTTATATGCTATGCGCCTAGTTGTGTACGGAATATTTTGATATACATATATTCTTGTTCTTGTAATACGTAAATATGTTTCAATTTGCAAATCATCCAATTGCAAAAATTTCTCCGCTTTCTCAACATCAAGCTGTGCGAAATTAAAATGTCCAAGGATTCGTCACACCGCCTCGCCCCGTCACACGATTTAGAAAAGTCAAATATTCAATTACTTTCAACACAAACCAACTTTATTTACCGCCGCTAATATCAGACGCAAATAAAAATGAACCTTATTTGAATAAGTATTAAGTACAACATATTGTTTTTATCTGAAAATAGTGTTCAATCGCGTACTTAGTATAGATGACATTGTTGAAAAGATCATGAGTGCATTAGCTATTGTGGCTTCCTTAACAATGAGAGATATTCATTGACATAAGTCAACGGTTTTCAAAAGGCTCTTACCCCAATCAAACTACAAGGAAAAATGAACCCTAATACAATACGATAAGGAACAAAGGAATGCATATTATTAAATGGTGTGAACACAATGAAATTGTAAGGGTATTTTTTTCGCGTTGCGTCGCTAAATTGGGTTAGGATTTCGAAGCATTATGTCTTTAAGTGTTTGACACTTGGTTTGAATTTAGAATGTTTACGGTTTTTGTTCGTAATCCGATTACTTAATGTTTGTTATTGTTTTGTTTGGTTTGAGAAGTGTTTAAGAGACAGGTGTGAACTGTTCAGTTTTTATAATATTTTCGATAAACCTAACAGCACTTATGAGTACTATTCTAAATGTTTGTGTATGTAATTATTATATAACCTTAAATCGACTCAGTTTTAAAATATAAGATTTGGGTTTTGTTTTTTTTGTTGTATAATTTTCGTTCACAGATTAAATATGTATCGCGTTTAAAGATACCAATTATCCTCGATAAATAAAGTATCTAATATCTTTCAATATCAAAGCCACCCAATGTATAGTACAATAAAAAGAACCCTAATAATATAAACACAGTAATAATAATCAAACATAACCGCATCTGTTACGGAACACCCATCGAATTACGTAGATTTTCAGTTGACACCCATAAACACCCCATACTAAATATGGTTGAATGTATTGTGTTCTTTGAAACTATGTGATTACTTTTATTTTTTTAATTTCCAATAAAAAGTTTTTTTTTTAATATTAAAAGAATGCTGCAGTTATTTTACCGTTGCTTAATTTCTTTCTGCGCATGGTAAAAAAAAACAAATATGGGAAATTCCAAACAATTTAAATGTGTGCTACGCTTTCCACAGGTTCGTCTAATTCATATTTCTATATGACATTTTATATGTTAAGTTATTATAGAATTTGATATTTAATCTAAAAAAATAATTACATTTGTTTTACTGCAGCATTAAAGTTGAAGATATTCTTATTTTATTCCAATCGAACATATTTTCAATTCCTTTATATTTACATAGTAGTTTTCTTTTATAAAAAGTATAGGACGCGTTCCGGAATATCGTAAGAGCCAATTAGGGCACAGTTGAAAATAATATTGAATTTATTTAACATTGATAAAACTTGATACTACTTGAACTTTAGTAGCACACTTTAACTTTATAAATAAGTAGTTGTATTCAATATAATATGGATTTACCAATACATTTTAAGAAAAACGAGACATTAAATTTTTTAAAACATAAAACCTAGAATACCTCTTGCAATAAAAATCGATGTTAATTAATAGCTATAACAATAATTTTAATAGACGAATATCATAATACCTTTAAGGCTGCGGCGGCCTTAGGGGATGGCGAACGGGGCAATCGCCCGGGGCCTCGCTCTTGCAGGGGCCTCGCGCAAAAATCCAAGCAAAATTGAAATATATTTTTTATTTAAAACTTTTGTTTTTGATCCCTAATTATTTATTAAGGTTATAAAATAACAGTCAATTAAAATAAATTTAGTTAACTAATTCATTAATTCAGAACATAATATATCGCGCCTCTAAACACTTGAAGAACGGTTTTTTAATCGCATAGTTTTCGGCCCATGCTTCAATTAAAGATTTTAGTCTAAGGAAGGCGCCAAAAACATCAATTTAAATAATTATAATTTCTTTATTTGTTAATTTTGTAATTCTCTCGATGTAAAATATTTTAAAAGTACACAAATTTTATTTATTTGTATAACTTTATCATCTCTCGTCAAACATAACAAATACCTAAACCAAACAACCAGACCTACTTTCGAATCACATACATACTTTTCACCGAGGACAGGGGGCCTCGCAAAGACCTACCGCCCGGAGCCTCGCAATGAGTAAGGCCGCAGCTACTTTAAGGTTTACGTATATAATAATGATTCATAAAATAATAAATGATAAAAAATAAAAAACTAAATTTTCAGTAAGCATATATGTATATGCTTAATAAAACATACTGGAAAGTAATAGAGGAGACCCCGATGGACATAATGGAGGGCAACGACACGTTGACGAGTTTTGGGAAGTGGTATTTTTGGAACTTTTCTTATTGTTAAAGCGTGGTGGAATATGCTTCAAAACTTCTGCTTGCCTGGAGACGAGGCCTTAATCATCAGTGGGACTGGATTTTTAGTACTTTTTACATCTAACTAAACTATCATGAAAATATATGAATGAAAACCAATCTAAAACGATTTAACAAAACGGTTCTGTCTTTTTAATCGACAGTGTTTTAAATTCTTACAAATATTTGTTGATGTTTAAATTTCTTATAAATACGACGAAAATCGATGAAACACACATTCAGGCCATTGCTATTCTGAAGGTTAGTCTGTAGAAAGGAGATTAGTAAGTTCTTACTATGCATTAAAAATAAAATATAATGTTATACATTCGTTTAACATTAATAAATTAATTAGTAATAAATAATATTATGTTTACGTTATGAATAAGATTGCTCGTTAACATTATATTATTTAAAATGTGCTATGTATAGGTTATAGTGAGGTTATTATTGTTACATATGACCTTTAGTAATCAAGTAAAAGATTAAGACATATGTATGTCACGATAGTCGCCCGAGTTCAATCGAAGAATAATTTTATTTGTGCTCATTTCTAATTTTATGGTATATTATTTATATATATTTAATAGTTAAAAAAATGTACATTGATTACGTTTAATTTATATTTTTAATACATATTGTGTAATGTTCTACTGTTGGTTGTCCTGCTGAAAATAAAATAATTGTATCGTAAAATGCTGCTCAGAAAAATCGAAGATCTTAATCGACTTGATCGATTCGTTACAAAAATTTAACAAATCATTCGTCGAATTACACATCAGCTCCCTTACTGTTTAATTTATACTGTGTATTTGAATATTACTATTGACAAGGTCAACGCCATCTGTCTTTCAATTTTTGAGTTACAATTACATCTCTCTCTCTCTTCAAGTTATGTCTACCACTCGCTAGATGTCATTGGTTCATTTGTAACTTTCCAATCGGAATAGAAAAGACTATTGGACAGTATTTAGATTAAATACAAACGAATAAGATTTTTCCTTCAAATATTTTATAAAGAGACAATTTTTTAAACAATTTTAATAGATGATTATATAAAATTTAGAAAACGTAACAGCCCATGGATGTCCCACTGTTGGGCTAAGGCACTATGTCGCACAAGTTTTGTAGATTATACAATGACAAATAATATAAAAAAATAAATATTTTTATATACATTGCTCCATTGCGTGTTCAAGCTTCACATAGTTTTATCCTAATGTTTTTATTTACCGTAGAGCACAAATTTATATTATAAAAACCATATAAACACAGGGTAATTCGTTGGTACTTGCTCGGATTAGACCCCGCAATATTCACATAAGACTCACGTATTCTCACCATTGGGTCACCTCGGCTTTTATAGATCGTGATAGTAAGTATAGTTATATTAAAAAAATAGTTACAAAATTACTATAGGTATTAGAGAGGAGCTTACTCCCTTGTTACGATAGTATTTTCTGAAAACTTCGTTTAGCCTTCATAATCTAAACACAACAGTTTGACTCATTTCAATTTCAATTTTGAAATTGAATTTCGCACTTTATAGTTTGATATCTGATTGCATCTGATGATTTGAATGATATTTATGTATGGAGAAATATTTCTAGAAATTTTAACATAAAATATTATAAATTAAATATCTAATATTCTAAGATTTATTTGTTTATATATAGCAAACTATCTGAATGGTATTAAGTAATATGAACATATTATTAACTATAAATTTTCAGTTAAATAGGTTATAGATAAAAATGCCGACGTCCCTAGTTTACTCGTATTCCGTAAAGGTCAAAGGGGCGCCGTAGACATTGGCATCTCGCCAGCTTTAAGATAAAATATAACCTTACATTAGGATGGCATCACGGAAACGGCTAAATGAGTATTCTTTTGAATTTCTAAAATGTCTCATTAAGTTTTTATTCGTTATTTTAAATTTCATAATAACAATAGTGTTGCAGCTCCTTCATCGGGCGCAGCTAAACATTATTTAAAATAATATCTAAATGTGTTAAACGTAGATGGATAAAAAATCTTTTGGAGGTATATATTATAATACGTTTTATTATTTTTTTTATATAATCGTTTAACAATAGTAAAACTGTTGAACTGTGAGATTGACATTATCTAGTTAGAAAAAAAACTATTAAAAAAAAAGTCATATTAATGCGTACAATAGCAGATGCTGAAGCGTGAATCTTAAGCTAAGTATAATACAAGACATAAATATTATATTTATATATAAAGTTATTCGAACAACATATGATACTAGCTGCCCGTACCAATTATAGTTAAGGTTTTGGTACCGATGAAGATTTTTATTTTTTGTTAAAAAAACCCTCCGTTAAATTTGATCACACCACCACTTAACGAGACCAAAAAAAAGCGAACAAAATCGATTTAGTCATTTAGCATGACTACAGTGACAAAGATTAATACTATAAAGTCATTAAAATTAAACTAATTAAACATTAATATAATTGCATACTGTATAAACTACTAATGCGATTTTTATGAAATGAAGTGATGAAATGAAATGATGACTGAAAGAAAATTTCATGTGGCGGAGATGAGAATGCTGAGAGGAATGTGTGGTGTTACGCGAATGGATAGAGTAAGGAATGAGTACATAAGAGGAAGTTTGAAAGTGGCACCGGTAACCGAGAAGCTATCTGGAAACCGGCTGTCTTGGTACGGGCATGTTATGCGGAGGAATGAGGACCATGTTGTGAGAAAGGTTTTGAGAATGGATGTGGATGGATATAGAGGTAGGGGACGACCCAAGAAACGATGGATGGATTGTGTGAAAGACGATATGGTTAGAAAGAATGTTACTTGTGAGATGACGTCCGACAGAGAAGTATGGAAGAAGACATGCTTCCCCAAGTAAAATTGAGATAAGGGCAGGAGGATGATGATAACGCGATTTTTATCATAATACAAATTGTATTTACAACATTGCGTTATTTCTGTAATCTTTGATTTGTTTCAAGTTACGTGCGTAGCATTTAGCTACGGAATTTGTAGCGCGTAGCAATTCAATTGCGTTGAACGTAAACCTCGAATCGATATACGATGATTTTACAAGCTTGTAAGGTTTGTGTTTTGTATTTTTCAGCTACCGTATAACTGGTTGTATTCTTGTGTTTTTTTACATAACACGTTTAATATTACTTACTACTTAAGGAAGTATTTTTTCAAGTATTCACGCTTTCATACTATTTGTCTTTAACAAAATCAAAGGAAAAACATCTCTCTTCTGCTTACAATATTAATAAATTCAATTAATACACAAATAAACTTACATACTTGGCAGTATAACAAGTATAGAATCGCGCATAAGATTTTTACGTGTATCGAACGGTTTTCTATGTCTCGGTTAAAAAATCAATTTTCAATCGAAGCTTCGGAATTCTTCGAATATTTAAATATAACATATCTCGTTATATTTAAATATACTATTTGTTTAAAACTAAGTAATAACGTGTTGCAATTAATCGTATACAATTGCTTGTACCGACGCCGACATGTCTGTTCCTACCGTCAATTCTGGGACAATGATGGCATCGCTATACGACAAAGTTATTAAAATTACCGGTTTACGAATTAGTGATCTTATCACGTTCTCATACAGCACACTACGACTGCCATAGAACGTACTCATTGCGCTGAATATGATGTTAATTAAATTTATACTTTATTACTACAGTAAAGAGCACAGATTGCAATAATTCGTTTGTTTTCTTTCTATGTATGCGAGGAAAGCCGCGCAGTCGCCCGTTTTCCACGGTCAGTCGTCTCGGTGGCGCCACTGAGCACGGTCGTGTTTGGGGTGTATTCAATGTCGAAGCTATTTCAGTGATACCCGTCAATTGTGTACAAAAGTATTTCATAGTCAATTCCTGCCTTCCATTTAGACTGTAGTATCCATTTCGCTCACTCATCTTATATTACTTCTATTTAGTATATATTTGATTTTGTATGTAATACATAAAGAGGCTTTACGATATCGAAATGTGCAAGATCTTATGAAAGCCGGTAGCGTCAGAGGCGCCAAACCTTTTCCCGTGGCGTGTGTAAGTTACGTAACTGTTCCGGGCAAAATCGATAACCGAGGCGTATAAATAGCGAACTAAAGTTTAAAACAGCTGGCCGGCCGCCAGCCATGCAGCCTTCGGTGAGTATACGGGAACTTTTTTTTTTTTTATTTAATCTAATAATTTGCAAAGGATAACAATAATGTAATAATCAATATGGAATTATTAAATTTTGTTTTATTTGATTTAAATAAATAAATAAAAATTAATACTATATTATATTTTTAGAGTTCCATGCTAATAAATATTTTATAAAATATATTTTGATATAAATATTATTTTAAATTATAATTCAATTACATCGTCATCTGTTTAAACCTTCTTGCTTTAATGATTTATTCTATTTGAAAGATTATAACTTGATTCGATGATAAGAGTTTATCGTTAAAGAGTTTTTCTCTCTATAGTATTATTTTTTTGTAATAATATTTACCCTTGCCCCAAATTTTCTCCTTTGTTGAGAAATGGAATTTATACATTTCTAGAAGTTGACCAGCTCTATTTTTCATTTTAATTATAAAGATACACTAAAAAAGATTAATATTAACAAACAAATAAAACACAAATAAAGATGAATATTAAGTAAATTCATTTCGAAAAATACAACTTTCAACAATTCAATAAAACTATCATATTAAACATTTTCTTTGCTCTCTCTTAATTATATAAAATGATTATTACTAATAAAAATTTAAATATGATTAATAAATTTAAAAAAAAAGTTTTATAATATACTTAAAAAAAATAACAAATTAAACAATATTTAGGCAACAAATGAATAATATATATATTTTATCGACTTTATTATAAAACAGTATTTTATATACTGAGTTTGTATTTAATTGAGCATCAGTAAATTTCAATGAATGAAATTAAATGACCGAATGATTCACTAATTGAATGGTCATACCATTCATTCATCAATCGTAATGTTGTACGAGGTTCTTTCGTTAATTTCATCGAAGAGGTTAAACTAATAGAATTCAGATCGTCTAATGGACGCCACTGAAAACTGCATGCGTCATTCGTATATTTGTGACGTCATATAATTTTTGACGAAAGTGTATAAATAATTTTAGTTTTAAAAACTTACTTATATAGGTGACATCGCTATGTCGCCTCATTGAATTTTATGATATCTCTTAAATTAATAATAAATTGTTTCTCAATTTATCATACTCGCAAAAGATAAAAGGTCCGTGACCTCGTGTTAAAAATTTTGATAAATTTTCGCACATTTATTTGTGTCTTAAAAATATTACATAATAATACTACTAGCAATAATAGCAACCTATCTCGTTTTCTGATATATATAATATGATATATTTTGATACTACAAGTCGTATAAAACATATATAAATATTAGTTACGTTTTATATGTTACCTCATGTTTTATATGATCGCCGTTGAGACCTGACTAATGTTGATTATTATAAACATATATATTAAATATATTAGTTACGGTTAAAATACATCAATCGTTACGTCATTTTACATATTATGTATAAATCACATTGCTTAAGGTATCTTAAAATTCACTTCATGGTTCAATTAATTCAAACGTGGCGTTATTTCAATATATTCAAATGTTTCTAAAATATAATTTAATTCTAACGGGTACAATACTATTAGCAGTAACTGCCTTATTTACTCTGTGCTTAAGTTCGTCTTTGAAGAATTTTTAAAAATAGAATACTCTTTTTTTTTTAAAAGGAAGTATTTAAATAGTCTATGTGCACGAACGAATAATTGTTATCAGCTCTTAAATTATTATTTGTAAAAGTTGAGCTCAATTAGTCGAGTAGAAAAATTTTAAATTCATTTTTAGGTTTTGATTCCATTTTCATTCGCATATCAAGTTATCCAGAGTGCCTGTAAGACCTTAACACATCGTACAGTTGTCGGAATATAAATTAAATAATAATTACGCTTATCGTTTTTTTTAACTTAATGATAATCTATTTATATGTATCGGTAAAGAAAAAAACAGTTAACTACCGTTAATAAAATTAAATTTGAAATAAGAGCAGAAAATAAATTTTCTACATATTTAAAAATAATAATAGTCGTATTTAGACCACGGGGCGAACACTAGTCGAACAAAAAAGCGCACGGAATCAAATTGTATCAGAATCAATTTTAAATGTACAGACGTCTGCAGACACAAGTATAATATTAGCAAAAAGACGTCGTACTCAATATGATCGTTTCTCATTTGACAATCAATCAGTTGTCAAATCAATAAACTTTTATCGTTGATTTTAAAAATACCAACCTATTTCCACGAAAAGGCTTATGCGTTCAAGATAACGAAGTGGGTGGAGTGTCGACGTAAACGAGATTTACTCGAACGCTCCTTTAGATCTCGAATCGGCAATGAGGGTGCCATCGATTTCGAATATTAAATTCAAAGATTTTATTTGCTTTTGAAAACTTACGTACTTTAGATCAAACAATGCGATCATTGAAATATATTGAATGATACTTGTTTTGTGATTGAACCGAATTGAATCTATACACTGATTTATTTATGTGCACACAAAGCTAGACAGTTTATACGGCTGAACGCTCTAATCTCAAGAGCTACCCGTTCTGTTAAAAAAATCATGCGTTTGATTAAGGGTATCTATGGGCTACGACCAAACAATTTGGCGATGAAATAATGAACGTACACCAATATAACAAACTGTGAGACATATATAGGATTAAATAATCTCATTTTAATATACAATAAGATAAACAAATCCATTCTATTTGCAAACCTCGAAGCTCTATTTGATGGTAGGACTTAGTCCTTGTCTGGGTAACTTCCACCCGCTCGTCATAATTCTACCGCTAAATAGCAATAATTAATATTGTTGTTTTCCAGTTGAGATAATGAATAAGTTTAATTTGAGGCACAATATAACTTCTAAGTTCCCAAATTTTTTGACGCATTGGTGATATAAGGAATTTCTCATTCCATGACATTACAGCGCTGATTTATACATTCGGATGAGATCACTTGGTGACCCACTTGCTGGTCCTATAACTAATTAAAACTCACCGCATAACACGAACGTTTAATGACAGAAAGTGATATGCGACATTAGATATAATATAAATTATATATAGTACATTAACATTTAAAGTATACGGGCATCAAAATAGCGTGTCTCTGTAAATTGGTTTGCAATATTTCACGGGTGAGATACATTGAGTTCGTACATAATAGCTGCTGCCGTGAGTGCAATGTCATGTCGCCTATTAATTTGTCACCTGAAAAATTTTAATTGGACGGTGAGCAGTAGCTGGAAACAAACAATAATTTTGATCCACTATACAATTGACAACGAAAAATATTGGTCCATAGCTGTTCGTCCGACTTCTAACGTGTAAAATTCATACAAAGTTACCTCTCCAATTTCCCTTTTACAGTTAAAATACTCAAAAATCTTTACTTAGTAAAACTTCAAGTTCATCGGACCCATAGTTTCGGAGGTCACGACAGATATAATGTATCTGATACAGATACATTATGTTTTTGGGGCGTATGTTCTCAGAGCAATTTAGTTATTTCCAAGGTAGTCGATCTGCAGGACATATCACAAAGGATCATGTATTTGCGCTCAAGTACAATTCATATACATTATATTGTACATATTATTGTGCCTACCCAAGTTTTGAATTCAGTACCTCAGATCTGTGGCCTGACAAAAAATAATTTACTGATATCAAGGCAGTCTAGTCGAAGATATTAAATATAATGTTTAAGTAAATAAGCTGTTAGACGTTATTTTAAATAAGAGAGCACTGAAAAATGTAGGTTTAGGATACAAAATTAAATCAAATAGTAATGTCTCAAAAGTATTATACTTCTGCCATATTATGAATATTCCCTTGTTCATATTCACAAACAAAATAGCTGGAAGGAATACAGATCTTTTTATATTATCTGTTTTGTATGTGTAAATATTTCAGGATAATACCATAATTATTCCCTAGAGACGTCGAGGCGAGTTTGTTCAACTTCAGAATTTTTGTGCTTCAGTTTGAAGGGTGGTTGAGCAAGTATAATTATAGCCACAGGGGATATCTTAGCCCCCATGGTTCCCATGTTTAATGGCATATTGACGGAGTAAAGAATGGAATATTTCTTGTAATTCTTTGACTGACTGACTTTCTCGAACTCGAACTCGTTCAATATATTTGTTAAATTAACTTGAACTGCTCTTTAATAGGCTTCAATTTTAAAACATTATCGTATAAGTAAAGTCTATTACTCAGTTCATGGAGCAATTTCTGAAATTGCCTGCATTTAATAGATTATATTGCCTTTTAAAACTATCGAATACCGGTATCGAATTTCTTACCAGTTTTTCTTGGTTACTCCAAACCGATAATTTTAAAACTATTAAAAAAACATTCATGGATAACATACTCTTTACAATACGGGTACAGATTAAAACAACAATGTATGTATGAAACTTACGCTACGTTACGCTTGTTAAAAATTTACAGCGGATTCGGAAAAAAATACCTCAAATTTAAGAAGAACCGGCGAAAGAAATTGCGGTTTACAATAAAAACCGTAAAAAACTAATTATTATTTTTAAACGTTTTCTTGGTTCATCTTGTAAAATTATATACAGTATCAAATAAAAGACTAACTAAGAATAGAGGTAACAAGTTTATATTTATAGAAAGGAGAATAAGCCATTTAAATTACGTCTGTCGGTCAACGCAGCGGGGTAATGTTCATAGCGATAACTTGACACTTGGAACTTTTCTCATTTGAGTTTTTAGTTCCTTAGTTCTCTTTGTTAGCTGAGATTGGTTTGAAATTAAACAGTAATAGTATTATACAGGAGTTTGTTTGTTTGTTTGTTGAATCTTGGCGTTCTCTTCATTAACTTTTACTATTTATAGTCTGTAGTATTTAAGAGTAGACGTGAACGTGACTTTAGAGTGTAATCACAGGCACAAGGGACATAACATCTTAGTTCCCAAGGTTGGTTGCGCATAGGTGATGTAAGGAATGGTTAATATTTCTTACAGCGCCTTTGTCTATGGGCGGTGGTGACCACTTACCATCAGGTGGCCCATATGCTCGTCCGCTAACCAATGCCATAAAATATATATATATATATATATATAAATATAATATGAGGTTTATTAGAATTAAATCCGTTAGAGTGAAGTATCTTATGTGAACATACAACAAACAAACTAAAATCTCTTTAATTATTTACTTTACGTTACTTCGATTTGTTCATTACAGTTTACGAAAACAAGCTCATCAACAAACAATAATTATTACCAATCTGTTTCGAATTTCGAACATCAACCAGACATTTACTCTTTTGACATTTGACATTTAATCCAAAGTTCCGTTACTCGCAGTGCTATCTGTCAACTACACACGCGTTGTACCATCTGATTCTCCAAACCGTCCACTTGAGCCGAATATCTACATGATAAAGCCTTTATAACAATTGTTGTAATAGTACAAAAGAATCTTTAATGCTCCATAGCATAAGTGACTTAATATGTAATGAGATATTAAATAAGACCATGTTATAGATAAGAAATTACCCGTGTATGTTTTGTGTGCGGTCATACTTTTTTTTATATTTGTCTATAGATAAAGACTTAATGTTATTAATTCTTATGGAAAACAAATGTATCATAATCGTTATTTATTATATATTTACGATTATTTAGCAAATATAAAATTTATATCGATAGTTTCCTTTTTTCCTGTTATTTTAAAAATAATTATAACTTTAAGAAGCTCTGGGTATATTTTAAATGGCACTTAAAATGCTTTTAATATACATCTGTAATGTCGAAACCGTGATCGGAATGTTGGACCGAGTTATTTGTTGGTAAGAATGTTAGCAGCATGTCCATTAAAATAAAAAGCATAAATATACTTTATTAAACTGGACTCTAACGAGAAATTTTTAAATATAATTTTACAGTTTTTTTTTTAAAATAATAATAGTATATTACTATTATCCTAATAATGGTGACATTTTATATCGCTATAGGTAGCTATGTAATTATATGTAAACACTTATTGTTGAATATAGCTCCTTTTTAAAATAAAATTGTTTGTGCATTTTTTTTTCGACGTAGTGTACATATGGTAAAATACTACGGAGCTAAAGCTTAATAAGGATTGCAAACAATGATTCTGTTTTAAGATTTAATATTTAAAGTTATATCGGAAAAATCTTTAAATTAAAAAAATACAAAGAACCACATTTTTCATCTTTAAAAATATATTAAATTTACTTGATCACTTTAGTCCGATTTCTACATTTTAATTAAAATATAAATTTTATATATATCATATCATATCATATCATTATAAATATCATACTAAAACAAAACATCATACTAAAATAACCTACAGTATATCGAAATATCGTTCATTATTTTGTGCAAAATTTGTCGAACTCCTCTTGAACACCCATACAGTACCTTTCGAATAAATTCATTCCCCTCGTTCTATAATATATAGCAATAAAAGGTACGATTATTTTCCATGTTCACTTATATCTTACATTTACAAATATCTTATTCCAAACTTGTGTATTATGAAATTTCTAGAGCGGCAAACGATCCCTTGGTATGAATTGATAATCGCTTCTAATGAAATTCTTTCTGAGTTATTTAATTCACACTATATTCATAAATAGGTTACACGATAAAGGTTTCCGATGCGAAATTAAATTGAAATTAAGGTTAACCGACCAAAAAAAGGAGAATTACTTTACACATTAAATATTTAATAAATAAAAATACTTAAAGATTAATATAATAAATCTGGGAAAGCCAAAATAAAAAATACAGCGTTCTTTTTCGGCCAAATATCTTAATCTATAAACTTACTAATTGTCTGAAAACCTTTTGAATACATTCATCCCTTAATATTTGTTTTAGATTTAGCACCACCATGAAGGTAAAATCACGTGGAATAGTTAGTCAGTAAATAATGATGTACCGACAAATATTTGCAAAACACATTCGCGTGTTTATCATAATGTGGATGTTCGTATAGTATTTCCGGTCACAGGTTATCATAATGTTTTTTCCTTGCTAAGGTTATCATAATATGTTCATAATAATAACAAATACAAGTATATTATGATACCTATGCACTTTACAATATAATTAAAAAAAAAATTAAGAAAACAAATCTTTTATCCCATTCATTAACAAAATGTTTTTAAAATATTTGTTTCCATGAATTATTAAGATTAATAATTTTATTATTCTCACAGAATTTGTAGTAATACAAATATATGGCAATTTCTGTGTTTGCAATTTTCCTGATTCATTATTTTTCTTGTCATCGTAATTCTTCTCTTCATTTCACAGCAACTATTTTCAATTACATGATTAAAAATAATTTAAAACAACAACGTTGAGGGTTGTAAAAATGTGTGTGACCACTTTTCGAATGATAACTTCACATAGTGTCCTTGCTTCCTTGAATTAACGAAGAAGTTACTGCAAATCTCTTTCTTCATCAAGAAGAACAGATGTCGCTGAGATTTAAAAAGACAATAGCAACCAAATATGTTGACAACGCAAGAGCTAAAAATTTTTTTGGCTATCATACTACGCTTTATTTACAGACTTTATCCCTCTCTCCTCTCTCCTCTCTCCTTCTGCTACTCAATTTTTCCTTAAATCTAATAGAGCTTACATACCTTTATTTTCTCTATTATGGAAATTATCGAAAAGTTTTATATGTACATTACAATGTTAATTTCTAATTGTTTGTATGCAGGAATTTCCGGACTAACGATACAATTCTAAAAATGTTTTCATTGATAGTAAATTACATTATTTCTGGGTACTAATTATAAGGAATAAATTATATTTATAACATATAATTTTCTTTATTAATAAATTGCAACTGCAACGCCACGCTTACGACAGCGTAGGTCTCCAATTATATACATTTAAAAAACACAGCATCTATAATTTACCTTTTAAATTAGATCAAATAAATATTGAATTATATTATACAATTATTTGACAGAGACGTTGAGTTCATTTTAACAAAGCCGGTTGAAATGCGAAGAACGAGGAGTAAACTCACTTAGAGATCATCACTTCATTAATGAGATTGGATTCGAGACGGGATGCTCCGACGAGTCACTTGAAACTTAACAATGACCTGCTGAATTACAGACTTTTAACGACTCACCACTAAGCAACTTTAAGTCAATTCTTCGTCTTTATTTATTTCTAGGCAAATAAATGTTTTCGAAATATAGAACTTCCATGATGTTCACTCATATGCTGTTTGTATTAAATCAAAATATGATCTAAATTAAAATAAAATTAATTCGAGATGGATCAGAACTTTTAAATATTTCAAAAAGATTCTTACGAGTACCTACTACTGATTTTACATTTCAAGCGTTGTTATATTCAAAATCAACACAATTTTTTTTATAGAACAGGATTTTTAAAAATTAACCTTAAAAATAAATTCAACTAAGATTAGTAAATAAAACATCTATAACTTAAATGCGATACTCTTATTGGTAGCAAAAGTGCAAACACCATTGAACCGGAAACGCTTCAGAACTAAGAAGAAGAAAATAAAAGTCAGCGGAAATTACGCTTCAACTGTTGTACCTACGCCTACATTTTTTTACTTACACAGTTTTGTATTGGATTGATGACATAAATATATCTTAAGGTTAATATACTGCAATTAAAAAGGGATTAATGAAATTTAATTCTCTTGAACTTGGTGGTAGTGCTTAATCCATACTCGTCTGGATAGATACCATCACAAATTCTAGCAACTAACAATATGTTTATAGCATTCTTGTGTTCCGGTTGAACTAACTAAGCCAGTGTATTTACAGCAACTATAACGCCTTAGGTCCCAAAGTGGTGGCGCGTTGTAATAATTTATATTTCTGACACTGTAAATGTCTATGGGCTGTAGTGACCATTTACTATCAGTCAAGTCTACCTATCTTATTTTAACAAAAAACTACGAAACATTAATTTTACTTGAAAATATACAATGTATATTTATACAGATACTAATAAATTGCCACAAATATGATTTTACCTAAACCACATCCACAATAATTCCAGATATTTTATTAACTACAAAATGACCGTAAAATCTCGGCGCGCGGTCGCCGTATATTGACACGTTTCGGGCGGCCCAGTTTCAGCGGCAGATACATACATACGAGTACATATGTATAATGTACATACTTATAATTAATCCCAATTTGCCATACTCTTATTTGGGTCGGTTCATGAGATGAAATGGAACTTTATTATATTAATTTGGTAAATATTATGTTAAGAAAAAACGGTAACTACCCCCGGGTTATAATTGAGTCGCTTTTTTTGGGTAAAATTTATTTTGATCCGACTACGGAGGGTATGATATCAGTTGAAATTTTTGAATATCTATTTCAACTTCTTAATTGCTTATCATAATTCGACAAATTAGGTAAAATTAGAAGCGTCTTAATCGATCGATATATATTATGTGACGTCACTCTTATGTTACGTCACAATAATTAAGACGTCACAATTCAATATGGCGCCCTCTAATAGTATAAGGACTTTTATTTAAAAATATATAGTTTTCAAATATGCCGCGTTGGGTGTCGAATAAAAGGGCTTAAACAGCACATTTACAATATGTATTTAAATATTTATATTACTAACTCTTGCTTGAATTAACTCGGTAATTCGGTACAAATTTTTAATTCAAATCATATTTTCCAGAGCGTGATAATCACATAGTCCTGACTATTCACATATTGAATTTTTTTGTAAATACGTACTTTTTAATGACATATTTTTAAAGAGAACACGTATACTTTTACTAAGTAAAACCGCACAGAAGAAGTAAAAAAAA
Source organism: Vanessa tameamea (assembly GCF_037043105.1). Lineage (NCBI taxonomy): Eukaryota > Metazoa > Arthropoda > Insecta > Lepidoptera > Nymphalidae > Vanessa > Vanessa tameamea. The sequence goes on along the minus strand of NC_087332.1, from coordinate 2,328,704 downwards.
TATATTTTAAAACGTTCTAGGACTGACATGATACTGTTTGAAGATGACACTAATATCGATGAATAATTTCTAAATTTGAACAACATAAACCCTTCGAAACTGTATAACGCTTGTATAAATAATTGCAGAATTCAAGAATAATTAGTACCTAAATGAAAAGCATAATATAGATTTAATCTTTGACGTAATTTTTAAAAAAGAAAAATGATCTCTGTGATTTTAAATAAACCATATTTTCGGTATAAGTTTAGATTTAGAGCTTCTCTGGAAACTCAATTTGTCATCCTTATCAGATTTAGGTCCGCAGTAGGTATGTATAAGGAACGATAAGGAAAGTTTAGCTCGGTGATTTTGATACTGTTAGAATATTTTGACAGATAATAAGGGGAGAGGACTGATTATCCTTAACACAGGCCATTTAATTTAGCCTAGCTAGGATAGCCAGTACTTGACCTGTTTTTCTTTTGATGACCATATCATATTACACATTAAGTCTTTACTCGTAGTGCAATCATGTAATAGTTTTATAGATGTTTTCTGTGTGAAATAAATAATTCTGTAATTCTGAGTTAAATAAATGAAAAATATGAACTTCAGAAAAAAAAAAAAAATATCGGTTAATAGAAGTAGATTGACAAAAATCTTAATTAAGAATCCATTTAACACAATTTAATTTGTTCTAACTTACTCTTATTTAGTCAGAAGCTGTTTACAATTCTTCACACAACATAGTCATAAATTTTGCCATTCACTATAAGATATTAACACATTCATAGATATAAATTGTGTCATTCATTGCTCTTATGAAATTCCTTTGCGACGGGTGACGACGTGATGACGTCACAAACCTCGGGCCATTCGAGAATGTCAACAGTCTAAGTAAGCCAATGGTTTCAGTTTTCTGTTTACATCTAGTATTCGAGTGATATAAATTCAAACGAGTTCATACAAACATATAAGCAACCACAGCTAATAGTGTATACCCCCACAGATATATTTATGTATGGTGATAGACGTTTTCAACGGAAACTCACCAACTGCGTAATCAACATGTGTCTCGGTGTATTCCCTATTTCCTAACTCTCATCATATTTGTGTAATACCGTATTTACCCTAAGGCCAAGAACACACGTGCGCGGACCGGTAGATCTTTTAGGGGCGTCAGCCTAGGCGCCTTTCATAATTGGTCTCAGACTCAATCAACTTGAATCATAAATTTTGTAAAATAAAATATTTTACCATTGTACTACGTGTGCTTTTTTTAGGGTCTACATTGATGAAACCTCAACGGGGTGAAACCCTCCCAAACGACTTACCGACGAATCCTAGATCCACCAACGTAGCCTTATAAACTACTAGATAAACCTGGCATCCAGCACACATAGATACTGACCCGATGTACATGTGTGTGTTACTCTGTTCGTGTTAACGTTGAATATGAAAATTTTGACACACTTTCATACGATTAATGTGGACGGTGAATCGATGTTATCTCTCCTATAGGTCGGAGCATGCTGACTGTATCAGATAAATTAAAGCTATATAATTTACTATTACAAATAAAAAAAAAATAATTATACTGTAGTGTAACTCTGTCGTAAATTATATTATTAAGTGAGTTTGTTTATTTGATCGTTTGTAATTATTTCAAATCAATTTGTGTGTGTGTGTGTGTGTGTGTGTGTATATGTGTCCTGTTACTACACCCTCACATGCGATGATGCGAGGAAACTAGTAACCCATATATTATAATATATGATTACTTTTTTAAAAACACTATTACTTTATAATTTTCGCTCAATAATGAAATAGGGCAAAGGTTAATGGTGACCTTTCGTTATATGGTTCAACGATAAAATTCTGCCTACATTTTCCTCTTATTGACAAAAATTTAAAAATATAATGTGTTCAAGTTTATTTGAACTTAATTTCTGTTAAATATAATAGAGAAATAAGCTTTTATTGTATTAGGAAAGTTTTTCATTTTCAAAATTTATATAGATTTGATAATATATTTCGGATATTACGTAAGAGACAGATTCAATTGAATCAAATTAAAAAACATACGTAGAGAGTGCGTTCAGATTAAAACAATTAAATTACAAAGATATTTTTATCAAAATTCCAATTTTAAATATGAACTTATATATGTATAATCTTTGATTAAACTTCCGAATCGCTTATATTAAACCATTTACTAGCAAGATAAGTCTAGAATAGCTTATGTTTTTTTATATATAAAACCTATTTAGTGTTTTAATTATTGTGTTTATAAGTATCATTCAGTGGAAACTAAACTCGAGCTCAGTAATTAGTTGGTTTTCGCGAATGTGGTGTGGAATGATGATCTCTCCATTTAATAATATTGTTTATAAAGAGGAGTTCATAGTTTTTTATATTATTTTAATAACATCTACGGGCTGAGTTGCCGGTGCCTTTTTTACACTTTATTTTATCGAATTTTGGCGTTTTATGTTTTCATTTTATTACTAAACATCAGCAGATTCGACGCTGAACTTCGAGCTAGTCGTCTTCTTGGAAGACGCGGCCCCACTGACTTTATATACTTAAATATATGTTTTTTTTTTTATCATACATTGTAATATTACAATGAATAGGGAAAGTTTCTTACAGCTACATTGTTTTTTTTTTTTTAATTATGATATGTGTGTTTTTATATACATTTGGATTTGTTTTTGTTTCACACAATTTTAACACGCAATTTTTACACTTTGTTACGCAATTCTTAAGATTCAAAAGCTTTACAGCAATCAGCGGGCCCTGCTGCGCGCTCGATCAGGGAGAGTACAGCCTCGGCGACTCTGATATCGCGTTTGCGTATTCATAGTTATAACCTTTTAAATATATACATATTTAATGGGAAATGATGATGTCGTTTTGACCAGTTTCGGTCAGCCGGCCAATCTCAAGGGAGACCAGCCAGCTACTCAGGACATATGACATTGCACAAGTGTGTGCTCAAATACAGGTGCACCCTCTATTCCCTCACTCGGAGAAAAGGCCTTGACATTATTATTTATTGAAAACTTAAAACGTTCTTTAAATACAAAAGTTGAACTCTGTAAATAATTGGACTGAACATTTAGCCCTAAAGCAGAATGTATTTCTTTATAATCAGACGTAGGTATTTTTTAAAATAAAAACGTTATGAATACTTGACATAACTGTTATGATATTACACGATCTTACTCAATAATAAACCAAAAAAAAACGTAACAAAACTCGGATATAGACACGTAAATATTTGACCGTTAAAAGCTGAACAGGTCCTGTTAAATGGGTTTCTGTGCTAAAAGCATTACTCCATTAAATCACAGTCAAATTTGAATTAGAAAAAAATAATCTTCGATATTCCTATCAGTAAATACAACTGTCAGTCCCTGATACGATGATCCATCAAAAGTTGGCTGAAGATTATCGTCCTTTAATACATCGTAAGGCTTCTCGCTGTATAATGCTCTATAACCTAAATACGATTTCAAATAGATTACAGACGACTGTTACCAACTAGTAAGTATTAATACACTTGAATGCCTCGTTGGTCTAGTGAGATAAAACTATAGATATCGAGGTTCTGGGTGCCGACACCGCGTCGGGCTAAAAAAATATTGGGTTTTTTGTCGAAAGATTCTCAATAACAGCCCGAAGTCTAGAAGTTGGCAATATTTATACACCCGTGCCTAGGAAATTACGTAATGCCGTTTGTTTTTGCGCCTGATTTTTTCCGTCAATGTCATATCAATTTTGTTTGTTATAAAAAATATTATGTAAATAAAATCAGCCTGCATTTGTACAAATCGTATGTGCATGGAACGTTGCGAACGTGTTGTGACGTAATTCGATACACACACATTTACATTGTCACGATGAAACCTTTTCATTTACATTTATAAATAGAGTTTCGTTCCATTAAAATTAATGCTGAAGCTTCAATGCGTGCACAGACGGATAATATATTCACATATTAATATAACATTTATTTACATTAAGGACTTAAGTACATACAAATCAAAATTTGTACAAATATGGCTGCTTAGAATGATGGCAAGAATTCTAGCAGTATCGTAATTCCGATACTCTATGGTCGGAAGTACTAACCGTCCTAACAATAGTGTTGCCACTAACACGGAATGTTAATCATTTGTAATTTTTTGCACTACACATCCAACGTCCCTTATTATAATCCAAATTTCTTATTGTGATACTGATTGTATGCTAGATGCGCCTAGTCGATAGACTAATATTACTATGCTATGATTGTTAAGGAAAATTCGTTGGAATAAGTCTGACTTGTCATTTATTCCTCAAACTTATATAATGACGCTGGTAATAAAAACATGCAGGCACATTCACATAAACAAGTGGTTCATCACCAAATGAGACAAAGATATCATTTGAAATTTAGTCTCTAATTTTGCGCTGTTTGTTCGCTTCAGCATTTTCCGCTGCGGCTCCGACCTTTAACATTGTTTCCTTAATGTGTGACGGGGACACGGGATCAATGTGACAACACACGTAGCGCCCAGAATAATGATATCACATATTATTTAAATACTTATTTTATTTTTTTGTTTATTTTGCATAAAGTAACCGATATCAATGTATTGTTATTTGCTATATTAATATAACGAAAAAAAAAAATTGTCAGATTTTCTATGTGCATTGCGATACGAGATGAGATATTTTTTTCTTGTTTCATTTATACTCTACAATTTAGGTCCTTTTTATCATGATTCTCGTATCACGACGCACAGCCGAGTTATCGCAAACAAACTAAATTCAACCCTTTTTTCAAAATGGCGGCGGACGCACATATAAAATCGAGGTCGACAAATACAAGTTAAGCTTTTCTAAGCCTCTCGTACAACATATCCTAAAATCAGCCTTCACGGTTCATTTTCGTTTCCAAATGTCTACAATGTCTGGACTATAAGTCATGCGATGGTACTTTTTACTTTATGGTAACCAAGGAAACGCGGAATTGATACAAGCCAATGACGTAGAAATGTAACACGAATAATCATTTCCTATTGATTTTCAATCATCTGTGTTACAAAAAAAAAAAACAAATGAAATCAGATCCTTGCACGGATTCTGCACAATAAACGTGCGTACGTATTTTTGTTATTGCAGGTAATCTATGTATTAAAACATTATACTCAAACTTCGTGTGATTGTAGTTGTAAAATATATTGTCATAGCAAAACAGGACTTTCCCAACATCATACGCGGTCATGATTTGTATGTAATTCGTATTTGTATCTAATGAAGGCCTTATTGTTAATAATTCATATTTAAATAAATATATATGGACGACCACCGTGGTCGAGTAGTGTGCACACCGGTTTTCATGGGTACGCAACTCCGAGGTCCCGGGTTCGATTCCCGGCCGAGTCGATGTAGAAAAAGTTCATTAGTTTTCTATGTTGTCTTGGGTCTGGGTGTTTGTGGTGCCGTCGTTACTTCTGATTTTCCATAACACAAGTGCTTTAGCTACTACATTGGGATCAGAGTAATGTATGTGATGTTGTCCAATATTTATATTTATTTATTTATATATTTTTTGGTTCCATATAACAATTATTTAAAGAAGGAAAACCAGTTAAATAAAAGTAATACAATGACAATATTCTTCTGCTAGAAAAGGCTTTTAGTAACACATGTGACAGAATATAATCCAACTGGTGCAAGATTCCTAACGATGATTTTCTTTAATGATAAAATTTATAAACGTAAACCACAAATTAAACATGAAAATGTAGTGATACTTGCTCGGTTTGAACCCTGCAATCAAACTGCTGCAATTGTAGTGGGCTGACGAAGTAGCCTTTTTATTTATATATCAATTTCCTAAAATCCAAATTTAAAAAGTGTAATTAAAAATATTTGTTACTTTTTTCAACATCAGGCCAAGCCTTCATTAATTTGATCCCAAAATAAACCCCTTTTCGGCTTACATCGGAAAACACGTAGGCATCATTTTAATTTAATCTCATACTGAATTATTAACATCACTTTGTAACATGTTTACTCTAAATTGAGCTGTATCTCTTGTTACTACGGTTTATTTTTGGATACTGTTGTGTATAATCTACCCACACAGAGATGACCCGATCAATACTATGCCTCTATAGAGTTCTACCGCCCAGTTTCCTTTGATGCACTCACTCGATGACAAAGAGGATTAATCATTTCTCTTATCGATACTTGGAAACTAAGAAGGTATAGACCTTTTTTTGTATTAACGTATATACATTACTAAATAGAAACTGGCAACTGGTATAGTTAGGATTCCCGAACAAAATTTTCCTTGGATGTACATGACGTCATGATAGCCATTACTTGTGCCGTTATCTCGTTTTAATTTTAAATAAACGTAGTATTTTTAAGCTATAATTGTATTCAATTGCTGAGATATCTCAGTGCTCGATTATACAGAAAATGTATTCAGAGAGATAAAAAATATTATCTCACTAACAGAAGCTTCCTTCAAAACAACATTTGAATAAAGAACTTGAGATTGTGATAGTTAAACGCTCAAAGTTATAATTTATATATTACTAATACTATCAAGTACTGTTTGAATACTAATTTAGTAAATGAGTAATAATTATTACAGAGATATCCGGCCTAGATCATACCATGAACTATTACATACATTACTACTGTTAGAAATACTTATTTATGTAATTACATTTATATTATAATTATATATTTAATAAACTCATATTTTGTTATTGTATCCGATTTCATAAAAGTGTAATCGATTTCAGAACGTCATTCGTATGGCTTTAAAAAAAAATACAAGATGTTTTCCCGCGCAAAATGATTATTAAAAAAAAAATAAATGAGATTCGCTCATGGAATGAGAATAGGAGATTTTTGTTAATTGGATTTTTAACTTCAAGACTATAATATTGATAAAATAAAACAAGTAATAAATAAATATTCTCCGTACTGGTGTATTTATTACTACTAACTTATTTAATATACTCCTAACAATTAATGTATAAGAAAAAAATATAAAAATCAAAATATTCTTTATTCAAGTAGACTCATAAAAAAAACACACAACACTTTTGAATCGTCATGTTACAGTGTTAAAATAAATGTAAAGCTGTCACCGGTTCGGAAAGTAGATTATACCGAGAAAAACCGGCAAGAAACCCAAGTATTTGCTCTTTTTCATCATTTTAATTTCAGAGTAGGTATACATATAGATAACAGAACTAAGTCCACGCAGTTATATGTATGTCAATTTATTATAATAATTATTTAATTTAACTTACATTATCCAAAGTATTATAAACGCTATATATACAATTCCCGATACGTATCTGCTATCTAAACACGATACCTTTAAAGAAGCCAATGAAATGTTCCGTTTGACTGCAAAGTTGACTTCATGGCACTGACACATCAGTCTAATGTTATAATCATTCAATTGTAAAATCTTTTATGTTCAATAACAGTCGTTTTCTTTTTTTTATGGTATCCGTAGGCGGACGAGCAAAATGGACCACCTGATGGTAAGTGGTCACCACTACACATAGACAATGGCGCTGTGAGAAATATTAACCATTCATTACATCGCCAATGCGCCACCACCCTTGGGAACTAAGATGTTATATCCCCTGTGCCTGTAGTTACACTGGCTCACTCACCCTTCAAACCGGAACACAACAATACTGAGTACTGCTGCTTGGCGGTAGAATATCTGATGAGTGGGTGGTACCTACCCAGACGGGCTTGCACAAAGCCCTACCACGAAGTAGTTCTGAGAGGCTTAATTTAATACAATATAAACGGCTTTATTTAAAATGTTGCTTAATGAGTGATTGATTAAACAATGTTATATTGGTTAAGTTAATTTTTGTCTCATGTCAATCACATAATGAAATGTAACCGTATGATGACAAATTCAAGTAGACTTTACTTCTGATATTGTATATAAATATGCAATTATTTTTTTTCTAATAATAATGTAATCTCTAACATTGACAGAGCTTCCTCCTTGCTTTACATCCTCCTCGCCCACGTTTTGCCATAACTTCCGGTTTGTGGCTTTTCATTTCTAAGTTTCCGCTTTATTGTGATTTCAATCTACCGTCGCATTGTTCGCTACCTTTATATTTTTTCTCATAATAAGTGTGTGATAGATTTATATCATATTTTGGACATCTATTCTCATCATCATTCTCGTGCATTTTACCAACTACTCTCTCAATACTTTAATTTTGCCTCGATGTTAAGATTAATTATCTCTATTTATTTTAATTATGTGTTTGTTGGTAAGGCTCCACGTTTGTGATCCGTAGCTTGTAAGAGAAAAGTCTTAATTGAATTCAGCTCATTAAATTTTTAATGGAAACCTTTCTTAATACATATATAAATATATATACCAATATAGTGTCCAAAATTCATCATTGTGTTCCGGTTTGAAGGGTTAGTGAGCCAGTTATCTAAAGGTAAAAAGGACATAACATCTTTGTTCCCACGATTGGTGATGTAAGGGGTGGAATTAACTCGTGAAAAAAAAAACAATTCTTGTTATATAATTTGACAAATAATTAATTCACTAATCACGTTAAATTAAATAGCAACGGATGGCATATTGTCGCTTTGAAATCTACTGATTATAGAAATAATTGTATCGGTTAGGCTACATTGGAACGTAATTATTTAGTTAAATAAACATTTCAAACATAGAACTCTAATATTCAGCACATTTAAAAAGTTAAACATCTTCAATTAGATTGTATAATATTTAATAGTACTCCAGAAGGATACGTTAGAATAGTTTTATGCTGAAAGACTGTAGTAATAATCAGAATATAATATAAATAGTGACTAAACAAGAATAATAACTCAATAGTGGTTTTTATACATGAAATAACTAATATACATATACAGATAAAGAGTACCATATGGGAAACCCTTATTAATCTGAAACAAAACCTTTTTATTATTTACAAGAACACAAAACCAACTAATTACTTGATACTGCGTTTTCGTTTAATAAAAAAAATTAAAAAACAATAAATTATATACCAATCAATTCAACATATAATTTTAAAATATTCAAACATAAAATTTTAACAAAATACTAATTGCGAAAACTATCCCCATAACATGCGAAGCGTAATTGATCACGGTAATTCATGTAAACGGTGCCCAGTTGAAATTGTCCCTCGGGTCATTTCACGTACCAAAACTAATTCGACTCCGTCCCGCTTATGTAGGCGAATTAGGCAACGGACGAGCGCACTCGCTCACTAACTTGACCTATATATAAATATTATTATTTATATAGTTAGTTTTTCAAGATTGATAATGAGCTTAGTTACTTTTATATTTTTTACATCTTGTGTTTAGATCTAATTGAATACTATTCATAGCTTTATTGTTATTAAAATATTTATTGTATGTAGGTACCCCCTATGTTATGAAGTTTTGCGAACAAAATTAATAATTGTTTTATGTGTTTCCACAATCGTTACTTCAGCAATCATAAGTTTTAAATTTATTTTCATAGAATGCATAGTCCATGCTTTCGTTCCTTAATAAAAAAAAAAAAAATTTAAACCGCATTCGTTCTCACTTCATTCTTACTCTTGGCACAGATATCGTGCTACTATACGAGTATATAAAAGCCTCGTTTTCATCCCTAAACAAAGAATACTGTAAATAAATAAAAAAAAATGTCTAGAGATTTGAATTAATAAGTATAAATTAACACTTATTAATGAAAACACTTTAATAAATAAGAATAAGAAAATACCAAAGATGAAACGTCGTCAGCGGTACGAAATTGGATTGGCACGATTTGAAGCAAAATTCAAAAGGAAAAGAAGGTCAATATGAAAAAGTTTTGAACCTTTTTACGATGTACTTACGTCTTTAAACATAATATTAACGAAACTAACAATACAGTATATGAAACTGATTAAAAACTTATTTTATATCAAACTTATTCAATTTGTAGTTCAATATAATAGAACTTCTTAACGATAAACTTTAACGGCCGCAGTAAAACTCGAATGTGACGAGCGATACCATAGAGGTTTTATTACCAATAAAAAGTCTCAAAGTGCTTACTTTTTTAATTACAATTCTCATTATTAAAAAAATATTGACACAAATTAAAACGTGTCAAGTTAATTAATAATCTATATAATTATAAGTTACAATTACTTTATTTAGAATTGAATATATGTGAATATTTTTCAAAACTATCTACGCCAATTTTTAAGTTTTTTTTTTTATTCAGATAAAGATTTTCTCATTAATTGTAAATGTCACGGGAGGCTTAAATTTAGGTACCAGTAGATATAAAGTATAAATGTAAGTTGTACCAACGAATATACTTAATATTATAATGCTGGATGGTTCGTTTGTTTATTCGTGCCAATCCTAGAAACCACCAATCCTGACTAAATAATTATAATCTCATCATGCTATCTACCCGAGAAACCTATCAGTAACCATGAATGTCATACGATTCGGTAAACTCTTGGTGGCTCAATTTAAAATGAGGATTATCATATTAATGGATACTGTTTTATATTTAAGCCCTTTTTGGTATGTACCGCCAGATATTCTACCGTCAAACAGCAATACTTAGTTTTGTTGTGTTTTGGTTTGAATTTTGGTAAGTGAACCAGTATAAGTACAGGCACAAGTGACATAACATCTTAATCTTTTCAATAATTGGTGATGTAAGGAATTGTAAGTAATTCCAAAAGTACTGATTTCGATAGGCGGTTGTGACCACATACCATCAAGTGGCCCATAAACTCGTCCGCGTAAATAAAAAATATTGTGCAGCAACTGTTTCTTTATTTTGACAAAAAAAATTAGCACAAAGGGACATGAAAAAATAAACTGGATATTTCTGACGAATTTTCCGTGTGAAGTCAAAACATGTAGCAAAGTAGAGAAAAATGTATTTTTTGTATAAATCTCCAAAATACTAACTTAATATAATTATTGTTACAGAGAATGCGAAAACCGCGCCGACACCGTTGGTTGACGGTGTCGGTGTTCTTCATCGCGTACTCCGTATTCCAAGCTGTGTTGAGCAATGCGTCCGAACCGGCTGACCCGATGGACAAAACACCAGAAACTGGCAAAGTATCGCCAGCCCCTGAGTTCAGTAAAACGACGAACGCTGAAGGTCCTAAAGGTAAATAATCACTACTGATATCATTAAAGTGAATTTAATAGCACATTTTATAAGCGACCCCGTGTTGCCCTCGGGCATTAGGTATTTTGGTACACTCAGTGCTGGCGAGTCCCACCGCCCCACTTCAAGTGGGGAAATCGCGTAATTGAGATTTTCTAAATAAAATGTTATGTGAATTTATTGCTGTTCGTTTTATTATAGTGTCAGACGTAACACCAATGGTATCAAATAAAGAAGAAAGTACAAAGGTCGATGGTAAGAAAGCTATGAAGGGTCTTGACGTTGAAGACGAGGGCGAGAAGAAGAAACAGAAGGACGCAGGTTATGAGGATGTAAGTTTATTCCTTTATTTTGAACAATGTTTTAGAATTACCTTACTAAGCATTACTTCACACCTCACTGGTGGTACTGGTTGACTACATTTTGATGTAGTAGATCTAGTTAGGATTATACCACTAAGTTATTAATTATTGTACCTCAAAGCAATATTTTATATTTGTATGTTTTGGCTTAAATCGTAAATAACCCAGTGAAATATACCCAAAGGACACAACGTCTTGCTCATGGTTACACATTAAAAATGTTTGTGTAAATATGAATTCTCATTTAACGTTCATTATTAGTCGATCATTTCTGATACGTAATACGTCAGACATTCCTATATTTTTACGTCCTCATCCCATTTGCATAATGATGATAAGCAGTATCGTTAGTACAAAATAAAAATGGTTCAAGAAATTTAATTGTCTATATGACAGCAGACAGGTAATTCCTGGAAGTCGAGCATTACAATATTTTAAAGTTTAATGTCATAATTTTTTAGGATAAAACTACGATAGAGATTCGCGACGAAGAAGAAAAAGAGGAAGAAATCGATACTATACCCACCGTCCACCCTCTCCGGAACTGCACACCACCAGCCATCGAACAGGTAAACTTACACAGTAATGGAAAGCAAAGTATGAAATGACTAGTTGTCGCCCGCTGTTTCGTTCTCGTTTTCAGAGTTGGCCGTAAGGTATTAGGTATTAAAAAGTAGCATATGTCCTTCCGTGGGGTTAAAGCTGGCTTCGTATCAAATTTAATGAAATTTAGTTTATCCGTGAAACCATAACAGCCAGACACAGTTACTTTCGCATTTATAATATTTGTATAAATTATAGTAAGTATATTGTGATTTTTATTTTTTTTTTATCTTCTACCGATTCTTTATTTAACTTAAGACACTTCAGTGTTTATTATATGTTTTTCAATTCTCCCATTGAACACAAAATAATGTTTTTCAATGTAGTACTTTTTTTACCCAGTAAGAGAGTTATATTTTATGTAGATTCTTTGTCACTATAATTGTCAGAGTGATATAACGAATATAAAAAAAATAAAGTAAACGAACGTTGTTACTGTAACTCGATATATTGTCTGTTTATCTATTTGTTTGCTAGGCTTTCAGGGCTAAACCACTGAACCGAATTTGATTTAATTTGATATGAAGCAAGGTTGAACTCCAAGGAAAGAGAAAAGCTTCTTTTTTTATAACTAAAACCTACCCTACAACCAAAATCATTTGTAGCGCTTTGACGTTACCTATATACTATTTGGTCGTTAGCCTTCCAGTTGACTGAATTTACTGAAAAAGACCAGCTTTATGGCGTTTTGACAAAAAACATTCATTCTTCGTCTTCGCTCTAACGCGTTCAATTGAATTTAATTGAATTCATTTTTCTTATTTAATTGTATTCTATATGAATGGCTATTCAATTTGAACTGTAAAGGATATTAAGATTTATTTTAAAATCGTCATGAGTTTGCTACAAAATGTATATTTTAATTTATATAAATTTGATGTTAAGTGCCCATACTTATTTAATATTATTTCATAATACTGACTATAAATAATAGTTAAAAAAGCGGCCAAGTGCGAGTCGGACTCGCCCATGAAGGGTTCCGTAACAGCAAGTAATAAGGTTTATGTTTATGAAATTAAATGTTTTTTTTTAATATTTGAGTTGATTGAATGGAAGGTAAATTGCGGTTTTCGATTTATGACGTATTAAAAAAAAAACTACTTACTAGATCTCGTTCAAACCAATTTTGGGTGGAAGTTTGCATGGTAATGTATATCATACATTTTTTTTAGTTTTATCATTCTCTTAGAAGTTACAGGGGGGGACACATTTTATCACTTTGGAAGTGTCTCTAGCGCAAACTATTCAGTTTAGAAAAAAATTATATTAGAAATCTCATTATCATTTTTGAACACTTATCCAGAGATTAGATAGCCTTACACGTATGGGTTCGATGAAAATTTTTTTTGAGTTTCAGTTCTAAGTATGGGGATTTTTTTCTTTTTTTGGGTGAAAATTTTAATGCGGTTCACAGAATAGATCTATTAACCAAGTTTCAAGAGTATAGTTCTTATAGTTTCGGAAAAAAGGGGCTGTGACATACGGACGGACAGACAGACAGACATACAGACATGACGAATCTATAAGGGTTCCGTTGTTTGCCATTTGGCTACGGAACCCTAAAAATCTCGTTATATAATATATATATTCTCGTTACATAACAGTTTCCGCGGCCATTAATGGGCCAGACGGCGCGCCGACACGGCGGTCTCATCCTCCACATCCTGGTCGCAGTCTTCACCTTCATCGGCCTGGCTATCGTTTGCGATGAATACTTTGTCTCAAGTCTGGACAGGATCTGCGAAGGTTGGTTAATTTTTTTAATTGCCTTGCTCCGAATTATATAGTCCAGATATAAGACATTAGACTAATATAGTCAAATTAGTCACCTTACATAAGCGGTTTTAAAAATAAATAGACTGGTGTTGACGTTTGTGTGTTCCTAATTCCGAAGTTTCTTGATCAGATTATGTTAACAATTATTATAGATATTTTAGTACTTGAAATAATTGTCTTATATACAAATGGTAAAGCTGTTAAGCTGATGTCAACAATCGTCAGCTCTTCTTCGATTGTTCCCATTAAACTACTCCTCCTCGCTTGCTCGTATTCGACTAAATTAGTTTTGGTCAATTGGCCGAAACTTGGTGCGCAAAATCTCAGTACTCTACAACGCGTCTAGTAGTAAACATATAAATCAATGCTTGAAATAACTAATATCTGTATTGCGTAGAGTTGCAGCTTGCTCCGGACGTTGCGGGTGCGACGTTCATGGCGGCGGGCAGTTCTGCCCCTGAACTTGCTACAGTTGTCATCGGTGTCTTCTGTGCCCAAGATGATATTGGTAAGTGTACTGCTCAATGTACTTAAAAAAATAACACCCTTTATTCATATAGAAATGTATACAATACACAGTCGTGCCCAAGCAATAGCAAATATTAATATGATTTAAATATAGTCTGCAACTATTCGTTACAGCAATATCTGTGAGTCAAAAATTCCATTTCTTCGACGTTGTCTTTCGACGATGAAATTTGCTTAGACAATGATTATTTTAAATTTCGAATGTCTAGCCCTCTGAAAATGGTAACTAAATGTAAATAATAGATCATAGACAAGAATCATCGTCATACTGAGGCTATTTTACACGATCGCAGGCGTGTCGGGTGTTATCGGCTCGGCGGTGTTCAACATAATGTTCGTGATCTCGGTGTGCGCGCTGTGCGCCGGCACCGTGTCTCATCTGAACTGGTGGCCGCTGTGTCGAGACTGTTTCTTCTACGCCGTCTCCATACTCGTCATGCTCTGCACTATCGCCAATGGTTACGTGTCCTGGTACGATTTCTTATATAATTCGATTTTTTCGACCTGCACGCGGAGATCTTGGAATTTACTCTGTTACCAAATTAAGCTTAAACTATTGCCTATGTAGATTGACAAGAATGTCCAATGAGTCCATATTTTGTATTATATTATTTAAGTGTGTGTTTGTGGGTCATATTTATTTTAATTTTAGATAGTATAATGAAATCTATAAGAAATATACTGCATTATAGCATACTTCTGCAAATATTATAGACTTTTTGGGTTTTTTTTAAATCAATTCACAATTTTACGTCTGGTTCTAGGGGATGTTTACATTTATCTACCATTTGCAGGCCTGAAGCGTTGTTCATGCTCATAATGTATGGCGTATACTGCGTGGCGCTGAGGTTCAATAACGCCTTGGAACGATGGGCCTTGACCCTCCCTCTGCCGTTCAAGCTACCTTCGAGGGAGGAACAAGCGGCGCTCGTTACATACAAGTAAAACGATCTAATATTATAGAAAAATGTCTTCTTAGTGTAACGCGGAGACTGTTATGATCAGTTTACTCGCTTGATAATCTTTTTATAACATTATCCCTTGAGCTAATAGAATATATATTGTCTTGTCAGAAGTGCGGGTGGTCAGCCGCCGAGTGCGCCCGCAGCGGAAGGCCAGTACACGCAAATGGAGGGACAGGACAACGACGCTACGAAACAATCCACTGGTAATTAATTATTGGTGTTGACACAGCACATACCATAGCTAGCTTGAATTAAGTCTGTTCTAAGTTCAAGTTTGCTTTGCTTTAAAAATTGTCTTTCGATTGTATTTATTATTAATTAATAACTAATCACTTATCACTTATAATTAAGACGATTTATAATTGTGATTGAAAATAATATAATCAATAGCGTACAACCCCGATGGAGCGTACGACAACGTAGCGTACAATGCGGATCCTACCGCCGCCTGGGACCCGAGCCAGGCCTGGGATCCGGACCGAGCCTGGGACGAGACCGCACTGGTACGTGTCTTCATCCTTGTTAGCTCATGACGACCTTAATAAATACATTCGAGCATATTAAAATAACGTGATTAAGTTTATTGATTCAACAAATGCTCGGACAATACGCCTTTATGGGCGTAGCTTGGTATTAGCTTAACGTTTAATTTTATTTCGTAAAAAAAAAAAAATATTTTTATTATTTTTTTCATAATAAGATTAATTATTTATTTATTAAATTATGTGAATAGTGATTTTAAATTATTATTATTAAATTATTTATGAATTTAGGATATTCAAATAAAATTATGAAATTTATATATATTTATAAATTATTATAATAACATTTGCACGCACATATGGAGTAGTACCTACAATATTTTTAATTGAAAATCATTTTGCAAGTTCATATCAGACTAATAATAATTTGAATTGAAGAATCCGTTCTGAGAGAAAAAAATTAGCTTGAATGAAGCAAATGATTTTGATTCGTGTAGCAACAGCCCGCGGCCGCGCCCGCCGCGTCGGGCTGGGGCGACCCCGCGCCGCAGCCGCCGGCCGCCGCGTCGCCCGGACAGTCCACGCCCGGACAGCCGCCCGCGCCCCAGGTACTCGAGACACGATTTTCCATGAAAGCGAAACTTTAAACTAACATTAACCATTAGAGTTCTTAATATGATGTAATAAAATTATATAATAATTATTTATCGTCTCAAAATACATGTATTCAATTTTATTATACTAAAAAAAAACATAAGGAAATGACAGGAGCTCAATGTAAGTGTAGAACTTGTGTTACAGGTCTAGTGACCATGAGCATGATAAGCCGGACTATAATATCCGTTATAATAATTTCCTCTAATAGAATACATGTTAGGAACAATAAAGAGTCTACTATACGATATTTGTAGCAGTTACTGCCTGTTATTCGCGTCCCTACCGTCCGACCGATGTAACATTATACAAGCGTCTATTATTTTCAGTGTTTCTATTCAAATTTTACTTTGAAGCAATAATATATAATAAAAAATTCGGATAACGCTTGAATCTTTTGGAACTTTTGTATTATATGTATTTTTTTTAAATATTTTTGCAAATTTTAAAATCATTAAATTAAGAAAATAATATGTTCGTCAGTTATGTCGATCAGAAAAATTGACATCTATCAAAAAGATCAAGCTATCTTGTACAGGTTGTATGCGTCCGTGTGTCATTGTCTTGTATCTATTTTAATTTTCAGTGTATGTCAAACGTTTTAAAACAGACATTTTAAAACCTCTTTTCCAACATTATATTTTCGCATACGCACTAGCTCGGAAGCTTAGCACCTTTGACGCAGATAGTTAAACTGCTCACATTTAAAAAAAGGGACCTGCTAAACTCTGCTTACAACGATATTATGTATTAATTTTTTTTCATTAGCAGCCTGTAAATTTCCCACTGCTGGGCTAAGGCCTCCTCTCCCTTTGAGGAGAAGGTTTGGAGCATATTCCACCACGCTGCTCCAATGCGGGTTGGTGGAATACACATGTGGCAGAATTTCGTTGAAATTAGATACATGCAGTTTTCCTCACGATGTTTTTTTTTCACCACCGAGCACGAGATGAATTATAAACACAAATTAAGCACATGTAAATTCAGTGGTGCTTGCCTGGGTTTGAACCCGAAATCATGGGTTAAGATGCACGCGTTCTAACCACTGGGCCATCTCGGCTCTTTTTATATTCACAATAAAATAGATAATTGTAGTCAATGCAACTTCAATGATTGAATAAATACAAGAAGTAAAGATAAATTATGATATTATGATATTATGATATATGGTATGCATATATAACACCAAGTTTCCGACTTTCGTTCTTTCTTTCTAACCATTCGCAAGATATTCAATCCTATGGTAAAATTCCGCAGATTTTCAACTTTACTAATAAACTTTAGAAGAATATCAATTCTATAAGTTCAATAATAACGTGTTTTAAATATAACACTTTCAGGCACCAGCACAACCGGCTTATTACAAAGCCAAGGAATACAATCCTGAAACAGCAATCGATCCTCTTGTAAAGCCAATCGGAGCCAGTGAGTTTGTTTTTATTTATATTTTAATAAGGTTATAACGAAAACCAAAACGTATGCTTTAATGTCATTTTTATTTAAACGGATCGCTGAGATTTTATGCTGCCCTGCATATATATTAATAGGTTTCGCTTGCCTGTTTGGGGGGATGGTCCTTTTTGTTATAATAAGTGTGTCATGTCCTTCGTTGGGGTTTAAGCTCGCTTCATGTGCAATTTCATCAAATTTGGTTCAGTGATTTAGCCTTGAAAGCGTAACAGAGAGACAGATGAGTTACTTTCAAATTTACTCGTATAATATTAGTAACAATAATGATGATGATTTACTACAACACACACACATGGATACTTACACATTCAGAGATACGAATATGCACAATACCAACACATTAGATTCAAGAAATCTAGTACTAAATACGTAAACAGATTTCATGTTTTAATGAAAAGTGATTCAGTGTATTTATCACAAAGGCCAATTACCTACATAGATCGTTTTTTGCGAAACAATTTAACTTCTTCTACTTCTAGTGTCTATTCTGCGTGTAAAAACGGTTACATTTTTTCTTAATAAGGAATTGTTTGCTTCTCCGAAGCTACAGTTTATGTGGCATCTCATATTTTATTATAATTTTGTTATCAGTATGCGTATGTGAGTGATAAATCACATCCGTCAAAGTCACAAATTATGAAAATATTTCTTTGTTTAGAGACAGAGCGTCTTGTGATAAGATGACATTTCAACACAAACGTATTTGAATCAAACCAATAAAAGTGTATAACATAGCTGAACTGCTAGCTGTCTTTACCCAGACGAAATTTATAAAACCTTATCAATTGCACAGCCTCGAGAAGTGAATTAAAAAATATAGCTTTCACCGAGACTTAAACTATTTCCATACCAAATTTCATCGAAATCAGTTCAGCGGTAAAAGCGCGAAGCGGTAACAGATACAGTTATTTTCGCATTCAAAATATTAGTATAAGTCATATAGAGGCTTGGTATCGCCTCTATGAGATATATAAGAAATGTTTTAAGTAAAGTTAACACTTTTAAGAAAACTTTTAGATTCCAGAATTACTAAAGTACACTTAACACCTAACTACACAAGTTTTATAGCATAAGTGTGTTCTATTTTTTCACTCTCTGTCTGATGGAGATCCAACACAATCGGAGATAAATCAGCCGCTGCTCCAACATCTTTACGAACTTTCTGAGTCAATGGAATGTACCCAATCTCACGATCATAACTCCAGGTGGCTAATAAGGGTTTCATGAAAAGCCCCGTGAATATTATAATAATAATATTTGGACTGAGTCAGAATCCAAGCTGACTTACTTTGTTTCTGGATAATTTACATTAAGTTAGTTGATCACTACCGCATCTGCAGCTTAACTAAGCTAATTTATCAATTAAGTTAGTTAAACGATTACTGAATTATAACGCTAATACAGAAATGTTTAATGTGCTATAATCATTAAATTTGTATCTACTCTCAGATGTGGTGCAGCTAGCGTGCTGGTACGTGGCCTACCCCGTCCATTGGTCATGTCGCCACACGATGCCTGACTGCCGTGGTCGGTGGTATCCTATCACCTTCATCATCTCTATGCTCTGGATCTCTTTCTACTCCTATTTTATGGTGTGGATGATAACTATTATCGGTGAGTTTATGAGAGTTCTCTTTATGAACTATTAAATATAAAATTGTATTAAAATTTAGAAGGAAGTAATATTTGAGAATTATAAGTAGGTACTTTTAAACATCTAGAAAAAGCTTCACCGTTTTCGAAGATTTATTTTTTATGATAAAATTCCGTTAAGAATATATATGTTAGCTAAAATCAATGTAACTATTCCAAGGTGTAATTCATTGATAACATGTAACCTATTTGCCATTTAATATCCGTTAATCACGGATTTTACACACTGACCAAATTGAGACGTGAATTTTTAAGGTGCGAATGTAACTGTGACGAGACATCTAATTTATTTGCTAGTATTGATAATAAAGGAACTCTAAGCTGATTTAACAATTGGTTCCATGTTCAGGGTATACACTTGGCATTCCCGATACGGTGATGGGTCTGACGTTCGTGGCTGCGGGTGTATCCGTTCCGGACGCACTCTCCTCCCTTGCAGTCATCAAAGAAGGGTGGGTACCATTATTTATATTTTAATTTTCTAAATTTTTTTTTAATAATTATATACTATTAATTTTTCCGATTTTTTTTAAGAGCAATATGTCCTTATCTATTATAATGTATAAAAACATTCGTACTACAGTTACGGCGATATGGCAGTTTCAAACGCAGTCGGTTCCAACGTATTCGATATTCTAGTCTGCCTCGGCCTGCCGTGGTTCATTCAAACCGCCATCATCCAGCCCGGCAGTCATGTCAACGTCATTAGCAAAGGTAATGAGTGGTACAACAAGGATATGGATTTTAAAAATAAATTATTCTAGCAAGAATGTATAGATACATTTAAATTCATATGTGAACGAAAGCATTTATACCCAATTAAGAGGATAAGTTATTTGTAGGAGAATATAGTAGTATCAGCCCTCTGCTGGGCTATTTTTTGGTTGGATTTACACGTGGCAAAATGTCATTCAAATAAGACACATGCAAGTTCCCTCACGAGATTTTCCTTCAACGCCGAGCATGAGATGAATTATAAACACAAATTAAGCACATGGATATTAAGTGTTGTTTGCTTGGGTACCTGCAATCATCGGTTCAGATGCACGTGTTCAAACCATCTTGGCTCTATGATACTTGAATATTATTAGGCAAACACGATTCAAGTAAAAAACAAACATTAATGTAACATTACAATAGCTAAAAAACACATTTCTAATAATGATTACTCGTGGTTTTAGGTTATACCTAAATAAATCATATTTGTGCATTGTGGGCGGCTATTAATAATATTAATAAAATACGACGCACACTTTAAATACCATCATGTAAATGCAGCAATCGTGGAAAACCTCGTTTCAGAATTGGTTTAAGCATCAATATCATCAGATTCTAATAATTTTTGGTGCAAATTTCTTTACGGTCGTATATTTCATCCACTTATTGAATGAAGTTATCAAACTTAAAGTGTTATAGGCAGCTTCTAGCTGTTAATTGGAACAAGCATGGTGTCTGGAACGATTTCGGTAAATTTGATCATTCTGGACGGAGAATAGCCCTCGCTCTCGTAATCCGACGGGAGGGCAATCGAAAACAAAAGGAGACGAGAAGCATTTCAACTGTTGTTGAGCTTGTACTTTTACCAGTAATTTGGTTAGGAACAGCTAACATCTCATGATTGGCTGTGCATCGACAGTGTAATGAATTAATTATTTGCTGGCGAAGATCTCCAGTTAGGTTGCCTTCGTCGAATAATTTAAAAAAATACCTATATATTTATAGGGTTTATATGTATTTATTATAGGGTTTTCGTAATATTGTTCTTAAAACAGTAGAACATAGAATAAAATATTTAATGAAATAAATAAATTCATAAAAATCAATCTAAAAGGCAAAGAAATAATTTATGACATATTTTTTTAGGTTTAATCTACTCAACGCTGTCCCTGTTCTCAACTGTCATATTCCTTGTGGTGGCGACACACGCCAACGGCTGGAAACTCGACCGCAAATTCGGCGCCGTACTGATGGTGTGGTACCTTCTGTTTATAACCCTCGCAAGTCTCTACGAGCTCAATGTCTTCGGTAACTACCATCCACCAGACTGCGAGTCCATTTATTAAATACTTAAAACTTCGGCAGTTTATACTTATTATTTTGTATGAAGAAACTTTGCTTCGAATTTAATACGTGACTTATTTCAGTGTGACCAGTGTAAAATATTCTTTCTATTATGATTTTAAAATTGCATGTGCAAAAAGTATTTATTTACTCTAGTCATTCAATTAATTTATAGTTTTTAATATTTAACAAGTAAATTAAAATATTTACAAAAGACCTAATAACAAAGTTTCTTGTCCTGCAAACAAGTTATATTTATAGGTCTTAGTCATCCGTTAAAAATATTTACAACTGTTGATACGTCACTAGATTAGATTTCGAACTCTCTCGTTATTTCGTATATTGTGTGTATGATGAATTTTACACTTTAATTTATTTAATATAGCTTATTAAAGAGTACCAGATTAGCTTTATGCTGAGATTTTTTATATATCTAGAAAGTGTCGCACTACAAAAGAACTAAAACTATCGATCCAAGTTTACTATCTTAGCTTGTATGACAACTATACGCTTGACACTCGCCAAACGTGTACCACTTAGTGTGCGTATACTTAAAAAAAAATATTTTTCGCTTTGACATTCTATCTAGACATATAAACGATCAAAAGCTTTATTATGTAAGATAAAATAATATATGAAGTTTAATAATAAATATTTCATTTTATTTTTAGTTATTTTATGGAATTAGTAATCTGTGTTACTTATAGATTTATTCACTTGCCATAATTTTACGAATAAATGAAACATCGACTGTAGCTTCTATCTGTATTAATAAGATTAGGAGTTTATTTGATTAGATGTGCGAGTTAAAATTGAAATGTATGATAGAGCTGTCATCCTTCTGGTTTATTCTTGGCTTTGTGTCCGTTTTAAAGAATTGGCGCAAAACTCCGTACATTTTATGGTCAGTTTTAAAATGAAACAATTTATTTAAATAGTACGTTTAAATATCGAATAATTTATTTTTCATTTAGATATAGTAAGTAATTCAAAACGGTGGTTTTCTTCTTGACATGGTTTGAAGATTAAGCAGCTCTATATGAAAGTAAAGTATTTTATTTTTGTAAATAATCTATTTCAGTTATCATTTAGTTGTGAAATTCAAATATACAATTGTTATTTTTTTCAAATATCAATTTTTAACTCAATATATTAGTTTTTTATCTGCAATTTATTACTAAGTATGAATTGTATTTCACGCACAAAAAAAATATGATCTTAAATGAATGCCGTCGTCTCGTCGTGAAATAAAGTAACTTGGGAAAATTTATATAATGCTATTCTTTGTGATTCTATGAAAATAAAACAAAGAAATATGAATATAATTGTCACCTATACTATAATTTCCAGACAAAAAATATGATGTAATAATAAAAGTTCGTTGTCTATGGATTTTGTATAAATTAATCAAAAAATAACGACAGTATCCATGTCATATATACATATAAATATATATATACGTATATCATATTATCTAAATTTTATTATAAGTTAGTTCAGCTGGTGAGTTAATATGAACGCATTAATCTCAAGAAAATCAAGTACTATTTAAAATATTTTCTTTGTAAGATCTCGTTTATTGAGAAAGATAAGCTATTTAATTTATAAACTAACGTGAAGCAATAACCATAAATTTAAAACAAATTGAATTGTAAGGTATGTAGGCAAGTTCTCATCACGTGTATGAAATAGACAGCTATCACCCAAATGCAATGCGGGTGAAACCGCAAGGCACGCACATCACGACAAAAATGATGAAGTATTCAAAAAACTTTTATAATGTAGATACTATATATAACTGAATTTTATGAAGTGAAATTATAAATTATTTTGAAGACGATCGTCTATAAATTCAACGAAATGGATTAACAATTTTCATGTTTGACGATTTCATTTAAGTAATAATTTATGTAATTTTATGATTGTTTATGAACTTAATACATAGTTACGTTGAATTATTTTAAGCGTAAGTTATTATGATTGCAACGCAAGGCGTTAAGAGATGTTATATTTGTTATCGTATCCTCGTAAATATCTAATGAAACGTACGTTTGCTTAAATGTATAAATAATATTTATTAATGTTCATCTAGTTTAAGTGTCATTTAAAAAAATATATATGTAAAAATGTCATATTGTTAAATTGATTATCTGTGCTAGTCAAAATGTTTAATTATATCCTTGTAATGATAAAAATGTAGTTGTGTTCAATATGAATGTAGATTATTAAGGCTGACTGTTCAACTTAAGCAGCGCAAAATAATAAAAAAAAAATTACAATATCAAATGTAAAACTTAACATATATCTGTGGTTAACGGTTAGCCATAAATAATGTAGATGACCATAGATTAAGTAAAACTCATACAACAAAAGGACATCGAGATTTGGACGAATTAAAATACCTAAATAGTTTAACATTTTTACATTATAAACAGCACCTTTCCTAGAATTATATACGATTTCGCTAAAGTTAAATAGATTGAGTGGAATATCTAATCTCCATTTAAATAAGCCCCTTTTAAAATCAAGACTGGAACGGGTTTTCCAATACATCATAAATATATTCTACCTCAATATCTAAACTTCCTTTATTAACTCCTTAACCTGTAACTATACATTTTATTTGTTGTCAAACAACTATAAGAGACTACCATTATAATATTTTGTGTTCAGTATTAACATCATTCGCGCGTCACATTACACAAACATTTGTCTGAATCAAAAAAATTGTGGTTCTCCAATGTTTGAAATGTAAGACTAACTATGAACGTTTAATGTGTGAAACACACGACCACACTAACTTTAACACAAAGATAGTCAATCTTTTTAATTTTAAAAAGATAAAAAGGAAATACTTAAAATTACCTATGCTTAACTAGGACCGCCTCTACTAATTTAAAACGTTAATTTAATAATGTTTTATGAATTAAGAAAAAAAATACATTTTAATTTTTAATTTAAAACAGGTATTGTGTACCTACTTAATTTTTTTATGGAATACTTGAGCTATGGATCACGAGAATTCTGCGGACCATAAAGAATCACTTGTCTGAAAGAATGTTATTAACATATTGAAATCGTTTTATTAACGACTGCACTAGCTTATGAGTCATCTGAGCAACTGACTCCAGTTTATGCGACGTGCAAGTTTCCAGAACACTAACAGTTTAGGTGTAATAACAAATTATTTATAGAATTAAATAGTAGAATTACAATTGTCCTTAAGTTATATATTAATCCTCTTACTGTATCGTATCAAAATTATTTGTCTTCTTTCAAATGTCAAATTACTGATGACAGAAAAAGAGCCAATCCGAAAACAACGTTATTTACAAAACGCGTAAATGTCAAGAGCGAATGGTAGAAATGAATTCATTCTATTTTACTTCATGATATAGAGTAATTATTTACAAGTATTAAAGTAGTGACAATAATAAGTAGCTTTACGTTAAATTATTACGCTTTTCTAAATATATTTCAATAGCTACTTTGCCTTGGTACCTATCTAAATCTTAACGGCCTTGAAACGGCAAATCTATCGTACTAAACGAAATCGATACGTATGGGAAATCTATTTACTGTCAAGCATAAACGCTTTGCATATGTGGGTATAAGCTTCGATCTTATAAACGGCTGCGATAGACTTCGAGCGAATGATACGTTAGTTTTAAACTAACGTATAAAATGTATCTACTACGTATATAAATATATATATATATATATGTACATCTAAATCCCTCTGTGATCATTATTACCCCGTAGAGATTAAAAAATATTTTTTATAATATTCTGTTATAAGCCGAAATTTATTACTATCGTTCATTTTCAAGAATATATTTAAAAAGTAAAACTATGCACGCACGTGCATCAATTATAAATGTCAATTTGAAGTGGAATAATGATAAAACGGTAGTTAATGTATGTTTAGAAAAAAAAATGCTTGTGTGAATGCTGCCAGTGCTAATTGAAAAAATATATATATTCGTCCCTTTAATATAGTCCTAATGTATGTAAATGTTGTTAAATTTGAATAGTAAAGTTAAATTCACTATTCAAAATTTCATTTTTTTCGTCACCTCAAAATAGTAGGATCAGTGAATATACTTGTGACTTGCTTACAATATATTGGCGAATCCGACTGTTATGGCCTACTATCTCTATACAAAATAGATTATTTTTTAAATAGACACCTCACTTTTGGCAGGCATGTGGATATGTAAATTTAAAAATTATCAGACCATAATCAGATAATAATGAATTATAAAAAATACCAATGTCGAAATCATTCCCAAACGAGAAAGTCAACTACGATGTGTCCTAAGAAAAACTATATACCTACATAGGTAAGATTTACTACCTACTTTGAGAACAAGCATCCCTACACAATCTAGGAGTCTCTTCAATAATTTCAAACGATAAAAATTAAGTACTAGTCCTTCTAGAAAAATCATGCTCACTATGAGCGAATAACAATACTCATGTCGTTAAATAACAATTTATTATAAGATTTATTATTTAGACATAAGTGTTTAATTGCACGTTTTTCCTTTAGCTTTATCATAATATTGTAATGTCAACGTTATATTCAAATGGCTTCGAAGCATCTAGTGTTTTGATATACAATAAATGTAGCATATTTTATTAACTTAATAATATTAATAACTAATGTTGAAATATCAAATGAAATCGTTCATATAATTTCATTTATATCGCGGCTAATATCAACAAATCTGCGTAAATTAAAAAAATAAAACAACGTCAAAGTTTAAACGTCAACGTTTAAAATATGTAAATCCAACATTATTGAAAATATTATACCTATATATTTTTTTTATAATTATGTATTCACAATCTAATAGCATTATCTGAACATGAAACTTTCAAGTTGTTTTTATATTTTAAGTTGAGTTTTTATTCGCATGGTTATTGAAAGTCGTGACATTAAAATTTCACTAGTGACAAATTTCATTGAATTCCGTCAATTTTATAAATTTCGTTCACTAATTTGATTTGAACTTAACGTATGTTCTGTTCGTTATAAGAGTAAAATTATAAAATAACGTTATAAACGTTACACTACCCTGCAAATTAACGTTATTAATAATTCTTATCAACAGAAATAATTTCTTGTAAGCTATACTTGTATCCATATGTTGACGTTCTAATATGTTACAATTATATTATTAGTGTTAGTTTTTCAAAATGTGTATGTAAGGCTCATTCGAGCTAGTGGAAAGTATGTGAAAATATTGTTAATTGCTGTAAGTTATATGACATGATGTTAAATAAAGTAAAAAACACTGTAATTATGATTTTATTTTGTCGTCGTTAATGCCTTTGGTATAAAAGTAAAGTAAACTTTAAGCAGCCCTTTAAATCTTGTCTTGTGGAAACACTTTCGATGAACGGAACGGATATACATAAACCTGGTAGGTATCACCCACTCATCAGATATTCTACCGCCAAACAGCAGTACCCAGTATTGTTGTGTTCTGGTTTGATGGGTGCGTAAGCCAGTATAACTACAGGCACACGGAACATAACAGCTTAGTTCCCAGGGTTGGTGTCGCATTGGTCATGTAAGGAATGATTAATATTTCTTACAGCACCATTGTCTATGGGCGGAGGTGACTACTTACCATCAGGTGGCACATTTACTCGTTCGCCTACTTATATGTACATCTGGTTGAATTTCATACGACACATTCACGTTGAGGTCGCCCCGCCGATGATGTTGGATAAGTCTTGAACCTTCGATGAGGCGCCCCAGAAAGTCACTTTAAAAATATTTTTGGGGAAGAAAAATCCCAATTGAAGATAAACACACGTTTCAAGGTATCCTTACCTTACCTTAGAGTGGATAAACGGAATAAACCATTTTAGACTTTAGAATTACTTATTACATATGTTTTTCTTTAAAGTAATTTTCTTATATCGTAATATTCTTATATCGTAGTTTATTTACAGTTTAAATATTACTCCTATTGTAATCATTGACTTACATGTATACTACTAAACGCGCTATACAGAGAGTTTCGACACCCTCCACGAAAAAAGTCGTAACATGTTTTTTGGCAAAATTAGATTTTGGTACTATAATATTAATTATTATATAAATACTACAAAACCGTGAAACGCATATTTTCATATTTTCTCTAAATACAAAGATTTTAACTCGCTTATAAACTTATCATATTTAAACTCCCGCAGTCGAGTCCTCGGTTGCGACGATTTGCGTTGATCTATTAGAGCGCGCACAAGTGAACCATGGCTCAGTTCCGACTTCATACAATGTTAACAGAACAAAATATTACACGGGAAGTGTTGGTTCACGTACTAAGTTACGGTCAATTGACCACAACTCATTTAGTCGAATGCGAGCAGCCAGGAGGAGCTGACAGTTGCTGAAAGCAGCACATAATTTGTATTCTTAATAATTCAGTCATTTTTTGTTTAGTGGGTCGATAAAGCCAGTTTACACTTTGTTTACATGATTAATTAATTATTTAAGGTTAATAACTAATTTGTTTCGTATTTTCTTGTCAACAAATTATTTTACGAAAATTAAATACATGAGAGACATCTTTATATGCAGTAAAACCGATATGCCTACATAGACGGGAATTTCAACGTGGGCACTCTAGCGTCAGTTACAAGCCCCCTGAAGGTCATCCAAAAACCGCCATGACGCAAGAGAATATCGAAGCCGTGCGGCAACTAATCCTCGAAGATCGTCATGTGACATACCGTGAAATAGAGGCATCCGTGGGCATTTATGGGCAGGGACCTCTGTCCAAAATATCCTCCACGGAGAACTTGGCGTAAGAAAGTTGATCTATTGTTGGATACCACATTCGCTTAGCGACGACCAAAATACAGCCTGTGTTAGTTGGTGTCGCAAAACTCTGCAGCGATTCAACCGAGGAGAGTCAAAGCATGTTTATGATATGGTTAAAGGTGACGAGTCTTGGATATATGCTTACGATCCAGGTTCTAAGCAGCAGTCAACTGTCAGAGTCTTCCGGGATAAGCCAAACCCGACTAAAGTCATACGCTCACGGAGCACTTAAAAAAATGGTTGCCTTGTTTGTGACAAAGGGTAGTAACGTGCTACTATTGTACTAGAAGATCGCAAGACGGTTACCGCTGACTGTCATCACCGAATTTCGAAAAAAAAATTCAAGACGTCGTATGATACTTCACCATGACAATGCAAGTTCGCACACCGCTCGCCAAAGATATTTTTGAGCACCCAAACGTTTCAGCTCACCCGAAGACGTTGTTGACACATACAAATCGGCCATTTTGACTACCAACTACATAGTGGAATAAATATTTTAAACTGGTTTGAACGCATGCAAAAGAAAAAATAATACAAGGTAATAATCTATTAGATTGTCTATACTTATATTAAAAGACACAACTTAAATGGCAGCCCTCGTATGATGTCCATAATGATGAGCTTTGTATCTAACAAAGCTCCCAACTCTCAGTCCCAACTCCTGTAGGCAATTAAATTTATAAATCAACTAGACATAAACTGTCTGTTTGTGGAGTTTTGCCTGTGGGAGACAGATGCAAGCACAAGGCTATACATTTAGGTTTTGCTATAACCTCTTCGCAATCACTTTTGCGTTCGTTAAGCGTCTAGAAGCCAGGTAATTTAATAATAATAATAATTTTATTTACTTATTAGGGTATTTGTAGTATGTACATATTTTTGAGTGCGTGAAATGCGTAGTACAAAAATAATACCACGTTCCTTTTCATTTCGGGATAATGTTCCTCTTACGTCTCCCAGAGTATCCATCATCGAATTCAACTGCAGTGGAGCCGTGTACTTATCTTGCTTTATATGCGATGGTGGCTTTCTATTTATCTTTTGTTCGGTTTCATCTCGAAGCTACTTTTAGTGAATTTCTGCGCTTAAACCACTGAACTCTTTAAAACACAATAACTTTATCTACTCGTGAATGGTTGTGATTAAATAAATTGCATGAAGTTTTATTTGTACCGAAGGGATATAAATACTCTGCAGCAGATAATTGACGAACTCTTGCAATATATATATTATAGCCGGGACAAAATTAAATCAGTCTTATTTTTTGGTGACAATACAGAGGATAAAAATAAAACCCAATAAGCACGTTTATTATTATTTATTAGAGTTAAGTGCAATAATGAACATATTAAAATGGAGACGAAATAACCATCGTCAAGTTAATGTACCAAATAACGTATCCTTTGACCGCAGATTTAAAGAGGAATATTGAGATCCACATTATCACCAGTTTAAAAATTTGATCAATATATATTCCAGTCATTTTACGGATGTAAATGGTCGTTTTTGTCCCCAAGTTACAAATGCTCGCAGTATAATATCGATCATGCACACTTTCATAATATAATAACTTTTGAAGTGTCTTCTATTTCGGGGAGCTAATAATATAGGAGCATCTTGATATTTAATTCATATAAAAATATCACCTGACGGTCGAAAGGGGTAGTTGTGTTTTGTGACGTCACGTGTCGACACAACCACGACAAATCCAAGTGTTCTTAAAAAAAATAACAGTTAAAATGAACAATGTTTCGTATTTACATTTTTCTTCTGTAGTACTTAAAATATACGATACATATGTATGTACCTACTTCTTTCAGAACGCTTCACACACGCACCTATCTATGTACAATTTCAAGAGTACGATTTGACAAATGACAAAAGAAATTTATAAACAATGGAACTTACATCTATGAATATGGGCCGTGTGTGAAGCATTCCATAAGATTGGATTCACTTTCATTAACCTATTTTTATTTTTTTTACATTTTTTAATTTCAATCAAGAGACCTATTTATCATATACCGGTAATCAGTGTTTTAAAAGTTTTTAGCCAATATTCGCATCGAAGTATTATTATAATTGTATATATCTGTATTAGACCGTCTAAAAAAATATGCGCCTTTACAAATATATTAAAAAAACGTACACACACTTTGGAGTTTTCTCAAGCGACTGTGCACACTGCAAAACTATTTTAGACATATAACTAATTATACCGATTAACTCTAGCTATTTAGGAAGAACTAACATCGACGAACTTAATAAATATTGAGACAAAATAAGACCTAAATTTTAAATTATTAATCAAAATGTCACATTATTTCAAACATTACAATGAATTTTTATTTTCTCGATATAAAAAAAATGCAAATAAATGATCCGAAGATCCTAACACTTGCTACTCGATAGGTGAGGACATTACCAAAAATATAATACAATCCCATATGAAAAAAATAGGTATATTATTCAATATCTGCATTCACAGAAAAAGTTAGTCACCGAAGTTTTTATACACTTTCGTTAAACAAAAGGACACTATACACTACGCCGACGTTAACTTAAAAGGCCTCTGTAATAAAATAGAAAGTCTGTCTCGGCCTCGTCGCGTGACGTCGCCGACGAGCCGAGGTCGGCAGCGGGTCGCCCACACGCACACGCACTCGCACACAACCACACCGGCACTCCGGCACACCGGCACACCGTCACACCGTCACACCGTCACACCGTCACACACACAGTTATCGCGCTCGCTTCCTCGCGGGACCGCCCGTGGCTGCCGAACGTCGTAATCTCTTTCACTGAAAATAAAATAACACTCCATTAGTTACAAGTGTTATATTACAATAATCATTTAAATAGCACAGCTCTACTGTCATCTATTTTTCTATGTGGTGTTTATTTAGATAATATATACTATAATTAAATGGAGTTTACTGCGATCAATCTTACGATGTTATATATACGATACAGAGCCAGATGATACTGATGATGAGTCTAAATAAATTCAAAAGATGTTATTACCGTTTCTTTGTAATTGTCTCCTTTACTCTTTTGTTTTAAAAACATTCAATATTTTTAAATATTTATTCAATATATACAAAATTCACAGTTGATTGTAGTATTTCAAAGGGCAAAAATAACTCAATACATTTTTAAACTAAGCTGTCCTCAGACAATTTAATAATTTAATGAAACCCATATGAAAACGAAACAAACCTATTTTTTATTATTTTCTTTTCCATCTTATTAACAATTTTTACACAAGTTTACACGCAACGTTCAAACAATCTTCCATATAATAAACTACTATAAATGCCTTTCTATTAAAAAAACATTTAACCAATTTAAAAAATAAGTTAACCACAAAATTCTATCGATATTGTTATTAGAGATATTATTGACAAAATATGTTAAGAAAATTACTACAAATTTGATTATTATCACACCAAAAGAAATAAAAAAGTTGTATGTTGCAGATCCTACCTAAAACGCATACATTTAAAGAACTCATTTAGGAGGTGGTATTTTATAACAAGTCTTTCATATCACGTAACTCTTATCGATCATGCAAATCCTAAGGATTAAACCACAGATTTTTTTTAAATCCAAAAGGAGCAGAAACATATTAAAATACTCTACTAAATAACTTCAAAAGACAACAATTTATATTAAGCTAAGGTGCATTTCTCGACGGCGACTCGTCAAGGTTTCGTCGGCGATATCGGAATGGATTTCTTCTTCAACTGACCGACCGACTGGTGAGGTTTGACCGCCTGTTTACTCGAGTTCTGAACCGCATGGATAGACTTCACCTGGGACGGACAGGAGGAGGATGGGATCATAGAGGCCGACTAGGGGGGGTCATTAGGGGCGGTCGGGACGCGTGTGGGCGGCGGTACCTCGGTCTTGGGCGGCGGCTGCGCGGGCTGCTGCTGCGCGCGGCGCTGCACGGCGGGCGAGCGCCGGTCGGCGGGCGCGGCGCTGGCCTCGGTGCTCTGCTGCTTGCGCTGGCGCAGGATCGTCCAGTCGAACGTGTAGTCGTACTGGTAGTTCATCGTGCGGAACAGGATGCGGAACAGCTGCGGGCAGATACTTTGTTAGAGACGACACTTTGCTCGAGGCGGGCGCGTCCTATTCTCCATTGTAATTACTTTTTATATGGCTATATGAGATACCTTTGAGATTTTATACTTTGAGATCCGATTTATCTTCCGGTATGTCTTTAAACAGATTTTATTCTTTCTATTATATCTAAAATTTAAAAACTTGCCGACTCGTTATCATTACCTTACATACCGAGCAAGTGATTGCTTCTGTATAAAGTTGAATGATCCAATGTTTTTATAACAAGCAAATGAATGAATTTATAATTCAGGTCGCACGGTCGCTTGGTGCCAACTTCAATGTCGTCATCGGAATATGTAAAAAAAATATCTATTAAATCTAATTAAACTAACCTGTCTAAGATACATGTAATCAGGAGCTTCTTCGAAACAAAGACCACGGCAGTAATTTAAATACATTGAAAATTCCGCTGGGAATCCCTGTAAGAGATGAAATTATGTTATAAAAAACGAAAAAATAATAATTAACTAATTAAGTAACAAAATATAAATATAATAAAAAAACATTTCATAGACATCAAAATACAAAACTGTAATTGATTGTTATAACTGGAGGAACACAATATCTATATTAATATTATAAATGCGGCAGTAACTCTGTCTGTCTATCTGTTTGTTACACTTTCACAGCCAAACAATTGCACCGAATTTGATGAAATTAAGCATACAGCAAGTGTTAGCCCCAAGGAAGAACACATGCTACTTTTTTTATACCTTATCATCTAATGATCAACTCTAAAATGTGACCGAAGTCACGGGCGACGACTAGTAGTTCATAGAATAAACAAAAACATCAATATTCAGTCAATATTTATGTACAATAATTTATTGTAAAAAATTCCAATAAAAATACTTACCTTGCACAAAACTTCGACCGGTGTGGACATTTTCTTCTCGCTAATACGTTCGTATTTTTGTTTCTTTGTGATAGCTTTCAAGCCTTGCCACGGCAGGGAACCTCTGCAAAACGATGCATTGATTATTTGTTTGAAAAATTTAATCAACAAAATATTTTTTGGTCTCAGTTGTAAATATGAATTTCGAGTAAAACTTACATAAATATATTAGTGCAACGTTTCTATGTACAAAAACATTTCGGACTCAAAGATGTATTACAATTGTTAGAATGGTCTATGCCATAAAGATATATTCTATCAGCCATAACGACAGATTAACTTATAGTATTTTTTTTATTCTTAATTATTGCACAAAAGACAGGGATAAACTCACCTATTGAAATACATAAGTACGTAGCCCATAGATTCCATGTCATCTCGCCGCGACTGCTCGATGCCGAGGTGAGCGTTGATTGACGCATAGCGAGCCGTGCCTGTTAATAGAGACTACGAGTTAGAACCTTAAGTGTTCAAGCAAGGAATTAATTGTTAATAATCTCTTAGGATTATTTGATTTGTAACACATTTACAATTTCTGTCATTATAATTCTTTTACTTTAGTTCTTGGCAGTTTTATTATTTAAATTATAAGATTCTTCAGGGCAAAGCTATTTTTGAAAGACAATGATTATTATTTTTAAATTAAAAAATAATATAAATTATCAAAGAGATGCACCATCATGTGAATCTGAACCGAAGACTGCCAGTTCAAATCAGGCAAGCACCACTGATTTTCATGTGATACCACGTTTGTGTTTATAATTCGTGTTGTGGTCGGTTGTGAAGATAAACATTGCATGAGAACATGCCACGTGACTATCTACCAACCGACATTGGAGCAGCGTGGAAAAATAAGCATTACGCCTTCTCCGCAAAATAGAAATTTGTATATAAAATTAAATGTTAAAAGGTATGTAGAATCAAATAGAATACATGTATTCCACTTAACTACTTATATTCGATTTATATTTCATTAGGTTATTTTCTTCAGTCCGAAATTATATTTATTAACTAACAAGTATTATATTTATCAAACTATCAATTCCTAATTTCAGGTGGACACATTAAAATATATGCAAATGAATGTGTATTTTTTTTATTGTCAATTGCAAAAAAAGACAATTAATTAAATTTTACAACTAAACGAACTGTAGTATATCTAAGGCATTATTAGCTATACAGGTTTCATTTAAGTTAAGAAATATCATCTTAGTTTAATTTATGCTGATACTCATTTGGGCTGATGTCAGTACTGTATGAGCGATACACAATCCATACTGTTTACTTTAATGTAATCTATAATTAACATTTTATGATTACAAACATTTCCTGAGGTAATGTTTGTAATAATATGCAACAAAAAAATCAAGTTTGCCAGAAAAGTTTAGTACTTTTGTTTATAAAATAATGTTGAGTTCTCATGTACACTGGCTAAATTACCATTTAAACCAAAACAGCAATATCAATAGCGATATCTGGAAATAGAATTTCGCCAATTGGCGAATGGTTGGGCAAGAACAAATTAACTCAACTCTAAAGTATACGTTAGAAAATGTCCGTTTGAAAAGTATGAAATATACTGACCAGTTAAGTTTTTGTCCTCGCGATAGGCGATGTGAGCGCGAGTGCGGACGTCTCTGAATTTCTTGGCGAGGCCGAAGTCGATCATGTAGAGCTTGTTGCAGTGTCGCCCGATGCCCATCAGGAAGTTGTCCGGCTTTATGTCGCGGTGGATGAAACACTTGCAGTGGACGAATTCCACGCGTCCCAGCATTTGATCTGTGTCACGAGTTATAAAATACAAGAGTTCTATAAATAATGTTTCGTTTCGCAACAAACAGATTCTATGTTGAAATTTATAAAGATTAAATCGAAAGTATCCAATATTTTTTTAATTTACATTGAAATGGAAATAACATCAGTTGCACCAAATTTGTTAAGACAAATAATCTGTATTGTATATAATTAAACCTAATAATTTATAAAATATATAATTTTGTTAATTATCAAACATTTGGGTATTTTATTTATTAATCTTCCACAGATTTATTTAAAAGATAAAAAAACCGCTGTCTGCTATAATATTAATACATGCATGACATCTGCCTTGTGAATAACCGTAACCATGGCGCGAAAATATCTTTCATTAATATACATAACACTCAGTAGAACTGCAATATTTCCTTGAAATTGCATTGTTTGAGCAAGTTTAAACTTTGAGGTGGAGTCAGTAATTCAAAATGGCGACCACATTCCGCCGTTAGTCGCCATTTTGAATTTAAAGGGTTTTGGTAACTAACTCTTTATTTTAAGTGTTGAAATATTTTATTTTAATAAAATACTTTTAAAATAACAACTTTAGTTCTTCCGACATTTACCATGCGATTAAGATTTATGAATTATACACAAAACGCGGCAAAGTACACTAATTTTATATTCTATAACGTTTAATGTGGAAATTAATGTATCTTACAACTGTCAATTTTATACGTATTTTTAAAAACGCTCGGGTATCCTTAAAATAAAACTAGCACACATAAGTTACGCAAATTATCGAAATACTTTATGTTTTTGACATTGCACCAACTGCTAGTACATATTTATTTATTCCCTTGTGTTCACATGGAAACAATACTACATTAAATTAACATTATTATTATAATATGGGATTGTATATAAATTAAAATGTATTTAATTGTAATACTTAAATAATTTAAATGTTATAAAAGATTAACTTACTCGCTGGCCAGTTATGTTTAGAATTTCCATTCTCAACTGATAAATGTTCTAATTTTCACACAATCATAATTAATTATTGACATAGACAAACAAAATAATAAACTTTTGATAGAAACATTGACAAATTAATCTTCAACTATAGATAGACCTCGAAACTGTAGATTTGTGCTTTTCTCAAAAGGATTAAAAAAATCACCTTTTATACTCACAATAAGTATTGAAAATGTGACTTTTTATCAAAGAAAGAAATTAAAAACGTAGGCAACAAAATATGTTGTCTATTTATTATAAGCCACTCACCTGCAAGCATAAGAACCGTCTTGATTGTGAATTGACGCGAACAAAAGTTGAACAAGTCCTCCAGAGATGGACCCAGAAGGTCCATCACGAGGATATTGTGGTCTTTTTCGAAGCCGTACCATCTGAAACAAATAACTTTATCTTATGATTCCCAATAATAAAATTTTACTTAAAAATAACACAAAGCATAGAAACTAAATAAGTATCATGTGTTACAACAAAGTTTCAAGAACCAGGCATATCATTTTTTGGATACTGAAGAGATTTATAACCATTGTGGTAAACATTATTTGTTGGAGAATTGTAGACATGAAATATAAGAAAAGGGATTTTGTAAACAATCTAAGGAATTTAATATTATTTAAATTTATCTTATGGCAGGCAATTAATACTCATTCAACCTACAATATAAATAGTTTAGCTTGAGTTGCTAAATCAATTATTAAATTTGTGTTTATCAACAACTCGACTTCGACTACAAGTAAACAAACCTGTTTTTAAGTTTTAATTCTATGTGTTATTATATAATATGATTAATTAATATTTATTCAAACTTATAACAAGCAACAAATTTGAGAAGGCCTTGAAACTGTTGCTAAAACTGTAATGAGGTCAACTGACAATTTACATAATATGGTTGTGAAAATCTCTTCAATCCAAGGATTTTATAAGCTTTGTTATTAATTTAAAATAACTTAATGATACATACTTATTTTGTTTCCTAATATGTTATTAATAATTGAGATATCCTGGCAATGTGCACCAACTTCAATGACTTTAAAATATAATTTAATATTATCATATATGTGTCAATTAATTTATTATGTTTAAATAAACCCTATACAAACAAAATATATCAATTGACAGAATTGTTGTGGGTTCACACTGCAGTATCAAAAGCTAAGCTAAGTCATAATATTTTTAAGAGATTTAGCAATGATTAAAAAAAAATTTTTACCAAACACTTCCTCTGCAATTTTTTGATAATTTTGAAATCTTATTATTTTCCTTTAAAAATACAAAGCAATACAACAGCTGTTTGATGGTCGAAAATCTTATGAGGGGATGGTATAGATAGACTAAAAAGTCCTTCATTAAATTAAAAATTATCTATTTAAATTTTATCATGTTTCCTTATTTACCTGATATGTGGTATGCCAATGCCCCCCTGGAGCATTTTATATACTCGGCTCTCATAGAGAAGCTGTGGATGCCGCGCCTTCATCGATTCTATCTTAACAGCAACCTCCTGTGACAATTACATACAAATTGTTAAGAGACCATAGTAGAAATACACCTTATTGGATACCCATTAAATGTATACCAAAGCTATAAGATAAGCAGTTTTGTAGCAATATTATAATAATTTTACTATGACATTAATTTCACTAATAAAGTATTGTGAAACAAACCTTAACACTGCACATAGCCATAACCTTAGCTTAAATTAAGACATGTCTTGCGAGTTGTAAATATAATATAAGCTAAAATAAATGTTAAAATGAGCTTCACAATCAATTTATATTTTTAGCTTATGGCTTAACCTCATTTGACTGACAACTCTATGGTAATTCCGCAATAAACCAACATATCTTATAGCATTGGTAAAACCTGATTGAATACAGCCCATTTAGAATTAGAGAACTATTATCTATTGCTAATTATTTTTTTATAACATAAATGAAAATAAATGTAATTGCAGAATGTTGAGTGACTGTGCTATTAATAAGAACTTGCTTACACCTATTGTAATATACTTAAAACTTTCACAACAATACCTTTAAACAGTTAAAGATTAGAACAGAAGTAATGTAAATGTATATGTAATTAATATTGACACTTTATACTATGACGATAATAGCATGATTAAAACAATTGTTATATATCAAGTATCCTTCATATTGGCTCTAAATAAAAATCTTATAGAAACATAACAATGTATCAAATTGATTGTGGTCAGATAAATTGTGCAACAAAAAATACTCATTTCAACATACTTATACATACATATATAATATTTTAGGAATTTGTGAAAGATTATAAATAATCCAAGTTTATTTCCTATATAAATCGTAAGTCAAATTTAAAAAAATATCTTTTATCATTTATTTACAAACCACAATAAATAATAATATTAAAAAAGAAATGAAATTCTTAAATATAAAACCTACATTGTGGTATATTTAATATATGAAAACTTCAATCTATTGAAACGTTATAAAATGGCTAATTACATTAAAAATATAATAAAACATACAGTATATATATTGTAACTTCAGAAACATGTAAAATATAATATGAATTCGATTTGTAAAGTTATTAAAGTGAATTCGTGAATCGAACGGGCCGTTTATGAGAATCTTACTTTGTTGAGTCATAATTTTTGTTTCAAGTTTTATTTACCTCCTCCGTTGCATCTTTAGCATAAAATATATCTCCAAAACTTCCACTGCCGATTTTGCGGATGATTTCATATCTACCATTTATTATTAATTTCGCCTTGCAATATAAAATGCGTTCGAAGGAAGCCATTTTCTTTTGCCTTCATCACTCGCTGTCACTAAACTATGTAAACTCCTATTTTAGGACACTAATTTACCATTTTAGTTTTAGTTTTTATACTTATTTAAAAATCACTAATTGTATATGAACGCTATGAAAAACTACGTAAATTAATCATTTTAGTACAAAGTGGTCATCGTCAGCTTGTACCTCGTGACGTCACAATAGCTGTGATACCAGACTTAAAATATAGAAATATTACCACTCTCAACAAAACTACCATTACCATCAGTGTTGCCAGAACGATTACTGTATTGTGTTGTTTTACTAACATTTCTGTCGGGGCTTTAATATTAGTAATGGTATGTACTATTTTTTTATTTGTTACACCACATTAAACATTATTTGACAAAAAAAAAAAACAAATCTATGGATTTATATAAGTACTTGTTGAAGTCGATAATTATGTAAACGCATACGCTCTTTGTTAAAATATTAACCCAAAATTCCGTACATTACAAAAAAAATCCGTAGCAAAAAAAAATCCAGCAGAAGACATTTTATTAAGAATTAAGTATTTCTGATAGCTGATACAAACGAACAAAAAAAAAGATTAAAGTTTATCTATTTTTTTTTCTAAAAATTTAATGGTAAAATTAAGCGTGTATAAATCCGCTTTTCAAAAAATGCTCGGGTAGTAAAGTTTATTACCTACTATAAAATAGAATTTTTAATTTTAAAGACTTGCTTTTTTAAGTTATTATAGAAGTCATATTTGATATTTTAAATATAGTTACTTCCGATAACTTCAAATTATAAAACAAAGTAAGACCTAACATTATAGTGAAAAAGCGAATACAAATTCCCGGTTATAAGTGTAGTAATTAATATTTTTTTAATACACCAATAATTTAAGTAATATCACTTTCGCACTACCAGGAATGCGCTTTCGATTCTATATTCGCTTTTGTCGCTGCACTATACGAGTTTTCCGCGCGCTCCGTCTACCTTTTGTTCGTTCAACTAATCTGATCCGATAATCATTACCGTCTTTACCATATGGCACATGGGGCACGTGGGCACTAACATATTTATCAAAAAAGACTATTGACGATAGTCGATTTTAAAAGTAGAAAGACATGCTCTTTATGATAGAAATAGTTATACAATAAAATAGCCATAAGGTTTGTACAAACAAACAATCAGATTCCTACGAATTTACGAAAATTACCGCACCATTTATTTGAAACTTTACTTACAGCCTGACCATAAGCAAATTTTTTTGATGAAGACTTTCCAATACATATTTTTACACAGTTTAAGATGCTATTATAGCAAATAGAAGTTCCGCATGCGGCTGCTAATTTGTAATTTGAATAAATTTTGATGAATTCTTTTAATTAAATTTAGAATGTGGATATTTTTTTATCTATAGGGACCTAAACATTACGTTGACATAATTGGACCTAATATCATGAAGTTTTTGTGTCCTCGTACAGATCTTAAGAAATTAAAGCATGTCAAAATAACTGCCTTTTATTGAAATCAATATGGCAGATAAGTAAAACAAACTTTAATTATTTCAAAATGGTTAAAAATGACAAATGTAACAAAATAATTAGATCAGTGATTGGATTTTTGGAGTATGATTAGGAATGATTTAGTATAATATTTGTGTATTTGTATATATATACTGTATGATTTTAGAAAAATCTTTTATTATTTATTAAGTCTATTAAAAAGTATAAATTAAAATATACTATGCTACTTTTAGTATATAGGTTGATAGTTAAATCTAAAAATTATATTCAGGAAGGCATTTTTAATAACAGTACTATAATATTGACTTGTCCAATGCAGGTGCTATCCATGTCACTTTCATAATTCATCAGGATAGAAAACTGACAGACAGGATAAGAGTTAAATGTGCCGGACCAGCTGCTTACATACTTTCAGCATCAATCAATTGTAAACATTAACCAGATCCCCAGGCTACTACTGAGATATTTTCAATTTACAGTGTTAGAAGTCACTAGTCCAACAATGCAAACAAGAATGGAATTCTATTAACTTTTTTCATACCTAAATTTAGATTGTTAAAATTATTTTATCTT
This sequence comes from Vanessa tameamea, assembly GCF_037043105.1. Lineage (NCBI taxonomy): Eukaryota > Metazoa > Arthropoda > Insecta > Lepidoptera > Nymphalidae > Vanessa > Vanessa tameamea. The sequence continues at coordinate 2,287,425 of NC_087332.1, read as the reverse complement.
CAAAATGAATTTTTTTTTTTTTCATTTCATCATACTCATCCACATATAGAGATAGTAAACATGCATTACAGCAATACACCAGAACTAAGCATTAAAGATGTATTAGTTAGTAATCAATTGTTTATCATGTATTATTTTTGACTGTACCAAGAATACTACAGAGAAACTACATAGGAATTATAATGAAGTTTGTAATGGTAACAAATCTGAAGCAAAAATTATATTGAAATTAATTAAAAATAAAAATTTATAAATAATGGAAATTATTTTAAGAAAACATTTCTTTACTCAATTCAAAAATTGAAGAAAATGCATTGGCATAAATTACTGTTTAAAAAATGTACATTTTTAAATAGTTAAAATTGAAAAGAAAAATTTTTCCTACCCTTCAGTACCATACTCCTATATGAGGTAGGATTTTAGGCTGATTAATATTAATAATAAATTGGACAAATGAAACTGTTTTGTACATGGTAGTAGTGCTATGTGCAAATCCGTACAGTAGGTACCATCTGCTCATTAAAGTCTACTATAAACATATACATCATAATAAACCAATTTTTTTAGGATACCAATGCCTATTCAGTGGTGATGACTTACCGTGACATTCTAATAGTTTCTTCATGAAAACCAAATGGAAAGGTCTGATTTCGGCCATTTTTTTAGATGGGTTGAGTTCCAGTCAACTTTGAGCACCACTGCTATAGATTATTCAAGAATTCTACCATGATAAAGTTGTTTATTTAGTCTTGCTGTGATTGTTATGATTGTTTAAAAGAAGCTGTTTACATAAAATCGTAACTGGCTTCGTGTTAGTGCGTGTATCATGCAAAAACATTAAATACCGTATTTCAGTTCATTTTAAGTTCTCTGTACTCATCATCACCTCAGCTATCGTTAATCTAGTTATATTTGTCATTTGGCAGTCCAGACTAAATTACATTAATCCATGTTTACTAATTAAAAAGAGCTACAGATGATTGCATGCAAATATTTATTTTAAATATTTAGTAGTCAAATTCTGTAATGTTTTGATTATTCTGTATATTAAAAAAATATAATCAAAACACATGGTAATGCATTTTACCTCTCCAGTAAATCTGTGGTTCGCCTGATATATTTCACCAAATGAACCTTCTCCTAATTTTGCCACTATTTTATATTTATCGGCAATAAATATATGCCTGAGGCTAGACATCTTGAACTGCCTATCTCAAGTTATTTATTGATACTATCAAGCGCGTGTAACTTAAACTATTTTCTTGAAAACTCTTAATAATATACTTAATAACAAATTATATGAAATCTCGATCACATTTTAATCAACAAATATTTTACCACAGATAAATATAAACATTTAAAACTGTATAGAAGACTTGAAGTCTATAGTTTCATTTGCCTCTATGGAATATTTCGTAGTACGAACTCTCAACATTATAAGGCTACGATTGCACTATCAGCAAGAAGCGTCTATTGTAACATTAAAAACGTACTGGATGCTTTGAATTATTTTTATTTTTTTATTTTCTTCGTTAAAGGTAATAAATGAGGCCATCACGTAGTTATATTTTTTAATAAAATTTAGTTTTCGGGTTTGACCTAACATCAATGTATTCCGAGCGCTACAAATTAAAAGTATTTAAAACATTCTAGATTCACACAATTATGTTACGAATATGGGAGGGCTGCTCAAAAAATTCGACGTATTCAGTTAATACTTGTACGACTAATCATTTTTCATAATATTTGGATATTGGACCATTGTGCATTGGTTCAAAAACCTATCATTTATTGATTGAATGAAATTATCTATTGATAAATATTTTGTTGAATGCAAATCCATTATTATCCGCTCTAAATCTATCCTATCATAACCTCTTTAGTTATTATTGATTTACAAGGTTTACAGCCTGTTAAAAAAGTGGATTAAAAATTTTATCGTAATCGTTGGCCAAAATAATATAGTCCTCTAATCCAAAAGCTAGAAGAGAGATCTCGTAAATTTCAAGCATAGTTCATAAACCATACATATTACGAACATAACATGAGTACAGAACCCAATTGGTCTGATAATTACCATGTGCAATAATTGTATATTTAATTGTACTATAATTGTAGACTTCTCTCCCTATATTTGTCTATGACATTGTATTTTGTTGTCTATTTGAATATCTGCCCGAAGTTATTAGTTTTACTACATATACTGTTTTTTTATGCATATACTAAGACGAGGACACATATAGGAGGTTATTTGAGAAACATCACAGAAAATCCGCTATTGTACATAATATCTTCTTAATAAAATTTTGAAATGACGCACAGACTAAACGAGTGGGACTAATAGGATGAAATTTTAATGTGACGTAGGAGAGCACTAAGAGATGATTTTTCAAAATTCATCTTTCAAAAAGAAAAAGTTTGAATGATATTTCGTCATTCCTGATGTTAGATAAACAGACATAGATATATAAATGTATGTATGTATAATAATAAATTAGATTTTTTGAAAAATTTATCACCTAACTTGGGGTGAAAAATTGTATGATTTTTTTTTATGATAACATATGAGATAATAACATAATTTACAATTAACAAAAAAATACTTCCATTTCGGCTTAGTAATTACTGGGAAAATCCATCTCAATTTTTCGAGTGTGTTACGTGCCCACACAAATTTATGTAACCTAAACTCATTCATTTGATAGTGTTACTGTTACTGATTGACACTGACCAAAATCCACTTAAGTGTCACTGAAAGCTATAATAAATTTTCGCAATGAAGTCAAGATCATTGCGAGAATTTTGATAAATGATTTTTGAATTTTTTGAATGATAGCATTAGATAGTGTACTTAAGAACTAATACTATAATGTTTTTAGGAATCACTTTAGTCAAAATTTCAATGGAATCCTTATTTATCGTCCCTGATAGGGAAACTCGACTCCGCAGTATATGTGGATAGAAAAAATTAACAATTAATTGATGTTGATGCTAATATGCTATACATGTAACGGCAATTTGCTTTGGGGTAAAAAAGAGCTGTCCAGTATATTTATAAACCTGGAGGTCGAGATTCCCTTCAGAATATCTTTAATAAAATGGATATACCAACAATTGCTTTGCAGTATGCTTACAATAATATAATACCAGCTGTAAAGCTTAACTTATAACACCTAATTACCGATTTCGTAAAGTCTTACTTCGTAATTCCTTCCTGGATAACAGTAATAAATTTAAATATCATGTCAAAAAAAAAAAGAAAATATATAAGGCATATCACTCAATACAATAGTAACTGCTGAGTTTCGTGGGAGTTGTTCCGGGTAAAATCTACTTTCCGAACCGGTAGTCGCTTTATATTTAGTAAAATACTGTAACATGACGATTCAAAAATGCTTTTATGAGACTACTTGAATAAGCATTCACAGTAACGCCGATTTTTTAAAATCCATAACTTGTAAATGTTGTATGTTATACTGTCACGTCATAATAATTTGATAAGATTATTTATAGCTTTCGTCATATTGCGATTAGTTAGAGATTATGTTCGATTCAGCAAAAAATAAAGAAAAATAAATACTTAATAAAATTTAATAGTGTCACAAACGCGTTTTTAATTTCGCGGAATCGAAGAGTTGATATATTTATATTGTTTTTTTATAAACTCTCGTTGGTGGATCGTTCAGTTTTGGGATTTATAATAATCATGCAGTGATGATAAATATAGAAGTAGTATCTCTGGGTGTACAGATATAACCTATTCCAATGGCAAAAGGAGTATGATAAACAAACCATAGACTTACATATTCAATGCACTTTCTTTTACAATAGAAACACTGTTTATCAATATTAAATCATTATTTATATTACAATTTTATTTAATTTAGAAAAATATTTAATAATAAACATATCATAAGGTTATATTAAATGATCATTACTATTTACATGAACCTCTAAACTAGTATAACTATCCCACTTAGATTTCTAATTCTATTCTTATAACTGTTTCGGTAATTAAACTTTATATTTTGATGAGATTCTGACAACTTGATATAGTCTAATAAAAGACTTATCAAATAGAGAATCAGATAATATAATATTATAAGTACATATTTCTACTATTTAATGTTGTAAATGTAAGGATCCTACATTTAAGAATTAACAACATTAAAACTCCATTTACATTTCTTTGTCTATACAACAATGAAGTAAATACAAGTAAATAACAATGACATATAATTAAAGATCCTGAATAAACCATAATATTTATTATGAATTTGAAAGTAGAATTAAAGTAATAACTAAGTGAATATAAGTAATTAAGTGGAATAGGGTTAATTATAAAAACCGACATGTATGTGAAATACTACAAATGCTTGTCACATCAATAGTCTAAATTTAAAGACTGACTCTACAAACCTATCTGCGAATTGCATTTTTACTCACTCTTTAAATTTAATCTCTTATCATAATATTACTACAACCTTCTCCGAAATGCACAACCTTAACTGTATAAGGTATAAGATATTGGTTTAGTTGTTTACTTTTGTGAGCAATTACAACAGAAAATCTCATTAATTAATCAAGAACTCTAGTACACAATATAGAAGAATTATTAGCAAAATAAATTGGATATGGAAATCTAAGGTTTCTTTTTATCTTCTCCTTCTCTGATTGTAAAAGGCTATACAATAGCTTTTATTTAAGGATATAAAAGAATATCACTGACATCAGAAATATCAATTTATAAATATCATACATATGTTAGAGTTTTGTACTGCATTGCTTCTTATTAAATATTAAAGTTTTATAGTATTGTTCAGCATAATAAATAATTCCATTTATGAATAAAACTAAACTGCTAAAAACTTCAATTTTAGGAATAAAACATGTAAATAATATGCAGAAAATGTATATCTTAGCTTAATTATTCCCAAGTATGAAAAGCATCCATTCTAAGTTAGTCAATGATATCAAGTTGTGTCACAATATATTAATTGAATATAATAAATAATTAATCCATAATCTATTTCAACCAGAAGGGAAGTAAAGCGAATTAAACAAATTTGACATTGCATTTATGTGAATCATTGTTCGAGATCTTGAATCATAATAAATGATATTTATTATTGGTTTGTAAAACAGTATTTTGCTTATCGGCAAAGTTATTATCAGAACTTTTGAAGAAAAATTTAAGTATAGGATATCAGTAGTGATTTATCTTTAGATATGCAACACTATCCCATATTAATCAAGAACTGTCTATAGTACTAATATAGTTAGAGCTATTATTAAATCACATGGAATATGTAAATCTGAGGTTTGTTTATCTTTACTTCTTCAATAGGGTATATCATACTAGTACAACCTCAAAATACTACTGAGTAAAACAATACTAATTTATGAATCACTTTAAAGTTACATATTCAATCAAATTATAAGAAAACTTTTATTTTATTCATGTGTAAATAAAAATTCAAGATTAAAAATAATTTATTATGTGCAATGTTAGTGACAGAACTTAAGATGTTTCATAACTCATATGTAATTTGGCTAACTCATAACTTTAACATTTTTGAAACCCACACATAAAATGTGTTTTATAGCAATCGTAATCTTACTTTAAGGTCATTGTTAGCTCATTCACTTCCTAATCAAAACTTGAATTAATAAATATTGACATGTGATAAAAATAGTGCTCAAATAACACAACTTAATATGACAATTGTAAAAAAAAAATTCAACAGATGTCTTTCGGGTTTTATACTAGTTTACGTGCTTTATCTTTATATTAAATAGTTTAGTTAGGTAAACTAGTAAATTGAAATGAAATCGTTTTTTCACTGTTTGAAGAATATTGACGTAAATTCACGATAAAACACAAATACAACGTATTGTACTTATAATATTTGGTATATTATTTTTTGTCGTATTTCTTAATTCTAGTAAATGATTAGGACTTACCTCGCCATTGGCAACGTTTATTCCCAAAAAAATTTCACCAAATGAGCCACCTCCGATTCTTCGAATGATTCTATATTTATTTATAATAAGAAGTTCTTGTCGAAAAGCGATGAGATGGTTGAACGAAGACATGTTTACGTCTTGTATGCAATTATATTATTTTAATAATAGTTCGAATTAACACTTATACGGAGTCAAGGATCATTATTCGCTTAGTAAGATATCGACGATTCGTCAGTTGGCAAATAAAAGTACTTCGCAGATGTTTTTAGTTTATTTTTTAAAGAGCAACCAAAATACTCAACACTGCAATGACACGTTTTGATACGCTAACACTTTTATTTAAATCTAGATTTATATAAAATTTATTGGATTTGTTGAACGGAAAGAAACAAAAATATGTGGCTTGTAATAATGGAAATGGCCTCCGCCCTTACGGTGCGTTCCAAATTTCCAATTTGTACGATGTCACAGACTATACATGTTCATATTTGATAGATTTGTGACTTGTGTTGGTCATTTAAATATTACACATTTTCTATTTTAAGCATAATAAATTGTAAGCATAAGAATAAAATGTTCTACCTACGTCTTTGTAAATTTTTTCATTCGCCTATAAATACTTTGTATTTCATCTATACATTTTTAAAATCGATTTAAAGTGCTTTCTTATAAGTCTTTAAGAAGTTTATTTCGAAACTGTAAATGTATTATTATATCGTTTTATGGTTTTTCATCATTCAATATTTCTGCGTTGGAAAAAGTATGTGTACCTGTACATACTTAATAAAAAAAAAAAATGTAATAAAAATAAGTAGTAGCTAGACAATACTAGTATATTAGAAAACTCCCTTGAACTTCAGTCTAATAATCAAACAAAGATTTTTTTTCAGAAAGTGTAAATAAAATAAAATTAAAACATCAAATACAGTTGAAACCTTTATTTTACATTTTTTAAACAGTAACATAAACACTCACATAAAAATATATGAAATGTTAGACTGCGGTTTAACCATAAAATATAAGACTTCGCAAAAAATATTCTTAAATCTACATAGTCGTGTGATACAAAATTTAAATATGATTTACGTGCTAAAATCGTTGCTACGTTAAATCTCAGTAATGATTAGGCCACAACTAACGCTCTATCTAACGTGTCAAATGCATTTTTAAATTCGAAATTTAATATTTGCGTACCAAACAAGACAAGTTTTTTATCATTGTTACTTCTAAAAGTAACAAATGAAAACTACCATATTGCATTGTATTTTCTACACTGGCAACATTTTAGTCTATGGATTGTAAATTATCCATAGTTTAGGGCGCAGGCATACATTTGAGACGTTCGAAAGCAGCTTTCTCTAGTTCTTCACGATGATCTGGGTGAGCTATCTTGATAAGTTCGTAGGCGCGTTGTCTCAGAGTCTTACCGAAAAGATTCGCAATTCCTTGTTCGGTGACAACGTAGTGGACGTGAGCACGACTTGTTACAACACCAGCACCTGTTTATAAAGAGTCAATGCAAATGTTAATTATTTTATGTTATTATAAATTTATGTACTACTTGTTTATATGTGGAGCGAAATTGTAATTTTTTTTAAATTATTTTAATATTTTAACATTTAAGATTTAAAACTACAAGTACATTTTTCAGGGATTCGCTAATATTGGTTTTCGTTTATCATTAGATTTATATTATTCGTTACATGCATCATTGATATCAATAATGTAGTCGTAGTATATGAACTGACCGATCTTGAGCGTGGGCACGATCTTGGACTCGTTGCGCTTGGTGGTGGACACGAGCGCGATGATGGGCTTCCCGCGCCCGTCCACCGCCTCGGCCGCGCCGCGGATGAAGTCCACCTGCCCGCCGAAGCCCGAGAACATGCGCGTGCCTGCGGACCGCGCGACTTACAACACCTGCCTCCCGAGTCTTGGAGTTGGCGAAAAATTACTTACGGAATAAGGTGGGAATAATCGTCTTACCGTAATGCCTAAAAATTCTAGATTCTCCATTGGTTTACTCAAACCTAGGACTTGAACGTATTCAAAATATATTATTATTGTAATATGCAGTTATTAAACAAACTGCTGTCCTTAATTTACTTATCTTCCATTATTATAAAAAATAAATTAGTAATTTACTTTAGTCTAAGCAATTAGTCACTCGAACTAGTCGGCTTAAAGCATGTGTCTGCATCCATCGATGCAGACACTACAGAAACAGTAGCACACCGGAATTTCGGTAATGCTACCAAAAAAAGATACATCTAGAAAAATAGAAAATATCCAAGATGACAAGTCAAGGAAAACTCATGAACTGCATTCGTACAACGTGTCCAGTTAAAAAAGCACAACAACGACATATTTCAGTGGTGGATCCGCAGCAATTATAGGTATCCTGAAATGTTGTGCTTAGCTAAAGTGTACCTTGGTGTACAACAAAGGTACTCTCAAGCTCCATTCACTGAGAGAAATTGTTCTCAGAGGCTGGAAAAATAAACGAAACAAAAATAAACTTTTAGTTAAAAAAATTAAAGAAAAAAACGTTTTGGCCTGTCAAAAATATGATTTGATCAAGTGATGTACGGATCTAAATCATATAAGTACGTTATATGATTGATGACACTAAGTGGATTTTTTTATTTTTTTAAAAACTATATTATTATATTTTTATAAGCTATAACCTAATTTATAGATTATAGCTATATATACTTATAGCTCTTTATATTTCATTAATAATGTCTCGTAAAATATGAAAATCTATTTCAAACGTAATAGTACTTACCGATAGAATCAGCGCACACTTGTCCTGTGAGGTCAACCTCTATACATGAGTTAATTGCAGTCATATTGGGTTGCAGGGATACTACGTGCGTGTTGTTCACATAGTCAATCTCCAACATTTCTGTAAAGATAATTCAGTACAGTCCTACCAATCCTAAATTTCGGGTTATTAAAACTTAACTATTTAAAATGCAGTAAGCTTGAAAAATGTTTTATTTTGCTGACCCTATCTAAGTTTATAGAACACATTAAATTATGTATGTTTAATGAGAAACGAAGTCGTAAGAAATAGACACTAATATATTATAATGACCATTGTACAGTAGGAGATTCGATCACGAATCAGTAAAAATAATGTCAGAAGTTATTTGATCTGGTCCCAGTATAAATTTCCCATTTGATACAAATATGTGTGTGTTTGTGTGTATCAAAAAGTCAAAGTCTTTATTCAATATAGAAGTGTTTACACTTGCTTATTGATAGTCAAAAATCTACCACCGGTTCGGAATTTAACACCTCGGACCTGAGAAGAACCGGCGAAAGAAACTCAGCGGGATATATATTTTTTTATTTTCATGTGACAATAATAAACATATTTTTGATATGAAGCAGCCTGGAGGCGATCATCTCATTCCCAAGGTGTACAGTCAACTAAAAAGTCATTAGTGTTGTAATATCCTTTAGCACACAAACGCTCTTTAACGATTCTTTTGAATTTTATAATTGAATAATTTTTAACGTTTTCTGGGATCCTGTTATAAAAACTTATACATTGCCCCAAAAAAGAGTTACTATCCCTGTGTAATCGGGTACTTGGAGTAACAAGTTTATTCTTGTTTCTAGTATTAATGGAATAGACAATTAATTACGACTTTAAATTTATCAGCTGTGCGATTCTATAAGACTTCACTTCATATCTCCCGTTGATAACCGACTTACGGTGACACGCCATTTAGATACGAGTATTCTATATATTTTACAAAAATTAGAGTCAATGTCGCATATCCCTCTAATTCTGATATTTCATACTGTTGTTCTGAGCTGAGTCACAAGTACATCGACAACTCGACTGGCTGAGTGGAATTGATTCCAAAGAGTAAGCTTATAACAGCTTGATTTGAAAAAAATAATTTTAACCTTAAAAAACAAATGACTGCCTCGAATTAATCAATGAATTAATTTAGTCATTTTCACTTGGGCTGATGTAAGGATTCTAAGGAATGGGATCCTAATCCAAATCTTTGTAGGTATTTAAAATTTATGCTGGAATAAAGAAACTAACTTACATACAGACAGAATATACATTAATCCTGGAAAACTTGGTGGTAGGGCTTTGTGCAAGCCCGCCTGGGTAGATACCACCCACTCATCAGATATTCTATCGTCAAACAACAGTACTCTTTATTGTTGTGTTCCGGTTAGAAGGGTGAGTGAGCCAGTGTAATCACAGGCACAAGGGATGTAACATCTTGGTTCCCAAGGTTGGTGGCGCATAGGTGATGTAGGGAATGGTTAATATTTCTTACACCTCCTATGTCTATGGGCGGTGGTGACCACTTGCCATCGGGTGGCCCATATAAAAAAAAAAAAACGTTACAATAATTTTTTTGGCAATAGTGTAAATGTGATAGCAACTCTATTAGTTATGACAAATTAACTTTGTATATACCAGAATCACCTACTTTATTGAACTACAAAATAATTTAAAGGTAACCTTTGCAAAAAATGTTTGATTAAACTTCTCGAGATCAGTTTTATTAAATTCTGCAAATAAAAAAAAACATTAACATATGTGCTAGGCGAATCTGAGTTTATCATAAAACAAAAATATAAAATTATACGGCATTATTATAGCAGAAAATTATTGTTAGGTTATTTTTTTTTTGTAATATTATTACTAGTAGTTCTAATATTTGCGAATTCATTTTAACTAAATTTTACTGATTGAGTGATTAGATAAAGCTAGTTATTTTACACGTGATTTCCTTGTAATTTAACGTCTAAAGCTATTTGAGACAATAATATTTATAATTTACTTACCAATGAAAGGATTATTGTCTACAAAGTTATATAATTCCTTATTGCCGACGAGGAAACTACCTACAATACGCCCTTTGTGGTTCTTTTTTCTGAAACATCAATTTTATTTATAATCTGGATACTGAATACTTTGACTATTTAACAATGACGGTTTTAGTATATTTTGTATTATTTTACAAGTTATCTAAAGTTATAAAATAAAAAAATACTTTGTATAATTTTAGAATAGAATTTACTAATAGACTTAAACTAAATTAACAAGTTACTTCACAGATAAACAGACGCCATTTTTTACAAACCATAATAAATACCATATATAATTTCAGATCTCGACTAATGATGTCACATTTGACGTAAGACCTTGAAAAATCTCAATTATCTCAAAATTTTAGTCCGATTTTGAATTTTGGTACTTGAGGAATCATCAAATAAAACATCTTAACACACTTCCAAAAGCACTAACACTATCTGTTCTACCTCTTAGCAGCTACTGATAACTGTTCCAGAAATACCAAATTACTTCTAGTCATAATGTATAATCTATACCGAACGGGCATCAAAAAGGGAATTAATACTTAGTTACTTACAAATAAGTAAAGTGTTATTAAAATTTTAAATAACGCACTTATTGTTGGTGACGCAACCTCGCTTGACGAGGTCGATAACGCCGACGCTGAACATCTCCGAGTGTATGCCGAGGTCCTTGTGGTCCTTCAGCGCCGACAGCACGGCGTCCGGGATGCTGCCGATACCTGGAAAATAAATCAATGACTTACTAACGAAACTTTGCCTTGGAAATAAAACAGTTTAAATAGATTTCAACATGTTGTAATTTATATAGTAAAGTATCCCACTGCTGGGCTTAAGCCTCTTCTCCAAATAAGAAGATGAGACAAAAAGGAGGAGGTTCAGGGCCTACTCCATCGGCTAGATACACGTGGCAGATTTTTATCCGGCACATGCAGGTTTCCTCACGATGTTTACTTTCACCACTACAATTATTAAATTAAACATTATTTGGTACCGATTGTATCGGCAAATCAACGATTATATTGTCTCGAACCGTCACCTCTGGTTTACTATTACATACGAGTGCTGCGGTTACACGTGCGGTTTAAATACGTATAAACAGCATCGATGTAACCGCGACATAGATACAATTTTAAAATACAAAAACAAATGAATAATCATTTTGTACGATTGTCTACCTCTAATTTATTTGTTTCAATTATTTTGACATGCTGGAAGAAATCTCTTCAAGTGATAAAGCGTGCCTCTAATACAATGTCCCTTTTGGAAATTTCTTTCTGTAAGGTCTAACGGAGTGTTATCATACACCTAGCCAGGGTAACTTTAGTGTATCTCCTTCTCGTCTCCCTCTTACACGCAAGGTCACAGCCTACGGCGGAGGCTCACCCATCTGCAGCGTGGCGCCGTCGTCCACGAGGTGCTGCCCGATGAGGCGGCCGATCTCGGTCTCGTCGGCGCTGGCGCCCTTCCCGCCGTGCTCGGGCAGCGGCGAGTTGTCCTCCACCGCGAAGTCCACGTGCGACACGTGCATGATGGCGTCGCCGAACGTGCGCGGCATGTTCACGTTGATCTGGGCTGCGGACGAGCTCGTGTTAAGTCTATCCTTGCTTAATATGTCATTATTTATAATACATCACTTAAAAAGCTATTTTTGGCAAATCTATATAGTGAATAGCTCTTGACCAATGATATCGTGTCAATTTGCTGATAAATGTTGTTTATTTTGCTTTTGATCTCTTATCGTTGGAATAGTCTTTATACCCTACGCTCACAACCAACCAGGAATAGACTATAGAGCTTACGCTTATAAGCACCCAACGTGCCAATGTGTAATGCAAAATATTAATCATTTCTTACGCTGCCTTTTGTGTCTGTAATTGTACGCCGATACGTTAGCTAGCTAGCTAGCTTATTGTTGGCACAAATTACGATCAATATTAAAAGGTTAGCAGTTTGTTACTCTAAAGATCTAATTTTCTATAAAAGCGGTGCCGTCATTCAGCCGATATTATTATGATTATTATTATGACAAATGCCGACTGGGACGCTGTCTAATAACACACGATGGCGTGATTTTTGGTAGCTTTTTATTTACTATAGCGTCCGCAATGATCACACTATCCAAGGAAACCAAAAATGAAGGGGGTGGGATGTCTTTCAGGAGATTTATGAGGATCAATAGAAATGATAGATTTTGAAGATTTATATTATGATTCATAGGAATCAAGAGTCAAATTGGCAGTTGCCGTTGATTTTTAAACGTTCGAGTAAAATCTTACCGATGATGATCTTCGAATTGACTAAAGCTGATCTCACGCAATCCACGGAAGTGCCCAAGCTGCAGTATCCATGTTGGTCTGGGGGCGAAACCTAAAAATATACCGATAAAAATTCTTAAACAAATTATGAACCGCAATATTCATCTTTTTTTTATTTACATTATTTTGGTACTTCTATTATATATATATGACAAAGGAGGCCAACCAACGACCACGGACCTCTTTTGTTTTGTTTTGACTCTTTAGTTAGCTAAATGTCAGGGTTATATAATGGTGTGATCTGTAAATGATTAATATCACATAATTAACTTATTTAAATTATTCCTTTCGTGTGTCAATAAAATGTCGTTAAATTTGTAATATTTAGATTAAATATTATTTTTAACTGATTGATATTTCACTTCGGCCACAACAATGTTATAAACAGTAAAGCATTTGTTTCATATTATTAAGAATAGAATATATATTTTGGACGATTCTTCGATTATATAATTAAACAAACATCTAAAGAAATTTTGTCAAATTTATTTCAGTAGAAGTAATATATATTTGGCTAACCTGAATGATAGCGATGTCAGGTTGAATGATCTTCCTATGGAACAGCTTGGGGATGTCTTGCAGGAAGATTGGTATCGCGTCTGAACGTCCTTCGGCTACTGACTTACGGACGTTGGCTGCCATAAACAAAGAGACGGACCTGGAAGGGCATCATCATTGGATCAAAATCTACATATATATTTTTTTCATGTAAACTAATATGCTTTTGGATCGCCATTTTATAAAATTATATTAAACTAGATGAAAATCCGGCTTCGCTCGGGTAAAATAAATTGAACTAAACAAATACGGTTTATCATTTACTTCTCATTTAATATATAACTTTTATTTCTATTTAATAACTCCACGAAATTATTATTTGGAACACAGTTTTTGAATGCACCCGTAAACGTCAAACGTGGTTTCCCATTGAAATAATTATTTTTTAACGATTAATAATAGTGGATAGGTTTAGATAGGGTCTATCTTAGACCTGCATGAAATTATTAATATCGAAGATAAAAACTCTCCGCTTTGGAATGTAGATTCTACTAAGAAAAATGGTTAAGAAACTCAGTGGTTACTCTTTTCCACCATTTTAAAATGTCTGCATATCTTGTCTGAAAAGCAAAAAAAATCAACTCCACGCTTTTTATCATCCAATAATCTTTTGTTCATTATATGCCTTGTTTATTCATGTATTTTTAATAAAATATTAAAATTTATACGTTGGGCTAAAGTTACTTCTCTTGTTGAGAAAAAGCAGTTTATTGAATCAATCCACTCTAATATCGGTTGGTTGGATACAGTTCAGTAAATTGAGACCTTGAATTTAATATAACCGTTTCTTAGTAGGAATCTTTTTCATTTTATTAGTAGCTGACCCGACAAACGTTGTCTTGTAATCAATTTAAAAAAACATACTGTATAAATAATAATAGTGTAATTCTTTTGGTATTCCTTTAATTAGATATCTGTTATTGTGCCTGTAATTTATGAAATGTTAAAAACATTGTTATTTTTTTTTTTTTTTTTTCTTCCATATCATACATAGTGTTCAGATTACATGGCTCCCGATGTCGAATTTGATGTAGCTAATACAAGCCATTTTGATACTTGAACTAAACAAATTCCGTCGATAAAATCAATGATATCAGACTATTCGAATATTCGTTATCACGACGTATTTACACATATTTAGATAATGGTATTTATGATAAACACTCATGACAGCTTATATAATACCGTCAAGGGCGGTTAGATGGAACTAATAAGTATTATTACCATGTCGAGATCATACAAATGATGATAAGACATCTAATTCATAATTTGAATTTTTTCGAGTTACATTAGATGTGTGTTAAATAAATAATAATAATAATTATACAAAAACATCGATTAATAAAGCATATTACTGAATACAAGATCATATTAAAGATAAAAAAGCGTTGAATTAGTGTTTGGTGATTTCTAGATAGGTTATATAAAACACTAGCTGCTGTGCTCGCGACTTTGTCGGCGTTTGAATTTACTTTAGTTGGACATTGCAGCGTGACTTTATTTATGTATATATATAAAATATAATTCTCAAATAAAAGTAACTCCTTATTACATCAGCTGTCTGCCAGTGAAAGTCCCCTCAAAATCGGCCCGGCCGTTCCAGACATTAGCCATGACAGACAGACAGACAGACAAAAATTGTAAAAAATGCTCCAACTTTATTATATCTATATAGAAGACATAGATTTAATTGTACTTTACTTTACAATATTATGTTTTACCTGAATATGTCCTTGCATTCCGGGGCAACGTACGCGGCTTCTTTTTCGGTGTGCATATGAACGACCTTAATGTCCTTGAGGGAGCCTGCTTTGCCGACCTCCGTCATAGCATTGAGTAGCGGCACTGGCGTGGCCGCTGCACCCTGGGCGAACACGGTTTGCCCTGAAATAATACATGGCAATATTTACTTACTTTGCCTATGATAATATTGTACTCTTAAATAAACTGAATTTTCATGTGCTTAATTTGTGTTTATAATTCATCTCGTGCTCGGCGGTGAAGGAAAACATCGTGAGAAAACCTGCATGTGTCTAATTTCAACGAAATTCTCATAAGCTAGTACTTGTTCAAAATGATAATCAATGTCATTCATGGTAGGATAGAATCAAAAAAGCAGGGGTCGATTATGCTAACATATGATTTCAGATTCCGATCTCAGTTCGACCCAACCGCAACTAGAGCGTTGTTTTAGAGGAATATGCGCTCTGTCCTCTTTATAAAAGACGGACACTGTCCAACTGACTTCAAAAGATATTTAGTTATATGCCAATGCATTATACAAACACGTTAGTAATGACCAATTTAAGTTGGTATGGCTTATATCGTGGTTACATTGGATTACTCCTCATACCGGAAATCGGCCGTACACAATTGTTGATTGTCTGTGATTTAACTGAACGAAGGGACGAGTTCTGATTGGTTACAACTGTACTATACAGTTGTAATCAATACGAACAGTACAAAAATAACTATTACTTGTGTATCCTACAAATATTACAGAGAGGTCACTTTTGTTTAGTATTTTGTATGGGATATGTGAATCAAATGGTTGTTTTTATTTACTCCACCTGCCATTGTGATTTAGCATTGAATTTAAAATAATAAGAGATACATTTTTATTAAATAGTAAACATAATTACCCATTTTTCGCGTGCGATTATACATAACTTGGTACCTTCGATCAACAATACCATACATATAATTTACTCGGCTAGGTGGTACCTACTAGCTTACAAAGATCTGTTACCACAAGGTATCACTCATACACATATTCGTCTAACCTAGTCGCAATAATTAGTATTTTTGTGTTACGGTTTGAAATTTGAGTGACCTAGTGCATAGTCCGTGCAGTTCAAAGACACAAGGGACACCGTTACATCTTAGTTGTTACGGTAGGGGGGGGGGGGGTATTGACAATGTAAGGTAAGGGATATCTAAAGGCTAGTTAATATTTCTTACAGTGCCATTTGCCAGACTACCTATTTAAAAAAAAAAACTTTTTAATGTTTTATCTCTGCACTGCGAATACAATGCAATGTGCAGAGGAAAACAGAGACAACAGTTTATCAATTACAATTCGATGTTCAAGTTCATCTTGACCTAGTTACATTATAAATGCACGAGTGCTTATAGCAGTGTAATTGTGTTTACACAACAAATAATAATAATAATTTGCTTTTAACAGAATTTGATCTGACTGAAAGATTTAGAAACCAGAGCAGGATGTATTATAGTGATAAGTATTACTATATGGGTCTTAACCCAGGCGTCGCGTAATGGGGACCCCGTCTCGCCATGATGGGCAAATCTTGGACTATCGTAATTGAACCATTGAAATCTTTATTGGGGGAGAGAGCCAGTACACTGCTTGCACCCGGGCGTTTGTTCTACTTAAGACGGGACTGTGTGCTATTCCCTAATTATCATTTCACACGATCCTATGCGTCGGCGATCACACAAGAACAGATACTTTATTAGGATCAAACTTTGCTATTGAGATAATGTACAGTAAACAGAAAACCAAATATAAAATAAAATTTAGCCCAATTGATATAAATAATAAATTAAAAATATATCAATACTAATATTACATTTCTCTGTTACATACTCACGACCAAGCCGCTGACCCGAATTCGATGAGATGTCTTATGAGACAAGCTTGAACCCCAAGGGAGGACATGGCCATATACCATTTTTTCATAACAACCCTTAAAACACTAGCGAAGCTACAGCGACAGCGAAATTGTTATAAATATATACATTTATTAAATGTATCATAATATTATGCCACACCCATCTTTATGACATTACAAAGACCGGTTCGAGAAATAATATTTAAAAAAAAACAGCAATCGATGTTAATTATGTCATGTCGTTAACCTCAAGACATCGAGTACATGTCACAAGATACAATACATAATATATATTATCTGTTTATGTAATAAGTTGCGTAGTTATTTAAAAGCGAGAAATGTAAACAATCATAATTGATTCGTTGTAAAACGTACGTACGTAGGAACGTTTTCTGAACGAAAACAATAAAAACAAAAAGCGGGCGAAAACCAGCACGTACACAGATATTCTTTAATGTCAATTACATAAAAAAAAAAACATTAATTCTTTTTTAAACCTAGAACACGATGACGTTCGAATAACGATTATTCATGACACATATAAAATTATCTTTATGTATATAACTCCTCTGTACGTGTGTCAGTAAACGGTTGATCCGGTTTCGATGAGTGTTTGTTTCAATGTGAGTTTGAATTGAGGTCAGATGGGAAATAAAAGTCTTATTCAACCGTACGAATTCGGGACTGGCTAATGCTAAAAAAAATGAACATACTGTAATTTCCAAATTTAAAATACACTTCAATTATATACATTCCTTATTTTAAAGATCAAACAAACGGCCTTGTTTACACCCTTTATTTTTTTAAATAAAAATAGTTATTTTGATAAAGTTACAAAACATACGATAAGACAAATAATATTAATTTATACGAGATCGCGATCGTAACATTCTCACTGTCGGCGTTTTCGTAATATTATAAAAATAGATCTAAATTACCTATTATTTGCGGCTCGAGACTCTTATATATAAAAATTGTAATTTGTACTGTAAGCACGTTGGAATTAAAATGTTTAATATATATATATAATCTATATATAAGTTGGTAGACGGACAAGTGAGCTATTTGATGGTAAGTATCAGGGATGTTATGATGCTCCGTAACTGTAACCGAAACCGATAAAAAATATTTATTTTAATTTTGTTTTTGCATCTTGTTATACTTAAAAAGAGTAGTTATTTGTAATGTAAATGAAAGCTATTATTTTTGTTCTGTGATTACACCTAATACTAAATAATAGCCTACAAATTATTTTCTTTTATAATTTCTAAATAACGTTAAATCCGTAACAGAAACTACTCGAAACAATCGAACCGAAATAATTTCGTAACCGTATCTGAAACCGATTAAATAATATTCATATATCCGTATCCATATCCAGATCCGAAATGACATATCACTATTCCAACCATAACAGGAAAAAAGTCAAATAAACAATGTTTGACAGCAAATTGACGCGATATCATTGGTTGAGAGCTTGAATAATTTATATTACTCAATATGGATTTACGAAAAAATTTCGTTTTGAACGTCGACGAAACTGTATCGGAATTTTTGAAGTAAAATTAAAAGTAAAATTTAAATGAAAATCTGCAGTTAAGTGTTGTATTATAAATATAGATATATTAATCATAAACTCTTGGTAGCGCACAATATAGCTGAGTTATTAGCAAATCGCATGAAATACGTAAATCTAAGGTAAGTAATAGTTACACTAGCTCACTCACCCTTCAAACCGGAATACAACAATATTGAGTACTGTTAATTAGCGATAGAGTATCTGATTAGAGGGTGGTACCTACCCAGGTGGATCAGAAAGCCCTATCACCATGTTAAGCACCACGAGCAGCAATTAAATGACATAACTTTATTGTTAATACATTATCAACACTTTATTCCATTTCACTACTTATTTCCACTTTCATTTTATTTTTCAAAATTCCGATAACAGTTTCGACTATATTCAATGACCATTTTATTCATGAATCCGTAATGAACATAGTAAATTATTCAATATCTCGACCAATTACATCACGTCATTTATCAAAGTCGTTTATTTAATTTATTTGTCTTTACGCCACCGCTGATTGTAAAAGGCTGCCGTTGTAATTAGTAGAGACCGGATAATATGCATTTGCATATTTGAGCCGTTTTCAGCGCTAATAGCATATTTTTTCTAAGCTGTAGTGATGATGCATATTATCGCTATAATTTACAGTATTTTTTGAGCGCAACGCACTCAGCAGTCGCGTGTCTTTTGTTTTGGTAGGATAATAAAATGAAAGAGACTATCATAAAAAAAAACTTGGCTGTAATTTGCACCAATTTTTCTCACGTACCTGAAAGTATTAAAAAGCTTGAAACTCACGGTTTGGCTTTGAGTGAATCCATTCAAACAATGATTAAAATCCGCCAAATTAACTCAACGTTGCCAAGTACGTTGCCGCATAAACTTAAAAAAAAGTTTGAAAATATTTTGAACAATAATCCTGGTTTTGAACATCTGTGTCAAATTAATAGCTTTATTAATGGGCCGGCAGAAGTTTTGCCAGAAAATATAAGCGCTAACATAGCACCCAAGTTCAAATTCTGCCCAGTTACCTCAGTAGATGTGAAGCAATAGAGTCATTTTCGATCTATGAAAATATTTTGGATGATCGAAGACATAATCTTACCACTGAACATTTAGAACAATACTTGATTGTAAACGTTTTCAAAAATATGAAATAATGTAACATGTTACTTTATCGATTATCAAGTGAAATGTTGACAATCGACTTACAGTGATAAGCCGTTTTGATACGTGTATCCTATAAATTTTAGTCTATAATAGTCAATGTCGCATATAACATTTTGACATTTCAAGCTCATGTTCAGCGTTGAGTTACCGAGTTATTAACTCTTTAATCGCCAACGTCGCAATAGGAGTAAAATATGTTTTGTGCCCAGATTATCATCGACGTTAGACCACCCCACATTTGAATCGTATGTAAATTAAATAGAGCAAAGGATTTATAAAAATAGTAAATAAACAAGTTCGAAGCAAACCACGATTTTTCTGTGTGGTGTGTTTATAGTATTAAAAGGTACGTGTTCTAGTTTAATGGCAATTGAATAGGAAAAGTATAAGGCAAAAAAAGGGTAGTATACGCGAACTTTATCATAACAATCAGATGTCATGGAGAAGAAAATTAAGTATATGAGAATTTCCATTGGAGTCGTCCGCCATCGGCGCCTTAAAACGACAAGCTCTCATTTTAGGGAAACACATTTATTGATAAGTTTCTTATCTAATCTTATTGCTTCTCTATGAATAAAACAGTATTTTTTCTTAATTTTATTGCTTTTTTTATAAAGACAACGGTAAAATTTCCTATGAATATAAATGTTTGGAGTGAAAAACGATAAATATTAGCGATTACAATATTATTGACATTTAATCAAACAACTATTTTAACTTCATTTGTTTTTTAAAAATTACTAGCTTTTACTCAAAGTAAGTAGCGGTCACAGGGTTAAAAAATACAATTTGTTGGAATTCAACTAACGAACTCATTCGATCCACGTATAGTTGTATGTTACCGATTAAAATTAAATTTCAACGTGTAACATGATTCTAAAGTGCTTATAAGAGCCTACTTGAATAAAGTATTATTTTAATATGATAAAAAGTAATAAGCGCTGTTTAGTGTTTTATTTAATAATGATTTTAATCGAGAACTCATTGTTTGTCTCGATTGCGGCTATCATAACATGTTATTTATATAACTACGATCGTCACGAGAATGCATATTACATACATTAAAGACTATAGAGTCAACGGTACAGTCGCGAACAGATTTTTCGCACGACAAAACTAATCTTTAAGATACTTAGCTCTCACAAAGTCTATTTTATTTAGTTGGTTAATACTTACTACTATACTATACAACCTTCGTGTATACGTTCCGCCTAGATTTTTTTTTTATTGTAATTGTCAGGCAAGTTAGCCATCTGATGGAATGTGGTCACCTATTCTTAGTTAAAAGAAACTTATTATCTTACAAGGTCTATATAATTTAGCTTATTTATGCTGTATCTGATGGTACATGGTCACCAAAGGTCACTCATGACATCAGAATAAATATAAACCATGCCTTACATCAACAATGTATCAATATTAGGAACTGAGATTTTATGTCCCTTATGTCTGTTACACTGGTTCAATCCCCCATCAAACTTAAACATTACTACTATTATAAATGCTTGGCGGTAGATTTTTTTTTTATGATATCGGTAGGAGGACGAGCAAATGGGCCACCTGATGGTAAATGGTCACCACCGCCCATAGACAATGGCGTTGTAAGAAATATTAACCATTCCTTACATCATCAACGCGCCACCAACCTTGGGAACTAAGATGTTACGTCCCTTGTGTCTGTAGTTATACTGGCTCACTCACCCTTCAAACCGGAACACAACAATACTGAGTATATATGTAATGCTAGCTTGCACATATCCACGACCAAATAAAATGTTTTCTGTATAGTATAATTCAGTTGTCTGTATGTCCTTCAGCTTCTTAGCTACAGAATCCGAGTCCTTGGGTCATAAAATACATTATGCGACCAAAAAATCTGAGCATCAATCCGAAGCTTGGTAGTTGACGGCGTATACACTTCGTTGCTTCAAAAGGTAAGTAGACTGTTGCTTCAACAACTGAAGTTTGGTCGGGTTGCAATCCCATTTATTTAATATAGAAAACGCACCAGTTTTGTGCATGAGCACTACATGTTGTGAAGATCATTTCTACTAATAAATTGTCACATGTTCGAAATCGAATCGAAACTTTATTGTTGACGTTAAGCTTTCCTATTCTAATAACACAACAATCCAGTTGCGATTCATTCGTTGGATGGGAACTTGAGAACATATCATCATCATTATAAATTAGCAGAATTGGGAATTGCACAATTTGGACAGCCGTATTCAAATTGATTCGGTTGATTTTATCAGACTCATGAATACATTTTATATTAAAATATATTGTTTAATCAGTTGTTTACGCTCTCAGTTTGACGTATTCTTCTTCGTGATAGATAATTTCACTTTGATTCATATAAACATATATCTTTAACTTCGAATCTATTCTGTGTACAATACATAAATATGTCGGTTGTTTTTTTTTTAAACTTAATTTGTTTATTCATACAAAATATATTAAGCTAATCTTTTATGCTTATCTTGTAATAAAAACTCGCAACACCTACACGGAGATTAAAGCCGTAAACAGAGAGGGAGTGAGCACTTGTAACTGATTAGCGGAACTTAATATTTTATCTAAGCCAGTGGTTCTCAACATTAGTTTATTTCAATGGCAGGAGAAGTTGAAAACCTTCGACTTATGTATGTATTTCATACGATTTGCTAATAATCCTGTTATATTATGCACTACCAACTTGTTCTTGATTATTATATCTTAATTTATAATACTGTGATGTGATTAGCAGTGATGACCTAGTAGTTACAAGATGTGAATCTTAACCGATGGTTCTGAATTCAAACCCGGAGCAGTCACCACTAATTAATTTGAATTTATAATTCAAATCGTGGTTAACATTGTGTGGAAACAGAGACAACATAGGTGGATGATAATCTGCCATTCACTTTAAATATATCTTTATTTTCACTTTACTACATACTTTAATTATACAGTTGAAAGAAAGCATTGTTTAACTCATCATCCAAATTCAATATTCGTTTTGTGCATGAAACAAACAAAACATAAATCTTAATAACATTAGTGTCAAGACTGATTAGGTGTGTATGATTTATTTTAATTAAAGAATTTGACAGATGATGTCCACCGACAGCAAAACTTGTATTTTCTAAATTACTAGCTGAACCTGCCGCTATCCGCACTAAATTTGTAAAACTACCTATCGTACACAATGCATCACCCCTCTTTTCGTCCTATCGAGTAGTAAATTTAAAAATGTAGCCTTTGTCCTTTCTCAGGACTAAAACCAAATTTCATCTAAATTGGTTTAGCAGTTGAATGGGGAGGTAACTTTCGCATTTATAATACTAGTAAAGACGTAAATTATTTTATAGTCACTTTTATGATGGCTGTACTCAAGATTCTCTGAAGTCACAGTTAGTAATTCATAATCAAGAATAGGATCAATACATGACCATTTAAAACTGTGAAAGGAAAATGCAGAGTGATGTACTATAAAAAATCGCAATATTTTTTTCCATGCATGAAATACTCTAATCTGGGGTATGGACAATAAAAGTATATTTATATTTAGGTGGAATATGAATGACTTTTGAGTAAGAAAATATATATATAATATGTTATTTAATAAATGATGCATACAATCCATACATAGGATAGGCTACTTGCCTTCATGGTTATATATTGAACAAGATTGCATTGTTTTATGAATACATATACATTTTTCTCTGTATAATTATATGAAATGTTAAGTTACCTTACATGGTTTTTATTTTTAAATCTATTATTTTATCTCAATTGTTAATATATATAATAATATTATAAACGCTAAAGTAAATCTGTCTGATACACCTTCGAAGCCAAACCACAAAATGGAATGTTATGAAAGGTATGAAATGAGCCCCATGGAAAGACAGGCTATTTTTTTTAAAACCTAACACCTGTTGACCAACCTTTAAAACAAGAGCAAAACCATGGACAACAACTAGTATACAATAATAGTTATATTTTATTTTAATCAAAGACATCATTTAAAAAAAAAAAATTCTACTAAGATGGTCAATGGACGAAAAATAACCAGTTCTTGATTGCATATTTTAGCTAGAAAATGTTCTATAATGATTGTATATTATAATTATTTAGATAAGGGATTGGATGTCTATGACCTTACTGATCCATCCATGAGACATTCAGATAATATAATAAGTATATTTTAAAAAACTTTTTTAAGGTATATTTTATCATCTTACAGAACACAAATGCTAAAAATAAAACATGAAATTACATTATACTGTGTAGCATGCACAAACAAAATTACTTATCACAAAATGGCTATAATAAAGATAATTGACGTGTTCAACAATCTTCTCTCAGCATTAGCTCTTTCTAAATTAATGACAAAGAACTTTAAAAAATAACAACATTCAAATAGTACATCTATATAAAACTTCGAAAATTCCATATTTAAATTTGGAATCTTTCTGTTGCTAGGTTACATTCCAAAGTGTATGATTTGTATAATAATGATTTTTGATTGAGTCTGTCAGTCATGTTTATATGATTATCTGTCAATTTTGTAATTCTAATACTTACTTATATTATTATAATTTTAGTCAATAAACATAAAACTTACTGGTTAATTCTGATATATGTTTTAGTAATGGTTTTTTGTCAAAATGGTAAAACAATGACCTTGGATAAGACATTTAAAAAAATATTTTTATTTAAATAAACATTGTTGTTAATCATTTAATGGTGCTCAGCTTTAATTTTATTTTATATTATAAAAAATTACAATAAATAATATATTGAAATATGTTTATTTCAAATGAATACACAACATAAACAATATTACATTCAATAGAACTATTTAATTCTTAATAGTATTTTTATTTTCAAGGTGCTTTAATAATGAAGTATATAAAAAAACGGAATATATTATAGGATTATATTCTACATACAAAGTTTTTATTTGTATGGAATCAGAACCATGATTAGTACTTTTCAATAAACGGTGGAGTTCAGAGTACAAGGTTCAATTGTTTGACTCTGGGCCTCTGGATAATATTCACCTAATAGATTAATGATAGTCATTTAACTCTTATGTGTCTATATATCAAACTCTAACTCAAGCTCTGTACTATTTGTGCAATTTACTTTTTTTTTACATTCGAATGATTGATTTCGATATCAGTATCGATAAGTAATTAAATCTTTACAATAATAGTATTTTTCGTTAAATTTAAAATAATGTAGTATATTTTAAAACTATAAAATAAATAAACTTTACCTGATTTTAAACATTTTTCGAACGCCTGCTTAGCTGTTACAAACTCAGGTTTTCGGTCCAAAGGCTGCGATAACTCTTGCGTATACGTAAAATAATTCCTATTCGATTTCACACTTTGTAACGCGGCGCTTATTTTAGAGAAGTTCCATGCCGATACATTAGGCACTATTTTACCTATCGCCGACATTATATTATGGTATTTTTAACTATATTTTTCACAAATAAATGTAATGTATACGTATCGACACAGGAAAATAAAAAGAGGGGCGACCCTCTTTGTACGATAGGTCGAGTTGCGAGAAAACTATACGTAAAACTAATGTATTCTGTGTATACAATACAGCAAGACCGAGCGCCAAACAGGCCGTCTGACTTGTGTACCCCGCGCACTTCACTCAAGAATTTTGACATATTTATTATTACCTACAGTTTACGAACATGCCACAGATAAGTAAGATATGACGTAGCATTATTTAGAATATAACGCTAGGACAAAATGCGTAACTCTTATAATATATTCAAAAATATATCGAATTTAACAATGTTAATATATTAAAACGAATATAATACGTGGTGGATCATGCTCCTATACTTTTAAACTTATATTACTTTTGCATTTTGTAATATTAAATATTAGAATTCGGGAAATAAGTTTTTTAGTTTAGTTTAGTTTTTAGTTAAAAGAGTTTTTGTTATATTTGAACAATAATATTGATTGATTGATTTTGAAGTACATATTTGTTTTTGTTATAACTTTGATTATTATTATTTATTTATCAATCGATAAACAAATCGACGATTTAAAATTAGTTGTTTACCCTATTTCATTAAAGAAAAAATTAAAACTCAAAATTAGTCTATTTATTGAAATTCGATAATATATGAATGTTAATAATATTATGTCTTGATATTCTAATAAACATTTACTCACTAAGGACAGTTGAAATTTGTTTTTGACAAATAGGTATGTATATCGCAGTTCTTATAAAAGAAATTAAATCATCGAACTTACATATAATGATGAATTTTCATCCACTATTGTATTGAGCACAATAATAAAATATAATTGATACAATACAATATAACTAAACTAATAAGATAAACAAATAAAATACTATATATTTCAAATTATTTTCAAGTTTAATTAGTTTTTTGTTTAGAGCAGCTCAGTTAGAGGCTGACGATAATTTTAAATTTACGCGGCAAATTGTCATTTTGCAATTTCAACAGATTAAAAATTAATACCATTTAAAAAATGTTAGGTGACTATATTACATTTAGTTTCAATTATTGCCATTGTTGTTTTTGATTATTTTATTAATATAATAAATTAACATTCTTGTTTTCCAAGAATAAATGTAATAAGTAAAAAAATAAAAATATCAGACATCAAAGATCAATCAATTTAAAAAAAATACCGTTTTATTATTTGATAAATATCGCAATATATTTTGAAAGTAAAGAACGTTTAGATTTGAAATTCGATGAAAGGAATAAGTGTCATGATATAGTAACAAACAAAGAAAGAATAAAATTAAGTTTCACTTCTTCCGTGTGTGAATTGCACGAACACACTTTTTTCTTATTTTGATTTTACTTTACAAAAATAAACAAAGAATATTACAAGTGAACATAAGCATTCTCGAAAAAGATTATGACATTAACTATTTTCAATAATTTTTAAGTTAAGTTGTACAATTGTTTTGAAGTAAATACTACATACACATAATAACAATACAAAAAATTTACTACCAATTTATCTATCTAAAGTGACTTAAATTATTTATAAAACTTGGGTTTCCTTATAGAGTGATTTCAATATTTTAAAATAAGGTTGCCTTCATATACAAAAATTAGCTTATTTACATTTTTTTTTTAAATCTTAGTCCTTAAAAATTACAAGTTTAAAAATCAATAATACACAAGTAATCTTATAACATTGAATCCTATAGTTTTTATCGTAATTTTTCATATTTGAACTGGTAATTTGAGATAAGTAATGACCATTTCAAAATAGTTTTAAAATATTTCCTTTATTTTTAGTAATAAAATTAATTGTTTGAAATTATGCTTTCATAACTGTTTTCGTAGTTGAAATAAAATACAGCTTTTAATTTACGATTGTAAAAAATATTTGGGATATTTTTAATAAATTATTAAAGTCAATTTTAAGCTTACGAAAAATTTATTTTATTTTTACTATTATTTTAAATGATTGCTGAAGTGTAAAATATAATATTATTCAAATGTATGCTTACAATTATTGGTAAGGTCTTGTATATTATGGCAACTTTTACCTTGTGATAGGTCACGTGACAGCACGTGAAGTGGCATAGACAAAACATCTATTCGTCAGTTTTCGGGCGAGGAGGCAGCGCAGTTTGGTGTTTTATTGAGCGGCCTGCCAAAAGAAAACTGAAACATGGCTAAAAGTCTTTCGGCTACCCAGGCAAATAAGGAACATGCCCTGGTGGTATCCCGTGACTTCATATCCCAGCCCCGTCTGAGTAAGTGTTATAATGATTTAATGCGATATTGTACGTATATAGCTCTTATTACTTGGCAAGTCAGCGATGTCAAATTATCGATTTTGCCATTAAGTTCTTCTGTAATGTTTTGTTTTTGACTTTTTTTCCATAAAAAGAAGTATATCTATCTATAAATTCTATTGAAAACAGCCAATGTTAATCAATTTTGATGAAATGTCCCCAATAGAAGCTATCATGAATCGTATTTGAAATCTCTACTAATACTATTTGAAAGAAGTTAATTGGTATAAAGGGGACTTTTTTATCTTGATTAAAGTCATTCTCATAATTTTCACAGTATACTTTTCATTGAATTATGGAAATGTCTAATATTGCGACAAACGCCCTAGATGTATAGAGACACGGCCTTGAAAATTATCTAAAAATCTAAGTAAATCTTACGTACTTTAAAAGTAGAGCTTTAAAATTAACTCAAGAACGTTATATAAAAAAATATATAGTTACATATTTATTCTCCATGTAATTTTTTATATTGATGTAAGTGTCTTACTGGAATCACATGACTTTGGTCAGCTGTTAAGTTGAAATTTAACTTCGAAATTATTTTAAATTTTCTTTAAGCTTTGTGTTACTTACTTGGCTGGTCATAAAAATATATGGAATTCGTTTTTTAAATATTGCAGTCTAAGAATGATTTAAGTATTATAAATTACTTACAATAAAACTATGCATAGGTAAAATATTTACTTATAGAATAGAATACTTAATTGGCACTATCAGTTAAATTTGACAATAGTTTTTGGTACTATCTATATGTCTATATATAATCTAGTAGAGTTAACTAAATAGTTCACTAATTTTCTAGCATAACACATAGTTATTATATCAAAATGATATTCAATTGCAATTCTAATATATATATATGCTAATAGACAGTACTATCTTAACCTAAATTCATAAAAAAGTACACCTATTTAACAATTTCAGGGACAGTACACTAAACTATAGATAAGCAATTATTATAATGTCTATAGGTGTTAATTTTAACAGAAATTTTTAGAAGATTAACTACATAGTGGTCACTTATAAATATTTATAAGCAAGGGTTATGATTAAGATTATGTTATTAAAATTTGTTTTGTTGTACAGCTTACAAGACGGTGTCAGGTGTAAATGGACCCCTTGTCATCTTAGATGAGGTGAAATTCCCCAAATTCTCTGAGATTGTACAGCTCAGACTCGCTGATGGCACCCTCCGGTCTGGTCAGGTAATTATTATTTTTTATCTTATTTATATTCATTTATGTGCATATAATTTATTAAAATGTTGTTTTTGACTGACTTACCGTGGTAGTATATACATCCCAGATTAACTCTAAGGTTTTAGAATGATGAATTAAAAGTGAAAAAGCCTACACATTTAAAGATTTCTATTGTTGAAAAAAATCATTGTAAGTCAAATAATTGAGGATAAAAATCCTGTTACTGACATTTGATGTGATAAAAATATTTCTGATATAGTATCTTTGATATATCACCTGTCACTATGAAAAAAATTAAACCTTTTTGATTAGACTAAATTTGATAGAAGATTTTCTAAAATATTTTTCACATATCCATGTCAATTAAAAAGAAGAAAGGATCAAACACTAAAATGATATTTTTGAGAAATGAGGATTACTAACTTAATTTTAAACCTCATTTCCCAAAAGTACCATTTGACACTTGACAATGGATATAATAATATTAGACCGTCGAACTTCCATAAAATATTATTAATGTTAGAGTTCATATAATTTAGACACTTTGTACTCCACTATGCTGCTCCAATGCAGCGGTTGAATATTATGAATGTGAGGTCTGAGCATGAGATGAATTATAATTAAACACATGAAAATTCAGTGCCTGGGTTTGAACCTGCAGTCAACGATTAACATGCAGGCATTCTAACTGGGCCATCTATGCTTGCTTATCTTAAATTTACACAGCATTTTAAATATTAACAGACTTTGATGAAACTATAGAGTCAGTTACGGTTTGATATACCACATTCTGCGTTTAAAGTACTTAAGGATTGCATACTAATCTTAAATATATTACAAAATTAAATTAAATTATATTAACAGTTTAATTATGTACATATTCAATTGTGACACTACAGCTATGATGGGCATAATGAGTGCATGGTTTTAGTTATTGGCAGTATTAAGATGTATGTTTTTAACCTGTTTGTAACCTCTATTACGATTATATGTTCGATATGTAATATGAAAAACGAAATCAATGTATATGGATTCTCAAAGAACAGCTAGGAGCTGTTATGTACTTATGTACTTAACAATATATATAACGATTAGGTGCTGGAAGTCAGCGGCACCAAGGCCGTTGTCCAGGTATTCGAAGGTACATCGGGTATCGACGCCAAGAACACGCTCTGCGAGTTCACGGGAGACATCTTGCGCACACCCGTCTCTGAAGATATGTTGGGTGAGTTTTATTGAAAACTGTTTCTTACAATATGGCATATAATTTGTTCTCTATCGCTCTAAAATGAAATACCAATCGAATCGGTATTTCATTTATGACTTACATAAAAAAATTAAACTTTTTTTTTGTATTATATATTTCATTCCATTTTAAGTAAGAAGTATTTAAGATTTTTCGTTTTGAAAAAAACCTTCCATGGATTGAACATTATGGATAAAAATCGTTCGACGTACGAGCAAATATATGTATATATTATCTATAAATTATAGTACAGAACACAGGCATGAAGCTAATTACTAAAACTGAAAACATAATATTTTAGTAATAATAGTTTGTCTTTAAATCGTTGATTTTGACAGTCTGGTCTGATATTCAAAGATAAAGATATAGATAGTTAAAAATGAAGTTGTATTTACGCAACGTGTTACAATTTGGAAGAGAAACAAGATATTTTGTCAAACATATTTTAACCTTATCATTTTTTTATTAATAATTTTTTTTCTTAAGGCATCTTCTTAATGTATTTCCCTATTACCAGATACTAGTTTTATACTAAAAAGTTTTTATAAAAAAATGATCAAATAGTATTTATGTATATATGAATATAACCGAAATTATATTCACTCACATCAATCACGAAATCTCAGAAACTCTAATACCTAAAAACTTGAATTTTGGCAGGTAGGTTCCTTATAGGGTTAAGACATCCGTTAAGCATTCCACCCCTTAGGAGATAATATGGGGGTTGGAAGTTTGTTTTATAAATTTATAAAGCTGCAGTTTCAGCTAGTAATTCAATAGAGTCTGAAGAAGAATCTTCTGAAATAATTATTTCCAAAGATTTTTTTAAAATAATTCAAAACTCTGTGCCTGTCTTGTAATAAGGCTCTATGCAGATGTGGATACCACTCGCTAAATCTTTATTGGGTCACTAAACATTCGAGTCTTGCTTTGGTACGAAGGGAGAGTCGGTTTTGTAAAAGCACGAGAGAGACCTAATCGTTGATCATGTGGTACTGGCACATGTCTAAGGATTTCAGGAGTTGATTAGGTCTTGCAATGTCTGTCTATAGTTTAAGGTGACCATCAGGTCTTCCACTTGTTCAATTCACAAAATATAGTCAAAATATTACTCGATAAACCAAATTTGTAATTCATTAATTAATAAGATAGAACTATCTACATAACTTGTGTTACATCCATTCAGGTCGTGTGTTCAACGGTTCCGGTAAACCAATCGACAAAGGACCTCCAATCCTCGCTGAGGACTTCTTGGATATTCAGGGTCAACCCATTAACCCATGGTCGCGTATCTACCCCGAGGAAATGATTCAGACTGGTAAGTGGACTAAATTATCTATAAAAAAAAATATAAGTAACAATTTCCTAATTAAGATATTATTGAATATTTGTGTAATTTTTTTTTTATGTAATAAATCAACACGAAAAATATTTTGTTTTGATATCTATATAAAAATATTTTTGATTGAAAGTGTTTTATCGCAGTTTTATAATTTACTTAACTTTTAATATAAAAAAATAGCAATATATGATTTTGATTTTGATGATTTAAAAAAAAAAAATTCGGAAAAATTCAAAACAAAGTTTTTATTGAATTTATTAAATGAAGCAACATTTATTTCTGATCTTGGTTTGATATTAGTATTATGTAGTAAATATATAATTGATATTATTAATAATGAACCTTCACTGATTTTGGACAACATTTTTTTTCCCTTAACTGAGTAAAATTACACAGCATTCTATAACCGTGATCTGATTGCAGGTATCTCCGCTATCGACGTGATGAACTCCATCGCTCGTGGTCAGAAGATCCCCATCTTCTCTGCGGCCGGTTTGCCTCACAACGAAATCGCCGCCCAGATCTGTAGACAGGCCGGTCTTGTCAAGGTTCGTAAGATTATAATTACCTCTGCTTTTCTTCCCCCAATCAATTGGCTTTCTCATATCATGAGTTGTGTCCTCGATGGATGCTTAGTTATTTCGCCAATAATCGAACCTATCAGCTTGTAGTCAGTCCAAAGTGCGATTGAAAATCATAATATAACAAAAAAAAAAGTTATATAGTTAAATAAATTAATTATAATTCAATCCTAAATAGTTATAAAATTTTTATTTGCCTAAACTGAGATCATATTTTCTTTCAAACATATTGGTCAATAACATATTAAAATTTATATAAATATAGCAAGTATACTTAAAAGAACTCAGTAGTAATAACGAAATTTTATCAATTATAGTTTTACAATAGGCGATCCGACATTTTGTTAATGTCATATAAAACATTTTGTCAATATTGATCATTATTTGTATTTGATTAAAAATGACATATTTTGATTACTTTACTTCTCTTCGTAATTAGATAACAACAAAAATATTTAATGCCCAATAGGTGCCCGGTAAATCAGTTTTGGATGACCACGAAGACAACTTCGCCATCGTGTTCGCTGCTATGGGTGTCAACATGGAGACGGCCAGATTCTTCAAGCAGGACTTCGAAGAGAACGGTTCCATGGAGAACGTGTGCCTGTTCTTGAACTTGGCCAACGACCCCACCATCGAGAGAATCATCACCCCACGTCTGGCTCTCACGGCCGCTGAGTTCTTGGCCTACCAGTGTGAGGTGAGACGAGTATATTTCAGCCCAAATGTTTCATGGAAATGTTTTCGTAAGTTAGTGCATTGTTGAGGAGCGTTTTTAAAAATGTTTTGGTTTATAAAACAAAAGATAAAAATGAAGGATAAAATGTCCCATATTTTCGATTTATAAAGTGATCAGCAACTAACGTCAAATGTTGAATAATTTACACTTTGTCTATCATCTCCATCAAATCCCCCATCTCTTGCAAAATAGTCAGAAAATAGCTCTAAGTCACTTTGGTCATGGCTTCACTTAACCTGATGTTGTCGGTCCACAGAAACACGTACTGGTAATCCTGACGGACATGTCTTCGTACGCGGAGGCTCTGCGTGAGGTGTCGGCCGCTCGTGAGGAGGTGCCCGGACGTAGAGGTTTCCCAGGTACGGTTCTCCGCGTGTACTACATAGCAAATATTACATAGCAAACCAGCTGACCGCTTCGGATATTTTCTGTTACAATCGTGTCATTAAAGTATTATGAAATTAATCCATTGAATTTTTGACCTTATGGAGTCTAACAAGAGGTACAATTTTAAATGACGAGTTGTGATTCAATTAGATACTACATCTAATTATGATAATAACCAATTTTTAAAATAATGATGAGCTTAAATAATATATTTGAAAATTTTTGTCACCCAGGTTACATGTACACGGATTTGGCCACCATCTACGAGCGTGCCGGACGTGTCGAGGGCCGTAACGGATCCATTACACAGATCCCCATTCTTACTATGCCTAACGATGACATCACCCATCCAATTCCTGACTTGACAGGTTATATTACTGAGGGACAGGTGAGAATTCTATGACTTCATGTTATAAGGTTGGCTCAGAGTAATCACAAATCTATAAACGAAATTTAAGCAAATACAAATTAAAAAAAAACTTTTAATTACTTTGTTGCATCATTTTTTTTTTTTTCGATAGATCTACGTAGACCGTCAGCTCCACAACAGACAAATCTACCCACCAGTCAACGTGTTGCCTTCCCTGTCACGTCTGATGAAGTCCGCCATCGGCGAGGGCATGACCCGTAAGGATCACTCTGACGTGTCCAACCAGCTGGTGAGCATGAATCTTTACTATTTTATTCATAGCAGGCTTAAGCTATATTTCTTCCTAATTGTTAGTATTCCATCAAAACTATTAAGTATTAATGTGAACAATGAAAATTGTCAATTTATTTATATTTGGATCTACAAACAAGTTACAATAATGAATTACTATATGAGAAATTTGATGATGTTATTATAATAAATATGTGTATACTATTTGACATAATATTTTCG
The DNA here is from genome assembly GCF_037043105.1 of Vanessa tameamea. Taxonomy (NCBI): domain Eukaryota; kingdom Metazoa; phylum Arthropoda; class Insecta; order Lepidoptera; family Nymphalidae; genus Vanessa; species Vanessa tameamea. The sequence continues at coordinate 2,253,152 of NC_087332.1, read as the reverse complement.
CGTTGCTCCGCAGTACGCTTGCTACGCTATCGGTAAGGACGTGCAGGCCATGAAGGCCGTGGTGGGTGAAGAGGCGTTGACGCCTGATGACTTGCTGTACCTTGAGTTCCTTACCAAGTTTGAGAAGAACTTCATCACCCAGGTAACTTATACGAATGATTAGCGACATTCGTCTTATAATTAAAATGTGTATCTTACAAATATTTTAAAAGTATAAATAACATAGAAATCAGTTTTTTGTAGATTAAATCATAGTTTTTATTTTATTTATTTAATAAAAACCCTCACAAAAAATAAAATGTAACCTGAGACAATAGGGTCGGTATTGATTTAAAAGTATGCTTTAAAATTACATGTTCATAACATAACATATTAACAAATCGATGTTTCTCCAGAGCAACTACGAGAACCGTACAGTCTTCGAGTCCCTGGACATCGGCTGGCAGCTTCTCCGTATCTTCCCCAAGGAGATGCTCAAACGTATCCCGGCTTCCATCCTCGCAGAGTTCTACCCCAGAGACTCGCGCCACTAAACTCGCCCCACGGATACGCGCGGCCCGACACGCTAGCCAGAAACTTTATTCTTTTAATATTGAGTGTTGTCATACTATATCGAAGAATATTCGCCTTGAAAAAAGTAGGGGATATTGATGATTGTATTTCTGTATCATTAATTCCTTATATAAGATATGTTTTTTTTAATAAACATCCTACATTGTATTTTTTAGGGAATATAAAAAATAAATTATGACAACACTGATTTTAATTTTACCATATTTGTCATCAATACTGTTGCTTTTATGAAATTAAATTCTGAGTGAATTAACTATACAACGATTTTAATTATAGCGGAGATTATATTTATAGTTTTTTTTATTTATTATTACCTCTTCGCTCGGCTGGGATGTCGGTCCGCGGTAAATTGTAAGATATTATACTGTTTACTAGTAAGTTGTTAATAGTTTATTAATAATGTGTATTACATGTATTACAATCAAGTTACAAAATTATAACAATCGTGTTGCTTTATAATAATTAGAAAAAAAATAAATAAATGTTTATAATAGCCATATAACGGTGTTGCTACGTGAAAGGAAATGTTGCCGTCTCGTGTATATATTTTCTTCTGAAGTAGTGTTTTTTGCTGGACGAATTGAATAATAAATGTATTTTTGTTATAATGCTGGTGCTTCTCCGACACATGATATTTATCTGTTGTTTTCGTGCACAAATTGTTGAAAGTGTGTTCAATGGAAATGTATTTAATCTATAAAATTATATTGTAATAACATCATTGCGTAATACACGTCCATGTGTGATATTTCTGAATTCGTAACAATTTGTGACAGAATGTTATTTATGTAAATAGCAATAATAAATTCATATAGCCCCGTAACAACATGTTACATTCCATGGCGAGTTCTCCTCGTTCACTCTTTAAATTCTATCTTCAATGAATAAGTGAATTAGGACATTGTTGTTTTATGGAAATAAAAAGTATAGAAGTTAAACCATTCGTTTTTTTTTAAATAAAATATAAAACCTTGATTTTTCAAGTCACTACGTGACAATGTCTAGCAATTGATATAGAATTTGAAAAGGATAGTTGAAACCTATCGTTCAGTGCGGATGACGTTTGTCTTGTAGGGTTCTGGATATTCGGTAATTTTTATCGGAGACAGCATTATGGAAACCGATGATGATATACTCCTGACTGATTTAAACTATGGCTGCCAATCTCAAAGAAGACCAACCAACTACGCAGGACATATTGTAGTGAAGATATGTGTGCGCAACACACAATTTCCTAAATTTCATAATCCGATGGGATGGCGGATCCGACACGACATTAACCTTCTTTTCAATACACATTATTCTAAAGAATGTGTGAAAATGTGATACTCATAGTATCTACAAATATTCATACTGTTAGTTTACTGTACAGGCCCGTTTTAATCCAGAGTACCGGTGGTGCAAAATGCCCGATCGTCGCGCTTTGTGGAGCGTTTGGCTGATAATGGTCAAGACTTGAACCATATTTATTGTATTGAAAATTATAAAATGGTCGCTGATTTTCTTTTTTTATCAGGTTATAAAGATCGGCGACTAATATACCCTATATAACTATCGGAATATGTAGTTTAGGTAAGTAGTTTTACCTTGTTTTTAAATAAGTTATTTCTATATTGAGTAAAGGATTTCAAAGAGGAGGAACACTTGGTACCATACAAATTGTGAAGTAACTAAAATTAAAAGAAGTTTTAAGCTCATGAGTCATCTGATTTTTTTTACGTATCATTCGACTAACAAGTCGTTCCGAAAAACAGCCATAATGGATATACTTGAAAAGTTCTTGGGCAGGCAGGGAAAATCAGTTCAACATTTTTGAGATAAAAGCAGCGAATAAATTATTCTGTTTACTATAATTATTATTGGATATTAATTTAACTTGGAAGAAATAACCTTCTAGAATAGATCTAGCAAAATACCAGCGTAAAGCAAAAGTGATAAAGCTTTTGAAATGTATATGAACGATACTGATTCTCAAATTAAAGGTACAATATGATAATAAATTTAATATATTTTGTAGATGGACTAAAATAAAACTTCTCCATTCGATTTGTATTTTTACTGATATAGATATACATACATTTATTTATAGATAAGTTCGTGCAACATAAAAAAACGTTTACTGTACGATACAACTAAGACCTGAGGCCTTATAATAGTTGTTGAGGCGGTGTTTAGCCAAACATTGATTAATTCCTTTCTATGATCATTGATTTGACATTTGAAAGAAGACGCATCATTAAATAACAACGTTTATAGATAAAGCCTTTAGGCTTAATTTTTTTTTTTTTTTATGTCTTAGGTGGCAAACGAGCAGGAGGCTCATCTGATGGAAAGTGACTACCACCGCCCATGGACATCTGCAACACCGGGGGGCTTGCAGGTGCGTTGCCGGCCTTAATGACATAAACCCATAACATGTTTTGTTTCAATTGCGTTATATGAACTACTAAAAATGGTAAATTGTCTATGGGAAAATCTGGATGTTGATGTGATAAATAAAAAAATAATTGTTTTTATTATCTATATTAAATTTGTTTACAATTTTAAAGTGTGCAAATTAAATGCCGCCTGAAGTGTTCTCTATTGATTTTAACACTGGAATGAAACTTGACGAGTTGGTATAGGGCTTCGTATAACGATCGTTTTTTGGAATAAATACAAAATAGAAAAGTTGCAATGATTAATATAAATTAACCGGCGATTCCAGCGATTGCTTCTGAAGCGAAATATTTAACATCAACATCAGGATCCACGTTCAACTTCTCCAAAACCGGTTTTACTTGCGGCTGGATCACAGCGGGGTCTAAGTATGGCGCCATTTTTTGTAGAGTCTTGGCAACATTGAACCGAACGTTGGCAACATTATCATCAGCCATAGATAAGACAGTAGGCAGAAGTACTCGTGTCGTTATATCTTTCCCACAAACTTCAGAGAGAACATTGATGCAAAATAGATATGTCATCCTGTGTAAATAGTTTTGTTCACGTGACATGGCTAGCACTTTTGGTATTACATTTGTTTCAGCCCATGCTGCTCCGTACTGTTCGACTAATTTCTTTAAGTTTAATGTGGCAGCTTCACGGATAGCGTAGACGTGGTCGATCAGCCAGGACATACAAAGACCTGTCAGCTTTTCATCGAAGAATTCTTGGCCAAGTTGTCCAGCCAACAGTGGCATATGTTCAATTATGGCGAGACGGACGCGCCATTTTGTGTCCTCGGCGAGTTCAACGATTGCTGGTAGAAGTGATTGGACTAATTGCTGAATACCAATGACCTCATTTACACATTCAAGGTTTGAAATAATATTAAGCCTGACTTCTGGACATTCATCTTTCAATTGCGTCAGGAATAACGGTAAAAGGTGCTCAATAGTGTTTTGCCTGCCGACGATGGGACTAAGACCCATTATGATAGAAGCGAGAGCGGATTTCACATGCTGGTTGAGGTCGCAGACTAAATCTTTAATCTGTGGCAGTATCATAGTCATGATGATTTGTTCCTGGTGTGCCTTGTCTAGATTCATACAGAAGTCCTTAACCTGGAAAGAAAGCATTATATATCATTGATAATTTGATACAACTTCTTATAACTGCAACTTCGTTTTTTTTTTACAAACTTTAACTTACTTTCTCTGCAGCTGCAGCTCGTACTTCAGCTTCAGTGTCCTTAAGAAGTGCTTGGAATATTTGTGCGAGGTCGGTGCGAGCTAGTTCAAGTCCTACAGCTTGTTGGAGCTCAACAAATCTGTCAAAATAGGTTACAATCAATTAATTTGAAGATTGAGTTCATTGGCTCTGTTTCATATCCCAAAGCCTAATCCTTGATAGGAAACGGGGCCTTTGCCTAGCAGTGCGTCATTTTTGGACTCTATGCTCTATATATTTGAGACAGATAAAATATTCCTATCTCTAGGTTTTAAACAGTAATATATAATATATGCACATAAGACAACTTACTTTTCAGCTACCATGTAGCGCACCCTCCAGGAAGCGTCCTCGGCGCGCAGACGCACGGTGGGCATCACGAGCTGCTCCATGTCCTCGGGCGGCAGCAGCGCGGCCACGGCGGCGCAGGCCTCCGCTGCCAGCAGGCGCACTGAATCTTGCTCATCCTAGAATACCCAAACAATTCATATATATGAAAATCGGTTGATCTTATAAATAATGAGTATGGAATATAAATCTAATCACTCATGAAGGCGCGCTCGTCCAACGTGGAAGGTGAAATATTATTGGCGTGCATTAGTATGAATGAGTGACGTTCATGCTTACAAGATGTCTTAGTGTAGGTGACATGACTAATTATAACAGTAAAGACAGCATACACAACAACAAGCACAGCTTGCACACCATGTATGAAGTTTGTATTAGCAATATCCATAGAATTCGTATTTCACACTGACAAAAGTAAAGATAAGGCAGGAAATTTGGTAAATACCAAGGAAAACACACAGAACTAGATGAGTACCGTAGACTAGACTAGGAATCCAGAAAACAATGGCCAATAACAATCTTCCAAGAAAGAAAACTAGCGTACCTATTACATAGTTGCAAAATTATTAATAAAAAAAAATATCCAGACGACAAAGTACCCAAAATTTCTAATCCTAAAGTTACGAATTTGATTTAGCCTGGAAATAAAAACTTGCACGCTCGTCCAAAAGATTCAATCAATAATTATATTGATTGAATCTGGTATAAACGGTAAAGACAAGGGACAATACTTAATTGCAGATTTTTTTGTAAAAAAAGGGGCACAAATCAGCTAAATGTTCTGTGTTAAAATTGTTAATTAATTTGTGGTTATAACTATCTCATTCGTAGCGGTGAAGAAAAACATCAAACTTGCAAGTGCTGATTGCGGATCGGTCGTTTATGTATCCAGCAAAGCTAACATGGCGTAATTTGTTTTTAATCATTTTCTCAAAGGCACAAGGGACATAACATCTTAGTTCCCAAGGTTGGTGGCGCATTGGCGAAGTAAAGAATGGTTAATATTGTCTATGGGCGGTAGTTAGCACTTACGATCAGGTGGCCCATATGCTCGTTCGCCAACCTATGTTATAAAAAAAGATACCTTAGCCCAGCAATGGACATATAGGGACTGCATCTTTACTTTACAGTCAAGTGAGTCAGTCTTTGAAATGTACAACATCCGATAACTTTAAACAGTTAAACAATTTGTTAAACTGTTTGACCCCATAAAGAGAAATGATATTACCTGAGCCAAAGTAACGAACATCGGTATGAGGTCACTCTTCACATATTCAACTTCGACCACTCTCGCGAACTCGCCCAGCTTGTACGCCGCCGCGCGACGCACCATCGGCGTGTCGTCTTGACACAGCGAGCGGAAGTTCCCACGGAGTTCTTCCTTGACAGGTGCCGATACACGGGGGTAGCATACGCTAAAATGATACAGAATATAATTAGCTCTTACTACTATTATTATTTCAAGTACTACCAGCCAAATGGGCCACCTGATGGTAAGTGTTCACCCATAAATATTGGCAATGTATGAAATATAATTTTTAAAAAGTGCCACCTAGGAACTATGATTGATATATACTGTGCTTAGTCACACTGGAAGTCTTGTGACTCACTTCAAAACTAGATCACAATAAACAGAAGGTATTGCACTAAGCCATACCGCCAATGTTTACAATGTTTGTTATTATATCAAACATTTGCCACTATTGTTGATATCTCCTTAGCATAAATGGCAGATAATAGCCTATTCAAAAGTGGAGTAAATGAACAACTTTTCTTTAAAATGACATATTGGTCAAGATCTAAAATTATCATTTTAAATGTCGGTGAAGTGGTTATCGAACATTATAAGTAAAATTAAAGTAGCTATAAGTAATTTAGTGGAGTGGCATTTTATTATGAATGTTTAATTACAAACAGAATGTTGTCATCAATATAGTATGTACTACCTTTGGAATTTTCTAAAGATGGCATTAAATCCATCCTTTGTACAATACAATTGTGTACCAAACTAATAAATAAAATAGCTTTTTAGTGAAAAAACATTTACATTGTCACAATATGCATATTATTAGGCACCCTGTTCATTTTGATTTAGTTCTTGTTAATACAAAATAGATTACAAAAGAAAGTTTGACTTATTAAAAAATTACATAAAAATACCTGAAAAGTCCACATGCTGATGCCCTGGATGTAAACCAGTCACCGCCGGCTAAACGTTGGACTAATGGCACAAAGTACTGTTCCAGGGCTTGAGGTGAGTGATGTGCTGAAACTGCTCTCAATGATGCTACAGCCTTGTCACGCACGACAGTCTCTTCAACTGTTGCAAGAGACTCCAGTGGTGACAGTAAGACGTGAGCATATTCACAGCCTCCAACCAGGTTAATGAAGTTTCCTTAGGATTAAACAGATAATATATTTAATTATAAGTCCTTGTCTTAAATATGCAGTTGTTTCGATTGATTCGAGATTTGTTTCGAAAATAGCGAGTAGCTTTTACAACATTAATCATATCCATGTAATTTTTTATATATAGCTTTGATAAAAACTGTAACAGAATGATTAAAGGATGAAAACTTATGATTGCAGGTTTAAATTGAAATGAGCACAAAAATTGATCTTGTTTATGTTATCAAGTGAAAACATAGTGAGGACACCTGAATGTGTATACTAAACTTATAACAAAAAAGAGAAGGGAAAAACTGTTGATAAACATAGGAGAAAAAGGCTCCAAGCTGGTTTGTCTTTGCCTATTTATTATATATGAATTGAGTTGTGTTAAAAATGTAATCAAATTAAATTATATGAAATTTTCAATATTTATTTTTATTTTCTTGCACAATATTAATTCAAGTGAACTTTCTAGAACCTGTACATTTTTCTTTAATGAGGGGTAATAATAACAAACTCATAGGGAATCATTATCTAGTATTTGTCATCATATATAATATGCACGACAGACTGATATGATGCGTAGTATAAAGATATATATATGTATATATATAATTATAGATTATAAACTATGTTAATGGCATTAAGATATACATAAATGTAAAGTAATGATATATGTGTTACATATTATGTTATCAACTGAAATCAGTTGGTTTATAGTTAATTAGAGATATTATTGACGAATATGACATTTAATTGTATTGGTTTAGAGTAATAAATTTATCTTTATATCCAGCAAGACAGTAACTAGATTAAAAATAAATTTATCGTTCGATATTTCAAAGAAACTGAACAAAATTGAAGCCCTTTCCAAGATGAACAAATAAAAATGTTTTGTTTTAATTTGTAATGTAATAGCTAGAATAGGCAAATGGGCCATCTGGTATAGAGTGGTCACCGCCTTACATCTAATTACATCTTCCATTCATTCACATTCCTTACACCTAACCAATATGACACCAACCTTGGAAGCTAAGATGTTATGTCCCTTGAGCCTGCATTTACACTGGCTCACTCGTCCATCAAATTAGAACAATATTAAGAATTGCTGTTTGGCAGTAGTTCTGATTAGTGGGTACATAGCCAGACAGACTTGTACAAACACCTACTAACTAGTGATAAAAATCAATTTCAAGTTTATATAACTCTTTGTTGAAAAAATAAAGCTAATATAACTCCAGCTACTGTATCCATGGAAATAGGATGATTCACCAAAATTGTCTAAATGTGGTAGTATAAAATATATTAAAAGTTAAAATTACTTAAAACGATTAAAATATAATTTGAATGACTTTTTAAACTTTAAAATTGGAATAAAATTACTGATCACAATAAATTATTAATTTACTATAGATTTAGTCAACCACTCGAGAAAGCTATTAAATAATTTGAATATCACCTAATGTTTACAACATTACGTTATTTAAATGAAAATAATAACTTATTAATGGTTGAATTCGAATTTACAAACCATTTAAGAATAGTTTATAAAAAAATAAATTTTAACATAACCTTTTTCTGTTTAATAAATTCTTAAATTATCAAAATACAAATCCAAATAATTTGAAAATATTGTACTTGTAGTTATTTAATAAGAAAATAGCATTAACCATCATACTATACAGAGCATTGATTAACAAATGGAGATAAATAGTAATACGCTGAAATTAAAGATAAAAGCTTACCTAGTTGTTCAGCGAGAGCAAGAAGCACTTCATCTTCATCGTAAATGGTCTCTGTTAGGAACGGGATGAGTTCAGACCTGGTTCGCTCCACGCCCAAAGCGAGTGCTATTGTCGACAGCTTTTTGATAGAATTCAATCTCAGTTGAACATCTTCATTTTTTAACTCGTCAATCAGTACTGCAATGGGATAAAGTGAGTCATCCGTCCCGGAGTCGCTAGCCGCCATCCTCAACTGTTATTCACTGCGTTTTTAAGAATTTACTTTGTATTCACGTTTGTACACACCAATTTGAGACGTTATTTTTTTGGAAATTCTTACGCATTTAGCAGCAAAATGGAAGCCTTTAGTTTAGAATTGGCTTTGTCTATGCTTTGATCTCGATTCTAGTGTTGCCTTCTACAAAGTCATAACGTAACTCATTGGATTGTAAAAATAAAATATAATAATAAATTAACAATAGTAATAAATAATAATATCAGAGGTTTAGCTTAACATAATATAGTATATATTTTTTATTTATTAGATTTGTATTTGTGGCTGGTGCATACTAATAAAAATTCTTTTTGATTTTTATAAAATTATAATATCGTTAAATAATGCTTTATTGATATGAAACAATAAGATTGATTAAACTGTACTATTAACTATATTTTTTATAAATTTTAAAGTTTAATTTATAATAATTTATCCATGAAAAAGATACATAAGAATTATTAAATTTAACTCACTTTATAATCATCTCAACTGTACACGGAACTTTTTACAATGTCTGTAATAAAATGGCCAGTGTTTTTAAAATGACTAAGCCCTTTTGTCAATAACGTTATTCCTTTTGAGATTTTTAGATAAGTATTTATAATTTTATTTAAATGAATTACATATTATGGGAGAAGAAGATGATCTTAATACATCTATTGCACACATTGTGTTATGTTGTGTAGCCGGACAAAGTTTAGGGCGTGTACATGCCAAAAGTTATTCACACCCAGGGATGCATGCCAATTTTTTCGTACATGGAATATTGGGATTCTTGCACTTCCAAAGTAAGGCTTTTTAACAAGCGAAATATATAAGAAATACATAGATAGCGTGAAGTTACATATGTGTATTGTAATATTATAATGTGATACTTTATACCGTTTGCCTACACAGCTGATAATTACATTATTTTGTAATAGTGAATTATAACAGTCGTGTGTGTATAAAAAAGATAATACTTTTTTTTTCAGGCGGCAGATTTAATAATGATTTCAAAACAGCCTATGTCATCAGTTACAGCGCTAGTCGATATTTAGCACTGCCTTGTCTAATGGCAGATTTATACCGTGGCGACCAAAGTTTAAGTACCGTCCATCTTGTCTCTGGTTTGATTCCATTCGTGATGGCGTTGGCAGGAAACGACAATCCACATTTAGGAAATTTAATGATAGCATGCAATATTGTATCATTGTGTGTTTATTCTCAACAGAATGATAGGGTTTGGGGATGGTATACGGCTGGTGCGGGAGCTGTTGCATATTTTTTTACTCCTCAAATTGGTCAAAAAGTCGCGTATCCGCTGTTTCTTGCTCTTATGGAATACTGTGCATATAAAATCTTCCGTATTCAATTCTCCTAGCCGTGAATAAAATAATCACTGAAATTATTGAGTTTTTTTTTTGTACAATATCTGTATATTATAATAACTCTTTTTTTTATTCGATCATATTGTGTCTTGTAAACTTATTGGTATCCATTAATCAAAAGCTTAATATGTATAATAATAATTATTAATTATTTTACAACTTATCAAGGTAATGCCTCTGCTTTTGAACAAACAAGTTTGTATTACGTTTAGACGGATATTACCATTACCAGATTTAGTTCGGTCACAGCGAACAATTTAAGAATAGAGAATTCATTCTCGAGTAGCTTAAAATCTCGGTATTGCTTTCGTCAGCTGCATTTTATATTCAATTTGGCTGTGCACCGACCGACATTTCCTGGATGAAATGTTTTGAGAATCGTCAAGAGCTTAATACTGGGGTGAAGTACAAAGAGAAACGAATTACATTTTTGACATAGATTATTTATAGGACTCAATAAATTAACCAACATTTAGAGGAGACATTATTTTTTTCTAATAAATAAGTTTTAAGTTGTGGATATAATATATATAACAGTTATCACAAACTATTCATAACAAATATTTCAAAGTTGAGAGAAATACAATTTGTTAATAGCATAAGTATTAAAAATATAAATTAAACGTAATCAATAATTAGAGATGAGAATTATAATACATTTTTTTAAAGTATTAATTAATATATATTAATTAATAAAACCAATAAAATATATAATAAATAAAATTCTTTATTTTTCGATTGAACTGAGGGCTATACCTATATGATGGGATGTATAACAATCTCGATATGATGGATTTTTTTAAAAGCATATTTCATATTACTATGCGAAGGCCTTAAAAAAAATGGCGACTGCAGAAATTGTTCAGTCGTTTGTTAAAAAGTAAAAATATATGACCATAGAAAGCAAAAGTATCTGCCTGTTTATGACGCATTGCTAGCCTTAGGCCTCGTCTCCTATTCTCTTAATTAGAAGTGCGCTTGGCGCTTATTCAAGTACACTGGTCTAAGTGCTATTACATTTGATATCATTCTCAAAATAAAACAATTAAACATCATAATATTATTCCTCTATAGGCTCAACGTTAATGTGCGTACAAAATATTTATGTCGGAAATGACGAAGTACTCTTTCCCTCTCTCGAAATTATATTTGTCTTTTGATTTTAAGCCTTTGACCTTGGAGATAACAATGAAGGTAGAATTGTACGCGCCATTTTAAGTGTTCCGTATTCCGTAGTAAAATAATTACTAATTTAATTAACAGATGTAAGATGTCAAAATGATGTAGAGCGAAAAGTAAATTTGTTTTGATATTTATTATTAAACTAGCTGAACCTGCGGCTTTACCCGCGCGAAATATATTGAACTTTACCTATAGCATACAAACTGAAAAGAAGGGGTAAAATACCCATTTTAAAAGTAGTGGAATTTTGAATGTGAATTAAAATAAATTAAATAAAATAGTCTATGTTATACTTACTTAATATACCTACTATAACTATACCTATAATACCTTACCCGGGACTCAAACTATCTCTATATCAAATTTCATCTCATCGTTTAGATGTTTAAGCGTGAACAGGTAACCTAGATAGGTTTATGTAGGTATACATACAAATTTGTTATTTCATAAAGTATTTACACTACACGCAACAAAGATCTTACCCGTCGTCGTGTAAGTAATTATTTTTCATCATAGAATAAATACGCAATTAAAAACACATTTAATAAAATAAAATAAAAACCTTAATTTGACGGTAATTTTAAATATTTACAATAATTATATTTAAGTATACTAGATAATATTTTGACTAGTATTAATAGTTTTGGCAAAACAAAGTCAACCGGACTAGAACTAGTAATTAGTATAAAAGTTAATTGCAAGTTTTTTTTTATGATATCGGTATGCAGCCCATAGACAACGGCGGTGTAAGAAATATTAACCATTCCTTACACCACCAATGCGCCACCAACCTTGGGAACTAAGATGCTACGTCCCTTGTGCCTGTAGTTACACTGGTTCACGCACCCTTCAAACCGGAACACAACAATACTGAGTACTGCTGTTTGGCGGTAGAATATCTGATGAGTGGGTGGTATCTACCCAGACGGGTGCAAGCCCTTGACCCAAACATATTAACCGTGAATTTAAATGAAGGTTTGTTATAATTAAGCATATTTTAATTGGATGTTAAGTAAGTATACTATTGAATGTACCCTTTGTACATCCTACATGTATCGACGTGGAATCGGCTTATACTGAATGCCCATCTCCTCAGTACTCCTATTAAGCCAAACGTTTGTCTCGACGGCTGTTAACATGTAATCGGAGAAGTATCGATGGCTTGCAGTCGACGAGAACAAATCAATTCAATGAGAACGGTTTTATTGACAGACTTATGTCGAGGACATAAAACTTTTTGTGATCAATTTAAAACGAATCCGCATCGAATAATTGTGGGGAGACCCTTAGATATCTACAGGAGCAACATTCTGGTTGTAGCCGTCGCTAATACGCTTTAGGCAAAGGTATTAATGACTGCGATCATAAAATCTCCTATTTTATTACATATTTTTAAAATACAGAATAGTATTGTTTGAATGTATACATACCTTAAATTCAAAGTTATTTTTCCAAATAAAGAAATAATTATTAAGAATAAAAAAAAGTTATGAACAAAAATGTTCCGTTTAGATCGCCACGTTCAGTGATGAGTAGTCGTAGTCGGGTACCTAACTTTGACGAAATGCGATTAAAAAATTCGGTACCCACCAATCAGGGCAAAGAAAATGTTACTGATTTGTTTATTTATCACATTCTTGGTATTTGTTAGTAATATATCATATTAGTAAAAACTAATAATATTGTCTATGTCTAAATCTCACTGTATCTGATTAGGTAACATGATATTTGACAGTACGCCGGAAGGCTATGTTAGAGTAAGGTCTATGGCACTGGACTTTCTACTAATTTAATAAGTATATAGTGTAAATATAAATTAAAGAAGTCAATAGTATATATATTATAAGAGTACATTAAGTACATATATGTGCAACATGACACTCTGGTCAGGAAACTTTATCACTACGGAATTAGAGAATAAGACGTTAAAGGAATAAGGCCTCCTGGGGTCTCAGTTGGAATGAGGGTCCTTCAGTGATAAATTTTTGGACCTTCTCTATTCCTCATATTCATAAATGTCTTGCCTTTTATTGTTGGGAGCAAATATCATATAGTATTGTTTGCTGATGATATCTCCTTAGCTTTTAAAATAATAGAAAGCAGGTATGGTATGACGAAATGAGGTACAGTATTATGTAAACAATGCCATCTCTGTTGTAGTACACTGGCTTAAGCTAAATAAAAAATAAGTAAAATAAAATTGTAAAATTTAGTACACCAAATGTGAAAACTGTAAAAGCGGATGTACTTATTAACGGGGAATCCATGGATCCAGTTAAGTGAGGTGAATTTCTTGGCCTTACTGTCGATTCCAAGTTGAAATACGGCCCCCATATGGGGTTGGCGAGTAGACATTTGTTGGCATTTGTTGTAAAAAAAAAAATAGATTATATACCGATGTTGATGCGATTCCTATAGTATATTTAAGTAACACAATATAATGACTTACATTAATATGCTTTGGGGGTAATGTAGCCGTACGATATTTTGTTGCAGAAAAGGGCTATCCTAGGACCTAGATAATCATCATCATTGAGGCACACATTAAAAGAAATCAAGATATTAACTGTTGCTTCTCAAAATATATATTGAGTGGATGTAATCTGCAATGTTATGTATGTACAGAATAATATTATTTATTTTGTGAGAAAATGTGATACAGATAGCATTGGCTCAAGAAACAAACACAAAATTGATACTCTTGTCACTCGAATTAGCATAGAGCCTTTTGTGGGGCAATGAACACGGTTTTACAACAGCATCCCAGAAAGCGAGAAGAATGCCTCTGTTGTCAATTTAATTTAAAAAATGTTAAGGGATGCTTGTGTGCGAAATATTATTATACAACTAGTGAGTTCATTCTTAAGTTGTGATATCAAAATGTATTCCTAAATCCGACTCTGAACATAGGGAGGGCAACCGGGGCAACTGCCCTGGGGCCACCACAACAGAGGTTCCGACGAGTAAATAATTTTAATGTAATATATATTTACATATCCAGATATAGTCAAATTATAGTAATATTTATATTGCAGAATTGTTGATTTAAAAGTTACTGACACAAAGAGTTAATAAATTATAAACAAACCTTACTGACAGAAATGAAATATTTAAAATTATTTTATAAAAAAATAACTTGGGGCCCCCACTTCTCTGTTGCCCCAGGGCCTCCAGACCTCATAATCCGGTCCTGCATAGGGTTTAACTTGGAAATGAAACGATCGCTTGCGGGCTATTCCTTTTTGATAACATGTAAATATTAACAAATTGACAAAAAAACAAAGACTCGCTGAGTTTCTTTTACCAGTATTCTCTAGATCTTTCTCAGGTATTTTTTTATCCGGAACCTGTTTCTATTATACTTACTTATTGATATTGAATAAAGGAATTCGATTTTATTTGATTTGATTAATACGAATGTACCAAATTCGATTCTCATCCTCAAAGAGTATTTATTAAGACTTAATATTCTTGCTACTCACGCTTTACCAAAATTTATTTTCAACATAATATATACGAACTTCTTGGATAAAGTGATCGACATCACGCAGCGCGGACCCCGTCGCGTACATTAGACTCGCAGAACACGGTTGGTTAACCCTCAGTGCTTTTGATATAATAAATTTCGTTTGAGATGAGTATTATTTCAATTGTCTCATTTACGGGATTCGTTATCATAAATAATGAGCTAAACAAGTGTATATTTTGAGAAAATAATCTTTGTCTGTGGATTATTTTTTATTTATAATTTAGTTCTTTTTTTTTTTTATTTAAATTATTTTGGAATTTTGAAATATGTATTTAGATATACAGCAAGATTGGTGATAAGTGTATAAGACTATGTTTAAACGTTATTTTTAACATACATATATGCTGAATATACATTATATACACTAGTTTTAACACACGACTTTATTTCATTGCATTTTTTCGGATTAAAAATTTGTCATAAACTATTTCTATGTAAAATAACTTGGTGGTAGAGCTTTGCACGTTTGTCTTGGTAGCCAATAATAACCCACTCTAATTTATCGCTAAACAAAAAAAAATTGTATTGTTGTGTTTCGGAAGGAATGTAAGGAATGGCTGTAAAAAGCTAAGTTTGCCAAATTATATTAAATATCATAACATAAATATAATAATAATAATAATATATATGCCCCCCAAAATCCAACCTTACGTCCGAGTCGAACACCAGACCACGTGGGGGGCGGACACGCATACATCTGAAACTTATGCGGCAAACAAGGCTATGGTAACCCATCAAACATGGAGCAACATTCAGAGAGATTACGTATAGGGCCGCTACCCGGGGGTCGCCGGGGCACACCTGGAGCCAGTGCTGGGTGTTACAGCATGCGATCCACTGGCGGTGGGGGACTGAGCAGGCGGGTTCCCCCCGAACAATTATCTACAGCCGACAATAGTTTACCCGTTATTAGTGCTAGTCAAAATTCTGCTGTTAGTTTTAACAGGCCAACTGAGGATGTTTCGCAGGGAGCCGCTAGCTCACAACCTGCGACCACCAAGGCTGGTAAACCCAGAGTACGCATGAAGTGGGACAAAGAAGTTAACTTGTTTATTATGCGTACTTATCTTTATATTACAAAATTAGAAACTGATAAAGTTATGTACCCTAAACGGCTATTCGACAAATTTAAAACACAATATCCGGATTGGAATGTAAGTCAACAACGTATCGCAGATCAAAGAAGAGTAATAATTAGAAACAAATTAATAAGTGAAAATGAAATAGCACATCTTAAATCAGAAATTGCTGAACAATTAAGAAGGGAAGCGGATTTAAATAATCAAACAGATACATCGTTGCATTCACCCCATTTACAATCACAACCGTTAATTCAGACACACAATATAGTTACTAGCCCTACAACTTACAATATTACACAATCTGATGCTTCTACACAGACAAATTTAACATCCCTAGTTCACGATACAGAAGTACAATATACTCAATCTACAACCTTAGAAAACCCACAACAAGAAAACATTGAAGAATTAAAGAATCTTTTAGAAACAGCACTAACTAAATTTCAAGGTACTGATCCTAAAACCCGACCAAAATTACCGCGATTAAAAGAGAGTAAGCTACTTCATGATCTGATTTACACATTCAATACTCATATACTACCTACCTTTTTTTCATTAGATTCCGACCTACTGCATTTACATACATTAATATATTGTTCAGCTTTAGTAATAATAACAAAACTTGGCTATAAAATTAAATCAGGAAATATAGAAGATTCAAGCATACAGAAGAAAAAGAGCCATAAGCCCGCGTGGGAACATAGATTAGAAAACGATATAAAAAAGCTTAGAGCAGACATCGGTAGGTTAACTCAATATTTAAAAGGCAATAGATCTAAAAAAGTAGTAAAAAAAGTAGAGATAATATTTAAAAATACCAAAGTGCACACTATCCACGAACGAGAAAACAAGAAACCAGAAGAATATATCGACACTCTTAAACAGAAACTATCTTTAAAATCACATAGACTTGCAAGATACAGGAAAGCACTTAATAGAAAACAAGATAATAAATTATATAGTACCAACGAAAAAGCTTTTTACAGGTCATTGAATAGTTGTACCTCGAATAATACAAATAATGAAGAACAAATACCAAATAAAGATGAACTTAAAAACTACTGGGCAGGGATTTGGGAAAAAAGGAGTGACCACAATTTACAGGCAAAATGGATTGAAGAAGAGAATCAGAAGTGGGGTTATATGGAACAGATGGAATTTATAGAATTAAAATTGGATGATTTAACGGAAGTTTTAAAGAAAACGAAAAATTGGAAAGCTGCTGGAATAGACCAGATACATAATTTCTGGTATAAAAAGTTTACGTCATTACATGATATTCTAACAAAAATAATTTCAGACCTAATTAACTGTAGAACTCCACTCCCAAATTTTATAACAACCGGTTTGACCTACATGCTACCAAAAAACCAAAACACCCACGATCCATCACAGTACCGTCCCATAACATGCCTACCAACAATATATAAAATAATCACATCCTGCATTACCAATAAGATAGTCTCACACCTGGAAGCACATAATGTAATGTCAGAGGAACAAAAGGGATGCAGGCGAAACCACAGAGGATGTAAAGAGCAATTAATTATAGATTCAACCATACTAAAACATTCAAATAAATTTAATAGAAATTTGTATGTCACATATATAGATTTCAAAAAAGCTTTTGATAGTGTCCCACATTCATGGTTAGTCCAAATTTTACAAACATATAAGATTCATCCTAATATTATTAAATTTTTGGAGGAGGCCATGTCTAATTGGAGAACCACAATAACTTTAACAACAAAAACATCTAAAATCTGTTGTGACGAAATCCATATTAGAAATGGCATCTTCCAGGGAGACTCTCTCAGTCCTTTGTGGTTTTGCCTCGCCCTAAATCCTCTATCTAGAATACTATCAGATTCTAAAATTGGATACCAATTAACACCTGACGTAGCGGTTTCTCATTTGATGTACATGGATGACATAAAACTATTTAGTAAATCTGTGAAAGAAATGAAAGAAATGATAAAAATTACAGCGCAATTTAGTAAAGATATAAATATGAATTTTGGCTTAGATAAATGCAAAACTTTAACTATAAAGAAAGGAAAATTAATTGAGAAAAATTATGAAATAAGTGAGGAAATAAATATATCCGAGATGTTAGAAGGGGACTTATATAAATATTTGGGTATACTTCAAGCTAAGGATATTAATCACTCAAAATTAAAACAAGATCTTACCACACAGTACATCAAAAGAGTAAACCAGCTGTGCAAAAAACATCTTTATTCACGAAATCTCATAAGAGCAATAAATACTTTTGCTATTCCGGTCCTAACTTACTCCTTCGGGATAATCAAATGGTCTCAGACAGATATTAAGAAGTTAGAAATAAAAACTAGAGTCACGCTAACTAAACATAATTATCACCATCCGAAATCAGCTATAGAAAGATTAACGTTGAAAAGACAATTAGGAGGAAGAGGGGTAGTTGATTTAAAAATACTTTGGCAAAACCAAATCCATAATATTCAAAATTTTTTCTACAATAAAGCAAATACTAGTAAGATACATGCAGCTATAGTAGAAGTTGATGATAATTTCACACCGTTAAACCTAAAAAATAAGAATAAAGAGTTTAAAACTATCCAAGAACAAATAAATGAAAAAATTAAAGATTGGAGAAGAAAAGAACTACATGGTAGGCATATCCACGATCTAGAGCAAAATTTCATAGATTTAGATGCGTCAAATAAATGGTTACAAAAAGGTTACCTGTTCCCCGAAACAGAAGGCTTTCTAATTGCTATTCAAGACCAGGTTATCAATACAAGAAATTATAAAAAATATATACTTAAAGAATCAATAGAATCAGATTTATGTCGAAAATGTCACAGAATGCCAGAAAATATACAACATATTACAGGAGCTTGCCCTACTCTAGTTCAAACAGATTACACCCATCGCCACAACCAAATAGTTCACTACATACATCAAAAACTTGCACACAAATATAACTTCACAAATACTCCACTAAAACCTTACTATGAATACCAACCCAACCCCGTTTTAGAAAATGAAGAAATAAAAATATATTATGATAGAGCAATTCTTACTGATAAAACGATTCATTACAATAGACCGGATATAACTTTAGTTAACAAATCATCTAAAATAGCTTACTTAATTGATGTTTCTGTTCCAAACACACATAACTTATTAAAAACTATTACGGAAAAGATCAATAAATATACAGAATTAAAAGAAGAAATAATTAGAATATGGAATTTAAATAAGGTTTTTATTGTCCCTATCGTGCTTTCCACTACCGGAGTCATACCTAAACACTTACACCAAAGCTTAAAAATTCTTGATTTACCACCTCTCACATACATCACCATGCAAAAAGCTGCTATTTTAAATACTTGTCGAATAGTATGTAAGTTTTTAGAATCTAATAATGAGCTGGCTGACTGACTGTACTGACTGACTTTTTCACTCCCCAGATACACTTGGTCATTGACCCGTGTGACTGGAATATTTGCCCCATTATTTGGGAGATAAATAGTCCAAAAAATAAAAATAATATATATAAGTATTATTTTTATATAGCATATGATGCTTTTCAAGTAACTAAAAGGAATTAAGAATTTTATATACCCTACAAAGTATATTTCATAGACTAAAAATTTTTCTCGATATTACAGCAAAAAAAAAAAAACAAGTTCATTATACTCTGTGAACAATAAGAGCGTGTCGGTTTCACCAGATGGCGTTACCCGTCGACCCATTAACGAAACCGATACTAACTTGTCGTCTGTATTTTTTGGAATCATGTCACGATATTGTTTTCTGCGGCCTTAGCACTTGCGTTGTATTTACTGAGTTGATTATTTTTATTAATTCCATTTATAGTGTATAGACATTAAATAATTGAACACTGATATACCATTTCCGTAATCATTTTCTTTAATACAATTAATCATACGAATAAATTGTTATAAACGTTACTATTCTATTTTATTTTACTAGTTGTAGCTCGCGGCTTCGCTCGGGCTTTAGGGGTCAGTCGATAGGTGTTAGGCATAAAAGTAGCCTATATTCTTCCTCGGAGTTCAAGTTTATTTCATAAGAAATTTTATCAAATTCGATTCAGTGATTTGGTCCCTGAAAGAGCAACAGACAGACAGAGAGAGTTACTTTCGTATTTATCATATTAGTAAAGATAATATTTATTTTCGCCCTGCGAACCAGATACTTACGTAATAATATTTTTTTTAAAGTTTTTAAGTCGGTATTACGTTTAGCAGGGCCATAATAAAAATAATAATATTTATTTTGAGACGATAATTATAATTATCCTAATATCATCCGTTATTAGGGCAAAAAAACAATTTTACGTTTAATTGGAGGTGAAAAACACGAACATTAGTAATTTGGAAACACAATCATATTTTACCTACTTAAGTATTTACATTCAACGAATGCCATTGTTTACAAACCACAGATAAATATTAAACAATTAGGCACAGAGTTATAATATTTCTGAACTGAATTACGCGCCATTAAAACCATTAAGCCCTTTGTCACACATAACGTAGGTACATATAAACTCTATCTATTGTGCTGAATTACAAACTTTCTGTAAACAAAACTCTTAAATTCACGCCCCAATATGAGAAAATCAAGGTTAATGCCTTAATGGTACATAAAACAAGAGTTTCATACATTCGGACACATTAGGTACTTTTGTTATAGACGGCTAGTTGTTTACAAAGATAAAATAGTTTCGGTGGAAAATTTACGGTTTTCGGAATTTAAAAAATCGATAGATTTCATCACGGTTTGTTTCAAAATGCTCGATTAATAAAGGTAAAAAATTTACTAAACTAAAATTACACGTCTATTATTTGATTTTTTATTCAAAGTTCAAGACCAACCGGTTGCCTGTATGTAGTTATGACCATAGACATTGACATCCTAGGAAATATATCCGTCAAGCTAATCATAAACCAACCATAGAATTTAAGATTTTTTATCTAAATTGGTTAAAATCAATAAAATTTAAATAAGTACTCTTTGTCAAGTTATTTTAAAGTTCATAACGGACATAAGTAATTTCTTTATAAAATTTTAAATTAACATGGTTATTTTTATGACTACGTATTTAAAACGGGATATTTATTTTTATTATTTTTATTTGGTGGAGCTCGATATTTCAACATTATCTAAGAATGTCTTGTCACGTGAACATACTAAAATTTTAAATACTTTTAAGTTTTAAATACTTGTAGTAATAAGTAAATTCGTTTTATCACTGATACCAGATCATTGTTCCTGAACTGTGTTTCAATTGGTTTGTTTTTATTATTATAAGGAAATATTATTACACTTAAATTAAGGTGGGTAGATTTCTCATTAGGCTATCTAGGTCCATCTAATTTATCCGTGGCTTTAAAATCGCGTTTTAATTTGATTTTTAATTCGTTAAATATATCTATAACTTGTGTAGATAAACATTTTATTAAGTTTGTTTAATCAATTGAAACGGATAGAATTGCAAAAACAGTTTCTTGTCAAATCTAATTATGATTGAAGCTTCGCTGAATAGTCTTGTTTTAATCAGACCTTTTAAAAGGCTAAGACAAATGTCGTAAATAATACTATGATTGAAAACTATTCTGTGTCAACGTAAATTATGTCTAAAACGATTGTAATAGAGCTTCTTATTCCTTAGCTCGACTCGGAACGTAAATCTAACTTCGATGTACTAATTGAGGCGCGAGTAACTTTACATATAATAAAACTGTTATTGTGTCTGAACTGTTATTGTGTTCTCTTTTTGAAAATAAAAGTACGAAAATTAATGAACTGCATATGTCGTTTGCTTTACGTATATTTAAAAAAAAAAAAAAAAAAACGTACCTAATAAATAAAAAGAAGGTATAATATAAGATTTGTAACTAATTCGTTCTTCTTTATTTAACAATTATATAAATATATAAATTCCAAACAAACAATATTTTCACCGAGACTTGACATTTTAATCGTATGTTTTAAATTGATACGAACGAAGACAACGGCACAGCATGTTCACAAATGAATGCTCGTTTGAATTCTAGAATGTGGTCAGTCTGAAGATCAAAGCTAGGATATTCTTAAGTAAACATAATCCCATGTTACATTACTTCGTTTCTCATCTACATTTGATGTCTAAAATAAAACAGTGGCATCTTCTAGTAATTAATTTTACGACAACTAGATGGTGCTACTAAAAACGACCGGTATTTACCAGCGCCGTTACTTTGTGATAATTTAATATGACAAATAATTTTAAAATGCTAACTAGTTAATCATACTTATCAATCCATCATAGGAGGATATTTGTTGAGTATCTTGCGTCCGTCTTTACACTGGCTGGTTCTTTAATCTGGAAATGATCTCTGTAATGTTAAGCGTTAAAATCTCGAGATTGACTTGATCACAAAGTTCTAACGGCAGGGTCTAATTCACGAGACTAGTCATCATTTATTTGATTTTAAAGTCACAGAGTTCTACAAGATCCTAGAAATGTGCTATGTTAACTAATATGTATCAATGTTTATCAACCGTGTAATTGATTATACAATCGTTTTTTTTTATTATATTTATATATGGGTTATTTCATAATTTGCTGCGGAAATAACTATATTCTATTAATAAACATATTCAGGTCTCATTGATAAAGTGCATCTCTCCACATTGAGCTACACGTAAAACTTAAAAACAAAGGTAATCGTATAATATCACTTGTTTTTTCTTGTAACTACAGGTATAAGGGACATAATATCTTAGTTTCCTATGTTGGTGATATTAGAAAAGATTAATATTTCTTATAGTAACAATGTTTTATTGGCCGTGATCACCATTTGCCATCAGGTTGACAGGTCTGGCATATTTGCCAGTCCCCCTATAAATAACAAAAAAATATATACGGATAATTTAAAATTAGACCTATTTGAGTGAAGAGATCTATAGATATATGAAAATAATTATACTTGTATTTTACTAAATTCACATTAATACTATATTAAAGACATTTTGCGTTGGAAATGAGATGTTTTTTAAGAAATTTATCGTGTAAGTCCTTATCTTGTGGAGGCGTGGTCTGTATGCCCTGGGCCCTGCCTGAATGCCTTTCCCTAAATACAGCCGTAAACTATTCTATAATTACCCTGGGCCTACATCATTAACTATACGAATGTATAGTTGAACATGGGCCTGAAAGCATAATTTTAGCATCGCATTGGAACGTGGTAAAAAAATGTGAAAAAAGTGTCTTGCCTTTATGGGAATTTATGGTTCCCTTACTTACATACATTAAAAGGAAAATCGTGTTGTGATTTTTTTAAAAGCGGCTTTTTTCAACGTTACCCGATCATTTGTTAGTCTTGACAGATTATTACATGCTTGATGGCAAATTTATCATCCATTGGGAAAATGAGACGAAGATTTTTACATATCAGAGACAATGGAATATTAAGGATGCTTTAAGATAAAGCAATTACGACCACCGCTTTGGTGTTTTTGCAGGAAAGTAACAATGTTCTAATCAGGGCCGAATCGTAAGTTAAGGGGGCCCTGGGTTAACACTACTTAGGGGACCACTTAAGACATATCTGAATGTAGACTTGAATTAAATTAATTGAATGGGTTTGATTAATTGCAGGACACGCAGAGCTGCAAACCATACGTTATGTTTAATTTAATAAATTTATGGATTCTTTCGCATTATCGTCTATTTTTGACTTTGACTTGACTTCGCTGGGGCCCCTTGAATCCACGGGGCCCTGGGCTGAAGCCCAAAAAGCCATATAATAGATGCGGCCCTGGCTCTAATTATAGCATACCTAGGCATTTCGGCTAAGGACGAGACACGCAAGTTAATGTTACAGTAAATTATAATTTTATAATATATAAAGTGATTTTGTTCGAATAAAAGTTTATTCGCAAAACGCCTTTGTCTGTGGTGTTTCTGAAAGTGTTATTCGTCGTTGATTATGATAATTATAACATTGAAGTGATACGCATTAAATTATATAGCGTCTCGGCGTAAATCTGTTTTTGACATTGAGTGACAATTTATTTCTTATACAGTACGACGCTGTTTAGATTTGAACGCTAAACGAGCCTTAATGTTTACAGTAAAAATAGATACAACATCTTAGCAACGGGATGGAAAGCAGCACATTGGCAGGTTAAAGAGTGCCTTGAATTTTCCAACTTTTGAATGTTGGCGGAGACGAAGTAGATGGCATAGGAGAACATAATTCTGATTGCCGTGATGGGATACGAATCGGCCTTTCTCTCGAAATGTTTCACATTGAAAATCAAGTCCCCGTATAAAAATTGCTGCTTAAGCCTATCTAGTCTTCTAAGACTTCTTATAGTGTCGTATTTACCAAATTTTTCAATGTATATATTTTCGTATGATAGCTTCGTGTTTTGCCTACACGAGATTGGGCGTTTAGCGTCTCTGTCCGCAATTAGGTCAGCAGTTCGTGCGAGCGATTAATTCCGTACGATTCACCATCGAGCCAGATACGTGTGTCAGATGTGCCCTTATTCTTTTGGTATTTCATATAATCTTTTATATATATATTTTTAAATTTATCAGACTTTATTACGACTGGCTTAAATACTCGTTGATTATAATGAACGGTTTACATATTATGTTGACAGTGAACCATTCGGTTCGTTGTTGATAAGGGGAAGTCTGTTGATAATCTCTTAATTAATTTTTCATTTTACAAGCGGCTTTAAATGGGTATCCCCATTGTTACGGTTTCGGTTACGGGTAGACCCCATAAGGGTCTATATACAAAAATTAGATTGAAGGTAAAAGATAAAAAGAAAAATTCTTATACTGTGAATATATTATACTTACATATAAATCTAACCTCGCGAATCACTCTGTTAATAAAAACTGCCTTCAAATCCGTTTCGTAGTTTAAAAGATCTAAGCGTACAGACGGCGGTAGCGACTTTGTTTTATACTGTGTAGATATGTATGGCTTTACTAAGTATACCTACTACTATAATTTATACGATAAAACGCGTTAATCTACGAAAGATTATAATTAGGTTTCTTATTTATTAAATGATTATTAATTATAATTCAATCAAATGTAAAGAAATACCTCAGGACGGAAAGGCTGGTCTTTTAGTTATTTTGTGCTTATGTGACTGAACTATTCCTAAACAGCTAGACCGATTTTGTTGACTTATGTGTGTTTGGTTGGGTTACTAATTTGGACCCAGTAAATAGCACTGCGACCGAGTGAAATATTATTAAATTAACGTATGTATTTGTAACGTAGATATTTAATTGTTATTAAAATGTTTAGACGATAAACATTGTTTTATAATAAAGCATACGATATTATAAATAGTAAATAAACGGAATGATTTACATCACATTAATCACTATTATGAGAAGGAAAATTTTATTTGTGTGTTTTTTCCGGAGTCGTAAAGAAACTGTTCCTGTTGCCATACGTCTATTTCAAATTGGAATGCGTTATTGTTTCAATGTGTTTTTTTTAGTAATAATTGTATATCAACTGTTTCTGCGGTTTCGCCGTGACTTTGGGGATTCAGCTACATTTTTCAGTTACAAAAATAACCTATGTGCTATAATTTATCTCTCTGACAACTTTAATTTAAGTAGATATGTTTAGCTGTTCTGGCGCGATCGAGTAACAAACATCATCTTCCAATCTTTCGCATTTATAATATTAGTAAGTTTTTTTTATTAATTTAATTGCGAATCAAATTAAAACACGTGAAGAACGTCGAGTATAAATTATACTTTTTTATTTTCTTTAAGTGTTTAAATGACTGACGTGGATCTCACGTGAAGATTTACGTAGAGTAACCATAAATTACAAGTTTTGCGCAAATCCATTTGGGTAGGTACTATTCTATCATCATATATTCTACCGCCAAACAGAACTACTAAACATTGTTGTGTTCCGTTTCCGTTTGAATGATGAGTGAGTATTGACGTCAAAGGTATAGTTACATATTTTTTACATATCCTATGTATAGAGTTGGCGGTGACCCTTTGCTATCAGATTGACCAACTGACCACTGTACCTACCATTTATGAAAAACAAAAAAAGTGTCAATAAATATGTTTCGTTTCCGACTAATCTTAAAAACGACACATGCTTTTTTACGCCTAATTTGCGGATAAAAAATAACACTATAATTTAACCTGAACGAAACCGGATAAGATCTCTAGTATATTTTAAAATATAATATACTTTATCCCAAACACATTCGCAGCTCTCAAACACATATTAAAGTCGTCACCGAAGCTATATTTCAGTCTGGTATTTCTATCTGAGTCGTAAATGTTATTATAATGAACGGGCGTCCATCCGTCCAAGATTGTTACTTTATGCTGACTCATAACTTAAGTTAAAGCTTAATAAGTTAACACTACTATTAGTACAAAAGTTTGCCTGTTTCTTTTTTTAAATAGAATGGCAGATTGGTAAAAGGGTTCTGCCTGTGGTAATCGCTGACCATAGACAAAGCCCATTTACAACGCATTTACAGAACCTTTTTACATTTTAGTACCGTAAGAAATGTTAACCGTCTAAATCACTAATCCGATATCAGCTGTTTGAATTAAAATGTTGTCCGTTCTGTAGTTACACTGGCTTACTCATCTAATAACATAATAATACTAGGTATTGCTGTTTCGCGGTCAAATATATTGTGATGAGTGGGTGCTACCTACCCAGACGGACTTGCACAAAGCCTTACCACCAAGTAAAAGTAATTTATTTTATTTTAAAACTTATTTGAATTCATTTTTAATATGAAGTTGAAAAAGTTTATATATCATATAATTCTTTTTTTAAATTTTGTTTTCTTGTTTGTTTTTTTTAATCATAATTTTGAATTTAAATTTAATTAAGAATTATGGATGTTCAAGATCAAACATATATGTAACTTTTTGAAATAGAACATCTCTGACGCAAAAATGAATTTTATTTTTAATAGTTTGGTGACATATAACAATTTTATTAAAAACTATTTTTAATTACGTCAAAGATTTTATATAACACACACTACATTTTTCATATAGATTTTATTAAAAGATTTATGAAATCAAACGTGAAAGTAAAGTCGAAAATAAAATAACACATCCAAATTCTGATTGTAGTTTTATTTCCTCGATCGTAGGTTATAATGAGTGGGCGATTTTTCGTCCTCCGCGTTTGATGTCTCGTGTCACGATATAATTTTCTGTTTGTGTTGTTTTGTTGTGAATTTTATGTTTTCGTTAGTCTTATAAATTTGATTTTTTTTATGAACACCATGTAGTTAATTCAAAAGCACATATAAATAACTGTCAAAGGTACGCTTTGCCTTTCGTAAATTAAAAATTATAATCACTGTAATTCTTTGTAATGGATACCTCAAAGACGCCTATCAATGTGAAAAAATTTTTTTTTTATTTTTTCGATCCTGAGAGCTTGTGGTGGTACTCACTCCTAACTCCGCTACATCATTATGTTTAATTGAAGGCGATAATCGGAATATGAGTAATTCCTTCAAAACAGTCATTATCACTATAATAGAACCAATTCGAACCAAATAATAATAAGACTTAAACTGTAGAATACGTAAGTGAATTGAACATTCGATTGAAATAATCTTTAAAGATTGTAATTATCAGTGTGTTTTCTAAGGCAAGGAGACATGGTACAAACAAAATAATATATTAATATCAAAAACGAGGCAACTTTCAAAGTCAATACAGGCAAGCAAGTGATACTATTCTGCACAAGAGAGCGTAAACACACTCGAACTTTGTATATTTTCCGTCTCATAGCACGACGGAACGCTAACCCAAAACGACTGGCGAGGATCTCTCTCAGTAAAACTGTGTTCAGGGGCAGAACTAACAGCATTATATCTTTTGCGCGGTACAGGATTGTAAGTCACTGTTTGTTCTTAATTCTTATTACTGAGACTTTGACACCAAAAAAAAATAACGTTTATTAAAAAACATTATTATAAATAAAGCATATTTTAACACAATATTATAGATGATAAAAATGCGTGCAGCTAATACTTGTTGACATTTATGAAACACATTTAATTGTACTTAACTGACATAACTTTGTTTTATTTTATTTTTTTTAGAGAGTCGAGATGGCCCAGTGGTTAGAACGCGTGCATCTTAACCGATGATTACGGTTCAAACCCGGGCAAGGATCACTGAATTTTCTTGTGCTTTATTTGTATTAATAATTCATCTCGTGTTCGGCGGTGAAGGAAAACATCGTAAGGAAATTTGCATGTGTCTAATTTCAACGAAATTCTGCCACATGTGTATCCACCAACCCGCATTGCAGCAGCGTGGTGGAATATGCTCCAAACCTTCTGCTCAAAGGGAGAGGAGGCCTTAGCCTTGATTTTGACAAGCGCGAACTACGATTTCAATCCAGGATCACCATTATTAGACTAATAAGTGCACCGTGCACACACTTGAACGTAATTCTTACAAACTTATTATAAACATTAGAAAAATCTGACGTATTACAATAAGTTTAAACAAGGAAATTAATAAACTGGAATAGAAGCTACATTAAGCGTATGTATGGCTGCTGCTTTATTTGACGTGTAATGTGATTACAATTCTTTTCGGCGTTAATTTATTAAGGTACACGTGGTTTTTCTATTGGAAAGCTTGATACCTAATTTGCTAATGCGAGGATTTCTTTTATCTGCAATGAATCAAATTGGAGGCTTTCGTTAGGCAAATCCTTGCCTGGGAATTTTATTTATTTGCATAAGTATTAAGATCTGGTAAACGAAAATGTTGTTTCGTATACTTTGTTCTTTTATATAACTAGGTTGTTTTTACCTTTTGTTACAAACAGAATTAACGAACAGGTGAATTTATATTGTTTAATATGTTGTGTGTTAGTTTTGTGCGTAAATATAAATTCACATAGATCGGCATGAAATTTTAAGTGAGCG
Source organism: Vanessa tameamea (assembly GCF_037043105.1). NCBI lineage: Eukaryota > Metazoa > Arthropoda > Insecta > Lepidoptera > Nymphalidae > Vanessa > Vanessa tameamea. Next base: position 2,224,032 of record NC_087332.1, on the reverse strand, counting down.
TGGTTGGCCAAGTCAGATACTATGTAAAGTAACAGCACGTATATTTCCCACTGCTGCGCTAAGGCCTCTTCTTTTGAGGAGAATGTTTGGAGCTTTCACCGCGCTACTGTAATGTGGGTTGGTGGAAACTATTAGAAATAGCAAAAAATACTCATAGAGACTCGGGCACGATTTTGATGAAAACCGAAACTGAGTCATTAGATTTTTGATATACAATTTTCCTAGCCAGGAATCGAACCCGTTGAGTACGAACAAATACATATATTCTGTATCATTACACCATTCGATAGAGTCGCTTCTAAGTGTCTAAATCTCAGTAATGTTGAGAGGCTTAACATTGAGGAAATTACTCTCTGTTGATTCCCTTAATGTCAAGCATCTTGCCTCGAGCCTATACCAAGGTTTGCTTTAAAAAAAATATAGTAATTTCGAACAAGTTATGGATAATGACTAAATATGTGTCTGTTATTTGAATAAGAGCCGAGATGGCCCAGTGGTTAGAACGCGTGCATCTTAACCGATGATTTCGGGTTCAAACCCAGACAGACACCACTGAATTTACATGTGCTTAATTTGTTTATAATTCATCTCGTGCTCGGCGGTGAAGGAAAACATCGTGAGGAAACCTGCATGTGTCTAATTTCAACGAAATTCTGCCACATGTGTATTCCACCAACCGGCATTGGAGCAGCGTGGTGGAATATGCTCCATACCTTCTCCTCAACGGGAGAGGAGGCCTTAGCCCAGCAGTGGGAAATTTACAGGCTGATTATGTATGTATGTATGTATTTGAAATTCATTATTTTCGTTAAGTTTGACATATTTCATTACTCGCCACAACTTGATCCTCACACTGAACCAACCAAAGTTGATCTCTTATTATATACTGTATTCTACCAAAGTACATAAGTACTAACATACATACAAAAAAACGCATATTGTGTTACCCTGAAAGAAACAGTTGATTTTCCTTAGCCAGCCTATAAGTTTATGCGATTTTTTCCGCTATGAACGGAAAATCAGTTAATAAATACTAACGTAATACCATTAAAATAGTTATTTACGATATAAAGATCTTAAAGGTTTAAGAAAACTATAAAAATAGTCATATGTTTGTTTCGATTGGACGGTTTTGTCAGTTGTGTCGAGCAGGTAAAGTATTGAGTGACGATATTGCTAGTGCTTGTAGGACAAGGATCAATAGTGTTTGGTTTAGTAGAAATGTATGTTGTATTCGTTTGTTTACATATATACTATCATACTTTGTTACGTTTTACATAGCTACTGAGCTATTTACCGGTTCTCCTTTGTAAAAGTCACGGTTGGAATCGATTGCGCGGGAAATATTAGTGCGGACGCGTATGGGCAAACTTAGAATTATTTGTAAGAGCAAGTGAGAATTTCTCATTAAAAAAAAAAACTATATTTTATTTTATATTTTTTTATTGATCCACCGGGGCCTATTCGGATTTTATTCGGCACTTCAGGCACATACAACGAGCCTGTCAAATCGCTCTCGAATCGTGACGTTTTTTAATCTATAATTTTTTCTCCAAAAAATGGGCTTTATTAACAAGCTTTTCATCTCTATCTAATAGATAAGATAAGTAAACTTTCACCTCAAAGGGAGAGGCGGCCTTAGCCCAGCAGTGGGAAATTTACAGGCTGCTAATGTAAATCAAATGTAGCAAGACTGTTACCAGACAATTACTCTACAAATGTTTGTTACCACATCCAAGCCAATAACAATAGACCTACAAAGGATTGTAGAGCTGAACAAACTAGTTCTTAGCACTCATTGACCGCTATCCCTATCCACGTCAGACATTCATCGTATCCTGCGCCAAGCGAACACAATATACCCCTATATTAGTTCCGACTTTACTAAACAAAGGATTCCTATAAAGCCTTTAATATAGAAGCCAGACATGCGAAATATTTGTAATAAATTTTCTCTTGCTTAGAATTTTTCTTCATAACTCTTTTGTTCCATTGGGACGGTGATGTTTTTCATATTGCAGGGTATACGTAGATGCATTATATTTAGTAATATGTAGTTAAACGCAAACATTGCTATGAAAAATGAAAAATAATGCTGATGCCTTTATTTTATTACCTAAAGAGGACGCAAACTTTATATAGTTTTGCTACAATAATTTGCTTAATATATAGGACTTTTTTGTTAGTTTTTGTTTTGTGTATGGAATTAAAGCTTGAAAGTGGCACCGGTAACCGAGAAGTTGTCCGGGAACCGGCTGTCATGGTATCGGCATGTTATGCGGAGGAATGAGGACCATGTTGTGAGAAAGGTCTTGAGAATGGATGTGGATGGATATAGAGGTAGGGGACGACCAAAGAAACGATGGATGGATTGTGTGAAAGACGATATGGTTAGAAAGAATGTTACTTGTGAGATGACGTCCGACAGAGAAGTATGGATGAAGAAGACATGCTGCGAATGCGAATTGGGATAAGGGCAGGAGGATGATGTATGGAATTAAGGCTTGATAAAACTCATCGCAGTGGTAATATAACAACTTGTTGGCAGCAGAATTAGGTATTTTGTTATCGTTACGATCATTGTAATCTATCTAAATTCTAGCTGATACCCACTCGCTTTATTTAATATTTAATAAAAAAAAGGGGAAGGATCAATTTAAAAGCCTATAACCATTTACGACAATTTCGCGTTAGTTTTATACGGATACGTTTGGTAGTTTTCACGTGATTGACGTATAAAGAAAAAAAATCATTTTTTATTTATACTGAGTTTTAAATATATATATAGATAGATTTGAACTGAATTGTCACTAAGAATAATTTTACTAGACCACGTGGAATGGTGGAAAGAATGCCAGCAGCATCACCGTTGAATCGCAAAATTTGTATATATTTATGGACTTTTTGTACTAAGTTAATAGTAAGTGAACTCTGTTATAATATGTATCATTGATATCGTTTTAAATAAAAATATGCTCAAGCAAAAATTATTAAATGATAGTAGTCGAAAAAACATAACGAGGAAAGCCTTTGGGTAATTTATGAGTTATTACTTCATAACATAAGGTAGCGCTCCGGTCTTAAATATTCTCGAGGAAATTTCAATGAAGTTCGTAATGTTGGTACATAATCTTATATTTAGATGATAATTTTCTTTGTCAAAAATTACTTAAGAATTTTAATTTGATGCATAAAATATATATATAATAATAACCAAGAATCTTCCAGAAGTAAGTTAAAAGTAAAAAAAAAAAATTAATCAAATCAGCAACTAAAAAAGCAAAACCAACAAGCAAATTTAATAAATGGTTTACCAATTTGCAAATTGAATCAAAAGCTATTGGATTACGGACCCTTTCGGATCCAGTATTATGCTTGATTTCTTTTGAATAAACTTTGTTCGTCGGATGACCTTCTGTTTATCCCTTGGGTTTGACTAAAGAACCAACTCAATAGGAGACTACGCATATTTTAGACAATGTTAGGACTTTAATGAACTATTGGCAGCTGTTTTGTCTGCAACATTTTATGTTAGATTATCAATAATATGACAAATATGTAATTATACTAGCTACCTGTTCCGACTTCATACTCCTTATTTCACAATAATTATTTTATTTATTTCATATAAAATTTCCGCATCCTCCTAAGCTACCTACTTGGTCCGGTCTAAATAGTGGCGTAGCTAGGTGGGCATGGACCCTGGTGTATAGAAAAATAATCGGGCCCTCAGCCTTTCTTTCCAACCCTCTTTAACTTGAATTTCCCTTCAAAATTATAAATAGGAATGGAAATGGGATACAGGATACAGTGTGTTGGACTTAACATTAGTAGGCTAAATCCATACGTCATCTCTATTCAAAGATCTTTACAAAGCTTAGGTTAGAGGGCACCCCGAGTTCCGGCCCTGATGCACTGCACCACGTCTTGCCCTACGATAGCTACGCCACTGGGTCTAAACCATCCAGAGACATGTTTAGATTCTGAAAACTCTAATGATAGAACGTTGGTTCAAATCCGGCCGAGCACTACTGCGATTTAATTCCTTCCGTATTCTTTGATTTCTTTTAAAAACATTATGTTGTAAAAAACTTAACCTTATATCTTTGAGTAACTGCTGGATTTCTACACGGTTGAATCTTATCTGTACCATAAAATCCAGTATAATCGTCGATATAAAATGACAATTTAAAAGTGCGAGTACTGAAGGATATGGAAGATAAGCATATTTTCATTGATCATATTGCAAACCAAAGAATAAGTTGTATTTAACGAGCAAAAAAATTCACAGCAGGTTTTTGTTGTTTTCATAATTTGCCTAAAATATACGTGAGTCTATTTTTAAGTATGTAAAGAAGAACTATTTAAGGTCGTAAATGTCGACTGTTCGACTTGGGAACTTAACACGTAGGCGTGATAGTTTTATATAATTAATTGATTCTGCTAACGTTAAACATAATAATTTTGCAAATGGTGTTTTACTTCGTTTTAATTTCCGTGTGAATTATTCGGAAAAATAAAAGAAAAGAAAAAATAAAAAATATTGTTTAGAAATATTTAGGTAGAATTGAATGAAAAAATTGTTTTTAATTTTGTGAGATAAAAATTTAATAAAACAAAATATTAAAATTGACAGACATTTTGAAACATTTTGAAAATAAATCCTAATTAATAAGTAATAAATGCAATGAAACCTTCTTTCAGAATTGACAAAATTAAAATAACATTGAAAAATTATTTTAACTAAACAAATATGAATTAGAACTCTATATATAATTGGTTTGGAGATAGTTTTACGTGATTAAGAATTTTGAGTTCAATTTTCGATTTGGTCAATAGCCGTTTGCTGCATTTGATTGTAAACAAAATCTAGCGGTTTCTTTTAATAAATGCAATATAACTTAGATGAAATAGATCCCTCATTATAAGTTTACATAAAACTGGAATGAAACTCTGCTGTCAAAGGTGTAAAATTTTCTTCTAGTTTCTCTTGAATATCAAAAAATATTTTCTACTTATAAAAGCATATACTTTACGTAGATTTTAATATGTCTAAAATTAGTCTTTGTTTTAAATAACATTGTAATTTTTTTAATAGAGATTTATACTAAAATTAAAAAATAGATATCACACATAGATAGTCATAGCATATGATCTGGAATTAATCTATCTGTACGGCAAACAAACTATATTTTTCTAAATAAGTAAGCAGATACTAGGGATTGTTGTGTTTGATAAATGTGTGGATGATAGAGTGTACGAGTAACTATGTACATGTACAAGGGACAACACTTCACTTCCACGGTTGGTGATCTAATCTTTAAACATTTTAATGTGCCAATGTCTATGAGCATTGGTGACCACTTACCCTCAGCTGGCTTATGTGCCAATATGGCAACGCATGCTAAAAAAAGTGACTCGGCTATATCGGGTCATATAATAACATAATCCTAAGCAATAATATAAACCCGAACGTCAGTTTGTTTGTAGCGTTTTCACGTCTTAAATACTCAACCAATCATGATGCAATTAACCCCCTCCCATCCAAATGCGGTCGAAGCCGCGAGAGAAAATAGTTATTAATAATAATAGTGTGAATCTTAATTTTAACATTGCCCTACAAATTCGACTATTTTTCCATTATCTATAGTAAAAGTAAGACAGCTTAAAAGAAGCTAAAATTTCTATAACAAAGTTGTGTCCCCATGAATCATTCAAACATTGTGCTAAATTACATTCGAATTTCGTAACAGTGACAGCGTTTAACTCAATACTTTTAAAACCATTACAGTAAGAGGAAAGTTAAAATAAAAACTTTTAAATGGACGTTAAAATGGCTTCTACTTAGACGATTAATGAATGCTTTTTAATGCACTATTACAACAATTATTTACTGACTCTAAATTTCCCTCTGTAGCGCGAAATGGAGAGGCTATTTGAGATGGTTTGGAGTTTATTCCACAATGCTGTTCCAATGCTGGTTAATGGATACATCTAAACCCTGCAGGTTTCCTCGAAATGTTTTTCTTCACAATCGAGCAATAGATAAATTATTAAAACATATTAAGTAAATGTAAATTCAGAAACTGAATCTTCATAAGAAGAACACAAGTCCTGGCCTCTCAGCACCTGGATGCGTAATTTTTATCCAAAAAATCCTCTCAAGGTCGTCCTTGACATGGATCGGAGAGTTTCTGGGATGGCTGCACATATGTGAGATCATTGCGTTCTATCCACTAAACTATCAAAATTAGTCCTTCTTCCGCTAATCATTCACACTGAAACTCAAAAACAAAAGTATTAACTACGAATTAGATGAATGATGTCCACTTTAATATTGACGCCTGTCTCTAAATCTCAATTGCACATTAAAAAAATATATATCTCTTGTATTTTATGACATTCGACGTAGTAAAATGTTTAAATTCAACTAAACGGGTTAATTGCTCTCATAGTTTATCGCTCGTAAAGCTGTTGATAATAATTAACAACGGCGTTGCAGTAACTGTCTCTTCGAAAAGATGTGTAGGTTTAGGATTGCTGTTCGTTTTTCTTTGCAAATAACACAAAGCGTTTTTTAGTTGTGGTAAACTTCTCAGTATTTTTTCTTATTTTTTTTCTGCAATATTTTTCTTTGGTTCTATTTTTAAAATTAAAACATCTAAAACGACTTTTCATGAAACGTTTCAGCACTAAACGAATCTGACTCTGACGTAGAGTTTAATTTATGATGAGATACAGTAATTAGTATTTATTACTTATTGTGGTTTGGGCTTGAAACTTTGTTAGTATACGTAATTTGAATAACCATACAATTATTTAATAATATCGAGTGGAGCCAGGAACTAAATGGTGAGGTTATTTAATTGCTAGTGACTCGATACTTATTGCCAAAGCCAATTTTTTGGCAGTTAATAGACGTAGATTATAATTAGTTACGTTAATTTTTAAAATTACTAAATCTTTATAAGAATGCTTTACTATTTGTCACCTTGTGATTTACGTCGTTGTACTAACGCTTGGTCACGTATTTGATACTTAATACACATCACGTATAAGATCAAGTCAAAAGTTAAGCTAAAAGTATCATTAATTCAATTGCTTGTCTATGCCACGAGCAACTCGCTTCAAGTCACCGTCAACTCGTAAGGACCGTAGAATTGTTACAATAGACATATTGTCAATTTAAAAAAAAATCGAATGGAGCATGCGGAAGTAAGTAAATTTTTGATTTTTACGGCCCTTACAATTATCAAGACAAAAGTAGGTTTTCTGAGTAGTGATCTTGTAAAATAAAATAAATAAAAAAGCCTTTTATTTCTCACCAAGTAAATTTACATTACATATTTAACAATTTAATAAAATGAAATAAATTAAACATATACTAATAAATTAACAGTAATATTCCATATTCGTGTATGGTAGTAATAGGTAGTATAGTCTCGCTGTATGTTTTTGCTGATTAATTTATAAAGTGCTTTTAATTCGATTTTCATACACCGAGATTTAGGTTTCGTATTTTGTAACTCATGTCTGCGACTTATTAACTGTCTTGTATGGTCTGTAATTATTGAATGGTTTTTGGTTTTTCTGGTCAAATTTTGGTCACTTGATAAGCTGGTTTCAATAATTTTTATTATTTTGTCATAATATACCTGTACTGTATTGCTATTTTTTTCATCTAGTAGATTTTCAATATTGAAACGTAGAGATTCAAAGTATTTATTAATCTGTTCATCAATTTTGAGCAGGTTTTTATGTTTGTTGTTATAATTTATTCTACTTTTTTTAGTGATTTGATCTTAACTTTTATTCTTACAGGTCTATGGTCGGACGGATATTCTACATTTAGAACCTCTATATTATGTACATTCTGAGGAAAGTTTGACAGAAAATAATCCAGTTCATTTTTCGTTTTGCCGTCGGGAGATCTCCATGTCCATCTATTTTTGGGTTTCTTATCAAAGAAACTATTTATAATTGACAATTTATTTTCAAACGCAAATTCTACCATTCTTTCTCCAGCAGTATTTCTGGTTCCATAGCCATATTTTCTGATTATTAAATATTCTTCGGGCTTGGGGAAGCCGATTTTGGCGTTAAATTCTCCCATTACAATAATCTTCCTATTGCCGGCTAGTACTAAGACTTTATTTAATGTTTTGTAAAATTCTTCTATTTTGATTTCGTCTGCGCTCGCTGTCGGGGCATAGACTTGGATAATAGCAAGTTTGAAATTATTGATATTCAATGTTAGTAAGGTGATCTTGTAACAATAATATTTTTCCATTATAATGAGTTCTGTCTATAATTAGTAGCGTGGGTGGTTTGTTCTTTAACACGAGATTGTTCGGTGAACTTTGAGTTATTTTTATCGTGATGTTATTCTGACTAACGATTATAAATATATTACCTTGAGAAACGTATCTTGGTTCTCTTTGCGGTTTTTGAGATTATTGTTTTAATGAGTTTATGGCTCAAGTGTTAGATAAGCAAATGGGTCACCTAAATGTAAGTGGTATTCAAACTTAAGAAACAATAATACTGCAAGAAGTAGGTAAGTGTAGACAATATCAATTTAAGCCGAAGATTGCGGGTTAAAACTGAAAGCACCACTACATTGTTATATGCGTAATTTGTGCTTATTTAGATTAATAAATCTAGTTCTCGGTCTCCAGAAGAAAAACTGCCACATTTGGCGTTTGGACATTTTCAGGCTGTCTATCTAATCTAATATCATTTTAAAATCGTTCACTAACATTGGCACATAATGAATAATTCATTTGCCCGCCGCTTTGCGTCGCCATGCAAATATTTCTCCATTTATAGCGATCATTGTACAGTTAAGATCATGTCTGGTTAGATAGGCTACTATGTAATTCTTTGTTGTTTATCCAAATAGTAATTCCTTAACCGACGTCTTTCGAAATTGTATTAACGATAACGTGAAAGTTACCGTTTGTTAATGTTATATTTTGTTCGTTAATGTTACATGTTATAGGGAAAGTTTGGTTTGTTTAGGGGTAGATTAACGCGTGTTATCTGTTAAGGCTAAAGTGTAGCATGATATGTCAAAACAAAAAATACGAAATATTAATTTAATTATCAGTATGAGTTCATTGATAATTTTGCTTAGAGCTTAGAAGACGAATGTAAAGCACCGTCTTCAACAAATCTCGACATCGTCCAATGTTCTCCAAAACCAAAAATTAGAACTACAAATATATTTTTTATTCGTGAAATAATATCTGAAAATTATTTAATTAAGGTGTTTTAATTTATTGTTCACGCGATTAACCTCGATTTAGTATTAGGATTTGATTGTTTTCCTTGGACATAATTTGCGAAGTTGGAGTCTAGGAAGCTCGTTGTGACACACTGAATGTACGTCACAGGTCAAGACCGGGGTTCGGGCCACCATTGAAGCTTGAATTTTCCAATTGAAGCAATTTCTACAGTGTAACTAGAACAGCCACTAATATAAAATGATCCAAGCAACTGATCTTGACGAGGTGAGCAGAACCGTTATCTTAAAAATTAAGGAACGACTGAAGAGAGTCAGAGATATACATTATTGTCTAATACTAACAATTAATTATAAAATTAAACAAGGATATTGATTTTTAGTCTGTGGTTTTATTAAAAATGTATAGAAAGTCCAAATACTTGAATATTTTTTTTTAAAAAGGTCACCTTGTACCTTTAGCTCCACCCTTGGAAATGTGTCCGTATGAAGTGTCCAGTTTTTTATGATCCAGACGCGGTCAGACCCCTTAAATATAATAGAATTATTGATTTATACTTACATCTACTTTTACACAATTTTATTGAACGTAAATTGAATTACCTCAAAAAATGAAAAGTGAAGTCAAGAAACGCATACATTTTGATTAAAGCTCTGATAACGTGACACGACCTTATCGTAACTCGAGACGATTACAATTCTTACAAATTTTCTTTTTAATTTATTTTAGGGATCCTTAGCAATGTTATAATAAAATATTTATACTTTTTTATTTTTCGATAGCATGTTCGGTGTACTGGCCTATAGTCCATCGATAAACATTTGATGCCGTAACGAATGTTATCGATCCCTTAAATCACTAATGTGCCACCAACTTTGGGGACGGAGATGTGCCGTCCCTTGTGTCAGTAGTTACACTAGCACACATCTTTCAAACCGGAACACAACAATCCTAAGTATTGGTACTTAGTGATAGATTATATGACGAGTGATGGAACCTACCCAAACGGGTAAGCACAAAGCCCAAGACAGGTATATTGAATATAAAAAATGTTTTTATTTATTTTATATCCACTTCGTGTTTAACCCGGTGATTTAAAAAGATATACAAATGGATATTATAAGTGTTATATTAATAGGTAGGCGAAGGTATAAAATATATGCTAATAAAAAAATATATAATCATTAATATTAATATAATCTAATTTATTAACTTCAACTCGAAAAATTATATGGTGGAGTCGCCTCCAATTTTTTTGAACATTAATGGCGAACAAATAATACATAGGTATTTTTTTTTTCAGGATTATCTTTTATTTTATACAAAACAAAACGACACTAGCGACAGTTACATGTAAATACTAAATCTTGTTAAATTCCTAGAAAACTACTCATATATAATAAAGTCCTTCCTCCGTGTATGTGCGCGATAAACTCAAAAACGGAACGGATTTTTATACGTTTTTCAACGGTGTGATTCATTAGGTATAGGTCAGATAAGGTTAAGTAATTTCGATTTTGTGTAAATTTGCTGAAATTTGATGACGATTTTTGCAGTTATCAGAAAAAAAATATGCCGACCAATTATGATATAAATATTTTATGTGGACTCTTATTCTGCGAATGCGAAGCCGAGACTTGTCGCTATTATAAACAGTGCAGCCAAACACCAAGCCGAGGAATGTTTATATATCTAAGATACCTATTCGACTTAAGCTATTTTTGTGCCAGTTTTTTATTTATTCTAGCAGTAACGTAATGATATATTTGTACACGGTATGTTTACAACGTTGCTAACATTTTCAATGTTCCGTCAACCATGTTATCTGAGGTGCGCCTTGACAACGGTTCAATAACACTTCAAACCTGAACAAATAAAAATGAATGATGTTTTGAGCTAGAATAGCTAACTTAGGATACTTTCGAATTATTTCCCCAAACAGTTCGAACAACGTCCACAAGTATAAATCAAATTACATATGATTTTTTTTAATTACCTGTACGGAACCCTGGACAATAAAACGATCTCGAGCATGTTGTTTTTTTGATACCTAGGTAATATGTTACAGAGGTTATCTTTTATGAAATGTTTATGAGTGCTGTGTGAGCTCTCTACGAATTATTATGTATGAAGTTGCAAAGAAGGGTTTGGTGCTTTTAGAACGGAATTCTTTCTCGATAGTTAAAACATTTTTGTGTTTATGAAAAATATATATTTTTAAGTATAATCTAGGAGATACCTACTAAGGATACTTTTATGAAGAATAATTTTCTATGTTACCTTTATAAAAACAAAATATACCTACAAGTTATCGTATCCTAGGTGGTATGGATTTGTGTAAGCCTGTCTCTAGTACCCACTCTTCAGATATTCTACCGTCAAACAGCAATATTTAGTATTAGTAGTGTCCCAGTTTAAAGGGTGACTGAGCCCATGTAACTACAGGCTCAATGGTATAATATGATAAGTTCCAAGGTTGGGGCGGTGGTGATGTAAGGAATGGTACTTTATTGGGGCGCTAGTATATTGGTGGTTGTAACCGCTTACCATCATAAGGTCCATTTTCCCGTAAAAATAAACCTATCACCTATTACATCAAAAAATTAAAAAGACTTATACAAGAAATTTAGTTTCGCCATTTTACAAAATGAAATATAATTTAAAGCTCCCATCGATTTAGTTCGTAGATTCTACTGAGGAGAACCGGCAAGAACATCAGTAGACGTTTAAATTAACTACGTATATTAATTGCAAGTAGTTTGTTATTGTATGTAATACTAGACCGACTGGTTGTTGTCTGCAACAAAATTACTTCGATTTACAGATTTTAAAGTTATATTAACGAAATATATTTGATTTTAAACACACATACAAATTTGGTTGTATAATTCATCACGTGCGCGGTGAAGAAAAACATCGTGATCGAACCTGCATGTGTCTAATTTCAATGAAATTTTTCCTCATATGTATCAACCAAGTCGCATTGGAACAGCGTGGTGAAATAAGCTTCAAACCTTCTCCTCAAAAGGAAGGGAGGCTTTAGCGTAGCAATGGGATACTAACAGACTGTTAATTTACTTTATTCTTTTTTTGTTTGATTTTAGAGGAGCTATCATTCAGCCGCTCTAGAGTCTAGACTGACAATGGCAACGCTGCAGATTAACAGACTTTGACTTTTACCGAATACGGCTGAATATTCGGCCGCATACGGTAAAAGTCGGTAGGATTTAGCCCGCATTGAAAATTTACATATCAGTGCATACTGAGCGCATTGAAGCGTCATTAGCTGTCACACACTTTATGTGACCGAAATAAGATGAATGGAAGGAGGCCGTTGAACAATTTGAATATATTGCCAAGATAAAAAGTTATATGCGTAGGTTGTAAAGAAATAAAGTCCCAATAATACTGGTAGTGGTTTCTTCAACTTTGAGAAATCGTCTCAAGTTCTGGTACTGAAGAATTGAAGATACTTTTTACTGTAAATGCAGCCTAAGCTAGTTATATCATTTTATAGATCTTTTTACCAAAATAGTATAGATGGTTGGTTCAGGTCGGAGTCGAACGCAGGAGTACAACTATTTATATATTATGAAGCCAACACAATGTACAATATTAATATATAACTATCATATAAAATATGACATTTTAAAAAAAAATTAATACTATACATCACAATTATAGGCTCAACATCATGCACAACACCAGTTTTCACTACAAATTAACATTTTTTTAATCTAAAACATAAAAACGAGTATACATTAAAGTAAAACTATTTATATTAAGGTAGCTATAACAAGAAATAGATAGAATTAAAAAAAAAATACAATAAATACATTTGAACTACGCTAGTTCGGTATACGGAAAAAATAATATTTTAGCAATCATAGATTCAGCTAGAAGTTTATTGAGTATGTTGCATTTTAGACAAATCGGGGCAAAATAAAAAATCATCCCAATTAGTATTTCTACAATTGACGAAATATCTGCATGACCGATACATTTGCCATGTTTGGGAATCGTGACCGCAACGCAGAAACGAGTCGAAATGTATTGTGTCAATCAGTCATAATAAAATTAAATTTAATACGTTAATAAATATTAATTATATAAGATACGTACATATTTTTAAGACGGCTCTTCGAATTAACTTGACATATTTTTGTAATAATCAGCAGTAATCGTTATTTCTGAAATGTTGACTTCACACGAATCAGTTTTATGAGCACTTAATTTTATTTACGCTCAATGAGTGTGCGTTTACTCATTTCATACGAAGTTTTCGTCATTAATTAAATTGAATCTTTTGATTCATATATTAATAAATAGATTTCATATTACTTAAAGAACAGATGGTACCATTATTAGTAACAGAAAAAAAGTTTACTTGGTGGTAGGGATTCGTGCAAGCTCGTACCATCCACTTATCACAGCAATGTTTATATGTATTGTTGTGTTCCAGTTTGAAGGATAAGTGAGCTAGTGTAACAACAGCCACAAGGGACATACCATCTCAGTTCCAGGGTTAGTGATTTAAGGAATGGTTACAAATATTTACGGTGCTGATGTCTTTGGGCAGTGGTGACCACTTTTCATCAGGTGGCCCATTTGTAATTTCACCTACCTATGCTTCAAAAAAGTTTGTATCACGGTGATCTCTCTTAGACATTAGGTCCATCAAGTTGGTAAGGGAAATACGTAAAAAAGTTCAATTACTAAGGAACGTTAGATCTTAGAAAATTATCGAACTACGAGTACTAATTAGAATATTAAGTAATTTGTGGTAATTTTAATGTATATGTATAATTTGAATGTTACATTTAATCTATATATGTAGGAAAATATTTAACAAATCCAAAAACTCATAAACAAAATCTCAATCATGAAATTCAGAGAACAATTTTAAAAGGATCACCAATCTCGTTTAAATAAGATTTATTCCCCGGGAAATTAACTTGACATCGTTAAAAATAGAAAAAATGTTATAGTAATAGCTCGTAAGTCGCGTCTATCAATCGTAAGGGCTGGCATCCATGAATGCGAGGATTCAAATTTTAGCCAAGCTAATACGAAGCTATGTTTTAATTGTGACTGCAAAATCAATTCATCTGATGCTGATCAATTCATCTGATGATGATCATTATCATCATAATCAACCTGTATTAGCCCACTGCTGGACATAGACCTCCCCCAAGGCGCGCCATTGAGCCCAAAAAATCAATTAGTGATATTATATCCTTAAATATGCAAAGGTAATATTTAAAAGATAGAAGATTCGTTGCAGGAGAATGTGATTTTCTATGACGGCAGTTGAAGCTGAAAAAAAACAAAAATCCACTGACAAGAGTACAGTAATGTACTCATGTCAGTGGATTTTTATATTTTGTTTCATTTTATGTAACATATTAGTGTTTGAATACATTGTACTGAAAGTGACTATACATCAATATTTATAGCTCAATACAATATTATTGTTGAGATTATTTACTATTATTAAAAATATACCAGTGTTGGACTATTATATACATATATATTTTTTAACAAAAGAAAACAATTTGAACATATTTGATTAATCAAATGAAATATTTATTATAATACTAAGCTTATTAATTTAGTTACAGTAAACTTTATTAGTGAAAAGACACGTACGATATATTTTTTAATAGATATGTAGTCTTTTCTACCGTTTCAATCACAATTGTAATTAAAGAGAAATTTAAGAAGAAATAATGGTACAATATATATAATTATAAATGGTTATATAACAAAAAAAAGGATCTATCTAATAGTTATCTTATCTCTGCCTCGTACTGAAGAGGTCTCGAAAAGGTTTATATAACACGGAGTCATATTTATACGTTTGTCTGTAGAATTATAATGCTCAGCGGTTTTTAGTGACAGATAATAAATATTATATTTATTAACAAGTAATAAAAATTATACAGCCTAGTATATAATATAAACGATTTGACTAATAATTTTAATCGACATAAATAACCTTCATATAAAAAAGAGAACATATATTAGGTTACTAATAGTATTTAAAACGGGATATTTACCATGTTTTTTATTTTCATTTGGTGGAGCTCGATATTTCGACATTATCTACGAATGTCTTGTTCACGAGACTGACGTTTGCGGGTAGATGTTGACGGCATTAGAAGTGTCCATATCGGACTACCTCCTTTCTCGTCCGTTTGCTGCGTAAACACTGGTTACCACTACCACTGTCACTTTCACCCCTACTATTTGTTTTATTTACACTCGAAACTCGATCCCGTGTTTTACAAACGAAACTCACCGTATCGATTCGCGAATTTTTTATATTATTATTAAACATGGTAAATATCCCGTTTTAAATACTGTTAGTAATAACCATGTTAATTTAAAATCACATACATTAGGTTGTTCTATTTGTTCAATAATACTTTATAATAATATTTATTAATTTCATTATAATTGCTTGAGGCGTGGACGTAAGAAATAAAATAATAAATATTACAATTCTATAAGTCATGTTTGCCTTATTTATTTGTACGAGCACATTTGCTTGTTTATTTATTACAATAATAACATATTGAAAAATTTTTTTTTTTTTTTTTTAATTTAGTGGAAAAGTTAATCATGTTTAAGCAGACAATATTCATACTCTTCGTATTCTTTTAAGATTAATACCTAATGTCATGTTCAAAAGATGAAAAATTGAAATGTTAATAATGATTAAGTTTAATTAAAAATTTTTAAAGTAAATTATATTTTTACAATACTAATTCCCGTTACATGACTATCTAGGAGTTGTTTAAAAGTTATATATTATTTTTTTAATTTTAACTTTTATATGTTTCAATTCTATACATTATAAATATCACCGTAAAGTTGTAAATAATCTTAGATTATAATTTTTATTTGGTGGTAGGACTTTCAATTAGTCCGTCTGCGTAGATTGTCATATATTCTATTGCCACGCAGCAATATTTAGTAGTTGTGTTCCGGATGGAAGGGTGAGCCAGTGACATAACATATTAGTTCCCATAGTTATTAGAAATTTAGCGATGTAAGAAATAGTTAAAAAGATTACGGCGTCAAAGTCTAAAGGCAGTGGTTGCCAATTTCTCATCCGCTAACCAAAGCTATAAAAAATAGCAATAGAAACAGTACCGCATCTAATGGACTGTGGTCCTAAGAGTTCAAGGTCCTTAAGATCAGATGTCATCCATCATCCAGACAGATGGCTAAAAGGTTCATATCAAAGGAAACCGATACTGGCGAACGTTTTTCACACATAGCCGTCTAAAATAACTCTTTAAGAATTTTTAGTGATTCGTGATATTAAAGGCTCTTTTTACGGAAGCTTATGAATAACTCGTGTGTGCTTGATAAGGGACATATTGTGGTGGTGATTGATCTATTTCTATCTTGTAGATATGAAAGAGCCTATTGAAGTATTGTAGGAGTTGTTGTATTATTCGTTCGTATTGTATGTCTCGGGATAAAGACAGTTTGTTGTATTGAAATATAGATATCCTAGTTGATAGATTGATCTATTTACATCGGCCGAAATGACCCAGAGAGTATCTCGCGTTTATCTTAAACGAAGATAGCAAGTTTTAATTTATTATCATTGATTGATTTTGAATTAAAAAAATAAATTGATTTGCTCATATATCGATATAGTTCGTAAAGAGTATCATTTGGATGTGATGTATCATTGATAAGAGTGGAATAAAAGGGGAAAATTAGTAATTTCTTAATTTTAAATATGTGGTAGTTTCTCAACAGACATATGCAAGTTTCTCATGATGTTTTCCTTCCCTACTGATTGCGAGATCGTAGTGTGTGTAGTAATTAACAATTTGTTAATACATCAGTAATTAATATTTAAAGTGACAGCACTTTTGACGTATTAACAAAAGACGTGTCGTTTCGCGCTACCGGGAATTCGTATATACTTTTGATTTTATAGTCGCTTTTGTTGCATTATTGTAATGTTCTGCGCGCTCCATTTCCTTTTCTTTTGTAAGCTGGGCTCCATCTCACTCTTTAAAGAAGACAATGACCATCGGTGGTCCATTTGCCGGTCCTCTGGTAGCTTCACTTAATATAGTTTGTTAAATGACGATTCAAAAGTGCTTGTAAAAGCCTACTTGAATAAAGTATATTTTGATTTTGATTCTGCTACCAAAAAAAATCCATAATCAATGAGTAATAGTTTTTTTATCGTGAACAAATTATATATATATATATATTTATTTTTTAACAAAATAAAAACTAATGTATTACTAAATATTTCTGAAATTTTTAACGAGATTTTAACTACGGATAGTTTATTGTATGTCTGTCGATATGTTTACGTAACTGGCGCTCTTTCTCTTGAGTTTGTATTTGTTTATTTAGGTTATGAGTTAAGATTTTGTACGCCTATACATTGTTTGTATTCAAAATATGTAGATTGTTGCGCTAAAAATAAAACATATCCTCGATATAGTCTGGATAGTAAAATCATTTTAAGCTGCTCAAGCTTTTGAATGTGAAACTTTTTTCTACTCGTATAACGTGATGTCTAAATGATCAGATTTAATAATAATAATAAATATTCTTTATTCCAGGCAATTTCAAACCCATAAGATATACAAAACATACATTAAAATTTAAAAATAATAAAATGAAAATAACAATAAAATCAAAATAAAACATTTAAAAAACTTAACCGAAATGAAATTAAGAGTAACTGTAAGTCTTTTCTCTCTCGTTTTAGAAGATTTATGAAAATCTAAAATTAATTTTCGACAAATGTTTTATAATATAGTTTGTAGGTTATTACGTGTGCATGTGTAGCGAGTGCGTTCCCGAACTTACGGAATTACAAGAATTGAAATCGCTAATATATATTTAAATATGAAATAATATATATATGTATATATTTAAAATAGAAGCTAATAGTACATTTTATAGTAAGTGTAGCACATTTTATAGTGCCAACTATGAGAATGAAGACGGTTTATAACTTATAATAATTTACTTAAGCTACCTACCTACCTACCTTACTTTATACAAGCAAACAGACCCAAGTGTACCTTGAGTCTGTTTGCTTGTATAATAAGATCTAGCAACGCCTAACCGCTAGTTCTTCAAATACTGAAATACAGTTTAGGTGATAAATTTAAATTTTTACATTTGAAAGGTCAACGATTACGTTAAAACTGTACGTAATTAAACCCTTGCCAATTTGACTGAATTAAATGCAATTTAGCAACGACTGTCTATAGTTTAATTGTTAATTGCGATTAATTGACCTAGTTTTTTAAAAGTTTTCCTCTAATATTATTAAATCGTAAATAGAAATAGATGCATATAAAACAATATTACAAACAAATAAATTACACGTGTTTCTTCACCCGTGCTTTGAATCTTATGTGTTGTAAATCAATTATGTAACGCGTCTACTAAATTATATTTTATGACCAATAACTCATATGTATCTGTAGTTTACCGATACAATTATTTTAGGATGATCTGTTATAGACTTTACGGTTGGTAGACATTTTTTTTTTACAACGAAATTTGAATTGTAAAATGTACTTAGCGTTTGATTCATCATTTATGACACTGGCAGAATATTTTGGACATAAGTAATTTAATTGCAAATAAAAAAAAATCTGACTGTTTTCACTCAAGAAGTTTGAATTTATTAACGAACAATTACAAAAAAAATATCTTTTAAAATATGAGCACCGACAACGTTAAATGAATTTATATATCGAATAATAATTTAATATAATATTCTCTAGGATTGCTGTAAAATATTTTTACTGTGTATCGTATCGTAAGATTTTTTTTATTGTGTATCGTAATTTATTGTGTAGTTTAAATAAAATAATCATTGTAATATGAAATGTTAAATACACGGCATTCAAGTTTTTCATACTATTGTTCCTCACTGAATTTTCCATCACTAATATTTTTTTTAGAGAATATTTCAAAAGTTAAATTAATGGCACCTGTATCCAGGTTGCCGTTGTGAAATACATATTTTTATATTAATTAATGATTAACTTCTGTATCATCTGTGACCTGAATTAAAATCTAAACATTAATAGCATCCATATCTCAACTCTTTACGTAACCATCTATTTGGTAGACAGTTAGGCAATATTGATTCACTTCCTTCAGCCTCAGACGTTTTTCAACTTCAAACACAATCGAACACAGCGTTATTATTAGAAAGAGATTAGGATGGTTGATGGGGCACGGTGTCTGTTTGTGTTGAATACGAAGTGGCCATTACAGAGTTTTGTAAATACGACGCGGATTAAATATGGGTTGCCGATATTTTTATAGTATTATGTGTCCCTTTGATTAAAGATGGTCTGTTTGTCAAGTTGTGAGATTTTTTTTTAATGTTTGCGTTCATCTTTGATGTTTCTTTAGTCTGATGCAATTATTGTTTGGAATATTATATAAATTATTTTTTGTTTATGGCAACAACGAATTTTTATAGTTTTTTTTTTATTTATAGAATGAATGACAACATTCTGATTGTTAAGCGAGTGTTTAATATAGCGTGCTTAGTATCTCTCTTTCTGTCATTTGACATTTGAAGGAAGAAGAAACAATATTGTTTAACCCAACCCGTAAACAACATTTATAGGTAAAACTGTTAAATATTTGATTAATGATTTGTCACAAGTTTTAATTGTATGTAGGTAAACTTTCTTTTTAGTTGCTTTGATCGCATGATTCATAGACAATTAGACTTAATCTTGATAAATTGTTTATGGTAGGGTTGATGGAAGGAACTCACCCAATTACCTTATTGTTCGTGTCATCAAATAACTACTTTCACTGATTTCTCTAGTCAGACAAGAATAAATTTAATAACCGGCAATTTCAATATATGAACAATGACTAAGTAAAAAAAAAAAACCACTATATTACCCTTAAAAAAACCAACAAAAATTTGATATAAATTTTTGTCTACACAAAATTAGACCAAGTACCATTTTCAGAGTATTATTCCCGTAACATTTTCACCCGTAACTCGCAAAACTAGCTTTTTGTTGAGTTCAACAAGCAATTTCCTTTTGTATTCCATTCACGTATCCGGGTAAGTTGTGTTATTTGTCATTTCATAAAAGTAAGATACATTTAAAGGGCACGTTGACTTTTATTGTACAAATCGCCATAAATGAGTTCACAAAATCGTAATATATTTTTTCTTCTTCCCGTATAAAAAAAAATATATTATTTTCGTTAAATATAATTTAAATGGAGTGCATGTCCATTAACCAGGAATGGAGCAAATTCAGAACTTTCAGGCCTTGGCCCAGGAGTGGGACATCCCACACACCCCCCCACTTTCCATCACGTGGGGGAAGCGCGTAACGCGTTATTCCAGCGAGAAAAAAAAAAGGAGTGGGACATTTACAGGCTGTTTTACTATTATAAAAAACTAACTATCTAGAGGTCTAGACTTCACGCAGGTAGAATAATGGTCTAGGTATATCGAAATACATCATATAACATGTTGATATACGCGGCACACGCTAGTAAAGTATGAATAAATTTTTAGACAACTTCATTGTCTTTGTCTTATTTCAACCATTTCACACAAAACCTGTAAGGAATACACCCAAACTTTCCTCATGCATTACATTGTTCATTAGTGAAAATCGTATGAAAATCCCTTCAGTAGTTTTTGAGGTAACGCACAGACGCGGTGGAAGGACTTTAGCAACATATACGTGTTAAGGGAAGTACGGACAAAATTACATGCATAAACAAAATGACATAGTCACCGTATTTAGAAATTGGTGGGTTTTAGTTACGTCTCCGCTACTGTATCACGTGACGGCAGGCATATTTAAAATCCTGTCAGATGTTGAGCGCCATTGTCACAGTCGCGCCGCAGTAAGCAATTTTATCGTGTTTCGCTCCTTCAAAAGTTTATTTTACTGATGGTTTTCTCCTATTTTCTGGTAAGTTATTTGTAATTATTTCTACTAAAATCAATGAACTATGCCAGTACTCCATGATTTCGATTAACTTTATTGCAATCATTAGTTGTTTGATGGAAGTATGATTATTTATTCGTTTTTGTTTACATTTGGACAAAATGACATACATATACAATGGACAAAATGACATACCATTTCTTGGAGCCAAGAATAAATGAGTATGGCTATTGAAGCATAGATGCAAAAAAAAAATGGGATGGGAATCGACCGCAAAAACATTTCGTGTTCCTCAGGTGACGCTTTGAAGTCATGCACTCAATATAAACAAAACCTTGAATTCTAACTCTAAAGGATTAGGACGATTCAAGAAAATATATTCATTCTGAAATTGAGCAGGAGTTAGTTAAAAAACATAAAGTTTTTAGAAACACGACTTTTTGGTTTGACGCGAACATCAATCCAAGACCTTGCCTTTGAACTAGCCGAAAAAAATGTTTTCGATCACCCTTTCAGCACGGACAAGAAACGTGCTGGACAAGAGTGGCTTGAAGGCTTTCTGAGAGGAAATAGAAAGTTGGTTACGGTGTGTTTCTTGTTTCCTTTGGGCTCATGCGTAATGTGCTGATGTCCCAACAATTTATTTGTGAACTGTGTTCTTAAAAAATATCATTATCATTATGTCCTTACTATATGGATAACATGGTTTTGTGATTAGTTACATTTTTTCTTAATGTATATTTTATTATAGTTTTAACTTAATTAAAATACTGTGTTACTGATAGTCAATAAACCTAAGATGAATAAAAACGATTGAGACAGATTATAATACCATTAAATAAATAAATATGATTAAAAAACAAAACACCCTGTCATTTTGTCCGTACTTCCCCTAATTGTCGATATTGAATTCGTGTGTTTTAAAGTATAAAATAATTAGAAAATTCTGTAAAATATGCATATTAAATATAATTGTTTACGCTATTAATGTTTAAACAAATTGGAGGAGATTCCACCATATAATTTTTTTAGTATTTTATCGCGCTCAGACAAACAGACGCGTCGGAGCTTTGTTTTATAATATGTAGTGTAGGGTTCAAAACAATAAAAACTAACGTGGAATTTTATTTTTCATCTTTTGAATATCATAAATATATAAAAACTTTTATACATTTTAAAGTTTAAATGATGAATGAGTTTTTTATGAAACTATTAAATCTACTGCAGTAAAGTCTATTTACATCAAACTAGAACTTTCATTAAGTATTCTAGTAAAGTAAATTAGTTTTAAAGTGAATTTACATTCGTATAATTTTTATTTATTCGACTTCGTGTAACTGAAATGAGAATAAAATTCACATTGCAATGATTAAGCGACTGAATAATTTAATACTGTACCATATTTTTCTTAGTTTTTCGTATATTTAGTCATTTCGAGTTTTCGCCATTTTCGTCAAGCGATTATCTACCTTATTAATAAAGGTTATTTAGTGGATGTTATGTCAAACATTGATTTATCTCTTTGTGTCATCGTAGTTTCGATATTCAAATAAAGAAGACTAAAATTGTTTAGCTTATCATCTATCCAACATTAAAGCAGTATTTGTTTTATATTGATAAGCGTTTGCTTATTGTCGATATTCGAGTATTCGATCATTTTGTTTATTATTTTGTCTTAGCATGAATTTGTACGTTTTGAGTAATTTTTTCACCTCTTATTTTTTATAACACTATTAATAACACTTTTATAGTTCGTCAATAGCTACAAACCAAAAATATCAGATGTATTTACTTAAGTAATTTTTACTTTATACATATAATAGTATTGCTATTTTTATTAATAATTAATGATTTGGAACAAACGTAAAATTATAATAAATCACGTGAAATTGTTTGTGTTGTTACCTGTACTACCTCGGGCAAATACAAAAGAGACTATTATATACGTATAGTTATTGTTTGGATTTTTTTTGCTAACGCTCCTTTGCTTAAGACTCTAATTTTCGATATACATTGACAAAGTGCCATCCTATTCTCATAGCACACAGATTCTATATGATTAAATATATTTATACTCGAAAAAGCATAGAGTAATAAACTATAGTTTTTTTTTAATTGAATCAATTGTAGTTTATGTCATTTTGGTTCTATAAATCTAAATAGTATATTGGTATCAGGCAACCCTTTCAAAGCCCAGTAAGCCAATGGTAGCTCCCGAATTACGCTTCGCTGACAATTTTACAACCAATAAGCGATAATAATATCTTGAATATAGTAACTGCACAAAAAATCGTCAGATATTCGGATCTTCGGATCCGGTTCAGATTCCGTTGATGGCATTTATATTATTAATAGTTCATTGACTTTTCAAAATGTATACATTATTTTTTAAGAAAAAAAAATTAAGCCGTTTACGATTTGATAAAACACATTTGTTGTGATGTGTAACAGAGCGAAATAAACGAGTCAATATATTAAATCTTTCCCCATTCGTTACGACAGATGTGCCTCTGTAACATTTCATATGACAACTCCAAAAAATTACAAAGAAAGATTTTCTAAATTATTTCCATGTACAACAACCATTGAAGGTTTAATACTCATTTGAAATAAGTCTGCTAAATAAAAACAGCGATGGATGTATAATAATGGTTTTTCAAGGACATATTCTGATGTCAGGTTGTACGAAATTTACATAAAATGTATGATGTACGATGTATTGTCAGCAGAGTTGTCGCTTGGTTTGAGTTTATGGTTTCTGCACTCATTTGTTTTAGGTAAATAAAATATATTTACTTTTTTGAGATTTGGAAGACTCATTTGGAGGTATATTTTACGATTTTGCTAGATAACAACATTTCGGATTGTGTATTTTACTCTCTTTGAGGCGTATGTATCTCATGTGTAAGTTTAAGATCCTTTTGTTATTAAGAAATAAATACGTACACCCGAATCACTTGTACATTTATTCCATACTGACTTTCCGTGCCAACTTCACACGTGTCGAATTATGATTTTATCTCGTATACTTCATAAGTGTTTGTATTGCAGGCTTATTAAATTGATATTTATCATCATCATCACATAGTATAAAACAAAAGTCGCTTACCGCTGTCTGATCCTATTTATGCTTAGATCTTTAAATTTACACAACGGATTTTGATGCGGTTTTTTTTAATAGATAGATTGATTCAAGAGAAAGATTTATATGTATAATAAATGCACAATATAGTAGAGAAACACTGATCATTTTAGAGGTTTCTGAAGTGATGTCGTAAATAAACACATTTTTTGCGTTTACATTGCAAACGCTGGCTGAACCCTACGAGATAGATCAAAATAATGTACTACAGTATTGTACAACTTAAAAAGATGTTCAAAAAAGTACACCATAGTATATTTCTATCTCTTAGGGATCACCCACAATAACCATTTTTTATCCTTTACTTTTTACGAGAAATATTGGCTTATTTTCGAAGCGATTCTAAGCAATACAGTATTAAACCTTATCCTATTAAGTACCTTAAATATATTGTGCGTTTAATTTAGATCAATATAGCATGTTATTTAAAACGCAGGGACATAGCGGTTTGTATTGTTAATGACTGAAAAACTGTTAACGTTGTAAGACATTCTGTAGTATATTTTGTATCAGCATTGCACCCAAAGCAAATAAATAAATTCTTCGAGAAATATTTAATACACAGACGACTCTTTGGTACTTTTAATTATAAACGTTTTTATTATTCCATATTTAAAACAAAATAATTTTTATCTCTTCATAAAATATATTCCGTATTTGAAGACTATAAATTAAGACGAGTAGAACCTCTTTAACCGATAATCTTTTTTATTTCTTATTTTGAGAATATTTTCTATATGATATTAAATTGAATTTGGAATATGTTTCATATAATTTTACATGTCACCCGCAAATATTCACCAAATGCGACAGCTTGCGAGTGAAATAGTAATACGAGTTTCATATTGTACGTAAATCTAGTCAAACGAGTCACGGATGTGATGTGAGGTAAAGCCATGATTTGGGATCGCATTTTTTTTAAATTATATGCATAGAATGATAGGCCAATGGTCATCACTGCCAATAGACATTGGTGCTGGTGGTGTGGTGTTAGAAATATTAACGATTCCTTACATCGCCCATGCGCCACCAACCTTGGGAACCAAGATGTTATCGCCTCTTCTGATTTGTTATATGTATTTTATTATCGCCTAGTTTGTATAGCGGTTAGCTCGAATGACAGATTTTGAAGTTCCAATTCAAGGTCGAGCTAATTTAGATATTATTTTTTCTCTTAATTCAGTTTTCCAGCTTTGAGTTGGGTAGTATCATGCCCCAGAAAGGCCCAATGGTTACAGTTCTAGTGTCAAGAGCCGGATGTTTCTCCAGTCCTGTCGAAATTTCCATTGGATTATGGGAGTCAGGGAATAAAAATGAAACTAAGTTTGGGCACCTATGTTCACCAAGTATATTTCTTGCATAGTCATTAATTTTTACAAATTGGCAAGTCGGTAATTGGTTTGGGGGCATTATTAGAACAGTCTCTGTTATCGTTAGCTATATTATAAATACAAATATATATTTGTTTAACAATTTGTTACCTTTTCGCGTAACAACCGAACATTATGAAATGTTTGTATGTGCATCATCAGTAGGTATAGAGGATACAGATTAAATAACAGATAAAACTGCGGGAACTAGTATAATACAAACTATTCAACTTTAAAGTATAATACTAGTAGTTCTCCTGCGAAACTTCGCGTTTATTCAAGAGTTAGAAATTTCGAAATCTATGACAGGTTTTGTTTTGATTTAATTTCAATGTAAACGGCAAGTTACTCATCTGACACCTTATTTGAATTATAACTTTAATGTCAATTAGTATACATTCGTTCAGCTAGAATTTAAGTTTGTCGATGACTTTAATTTTGTTTACGTTTTTCATATTATCCAGATTCCTCTTTAATTTTCTGCACCTCTACGAAAAGCTATTCAAAATGTGCAGCCATCGTCCCATAAACACTGGGACAAAAATCGGCTTACGCTATTAATATATAAGAAAAGATAAAAGCACATTTTATCGGTAGTTTCTAACAGTAATACCGTAAGTCTTCCTGATATATGTCGAGTATTTCCCGATATATAAAAGTATATAAAACAAGATACTTTTTTCTTAACAAGAGTGTTCATATCATTTACCACAGTGGACTCATATCTTAAGTCAAAATGGCTCGCTCTTCGATATTATGTTTTATGTCATGACATCCAAATAACACATAAATGTTATGTAATCGATGACGTTTTTATATGTGTGTGTATTATAATTGACAGCCATTGAATGTCTGATTGCTGAGCAAATTATTTATCCTCCTTCTCTTCTGGAGAAGAATGTTTGTAGCTGATTCCATTGGATTGTTCCAAAGTTGGTCGTTGGTGGCATGTTGTACAATTTCTTTCAACCCATGCAGCTTTTCTCACTATGTATTTTTTTGAACGCCCACATAAGAAGCATCTGATAGTCTTCGCTTAGTCGCTTTTTGAATCTGTTTTCTGCTGATAAAATTCACGATTTCCAACCACTGGACAGTCTCGGCTTCAGATACAGTCAAATATCGATTAACTTGTAGTATTTTGTAACAGATTATTAATACACAAGTTACAAGTATATGAAACCATTTCTCTAGTAGAGAACATTAATCACTATGTTTCAGTACGCATCAAAGGGTTCGTATTCCGCGAAGAACACGTGCAGTTCCGCTGCTAATAGACTGAATCTAGAGCTGCCATTTGTAAAATCAATCAAACTGGAACAAAGTACTAAATCACTTTGGTATTTTACTCGATTACAGCGCAGATTAGAAGGGTAATGGTATTGTTTGTAATTTAATCGAATTGCTACGCTGCTCCAGCTATGCGGAGCGAAATGAGGAGGTTTTTTGGTAGACAAATGAGCAGATGTTGATAATGTTGCCATTATCACTCAAAAGCTAGTCTTACACTATCTGAGCAGGACATAACAAAGTTCATAAGTGTTTGTATCAAACAAAGTTCACTGTCTCCCTCACTCTCTGATCCGATGAGACGGGAAATCCAGGATCAATAGTTTTCCGTTCTATCCCAGGTAAGAGAGTACAAGAATTAAAATAATCAATAATAATTAAATATAGCACAACATCACATACATTACTCTGATACCAATGTAAGTAGCTAAAGCACTTGTGTTATAGATAATCAGAAGTAACGTCGGTACCACAAACAGCCAGACCCAAGGCAACATAGAAAACTAATGAACTTTTTCTACATCCACTCGGCCGGGAAGTGGTCGGACCTCGGAGTGGTGTACCTATGAAAACCGGTGTACACACAACTCGACCACGGAGGTCGTCAAAATATTTTATTAGCCCAACCTGTTTTTTTCATCTCACAGTGATTTGTCTCTTTATTTCTGATTTATCTGTATTATCTTGTATTGTATAATGAGTCCTTAGTATAAAGTCTTGTTTTTACGATAAAATTAAAAAAAAATCATATGGTATACATATTTATTATTATTATTAATTTCTATACATAAATGAAAATTAAAAATAGTTATTATACAAATCATGACCTGGGGCATTGGTGTCTAAGCAGCATTTCCCCATCGAATCGCAATTCCGATCCTTTGGGCAAAAAATGAACCAAAATATTTATAAGGTATTGTACACACCTGCGTAACCAATCAAAGCAGGGTTAGCCGTGAAGTGGAATCATCTGTAAAGGGAAAGCAACACTTGTGCGACGAAGCGAGATAACTACTATAAAGCGATTCCGCATCCTTCGTCGCACACTTGTGGCCTGAGCTTTACAGATATTTTCATGACGCACTTTAACTTCGCTTGATATATTTGATCTTCATGAGTCTTGATTATTTCGAAGATTTATAAGAAATATATTTAAAAATAATAACTAGCTGTGCCCGCGACTTCGTGTGCGTTTGAAATTGAATAAAAAAGTTATTGATATAGTCTAAGTTAGTCCTTATTACATCAGATATTTGCCAGTGAAAGTTTCGTCAAAATCGGTCCAGCCGTTCCAGAGATTAGCTGGAACAAACAGATAGACGGACAGACAGACAAAAATTGAAAGTTATTTTAGTATATGTACCGTGTATACATACATATGTATTTAGTAAAAAGCGGTTTAATATTACAAACGGACACTCCAATTTTATTATATGTATAGACTAAGTAGGATTTCTGTAGTACTACTTAACAGTTTTAATGGCAAATCCATTAAAATTGTTACGTAGTCATTGTAAGTCACAGTCAAAAGAACGTAATAGGATTTTAAACGTTGCATTAAATAGCTTCTTTGCTAGGACAGACAAAGGGGTAACCCATTGCAGCTTGGAGTCAAAAATCAAGCCACAAACTCAAGCCTTTCATTTATTAAGATACGCAGAGAAGAATTAATTATAACTGAACACTTAGCAGAGAAAAAAATCTTTATTTTTAATACGGACTAGATTATTTTTGTCAAACCAACCTAGAACCTGCGACTGAGCGCTGACTATCAATATTGGACGTTCTGACAAGACGAGATAGTTGTCGATCGTATATTGAGAACATTTTTCAAAAAAAAAAAACCAAAGATTATATGTTAACTTCAACGTTATGATGCTTTGTTGAAATATCTTAGAATATATGTATGTATATAAATATTGTAAAATGTACTCAATATTCCCGTAACGTGCTTCAAAGGCATTCGATTCTGCGAAATACAGCAGGCGATGGATCGTTTAGACTTAGAGCTCAAATGTTAATAATACATGCAACTTACAAGTTTATGTCACTTCTAGTCCATCGGGTTCCGTCTGTGCAAAGAATACAATACAAACTTAGTTGGGTAATCTCTTAGTCTGCACGTAACATTTGGTATCGAATGCTTGATATTTCGTATATTGCAAACATTACTGATATCCGAGTATGAAATTAATAATAAAAAAAAAAATTAAAGAAATATGTGAGAACATTTACTGCGCATTAGTAGGTAATATTCAAATTTTGTAATTTTTTTTATTACTACTAAAATAAATACAATAACAAGAGAAAAAGTTACACCTTTAACGGAGCCATTGTCTAAGCGAAAATGAAGTCCACTGATATATTTGTGCGTTTTATTTTTATCATGAAAAATAAACACAGACTAATTAATATGCGATATATTTGTATATGTGTTGTAAAGTAAGTTCGAACAATATATATGAAAAGCTGATTTAAAGTAACAAACAGTAAATCAAGCTCTCGATTCAAGTGCAGCGAGGTGTAGTTTCCAATTGAGACTATTATCATGGAACGTAACTTTTTTTTTAATGAATGTTTTTTAAAAGCGAATGAATAAAAAATGTTTGCCACTTACAGCATAAAAATGAAAAGAATCTACCATCGTCTTGAAAGAGAACTACAACAGACATAAGAAGGGCCAGCGAAAGAAACGTAGCGGTTGGTCAGTAATATGAGAGTCTCATCCCAGTTTATCAACTCTAGTGATACCAAGAAATATTGTCAATTAGTTATTAGTATAGAATCAATGCTTTTTCACGTCGACTCATAAAAGCACTTTTGAATCATCATTTCACTGCTGAATTTAATTTAAAGCTACCATCGGTTCGGAAATTAGATTCTACAAGAAGAACCGGCAAGCAACTGAGTAGTTACTATTTTCCACCAGTTTAATTACAGAGTATGTCAGTAAACAACAATTAATTTGATGTCTTTAATATAATCTTGTAAAGAGTAATATGCCTCATTAATGATTATTTTTTTTTTATTTTATAACTTTTTAATCGATAAACGAACACCATCTCCCAGGAAGTATGTATTCACTTTGCGAAGTCGGAAACTAGGTCTTATTAGTTTACCTTTCCTCTTTGTGTCCATACAATGATTGTCACCGTTGCTTTCGAAAAGATCTACATATATTCATTTACATATTAAACATTTGGAATAACAAATTTGATACATTGATATTTTTTGCTATTTATACTTAACAACAAGTAGGCAGTTTGTACACTTATCTGGCTGGAAATAAAAAAAAAAAGCATTTGCGTAAAGAGCATGTTTCGTATCTAAAATGTAAGAGGTCACATGTAGGCAAGTCGTTAGGCTTAAAGGCGTTGGCATCGCTATTAAAAAACGATTAACCTTTTATACCTAAGGACATTAGTTAGTTCAGCTAATGTGATTCTCTTGGGTAATTTATGATTAGGCCAAATCTATCGGGGATATTGTACATACTGCGGGCCATTATAAAAATAACTTTCAAAAGATTTATAAAAAACTACAGGTCCACACATCGGAGAGTTTAATAATTTTCAAAATATAAACGCACATTTTTTGTCAATTTTTGGAAATGATGTCTACTAAGGCTGAAGAAATTTCCGAAATTTCCAATGAAATCGCCACTATTTCTTGACTATTTTTTTATTT
This sequence comes from Vanessa tameamea, assembly GCF_037043105.1. Classification (NCBI taxonomy): domain Eukaryota; kingdom Metazoa; phylum Arthropoda; class Insecta; order Lepidoptera; family Nymphalidae; genus Vanessa; species Vanessa tameamea. The sequence continues at coordinate 2,193,347 of NC_087332.1, read as the reverse complement.
TACTTTGCTATTTTTTAAACTTTGCTCTTCAGATATCCCCACAAAACGGTAGATAAATCTGGATTTCGTGATGGCTACTCATCACATCTTCCCATTTCATGTCACTTTTCCATAGAACTTTGGCGACGACGTCCGAATTGCATCCATGAAATTGCCTGTCTGCCTAGAATAAATAAAATTGTATAATAATCCGAAGTTTATTCTAAAAACAAACTATTAAAATGCGTTATTTAATAAAAACATAATTCCGCGTTAATTAACGTATCGGCTACAGCAGTCGTTCTCAAGGGAGATTAGCCGACAAGTGCAATCTCTATCCCTTCACTCACAATGCCAATGGGACGGCAAGTTCCACACTAGCGAAAAGGCTTCAGGTGTAAGGCAATATACGAGTATAAGTACGAAACATACATAATAACAAAAAAAAAATAACACCGTTTATATAGTGTAATTTCAGTAGTTTAAGATGACAAAATAAAATCACGTCTTATAATAATTCTCCAACGAATATATTTTTTAATAACTTTCAATCATCTCATTATATCTCGATCATCAATTTTTAAATATATATATGTATTTGTGCCAGTCTTAAGTAGTGTGCCAAATAAAATAGTATTAATTAAATTTTAACAAATTATTAAACAACTAATTATAACAATAATTTTATAAGTATATAATAATGTAAAATAAATAGTTTAGATTATAATCATTATATATGTATAATAATGTTATATAATTAATAATGACATCCTATGACGTAACACCGTATCCAGGCTAGGGCTAACAGTACATAATAACAATAAAAGTAACTCCTTTTATAGAGTCATTCTACATCGAAAGACGTGATCCAATTTTTTTTTTTGGTTCATACTTTTATAATAGTAATAAAAAAGATAAAACATACAATTAAAGAGAAAGAGTTCACGCGTAAGAAAAAATAGTTATATATGTATATATATGTATATATATGTATGACTTTTTGCGGGGTGGTAGTGTAAACTTTAAGCTTCTGAGAATTTATCTATGGAAGACCTGGTTCAACATCTTTTTTTTTGGTTCAATCCAGGGATTCAGCCCTCAGAATCTGCAGTATTATAAACTAGACCACTATACCGGCGAGGCAAGTATTATTCCTATATCACAAACAGCATGAATGTAATAACATTATTTAATTTCCAAAGATTTTTCAATCGAGATTAACTATAGTCTATAAGATGCGACTTCAACTGTCACAAATAAATAAAATGTTTAACGTCTGTTTGTGTATCTTTATTAACGACGCGACGTTAAGATGTTGATATAGGAACTAATCCTTCGATAAATTTAAAGAATAAACTTTAAGAAGTTTTAAAAGTTGTGAGTTAAATACCAGCATGGATGACTGCTGCCCGTTTCTTTGCTTGGGTTTCTTAAAAATGTATACTTATATTACATACATAATAACAAAAAAAAAATAACACCTTTTATATAGTGTAATTTCAGTAGTTTAAGATGACAAAATAAAATCACGTCTTATAATAATTCTCCAACAAATATATTTTTCAATAACTTCCAATCATCTCATTATATCTCGATCATCAATTTTTAAATATATATATATATATATTTTTTCTTACGTTAATTAATTAATTAACGTTAATGTATATTTATTTGTATACTTGTATTAGCCATTTGCTGAGCCGGATTTAAAGGTCTGAAGATAATAATATTATAATTCGACTACATCTAGATATCTAAACATATATTATTAAAATTCTTAGCTAGTTGTAATCTCTTGTGAGGGCCATTCTCTTGTGGACTTTTGCCCCGGTTTGTCCTCCCCTGATTCGGACCACGTGTACCATCCACTTAATTCAGCTCACTCAATTATTCTACCGCCAAACATTACTCTTTTGTATTTCACGTTCCGTTTTAAATAGCGAGTGACTCAGTGTAATTACATCGGACAGCGGATGGATATATTCTATCACGCGTTGGTTTTAGAAGTGTTTATCATATCTGGCATTGCCAATGTTTATGTGCGAAGGTGACTTAATATTAAGTGGTCCATTTACTTTTTCACTTCCGAAAATAATTGAAATACAGTTTTATTTCAATTCTTTCGACCCTCTTTCATATTGTTAGAAGAATTAGACCGATCCTGCGAGTCTCATTATGCTATTGAGCTTGTAAGATTCATTTATAGTTACTTAACACATTACGTTAGAATAATTTAAGAAGAATTTATATTTCCTTATTACCTATAATATTTTAAGGTTGTTAGATAATAATAAATAAATCATATTCATTATTATTACAGAATTTATTGAAACATACAATAATTAATGTAAGCGTTTTTGCTTTTTAACTGTCACGTGCATTTAGTCCTGTGACTTTGGCCTATTAGAATTTAGATCAATATTTAAAAAAAAAACAGAACATCAAAGATAAAGATGAAAAACGAAGTTTATATAATTTATACATTAAATTCGATTATGAACAGAAGTATCTTTACATTTTATGTAATTTTAAAATTAAGAAGAAAATGCTTATCAGAGCTTCCTCGAGAAACTGATTAATAAACATGAAAAATACCTGTCTTTGCCTCTCCGTTGAGCTGTTTCTCTATTTGTATAATACACGCATCAGTAGAGAAAAAAAGATAGAAGAGACTAACAGATAATTAAATACTATCTGCTAACAAATTGAATTAAATAATTTGTGACTACACTGTTGTTATGATTTTAATACGAACAGATTACATGGTTTAAATAAAATAACATTACATCCTAACAAATACATAACTACGTAAGAAAACAAAACCGGACAAAAATGTATACAAAATATTTTAATGATTACTACGATATGACGGCGAAAATTTTAAAACTCCCTCATGTATAAAAATATAATCGATAAAAACCTATGACATACAGATAAAAACATACAAAATAATTATTATGTATTTTATAAGTATCTCACGTACAGACAAAACTTAAAGAAAATTTTATTATATGTATAATGTATGTTAATACGAAGATGTCACACGAGATGTCAGAACAGGTGTGTTAATTTCAGGAGACAGCATCTTGTATTTAGAGCTTATATATTACACATAGCTATCTAATTTGTTATGATTACAATGTCAAAGTATAACTAAAATGAAATATATACGTGATGTAGTTAAAGTATAATAGTTATATATTAAGATTATAAAGAAACCTCTTCTAAATGTAATCTTTGGGAAAAGAATTGATTTAGTATAGAAAATTTGGGCATGAAATAATAATTTGTGGAATAAAATATTTATATTAAAAATATATTTATTTTTAATTAATTTATTTTATAAAAAATATTTATTTACTCCTAAGGTTTTAATATATTATGAATGTCGGTCGTTTAAAAATCGTCAGATTTGAGAATAAAGGATAGCAACACCGCGAAACAATCTCGAATGTATTCTATTTTTAAACGTCGTTGAATTGCTAACGCTTGGTGTAAAAAGTACCGAGGATAAAAGAATGTCTCACTTTTACAGGGAATAGAATTGCCATTTCACGGAAAATATCTAGTTTAATGTCACCAATCCACGCTGACATGATTTGTGTCGTAAAGCTGCGTCTACATTGAATAAAAATTGAACTTGACAGCCTTTACAGTGTTTTAAAGTGTTATTTAAATTTATTTGTATTCATTGAAATACCGTCAACTATGAGTCAGTATAATTATTATTGTTTAGTATAGTCAATGTCCTCGACGCATTAATTGCAAAAATGTACCCGCCTTATAATTGCGCGTATATTTTTGCGCTTGAGGAAAAGTTTAACTCTTAGGTACATCATTTAGTTTTCAAATGTTTTCAGCTGTTTATTTTTGTTTAAAATATAGTCATTATACCCAATTTGTAGCCAATTATACCGATTTATAATGGGTGAAAAAATATTTTCACCCATTATAAATAAAATTGCTCCATTTTTTAACTTACAATCGGGAATGTTATTGATATGTTATTTCGTATCTGGATATGTGAATAAAATTTTATTCACAAAAGGGAGCAATTTTATTTATTTATATATATTACGGTTATTTATACGAAATAATTTCGGATTATTCAAATAATTCAGATTACAAATACGATTATTTGGAAAATGTATTTGGTATTACTTATAATCACAGATAAATCTAATGGCCTTAAAAAATCAATTTAACTTCCTCTTTTAAAATACACTATGCAAAAATAAAATAATATAATAAATATTTTTTATATCAGATTCGGTTAGAGTATCGAATAGATTTTTATTTCGAATATTCGACAGTTTCGGTTATGGTTACGGAGCTTCATAATATCTCTGATTACAATATTGCTCTAATATTTTAACAATTTATTGTTTATGATGTCTCAAGTCTATTTTTCTTGTTCTTTTAATAATAAGTGAATTTCAGTAAAACAAAAATAGTTTCAAATTATTATGATTTGTGATTTCTATAGATATTAGTGGATTTCCCTGTATTAAGAAATATTAAGAGAGGTGATAGAGACTCTTGTGTCGGAATTTGACAATCTTTGATGAATCAATAGAAATATTAAATATGCGGAAAAAGTCTGTCTGTTTCGCTATCAAGGCCAAACCAATGAATTTCATAATTTTTTTATGAAACAAGCTGAGTCTCAAGGAAAAACATACATGACATTTTTTGTAACTTACAGCTGACGAACAACCCATAAAACGCTAGCGAAGCCGCGGGCGACAACCAGTAATCTTTTTTTTTTAATAAATATAAATTTATTGGCATGAAAAATTAACATAGTCACAAAACATCCAGTGGCCCCGCACTAGGCAAGCCTAGTCTTGCGGGTATCGATAAAGGTTTATAGTTGTGTCTTAAGATATTTGCTTTAAATAATCCTCGTATTACGTCTTCTATGTTTCCATTATTGTGCTTAAATTAAATGTCAAGTTAAAGGTTTCGCATTTTTGTACGAATATCCACGTGTGAACGTATCACAAAATTAAGTCATACATTATGTACTAAAAAGGGACCTCCGGGAGAGATGAAAATGATGTACCCTACTAAATTTAGTTGACAGGACCATTTTTACCGGGACGAAACGAAATAAAAATGTAATAAAATTAGAATACAATTAAAATTACAAGATAGATAACTTCTATTACATAATTATGAGAAATGATTAACTAGAGAGTATTACAAACAATTTAAACTTGTAAATTTATCTATACTAATATTATAGGTAAATGGGAAAGTAACTCTGTCTGCCTGTGGCTCTTTCACGACCAAACCAATGATAGATTTTGATGAAGTCTATGAAGCAATCTTGAACTCCATGGACAAAGGCTACTTTTTATGCCTAACACCAGACGAATAATATCTAACGCCAACTAATTTGATATATAAAAGAAACTAAATATTAATAATATTTCTTTTTAGCTTTTGTTGTACAAAACATTTTCTTTATCACGATGTTATTTTGTAAATTGAAATAATGGCTCCTTTAAAGAGAAAGATTAGTTTGAACGTCACATTGCTACGTTGCGAGTCGGTGCATAAACAAGTATTTTCTGCCTCAAGATCAATCAAGATCAGATCTTCAATTTTATCTGGGAGCTTTACATTCAATTCGGTCCTGTAAGGTGATGATTAAAGAAATATTAAGAAGAAAAAAATGTATGATTTGAACATCAATAATTAAATTTTAGAACTGAATCATGGGAGTATAAGCTTGGTAACTGGACTGCTACTGAGAATTCCTTGACAGAAAAAAAACCCAATTATTTGAAATGGGCCTAACTCAGACGCTTGCCACTAGGTCATCGCGTGAACCACGGGGTATATAATATTATGTAATACAGATGAAATTTCAAATATTCATTCAATATATTTTTTATTACTCGACATCTACTTAAAACTATCTAATCATATATATATATATATAATGTAAATAAATATAATTTTATCACGCAATTATTATTAATCATAATATTTATTATCTGTGGAATTTTTTCCTCTTTCAGCGAGTGTCGTGGGAATAATGCTGTTTCCTGAAGCTGATAAAGTCGCGCGGCATTGACCCATACTACGAGTTCGACGTTGAATCATTTTCATATGAAACAAGCGGGATTTGGTTTTTTATTGGTGATGTAAAATATTTTTAAGGATATACTGAATGTTTTCCTCGTGTCGAATTCGAATACTTATAAAAAAAAAAAAAAGCTGGGGACAATTTTCCATTACAAAAGACCGTGTTTGTAAATATTGTTTATGAGAAAAATCTTAGTAGGTACGATGTTTGTGATGAAATGGCAACGGCAAGGTCACATTTAATAAATTATTCAAAGAGAAAATTTTTGTGCAATATTCATAGACTTTAATAAAATAAATGAGAACTATTAATTAAATAGTGGATCGTAACCGAAAATGCGGGTTCAAATCCGGACAAGAACCTCATGTTTCATACACTTAATTAGTGTTTATAAACAATCCCGGGTTCAGCGGTAAAGGAAAACTGTATTGCACCAGTGAAAAGCAATAAGAGCTGAAGCGCCAAAATTATGCTTTTGGAATATGAGATTTAAGCTAAAAATTTTAAACCTCATATTCCAAAAACATCATTTTGGCACTTCAGGTCTTCTTTATTTTCACGATTTGTTTGATGAAGCTCTTTCGCATGTATCCAACGTTTGTATATACTAATCCTTATTAATATTGTAAATGGGAAAGTTTAAAAAAAGTTTGTTTGTTACGTTTTCACGTCTAACTGCTCAAGTGATTATCATGAAATCTTGCATACACGTCAGGTTACAGACAAAGACATAAATCACCTCGCATCAACCCCCACAATCCAACACGGAAAATAACCTTTATAGTTCTTCATATACAGGCTGTTCCTTTATTTTATATTTGATAAAATTGTATTTTATCAATTATAGTTTACATCTCTATGGTATCGACATATCGGTTGCGGGTTGAGCGATCTGGACTTCTGTCGACGACTTTGACACATTGTTCTGTGACGTATTAATTGATGGACATTTTTGGGTTGGTTCGCTCGAAAATTGTGCACATATTATTCGGATTGTTCCGGTTTCTGGTGAACCGGAAATAGATTGCAAATGTTTTTATTATGTATTTTTTTGTTTAAAATAGGAAGACTGGTAAATGGACCGTCTTATGGTAAGTGGTCATCACCGCCCAGACATTGGCGCTGTAAGAGATAATATGCTCCGCAAAACTTGGCAACGAAAATGTTCCTTATGCCTGTTGTAATACTGGTTCATTTCCCTTTTAAACGGATTCAAAAATACTAAGTATTGCTGCCCGGTATTAGAATATGTGATGAATGGGTGGTATCTACTCAGACAGCTTGCTCAAAGCCTTACCACCAAACAAAATTTGTGTTTTTATTTTAGTTTGTATATTACTGTTATTTAATGTATTATTATGACTATTTTTATGTTTATTTCCAGTTTCCATAACCTCCTATTAATCCAATAAATCTAAGTCAGAAGAGATACATTTACCACAGCTGGATTAGTGCATAGATTTAGGATAAGAACACTATGTTGTTCCTTAGCGGGTCGGTCAAGTACCCTTGATAGTATACAGAAAGATTTTGTAATTGCTTCGTATATTATTCATATTTGTTTACATTTTAATTTATTGAATCTATTTGCAAAGGTATTTATTTTATTTGTATAAGCCTTCTATGACTTACATTTTATATTCCATATTTTCGTTTAAAATATTACAATATATGCAATATAATTTACTTGAAACTAAACGTTTAATACTCGAAAGTTTAAGTTGTTGTAATTTAAGTAAATTAACATAATTCGAATCGAGCAACTACAAGAAGAGATGTAACTGCAACTCTCTCGCTCTAACATTTCGTGAGTACAAATCATATTGCTGATAGAAAACAATACGATGCAATTTCGAATAAATGCAATTATATCATTTTTGTGACATTGTAACAACGTATCATCGTAAATTGGTTTTTATCGATTAGCGAATGAGATACGAAGTGAGTAATTATAGAATATGACTGTTGTATCGCTGTATGTTAAAATATATAATAAGTTAAATAAATATAAAAAGCGATACTATTTATTAAATCCATGCCGAGATTTTCTTTTATATTGATATCAGAAAAGTACGTGATCAAACGAAAAGAGGCTTTATGAACATTGATGTACTTAATGTATCGTATGTCTATGTAATTATTTTATAGATACGTAACTGCTGTCCTGCTGCATATAATTTGTCAGGGTGATTCAAGGTTGTAGAAGTAGATGTGCTGCGGCGACATCTAGCGGCGAGTTACAGCTTACAGTACAGTACAGTAGTATGAAAACCATCCACACAAAAAAATACATAACAAAGATTTGCCAATATAGTAACCAACATATCAGCAACTATTTAAATATATATATAATGTAGATATTAGTTTTCGTTAAGTTTCGATTTAAATTTTATGTGGTTTCAATTTGCGCCGAGAGAGCCGAGGTGGCCAGAGAGCCCAGTGGTTAGAATGCGTGCATCTTAACCGATGATTTCGGGTTCAAACCCAGGCAAGCAGCACTGAATTTTCATGTGCTTAATTTGTGTTTATAAATTATCTCGTGCTCGGCGGTGAAGGAAAACATCGTGAGGAAACCTGCATGTGTCTAATTTCAACGAAATTCCCACATGTATATTCCACCAACCCGCATTGGAGCAGCGTGGTGGAAAATGCTCCAAACTTTCTCCTCAAAAGGAGAGGAAGCCTTAGCCCAACAGTGGGAAATTTACAGGCGGCTAATGTGAAAAAAAAAATTCAATTTGTGCCGATAGGGATTCGACATAGTTGTATATCTTTGATTATTTATATGACTAGGTAGACTGTAAAAACTGAGAACGTCAAAAAAAACGCACTCTAGTAAAAAAACGTGACGTTTGGCGAGTGTCAAGTTGACAAAGACAGGTTGACTCGTTTGTTTTATACCGTGTTCAAGTTAGCTTGATCTTTTTGACAGACGGCCTAGTGATGGGAAACAGAAAATATAACACATATAACAGTCGATGGAACGATGGAATGCGTAATTCAAATTAGAATTCAATTTTTTTTTTACCTTAATTTTCTAAAAAGAGTTATACCAGCCAAAGAGACCCCAACCACTAACCAAAGAGACCCCAACCAAAAGGCCCCCCGTTCGTCAATAATTTAAGAATGATCTTTGATAAGGATTTTTTGTGATCGATATTTGTAACAGTTACTGCCTGTCATACGTGTCCCTACCGACCAACCGATATAACATTGTACAAGCGTCTATTATTTTCAGTGTTTCTATTTAAATTTTACTTTGAAGCCATAAAAAGTCTTAAAATTTTCGAATAACACTTGAATCTTTAGAGACTTTTGTATTATATGTATTTTTTTTTAATATTTTTAAAATCATTAAATTAAAAAAATAATATGCAATGACGCAAAGTTATGTAAATCAGAAAAATTTACATCTGTCAAAAAGATCAAGCTAACTTGTACAGGGTATAGTTATTTTGTAGTGTGACACTCTATCTAGATCGTGGTCACGAACTGACAGTTGCCACTGTCAGCTGTCAGCTGTCAGCTGACTATAACAGCTCAAAATAAAATATCAGAATTAATATTTTCATTTCCAAGAGACTTCTGTTCATTTGATTATCCTTATTTATTAGAAATGATTTCAGGTCAACGCTGTAAAGTATGTTGATACAAATTTTATTGAACATTGGTTTATACATTTAAGATATCATATTTAAATACAAAAACAAATAGAGTTGTTCTACAAAGACGATAATATCGTTTGATCTGAAATTATAATTTTCATTTAAATCGTTTGGACGTATATTAATTATTATCTAAACAGTCATAAATTTATGTAAAATCTAATGCTATAAACTAAACTTTGAGTCTAAACAAATTTTCATCTAGATTTATTTACAACAACATTTCAATATGAAAACATATTTGAATTTGATATAAAGTTAATAGAAATAAGATATAAATTTAGTTGATTTATCAATTATCATATCAATTTTAATGAAAATGGCTTGGTCTTCATCAATGAATAAGAAAGGACGCATAAAAATTATATCATAACATTTGAATAGTAATGCAAGACTTTTTTGACATGTTATGAAGGCTTTGACAAGTCAGTCTGGGTAGATACCACCCACTCATCATATAGTATACCGCCAAGCAGAAATACTATGTATTGTTGTGTTCCATATTGAAAGCTGAGTGAGCCAACAATAGGACAAGGTACATAATAACTTATTCCCAAATGTTGGTGGCGCATTGGAGATGTAAGATATGATTAAAATTTCTAACGGCGCCAAAGTCTATGGGCGGCGTTGACAACTTCCTATCAGCTCCATTTTCACATACATTTTTTAAAATGAACAGCCTGTAAATTTCCCTCTTAAGGCCTCTTCTCCCTTTGAGGAGAAGGTTTGGAGCATACCACACCACTACGCTGCTCCAATGCTGGTTGGTAGATACACATGTGGCAGAATTTCGTTGAAATTAGATGTTCTCCTTCACCGCCGGGCACGAGATGAATTGTAAACATAAATTAAGCACATGAAAATTCATTGGTGCTTGCCTGGGTTTGAACCCGCAATCATCGGTTTAGATGCACGCGTTTTAACCACTGGGCTTCTTTTTGATCGTCCGTTGCAGTTATATTCTGTGAACTTATTCAGTACAGACAAACCGACATACACAGCTTAACTATTCTGACATATCACGATCCTGTTCCGCGATGAGTTTTGAGTTACTTTATAGCTCTGCATATACAAGATAATATATATAATATTGTATCTAGTTCGTAGTAATAAATTTGTAACGACTTTAATTCTGTTTCTATGAAACATTAAATAACGTTTGAATGTAATAATCCGTGTTTGTTTTTGTTTGTTATTACATATGAAAATAAATATGCCCCAGTTATTACAGTTTTAATCATTTTAAATAAAGTTTAGTTGGATCTTATTGTAACCTTGTAAAAACATTCTTTGAATTTTCTTTAAGGTAAAACTTTTTAGATCACTGACGCAAAAACTGATCGGAAAATATACTAATTTCTATAATTATTTGCATAAAAATTATTAACATTTTCCTTAAATATATACAAATATGAATTAAAAATAGTTATTGTATAAATGTTGTCCGCGTGGAATGGTGGCAATTCCGATCCTCTGGGCAAGAAAACGAACCAGCCCTCCTGTCACCAGTGGAGGCAATAAGGCGAGGTGTTATACTTTTAATAAATGAAGATGTATTCAATATCAGTGTTTCTCTAGTAGTATTATACATGTAAACTTTCTTCTTGAGTCACTCGGTCTTTAAAAAAAAGCGCATCAGAATCCGTTGCACAGTTCTAAAGATCAATAATATACATAGGGACAGACAGATAGCGGGAAGCGATTTTGTTATATAATATCTAGTGATACCGAGAAGTATATGAGAATATTGAATAAACGCTCTCTGCAAGTAGTATATATGTATATTTAATGTTGAAAATCTCTTAGAATACTGCGATTTTCATGTCAAATTTTGTATCAAAGTCCATTCATTGCTGTTCCAGATTAGTTTCAATACATACATAGACATAGCGTTCATGTATTTTGCGGCTCAGCTTTGTGAACGAGCAAATGACGGTCATAGACATTAACGCCTAAGATATATTCACCATTCCTTACATCGCCAATGCAAGTAACATCTGGTCTACGACGTAGTTAACTTGGTGGTAGGGCTTTGTGTAATTCGTTCTGGGTTTAGATACCAGTCACTCATCGCGTATCTGCCAGCAGTGTGTTGGGTTTCGATTTTAACGGCGAATAAGTCCGTATAACTAGACAGATGGGGCATAACAACAGGTCACAGGTCAGGTGGTGGTGGTGACCACTTACCATAAGCTGGTCAATCCAGTATACCTACAAATGTATAATGGAATCTGAATCCGTATATGTGTTTTTTAAATTGCGCTATATTACTCATAATTCAAAACAAAGCACAATAAAACAGCTGATAGCAGGCGCTCGAATAGCCGATAATTATAATATATTAGTACTTGTACAGACGGTTCTGTATTCACTATGCCGCACACATGCTTATTTCCGTACGAAGCATTAATTTAATACTGACATATTCTGTGTTAGCTTAGATTTAAAATCACATGTGGTTATGAAATACTTTCCATTGAGTCTCAGTTATCAATTCTTATTTCAGTTTAAAACAAACACACATACTTGGTGGTAGGTATGTTCCGGTTTGAAGGGTAAGTGAGCCAGTGTACGGGCACAAGGGACATAACATCTTAGTTCCCGAGGTTGGAGGCGCATTGGTGATGTAAGGAATGGTTAATATTTCTTACAGCCCCATTGTCTATGGGCGGTGGTGACCACTTACCATCAGGTGACCTATTTGCTCGTCCGCCTAATGATATACTAAAAAACTAAATAAAAAACATACACACATTTATTTGAAGGTAATGTAAACTGTATCAATATTGTAAATAATAAATAATAATAATAGACCCGACCGCGAATCGAACCCGGGACCTCGGAGTCCGAGTCGGACTCCATGAAAACCGGTGTACACACTACCCGACAACGGAGGTCGTCTAATATAAATAGATCTGTTTTACAATCAGTGTTTTGCATCAGTAGAACAGGGGAAATGCGAATATGTTCAAAACAGATAAAAGAGACTTGCACATCTTGAATGAAAAAGACTATAAGGATCACAGGAGTCAACGCTTCCTCAGCAAGGATAGGACCGATACATGCTGCACATTTACAGCGTCTCCGCCGGCGGAAACGAGGATCCCGGCTTGAGACATCTAGTGAACGGATGTGACGACCGTTGTGAGTGGAGATTTTTCGCAAGAGGTGTCTTTAAGATATCATCTCTCTGAGGCGGTATGTGGCCTCCGATTTTCGTGGATGAGTCACAGTTCTTGGTCTCTCAACCTGAGATACTGTCAAGATCATTAGGGCAAACAGAAATATAAAAATTAACGATTATAAATACATTTGTTATATTGTACGTGTGTAACTAAACTCCTAAACGGTTGAAATACTTTATGTGGGTTTGAATGGGATTGTTTACAATGGTTCCGAACCGAAGTTACGGACGGACAGATATTAATACACAATAATTATCATTAAAATAGTTGTTTATGAGTTCCCGGTTTCCGCATGCAATATTGTTAATTTTAATGTTGCTTAATAAAATGCTCAATTTCACGCTTGGATGTTTCACTGTAGATATTTAATTTACCTACTTTATTTTATATTTATATTATATATATTGTTGTAGCTTAATATTAAAAACGAATCACATGAAATGTCACTTGAATAAAGCTCGTTTTGATTTTATTTTATATGTATCTGTATTTACATAAAACAAACATAACACAGTTGACAAATTTAAAATAATTTACTTTAAAACGTACAGCAGTACTGCTAAATGATATACATAATAACTAATAAGGATAGAGAAATAATGATATAAAATAAGTGAAAAGTCGGATTGCCAAAATTGTATTTTGTTATTTCGCTTTGCACTTAAACATTGAGCTGTGATTTAGTATTCAATTACACAAAGCCAGCAAGTCTTTATTAAACGAAAGAGGTTCGACTACTATCAAAAACAGATAATATTACAATAAAATAGTAGGCGGAATCGAGGAGACCTTTGTCCTTTTTTCGATAAATAGAAACAATTTGACCAAAGACAATACGCGACTTACATTCATAGTCCGAATGATATTTCCCGCCCCTAATGCGTGAGCGAAATATGAAAAATTAGGATTTTTTTCAGTCAGTCAGTTCAGTAGACGCGTGACAAGCGCCGAGTGCGGACGTGTTAGAACTTAACGCTCAACGAACCAAAGTTTCCCGCGCGAAAGTTTCCGATCCATTGCTGAACAAAGTGACTCAATATAATTTTATTACCGTGTTAAAGGAGTGTTTTAAATACGTTTTTATTAGTGCTCCCGTGTTCCGTGATTAAAACTTGCTTGGCCGAATTTTTTGATGCACGTAAGTTATTTTAATAATTTAATTTCCTTTAATGTTTATAATTAAGTCGTTTTGAACTCGAAACCTACAAAATGAGACGTGCATATTTTTTAATTACATCATAACTTCTAAAACGACCGTTGAGAAAATGAATGGCATACAGAATTTATTGATATGTGTTTTCGAGATTTAAATTAAATTATAGCAATTTTTGTGTCACTTAAGATGTAAAATGTTTGTTATTGATGATCATTTAGACAGAAATAAAAAATAATAATGATTATGTAGGTGGCCTGGTTTAGCAATACACAATAATTATCAAAAAGACAAAGTCGCAATTGTCTATGCGAAAAAGCGTTTCAAACTTTTGAATTAAATGTATGTATAATTGATATCATCCTTATATAAACATATAATAATATTTATTTGTACCTAAATTAAAAAAAAAAACATGTTTAATTATTTATTGGGCTGAAAATTTAAGACTGTGTGACAAAGACAATTAAAAAAAATATTCTAGTCTTACTGTATTTATGATATCAATGCTGCCAACACGAACAGAAGTCATAATATGTCTCATGTTTATACTGGTCACTTAAATAAATACAGCTATTATCTTTTTAGTATCAGAAACAGCAGTTTATTGTTTCTCAACCATAACAATCTAAGTGACCCCTCATAAGTCTTCATTGAGATGAGAATAAATGTAGGGGAACAGTTTTATTGCATAGATTAAGGAATAAACTACAATTTGCATATGAGTTACTCAATCTATGTTTTATATTAACATTATATTTTATGATCGAGCATGTGCATAATTATTTTTTTAATCTGTACATGTTCAATTATATATTTATTTTATAGTTGTTATTTTCGATGTCATGCAAATACGACTATAAATATTTAAAAAAAAAAATCAGTAACTCTTGTGGGACATTCTACGGTTTCTTTTATAAGAATATAATTAATTAAATAATGAATTTATAGATGATAGTATGCCGTAGGAATGAAACAATTGCCGCTGACTATTTCTAAAATTGGAAATTATTGAATGTTTCGCTGTTTCTTGAGGTTTTTTCTTTTCCAAACCTCAAAGACTACCACTATAGTTGTATTTTAAATGTACATAAACAAATAAAAGTAATCGTACAGAAAATGATAAAGTTTCGTAAATAAGCTTTGATTAAATATACACGTAGCCTGTATCTATTTTATTCAAGTTTTATTTTGTAACAATGTATTCGGAAAAAAAATCTTGCGGTAATTTGAGAGGGTTTTTTCGAGAATTTATCTGTCAAATGAATTAATTTTAACCTTTTGGTCGTAACCGTATTTTATATTTGTAAATGAAAAACAAAAACATTGCATAGGAAATGTATACTCTTATTAGCTGGCCTTATTTATTTTACATTTTATTAAAGAAATAAATCCCTAAGCGTGATCGCAGTAGCAGATATCGTCTGGTCCAATCTAACTATCGATTCGCATCCAAAAACAAAATAATCATCAAAATCGTTCCTGCCTTTTTTAGTTCATTAACAGAAAAATTATATATATTAAGATAGATAAGCTACAGTGTAACATAGTAATAGTATTCGTAGTTTTTGTAACACAGCTATAATCTGTTATTATTTTAAATTCAAAAATTCAAATGAACGTTTCCGTTCTGTAACTTCGGAGATAATACAGGAAAATAGATCATAAGACATATAGAATTGCGGAGTTTTACCAAGAAAAGGTTGCGGGTACGGTGAATCGGTTGATATTGGTTATATGTGTGCGATTAAATCACTATATATTTTAGAAGAATGACAGGCAACTGTTATGTTGTCTAAACTTACATACTAAGATTATAGAGAGGTAAAATTTGTTTGTTTGTATGTAAAGGGTAATCTCCGGAACTAATGAGCCGATTATAAAAATGTCTTCGCTATACGGTATAAATTATATGTATGTGATATTTTTTTTTTTTATTAATACATTTCGTGAGAAGTCTAAACAGGACGTTAGTTTACAAGAGTCGCGAATATATTTTAAAACGAGTTATCGTGGTTATTACGTTTTTTTTTTTAATATTACAGAGGTTATCGTATTATTTTCTATTCTGAAGTCGGGAAACATTAAACGCGCGTATTTACTATATATTGTAGCTTTAAGATAGAGGTCAACAACCTTTACGTAGTCAAGGACTAAATGAGAAAAACTATACGTAAAAATATGTCCATTTTGGAATGATTTTTTATAAAAAATATATATATATTTAGAAAATTTTACATATATACATTGTATAAATTTTAACTTTGTAACCGTTGTCAAATATGAACAAAATTAATAGCCATTATAACAAACGGTCATTGATTTTTTTGTCTTGACAGTAAATAAGTAAGCTAATGAAATATGTTGTAATTTTTGTTCCAAGTTTAATTTTTTTTATTTTTTTTAATGTTCAAATGTCTTTTTAAGTATTGCTTAAATCATATTATTTTTTATATAATTTTGCTGCTTACCTTGTCTGTAATGAGTACAGCTTCGGTGGTCTAGTCTTATAGTAGTAGATATAAAGGCGTAGTTCCCGAGGTCCTGGGTTGAATTCCCAGGTCGTGCCGATAAAAAGTTATTGGGTGTTTCTATCGAAAAATTCTTAGTAATAGCCGGAATCATGAACACACGTATGGCTGTTGGTCTTGCGCCTCAACTCTTTCTGGTCGTGTTGGAATGGACGTCCCGTCGGATTATGAGAGTGCCCAGAATCTATACTAATGTTTTACAAACAACGAGCTACTGAGCTTCTGTAGTAAAAGTATCGTAAACAATAACTTTAATAAATATTGTTATTTATTAAAACCAATTCAGGAGTTTATCGCGACATGGCCATAAGCTGAGAAACAATTTAAAAACAATACGTTTATTGCCTTTGCCTCTATATCAATGTCCCACAGGACCAATATTAAAAAAAATATATATATATATATCTATTTATAAAGGAAGGCATTTAGGTGGGTAAACGGGTCACGTGGTGGCAATTTATTTTCACCATCCATTGTCATTGTCCTTGAGAGTAATGTCAACCATTCCTTCCAATCCTCAACGCATCAACTATCGAAAATGTGTTATAAAAATAATGTAGATCTATACTGGCTCACTGACAATTAAACTGCTACACTTTGGTTTATCTGTTTGGTGTTAAAATAAATCATGAAGGGGTGAGATATACCACCCAAGGCAGGTACACACAAAGCCATACAACCATATTGATTGTACGCGTGAATCTTAACCGAAGATTGGGCGTTTTGTTTTCCATGTTTACAATTATAATTCATATTGTGAGTTTGTTTCTGTTTGAAATTTTGACATTTGTATAATAATTATGGAGAGGTGGATGACCTACTAAAACATCGCCTTAACGAGGAAGTAGACCTTTATTCAGACAAACATACTATTTTAGTATATTATTTATTTCTAACTTTATGAATTTGTTAATGTTCGATTTTCGAAGTCGACCGTACTGGTCTACCCGTCTTGGTCTCACATTGGTAGAATAATCTATAAGATTTTATATTGAGGGAGTAACCTCATCACACGACTAAAGCTTTATCATAATCGGCTGAATGGAGAATAAACACAAAATATTATGTGTAGCGTAAAATAAAATAAATATATTTGTATTTCCTGTTTATAAATTCTCTCTTTTTAATCATAAACCAACTTTTACCTAATGTCTGACGGCTAGGAAATCTCACCGGACTATATTCGTAACCTGGTATTGTAACAATAAAACAACTGACTAACCTATTCCTAGGTTGTAAATAAAAAAAAAAACTTGAAAGGAATACTATTTTTTGTAAATTCCCATTAAGGGCAACATATTTCAAGCTCTGTAGTCTATGCCATGTGACATTTGTGGTAATTCGGATACATGACCCTAAATAAATTTCATAAATATTCAAAACAAAGTTACGACTGTATTTATATAATATATTAATATTTTAATACAGCCGTTGTATACGATAAGTGTCAAGGACATATTGCGTGATGTTATTAAAATTCGCGATGGTCACGGATTTTGTAATATTACAAAATATTTTTTACAACATAAAACTATGTTATTTATGGATTAGGTTCATTAATTACATTATTCACGTAAATGGGTAAACAAGTACGAGTAATATTATATTAATGACACCAGATGTCCGAAAATCCACAACAGCGCGATTTTTAAGACATTTTCTACCTCGCACAACCACTCTGTGGAACCAGCTTTCGCCGGCGGTTTTTCCGAACCGATACGACTTGGGAACCTTCAAGAAGAGAACGTACTCTTTCCTTGAAGGCCGGCAACGCATCTGCAAGCCCCCTGGTGTTGCAGATGTCCATGGGCGGTGGTCCACCTATCACATAAAAAAAATCTTAATTTATTCCAGTCCAGTGGTTAAGGCTTATGTTTGGTGAATGACCAAGGTACCTCAGCACTACTTTATTTAAATGTTAGAAAAATATTGTAAGGGAACCTGCATGTATCAGAAGAAAATTACCCCATGTGTAACCAACTCGCATTGGAGCCGTGTTGAAATAAGATTCGTCTTTTCGTAAGTCTTCGCATTAAACGAAGCATGGACATCATCTAAATTACTTTTTTGTTTTTAGTTCTAGTTATTGTATCAATACTATAATGTATATCATTGGTGGAAAGGAAGAAAGGCTAAAGCCCAACATGGTATTTTTGAGAAATGAGGCTTACTGATTTAATTTTAAACCTCATTTCTCAGAAGCATTTCCTTTTCAATGAAAATATACATTATATTACAGTTATAATATTTAAAACAAAAAATGAACACACTGCCGTTATTTTTATTGAAACTCTGTGTTAAAGTTACCGATATCTCGGACTTTATTCTACATAAAAGTTTTACTGGTGTGAAAGAGATAGAGTGTTTGAATTGTTTTTTATATTGTAGAGGGCTGAGATGACCCAGTGGATCAAACCCGGGCAAGCACCATTGAATTTTCATGTGCTTAATTTGTGTTTATAATTCGTCTCGTGCTCGGCAGTGAAGGAAAACATCGTGAGGAAACTTGCATTATGTGAATGAGAATTTGCCACATGTATTCACTAACCCGTATTGGAGCAGCGTGGTGGATTAAGCTCCAAAACTTCTTCTAAATGGGAGAGGAGGCCTTAGGCGAGCAGTAGGGCATTAACTATTACTTTACTTGTATATTATATGTATAATTGTCGTCACATATGTATAGACGCTCTTTATATAAATGTTTATAATGTATATTTAAGTTGATAGTTAAGAATATATTAAATAGAAACGTCATATAACCGTATATTAGGAATAATATAACATTTATCAAATATCAGGATATTTTCGTCTGCATATATATTTCACTGCATAATTTACCATTGCTATAAGGGTATTATCAGACTGGCGATTTCGTAGATGCGCGTTTTTCGAAATTGATAGCAGATGTTAAAGAAACATTACTAAACTAGTTGCTGCCCGCGGTTTTGCGTTTTAGGGTTCGGTCGTTAGGCGTAAAAAGTAGCCTGTATCTTTCCTTGAAGTTCAAGCTTGTTTTATACTAAATATCATCATATTCGGTTTAGTGGTTTGGTCGTGTAAGATCGACAGCCAGACAAACAGTTAGACAGACGGAGTTACTTTAGCATTTAGAATATTAGTGTAGATTAAGCATATTATTCAGTAGAAGATTAAACGGATGACAGAAGTGCTTGGAACTAGAATTTGTTGATTTTCTGTCAGGGATGCATTTTAATGATATATGACTATTAAAAGCATATGAATTATGAAAAAGAGTTCTCTCAGTTTAATCTACATTCTGTACCGTTTCTAGCAAGATGTTACACGTAGTGAGTCGAAAAAATAATTTTCAAAATGTTTGATTTAAGTATATTGCACTTATGATACGATAATAGTGCCAAAACTTTTCCTGTCAATCAAGTGTGCAAAAAATTTATTATTTTTTTAAAGTAGATAACAAATGAGTCCCATACTTGATGTCGTTTAATTATAATTAATAAAAATATAAAATACTTGTATGTTAAATATATGTTTTTATACATCGTCGTGCGCAGTACCGATTATCTCAGAACGATTTACGTTCACAAGTCGCTAGTGTGATAACGCTTTTATAGTTGAATCATTTTGGACGCACCAGTTGTGCGTGATTGTACCAAATTATGCTTTTTATTTCTACTTATTATGGAAAAAGTTTAAAATATAATGTGCAAGTATCCGAATACAAATTATTGTTTTGAATGTTCTTTAATCTTTATTTTAGTTTAGTAGTTACCATATTTGCCCTCCTTACGTTGACAATATATAATGAAATAATAAATATTTAGTGTCAAACATTATTATCTTATTATGCTAAAATAAAAGGAAATCGATGGGATTTTTTTATTCGCTCAACTCGGAAAGCAAAACTGGTACTTAATGGTATACAGATTATTCAGTCACGAAGTATGTTTTACAGAATAGTACATATTGCTGATTTATTGTAGTGGCGATTCGTTGAATTTGCAAATAATTGTAAGAGTTTATTTGAGTTTCATTTTCATTGGTAATATTACCAACAAAATACATGTTTGGTTGACATCTTGTACGCCATTTTAATGACAATAAATTCTACTAAACTAAATTGCCTTTATTATTCGAACTATGTTGGTTTTAGATTATTTCATACAAATCAGAAACTTGCAATAACAATCTTATGAGTGCTTTTTATGTACTCTTTCTATTTATTTTATTGTATAGCTCGGACAAATGGTAAGTGGTAAAATTGAAAGTAGAAATGTAAGATGTATTAAACATTATTTACATCGGCTATGCGTCACCAACCATGGGAACTAAGCTGAGATTTCTTGTGCCTGTAGTTACACTGGCTCACTCACCCTTCAAACCCGTATCGCTATTTGGCGTTGAAATTGGTGATAGGTATTATCTAATGGACTTGCAAAAAGCCCTACGACCAAGTAAAAAAGTTAGTTTAATAAATACAGCTATTGATAAAATGAGCCGAGATGGCCCATGAGCCGAGATGGCCCAGTGGTTAGAACGCGTGCATCTTAACCGATGATTTCGGGTTCAAACCCAGGCAGGCACCACTGAATTTTCATGTGCTTAATTTGTGTTTATAATTCATCTCGTGCTCGGCGGTGAAGGAAAACATCGTGAGGAAACCTGCATGTGTCTAATTTCAACGAAATTCTGCCACATGTGTATTCCACCAACCCGCATTGGAGCAGCGTGGTGGAATATGCTCCAAACGTTCTCCTCAAAGGGAGAGGAGGCCTTAGCCCAGCAGTAGGAAATTTGTAGGCTGCTAATGTTATAATGTAATTGATAAAGTAACTCCTTTATTACTTTAATTTAAAATGTGAGCTGCATACATAATGCGCACTATACAATTCCAAAGTTCAAAGAATCAAATTAGATAAATCTTTTGTAGGATTAATACAGTTGTCCCCTGCTAGGATGTGCGGCGATTGCACTGACCGCTTACTATAAATCTACACGGCCAATTTATACTGCGACTTGTTCTAGTCGACAGTTTCTTCTCCTATATTGAATTGTCATGCAAAGATCTTAGTTTATAGCGATAAAATATACGCAAGGATTTACAAAAGGAGTATTAGATGCAACCTATAGTCCTCCCATAGATTTTCCAGGTAAAAATATGTTAGTGATGTGGCTGTTAAGGCATGCCCGGCTATATATTATGTATTACTTGAGAATAATTTAATTACAATGAAATAATTGTTATTAAAAATAATATGAAAAGTGAAGTATACAATAGAAAGAGACAGAGAGAATGAGATAGAGAGCCTGGTAATGGAATGGAAAGGTAGCCTGGAGGGGGCATAACTCTTTTTCTTCACGTGAAGATATCTACCAGTCCACTCTACAAAAAGCAAATATATAAAAACATTTTTGTAAACTAAAATAAGTTATATATATTAATATATATATATATAAGTTATATATTAATAATTATAATTATTTTAATAATGTATAGCAACTACAACGGGATAAAAAACGATGACGGAACGGTACTATGACGTCATAAGACAGCGTCATAACGTTTGCGTACGTACATATGAATCCGTCTGACCAGAAGGCGAGCGAATAGATGTTCCATATAAGAAAATGTTATTTGTGCGGCTACTCGTTTGTTTTGAAGCACTTGATCCAGTGTTTGATTTAAACAGTTGAATGGATTTAATATCAAGAGACTTCTTGTGATGAATAAGTAAATATCGTTTATTGCTTGCGAAACTTTTCGGACCTTCAGTTTAACCCATTGGATGGCCTGCGTATTACAAATTCATGAGTTTTAAAAGTTTTAGGGTTCTTTAATTGTAATTAAATCCATAATACAATCACTTTCCTATCTGTCAACACTTCGCTCGATACTGTTATAATTGGTTTTATTTCGGAATTTAAATTAGTAATACGAAGTGTTTGGTGATGAAATATAATTTGTTGGGTGGTAAACCTAAACAAGCTTCTACCATATTATTATGAGAGTGTTAAATAGTAAATCATCATATTATATTTTTCTTTGTCATAAAAAACTTTAAAAAAAAAACAGTATGTAGGGTAATCAATACGAAAATTGTCACACGTGTGGTTTTTGTTCTAAGGCAACTCCAAAAACAATTATTTGTTCTATTACAAAAGCCTCAAAAGAAAGCAGAACAGATGGTTAGTAAATATCACTCATTACCTTATATTATTTATACGGAACCCATGCGCGTCATTTCGATATCTAAATTAAAATGTCGAAAACACTTTGAATTATTTTATTTAGAAACTTTAAGGGTTAGAAAATTGGTTAAAATTGACACAACGTGAATACTAAACAGTTCGTTGACCTTGTTTAAAATTTAAACGCCCAACAAAGGGGTGAACCTACCAAAAATATAATAGGATACTGACATTTTGTCCTGTAAACTTCGCTGTAAAATTATTATTCATCACGTCCAGGCCTCTGGGAAGTGGTAATGGACTGACCCCAAATTGAGATCCGTTGAATCTAGATTATTTTTGATAAACTGAGATTTAAACGAGTTAGGTTCTGCATATTACTATACTAATATCAATGTAATGCGATTTCACTAGATTAGTAAAAAGTCTTAGAAAAATTGTAATTTTGAGTAATTTATTGTTGTTTTTTTTAACAAAAGATATTAAGGATACTAGAACTACGTCTTCTACGTACTCGTATTCTTGGTCAGCGACGCGAACCGAGAACATTTCAAATATGAATTCAGCTAAAACATTACTTCTTAAATTATTAACTTACTCACGTACGTCGCGACGAAGTTAAACTTACATTTGCGAAGCTCCCATAGACCAACAAGTAGTATATTTAACACATACGTATATAAAATATTAAAATGGATTTTATGCGATTAAAATACTAAATAATAAAAAGAAACTCCAGAGAAAGTTCAAGTGATAGAAGTTAAACCTTACGTCAGAAATTTTTAATTAAATTCTATTTTGAAGAAAATGATCTCGAGTAAAACCTGAGCAATATTAAAATATCAAAGTTATAAAGATTTTTTTTTAAGTAGGTCCTTACCTATATTTTTTTATGTTATAGGTTTTAATTATCTGTAAAAACGAGTTGTCACCCGCGGCTTCGCTCGCGTTTTAGTGGTTGGTTGTCATGTGTTAGGCAAAAAAGTAGCGTATGTCCTTCCTTGGAGTTCAAGTTTTCTTTATACCAAATTTCGTCGAATTCGATTCATTGGTTTGGCTGTGAAAGAGCGACAAACAGATAGACAGAGTTACTTTCACATTTATAATATTAAGTATAGAAGTATAGATTGCTGCGGTTACTCTTTTTCTCAAACTAAATGCATAGCATCATCAATTTGTTTACTGTTGTTACTTATTTTCTGTACTCGTCATTTTATTTTTACTTCTTAACGTAAACGGGGTGTTGTTATGAAGCCTTTGTCTATCGCTGGCGAGTTTTACGATGTTATACTTCGCTGTCTAGTACGGTATGAATTATGATCGAAAGTTTCGTAAAACTTGTGGCGCTTGTTCAGATTTAAATATGTGATTTTTTTACGTTTTACTTTTATTGACTATATAATATTGAGTATTTTTATTTTATTTTGTTAGTTCTAGTAGCAGTTCCCTTCATTGAATTTTGGTCAGTGGCAACACTTTAATTTATGATTGCCACTAAGACAATTTTTTTTTTCAATTTAAAAGTGTTACATTTTGTTTATATTAATGAATATCAGCCAATCGTTATCCACTGTTGAACATTGGTCTGTCTCAATGTGCATCAAAGTCCCATTTCGCCACTTTCCACATCCCGTCGAATCCCACCATCCCCCATCGGCTCTGTTACATTGCCGTATGAGCGGTTTCTACTCTAGGACGCCTCTACTCCACTGCTAATGGCCAACTGACTTTTTTATTGACTATCAAAAATCTATCATTAGTTCGGAGAGAAATACTCCAGAACTGAGAATAACCGGCGAAAGAAGTAATCCCGATATTTATATATTCATTTGCAATTAATTCTGCATACAGGTTACCTACAAGTTAAGTCATTTGTATAAATGAAGAAGAAAAATGGTTCAAAGAAATATCTCTGAGAAGCCCACTTAATTGCAACCTCGGGAGATATTTTTATCATTTACACCAACCCTCTGAATCCAATTGCTCTGTTATATAAGTCCTAAGATTATGTGATGATGCTAAGTCATTAGCCGCAGCTAGTGACTTAGCATCCTGTGACTCCTTCCAACTGCACAAATCCAAATTTTAGTTTATTATTTAGCAAATTTTGAGTGGCTGTTGTTCTTCACAAACAAAGAGATATATACAATATCCGCGATACTTCTAACTCTGGGCTACCAGCCCAGTTTATTGACAATTCTGTAACTTCTCGCCCGACTCGGGATTCGAAAGAAGGATCTCACGACTTGTAGTCATGTAAGCTAGCTAGTCATTGACCTTTGTTTCTAAAATTAAGAGCTTCAACTATAGCAGAGCAAATGATAACTTCATGTGGTTAAAGCCGCAAGGTAGTATTGTTAGAAACGATCTAGGACAAATCAATCTATCTAGGTAGAATTGATAATTTAATTTTGTATTACGAAAACTATTATTGATAAGTTTTAACCGAGCTTATTCATAAATTTAGCTGTTATGTCAAGAAAACGTTAATAATTAAGGACATTACTCAATATAAAATCATGTAGGTGATAAAAAAACGTGAATGCTACGTATTTGTTGACTTTGACGTATGATATATAAATGTAATAATTAATTAATTAATAATTAGTAATTTCATGCAGGTTTTTTTTATATAAGATCTTACTTTTTAAATTTATGGAACCCTAAAATACGAAACCTAGAATCCTAAGGCCAATCAAAGTGAAATCACTCAAGTCCAGATTATTCTTATCCTATTACGTTCGAATATATTAAGATAAACCTGATTTATAAACGCTATTTTTCATCTAGACTAAATGACGAATGGAAAATTAACAAGCTTAAGTGAGAAAATTTCATTTTTATTTGAATTTCAAATGATTATTATTTTAAAGAGTAATTTCAACTTTTGTTTCGATGTTCTTTTTGACAGAACCGTTGGTACTTCTGATATCTATATACATATTAATTTACATAATAATATTTAAAAAAGACGTATTTTTGTTTGTTTGTATATGGTAGCTTCCGCAACTAATAAACCAATTTTAAAATTTTATTTACTAATAAAAGCTACTTATTCTAAAGTATTATATAATATAAATTATATGCATATGTTATCTTTATTAATGAACTGCATCTGTGCGAAGCCGGGGCGGGTCAATAGTATTGAATAATATCCTAACCTATCTGAAATAAACTAAGTTATTAAAATTAATTCACGCGTCGGTCGAACATTGCGATATGCGAATACGTTTATTTAATCAAAGTAGGAATAGGATGATCGATACTCTTCGATTTATAATGAAATCGTTCGATGAGACATAACACGAGTGTTCATTTTAACTTTATTAATAAAATACAATTCCATAATAGAATTCCCATTGTAAATTTAAAGTAACTTTCCTAATTCTTCAGCTTCAATAAACAAAAGGTTTATAGAAGTATGAATTATAGTCGAAATAAGCAGTAAAAGTCATTCTTACAATTTAGTGGTTGGTTTGTAGCAAAAATTTTTAGTCAACTTAATTTACTTCGCTTGTTTGTGAGTTCATCCGTGAAGTTCTTAAGAATAAACTTATTGGACTATCTAAAGTTTATAGTGCACTTGGAATAATGAGAATTGGTGTCAATTTCGCTTAAGACTTTAGGATTTAACCACAGACGTCTATAGAAATAGAGGCCGCAAGTGCATCTAATTTTATGTAACGTGTCACATTTTTAAGTACCTAGTATGACGTCACGAGAGCAATTTAATTACGACAAACGTCGGTTATTTTTTTCAGCTATTCCGGCCTTCTGGCAAAGTGTACCGAAAACCATGGGATATTTAATGATAATCAATTCGTATTATTCCTTGCGTTAGTCCATTTTTTTTAAAGACATCAATTTAAATTTGTTATAAATATACCATTTCAATTGAAATTCATTCATTTAAAACCAGACACCAGGTATTCTAATAACAAAACTACTTACCGACGAAACGGAATAAGTTTTTTCCCATGATTCTTTTTATTAATTACTCTGATTGAGTTTTTACAGTTTAATGTGGCGCATTTTTTTTTTCGACAGCACTTGGAGAATGGCTTCGTACCATTACAATAATAGTTTATTTAATCGAAGAAGATAATTATATTCTATTATTATATCATTATAATTATTATTTTTTAATTAGAATAAAGTTGTATATATGTTTATACAGGGTGACTTAAAGATGGGTGCAAATCTTTAAGGAGAAGCTAGTATAGGCAATTCTAAACTATTTAGGCCAAGGTTGTCATCGACAAAGTCTGCCTATTTTTCTATACAGGTATATTTAAGTCCATTATAGAAACGCCCTTTATTTGAAATATGTCATGGATAGAATAATAATTATCTATATTATGTTGCATGACGTATAATATTTGTTTGAGTGTATCATGCAAACGAAAGGTTTTCAGTCTTCTTAGTTACTCTTATAAATGCTCGTAACATTTTACATTACATTAGCAGCCTGTAAATTTCCCACTGCTGGGCTAAAGGCCTCCTCTCCCTTTGAGGAGAAGGTTTGGAGCATATTCCACCACGCTGCTCCAATGCGGGTTGGCGGAATACACATGTGGCAGAATTTCGTTGAAATTAGACACATGCAGGTTTCCTCACGATGTTTTCCTTCACCGCCGAGCACGAGATTAATTATAAACACAAATTAAGCACATAAAAATTCAGTGGTGCCTGCCTGGGTTTGAACCCGAAATCATCGGTTAAGATGCACGCGTTCTAATCACTGCGCCATCTCGGCTCAATGCTCGTAATATTATTAAAAAAAAAGTTTTTCTGTATCCAAAGATTACGTTTACTGGTGGTTACATTAATTTTTTGTATGAATTATTTTGAGAATAAAACAATTTATAACATAAGAAACAAACTATTATAACAATACTTTTAGTTACTGTAATCATTCCAACAACTGATGTCGATTCGTAGTTTTCTCGAGTTCCATTTTAAAATAAGTTCCAGTCGTATACACTACTATTAAACTGTCTTTGTGTGAGTGCGTATTTGAAATACAATTAATGAATATACACCTGCATTAAAGATAAAACAAATTCTTGGAATATCTTGTACGATTTAAATTCGTTCAATGTGGCATGGAAAATATTTTAACTTAGCTTCTCTGAAGTTAGTTTGGTTCTTGAATGTGAAAATGGATTAAAAAATTATATTCAATGCCTGAACATTTATTTACTATTTAAATTAACTGTAAGATGTCTCAAATAACTATAATTTTTCATACTAATCTTAGTAATATTGTAAATGTGTAAGGCTGGATGGATGTTTGTTATTGAATCACGCCAGAACGTCTGAACGAATCTGAGTAATATTTGGCACAGATATAGATTATAGTTTAGAATATCACATAGGTTCATTTCTATTCCGGGAAACGCTCTCACGTTTTAACCAATCGTTGTAAAATTTCGCAAAAAAATCGTCAGAGACATAATATCTCCCCTCGGTATCATAGGTGGAGACGCGTGCAGAAACTAGTACCAAACAAATTAAAAAGAGTTACTTACGTTTTGTCGCAAAAATATAAGTAAATACTCTGAGGACATAAAGAACATTGTATTAAGACGTCAACTGGCTACGTAATAATAATAATAAAAATAAACTTGAAAGCTAAATAATATGCAAATGTTAGTGTGGCGTTTCGTTGCATTTAATTAAAACAACAATAAAATTAAAAATTAACATTAAGTAATCATGCAACTCGTGTGTCAATTGTATATAAAAAAAAAACATGGATAAGATAAATAAAACTATCTAAATTTGTAATTGTCTTTGAAGTTAGTTTATTTTTTTTTTTAAATTAAATAAATAGTTGGCCTCCTGAGGGTAAGTGGCCAACATCTACCCGTTCACCAGGCGCTGCAAATAAATATTAGTCATCCTTTACATCGTCAAAGCGTCACCAATCTTAGGAACTGAAGTGCCAGTTACACTGGCTCACTGACCCTTTCGATCGAAACACAACAATACCAAGTTTTGCTGTTTGACGGTTGAATATATGAGTACCACCCGTACCTACTTGGAAATGGACTACGATCAAGTAATATTTGATTTTACTAGTGGTAAAGCTTTAGGCGTTTATGTGTCTGTAGGCGTTTTAAAATCAGATTGTACCCCAATAAATACGTACTTGGTATAGTTGTGTTACTACTCGTTTTTTATTGTCTGTGTTGTCTTTTATCGAGTAATATTTGTACGTAATTTCTAGATTGCGATCAATAGTAAATACAGAACACAGAAAGGTCCAAATCATGTCTAAATTGGTTTTGTTTGATTTTAAAATAGCGTACATGGAACGCTGCTGAAACCTAGAAATTGAATTTAGAAAGAACGATTGCGATGTTCTGAATACTAGCTATCTTTCAATTCGAAGTTTCTCGGCGTACTTCAATGAGACTTGACGTAGAGTTTCAAATTATTAGAAGTGGCAACTATAAATATGAACTCCAAATCGAATCATTGTATCGATTATACAAATCGATTAATCGAATATTTTTCTTTTTTATTTGTAAGATTATATTTAAAAACCGAATAATGAAAATAGAACCACCTGTATTCATAAGTTATAATTAATAAGCCGACATAAAATAAATCGGTAACGCTGCAAATAATTCCGAACGCAGTGACGTCACTTATCCGTATTGTGCAGTTTTACCTTCACTAATTATTTTTCTTGATAATTCATATGTAAATGGTTATGTATCAATATCGGTTATTTAAAATAGTTAAAGTAATTATGGTTATTGAGTAATATAAATTAGATTCCTGTACCATAATCCATTTCTAAATCACTAAAGGAAAAACTTCTTTAGTCGAGGGGTTCCCGTGAGGGTTGACAGAGAACCCTCGGTTCAACAATTTATTGATTACAACTCAAACATTATCATGTTATATATGTCAAATAAACCAAGTATAAACCAATTCTTGAGAGATGGCTGTTAAGTTAGTTACAATATTGGAACTCCGAGTTACGATTGAAATGAATTGGGTTATAGGAGTCTATGTTAATAAATCGGATTTAAAGTGATAGGAAAAATATAAGGACAATAAAAATAAACTAATAATTGGTAAATAGGACGTAATTGGTCAATTATCTTTGGATCTAACCACTGTCTAAGAAATAAGGCCGGTAGATGATCTTGTACATTTTCCTGCAGTGTTATCCGATTGCTCACTTAATATTTATGTCGTAGAATATTATATTCTATTCATTGAAAACGAACATGAGCTGATACGCTTTTTGATGCGTTTATCTTTTAAATATTGTATTTATTATGGTCAATATCGCATAGCTATATTTTTATCTATCTATCTATAAAAGCCTGTAAGTGTTCCATTTTTGGGCTACACTCTCTTTGAGGATAGTGTTTGGAGCCAAATCCACCACATTGCTCCAATCCAAGTTGGTCGATACACCTGTGGCAGAATTTCATTGATATTACACATGCAGATTTCCCCACGATGTTTTCCTTGAATGAAAACGAGATGAATTATAAATACAAAATAAGCACACGTTAAGTCCGAGGTCCTTTACTGGGTTCGAACTAACAATTATTGGCTAAGATGCACGCGTTCTACTGGTAACTACTGATCCATTTCGGCTCCATTGCATAACTCTTTCTAACATTACACTGTCGAGTCCGCGATGAGTTTTTATAGTTATAGTTCTTATATACTAATTTTAAAAGTTTTATACTATGTTTAAGTTCCTCTGATCATCATCCTTCTGCCCTTATCACAATTTTACTTGGGGTCGGCGCAGCATGTCTTCTTCTTCCATACTTCTCTCTCGGACGTCACCTCACAAGTAATATTCTTTCTAACCATATCGTCTTTCACACAATCCATCCATCGTTTCTTTGGTCATCCCCTACCTTTATATCCATCCACATCCATTCTCAAAATCTTTCTCACAACATGGTCCTCATTCCTCCGCATAATATGCCCATACCAAGACAGGTAAGTTAAGGTTTAAGTTCCTCTGATATATAATGAAGATTATGTACTGCATTGTATCTGATGTGAAAAATTAATACTTTCAAAATCAATCAATTAGGATGCTTTGAAATATTTGAATGATACTTTTGAAACATTTTACAAGTTGATAAATAAATGTTACCGGTATAGAATACATATTATATCAAGACGAATTAGCACTAAACTAAGTAGCTACTTTTATCTTTTACTAATGGAACACATAATACATAATCATATTTTTTACATATATATATATTTCTGACTACAAAAACACCGCCGGCTGTTCTCAGGTCTGAGGTGCTGCTTTCCGAACCGATGGTAGAAAAATAAGGAACTGTAATAATGATTGATGTTGAATAAACAGTTCTAAATTTGAATTTTGTTTTAGTTTTTTTTAATTTTATCCACTCTTAAATAACTTATACCGTGCAATGACACTAACCAACGACTTTTGAGGATAAGATTTACTACCGAACCTACTTTGTCATACTGCCTCAATGCAAGTTGGAGATTTTACTTATATCGAAATTTCACCTGAAACATTAAGGCGTTACGATGTATCAAACGAATTATACATATAGATCATCCAAAGGACACGTGCGTATTCAATTTTGAACTGACTAGTCTGTCGGGAATATCAACGCGAGGGCCATAGCGTCTCTCAATTTTACAACCTTTAATTCGCTCAAGCCGTTAAAGGGGTTAAACTTAATAAAAGTAATGGACAATCGACTTGGTGATGTTAAAAATAAACGAAAGATTTTCACAAAGAAATGACTGAAAAGCTTTAGATCCACTTTCGAAGCAAGAAAAACTATTTCATTATAAACCTTCGGGTTCTTGTTACATTGCGTTCTGTAACCTGAATGTAATTAAAATATAATGAAATTATTTGTTTTAACCGACAATGGAAATAAATTGGGTTATTTCTTTGATTTTATTTGTATATACGGTACATAAGAATTATTGACATTAAGTTCTTAAATAAATACAAATATGAATTAAAAAATAATAAATAAAACATAATCAGCCTGTAAATTTTCCACTGCTGGGCTAAGGCCTCCACTCCCGTTGAGGAGAAGGTATGGAGCATATTCCACCACGCTGCTCCAATGCGGGTTGGTGGAATACACATGTGGCAGAATTTCGTTGAAATTAGACACATGTAGGTTTCCTCAGGATGTTTTCCTTCACCGCCGAGCACGAGATGAATTATAAACACAAATTAAGCACATGAAAACTCAGTGGTGCCTGCCTGGGTTTGAACCCGAAATCATCGGTTAAGATGCACGCGTTCTAACCACTGGGCCATCTCGGCTTTTAAAAATTAAAAAATATTATATACCTAATTAAATTAAAAAAATAGTTACTTTATAAATCTTGACAAGATATGGTACATATTATAATGCATGTTACTAAAATGATATTTCACTTTTGAATGGAGTAGAATAGAGTCAACAGCAACAAAATAAAAAAAAAATCCTACTGCTGGGATAAGGCCGCCTCTCCCTTTGAGGAGAAGGCTTGGAGCATATTTCACCACGCTGCTCCAATGCGGGTTGGTTGGTTGGATACACATGTGGCAGAATTTCGTTGAAATTAGACGTAAAAGTAATTAAACATCTGATGTTCTCATGTGTATGTGGTAGTACTGGACTAAGACCTATCCTTTTGAGAAAACACTTGTGACAGACGACATACGACACATGAAGGATTCTTCACGTTGTTTTCCGTGTGAAAAATATTATAATCATATGAAAATTCAGTGTTGCCTAATTTTGAACCCCCAATCTTTGGTTAAGATTCACGTGTTCTAACCGTTGGGCCATTTCTGCTTATTTAATTATTATTGGTTTAAAATTAAAGTATAGTGCCAAAAGTCGCAAATATTGCTTATGATTGGGCATATGTCTGATGGTGTGCGGATAACTTAATTACTAGTTTTTTATACTAGGGTTACGATTTACTTGGTAGGGCTTTGTACATGTCCGTCTGGGTAGATAACATCAGGTCATCTGATATTCTACCAACAAACAGAAATATGATGTTGTATCTATGCTCAAGGCACAGAACATCTTATGCCCAATGTTCGTGGCACATTGGCCATATAAGGAATGGTTTAAACTTCTTACAGCAACATAGTTTATGGGCGGTGGTGATCACCTACCATGCCATAGCCCATTTGTTCGTCCGAGTAGCTATATCATAAAACTAATAAAATTTTCTATACTAAATAGTCTCGAGCACCAAAATTGTGCAAAGCAATGAATTAAATTTAAAGTATTATTAATGAGTATTCAATAATAAATTAAGAAAAAAATAAAAAAATGTTGCAAACAATTAGATTTATATATAATATAAAATAAGAACCAGCCTACGTCATTCTTGCATCCCCTGCAACGGAACGAAATTAAAGTAAAAACTCTGGTATTCCCCGCATGTGTACAACTTCAAACTTAATCTGTTCTATAAAGGATTTGATTAAGGTATTTTAACAAGTTGCTGCCAGAAATCTTAATTGCTAACTGATAAATCACTTACAAACGCATACACTAGACACACACAAGCATACTTTGTATATATTTACGTAAATATGTACACACTACGAATATGTAAACAGACTATAAATATATTAACAGCGTATTAATATATTGTCCTCTTTTAAATCCAAAAAAATGTAGATCTTATTTAATATTTCTGTTAAATATCATAAGAATGGTAAATATTGTAATTAAAAAGGCTGTAGGATTACTAATGAATTTTAAATATCGTTCCAAAACTTAAAGACTTCTACATAAATAATTTATAAACAATAAGCCCATATTTTTATAACCATTTTTTAACTGTAGTGGTGGTATTTTTCCTTTAAATTTAATTAGGACCCAACGGGAAATACAACCTTCCAAAAAAAAAAAATTTTTATAAAATTTCATAATTTACGGAGTTCTGAGGCTTGTTATCTCAATACAAGTTATAAAATAAAATACAAAAAAACATTTATAACCTCCTTCTTTTTTAAGTCGGTTAAAAATACTCATAAACACATTCAAAGACAACATGATAGATGCTATCGTCCATAATAGCCTTAATTATTATGACGTCACAAAACCTAAAACAAAAAAGATAAATATCTTTTTTGCTTTATTACGTAATTCTATGGTCTCATTCTACTAACGAACCTTATTGCTAAATGAATGTTTATATGTTATCTGCCTGGTAATAAAGACATGTAGGCACACTAAAATAAAAAATAAAAATACAAATTAAAGATAAGAAAAATATCTGTGGAGATACAAACGCATTTTTTATATTATATTTATGGCATAGGTAGGCGAACGGGCGTATGGCACACCTGATAGTAAGTGTTCACTGATCATAGACAATAGGCGCCGTAAAAAAAAAAAACTATTCCTTAGATCGCGATGTTATGTCCCTTATATTTGCAGTTACACTGACTCACTCATCCTTCAAACCGGAACACAACAGTGCTAGGTAGGTAGGTGGGTCACAAAGTCCAACTACTACGTTAATTATAACAAAAACCAATGATATGATTATTAACTGTGAAGTCGCCTCGTTTGTTTAGCTAGCCTGAACAGGCTGGTTATATAAACGAGTTAGGCCGATTGAGTAATACAGAGCTTTTGTACCGAGATATTCGCAGTTGGTAGCATTCCCATGAATCGGAAAACATGCAGGGGATTGGTCCTGCTTCTAAAACAGAAGGACAGGGAATAATAACGCAGCTGTAACTGCACACACACATATGTATGTTCGCACACATATATCTATTACATATACACTAACATTTGATGTTGGCTATGCTGGAATAACACCGCTACCGTCGCTGTTCCGTTCTCGTCACAATAGTAGAGAAATATATCCCCGGGAAACTCAAGAGTACTGATAAATAACCTTTGTTAAAAGATATTACAACACTAATGACTTTTTAGTTGACTGCACACCTTGGGAATGAAATGATCGCCTCCAGGCTGGTTCAAATAACTAAAATATAATTATTATTGTACATGCAAAATGAAAATATATATATCCCGCTGAGTTTCTTTCGCCGGTTCTTCTCAGGTCCGAGGTGCTAAATTCCGAACCGGTGGTAGATTTTTGACAATCAATAAGCAAGTGTAAACACTTCTATATTGAATAAAGATTTTTGACTTTGACTTTGACTTTCATGATAATTTTTTAATAGTGTGGTGTTTGAATATTTACTGCAAATTACTTAGCATCGACTATGTACGAGTATAACATACCAAGATACAATATATTATTACAAAATACTAAACTTCTTTTGTTAAATAAAAATTTTGGTTTAGCGCATATTGCACAATCGTTTCGCAAAACATAACCATTAATGGTTTCCTTTCTTATCAATGCATTTATGCATTTCCTTTTAAAAGAAAAAGAAACATTTTTCAGGGCCATAATTAGTGTCATTAATCCTGACACTAAAGACCATTTTCCGTCGACAACGGCTCGAAAGTTACACACAAGTGTAATTGAATTTAATACATATGGCGTAAAAAATAAAGTGCATTTTTAAATGTTGTTTTTTATTTAAAAAATGAACCGGTTATGCGAGTCGAGATAATCGCTGTAATGACGTTGAAGTATTTTGATAAGAACTTCAGCTGAAGTTTGAAATTTCCTTCGTTGACATAGTTTCTGAACGATGTGTTTGTCGAGAAAAGTTATTATTAAGATATTTTCGCGTACGTTTTAATTATGGAATGAAATTTCGTGTGTTTTTTTTTTGTTTTTTGTTTCATAAAATACTTTTATGTACACGTATATGGAATATGTTTTATTAAGATATTGATTAATTTCTTTATATTTTACTACATTTTTAAACTTTATAATTTTAAAATAATTATAAAAAATATAAACTATTATAGAAATAAGTTTAGATTATCTATATAGGTTATTATGGTTAAATATCATTATATAAATGTGAAAGTAACCCATTTAGAGTTGGTACATAAATAAACTCAAACACTTCATGTCAAACTTTATTATTTTTTTCATTAAATTATTTCGTTAGTTAGGCAGACGACTATAGTATTTTGACTTCTTACCAAAACATTAATTATATTTTTTTTATAACAATAACAGTCCTTGAATGTCCTATGAACATTCTTAAGTGCCAATATACCTATGTGTTGTTGGTCATCACGATATCATTACATGGATCGAAGAACCCTTAGGCTGACATTTTTAGGCTTACTATCCGTCGGTCCATAGCGTTAAATTATACAGATTTAGCTTTTGATATAATATAAATGGGCTATCATAGCTTATTCTTATTTGATCTGATGATTGATGATCAAACGAACAAATAAAATCTCCAGCTATTATAATATAGGAGTCAATTGTTTAATAAGCTTGGTAATTTAAACGAAATGGACATTTCATGAAATTTGTTAATATAGGATACATATATTTTTCATTCGACGACCTCCGTGGTCGAGTAGTGTGTACACCGGTTTTCATGGGTACGCCACTCCGAGGTCCCGGGTTCGATTGCCGGCCGAGTCGATATAGAAAAAGTTCATTAGTTTTCTATGTTATCTTGGGTCTGGGTGTTTGTGGTACCGTCGTTACTTTTGACTTTCCATAACACAAGTGCTTTAGCTACTTACATTGGGATCAGAGTAACGTATGTGATGTTGTCCAATATTTATTATTATTATTATTTTGAAAATATGTTATTTTGGTATCATCAATGAAATAGAAAAGGCAAATGAATGAAAAAAAGTCCTCTACGAAACCTTTACATAGCTTGCAGACGAATTTCAATCTAAAGAAATATTAGCAAACACAAATTGAACAAGATTTGCATTCATCCTATTAGGTCTTTCTTTGGATAAAGTAGGATTCTGACGTGCGGTTTATTGGATGAATGCTAATGCTGATTGATCGAAAAAGTTTTTAGTCGAACGATGAGGATAATTCTCAGTTCGAATTAACTAGTATATAATTTCGTCATCATGTTACAGTCACGGAAACTTTTAAGACGATTCGATTTTTGTCGATGATTGTAAAGGACGACCGTGATCGATGGATGTTGTTGGGGAAGTAGTCTCGGGAAATCTCCGGGATCTGGGGAACGATTCGCTGGAACAGCTTGCTTTTCATCCACTTATAATTGTTGGAGATGTACAAAGTATTATATAAGGATATCTCGTTAAAATTCCGAGTATCGAAAATCCACAACAGCGCGGTTTTTAAGACAATTTCCACCTCGCACAATCACTCTGCGGAACCAGCTTTCGCCGGTAGTTTTTCCGAACCGATAGGACTTGGGAACCTTCAAGAAAAGAGCGTACTCATTCCTTAAAGGCTGGCTACGCACCTGCAAGCCCTCTGGTGTTGCAGATGTCCATGGGCGATGAGACTTCTGCTCTTTTGCCGCCTATAACGTATTCATAAAAAAGTAATTTTTTTTTCATTTTACTTGACCATCTATAAGGCTTTTCTAATTGGATACCCTTTCCTCTTACTTAGACCAAAACCTAAGTAAGTCCTGGATAACGCGCAATGACTCAATTTTCAATACAATTGCAGTAAGACAATTAGTTTAATCTAAGATGTAATTAGTTCATTTGAAAGGATTAGTCATATGGCAGTACTACCACGTACTAAGAACTGGTTAAAACTGGATAAAACTGAATAGCAGCCACTTTTGTACAATTAAAATGTCCGCCATATAGCATAATATTGTTGCATTCCGGGGTGACTCAGTGAAACTACAGGCACAAGGGACATAACATCTCAGTTCATAAGGTTGGTGGCGCATTGGCTATGTAAGGAATGGTTAAAATTTCCGATTCCTATGTCCAGTGGTGACCTCTTACCATCGGGTTGAACATGGACCTCCATCTACCAATTTTATATAAAAGTATACACATATAGTGTTTTTGTTACGAACATATATCGTATTAACGAATCTTAAATACGAGGAACGATAGTTATTTTTTATTAGTTCAATGACTGTAGTCTTTCGATTAGCTTCGTAACTTAAATGTCGAACATATAAAATGTTTATAGAGTCATAGTCGGCATTAGATAAGGCCTTTGTCTATTTTCTTTTAATGAAGTATTTATTATGTGGTTTTGTGGATAGCGTTTTGTTTCAGCATTGTAAGTGGTTCAATGCTTTTATGCGAAAGAGAAAACTAGATTAAAAGCCTGTAGTAATACTTATATTGTAATGTTTTTGCGCCAATCACGTAACGATATATACGTTTAAGTTATAAGATTGTAACCAATCGACGTTGAATCGTCCAAATAGGGTTAAAGGCTTAATTTATTTAATTCGGTTTGTATCAACTCCCCCCACCTCTTTCTTCAATAGCAAAGGTCGGTTAACAGCTAGTTTATTGTATAAAGCCCTTTTTTTAAAATGCGAATTTCGGATCTGCAAATTTTATTTAGTAAATATATTGATAAAGGTTAAATAAGATATAATATCGCTGTGATCAACGATGGTTGAGCAGTGATGTTTATTGCGAGTGAAACAAGATGGCGCATTTTTATATAGCAAAATAAACAACTTCGACATTGAATTGACGTGATATCATTGGTCGAGATCTTGAATAATTTAATCTATGATATTCACTATGGATTAGAGAAAAACGTCGTTTTGTTATGTTAACGATGTTGTAATTGCGATAACTTTGGAAGTGTAATTAAACTAAGTAGTAAAGTGGAATATCTACATTTATATTTATCAAGAACTGTCTGTAGTGTATATTACGGCAGACTATATGACAATTTAAGGGTTGTGTATCTTGACGTATTCGAATGAAATAGTCGTGATCGCCCATTAAAATTAAACCAGTATCGTGAGTTTTATGTTGTTAAATTGGTGTTTGTAATTCTTTCTTTCTTTCTTCGTACTTGGCTGTGTTGTGAATGAAACCTCTTTACATATATCAACTACATCAACAAGTCCGCATAGAAGAAAAGCTGTAGAATAAACTCTATATTTTTTTTTTATATTTTCTATTTACAACTGTTACTTATAGTCACTCCAAAACCTTCTCCTCGAAGGAGATGACTCCTTAGCCTAGCTGTGGGATATTTACATTACATCAACAGCCTGTAAGTTTCCCACTGCTGGGCTAAGGCCTCCTCTCCCTTTGAGGATAAGGTTCGGAGCATATTCCACCACGCTGCTCCAATGCGGGTTGGTGGAATACACATGTGGCAGAATTTCGTTGAAATTAGACACATGTAGGTTTCCTCACGATGTTATCCTTCACCGCCGAGCACAAGATGAATTGTAAACATAAATTAAGCACATGAGAATTCAGTGGTGCTTGCCTGGGTTTGAACCCGAAATCATCGGTTAAGATGCACGCGTTCTAACCATGGCCAATATAGATAGATAAGATTCTGGAATCGCCCAGGATTAAGATATGTGATAACCATTGGACGTATTCTATGCGCAGTTCTTAAATAGCGGAAAAAATGTTTTTAATACTAAATAATATTTTTTGGGTGTCCATTTGTTTTTTGTTACTCGACTATAATGATGTCGAGTAGAGTATAGTTCTGTGTGTTTACTTTTATCGCCAGTCGGAAGTCGTACGAGCGAGGCTACGTACATCGTCGTTTCTGCTCGATACATTGACATATAATGATAATAGACATTATTAAAGTGTGGTTAACGTTTAAGTAATATTTTGTCTTTAATCTAGTTTACAAATAAATAAAAATAAAAAAAAAACAATGTTATGACAAAGAGATAACTATAATTAAGATTACAATTAAGTACGACGTTACTGTAGTACATTATTGTACTGTTATTAATTTATAGGCGTGAGCTGTCAAAATTAAATATTTATATGGTCATACCGACTATAGTAATATTTTGGTGTTCTTTTTACAGATCTATCTTTGAGGTAGATTTAAAATAACTGCATTATATTACGTATTTAAAGTTCTTTTTTTCTAAAATAATATTCTTTGTTACTTTAATGTCCAACTGAAGGACAAGCGCTTCCTCTCCTTTAGATAAGAATATTGCGGCTTATTTCAAAACGCCGCTTCAATACGGGTTCGAAGATGTCCTCCTGAATAAACTCACGATGTATTGGTATTAAAAAATATAATGCTTATATAAAAAAAAAAACATGTTTTTATTTTTTTTATATTATCGGTAGGCGGAGGAGCAAATGGGCCACCTGATGGTAAATGATCACCACCGCCCATAGACAATGGCGTTGTAAGAAATATTAACCATTCCTTACATCACCAATGCGCCACCAACCTTGGGAACTAAGATGTTGCGTAGTTACACTGGTGCCTGTAGTTACACTGGCTCACTCACCCTTTAAACCGAAACACAATAATACTGAGTACTGCTGTTTGGCGGTAGAATATCTGATGAGTGGGTGGTACCTACCCCGACGGGCTTGCATAAAGCCCTACCACCAAGGAAAGTTGGAAACATTGATAAATAACGAATATTAGCAATACAAAATTATATTAAAGATAAAAAACGTGGTTTTAATATTAATTGACTTCTTCTTCTAAAAAATAATTCTCGTTTACTCAAATACTTTGTAATTAAAACGGTGGAACAGAGTAACTACTGAGTATCTTGCGGGTTTTTGCGCTAAAATCTTCTTTTCAAAAACGGTGCTAGCTTTAAATATCATTCAACAGTGTAACACGATGAACATGACGATCAAAAGTGCTTTTATGAGCCTTCTTGAATAAAGAATATGTTTATTTTGATTCTGTTTTTTGATTCGTTTGTCGTTGACCATGAGATATATTATAAACGCACATTAAGTACATGAAACTCGGTTATGCTTGTAAACGCGTGATAATCAGGTAAGATTAAAGTGTTTGTTTGTGAACGCTACCATGTCGGTCCGACCCCAGGATCAGAACTCAAAACCTCTTTAAGAACAGCGAAGCGAGAGACTGGGAGACGTGATATCTCCTGTATTTCTTGCAAGCTACCATTTAAACCGGCAATATACACTCAGGAAAATATGCCCATCAAAAGCAAAATTCTATTAAATTTCCTTTGAAACTCATTTTTAACGTTTATAACGTCTTTTTATATGCCACCATACACGCTGTAGAGGTGATGAAACTGTAACAATACAAGGACTTTGACTTAAATGCCTTGATGACTTAAATTTTATCTTCTATCTCGGAATAAAACGTTTACAGTCTAGGATATGGTGTGAAAATTTCATATCATAACTTTTATCATTACATAGTATAAAACAAAGTCGCTTACCGCGGTCTGTCCCTGTGTATGCTTAGATCTTTAAAATTACACAACGGATTTTGATGCGGATTTTTTTAATAGATAGATTTATTCAAAAGGAAGGAGGTTTCTGAAGTTATGTCGTAAATGTTCATTCTATTTTAAGTCGTCAAATTTTATTTCGGTACAATAAATTCCGTAATTGAAAAGTATTTATTCAAATATACACTTATGCAATGATGAAGTCTGAGATTACTAATCAAGCTTTACAAAGATTAGAAAAAGTTGATTTCATTGACAAAATTGTATATGTATGTATATTTATCTATTTATTTTTATTTACAAATACATACTTTACAGATTTGCATATGTTCATAAAATCTCTTTAGAAACGTCTTTTTCCAAGATTAAATTCTACTAAATGTATCTGCAAGAAATCAATTATTTCCAAGTTTCCAACGATTTAATTATTTAACAGTCGTCTCCTGAACTATGTGTCGAGTATGATCGGAATGAAAACTGTTTTCAGTGCAATGTTCGGAATGAAGAATTGTCATTTAACTGTGACTATAAAATACTTAATTTACTTTTCTTAACTATTTACTAAAACTCAAACATCTTGTAAGAACGATTAGGGATACCAAATTTTCTGATTTTACAGGACATGTCCTGATTTTTATGTTTTAAAAAAAATCGAATAAAATATCAATATCTGAATATACTTTATTATAATTTTAGCAGCTCCGGTATAAGAAGATATATGTACTTTTCGTTTTACAAATCGGCACATTAAATAATGGCTTATATATATAATTAATTCGTGGACAGTTCAATTATATACTAGACAATAGGAAAGGTGATTCTATGAAACTTGTCTACGTGAAATAAGAGGAGACAAAAGTTGTAAATCACCGTGTATATCAAAATGTTCAAGTTTTATTTCTAATAAAGTATGAGATAATATATCAAACGCTTTAGATATATTTATAGTATGGTTATTATATTAAACAAGAACAACTGGATTTAACAATAGATGCAAATACGATTACCGGAAACGTTGTTGATATTGTTGCAGGGAACTCGACTTTGAAATCGCAGAAGTTTCTAACTTCGCAAAGTCAATAACCCTTTCCTGGGGCCAACATATCTGTAACTAAAATAAAATCACGTAGTTATTTTTTTTAACTTTGCCTTTAAAATATACATTTTGTCTGATTTAAAATATTATGTTGAAGAATAATGTCTACAAGTCAATACAAAATATTTTCTCCTATATATATAGTTTAACCTGCGGTTTTACTCGCCGGAGTTTATAAAAGTTTACCAGGTAGGTAAAGTTTTATATCTTTACGTATACTCTATTCCAACCATAAGAGGAGAAAACCCAAATAAATAATATTTGACAGCAAATTGACGCGATATCATTGGTCGAGAGCTTGATTAGTCTATGATATTCACTATGGTTTAGTGAAAAATGGCGTTTTGAACGTCGACGAAACTGTTATCGGAATTTTTGAAGTACAAACAAAGTGGAAATATATAGTTAAGTGTAATTGTGTTGTAATATGAATAAATATATATTAATCATATACTCTTAGCAGCGCACAATATAGCTGAGTTATTAGCGAATCGCATGAAATACGTGAATCTAAGCTTTGTTTATCTTTACGGCGTTTATTACCGTTATCCACATTTTTTTGTATATTTTATTCATTCCTGAAAGGTCGGCAACGCATCGGGTGAACTTGCTCTAGTAGTAACTATATATAAAAACCCACCACCAAAACCCCGAAGTCAAATAAATAGTATTGAAGTAATTTTTCAACTCTTGGAAATAAAGACGCGTCCAATTCAGTTTGACAGAAGTTCGAACAATTTGTAATCTTGGAGTTAGTGACTCTCTTGGGCATGTTTTTAACAAAACCAATATACTTACGGTAGCCATACGTCATATTGTATTGAAAATAATATAATGTATACGATAAAATCTTGCTTCCATCGAAAGAGTGACAAGTCTTACTAATAAATGGCATAGTTTGGACGTATTTGTTATTCAATTACGTCAGAAAGGCTGAACGAATATGTATGAAATATGGCACAGAGATAGATTGTAGTCTGGAAAACATATAGGTTGCTTTTAATCCCTAACCCTTACATCTCACCCCCTCCCCCATACACCCTTCAAAACTGGCGAAGCTGCGGGCGTAAATTAGTGTTGTATAACATGACATTGACATTTGCAATTTTTACTCAGAGAGAGAACTAGTCATGATGATATTATACAACACTAATTTCAGCTCCCGGCTTCTGAAATAAGAAAAATTGTAAACCGGCACACCTAACTAAAACTAAAAATTAAAAAAAGACACTGTCGATTGTGTGTCAGTGGGTGTGGTGTAACTTAAAAACAAAATTTCCGATACTATATATGATTAATACGATCATCATCATTATCATACGATTAATATTACAAATTGAAAAAATAAGCCTATCCATGGTACATGTATGCACAGAACAAATTTGCACATTACTATACTCAATGTACAGTCGTGTACAAAAATAATCAATCAATATTTTAAAAAGAGAACAGAAGCTGAAAGAACTAATATTATTTCAAAGGCCGCGAAGGAATTGGAGAACGTTGCAACCGTTAGAATAACACCGAGCTTGGAGATTAAATTCTATGACGTCACAAGTTTTTAATATCAGAGGAAAATATTTTAGCCATTGTAATATTTAAGTCTAATAGATATAGAGGTGAAAATAGTCTGTAGTAAATATGTACGTTGCACATCGATAAGAGTTATGGATATTTTACATAGTAATTGTTAAAGAACAGCTATGTTGTTTTCAAATGTTCTTTTTAACCTAGAATTTTTGCAATGTTTATTTTTGATCAATATTTAAAAGTTTTCTGTTATTATGTTAAGTTTTTATTTTAGACGAGACCTCGTTTTTGTTGACTAAATGACTAGTTTTTGCCTCCGCGTGTTGTGATTGGGGGGGGGGGGGTGATGTTAGAGGTATCGACCTCAACACGTACGTTTTATGGAAGTATAAAGTCCTTCCTTGGGGTTCAAGCTTGGTTTATAAATATGATTTAAATTCGGTTCTGTGGTTTAGCCGTGAAAGCATAACAGACAGACAGACAGAACAGTTACTTTCGCATTCATAATATTAGTATAATTATAGATAACGTTAAGGCTATGTTTACATATATAGCTTGGTTTCACCATCCTTTTTTTTTCATCCTTTCGACTGATTTATAGCAGCCATTATTGACGGAGAACAGCGTGCACAGGCAACATTGTAGTGCTTAAGTGTATGCTGTATTTGTACTTTCTTCTCCATTATTCTCATAATTAACTAAATGAGCTTTGTTACATGTTCATACCGCCAAACAGCGATACTTAATATTCTTGCGTGAGGTACTGTAACTCCTGGTACAAAAGACATAGCATGTTAGCTTCTAAGGTTGGTGTATTGACGATGTGAGTTTTAGTATTTCATACAGTGTTAATGATTTGGTGAAGACTTATCATCGGTTAGCAAATTTGACAGTCTCTCTAGCTATTGCTAAAGCAACCCGGCACCACCGGAATGAGATCAGGTGCAGCAGGCTCTACAGTCTTAACTGTCTGAGTCTTAACTCCAACATTTATATCACCCATGGATCCAAC
The DNA here is from genome assembly GCF_037043105.1 of Vanessa tameamea. Classification (NCBI taxonomy): domain Eukaryota; kingdom Metazoa; phylum Arthropoda; class Insecta; order Lepidoptera; family Nymphalidae; genus Vanessa; species Vanessa tameamea. Next base: position 2,148,642 of record NC_087332.1, on the reverse strand, counting down.
ATCTGCCAAACTGTAATACGATTAAAAATCAATTCTAATAATTTCACTTTCAAATCGTAACTTGACCTCAACTGGGCAAAGGTGACATTTAAATGTATAGTGTTTGTTAACAACATAGAACATCACTGAAATAGATTCATTAAACGTCAACCCACACTGCTTTAAATATATCTCATATAATTTTATCTCGTTGCGTTTTCATTAGTATATGTGTCCCTATCCATCAGACTAATAATATAAATGTCTTGGTCTAGTGACTATCTTATGTAGATACAGATCTCGTGGTGCATGATTCAAATTCCGGCAAGGGCGAGTCCAAGTTATTGGACTTTTCTGTGAAGTCATTTTCAGAAGCATCTGGTGCCTCAGTAATTACTATGCTTCTAAATTTACTAGCTAAATTCTCCTTCGGTTGTGTCGGATTTTCACATTATGAGAGAGGGATATTTGAGAGCTTGTAAATGGGAAGCCACTTAAGCACTTTGACATCTCCTGCACAGTTGGCTTATCTTCGTTGAGAATATTTCCATGATTGAAGAGACCTTCATTGATAAAACGGCGTTTAATTGAATCCTACTGGACTTAAGTCTGAAATCATCTCGCTAGGCTAAATTAAGAATGTTACTAGATATTTCTTTGAAAATATTAATTGTTATATCACCTTGTTTTTTATCAAATCTATCAATACAAATATATATATTTATAATATACAGATAGTACCTTTATAAAACTACTATAAAATTTAGCCATCACAAAACGAACGCTCGACGTTTATTGTAATTTTTTGTATCACAAAAACTTTACTATTACAAAACAGTTACTTTTTCCGAATACTTGATTAAAACAAAGACTACGTTATCTCTGAGATATACCTAATAGATGTTTATGATTTTAGCTATTTTTTTAATTAATTCATTCGTAAATATTAAGTCCGTTGTTGGTTTCTGTAAATAATTGAATAAAAATTATTTCTAAAAGGTTAATGGCAAATTGAAAGAGAAGTTCTACGAAACACGACATTGGACGTCTATTGGGCTAGATTAGAGTTCGACATCAAAGCGTTGGAGCATAGCCAAGTTGTCATACTTTTGTTTTTAAAGGTGGCTCTACACTCTCGCTTTAGTCAATAAGAGGAGCGATATAAAATATAGTTCAGATTTTAAATCTGATGTTTTGTGTATGGATCTATTTTTAATTTTTAATTTGATGATGATGAGCAGATATTTCCCAGTGGTTGAATGATAAAGGAATGCACAAAGAGTTAAATTATTTTTCATAAGCATTTACTTACATAACAAGACTTATTTACATCGATGACTTAATTATATACAAATAGTATAAGGCACCAACAAAATATTGGTATTTCTTTGTTTCAATTTAAAAAACATATATGCTTATTTAGAAGCTAAGGACGGACGAATTTTAAGAAATTATTTTAAAAAGTAATGAGAGAAATGATCCATTTCAGCCTAGTAAATCGGTATTACGATTCAACGGGGAAATGCTGATAGCATTATGGCCAGCATGCGACGTAGAGTAAATTATTACATTTGGATTTGAATGTTTTTGTATTTAAGTCCTCTTTGTAAAAAGGTAGATTTACTCTTCTAATTTATCTGTTTGGTATAACATAATTAATATTTCTTATATATATCACTTCTATTCATCATCGGGTGAACACACATCTCGTCATGCACATCGGCTTTCGTAACAAAATATAGGCACAGTATAGAATAATTCCGATTCGAGTCGTCTCGTGTCTAGCCGAGAGTGTGAACGCTATATAAAAGAAATATTAAGACCTCTATGATTAATCGCATAAAAGCGATTATTTACGCAGCTTTAGAGATGGCAATCAAGAGAAATGGTTGGTCAGTACTTTTTTTTTATGTTATATTTATTGATGGTATCGAAATGACCGCCTCGTATCGGATGTTTTTGATGAGGAAAATGTTGATAAGTATCTTAGTGATGCTCTTTGAGATTATATGTGAATAATTGTTTGCGCTGTGTCATCTATTTTGAGCCAAGGCCCAGGGGTTGGAACACGTCAACATTAATACATGATTGCGGGTTTAAATTCAGGTAAGCATTATTGAGTTGATTTGCCTAATTCGTGATTAAAATTTACCTCTTGTTCGGGGGTAAAGAAAAAAAATCTGAATATTTCGAATGAAAAATCTTTTACATTTGTTGCCACTAATCTCCGATCTTCTCCTTAATAGGAGAGGAGAGAATCGGACTAATTATAAAAGGAGTTACCGAGTTTTAGCCAATTGCAAACAGGCTAAGTACAGGCTCATCTAAGTTAACATACTCATTATTATTATACCGAAACAATGTATACGATTTGCTATGATGTGTAATTAAGGGTACAATTAATTTACTAACTTCCATCTAAGGCACTCTTGGTATGAACTAGAAATGTTCTTAAGATATTGTTCACGCGTTATGGAATCCGCATGTCATGTGGCTTGTTCGTTCTGCTTTATTATTAGTCAAGTGAGGATTTGTATTCATGAGAATTATTATATCATAAATAATAATCATAACATTATTTTACATTAATCTTGCTGGTGAATTAACACAGGCAATGATTTTCAATCTTTATATTTCAATTATGTTTTATGATGCTGCTATATAATTTAGTACGTTAGCTATTATTTCCTTAGCTTAGCTTCCTCTTGCAGCTATGTCCGTATGTTATGGGGGGGGGGTCATTTATGTTAGATAGCCTATGTGTTAAGTCGATTATAAGCTTTTTTTTCTTTTTCAATTTTCATCCAGATCCGTTAGTAGATTTTGCTTGAAAGATTGACAACGATTCATCCATCATCACAAACTTTCGCGTTTAGAATATTAATTAGTAAGAAATGTATACAAATACAAATGTTATGGACTGAAGAGGGAACCATTTATATTTAGTTTATTAGTAGTTTAATGACTGCCTCGTTGGTCTAGTGGCTAGGTATATTGCCACAGATCCCGAGGTCCGGGGTTCAAGCCTTAGGTCGAGCCAAAAAAAATGTTATTGGATTCATCGAAATTACTTCGTGGTCGGGCTTTGTGTAAGCCCGTCTAGGTAGGTACCACCTATTCATCAGATACTATACCGCCAAACAACAGTACTCAGTATTGTTGTGTTTCGGTTTGATGGGTGAGTGACAGTGTAACTACAGACACAAGGGACATAACATCTTAGTTTCCAAGGTTGGTGGCGCATTGGCGGTGTAAGGAATGGTTAATAATACTTACATCGCCATTGTCTATGGCCCCTATGCTTGTATCGTCATTTTACAAACTATATAAAGTGAAGCTACCACCGGTTCGGAATGTAGATTCTATGTTAGTTAAATACAATTGTATATGTATATAATATATCCTGCCTTAATGCCTAAATATAGTCAGAGTATAATAACATTTAATATATTGGTACTAATAAAGTACAGTGCGGTAAGGCACCTGTTAATTAAGGGAACATTCAAGCAGAGGGTACTCATTGAGATACTTTAAATGTAAATTTTATGAATGTCAGTGTTTCCTACAGTGTAATTTGTTTTTTTTTTCTTTCTTTATTCTTTACTTTTCTTATAAAATAGGCAGGTGGGGTAGCTAATGTGCCAGCTATGTATAACTATTTCTTAGTCCGCCGATGCGCCACCAACCTTCCAAAATGTAGTAGACTGGGCACTGGTAGAATTTGTGATGAGGTGGTACTTACAAAGCCTTACCCGTTGTTGATTTTAATATTTGAGTTAACAGATAGCGCTGAGTGTCCTTCAATGAAACATTAGAACATAATAAACTAATAAAACACGTTAATCTTTAATATTTGTATTTAAAGTATTATTCATTATTTTTGGTCCTTCGAGCCGGACTTAGACCAGACTCATGATTTATTTACAATCTATTAATAATAAAGTTTCGTGAATGATTGAGAGAACCTTCTATTGGACTAATTATCATTTCATTGTCGGCGGAAGTAAAATGTGATCCAATTTCAGAAGTTGCATACATAATTTATATAGTTTAATAGTAACACTTAGTTAATTTATTTATTTATTTAGTTTAATTATTTATTTACGTATGAGTCAATGATGTTGTACGCAGTGGCGTAGCTAGGTGGGCAAATCCCCCGGTGCATAAAAAAAAATCGGGCCCTCAACACCTCCTTCCGCCCCTCTTTAACTTATATTGTCCTTCAAAATTATATATAGGAATAAGAATAGGATACAGGCTACAGTGAGTTCAATTTAACATTAGCAGGCTGCATCCTTACGTCATCTCTATTCAACGCTCTTTCTAAAGCTAAAGTTAGAGGGCTCCGTGAGCTGCAGGGCCCTGGTGCACTGCACCACCTGGTCCTACGTTAGCTATGCCACTGGTTGTACTAATTGTGCAGCTATGCATCACGAGTACAGGAAATAGCTTGAGTATCGTAACCGACCAACGTCTACCAAACTCCCCGGAGCCCTGGACGCCGAATGCGCCCAGGTACGCCGGGTTTAGCCACTAAAAAACCAGCGGTACCCTCTCCGCCTTTCGGCGGGCGCCACGGGATCGCTTGCGCATGCTACCGTTACGCCCTGACGGTCGGCTCGCCTATGCGGGCCTCCAACACCTAGAGGGGGTTCTCGGGGTCTACCAAACCAACCAACCACAAACCAACTTCTACTCATGGATACGATACGAGACATAAAGATACAATCCGCTGATTATCTAAGTTTAAATCATTAAATATATTGAATTTACGATATAACAAAATCTAAAAATCTTCTTGTATGTATATGGATAGGTTCAGTATCAAAAATCCTTACTAGTATGATATAATAACAAACTGAGTGCGGAATAAGACGTAGAATACCTGGTCCCTGTTATGGATAGACTGTTGTAGGTATAAGTATATAATATGTATATAAAATGCGTAGAATGTGCGAACTATGTGCTCCCACTGAGTAATAGCCAAGTAATCAGTAATCAAGTCCGTTTAGTTTCAGCGTTTGGAGCGGGATTATTATGAGTGATTAGAACATTTGTGAAAAGAGCCGAGATAGGCCAGTTTATGAAACCACGTTGATATTCATCAAAGACTTCAGATCAAAGCTACACAATTGATTTTCCATAGTTTGTATTCCCTCGTGTTTAGTAATGAAGCAAAATATTTTCTGAAAGGCATATATTTCAGACCTATTTCGTTCATAGTGGTTTTTTTCAAGGAATACTAGCTAATTCCAATGACCCCTGTATTCCTTTAATCTCATAATTCGTTACGGCATTTCAATATGATAAGAAATCAAGCGTTCTACCATGGACATTGCGTGCACCCAAATTTTGTCAAATTCTGCCATCTCTTCAAACTGCTATTGATAACTGCTTGACAACAAACTTAAAAATGCTTTTGGTACCCTTGGGAACTTATACGCTAGCCACTATAGCAACGAAAAAACAAAAATTCAGCGATACATACATACGCTAACCCGTACTGGAGATGGCGTAGTAGACTAAACTTTAAGCCTTCTTCTTAATAGCAGCATTCCCCTTCACGCAAAACTTATTTACGCACTGTGCTACTATAAATTGTTTGTGTAAGTCAAAATTATTTTAAAATATAATTTTCTCATGATGCGGCGTCTCTAGTATTTACTATTTATAAAATAACAGATCTATTTTGAAACGTAAGTTACACTAAAAACTAACATTTTCTTCGACGTTTTTATTTTAAACAGAAGGAAATGTAAATCGGGCGAGATTTCAACCGAGTGACAGACGGGCGGACAGTTGACATTATTAGTTGAGATTAGGAAGTAATGGAGTTGTTTTTAAACTAAAATAATTAATGTCAGACGTACGAGTCATCTCATACAACGGTCTTAATTAGACGGCTATTTTGAGAAAATAAACTTTGCTAAAGGTCAAATGTTTGATCATAAAGATTTGCACACACTGAAAACAAAAGTAGGAATGTACTTTCGTTTTTAAATGTATGTATTTATGTTACTAAAACAGACTAAACGTCTCAATTACACAAACAAAGTCTGATAGGATTACAGAAATGTCTCAACTTTTAACGGATGTACCGTCAGTACAAATCGACTATAGCGAACCAATTCAGTTAAAATTATTTCAGCAGTCAGCTGAAGTAGTCAAGAGATGTTTTATTGACATATTAATCATAAAGCAGACATCGTTTTAAAGCGTTAAACCATTTGAAATTATGTAAATGTATAATTGCTTAACAATTAATAATTGTATTGAGAAAACATTATTCAAAACAGCACACTGAATGTAATTTTAATGACATGTTTACAATATAATAACAATATGTTTACGATAACAATACATACACACACGTGTTGAAACTGCCTCCTCTAGGGAACAGGAGGTCTTAGCCCTGGGGGACATTTACGAGCGGTTACCTTACTTTTATTACTTTTACTTTTTATGTAAAAGCTACAGAGATTTTTTGTCTTAAAGTCCACACCAGCCCAAAGTTACAAAATAGGAATATGGCGTCTCGTGCCTCTCGTGATTGTGATCTTCGCAACGATTTGCTTTCCAGACGAACAACAACGACGATATTAATAGAAAACACAAATTAATTACATTCAATTTCAGAGGTGCTAGTCCGTTTCTGAATCTGCAATCTTTGGGACGATTCATGTTTTCTAGCCACTGGGCCATCTCTGCTTTTTTGCAGAAATTATTATCCAATATTTTTGGACCTTTCGTGTTTCGTAAAACTTATATCGGAAATGAATCTCGTATTAACTATAAATATAATTAAACAAATGAAATCTATACCTCGTATCGACATATTCCCCGATACACATTGTGCTTTTAAAAAATCAACAATCACTTTTCAGAATACACTTTTTGAATAAATTCCAAAAACTATAACAAACTTAAACCTGTTTAAATAAACTTTATTAATATGAGTTTCTTTATTTTTTCCTATATTATTTATACGAATATTTTAATATTTTAATGCGAAAATATCTCTGTCTGTTTGTCGCTCTCTTACAGTCAAATCATTGAACCGAATTCGGTGAAATTTGGTATGAAGCAAGGACAGAGGCTTTTTACGCATAACATCTGTCAACCAAAGCCTAAAAAGCGGGCGATACTATTATATAATTATAAATGTTGTAAAATTAGTTGATATTTTAAAATTTGTAAATGTTGTATACAGATATTCTACCGACAAACAGCAGTACTCAGTATTGTTGTGTTCCGGTTTGAAAGGTGAGTGAGCCAGTGTAACTACAAGCACAAGGGACGTAACATCTTAGTTCCCAAGGTTGGTGGCGCGTTGGTGATGTAAGGAATGATTATTATTTCTTACAGCGCCATTGTCTATGGGCGGTGGTGACCACTTACCATTAGGTGGCCCATCAGGGGTACCGTATACCATAAAAAATACATTTTTATACGATTATTACGAATTCTATGTTTTTCTATTTAGTGTAAAATGTGTATATTATTAATGTACCTTTTTATATAAATAAATTTATAAATAGGTTCAAACGAAGACTTGAAAATAAACATTTTCTGTAATTCACTTGTACCGTACCTTCAAGACTCTACCCACATTCTGTTATTGGACGTGACAACGTGACAAGCAAATTAATATAGTCAACAATTAACAGCATCTCGCTCACTTGAGAGAACATCACTAATTCATTTCGTTGCCAAAACATCTATCAAAATGTTATCGCTTCGTAAATGACCTGGCTCTCAATTTTAAACTGGTCTGATCTCTATTTATTACAATGTATTTGTAATATCGAAAAATGTTTTGTCTCGTCTTGATTTTTTATCAGTTGAATCGATTAAAAGGCTGTACAATATTATTTATTTATTTATTCGGAACATCTTATAAAAGTAACAATAGCTTTAACATAAAAAAAATAATTCAACATCCGACTCTAAAGTTTTTTTTGTCAAATCTAAATGGGACCAAACGGAAAGCACTTTTTACAAATGTAAAATTTAATTATCCCAAAGAAAATACCAAATCAGTTAATAAACAAAAAAAGTATAAAAAACTAACCAAATTGATGTCCTCCCTTCTCTTTTAGAAGCCAGTTAAAAATAGTTGTAATATATTGTTATAATTCATCTAATACTCGGCGTTGAAGGTAAACATCGTGAAACTTGTACGTTTCGGAAGGTTACGTTTCATGCTATATATGTGAGGGAACACTGCGAAAGAAAACATTCCTACCCTTGCTATTAAGATGAAAGTTTGAAGAGGGCATTATAAAAATTAAGAACCATCTCGGTTCTTAATTTTTATAATGCCCTCTGGCCCAGTGGTTAAAACGCGTGCATCTTAACTTATGATTTTGGGATCAAACCCAGGCTAGCACCACTTTTCATGTGTTTAATTTGTTTTCCTTCCTCGCCGAACACGAAATGCATTATTTCGTGATGAAAAGTTGTAAACACCAACCGTAGACATTGACGGTGTATGAATTCACCGAGACCCTTGTTATTACACTGGCCCACTCAGGGTAATAACAAAACGTAACAACTAAATAATGCTTTTAAGCGGTATAATTAACTATGAGAGGGTAGTATTGTAACCTACCTAGGCTGGTTTGCACATAGCTCTACCTCGAATTATATAATTTAATTTAACCTTGTCTTCTAAATATAATTGTTCATAATACTTAATATTATTTCAGTTGTTAATGATGTTTCAAAGTAAATTAAAATGTTTGTAACTTCTGGTTGCTTTTCACTTTTGATTGTTATTTGAGTCATTAGAAAGTATATTATACAAAATATTTGTTAAGTCTTGTCATTTTATCGTAATTAATAAAATAATAATAAATTTAGTCATTAGTGTTTGACTAGCAACCGAGCCCAGCTTATATTATTCAATTGATTAATAAATATAATTTATACTTTAATGCAATCGAGTATAATGTCGCTTTCTACCAATGAAAACAGTTTTCTTATTGGATCATTAGTTCCTGAGATAACCTCCTACATACAAATTAACTTTTTTTAACAATATAAGTATAGACAGCTGCAGTGAGCCAGTTGATGAGTGAATAAGCTAGTATCCACTTAAAATCAGGTGGTCCACACCCCGCCTACTTACCCACTATTAAAACATGCAAAATAGACGTAAACATCAACGAACGGTGTCTATTTACATAATGTTTGTTTATGTAAATAGTACATATGTGCCAGAAAAAGATGATCAAAAACATAATAGATACATATCACTCGAATATTGTTTCAAGTTTGTAAACGCTAATATTAGAAATAATCCATCCAATAAATTAAAATCTATGTCGTCATAGAAATCCATATAATACAGCAAGTACAGTAAAGGAAAATAAACAACTTTAACATTGTATTTACGTAATATTATCGGTAAAGTTCTCGAATAATCTATATTATTCACTATGGATCGCGAAAAAAGGTTCGTTTCATAACTTGTAAATAAAATTAAGGCGGATATAAGTAGTAATGTTTAATTATATCTGAAGATATATTAATCACGAACTCATAAGTTAAGCGATAAGTAAATCGCACGGAATATGTAAATCTGAGGTTATATATATGTCGGTAACAAAACTCTCAGTTTTGAACAAGATTGATTCGTAAACAATAAAATAAATATACAAAATAAGATGAATTTAAAAAAAGTTTATAGCTTCTGGGCAATTTGTAATACAAATAAAACATTGTAATGAATACTGAAATGAGTAGTTTATCATAAAAATAAATCTCATTGTATTTTAAATTAAGATAAAAGTTTTATGATAAAATACTCTTACGCTTTTTAAATAAAATTCTCTAGAGTTGAGAGCCACTGGCGAAAAGATTAACCTTTAAATAAAAAGAAATCTTTATTTTATAAAAAGAACACAATGTTTCTATGACAATCTTGCGTGAGAAACTAGAGCATACTTGGAAAATATATTTCATAAAGAATTCGCTTTTAAGTTATTAAGTAACTACTATATTCATACAGCGACTTCGCTCGCGTTGCAAATATAAAAGTTTATTTTTCAAATTCGGATATATACGCGATTTTAACATCATTGTGTTTCTTATTAATTTCAGCAAATGCTAATATTCTGGAAATATTCGTTTATTAATGACAATTTTTTCACTGGTGGGGAAAGGCCCCCTCTGGTCTTCAGAAGTTTTGGAGCTTATACCACCACGCCATTCTGATGCAATATTAATATTTCATCCGATATTTACCTTTACCAGGCATAAACATATTACCTATTTAACATAAAAAGGTCAAATCCATACTTATTGATTTGACCTATTTAACATAAAAAGGTCAAATCCATACTTATTGATTTTAATGCTGGATATATAAATTCAGTTTATAATAGAATGTACAAGAAATAATGCACCAAGTTACGACAGCTACATTTTTAATCGGTTCTAGTTTTGATTATAATTAATCTTCCATATTGACGATTATACTATTTATAGTCAAGAAATTTCCATTAATTTACAAATATCATAAATGTTTGACAATATAATTAAAGCAGATTTGAGGTCGTTCATATTCATATTCATTGAGTTATTTTATATTCTCAGATTGTACAATCTATTACACTTAGGTAGAAAAATAAGTATCTAAATATTATACTTCCAATGCTTTTAATGTAATGTAAATATTATAAGTACAGTCAGCGTCAAAAATGTCAAAAAGTACAGCCTGTTCTTCGATACAAGAAACCGTCGTGCCGTCGTCGGCCGTGTCGGATCTGCCGTCCTATCAGAATCTAAATGTTATTCAACGACATTATTGAATCGAAATGTGTGTCTCGATGTTATTGGTATACGTGAGATTCTAGATTCCTGTCTGCACGGCCTAGTCTAGTCGTAGCTATTCTCCCTTGTAAATGGCTCCTTTGGACGCCCAGAAGGACATAATTAACCATTGGACTTATAAATTAGCTCGAACGCGTGAAGTGTTTTCATAAAATAATCTCCGTTCTGTTTTAACTTCAAGTAGACATGTTTGCCCTGCAGTATTTAGTTTTTCTTTATAAGTACTAGTGGTCGTTTAGTGGTCGATATTTGACCATCTTAATTATTAAAATTTACGAAAACATACATGATTAATTCTTTTTAATTCATATCTACTTGTTTCAAATATATATATACACAGTTAGTATATATATATATATATATATATATATACTAACTGTGCCCGACTATAGGACTTTCATACAATCTCCAACTCCCGCTTTACCCCCTTAGGGGTTGCGTTTCGAAAATCCGTTGTTAGCGGATGTCTACACCCTATAAGGAACCTACTTGCCAAATTTCATGTTGGTAGTTTCAGAGGATCATTGGTATAGTTTCAGAGATTTCGTGATTAATCAGTACATATACATATCCGTACTATTATTATTATATATTTTAATATTATAAATGCGAAAGTAACTCTGTCTGTCTGTCTCGCTTTCATGGCAAAACTACTGGACCGATTTAAATGAAATTTGGTATACAAATAGTCTAGAGCCTGAGAAAGGACATAGGCTTACTAGGCTACTTTTTATATGGAAAAAAAATACTGTAAATGGTTGAAAAGGGGGATGAAAGGTTGTAAGTTGTTGAAAGTATTGTCATTTCTAGAACTAGAAGCATAAAACTTATATTTTAGGCTGTACACTTATAAACTAAGATATCATGACACCCACTAAGGAGTGAATTTTGGAAATTCTACCGATAAAGGGGTGAATTAGGGGTTGAACGTTTGTATGGAAGTCCGTAATTTTTTAAGTTAAAAACATGAAACTTTCTTTTTGGTATACTGATTAAAAAGGAGTATTTAAGTCGTACTGCATATTCTACCCCCACGGGGGTGAAATAAGAGTTGAAAGTTTGTATAGAAGTCCGTCATTTTTTAAGATAGAAATATGTAACTTTGTTTCTTGGATACTGATCCAAAATGAGTAGATACGTATTTAAGCGTTTCTGGATATTTTACGCCTAAAGGGAGAAATACAGTTTGACATTTCGTATACATGTTAGTCTGGAAGCCAGTAATTTTTGAAGTTAGAAGCTAGAAATTTTATTTTTGGGATACCGATTAAAAATAAGTAGATACGTATTTAAGCGTTTCTTGATATTTTACGCCTAAAGGGAAAAAGTAGGGGTTGACATTTCGTATACAGGTTAGTCTGGAAGTACGTCATTTTTGAGTTAGAAGCATGAAATTTTATTTTCGGGCTACCGATTAAAAATGAATTGATTTGCATTTAAGCGTTTCTGGATATTCTACCCTAAGGGCTGAAATACACACCAATGTGGTATACAAAGAGGTATTACATTCACGTAACATTTTAAGTTAATTTGTAAATATATTCATATTCTACGCGTGCAAAGCCGCGGGTAACAGCTAGTATAGTTATATTTTTTTCTTTGTGCTTCAATCACTTGAAAACTACTGAACATATCGGTATGAGACTGATGACCAATCGACGTGGAATCGTCCGTTGGTCGAAGGGGGAAGAATAAATACGTTATTTATTCTTTATCCTTTTTTGTCTTATAAGAACTAGTACTTAACGGATTTTTTCTTTGTTTATTTATATATATACCCAATAGTTATGAGCTTAACTAAGAAAGATAGATAAGTATTATATCGATATAAAAACTAATTGACCATAATTCAGCATAACGTCAATGTGTACTCGTATTTTCGGTGCTGACTGTATATTTGTCTAACGAGGAGTCATAAGATTATACAAATCCCGAGTTTTGATGGACATACTAACCATAAAATATTGTATTGTACCGACTACTTCTTGTTTATTAGCTAAGTTTACTGTGACGAATAAATAAAATATTTTATCTTTTATATTTATTATCTGTGATAATATTTCTTATTGAAACCACTAATGAAAGAGAAACCAGACTTTTTTTTCAAGTATAATGTAATATGAAGAATGATTGAAAAATTAAATCTTTTTGTTAAAAAATGTTCTCTATAACAATTGATTGTAGTAAATTACGTAGATTCAGCTATAATATATGTGTCATAATATTATTATATATCTGTTCAAATGGGACTGCAGATCTTGAGTCCTGGGTTCAAATTCTGGGTTAGATAAGAAGTTTTTTTTTCTGTTACACAGAAAAGATATAACGGCAAGTGATTTTATGGCTGCGTACACACTTCTGCACTATAACTGCACGAGTACACGAGATGTGCAGTTACCTATTCTTTGGGATAGATAGATAATTATTTTGAGTTCTATTGATTCCAGAGCCGTGTATTCTGCAAAATCAAATTCGAAATGCACTTTAGTGTGTAAATTATTTATTTATTTATTTATACTTTATTGCACCCAAACTTAAAACTAAAAATTACAATATTGCAACACAAAGTTGCATGAGGTGCAACAGGCGGCCTTATCGCTCAGCAGCGATCTCTTCCAGGCAACCTTTGGGCAGAGGTTATTAGTTATTATTGGTGTTTTAATAGAATAAACTTAACAAATATTATCTAATTTGTATTTTTTGCTGCCTTTACTAGCTTTTGCTAGTCTCACGCACATTAAGATATCTTGCAAGCACGAATGTATGTCACTCACTCATACTAATGCACATAATTTAACGTAGAGGGGCGTGCCTTCGTGCGTGTGTGTAGACATCCATACATGAAATGAAATTTCAAAAGCTATGCTATGCGACATTCACTACAATAACTATGACACAAGATATACAAGAATTAAAAGAACGTGTCAACGTAAGTCGTTTTCGACGGCACACGATTCATATACAGAGTGAGTTTCTACAGATTAGATTTTAAGAATTCCTGATCACGTGACACAATCAAATAATCTAATATTATAACGAATTAGGACTCATAATTGGATATATAAGTGTCTAAAAATATATCATTAGGTAAACATAACGAAATAAGATTTGGTACGGTAATGTGAATAACAGTCTTTTTGTATGGGGATTATTATTTTCTTCCTCGGAGGATAAAACTATTATTTTTTGTCTATTTATCTGTTATTGATAAATTCTCTGAATCACACTTCCTTATTAGTATAGTAAACAAATTGATTAAACATTTTCTAAATTTAAAGGCTGTTGCATATAATAGTATTGAATGGTTACTAGTTTGATATGTAGTAAACTGTATGACAGATACAATGAATACAAAATCATAGCATTTGGAGTTAGGGCCACTGAGTTATTTAAATGTTTTGCTACCCCTTATAAACCAAACAAACATTTTGTAACATAATATTTGCTACTTAATACTCTTTATAGATTTATGTAAACCTGATATAATTAAATTATTAATTTATCAAAATAAATGACAAAAATTATAAATAGTAATTACTGGCCATGAATAATTGTCCGCAAGTGTACAATGCCTACAGAGTAACGCACTTAGCGCCACTGTTAACATAACCCGGCTTAGACGAAATCAATATTACGATTCTATTGCGTCACTATTAACTTAATGCTTAATTCGTATACTTGATAGTTTTATTTTTTATATATAAAACCTTTTTTCATTGTAACTGGACAAACGTAATCGTTAAATGCCGAGTTGGTGCAAATAGAGCAAGTAAATAAATAAATATTGGACATAACATACATTACTCTGATCCCAATGTAATTAGCTAGTATGTAAAGCACTTGTGTTATGTAAAATCAGAAGTAACGACGGTACCACAAACACCCAGAGCCAAGACAACATAGAAAACTAATGAACTTTTTCTACTTCGACTCGCCCGGGAATCGAACCTCGGAGTGACGTACCCGTGAAAACCGGTGTACACACTACTCGACCAGGGTAGTCGGCAAATGAATCTAAACATCTAAGATGGCATATTCAGTCTCAGTTAATACTACTGTTTTTACATGTTTAATTAAAAGATGATAGAGCCAGTGTAGGCAGAAGGGACTTAATAACTTTGTTCCCGAGGTTGGCTGTGCATTGGAGATGTAAGAAATGATTATAATTTCTTACGGCGCCAATGTCTGTGGGCGGTAGTGAACACTTACAAACAGGTGGCCTACCTATGTCATAATATATATATATATAAACTAAAGCATCAAAAAGTTTAATTAAGATTTTTTTTTTATAGAACATTCTGGCAATGTCGGTAGAAGAACACGTGACGTATGACATAGAAGAAAACGTAACGACCGAAAAGTGTCATAGTTATTGTGAATATCGAAAATATATTACTAACGTGAACACTCATATTTCGAATATCATCATGGATGATAACCTCTCGTTATATATGTAATTACTTTTTTACTTTACTTATTTTTGGTTTCATTTCATTATAAATGATTTCAATAGCCATCAAATTCGATGTTCCATATCTGCCGGGTGACATTTCTCGTTATTATTTCATTCTAAAAATACTCCCGCGTTACCCTTTTTAAATATGTTAATTGAACGTTTGCCACATTGCCCGGCAGTGATAAGGCTTCTACTCGCTTTGACATACCGTGTTTCGTGTAAAAAAATATTTATTTGTATGCAATCAAGTTTACAAACAAAATCTTAACTAAACCTAGAAATGTTCTTTAGATGAGTTAGCTCTACTCTCGAGATGATATTACAGATCCTGTAATTATACTGGCAAGATGTTCCAAGTGTTGCAAGAACACCGGACTCTTTGCTGAGCGGGGTTTTAATAATTATAAAACCGTATTCTTTGGGTAAGATTCATTAGAACAAAACGAGCTATTTGGAATAGGCAGACACACTCGCAAATTATAAATATTGATACTCTGAGAAATAATAATAAACATCCCTTAAATCTTCACTGCGCCAAACTCTGGGAACTAACACGCTATTTACTTCGTGTTTGGAATTACACCGGTTTACCTTTATAAATGAAATACAAGAATACCAACCGTAATACAATAAATAAAATAAAATATACAATATGATATGATTTGTCAAATTTAGCAATCGCTTCTAAGTATTGGAAATATAGAAACTATTCAGTACGATCCACAAACATGTGTGGATCTGTAGTAGATTTAAATATCACTCGGCAAAGTATTGCAAAGATCCGTTATACGTCGCCCGTCACGAAGTTCTGCAAAGTAAAGCTGACGTCGTATAACAATTTAAAACGGATATGACTGACGTAGGGAAAGTTTATAATTCAAAAATAACTGTCAATTTCAAAAGTTTTTATTTATTGCACTACTAGTTTTAAAACTGCATTATATTTTGGAACGATGTTTCTTTATGTGGCGACCAAAGAGACGATGGATGGATTGTGTGAAAGACGATATGGCTGCAGAGAATGTTACTTGTGAGATGACGTCAGACAGAGAACTATGGAAGTAGACATTTTGTGTGGCTTACAAGATTGAGAACCGGCAGATATAATCTACGATATCCATGTATTTCAACTTCCACACAACAATACTGATGTTTCACGAGAAAGAATTGTATTCATTTTGGCGTCAAAATCAACATCAAACAATACTATACTTTATTCAAACAGATTTTACAAGCACCTTTGAATCATCATTTTTCAGAATGTAGATTCTACTGAGAACAAGCAAAAGAGTTCAGTCAGTAGTTACTATTTTCCAACGTTTGAAATACATTATGTACGTTAAAGAAAATAATTAAAGAAACCTACTGAAGAAATATTACTTATTGTATGAAACTTCTAATCTTTTTCCGGTTCATATTGTAGCAGTGTGGTGGCATACATTAGCAGCCTTTAAATTTCCCACTGCTTAGCTAAGGTCTCCTCTCGCTTTGAGGAGAAGGTTTGAAGCATATTCCACCAAGCTGCTCCAATGCGGGTTGGTGGAATACACATGTGGCAGAATTTCGTTGAAATTAGACACATGCAAGTTTCCTCACGATGTTTTCCTTCACCGTCGAGCACGAGATGAATAATAAACTCAAATTAAGCACATGAGAATTCAGTGATGCCTGGGTTTGAACCCTAAATCATTGGTTAAGATGCACGCGTTCTAACCACCGGGCCATCTCGGCTCTCCGTGTGGTGGCATACGCTTTAAACTTAGGGGACATTCACAAGCTGTTACTTTGATTTTTCTTTATTGTTCGTGTTTATTCCCGAGCAAGTGTAATCAGTTTTTAATTAAAAGTCGGGTAGTCGGTTTGTAGGGAGCCTGGAATGTTCTGAATTGGATTTAAATTTAATCAAGTGCAAGAGATTCCCGCTAGGATTATCAGAACAGATGTAACTCGAATTAAGTTACTTTGCTAGTATCGACCTGGAGTGATATATTGTTGAAATGCCAAAAATATACTCTCCGATATGCGATAATGATGCATACAGCTTTAAATTGTGATAATGATTACGTTAAATATTGCATGCCATGAAATGATGTTACTACATTTCAAGATCGTGTTTACGTTTTGTTTTATAGACAACCTCTATTTAACTTTGATTGTATGGTAAATATTTAATAGGAATTGCAACTGTTTGATGTATAATTGGGCACTATTTGCGTTTTAATATATGCGATAAGCGTAAATTATCCCTCTGATTATAAAATAACACGCCCAGTGCGCATGGAAACTTAAAATGAAGCGATAAATGCGAACATGGGTCGTGTCGCGAGTAATAAAAAAAAAAATATGTATGTTAATAAAATACTACAAAATTTATAAACATATCTTGTCTGAAAATCAAGAAATACTAACTCTGCGCTTCATATTGAACAATAATAGTAATAAAAGCAACACTCGAACTTCCACTGCTGACCTAGGACTGCCTTACCTTCTGAGTAAATTTAGGGTAAGCCTCAGATTTACTAAGATTAATAGAGGTTGAATAAGTTCCACCACGATTGTGCAATAAAAAATTGTTAATTGTTACACTTGTACATACATCCATACATGTTTTCCTTTACTGCGGAACACATTATTAAGATAAATTAAGCACATGATAATTCAGCGGTGCTTTCCCGGTTTGCAACCCAAAATCTTCGGATAAAATTCAGCTCATTTCAGCAACTGAGCCAAGACGAGCTTGCACAAAGCCCTACCACCGAGTTACATAATACAATAATATTATTTATCAATATATTTTTTTACCAAAATATTTAAATGTAATAACGAGCGAATTAAAATCGTTACATATCCATAACAAATATTATATACCCTCGTGCCTGTAATTAACGATTGAATTAACTACACGAGAGTTCAATGAACTTCATAAACGTAATAATATTTACTATTGACAGGAATTTAATTATCAGACTCACTAAATGTTTACTGAACATGAAAACAAAAAGCTTTCGAGAATTTTAATTGGCTAATATATTATTAATATACTTGAAATTAAATACCTATTACCACGATACGTTGGGTTTATTTTGATATACCTTTAATAATATTATTTAAATATACGTCCACTGGAAGTTTTAAGCTTAAAATTTTATTTTTTTAAATTAAATACCCATGACGGCCATCTTACTAGTTTAAATAATGTTATAATGAATAAAAAAAAAACACAGGCTTCCTCCCCTTTTAAAAAGTGTGGGAATCTTTACCACTAAACTGCTTCAGTATCAATGAGATAGACATCTAGCAGAATTTCATCTACGTGATTACTATCTTTGAAGCATTAAATATAGAATAAACTATTGTATTATTTTATTTTTCTTTGTAACTTCAACAAACCTCCTACACAAAGTTTCAATATATGTTTTAGTTTGATAAGAGTTTGCCAGTAAAATACTCGAATCGACGATGCTCTTTCTGAGTACGATGATATTTCTTATAAAATATACTATCTAAATATTTTGGGTGGTATGTTTTATATATGTATATAAATAAGCTCTTAGAACTTACGAACATTAGAGATTTATGTCATTGCGGTTATTGTAAACGAGAAAAATATTAAAACGCATAGAAAATATGATAATATTTTCTGTGGTAATATTGGTATGATTTTATTAATAAAAAATATTATTTTAATTAAATATATCTAAATAAAAATCTGTTTCATCCAAATTAGTTCAAACTTGGTGCAATTTTTTGGCACTTGCGTGAATGTTTTTATCAAATTATTCGTTCTTCATGAGGCGCGTATTAATAATTTGTATTTTAATGTTCCGATGTGAAGGGTAGGCATTAAAGTCGTAACATCTGATATACGATGACGATGTAGGGATATCTTACAATTCTTATAATGTTTATGGGCGAAGGCATGCCGTATGTAGTGCTTGGGCAGCTTGTTGCTTCGTCTATTCTTATAGTACACTAAACAAAGTCGTTTCATCAGAATTTCAATACAAAATTTCTATGACATAGTGCTGTTTGGTTGCGCTAAAGCAAACTTACGCGTTATGAATACCCAAACAATTGAAATTTGAAATATATTTTGTTTCCACTGACAAACACACTCTGCTCCATACCCGTCTTAGGCATAACAATCGCCTGCATGCAAGCAGAGTCTGGCGTTCTCACCTCCCGTTCTCCAAAAATATTTTAAGATACCTTCGGGGGCACCTCATTTATGGTCCAAGACTTGACCATTAGCGACAATGCGAACTGACGGCACCAGGGGTTTTTGCAACCCTGGATTAATATCCGTCTGCTCCAATAAATAAATAATTCATCAAACTAATACAGTTATTGTATAAAAAAATCATACATACATACGTTCAAAAAGATCTGTAAACCGTTATTTTTTTCCATTCTAAGTAACTTTTGCGAAATAATGGGCACATAAAAAACTCATATCGCTTCTTACGATTAAATTTTAAGTGATTGTCATTTGTTGCTTGACAATAATAAAAAGGATGCAATATGAAAATGAATTTATGAAAGTCAAAATTCGAATCTTATTTGAATACGTTATCTTTGCTTTATTCTGTTGAAAATCTGTTCAAATCTGTCGATGTAGCAGTTAACCTATTAAGCGATTTTAGTTGTTACGTAGAAGCGACTTTTGCAAAGAATCGAACGCAAATTCCTTACGTTTTCAATTACTTTTTTTCGTGTTTATAAAAATTCTTGCTCGCAAGTGTATCTGCATTTGTCGTGAACTCGATTCTCTTTGAATCGTGAACGAACTTTAGTCAAGTCGAATAATAGAACAAAAGCACTGGAACATTTCAATAGAAATAACGTTACTACTATTAGATTTATTTTTTGTTCAAACTTCTCTTTTAAAGAAATGTATTTTAATGTCTCGGGTTCCGTAGAAAACATTAACTCTTACTTTAACTTTTTACTGGTCTATATATATTATGCCACCGCACCCGATGTTCTGAGTTCAAATCGTGGGAGACCAATAGTATATTGGGTGTTCCTGTCGAGATATTCCCGGAGTCTTGGCAGTTTAAGTTCCTGTGCTTCGGAGAGTATCTAAATCTGATCGTCTTGCATTTGAGTTATTTACGGTCGGTTATCAAATTGCATTATGAGAGTGAAGGTACAGAGAGAAAAGTTATATGTGTCGCTATGTGCATCATCTTAGTAGGTACCACCATCGTATAGCCTACCGCCGAACAGAAATATTTAGTGTTTCTGTTTTGCGGTTTAAGGGTGAGTGAGACAAAGTTGCATAGGCATAAGTGACATAACATCTTAGTTCCCAAGATAGATGGCGCATTGAGGACATAAGAAATGATTAATATTTCTTACAGTACCAATGTTTATGGGTAGTGATGACCACTTAACATCGGGGTGCCCATTTGACAGACCACCTATAAGTCGGCCACTAATTAAATCTGACTATTTGTTTGTAGATTCCTTGCAATATTAATTGTCCAAGATAAATAACAACTTATGTATTTCATCAACATGTTAAATCGGGGTCGATTTTTTTTCTACTCAGTTTATATTGTCTTTTGGAAAGGTCTTTAACCTTAATAGCTCATCGATATACAATCTATCTAGGCGTTCTGACATCTGAGGTCGTACTCACCGGCTTACCCTTTATAAAAACAATACATCACTATGAAATTACTATTAAAAAAGAGGCCAAGTGCGAGTCGGACTCACCCATGAAGGGTTCCGTAGCAGCACATAATATAAAAGTTCTTGTAGTTCGTTGTAACTTTTGAATGAAAGGTTAATTGCGGTTTACGATTTATGACGTATTAAAAAAATACTACTTACTAGATCTCGTTCAAACCAATTTTGGGTGGAACTTTGCATACATCGTATATATTTTTTTAGTTTTATCATTATCTTATATTAGAAATTACAGGGGGGGACACACATTTTACCACTTTGGAAGTGTCTCGCGCGCAAACTATTCAGTTTAGAAGTGGCTGTGACATACGCACGGACAGACAGATAGACATACATGACGAATCTATAAGGGTTCCGTCTTTTTCCATTTGGCTACGGAACCCTAAAAACCGCTTTGGACGTACAGTATTATACAGTACAGTACGGTGTACAGTATTCTTTAGTTGTATGTTGACCATTGCATTTACATTATGCATGGCAACATTACGTCGTTTATCGATAAAATTGATTTATTATGCAAGAAGTTGTCGTGTGGTGGTTTTCATATGATAAATTCTAATACTAATTATAGTTTAAGCATAATTAACGTTGCCCAATGTATTATTAATGAGTGTTGAACTCTAGTTGGTCGTACGATCTTGCCAAAATTGTTTATCCATGTTTGTATTAGCAATTTAAAATATAGTGTTTGGACCGAAATTGTTTTACGCGGCTCACAGTTGAGTGAACTGGCAGAACTCGTCGCGTAAGAGTTATGCCACATCTAGGGGACATTCCTTCTTTCTCTTTTTAGTTTATACGTATTTATTATTATTCAAACTTAATTTAAGTTTAATTTTGTAATAACAAATTTATTTACTGTCATTAAATTTCTCAACAGTTACGCTTACGTTAATTTTTTTCATTATGTTCATAATTTATAGCAAAAGAAACTTCGTTATAATCCAGTGTCCCGCGACACCTCTTGTTTTTTTTTTTTAATAGGTAGGCGGAAGTTTCGCTTGTGAAAATGGAAAAATTAAAAACAAATACATTACTAGAAAATATATTAAAATGTTTCACACTTCTTTAAACTATATACATATATAAAATAAAAAAATAAAATAAATATTGGACAACATCACATACATTACTCTGATACCAATGTAAGTAGCTAAAGCACTTGTGTTATGGAAAATCAGATGTAACGACGGCACCACAAACACCCAGACCCAAGACAACATAGAAAACTAATGAACTTTTTCTACTCTACTCGGTCGGAAATCGATCCGGGACCTCGGAGTGGCGTACCCATGAAAACCGGCGTACACACTACTCGACCACGGAGGTCGTCGAATATACATATATATACATATATGTATATATATATGTCTAAAAATAAAATCCGTGATCTGTGTAATAATGGAGTGACCGTTTCAATGTCCGTATATAATACCCGTCGCAATAACGACGTTGGTAAATTTATTTCTTTATTGTTCCCGCTGATTTCGTTACCAAGTAACAATGGGAGGCAGCCCTTATATAGGTCACAAGTACTGTCAGCGTAAGAATTATTTACAATCATGTTAGGATAAAAACTACTGCGTAATTGTGCTATTAATAGAACATTTTAATTTTAATTCGTAAGTATTTCCCAATTTCTCCACAAGTGCTACTGTAGCGCGCTCGTAATTTTGTAAAGTTGTTTCGTGATGTTTTCTTAACAAAGCTCGAGCATTCGATAATTAGTGGAGCTGGTCGACTCAAAACCGGCGATTTTCAAGTATATTCGTATGTATAGTATGGTAGCTCACCAGTTAACTACCAACGAGTAATTAATGAAATTTTCATTAAGTCTCAGTATTATGCCCATCCTTATTTGCTCGAAAGAAAGGATTCTAAATACGATTCCTAAAAAAAATCCAGGTTCCGTCTCTTTTAGGCGAGTTAATTCGTAATGGTAACTATTCTAGTCTTTACAGTAATTATGAATAATTACTAAATGTCTCGCAACGAAACGTGATACCATGTATTCCTTATTGGCATTTAAATGACCTGCAAGGTGTAACATTACTATTTTTTTGCGCACCGTACCACGTGCCTGTAGGTTATAAAAATAAACAAGGCACGTATTGAAACCGATAGCTATGTGTGTACTCAAACACGTTTAGGACATCTCACTAAATCCCTCTTCAACTAATATAGGCTATGGAAGGAATGCTTTAATAATGACGTGTTTATGACGTATGTGTTTAGATTAATTCGTCTCGTGTGTATGTGTGTGTGTGTGTGTGAGAGAGAGAGCGGGTACACGTCAAAGTGTGAAATATTTTGATTCATTAATTAAAATAATAGTAAATAATATTTAGTATTGTACTTCATTTATTAGGATCGAAAAGTAATTAAAGGGATGCTAAAAATATATTTCTGAGAGGCGATTAAAGCCCTCCAATAGAGAGCTATTCGGAGTAATTCAGGTGTCGTTTTTCGTAACGAGCCGTTTCTTTCTGGAATAAGCTATTTCTTGCTTATTCCTTTTAACTTTATATCTAAAGTAATTTATTATTAGAAGGTGTTTATAATTGATGTTAACTTTGTTATTATAAGTTGAAAGAGAATCTATGCTATAAAATAAAACAGTTTGTTGAACCTTTTTCGTTACTTAGGCTATTTTTAACTAACCTAACACCTCCCCCGTCGAAAATACACTCAGGCCAAAGCACGGATGGTAACTAGAAGACTATATTACATCACATTACCATCTATGTGGTAAGGACAGATTTTTTTTTTGTGATATAGGTAGGCGGACGAGCTTACGATCAGGTGGAACAAATGGTCCACCTGATCGTAAGAAGTCAACAACACCGATAGACATTGGTGCTGTTGCTTTTACTGAAATATTGACCATTCCTTATATCACTAGTGCACTAGTAATCTTGGAAGCTAAAATTCCTTTGAGCCTGTAATAACACTGGCTTTCTCACCCATCAAGCTGGAATACAGTATAGCTGTTTGGGGGTAGAATATCTGATGACACCCAAATAGTCTTACACAGCCCTACCATCAAGTAAAGAAGGTGAATACGCTTAACATTCGCAATCACTAGTAACTTGAATGATATCGTTGTTGACATACCCATAAGTCGAACTAAACGGCTTGACAGCTTGTTTTTGGTGAGAGTCGCCAAGATTTGGAACGACCTGCCTGGGTTTATTTTTCCTGATAAGTTCAACTCTGGAGCCTTTAAGAGTAGAGTGAACAAGTTTCTTTTGGATGGGCGTGTACCACCTTCGTCTTCATCTTCACTTTCCATCAGGTGAGGTGGAAGACAAACTAGATAGCCTATTCCATTACAATTATAAAAAAAAAACTATATTATGCAATTGCAAAAAATTGTACATCATTATATATGATTGCTTTTGACTTCTTAATCTGCTTATGAATAAATATTAAATTTTATAATGGAATCGTATTACGTGATTGGACTCTTGACTGTTAAAAGCCCTCACTTGAGCTAGCTTTTGCTAGAATCGCTACGAGTACAGGGTTTCATATTATAATAGTTTATATTCATGGTATATATAGTACACTAGCTGAACCTGCGGCTTTACCCGAGAGAAATTTATAAAACACAAACTTCCGACCTCCGTTTTATCCCCTTAGGGATAGAGTTTCGTGAACATTAGCGGATGTCTGCACCCTATAAGGAACCTACCTGCCAAATTTCAAGTTTGTAGGTGTTATAATTTCGGAGGTTTCGTGATTAATCAGTGAGTGGTATTTTGCGTTACTTTTTTTTTGGCGTAGGTTGGCGGACGAGCATATGGGCCACCTAATGGTAACTAAACCACCAACATTGGGAACTAAGATGTTATGTCCCTTGTGTCTGTAGTTAAACTGGCTCACTCACCCTTCAAATCGGAACAACAATACTGATTACTGATATTTGACGGTAGAATATCTGATGAGTGGGTGGTACCAGACGAGCTTGCGCAAAACCCTAACACCAAGTAAAACTATGACATTTAAGCTAATTTAAGAGATAGAAGTATAAATGGTAATGAAGTTTAATAAATACAATAACTAATCGTATAAAAAAGAATTAGATAATTAATATCAATCAATCAAAGCCATTCCATTAAAAGTTTTCACAAATTCACCAATTGTGTCTTAGATTTATGCTTTGCCATCGCATCCTTTAAATCTAACCAGTCAATCTTTCACCATAAATCACGAAGGTACACAAGCCGATAGATTTGCACAAATATTGGCTGAATTTATAGGATTTTTTTGTGGGTTTCTTTGACATGTTTATGTTCTTCTGTAACGAATAAATACCCTGACATGTTGACTGATCCTTTTAAGGAGAAAATAACAGTTTTTTTTTTATAATAATTCAATTAGACGAAAGTCACCTTTTACTTAATCTTAAAACTTAGCTTCGCACAGATAAAATAAAGGTCTACGTACAACGCTTACCTATATTGAAGGACAAATGAATAAAGAAAAAAATATTGTAGCGTAAAAAAGTGTAAAAATGTTGCCAGCGTTGTAAAAAAATTTAGCCATTTCTTAAATTGTTGTATTGTTTGTTCATAGTATTGCTGTTTTGGTGGTAAAATACACGATAAGTGGGTTTTACCAACTCACACGCACTTGCACAAAACCCTACCACATAATAAAAAATTACACAAATAGTTTAGGAGCGCATAGACGGATATATCAAGATTTCTCACACTGATATATTGCGTTTATCTGTGTAACGTATCTGTGTATCATAATAAAAGCAACTGTAGTGTTATTCTTAAATAACTTTCACGTATCACATTTTTGAAATACCTAAACGACTTTCGGTGACACACTATTCTGATACGCGTATCCTTTTAACATTGTAATTATAATAGGCAATGTCACATATCACTCTCTGATATTTCCAGATGGTGTTCTGTAGATATCTTCGAGTTTACTTACAGAATAGGACTTTTGTACCCAGACACCATATATGCCTACTAATTTCGTCAATGTTGTTGTATCAAATCATAAGAGGTGCCCTTTTTTTTGTACGATCTGTCTTTCTGTCTGTCAGCCTCATTGGACTATTAGCGGCAGACTGGACTGCAGATCCCGGAGTTCTAATTTTGAATTATGATACTGTATGAATATTATAATGCATTTATGTCTGCGCACAAACTTAGTCTCTATATTCATTGTCTTCGTCATCATCATCATCATTGTCAATAGTCTGACTGGTCACGTTAGTTAAAATAATACTATATACTATAATATATAATATATATACTATAATAAATATACTAAAGTTTTCAATAAACATAGTACATTTTTCCATCTACATCGTAACCTATTTATTTCAGTTGTTAAAATACTCACACAATTTATACAACAAAAAATATGGAAACACAGCGTCAGAAATAATAATTCCCGGCGATCCGTATAACAGTCCAATTCGTCTCAGTCGTAGCATATTTTTAATGTTGTCTCGTGAAATGAAGTAATCAATCTGTGTATATTGTTTCAGATCACGAAAAGAATTCCTTTGACGTCAGAACTCAAACTAAACTGAATTGCCAAAGAAGTGGAAAGAAAAATGTGAAGCTCACATGTCCACCCACACTCTCGCACGCACATGATTTCAATAGCGAATTTCACGCACACGAATACCCAAACACCGATACAGTACAATACAAACACATATAAAAATGCCACACAAAACCCCCGCGACAATCCCGAAAACTTATTCGAGAGATTCGAATTTCAAAATGCTACGTTCCCGAATAATTCGATATCGAATTCAACGTTCGAAATGTCGAATAACTTTACCGAGTACGCTGAAATACCGTATTATATAAAGGCGACATCGATGACGTTTTGCATAGTGATAATGTGCTTGGGCGTGATAGGCAATGTGATGGTGCCCATAGTGATATTAAAGACTAAGGACATGAGGAACTCCACGAACATTTTCCTGGTTAACTTAAGTATAGCGGATCTGATGGTGTTGCTCGTCTGTACGCCGACTGTGCTGGTTGAAGTCAACTCGAAACCTGAGACATGGGTGCTGGGGAAGGAATTGTGTAAGTATTTTTGTATTTCATTTCAGAGATATTTTTACTATAACAGACAGACATATGGACTATATAATGTTAAGTGGTCACCTGCTCATAAAACCGTGCTTTTTATCGCGTATCATAGAATTTTCTAGTTAGCCAAAAAATTTTCTAGTGCCCAGGACTGCGCTAATTACACCGGAATATCCACTAAAAAACCAGCGGTACCCTCTCCGTCTTTTCGGCGGGCTTTCACAGGATCGCTTACGCATGCTACTGTGACGGTATTGATTTGACCTGATCTATACTCAAACAAGTAATCGTAAGCTGTGTGTATACATCCTTATGGGAGTTCAGTGTAAATGCGCATAATTTTCAAGTCTGCCTTCCAAATTACGTATTTTTTACAAACGATTAAAAGTATTTAAAAACTTATTAATCCTATCTATTTGTCAAATTTCATAAAAGTTAAGAATTCTATATCACGACATAAAAATGTGAACCTAACTTAACTTATGTTATTCCTTGGAATTCAAACTTTCAACAAGGGGTCGCTCGACAACTGACGCTGGTGTTGAGCTCGTTAAAAATATTTACAAGGCCTGGGAGGAGTCACAGGATGTCTTAAGGATATTTTGTGATTTATCTAAGGCCTTTGATTGTGTGCAACACGAAACTTTGGTCAGGAAGCTACGTCATTATGAAATTAGGGACACTGCACTCAGTCTTCTGATTTCGTATCTGAGCAATCGGATTCAGACGGTTTATGTAAATGAAAAGAGATCTCCCGGGTCTCCAGTTACTGTGGGGGTCCATCAAGGATCAATTCTTGGACCATTTCTCTTCCTTTTTTATATAAATAACCTGTCACATCTCCTAGGTGATAAACTCGAGATAGTATTGTTTGCTGATGATACTTCTTTAATTTTTAAAATAAAGAGAGCATTGTTCACATCGTCATATATTGAAAGACGTTCAATATATAACGATGTGAACAATGCTCTCTCTGAAATAGTAAATTGGTTTAGTGTTAATAATTTAATGTTAAATAGTCAAAAGACAAAATGTATTAAATTCACTACTCCCAATGTAAGATGTGTCAAAACGAGTGTACTTTTAAACGGGGAAGCATTAGATGTTTTAGAATCAACAGAGTTCCTTGGTATGACAATAGACTCTAAGCTCCAATGGGGCTCCCATATAAATAAATTGGCGAATATATTCAGCTCTGCAGCCTATGCGGTAAAAAAAATTAGACTTTTGACTGATGTGGATTCGGCTCGCCTTGTGTATTTCAGTTATTTCCACAGAATAATATCGTATGGCATCCTACTCTGGGGTAATGCAGCTGACATGAATACCATTTTTGTACTGCAGAAGAGGGCTATTCGTGCAATTTATAACCTGGGCCCAAAAGATTCGTTAAGAGGTAAACTTAAAGAAATTAAAATCATGACTGTCGCTTATCAATTTGTTTTTGATAATGTTATGTATGTACGCAAAAACATAAATGATTTTCCCAAAAATTGGGACGTACATTCTATTAACACTAGGAACAAGAATAAACTTGTTACTCCAAGTACCCGATTACACAGGGTTAGTAACTCTTTTTTGGGGCATACATTGCCCAAAAAAGACTTACTACGTTTTTACAACAGGATCCCAGAAAACGTTCAAAATTATTCAATTATAAAATTCAAAAGAATCGTTAAAGAGCGTTTATGTGCTAAAGGATATTACATAATAATGACTAATGACTTTTAGTTGACTGCACACCTTGGGAATGAAATGATCGCCTCCAGGCTGTTTCAAATAACTAAAATATAATTATTATTGTACATGCAAAATGAAAAAAAAAAAAAAAATACCCGCTGAGTTTCTTTCGCCGGTTCTTCTCAGGTCCGAGATGTTAAATTCCGAACCGGTGGTAGATTTTTGACTATCAATAAGCAAGTGTAAACACTTCTATATTGAATAAAGATTTTTGACTTTGACTTTTGACTTTCTTCATACTAAATTTCATCATATTCGGCTTAGTTGTACAGTCGTGAAAGAGCAACAGACAGACAAACAGACAGCTACATTCGCATTTACAACATTACATTAGCAGCCTGTAAATTTCCCACTGCTGGGCTAAGGCCTCCTCGCCCTTTGAGGAGAAGGTTTCGAGCATATTCCACTACGCTGCTCCAGTGCGCGTTGGTGGAATACACTTGCGGCAGGATTTCGTTGAAATTAGACACTGCAGGTGATGGTGATTTCTCATGATGTTTTCTTTCACCGCTGAGCACGAGATGAGTTATAAACACAAATTAAGCACATAAAAAGTCAGTGGTGGTTGCCTGGGTTTGAACCCGAAATCAATGGCATCTTAATGCACGCGTTCTAACCACTGGGCCATCTCAGCTCTTCTATTTTAGCATTTACAACATTAGTATAGATTAAACGTAGGCGAAGTAATGGTCGAGCTGATATATCCCTGTATTTGTTCAGGTGATATTATCATAAAAATCTCATGTTCAGCACAGAAAAACATCGTGTGAAAATACTGCCTGACTCAAAAGCTTTAAAATGTCAGAGAAAATCCATAACTGTGATATTTATGCGTTGTTAAATAAGCCTCAAATAAACCAGCTAGTATTCAATTTAATGTTTGTAAGTATACTTTTTTTTAAAATTGTTATATTTGTTGATCACAGACAATATGTTGTCCGTACCTTTGGTGTTAATATATTTAATTAGTTTTTTTTTTTTAATTTATTTATGTTTATATATTTTTATTACCAGTCAGCAACAATATGTATGTTTGAGGATTGATTATTACTATTATTATTATTATACATAAAAAGATTACTAGGTTAGCTCTATCCTGTTCATAACTGTACCTCTGACAACGTGTGTACAATTTCACGATG
This sequence comes from Vanessa tameamea, assembly GCF_037043105.1. NCBI lineage: Eukaryota > Metazoa > Arthropoda > Insecta > Lepidoptera > Nymphalidae > Vanessa > Vanessa tameamea. The sequence goes on along the minus strand of NC_087332.1, from coordinate 2,118,718 downwards.
ATCGGTTTGGTCAGGACGTGAAATCATAATATATAAATAAATATATTTTAGCTTTTATAATATTAAGACAGCGTTTTCACTTAGGCGTTTTAGCGTTTCAACTTAATATTTATACTTGCATCCTTATACGCGGCTTACAGTAGACGGGCAGTAAACGTCACGTAAGGTCAAAGCGTTATAATCTCTTCTGTGGTACTATTACGGTTATAGCATAGCAACAGTTGCTATCAAATATTCGTTGCAGATTGGTATCAAATCAAATCAAAAAAATATAAATCAGTATTATGGACCTATGCAGTAGATACTCCATAATAAATATTTATCGGCTGCAACATTTATCAAGCCGCAACAAATATTTGATAGCGACAGTTGCTAAGCTATAACCGTAATAGCACCACAGAAGACATGTTCCACACTTACTCTGTATATCTATCTCTTTCTATTACATACGGCTATCCAATAAAGTACATTAAATACATTGTGCATTGAATATAGATCAAAATGGCCTTTTACAGTTTGTAATTTAAATGAATATTTTCGAAGATATTACAGATTTAAACGCAGGGACATAGCGGTTTGTATTGTCTAATGACTGGAAAACTGTGAACGTTATAAGACATTCTGTAGTATATTTAAGGCGGGCCGCTTGTATATAATATAAATTTATCGGGAAGTTCTTTACGTTAGTGGTCTAGTAGCAATCACCACGTAAGGAAAAATCGTTATTCCCCCCCTCCAGAAGCAACTTTGTTCCGGCCCACCAAAACTTTATTTTTTTTTGACTTGTCATATACAAGTTTTATTAGTATATAATATATATATTTAGTATATATGTATATATATAGTTTATATATATTAGTATCAGTGGAAACTTAGCTGATTTATGTAATATTATATATATTTATGCCATAAGTGTCATCTCATTGTTTGTTTCCCTAAAATAATAAAATAAAAAAAATGTTGCCGTAAAATTGTAAATACCGTTAGATCATAATCTATCTCGCGAGATTGTGAACTGTCGAAAGATTGTGAACCGTAACATACTGGTTTCATTTTAACGCATAATGTTCTAGATTCTGTAGATTATAATCTAATGAAGCTAATTAAAGTTAAATTATAAAAATTCTAACCTAACCTGCAGTTTACAATCTCGCGAGATAGATAACAATCTAACGGTATTTACAATTCTACAGTGATATAATATAAAGTTCCTAAATAATAAAGTGATCGCGATAGGTCATTGACGCGTGCCTGCCATTGACATTTTATTGGAGTTCACACTGAGTTATGAGTGAGTTTCTGCGAACAGCGTGAATACTTATTATGTTATTGACGACTTATATATTCAATTTCGCATTTTTTTGCTTTATAATAAAATATTGTATTGCGTCGACAATAATTCAAGAGATCGATGTTCGTGTGTTGCATACTGATTAATATTTTCAAATTCTTTAATAATATCATCTATACCAATATTATAAATGCGAAAATAACTCTGTCTGTATGTCTCGCTTTTTCACGGCGAAACTGTACTGTAAATTTTCTGTAAGATATTTAATTGTTAAATAAAACTAAATATTTTGTGAATATTTCAACCGTTTACCTGGCGCTGATTTTGATATCATGAAAAAAACGGCGAAAAATCAACTATGTAAACTTTGTGGCAAAGGTGTAAATGAAAAATTAAAAAAAATGTTTCATAATTATTCTATAATTTTCCATGTTCGATATTAATTCCAAATGTATTTACAATAATTTATCGCTGAGCAATAAGTACTTTCCATTTATTTAATATAATTATGATATTATTTTATATCTAGGATTTTAAACACGACATACATAAATTCACGAACAGTTTTAATCCTCGAAACTAATGTTAACCAAAAAAAAATATATCCAAATAAAGACTTTAAAATTCTAAGTTTCACCCGCACCGCCTAGATTTCCGAAAATCCACAACAGCGCGATTTTTAAGACATTTTCTGCCTCGCACAACCACTCTGTGAAACCAGCTTTCGCCGGCGGTTTTTCGGAACCGATACGACTTGGGTACCTTCAACAAAAGAGCGTACTCCTTCCTTAAAGGCCGGCAACGCACCTGCAAGCCCCCCGCTATTGCAGATGTCCATGGGCGGTGGTAATCACTTTCCATCAGGTGGGCCTCCTGTTTGTTTGCCTATGACATAAAAAAAGACTTCAATAACAGTGGCAAAAATACTAGCTTCCTCATTAAACCGCAACTCCGACGTCCAAAGCAAATAACCAGCAATGGATTGCAATTGGCTAATGATGAATATATTTTAAAAAAAAGCCAATTGAACCTACATAGTCCACCAGTGGAAAAAAGAGATCTTTGTATAAATAATCCATGGCACAATTTCAATTACTAAACTGCACTAAGGCATAATTTCAAATAAGAAATAAGTTGTATCGTTTCCCCGATTTAATATTTTCCGCAGCCCCTTAACATAACATACATTTGGAGCAAACATTTCCTTCAACGATATTTCGAAATCGGTTCAATCAAAAGCAAACTTCGAACAGTAAATTTTTAAACGAAACTCGTAAAACAGTTCCTTCGCGTCTTTATTTTAGCTTTAAAAACGAAATACACTTACGTTTACTCTCAATTAAGAACTGTTATGCTTTTTATCGGAGCTCTGACCACCCCAATATAATCTGTATTACAGACTATAATATGTACGGGGAAACGAATATTCATATATTTCCAGACAATTATAGATCATATTGCAACTTTATAAGGTAGGATTTACTGGTTACATAATAATAATATGAGTTTCTTGTTGTTTTAAAATAATAATTTCGAAAATCGATGTATTCTTGATTTCGCGATGGAATTCGAAAGGCCACGGAACGAGCGTTTTTATGACATTTCAAAGAACGTTTAACAATTAAATATCGACGATGAATACTTTTATTAGTCATCGTAAATAATTATCCAAGTATATTGGAACATTAATGAGAGGCCCAAATAAAAGGCTTATGAAGATATAAGTAAGAATTATAGTAATAATAATAATCATTATGAAATACTTTACGAACGATTAAAGTAAAAGCATTACTTTACTCAAAATTACTGCAATGTAAATCGTTACATTATAATAAAATTCGAATTCTTGTAAGTTTAATTAGTTACTTATACTTTTATCGTTCTATAAATATAATAATTTATTGTATGATAAAATGAATATGATTGAAAGAAAAAACTGAGACAGTATGTTTACGTCAATTACTTATACTTAGAGTAATTTGAATATACATTAAAATATATTTTAAATTTAAATTTCTTGTAGAAGAAAGTTTTACTTTATTTAAAAGATATGTAATTATGATAAATAATTATCGATCGGTACCTACCGAAACCGAATGATTCGTATATATTTCTATAAATGAGTAAGTAATTAAGTTCCATTAGGTTTTAAATTTAATTCAGCATTCAAAGAAAAAACTCCTAATTTATTTAAAATAGAGAACCTGATTCTTTATTTATTACTAACAATTCTCTTTTTTCAACTATGCTTATAATTCTGGATGTTGGCTTAAAAAAAATAGGGCTACTGAACAGGACAATTTTATTGCAAGCATGACTAGGGTCAACTTGCTATTTGATAAATAAATATTACATTATTTTGCTTAAATAAATATTGAAAATCTAAACTATAGAAAATTTATTCATTGGTTATATTTTAGGTTATAATCGCTTTATTTATGACCACACTGTAAACTGCTTAAAGACGATCACATATTAATATTCAAGGACACGGCAAAATAAAAGAATTAACAAAACATCTATAATCACTCTTGTTCTTATAAAAATAAGGTTAAAATTCCTTCATCGAAATAATATTTTAAGTTTGTTCACGCGACCCAATTAAAAATACTAAAGTTACTAAAAATACGCGAAGTATTTAAATGAAGTTCAAAGAATAATTTGAAAGGATAGTTTATGATTTTATATTTATTTTTTAGACGTGATTTTTGTGAAGGTTAATTACCGGTCTTTGTCGAAATATTCCTCTCCTTATTTAAACAAATTTTTTTATAACCCATATTTTTTAATAATAAAGTTTTTTTTCATAGAAACAAAGATTTGTCTATGGTTCAATGTGGTTAATATATAAAATAGAACATTAAGTTTTATTTAAAATAAGAACTCCGTGAACTAAAAATGAATGAATCGGAAAATGAAAAGTTTTATGTTCCAATTATTTATTCATTGGTTATTTTTTTTGTGTCAAGCTGAAAGTTACGTGGGCAAATGCATCAACTGATGTCTAAGTATTCGTCTCCGACCATAGACACTGGCTACTCATTATACCACCAATAAGCTATTAATTAATTTATTTATTTCTTGGTCATTACATAACTTATTATAATGAGTAAAATTAATATATTATACAAAAATAAAGCTGGACTATAATATTTACAATACAACACAATGCGAGTACTGACAGCGTAAATACAGTAAATAGTACTAGTACAAGAAAAATAAATAATTTTAAATCCTTTATACAAAAATCTTTTTTTTTGCCAATGTCACCTGACAAGTGGTTACTATCGCCCATAGACATTGGCGTTATAAGAATTATTAATCATTTCCTTCAACACCAATGCGCCACTTCCTTGGAAACTAAGATTTTCCCTTATGCTGTAGTTACACTGCCTTATATTACAATTTCTTATAGCGCCGATGTTTTTTGGCCTTATGATGATATGGGTGGTGACCACTCACCTTGACCTTGATAAAAATAAAAAAGATATTTCATAAGCAATGATAGTTATCGTGTCCTAAATATACCATTCAGCTTCCGAGTTGGATTCCAAAACCCAACGCTGATTTTCAATGGTACCAAATGAAGTTATGACGCTTAAAGTTTACAGAATATACCTACATAGATAACAGAAAGGGAAGAAGAAGAAGGGAGAGAGAAAATAAGAGAAATAAGTAAAAATATTCCACATGTACACATGTACAGCTTGTAAATTTCCCACTGTTGGGCTAAGGCCTACTCCACCTTTGAGAAGGTTCGGAGCATATTCCATCACGCTGCTCCAATGCGGTCCGTTGAATTCACATGTGGCAGAATTTCGTTGAAATCACATGCAGGTTTCCTTACGTAGTTTTCCTTCACCGCCGAGCACGAGATGAATTATAAACACAAATAAAGCACATGAAAATTCAGTGGTGCTTGCCTGGGTTTGAACCTGCAATCATCGGTTAAGATTTATGCGTTCTAACCATTGGGCCATCTCGGCTTAAATATTTCAAGAGCTCATGAATAAGTACACTATGTATATAAGTAACTAAACGAACCAAATGAAATAGCTGTCTGTACGATTTCAAAGTGCTCTTAATAACTCGAACACCACCAGAACAGATGGGACATTTTAGTTTCGGCACAAAACTATTCGACTAATGAGCGAACGTTTTGATCGAATTTCGCTCACCAGCAGCGATATTAAATTTCGCGAGCAACAAAATTGTTTTGGCAAGATTTAGTCTGTCAAAGAGCAATTTCATTTCGAGTGTTTAAATCGCTTAGGTGACAGATCTGAAAGGTTTGATTTAAAATCGGGTAGCTTTAATAAATTATTTTAGGCACATTCATTAATTTCGTTTTGAATTGGATTGAAAGTATTGTTTTACGAGGATAGTGTTTTTAGGATTGTGTTAGGTGGTAAGGCATTGTGCCCATCTGGGTAGGTACCACCCACTCATCAGCTATCCGCCAAACAGTTGTATTTAGTATTGTTGTATTCCAATTTGAAGGATGAGTGAGTCGGTGCAACTACAGACAACGTCTAAGGATGGCGAGGGATTTACCATCAGCTGGAACACTTGCCTTGAAAATCAAATCAAATCAAAATATTCTTAATTCACATTGGCCAACAAAAAGTATTTATATCGGCATTCACGTCGGTTCCACACAAAGCATTTGAATCGGCATATTACAGCATTAAATCAAATGTAAATCTACGTCCGTTTCGGTGAATTCATTCGACCGAGAAGAACCAGCAAGAAGTTTTGTAGTTACCTTATCCACCACTTTAATTACAGAGTACGTCAATGAAGTAGAATTAAATATATTTAACAAATACTAAGTACATGCTTTTTATTAATAACCTTATTTGTCAATGTTTTCTTTATATGAGTTTATTTTTGTTGATATTCTTAGCTAAAAATAACTGTGCAGTCTTATTATAGAAATATTTAACAAATAAAATTGGTACTATGTACTCAAAACTCTTGGTATAATTAAATATTACACTTGTACCACATCTGAGTTATTAATCTTTTAACTGCAACGTCGTCCAGGGGTTAACACAATGCGTGTGTATACAATACTCTGATACTGGCTTTCAAGTTGTGTGGGACAGTTGGAACTTGTTCAAAATTGACTATTATTTATATTCTAAACTATTAATCGTATCTTTATTATAATTGTTACATTTTAGTATTCAATTTAATTTAAACAAAATGTTATATAAAAGTTTTTTAATAAGCTGGTATATTTATTTTATTGGCAATGGTGTTTTAACGTCGAAAATTTTCGGAAAGGACTTAATTATAAAGTGGTTATTATTAAATTAAATTAAATTATAAATTTGGAATGTTTTTAATCGATTTAAAATACGAGGTTCCCAAATCGTCTGTACGTATAGATAGACGTAAAACGTATGTTCGCCTGTAACTATTTTGTTTACGAACCGATTTTGTTTTTTTTTTTTTATCGTTTTTGCCTTGGTATTAGTATGTCTACAAGGTAGTCCCTTCTCGAATTCATTTTTATTGTATATTGTTCAATTTCAGATTGTTATCTTTTTTATGTTAATTTTAAATGTTCTACAGATATTAATAAAACGAATATCTTGTTAAAGAGAAAAATCCGTTTCCACTACAAATTTACCTTTATACGTATAGAAGATATATTTCATGCGATTTCCTAATAACTCTGCTATATTATTCACTGCAAGCAGTTCTTTATATATTATGTAATACATGAGTATTCCGCTTAACTATTTACATACATTTAAAATAAATCACAAATCCACTATGAGAAAACATATGAATTATTTAAATCTCGACCAATGATGACACGTCAATTCAAGGTCAACATTTATTTGGCTTTACTCGTCCTTCCATTGGAATAGACTATAGATACTCTATACATTGCAATGTAAATATACTAATACTGTATTAATAACTGACGAACACAAAAGTTTTTATATATTTTTATTTATACAAGAATTAAGGTCATAAATATATTAAACTTTTTTTTTTTTTAAATGATGACCGCGTGGAATGCACATGAAAATTCAGTGGTGCTTCGGTTAAGATGAACGCGTTCTAACCACTGGGCCATCTCAGCTTTTAAAAAAGGTTTCGCACTATTACTCCAAGGTAAAATAACAAAACAGATATTCTTATCAGAACTTGAACTATTGGCCTTCTGTGAAGATCGCAACCATCGATTAATCCAGTTTCTCTATCATTTTGTCGTAAGATATAAATGGTTTCAACTTTAACTGTAGTTAGCCAGTAAGTTTGAGAGGATTTAAACGTCTCAACTCGACTTTAAAAGATTTACAGCGGTAATACTTTGGAGGTTTAAGGCATTTCCTGCTCACATTCTATTTTCTTATATTTTATTTTGTATGGTTTAGGTTTTATTGCTGTGTAATTGGGCGTAAGCGACGTTTAAGAAAGCATCTAAATGTCCTTATAGGACAAATATTTTGGGCTATTTTGATGTTATGATCTCGCGTGGGAGCATTCTTGATTTTTCGGTTGGTGAATGTACTGCGGTTGAACCGTAGTTGGCGACTTTGTGGTTATCGAGAAACCGAGGGATATTAATGGTAACCGCATTTCAACCTAATAAAATAAAAAAACAGGTAAACTTCGATGAATCAAAGCTGGTTTCGTCAAAACATAGAGAGAACAATAATAATAATAAACGCTGCTTAACATACGTGATGTGTTTCTGTTTGCTTGATAACTAGTTGCCGCATACACCCCCCCCCCCGCGTAGTCGGGGGCATCTGTAAGGTATCCTCTGTTATTTTCCGTACCCCTTTCTTGGATGCCATTCGAGTTAAGACGTAGTGTAACAAACAAATAAGACTCACTTATACATTTGTATGATATTAGTTTCTTCGGACTTCGCCTACGTGTAAAAAAGGGGGTGGGGTTGCTGTTGCTAGGTATATTTTTCTGATGTATAAAGTAACCTATGTGCTATTTCTGTGACTGTAATCAATCTCTGTGCCAAAATTTCATTCAGATTCCATCAGCTGTTCTGGTGAGATTTAGTAACGAACATCCATCAAAATTTATTATACAAAATTTTGCATTTTTAATATTAGTAATATTGCTAGGATGTGCCGTATGTAAATGTCCATTAGGTTTTAAATTAATAAGATATGGAACGAAATAGGATGACAAAAGTAAACCTAAAGAAAGGCAAGGACCCGAATTGAGATATAAATAATTCGCGACTGTAGCTTGAAGGCTGTTCTAAGTTTTAACAAGCGATAAATTGTCAAAACGCTGTCAACTCTGTGTTTTAATATTTACTACTAGTGCCTGTAATTAAACCGGATAACATCATTTTAAACTATAAAATTTGGTGACGAAATTTCTTGTAATTTTTAATACAAAAAATGACTACCTCAGATACAAATTACCCCTATATACTACGCAACTACTTTTCATGCCTAACAACATGCTGGCGAGCTCTAAAACGCAAGCGAAACCGCAAGTCATAACTGGTAATTATGCTCGAAGTACCTGAAGACAGCGTGGGTAGGCCCACAAGGTGGTCCGACGACCTGGTGAAGTTCGTGGGAAGCCGCTGGTTGCGGGCTGCATAAGACCGGTCATTGTGGCGATCTTTGGGGGAGGCCTGTATCCAGCAGTGGACGTCCTACGGCTGAGATGATGATGATATACATATGTCGGAGGGACATCAGATCTATTGTCACTATTATTGTACATCGTGTGAGCGTACAGTGGATTATCGTGAAAAGTATACAAAGAACACTTAGTCAATATTTAATTACACATTATTACACGATTAGGCTCACACACAAAGCAATCAAAATACGAATTATAACACTCAAAGCGCTTCAGGAACGGTAGGACAGCTCCGAGACCTCACTCGACTAATGCGGCAGCAAGTGTTCTGCCCAGACCCGAGCGATACCTTAACGACTCTGTCGAAATCGCGCTGAAGTTAGCACCGAACTCCACCGAAGTCGAGTTCACAACCGTAGGCGCGCTTTTCGTTCCAATAAGTGTATGTATGATTGACCGGATGCGACATTTACAAGAAATTATTTAGGTATATCGGTATGCAGACTGTAAAATGGGTCACTTGATGGTAAGTGGTCTCATCGCACAAAGACATTGACATTGTAAACAATTTGTTACTTCTTGCAAACTAAGAAGTTAGGTCTCTAGTTTACACGGGCTCACAGGCGGTATATAGGTTTCTTTAGAGCTGCACGAGATGTATTACAATAAAGGATTGAGAGATTTTCCTAAGAACATCTTAATTCCATTATTTAACCGAATACAATTTTATTTCCTCCATTTGCTGTTACCACCCACACACATAACACAGTGCACATCACTAAAAGTATGTGATTAAACACAACAATAATTGAACTTAAGCTGGATTAATATTCTGTTGCGCGATTCGATCCACATATTTACTAAATGGTTAACTAAGAATTGACTGAGATGGGTTTTGAACACCTGAGCAAAAAAATCTATCTGAGCCGTTGTAATGTTTTTTTAGTATTCAGATTAATTAATTTACAGATTCTCAAGCGGCTGGAAATTGGTTGACCTCGAAACTAGGTTACCAGATTAACCAAGTTAAGAAACGTCCTCGAATCCTAAAGAGATCAAGCGGGCCCCTTAAGGGCTTTAAAGTTGAGTATTTTAGGTTCACTGACGTATCAGATTATCAGTCTAATAATTTAAATGTGAGAGTGAAAATGTGATTAATTAATTTTATTTAGAATAAATAAGCAGACTAGCAAATTGACCACCTGATTGCATGTGGTCGCCATTTTCCAAAAACAAAGATACCAGACCGATATTCAATCGATATCGTCTGGATTATTATGTAATCGATTATAAAATGTCACAGTTAGTGTCTATAGACGTTACCTACTACAACAAATTATCGATTCATTTAAGCCCATCGCGATGTTTGATGGATATGTTATCGTTTAGCCAAACGGTTAGCTATGTCGATCAGCCAAAGCCAACCAATCTATTGACACGATTGATACGACGATTGTTATGGAAACACCGTATGAAAATAAAGTTTGACAGCTTAAGACACAGTTTTCAACTAGACTATTAACTAAAAACTTCAAATTCTTCTAATTATAAGTCTATACAAAAATGTTACTACCTCAGATATAATACGCAATTACTTTTTATACCTAACAGCTGATGACCTCTAAAACGCGATCGAAACCGCAAGATATAACTAGTAATTATATATATTTAACGATTTAGCTTTGTTGCCACTCGCCACTAGATGGCGCTTCAGCTTTTCATCTTACAAACCGTTCAACCGTTCACTATGACAATTCCATTTTACCGCATAATTGTATAGATCGTTAGTTTATAATAAAACAATTTTTAATGTAAGGAACCAATTAATAAATAAAGGGTTTTTTTTATGGCATTGGTTGCCGGACGAGCATATGGGCCACCTGATGGTAAGTGGTCACCACCGCCCATAGACAAAGGCGCTGTAAGAAATATTAACCATTCCTTACATCACCTATGCGCCACTAACCTTGGGAACTAAGATGTTATGTCCCTTTCGCCTGTGATTACACTGGCTCACTCATCCTTCTAACCGGAACACAACAATACAGTGTACTGTTATTTGGCGGTAGAATATCTGATGAGTGGGTGGTACCTGGTTTTTTAGTAGGTTATTAAATACTTTGACGCTACGCTATTTTACTGCTATAAATAATTGTAATAGGCTGGATACCTTTCTTAGGTTAGGCTAGCAGAGTTATCTAGATATATTAGTATGTACATAATTATTTTATACTGTAAGTAATTATTATTATAAACGGAAAGAGTAATTTAAATATTTTGTAATAAAAGAAGATTTAATACATTAAAAAAAAGAAACTTTAAATAAACTTTTTACTATAACATTTTTTTTTGTTATCTTTACATAGGTAGAACATTAGTGAAAAATGCGGGTCTAATTTATAAATACGTCATTAACTGAGTATTCATTTTTAATCCTAATTACATATGCTGGTATTGACTAATGGAACAATTTCATTACTTTGTTCGTTCTAAATTTAGGCATTTACTAAAATGACTTATACTTTTTTAGAATACAGGTGGACGAGCAAATAGAAAAGCTACACTGATTGCGCTGATGAAACATTAACCATTTCTTATATCGTTTAGCTAAGATGTAATTGTCTCTCGTGCCTGTAGTTTCACTGACTCACTCACCCTTCAAACCGGAATAAACATTTTTTTTTATCAATACATTCTAAAGCAGGCAATCTGCTCGTTTATGTAGTGTTTACAGAAATAACTCATAATTCATTTATTATGGGTGAGTCAGGGCAAGAAAATGTGTATTTTTTAAAAAGGACAAGATTAACAAATAATTTGTCAAATATCATTAATGTTTTTTTAGGATTTTATCAAATGATTCTATTAATTAGAGACAAATAAAATTTTGTACAGAATTTTTTGTTTTTGTAACTTATAAATATTTGGCTCATAATAATTTTAAAAAAATCTCGTGACAACGGATAATCGGCATAAACGCTCTTAATAAGGATAATTATATAATATCATTTATACCCTATATAACTCAGCAATAATGTGGCTTTCTACCAGGAAAATATTTAGAATTGGGTCATTAATTCCGGAGGTTACCCTACATACAAACAAACAAATTTTACCTCTTTATAATATTAGTGAAGATAAAAAGTACTTATTTATTTTGACAATGTTTAATACTCTGTGACAATTAAATTAAATCTGCCGTTATTTATTGGTCATTTTTAAATACAAAAATGAGGGTTTTCTTTAACAGATTAGATATATTAATAATGGTGCCGTTTTCTGCAAATATATTGAAGACCTACTATTCTCTCATATCAACTTTACAAAGGTACACAAACCCTTATAGTTTTGATAGCTCTTACAGAACGTGTTAATTTTAGAAAAAAAAAATCACAATTGATCACATCACTGCATTTAAATTACATCCGAAAACAGCAGACTTGGTGCTTGCTGTTATAATTTCAAGAAAAAAAAAATCAAATTTAGAACATATGTAAAGTATACGAAATAATTTAACTTTTTTAATCTGTTATTTTTACAGGTCTCGCAGTTCCATTTGTGGAGCTGACGGTGGCGCACGCATCAGTACTTACTATATTGGCGATAAGCTTCGAAAGGTACTACGCGATATGCGAGCCGCTCCGAGCCGGATACGTTTGTACGAAGACGCGTGCCACGCTTATATGCGCACTGGCGTGGTTCTTTGCAGCGTTATTTACTAGGTTAGTTTATCCCTTTTTAAATAATATATATAATATAAATGCAGCATCAGGCTTTAATCGTTTGCAAGACTTGAAATAGCGATCATCTACGTATGGTAGAACTATTTCTGGTTAATCCTACCTTGTACGGTATGTATTTGGGTACCATTCAGTTATTCTACCAAAGTTCTAGTTTTTAAGTGTTTAGGAATGTCAGTAAGCCATTGTTTTTACAAATACAAGGATCAAAACACCTTGGTTTTTGTGAATTGTCCGATCTAAAAATCAAAACTTTACTTAGTGGTAGGGCTTTGCGAGCCAGCGTGGGTAGGTACCACTCATTTATTAGATATTCAGGAAAACAGAAATACTTAATATAGTTGAGATCCGGTTTATGAATGTTATGAGTTAGTTAGTGTAATTACAAGCACAAGGGACATATCATCTCAGTTCCCAAGGCTATTGGCGCATTGGCGGCTTAAGGAACGGATACAGAACCATGTGTATGGGCAGTGGTGACCACTTACCACCAGGTGACCCATTCTCCCGTCTGCCTAACTATATCATAAAATGTATTCGAAAGCCACAACGGCACAACATTCCTTATATGTATTTCAACTACTTCTGAAGTGCACTAACCACGGTTTTGCAAGGATATATCCAAATATATTTAATACTTATTTACGAAAATAAATTTATCAAAACGAAATAAATATATATATATATATATTTGTGTCGTTGAAGAGAGTGTATTGATAAATCTATGACCTACAAACCCTGCTAAGGATCAAGGCCGTCTTAACTTATGTACAAATAACCATCGGAATTGAACCATTGGAATCTTTTTAGTGATTTGTCTGAACGCCGGTTGTGCCTGGGCGCTTGTGTCCTTAAGACGGGTTTTCCTAGGGGAATAATAGTTATCAATGATGTACGTATCAATGTTATTTCAAATGATAAGCCCATAAGAGATACAGGGATATCTGTTTTTAAATAAAGAACTTTTATAAGTAAAAGCGTATTTGAGCTGATATGGCACAGTGACTAGAACACGTGGTCTGGTAGAATCTAACCTAAGACCGTGGGTTCAAACTCGGTTACACAACCAATTTATCATGGACTTAATTTGTGTTTATAATTAATCTTGTGTTCGTTTATGAAATAATACATCGTTAGGTAATGTGCCTGTATTAGATAAAAATTGTGTAACTAGAATTGGAGCAGTGTGGCGGAATATGCTCCAATCCTTCTTCACATGAGGATTGGAGGCGTTTTGCCCAGCAATGGAACATTTCCTTATTTCTAAATCATAATCTTTGATGCTATCGTAGGGTAATATTTTTTTAACGTAATATTAGACATTATATGTAAAACGAAAGCGACTTCAGCGATTTTTACAAATGCTCGGTCGAGATTACTCCATAAGGTCAGAAATTGAAAGCGCTTCAGCTAACAAAAGAATTCGAGATCATTACGTATGCGTGTAACAAAATTGTCGACATTACATCACTACGAGGACAAGAGAAATGAGTAATGACGCGCAGATGACACGCGGTAGGGTTCCGCAGAGAGATATTTCAAGGATCAAAACTGTTACATCGACATACATTTATTAGCTTAGTACTTTATTGCATTATATATCTTATTTATTAATAGCTTAAGCCGATTTTTGACCCAGTGATTATGGGACAATAGTTGCACATTAAAGATCGGTTATGGTCTTATTTTGAAGAGCTCCAGCCGTATAAGTGCAGAAAATTAAAGAGGGTTCTTATTTGAAATTTACTTAATTGTTACGATTTAATAAAGAATTAATTTTAGAAAGTGTAAAAAAGTTACAGGCCGGGTAGAGAGCGGTACTATGGCTGTTTAAAAAAATAACAAATGTAAAACGAGCCAAACAGACGTCGTCAGTTTACAATGAAATTAAATCACAACAAAACCTGTCATAGGTTTCGAAATTTGAATAAACGCGAAGTTTCGCCTGCGATCCACTAGTGTTCATTTATTGATATAAAATCCGTAATTGACTACTGACTTTCTTGGTTTTTCTTGGTAGAACATACTTTCTATCTACTTTCTTTTAAAAGAATATTTTGATTTTGATTCGGAAAATAAATGTGCCCATCACGGGACGCTCGGCGGATACGAAACATCGCCAACATTTACGAACTCTGATAGAAAAATATTAAATAAATATGTAGTAAAGTAAACCAAAACAAAAAAATCAGAAGTCAAGGATTTTGTTTTTCTTATTATTATAATTATACTATAAGCACATAGTGTATCCGTGTATAGTGTGAGCGCCACGCACACACAAGACAGACACAGAGAGACCAGACAAGATCGACACAGAGAGCGGTCGCGGAAACATATATGCATAAAATATGTTATACACACATACATAAAATCACTAGTTAAAATAATAAATGAACATATTATAACACCTGTATTTAGATAAACAAACATTAATCTACGAATACTTTTATTCACATTTCGAGTTCACGAATTATTCATATACAAGAATATGGAATTCAAGTCTGTCGAGTCAACAGCTTAAAGAGGATGAAATTGCGAAGCCTAGCTACTCAAAGCTCTGCAGCTTGAATGAATGAATAAAAAATAGTTACTGTATAGATCTTGACCACGTGGAATGTCGGCAAGAATACTAGCAGCATTTCCCCGTTGAATCGCAATTTAAATCGTCTGGGCAAAAAACGCCAGTGGAGGCAAATATAATATATAATATAATATAATATAATATAATATAATATAATATAATATAATATATAATATAATATAATATAATATAATATAATATAATATAATATAATATAATATAATATAATATAATATAATATAATATAATATAATATAATATAATATAATATAATATAATATAATATAATATAATATAATATAATATAATATAATATAATATAATATAATATAATATAATATAATATAATATAATATAATATAATATAATATAATATAATATAATATAATATAATATAATATAATATAATATAATATAATATAATATAATATAATATAATATAATATAATATAATATAATATAATATAATATAATATAATATAATATAATATAATATAATATAATATAATATAATATAATATAATATAATATAATATAATATAATATAATATAATATAATATAATATAATATAATATAATATAATATAATATAATATAATATAATATAATATAATATAATATAATATAATATAATATAATATAATATAATATAATATAATATAATATAATATAATATAATATAATATAATATAATATAATATAATATAATATAATATAATATAATATAATATAATATAATATAATATAATATAATATAATATAATATAATATAATATAATATAATATAATATAATATTATATTATATAATATTATATATTATATTACAGTCACTATATTAGAGTCCAGCAAAAACTACAGTTTTCTATTATATAGACAAGTATTTTATATATCTTGATTACTAATTCAAATTGTATATTATTAAATTAAAAAAAAGTATTCTCATTTATATAAATAGATTTACTTTTATTCGAGTACGAGAGTTTTATTTATTTAATAGTCGAATGCACGAAATTCAAGTCACATGTGTAGGTACCAAATCCGAAGCGATCAAATACCAACAATTTCATTGAATTGCAACAACAAATCAAGAGTTCCCAAACTTGGCAACTCCCAAATCACAACTTCGCCACGGTCACTTCCCAAGTTTTAATTGTGTTTAGTGATTCCCAACTTTACATACAAATCTAAATAGATTTAAACCACAGTTGTGCCTTCTTATATTATGTACGTTGGTAACTGCTAACAGCTTATTTGGATAAGGTGCCAGTTAGATTATTTTTATTGATGATCTTTGTATATTTTGTATTGTACATCGAAAAATATATGTGCAAATAATGACTTGTGTTTAGTACGCGGTCGGTATAAAAAGTGTTCATTTAGTTTTTAAAATAAATAAATAAAAACTTTGTATTATTTAGGGCAATACACAGACAATACTAATCAAAAACTTTCAATGTAGCAATTTATTATATGCGATGGCCACAGATGTCTAGTATTATGTAATCTTCTTAGTCATAACTTTACAAGTTATATCATTTTTTATATGTCCGGTAGCATAGTGAGTTAAGTGGCTCCCTATTCGCCTTCGCAGGAATACTCACATTTTAGTACTTCTCTATTCAATTATTTTTAATCCAGCCACTCATTTCTATCTCAAAGAGTGATTCAAGGTCCTAAGGGAGATTCATAAGCGCGCTCTTCGCTGGGTTGAATATTTAATTCTCTCTATTCTTCCCCATCTTCTTCTTATTTAATTCTAAGTCCTTTACTGTTGAAGCTTCTGGACTTTGGAATATGAAGCGTGTTCAATCTCTAGGTATTTTTAAAAGTATGATTAAAGATTTTTATTTATCGCTTTAAAATCAATAAGCAATTGTTGTAGTTGTTACTTTGATTTTTTTTTTAATTTAGGTATTAAATAAGTTTACATATATTATACCTAATTATTTATGTTTGTATTTATTTATATTTATGGTTATGAGGGCTTTAAATGGGCATTAAATAAAGGGGATATAATCAACGGAATTCAAATAAATTTTAATTCATCCCTCGAGAGGGTAAAATTGGGGCTGCTGGGTAAAGCCAAGTTTGTCTAGTAAATATATATATGTATGTATATAGAATTTATACTAAAACCTTTTCCGAAATAGACTGGACCTTCTGGTACGAGTTTTGTATACATGTGTTTTACAAAAAAATATATATTCTTGATTTATAAATGGAAATTAATTTTATTTACAATTAGCTTAGTTTAAATAAATTGGCAATATTATATTGCGTATTTAGAATAATTTTCTTTTAACGTCTTTATGTGCAGCTGTCCGGCCTCGTGGTCGGAAAGTTTCAGTAATTAAAACACCATTATAACCGCAAACAGCTTGCCGTTTTAAATTTGTAAGCTTGGAAGGATAGATAAAATGTTTCTATTTAAATTTCAACAATAATATTGTACAATTATACGAAAGTGGTTTTATAAAAATTAAGCGGTGTAAGTTTATATAAGCAGGGAGAACATCGATTCGAAATTTGAAAAATATTGATGTGTTTTTATGTTTTGAATAAATAAATCAATAAAATAAAAAATATTTAACAAAATTGTGACAAATGTTACGATCGCTGTTATCCGGTTTGAAGGTCAGTGTAACTACAGGCACGAGGGACATAACATCTCCCATGGTCGGTGGCAAATTGGCGACGTAAATAATAAATATTTCTTACAGCGCCAATGTTTAACAGCGGTGACTTCTTATTAACAAGTAACCCATTTTGACGTCCGCCTAAATATATAATAAAAAAAATACTTCAAATAAATAAATCAAAACATTACTTCCTATGCGATTATAATCTTTATTTGGTTGAAAGTCTGTATGCAAGCCCGTCTGGATAGGTTTGAACAAAGAGTATTATTTCATATATCCCGGAACCCAAGGTTCGACGAGACTTTCCGAAGCACGGGAGTGTATTGCTACCAAATTGCTTACTTGAGACAACTAAGAGGTAACTCCTTAACTATGTTCTATTCCAATGGAAATAGGAAAAAAGATAAACAAACATTAGACTTACTTATTTCATGCGTTTTGTTAAAAACTCAGCTATATTGTGCACTACTAAGAGTTTATGATTAATATATCTTTATTTATAATACAACACTATTGCACTCAACCAATTAATTCTACTTTGATTTTAATTCCGATAAAAGTTTTGTCGCCGTTCAAAACAACAAGCGACGTTAAACAAGCTCTCGACCAATGATATCGCGTCAATTTGCTGTCGAATTTTGTTTATTAGGCTTTTTTCCCGTTATGGTTGGCATAGATTATACAAAAACGCACTTCCATTGGCTCGTCACAGGATTTGAACTTGGGACCTCCTGCTTTGCATTCTTATAGCTAACCAATAGACCGACAGTATTATATAAGATAATAGTAAATTAAACAACACAAATAACAATCAAACTTAATAAAATATTGTAAGCTATGAAAATCACCTCGTTTCATTCCGTATTCGATCCACCGAATACTTCGAGCGTAAACAGTGTCCGTGAAATATAATTAAAACAATCAAATATCAAAACAATTGATACATCTTTATCGATATCAAAAAGCAATTTATTCGAATAAACAAAACTTGCTTTTCAATTGACGCAAAGTCGACTGCCGATATTTTGTAAGTGAAATTTAATTATTTGCGCGTAAAATTGTTTTACGTTTTTATATATAAACTATGTTATTATATTTACATATAGTAGTTACTATTCGATTCGGTTTGCGTAAATATAAACGGAGGACTTTATTTGTTTATTTGGTACACAATATATGATTATACAATAAGAATACATGATTATAATATTACACATTTCGCTCACGTAAGTGTAAGCAAATAGTGCTGGTTAGGCTGGATTAGAAATAATTAATATTCTTAATTTAAAATATATGAGTTAGTAACTCATAAGACAATAAAATTAAACTATATTCTCGTTTTCATTCTCATCTCAGGTTTGATTACAAGTGTAATTGCAAGGGACATAACATCTTAGTTCCCAAGGTCGGTGGCACATTGGTCATGTAAGGAATGGTTAATATTTCTTACAGCATCATTGTCTATGGGCGGTGGGGACCGCTTACCATCAGGTTGCCCATATGCTCGTCCGCCAACTTAATCCATACAAAAAAAAATTGTTTCAATATAATGATGATACAGATTTCAAAGCTCTTAGATGAAAGTCCTTGAAGATTGGCAAAAGGGCCAAACGGTTATTCAGTGGTCACCACCATCCTTATACATCGGCACTGTAAGAAATATTGACTATGTGTACGGGACACAGTCAATGCGTCACCAACCTTGGGAACCAATGTATTATGTTTTAGTAGTAACATTGACTCACTTTTTCGAACTATTCAACAACTAGGTAGTCTCTTTGAGGATGATCCGCTGCGGCCAAAATTGGTTCGGAGGATATAATTATCACATCATTATCATTTTTATGAATAAAAATGAGAAATTTAGTACGAGGCAAGCTTGAACCTCAAGGAAGAACATAGGCATACATACCTTTTCAACCTTTGATCAGATAGTTACGGAGATAAGAACCACCCTTTCTAGTACTTATATAATATTATAAGTTCATTTTTTTCGTCACCAACTGAATTCCACGTAGGTGAAGCTGTGGGTTTAAATTTTTTTTTTTAATAGATTAAAAAATAAACATAAAACGAACGAGTAAAAGGGATTGCCGTGTGAAAGCAGCCTTAATATAATAATCTTGAAAATAATTTCAACCGTAGGAGGATAACAACAAAATTCTTTATATGATCCTACGTTTTAACAGCAAAATTAATTGATATGAATATTATATTAATGTTAAAGTAACTTCGTCTGTTACTTATACTCGCTTAAACTGCTGAACCGATATAGATGATATTTGGTATAGAGATAGGTTGAGTTCCAGGAAGTATAAAGGCTACTTTTTTTATTCAGGGTCACTCGAGGTAAAATGAGGGATGACGGTTTGTGAGTTACAGGTAATGTTGTATAAACTTTGGGCGGGTAAAGCCGCAGGTTTAACTAGTTATAATATATATTAAATATAAGTATAATAAATTACTTCAATTACTATAATTTATTGCTACAATCGTTCTCAACAATTTTTTTTTTAATTTTAATAGAAATATAAGACCGTGTAATAGAAAACAAAAAAATCAAATCAATAAGTTGAAAATAAATCAATTTAATTAATTTTGTTTTATTATTATTAATATTGTCCAATACTTGTAATACTTGAATCTTAACCGCTGATTGTTTTTTCAAATCCAGTCAAACATTACAGATTCCAATCTAATCTAGATTATAAATCGATTGGGATTAAATCTGCACATATTTAATGAAATTCTTCCAAATTTGATTCCAACACGCATCACCTACTTCTTAAAAGAATCCTTAGCCCACCAGTGGGACATTTATAAACTGTTACTTCTTCTACTTTATTATATTATTTTTATTTTTATTATATTTATTTCCGTTTATAGACGTTGTTTACCAGTCCGTAATACTGTTTAAACTTTCAGACTCAATAAATCCAACATCAAACATTCTATACATGATACTACTATTCTGAAGAATCTTCAATACTTGAACTGCAACATATTTACACAGACTAGCTACGAACAGATGCTTTATTAAATACTAACGATTCGCCCTGGCTTCGTTCGGGTGCAATTTATTAATAAAGAAAATTATTTGATTTACTTAAATATAATCTGTACCCTATACAACTCAGGACTAGTGTAGCTTTTACCAGTGATTTTTTCTTAGCTTATCCCCCTACATACAAACAAACTAATTTTACCTCTTTTTAATATTAGTATAGGTATTTAATCAATTAAAAATTTCTTCAACGTCTTATATAGAAATTTTCATTCAAACGTTACAAAAAAAAACACAATCAAATTCGACTTTGACGAATTGAAATTTTGAAATTTTAAACTTAACGCCAACTTCAAAATTTAACTTCAATTGCTTCAATAGATCGATTAATAAAAAAATACAAATGCACAATATCGAAAATGGTATTGCCATACACAAATAAATAACTTTACCTTAAAACAAAGAATAACTACTTACGTGCACATGTTCACGGATTAAAATAGGTAATTAATTCGCCATTTTCAGGGTAATTACTCTCAAAGCGTTATGAATTTAATGTACCGTTTAAGGGTTAATCCTTAAATAGTGAGGCGTGATGGGGTGGAGGGAGGTGAACGAAGATCATTTGTTATTTCATTACGATTCCAAATCTCTATGCTCCAATTATTTAATAGCATTTCGTACGGTTAATTTTTTTTTTAAGTTATATCTAATTAAACTTTTTAAGTTAAAAAAAAAACGACTATTTCAATATTTTTTATTACACCTGAGGTATTAATCAAAATGAATAATTTTATTTTAAGCAGTAATTAAAAATGATGGAAACGCTTTACGTTTTAAATAGTTAGTTTTAGATATATTTGATATATAAAATGTTATTTGACGTAAGACAGAGAGATCACTCGGCTCGATACTTATTGTATAAAGTAACGAAGTCGATATTCTATGTGTATAATATCACAATTATTTGAACGATAGAAAACAAAGTGGTTCGAATCGTTTCAAATAAAAATATACTTCATCCAAATAGGCTTTTACAAACACTCTTGAAACGTCTTTTTACAGAATTTTATTAAATGTAAATCTACCACTGGAGTGTAGTTTCTACCAAGAACAATCGGCAACAACCTCAGTAGTGTCTTGACGATATATGGATAGTATAAAACCCTTCTCAAACGGTAAACAATTAAGTTTTCGTTATTTAAAATTATCACGACATATTTCGTTATCACATTCCGAAGGGTAATTGCTAATATTACAATTTCGTTTCTAGGTAACATTATATTGAGAAAACAACAAAGTCTCGATTAAAACGAAACCTATTTTTTTTTCGAGCAAATAAATTTTGTACAAATATGTCATTGTTGTTATCGAACGAGTTCTTCTCAATGGCAGCATTGATTCATATCATATATGTGATATATAATGCTACCATAACTTTATGAGATCAAACAAATAATATCAGATAGCAAAGTTGCGACCGTATCAGTTTTGAAGTAATATTTCAATTAACGTAATTAGATTAAATTTCAAGGTCGAATTCCCTTTTAACACTTAATATAATAATACTTTTTATCGATAATTTTATTAATAAAAAAATGTTTTTAAAGAAGAGAATGGGTTTATTGAATAATTACTTGTCAGAGTAGAAAACTATATATCAGTATATATTTTATGTTTCCACTGAAAAAATATTAGATATTTTTAATATACTCGTATTCTTATTCATTAAAGTGCAAAACAACTTGAATTAAAACTCATGATTCTAGAATAAAAAAAACACCAATATAATAATAATTGTCATTCTATAAAACAATAAAATTATATTTACTCTGTGCAAAGTCGTCGAGTCGTTACTGTCCGTGATATTGGTTCAGTCCGTAAATAATAGATGGCGTTACTGGTAATATGCTTCTGATAGAACGTCGGCCCATATTGCATTGGCACATTGGCAGCTGGCACTTGGCACATTTTTCTCTTGCTCTTGAACAAATGGCTTAGAATAAATTGCTTCCTATTGAATTTTCAGTCATCTTATATTGCGTGCTATACTTACTGATATAAATTTGTCTTTTAATAAAATAATTTATTATTTATATACTTAATATCATGAGTCCTATTTTTAAAAAATCACTATAACATTTAATTTCTTTCGCAATTCCTTATTTTTACGATGATACTGATTAAAAATAAGTAACTTTGTCTCTTACAATTTAGCTACATACATAACACAGCCTTTTAAGTAGACAGTGTAAAAGAATGAACTGAATGAATGTATGAGTTAAAATTCGGTCACAGAGTCGATATAGATAATATCCTCGTATGTTTCCGGAATTGAACCCTCGACTGGAACGTAATGGTCATTAAACGCAGCCATTCCCCACCCGCGCATCAAAATATTTGCAGTGTTAGAAGTGCAATTTAAAAACATTAAATTGCAATTAAAATTTGGATCTTTATAAATAATAATTACCAGCACAAAGCTTAACAACACAAATCACACAGCACTTTGATTAAACTATATATATTAACAAACCACAAACAAACTAAAACTTCTTTAGTACTTAAATGTAGTTAGTTAATTGAAATAATGTTCGTTCTATAACAATGAATTAATCTGTGTATCGGTAGATTATAATCATCGTACTTTTACATCAGCGACTGTAAAAGAGACCTGCGATTTGATGTGTCACACTTCACCGATAAAAAGACTCGGCGGAAGTGTTGACGGTACTTTGTTATTTCTAATAATTTCAGGAGCATGAAATACGGACATTTTCTAAAAAGCTTTGAATATTTAACCGAAAAAAAAAACCCTTTGCGAAACAAGGTTCGTACATACTTTAATACATATGGCTTATGTACGGTATGCTTATATGTCTTCTGGGCACAATTTTATTTACCACAAGCTTCTTTGCACACTTTTTTCTAATTTAAATATTATTTTATGTCAACCACACCTGCCATTTACATTTAAAACCTTAATCAACATTTTTCTATCTTTATTTTCGTTACTTTTTTTTTGCGAATTTAATCTTATTTAATGAAATTTATTTACATTTTCATGTGGACAGGACTAGAAGTATCACGACGTTATGGCCTCATCTACTAAATTGTATAATTATATGAATTTTATTAAGTAAATAGCTCTAAATGTAAATGCATACCGATTATCTCTGTATTAAGTATTTACAGATGCGATCATTACGTCGTTCAATATATTAAAACGGGGCGTGTTTTTTATTGGCATTTTTTCTTCTTTTCAGTCCAATCCTGGCAATAGCTGAGATGCACTCCGTGACGAGACAAGATGGAAACTCTTACCAATGTCTCACTCAAGCCGTCACTTTCTGGCAAATCACATTCTTTGTTATGGTCATCATAATCCTCTATCTCCTGCCTTTAATCATCCTTATCGTTCTGTATACGGTTATAGCTAAAAATTTAATATCAGCCGCTTCTAAAGTAGTTCTAAATAAGACTGTAGATCCTTATAATACCAGAGCGAGAAAGCAAGTTATCCTGATGCTTGGTACAGTAGTTCTATGCTTCTTCCTCTGTTTAATGCCGTATAGAGTACTTGCTCTTTGGATTATTATAACACCATCCGAACTATCAGACAATATTAGCCCAGAAAAGTGGTACAATTTACTTTATTTTTCTAGAATTATGCTGTACATAAACTCTGCTATTAATCCTATCTTATATAACCTTATGTCTTCTAAATTTCGTATTGGATTTTGTAAAGTTTGCATCTGCTACAAGAGATCATCGGAAAGAACCCAAAACAGACGAGCTCATAGAACGGTAACTAATGGTTCCACTACAAGCAGCAGTTTATCGAGGACAACGAATAGTCTTAAAAAGCTGTTTACACACAGAAGTAGTTTGGATAGAAGCGACACAGAAGCAGATAGCAAAGATGACAAAGAAGCAACGGCTAAACCCAATAGATTTTTCGATAGAATGTTTACAAGCAAACGATTTGTTCGACAGCAATCGGCACCAGTTTGTTCCAATCCAAAAACGAAAGTCATTACAAGAATGAAAAGTGAAGGCAGTATGCTCGAATCAGAAGATAAGAACAGGGAGTTCGGAGATACCGCAAAATTTATAGGACATTCCAATATTAGTGGTAAAAATAGGTTGGATATTGAATTGGAACAGTCCACTCGTAACCACGGATCGCTGAGGCGTAGTGTTTTAATAAATAGTGCAAAAGCGAGGAGTGTGGAGGGCGACCCTAATAAAAAGTTTGTGTCTTACCAAAAGATAAAAGTTGATTGCGTCGTCGGCTTCCAAAAGTCTAAGAGTGTGGATTATGATTTTCCAGAGAGTTTCGTGTGATTGATATAGTTTTGTATAGAGAAATTTATCGTGTGAAGTTTATTCATAAAATTGTTGAATAAGGCAAAATGGGATTTTCTAAAGTTTTGCTTTCATATACGAACAGTTTTTTCTTAATATTTCTTTGTGTGGACCAAATGAACATTGAACGTGTATCAATATTAGTTGAAATGTAGTTATGTGATTTTAAAGCCATTACTGTGCCAAATAAGTTTTATACAAAGTTGAATCGAGTAGATAGTTTAAACGAATGATTTTGTAAATAAAATATTTATTCTTAGACAATTATTGTGTAGTTATGAAGCCTGATGTAATGCCTAAATTTGAATATACAAATGTATGATGTTAAGGGAATAAATAATTTTACCTTGACCAGTATGAAGATATTTTTCAGGCCATCTTTTTATAGGTAAGTAAATATAATACTCACGTGTCTTAAATATATAAACGTCGTTCTTTTTTTAGTATTTATTGTTAAGAAGCGGATATGGTCTAATAGTCACAAGTAGCGAATTTTAACGAAGATTGCGGGTTCAAAACCAAGCAAGCACCACTGAAACATGTGTTTTTTTTGTTTATTATTTAATTTGTGCTCTTCGGTGGAGAAAGCCCGTGTAAAGAAACCTGTGTGTGTCGAATATAATTCGGAGACATATGTATCCACCTACCCGCATTGAAACAACTTGGAGGGATAGGCATGAAGCTGTCATGTCTGGCCCAGCAGTGGCACTTTTACAAGCTGTTTTTTAATTTATCTTATAAAAGAAGGAAAATTAATCTTATAACCAGCAAAGGGTACTGTACCTTACCTCTACACAAAATAAATGAATTGAATGAATGTATGAGTTAAAATTCGGTCACAAAGTCAGTATAGATAATATACTCGTATGTTTCGGGTATTGAACCCTCGACTGGACATTAAACGCAGGCATTCCCCATCTGCGCATCAAAATATTTACATTATTAAAAATACAATTTAGATCTGAATATACATAAAAAATACAAATATTATGTAAATAAAAATCTAAATTAAAATTAGCTACTGCCATCCAGGCATTATATAACCTACCGCCAAGCAGCAGTACTTAGTACTGCTGTGTTCCGGTTTGAAGGGTGAGTGAGCCAGTGTAACTACAGGCACAAGGGACATAACATCTTAGTTCCCAAGATTAGGAACGGTTATTATATCCTACAGCGCCAATGTCTTTGGACGATAACCATTAAGAATCTGAGATGACATCATGCCCCTGCATTTGTTTAGTTTTATATTAGCAATAGTAACGGTTGTAGAATGTCAACTTGGCTAAGCCCTCTGGTCGCTCATTAGGCCGTCCGTATAAATGGCGACTGTACAAATTATGAACGACATACGTTAAATATATTAATTATTCCGAAATGTATAAATAAATTCAGTTGGTTTTCAAATTTCCATTTTGTTAAACTACGTGAAGTTTATCTATTGAATCTATTGAAGTAATAATCAATTTTATGCATTATTATTATACTTAGACGTTCATGACGAACTTTCGTTTTTTGCGGGATTTCATCGCCGAGTATCAAGGACCTGCGTCGATATATTTTTATCAAACAAGACCACTGTTTTATTTTTGGAATAATTTGCGTTGATATTTATGCAATTATATTCAGCGCGTTTCAGAGAAGGTTTTTGGGTAAACGTTTTTATATAACATGTGATTTAACGTATGACGAAGCCACAGCAACGCTTGGCCGGGTCTGCTAGTAGATATATATAAAGAAAAATGGTCACCGGCGGCTTCTCCCGTTTTAGGTGTTGGTCGTCATGTATAAGCATAAAAAAGTATGTCCTTCCTTGGAGTCAAATTTCATCAAATTCGGTTTGGCCGTGAAATACAAAATCACACAGATGGACAGATAGAGTTATTTTCGCATTTATAATATTAGTATATATGTATATTGATTTGATTGCGCGCTTTAAGCAAACTAGCATATAAGACATACAGCCAAATATCAACACTCAATACTTGTTTCGGTTTAAAGGGGCGTAAGATAATACTAGTATATACTACAAGGGACATAACATATTAGTTAACTCTCACCGTGCCAACATCGACAAGAGCCGAGCCGAGATGACCCAGTGGTTAGAACGCGTGCATCTGACCGATTATTGCGTGTTCAAACCTGGGTTTGCCTGGCTGCAAGCACGGCTGATTTTTCATGTGCTTAATTTGTGTTTATAATTCATCTCATGCTCGGCGGTGAAGGTAAACATCGTGAGAAAACCTGCAACCGTATGTGTCTAATTTCAACGAAATTCTGCCATATATGTATGTATCCACCAACATGCATTGGAGCAGCGTAGTGGAATATGCTCTAAACCTCCTCAGAGAGAGATGAGGCCATAGCCCAGTAGTGGCAAATATACAGGCTGTTAATGTTGTGCTAACATCTATGGGAAATGATGACTGCTTACCAGCAGCTGGCCCACCTATTAAACAACAAACCATAATAAAGCTTAATTAATTGGACACATGCCTTCATTATATAAAAAAAAAAAATACCAGAAATGGACAAATAGATTAGTGATAAAATTAAGTTTAAATACATTATAATAATAGTTTAACCTAGTGCATTAATCAGACATTTGATTTTCATAATTTCTCATGAAATTGATTCAATCCATAAATCCGCTATTAAATATAAGCTGTATATCAGATTAAAATTACAGGTAATTTTCATTTGTTTACTATTGCGTTTTCACGCAAACTGACTGTTACTTTATGGAGCATAAACGAATCGTTAGAGTTACTATTAATGTCCCGCAACACATTGATCTCGTGAATTATTTCCGTACTTAAATTGGCTTACTTTTTTCATGTATTTTATAAAGACTGATGAAACCGATTTCAACATTATCGATTTAAGATACTGTATAAATTGTGCTTGTAATATCTGATGAGTGTGTGGTACGTAACCAGACTTGCACAAAGCTCTATCACCAAGTAATATAATTTATATACTCGTAAGCCGTTACTATAATGGTCTATAAATGTTGCAGTACAGCTCTGAACCCCCTCCCACTTCTTTTAGAAAGGTTTGGAGCTAATTTCATCCACCACATGTAGATTTTATGATATTAGTTTCCTACGCTTCGGAGCAAGATTAATTAAACACAAATTTGGCACGACATGAAAAATCAGTGATGCTTGCCTAGGTTTCAAATACTCTGAATTCTGAATATGTTTTGTGCCTGTAATTTAATCATCAACGAGACAGTTGTCTGCCAAGAGTAAAGTACCGTTGAGTCGCTTCACAACAACAGCTGAGTACTAGTCCAAGTGTACTTGACACTTAGCATATTGCTTTCTAAAGTTATATTAAACCTTTTTAAAAGTTATGTTAATTTAAATTTGTTAAAAAGAAATAGTATAAATATAAAAGGTAGGTGGACGAGCAATAGGTTCACACTAAGTAGACACCACCGCCCATAAACATTGGCGCTGTAAGAAATATTAACCATTCCTTACATCCCCACGAGTCACCAATCTTTGGAACAAAGATATGTCCCTGATGCCTGTTACACTGACATACACAGTCAAACCAGAAAACAAAGCCCTAACACCAAGAGTTATTTATTGGATATATATATTTCTAGCTGCCTATTTATTTAAGGAATTTCTTCTTACAATTCGTTAAAATGACTACTTTGAATCACATTTTTACTTGCAAAATAGTCAAATTTATTCAATTGTAAAATTTTAAAGAATCGTTAAAGATCGTTTTTGTGCTAAAGGATATTACAAAACTAATGACTTCTTAGTTGATTGCAATCCTTCGGAATGAGATGATCATCTCCAGGCTTTTTTAAATAACGAAAATATATTTACTGTTATTGTATGAAAACTATAATTGTAAAAAATGCGATAAAAAATATACCCCTGAGTTTCTTACGCTGGTTCTTCTCAGGTCCGAGGTGTTAATTTCCGAAACGGTGGTAGTCATTGACTATCACCTCTTTATTGAAAAAATATATTTGAATTTACTTTGGCTGTAAAAAAAGAACAATAAAAATCTTCCTTAAGAGTTGTCAATAAACATAAACCACAATAGCATAGCGACGGCAATTAATAATTTTATTTATTTTTATATTTAAATTCGATCGTTTGTAAAGCTACCGCCCGCATACACAAGTTGCATTGTTTAAGATACGTGAATTAATGGCTCCCGTTTAATTTATCACATATTGTTCCGTACAATTGCCGAACTAGCTGTTTTGTGCGACTTGACCTGCAAAATTTTTTGCTCGGAGATATTAAATTTTAACAGCTATGACAAGTGGACGAAAGTACCTTCGCTCTGCAGATGAATATCACAATAGTGTTGCACGTTGCGCTTTATAAAAGATACAATATGAGGTACCTTATTAAAATTAGTTTCATTTGATATCTATACTGTAATAAAAAAAGTAGAATTTAGTATACAAGATCTTAGTTTTTCCGGGAACAATAATTTTTTTTTAAATTTAAATTCGGTAGACAGGCAACTGGAACACCTGCTAGTCATCAACCCGTTGTGAAAAAAAAATAGGTTACTACAGGCATAAGGGACATATTAATATATTGGCTCCCAAGTTTGATTGTGCGTTTGCTATGTGAGGAGTGACAGATATTTCCAACAGCGCCAATGTCTTTGGGCTGTGGAAACCACGTTCTATCAGGTAGCCCTTTGTTCGCCTACTTACTTCTACTACTGTCTACTATATAAAAAAAAACATACTAACCATCCCTGACATCGTCAACGTGCCTCCAACACTGAGAACTAAGACGTTACGTCTCTTGTACCTCTTGTTACAATGGCTCTAGGCCCATTTAATTCAACACAACATTGCATTTACATACACGATGTATAAGAATTAAGACACGATTCAAATATATTTAGTATTATAATCCCCAACTTACTAAACAATTCAATGTACAAACAAACAGTGTTACATTTTATATTGTGTGTTAAAAATAAGTAACCAAATAAAATAAAAAAAAAACTTAAAGTTCATACACAAGGAGACATTTAATTGTTTCGAAATCTGACTTTAAACGTTCATATTAATTCAACAATAATTCAATCGATTATGAATAAAATAGTGCCTCTTAGTGTGGTATATCAACTACCTTGATCAGTTGGTGTATTCCGTGGTCCTGGGTTCAAATAAAATCTGCTTAATTGGCTTGTATTATTTATTGCCTGAGCCGAGATGGCCCAGTGGTTAGAACGCGTGCATCTCAACCGATGAGTTCGGGTTCAAACCCAGGCCTACCCTGAATTATCATGTGCTTAATTTGTGTTTAAAATTCATCTCGTGCTCGGCGGTGAAGAAAAACACCGTGAGGAAACCTGCATGTGTCTAATTTCAACGAAATTCTGCCACATGTGTATTCCACCAACCCGCATTGGAGCAGCGTGGTGGAATATGGAATATACGTTTTAAAAAGAGTGATATTTCTTTAATAACTTTAGAATCAAAATAAACACGTCTTACGTCGGGTTACGTTCTATGACAGCTGTCTAGTGTCACCATACTTACAGAGAAGAAATCCAAAAAAAAAAAAAATCCTCTACTAAGGAGGTGTAACATTAAATAAATTAACCTAACTATCTTAGCATATACCACGTACATATTTATTTATTTTACAATGGCAACTTAATCATGACTAAACATGTCTAGAATTTTAAATTAAATTTAATAAATTAAACGCTTCATTTAAATTAAAATGAAACGATATTTTGACAGTTCTTTATAATAAGCAAAGTTTTTGCTCGCGTTTTTTCATAATGTTATTCAACTGGATTTTATTTAATACGAAGTATAATATAATATATTCGTGAATTAATTAGTAAGACTACTGTTATTGTACAAGCAGATTAAAACATAGAAACGGCCACACGTGATAAGTACACACCATTCTGTTTTTAAAAAAATATATGCTAATTAATATTTTAATATAAAACCTTTTTCAACGTGTTAGATAGCTATATATTTTTCACAAAGGGCACAAAGTATGTTACTTATTAGGCTGGTTACACACGTGGTGAGTCGTGCTTCCGTGAAATTGAAATTAAGCGGCGATTCGAGTACAAAAAAAAAATTGAATGCACATCTGTAAAAAGCCTTAGGCTATTTACACCCAGAGCCACAAAAGAAGAGATAGTCGTTATTGTGATACGCTGTTATAGTGGTCTTTACAGGTGTTGCGCGTCTCGTAGCGAATCGTCATACCACGTCAGCAACATCAAACACATCAAAAACAGAAATACAAACAATAATTTTAAAATGCATACTGTGCTGATACAAGCTTATGGTCATTGTTTTTTTTTTATTGAACAATAGACAGACGTCAGGAACGTTTAGACCCAGTCTCGGACAAAGCTTCTTATTTTAGGTAGAGGTTGACGACGCTCCGGTGCGTTTTTTTTTCTTTGCATCGTGTGTACAAGCTTAAATAATTATGTCCTGTGTTTCTTTCATCATTACATACAATGGTTATCGTTTCAGAGAATCACTTCTCTATTCGCGTAAATAAACTAATAAAATGCATTTATCTGATAAGATTATTTACGACGGCAGCCAAAGGGATCAGCTTAGTCTTTGCGATGTTTGATTGGCAAGACTGAATAAATAGAGCCATAAAAATTTGTTTGCTTATGAGAAAAAAAAACATAAAATAATGATTTGTATAATCATTTAAACATGAAAACACACTATTTAGAATAATAAGTACGCAATTGTTAGACAAATACACATTTTTCGATATCGATAGATCTCATAAAAAAACAATATTCGTAAATATTATTTTTATATCGGAATAAATTTCCACAAATATCAAAATCTCTGTACAAAACACAGTTACAAGTCGCTCTAAAAATTATGTTATCCTCGTGAACTATGACGACTACTTTCACGAGAGACGTCTACTACCTACCACCTATGTAGGTACCACCACACATCATATATTCAATCTCCAACCATAAATACTTTGTATTATTGTGTTTCGGTTTGAAGGGTGAGCGGCCAAAGTACAGGTAGAAGGAGCATAATAACTTAGTTCACAAGTTGGTGGCGCGTTGGTGTTTTAGGGAATAGTTAGTATTTCTTGGACCGCCAATGATTTTGGCCAATGATGACCACTTGCTATCAGGTGACCCATTTGTACGTATGGCATAGTTTATCAATCAATCAAAACATACTTTATTCAAGTAGGCTTTTACAAGCACTTTTGAATCGTTATTTAACAAACTATATTAAGCTATCTGTTTCATACCTTAACCTTAACAGCCTGTATATTTCCCACTGCTGGGCTAAGGCCTCCTCTTCTTTTGAGGAGAAGGTTTGGAGCATATTCCACCACGCTGCTCCAATGCGGGTTGGTGGAATACACATGTGGTAAAATTACTTTGAAATTAGACACATGTAGGTTTCCTCACAATGTTTTCCTGCACCGCCGAGCACAAGATTATAAACACAAATTAAGCACATGTATATTCAGTGGTGCTTGCCTGGGTTTGAACCCGTAATCATCGATTAAGATGCACGCGTTCTAACCACTGGGCCATCTCGGCTCCTTATCTGTTTCATAAAAAAAATTAATTCCTATCTTATTAAATTGACTATCCGCTGTAGCCAAAACGAAGTTACGACATTTTTTATTATTTATTTTAAGGAAATAAATATTAACAATGGCAAATCTTACAATATGTTGCCAGCTGTGGCGCTTATATTCCTAACGCTGCAATTTAATACAAGAACGCAATATTACAAAGTAAAGTCGTTTATCGGTGAAACAATTCCTGAGTGCATGGTACCGAGCCACACTTGCACTAAACTCTTTCTGCAAATGTGACTAAACCTGGTTCACACGACAGCAGAACTCCGCTTATACTAAGAATCAAATGGTCCGTGTTATAGCACATAATATGCACAGTTAGGGCTGGTGCACACTTGTGCGAGTTCCCGTGCTGTTTACTCGCGATAACGCGAGAATGCGTAACAATGATTTCTCCATAGAATTTCGTTCGTGGTTCGGTTCTACGAAGTAATTGATATCCTTGTGGACCAGTGGTTCAGTTTATTTGTTTTAAATGATATGACGGTGTCGTTCTTGAGTTTAAATGTTATTTGACTTACAGTTCCGTGCACAAAATTGTCAACAATGTCCTTAGTATAGGTTATTCCAACCACAAGAGGACAAAAGCCAAATAAACAACATTTGACAGCAAATTGACGCGATATCATTGGTCGAGAGCTTGATTAATTTATATGATGTTCACAATGGATTTGCGAATAAATGGCGTTTTGAACGTCGACAAAACGGTTATCGGATTTTTGGAAAATTAAAGTGGAAATAAGTAGTTAAGTGTAATAGTGTTGTATTATAAAAAATCAGCTGAATTATTAGCAAATCGCAATAAATACGTAAATCTAAGGTTTGTTTATCTTTATTCATACTTCGATTGGAATAAGCTATATATATGAGATATATGAAATATGTTTTTATGTATGAAATTTCAAGGTCATCTGAAGTCACTTCACTTCTACCCTGGCGCTCCGCTATTTTGCACTCTTAATTACATATTAAATAATTATAAATATGTGATTTGAAGAATTTTTGTTTTTGTCGTCATTAATGACAAAAATAACGCATCGGACAACCGATACATCGGACATCGGAAAAAACAATACTAATTGAGGATAAATTGTTAAAGGGCGTACAGTTCAATATCTTACTCCGAATATGTAAATTAATCGTCGAGTCAATTTTTTTTTTACTCGTACTTTCAAATCAATAGTGAATTGAATCATGAATCGAACTTATATAATATATTTAAAAAAAAAAACAATAACAAGCATTTTTACTCGTTAACTATTCTAGGTATGCAATGCTGTTTATTAATAAAATATGGAATTTTAAATATATATAATAACGGTTTTAAATATATTTAATTAAGACTTAATTAAATATATTTAATTAAGGCGTAATTAATGACTTCACATATATGTTGATTTTCACATGAATTATGATGGTTATGATGGTTACTACGAGATTCCAAAACTGATTATAACTGGCTTAGTAAAACCGGAAAAAAAATGGTTAATTTTTAATTAAAATTAAAGCCTGATGCAAGTTGCGACTATTTATTATGTACCTATATCAAGTAAATAACACAATGATATTAAAACGAAGCCATATCTATTATTCATACTAACCCATACTAATATTATAATAGCGAAAATATCTCTGTCTGTCTGTCTATCTGTGGTCAAACTTTGATGAAATTTAGTAGGTATGTAGCTAGCTTGAACAAAATACATAGGCTACTTTTTTTATACCTGACGACCAGCCCTTAAAAGCGATTGAAGCCGCAGGCAACAACTAGTGATGATATATTATTAAAACATCTGATACCCTCGGCATCTAACGGCATTAAAAAATAAAGGTCTCATATAATCACTAATAGATTGATTGCGCAGCCATTGGAGGAAGTATTGAAGCGTGAAATCAGTGATCCGAATATGTGTTCAAATGTATTCGTTCGCACAAAATAAAGATGTGCTTGTAAATGAAACGTGCATTACCGAGTAATATATGAAATTAAATTTTGCCATATTTATATTAACATTTTTGCAATGATTCACCACCTGGTAAGTGGTCACCACCGCCCATAGACAATGGCGCCGTAAGAAATATTAACTATTCCTTACATCACCAATGCGCCAACAACCTTGGGATCTGTAGTTGCACTCATCCTTCAAGCCAGAACACAACAATACTGAGATCTGCTGTTTGGCGGTAGAATTTTTAATGAGTGGTTGGTACCTACCCAGACGGTCTTGCAAAGTTCTACCACCAAGTAATACAAAAATTAGCATAAGAAAAACACATATCGTTTATCGTCGTAGCATACTCGTAGGTCCAGTTAATATATGTATTCTGTACTTAATAATATAATTATATTTATTTCATTAATTACACTATGTTTCTATTTATTTAACTCTACATTTATTGATTGGTTTTCGTTAATTATAAATTCTTTCAATAATCATCAAAAAAATATATCTATGTTTTCGTCTGCAAGGCGTCGGGTTACAGACATATTTTGTGAAATATAGTCGTCATTGTAATGAACCAGAATAGAAAGATTACTATAATACGAAGGCAAATTTACAAAATATATGTGTCAGCAACCGATCAGCAACTCCTCTTACGCTGCCGTCCATGGGCAACGGTGAACATTTACCATTAGGTGGACCTTCTGCTTGTTCGCCACCTAAAGCGATAAAAAATCAATTCTACGTAATTGTAGGTAATTTATTTCAACGGTTAAAGGTATCTCGTAATGAATACACTCGCCAATACAAATTCATTTGTTTTACATACATTTGCAAATTGATTCGATCCAATAGAAAAAGCTCGTGAAGACAAAGTACGATTTCTTAGGAACACCTTTACGCTAAAACGTAGTAGAAAACACAGTTTTTATCTGTAATTGTTTTCTGTATGTAATTCAATATGTTAAAGTAAAAAAATCAACAGTCTGTATACATCTCACAGCTGGGCCGACACTATGTTTGGGAAGGTAGGAGTTTATTTCACGACGTTGTTCCAAAGCTGATTGGTAGATACACGTCTGACAGATGTACGTTCAACACATGCAGGTTACATAAATTAAAAACACAAATTAAGCACGTTAGTGTTCAGACCACTGAGTACCAACTTGCTTAATTACGATGCGTCTTTTTGTTAAGATATCAAAAGTATTGTCACTTTAATTATAATTATTGAATAAATAGTTTCTTCTAATTTATATGGATCTGACTATAAATTTTGTAGATTTTAAATCATGCCTGTCTTTTAACTTTGAATAAGTTAAATATGAAAAGGGACCAGTACGCACAAGTGTCGTAAATTATTATTATTATTATTAAAAACGTTTATACTAAAGATAATGAAAAAATAAGTTCTTGAATATATACAAATATGAATTAAAAATAGTTACTGTATAAATCTTGACCGCGTGGAACGTTGGCAAGAATACTATCAGCATTTCCCCGTTGAATCGAAAATATATGTTTAAGAACGTAATGTTAGTAATTCTTATGCAAATAAAAAGTACTATACTAATTTATATAATAGTAAAAAAATAAATGAATTTCAGCTTATGTATTAATATGTATTTTTTTTCCACAGTCCAATATTGGGAGTGGCCACATTCACATACGAGCGTTACAACGACGGCACCGAAGTACCTGTCTGCCTCACTCAAGCGGACACCTTCTGGTCAGCATTATTCTTCATCCTGATCATCGCAATTTTCTTCATCATCCCCCTTGGAGTTCTTCTAGTCCTCTACAGTGTTATCGCAAAAAATCTCATGGAGAACCCCGCTATTATTGCTCAAAACACCAAAAACACGAATAACGCTGGTAATGTCCTTCGATACAGAAAACAAGTTATTTTGATGCTTGGTACAGTTGTTCTGTCCTTCTTCATATGTCTTCTTCCGTTTAAAGCTCTCACTCTTTGGATTATAGTGTTCCCACCGGAGACCATATTATCATTAGGCATAGACGGCTATTATATACTTCTATATTTTTGTAGAGTTATGCTGTATTTAAATTCAGCGATCAACCCGATATTATACAACTTGATGTCATCTAAATTCAGAGAAGGGTTCGTTAAGTTACTTAAAATAAATAAATTGATGAGGTGCAGCAGAAACTTAAGAGAAAATATGCAAAGGAGAGATACATTCAACACAACAACTTCTACGGGTTTCTCGAGTAGTCAGAACACATCCGATTCGTTTTGGAGGAGATACAGTAACAGAGCGTCTTCGCAGAAGTATTTTATTAATAGAGA
Source organism: Vanessa tameamea (assembly GCF_037043105.1). NCBI lineage: Eukaryota > Metazoa > Arthropoda > Insecta > Lepidoptera > Nymphalidae > Vanessa > Vanessa tameamea. The sequence goes on along the minus strand of NC_087332.1, from coordinate 2,081,637 downwards.
TAGTAAAAAAATGAAAGACGTTAAAGATATTTTCGATACAAAAGTCCAACAAGTCAAAGTAGGTGAAATAATAAATGTTGAAAACACTAGACGTAACAGTATGAAGTTTATATCAGCTCTGAATGAATTGAACGACACGCTGGGTGATATAATCGAAGTCGACAGTGGGACACGTGACAACATTAAAATTGCTAATGGTATTAACGATGTACAAGTAGAAGTCCACGGCAACTGCGCTGATGAAGATACAGTCAGTATAACAGAGAACAATAAACAGATACAAATACTAAATTTAGATGTTAAGACTAATAATGTGTATTCCGTAACGTTGGACGTTAGCGAGAGAGGCGATAGGAACAGGTTCGTATGCGTGCCTGCACAAGAGAGTAAAAATATATTTGTATACGACTTTAAAAGTAACGAGAGTTTTGTTTAAATGTAGCGTTTTGTATGTTAAAATTTAGAGGTGCGTTTGGCTTCGAGCCAAGTGAATCAATGCATTTAGTTAGTAACAGTATAATGTATAACTCCATGGTACGTTCCTATAGATTCCGATTTTTATACATCGATATGAATATATGACAATAGCATGTACTTGTAGGAACAAAATGTATTGTAAAATTCTATAGATTATTTGTATTTAGAATATACTTTATTTTGTCCAAAATTATTATGAAATTGTAATCAACACTGCCTTCTTATGTGCTACATTAAATAAATGTTAAAACTTTTTATTACAAACTCCTTTTATTCGTGTACTTCCTTCGCAAATTCGACAACAAAATATCATAAATAAATAAACGTTCCAAATATAAATCATATCAAAATAGTTTCGTTAAAATAATATCGAATACAAGAAAACGGATTATAGTTTCCAATAGAACCAATCACGAGAGAAAATGTCGTGACAGAAGTTGTTCGAGTTATGTTAAGAGAGAGCAAAACTACTAACAATTTTACGACGCCACGATCCTTGAAAACTTTCATTTAGAAGAAAATTACATTCAACAGGGATATAAATTGAATATAAATTTAGCTCATGTTTTAACATATTGTATACGTGTCGATCCTCGTAACATTCGAAAACTAAAATAGATCATATTTACGATTCTATAACATAAAACTATTTGTTTTATATCTAATAAATGTTTGCACTTTTCTGCTTTCGTTCAATCGATGAAATTGTTTTATCGAGATGTATACAAGTATTCGTTCTAGATTTTGAAAGAATATTGAACAGAAATTTAAATACTCAACGAGCTGTTCATGATGTTTACCTTTCATAATAAAGGTAAACATCTTAAGACAAATCTTAACTAAAAATAGTAAATAGAAAACCAGACAAGCAACACTAAATACATTTATATATACATATTATTTATATCATACTTTGTGATGAAGGACTACCGTGAGAACACATCAACCCATTTTGAAGAAGCAAGGTAAAATATGCACCAAAAATTCTCGTCAAAAAGTTGTGAGCATGGGCCCAGCAGTGGGAACTTGTCAGATTTTTAACTGATCTTTTATATTAATATAAACCTATATCCCTAAGCGAAAGGGAGGCTTATTCAAATGTTTGGTACGGCAATAGATGTTGATTGAGGTTCAGCTATGCATTTGCAATTCTCGCACTAGTTCTGGGTGTAGCCACAGAATTTTTATGAGGTCGAGCCTGAACTTCAAATGTCTGCGAAAGGACAAACAAAATTCTATTTTCGAGCTCATATGTCGAGGTATGCGCTGAATGTTCTAATCTTGGGTTCTCGTTTTCCTCTATGGGGATAATAGTAATTGAATAATTTTTATTATAATTAAATATTCTCTACATAACCTAAGTGTAAAAAGAAAAATGACAGCCAGTTAATGTCCTACTTTTGAGGCCTCTCCTCTTGAAGTTTTGGACTAATGCCACCACGCTGTTCAAATGTTGTAGTGTTTATGCGATATTTTCTTTTAATAATACATTTTTAATAATAACTTGAACTTTTAAAGAGCTTATGTTTATAATATACTGGCGGTCCGCCCCGGCTTCGCATGGGTGCAATGCTGATAATAAATATACTACAGAATGTCTTACAACTTCACAGTTTTTCAGTTATTGGACAATACAAATCGCTATGTCCCTGCGTTTTAAATCTGTAATATCTTTGAAAATATTCATTTAAATAACATACTGTAAAGGGCCATATGATATATATTAAATTCACAATGTATTTGAGGTTGAGAATTGCTTAAAAATTGCTTCGAATATAAGCCTTTATTTCCCGTAAAAAATAAAGGATAAAAAATGGTTATTGTGGGTTACCCCTAAGAGGTAGACATATACCATCGTGGACTTTTTTGAAGACCTTTTTAGGGCGTACAATACTGTAGTACATTATTTTGATCTATTTTTTAGGGTTCAGCCAGCGTTTCCAATGTAAGCTCAAAAAATGTGTTTATTTACGACATCACTTCAGAAACCTCCAAAATTATCAGTGTTTCTCTACTATATTGTGCATGCATTATACATGTAAACCGTCCTCTTGAATCAATCTATCTATAAAAAAAAACCGCATCAAAATCCGTTGTGCAATTTCAAAGATGTAAGCATACATAGGGACAGACAGCGGTAAGCGACTTTGTTTTATACTATGTAATGATCATGATATATAAGCCGTAGCGCAATCGGCTAACGTGTTCGACTGTTAACCGAAAGGTTGATGGTTCGAGTCCATCCGGGGGCGATTATAATTTTGTACGCGTAAATAATATAAAAATAAATATACTCCACTATTTTAATTTTAAAAAAAATTCAAAGGTCAAAGAACATTGATAAATGAAACAATACTCAGTGCAAGATTATATTAATATTATTAATTATACTTTACTGTCATACTCTGTAACCAAAGTGGTGGAAAATAGAAACTATTGAGTTATACTCGGTAACAACTACTCTTTAAACCGGTCGCAGCTTTAGTTTCAATTCAATACTGTAACATGTCGATCGAAAATAACTTTTATGAGCCCACTTGAGTATAAGATATTTTGATTTTATTATGAAAGTCGTAGTCTACTGGCCCCCTTTATTTACGACATATTGATGTTCTGCAGATAACTGTGATCCGTACCCAGCCGGACTATCTCAAGGTTCTACTTCCAGTAGCAATTTAAAGAAACATTTAATGGTATCAAAATTAATTTGATTAAATCGAAACGTGCAAATGAGTCACTAAAAGTGGTTGTTAAGACAAAATCGCAAGCATGTTCTCGTTTCGATAAGATATTTATGTAGACATTGTAATAACAGAAATATCTGATAGAGTAAACGATAAATACGTGATATAATATTTAACTACTTATCTTTTATAAATATATTTCGTGACCTTAGATGTGAAGAATTTGATTTTAAACGAAATTAATTTTATATCTACCCTTTTTTGCTTAATGTAACTAATCTAAATATTACATTAAGAACATAAATATTTACATAAAAACTTCATTGTTTACTTGATAGGGCCTTAAGCAAGCTAACACAAATTCTACTCTGAAACGTAACGGTGTGTGGAGACGTTTGTTTCTTGTAATACCACTGTTTATGAGCGAAGGTACTAGTCAAACTCAAACTCAAATTCCTTTATTCAATATAGAAGCATTATACTTACATATTGATAGTCAAATTAAACATTACTACTGGTTCGGAAAAGGACACCTTGGCCTGAGGAGAACCGGCGCAGAAACTCAGCGGGTCTTTTTTTTTTTTATCAATCTGATTAAGGACATATATTGAATATGAATAGAAATAGCCTTACTATCAACTGGCCCTTTTGCTTGTCTGCTTTCCTTGTCTGCCTTTCCTTCCTTCCTTAACATATTATTTTTAAAAAATGTCACTGGTTTTTTAATATTATATTCATCTAGACAAAATAATTCATACTAATTTTATAAATGCGAAAGTAACTCTGTTTCTGCCCTTTACGGCCAAACCACTGAACCTCTGATGTGATTAGGTATGAAGCAAGCTTGAACTCCAAGACACAGGCCTTTTATGTCTAACACGCAAGCGAAGCCGTGGGCGATAACTAGTGCCTTATAAATAGTGTACCATATTCAGCGAAGCGAGTATATTTAATATATCATTTATACTCTCCTCATTAAATGCAGTTTGGCTTCAATCTGTCAACGTCAGCGTGAGACAAATATCCCTGGAAAATTTCCATATCTCGAGTAAAACTATAGTCGATTTCCTTTTATAAGTGAAATTGATTTTGTTAATGTCCACGGCCAAAGTGGACTCAACTTCTGAAGTTTTAGAGAGGAATTTCGATTAAATATCTTTTGTCTATTTTAGGAATCCGCGACAGTTAAGTCGAAATTAATTTGATAAACGTTATCTCATTTCAAACAGGACGTCCCGCTATCAGTTCACTTTCGTCTCAGAACTTTACGTTTGTCAATATCTTGGATTCCAAATTTAAAATACTTTTACTTTTAAATTCTTTTTTTTTTTCAAATACTCAATCGCTATTGTAAATTGAATTGGTCTCGACCCCTCGGCTTTTAATGTGGAATATATCGAACCACCGCGGGCAATATTAGACAATATTAATTTGGATATCCTGACAGTAAAAATTGATTGTATATATACGTAATCGATCACACACAATAGATACGATTCAATTACTATGCTACTCAAATAATTAAATTAGATTCGAATTTGATTTAGGGATCTTATATTCATATTCGACGAAATGTTAGTACATTGATATATTTGTATCGTGCTTCACTTATACGGACTTTTTGAAACTTGTGGTATTATTATAATTCCAAAATTAAAAAATAATTGACCGAAATCTTGGAGATCTAGACAATAATGCGTCAACGCGATATCCAATATGTAGCCCGCCTTTATTCCACTGCTTCAGTGAGGGTCGTTGGTAATATATTTTTTACAGAATTTCGCCCGAAGCATGGCGGTTTCTTCACGATGTTTTCAAATTGAGCACCCAAAGCTCAGTCGTGCTTCGTCGGATTAAAGCCCGTGACTTTCTTAAGATCCACGTGTCACATCCAGCTATTGCGACTTCTTTTCATAAAATCAGAGATTATTTTATTTCTTTTTTTTTTATCATTCAAACAACGAACATAATTTTTCCATATACATTAAAATGATATCTTGTATACGTTTCATTGTCGTTCCGTCTTGAACCATAAAATAAGGTTATGATTATAATTTAAATGGAACAAAAGCTTACATTCTCTTGTACGGATCACGTACAGTGATGCGAGGTGAACAGCCTTTTAAGTAGGAGCTGATTTCTACTAGGTCTTGACGACATAATATCGTAATATATGGATTTTAAGTAAATAAATAATAAATAAATAAATATTGGACAACATCACATACATTACTTTGATCCCAATGTAAGTAGCTAAAGCACTTGTGTTATGGAAATCAGAAGTAACGACGGTACCACAAACACTCAGACCCAAGACAACATAGAAAACTAAACTCTTTCTACATCGACTCGGCCGGGAATCGAACCCGGGACCTCGGAGTGGCGTACCCATGAAAACCGGTGTACACACTACTCGACCACGGAGGTCGTCATTAAGTAAATTCGTAAATTGAAGATTACGGTTTAGTTATCCTGACAAAACGTACACTAATTCGATTTGAGGTGCCATTTATAAATAAATGCCGACTAGATAGTACCACGGGTGGATGTCTAAATGCGCTACAGATCTCTGCTAAGATAGACGACACTTAAAATAAAACCATTAGTTCCGAATAATGTCTCCTTTATCTGCCTTCATGGACGATCAATCTTCTAAGTACGGTGGTGAGTATTTCACATTTATGAATTATTCTGTTGCTCTACAAATACAATCTTAGAGATCCTATGGATAGCACACAACAATATCTACGGACTTTAATTTAAGGAAATTCATTTACATCAAGTTCCTATGTTTATGACGGAAGGGGAAATTCTATGATCTCCAAAACCTTCATGCCTGACTGAAATTGTGAGGTTGAGACAATAGCTTGTGGGTTAAAGTGACAATGAAAATTATTGTCTCATATTAATAAATGTATTTAATAGAATACATGTGCCTTTAATCTTTAGCCAATACACTGAATATAATCAAGTAAACAACCAGCTTTGCCAATACGTTCGGCGCGGTATAGCTGCTCCACTAGCTTATCAATCGCTTCTAATGTTATAAATGCGAAAATAACTCCCGAGTGAAAGTGGGCCGAGATGGCCCAGTGGTTAGAACGCGTGCATCTTAACCGATGATTTCGGGTTCAAACCCAGGCAGGCACCACTGAATTTACATGTGCTTAATTTGTTTATAATTCATCTCGTGCTCGGCGGTGAAGGAAAACATCGTGAGGAAACCTGCATGTGTCTAATTTCAACGAAATTCTGCCACATGTGTATTCCACCAACCCGCATTGGAGCAGCGTGGTGGAATATGCTCCATACCTTCTCCTCAACGGGAGAGGAGGCCTTAGCCCAGCAGTGGGAAATTTACAGGCTGATTATGAAAATAACTCTGTCTTTTGCCTCTTCACACTTAAACCTCTGAACCGATTTACATGAAATTTGGAATGGAAACAGTTTCCGTCGTTAAAGGTAAGGGGCGTGAAGGTTTGTATGGGGAATCAATCAATGTATGTATGAGGGTAAAATGTGGGATGGGTTTATGTTTTCGTGTGGGTAAATCCGCGCTCTGTATAAATCGGATCCTAATAAATTATATTGACAATATCAACTTTAGTTATATAAAAATTTACATTGTACAAATAACTATCGTCACGAAATCACGAAATCAAAACGCAAGCACGAGGTCACGATAAAAAGTCGTCACCATCGAGTGGAAACGTCGAGCATAAGGTGAGACACGAGCTTTCGTAATAAACTAAGTACACGTATTGTATATTTGTGCCAAAGCCTTGTGAACACAATAGATAGAACGTCAATTATATCAATACTTGTGGGTCTCCCGCGTTTATTCAAAATATTTTTTAGGAAGTTCGCGAAACCTATGACAGGTTTTGTTTTGATTTCATTTTATTGTAAACTGCAAGTTAGTCATCTAAATTCGGCGCAGTTCGAAATAGATTCTACAGAGGAGACAGCAATAGAGTCATTGGCATCTAAAAACCTTGGTGTGTTCAGCGAGACAAGACGATACGACTTCACGTCGACCCATCGCCTAAAACTTTACAGGCGCAATTCAAATGAAGTACTACTCTCACCTCCGGACGGGAGCTCCTCAGTACGAGCTTCTTCCATTTGACCCTATTCAACGCAGAGCGGCTCGAATTATCGATGATTCACTTTCCATCAGATGAGTCTACTGTTCGTTTGCCACAATTAAAAAAGTTACTAGTAATATAATAATACATTATTGCTTCTACAAATATCCTCATTCACAATTATAAAATAATAACGATTTGTATTATAATTGATATTCCATACTATAATCTTATTAAGTAGAAAATGCAAAAATGTTTGCGGAATTTTATCCTTGGTGCTATTTTTACAGCATAGCTGACAAACGAGCAGGGACTCGTCTACTGGTAAGTATCCATGAACATCCATAACATCGGTTGCAGATGCGTTCGCTCAACCCAACGACTGAATCCTGAACCGATCTCATACCAGACCCCCTCAAATGGACATCACTTACATCCCTAGAAGGCTTAACTTTCAAGGCAGAGTCTAATAGTCGCCTCGACTCTCAGTAACGTTGTACAGGCCAGTAGGTTGTATACACGAAAAGTCAGGAAAAAAGCAATTATAATACTAGGCATTATACATTTGTATCAAAGTTATTTTGTATACAACCTTTTGACACGTATAAAACCACGTAAGATAGTCAAGTAGATGTGAAATATATTTGTGGTACACGCTATCTCTTGAATAAAACATGAGACTGTTGGTTGAAAGGGAGTAATAGTTGATGGTTTTACAATACATTCGTATCTGTCGTCATCTTGAAATTTGTTGTTTGTGTTGGAATATTTCGATTACTTGAAGAACTTTATGTTTACTTTACGCTCTGATTAGGAAGCAAAGAAAGGTTCAATCGAGCTGGCAAATCTAGCGAAAACAAAGGTGAATAGGGTGCTATCTCTCTCTAACACGAGCTCTACCAGACCACAAGTGGACGATGAGAAAGAAACGGAAAGGTCAACTATTATCAGTTACGTAGTTCCTATCCGAAAACAATTTTAATAGCTTCGGTCCTTGTAAATTTTAGTTGGTCAAATTTTTACAAACCATTTTAATACAAACATTTCTCATGTGGTACAAAAAAATTACTTACCACGCTAATTTTATTAAGTCCAAGTGTGCACATTTACCATTTCGATGCTGTAAGAATTCACTTCCTATCTCACTTGTGAAATGTTGTCAATCGACTTATAGTTACTATTATACTCCATCCATAATAGTATACGCCATCTTGATACGTGTATCATGTAATTTTATAATTAAAATAGTCAATGTCTCGTCTCCTGCGGTGAGTTTCGAGTTTCTTCTTACAGAATACCTCTACAGGTGTATCACATATATGTAGTAAGATAACAAGCGGAGAAGGTTAATAAATCTTAATTTAAAACTTTTGGTTGTGGCAACTTACTTGGTGGTGAAACTTTGGGCGAGGTCATCTGGGTAGACACTTCAGACATTCTATCGCAAAATAGTATTGCTCACCTAAGTGGCATTGTTGTGTTCGGGTTTGACGGTGAATGAGTTTTTGTAACCACAGGCACGAAGGACATAACATCTTAGTTCCCAAGGTTGGTGGCGCATTGGCGATGTAGGTATGGGATGGTTAGTATTTCTTACAATTCTTATATCTATGACCTAACCGTATGTGTCTGGTTCACACTTATCTCTGCGGTTTATTAATGTTTAAATCTTGGTTGGTAAGTGTAAGGTATATTTCAACAGAAACAAATGACAGTGGAAATATAATATAAAGGAAATTCTGAATGTGTTTTTGTAAATGTCACACTAATAAGACGAAAACAAAAATGTACGTTCGGTATTTCATTAGCAGTCTTTTTTTCATGCATTGGCGTGCGACCAGCCACCGCCATTATATACTGAGATTCAATTTAAGAGTGGCTAGTGATGTACCTACGTACATGTGTTGCTATCGACAAATATCGTAATAATATCGGCAATTAATGTAATTAATCGGTATTTATAGAGAGATTATTTTGAACATCGTATCAACCAAATCAATTAAGGTTTCGATTATTTAAATATTAAAATAATATAATCGTCGATGAGACTTTTTACTATTTAACGATAAAAAGGTAAGCTACGTAAAGTCATATGTACATTTTATTTATATTACAAATTTATGTAAATATTTTGCGAATTAAATTTAAACTTTGTCGTGGCAGTTTTTTCAAATAATCGTTTTTTCACAAATTTGATACATAATGCTTTAGTTATACTATATAGCTATAAGTATATATTATATTAATAGTGGTATACTATATGTGGACACGTGATATATACGTCACTAGTCACACTTACTCATAATTATTGTTATTATTTATCTTGTCTAGGCTCGCGGAAGCCGGTAGGGGCAGAAGTTTGCGTATAAAATTTAATGACATCAATCGAATTGAAATTTAGTGTAATGTCTATAATAAAAATTAGATTTATATCAAGTATTGCTAAGATTGCCAACGATTATCTGTTAACCGTGTTTGAAGGGTATATAATCGTAAGGATTATTTGGAATTTGATATTAAAAATTTAGCAATAATCATGAATAAGACTGAAGTTCACGTAATATCATTTAATTAAATTTGTAATTTAAAACAGTAAATACTTATTTTTTTCGCGGTAATTCTCAATAATCTACATTTCAAATTGGCAATATAACGAAAAATATAGATTGTAATAATAAAGTGCAATAATAATTCAGTTTTACTGAATAAATAATTAAGATTTTGATATAGTCGATATAATTGCACATCCCTATTACAAAGAGGTCAATGTAATTCCTCGGCCTGGGCTATTTTTCTCAATCAGCAAGCTTTCCCGCTTAATAATACCAGTAGAATAGTTCCGCGATAATACACTTAAACTGTGATTGATAATTCTCGTTTTAAAATAACGACTTGTACTTACAAAATGGAGTACTTTCATTTATAATCATTAATAATTACTAAAGTGTTTTTCTTTACATAATATCGGAAATATTTAATTGAAATTACGTTATTTTTCTAACGACCAATTTAGGTTATGTATTTTAGTTTAAATGGAACACGTTCTAAATAGTTTTAAGTCCAGGAATTGTATTGGGTAGTTATCAACATTAAACAGGCGATCTAATGTCGAGTGGTCAGAAAAGATCTTAGTTCCTGCAATGTTACTGAAAATGATACGTCAAATAGAAATAGTCAAATAGGGCGAAGTGGAAGCATAAAACTAGGAAGGCAGACCCCTCCATCAGATGGGAATAATAAACGCACCGGAGCGAGAGAGTTACCAACGTTAAGAAAATCAGGCGACTAAACTGGGATAATTGTAGTTTTTAAAATTTTCTCTAGTTTAGCGTTTATTGTATTGAGGTCAACACATGCGTTGAATGATATTCTTCTGAATGCTAAACCATCAACCATTCTGTATCGATACCCATATTTTCCACGATTTAAATTCTATAATTTGGTTTACAAGCATTTTTTTCAGTTTTATTTTTTATTTTTGACATATTCTTTAGCGGCTGTCTTACGTTAAGTAATATTATCTTGTTACAGTTACATGTACAAGCTATGATTTAAGTTACTTTAAATAATATAGAACATTAAAAAATATCAGATGTAAATAGAATTCAATAGAAGAAAATGACCAACTTTGGGAAGTGAGTTTGAAAAGGCAACGATAAAAAAGTTTTAATATGTCGAATAAGTATTAAAATATCTACAATTGTATATTTTGCATAAGTTCAGTTGAAACTTGGAATAATCTTACATACAGACAGAATAAATGACAGTCATTAATTTTAAATGTACCAATGGACTTATTCTGTGAGACAAAATCGAAACTCATCGCAGAATGCAAGATTACACGATCGTGAAAGACAGACAGTGAGCGTTAGTAACTATAAGAATTAAAACATTTGAGGGTTACACGTATCAAAGGGCACATAGGCGTAAGTCGAATATCAACTTTTAATTTGGTAGACTTAGTACAAGTCTATCTAGGTACCGAACATTAATCACATATTGTATTAGTGTTATAACTTATGTTATATTCCAGTGAATCAGTGTGACTATAGGCATAAGGGACATAATATCTTAGTTATGTTAATATGTTAATATTCTTTATTATACACCACAAACGTAAAATACAGAAATGTTAGGAATTATAACAAAAAAAAATATATATCTAGAAATATTTTGTGTTGTACAACGGGGGGACTTAAGGCTAGTTAGCCATCTCTTCCAGACAACCCAAACTTGATGCTGCATTAGCCGTGTAATAAATAGTTAATATTTCGTACTATAAATAAATATATATAAATTCGTACGTACATTATTTAGAAAAGTGTGCTTTTTGGCAAAGATTTTAACTATAAAAAATAGAATTAAGAATGCACATGACAAAATAAAAATGACTTGGAAAATTATTAATTTTGAAACTGGTAGAGGTGGCATTCGCAGCTCCGAATTGAACTTAAATTATAATAATAAAGTCATAAATAGTGAACGGGAAGTTGCTTCAGTTTTTGAACAATTTTTACTGACATACCAGTTTCTACAACTAAGTTACTTATTTCTTCTCCAGCATTTGCCGAATCATTGATGAAAGAAAATGTACGAGAATGCAAATCAAAATTTAAGTTTACCCCTGTAAACACCAATGACATAATTTGTACATTTAAGTCATTAGACATTAAGAAAACTGCTGATCTAGGGGGTATTTCTGTAAAGGTGATTAATTCAATTATTGATGTGATTGCACCTTATCTTGCAATAATATTCAATTATTGTGTTCAACGTGGTGTATTTCCTAACCTGATGAAACATAGTAAAGTCATTCCAATATTTAAATCTGGTAGCTCTTCAGATCCTAACAACTATAGGCCAATCTCAATACTACCAACCCTCAGCAAAATATTTGAAAAATTTTCAAATATTCATAAAATTCTAAATCATAATAACATAACATAATCAGCCTGTAAATTTCCCACTGCTGGGCTAAGGCCTCCTCTCCCGTTGAGGAGAAGGTATGGAGCATATTCCACCACGCTGCTCCAATGCGGGTTGGTGGAATACACATGTGGCAGAATTTCGTTGAAATTAGACACATGCAGGTTTCCTCACGATGTTTTCCTTCACCGCCGAGCACGAGATGAATTATAAACAAATTAAGCACATGTAAATTCAGTGGTGCCTGCCTGGGTTTGAACCCGAAATCATCGGTTAAGATGCACGCGTTCTAACCACTGGGCCATCTCGGCTCAATTCTAAATCAATTATTAGCATATTTCAATAGATACAATCTGCTTCATAGAAAACAATTTGGATTTACAAGGGGTGGCTCGACTACCGACGCGGGTATCGAACTTATAAGAAATATCTATGAAGCCTGGGAGGGGTCGCAGGATGCCTTAGGGATTTTCTGCGACTTATCCAAAGCCTTTGATTGTGTTCAACATGAAACTCTGGTCAGAAAACTATATCACTATGGAATTAGAGAATGTGCACTCGACCTTCTGACTTCTTATCTTAACAATAGAATTCAGAGGGTTGACGTTAAAGGAACAAGGTCTCCTGGGGTCTCAGTTGGTGTGGGGGTCCCACAAGGATCAATTCTTCGACCTTTTCTGTTCCTCATATACATAAATGACTTGCCCTTTCTTGTTGGGAACAAACATGATATAGTATTGTTTGCTGATGATACCTCTTTGGTTTTTAAAATTAATAGGAAACACGTACAGTATGACGATGTAAACAATGCTATGTCTGATATAGTACACTGGTTTAGCGTAAATAATCTTAGGCTGAATAATAAAAAAACTAAAATTGTAAAATTGAGCACACCAAACGTGCCAAATGTAAAACCCAATGTAATGGGGAATCGATGGATCCAGTTGAAACAACTGAATTTCTTGGCCTTACTCTTGATGCCAAGTTACAGTGGCTCCCCCATATAAACGGATTGGCGGGTAAACTGAGTTCTGCGGCATTTGCGGTCAAAAAAATTAGATTATTTACCGATGTTGATACGGCTCGCCTAGTTTATTTCAGTTACTTTCACAGTATAATGTCCTACGGTATTATGCCTTGGGGTAACGCAGCCGCTATCCATACTATATTTATGCTGCAGAAAAGGGCTATTCGCGCAATCTATAACCTAAGAGCCAAGGAATTGCTTCTAAATATATAATTTTGCTTCTAAATATATATTCTGTAATGTTTTGTATGTACGGAAAAATATTAATGTTTTTATGAGAAAATGTGATTCTCATAATATTGGTACAAGGAACAAACACAATCTTGTTACTCCTCGACTCCTCGACTGCATAGAGTCAGTAACTCTTTTGTTGGCAATATATACGCTTCTACAACAGGATCCCCGAAAGCGTTCAAAATGCTTCTGTTGCCAAATTAAAAAAAATTGTTAAGGAACGCTTGTGTGCTAAAGGTTACTATACAATTAGTGAGTTTATGTTTGATAGCACACCTTGGGAATGAAACGATCGCCTCCTGGCTGTTTCTATTCATATACAATTATGTATCTAATTAATTTGACAAAAAAAAGCCGGTTCTTCTCAGGTCAGGGTGTTCCTTTTTGCGAACCGGTGGTAGTGTTTAATTTGACCATCAATAAGTAAGTGTAATGCTTCTATGTTGAATAAAGGAATTTGAGTTTGAGTTTACATTGCCAATGCCTTTTGGCAGTGGTGACGCATACCATCAGGTGGTCCATTTAAAAAAACACCTAAAAAAATTTTAATATCAAATCTCACTTGTTCCTTACAGAATAATTTTACAGGATTACATTGTCGAAGTTTGAACAAGGGTCAATTACAAAAAGATAAGATTTTACAACTGCAATTGTTGGCAGTAAACACGAAGCGGCCAACTTGTGTCGTTAACTATTGATTACAGACCTTTAAGGACTTTTTATTAGGTACCGAATGTTTTAAAATGATTTAGTTTTACGTATATATTTTAGAACATGAGGTAAAAACATTGTATCACTTTTTACGAAAATTCGCTGACAGAGTAGTATGAAATTTGGCATATTTACAGTTTATATAGAAAATAATGGAAGAAGACTAATATTTTTTATATAATATGGTATATAATATAGTAGGGCTTTGGGTCAGACCGTCTGGGACTAGCTATTCATCACATATTCTAACGTCAAAGAGCAATGTTGTTAATGTTTCTCAAAACTTACTATCAGCATCTTTGCCAGAACGTTAAAATTAATTTAAAAAAAAAAGTCATCACTTTTGGAAGAGTTTTTTCACAATAAGTCAGCTGTTATTCTCAGGTTAAACGCGAACAAACAAGCAAAATGAAAAAAGAAGTATTCATAGCTGAACTAATAATAATGTCAACACGATAATTACCAACAGATTTTTCAATCATTATATTCCAACGTAACCCTTTATTACGCGTTAAATTCGAGTTAGTTCCCGAAAACACGTCGTAATATCAAAGAAATATTATAAATAATGGCGCCCCACGCATAAAGATAAGATATGTTGTTAATGAATTACCTAATTCCCCATTTATCGTTCACGACAGACGCTAAATCTTCACCAACAAATAGTGTGTATACGGAATCAGTCCTCGGCGATAAATAACCATCGTTAGCGGTGAATATTATTTATGGCCGAGCTAATTTTAACGAGAGAATGTTAAAATGAGGGATTTTTCTGTGGTTCGACGTTTTTTTCGCGTAAAACATACTTTATTTTTCGTAGTTTATCATCTTTTGAAGTATAAGTAAAAAATACCACTTAAAATTTACCACTTGGTAAAGGCCACCTTGGAGTTCATCAATGCGGTTAGTGGATACCCGTGGCAGATTATGTTGTTGTTCTCTACCAAGCACGAGATGAATTATATAAAAACAAATTAGGCACATTTATTACTGCATGCTCGGGTTGAACTCAAAATCATGGCTTAAGATTTGTGTCTTCTAACCTTTAGACCATCACGGCTTTTTTGCAAGTTATGGTATGCCAACCCCACCATAAACTTTGCCACTGTAAGAAATATTAATTATTCCTTACGTTGTCAATTACGCCACCAACCTTAGGAATTAAGATTAGATATCCCTTGTGCCTGTTGTTACACTGGCTCACTCAACCTTCCAACCGGAACACAAAAAAACTATTACTTTTCGGCGGTAGAATATTATTGGGCATACCTTATTAGACGGGCTTGCACAAATGCCTTTAACCTAGTGAGTAAAAATATATCGCTATACAAGATACCCCGAAGTACGATACAAAACATTTATTATCTGTGACATAAAAACAATTATTAAAAATATAAGTCATAAAGTTCAAAGCTGACTCGTAAAGAAATGTTGTCACTGTGTCAGTTTAAAATAAATATAAAATATTTTGATTTTACTTCATAGAAACAATAAATGACAAGATTCCACAAACTACACCCACGCTAGCATGTCACAAAAACAAATCCTCTAAAAATTAAATTATTGAATATTTTATTATAACAACAACCGAGGAGGGCATAAAGCATATATATAACAAACAATATAATTTTTTTATACGCTTATTTGAAAATAAACAAAACAATTATTTTGATAAAAACGTTTACAACGATCGTCAATTTCGTCTTGTCGTATTTATAACGATCTAAATCTTTTTTATATTTGGTATGGCAGATGAAATGTAGTCGAAGGGTTAATTTGCTGTTTTTTTTATGAAATCAATTGTTTTTTTTTTAATATAGGTATGTACTAATATTACGCTAAAGAATTTGTTTCTCTGAATGCGTTAATTCCAACATCTGCTGGACCAATTTGAAAAAAAATTATGGAGGTCAATAGTCTCATAGCATACATCGAAATCGATGTCTGTTTGTGATATTAAAATAACCACTTTTTACTAAATGCATATGTATGTATACAATGTACACATACCAAAAAAAAAATCAATTTTTATTTGTCTGTCTGTCTATCTGTTTGTTCCAGCTAATCTCTGGAACGGCTGGACCGAATTTGACGGGACTTTCGCTGGCAGATAGCTGATATAAAGAGGAGTAACTTAGGCTAGTCACGAGCATAGCTAGTAATTAATAGAAAAAATGAGATGAGAGAGCATGATCCCGTTTGCCGTAACATGTTATATTGTTGTTATGTGTTGGTATGTTGTTATGCCGTATCACGTTAAAAATATTTTAAATTGTTTATTAAGAAAGTTTAATGGTTATAGGTATATACAACGAGCCAAGGGGACTGAGCAGTCACGACGATTTCACGACGTTAAGTATGTTCAATACTTAACGTCGTGAAATAACGTATTAAGCCGCACGCGGAAAACCGAAGCGCGAAGTACCGACAACATTACACCCCGAATATACAAAAATGGAAAACGATTTTTAAATGATTTTAATACGAATTGTAATTCTTTCATTAAATAAAGAGCATTTATTGGTTATTAAAATTTAAAGCTTGTGTCAAAAAAAACATTGATAAATAAGGCATATTATTCAATACAAGATTATATTTAAGATGTAAAGCGTGAACTTAGTATTCATTGATTTATATGCAGGATTTTTATAAAATTTAATTGTTCTTTACTGACACACTCATACATAATTAATAAAACATACAAGATTAAAATAGTTGTACTACTGAATTTCTTGCCGTCTCTTCTGGATAGAATCTACTTTCCAATCCGGTGGTAGCTTTAAATTTAATTCAACACTTTAAAATGACGATTCAAAAGTGCTTTTATGAGCCTAAATAAAGTATATTTTACTGCTAGCGTTACACGCTTGTCTCCTACTGAAAATTCATTTGACCATATTCACTTATATTAACGTATCAATAAGCTGAAATTAAAGATTTAATGATATACAGCTGTATTTAAAATCTAAATTACACAAAACACTTAATAAAATCAATGACGCATAATTTAACTTTCATGGATAACTAGATCACATTATTTATTTTATTTTCACTCCATAGTATAAAACAAAGTCGCTTCCCGCTGTCTGTCTGTCCCTATGTATGCTTAGATTTTAAACTACGCAACGGATTTTGATGCGGTTTTTAAAATATAATACATTCATAATATTAAATAAACACTGATAATTTTAGAGGTTTCTAATGTGATGTCGTAAATAAAACCAATATTACCGTTTACAGTGGAAACGCTGGCTGAACCCTACGAGATAGATCAAAACAATGTACTACAGCATGGTACACCTTAAAAATGTCTACAAATAAGTCCGCAATGGTGTATATCTCTCATGGATAGCCCACAATAACCATTTTTTAGTCTTAACTTTTTACGAGAAATAATGGCTTATTTTTGAAGCGATTTTAAACAATACAGCATTAATTCTTATCCAATTAATTAATGAATTTAATATAGATCTATATGGCCCTTTACAGCGTGCAATTTAAATGAATATTTTCGATGATTTTACAGATTAAAAGCGCAGGAACATAGCGGTTTGTATTGTCTAATGACCGAAAGTTGTAAGACGTTCTGTAGTATATTTAGTATCAGCATTGCACCCGTGCAAAGCCGGGGCGGTTCGCTAGTAATGTATAAGAAAATAATATAACTATATTACAGATTAAATAAACAGCCATTTTTTCTATATACATTCATTCCAACTTTCACATACCATAAACAATTTAAGGTAAACATTTAAAATAATAATTATTACTTATTTAAATTTATTGCCCATAAACAAGGGACTACTTAATGAAGGTATTCAATAATAACATTAAAATA
Organism: Vanessa tameamea; assembly: GCF_037043105.1. Lineage (NCBI taxonomy): Eukaryota > Metazoa > Arthropoda > Insecta > Lepidoptera > Nymphalidae > Vanessa > Vanessa tameamea. Next base: position 2,063,652 of record NC_087332.1, on the reverse strand, counting down.
TTATTAAAATTTTAATTGTGCTTGTAATGGTACTATGGGTAGTGTAATAAAAATTGTTTTATATAAAGTACTTCGTTTTTAATAACCATAACCGATAATACAAAATTGGATTAAATTATTTTTTTAATGAAACATTGAAAATTGAAGAGTGATTAATTATTTTTATCTCACTAATATTATAAATGCGAAAGTTTTGATGGATGGGTGTTTGTAATTCAATCACGTACGAACAGCTAAACGAATCTGAGAGGCACAGAGATTAATTGTTAGTCTGGAATAGCAAATAGGTTACTTTTTATTTGTCAGACACAAATCAAGACACGTATGAAAAATATTATTGTATATTCTCACGTTCGCATACAAAATAAATAAAGAAATATAAACTTAAATACAATTTGTACAAATATACATTATATGGAATCAACTCTATAACCACCATAAAGAATATTTGATTGATTAATTGATTCATCATCATCATCTCACTGCTGGACAAAGGCCTCACCCAAAAATGTCCACAAAAGCCTCGCATCCAGGGGCTTCCAGTGACCCTCACCAGACCGTCAGTCCACCTTGTAGGAGTTGGGCAGGGCCAGGCTAAGATTGACTGATTTGGTTTATTTTGACGAGTCGACTATAATACTTTTACCTTATAAAATATTTTGAGTTTTGAAACTATAAAAAAATCGAAATGTCATTATTTGTCCACGTGATGGCGCCACACAGTTAATTTTTATAATTATTTATAATGAACGAACGAATGTACGAATAGAAATGTGAATGTAGTTATATTATAGTTTTAATCTTTAAGCAAATATGAATCATATTATTGTATTCAAACCACTAGGCCCCTAAATAACGTTATAACACCAATTCTAGAATGAAATATTACATTTTTTTTTTCCTCACAACCCTCTCGAAGTTAGTTCAATATAATTTTATTGGCGCACATTTTTGCCGCTAAATTCTTCCAGCACTTTTTTATTATTAGACAAGTTTGAGTCATCGCTATTCTGTCTACGTTTGACCTCTTTGTATTTAAGAAAATAACCTCTTAGGCAGATTAATGTCTAGAAAAAAAAAACTTTTGTTATATAGGATTATATTCAATCTGCGGGACCTTTTTTGATCGATTTAAGCCGTGAATATGTCAAATGATTTTGTCATTTTCATCATCTCCCAATCATACTGGAGGTCATGACCTCACCCAAGATACGCCAAAATTCACCGATCTCCATCTTCCGTATCCAATCGGGATCTGACACTATTTTCAGATCATTGACTTATCTAGCTAGAGGAAATAAATTAAATTAAAACAAATTATTTAATTTTGTATTTTTTTTTTAATATTATACGTCATACTTTTTCGGTCGAAAATTAAAATGCCTAATATAAATATAACAATAAAAATAATTTAAATACAATTTGCGTCATATAAATATAAAAATAGAATATTCGAGAAAATCTCTACAAGAAGCGTAAATCTTGGTAATACTTATTCTATTACAGACAGACGCCAGATTTTATATACGCTAGTAAGATTTTAGTACATAGTCAGGTGTCCTGAATGCTCGTGGTTAGTGATGGATTGTCTCGAATTAATCAGTATATTTACTCGAAGCGGACTCGATTTTTTCACAAATATTCGAAAATCGAACGATTTTGGTACATAAAAAAATTAATAAAACAATATTTCTATATTAAAAGTACAATATAGTATAAATTTATGTAGTTTTTTTTTTAAATTACCGATTTATAAGAAACAACTTTTTTAGTCTATATTTACTCCTTTGCCTACATTAATGGAGTATCTTTCTGAGCATAGCTTTTTTTATATTATTTAATAATTCCGAAATTAAAACTATTTTATATTCTGTCATGTCAAAGTTTAGAAGGTAACGTAGGTAATAAATGATACGTTGAATGTTTATTTATTGTTAAATATAAGTTAAGTTATTACAACAAATATATAAAAGCAAATTAATTCAGATAGAAAGAGCACAGAGGGCACTACTTAAGGTAGCTTATTTCAAAAAGGGTAGGTTTTCAACTCAGAAACTTTTCACCGAAACTGATTTACTCTCCATTAGAAAACTTTTCGTATTACATGTTATATTAAAAAAACACACAAAATTAGATTACAACCCAAAAAATATGAATAAGAGAAGAAAATACAGACACATACAAAATTTGCTCAATCACAGCTACAATATCTTGCATCGCACTTGTATAATAAATGCAATGACATCCTACCCTTAAACTAATACCCTTTAACTCTGCATGAATGTAAAGCGAAAATAATTGCTTGGCTTAAAAGTTTGAATTATGAAGATACTGAATTATTACTTTATCATCTTTTGTAGATTGAATTGGATATCTATACAGTTAGGCATTTACACATGAACATTTAACGCGAAATTTACATACGTACTCACACACACACAAACAGAGACACACACGCGCGCGCGCCTTACTACCATTAACTATTTTCATTAGTATTTTGTAATTCTTAGCTTGTTTCATCTTATAACTTTGAATTAAACTATGAGTGCGTTAAGGAAGAGCGACTTCTTCTGGCGCGGGACCTCATGGCACTCAAAAGAAGAAGTCAACCTTTGTGATGTTATTGTACTGTGTTGGTTATTGATGAAATAAACATTATTATTATTATAATATAACAAACTAGAAGAATGTCTTTTATTTTCATTTTTACGCTTTGAATCTAGACTATTGACGTGGCAAGCGAGAATTTCAATAAGATTATTATGAGTCAAGGCTGTTGAAATTATCGAACAATTTATAAAACTTTACTAACGAAGGCGCGCCCCTCCGAACTAAATCATCTGCGTACATTAGCAAGATAGACGGTCGTGTTTGCACGTCGATAATATAACATGGACTCACGCCGTTTTGAGTGAAGATATCTGTACTTATAAAAGTTGATAATCGAGTTGCTGTCACCATTGATTTGACATTTGTAAGAAGACAGATTTTGATCAACCAATCACATGACTACCTCCGACAGCCAATGGATATCTGCAACACTGGTGACTTTGCATGGGCATTGCCGGCCTTCAAGAAATGAGAGGACACTTTTCGTGAAGGTTTCCAAGACATACGATTTCGGAAAAACCGCCGACAAAATCCGCAAATTATTAATAAATACTTCCACTAGTAACCCCACTCGATAGTAATCTCTTAAAGATTAATTGTTAAGAGTGGAATATTTTATTTTTTAATTAAATAATTATTTCTTCACGATTCGATTGAAAACGATACATCGATTCAACTGAACATTTTATATAAGATAATATAATATTCGCAATAGCCAGTCCAACACTTCTTAGTTTACGAGGCGTCTTTGATTCCAGCTCGTGAAAAGATGGCGATCAAACAAGATTGCTATCGTTTACGACATTTGAGGTGAAGCAGTGTGGTATTATATTTTGATTAAACATTTTGTCTATCGTAAGGCAGCAACGAAACTTTGTTCTATTGTTCGTTTTTGCCTCAATTTTAATGTTGGTACCTAATTAAAAACTATTTAAAGAAATATGACTTCATTTGTTTTCTTTTTTACTATATCTGTCTTTTAACAAGTCTTGTGATTTATGTGGGGTAGAGGATGACATACATCATTTCCTAGTGGAATGTGCCCGAAATGCAGCCACGAGACAGGAGTTTATGCGACGTTTTAATGTAAATTTATGGGAAGTTGGCGTTTTTCAAAGCGCACTGTCTATACCCGACTCAGATATAGAAAAAAATATTTACCAGTTTAAGTTAAAATAAGTTGTGATTAATAGTTTATTCTTATTGTTGTTGCTGGTGGAATTGTTACTAAGGGAACGATAGGACTGACATTTAGCTTTGTCGCTAAAAAGTCTTTATTTAAACAAGTTTTTATTTAACGTGAATAATTGTTATTTTGTTTAGATAAAATCTTTCAAGTTGGTGCTAGGGCTTCGTGCAACCCCGTCTAGCTAAGTAAGTCAACATATATTTAATCTCCAGGCAGAAAATACTTTGTATTTTTGTGTTCCGGTTTGAAGGATGAGTATGCCAACTGACGCACTCACGTATCCAATGCACTACCAACCTTAAGAACTGAATAGTTCTGTCTCTCGTCCCTGTATTAAGTTTACTCGTGACAAATGGTTAACATTTTTAACGGTGTGAATGTCTAGTGGTGTGGGCAGTGGTGACCACTTTTTTTTTATTCAATCCGATTAGGCATATACTCCACTCCACCAGGTGGCGTGGTACTCTATTCTACCTGTTGGTAAGTGGTAGTAGAGTCCAAATTCTTCGCATTTGGACTCCAGTCAGCGAGAATAAACTGCACTAGTCATCCTCGCCATGCCGGCCTGCAAAATGCCTCTTCACGCTTCGTTTGAACTTTCCATCAGGTAACCCTTTGATCTTCTTCCTCTTATCTTAAGGAGATGTAAAATTACATTTTGGTTTGATTACACCCGGGACTGGATCTTTTTTTAAATTTAATTATTTGATTCAAAACGCCATTTAATGAAGTATAATGACTACTTTTTATGCTTTTTATTTAAACTGGATATTAGAATTCGGAGCAGCGCATACCTCGCGGCTAGTCCAATCATCAAAGACGCATCATTTCATAGACAAATGGTATGACACTTAAAAAAAATCTTCAAATACAATTAAAATCGGCAGCATAATTATTATTTGTTCGCCTTTCCACTTCGTTTGTAATACCTCTGTCATGATACAGTGATTAAATTAAAGCAATTATTTTCATGAAAAAGTAATTATCGATAAATCAGTGATTCAATCGAAGCGTTTACTCCTTAAAAATGTTTATACCTCAGGATCTGAGACCCAGTCGAAAGTCCATAAAACGTAAATACATTTACGACACAATAAATTCGTATGTTCAATACACCTTGACCGGGAAGTAAAAAATATATATGGTTTTAATACTCGTCGTTCACTGAATATAATTAGCGATTTTATAATGATTACAACGAGCATAAGATGAGCATCCTGTTCGTTTATCACCTAAAATATAAAAAAAAAAACCTAATATTAGTAGTCTGTCAAAGGAGTATTTCTACTGTTTTTATCTAAGACATGGTTTACCTTCCATAGCGTACTCAAATTGAAAATCAAAACCAAAATATTCTTTGTTCAAATAGGCTTTAAAAACACTTTTGAATCGATTCGTATCGTACGAGCTACCACCGGTTTGGTGGACTCTAACGAGATGAACCAGCAAGAAACTCAGTAGTTACTCATTCCACCATTTTAATTACAGAGTATGTCAATATCGTATAATTTAATTTATATAACTATATAATATATCCTGCAAGTAAATATTGAGTAATATGCCATATTATCAATGTTGTTTTGACAAAATATTTAAATTTTTTAACAACAGAATAACTCACCAAAGTTTCATCACAATCTGATGAATAGTTTCCTAAACTGTTCAGTTTGATAAATGTGCTAAATGTGGTCTTCAACGACCCAGGATATTGTGAAATATTTGTACGTTAAGATCAAATTAATTTTAAGGACTGGGCGGTTTGGATCACGTCACTGGTCGAACTTCAATTCATTTGTGGTTACGATGCCAACTAATCAAGCAAGAGGAATTTCGATCGGAAGGTGTAGTGTCCCGGCGATTCCGTACCCGGGTATCAGAAGCCGCATGTAAATTAGTGTTTAGGTTATATTTAGTGGTTATTGAATAGTTCTGGATTATAATTGTATATAGTTATATATTTTGAGATGAATGGAGATGGCCCAGATAGAACTTAGGCAAGCACTGAAGGAAGGCGGTGAAGGAAATCGGCATGTGGGTAATTTCAATGAAATTCTGCCTCATGGATACACCATTATCACGCATTGGAGCAGTGTGAAACGATCTCCTAAAAGGGAGAGGAGGCCTTAGCCCAGCAGTGCAATTGCATTATGACTGTTCAGTTTTAAGAAGCAGGGTTGTGGTACTGTCAGTATATATGTCAGTAAACAAATACGTCTACATAATTCAGTAAAGCACAGTCTTATTTAAAAACATCCAACTCTTGAACAAATTGCTATATATTTAAATTGTTTTTAGAGATACGTATCGATCTACCCATTATTAGTAGAACTGCAAACATTGCAATTGTACTGAATTGCAATGCAGGTATTACATAAATTATGAATACCAGCTTTTATAAGGTTTTCATGATGAAATGTGAGACAGAAGCCTCATGGCCTCTAACCAATAGAAAAGTGTAAGAACTAAAGCTATATATTTTTTCTAGCTTGATGTCAGAGGACGACGGACTTTATTTAAGATGACTTAGCTAAAAGAAATCGTAAATGGAACATCAATATTTTTCCACCTAAGTTATGGACGTTTCGGACTATGGCCAGATTACGGCTATAAATAGTATAAGTTGATTTTTATTGATAAAATGTACGCCAAGTCTGAGAAGTTCCGCTCATAGATTATCGGGTATACTACTGTATTCATAATGTATAATCTCTCAATGTCATTTCATTAATAATATTTATATCCAAAGCTATTAAAGATGTTAGTTCGCGAGATGTGTTAGATAAATGTTCTGAGGATCGTTTTATTATTTTTCCTTTTTTTATGTAACTATATTGCACATTATCGAGGCAAAGGCCTAGTTGCTATTGAACCGAAGATTGCGCGTTCAAACCGCGTTTTCTATGTTTTGATTTTATATGAACTTGGTAGGCATATGACTTCAGTCTCATCAATAAAGGAAATACATAAATAAAGGAGTTTTAGTTTATTATGCCCCATCCTAACGTTTTCCTCTGTTTCTATTGTGTCTGTTATTAATACATAATTTACAGCGAAAGCAACATCGCTCCACACGTCTGTCGCGCCTTTTTAACACGCTTATATTAGCTTCACTTGTAACTATGTATGTAAGAAAATTTTGGAATCTTAATTTGACCAACTTCCCGGTCTTCGATTAGGATGATAATTTGCACACGCTCTGAGTTTTGATGACAATACATGACTAGCTAAGAAACGTCATTACAAATCCAATGTGGCGGCCTCCCCAAGATGGCGTTCTGGCTGTTTGAAATCCACCCCCATAATATGGATATTAAATGAATGGGTTTGCTTGGGTCTGCTTGTAATTTTTAGTGCGTGCTAAAACCGTGTTTTTTAGTTTTTTAAACTATTTATAATTATTTATTTAAAAGATACATTTATCTAAATACAGTCATGGCCGTTTCAAATATTGTTAAAAAAATCAAGTTCTACAAATTTCCGTTTCAGTTTCCGTCCGCCAGAAGCGTCCGGTTTGTCTCCGGCAACTTCGCTTAATTAGCTATAAATCTTAAAAAGTACTACATTTATATTAAAGTACTAATTATGCCAATAATTAAATCATCACGTTCAAAAAATACATATTTATAAATAAGGAATATTATACTGTACAAGATTATATATATCTATATAATATATATATATATATATATATATATTAATTTATATACAGAATATGTATTTTATATATCCCGCATGATTATCTCAGGTCGAAAAAAGTATATATTGAGTTTTCTGTCTGTTCCACTCAATACAATCTGCATGCCAAACTAGTGGTAGGTTTAAATTAAATTAAAGTTTGTAAAATGACAATTCAAATGAGTTTCAATGATTATTTCTTTGATTTTGACCAGGCATAGTCTTAAAATTAAATATTATCTTTATATGTGTGTGGTAGGGCTTTTTGCAAGCCTGTAAAGGGTACCACTATATTCTTATATTCAACAGTTAAACAGCAATATTTTTTTACTGATGCAGTTTGATTGGATATTAGTCAGTGTAACTACAGCTTGTTGTGTTGTGTGTGTGTGTGTATGTAAGGAATGGTTATTACTAGTGTCTATAGGTGGTGGTTACCACTTACCATCAGCTGGCTTCTCTGCCTACCTTAGAAATAAAAAACCATGGCGTCTTATGGTGTCCAAATTAGACGAGTATTTTTGAGGGATCAGGACAAAAATACTTCATAATAGTATTTAATACAAAATAACAGCCTGTTAGGCTCGTGACTCACTCTACATCTGGTCTACGTCGTTAAATCCCGAGTTACATATATATATATATGTATGTATGTATATGTCGTCGATTACGAATAATTAGTAATTCAGTTAATTTTGTTGTATCTGTGGAGTGTGAACGTCGTGACGTATTGAGTCACGTGATCGGAATCGTTTGAAGGAACAACTGTCACATTTTGAATTCTTTTGAGTCATAAAATAATTATATTACTTTTATTGACAAATATTTTATATATTGCATATGAATACCATATATGATCAAAAGTGAAAATAATCCTAAAATCTGAATTGAGCTGCTGCCTGGTACTACAAACATGCGACACAATTTAAAGATAAGGTCCATGTGTCTGAGGAGCTACGAATATAAAAAAAAAAATCCTTAATTAAATCTTCCTTTTATTGTATATATATACGACCTCCGTGGTCGAGTAGTGTGTACACCGGTTTTCATGGGTACGCCGCTCCGAGGTCCCGGGTTCGATTCCCGGCCGAGTCGATGTAGAAAAAGTTCATTGGTTTTCTTTGTTGCGTTACTTCTGATTTTCCATAACACGAGTGCTTTAGCTACTTACATTGGGATCAGAGTAATGTATGTGATGTTGTCCAATATTTATATTTATTTATTTATTTATATACAAAATAAATTTTGGGGATGATTAGTTAATAATGCTGTCTTATTCTATAGAATGTCAAATCAGAAAGAGAGAATTTCCTATAATTCGATAAATAACGTTAACAATTGAGTCTAATATAGTTTCTTTAAAATATTACGCTATAATAGCTCAACGGTACACAACGATACAGCCCCGTAATTCAATCGAAATAGGTACTGATTTTTTTAAATGGGCGGTAAATATTAATGAAGTTCTAATCTTTCTTAAAAGTAACATCAGTCCGGACAGATCATTCAACGTACCAAAATTTAAGAATTGGTCTCATCGTCCTCAAATAAGTTACACTTCGAAAAATGGTAATAAAAAATATTACGAATGTTTAATCAAACATTTTCATGCCCTAAAATACAAACTTCGTAACGATACCTTTTCAACTTTTAACTTACATTACGAGGATCTTAAATGTAACTACGTCGTGAAGAGTAGAAATGTGAGCCTTATGGACGCATAATGTAGGATTATATTCGACGAAAATCACGTGAACTTCGGGGACCTCTGCTTTAAGATACTCCTCTTTATATATTAGGATAATGATTTGAACATGATCATAAACTCTTAGAAGGTTTTGAGGAAGTGCTGGAGAAATTTTTGTTCAACAATTTTGAGAGCATTTTCTATAACTTATGTATAATCGGATATTTTGGACGGCTCTGATGATTTTTTTCTGATGTTAAAAGGAAATCATTTTTATCGTGACTGTCGGTAAAAATATGTCGGTATTATAGTCTATTTTGACTGCCTCGTTGATCTAGTAGCTGCATATGAGGCAGATCCTGAAGTTCTGGTTTCAAACTCCAGGTTGGACTCGTAAACAGTAATTGGATTTTTCTACCGAAAAATTGTCAGTAGCAGCCCGGTGTCTGGAAGTTGGAAGCGTGTACAATCCCTTGTCTCAGAAGGTATCGTTGGTCTTGCGCTTGAACTCTTTCCAGTCTTGTCAGATTTGCCGTCTCATCGGATTACGAGAGTGGCGGCATATAAAGGGCGATTGTGTTTGCGTACATGTTTGTACACTATAATATGTCCTGCGTAGTTGCGTGGTCTCCCTAGACCTTAAACGCTGTTAACGAAATCGGTCAGTACAGCATTATTCAACAAACGTGTTCTGTAATCCCGACTCATTTTATAAAAGTTATTCAGTAGCCATTGGACTATTTTCGCTCTCACTATAAAAACAATCTGAAAAAATAAGCAGGTAACTGGATATTATTAACGTCATTAAAAGGACAAACAGCCTATTGAGCATTCCTATTAAAAAAATATAATGCATATTACTCAATACAAGATTATATTAAAGATAAAAAAGCGTGAATTTAGTATTTATTGATTTCTAGGCAGGATATTTAAATAATTAATTGTACTTTTACTGACATAACCTGTAATTAAAATGGTGCTAAAGAGTATCTACTAAGTTTCTTGCCGGTTCTTCTCGACATAATCAACTTTCCTAACCGGTGATAGCTTTTTATTTAATTCAACACTGTATCATGACCGATTCAAAAGTGCTTTTATGAGCCTATTTGAATAAAGGCAATAATAATTTAATAATAAATTCATAACGATAATTTTAAAAACGTTTAATACACTTTGAAATTATGAGCACTTAATACGTTTTGATTTTAATTACGTTACTGAATTAAACGATTTATTTTACTACTTATTTATATTCTGAAAGACGTTCTTGCCTCATTTGAAAGGTCGTAACTCCTTTACGAAGTTAAATGGTTTCAATTTTAAAATACGATTTTCTTTTGTAAGGGATTTCGGAGTACGGCGAAACGAAATCTCGTATACCTCTTTAGTCAAAAACGAAATATAAACTATTGTGTAGAATTTATAGAGAAACTAATTTAATAATTTTCTGATGTTTTTATTGGGTTTTAGAGTAGCTGGTCGTTAGCCTTTTTTCGCTTGAAAAATACCTTTACGCGTTTCCCCCATATAATGTGCGGGGTATGGGTGGTATGTGAGGCTCGCTAACGCTGAAGGCACCGGAATACCCACTAAAAAACCAGCGGTACCCACTCTGTTTTCGGGTGACGTCACGGGATCGCTTGCGCATACTACCGTAACGTCCCGACAGTAGGCCCACCTCTGCGGGTCCTTGATCTAGATTTCAAGCCCCGAGTGGAAACAGTAAATATGCATGGCTTTTTCCGCCGAGTAATTTTCAGTCGGACGATCGAAAGTCCCGTGTTATACTCCTGTACCTCAGAACTATTTCCATCGTGCCTGGTTAGCCATCCAATCAGGTTATCAGAGAGTGAGAATAGAGAATGTAGAGTGTGTTTGTGCGCACATTTTGCACAATATTTTAATACTACACTGTCCCACATATGTCTAGCTCTCTTAATGATTAACGTGGTTAAGATCAGCCTTTACCTTTTTAATACAAAAAGAAATATATACGTGCTGCGCGTCCCGACATTGTCGTGGTCAAATAAGGATTTATTTAGGTACTTTCCAATGGCACCCACTGGGTTTAATCTATTCAATCCGGGTTTACACTCAAATACAAATTTAAAAAAAAAACTTTGTAATCAAACAATTTTGGACGAGTTAATTTACATACAGACGTACATAACAAGAGTCTAAGTTTTAGGGAAAACGGTTTTAAAGTATAAGCAGTTATATTCGTGCCATATCTCATTGCGAGATAATAATTTGGCTAACGTTTTTCTTAACTATAAATTTTCCCAAAATAATCCTCCGTTAATATTCGCCCCACGTACAAGAATAATATTAATAACGCTGGAAGCGGCAAAACGAGCATAACTGATTCTTAATTTAAAAAAAATATTCGATGAATAAATTAAATAAGCGCCTCTTTAAATAATCAGAAATTGAATTTTAAATGAAATGAAAAGAAGAAATCAATCATTGTTGTTTACGCATTTAAAAATGTATCGCTTCAAATGTTACTTAAGTATATTAGTGGTTGATTTTGAGTGTTTAGGGATAAGTTGATTTTTTAAATATTTAAGGAAATAAATAAATAAAATATGTTAAAACAATCAAACTATTATGATTCCTATTCAAGATATTTGCAAGCCATTGTAGGTAGTATAATAAACGAAATCACAACGAGAAACGAAAATAATTTAAATATAGCTTGCAGTTTATACGCAAATAATTGTAATATTTGAAAGAGCCAACTCGCGGGTGCTCCCGAAAATTTAGGCGCCATATTAATAACCAAGATGCATAAGTCATAAGAAACAGCGACAAAATTTAATTTTAACGAACATTTAATGTATTAATTAATCTTTTCAAAACTACGTATTCCTTAAAGGCCGGCAACGCACCTGCAAGACCCGGGTATTGCAGATGTCCATGGACAGTGGTAGTCGCTTTTCATCAGATGAGCTTACTCGTTTGCCACCTATATCGTAAAAAAAATCTATAATCCTGACATTTTATTATTTTTTCTGCTTCTTAGTGTTCGGTCGATTTGTGTCGCTGTATTTTAAATCTCTATAAAAAATTACTTGAAAAATAATAGAATATGGACAATAGATTCATTTGGGTTTTTAAATGTACTGCTATAACTGTCGAATAAAATCGGTAACAGTTAAAGACGCGGACATTTCTACTGCTAAAACCATTCTCTTTGAAGCAGCAAACTGTCGTTCTACAAGAAAAGGGTACGGGAAGAACAAGCGTTTATTACAGGATATTATTAAAGTTCTAAAAAAAAAACCGAGCCCGCTTCACTGCCCTCCTTCGTGGCGAAAGATCTTCACAGTCTTCCGCCGATGACATTCGACTACGTGGACGTAACGAGCCTACTAAAAGATATTTTAGTGCTTAAACGAAACGTCCACTGTATTCAAACAGATTACGTTAAAGCATCTGAGTTGTTTCAATTACAGCAAGAGATAGAAAACATTAAAACTAATCAATATCAGACATAAAGTGAGCAACAGATTGGCGCAAAATCTTGCAACGGCTTGTTTTCAAATAACGAAGCCAAGCGCGTCCCGAGTGCGTTGTCTTCGCGGCAACCAGCAGCGACCAACACGCATGCGCCGTGTTGCGTACCGTCGTCGACACCGCTGCCGTTCCTCACGCCCGCGCAGAGCGGCAACGCTGCGCCTGCCACTGCTTCTGTACGAGAGCAGCCCCCCGCCCCCGCAATACCGTCGCTGCACGTGCGCTTGCTCGTTCGTAACCGAGTGACCCCATCAGCTGATCGCACCGAGAACGATATAACTATCACTCCTAAGCCTACCGAATTGCGAAGTTCCAATAAGACTCAATACAGGCGACGAACTGATAGCCTTGTGAAAACGACGGAACTAATAGATAATACCTTAGATGAAATAAATTTTGATGATAGTTTTACGACTGTCGTGAACAAGAAGAAAAAGAAAAAGACTTATAAAGGCAACAAAAACCCCAATCAGCAGGGTAAAGCTATATGTATCTCTAGTAAACTTAAAATAGTGCCCAAATTATCTTACATATACGCCTCTCGATTTGTCACATAAACATACCACGGAAAACGACATCTACGATTTTATTAAAGATTGTAGACACACGGTCATAAAGGTTGAAAAACTTGTTCAATATTATAGACTGTATTTACCACATTTAAAGTTACGATTAAACAAGACCAGGAAAGCGTTTTTCTTAGCGCTGAGTTCTGGCCGTGTAAAGTAGAATATAGGAAATTCACGTTTAAACGCAAGTTTTATAAGAACGACAACAAACCTTGACCTAATAATGAGAACTAGCATGGTCTCTTTTAACTGTAGATCTATAAAACGATGTGTTAACCATATTACCGACCTATATGAAGAACATGACATTATTGCACTCCAGGAGCATTGGCTACTTCCAGAAGGCCTTTGACCGGGTTATCTGGACAAAATTCATCCCGATTTTTCCAGTAACGGAGTTTCAGCGGTAGATACCACGACAGGCGTACTAAAAGGAAGAACTTACGGGGGAGTAGCAATATTATGGAAGAAGTCTTATGTTTACGGAATGTTTGGGTGTCATTAGTGCGGTTATCGAAACGAACGATACTGAAATAGTGTTAGTGCTTGGTGATTGCAATGCGGGTGTATCGCGCTCAAGTAGCTTATTCGGAGGTAAGATGTTAGATTTCTGTAATGACCAGAGTTGGGTGTGTGCCGATCTTGCCTTGCTAGGCACATCATCGAATTCATTTACGTATCTAAGTGACGCGCACGGCACCACGAGCTGGTTAGATCACTGTATTGTTACTGAGGCTAGTTTAAATATTGTTAATAGTATTTATATTTCAAATGATCTATATTATTCAGATCATTTCCCTATTATCATTAAATTCAATATTGATATGTTAATACCAAAGATAGATAAGTCAAGCAGTCACTCGATTAATAGAGTGATATGGGTGCTAGGAATCCGGAACAGAAATGTAATTATGCAAACTTATGTTTTAAGTATTTGGATTCGTATGAGTGGCCCACTATCACCTGTAAAGTAGCTTCATGCAATGATTGTCATCATCATCATGGTTTAATTGATACATAGTATAAGCAGATAGTAAACAGTATCAAAAAAGCTGCGAAACCGTCAAATCAGGGCAAATTACGTACCAACAAAAAACCAGTCATTGGTTGGAACCATCATGTTAAAGATTGCCACGCTATAGCTAGGCAATACTATGAGTTGTGGAACTTTTATGGACATCCTACACAGGGTAATGTATATAACGATATGTACATAGCAAAAGAATTTTTAAAAATAAAATTAGATGGTGTCAATTAAATGAAACTAAAATAAAAATGGATATTATAGCCACGTACAGAAATAGTAAAGACTTCGTGAATTTCTGGAAAGAAATCAATAAACTAAATTATAAGGCAAATAGGCCATTGACTGTTGAAGGAAACCAAGACCCATCTAGTATAGCTAATTTGTTTGTAGATAAATTTCTTCCTCCGTTGCAGTCCCAGTCTACCTTAACCAGTTCCAATAGTCAAAGTGTAGAGGCGAGTCGCGGGGCCCATGGTGGCTCGGAGACCGCAGACGACTGCTGTATAGCGCTGCGCGTCACGGCGGAAGACGTGTACCGGTGTATCACGCGTATGAAGCGCGGCAAGTCTCCGGGCCACGATGGGCTCGGCGTCGAGCACCTTTTATTTGCACCTGAGTTACTTTTTGAGAAGGGGACTATCTTTTTCAATTCATGTATTGAACATAGTTATTTACCTGCAGATCTTATGAGAACTATTGTTGTTCCTATTGTAAAAAATAGAACGGGCGATGTGTCCAGTTCTTCAAATTACCGACCTATTTCTGTGGCCCCTATATTTTCTAAAGTGTTTGAAACTATAATTATGAAACATCTGAATGAAAACAATATACCGATACATAATGCACAATTTGGTTTCCGACGAGGCTCATCCACCGATTTAGCCATTTTTGCTTTGAAAAATACAGTATACGAGTATTTAAATAGAAACACTACAGTTTATTCATGCTTTTTAGATTTAAACCGTGCATTTGATACAATAAATTATAATATACTGTGGGACAAATTAAGGAAAACCAAAGTACCAACTAAAATAGTAAATATTTTGGAATACTGGTATGCCAATCAAGTAAATCAGGTGAAGTGGAATAATACTCTGTCAGAGACGTATAGGCTAACAAATGGAGTTAGGCAGGGCGGTCTGACGTCGCCGGTCTTATTCAACCTGTACATAAACGAGCTGATCGAGGAACTGAGCAACACCAGAGTCGGATGCCAGGTCGGTGGAGTGCGCGTTAATAACCTTAGTTATGCGGACGACGTGGTGCTTAGTCCGTCGGTCAACGACATTAGGCAATTAATAAATATATGTGAGAAGTATGCAACTAGACACCACCTAACATACAATGTAAAGAAAACGGAAGTTATGATATTTAAATATAAGAGAGGCCTTGATATAATACTACCGATAAGTTTATGTGGAACAGTGTTAAAAATTGTTACTAAATTTAAATATCTGGGGCATATCGTAACAGATAATTTATCGGATGATGACGATTTGGAACGACAGAGGCGTAGTATAGCCTATAGAAGTAACATGCTAGCCAGACGTTTCTACCACTGCTCTAAACAAGTGAAGGTAACGCTGTTCAAGGCATACTGTCAGTCGTTACACACCAGCCAACTCTGGTACCGGTACACGAGGAGTCCGTATAACACTCTTCGTATACAATATAATAATGGATTCCGGGTGATGATGAACTTGTCCTGGCGGTGTAGTGCGACTGACATGTTCGCCTAGAGCAGAGTTGCAGGTTTTGCCGCGCTACTACAGAAACTCAGGGTCTCGTTCAACAGAATTCTGTCCTCTGTATTCGATATCGTCTATCTAAAAAGAGAGAGAAAAGACTTATAGTTACTCTTAATTTAATTTCGGTTAAGTTTTTTAAATGTTTTATTTTGATTTTATTGTTATTTTCATTTTATTATTTTTAAATTTTAATGTATGTTTTGTATATCTTATGGGTTTGAAATTGCCTGGAATAAAGAATATTTATTATTATTATTGACTAGAAATGTTTTTATTAAGTTTTATTAAAAATTTAAGTCTTCGGATACTAGGCAAATATCTTTCGCTTGCTGACATGGCAATGATTGAGAATACAAATTTTTGGCCTTAAAATGCACTCTCATCGCGTAGATTATTTATAAAATTATGAAATATTACATCAAAGAAACTTAACATAATTATAATAATCTGTGGCACAGCGATTTCCCGCCATTCGTTATTGACATAAGACAGCAATGGCCGACGGCGAAGACGTAAACATTTCATAAACAAAAATTTTATTTTTATCGCATTAATGCAACGTATTATGCTCATCGCATACAAAGATACAGGAGTACTTCGTTCGTTGCTCGTATTATTGTCATTATAATTTGAATTGCTTTAAAAACAAACAATTCCAAATTTACTATTAAAACCTAGTTAGGAGTAAATCTAATTGCTTTACTGTTATTATTACAAGTATATGATTCATAAGAAACTACTAAGTTCCTCGCTGGTTCTTCGCAGTAGAATTTAAAATGTGAGCTGCTAGTTACTTTATATTAAGTTAGTTGTTGCCTGCGGCTTCGCTCGCGTTTCAGGAGTTAGTCGTCAGGTATTAGGAATAAAAACTATATCCTTCCTTTGAGTTCAGGTAGCTAAATATCAATTCCGTCGAAAGTGGGCCAGTGAAAATTTGTCATTCCAAAGATCAAAAACTGTAAAAGTAATAATAAACTAAATATTAAATAAAAAAGAGATAATGTCTTGGGATACCCAGTGGAAATGGAGTTGCTTTCACTAATTTTTTTTAATGAATTGACAAGAATTATCTTGATTAAAAATGCCGCGTGAATTAAAACAATAACTTTGTAAAAATTGCTAACTCCACGCTTTTTGTATCATCTATTGAATAATAAAGATGTCCCCCTGACTGACTTTGGCTCGGCGGCCAATCTTATGGGAGACTGGCCAACTATGCTAGACATTATAGGGCACCTACTATTCCCTTACTCTCGTAATCCGATGGGACGGCAAATCCGACACGACCGGTGAAGGTTCAGGCGCAGGACCAACATTACGTGCTGTCTGAGGCACGGTAGTGTACACACTTCCAACTTCCAGATTTCGGGCTTTTACTGAGAATTTTTCGAATGAAAAACCCAATAACTTTTTATCAGCCCGACCTGGGGCTTGAACCCAGAACCTCGGGGTTCCCACTAGACCCAGCCACTAGACCAACGAGACAGTCAGTGGTGGCTTATTAATACAAAATGCAAAATTAATGGCTTCTATTTTCTATAGTACAGAGATAGCACTCACCATCAGGAGGTCAGATCAGATCTATTTGCTGTTCGACCCTCATGTTACAAGAGTTTTAAACAATAGGTACAAGAACAATAGTATTTTCAAGCCAAATTATAGCGATAAATACGAATAGATTTGTTAACCTCAAATTTAGGAATTCATAAAGTTAGACAAAGAAAAACAATATTTAATATTATTTTAAATTATATATTATTAAACTCGACTCCTCTATAAAAGCTGAGCCATTTGACCTTTTAACTTTTGTTTGCTTACAATTAAGTTACAATAATTTTACTTAATTATTTGACTTGAACAAACTTTAAACTATTTAAATTTAAAATACAACAACTTTAAATTATTTTAAATATAAACAAAAAACTAAAACAACAGAAGATATTAATTCACCGAAATAAATAAAAACTTCTTAAAAACAAAAAGTTTGTGTTTGAATAAGTGAAGAAATCTATTATTATTTTATCTATTTTTATTACATCCATATTTAAATATAAAGTAGAGTGTATTTGCCACAAAAAACTAACTACAGATAAGACACCATTTTTAGCGAGTTGAATTGAGTTTGGCTTAAAGCTTAGGAATCAATCGCCGCGCACGGGTAGCAGAAACATTGCGTATCCACGACGCGTTAACTGCGAGCGCGCTGCACTTTGAACCTTAGTTTATTTATATATGTAGATAAAGTTTTGCACTAGACACTTTATTATCTTGTGCATGATAGCTAAGCTTGACACTCGTCAAACGTCATACTACTTTACCAGAGTGTGTACTTATTTTAGGTACTACGCCTTTTTTCGACGCGTACTCATCTTTGACAGTCTATATATAACATAACGAATTATAGAAAAATATATTTAATGAAAAGCAAATTAAATTAGTTTCTTAAAAATATATTCTAATTTCACTAGATTGCGGTCCGACATAAAAAAGGAGGTTATAAAATCCGCCTTTTTTGTGTAGATATTTTGATAGCTTATTGTGCACTGATTTTGATAATTATTTTGTATTCGATCCGAGAACTATGTATATGTTTCTTTAAACGGAACGCTCTCTCATTTCATCTGTTCTTTTAGAAAAGTTTACCAGAAAAATATATTCAGTGGTGATGAACAAATAATGAATTATAGTAATCACATACCCTGATAAAATACTAAATCTTTTTATTTATAAATGTCAATATATCTTAGAATTTCTTTTAAGCATATATATTGAGTATTTTTTATTTATTTATTTTTTATGATATAGGTTGGCGGGCCACCAAAGTTTGTTTTCACTTTATTCCCAAGTTACGAAGAGTTTATTTATTATTGGAAGTGTTATTCTAAATTCTGTGAAGTGTGCATCCACCACCTGCATTGGAGCAGTGCGATAAGAAACCTTGGAGGAGTCAAAAGGGGAGGTGGCCTTGACCAAGCAGTGGGATATTTACATTTTATATATGATCGATAATGTTATTTTTGTTCCATATTAACCAACCTACTTGTAGATATACTAGACATATTTTATACTTTAAATAAAATCCTCTATAAAAATATACAAGTAAAAATCCAGTTTAAGGTTTTGAAGGCATAATTTACATAAAACAAGGCACCGTTTAGCTAGATTTAGTTCACTTTATTATACATCCAATTTATAAAATGAAAGAGTTATTTACCTCAGCTGAAAACATTGAAATAGCAAAGATTTTAATAAAGACAAGATGAATCACCTCATACTTATAGTAAGTAGATTATAAAATCGCAGATCTTGATCTTCTGTTTGTGTTTATAAATGAACCAATCGAAGCAAATATCGTAAATAACTAATCCGTAATCGCCATAAACGGCGGTATTAATATATATTTATATGTATACGGATACAAGTCAAAGTTATTAACATCAAGTCCTTAATGTCATATTTATAATTCGTTATTTGAAATAGCATGGAGACGATCATGTCATTCCCAAGGTGAGCCATCAACTAAAGTCATTAGATTTATAATATGCTTTAAAACAAAAACGCTATTTAACGAATCTTTTAAAATTTACAATTGAATAACTCTTACTGGAAATGTTTATGTATGTGTTCATTTATTTGTATACAAATTGTTATTTAATCGTTCTATGGTGAAAAACAGCTAGCAAAATTTCAAAGCTACAGTAAATATTTCCGAACGTATGTGTTGATGGAAAACATCACCCGTAACCCATCAATCAGCCATCAATCAAACGGGGATGTGTTTTGCTTCCAGTGTACTGGTCTAGTTCTTTACAGTTATTTATGGATATTTTGCAATGATAAAGTTAAATAAAAAAATAATTTATGAAATCATTGCACTTTTATTTATTTATTTATTTATATTAAGTACACTACCAACAAGGGTTACAATAATATACATCCAATACATTCATAAAACCTATGCCTATTACGTATATACCTATATTAGTATTTTTTCTTACAATACAGTACAGTTATAATATATTACAATACAGTATACTTACAATACGATACAGTAGATACGGAATACGTTATTATTTAAAATACAAATTCGAAGTGGTTTTACACATCATAGTACCAAAGTGTTACACTTTAGGATACGTTTAGTAAGCTGTTGTTGATTTTTGATGGTTATATAATTTAGTTGTCTAGGAATCGAGTGCTATTACGCTCGCAAACGCAAGAAAATCGTCAAAATCAATTTTCAACAGCGGTAAATTAAAAACATTATGATTTTCATAAAATATTCTTTTGTAATTCAGCCATTATCAAGAGTCAAGAAGTTTCTGCTAACGTTAACTGCGTAAGATATTTGTAATCTGCCATCTACATTCTCTATTCCCTCACTCTTATAATCCAATAGGACGGCGATCTGACATCACCGGAAAGAGATCAACAGTGTCTATGGGCGACGTTGACAACTACCATCAGGTGGTACAGACACTCGTTAGCCTAACTTTTAAATAAAAAAAAATGTATTGAGAATTATATTCATTGATCTACTACTCAACATAAAATACAATAAATTTTTCCTAGGCTTAGATTGTACCCCTGGAAACTAACCACTTAATACACAAATAGATTTTCTCACAATGTTCTATTTATATACCGATTACATGACAATAAATACAACACAAGTGCATAGATTAAAATGCCCGGTACATAATTGCTGGCTCGAATTTAAACCTATGAGTTCGGACTTGAAACATCTTGACTCGATATGATTTATATCGGTAATAAATTTTATTCGTGTTTACATAATTCACACCTCGAACGCTAACATAATCGTAAAAGTACGGCTCGTTCTTAAGCATCGACTAGCAAAAACAATTTGAAGTTCATTAACCAACAAAATTAAAAAGCTAGAAACGTCTAGTCAATGAAGACGTTGAAATTACATCTACATTTCTAAGGATAATGATTATAAGCACTTTACAGATCGAGACTTGTAATGTAATAGTGGACAGAGAGACACGCGATCAAAATTTATTATCGTAAGACACGAAACAGCGATTCTATTCATGCACTTACTAATATTTTATGTATTAAAATGACTTAGTTTCTCTGTACAAAATTAATCTGTGTGACTCATCCTGTTTGATATACAAATAATTTGAGACGCGAGAAGTCCTGATTAAACAGATGGTACGAATTGCACGTAAGCTAGCCCCTGACAAAACATTATGTATGTGGAATGGAACGCTTCAGTTGTGAGACAAGGACAGAATAATGTGTCAGAAATATGAGTGAAAGAGAAAATTGATGTTCTTTGTAAAAATGACATTTAATTTAACGGAACAAATAAAAAAATTTAAAGTATTTTTTAAAAAATACAGATTAAGCAATAATTATTTTAAGCAGCTAAATAAATTTAATTTTTTTGTTGAAACACGTGTTTCTCAAACGACTATTAGCAGTTCAAACTCGGGCAAGCAACAATTAACTTTATTTGTATTTGTAATTAATCTTGTACTGAGTACTATAAATTAAACCATCAAAAATCGTACCTTAGCTTCGGATACAAAAAAAAACTCATTTAATATTAACTTTTAACCTTATCAAATTAAAGTGCACTTGCTATTTCTACTTCTACTCTACCCGTGAAAGAATAGAGTTGAAATTTAAACCAAAATCGAGATTGATATTTTTTTTTAAAAAAATATCAAAAGGAGAGTAGGCCATAGCCTAGCCGTGGGCTATTAAGAGGCTGTTACCTTTTTTCTATATAATCTATACTAATATTATTATTACGAAATTGACTCTGCCACTCTGTCTGACTGTTGCTCTTTCGCGACCAAACAACTAAACCGAATTTGATAAAATTTGGTATAAAATATAAAGGGAAGCTTGAACTCCAAGAAAGGTATGCGCTACTTTTTACGCATTATACCTGATGATCAACCTCTACAACGTAAGCGAAGCCGCCTATGATACTAGTACTACATAAATGTGATTACACAACCCATTTTAGTAGACGCGCACTTGAATAAAATATGCAAGTAATATTATCAAATCAGATACATATAATAACGTTAATAAACAGCACGTGTTCTTGAAACTAACGGTTCTTGGGTTCTGCCAAATGTTGCCGTTGATTTAAGACTAGCATGTCAGTACAAGCTCACACAATTACACCGAGTCTGAAAATATAATTAATAGGAAATCGGAGCCGTGATGGCCCATTGGTTAGAATATATTTTTGTATTCATGAAGAGAGTCAGTTGATGAGCCAAGATGGCCCAGTGGTTAGAACGCATGCATCTTAACCGATTATTGCGAGTTCAAATCTAGGCAAGCACCACTGAATTTTGATGTTCTTAATTTGTGTTTATAATTCGTCTCTCGTTCAGCGGTGCAGGAAAACATCGTGAGGAAACCTGCGTGTGTATAATTTCAACAAAATTCTGCCACATATGTATCCACCGATCCACATTGGAGCAGCGTGGTGGAATATGCTCCAAACCTTCTTCTCTAAGGGAGAGGAGGCTTTAGCCCAGCTGTGGGAAATTTACAGGCTGTTACTGTTGTTGTTGAGTGAGTTGGTGTCCCAGTGGTTAAAAAACAGTGACTCTTAACCGATGATTTTGATTTTGCATAATTTGTGTTCATAATTCATCTCGTGCTCGGCACTCAAGGAAAACATCGTGGCTTATCAACTTACATGTGGCGTATGAGAATCTGCCACGTATATTCATTAGCCTGTATTGGAGCAGCATGATTGGGTAAGCTGCAAACCTTCCCAAAAAGGAGAGGAGGGCTAAGGTCAGCAGTGTGACATTTATAGGCTAATAATGTGTTCCATGAAATTCTTCCAAATGTATTGCATCGTAGTGGAATGAGCTGGAAGGTTTAAAACCAGCTTTTGTGTAACTCCTGAAAAAGATAATCTTTTGATTTGATTAGATTTTAATTTGACTTCTTGACATTGCGAAGTTGTTAATTTACTGGAAATAAACTAAATACTCATCCACGTTCTACCGTCATCATCATCATCATCGCTTCCGTACATCATCGCTCCGATCCGATCATCATCATTCTGGTAGAATGTGGATGAGAGGGGCCGAAGATCGGGTTCAGTGGCGCGCCTTAGGAGGAAACGTATATCCAGTGGATTAATACAGGTTGATCATAATGATGATGAAATTATTTACTGTTTTCTAATCGTAATCGGCTGTTTTGAAATATTACTCGTAAGACAACGATTCGTTTTGTGCGAGGCGACTGTGAATGACAACGAAAAAAAAATTTCACAAAAGTTCCGCGACGTAAACTTCATTGTATTGAAAATTAAAGGAAACTAGAATTAATTCACTTCTTCCAAGTTCTACATGACAAAGAGGCGTCACGGGGCGTTTTCTTTTACTTGATGGAATTTATGAATATGTAATTTCATTACGCTGAAAATATTCACACAAATGTTGTGAACTTTGTCATCGACGTTAGTGTTAGTTGCGAGTGTGTCGTATAGATTTATCAAAACTTTCGCTTCGAAATAAACAAGTAATCAATTGATATACATATACTAGCACTGTATGCCACTACACAATAAATGTATTAAGAAAAAAACGAAGTATAACTTATAGTCCAAAGAAGAGCTTTGTGCAACCCCGTCTATAATAGCCCGTATATTTTTTACAGCGCTAATGTGACCAATGAAATGACCATACATCACGCCCGCTCTTTACAAGGACATCTGAACCACGATCACTCACTCGCACACCACCTATAACCAATATGCACAGAATAATGCACAAACCATTAACTTTTAAACAGCCTTGGTGTTTGAACCTTTTTTTTTTTTTTTTTCTCGCTTGAAAAACGCTTTACGCGCTTCCCCCACGTGATGGAAGGTGGGGGGGGGGAGTTACTCCCCGGAGCCCTGGACGTCGAGTGCGCCCAGGTACGCCGGGTTTACCCACTAAAAAACCAGCGGTACCCTCTCCGTCTTTCGGCGGGCGCCACGGGATCGCTTGCGCATGCTATCGTGACGCCCTGACGGTCGGCCCGCCTATGCGGGCTTCCAACACCTAGAGGGGGTTCTCGGGGTACTGAGACCCCCCCTTGGTGTTTGAACCTAACCTAACCTAAACATTGGACCAAATAGGCAGTATATTTATATTATATACATTTATAGCCCAAATATATTGTTTAATTATGCGTACGCGTCATAAATTAACAGAATATGAGGCAAAACAATTATAAAGTTAAATGTATACAGTATGAAAATGCGAAAGAAAACATGGTACGTTTTGTTTCTGACGCGTAAAAATTATCCTGCTTATTATTACTGGAATCTAATTATGGATCCTTGGTTTTCATCTCAGCATTCATACAGCTTTAATTTAAAAGGCAATTTGTTTGTTATGTCTTATTTCAATTAAGTTTATCCGTCACATGGTCGACTTAACTCTGGAATTATTCAAGACTTCAGTCTCGTTGGGTGATATTGATGATCAAGTCTTAGATCGTCAGTCATTTACATGGGCAGCAAGGCGTCCCGGAAGATCTATTAAAACTCTTTTTGTGAGATGTGTATTGCAAATGTTGTTGTGTCAAAAACAATTTTATAAGTTGCAACATAATTATTACACCAATCTAGAGTATTCTAAATTTAAATTTGAATTTGCAATAATGATATTATGCTTTGACAAATATTATTTACAATAAAACTTGGTCGAATAGAGGCGTAACTACCATCTTTGCTTCTTCTTAGTGTTCGTTCATGAACCGACTGTTCTATTTTTAAAAATATAAAAACGCATTCTACAACATATTAAAAAAATATCAGTACTGGCTGAACATAGATACAGTAACATTTCTATCAAAAGTTAAATTAAGATATTAGTGCTTTGGGATTTGACTTATATCGCAGCCAACGATATATTCGTCGTAAGATTCAATTATATTATAGGGAAATAGAATCCTCGTACAATAGTCTTGACGGATGGCTCCTTGTGTGTGGCAGCGCACTATTTAGTGCCTATTTGTCTTAAGTTAGTGTCTGGGAAGTGCCATTAAGTTGTGTCGCTGACATCGATTCGCACATTAGCTTAGTAATAGAAAATTAAAGCATTCTTTCGTAGAAAGGGGCTAACTGCCTGAATTAATTGTCATATATTGTTGCTTAGTTTAAATTTATGTACCTACATTAAATTAAATAACTCTAACTCTAAATATTATTATTACGTTTATCACTACATAGTATAAAACAAAGTCGCTTCCTGTTGTCTGTTTGTCCCTATGTATACTTTGATCTTTAAAACTATGCAACGGATTTTGATGCGGTTTTTTTAATATATAGAGTGATTCAAGAGGAAAGTTTATATATAAATGTATAATATACATTTATCTACCTTATATACATAGTGCATTAAATATAAATCAATATATCTCTAACCTGATTGAAAAACACTGTGAACGTTGTATATAAAGACATTTAGTATCACAATTGTATCCGTGCGAAGCCGGGCGGGTCGCTAGTACATAAATATAGTCAATAAAACCTGAAAAGCCGAGGCAGCTTGGTGGGAAGGACGTTGGGTAAGACAGTGGAATGCACGTGCAGCCGAGTAAGCAACTCAAATATGTTTTCACGTGTACAATTTACCTATCTTTTTAATTATTCTTGTGCTCGCCAGAATAAAAAATTGCGAATAATTCTGTATGTATTTGATGAAATTTGGTAACGCTTGCAATCAGCATTGTCAAAAAAAGTACCAAATTTTTGAGAAGGCTTTAGCCAAACATTGGGGTATTAATAGGCAGTAACTTTACTTGTAGTTAACCTCCTCAAATTTTATTTTGTTTTTATGTAACTTATATTTTATTATAATATAAATAATACTACACAACCGATGCATAGTCATAATCAATATTTATGCGATGAAGTAGAAAGCGACTCTCGAATCGAATGTCGAAAAAAACTACCTTCTTAATGATACATATATCATTTAAAATCATCTTATCACATATGTATAGTTTTATTTTAAATAAGGAAACATTAATACGTCGAATTAAAGATGTCCACTCGTGCTAGGTAAAGACGTAGTAATAAACTATTTGTGTTACTCATAACCATATCATCTATAATATAGGAACCGTGAAAAATGAACAAAAACTAAATCTGTTTTTCATATAAAATCTCCCTTGACAATATCTATTGAACCACTCAAAATAATCACCTACCCACAACTGACCTAAAAGCTGAGATTGAAAATTATACGCCGCATTTTGAACCTTATTTTCTTGACAGAAGAACCGAGAAAAAAATGATCCAAAATATAAATATATCAAATTGAACCTTAAGGTAAAGTGATAAGGGTTATGAGAAGACACTTCTGGGTAACATTGATGTGGAATGAGATGATAACGTCCAAATTGTCTAACCCTAATCATTTGCGGGTCTCCAAATCTATTGACACCTAGTATCAAGTTTGTGACTCTGTAAGGGTTCATTCACATTACTGTATACTGACATTAAGCTAAACTAAAACAATATGCTCAATGATAATAATCTATTTATACTAAAAACTTACCTGAAATTACTACTAAACTAATATCTATACAGTTACCATGACAAGCGTGAGTTTCTTAAAAAATATATCGAAACCACTTTTAGTTTTAATTACGTTGTCGAATATATATTTTATGTTATGTTATCATTAAAATAACGGTAGAAATATAAATTATTTTATTATGTTTAAATTATTAATAATAACAAATTTTATAATCATTGAAAATTCGTACTAACATTATTATTTGAAAAATATTAAATCAAATTCATATATCAAAGTCAAGGTTATATATAACCAGTTATGACCAGTTTGTAACATCCTTGTTGGCCTCGCATATAAAGGGTCAGATTATAAGGTCCCGGATTCGAATGAGTCGGCACTCATAAAAGTTATTGGAATCTTATATTATCGTATTATGTATTATAGCAGTGGAGAAATAGGGAACCTGTGTTTATTTATCATAACATCTTAATGGAATAATCTAGAATGCCTTAAAATGGTTTAATGACAATGCTACGTGACGTCATTTGTACAATTACCTCAACTTACCTACGTGTAATGATGTGAAGTTATGTGTCATAATAAAAACACTTTTAATGGATACATAGCCTTAGGAAAGGGCCTTAAAATTGGATATCCAGATTAGGAACTTGTGTGAGCTCAGTTTAGACATATACGAGGTGATCATTATTTACCGTTATAATGTATTTTCTGATAGTTTTATAATTTGGGAGAATTATCTACAAATCTAATTACAAGTTTTACACATTTAAGTGACAACACTTTTCTACCGCGAATAGCGTTACCAGGCTCTTATATACGACCAGAAATTTATCACTTAAAGCGCTAAATACGCTTCAATCGAAAATACATTTTTAAATTTGGAACTAACATTTGAACTAACGCCATTTTTTGCAAATCCATAATAAATATCATAGATTATTCGAGCTCTCAACCAATGATATCGCGTCTTTTCGATATCAAAAGTTGTTTTTTTGCATTTTGTCCTCTTGTAGTTGGAATAGACTATAGAATCACTCACCTTTTCAAAGCACATAAACACATTATCGTTTGGTGGGTTATTTGTACTGGTGGTATCCGCTCGGTATCCTAACTAATTCCGAAAAAAACTAAGTATGGTAATACTAAATCTCCATTAAGATGTTATCGTAAGCCGGTCGTAAAAAGTCGTCCGAATCGGAAAGTGCTTTGCTTCAAATGATAATAAAAGACAAATGAAGATCCGTTAGGACATTCCGTAATAGCACTTAAACTTGAAAAGTAGATGCCCAGTTTTATTCTTAACAAATTTCCCGCAGTTTATCTCGTAGTCCTTGTACTACTTGTATCGACAGAATATGGTTTTTGAAGGTATGGAAGAGAATTGGTCTCTAAGACTATTCAAGTCGCGTTGATTAGTGCGCTTCTTTACAGCTTAAATTTTAAGACTGGTTATTGCTTCTTTGACCTTTTTTTTCTCGCTGTAAAAAAGCATTACGCGTTTCCCACAGTAAAGTGGGGGGGAGGGGGGTATGTGGGACTCGCCGGTACCCAGAACTGCGCAAAGTACACCGGAATACCCACTAAAAAACCAGCAGTACCCTCTCCGTCTTTTCAGCGGGCGCCACAGGATCGCTTTCGCATGCTACTGTGACGATTGCTTCTTTGACCTGCTATGATGATGGTCTGATCCTATATTCTGATCTGTCTGGTCTATTATTTTCTGAAATAAAAAGTGAAAGTTCCAAAAATAATTAACAAAAAAGGGAACCTACATACAATTGAAGTTTACTAAAAATATAAATTGTTTGATAACACTTGGTCATACATACAACATAACATGTTTCCTTCTACAAATACTACCTATATACTTACAATAATTTAATTACTAAAATTAAATACATCAGAACTATGTACTGAATTTTTCAACGATAATTGTTCTGGATCCAGAACGTTATAAGCCACTAAATTGGGACTAAGATTTCTTTACCAAAAAGATCGCATGTCCACCAGTATCTCATAAGCGTATCCGCCGGAAAACGTCCTAAGTCCAGGCTTGATGACAATATAAGGATAAAATCATCAAATAAAATTGGACGTTTTTTACATTATCAGATACGATTTTGTATCAGACACTGATCAATATAGTTTTATTTAAAATATTTTTATGCTATTTGAATACGTGATTCGTTTTAAAACTCTGACAATCATTTTTAATGTGTTATGTATAAACAGTAACAGTCCGTGAATGCCCTAAAAAGGATATGACTTGATTTGACTTGAGATTAATCCAGCACAGCGCTACATCGCTTTTCAATTTTTTTATAAATTTTTCATACCTATAATTGAAGCGGCCTGGAGGATTTAGGATCCATTCATTAGACAAGTGTGCTTGTTTAAAGTTCCTATCTTATAAAAACCAATTATTATAATTTATCTTAAGTTAGAAATATCGCAGCAGAAATTCCATTATTTGCAAGATCACAATGCCTAATAAGTTCCGCGCATGAAAATATCGACTTTTATAGTTTTCTGACTTCAAAAAGATTAAGAATCACTTTCTTATATGGACAATAATACCACCGTAATAATTGTTTGGTAACGAAAAATGTCGGAAAATGTTAAAGCGCTCTGAGAAAGATTTATGGCATATACATATACTAAATGTTACGGAAATTAGTTCTGTCTTAGTTTTATTAGATAAAAAATAATATTATGGATAATATTACTATAAAAACGTAATCGAGTAAGTACCTAGTTTGTGTTAATTTTATGACATTTGTAAATAATTTTACAATAACGGAGCGACGGCTTAGTAGGAGTGACTTTATGTGCTGTCTGTCTGTCTATATGAGTGTAAGTACTTTAAGTCTAAGGTTTGCTACTGAGAAGATCTTGACAGAAAAAATCAATAGCCTTTTTTGGTCCAATCTGCGGTTTGAACCCAGAGCCTCAGGTTTTCCAAGCATTTCTTTCAGACTACCAACCCAATATATGCTTGTTTTGATAATAACATCTCTTCCGTAGACCGACAATATGTAATACTTTGTTATATTGTGTTCCGCTTGGAATGATGAGCCAGTGTTATTATATGGTACAAGATAAAACCTTATCTTCCATATTTGAAGTGCCTTGACGATATAAGGATTATTTTTATATATCTTAGGGTAACGGTTCTTTAAGATGAAATATATTTTTTGTAATTATTGTTTAGTTTAGACATAGGTGACCACGGTATATGAAGACACCTATTTGCAAGTACGTCTTCCTGATATAAATAAATAAAAACAATTTAGTAAAGTTTTGTACTCTTTTTTAATTGTATGGGCTATTGTGGAAAGACTTAACACATTTTGCTTATGTCGAATAGTCGAATGTCATGTACAGGAGCAAGAGAGGTTCCCTCAGGGAAAGGAAACACTACCAATTTCCGACTCCAGGCTGCTACTGAGATATCTTGGCAGAACAACCCAGTATCTGTTAATAGTCCGATCCGGGGAACTCAGGCCCTCGATATTTGCGGCCTTATAACTCCCCCCTAGACCAGATACTGTATGTACTTTATGTTAGTACCAAGTGTAATTTAACTGACTTGAATTGTTTTTCTTATTTATATATCTATCTTTAATTTCATTTGTGTCTGTTTAATTAAAATCAGCCACAAATGAAATCAAGGCAAGTTGAATTTCTGCTGCGAACTTCCGCTTCCAAACAAATCGTGTAAAAGATAAATGAGCGGTTTTAAGATTTTCTAACGCTTGATGGTAATAATAAATAAAATTACATTTATAAAAATATTTTCAAGTAGTATTGTTATGTTCAGGTTTGAAGGGTGAGAGAATCATTGTAACTACAGGCACAATGGACATCACATCTCAGTTCGCAAGATCGGTTGCGCATTGGCGAAGTAAGGAATATTTATTTTATGGCACCGATATCTATTTGGTGACCACTTACATCATTACTAACAGTATTTAAAACGGTCTTGTTCACGAGAACAGTCTCGTGAACAAGACATTCGTAGATAATGTCGATATATCGAGCTCCACCAAATAAAAATAAAAAACACGGTAAATATCCCGTTTTAAATACTGTTAGTAATAAAAATAACCATGTTAGTTTAAAATTTTACACTTACATCATGTCACACATCCGTATACAAAATTTCAATAAAAAAAAAATCTTTAAAGATTCTCGTGCGAACCTTAATATTATGTTATAATTATAAATGCTGGTAAAACTCGCCGGTGGATTAATCCTAAGAGCGTGTTTATTTACCAGCTTGGCTCGCAGTTCATCAGCGTCGTTGTCACAAAACGGCGCGTCAATCACCGAATGGCGAGCTAAGCCATAAATTTTGGCGGGAAGTGACAGCTAGCAGATATCAAATTGAACTTCCGTATTCAAAGTCATGTATATACTCTAATCCATACAACTCCAACCATAAGAGGAGAAAAGCTAAATAAACAACACTTGACAGCAAAATTGACGCAATATAATTGGTCGAGAGCTTGATTAATCTATGATATTCACGATAGATTTGCGAAAAAAATAGCATTTTGATAGTAGACGAAACTGTTATCGAAATTTGGAAGTAAAATTAAAATGTAAATAAGCAGTTAAGTGTAATAGTGTTGTATTATAAATAAAGTTATATCAATCATAAACTCTTGGTAGTGCACAATATAGCTGAACTATTAGCAAATTACATGAAATACGTAAATTTAAGGTTTGTTTATATTAATTACTACTTCCATTGGAATAGGCTGTACATAAAATATGTGAGCGTGCCAAATGATCTTTAGCCAATCAATCACAATTTCATCTCCAATGGCAATGTTCATCTAGTTAAGTTAAAATAACAGAGAAAAGACTGAAAGAATGTACATATATATCTTGATGAAAGATGCACATTTTTCAATATAAAAAGAAATATTATTCACCATATATAAAGTACCTGAAACAAAGCCGATGTACGACAAACGTCGACCATAATTTATTACAGCTATTTATCACAAAGACCCACCCGATTTCACCCTTCCCCACCTACTGCGTAACTAAAATAAATCCTCGATTAATTAAATAAATAAGACATATTTTGTCCCAGATTGAAATAAATACATACATATTTATATTAGGAATTAGAAGATAGTCCAGAGGTTAGTACGCTTGTATCTTTACCGATGATTTCAGATTCAAATCCAGGCAACCACTGAATTTTCATGAGCTTAATTTGTGTTTATTATTCATCTTGTGCTCGACTGTAAAGGAAAACCTCGTGAGGAGACCTGCATTTGTCTATTGTGAAATTCTACCAAATTTGTATCTAATAATCCGTATTGGAGCAGTATGGTGGAATGAGCTCCAAAGTTTCTCCTCAAAGGGAGGCCTTAGCCCAGCAGTGGGACATTTAGTTCTCTACTTTAAGACATTTTTTAGGGAAAAATAGACGATTTGAAATGTAATAAATTTTGTATAATCACAAGATTACCACTACCACTTACCATCTAGCGGAGTGGAGTCATATGCCAACTCGGGCTGTATAAAAAAAAGACAGAAATAACAGAATAATATACTGTACAAATTAAAAATTTTCGATTTTTATTTCTTTTGGATTTTCGCTAGTTTTAGAACAAAACAAAACAAAAATCATTCAAATCGGTCAAGCCGTTTTTGAGTAACAGCAAGACTAACAAACAACAATTGATTTTTATATACGAGTATATAGATAATAATAGTCCAATCATTATTACGTGATTTGATTACGTGTAAATTACACTGTATAATCATTCATATTATGATACCGTATCTAATGGTATCCCCACCACTATATTGCATTGATCACATTTCTTTCTGATGGTTGAGATTAAAATATTGGAGCTGTTTTGAGGTGGAACCGTAACGTACCAAAAAATGAACTTGTATAATACTTCAGTATTTTTTTGGAACGTGGTGAGCTACAAGCTACTTCGCGATAAACTACACGGTATTGCAATTATTCCGCCAACCCGCATTGGAGCAGCGTGGTGGAATATGCTCCAAAAACCTTCTCCTCAAAGGGAGAGGAGGCCTTTAGCCCAGCAGTGGGAAATTTACAGGCTGCTAATGCTAAAAAAAAGTTGCAATATGGTCGTGCACAATCACCGTAGGCCGAAATTTATTCGTACGAATATTGTTGCTATACACTATTTTTTTCTATTAAAGATTTATATAACCCAAAAAACTACCAAAGAATAAACGACGAAGTAGGAGTAGAAGCAATACTCATATCTCATTTATAAATGTTTTAAAACTAAAGGGAATTGCAAAAGAAAAAGAAAAAAAGGTCATACTGGACTTCTAGGGTTCCATATTATCGAGACCCTTAGGGCCGCAGAATGAGCTAAGACGATCCTGGCTATTAGCGTGGCGTAGGCAAAAGTGGAATAAAGAAAGTAGATTTTATATTATTTAAATGAAGGTTAGGAAGGCAAATAAAAATTCTCTATTTTCAATTAAATTTCCAATGTAATAAAGTAAATATATTCAATGGACTAACGTTAAAAATCAAATAGCCGAGGATGTTAGCATTGCTTTACAAACAGCTGGGACATTCGAATTGGACAATGTCCACATTTTAGATTTTCCGTTAATTGCTATCTAGAATTGAGACGGGCTTAAAACTTGTTCCAGTTACTATAGTTTATTTTCGTGAGCGAGCGGAGTGGGACTTATATTTGAAAAGAAAATAATGTGCTAAGGTCTCATGAATTTCGTGAACTTTAAACAGAGAAAATTCTGTATAAGTATTAACCTATATTTTATAAGTTACTTCTATTAGATAATAGATATTTAACTACCGAGCTTTAAATTATGTAAGTAATTGATTTTCATTTATTTATTACAACTTCAATAGACGTCAAAATATGGTATTATAAATAGGTGTTATTTTGTGAGAACAAACTCGAAACCTACAAGTTCGGGAAATGTCAGATTGATTATATATAACTAGTGGTCGACAATTAGTCGATTCGACCATAATTTCTAATCAAATATTAGATGCGTTGATTCGAAAGATACATACAAAAAATTAGGTTCAACTGAATGATACCTTGTAACTACTTAAAAAAAATAATTAAATTCTTAGTTTAATGGCTTTTATATAGCTGTGCCGACAGGGCACAGATTATATCGCCAATGTCACGTAGGAAAAAGGAGTACAAAGTTATTGCTTCACGTATTAATATATAAATAACTTTTTTAAGACTTTTAAGGGTCCTTAATAGCACGGCTGATATATAGTTCATTATATACATATATTATTTGTAACGTTTTATAAGTATTTTTAATCTGGTAACATAAATATTGACAGATACTCGTCATGGCGGGAAAATTGATTAAGTAAATAATTCTTATAAAATTATATAAGAAAACCTTTAGAAACTTCGTTTTATTTCTGAGTTAAGACTAAGTTCTTACAGTACATATAACTTGTAAATATTTTGTACTAAACGGCTAAACTGTGACGATGTTTTATCTAAAAAACGATTTTCTTACGCTTAGTATTACTTGGCTTAGTTAAGTACCGACTTTTGCCGCGGAAAATAATTATTTACAAATTATCTGATTTCAAAGTAATTTATTTTGTAACAGAGTTTGAGACTGTAATAAATGTGTCATCTATAAGCTATCACGATGTCTCGCTAATAGCCTTAGATAACCAGTTTAGCTAAACGCTTTAAAACCCAGTTTACTGGAGTAACAGTATTTTTAATCATCACGATTCGACTTTCTTACGATATCTAATTTCTTAGTTATTTCAAAGTTATTATATATTTTTTTATGGCATGGGTGGCGAACATGCATTTGTGCCTCCTGGTGGTAGGTGGTCACCACTGCCCATAAACTTTACCCATTGACCCCGCGCCTTATTTTTCTTTACCCACTCCTTACATCGCTAATGCGCCACCAAACTTAAATAATATGTTTCTTATGCCTGTTATACTGATAATATTGGCTTACTCACCCTTCAAACCGGAATCCAATAATACTAAGTATTGCTGCTTGAAGTTAGAATATATCATGGGCTTGCACAAAGCCCTACCACCAAGTAAAAGTCGAATCTACCATAGACAAAGTGTGTTCTAATTATCGTGTTTTAATGAAATTAACGGCCTTGTTTTAATTTAATTTCGAGCCTTTATTTTAAATAACATTTCGTATAGCATGTCGTTTTTTTTTTAATTTATACAAGTAAATATATTTTACAGCTAGTTAAACCGTCCATCGCTAAACTTATTAAATTCAATACAATTTATAATTATAAATGTAGGAACGGACTCTTTTAATTCATGAGCTAAATTAATATTCGTTCAAGTATCTTACTAGTATAAAAATTATATCATCAATTTTAATTTAATAATACAATAATGTTTTTTCGTACGTAACTGTTAAGATTATTTATGACAATTATATAAGTTATGCAAAACTTATTTTTAAATTAATAACTGATATTACAATTGTAGTTAAGTAGAACTCAAAATCAAAATATACTTTATTCAAGTGGGCTTTTACAAGCACTTTTGAATCGTCATTTAACAAACTATTTTAAGTTAAGCTACCACCGGTTCGGAATGTAGATTCTACCGAGAAGAACCGGCAAGAAACTCAGTAGTTACTCTTTTTCAACATCTAAAAATACAGTTCTGTTAGTTAAATACAATTTGATATGTATGTTATATCTCCTGCCTGGAAGTCAACAAGCGTTAACTCCATCCTTTTTTATCATCTATATAATCTTGAATCGAATAATATGCCTTCTTTACCAATGTATTTTTTACAAATGACTTGAATCTATGAAACGGCAAAGTTAAAAATGTCTGCGGAACTATCGGAACTAAAGGTTCCGATTCAAAATTTAAACATTGATGAAGAATAAATATTGCTCTTGTTTTAGAATTTGAGAATGTGACATTAGAAATAAAAACTATAAAATTTATAGGAGATACTTATAAAAATGGCATATCCGAAAGTCGGTAGTCAACATTTTACGAGTGAAATACGAGCTGAATTTTTGAATAATCGCACTGCCGGTCTTACACTCTAAAGACCTAATTGTTACGTAAAACAGGCTACTCGATGCTACGTTAAGCTATAATATGTTTATGTGTCATCACGGCTTGTTAAGGACCTATTAATATATCAATAACATACGAGCTTCCGGAAACAGCTACTTAGGAACAGCAGCGATCCGTAGCTCTTTATCATTGTGGAGTGAGAATTTCGTTTGGCGTCGCTTAGACGATTTATTTTGAATAAATTATACTTTACTAACTGTTACCCGCGGCTTTGCTCGCGTATAATATGAATATATTTACAAATTAACTTAAAATATTACGTTAATGTAAGACCTCTTTGTATACCACATTGGTTTGTATTTCAGCCCTTAGGGTAGAATACCCAGAAACGCTTAAATGCGAATCAGTTAATTTTTAATCGGTAACCCAAAAATATAATTTCGAGCTTCTAACTTCAAAATGACGGACTTCCTGATTAACCCGTATACGAAATGTCAATACCTATTTTTTCCTTTAGGCCTAAAATATCAAGAAACGCTTAAATATGTATCTACTCATTTTTTTAATCAGTAGCCCAAAAATAAAATTTCATGCTTCTAACTTTAAAATGACGGACTTCCAGATTAACCTGTATACGAAATGACAAACCCTACTTTTTCCCTTTAGGCGTAAAATATCAAGAAACGCTTAAATAGGTATTTACTCATTTTTAATCAGTAGCCCAAAAATAAAATTCTCTGTTTCTAACTTCAAAAATGACTGTCTTCCAGAATATCCTATATACGAAATGTCACCCCTATTTCCCTCCTTTGGCGTAAAATATCCAGAATCGTTTAAATACGTATCAACTCAATTTTAATCGGAATCCCAAAACTAAAATTTATAGCTTCTAACTTCAAAAATGACAGACTTCCAGACTAACCTGTATACGGAATGTTAACCCAATTTCACTCAGGCGTAAAATATTCAGAAATGTTTAAATACGTATCAACTCATTTTTAATTGGGGGTCAAAAATACATATTTTCTGTTTCTAACTTCAAAAAAGATGGACTTCTAGACTAACCTATATAAGAAATGTCAACCCGTATTAAACCCCTTAGAGGTAGATTATCTAGAAACGCTTAAATACACGTATCTACTAATTTTTTATCAGTATCCCAGAAATTAAAAAATGACGGATTTCTATACAAACTTTCAACCCTTATTTCACCCCCGTGGGGGTAGAATATGCAGTAACACTCAAATACTCCTTTTTACTCAGTATAACAAAAAGAAAATTTTCATGTTTTTAACTTAAAAAATTACGGACTTCCATACGAACGTTCAACCCCTATTTCACCCCTTTAGTGGTAGAATTTCCAAAATTCACTCCTTAGTGGGTGTCATGATATCTTAGTTTATAAGTGTACAGCCTAAAATATAAGTTTTATGCTTCTAGTTCTAGAAATGACAATACTTTCAACAACTTACAACCTTTCATCCCCATTTTCAACCCTTTACTGTTCTTTTTTCCAAATAAAAAGTAGCCTATGTCCTTTCTCAGGCACTAGACTATTTGTGTACCAAATTTCATTTAAATCGGTCCAGTAGTTTTGGCGTGAAAGCAAGACAGACAGACAGAGTTACTTTCGCATTTATAATATTAGTATGGAAGTATGGATAGTATGGATGGTATGAATATGTGAATGTATATCCGCGTGTAAATTTGAGTTTCTGAAATCAGAATAAGTCACAGTATTCTGTACGTTCGTACCTCTTCTGTACGAACTGTGTCTGTTCCTTATCTCGGAAATGATCATAATTTAAGCAGCCCGATACCCTTGGATTTAGATCTTAGATAAAGAAAATAAGCTTATTGAATAAGGGACTATGGAATAAATACATTACAAGACACTTTGACTGCCTCGTTAGTCTAGTCAAAATATTCTCAGTAGTAGCCAGATTGTTATTAAAATAAGAAATTTAAGCTTTTAAATGTATTTCATACCTAAAAAATTCTATATACATATCTACGTATATTGTAGTAAATAGATATACTTGATTCGTAACCGACAGTTTGTAATATCATCGTATAACGTCGCATAATTTGATGGTTTAACATAAAGTAGCTACGCGTTTTCCGCAATGGTATTGGTTTTATTAGATTGAAAATAAAATTATAATTTTCATTATCATAATATCCTAGTAAGGGAACTACACATTTATTTATTGGAAAAAGAAACTGATTACAAAAACGTATAATCATATATACAAAAGTATAAAAGAAAAATAAAATTGTTGTGTCGTTATACAAAGTATTTTTCTTCTTTCGAATGACTAACGCCATAAGGATAATCAGTCTATTTTTAGTAGGCTTTTATTTGCATTAACAGCCTGTAAATTTCCCACTGCAGGGCTAAGGCCTCCTCTCCTTTTTGAGAATGTTTGGAGCATATTCCATCATGCTGCTGCAATGCGGGTTGGTAGATACACATGTGGCAGAATTTCATTGAAATTAGACACATCCAGGTTTCCTCACGATGTTTTCCTTCACCGCCTAGCACGAGATGAATTATAAACACAAATTATGCACATGAAAATTCAGTGGTGCTTGGCTATGCCTAAACCCGCAATCATCGGTTAAGACGCACGCGTTCTAACCACTGGGCCATCTCGGCTCATTTTTAGTAGTAAGGCTACATATATAAAAATACTGACATAGGTATGTATCTTTGCCCTATGGACCCAAATTTGGCTTTAAATTAAAAAAAAAAGAAAACAATAAATAAGTACTATTCTTTCATTAATTTATAATATAAAAATTGTAACTTGTGACGTATCTAAACGAAACATTATTACTGCCTACACATTGTCTATACTTATATAAATGTATATATATAAAGTTAAATCTTACTTCATTTCTATGAATAAGATAAATTTACGCATCATCCAATTGATTAAATCTAAATTGTTGGTACTTTCGTGACACATTGGGGATCTTACTCGATTTTGCCAGGTTATCATCAAAATGTCACTGGAGCGGCGGCTCACTTGTTTTATGCCTTAAGCCCAATAACAGCCGAGTTACAAGTACACTCTTCACCTCTCAAATCATCGTTGATAACCGCGCCACTTTTGTGAAGGTTTCGAATCATGTCATTTACTATAAACGTACAACAGATGGAGTGCGAATCGTACCGCATAATTGTTTTTCAAATATGTATTGAAACGCATGCCAAATAGCTTTAACCATATTCAAACATGCAAATTATATTTTAAAAAAAAAAAACATAAATGAAATATAATTAGCTAGCAAAGAGCCAGATGCTTCAGGAAAGCTAAGGTCAGGTGATTTTCTGCAATGAAAATGCAGATCTGCTGATCTGCCATGCTGCCTGTCTTTATATTTATTTCCTGAAAAAAAAAACCAGGTTAATCATAGTTCAATTCCATAGGTAGATGACCATCATAAATTATTTCACACATTATGACACGACGTCTAAAGCTTTTGACGTTAAATATTTATATTTGAGCCTCGGTTCTAGAGATTAAAATAAGACATCCGAGGTCTGTATTATATATAAAACATGCACATAAATAAAGGAATTGTTTTTACATAATACTGTTTTATATAAAATACAGACCTCTGACGTTTTATTTTAATTTCTGAGATGGCAGGTAAGATACAATTAATGTGGAATGATCATGTCAATCATGTACTTAATTCTCCAATTCAGAAATATCCTGACATTAGTTTGAACAACCTACTTTTCAGGAGAACAAAATTGAAGTTTATGTATAAGCTTAAAATCATAATATTTACTATACTAGCGGCAAGATACGATGGCCGTTTTGACACATTAAAAAAGTGATGTGAAATGTAAATTTATTATCGATATAATATATTCAAATCTTTGTTTTTTTGCAAGTAATTTAATTCAAGTTTTTGTTGCAAGTAGTATCTGATTAAAAAGGTTTAATAAAAAAAATATAAAATAAGTTTAAGTAATATATTCGAACGAAATCAATTTAAATCAAAAATTGGAATTAGAATGAATAACTTTATAAACACATTACATAAAAAAACACAAATATAACACCGACTACGAGGTCGAGTGTGAGAGTGTGACGTACACGTTTACGCAAAAAAATAAATAAAAAAGTTATCTTCGCGGTACCCTAATATTTGTAGTTTAGAAATCACATTCGATAAATTTTATGACTAACTGCACGTCACTATTGACAATAAAGAACAACAATTTGCTCCTTTGATGTAATTATTTATTAAATACGAAACTTCATGAGCGGGCAAACGTCAAAACGGCCATCATAGCGTGCCGCTACTATAGAGGCATTAATTTTTTTATTCATAGTATTTTACTATACAAAATAAAACGATATATTTCGTTTTCTATTTCCTTTATTAAATAATGATTAACAACAAAGAAAACACAGTAAAATACAGTATGACATAATTACGAATCAAATTAAAAATATATTAAATTTTTGCTTTTTAAATGTATTCCTTTTCATAAACTAAATACATTATGATTAAAAAAAAAATACTGAATAAAATGATATTTCATAGATGAAGAGAGAATTACCAGAACCAAAAAACTACACTATTTTGGAGTCAAAAATATTGTAGTTTAACTTGGAACTCTAAAAATGTAGACCTTTTACGAAAACGATATAGTTGTAACTCATACTTTTTTAATATTAAATCCTTCTTATATGGTATTAAATAATTATATAACCAGGCATCCATATAGTATCTAGCATTTCCCTTAACCTAATAACACTTAATATACACAAATATTAATATTTGTGTTCGAATTGCATAAATTTCTTGTATAGTACAATCAAAATGCAGTAGAGTAGTTTTCTTATTTTTTAAGTTATTCTAAGACTTGAAGTGAATCCCCTTTGAACATAGAAATAGGCTCTACAGGTTTGTTTTTCTATTATCTATCTTTAATTTCACTTGCAATTAGGTACTTAAACCTAAATACCAATTGATTGCATAATAAGTAATGAGTTGTATCTGTTCTTGTCCAAATTAATAAATGTTACATTTAAACAACTGGAATTTTATCTGTAGTTTTTTAAATATTTTATACAAAATTAATTAAAAAGGATTATTTATTATTACTAGCAACATTATACCATATTCTTTCCTAATACACATGAACCATTCCATATATGAAAGTCCAAAATAGTACATAAGTAAATAATGCTCCAAAGAAACCATTGGTTAAGACACTCTGTCTCGATACGTAGTATTTATGCCAGTTTGGCCCAGCTTTTATCAAGAACATAGCCCACAGACTAACAACTGCAAACACGTAGAAAGCAAAACCGTTGAGTCCAGTCAGGCCAAGAATCCCTGAAAACAGAAAAATGAATACCTTAAATATATATCATTAATTTAAATATTTGTCTAACATTAAAACTTTCGGTATACCTAAGATTTTCAAGTATATATATTTTTTTACCTAACTTGTAAAATCAAGGCATTCATATGGGACCACAATTTATTTGATATACAAAATGACCTAGAAGGTTTTTAAGTGTGACGCTGATGGCATTGTTACTTTTTAAAATAATTACCAGCCGTAGATCCTGATAATGCGGCCATAGAAGTTCGACAATACTCTACAACTACGGCATTGTTTCTGAGTGCAGCCTCACTGTATACTACTGGTTCCGGCTTTTGATCTTTTGCTTTAGTGGACGACATTTTCCAGTTTTTCTTGTATAATAATTGCAATATTCTTTAGTAAATAATATCGTGCAAGCAAATATTGATAGTCACAGGTCACAGGCAAATTACAATTACATCTGACAAGTGACAACTGACAAATGTCAATTCTCAATTCCGATTTTTGTCAATTGTTTTAATGACAAATCGATTGTTGCCACATGTAATATTATAGGCACATTATAGTAAATTATATTCTTGCTGTATTGCTTGAACTGAAAACGGCGTTTTTACTCAAAATGTATTTGAAAATGTCTCCTTATAAATTTGGACTTCAAACAACACAATTTGTATATAATAATGATAACCAATCCATAAAGCAAATTTTAATAATTTATATTAAGCAAACGAATAATAACATCAATAAAAATTTTAAGTTTTCATTTAATTCTAATTTGTTATTGTATATCTAGTTTCATTTTCAATATATTTGTAATTGTTACATGCCAATGAACTTTTTTGTACGTGTGTGTAAAATTAGAATATATACTGAATAAACGCCGATGACACACACATTCAAAGTATTTTCATGGTGGTTTTCGCGGCACTAAGCGTCGTTGAACTTAATTTCTTTTGAATAATATAGATCAAGTGATAATAGTCATTTATTATTGTTTTGAACTTAAGGTAATAATTATTGTCGTTTGTAGAAATATTTTCGATCAATAATCAAGGAAGCGTTTAATTTTCCTGAGAATATTGTAATTGTGATGGCGTGTGGATGACGGCTCTGGTTGAACCCTACTCGTATCTAAATAGAACTTTGGTCGTTTAATATTAAGGCGTTGTGTGTTTATAATTAATTTTCCTGGATCTATGTGTTATTCTCTTTGTAAAATACCTAATAAATCTTTTTTAGATGTTTAAAGTGTTCCGTTAAAATGAAAATTAAGTTTTCGATTCTATAACTCAGCTATTCTATGTAGGGGAACGTATCTTATATTTCGCTTTTGTGCACAATATGGCATTTGTAATAAAGACTTTTTAACATGAGTAGATACATTGTTTAGTACAGTTTTCTATATAATTAATGGTTTAACACAAAACGAAGTATTAGATTTATGCGAAAAAAATTTGATTAACCTAGTTGAATGAATGAATAACTTGATTTCGATTTTTTTGTTTCAGTATTGGAACCTAGATAATTTCTGAGTGTCTGAAGTCGTTTATTGTGTACTGACATTGCATTTACATTTTTTATATTGACATAGCCATGGTGATATAGAAATAATTGGAAAATATTAAATACCGACATTTTCGAACTAACATTGAAAGATAGCATTACGTCAGAGTCATCAGCGGTCGAATGTGTGATTGTTGGAATACAAAATGGAGGAATCTGAGGACAACATGAGCTCAGAAGACATTAGGTATGATAATAGTCCTTTGACTGCCCGAGTTAAGCCAAAAAAACGATCATTAATTGAACGCGAATTAGAAACTAATTTAACAGCGAGAGTAACTTCTCCTATTACAAATTCTGATTTAGGCAGCACCAGTCGTTATGGCAGAGCTCGGAGGATTAAAACTGATAGTGATTTTTGCGATATAGAGAAAACGGTAACAAAAAATCTTAAGTCACCGAACCCTAAGCCGGAGAAATCACCTAATACTATACAGTCTCCAGTCTATAAAATGCACGCTTCCAATTCTCCCATCAGAATTGAAACACCAAAGCATTCAGAAAACTCCTTAGACAATACGATAGAGAGTATTTATAGTGAAAACAATTCTCTGAGTCGTTTTGGTTCTGAAGAAAAGAAATCGAAATCATCAACAAAGAAATATCCTAAAGTATACATACGAAAAGACCTCATACAAAGTAAAGATAAAGACACCGATGATACTGTTGTTCTGATAAAAAATATGTTTTCTCCGAGTAATAGTAACAAAACATCCAATTATTTAAATAGCCTAGATGATTCTGAGAAGTATAATTCACATACTACAAAAAAAGCTTCGAATGGATATTTGAATTCTGTTGTTAAAACATTAGATTTTGGTGGTAGTAAGAAGAAAAAGAATGTTGGATCTGAGATGGGTTTTTCTAAAAGTGAATTGTTTGAAATGGAGGCCAAGAGTGAGTACCAGGTTGGTGATTTGGCTTGGGCAAGAATGGGAACATATCCTTTTTGGCCATGCATTGTAACTAGAGATCCGTTGAGTGAAATGTTTGTTAAGAAAAAGTGTAAGTATATCTTTTTTAAGACCAATCTAATTAATAAAATTATGTTAATGCTTAATGTATATAATAATGTAATAATCCTTTATTAAACTTATACCATATAAAATAAATTAAAAATAAAGTAAAAAATATTTAACCTGTTTGTAGATTTGGTAGGTTGTGTTAATAAAATAGGTATGGATTTTTATTTTAAAATACATGTTTATTTAATATCATGGACTGCTATAATTTAAATTTATAATTTCCTAAAGGTCTTTCAACATTGTTCTGTTATATTTAAAAAAAAAAAATACTTAGATACTTAAATCATTGTGATAATGGTATTCATAATAGAACAGTATTTAGAGAAAAAGTTTTGTACACTATTCCAGTGTTTGGACG
Source organism: Vanessa tameamea (assembly GCF_037043105.1). Taxonomy (NCBI): domain Eukaryota; kingdom Metazoa; phylum Arthropoda; class Insecta; order Lepidoptera; family Nymphalidae; genus Vanessa; species Vanessa tameamea. The sequence goes on along the minus strand of NC_087332.1, from coordinate 2,019,714 downwards.
TATTGAGCGAGATGTCTTACATGTGACCTTCTTTGGTGACAATGGGCGCCGCGGCTGGATCGTGGACAGCATGTTGAAGAAGTTCCTTGGTCAGCTCGAGTTTGAAGCAACACGCATGAATTTTACACCCGAGGTTCACCTTTTTTAAAAACAGTAACACTTAGCCATGTATATTTAAGTATCTCTTAAAATTGTTGTCATTTTATTAACCAGCATTTATTACAATTTTTGCATTGGTTCATACCACTTATCAAAAATAAAATTATTCCTTATTTTCTGTGAAATTATCAAATTTGAAATAAATTACAGCTAAATTACTTAGCTTATTTTTATATGCTTAGATCATTAGTTTCATATTTAATATTACATACATTTTGAATAAATATATTTAAATGAAATATAAGAAAAATAAATATATAAATGAAAACTATATTATGTAATACTGATAATATAATTTTATGTTTAATAGTTTATGTAAATTTTTTGATTCAGGCTAAAAAGAAGGATTCCAGGCTATACTCTGCTTTCTTCATATCAGATAAAAAATTATCGTCATGGCAAATTTCGGTCGAAGAAGCGGAGACACTGTTGAGAGAACCAAAAAGATTAAGAATCGACATCCTAAATGATATGCTTGAAAAATCTCGAGTAGGCAAAGGTACTCCGAAACAAGAGAAAAGTAAGAGAATTACCAGAACAAATAGTGATGTGTCTTTAAGTGAAAGTTTGTATGATACACTATTTTCTGAAGATGACACCAAAGCAAATGATTCAGAAAGATCAAGAAGCAAAAGCAGAAATAGATCCTTAAATGTGTCAGAAGTTGTAACTGCTTGTCTCGACAATATGGCAGCTAAAACTGGGATTACTAAAATCCAAAGGCAATCACACATGGATAGATGGCTGCAAAAAGCCAAGTCAAAGACACCCGAAAAATCTCACATCAAATCTCACAGTGGTAAATCAAATAACAGTGCCAAAATTAAAAAAAACCTACCTCGAGATGCACATTCCAAAAATGTCAGACACTGTAGAAAATCCAGCCTTGAATCTCAACCTGAAAATGAAACTAAATTAACATCACACCAAAATGAACATGATTATAGTCAAAATTATTGTGAGGGTAATAGTCCTGTCATTTTAGATGATGTCGAAATTGAATATGAGAATGCAGAAATATTTACAACAGATTCAGTTGAACCTGGTTCAGGCATAGGTATTATATCTAAAGTTGAAACCCTTTGTCCTAAGGAAGCTTTGGATAAAAATGAAGAAAGTGTGATAATAACAGTTGTAAATGATGACATTAGTGTTTCTGAATCAAAAGTTGAAAGTGAAATTGGTAATCGAATCAATGAACACTTAGATACTGGAGGTGATTTGAACAGTGAAGTACAAATTGATGCAAAATCTGAAAAAATGCTCGAAGATTCCAAAAAAATAAAAGACATAGAAATAGAAAAAGACAGTCAAACTGATTCTGTAAATGCTGATGTAACAGAAAATATGGAAATTGATGATGACACTAGTGAAGGTATAATTGAAAATTCATTAGAAAGTGCAATTATTAATAATAAGGAATTAGAAGTTAAGTCTGGTGAACCAAGTAATAATGTTTTAAGTACAGATGGGGGTGAAGAATGCATGGAAGTGAGTGACTTGCATACAGATATTGAATCTAATAATATGAATGAAATACTTAATAATGAATTACCACTAATTAATACCTTTTGTATTTCTTCAAGTGTCAACAACCCCAATGTTATCAATGAAGAAAGCAGTACAATTATAAATACTTTACAAGAAAAAGATGTAAATGAAAAATTTGAGAAGAAACAAGTTAAAAATATTTATCGAAATAAAAGACAATCGAAAGTGTTAGAAGTTAGTGATTTGAACAAAGATAATATTAATATAGGAAGTACAAGTGAAAATTGTGTGGAAATCTTAAAATTAGACAGTATAAATGTAAATGTTGACAATAATGTCGCCCTCGAGAAGATTGAAGACAGTTGTAATAAAGATAGTGTAAATAATAAGGAAAGTTCTAATGATATAGTTAAAGCAGCTGAAGGAAGTAAATTAGTTACACTAGAATTAAAAAAACAAATTATAAACAATAAAAAAAAACTAGAAAATGGCTTGTGTGACGACGAAAATGTTCAATCAGATAATGAAGGCGTAGCGCCTTCAACTGTTACTCTAAAGTTAAAAAATATAACTAAATATAAGTTGTCTCTTAATAAGTCAGCAGAGAAAACAAGCGACTCGATAAAAAAACCTGATACATTTGAAATAAAATCTAAAAATTGTAATGTAATCAAAACATCACCTAATTGTGAAAGTAAAGCAAAAAATTTTCACTATAAAAACTGCGCAATCACTAAGGATAACATCATAAGTTTAGATTCCGTTAGTAGTTTAGAACTAGTAACGATAGAAGGTACAATAATAACACAAAATGGTTTTACTGATCATGATAAATTTGAAACATGCACTGTCGAAAATGTGGAACTTGTTCCTAATAAAGAAATAAATGACAATACAGAGATTAATATAAATCAGATTGATGAAATAAATTTTCAAGTTAGCGACAAAGATTTTGATAATATAAATATTTCTAATTATGTGGTACAGCCGTTACAAACGGAAGGCGAGTGTGTTACATGGAATGGATATCACGAAACAAATAAAATTGATATAACCGAAAAACAAAAACAAATTGATGTTAAACAAAATACCTGTAATGAAGACAATATTTTTATTGAAACTAATTTCATAGAAGATAATGAAGAGATTTCACCATATGAGTCAGGTTTAAATACTTGTAGCAATATTTCTGTTTCAGAAGATTTAGTTGAAAAAGATACAAATATTTATGATAAAACTAATCTAGAAACAGATGAAAAAGAACCTGATAGTATGTCAGTAAAATCAGAAGACAGTGAAGCATCACTAAGTAAAAAAAAACAACGCACAAAAGATAATAAAAAGAAATTTGAAGAACCGGACTTTTTAAAGTATTTAGAACTAAGACAAGATGCAGTTATGGACGAACATCCAGAACTGTCACTCGAAGATATCACCAATTATTTGTATAATACATGGCTTTATGAAGAGAGTTTGAAAACTGACACAAAAAAAGCAGATGACGTGGATCAAGCAAATTTAGTCAAAGGCCTAAACCAAGACACAATCCCGCTGAAAAAAGTTCGTAAAAAGACTAGAGTCGACAAAGAAAAAGATAAAGAACGAAACTTTGACAAAGAGGAAAATATACAAAAGGAAAAATCAAAACGAAGAATTATTAGACCATACTACAGAGAAGATTTTTCAGATGCCGAAGAGGATTCGGAATATTTTGACATCTTTAAAGTAAAACAAAAAGCTCCTAAGCAAATTGATAATTTAAATGAACCAATTATAAATGTAAGCTATCAAAATGATTTTACAACAAGTGAAGAACCAATTGAATATGAAGAAGAGATGGGACAAGACGAAATAGATCAAGTTGAAGAATATTTTAGACAACTAACTGCCCCTAAGCCTAATTTGTTTAAAGGTTTAATAAGGGAAAAAGTTTGTGAAATCTGTGAAAGAGTTGGCAATCTTGTGAAATGTAAAGGATGTCACTGTATGTTTCACACTGATTGTGATAAAAAACAAACTGAAATCATCGAAATATCTGCACCTATTAGAGGAGGTAGAAAAAAGAAGAAAAAAAGGGGAAGGAAAGCAAAAGAAGATAATAATGGTCTAGATTCTGAAAGTCAGAGTGACGAAAAATCTCAAGATGCAAACATTTCCGATGAAATCCAGAATACGTCTATCGATGAAGAAGATTCTCATATAGTGGCTGATGCGGAAGTATTTGAAGCTCAGCTTGTTGCTAAAATGAAAGAAATCCTCGAAACTCCAGATGAATTGGATTATGATTCGTATTCGAACGATGAAAACGATTGGAGCGATATTGATGTTGGGGAATGCAAAATAGTAGACATAAAACCGCGTCTAAAAGATCGAGAAGAAAATACCGATTATTCAGACTTTAAATGCTATAATTGTCAAAAAAACGAAATACCAATTTGTTTTGTTTGTAAATCATCTATTTCTCCTAAAGATAAAGCGGAACATAGACAGCGGTGTCAAGTAGCACACTGTCAAAAGTACTATCATCTAGAATGTTTGGACCATTGGCCCCAAACACAATTCAACGCTGGCGAACTTTCTAGAACGAATAAAAGTAATGAATACTGTGAGGCATTGTCCTGTCCAAGACATGTGTGTCATACTTGTGTTTGTGATGATCCGAGAGGCTGCAAAACGAGGTTTAGTGGGGATAAGCTAGCTAGATGCATCAGATGTCCCGCTACATACCATACATTCACCAAATGTCTTCCAGCGGGCACACAGATTTTGACTGGCTCACATATTATTTGTCCCAGACATTATGAGCATAGGTGAGGATATTTTTTGGTTATGTTTTAATTTTTATTTATTATAACTTGGAAAATGGTTGTTTTGTACTATAGACATTTTGGGTAACACATTTTCAACCATGGGACCTAGATTGTTATATCTTTCTTTAGTTTTTCTTGATAAAAATGCTTCCCTGAACCTTAAAATTGGAATATATTCATTCAATTCCAAGAAATGTAGGCAAATGTACCGAAAAAGTTACCTAAGAGTTTTATAAAATGATATATTTTATTATTTGTATATATGATATATTTTTTTATGGATAATTTTATATTGGATATAAACGCTTAAACAAAATTTATGATTTTTCTTGAATTAAAAGATGATTGATGGTTCTCCTCATATTTTTGAAGTTCGATTATTAGTCATTCTATATACTTGAAAAAAAAACAAAACATGATATATTTTTAATATTCCAGGCCTGGTAAAGTTCCTTGTCACGTTAATACTGGCTGGTGTTTCATATGTGCTTTGGGGGGCTCACTGATATGCTGCGAGTACTGCCCCACATCCTTCCACGCTGAGTGCCTTAATATTAAACCACCTGAAGGTAAACTTTCATATATTAATCATAATTATAAAAAAAATTGTTAACTTAAATTTCCCTAAATTTTTATAAACATTAAATGAATCTGCATTTTATATTCTGATCTACATATTTCCATAATACAGTATTTGTAATAATATAGAAGCACCTTATTCTTTAAAATATCCACATTTGTTGTCAGTTGACAGTAGAAGTTTAAAAAAAAGAAATGTAATTATTAATTTAATACCCAGTGTTTGAGTCTTAGTCTAATATAATAAAAAAAAAAATAATGTTTTGTCCTATCGTATGCAACTATATAAACAGTAAAAATAAATTTACATTCTTCCTTAGGTGGTTACATGTGTGAAGATTGTGAAACTGGTCGGTTGCCTCTGTACGGGGAAATGGTTTGGGTGAAATTAGGACACTATAGGTAAGTTTTTTTTTTTTAATTTATGTAACATCTTTTTTAACATGTTTATTAAGTTATACTTCTTTAAATTCAGGTATATGTATCTGTTGTGAGTGCATCTGTGTATGTTATGTATTATATTTTCTTTCTATAAAATTATTGTATGGTTTATATCTACATTTATAAGTTATATATTCAGTTGCATACGAAATTATTTAGTAACAATGATAAACGATTGCATAAGATGTGTATTAGACTTTTTTTTTTATTGATAGTAAAATATTCATATAGATTTTAATTAGCTGTAAATTTATTCAATGTTACATAGAATTTATATTTCAATATTATAATTTGTTATCTATACATTTATTTCTTAATAGTTTTATTGAGTTTGCAGACAAGCAAACTGCAATCTTATGGTTGACGGTCGCCTTTGTCATAGCGTCTTTTAGCTTTCACTTTTAGAAGTATAAATTATTTCTTACGTTGGTAATAATAATATTCCAATACCAAACGATGGGAAGTAAGATTTTAAGTCCCTTGTATCTGTAATTACACTGGCTCTTTAAATTGAAATGCAGTAATACTAGCTGTCGCCGCGGAATCGCTTGCGTTTTAGGTGTAAGGCATAAAAAGAGTAGCCTATGTTCCTTGTTGGGGTTCAAACTTGCTTCATAATGACAATGATGTAGTGGTTTGGCCGTGAAAGAGCAACAAACAGACTTACATTCGCATAATAATTAGTATAGACTAATGTTTCCTGATATATTTATTTGCAATTATATGTAATAAAACCAAATTTTTTCTTTCTTGTCTAAAATATTCTTTATTGCAATAAATATAAGATTGAATCTCCCTTGCAGATGGTGGCCGGGTATAATCCTACACCCGTCAGAAATACCACATAACATATTAGCGGTTAAGCATTCCCAAGGAGAATTTGTGGTGCGATTTTTTGGTCAGTATGATCACTATTGGGTGAATAGGGGACGCGTGTTTCCCTTTCAAGAAGGTGAGGATATATGTGTAATGAATGTTTTTTTTTTTTTAATTTTGTGGTATAATTTTACAGCCCAGTTAAAATAAATTACTTTTTCTTTTAATTTAATTCTAAGTAGATACATTTTTATTAAGTGAAACTCCTTTGGTCGTTTTTTTAAAGCAATATTCTATATTTTCGTAACAATTTTTTTTTAAGTGCTCTGTAGATTTTTGCTTTCAATGAATTATTCTTTGTAATGAATGATATGTGTGATTTTAATATGGTTGTTATTCTTAGGTGATTCTGGAAAAGTGTCTAGTCAGAAGTCTAAAATAGACGCAGCATTCACGATGGCGATGGAGCACGCGCAGAGGGCCTGTGAAATACTTAAAAGTAAGAAATACATCGATTAAATGTATGAAATTTTCAATTATGTATTTAATTAATATTGTTGACTAAGAATATCTAGTCATTAGCCTCAATATGATTATAAGTATAACTGTGTTTATGTAGTTTTTTTTTTTAAATATATTAAATGTATTGTGTTTATATTTTAGATAATGTATTAAATTAATATTGTATATAATTTAATAGTATATCAAGTATTTTATTATATGTATTTATTTTTTTATTAATCTAATAATAATACCATTTAGATATTATTACCTATTAAAGTTTTTAATCAATCATACTGTGTGCTATTACATTAAAATCAAGTTAATCATGTAATATAGACAGTATATTAAAATGTTGTTAGCTATCTTACACACAAGATTGTCTGCCAGTGTATAAGACGTATTTATTGTAGTAAGTACAGGTTGAACAAACAAAATTATTGTTTAAAATGTTCTGATTACTATTCTCTATGAATATTTTAGGAATATTCTTTAATAACTAAAATTGATTGGAATTCATAATTAATGATAATAATTTTAACTTCCAGCCGCATCGCCCAACGAAGAGGAATCGATCGACATCGCGTCGTCCCTGCTGCCGCCGCACTACGTCAAGCTGCGCGTCAACAAGCCGTGCGGCTCGCTGTGCGGGAGGAGGATAGACGTAGAGGAGAGCTCGCTCACCCAGTGCGAGTGCGACCCCGCCGACGTGGACCCGTGCGGGCCCTACACGCAGTGCCTTAATAGGTTGGAAACAATCTCGAATAATTAAATAAAATATTCGTTTGGCGGTAGAACAGCCGGTGAGTAGGTGGTACCCACCCGAACATACTTGCATAAAGCTCTACTACCGGGAAACATATACGATCGGATGTTCCATAAGATTGATTGGGTTATTATTTTATTGACATAAAAAAATACTACATTAAAGACCTCTAGGATTTATTACATAACCAGTGATTTAGCGACTTTACTCGCGTTTTAGGTGTTGGTTGTCACGTATTATTCAGACAACATCTTTATAAATTATAGCTTATGTGTTATTTTGACGTATGAGCTGTATTATTGTAAAGTTATATTAAAATCTATTTAGTAATATTTGCGTGATAGGATAACAAACATCCATACATACAAACTATCGCCTTTATAATGTTAGTAAGGATTTTCTATGGCGTCGACAAAGTCATGGAGATATTGTCGATTTCGTGCGTTGAAACGCTATAAAATGTATGACAATGATTTATTTTTTACATGAGTTAATCCATAATACAAAGACGTTTTCTTGTTACAGAATGTTACTGACAGAGTGCGGTCCGACGTGTCGCGCGGGGGATCGTTGCAATAACAGAGCGTTCGAGAAACGCCTATATCCCAAGATGGTGCCTTACCGGACCCCCCACAGGGGTTGGGGTCTGAAGACGCTAGTCGATGTCAAAGCAGGTATAGATTAATTGGTTGATGTAGTGTTGCTATATGAAAATAGTCATTATTGCCATCGTGTTATGTAATTTATATTTATTATATGCCATCTTACCTATACTCTATTCCAATGGGAATTGGAAAGGACCAAAACAAACCGAACCTTTCAGTATCCCAAGTGTTTTGTTGATAAGTCTGCTTTATGATTTACTACAAACAGTTCTTGATTAATATATCTTCACTTTTAATATAACAATATTTCACTTAACTACGTAAATCCACTTAAATTTGACTTTCAAAGTAATGAAAACAGTTTTGCCGACATTCAAAACGCCATTTTTCGATGAACGAACAATTAAAATGTAGGCCTCACTAAAGACGTTCGTTAACCGAATGGAGAATTAATAAATTTATACAGATAAAAAAATATATTATTTTAGTTTTAACATACAATTTAGATTTTTCTTTAAATATATATTTATTTAATATGGATTATAATATAATATAGACATATTATATATAATATAGAAAGTTAGATAATGTTCGATAAAAATGTTATTATTTTATATAGCAAGGTAATTCATTTTAAAGAAATAAAAAATCTTAAAATATAGATCAGTTTTATGCAAAGCAACACTTAAATTATAGTTTTGAAAATAATACAAGCGTAAGATATTATCCGGAATTTTTTTCTTACGACCTGGCTTTGTTTAAGCGAACTGTAATTGTAACCGATTTAGTATTTACGACCTTTTGCTTTTGCCTACTGACTTTTGATTTGCCATCAACACGGACTACGCTGATTGAACATTACTTTTTCGGTTTGAAGATTAAGATAAGATGTTATTTTAAATTACATTTTGTTTTTTTTTTTTTTCAAAAAATTTAATGCTAAGAAATGTATTTCAAGGTCAAAGTCGATTTAGATATAAGATAAAGTAAGAGTTTCTTTGAAAGATATATAAAATTTTATTTATTTAAAACCTTAGTATTATACAATACGTCATATGTCTTAAAAATGCCACTTCATTATTGAAACGTACAATGTTTCTTTTTATTAATGAGGGAATAAAAATCTATTCATATAAATGAATTGTGAGTGTGTTTCTATGATTTATCACTGAAAAAAAAGAGGTAGTTACTCTTTATAAGTTAATAAGGCTATTTGCGAAATACCACGATCCAAATCAAAACTAACGACCTAATTTTTATTTAAGCCTAAAATGCTGCTATCTAAAAATTTGAATATGTACCTTTCCTGCAATTTATATAAAATTTATTTAAAAAAATTACGTAAAACCAATAAAATATATCGTTCCTTAGCATTCTTTACCTATTCGCTCAATAATGTTCTCCTCACTAGTGTAACTAAAATGTCATGTCAAATCAAGGTCAAAGTTGTTTATTTACCTACTTTCCCATTGGAATAGAGTATAAGTCAGTTCGTATTGAAGGTGTAATAAGGCTTAAAACTTTTTTTTCTGTTTACTTATTATTTATAAATTCCTTTTACTTTCAAGGTCAATTTGTAATTGAATATGTTGGTGAGCTGATAGATGAAGATGAATTCAAGAGACGCATGCGCAGGAAACACGAGGTCCGAGACGAGAACTTTTATTTCCTAACACTGGATAAGGAGAGGATGATAGATGCCGGCCCGAAAGGGAACTTTGCAAGGTTAGAGGCATTTAGTCGTTAAGCTGCTATTGCTTGATTGGTGTAATATTGGTCGATGCGCTCGACTAGAGATAAACGTAATGAATCCGATATGTAAGACGAATCTAAGAAATTATTTGGGTAATGAAGGTCACGCAAATTAACTAATGAGCACTCAAGAGTAAAGTTTCGTGAAATGGACTTTAATGTTATGTAATTACGTCTGCTGTATCTTTTAATAATTAAAAGATACAGAAATTTTATGATATTAAGAATTATTCTTCACTTCACTTCCTCACTTAACCATCCGAAGCATGTATGAGTTTTTTATACTGTGTGTAACCAATCAGTGTTAGATCATGTCCGAACAGGATCAGTTTGAGATATCCTGGGTTTGAATTCCAGTTGGGAAAAGTAATTATGATTTTCTGTCATGACAATAAAATTGATCTATCTCCGATAATGTACTGCTATAATAGTGAGGGGCGAGGGAACCTGTAATGTACGGATAATATGAATGCACAGATATTTTTTTACTTGATAATTCTTTATCAGTTCGAGATCAAACTAAGAACAACAATTGTGCATTAAACATGTTTTAAGAATAACCGCCGTAGCCGAAATCGAAAAATAAATAATTATGATTATGTTGTACACAACACATAATATTTTATGTTGTTTATAAGCTATAGAAGTTAAAAAATATATAATTATACATACACTTCATATATAGAAGTGGATATTGGTATATTTGTTTGATAAATGGACTTCAAAACAGTTTGAACAATTACGATGAAAATTGGTGCATTTATCTAGTTTTAGTATTTACTATTCAGGTTTTTATAAAAATAATGTTGTAAATCGCCGCTAGATGGCGCTGCAGGACATCAACTTCTATACCATATATAAAGAAAGGCAGAACAACATCTGCCAACTTTCCTAGTAAGCTATAAATAAATTAACCTTACGAATTTTGAACGATCGCTTAAGTAATTTTTTTTTTTTTGTTTTAGGTTCATGAACCATTCCTGTGAGCCGAACTGTGAGACGCAGAAGTGGACGGTGTTGGGTGATATACGTGTCGGTCTGTTTGCGCTTTACGATATACCTGCTGTAAGTATTACTTTTACACAAGCTCCGCCCGTAGCTTCTCATGTAAGGCGAAGGGCAGATTATGTTAAGTCAGGGTATAATCTTTCTCTATTCCAAATTTCTTCAGTTGTTTTTTTCCCTGATCGAGTAAGAAGCAATTTAATATACAAAAACATCAGTAGGATTTTAAAGCTATTGCAATTTTTTTTTACATTAGCAGCTTGTAAATTTCCCACTGCTGGGCTAAGGCCTCCTCTCCCTTTAAGGTTTGGAGCATATTCCACCACACTGCTCCAATGCGGGTTGGTGGAATACACATGTGGCAGAATTTCGTTGAAATTAGGCACATGCAGGTTTACTCACGATGTTTTCCTTCACCGCCGAGCACGAGATGAATTATAAACACAAATTAAGCACATGAAAATTCATTTTATCTCAATAACAATTTTAAAGGGCTTATATACTTAGCATATTCGTAGAATAGTAAACTATTCAACATTCATCATACATACATACATACATACATATTATTTAAAATATATATCAATGAGTCAATCAGTCGAAATGGTCTACTGGATTTCTATTCACGAGAATAACGGAAGGTAGCGTTGATGTGCATGCTTAATTGTTTTGTTTTAAAAAGTAATATAAACATACCTGTGTAAAATGGTGAAAAAGTTTGACTTAGTTGCCGGTTCCTCTCGGTAGAATTTACATTTAAAATTACAAAAAGCTATGATTGGTCAGCTTTAAATTTAATTCAAACATTGTACCGTGTTAATGCTATTATGATTCAACTTGAATAAAGAATATTTTAATGTTAAGTTTACGCAGTAAAGTAATACATTGTAAATACCTGCCTAGGAATAATAGTATATTATTATAATTAATTTATGACGTTTTGAGAAATAACCTTTCTATTTTCAGAATAGTGAACTAACATTCAACTACAATTTAGAATCAGCCGGTATCGAGAAGAAACGTTGTATGTGTGGTGCGAAGCGTTGTTCGGGTTATATAGGAGCTAAGCCAAAACAGGTGAATTCAACTTTTAGATTTCAATTAACCATAGGTTTTAATTGTGATGCTTTATAATTTTCTTATAAGAAATATAGCATACAATGTTTGGGTGGGTAAAACTCATGATGTATTCTACCACCAAGCAGCAATACTTGGTATTGTTGTGATCCAGTTTGAATGGTGAGTGAGCCGGTGTAACTACAGACACAAGGGACATAACATCTCTCTTCTCGAGCTTGTTGGTGTATTGACGATGTAAGGAATGGTTAAAATTTCTTACAGCGTTAATATAAAATGGTGACCACTTACCATTAGGTGGCGCATTTTCTACTTATATAAAAAAGCCTATAATGTACTAAATTACATTTATTCTAGTATTTATTTAATTATTTTCCAATATGCAGCACACACGTGAACCGTGGAAAAAGGCGTTGCAAGTTAGTTTGATTACAGTATTACTATATAGTTTTTTAAATTTTTTTAATACAAATAACATAAGAATTAGAAAATTGAAAAAAAAAAATTTTTTTTTTGAATTGGGCCTTGGAGTAGTGGTGCAAAAAGCTTCATCAAAAGTATAACACCTCGCCTTATTGCCTCCACTGGTGACAGAAAGGCTGGTTTGTTTTTAGGCCAGAGGCTCGGAATTGCGATTCAACGGGGAAATGCTTGCATTCTTGCCACCATTTCATGCGGTCGAGATTTATACAGTAACTTTTTAATTCATATTTGTATATATATTTAAGCACTTACATTATTACTTGTATTATATACAATAACTGCTTAGTTATATAATAACATAAAAACTTATTTATTATTATGGTAAGGGCATATATAGGATACAGGTGGATATTTCTTATCTCTAGTGGTAAGAAATATCAATTCCTTATATTGTCAATGCGCCCACGACCTTGAGAACTAAGATGTTATGTCCCTGCTGCCTGACATTACACTGACTTACTGACCTTTCAAACAGGACCACAACAATGCTTTGATGTTGAAAGTAGAATGTGTGGGCGGTACCTACCCAGACGGGCTTGCAAAAGGCCCTACCAGCAGGTTAAATATAAATAGAACCTATTTAACTAATGTTCAATTGCAGGATGATCAACCAAAGAAAACTAAAATAACAACAAAGCGTACGTACAAAAAGCGCAAACAGATAGAGGATTCGCCGTCAACCAGTCGGAACAAGCCAAGAAACAGAGTCGGTAGACCTAATAAACCGAGAGAATTGACGGAAATAGAAAAAGACTTGCTGATAATCAAAAATGCAACAAGCGGCATTTCTAGCGATTCAGAATGCAGCGGAAGGCTCAGCAGTATTGATAGTTCAAGAGATGCCAAAGCTTCGAAGAGGAAACGAACGAATGTGTCGACGGAGGAAGTCCTTTCATCCCCGAGTACGAAACGGATGAAGAGTGAACTGAAATCGAGCGAATTGGACTGATTGAATGACGTTCTAAATCATGTTAATAGTTTCATTTGTACGTTGAGAATTATGAATTTTATTTACTTGTAAATAATTAGTTATCGCTTTACATATCAGCTGCTATGAATAAATATGTATTCGAAGTTTGGTCGTATTTATTTTTTCAAGTTATGCTTCTTTTTGCGCGCTATGAAAAAATGACGAGAGTGAATTTTTATGACACGCGCTGGTGACTTGATAGCTACACGATGAAGTTGCTCGCTAAACTACCAATGATGTGTCAAGTCGCTTGAAATAGACAACTTCACGCCTTATATTATTTTACAACGTTAATTTTATTACAAGTTAGCTGTGTTGCAGAACTATCGATAGTTTGACTGTCGATAGTTGACCTCGAAAACTATTCAGGATATCGATAGTAATATCGATAGTATCCTTTTGACCAATACTGCCGATACTATCCATAGTATCGATAGTATCGATAGCTCCCCAGCAATACTACTGATACTGTCGATAGTATTTCAAAAACCATAACTTTTAATCTAAACTATCGATAGTATCGATAGTTTTGTACTATCGATAACCTGTTATTTTTCGATAGTATTACTTTCTTAAGATAAGTTATTTAGTAAGCCAGGTAACGAAAATTTATCTATCATAGTATAGATAGTATTGACACGTGACAATACTATGGTTAGAATCTACATTCCGAACCGGTGGTAGCTTCACTTAATATAGTTTGTTAAATAACATTCAAAAGTGCTTGTAAAAGCCTACTTGAATAAAGTATATTTTGATTTTGACTATCCCTAACACCTTAACTAGCGATAGACTCGATTGTCTATCGATATCTAACACTACAAGTTAGTCGTCGCCCGCAGCTTCACTCGTGTTTTCATTGTTGGTCATCAAGTATTAGGCATAAAAAATAGTTAATAGTCTATTCCAATCGAAAAAGGTATAAAGATAGACAAACTGAAGATTGATGTATACTAGTACCTCAGCTATATTGTGCACTAATAACAGTTCTTGACAAATTATTTTTTTATTAATTATACAACTTAATTCCACTTAGATTATTATTAAACTGGATATAAGTAGTTATATCCAGTTTAATAACAATTTCGTCGATGTTAGAGGCAGTTTTTTTAATAATTAATATATATTCTTTAAGCTCTTGATCATTGATATCGCGTTAATTGGATATCAAATGTTTATTTGGATTTTGTCCTCTTGTTATTGGAATATACTATATGACCTTCCTTGGAGTCCAAGCCTGTTTCAAACCAAATTTCATTCAATTCTGTTCATTGGTCTGAATGAAAGAGCGAGACAGACGGACAGAGTTAGTTTCGCATTTATAATATTAGTGTAGATTTAAATTGTGAATATTAAATGTTTGTGAGTGCTACAATTATTATTTTATTAAGTAGATTAATATTATTTTATGATAATTATTTACATTCAAAGTTACTTTTAAAAGCCGAAGAAATATAATTGACGCGCGTACCATAAGTATACGCCCCTTTTTACGAGCGCATGTTCGTGACCTTGTCCGTGTTGATTTTAGTTCATTACATAACCTAATGTCACCTATTAGATACCTTTCATGTAAGTTTTCATTGTAGTAAGTTTTCAAAATTGTGTAGGCAAGTCACTTGATGGTAAGTGACTACCACCGCCTATAGACATTTTAAGAAATATAAAATATCCCTAACGTTGCCGATGCGACACCACTATACTATAGTAGGAACTAGTCCCGTTGTCAGAAATATTATCCATTCCTTACATCGCCAATGCACTACCAACCTTGGGAACTAAGATGTTATGTCCCTTGTGCCTGTAGTTACACTGGTTCACTCACCCTTTAAACCAAAACACAACAATATGAGTGGGTGGTACCTACCCAGACAGGCTATCACAAAGCCCTATTACTTGAGTAAAATCAACGATTGTACATATGTCTTAAATTATCAGGCGAGACGAGAGTATTCCAATAAAATTTACTTTATAATTACTATGCTATAATAATTTTAATAATTACTATATAATAATCAACTTTAACACTATTAAAATTACAACATTACAAAAGATTTATTAAATAATTCCCGTTTAAATAATTACACTATGACGTCCGTCAACTGTATATGATGTATTGACGCGCGCCCTTTCATTCGATCATTGAATGTCCTCCCTAGTACTCAAGCTTTTTTTTTGTGGCTTAATTGAGGCTTTATATTAGCCAATGTCAACCCTGCTACCTTCAGGAATTACAAATTATATAAATTGATTAAAACATATTTTTTCGCTGACGAATTCCGCTGCGCCGTCAAATACATATTCCTTGCATGATTGTTTGAGTTCAATAGAGAAATTTACAACAACAACAACTAATTTTAATCTAATATACTTAAGGAGAATTAAATGAAAATATTTCTCATGTGCCTCGGTACTCCATTCGAACACTCTCGAATTAAAAATACCTAATATCTTACGGATTGTTTTGTTTGCCTATTTAAATAAACGAATATAAGTAAAAGTAATATCCTGTAGATGTTCCAACATCCTTCTTTTTTGAGAAGAAGGTTTGGTGCTTCACCACGCTTCTCCAATGAGAGTCGGTGAAGGCGCGTGCACGTACATAAAATACAGGCACTTTTCCTCACTGTTTTCTACCGCCGAGCACGAGATTAATTCTAAACATTTATTAGGCTCATGAAAATTCATTGGTGCTTGCCCAGATTTGAACGTGCAATCTTCAGTCAAGATTAATGAGGGCTCCTCGCCCATTTTAGCTCATACTGCTCTACATACTACATAATGCTCATTACGTTTATATTATTATAGTAAATATAATATACTCGACATATTCGCAGGACAGGAAAGTATTTTAGCGTCCGGGAAAAACTAGTGCGGTTGCACGCTAGCGTGTATTGAGAAGTAATATACCTATGTAGCACTAAGTGGCGCAGGCGCGCGTTGGGGTTTCAGCGGGTGGCTCGTTTCTTGAGCGCCGCCGCGATGTCGGATCCCAGGCCCGAGTAGGATATCCGGAGCGATTCGATCCCCTTCCGTGCAACCGCACGAGTTTTTGCCTCAAAGATTCTACAAAATTCTGTTGTTCTGTTGTTCTGTTGTGTTTGTTCTATTTTCAAAAAATACCAATATCATTCGAATGTGTCGAAATGGTCCATTGACACGTGAATCTTAACTAATTCGGGTAAGCACCAATGGCATTTCATGTGCTTATTATGCATTTATATAAAGTAAAGAAAAACATGGTAAGGATACTTGAATTTTTAATTATCATCTTCAACATGAAATTAAATGTAAATCTACCGCCATTTCCGAACATAGAATCTATCGAAAATAATCGGCAAGGAACATGCTATTCTATAAATTTCCATGTGTATGTTAATTAAAAAAGTGAAATTATTGTATATCCTTAATGAAAATCCCCGAATATATTAATATTATTGAGATATTTAAATATTTCGTTAGTTTATTATTATTTATTGAATATATAATAATTATTTAGTAAAATATTATAAAACACAATCATAGACGAGGTCATTGCAACAGATCGCTTGTTTATAAAAAAAACTAAATTTGGAAATCTATATTTATAAAAGCGAAATACCAGTCACTGACTAATCACGAAATCTCAGAAACTATAACACCAAAAATCTTCAAATTTGGCAAGTAGGTTCCTTATAGGGTGCAGACATCCACTAAGAACGGATTTTACGAAACTCCATTCCTAAGGCGGTAAAACGGGTCTTGGAAATTTGTATGAAAATCCTATGTTTTTGAAGTAAGAGACTTGAAATTTAAAATGTACGCTCTATAGGTGTGGAGGTGAACTAGTATTTAATATTATTAATGGTTATGTGTATGGAATATATTATTAACTGACTGACTGGTTGACAAAGGTTTATATGTTTCTGATTCGAAATGCCCTCCAGACGTATTTGAAGATCAGTAGAGGCCATTTTTAGAAAATAAAAATAAAATAGACAAATAACAAAGACCTCAAATTTCACAAGTCATTTATATAACAAAATATAAATTTCAAATTTAGTTCTATAATATAATTTATAAATTTAGTTTAAAGTGACTTGCCCATCTAACAGATTAAAAAGTATGGTATTTAATTATTATTCTGTTACAAAAGTATTCCCGCTGTCTATCTGGCCCTATATATGCATATTTTTAAAATTAAGCAACGGATCTTGATGCGGTTTTTTTAATAGACAGAATCATTCAAAAGGAACATTTTTATGTATAAACTTGCACAATATAGTAGAGAAACACTGATAATTTTAGAGGTTTATTATGTTATGTCGTAAATACATACATTTGTATGTATGTACTACAGTATTGTACACCTTAAAAAGGTCTACAAAAAAGTCCGCGAGGGTCTGTCTATCTCTTAGGGATACAATCGTTCGTCGGATCGTTGAACAATAACAATTTTTTATCTTTAGTTTTCACGAGAAATAATGGCTTATATTCGAAGCGATTTTAAGCAATACAGCATTAATCGTTATCCAATTAAGTACCTTAAATACATTGTGCATTTAATATAGATATGGCTATTTACAGCATGTAATTTAAATGAATATTTTCGAAGATATACAGATTTAAGACGCAGGGACATAGCGGTTTGTATTGTCTAATAAAAAAAAAAAGCTATGAACTTTGTATATAATAACATTCTGTTGTATATTTAGTATTGCGAATCCGAGGCGGGCCACTAATTAAATAAAATAAATTGGTTATACTTATGTATACCGATTGCGAAATATTTTTACTTATATTACAGCTTCATATATTTATATACATAGCGTACTTATACTATATCTCAGAAACGGTTGCTCTAAGAAAAAAAGTATAAATACATTTTTTATAGATAATTTTATAAGCTTCAATTTTTGTCTGAAGTAATTTTGCGATAAAACTTACCATTTTCCTGAAAATTGCGAAAAACCATTTTTTTTCGGGTTTTTCGACCTTTGATCTCAAATTAAAAAAAATCCAGGTATCGGAATGATTCGGAACTTCTGAATATTCTTTTTAATTACGTTTTGAGCAAGTGAAAGCATTTTCAGCTTGTTATAAATTTATATAACTTCGAATGTCTACATTGACCGTGCTAACAATTCTAATTCTTATATTCTAAGCCCGGTGAAGCGTACAGGTTAGCTATTAAGTATATAAATAAATATTATTCTAGTAAAATTCTGTCGTAATTAAATGAGGATAATTTTACGTGTAAAACCACACGATATAACAGGTTAATATACATAGAATAGGATTGTATATTACTACACTTTTATTAAAAAAACGTCGTATTAAAAGTAATTTTGCAGACGTTTTTGCGGTACATCAATTTCGCAATATTATATCAAAATTACTTTTGTCTAGATATGAAAATTTAAACATAAAAGATTATAGAGGTGGGTTTCCACCGGCTTAATTTGTAATTTTGTTTTAACGTAACTAAGTTTTGTTAGCAGGTTGGCCACATCGAATTAAGACTGGAGATAATTTCGAAACGAGTGACAAACTGTTTAACAAACAGCCAATTTTCCGTTTGAAGAGAGTGTTTTAGGCGACTTTTTAATTTGTCTTTTATTAAATAAATGCTCATCATAATTTTTTTTTTTTTTAATTATATTTATAAGTAAGACTTAGACTTCTGACAATAGACAATTAAGAATTGTAACGCAATTACATACATGAGAAAACACAATAAATATAACATTCACTGAATGCGAATACGTACAGCTGTCCTTCAGTTTAATACAAAACATGTGTTCATCTATACATATGTATATTTAAATTGGAGTGTGTGTTTGTAATATTAAAATAACCACTTTTTACTAAATGCATATGTATTTATACACGGTACATATACCAAAATACATTTTTTTTTAAAATTTTTGTCTGTCTGTTTGTTCCGACTAATCTCTGTCTCTCTCGATTTTCACTGGCGTATAGCTGATGTAATAAGGAGTAACTTAGGCTACATTTACTTTAGAATTATATATAAAGTCACGCTGTCCCGTTCAAACACTGTCCGGTACCGCGCGCAGCCCTCACTCATGCCACTTTGAAGTCACGTCGGGTGCCTTAATATCACAAAAGATTCCTAATACAGAATTAACAAGTTATAGTAAAATTTGAGAACTGCGACCAATAACTTTTTTGTTAAATTCAAAAGCGCACGAAGTCGCGGGCACAGTTAATTAAAAATAATATTAAAAGCAATAAACAAGTTAACGATACATATGTACATTGAAAACTACAAAGGCTGAAGCAGTATTTTAGTATTTTCATATTTTTAGTTGTTTTCAATTGTTTTATTGTCAAAGTTGATCAACCACGGGACGGTAATATGTTTAATGTCTGTGATTACACAGAACGCCCACATTGTAAACAGCAATGTAAAATATGTATATAGAGGCGAGATGGCCCAGTGGTTAGAATGCGTGCATCATAACCGATGATTGCGGGTTCAAACTCAAGCAAGCACAACTGAATTTTCATGTGCTTAATTTGTGTTTATAATTCATCTCGAGCTCGGCGGTGAAGAAAAACATCGTGAGGAAACCTGCATGTGTCTAATATCAACGAAATTCTGCCACATGTGTATTCCACCAATCCGCATTGGAGCAGCGTGGTGGAATATGCTCCAAACTTTTTCCTCAGAGGGAGAGGAGGCCTTAGCTCAGCAGTGAGAAATTTACAGGCTGTTGAATTATGTATATATGTATGTAAAATATATAATTCACGATACTTTAATTAATGACTGGAAATATCGCTAAAGGGCGAATAATTAATAATTTAGAAATATTACGAAACTTTTGCGAAACTAATCAATGTTTGGCGATTAAAACTGGCAAACTGTATCGAGACTTTATTCAACTAAAGAGCATGGAGTTTGTATTTGTGAATTTGCAGACAGGACATATTAATCTATACTTACAGACTAAGTATTTTACTTAAGGAAATGAGTAACGGGACTTGAACGTATGAGAGAAAATTATGCTATCTGTGGCATTTCTCAGATAACAGTTTAAGTATAACATAACAATTTAGTTTTGAAATTATTTTACCTGACGGCGCATGGCACGCCATCTTTGTTATTTATACTGGTTGGAAAATAGTGTCAATGGTAGTTGAACGGCGCTCTAGTAAAGCGTCGCGTCGATGGTAGCGAGGCGGCCATCTTGGATCGACGGTTACATTCAAGATTTTCCCGCGCACCACGTATGCGACGAATCGCAAATTTCCGACATTATATTTTTTCTTTTGGAATAGATTCAGTGATTTATATGTGTTTGTGTATATGATATATTAACGAAATATTATATATATATTATAAATATTGATGACTATTGTGATTTTATCTGTGTAATTAATTTGTTTTATTTAAAAACTTACTGAATTTGTGAATAATAGTTTGAATATACGTCCTTTGTTTATTTATTCTTAGGATCACCAACAGAACTTACAATAGTATAACAACAAAGGTACACGATTTTAATTATATTTAACATGTATCAAATATTACGCAATTCATGTTAAATATGCAATTATTAATTGATAAAAAAATAATTGCATTTTTGTGTAAAAATAATTATGAATTTGAGTATGTGCATAATATACACATGAAGAGATAATTAAAAAGTATACATTTCCCCTTAAATCAACATGCCCCTTTAGGGGTTTCATATTTTTTCTATCTATGGATTTTTTTTATTTCGTAAGAAAAAATGACAAATATGGATTCAGCGGCTCGGTAAAAAACGTCAGAATACGTAACAGTGCGATGAAGATTCGAATTTATAATATCGATTTATAAATTCGAATATATAATAAGATAAATAATGAATAACACCAAGAAATGATTCAATTTCCGTCGCGGGCGACTTTTTTCGTTTTTATTTATTATATATTTCCCCTGAGAGACATAGACATCTTGGACCCAACTATTGAAAAATCGAACTCAATTCTTTCCCACAGGGTGATGGATTGATGTAAGTTATTATTTTTAAATTTAGAATTTTCTGTCCGATTTCAGCTATGACGGCCGTTCTCAAGAGCTAATTGCAAAGGATTTATTATATCACTAAAGTTTTTGCGCAAACATAAATTAATTTTCTATACCCTGACTATCATAATCCGTTTGGCCTGCAAGCCCTATACGATTAGGAAGAGCTCAGATGCACGACTACATGGAAGTGAAACTACTACATTTGTCGTATATCCGGGAATTGATAACACTTTTTTTTTCTTTTTTATTTTCCCATTGCTGTCACAGCGGTATGCCATATGGGAATACTGGGCGTTGATGTTTCCTTTACTTCAGCGGTCAATTGGAAGTTATAGCCAAATGATCATCGAAAAACTTTGGTTTGCTCAGCAAGATAAGACGGTACTTCACGTCGGCCCATTTGCACACCGGTGATACTGTAACGAAACCTTCATACAAACATCAATTTTGTTGGGGGTTAGAGTTGCAACTCTATCGAATCTACTAATTTTATTATGATAAAGAACATATAATTTTAAGGTTAATAATGTTGGCAAAAAGGCCTCAAGTGGATATGTGATACCAGCACAGACTAAATACACCTTTTTTTTTAAATACTCAAGGTCAGACTTTGAGTTTACGCCCTTTGCCCATATTTCATCTGTGCATCTGACATTTTAACTTAAGTAATTTAACCTTAGAGAAGAAATATTATTGTGGATATGGTATAATTTTCTTTTAACAAAATCACTTGATTTTATTATATATATTTTATTTTGTTAAATATACTTACAAAGTCAGACCGTAGATTTGTATATTGCATGCACATACACTACAAGGTTGAATACAAAATGGTGATGTGAGGAATGTTCATCAAATTACCAATACCTAAGGGTAGAAGTACTTACCATCAGGTAGAATCTGCTGGGCTAAGGCCTCCCTTCGAGGAGAAGGTCTTGGATCATATTCCACCACGCTGCTCCAATGCGGGTTGCTGTCATATACATGTGGCAGAATTTCGTGAAATTAGATACATGCAGCTTTCCTCACGATGTTTTCCTTCACCGCCGAGCACGAGATGAATTATAAAACACAAATTAAGCACATGAAAATTCACTTGTGGTGCTTGCCTGGGTTTGAACCATGAAAATCATCGGTTAAGATGCACGGGTTTTAACTACTGGGCCATCTCGGGTTTATTGACAATACTATGATAGTAATTATTAATTTTTAGGTATTTATTTAATTAAGGTAGTTCCCTTTAGACACTGGGGTACAGGGCACACAGATATGTGTGTACCCAGTGCCTCAGTACAGGGCAGACACATTTCTCAATAGCCATCTTCAGCATGACGGTGCTGTTCCTCACGTTGTGCATCAGGGATACAACTCGTTTTCAATGTTAATGATTGGAGTTAATGCTTGTTGACTTCCAGGCAGGAAACGTAACACACATATATAATTGTATTTAACTAACAAGACTGTATTTTTAGATGTTGAAAAAGAGTAACTACTGAATTTCTTGCCGGCTCTTCTCGGTAGAATCTACATTCCGAACCGAAAGGTGGTAGCTTTACTTTAAATAGTTTGTTAAATGACGTTTCAAAAGTGCTTGTAATAGCCTACTTGAATAAAGTATATTTTGATTTTGAAATGAAATGTAGCATTTCTATGATATATATTGTTCGCACACAAGCGAACGTAAAATTACTTTATAGCCTGCACGAGACTAGATGCTCGGTTGGGTCATATAAACTTAAAATCAGTTTTGATTGACGTATACATGAAGAAAGATGGAAATTATATTGTCTAATATTAATTATACAACGTGTGCAAGATAATTATAGACGTTGTTGATAGATACACGGAAGAAATACAATTAACCTGGCTGTCTATTATGGATCACATGCCAACTATTATAACGAAATTACCAACAGGATGACTGCTGAACAAGCAACTCCGCGAGGTTTTACCCACTTAACGTTACTGATCCGCGGTCCGACCTCGTGGGTTGCGACGTGATATTAGGCACAGTACACCACCACACCGCACGCGCCGCTGGCAATATGTCCACCTCATTTATTTAAATGGATGTTAATCGCAATTTGGTCAAAAATTAAGTACCTATTTCTTTTGCATAATTCTAATGAGAATCATGTACCGAGTGTCCTCCTTCAATATTGATAGTAATTCACCAGTCACCTGAATATATATATATATATTTCTGACTTATACCATCAGACAATTTTAGTTCTGGACAAGAAAAGTACTACAAATAAACAATATTTTTTTATACATATTCACTATTGAAACTTAAATTTTATACAACAGGAAATTACGTCAGTTACTCGATTTTATATTCTACAGTAATATACGATAACTCCGTGAGTGAAATAATATAATTATACAACAGGAAATCCAGGGTAATCAGAAACTGACAGAGACTCACGATCGTATCAGGTGGATCATCAATATGTTTATTGTTTTTTTAGCTTGCAATATTACCTTAACTTAATGGAGAGGTTTTGTGCACCGGTCTGGGTAGGTTATATGACACTTTCTACCGTCAAGCAATACTTAGTGTTATTGTGTTGTGTGTGTGCTTTGACTGACTGACTGTAAAAACTGTATTCGGTTATAATATGTGATGGGCTTGAAAAAAGTCCGACTACCAAGTAAGCTAAGTAAGTAAGTCGAAGCTACCTTAGACAAAGCTTGTTCTTATTCTCGTTTTTTAATGAAATTGACTGCCTTGTTTTAATTTAATTTCGAACCTTAATTTTAAATAACATTTTGTGCCACATTGGCATGTAATTTTTTTTACTTATTTTACAGCTAGCTAAACCGTCCATTGCTAACTTATTAAATTCAATACACAGGAACAAAGAACATAACATTTTTTTAAAGTTATATTGACGATAGATAAAGTCTATAATTGTTTGTATTTCTTATAGTGTCATTGTCTATGGCTGGCATTTAGAATTGGGAAACTCATTTGCTAGTCTATTTACGTATTAAAAATATAGCCCCCTATAATTGACATTTCGTAACTAACTTACGTGAAAATCTAATGACAGACTATAAGTTGAGGTGAATTAATTTCAACGTAACCAAGTTTTCGCGAAGCAAGAGATGTCTCAGCGCTTCGAGCTTCATTTAATTTACATACATTTTGTGGAATCTTTACTACTATACAGCGATAAGAGGATTCACTGTTTGTGATAGAATCAAAATATTTTTATTCAAGCGGGCTCTCAGTTCTTGAAGCGCCTTTAAGTTGCATTCACAAGAATAAATTAAATTTAAACTACATTGTCATGTGTTATCTCTCAAAGATAAGATCAACTAAGTATGTAAAGTAAGTTAAAGTATGTTTATAATAGATGTTAAAATTGTTTATATTACCAATAGAACATTTTTTTCAAAGACAATCAATTGGTCAGCCTGCTGGTAATACTCTATTTCGCCAACGCACACTAGCACTGTAATATATAAAAATAAAAAACCATTATTTCTATGTCACGCCACCGATAAGAGTCTAATATGTTATACCTTACCTATAATTATACTTAAGCAAAATATTGCCTTTTGTTGATAGAATAATATAAAAAATAATAGCTGCGACCGCGTGCTATCTTCTAGCAGACATTACGATATTACGTTTGCTATTTGCTCGTTTTTATAAACAACTAGCATGCTCTTTTGTAATTTACTGATATTTGTACTGTGTGATAATCGGTATCGTCAACTACGTTCTGAGGATTGTTGCCTTCATTCTTTTCCTACTCATACTTCTGGTTTCGTCTATAATTCCTACTCCGTTCAAGCTGTCCGATTATGGAACAAAGTACCCGAACATATTAGAAAAGCTACCTCTAAATTTACTTTTAAGACTCGTCTACGTGAGCACATATTGTCAAAAAGCCCCTAGTTCCCATGACTTCTATTATGTAATATTATTATTTATATGTTTTTACTATATTTATTTATATATTATGTATGTATGTATTTTATTTTCCTTAGATTTTTTTATTATTAGTATGTTTATTGTTATGTTTTGTCAATTATTAATTATCGCCTTCATGGTTCTCTGTTTAACGCAAAGGTTGACTGGCAGAGAATGTCTTCAGGCTTTAAGTCCGCCTTTTGTCCCATTTAAATTGTGGTGGTCAATAAAGTATATAAATATATAAATAAATATTTGTATTATGGACTTAATGTAGAGAAATTGAATAAAGACTATGAATTTGACGTTGATTTATTAATCTAAATCCTGAAAATGTTTAACTATAATTCAGTTGAATTCGTTGGAACGGGTATCGTTTATCCCGTTTAAAGTGTCGCCGGCTTTCTTGTTAAAAGTGAAGAAAAATGCCACTATTAGTGTCATCGTGGTTGCTTTTTAAAGTGATAGATTTCACTTCGTTGCTAGGGAAGAAATGTAATTGGTCGGGGAATTGTAGCTTCTGTAAACGTACGTTTTAGATTTATCATCGGTGTTTTTATTTTTTTTTAATTTTATGGTGTATATTGGTAAACGAGCAAATGAGTCACCTGGTGGTAAGTGGTCACCACCTCCCATAAACAATGGCTCTGTAAGAAATATTAATCATTCCTTACATCGTTAATGCGCCATCAACCTTGGGAACTAAGATGTAATGTCCTTTGTGGATGAGTCAGCCAGTGTAAGACAGACCTGGAGTCTGTCTTACACTGGCTGACTGGAGCATGGTAGAATATCTGATGAGTGGGTCGTACCTACCCAGACGGGCTTGCACAAAGCCCTACCACCAAGTAAATGTTGTGTTTTATTACTAAAAATATATAATAAAAAGTGTGTTTTATTACTAAAAAATATTTTACATTTTTATAAGTTTCAAAATTATAAATATATTAGACATATTGAGCCTTGGCTCACTACCTTTTATATCTACTAAACCGCATTGGAGATGCGTGGAGTAATAAATCTCCAAACTGTCTCCCTATAGGGACAGCCCTTAGCCCAGCAATGGGGCATATACAGGCTGCAACGTTAGTTTTATTTTAAGGCATATTACAGGTAAATGCGTAAATGCAACAATGTCGTCATAGTTGTTAGAATATATCAATCGGTAAAAGACTCACATTAAATTAATACAATATATTGAGAGACTTGTACATTTAAGATCATTAGTTACAATTAATATAAGTCACTACACACATATTATAAAATATAAAGTATTCGGAGGTATATTTAATTCGGCAAAGTATTTCACGACAAAGGTGTTAGCTTACCCACCTCACGGCCTCATTACTTACTGTTCAACGATCGGAGTGAAAAGCGGACTGCGGTTTAAATCTCGTTAACGACAGGAGATTAACTCTCGTCTTTTTCATTAAATATATAATGTAACTAACTAATCGACCCGGCTTCGCACGGATGAAATGATTTGAAACATTTGACTGTTGGCTATTGAACCTTTTTTTGGGCTTAGATGTTTTCCATGCGTACACAATTTCAATTGAATGAATGGTAGAAACAAATACATCACGCACGACAAATCATACGCGGAAATATACATTCTTATTTCAAAAACTATAAATGTTTTTTTTTAATAAACATTTTTAAGGCTCGGTTATTATATTCGTAATAACAATACGACTCGTCTCGCTTACGGATAAGATGATTATCTAATTGACGTATAATTTATTTTATAGAAATATATTAAAGAAATATCAGTCATCTTTTTACAATTATCTCTCAGTCTTTTGATCCGTTTGTAGCAAGTCAACGATAGCTGAATTACACCTCGTAAATAAATCTACCATTCGTAAGCAAAGCATCGTTTTTTGAATATAGTAAACTTATACCGATAAATAATATAGTGTATTGTCATTATATCATGACATGTTATGTCATTATATTATTAATGGCTGTACCTGTTAACGATGGCCTCCAGCGTTCTTAATGTCTATGGTCGTGAAGATTAAATACGCGCCGCTGCGAGTTATATCTGGTACGAGAAACATCGATTAGTCCAACGAGTTCTATGTCGATTCTATGTTCAATTCTTTGATTATTATTTCTATGTTTATATAGACACAAAGGTGAGAACACGTCGAAAAAATTTGGCCAAGAGTTTGCCACAACACGCACA
The DNA here is from genome assembly GCF_037043105.1 of Vanessa tameamea. Lineage (NCBI taxonomy): Eukaryota > Metazoa > Arthropoda > Insecta > Lepidoptera > Nymphalidae > Vanessa > Vanessa tameamea. The sequence continues at coordinate 1,992,120 of NC_087332.1, read as the reverse complement.
CTAGTAAAGTAGTATGACGTTTAGCGTGTCACGCACACCAAGATAATAAAGTTGACTCGTGTTATAAATAAATAAGAAACACCATCGAATTATGGTTTTATTACGAATAAACGATTTTTTATAAATATTATTAAGACACAGTTGAAAAGACAATACATGACATTAATTTACTTTTAAATATTAAATATTGTATGTCAACCCGTTTGTTTTAGTTTTTTTGCAGTGCGACAGATAGACACGATCGAAACCTATCCACAATTACTAGGGTAAAAGATTTTGCAAATCTTTTGAGAAAATATAATTCTTAAACTTAAAGAAAAGGTACTTATACTTTTCTTAGTTTCTTCTTCGACGTAATTAAAAATAGTTTTTGATTTGTACGTTAATAGTTAAAAAAAAGTTTTTAATAATAACATTACTAAAATCATTATGATTTAAATATAATCTCTTCTTTTCCACAGCTATTACATCACGCACATATTTAAAAGTTCACAATTAAATTAAATTTGTAATAAAATAAAAAAATCCAAATAAAGTAACGACCTGAAGTTGTCAATTGTTCGAGACTAGCCCTAGCCTCCATACGGTGCTACGTCATAGGATATTATAATTAATTATATCATTAATAATATCACATATTATAAATATATACAATTATTATTGTAATTAATTGATCAATAATTTGTACAACTTAGTTAATATTTTTTTATGGGATAACATTTAATACTGGCATGTAACCCTATTTCTTATTTTATAAAATGATTGAGCTGTCATAAGGAAAACAATTGGATGATTGTGACGCATTGTAAAGAAATATAGAGAGATCGGAGCATCATTGTAAAAACTTAATTTTATTTTGCCATCCCGAACTACTGAAATTACACTATATTCAGCGACCTGAAACATAATTAGCGGTTTACCGAGCAACTTCACTGTGTGCGCGATCCATAAATATCATAAATTCCTCAATACATATAAATTATAGTTACTCCTACTAGCGATGTACAAGGCACATGCCAGACGTATGTAAGGCGACCAAGACGAACCCTAAATCATAAATGCAGATCACGGTCTTATTTAATGTGATAATAACCAGATATTTATCACCATACGAGACGTTTTGAATCAATATCGTGACTTGTAAATATGCAAGACGGCAGACACATTAAAATTTTTAAGAGCCGAGATGGCCCAGTGGGTAGAACGCGTGCATCTTAACCGATGCGGTTTCAAACCCAGGCACGCACCTCTGAATTTTCATGTGCTTAATTTCTGTTTATAATTCATCTTGTGCTTGTGCTTGTGCTTGTGCATAAGGGAAAACATCGTGAGGAAACCTGCATGTGTCTTATTTCAACGAAATTCTGCCACATGTGTATCTACCAATTCGCATTGGAGCAGCGTGGTAGAATATGCTCGAAAACCTTCTCCTTAAAGAATGGCCTTAGCCCATCAGTAGGAAATTACCAGGCTGTTTATATGTATGTGTAGACACATTTACAAACACGTAAAACACGCACACATATAAACACAATTTTCCTTAATGGGACTTAATAAAATGTCGTAGATATTTCAATGTTTGGAATTCCAAATATGATCACTCATATCACTCTAATGATTTGCAAACTGGACAATCCCATCCATTAAGTAATTAATTAGTAAGCAGATTCGGTGCGACACGAGCCGAACACACAGTTTCAGACTGCTGCTAAATATTTAAATTTGGAATGATTACAATTTTTTTTTTAATATTCGGAATAGCAAAGCATATAACAAAATTCTTACGCATGTTGGTTTTATAGCTGTTGAAACATGGAATTTTGTCTAATTTATTGTGTTGATGGTATATATATATGGAACTAACGCTTATGTAAATTGGCATTGCCAGATTAGTCATGTAGAGTACAATGCCAGTGATGAAAACTAACATTGTAATTGTCTTTTATTATATTGGCGGAGTTACTTTTCAAACCGATACGGAAAATTTGAACACGCCCGTAGCACCAGTTCCGATATTTAAATAGTTCTCATGACATAAATAAAAACTATCTAGATATAATCACTGACGAGGACACGCCTCTCCACGTGAAATTGATTATTTTTTTAAAATTTTCTACTGTCTTTTCTCTCATTCGTTTCACGCACACAAAGACATCTTTAAGCAGGATTATCACTCACTCGTACTAATGCACATCGATAGTATATTTAACGTAGATTTAAAAAAAAAGTAATTTTGTCAGATCGTAGTAGGTATTTTTCAATATAATGATTTTTTTAGAATGAATGTAAGTAAACAAATTTTTAATCAACGGAATTAAAGCATTGAATAGTAAAATTGTCTAAAATTATTATATGTATTGTTTTCATAAGATCAGGGAGAACGAATAAGCAGCCTTTTATATTTTCAATAATACGTTAAAGGGCATTGTCTAGTCATTTTATTTCATATATTTACACTCGTAAGAAAATATATTTTTGTATAATTATCACTGTTGATGAATTAATCTTGTTTAGTTACTATTGACAGAAAACTCACATTACAAAAGAGCTCCCATCACAGACCCTACTCTAATATAAACTTGGTATTGTCAAATATAGATACCAATCAAAGACAAGGAAATTTAGACATAGACAGTGTAACTACTTTTAAATAATATTATTTTTTATTTACAGTAAGTAGTTATGCTTAGAGTGTGTAAAGTATAAAAGCATTTTGTTTTAAAAGAGGCAGACTGGCATACCTTGCTCTTGTTAGTATGGTCTTACTTCGCAAATGTTTTACCAACCTTGACAGAAAGATGTTAAACCTTTGAAGCGGGAATTCAGCAATACTAAGCCGTGTTGTTTGACAGTAGAACAAACTATGAAATTGAGAAATGTTTGGAGATAATTTATCTTACATATTAATCAAAGATCGCAAATTAAAAGTCAAGCATTCCTGAATTATCATGTACTTAATTTATCTCGTGCTTGGCGGTGAAGGAAAGCATCGCGAGGAGAAATGCTCGTGTCGGATAAAAATCTGGCACAAAAGTATCCACTAATCCAGACCATAGCAACCTAGTTGAATATGTTCCGAAACATCATCTTTAAAGGTTAAGAAGACTTGTGCAAAATTGAGATATTCAGAGGTTGGTACTTATTAAAAAACTGTGCACGAATATATTTTCCAGTGTCCGAGGAAGTTGTGTCCAATGTATTGTTGTCAACCAATCCTCATTAACAGAAAATAACACTTTTATGGATTCTCAATTTATTGCCTCAATTAACAACTACTTATTTACGAGTATGTCTACTGAATGTGAACAGAATTTATGCTTATGATTCAGGCTAATTACGCAATGGATATCTCTTTCAGCTTTAAACGCAGACTCAGACAAATTTCTAGTATATTTGGTATCAAATGCACCGCATTTAACGTGAATGACCATAAATCTTGTTGAAATTTGCAGACGTTTTCAAGATATCATTTCATACGATTATGGAGTTCTCTATGTAAAAAAAGGACCATTACTCGTACATTGAATATTGGATTATAGGAGTTCAAAGAATCCGGATTAAAACTTCCATGACGTGATACTTTTATGTCGAAAGGTTTTACCAAAAGTTTTTACTTTAGAGTATACATATTCATATTTTGTTTTGATTCGAAGGTGAATACATTTATATAAAAGTAGTGACCCGCCCCGGCTTCGCACGGGTACACTGCTGATACTAAATATACTACAGAATGTCTTACAACGTTCACAGTTTTTCAGTCATTAGACAATACAAACCGCTATGTCCCTGCGTTTTTAATCTGTAATATCTTCGAAAATATTCATTTAAATTACATGCTGTAAACAGGCATAGGTATCTATATTAAAGGCACAATGTATTTAAGGTGCTTAATTGGATAAGGATTAATGCTGTATTGCTTCAAACCGCTTCGAAAATAAGCCAATATTTCTCGTAAAAAGTAAAGGATAAAAAATGGTTATTGTGGGTTATCCCTAAGAGATAGATATATACCATAGCGGACTTTTTTTAAAGACCTTTATAAGGTGTACAATACTGCCAGCGTATGCAATGTAAGCGCAAAAAATGTGTTTATTTACGACATCACTTCAGAAACCTCTAAAATTATCAGTGTTTCTTCCTCTTGAATCAATCTATCTATTAGAACAACCGCATCAAAATATGTTGCGTAATTTTAAATATGTATGGATAAACAAGGCAAACAGCGGTAAGGGACTTTGTCTTATACTATGTAATGATGTAATTATAAGACTCTTTAAAAATAAGTTTACATGACACAATGTTGATCATATTTTACTTCGTTATACATATAATTATGTGTTATGAAATATAAATATAATAATAAATATTGAACAACATCACATACATTACTCTGATCCCAATGTAAGTAGCTAAAGCACTTGTGTTATGGATAATCAGAAGTAACGACGGTACCACATACACCCAGACTCAAGACAACATAGAAAACTAATGAACTTTTTCTACATCGACTCGGCCGGGAATCGAACCCGGGACCTCGTAGTTGCGTACCCACGAAAACCGGTGTACACACTACTCGACCATGGAGGTCCGTTATATTTAAAAGCCTGTTATATTTATAAATTTAAATATATATTTATTTAAATAAACAAATTATCCCAAACAAAAAGATTTCGATCTTTAAAATCCACTTACACACACACACACGCTAATATGATCGTAAAATCGTAAGACAGTGTTTAAGCAATATTTTGTATTACAACGGTAATGCCAACATCAAAAAGCAAAACCCTCAAGGAGTGCTCGTTACAACGGTCGCCCGCTAACAACTGTGAGGTCAAGAGCAACAATTCAAATTGTGAACGCGTTCCACAATCAGAAGTGACGGTAAACAAGAAATAGGTTCATTTGTTAGAATTTTATATATATTTAGCGGCCAGATGTGAAAATGTTTTAATAAAAATATAAATTTACAAAAAAAAAAAAACAAATCATAAAAGATAGAAGTAAATCACTAAACATTAAAATAAAACAAATGACTACTTTAACAAATCACAAGTCCTGATATAACGAACTTTCTTTCCGAGAGCGCAAAACCAAAATGGCGGATCTGAGATTAGCGCTCGTCTCTTTATTTGTAACGTTGTTGTAGGGATAAGCGCATCTCTTAACTATCAATTTTTTTCGTATGAATAAATACCAGAATAGTTCAGAATGATCTCAAACTTTGACAGGAATAAGTATAAAAGAATCAATGTACTCATATTCAAAATTACTTATCTGGAAAAATAAGTAAATGTGTAAAAATGTAGACCGGTTGTCGGTATGCAAAAGTATGAATAAATAATGTATTATTCAAATGTTCAAGTACTTAATCTTCCAGCGTTATTACGAGTTTCGATGAATTTGTATTTAAGTAAGAAGAACAGAGACAAAATATACAGTTTTTGTAAAATCAGTAAATTTCTGTGAAGGCTTACAAAGTTGTAACGAAAGACAATTTAATTTACAAACAAGGACTCGATACTAAAATGTTTTATACATGAAAATATGAATTTTTATTTTCAAATAAAGAACGAAAACCACACATTGTTTTATCATTTTAATTGATCCTTGATCAGTTACAATGTTAGAGTCCAATAAAAATATTCATCATGGCAATTTCTAACATATTATGAGCTGGGGTAAAAATGGCTTAAACCGTCCAAAAGCAAGATACCAAATTATGACATTGACATTAGCACCCAATCCTACTTTATGTTAAGCTGGTATAATATATATTAATAGTATAAATGGAAAAGTACCTCTGTCTGTGTGTCGCTCCGACCATCCCGTACCACCTTTTATGACCGTTTATATATATGTCGGAGATTGGAAAGCGGAACGTCAAATACTAATCGATTTGGGCGTATTCGGATACGATGGTGGGCAACACTGGGGATGGTTGACAACTGACGGTTGCCAACGGTTGTTATTGGTAAAGAAAAGGCCACATATAGCATCTACGTCCGACTTCGTCCACATTCTCCCACGTTCCCTTCGTTATATATATATAAAAACTTTTTGTCATGTAAATTTTATAATTTCAATTAGGTAGATTTGCAAATGGGCTACCTGTTGGTACGTGGTCACCGTTCTTAGAGGTTAAATAATTAGAAGATTCACTGTTCAACCTTTAAGCCGTTAACATATTTTTCGATAATCAGTCTTCCATTATAATTCGCGAGTATTATAGAAAAAGAAATACAATTTAAAACTTAATTTTTATAAAATTACAAACGGCTAACTCAATATTACTAGATAGCGATCTTCATTTTAAATTTCTGGTAACTTTGTTAATTCCATAGAATAATAACGTCATTCAGGAAACAGCAGAGTCAGATTTAAAGGTCTGTAAGTGGAGGCCCTAGAGCAACAAAGGCGTGGATGGCTACTAATTATATTATTAATACATTTAAATATTTTAATTTCAATCAGTAAGCTGTAATTTATTTACTTCACAGTAATTAATAACATTTTTTTTAATTTGACTATATCTAGATATTTGTTATCTCGTCGGAATCTCTGTTGTGGCCACTCTCATGAGGAGGCCCCAGGACAGTTGCGCCGGTTGCCCTCCCCTAAATCCGGCTCTGGGAGTCAGGATCAACATTCTGTTGTTTTTACTATTACCATTTCATAATCGTTTGGTTCTTTGATTATCTGTGGAGATAATATATTATATTGGAAACCATAGGATAAACTTACATTTGTTTTAAATGATTTGGATAATTAATGAATCGAGTAGTTGGCAATAATGTTTGATGGCTGATTTACTTTTGAGAGCGGGTCACCCCGAATGGAGTTGTAAGTGTCATGGTAACGCGAGTCGTTATGTTTTGACAAGCTACTCGAATGCGATGGTTGCTTGCAAACCCATTTGCTCTTAATCGAGATGAATTATTGTAATCCTTTGATATTATTGTGGTGTACGATTATTGAATCAATTAATACAGTGATTAGACGATATTAAATACGTTTTATTTTGTGAATATCTCCATTGCACGCCCACATAGTTTTCCAAATGTCGGATCAATCCCTGAACCCAACTGTTGCTCCTCCGACATATATATAATTTAATTTCTCATTTCATAAAAAATACTCATAGAATAGAATGAAATAATTACTTATGTGTAGGTCAACGGGCAAATGGGTCACCTGATGGTATGTGGTCACCACTATCACGAAATAAGAAATACTAACCATTCCTTACCACCAATGCGCCACCAACCTTGGGAGCCAAGATGTTATGTCCCTTGTACCTGTAGTGACACTGTCACGCTTATGCACATAATAAAACATGACATAAACAAATAACATAAAAAACGACCACTGGCTTAAAAAAGAAAATTCAGACCTGAGAAAAACCAGCAATCAATTTTCAATACAAGAAAGAGAGAAACAGTTAGTCTATCTCTCTCTTTCTCTCTTTAAGATAATATGTACAATTTATTACCTCAATAGATTTCATCGAAGGCCAGCAGTAGGGCAAGTGTTACAGCGTTATATTTTTAAGAAACGAGTATATACACGCCGTACGTAAATACAAACACATTTTGTATATTATATTTTATGACCACAGTGCCATTATTTTGTAACTGTTCACGATTATTAAGAAATAGCAGAAAACTAAAAATAAATAACATTTTTTATATTATAATTCAATTTATATTTTCTAATATAAAATGTTATGATGATATTACTTACATGGGCATAGTATGATTCGAAGCTGAAGAGTTTATTTGTTTGATAACTATAGAGTCATTTAGCCTATTTTTTGACAAAGTTGTGGTCTATTAAATATTTTTATGCTATTTTTTTAAATATGTAAAATAAAATAATTAACTTAATTTCACCAGATTTTTTTGGTAAAACATCTATCTATCGTTATATTTTTAAAATAAATATAACATCAATGTCTTTTTTAAAATCGATCTTTTTAAACTGGCTAAGAGTATTCAAAGAAGTGCATACTAAAATCACAATATACTTTATTCAAGTAGGCTTATACAAGCAATTCATTTAATGGCACGATAAAAACAATTGGTAACTGTGTTTCTGACTTGTATAATACAACCAAGTACAACTCTAATGCCTCTATAGTAAAGTACAAAACATAAACGGCTTAAAGGTCATTTTATGTACCACTGACTTAAGCTGTTCTGGTTTTTCTCTAAAATATGACGTACAAACGACGTCAATGTATATACTTACGAAAATTCCAAAAAAGCGATCCCATCAATTTCAATGTGTGCCTTAATATCTTGTTTTCCAATGTTACAACTTTTAAAATGAACCCAGCAATGTTGAGAGCAATTGTTATTATATTGAAAATAAATGCATACCACACGAACATATTTATGATGATGGAATTCGACTGCAAAAGAAAGTGCATATAAATATGTATGAGTGTGTGCTTGTGTGCGTGCGTGCGTGCGTGCGTGCGTGCATGCGTGTGTGCGTGCGTGCGTGCGTGTGTGTGTGGGTGTAAGTAAAAGGCAATACTCTGACTAACTAGTAATACGCAAAGCAGAGAAACATATTAAAAAACTGTCGTATTGCAATGTATAGTCTATTCCAAACAAACACTTAACTATTTATTTCCAATTTAATATTACTTTCAAAGTTTGGATAAAAGTCTTGTCGACGTTCAAAACGCCATTTTTTCGGAAATCATAATGTATATTATAGATTAATCCAGCTCTCGACCAATGATCTCTCGTCAATTTGCTGTCAAATGCTGTTTATTTGGCTTTTGTCCTCTTGTGATTAGAGTAGACTATAGAGGCGTTTGAGTGAAACGCTGTTAATGAAAAGAGTCTTCAATGTTCTACGTTCAAGATTCACTTGTTTTATAGTAAATTGTTGAGCAAACCCATACTTAGCAACTCTACCACATGACAATCATTGCCCACCATATTTGATACCCGTTGACGCCAAATTTGACAGATTATGATACATGAGTCATTCGTATAAAGTCTTTTGGCTTAAAAAAATTATACTGAACGGTGAATGAAAGGGCTTGTGTCAGTATTAAGATCAAATCTATTAACTTCATCAAAATCCCAACCTACATATAATAAATTATAGTTCTATTGACCCGTTGGTCCAGTGACTTAGCTCATATCGTTGCAGATTCTAAGGTCTTAACTCTTGAAGATTCAAACCTCATGATGTTGGTTCCAGACCTGAATTATTTCCAGTGGTGTCGGATTTATTATCCCATCAGATTATAGGAATGTCAGAATTTGTATTTGCATACACCCTCGCGTATTATCGTACATCCCCGTAGTTGAGTAATCTCATTCTCATTCAAATATATCATCATATATGTCATAGTGGTACCATATCATCAACATACCATCAGCACACCTATCAATAGGATGCCACAGGCTAACATCAGAAAAGCAGCAGTACATGCATAGATCAACTTGCTGTAGTAGAATATTGAACTATCTTTATCAGTAAATATATCCCCTATCATTTTATCCGCCATCTGTAATTGTAGAGCAGCCCAGATCTAAAATTAAGAGTAATTATTATTATTAATGTTATCTATACTAAAATGAAAAAAGGTTAAGAAAACTATTTTAAATTCAAGTAAAAATAACAAGCTGTAAACGCCATTGCTTGTAAAAAGTCGTAACACAATCTAAAGATTTACCTAAATCAATTCGAATGTTGAATTATAATTACTTGATATAAAATGTCTTGATTTTATTCCAAATTTAGACAAAAATGATTCTCACCAAAGTGATCACTGCTATAACAATGGCAGCAGTCTTCAACGGCACACAGCCACAGCACTTTGCCTTGTACCCGATACTGTCAAGAGGCGAACGCCCTATCTTCTTCATGTCAAGAGAATCTTCTATCGAATACGGGCATTGGCAAATGTTCAAGCTTACATAAAATATATAATAGATTTATTAATCTTTGATTATAATGCATTTGTAAATAAGTCATATCTTACACAAGATTATAAAGATGATGGATTTTATGGCAGGATTTATATAAATTAATTTTATTTAATTAAGATGACTTTGTCATTTCAGTTTCGTGTTGGCTTTTCTTGGTATTCATTACAAGATTATTGCTTTACATTTAAATTAATACTGTGAAGCATACTTGAATAAGAATATATTTTGATTGATAGATAAAATTAGCGAAATAGGGACTTTCTATAGCGTAGATGGGCAAATGGGCTACCTTATGGTAAGTAGTTGCCACAAACCAGCGACGTTAGCGTCGTAAAAAAAAGTAACCACTCCTTACATCGCCAATGCGCCACCTACCTGGAGAACTGAGATGTTATGGCCCTTGTGCCTGTAGTTACACTGGCTTGCTTGTTTTTGGCTTATTGCTTGAAGGTAGAATATAGGTAGCCATTGTGATTGATTACAGGCTCAGATTATTGTGATACGTGATCGATTCTAGTTTCTGGTAATGTGTCTTAGTGTCGTATGGCAGGGATTGGGACACTCTACTATCGCGATGTTCAGATAAACATTTGTCAGAATTTCATCCGATCTTGTGTTGTCATATATATGTATACTTTCTAGTTTTAATCTGAATATAAGAAGATTAAAATTGACTTCTTATATATAATATCTATATATTGGCTTTGTTAGTTTCATACAAGTAAGTTCATATAAAGCTAATTTTTAAAAAAGTATTCAATATTTTAAAAAATATAACCGTTTGTTTATGCAACAAAAAAATTTATATAAACTAACGTTTTTAAAAAACACATTTCTTTTTATGGTTTGATATGAAACCAACATGTCTTGCAAACACTCATTTCACGATTATTAGTAAATGTTTCGCATTTTTAAGACGGCGACAACTATATATGAAACTTGTTACTATTTTGTATGAATATCAAATGACAAATCTAACAGATTTAATATTAAAATACAAGGCGTTAAAGGTTCTTCCAAAGAAGGTTTTAATGAAGAGGACTCTTTAAATTATTAATCTGTTTTAAAAAAGTTTTCATGGTTTCAACAACTTCTCTCAAGAAATAGGACTGCCAGTACTATTTGAATAGTTTATTCAGAGACTTTATAGGCTGTATAACTTTACGCTACGACCATATGGGGTGGAGCAGTAACCATAAATGTCATCTAATCTTGCAAAGTTAATTATTTATTTGTTCAGACAGAGCGCTGCGGGGCGGAACGCTTACATAATATACACGTACACATTTATACGATACTTCTATTTTTTTACATCCGTATGGACTAAAGACGTGTTATCAAAGTTTGCGTGTTAAGTGATGGCCGTTTCTTTAAATTACCCTAAAGTATGATATAATAAGAATGATATAGGCCAATATTAATTAATTTAATTTGATTTTGATAAATAACATAAACAACTGTTTAAATAAAAAATACGTGTGCGTCTCAGGACGTGACAGAAGTGATAACGTAAACTGTCTGAAATGCGGTTAGCGCTGTGGGTTAGAGTGAGAGAGGAGGAGCCTATCTACCGCTGTCGTTTGCGTAAGAGAAAGGGAAGCCAGATAGATGGAGCCGTAACGCGTTACGTAACAAAAAGTGTGTGTAAATCACACATGGTAGAAGTGAAGTTTAATTTTTTTTTCACTTCGCCGTGATGCATTTGCATCATCGAGTTTCAAATCACAAAGATCCTAAATAATTTTTCACTTATAAATAAAAACAAAAAAAATTATATTTATTCAATTTTCATCACATCGTATCTTTATAATTATTTAAAATATTTTGAGCAATATTCAATAATAAACAGACGCCACTGTATATGGTGTCAAATGTCGTTGGGTTCTTATGATAATCTTATTTTAATGATCCTCTGTAATTCCTGTCCACTTTAATGACACTAATTGAAATTTTCATCTCACAATTGACTCTCACCTTTGCCTATGTATTTAACAATGATAATATTGACATTTGGCTTACGTGGTGAGCTTTTCAATCATTTTTGGCACGTAATTTTAGTAACGCTCATGGTCTCGGACACTATGGAGAGAAATAAATATTAAAATATGGTAACTATAAAAAAAGGAATACCTTTATGCCAGTCTGGGTAGGTACCACCCACTCATCATATATACTAACACCAAATAGTAATTTATACTATTGTTGTGTTCCGGTTTGAAGGGTGAGTGAACCAGTGTAACTACAGGCACAAGGGACATAACAACTCAGTTCCCAAGGTTGGTAGAGCAATGGTTAAAATTTCATCCAGTACCAATGACTGGGCTTTGATGACCAATAATATTAGATGGTCCAGTTGCTAGTCTGCCACCCTATGCTATAGAAAAAAAAAAAAAAAAATAGGTGAAGCCGCGAGGCAACACCACTAGTCTTATAATAAAGTAGGTAGGTTTTGCCAAGACAATGATAATATTGAAACAGTTTTACAAAGGAATCTTCATAATTATTCAAAAACCAATTTAACTTTTCCTCGAGCTGATTTTCACCAATTTATATTTAATCTCATTTTCTTAAAGAAATTATTGATTTTATTTCTTGTATTCGTGTTTATAAGATTTTATTTTCAAGTTATCCTTCATAATTTTTTTTTAACCGGATTCAAACCTGTTACTTTTAATTCCCTGACTTGACTGACTGATCTGGCTGGCAGAAATATGTTGTGAAAAAGAAAACACTCAACTAGAAGCGTTATTATAATACCGATACTTAAATATTATGAAAAGGAAAAATTTGTTTTTTGTATTTAGGGGATAATCTCCGGAACCATTTACGAATTCTAAAAAAAAAATTACCTTTAGAAAGATACATTATTCCTGAGTACTATAGAATATAGATTATATTTACACCATTCCATTTTCTTTATCAATATATCGCACCTGTGCAAAGGGTCGCTGGTTTATATAAAAAGGTCAACAACACAAATTAATTCTCATTTTTATTGATTTTTTTTCGATTATTTAAATTCTTCTGATTTAAATTGTACATTATACGAGATTTAGTATTGTTGTGTTTCAGTTTGAAGGGAAAGTGAGCCAGGATTACTATACACACAACATATCTCATACTTGGTGATATGGCTTAGGGTACCACCCACATATCAGATATTCTACCGCCAAACAGCAGTACTCAGTATTGTTGTGTTCCGATTTGAAGGGTGAGTGAGCTAGTGTAGAAGAGCCAGGCACAAGGGACATAAAATCTTAGTTCCCAAGGTTGGTGGCGCATTGGTGATGTAAGGAATGGTTAATATTTCTTACAGCGCCATCTAATATTTCTTACAGCGCCATCGTCTATGGGCGGTGGTGACCACTTACCATCAGGTGGCACATTTGCCGGTCTACCAATTCTTTAAAAAAGAAGTCATCAGCTCCTAATAAAAATGAAACTATGATGAGGTATTTTAAGCTTGTAGTATTTTAAAGTAGTTGTTAAACGCCTAGAGCTCTCATAAAAGTGTAGTGTTCGCTAAACATGGCTGTTTAAATATGCCGGAAGCGCGAATGCTACGTATTAGCGGTATGGAAAGATGTCATACAGTGACGCCACTTGATGTGAGAGCACACTTGACCTGTATATGATAGGGCTGGTTACGAATTTTGATGGAATTTTCACTCAGTAACTCACTATTAAGAAAAAAAAATAATATAGAAATATTAAAAGAGAAATTAATTAAGTAAACGCAGTAAGTTATATTTGAATAAATTACTTCCGAAACGGTGGTATCTTTACGTTTAATTCAACAATGTATCATGACGATTCGAAATTACTTTTACGAGGACTTTTATACTACTTGAATAAAGAATAGTTGATTTCGATTTTGACTGATCACATGGTCATATCAATCCGGTTTCAAGGATGAGCAAGACTTACTACAGGCACAAGGGACATAGCCTCTTAGGTATCAAGGTTGGCGGCGAGATCTTGCATAATCCATGGTATTAGTTATGGATTCGTGGAATAATGCCGCTTTGAATGACGGCGAAGTTGTTATCCGAACTTGGTGTCTAAAATTAACGTAGATATAAGTAGTTCAGCGGAATTGTTTTGTTTTATAATTTATAAATAAAGATACCAAGAACAGCTTATAAAGCCTAATATTGTAGAAGTTTAAGCTTTACATATTCTTCTTCTTTGATTGGAAGAGGCTATGATTACACTCAAATGCACACACACTCAAGGAGCGAACACACACAACAGACAAGCGTGTACGCACTACCAACATCTAACAGTACATACATATCTAATAAGACATGTTTATATATCATTATCTTTTATAGAAACCTGCAACAGCGTGTAAATATCTCACTGCTGGGCTAAGGCATCTCTTTTTAGAAGGGTTGGAATCTACTCCACAAAGCTGTTCTAATGCGGGTTGGTGGATACACATATGACAGAATTTCTTTGAAATTAGACAGGTTTTCTCATGCATGCAGGTTACTCAAATAAGTATACGAAAGTTCAGTGGGGCTTGCTTGGCTTGCCATCACCGGTTAAGATGCTCCATGTACTCTGCCTCCGCATCCGGCTCTGCTACCATCTTCAGGTTACCGGTCCACCTAGCAGAAGGGCGTTTGCCTAAGTGGTCTCCACTTTAGGATTCGCTCCAACGGCCATCGGACCAGCTGGTTGCCACTTCAGTTTGATCAGTCTGATCCTGCAAGCTATGTTGGGAAGTGTCGATGTTTGGGTTTATTTCGTAGTATTACCTTTTTTAAAGATTTTTTTAGGAGATTTGCCAAGTTCCTAAATAAATGAGTAATGAAGATTTACCCCAACCTGATCTGGTCATCGCTGCTTTGGTAAATATCGAACCCCAAGCCTCTAGGTCGTGGAATAATCAGGAGAATCAGATCAGATTTATCTCAGGTAAGTCACGAATCTCTTAAGATTATATCCAATTATTCTACGGCTTATAGATATGTCAAATTTAAATCTACATTTATAATTAGTAAGATTATAACTTAAAACCGACACGATTGGATCTTATTACGGTAATAAATTAAAATTCATGCCTCTGAAGCGATTGTTGGACGATTTCCAGGACGATTAAAGAACATTCCGATAATTTAGAGGACATTGTAATGTCGTAGGGTATTCATGGCATATTAGATATGAACTTTAACTTTTCTCTATCAGTCTCTTTTCTTTCTCCCTCTGGTATTCACCGAGTTTTCCAGTCGAGTGTATTAATACACTTTTTATTAAACGTTTCATAAATAATATAATTGTTGTTTGGAACTACAATTTCATAGTACGTTTTAGTATTGATTAAAATAAAATCTTTTGGTCGATATTGAGTGTTTTTAATGTTATGATTTATTTTGCTGTATAATTTTTATAAGGATTGAAATGTGAGGATAGTAAAAATGTTTAATACAAAATATTGAATACCTACAATTATTTTGTGTGAAATTATTTGTATAAATATACGGAACTATGTATATCTTAAATAATGAGCATATTTTTAAATCATAGCAGATTTCTAAGTAAATGGTTATAGTCTTTAACTTAAACTTTGCCAAATCAAACATTTGTTTTTTGTCATAAAAGATTAACATTTAAATTTCGAAGAATTCTATTTAAATTATTAAAAACAACGGCCACACTTCTTCCTATCAAATCCTTTAGCCAATGTTTGTGATTGTAACATTAACCGCTCTGAAGTTACAATCGATTTTGCGCTTCGTAATATGTTTAAACGAAAACGTCAGTTGCTTATTATTTCTAACAATATAATAATAATAATAATCATTTACAAGCAAGTAATTAAATTTACTTAAAACAAAAACAACAATATTGCATTATCACATACTAAAAGCAACATTAAATGTTATGATTAAATAATAATAAATTACATTAAATATTAATAAAATAATTTAATTTAAACATAACATAAACATAATCATCCTGTAAGTTTCCCACTGCTGGGCTAAGGCCTCCTCTCCCGTTGAGGAGAAGGTATGGAGCATATTCCACCACGCTGCTCCAATGCGGGTTGGTGGAATACACATGTGGCAGAATTTAATTAATTAATTTAATTTAAATGAAGAAATTAAGTGTGTGCAAGTTTATGGTAACCAAGATTTTCTTATAAATAATGTAACTGTTACGTGGTTGTCAATAAACTAATTGATATATCTTAAGACAATTTGTAAGTAATTCAAGTTTACCCGAGTATCGCTGTGCATATAAAAATAACATTAATATTATTAACGTTACAAGATTGCCTTTTAGGTTTTTCTTTGAAGGCTTTATCACACTTAAGTATTAATAATATAAACTCGTCTACATACAATATGAAGGTGGTCTATAAACCTAAGCTCAAATTGGGTATTACAACTTACGATATATTTTCGCTGCGAGGAAATTGAGAATGCGCTTGTGGGATATATTACGTGAAAATGAAAATAAACGTACCGTATAAAATTGTTTACATGAATCGTGATATCGTATGAAAAATAATTGTTAAATTTTCTACGAAAGCCAAAAAAAAATTACAGCTTATTTAACGGTTACGTCTAAATTAAGGCTGTATGATAAAATACCTTTATCTTTTCCAACGAGAAAAAGGAAATCTTTAAAATCACAGGCTTTAGAATTTCTCATGCTTTGTGGTTGTGGCAGCCCTGCTGTTTTGTATCGAGAAGTATTGACAAGACGCTTTGTTTTCTTAAGCTTATCAGCCCTTAAAATAGATCAACGATCTATCCCCTTGAAATACATATAGGCTAGTGTAAAATATCGGGACATGAGAATCAATAGGATAACTTATTTGATGTGATAGGTATGCTGACTTGCAAATGAGCCACCTGACGGTGTTAACAACTGCCCATATTCGTTTACGATGAAAGAGATTACCATCTCTTACTATTCATTTCATTACACTAATACGCCACCAGCCACCAACCACCAGCCTTGAGAGCTAAAATGTTATGTCCCTTGTGGCTGCAGTTACACTGGCTCATTCGACTTTCAAATCGGAACACAACTATACCGATTATTGCTGATTGGCGGTGGAATATCAAAGTAATTTATTCAAGTTAAAGTTCTTAATTTAAAAAAGTTATTATAGTGCACAAAATTTGGAGTCTTTGCTGTTGGCTGTTCGGAAATTCCTTGGTCTGAAGCCAATACACGCTGTAAAATCACCCTTACCATAAAAATGCATTGTCGTTAGAACTGAACTAACACGTAAAATTTCAACTCCGTAGGAAGTAAGTGGTTTTAATACAGCTTGCAAGGTTTGATATAAATAAACTAATACTACAAGTTATATAAAAGCAAAAATTAATTAACCTAACAGCAGTTACTTAGTACTGTTATGTTCCGGTTTGAAGGGTGAGTAAGCCAGTGTAACTACAGAGATAAGAGACAACTTCTTAGCTCCCAAAAAAAAAAACTTATACCAATAGATTCGCGACTGAAAAAGATGATAAAAAAGAGCAAGTATTGTGAGATAACTGGTTGGAATTAAACTGCTTTCGTCACATACTCTCTATAAAATAACAGACACAATGAAATAAATGTACATCGTTCGAGACTAATTGAATGATAAGAAATATAATTGTTATTAAAAATAAATTTAAATAATTTTATATAAAATCGTGAATAACAGGAAGAGACGGAGAGGAAGACAGTGAGATGGACAGTTCTGGAAGTCTGGAGGAGATAACGCTTCTTCTTTACGTGAAGATTTCCAGTTCACTCTAAAATAACTTCTATACAGAAAATTTTATTTTACAAATAAATAAACATAAACAAACAAACATTCGCAACTATAATAAAAGTTTATAAAAAGTATCGAATATATATATATATTTTATATCCAAATATTGAACTAGAACGAAATGTTCCGCAGATGTGAACCACGGATACCCCATTATATCGACGAATCGGAGTGCACTCGACAAATTCGATCGTTCGATAAAATATTCGAAGTGCCGACTCTCATAACGCTGCTGTTAAACCAGATGTATATTAAAATTAAATTGGAAATATTATTACGTTGCTTCTGTGATTTCTATATAAATAGGCCAAGGGTCAACGCACGAGAAATAAAAAAAAAACAATTGACAATTCGTCTTTAACTTTCTAGACCAATGAGAAGACGAAGTGGCATACAATTTGAAATCAATTGACCGCCATTAGTCTTCTCATTGGTCCATTGATTCATGCTCCAATAAGATGCCGATAAAGGTTTTAAGACAAAAAAAAAACATCATACTATACACTTGGATATATTGATATTAGTGTTAGGGCTTTGTGCAAGTCTGGGTAGGATACTCATCATTTTCTAACGCTAATATTACTTAGTACTGTCGTCCCAGTTTGAAGGGTGACTGAGGCAGTGTAAATACATGAAATAGGGACGTAACCGTATCTTAGTTCCCAAGGAATAATTAATATTTCTTACAGTACCAATCAATGAGCAGTCGTGACTACCTACCATCTATATGAAAAACAAAAAATAAATAAATAAAACACACGCATTAGAAACAATTGCTGTTTTAATGCTTATACGAGAAATAACACTATTGCACTGAAGTCCACCTGTGAAGAAAATGCATTCCTGACGATGTCATTTGAAGTAGCGAATAATTTACCATAGAAAGTAATCTTCTATCACCCTTTAATATACCATCTAATTTTTCTCCTGTAACCTAAATAAAAACTAAAAGTCTGTTCAGTTGAAATTACTTTTTAAAGGTGCATTCAAAACTGTATATTATTTAGTGTATCACTCATAATAGCCTACAAGGTTTAATCCTGTTTATTTTTGTACTGTATCACTCATAATAGCTGTGACCAACATAAGTAACGCATCTTTATCAGCCGAAATTCAATAAGAAGTTCGTTTGTATGCTATGCGAGTGTTTGTCTTGGTGTGAGTAAAACGCCGCGACGCGATACGTTTATCTTCAGAGCGCTCTGGGCGAAAGCCTCGGGCAATTTTATTTATCATAGCCCTAAAATCGCTTTATCGTATTCTAAGTACTTAGAAGGTACTTAGAAGATAAAAACGGCTCTTTTAAGAGTATTGTACTGAGTGTTCATTTTAAATTATAAAGCAATGATTTTCGAAGGACTTGAATATTTTTTAAAATGATTTAGCCTTGCATATCATTGTTATATTGATTTTATTTACTAATATATAATATAATAATTTGTACATTTACGAAATAAAGCGGTAAGTGTGAGTCGGAGTCGAGTCTCGCGCAGTTAGGGTTCCGTACTACTAAGCAGATTCACACTAATGTAACCAATAATTCGTTTCCAGTTTCGTTTGTTTTTTCTATACTTGTACTACAAGATTATTTATTGTAAATGCGACATAATCGGTCATAATATCTTTTGATTACGTAGACGGACACAATGAAGTGATTTTATAAGGGTTTCTGTTTTCCTTTCGAGGCATGGAACCCTAATAAATACGAAAAGAGTTGGTTAGCACCGTATATAGCAATGAAATTACACTTAAATAGTTTTTTTTTATATTATTTATTAACATAAGAATTATTAACATTAAGTGCTTAAATATATACAAATATGGCTTAAAAATAGTTACTGTATAAATCTTGACCGCTTAAATTAGATTAATCAGGTAAGAAGAACTGATATAAAAAAGGAAACCTCTAAAAAAAATTTAAAAAGAATACTGCTAGCAGTTACATGACTAATCAGTAGGATTATTCTGAAGGAACACATTTAAATGCACCGCAGATCATGATCACCTGATCGTGGAATGTCTGGAAGATCCGACTGTATTAAGGACATTGACTATGAGAATTATACATTCTGCATGTGTTGAATTTTTGTGAAATTAACACTACAGATAAAATTATTTATTTGTATGTAATTTTATGTGGATTGGTGTGTGTGAGGAGTCAAGTCCAAATGGGTAGGAATTATCCACTTCTAAGATTTTCTCTGATAGCAATACTTAGTAATATTGTGTTCTGGTTTGAAGGTTATGTGAGCCAGTGTAACTACAGGCACAAGTGACATAACATCTTAGTTCCCAAGGTTAACGGTGCATTGTCGTGGTTAACAGTTAATATTTTTAACAGCGGCCATGTCTATTAGTGGTGATGATCGCTTATCAGGTGACCCATTTGCTCGTCCGCAATATATTTTATGAAAACATTTTATAGAGTTGGCTAATTAGTCCTAAGCCGATTTTTTATAACACAACCATTTTTTAGTCCCTGACAATTTCCAGTATAATATGTTTGTGGAATACAATAAAGTATATTATCTATACTAATATAAAGACGTAATTAATCCGTCTGTCTGTTTGTTGCTCTTTCATGGCCAAACAACTTAACCGAATTTGATGAAATTTGGTATGACGCAAGCTTGAACTCCTTAGAGCTTCCTTCCTTTAGAAGGACTTTAGAAGGAAAGATAGGCTTTTTATGCCTAACACCTGAATACCAACCTCTAAAACACAAAACCGCAGGCGTCAACTAGTATAATATAATCGCTACTAGCGTAGCCTACTACGACATCCGCCATTAAATATAATGTATGTTAGCCGCAACTAGGGTTACATTTATTATATTAAATTTCGGATAACTTAAATAAAGGCTGAGCATGAGCAAATTATGAAACTTGAATGAATTAATTAAACTTCGTATCAAAATTGTAATCATATATAATAATATAAGCTTTTGTTTGGTATCAAAATGTTCTCAATCAAATTATAAAAACTTTTTGAATTAGAACTCCTTTGGTAATTTTTTGTTAAAAAGTACAACGTTACGTTAAGGCGAAACGCTTTTTCAGCTGTTGTCGTGTGTAATTATTGCAAGCGATATTTAGAACACACACTTTCTGAACGCACCCGTAAACGTCAAACATAGCCGCCCGTTGAACTGTCATGTCATTGAATTTCATGGATTTAATATCGAAATATCACGATTACGATATACGAATTTGCGGATATATATTCTCGACTGAAAAATCATTATATTTTAACGATATATAATTGTCGATAGGTTTCGATAGAGTGTATCGTATACCTGCAAGAAATTGTCAATATAAATATAAATACTACATATACACTGCATAAAATATACGGAATAAAAATAATAAATGGTTTTAAGTTTCACCTTTGATACAATTTGTCTAATCTGTCTTTGTATGTTCTGTTTCATGGACTGTTCATAGCTTTTCACTCTTTGTATGTTCTGTTTCAAGGAATGTTGACAGTTTCCTTTTTTTTAATAGACTGGTACACTGGCAAATGAGCCACCTGATGGCAAAAATAACCATCTTAAAGTAAGACAGTGTGATTACGGGCACAAGGGACATAACATCTCAATTACCAAGGTTGGTGACGCGTTGGTTACGTACGAAATGGTTACAATTTCTTACCACGCCACTTACCATCAGGGGACCCATTTGCAGAATCTATCAATGCCATTAAAAATATGTTTAAACCCAAATTTACCCGAACGCATGAGTCACCCACTCCTCAATTTAATCGGACTTACAACCAAACATCAAAGATACTTCCAAAAGTCGAAATAGTTACGGTTACTTAAAATACAATTTTAGATCTGAAAGTGTAAACGTAGCTTCGTATCGTGACCCCATATAATACATAACGTGGGCAAAACACACGTTTCAATAGTTTGTTGAGCTTTCAAACTTTATGAAATGGATTTTAATCCAATCACTGTATACAAACCGCTGCGGTCCGACCGGGGCTTATTACGTAACTACGATGAAATATTACTTCATACTTTACCTACTTTAATATATTACTCGTTTATATGTCGCTGTATATATTTGAGTTCCGCCGGAGCGACTTTGCAAACTACATTAACTTAATTTGGTCATAAAATATATTAAAGAACTAGAGCTGCCCGTCTCTACTTTCTAAGTGTGAAATTAGAATATTATCTTGGACTATTTTTTAAACTATGATACAACGATATTCTAACTGATCAATTCGTCCGTACCGTGATGCATTATAACACGCCCTGGACAGACATGGTGGCGGTTTTGTAGAGACATCTTATCACTTGGATGTATCGCCAATCAACTTGGCAACGCTGCAGGGACTCCAGAACAGCCCAGATTTCAACCGAGTCAAAGGCCTTGTCATAGTCCACGAATGCAAGACACAGGGGCCGATTATACTCATGGGACTTCTGTATAATCTGCCGCACTGTGTGGATGTGTTCTATGGTGCCATATCCGCTCCGAAACCCGGCCTGTTCCGGGAGTTGGAATTCGTCAAATCTTCGCGCAAGACCGTTCAATTTGTGGTTAGTGCTTTTATATTCTTTATAATATTAAAAAACTTAAATTATGGAATTATGTCCTCGTGGCCGATTTCTCCAAGGGCGGCCAATTTCAAAAAAACTGCCTAAATCACAGAACATATTACAGTGCACAAATATGTGCGTAAACACAGGCGCACTCTCTATTCCCTCACTCTCGTAATCAGATGGGAGAGCAAATACGATACGACCGGTACGATTGGAATTGGGAACACAGGAGCAGGATCAATGGCTTCAAGTGTTTCACAATGGGCATATTTTCAACTTCAATATTACAGGCAAGTACTAAAATTTTTTCAACGACAAGATCCAAAAGAAAAACAAAAAACAAACAGCTCGACCTTGAATTTGAACCAAAGAATTTAGAGTCTCCGGCCTTATATCTAGACCGACGAAGTCGAGGCCTAATAATTCAATATTAATCAAACAAATGCATAGCTATTGAAATAAGATTATGTTGGTTAGGCGACGGAAGCTCGCGAACTGCTCGCAAAACGTTACTACATTTTTGTTAGTGATTTGTTTTAACATTATTTTAGAGATATAATATTATACGATTAGTTTATTGATTTGATAAATTAGTGGAAACAGAGTAAACATTTTAAAAACATCTCGTAGTTACATAAGCATACAAACATTTAAACATACATAGTTACAAAGACATAATTTGCTAAAACTGTAAACACTCCTTGCATTTCATCCTCAGAGTCGGATAGTAATAGTTCAGTTTGCCGATATTACAATTTTTGATAAACTTTGTTAAACTATTGTTGTTGAACGAAGTTTGAGTGACGTCGCCGGGGAAGTGACGTCACCGGACAGACGACGTGGAAGAAGAAAAGATATGACAGACGGGCGGCGAGGCAGCCATATTGAGTTGACTTAAGATAGAATTAAATAGTCGGTTGCTTATGATTTGAGTTCTTTAATGTTTTTGTTATTTTGCTGTATATGATTGTTACTTGTGTATATTTTTTTCAATATTTGATGATTGATAGATTATATCAGAAGTGGGATTGGGTTTATGCCCTATCCGACTCGCCTTCTGACATTTTCTTATAATTATCACGCGAATATGAGCGTCCATATATTTTTTTGAATTTAACGTTTTTAATTTTTGTCTCTTTAAAGGCGTGATGATTACTTTGATTTTTTGATTTCAGATTTTATGCTATATGGTTATACTAACGTTGTTAGTATTTTGTTAATAATGTCTGACCAAAAGCGTGAAAGACGTAGCCGAGAAAGAGGACGAAGTCGACATGGCCGGCATCGTGACAAGTCTTCTAGTAATGTTAGACGTCAAATGGATTTGATTCTTGAACGTCTAAATAAATTAGAAGGTAATAAACTGCAACAATCGCCAACGTCGGAAGCCTTGGCACACGGACGCCGCAGGTGATAAAGAATGTGGAAGGGGCAGGCGCTGGGTCTTCCTCGAGGACTCAATCTGTAAGTGGTATCACTGATGCAGAAATGACCACCACTGAGCGAATTGTAGATGCATTTCGTTCTATAAATACTTTGGTAAATCATTCATTTTATATTTCTAACTTTGATCCCAGTGTTCATGACATTGATGTTTGGTGCGCTGAGGTAGATCGCGCGATAGCTATTAACAAATGTAGTGATAATGAATGCCTCCCTCGTATAGGGAATTGTCTTAAAGGTGACGCTAGATTATGGCTTAATGAGTGGGTTACAACAGATCGTAGTTGGAGTAATTTTAAGAGAGAATTTAAGCCATTATGTTAAAAAAAAACCCGACGCTGCAAATATTTTATTTGTTGTCATGAATACGGATTCAAATAATTATCCCACCTATGCGGATTATGCACGTCGTTCGTTACTTCGTCTCCGAATCGTTCGGGGATTAAGTGATGAATTAATGTTTCCAATAATTATTCGTGGTGTCACAGATCCACAGATACGCGCTGCCGCGACTAACGCGAAATTGATGAATAATGATTTGGTAGAATTCTTTTCTATATATGTGAAACCTGATTTCTCTAAACGCGATGTGGGAGCTTCCGTGTAGCATAATAGAAATGATTTTGTTAAAATTAATTCAATTGAAAGAATCCGACGTTCTAGAAAAATTAAAGTGCTTGGACAGCAATAAAGGTTCTGGACCTGATAACATTCCCCCAATTTACATAGTAAAATGTTCATCAAATCTTGCGCTGCCCCTCACAATTATATTCAACACTTCGCTACGATTGGGGATATTTCCTTCAAAATGGAAGACTGCAAAAGTAGTTCCCATTTTCAAAAGTGGTGAGAAAAATTATGTGAAAAACTACAGGCCCATTTCAATTCTCTCGATATTTGGAAAAGTGTTTGAGTCATTAATTTACCCATATATTTACAACCATGTTAGATGCTTGTTCAGTAATCATCAGTATGGCTTTGTTGCTGGACGGTCTACATGTACGAACTTAGTAAATTTCTCAGAAATTTTATTTGAATCTGTCGATAGAAATAAAAGAGTAGATGTTATTTATACTGACCTAAGTAAGGCTTTTGACCTTGTGCCATTTTCTGCTCTTATTTTAAAACTGTCCGTTTGTGGTCTCACAGGGCCACTGTTAGGATTGCTCGAGTCTTATCTTACTAGCAGACATTTTTATGTTGTTGCCAGCGGTTTTCGATCTAGTAAATGCAAAGTAATATCTGGAGTTCCACAGGGCTCACACTTAGGCCCGTTATTATTCAATATATTCATAAACGACCTAACTAGTTCTCTTAAATATTCTACCCCATATTTGTATGCTGATGATGTAAAACTTCTAAAAATCATTGGGAATTCAAATGATACAATCCTTTTACAAGATGATTTAACACAATTGTATAACTGGTGTCAAAATAATGGTATGAAACTCAACCCAGATAAATGTTCATGGATATCTTTCACTAGAAATTATAATGAGATTAGTACGCATTATAATATAGCTGGCAATCATATCAACTCCGTGGATACGATTAGGGATCTTGGGGTGATCTTTGATAAAAAATTAACTTTTATATCACATATGGACAACATAATTAGTAGGGCATCTAAAATGTTAGGTTTCGTTATCAGAAACGGTAAACTGTTTCGAAATCCAAAAACTAAGATCATATTGTTCAACAGTTTTGTCAGGAGCATTTTGGAATATGCAAGTGTTGTTTGGAGGCCACATTACGCGACTCACTGTTTAAGACTAGAGAGAATTCAAAAACGTTTTCTTTACCATCTTACATTTTCTTTAGGTAAAGCCAAATTACTTCCTACCTACAAAGAAAGACTAAATTACTTCAAAATTATTTCCTTAAGTCAACGGCGTGACATGCTAGATTTAACGTTTTTATATAAAGCTATAAATAGTTTATACGATAATTCTTTTCTAGTTTCTAGAATAAATTTAAATGTTCCTACTAGATACCCACGAAAACCGATTGCGCCATTAGTAAGACCTTTTCGTAAAACCGTTTTAGGAAGTAACTCACCTGTGGCTCGTTTTTGTAAAATCTTAAACGAGTACAGTGCCTCCCTAGATCCATTTGGTGACTCTTTATCTAAGTTCCGTAAGAAAATGTCAGAATTATTAGCCATTTGATTGTTATTATTTCGTTATCTATTTTTTTTTTAACTCTTTTTTTTTGCTTATTGTTTTTTATTAAGTATATTTTTATTTTTTTTGTAACTTTTCAATTAGCATAATATGTTTAAACTTGTAAATGTACATATTTTTATCGTGTAAGCTCCTTTTATATCCTTTTATATCATTGCATGAGGTATTCTCCTTTATAGGTAATGCATTTAGTTTTAAGCTATATGTTGTTATTGTTACTAATATTGTGTTGATGTATTTACTCCTGGAGGATCTTAATAAAATAAATAAATAAATAAATAAAATTAATAGTGGTAACACTAATAATAGAAAACGTCAATTTGTTGATGGTAGATGTTTCTTCTTTTGTTTGATGGTTCTTCGTTTAATGTGAATAGTTCTAATTCAAAATCTGTTACGATAACCGAGCCCTGTTCTTTTTGCAAAAAGTCTGGTCATCGCGTTGATACTTGTTTAGCTAAATTGAAGTCAGAAACACGAAATAGGGATAATGTTAACTTCTGTAAGGAAAAAAAAGATACACGCGATAATGATGTGGTAGTAGCAGTTATATGTGGTGTACCAGTACACATTTTAATTGACAGCGGTTCTACTATTTCTTTAATTTCCTTGTCTTTACTGAAATATTTTGATTGTGTTCGGAAACCATGTTTTCTTGTTTTAAGAGGTATAGGAGGACAAGAAATAGAAACCACTCAATATGTCACTTTACCGATTGAGTTAGATGAAATTATTTTAGAGGTAGAATTATTCGTGGTTTCATCAGAACTTATGAACAGCCCTGTAGTTATAGGCACTGATGTACTTAACCGTGAAGGAGTTACCTACGTTTGTACGTGTGATCGTCAATATTTAAAACATGTTTCCAATGAGGTGACTGATGTGTTTACGATTGAGTCTCATAGACATATACCCTTAAAAACCAAAGTTATTGATGAGAATTTACAACATTTACACGAAGTTATTCGTAAGTTTTCAGGATATTTTATAACGTGAACTGCAACTACAACAGATAAAAAAGGTATTATGTCAATCAGTAAATAATCGAAAGTATCGCCTTTCTTAGGTAGAGGTAAGTGTCAGCGACTTCCTCGACATAAAGATTGCAAGATAATCCATTTAGCCACGAAAAAATACGGCACGCATCATATGTGCGTTGATTTTAGCGAGCGACTTTTACCTCCTCTGATTGTTGATCAGTGGATACTTTTTAACAAATTCCGTCACCCCGTTGAATCTGGTAAGGTCCTGTTCTATGATATTTTGAGTAACATGATTAAAGACAGGTTTACTAAATGTAAGTGTTGAAAATTGAAACTGATGTCCGATTTACCATAACTTTATGAAAGCGTTCTTTCAATCAACAAGAAGTATGTACTTAGGCTGTACAATAAGTTATGTCAGGACCAGCCGAGCATACAGAGATCTGTGGGTCCATGGTACCTTGACGAGGCGAGAGAACTACTGAAGCCTGTGCTGCATAATTGGAGAGTAAGTAAAAGACATGCTTCACGTTGTGCCTCTGTCTTATGTACCTGAGATATGCTTCACGTCGTGCCTCTATCTCGTACATTTGGGATAGCCTCACGTCGTGCTTCCTCCCTTATGTTTGGTTTTTGAGATATGCTTCACGTCGTGCCTCTATCTCGTACATTTGGGATAGCCTCACGTCGTGCTTCCTCCCTTATGTTTGGTTTTTGAGATATGCTTCACGTCGTGCCTCTGTCTCGTACATTTGGGATAGCCTCACGTCGTGCTTCCTCCCTTATGTTTGGTTTTTGAGATATGCTTCACGTCGTGCCTCTATCTCGTACATTTGGGATAGCCTCACGTCGTGCTTCCTCCCTTATGTTTAGTTTGTGAGATATGCTTCACGTCGTGCCTCTATCTCGTACATTTGGGATAGCCTCACGTCGTGCTTCCTCCCTTATGTTTAGTTTTTGAGATATGCTTCACGTCGTGCCTCTATCTCGTACATTTGGGATAGCCTCACGTCGTGCTTCCTCCCTTATGTTTGGTTTTTGAGATATGCTTCACGTCGTGCCTCTATCTCGTACATTTGGGATAGCCTCACGTCGTGCTTCCTCCCTTATGTTTGGTTTTTGAGATATGCTTCACGTCGTGCCTCTATCTCGTACATTTGGGATAGCCTCACGTCGTGCTTCCTCCCTTATGTTTAGTTTGTGAGATATGCTTCACGTCGTGCCTCTATCTCGTACATTTGGGATAGCCTCACGTCGTGCTTCCTCCCTTATGTCACAAACTGTGAGATACGCTTCACGTTGTGCCTCTATCTCACTTGTTAATAGCTTCATAGCGTAATTTATCTTCTAAGATGTTTAATGTTTTTTTTTGGTAGGTGCAGACTCATCAGATGATGAGGCCATTCGAGACCAAGTTGCTGGAACTGAAGATGTTCAACCTAGTACCTCGTCAGGAGCGGGGCCTAGCAGAGAAGTACAGACTCATTCAACAAAAGAGAACGAGGACGTTCTCATGTCAGGAGAGGCCGTGTTGTTGAACGAAGTTTGAGTGACGTCGCCGGGGAAGTGACGTCACCGGACAGACGACGTGGAAGAAGAAAAGATATGACAGACGGGCGGCGAGGCAGCCATATTGAGTTGACTTAAGATAGAATTAAATAGTCGGTTGCTTATGATTTGAGTTCTTTAATGTTTTTGTTATTTTGCTGTATATGATTGTTACTTGTGTATATTTTTTTCAATATTTGATGATTGATAGATTATACTATATTAAATGTTTATACTGAAAATTGAAAGGCCTGGTTTCTGAATCGCACTATCGTTTGGTTTGACCAAAAACGCTAAGTTAATTTGTCTTCGTAGTATCAATCGGTATTCTCGGCTGTATCGTAGTTGATTGATAGGAAAAAGTTGTTCAAAGTTACGTAACAGCCTCTCGATAAGTTTGCGTCGCGCTGCAGTGCAGTCATTAGATAATTACTTAGAGTTTTAACCACAATCGTTTATACAGTTTAGACGTTGCTTGTACAAAGCCAGACCAATAAGCTGTTTGTCAAATGTAATTGCAACTTTGTACAAATTGAAAATACAAGTAGGAGTAAATACGTCTGTGAAGAGTATTCTCAGTTCACGTTGCAATTGGGGAACTGCCTCGTTAGTATAGTGACTTGCTTATAAGTCTGCAAATGTCTGGGAGCTGAGTTTTATCCCCGAGTTGGGCCAATCGTTTTCGCTATTTTCAGTCAAACAATTCTCAGTAGCGGTTCGGTATTTTGCGTTTGATGGTGCTTATCTCGTTAATTGGAAATGATGTAATGTCTGTACCTAAATGTTAACACATTACTCTAACTGAAAAGCATGAGATAATGAAGTGTGTTAAATAAAAATTAAAGTAAAAAATAATAATAGTAAGTAAAAGTCTGTAAATGTAAGTGCTGGGCAAACATTTTTTGAGGAGATGAGTTGGAGCTTATTCCATCACGCTGGTTTGATTCAGCACCGCTACACGCAAATTTCCTGACGATGTTTTCCGTCACCGTTGGCCACAAGATGAATTATAATAAAAGGTAAACACATAAAAATGTTGTGGTGCTGACCCGGAATGGAACTCTGAATCATCGGTTAAATTTAAATTCTTCTAAACACTAAAATTAGTAAAAATTAAGTACATTAGGCCTCAATGGTGCTTGTTTTGGATTTAAATTCTAGACCTTTAATTATTAAAGATTTAAAAAAAGAATACCTAAATATATTTTTTTGTACTTAGTAAACCGTTTAGACATTTTTACAACCATATCCCGTGAGATTGCAAAGACCTGGATGTCTGCTAATGGATTTTCTTAGTCTTTAGAAAGATTTTTTCAATCAACTTTGAGGCAGACAAGAACAAATGGCTTCGTACCCTTTTTTTACAAAATAGTGTAAACTAATTTTGTCCCAATTGATACGTTTTAATCTGAGCTTTTTCCATATTGATGTTAAATAGTAGCAAATTATGGATATTTCATGATTGTCACTTGTACGTTATAAGAATTCGTTTAGTCTTTCGTTTCTTGGTCATGTATGTCAACGCAGCGTAAGTCCATTTGTGTGAAATAATGATTTCCTTCATATTCCACAATTACCATTACACATCGGTCGTCTCGTGTTCTTCGAGTTTGTAAAAAGCGCTTCATTTTTATTTTTAATTTTCATTAAGATTAATTATATTATCAAAAGGAAAGATTCGACGATATTGATGATACCAAGTAAAAATTTTAAAAATATTTTTACTGTGTATTTGCGGAATTAACAAATA
The DNA here is from genome assembly GCF_037043105.1 of Vanessa tameamea. Taxonomy (NCBI): domain Eukaryota; kingdom Metazoa; phylum Arthropoda; class Insecta; order Lepidoptera; family Nymphalidae; genus Vanessa; species Vanessa tameamea. Next base: position 1,961,922 of record NC_087332.1, on the reverse strand, counting down.
CGTTTTTCACATTTTACGCACACAAGCAAACCAGCACGCATGTAGCTACGTCTGACACCCACACATGCACGCACGTACGTCATACAGCATGGACGTTTTTTATTTTGTTTGAATGCAATGAAAAGCTCCAAGAGAATCTCAACTTGATTTTAAAAGAAAACATCAGATTTAGTTTAAATTAATACAATTGTGATTTTAGTGTATTCGATAAATTAGTGTGTAACGACCGCTTCATGCAGTATCAATTGGTGTAATTAATTTTGTTTTGTTTCAGGTTTAACTACATTAATTGAACCTCATGATCACAATCACACATTTTATTAAAGTATACTCTTACTATTTTACAAGATTAAGTTAAACTTATATTTTGACGACCTCCGTGGTCGAGTGGTGTGTACACCGGTTATGCCACTGCCTCTCCGAGGTCTCGGATTCGATTCGAAAAAGTTCATTAGTTTTCTATGTTGTCTAGGGTCTGGGTGTATGTGGTACCGTCGCTACATCTGATTTTCCATAACACAAGTGCTTTAGCTACTTACATTGGGATCAGAGTAATGTATGTGATGTTGTCCAATATTTATTTATTAACTTTACCCTTACATTAGATAAATTAAATCGTTTGTTGAAAAAAAAATTATTAATAAATAAAGCATATTACTCAACACAAGATTATATAGATGTTCAAAGAGCGCAGAGCTAATACTTGTTCATCTCAAGAGGGATATATTATATAGGATTTAACTAACATAATGTACTTCAAAAGTTAGAAAATAGTAAATAACTTCTGTTTTTTTTTTGCTTAGTAAAAATATTTATTATAATTTATTTATAATTAATTACTTCTGAATCAAATTATAATACGAATCGGCAAGATAAGAAATAATATTCTTGATAAGATATTAATAATTGCAATTACTATGAATTGTAGGAATATTATATTAATAATTATGAAATATTGGATCGAATTGGCCCAGTGATTATAACGCGTGCATCTTAACCGATGATTTCGGCTTCAAGCCCAGGCAAGCACCACTGAATTTTCATGTGCTTAATTTGTGTTTATAATTCATCTCGTGCTCGGCGGTGAAGGAAAACATCGTGAGGAAACCTGCATGTGTCTAATTTCAACGAAATTCTGCCACACGTGTATTCCACCAACCCGCATTGGAGCAGCGTGGTGGAATATGCTCCAAACCTTCTCCTCAGAGGGAGAGGAGGCCTTAGCCCAGCAGTGGGAAATTTACAGGCTGCTTATGTATGTTTATGGATCGAATGGTTTTTTTTTTATATATCTTAGATTAAAAAATAAAAGGCAGATAAGAGCATATTGACGACCTCCGTGGTCGAGTAGTGTGTACACCGGTTTTCATGGGTACGCCACTCCGAGGTCCCGGGTTCGATTCCCGGCCGAGTCGATGTAGAAAGAGTTCATTAGTTTTCTATATTGTCTTGGGTCTGGGTGTATGTGGTACCGTCGTTACTTCTGATTTTCCATAACACAAGTGCTTTAGCTGCTTACATTGGGATCAGAGTAATGTATGTGATGTTGTCCAAAATTTATTTAATATTTATTTATTTATACGAAACATTACGTGACGACGTTACGAACAATAAGTGAAGCAATAAAAGTGAATACAAAAAGCGAATATGAATGGATCAAAACGGTTACACGGATTTGAATGGCATGCCATGGAATTTGGCACAGAGATAGATTATAATCTGGAATAGCTGATAGGTTAGTTTTTGTCCCCAAAAGAATAACAGAAGTCTCCTCATATATTAAAAAAAAGATTTAGAGCGTATTCCTCCAAAAACCAAACTGGTTCTTGGGCAGAATTTCACCCGACCCAGGTTGATTTATCCGATAACAAACAGTGATTCGTTTATAATTTTTGATTTTATATCAAGCATGTATCTATAGACTATTAAAATGACTCCCTGATGATTAGTAGTTACCAACCTACGCAGACACTGTAAAAAATATTAACCATTCCTTACATCACCAACACGGCGTCAACGTTGGGAAATATATTGCCCTTGTTTCTGTATCACAAAATAAACATATACATTAAATATATTTGAATTAATTCACTGTCCTTACTTATAATAATTTTGTCTTTGGTATAAAATACAGAAATACAATAGATGCATTTGTAATTATTGTAAAATTATATAAGAATCGTTTTATTTATGAGTTGAGATCAAGTTCTTTCAATATTCTCCTTCTCCATATAAACTTTAACCAAATATCACATTCATCCAAATCTACTATATGTTCAAACGGGTACAAATATTAATAATAATAAAATACTTGAATACTACATCTACATGGCTAGAAATGAAACGGTCCTGTAAAAAAATTAATAATGTTGTAACAAGTTAAAATATTTATTTATAAAACTCGCCAAGCTGGTTTCATTTCCAACCATGAATAAAAAAATATGTTTAGTTAATAAAGTTATATTTCATTTTATATTTTGACGAAAATATGCCAGTATTTCATTCCAGAAAGATACACATTCCATGTCTGAAAAAATATATATCAGAAATTTAAAAACTACAGATACAATAATAGTGATGACATATTTTTATTTTTGTTCAGAATTCCGATACACCGCTACTTTTGATGGGAGAGTCTTTGGTCTCGTATCGTTAAAGACGAATACAGTCAACGATCTAGCATAAGCTTTTTTTTTTAATTAAACAAAAGTAGACGTTTTTTAATGATGGTATGTCATTGTGTCAATCTAAGTAGCATCTACGAATTCGTTAATATATCAATTGTAAATTTAAAAAAAAAACTTTATTCAAGTAGCCTCTTGTAAAAGTCAAGAGGCAAAAATCTTTATTCAATATAGAAGTGTTTACACTCGGAATTTAACACCTCGGACCTGAGAAAAACCGGGGAAAGAAACTCAGCAGGATATATATATATTTTTTTTCCATTTTGCATGTACAATAATAATTATATTTTAGTTATTTGAAGCAGCCTGGAGGCGATCATTTCATTCCCAAGGTGTGCAGTCAACTAAAAAGTCATTAGTCTTGTAATATCCTTTAGCACACAAACTTTTGTCTTAAAAACTATTGTCTTAAAATTCAATTTAAATTACTTTTATCAGAGTTAATATAAATTAAATTATTATTTTTATTATACATATGATCCTTGGTAACATTAGACATAAAATAATTATTAATATTGTAAGCAATTAGGTTACCAATTTGTCTTCTGGGTTTTATTGGTAGGTACATAGTACCCTCTGTCAACTTAAATCTATATAAATGAATTTATTAATGTCAAATAACATAAAATCATGGCTACAATGTCGGGTCAAATTGTATAAACATACATTTAAGTCATAAATATGTAAATTCTGTGCATCTGTCAAGGTATGTGAATATGGAAATGTACTAATTATAAATTTGCATTTCTTTTGATTTTGAATTTCACATAATATTTTTATACCCTTAATTAGATATTTTTTGTTGAGAGACAAACTGTGAGCACTTTAAAATCATTTTACATGGTTAAATTTAATTTAAAGCTTCTATCGGCTCGGAATGTAGTTTTATTTTATGGCATTGGTCGGCGGACGGGCATATGGGCCACCAGATGGTAAGTGGTCACTACCGCCCATAGACAAAGGCGCTGTAAGAAGTATTAACCATTCCTTACATAACCTATGCGCCACCAACCTTGGGAACTAAGACGTTATGTTCCTTGTGCTTGTGATTACACTGGCTCACTCACCCTTCTAACCGGAACACAAGAATACAGAGTACTGTTATTTGGCGGTAGAATATCTGATGAGCAGGTGGTACCTACCCAGACGGGCTTGCACAAAGCCCTACCACCAAAAAACAAAAATACAATTCTACCGAGAAAAACCTACAAGAAACTCAGTAATTACTCTTTCCCGACAATCAGTTGCATATTAAATTGAAGTTAAATTATTTCTTATCCCGCATAGAAATCACCGAGATGGCCCAGATGGCCCAGTGGTTAGAACGCGTGCATCTTAACCGATGATTTCGGGTTCAAACCCAGGCAGGCACCACTGAATTTACATGTGCTTAATTTGTTTATAATTCATCTCGTGCTCGGCGGTGAAGGAAAATATCGTGAGGAAACCTGCATGTGTCTAATTTCAACGAAATTCTGCCACATGTGTATTCCACCAACCCGCATTGGAGCAGCGTGGTGGAATATGCTCCATACCTTCTACTCAACGGGAGAGTAGGCCTTAGCCCAGCAGTGGGAAATTTACAGGCTGATTATGTTATGTTATGTTATAGAAATCACCGTACACTCGTCACTTTTGATCTACGTAATCCTTTATCGAGCAATACGCCTTAATAATCAAAGTAAATTCAACAATTCATTGAAATTTATTATTTATTAAATTGGAAAAGCTAAAAGTATTGTCTTTTATTGAAGTGAACATCTTGCCCTGCCTAATATTGCGGAAACGGAAACCAGGTGTTACAATTTTTTCCTTACATCTGTGGGGCTATTACGGTTAGAGCATAGCAACTGTTGCTATCAAGTATTTGTTGCGGATTGCCCCACTATAATCAATATCATCAGATTTAGATTTATCCCAAATAGAGTCTCGAGGTGTCGAGATCGTAAATTGCCTGAACCGCTCTTTGGATGAACGAATATAGTTTATATGTCAGCAGCATTACCCCAAAGCAATACATCGCTAAACATCAATACGAAGTACAAGATAGTAAAGATAAAGTGCTACTGTATTCATATTTGAAGGATGATTCATACTTCAGTCATTTGTAGGCACAAAGGACACGTCTAACAGCCCAAAATTAACCTAATTTATTTCTTACAGTTACATACAGTTCTTAAACAAAATATTATTTATATATTTCCTTTAACAATGAAATAAAATGCACTTTTTTATTTATGACGAATTCATTGATTTTTTAGAAAAAATAATCGAAAATCTTATTTGATTTTTTTATCTTACGCACACAAAGGCATAATGTAAACACAGGTGTCACACATACTAATGCACGTAGATTTATATTTAACGTGGAGGGACGCGCCTTCTTGAACGAGTAAATCATTAATAGCTTTTAACAATGAACTACAACTGTTTAAATGTTCTACTTACTCTTAAAGTGACTTTATGCGTTACTTTAATACGTACGTTTTTATGACGTCAGAATAGTTAAAAACAATTTATTTCTGACGTTTAAACATGTTCAAGCCGAACTTAACACGTAGTTTTTTTACAAGCTTTGTTTAATAGATATATTATACCAAGTATGTATTAATGTAATCCAGTAACTCATGTTTCGTCTGCGTTGTGACCTCCAATATGTAGTAAATTGTATTTTGGATGAGAATCATTAGAAAATCATTGTCAATACGTAAAACACGGAAGGGAAGCTTACTGAAATTTTAATGACATTTAATGATTGTTCATCAATAGGTATTTCTTTTCACCTCACAATTTTAACGGTAATTATAGTATTGTTTATAATTTTTCCTAATTTGTTAATTAAAGCAATTTTTTTACTTTTTTTAAATTTTTCAAACTTACTGCACCATAAGGCTCGTGCAGGCTTGCAGCGCACAGAACCTGCGCCGAACAAACTTACCGCAACCAGCCAGTCCCGTAGCAAGTCCTGTGGAGTGCGCACGTCTGTACTCTCCTTAACCCGCCATTACGAATTACAGATATTTAAAAACGTACTTTTCGCGCGAACTGGAAAGTGAAAAATTTGTTACAGTGACAGTTGGATTGATTTTAATGTGTTTTGGGTTTTATATACAAGAAACTTTGTATCATCTTCTTAACGTAAGTAACTATTAATGTTTATAAATTATATATTATAAATTTAATGTTGATATTTTTGGAAATGTTTAGTATAATATTTTTACTTTTAATTAACAATAAAATAAAATATTAAGTAAGTTTATTTTTTTAATAAAATCACATGACAGGTAGAGTTGTTGCTCGTAAAAAAAAAATTAATCATACTAAAAAAAAATCATTGACTAAATTACATTTAAAAAAATATATATTTTATAAAAAAATAATTATTTATTATTTAAAATAAAAAGTATGAATGTAATATTTTTCTTTGAAAAAAATACGTCGTTGACTTAAAATTCTATATTATTAATTCTATTCAAATGTAACATTCCAAATTTAAAATTTTCATAATATATTATTTATATTATATATATATATATAATTATATTTATATTTTATATTATAATTATATTTATAATATAATATTTATAAAAGAGGGTTGGTATTTAATACTAATCATACTATTTCATCGCTTCACGCACGCTACGTCTTCATAAAACGTTAATAAAGATTTACAACCACTAACGATGTTATTATTAGGCTGTTTATGGTCATTTATGATACTTTATTACGTTGCTAATATGTACTGCAACTTCAGGTAACATACAAAGAAAGTGTTAATAGGCATAATGATGAAAAATGTTGTTCGTTTAATTTAATTTAACGCAAAGGTTCTCCTTTGTTCTTCCTTTTGTAAAATAAATCTATTTAAAAATGTACACATTAAAGGGGTTCTTTGATCAAATAAGAAATTCATTATATATTAAATTTATGATTTTTTTTGACATCATCGTTGAATAATTTTTTTTTTTTATATATATTTTGGTAGACTAGCAAAGTGTCTATTGAGAAGTGGTCACCACTGCTCATAGTCATTGGGACTGTAAGAAATACTAACCATTCCTTATATCGCGATCATCCCTTAGGAATAAATATGTTATATCCCTTGTGCCTATAGCTACACTGGCAGAGTAAATTTTTTTTTTTATTTCGTATCGTAATTTATTTGGCCTTTAGTGTTGTAACATTAGACAAAATAAACGGATTGAAAATATGTATCTCTAATGAGCTGTTAAAGACGCAATAAGAAATTCTAACTAAACATAACTTCCCCGTTTAACTATGGATTAAATCATCTTTATTTTAATAGTAATATAACAAACGATAGGGCACCACGATAGTTGAATGGATTTATTATTACAATGTTTATTTAAGATAAAAGTTGAATGTAAATTTGTATTATCAACGGCGTAAGGTAAATTCCGTCCTGTTATTTAAGACTTTCTTAGAACATATACAAAATATCTCGGTTTTATATATAATATTGGTGCATTGTTAGGAAAGACACAAAACTATACTTTATATATGTTTATAAATAATTATTTCTTGGAAAAGATTAAGTTAAATAATAGGATCATTTAACAATATAATAATTGTAATATATTTCTACAGTAATAGATATATGCAGATATGGCCTATATAATATAGTATATAAAGAACAAGATTGAAAATATGTACTCCCAAGAAGATAAACGGATTGATTAGGGAGTCGTATGTGTAAAATGTCACTGTCAAAATCACAATTTAAATGTCACTCGCACGTTCACGAACTTCAAAGGCATTTGTTTTTTTAGTATTATAAAACATTCGTAAGAAACGGATGCTCGTAAATCAAATCCCATGGGACGAACGAATGTGGATTCGATTTGAGTGGATTGTTCTTTTAGAGTAACTATAACGTCTTCAAACATGCAATTCGACAGGTTGATTTTTTATCTGTGAGAGATCGTATTCTTACACGTTTAGAAATATTTTTTTATAAAGTTACTCCCACGAGGGCGAAATAGGTTGATATTTGGCTTCAGGATTAAATTAATAAAAATATTTGGTAGCATGACAAAACTAAAATAAATGGTTTTATTTCATGTGAAACATATATTTGTGCGTTTTTGGAATAAGACCGACTCGTAAGCCGTCATAACCGCTCTCCATGTGTGCGTATGTGCGTAATATATACATTACGTTTTTTTTTATTTACTTTACAACATCCACGGGCTCACCGTTGCCCGTGCCTTTTTTTACATTTTATTATTATAAATTGTGGCGTTATTTTATATTTTTACTGAACATCAGCAGATCTTCGCTGGACTTCGAGCTTGTCGTCTTCTTGGAAGACGTGGCCCACACTGACACTTTTTTTTTTAATTTAAAATAATATATAAATAGTCCATAATAAATAATATATGATAATATATAAAAATACTGTATATGGTGATTTACGTTGCTATATATAGCATATATATATATATATTATTTTCATAACATATATGTTATGAAAATAATATAAGCAATAATCAAACTTTCAATAATTATCATTGATTTTGTTGCTTCGCAACTGCTGGGCGTTTGACGCCTCAGTTTTTTTACAATAGTTTAGTTTCGTATTTTATCATAAATCGTTTAATTATTGTTTAGGAATAAAAAAATATGCCATGCTTGGGATTTAACGATCTATACCTTGAATTGACACGAAATACATATTATATTATATAACAGTTAATTGTAGAAAAGTTTTTAGTGTGAGTTTTTTTTAATTAAATTATTCAGTGGTTATTAATTTATTAATCGAGCATAAACAAAAATCGCATAATATTTTATTCGGGAGGTTTATGTCAATAGAGATAAAGAGATAATAGATAACAGTAAGGTTTCGGAGACTATAAATTACAACGCTTGATTTTAAATTTTCACTATATGCTACTCAGTACAATTGAAATTTTTAATGTTACCTTAGCTATTAAGGCAGCCTAGCTCAAAGAGTAAGCCTCGCTATTCGAGAGCAATGGCGTCTTAAATACAATGTTTCAGGACAAACTGTATGTACGAAATTATACGCATACTTTTCATACACGGTTTCAAATTTTAAAATTTTACCAAATTTGTGAACTTATATTAAAGAGGCGCTTTGTGGCAAAAATTACACTACGATATTAGTTGCAAAAATGTATTACTTATATATATGTTGACTAGTCAAAGATTGGTTGTATTTATATGGAAGAAATCCGAAGGTAAATTTATAGTTTACTATTAAACTCGTATTACGCGGAAGTATAACTTTTGCGCGTGTTCATCGTACAACCAAAGTATACTGGACAATATCTTTGGACAATGTCTGTGATGATGTTTCCGCATCGAACCAGCCTGGAGGAAAACACTAGCACCCCTTCTCAAAGAGAGGCCTTAGGTCAGCAGTGGTTCATTTAAAGGCGGTTATTTTTTGCTTTACATCCACAGAGTTTTAATTTGGTAATTGATTTAATAACAGCATTGGATATATGTTCTGCATGTGTGTGCGTCACTAAAATGGTTTGGACCGATTATATGATTTTTTTATGTGTGTCTGTGTAGGTTCCTAGATGCTTTCGATTGGACCCGTTTGGTGACGCTGCGAACTATTTTCACCCGACAATTATTATTTCACTCTGACGAAGTCGGGACGGACAGTTCATATTAATATATATTTTTAATTATTTAAAAATGTGATTGTTGTTATATCTGTTCTATACATATAATATAGTATATGACTAAAAACATTAAAATGATTCTAATTCATATAATTTAGTGTTCATCGAGTATAGTCATCAAGGAGATTTTATGAGAAGACGAATTAAGACGCAAATGGCTTTACGTGCTTTTCAAGAGTTTTGGGGAATTTGTTATAGACTTTTACTGGGGTATAGGGGCTTAGGGAAGCCTGCCTGGGTAGGTACCACTCAAATACCAATACTTAGTATTTTTGTGTTCCGGTTTGAGGTGTAATTACAGACATAAAAGACATAACATCTCTGTTGTCAAGGTCGGTAGTGCATTGGCGATTTAAGGAATGCTTAAAATTTCGTAGTGATGAACACTTACCAGCAGTTTCACTGGTGTAGAATTTAGACCTTGTACTTCGAGATCTATAGTCTTATAAGCTAGGCAATAGAGACAGTAACAACAAAGTAGTAACAGATATATCTTGAACAATATAAATATTTATGATGTTATTGCGGTATCATATAAAACTCTTTACTGCCTCATTTGTCTAGCTTTCCTATACGGCCGCAAATAAAAGTCCATAAAAAAAAATCAGTTTTTCCGTCAGATTAAATCTCAGTAACAGCTCGGAATTTGGAAGTTGGAAGTGTCAGTTCCATCACGTCCCTTCATGTTGGTACTGAGCCTGACATCTTTGCAGTCGTCTCGGATTTGCCGTTAGATTATGATCGGGAATACGTCTGTCTTGGTTGCCTAGTCTCTTAAGAATGGAAGCCGTGGCTGAAATCGGACAGGAGGTATCATCTTTACCAATTATAAGATATTATATTGTTTTAAATCCAATTACGTGCGATGTATATTCTTTAAAAAGTAACCCGAAACTCACCACAGAACACAAAAGTGAAAAGTCAGAATGTGATATGCAATATTGATTATTATTAGAAAACACTTATCAAAATGGCGTATCATCATACATCGGTTGTCAAAAATTTCACGGGTGAGATACAAAGTGAAATCTTACACAATCGCACTGGCAACAATATAAACATTACTTGATTAAACTTTAGTTGTAAATGCAATCACAGTATTCTCTTAAACGTTATATCACTTCATTAACAGCGGAAAAAAATTAATCAAGAGAATAAAACTTTTACGATTTAATCTCATTTTGTTACTTTTATGATTTCATTTCACGATGATTATTTTTACTGCTGAGTTATTTGATACTGATTTGTTATCTTTATAAGAACGGAGACTACTCGACGGTCTTTAAGTAACAATATTCTAATTGTAATAAATCATGAAATATCTGTCGATATTCTATCAAAGTTTAATAATTGCGTTAATAAATACTGTATTGAGTGTACTGCTACACTGTTTATTCTTAAAACAGTGTTGCTGAACTGTCGATAGTTTGACTATCGATAGTTGACCTTGAAAACTATTCAGGATATCGATAGTACTATCGATAGTATCGTTTTCATCAATACTATTGATTTATTTATTTATTTATTTCATAGGAAGCCAACATAATGTACAATGATCTAAAAATTTTTTAACAGTAAAAGTTTTACAATATGGAATATGTAGCTACAAAGTACATTACAACTCTGACATAGGCTAACTCAGCATGCACTGTAATAAAAACATAAAAAAAAAACTTTTCTCACACTCTTACTCCATGTTTACAAATATATAAATTAAAAAATAACAACACAACACTATGCTTATCTAATAAAGTTTAAACCAATCTAAGCTTCAAATTGAAAAATAAGTAGAGATAAAAAATTTAAACAACGACATAGCTAGTTTAAAACACAAAATAAAAAATTATAAAATAATAAACAATGAAAACCATAAAATACTATAGAAAAAAAATATAACTCTTTTGTAAGAGTTATATGGACTATTCCGCAGATATTTTTATAATAAGTATATAAGTTGATTCTATCGATAGTATCGATAGATTTGGACTATCGATAGTTTAGGTTCAAAGTAATGATTTTTGTAATACAATCGATAGTATTAACACGTGACAACACTATCAATAGACTATAAATACTATCGCTAACACTTTAACTATCGATAGTCTATCGATAGTGGACTATCGATATGAAGCACTAGTTTAAGAGTATTTAATTATACACATACAAACACACGAATAAAGCAGCTCGATAGTGCTTTCTCTTCTAGCTTGCATTTTATATACTAGGTATTATTTTTAGATGAAATTTTAACACAACGGAAATGAAATAAAACTTTCCTCGTTATAATATAATGTATTATTTTATGATGTTTGTGAATATTTTCATAGTCCTTTTAATAAAACAGCCGGTATCTATTTAAAGCCTTTTGATCGGGTTGTCTGAAAGAAATAGCTAATTAGTCATAAGGACGCCTCTCGGATAGATATACGATATCTAAACATACTTTAATATAAAAAATACAAATTGAAGATTAGACACAACAAAGGCACGGACAAACGTCTTTGGATATACAAAAATAACAATAAAAAGAAAACATTTTTTATACCCTTTTTCTTGCGTGTTTTTTATGATATAAGTAGGCGCCACCTGATGGTATGTGGTCACCACCGCCCATAGACATTGGCGCTGTAAGAAATATTAACCATTCTTTACATCACCAATGCGCCACCAACCTTGGGGACTAAGATGTTATGTCCTTTATGCTTGTAGTTAGGCTTACTCACCCTTCAAACCGGAACACAACAGTACTGAGTACTTTAGTGCTTGGCGGTAGAATATTTGATGAGTGGGTGGTACCTACCCAGACGGGCTTGCACAAAGCCCTACCACGAAGTAAAGTGTTATACAATAAATTAAACATAAATAACAATAACTAGGTACTACACAATTTAATGTATTTACAAATACCAAGTGCGACTGGTTAGTGATAGACGGATGTAGTCGCGAGGGCTAATTTACTAAATTCAAGGCGTTTCTCGTATTAGATATACTCGTACAGACGCGATAGAGGAGATTATTATGGTTGGAATTGTATTAAAACATCGTAGTTGTCGTAACTTGTAGGTTTACACGAGTAAATTATACTCGTAGTTGAACATTTGTTGGTTAAAAATAATTTAAAACGAATATGAATGTTCACGTTTTGACGGTTCAATTAAAATTTGTTATTTTTGTCGTTTTGTATAAAAACATCGGGTTTCGGTGTAGGCAGGGACTCAGCGTGGGAAGTAGGGGTCGCAGGGCTAATGTGAGAACATTCTAAATGTATGTATATATACGAATATAATAATTACATAATAGTATTTCAATAATTACATTGTGTAATATGATGCTTGGCGAGACTACCTGTAAGTAGTAGAACTTTATTTTGAAATGTAATTTTTTATTTTGGTTGTGATATTGTATCTAATGTTGGTCCTTATGAAAATAAAATATATACATTATCTGACCAAAAAAAAAATCCCTTTTTTTCGCCGGTTCTTCTCAAATCTGAGGTATTTTTATTCGAACTGGTGGAGTTTTGACAGTCATGTATATGTTACCCATAGTTACCCTGAAATTTATGAAACAGTAATATTTTTTTGCCAGGAGTATAATACTTACATGTAAACTTAAACAAAGAACTACCAGTAAAATAAATATATTCAACTTTATCACGTGACGATGACGTCATTACGTAAAGTGTAATTGTTATGACGTAGTTTATAAATAAATATTACAACGCGACGGCATTGAGCGCGGTTTGTGAATGAATGTTAACAGAATCGTATACATTAAAACCGAGTGCGGTGATAATGGTTTTGGACGTGGGTAAAACCGGGTTACATATCAGAGTCTGTTAACTGCCTCAACTAGATTCTCGTTCATACATCATCATCCCAAGGAATTTAATTCAAATTCTGGGTTAGACCACTAAAAGGTTACTAACAGTATCTAAAACGGGATATTTACCATGTTTTTGTCTTGTTCACGAGACTCGTGAACAAGACATTCGTAGATAATGTCGAAATATCGAGCTCCACCAAATAAAAATAAAAAACATGGTAAATATCCCGTTTTAGATACTGTTAGTAATAAAAATAACCATGTTAATTTAAAACACTAAAAGGTTACTTAGATTTTCTGTTTTCGTTCACAATCTCGATAAGTGCGTCAAGTTGAACCTGTTGAAGTTTTACCCTAACTTGATTGCAAGGGTAAGGGAATGGGGAGGTAACCTTTGCTGGAAAATATCTTCTGCACTGTAATATGTCCTGCGAGAATTGGTAGTACTTAAGTTAAGTTTAGAACGTCTGGAAAATATTCAGAAAGATACCGAGGTGACCCAGTGCTTTGATTGTTTCCAAATGGCACGCACCACTGAATTATTAGGTGCTTACTTTGTGTTTATAATTCATTTCGTGTTCGTTAACAAACGAAAATATCATGAGAAAATCTCTATGTGTGGAATGAAAATCTGCTAATGTGTTTGCGCGAGCAGTAACAAAGCAGAGCAGTGGACTACAGTCGATCTTCTCAAAAGGAGAGGAGAGCATAGTCAGCAGTGCGGTATTTGGAGGATATTATGACTACAAACTCAACTTAGGGCATGTCCAGCCAAGTGGGTCGATGACCCGAAGAAGGTGGTGGTTGATTACGATTGGCTGAATTATAAAATGTCAATTTTTAAGCGACAGTATATAATACTATAATACTGATTTAAAAAAATTATAATATAGTAGAAGCAACTCTATATATTTCTAACACAAAGTCAACGACGAAAGTCATTAATAAATTAGAAGTGCTCTACATGTAAATATAAAATAAACAAAATTTGTTTTGTCATAGGAAGTGACTTACTAAAATACTGTTGGGCTTCTATACAACGCGTGCTTGGCACTTAGAAGGGTAGTTCTAGTTCTATAATATAAACATTGCATATTTTTATTTGAAGTTATTGTGTAATGTATTTAACTGAACATTGGATTAAATGCTATGATATTCTATTAAATAGATATCAGGTGACTGTCATCAATGACTCTTAAAATGCTTTTCTCTAGCATCATCACGATTGTGAAGGAAGATACGATTTGTACGGGAGCAAGAAAGATAACTATCTTAAACACAACTGGGCTTCAAATGTTTGGTTGGCAAACGTTTGAAGATGAATGACTGTGCAGACTTTAAGTTATCTTTGGGCTTAAACTTACAGCGCTTCATTTCGTTTCTCATTCTATGATATAAATAAAGGAGGTAAATGAGGATCTCGTTATCAGATTCGTAATTTGATGGATGAGACATCGTAGCTAATTCAAATAATATTTTACTCTTTTAAAATAGTTTATTCGCTTTTTATATTTTTGATGATATATGTAAATTTATTTTTCAATGACGGCAGTCAATATGACTGACGCCAATGTCATGGTGATATTTATCTAATTCGGAAAAAAAAAAATGTATTCTGAGAGCTTCGTAGCATTGTATAAATGGATAAATTTATATGAAAAACTAGCTGACATAATATTTGCGCGCGAAATTTCCAAAACATTAATTTCCAACCTGCGTTTTACCCCCTTAATGGTTGAGTTTCGTAAAATCCGTTCTTAGCGGATTTCTACACCCTATTAGGAACCTACCGGCCAAGTTTCAAGGTTATAGTTTCTGAGATTTCGTGATTGATCAGTGAGTAATATTTCGCTTTCAGAGATATAGATTACGTTTAATCTAACTGTTCCTCTCGATTTGTTCTAAAGAATATTTACTTTGTTCTTTAATTTGTTCTAAAGACATTTACTTAATGCTAGTTTATAGGTGTGTCTAATAAATCAAGTCGGACGTCTGGCAGGAACGCCAGAACATTAAAATATCATCGGGATGGTACGCTGACTAGACTAAATTTTCACTGCGCAAGCATTTTACTAATATAATATGTCGTTATAACAGTCTATCCAGAGTACTATCTTACAAAAGGGACGGTGTACTCAAACATCTGCATAGTAACTTGTGTAAAGCAAATATTTGAACATATAGATATCATTTGTTTTCTAGGCGTTATCGATATTTATTTTTCACGATGGACTGAGATGGCCTAGTGGTTAGAACGCGTGCATCTTAACCGATGATTGCGGGTTCAAAATCAGGCAAGTATTTCTGAATGTTTATGTTTTTAATTTGCGTATACAATTCATTTCGTAAGTTTAAGTATGTCTAATATTATTTCAAATTTGTTCAAAGTAACATCACGTTAATTTCCCACGGCTGGGCAAAGGCTTAAAAAGAAGTGTTAGAGCTTAATCCTCCTCGCTGCACACTACATATGTGTAAGTAAAACTTAGTATGAACAGTAATAAATTATAAAGTAAGCACCTTAGTAATAATGGATTTATGGGGCGACGTGTGATCGGCTAGAATCGGCGGCTTTGATCAGGCGATCGTTCAATCTTCTTCGGAATATGTATGAAACTTTATTTTATAGAAATAAAGAAGCAAAGCAACACACAAAGCCAGTCTTACCACTGATGGTTTCTTCTGTACACGTGTGTGACTGAACTCTGACTGACTTATTGACTTTTTACTTGGTGGTAGGGCTTTGTGCAAGCCCGTCTGGCTAGGTACCGGGTGGTACCTATCCAGACGGGTTGTTGTTTAGCGGTAGAATATCTGATGTACCAGTACTAAGTATTGTTGTGTTCCGGTTTGAAGGGTGAGCGAGCCGGTGTAACTAAAGGCACAAGGGATCTAACATCTTGGTTCCCAAAGTTGGTGGCGCATTGGCGATGTAAGGAATGGTTAATATTTCTTACAGCGCCATTGTCTACGGGCGGTGGTTACCACTTACCATCAAGTAGCCCATATGCTCGTCCGCTAACCTATATAACCCATATGTCGGTGGTCTGGCAAATTGGCCACCTGATTGGTTACCACTGCCAAAAGTTATTGGTGCTGCAAATAATTTTAATCATCCCTCAAATTGTGCCATCTTGGGAACTAAGATGTTGTTCTTGTGGTTCTAGTTTTACTGGCTCACTCACCCTTCAAAGCGGAACATAACAATACTTAGTATTACTGTTTGGCGGTCTTCCTAACCGACTGGACCGCCTTTGATTTTTTTTTGTGTTTGTTTGAGTGGGTCTCTTGATGGTTTAGATTACATCCAGCATCAGGCGCTGCTATCAGATACAAGCGTTTTTTTTTATTTATTTATTATTCGATGTATATTTTTGCATCAATCATAACTACTGACACTTGATATGGAACTTCCACTTATGGAAATTCGATGATTGTCCAAAAGTTTCAGAACGTCTTTGTTGTAAATTTATAGCCTATATTATCTCGACATGGGCGAGAAAGGGATTTGTTGGTCTCCAAAATGACTGCGAATCCTTTATACATACATACATACATATGTCCGGGAAAAATTAAATGATCCCAGTAGGTCAACGAAAAGACTTACTACGTGATCAGGGGTACAAAAAGTACACGGGCACAAAGTATCCGCCCCCCTCTTACACGAAGAAAAAACCGCAGGAGAAAACTAGTATCAAATATCTTAATATATATTTATATCAACTATTAGAAGCAGTTTACGAATTAACTTTACGCGTCTCTTTAGAAAATTCTAAATTCAAAAAAGTCAAGAATAAAAATTGTTTTTCGTTTCTTCTCGCTTTTTTTTTTTTATTTCACGCAAGTCATAGGCAAAGATCACGATGATATCAAATTAATTTATTAATATGTGAAGGCGCTTCTCTCGTATCAGAGAATCATGTTGAACGTACGATAGCTATTAATCACGCCACGATTCTCGAACGAAAGCAAAAAGTAAATGATACAAATGATTAACGTGATATGTTTCTTTAACGTGATATTATGTCTGTAGATAACTCTTACAATACAGATGGAATTATGTTACAATATAGACGCCAGTATGTATAACATTGTGTATAGAACTTAAATCATGTACGAATAAAAAAATATCACACCTTTGTTTCGTACATTTCGACACCAACAATTTATACTACGCTAAATCGAAAGTGTGCGCACACTCCGCTAATAATTGTAAACGTAATATAAATCGATTGATTTCAAAAATTGCCTTCAGTTAGCGTTGTATAAATTTGTAACTTCGTTGATTTTGTATGTTTGTTCAAGATTTTATTAATACATATAAAATAACATATTTTAAGCAACTTGGCACAAAAAAACGATTTTCACTAAAATTCGAGTTAGCGTAGTATAAATTGTAGGTTTCGATTTAATATAGTTGTCCCCTGCGGTTTCACTCGAGTTTTATCGGTTGGTTGTCATATGTTAGACTTAAATATTTAAAGTAATAAATTTTATTAAATTTGATTCAGTGGTTCGGGTTCACAGATCGACAGATAGTTATTTTCGTGTTACTATAGACCAGCAGTTTTTATACGTTTATTTTATGTTTAAATTTAAATATATGTAAACCTATATATAGTTTCGTTACTAGTGGCTAAATTTAGGACCGCTAAGGATCCTGAGGTTCTGGGTTCAAATCCGATTAAAAAGTTAAAAGGTTACCGTTGAAAATTTCTCTGCAACAGCCCGGAGCTTGGAAGATAAAAGTGTGTATACTCGGAAACCACGCAAATCCGTTGTCATGCGCCTGAACTCTTTGCGGTCCCAGCGAATTATGAGGGCGACCGAATAGAAAACACACCTTTAGACACATGCATGATTCCTCACAATGTTTTCCTTCACCGCCGAACACGAGATGAATTCTAAACAAATTAAGCACATTAAAATTCAGTGGTGGGCTTGAACCTGTAATCATCGGTTAAGAAGAACACGTTCTAACCACTAAGCCATCTCGGCTCAAGCAGTCAAACCTACTAATTTTATTAGGTAATATGACAAGCTTACACAATTATTTTATTATATTTAGTCAATAGTAATTTTAAATGCGAAATAATTCTGTACATAAATATAAATTGAAAATCATCTCTGTAAAATTCATTTATAAACGCGTGCCAAGAAGTTATTGTTCTATATGTTAGAATCTCAAGGGATCATCCTTAGAATTAATAAATTTTCAAGTTCCCAAACAGATCGATTACCGACCAGAGCATCAATCATGTAATGGTGATTCTGCGTAAATTATTTGATACTTCGGAGCAACATTACATCACATAACGCCTATGGTTTTTCCTACTAACTTCACTCAACATAGTAACATTTTTTTAAAATATTTGATGATAAAATATACACAACATGAGGTGCAACAGACGGTCTTATCAATAAAGCAGTTGTCTCTTTCTAACTATTCTAATTATAAATCAAAAATTAAAAAACGAAAATTCGTACATTCTGTCGGAAACTTGATAAGTGCTAACTCGATGTTTTGTGTCATCTCTATAATCTTGTATTTGGTAGCGTGCCTTGTTTAGTAATGAGATTTAAATTGAATAATTAGCAAATCAAAAGGAATAATAGCGAACACTGGTCGTTGATAAAATTATATAGCCGCACGTGTAGTGGCGACATAAGCTGAGGATATTTTTAAATATTTTTTTTACATTTGCAAACTCAAAACGCCAATACACATGTTCGGCTACTTTTTGGTAGAACAAAGAACTAAAAAGTATTTGTGTCTACACTGGATTAGCTCAGCAGTATTAAAAAAATCCCGTATAATAAGGTCTATAGCAATATTTGTAAATATATATATAGATTTACACGATACTGCAAACTAACACACACAGACACACAAACAAACAATATTGCAATTTAATTTTTAATAATAGACAAATATATTTCATAGATATACTTAAGACGTTTTTAATTTATAAAATAAATAAAAGTACTCCAAATATTACTCTCGAATATTAGTAGTTTTAATCATAAACGTCGGAAGTCACGACAGTGATGAATAGCGGAATCACGAAGCGTGGTTCTGCGACATAATGTTAGCATTATTGCCAACGGATATTACAGCTATAACGAACATTAGGTTACCTGATGATATAGTTCAAGAAATTGGAATGTCAGCAAAAAAACCGACAAGTTGCAACTTCCAACGGGATGAAATTTTACTAACAAACTTGTATATAATTTTACTAATTTACATATTATAAAATAATAAACGAGAGAGTTGGTTCCTCCTGCTTGACCTAGGCCAAGCGGGGTACGGGCCTCGAAGCAAACCTCCTTGCCCGGGCATGTCCTCTATGGTAGTCACAGCTACCGTGGCACTGTATTTTGACCCGATGGGTCAGGGCTCCTTGGCCCAGTGGTAAACTAGCATGATATTAGTACCAAATTCCTCCAACAGATGTCACGCCGACATCAGTCAAATCCCAAGAGATAAATTACACGTAGGTATATTAAATTATCTTTATCCTTGCTGCCGCTTGCAATTTATTCATATATATGCTCTCCGAGAAAATCAGTTTTAGCAGCGAGTTCTGGAATATTCAGCTACGTTAATATTCAGGTGAGCATCAACTATGACTGTTAGAATTATTAAGTTCCAATTATACGCTGTTAATGTCTATGTGTATGTGGAAAACATAAATATTGTTGCATAATCATTATAATATAGAATTTTAAAAGGAAAAATGGACTGCAAAAAAGAATAAACATTAACAATAGAGGTTCTGAGTTTACAAACATAAAAAATACAACCCAATTGATAAATTTTCGTATTTTGAATATGAACTGTCTATTAAATTACAGGCATAGAGTATATATAAACGATGTTTTAAGTATATTTTATTAAACAATATAGTTTCATATCGGTAAAGTGGTAATTTTTATATAGGTATGAAAATGATCTAGTTGATCTTTGTAATCGAACAAAATTTATAAAAAAATGTAAACATGCCTACTTCATTTTTATGACTTTTATAACGTTTAAGTTGAATTTGATCAATATATAAAAATAAAAAACAATTTGATGGTATGTTAACAAACTCTAGGTGTACATTTGTGTTCGATCCTTAAATGGACTATGAACTTATTGTTTGAACAAGCAGGTGGATTTATAAAATACTAGTTGTTGTCTGCGGCTACGCTCGCGTTCTAGTGGGTTGGTTGTCATGTGTTAGGCAAAAAAGTAGCCTTTGTCTTGCCTTGAGATTCAAATTTGCTTCATACCAAATTTCATCGAATTCGGATCATTGGCTTGGTAGTGAAAGACCGACAGACAGACCGAGGTACTTTTATATTTATAATACTAGTATAGATATATCTTAGTACGTAAAGTTTCAAATGCTAATCGTTTCTATATTCGCATTCAAATAATTTACGAATTATGACATTTGATTGAAGTCATTTGGAATCAAGTTATTATGTTATGGTTTATTTAATATATATCGTCTTACTAAAAGCACTCAACACCTTTTAGGCAATCCCTGCCAATCAGCTAAACTAAATTTAATAATAAATAAATTTTAAAATGAAATGCATATAAAGTTTTTGTTTTTAATTTAAATTAAAAGAGTAATCGGACAAAATTATATAAGCATCTCGTTTTATATGATGCATGGAATTCAGTAAAATTCACAATGTAAACTTAAAAATCACGAAGACATTAACCCTATTACCTATAAATGCCACGTGATAATAGCGAAAAGAGATACCCTTCTAACCTACCGTACCTATTAAGATACGGATAAGACGGCTCTTACGACACCCTCGGGGGGTGTCTAAAGGAATTTCTGTAAAGCATACTTCCGTCGAGCACCTAAGAACCTAAACCAATTGTATAGGCGGGGAACCTACTAGCAAAAGTATTATATTCGAAAATGAGATACAGTAATAATGACACTCTGGTATAGTAAAAGTTTGTATCAAATAATTTGCCTTATTTATCAAAGTAATTTTAACACAATGTATAATCTATGCCTAGGTAAATTTAAAAACACTAAATAACACTATTTAATCAATGAAAATGCGTATTTTGAAACATCATCATATTTTTTTTTGCATTTCTATCAATAACAGCAAACAATAAACACAAATACTTTTAACGTAGAAAATTCATTGATTAATTGAGATGATCAATTATACAGACTAAAAATAAAAAGGGACCTAAAATTGAACCTTGAAATGAAGCAAGTCGAAATGAAATTATATTTTTTTATTAATGACGTGTAAAACGTTTAAGTTAATGTAACCTGAGATAAGCGAAATAAAGAGCAATTTATATGGTGATGTGAACCGCATAATACCATTCCGTGTAACTTTTCACAAAAACCGGTTCAGCAAAAGAATGAATTGACCTAACCGATGAAAGAATTTAACCAGAACAATTCGAATTGTCCATTTATTTTATCTCATATTTTAACAAAATAGCTTGTAACTTATTTGAATCTAAATGATAAAATGCCGTAAATATTTTCACTATACTAGAAATAGCATATCGAACTTTTCAAAAAATTACCTGGACTAATGAGCGTACTGAGTTTTTTATAATAATACTAAATTTTGATTATATTACGAGTAAAACACTCCTATATAACATTCATTCTTTACACGTTCACACTTAAATAGAATAAAAATCGTGGTTTATAAATGACCACGCTACAGTTTGAAATTCTTCAAGGATTTGGCACCGAGTTTAGACAGTTTTGTAGTTCATATAAAACCTTTTCTATAAAAAAATCAATTGCGTTATTTTGTACCTGAAGTACTTTTATTGAGAGTCGTATATAATTTTTGATTTTATTCTTAAAACTTTGATATAGTGCAAATACTTTGTAACAAACATCTTCTTAAAGGTATTCGTAACAAAAAGGCTAACCAATAACTAGAACATCTGCATCTGAATCCTTCAGAAAACGGTTACATTTTATTTGTAGAAACCTTAAAAATTAAAATGTTATTCTTTTGGTTGTTTGGATCACGTAGTTGTACAGATTTTTAAAAATTAAAATGTTATTCCTATTGTTTGGATCACGTAGTTGTACAGATTTTTAAAAATTAAAATGTTATTCCTTAAAAAATTAAAATGTTATTGTTTGGATCACGATTTTTTTTTTGGTAGAGATTATAATCTCCTACTAATACAATAAGTTACTCTCATAATATTATACTGTTTCTCACTTGTTTCGACCACGGCTCACTCTTGAACTCAACAATGACACGACCAGAAAATGCTGGCTTTACGTAATTTCCGAGGCAAAGGACTTACTATACTGCCAACTTCCAGACTTGAACAATTTTCGACGGAAATACCCCATATTTTTTATTGGTCTAACCTGGGGATTAAAATCCTCGAATCTGCGTTGTATAACATAGCTTCCATCGAGAGAAATATACATTCCCATTGCAGGAATGTAAATCATTCTTTGATTCACAATATAAAATGTAACTCATCTTCCAAACTAGTACTGAACAACATGATTAATCTCAATACCAAAGCTACAGGTGGTCAAACTGTCTATACCTGTTCCTTTGAATTATTCTCAGCTTATTTTTAAAATATCACACAAACAGTACTTCCACTAATTACAACAAAATGAAAATTTGAATGCGAATTTTTACATAGCTGTTAAACATTCGCAAGATTATTGTACCTTTTTTTTATGGTATTGGTTGGCGGACGAGCATATGGGCCACCTGATGCTAAGTGGTCACCACCGCCTATAGACAAAGGCGCTGTAAGAAATATTAACCATTCCTTACATCACCTATGCGCCACCAACCTTGGGAACTAAGATATTATGATTATCACAATTCATATAAAATAGTAAAATAGTATTAAAATAATTGTAGTAATGTTAAATATTGTTGTATCAGATGTTTATCTTAAGCTGACAATGATAAGCCAGATTCCACAGTAATTAAAGCAAGGACTGCTTTTATACATACGAGATTAGATAGATTTTGTGATAGTGACAATTTTTATATTCACCAACTCAAACGACACAATAATTTAACTAAATAACATATTAAAATATAGTGGTCGATCTAATTTTGCTATGAATCCTTATACAATCCAATGAGTCGGTAATCTATTTAAATATCTGACTTACTAGAAATGTTTAAATATTATTTGACTGGTGTTGTAATTTTTTCGGTCAGTTATCAATTTTTTTTAGACAAACCAACATTTAATTCTCTTTTTAAATATCTTGTTATGTTTTTCGTTCAATGTTAATGTATTGATTTGTTAGTATGAACATTGTACTTCATAATTTATGTTGATCATTGTAATACCGGAAGAGGGTAAACCAATCATAATTGCGGTTGTTATTGCATCGGTGTTAAAGGTTAGCTTGAATATAATAAGGTTAATATCAAAACCGATTAAAGTAGAGTAAAATCTATTTTATTATTATGTTTTATTTGGAGTTTATAGCAGTAGGAAGTATTAAATAGCATTTTTACATTAACATTAACAGCCTGTAAATTTCCCACTGCTGGGCTAAGGCTTCCTCTCCCTTTGAGGAGAAGGGTTGAGCATATTCCACCACGCTGCTCCAATGCGGGTTCGTGGAATACACATGTGGCAGAATTTCGTTGAAATTAGACACATGCAGATTTCCTCGCGATGTTTTCCTTCACCGCCGAGCACGAGATGAATTATAAACATAAATTAAGCACTTGAAAATTCAGTGGTGTTTGCCTGGGTTTGAAACCGAAATCATCGGTTAAGATGCACGCGTTGGAACCACTGGGCCATCTCGGCTCTAATAACATACTTATGTATTATTTATCGTAGAGGCTTAAAAGAAAACAATAATTTGATATCTATTACCACACTCAATTATGGTGATGGATTCTAACTAGTGATCCTTTACTTTCTGCCTCATTTACAATGAAATTATCAACACTCGCGATCCAATAATAAAAACCGTAGATTGTTGGACCCGTTGATTTAGAACCGAGCATCCGTAGGTATGCATACTAAGGGAAAATGTTCACCATCGTTTAAGACACTTACCATTTCTTACTTCGCGAAAGCGCCGCCAGCTTTGGGTATTAAGATGAAGACACAAGTTTGTTCCCTACCGGGTCAACGTAATGCCGGTTTTTATTTTAAGAATCTCATCACTTAGATTATAATTATAAGTTCTCAATATCATTAAACTTCTTTATTTTCTAGCCGATAAGAGTCATAAAGTATTATTACAAGTTCTGAGTTTCTTATTATTGGTGACAATACCCCTATAATACGAAAGGTCAGGGAGTTAAGTGGGCGACCTTTTATTTCATGACCACTTTTACTTAACATTATAATATTTATAATACACACATATATGCTTCGCAACACACATAGACTACGCAAATAGTACGTATTTCTATATATATCGTACCATTCTCACATAGTTATTCAATATACATTTATAAAGAGGGCTATTCACGCAATCTATAACCTAGGAGCCAAGGAATGATTGAGGTATAAATTTAAATAAATTAAGATATTAACGGTTGCTTCTCAATATATATTCTGTAATGTTTTGTGTGTATGGAAAAATATTAATGTTTTTATGAGAAAATGTGATTCTCATAACATTGGTACAAGGAACAAACACAATCTTGTTACTCCTGTTACTCGACTGCATAGAGTAAGTAACTCTTTCGTGGGGCAATGTATACGCTTCTACAACAGGATCCCAGAAAGCGTTCAAAATGATTCTGTTGCCAAATTAAAAAAAATTGTTAAGGGACGCTTGTGTGCTAAAGGTTACTATACAATTAGTGAGTTTATGTTTGATAGCACACCTTGGGAATGAAACGATCGCCTCCTGGCTGTTTCTATTCATATACAATTATGTATGTAATTAATTTGACAAAAAAAAAGACCCGCTGAGTTTCTTTCGCCGGTTCTTCTCAGATCAGGGTGTTCCTTTTTCCGAACCGGTGATAGTGTTTAATTTGACCATCAATAAGAAAGTGTTATGCTTCTATGTTGAATAAAGGAATTTGAGTTTGAGTTTGAAGCTCTGTTCAAGCTGTCCGATTCAGAAACAACATACCAGAACATATTAGAGAAGCCACCTCTAAATTAACTTTTAAGACTCGTCTACGTGAGCACATATTTTCAGAAGTTAGTCCTAGTTCTCTATTTAAAGCTTTATACTAAAAAGTATTTTAACCAATTAATACGATTATATTTCAGCCAACCTTGTATTTTCGACTCTAAGGGGTAAGGAGTTGACGATCCTAAGTACAGTTTACTTGGCAACCGAGTAAAGACCCCACTATTATTTTATTTTATTTTGGTTAAGCTTTTTTCTCAGATTTTAAAACAAAAGATGGAATTGGTGGAAAATAGACCAACGAGGCACTCATATCTAATATATTACCTAACTGAATATATAATCGATTTTAACTGTACATTGTTATATGGTTTTTTTTTTAGATATTATGTTTCTACGTGTAAGTTGTCTGTCTGTGTTATTATTCCTTATTTTTTGGTTGTGTTCGAAGAAATCCATTCAAGATATAAGATAGATAGATAGGGCCTGCCTTTCGTGCTAACTCATTGACATTGATATGCTCGTCCACCTGCCGATGTCATAAAAAAAAACATCCAAGTACTTCTAAATTTCATACTAATGAAAAATTTTGTAAGTATATACTTCGAATGACAGTATATTTTATTTTGGTACAACCAACCTGACATAATTAGCCAGGAGATTGATACAACATGCGTGGGCTCATTTTTTGGACAAGTACTCTCCTTTACACTGAGAGAAGTAATATCATTTATTTATTTTATAATAAACATTTATTAAATGAAATAATAAGCTTTCACTTCGAGATATTGTTATAGAATCATATACCATGCTCTAGGGATTGTGTATTGACTTTGCGGAGTCAGAGACTTTGTGTACTAAGTTTATCTCGACCCCTTGGGTCGTATCTACTTTTAGCGTTTGTGTAACGCTTTGTTGAGGTAGATAGGAATACTATTAATAATTTTCTCGTTTCAACAATAAAATAAAGAATGTATAATACTAATAAAAATAAGAGAAGCGGAAGCATTTTGCGGACTTATCTATAAACTTATGATATGGAATAAGGGATATAAATTATAAATTAGGCCCAATTGCATTATATTTGTGCAGACTTATCTGGGCAGAGGTACAACCCACTCATCGTAATATATTCTACCGCCAAGCAGCAATACTTAGTTTGCTGTGTTTTGATTTTCAATGGTGAGTGAGTCAGTGTGCCACAGTTATAATAAAATCTTAGTTTCCGAAGTTGGTTGCGCTTTGGTGATATAAGAAATAGTTAAAATTTCTATGGACGTGGCGACTACACACATCTGCCATTACTCGTACCTACCAACCGAACTTACTATTACTAGTACCTATTTTATAGAACATATATATATAAATTAATTATTTTATTTAAATGCTTTATTGACCACCATAAAGTTAATGGGACAAAAGGCGGACTTAATGCCTGAAGGCATTCTCTGCCACTCAACCTTTAGGTCAAACAGAAGAACCATGAAGGCGGTAATTAAAAATTAATTAACAATATATAACAATATATGCACATATGTTACTGTAACAGCTCGAAATACGGTAAATTTTAAGATTTTCCACTAAAACCTAAGTTTTAAGAAACCCGCAAAGGGTGTTAAAATAAGCTCCATTTTTTGTTCTTAGCGGATAAAAAATTATAATATTCCTGTATCGCTTATGTCTGTCTCGGACTCCGAAGTGTAGAGGAACCATATTATGAATAAAGTTGAAAACAAAAACTGTTACGAAGAACATGAAATGAAGAGAGAAATTCTTTTAAAAGACGTAAGGCGCTGTTTCTCATCGAACTTTGTAATGAAATTTATATTGGAATACTTCATTAAGCATTTCGATGGTCGCAATAAATCATTAACAAAGTTTCAATATTTTCGATTATTTTAACATTACTTTGGTTATGTTTGAATTTTAATCGAAATAATTCAGAAAAAAAAAATCGTTTTTTTTCCATAATTCTTAACAAGTAGCTCGCGTGGTAATTTGGCATCGATGAAAAACATGCATTTTAACGGCTTTTAAATATTCAACTGACATTTGTTTTGCCAAAGTTTGGTCGGCATCATCCCTGAATTCATTATTTTACCCACGAACTTAAACACTCTTTAATGTCACGTTACGGTTAGAAACTGTGTAAATTATACGCACGACGGACAACAACTTAGATACTAGTTAGCATTATTTTTGATACGTATTTGCATAAAATGATATCCGCAAAACGTCCTCAAGTTAAAATATCGATTTATAACTTAGATAAACTATGTCAATATTTAACTGAATATATTTTGCTTTTAGTATATTGCCATCGTTCTTCAACGCATCCCAAATACGTTTAGTTAGTTACCGATGATAGAACCATTCTTATCAAAACCCGTTTCAAAGATATAACGAACTATGTATATACTATATCGTTGAAGATGAGGTATCAGATTTAGGACATGTCCGTGCATGTCTTAATATGTGAAATCATTATTAATTAAATTTCAAGCCATTAGAGTGCTTCCTCCGTACAAATTTCCAATTTGATAGACGATATCTCTTAGGAATACAAAATATCACCGCGACTCTCCTTCGAGTGTCAGGCGATTAAGGTATATATTTTTTTACGTTGCTATTAATGACAAAGATTGTTATTTATGGCGAGTTTTGGGCGAAATTCTGCCAAACGTAGATCCGATCCACGTAGAACACCGTGATGAAACGAGATCTAAAATATATCTTTAATGAAAAGAAGAACTTTATCCAGTAGCATAATGATAACATTGTCGTGACTAACAGTTGATTTCTTCAGGTTTTTGTGACCTGTTTCCAATTCATCAAACCACAACTGAGAATGCGAATTTAATCTGATCTCATTTCACAACGAAACAAAACTGAAAACATTGCGAATATAATGTATAAATCTTATTTAGACAGCATCACATACATCACTCTGATCCCAATTGAAGTAGCTAAAGCACTTGTGTTATGGAAAATCAGAAGTAACGACGGTACCACAAACACCCGGACCCAAGACAACATAGAAAACTAATGATCTTTTTCTACATCGACTCGGCCGGGAATCGAATCCGGGGCCTCGGAGTGGCGTACCCATGAAAACCGGTGTACACACTACTCGACCACGGAGACCGTCACTTAATACTATTTATACAAAAAAATGTTTTAATAGATTTTTGTTACTAAATAACGTTAAAACGACTGAACGGATCTCAATGGAATTTGTTACAGAGATAGATCATAGTACGGAATAGCTTAAAGGTTACTTTTTTCCCTAAGATCTGCAAAATCCCCCCCTCCCTTTATATGCGGATGAAGCCATAGTAAACTAGTTATGCTATATAATTATATGTCAATATTATTTCTGATACAGACAGGTTCGTTTACCTTCAAGCACGAGTCGTTTTGTTACCAGTAACGTAAATATATCTGAATTTCGTACATTTGTGATCAGTTTGATCACCTATTTCACTTACGAATACTAAGCCTATTATTTTATTTATATTTTACGTTGTATTTTACTTATTAGGTTATTTTTAAAATAATTAGTTAACGAAGCGTTCGCATTGGGGTGCCGTTCACTGAGAGGATTTGTTTGATTTTACGCTAAAAAAACCACTTGTTGTTCTATTTATAATTAGCCGTAACGCAATCATTGAACTCATAATGAAAATTTCATATTTTTAATAATATTATATTTATTTATTTCTTCTTTGGTAAATTTACACTGCAAAATTACAAAATAATAAGAGGATAACACATGAACCAATCAAGTTTCTATTAATACAGACAAAGCAGAGGTAAAAAAGCAGAATCGCAATGAATTAAAATTAAAATTTAGAACAATTAATTGCAAAATTAAAAATAATAATAATAAATTAAATAGTTCGTAGAAATAAGAAAAAAGCATTAAATATGTAAAGAATAATTTCATTAATAAAGTTACACCAATTTCTTAATAGATTTCATATTTAGTAGATTTTGAATCGACTGCAACTAAAACAAAAATGTCTGAATAAATTAGTAAGAAATTTATTAATATATTATACGTATTCGTATAATCTGAATCACGCTATCAATATTTTCTGCAACAGTTGCTATATATACAACCAAGTATTGAACTGGAAAATATCGTGGCATACACAAATACTCGTTATCGGAGATCAAACTTGCATTTGGGTGCAGCGAAGCGGAGTATTTTAGGAATTGGTGCTATAGAAATTCAGATGTTATTTTTTAGTATTGACTATCAAATATTTCCCAATTGATTTTTTTTAAGAGGAGCTCTAATATCATCCTGTTTATTCAAATGTACTTCAATTTAAAAGATTATATTTAATACATATAATCTAACAGCGGTTCGCAATGAAGGTTATAATGAGAATCAGCAAGATTTTCAGTAGTTACTATTTTTCACCGCCTTACGGTTTAGTATTATGGTGTATTTAATATAATTGTAACGGCTTTGTCGTTCTAGTTAGGGGTCAGGTCAATTACTGTTATAATTTTAGTCAAGTGTGGTCTGCAATTATAATATAATGATTACAGTTTAACATTTGTAATTTGCACTTTGTAAATAACATCCTGTTAATCATCTCGCTTGGAGAACGTTTGGATATTATTCAGCAATGTTGTTCCAATGCGGGTTGGTGAAGAATGATTTAGTTAACAATGGTTTTGAAGAAGATGGCTGCCGGGGTGCCACAGGGCGAGATAACCTTCGCCCCGAAGGAGAGGTCCGTTGAGCCAAGAGTGGGGCACAGCACATGGGGCCGCGGATGCGTTATATTAACACGATCTCGCAGCCTCTCAGATTCGCTGCAAAGACTTTTTGTGGGTAAGAGTTCTCCATAACCCGGTTTATGGCCTAACCTTTCTGAAGGTTTCCAAAGGACTATATAACATGATATACGATATGTGCAAGTGTTGAGTAAAGTTGTCACTTCTTCCGATACTGATATAGAAGTACAGTTGGAAAATGTGGAACGTTTAAACGTAACGTTTGGATGCAACATTTTTAACGCAAACGGTGGTCTGTTTTACATATACTTGGGTCCTAAGATGTTATATACCTTGTGCCTGTAATTACACTGTCTCAATAATCAAACTAAGCAAGCGTAGTGAAGGACGCCCTGCGGCAAGGGGGAGCGACGATGTACGGGAGGTGGCTGGTAGAACATGGATGAGAAGGGCCGAAGATCGGGCTCAGTAGCGCGCCTTGGGGAACGCCTACGTCCAGCAGTGGAATAATACACGCTGATCATGAGGATAATGATGATGATGATGATGAATCATCAAACCGGAACACTACTACTATTAATACTAGGTATTGTACTGTTTGGCGGTAGATTATCTGATGAATACTACATAAAACTATAACAAAAGTTGAATAATCGTTATATTACTTTGCTTCGCCTTCGCTTAGCTGTTAAAGTGTGTTCGGTCCTTATTTTGAATTGTATAATAATCCGGGAGTGACTTAAGCAGTATGGTATACATTTTATTTTATTTTATATAAGCAGTTTATATAAATTCACGCACGTGTACCTCTGCCCTATTTTTATGAAGGCTTAAAGACTTAGTAAAATACGTGGTTTTAATATTGCTGGTAGACACGGAAGAGCTCTCGAATATGTAGAATCAGCCTTTTTCGAAAGCTTCGAAAAGGTACTTGGTTTCGTAATTTTGATATATTGGTCCAATCGTTCGTGTCTTGTACTTCAGAGTTTAAACTGTTATTACCTACTCATTATATTTGGATGCTCAATTAACAAGAGTTTAATTAAACATAATGAGGAGGCATCAGCATTAGCAGCCTGTAAATTTCCCACTGCTGGGCTAAAGGCCTCCTCTCCCTTTGAGGAGAAGGTTTGAAGCATATTCCACCACGCTGCACCAATGCGGGTTGGCGGAATACACATGTGTCAGAATTTCGATGAAATTAGATACATGCAGGTTTCCTCACGACTTTTTCTTCACCGCCGAGCACGAGATGAATTATAAACACAAATTAAGCACATGAAAATTCAGTGGTGCCTGCCTGGGTTTGAACCCGAATCATCGGTTAAGATGCACGCGTTCTAACCACTGGGCCATCTCGGCTCTTAATGAGGAGGATACGAAAATAAATTTAAACAGTTAAAAGGGATGCGGGTTTCTGCATAATTAAACAATACTTGTTGCGTATTCAAATAGAAACAAAGAAAAGCGCAATGAACGCTTACTTTACCTACGTTATGGAAGATTATGCAGCCAAAGAGAGCCGAGAGTAGCCTTAGTTCAAATCCATTGTGACAGTAACATGATCAGTATTTGGCTACACGACATTAATTTATAACGATGAAGTATTTACAAAATGAAATGAGTTTTTACAAATGAGTTTATGTGTGTGTGTTTATGTTTGTGATAAGGTATGCTTTTTTTGCTACACTATTTTTTTAATTTATTACTTCTAGCTCTTCATTTTCTTTTTGAACTATGTGTAGTAATTCTTACTTAACTAAATGTAACTTGAACAGACCTATGTTCAGAAAACATTCGACGGTTTATCAAAAGATGAAATTAAATACATCTGTCTATGAGTCGAGATGGCCCAGTGGTTAGAACGCGTGCATCTTAACCGATGATTTCGGGTTCAAACCCAGGCAGGCACCACTGAATTTTCATGTGCTTAATTTGTGTTTATAATTCATCTCGTGCTCGGCGGTGAAGGAAAACATCGTGAGGAAACCTGCATGTGTCTAATTTCAACGAAATTCTGCCACATGTGTATTCCACCAACCCGCATTGGAGAAGCGTTGTGGAATATGCTCCATACCTTCTCCTCAACGGGAGAGGAGGCCTTAGCCCAGCAGTGAGAAATTTACAGGCTGATTATATTTATATGTAAATACATATGTATGTATTCGTTATTATTTCAACATTAAAAGATAGATAAGATTGCTACCTGTATGAGAATTCGTATTTGAGATACGAACGGCGAAATGTATGAAGCGATGGAGAAATCAAATGTTTGGTCAAAATTCAATAACGATGCAATCATTTCTCCGAAAATGATATTTGACCGATTCCACGAGCTATCGGTCGAAAATTTTAAGCGACATAATTTTATAGTTGGTATATCACACGCTGTGATATGTTATGACACGATATACGCAATTTAGTTGATTATCATAAATGTGTCGTTCAATTTAATTAATCCTTATATTTGAACGTCATTTATTAATATTACAAGTAATGAAATAGTCAACATTAAATATTACCTTGTATCAATTTTAGTTGAAAACAATCTATTTTCGTCATAAATATTTTGAGCCAATCACAAAGCAGTGCTGGACATGGGTCTCACCCAATGCTGCCAAAGCTCCTTCTTTTTACCCTTAACAGGCTAGCGTTTGACCGTTGCCTTGACTGATATTAAGCATCGATACGATTTACGATGTAGAAGATACCTGTTAACTCTAGACTTGAAGACAACAAGATCCCCGATAGGTACAACTTATCGGGAAATACAGACTCAGGCAAAGTATTCCTTAGATTGGAGGTGCGAATTCCGCATCCAGTCGTGTTCTGCCACCTTCTACAAATCATCGGTCCACTCGGCTAATATATATTTCTATAAAATATTATACGCTATCAAAATATGGTCGTTTTTAACAAGCCTTTGCAAACATATACTCCTCCTAAATACGGAGTCGTAAACAGTTACGAGTTAAATATCGTTTTATCTAGTTTATTAAACTTATATACTATGCTATCAGGTATAGTGGTACCTTTAAATTATGTCTCTCAGACGTACCGTTCAATATATAATTTGCTAAGATATTCTACCGCCACACAGCACAGTATTTAGTATTTTTGTTTTTCGGTTTGAAGAGTGAATGAGCAAATATATCTTAGTTCTCACGGTTAGTGAATAATTGTGTATATTACAATCCGGTAGCGATAGATGGTTCTGATTGAAAACGTAACTTTCCTGAAACGCGCTGTCTAGATATTCGCTAAGGAGTTTAAATAAGGAACGCAGTGATAGTCAGAGATCTGCATATGATGAGCCTCGATGACTACGTTTCGCCACCTGAGTATCTCTATGTTCGCGAGCGCCGACGGAGCGCGATCCCAGCATCTGCAGGGTATTGCGCCATACCATCGGCGACCACCGGACCCAAGAGGATTACCACGCGACCTCGCTCAGCAATGACCGCTTCCTTGTCGCGGGTTGACAGGATCCACCGGCGAACATGACCTTGCTGGGCGACGGGTAAAGCCATCACAGGGACACACCACAGCGAGATCCGCCGCAGCTCCCCGATCGCTGAGGCTCGATCGCTCTGTGACGTGAACCGAACCTGGATCAGACACCACGGATAATAATCCACCCAGTGACTCGTCTGTAGTTGCAGACAGCAATGCCACCACTGTAGGGGTCCATCGCCCCGACCAGTTACCCCGGGGCCCATGCGGGTCTGCATGGACATCTCAGTAAGTGAGGAGTCAATAACCCTTAACCATCCCATATCGATAGGCCCATCCCTTGGCGCAAAGATGCCAAATACCCAGGCGTCACGTTAGATCGGAAACTATCTTTTAGTCATCATATTAATGACAAGGAACAAAACATTCTTTGTTCTAACTAGACACTATCCGATGCAATCCGAGCGTAGTTAATTGTCCCTTAGATATAAGGTGACACTATACAAAGCATGCATCCGTCCTATAATATGTGAGAACATATTCTTGTGTCGCAATCGCACACACTAGCCCGCATAGAGACTATACATAATCGATGCTTACGCATGATAACCGGTTGTTCGTATTTCATACGTAACATAGATCTCCATAGAGACTTAAGGGTCGACTCCATCACGAAAGTGATAAAACAAATATTTATTAGACAAATTTGATAAAGCGTTGAGTCACTTCCCCCTTTTATGAAATACGAGTAAGTATAGCTCTCAGTGACTATCTAATTCGATTCACAGATGTCCCAAGGACGTTTTAATGCTTCCCGTCTATGTAATTACATCGGCGAAAGCTAACTCGCTAGGATATATCAAACATACACATCGACCTCCCCGACGGGGTCGAGGTGTGTGTCCCTGGTTCATTACCACCCGTCCGCGCTTAGGCGTGACAAGGTTTTGAGAATATATGAGTACTCCAGTCGTCGACTGCGTCCTAAGCCGAGGTCCGGCTTCACGCGAGGCGCCCTTACGACGCGCGTGCTCTGAGTCCTTCGGTGGGCTTTCAACATTCGGCAGAGTCTTCTTCGACTCCCCCACCCGCCCGGTGACACTGTTGCCACCGGTGCTACGATGACTAACAGCTACTATCCATTCGAAAAGTGAAGTGATCAAATCAAAATTTTGACGTGAATAATGAAAATCACATCCATAGTTTCTATTACCATTTGATCCCCGAAAATTTTTCGGCGTTGAGAGTTAGTATCGAATTGTAAGAGGTTTTTTGTAGTTTTACTGTGACTATGTGCGACGGTGGCCACTTGTCTGTTAACCTGTCTATGTTAAATAATTAAAGAAAAAGAAAATCATTAGGTCTAATTAAGTGAGCCTTTCTACGTCAATTAGGGATATATCAGATTGATGGCTAATTTTCTTTCGTTTCGTAGGTATTATAGTTGATTTATATCTAACTCCTACTCAGACCGGAATATTTTCCCTCACAGCCGTTCCCTAAGGGACAATTTTTTAGTAAAGTAGTCTAGATAATAATTCAAGGCAAATAATATCCGTCCGATATTTCATCTAAATCCATTCATATACTAGGGCGTATTCATATATATTACTCGCAAATATCAGAACTTTTGTTTTTCTCGAGAGATTCTTTATGGTTATAAATACTTTTTTCACGAAAAAATATGAGTTTTTGTTCAATTATTTCTCGATACCGATAATGATATTAATGAGACAATTAATTAAATAGTTTATTCTTTATGAAAGCCTGCCTAGGTAGGTACCACCCACTCCTCATATATTCTAATACTAAACAGTAATACTTATTGTTGTGGTCCGGTTTGATGGGTGAGTCAGTGTAAGTACAAGAATAAGAAACATAACATCTTGGTGCAAACCTTGGTCTCAAAGTTGGTGACGCATTGGCGTTGTAAGGAATGGTTAGTATTTCTTACAATGCCCATGTCAAGTGGCTCATTTGCTAGTCTTATCACCATCGTCATAATCACCCTGTATAAGTCCATTGGCGGACATAGGTCTTCCCCAAGGCGCGCCCCTGTGCCCGATCTTCGGACCTTCCCATCGAATTTGCTAGTCTACCAATTTTAAATATAAAATAAATATTTTTGAAGATTTATTTTTTAATATTAAGTTAAAATTTTAACCACTAGCCACTGAGCTGTTTACGCGTATGCGTTACGCTGTCGCTCGGGAGTCAGGGGACACATTGAAACTTGGCTGTAGTTATTTCCATGTTGTTTTCCATTGATTGTTGGATATTGATTGGTGTATACTGAATTAATTAGATGTTCTATTTTTAAAACGATTCTTTGTCTATACTTATAAATAGAGATATAAGCGTGGATACATACTTTTTGGAGCAAAGTTCTTTTACGCGGCTTACAGTAGAGTCAACTATTTTACCCCCTCCATGTGACCTTTCCCCCTTTTTCTCTTTCTCTCTTTATATACTGTTTTATAAAATATTATTTAAAATATATTTTTTGTAAATTTAATTCACTTGGAATTTTAAGACCAATTTTATTGTTTAATTATTATAAGTTATTCATAATTTATTTCTTTGTGTAAAACAACATCGTTCTAACTGGGTCTCCCCATCCGGTTCACACCTGCTTTATTTTAATAACGAAACAAATGAAAGAACTGCCAATCAATACAATACAATTGGATATACCAAATGATATCAGAAAATCATGTAATATTTTTATATAGGAGCCTCGCTTCCCAGTATCACTCGCTGTAAATTAAGGCTATTGACGTGGCTAACGTGAATTTCGTGTTCTTGAATAGAATAAATCAAAGCAAAAATGAGTCGCATAACATACTGTTTTTAAAATGTAAAAGAGTTATTCTCGTTCCTAAATCACTGCCCTGTCCCAGAAAACGCATAAATAAAAATAAAAATAAAACATTCAGAGCTAGTCGGCCGCGTGCGTGGATACGGTTCCGTACAAATTTTCCGCTTTTCCTGTAACTATTCATAGGGTAGGTTTTTGTTAAGGTTTTTCTGGAAACTAGGGGTATTATATATTTGTATAATGTATTAGTGAGAAAAAATATCCGTGGCGAATAAACAGACGGATTACCCTACCTTACGGACGGGTACTCTTTTTCATAGAATTTCTGAAGGACTTAAAATATGTTTCTATAATCTGTTAAATCTGGATTTTATTTTGTCAATAAACATAAGTTGATAAATAAGACAGGAAAATTTAAATGAACTGGTCAACGGTCCGGGATTTAAGCCCAGGACTTCAGAATCTGCAGTTTTATAAGCAAGCTACTAGACCAAAACTACATTAAAGTTATTTTAGTTAGTGAAGCCATTACAACATTAACAGCCTGTAAATGTCCCACTGCTGGGCTAAGCCCTCATCTCCCTTTGAGGAGAAGGTTTGAAGCATATTACAAGCTGCTCCAATGCGGGTTGGTGGATACGCATGTGGCAGAATTTCGTTGAAATTAGACACATGCAGGTTTCCTCGGGATGTTTTCCTTCACCGCCGAGCACGAGTAGAATTGTAAACACAAATTATGATACTAATTATGATAATAAATAATTACTGATGCTTGCCTGGGTTTGAACCCGCAATCATCGATTAAAATGCTCGCGTTCTGACCACTGGGCCATCCCAAGCTGAAACCATTAGTTCTGGTATAAGCAGATACTATCACTATCCCAAATTGATATTGTGAAGACAATAATTTCACATGTAAACAGGAGCTTGAATAATTAATTTTATCTGAAAACCATTACGTGGATTTACTACATCAATAATGTCAAGCGTAACGAGCGCTCACTCGAGCACCTGTCGGTGGTGACCGAATGTTCTGGGCGATGAACATTGATTTAATGAGATCGATGAGGTTAAGTTTGCGTATGGATTTATTAATGAGGCGGTATCGAATGCGATTCGTTAACTTGAACCTTAGACATTGGATGAATTATATATTAAATGGGATTTTCATGAAATAATTCAAACGTTGCGCTTACGTTCGACTTTTGAAACTTGACCCTCATCGCGCTCGCAGAATTAACGTTTATAAATTTTCATCACAAAGGTGTGTCATTTTTATTACCTGAATATATATATAGGAGTATATGTCCTGTTTGATTTATGTACTTTCAAATTATTCTTTCAGTTAAGGCCAATTGAAAACGTGAGCATGATCAGCTGTCAAACGGGCAACTTTTTAAATTCTGAAGAGGTCTTCGAATGATACTCAAGCCCTGGAGGGAACCGGGTTAAATAATAAGACAATCTTACTTACTAAAACTCTTGCTGTGATAGTCTTCTATACAGATCACAGAGACTGAGATCGTTTCCATTTACGCATCTGTTCATCCACCCCGATCCAGGTCTTCTCGTGGCTCAGCAGAGAATCGCCAATGACGAGAGATTCACACGACGTCTCCGCATTACGTTGTTTTGATAGAGTTAACTTA
The DNA here is from genome assembly GCF_037043105.1 of Vanessa tameamea. Lineage (NCBI taxonomy): Eukaryota > Metazoa > Arthropoda > Insecta > Lepidoptera > Nymphalidae > Vanessa > Vanessa tameamea. The sequence goes on along the minus strand of NC_087332.1, from coordinate 1,923,951 downwards.
GCAACTACAACAACAGTAAATAAAGTATAGAGTTACTTCACCGCAGAAGAACGGGTAACCCAGTAATGGTACATTAACCGAGACACGGGAAATTTATTGGCTCATCTAATTCCTACCTTACAATATGTCTTCATTGAAATGTATGGCTTAAATACTATCTATTCAGGTAAAACAAAATACTTTTACGCAAATTACTGTTATTTTTCGACGCGTTCCATTCAATTATATGTTCTTGTAATTAATGTTACTCGTCGGCTAATTAGCAAAGACGGGGTTCACGTAATTTTATATCGAGTTACTTAGCGTCTTGTAGTTAATGTATTTTCAGTGCACTTTAAATTGTTAATAATTTTGACGATATTGACATACGTTATTACTTATTTATTTATTGGTTCCCCGTGCCTGGTCTCGGTCGGGTCTACATAAAATGTTTATATCGATAATTTTATGTACTTAATACGTACAACTCTACCTATTGGTAGAGTCCTCAATCGCATGATTTTTTTCTAACATCTTCAATAGTCATAGTTATATTACAGCAAAGCTACGCAATATATTAGTAACAGTCTGTAACTGTTCTACTGCAATAAAACATGCTCGTGTCAAAATCAGTGATGTATTGTATCGATAATGTTCACGATTTGATTTATTTCCTGGTGTTTTCGTTTAAGTTTATTTTATAATTATTTAAATATCGTATTATTGTTAATAGGAGTATATTGTAATTTTTAAATTAAATAATACTATTTAAGCGTCTTCTATTTTAGTTATTATTATAATAAGGACTTTATAAAAGAAAAAAAGAAACACAAGGTAAAAAATAATAATAAGATAATTTACGTATTCATTTGTTTAAACTTCGCAGTACTGCCGATAAAATATTACAATGTTTTTATAAAAAGAAAAACAAACATTTAAAAAAAAAGTAACCTTTCTTTTTTACGTTTTACGGGTTAATACAAGAAAAACAAAATACGATTCGCTTATCTAACGGCTAAGGGGAAGGATCTCAAGTGATTTTCCCTCGGGAATTGCTTTTATCTAAAATAAATTTTGGCTCATTGCAAGGGTTGCGACCTTCGACGATCAGGTGGGAACTCGACATACCTTGAGTAGATGTGTCATAAAAAAGCATTAAGTTATTTTTAACGTGGTATGTAAAAATGTATCTTTTACTATAGTCATTAATAAAAATACGTAAAATTTAATACGTTCCATTATTATTTCAAGTGCTATACGTCGTGATTGTCGTCATTATCGTTCTGCCCTTATCCCAATTTTATTTGCGGTCGGCGCAGCATGTCTCCTTCTTCCATACTTCTCTTTCTGACGTCATCTCACAAGTGACATTGTTTCTAGCCATATCGTCTTTCACACAATCCATTCATCGTTTTTTTCCTATCCAAATCCATGCTCAAGACATTCCTCACAACATGGTCCTCATTCCTCCGCATAACATGCTCATACTATGACAGCCGGCTTCCACATAGCTTCTCAGTTACCGGTGTCTGTCGTCGTGAGTTTACTCGAAGTTTTAAAAAACGTGTACTTTTAGGCCCCTCTTAAAATTTCCAATTTTGCAAACTTCTAGAGCGATATTAACAAGCAATTATCTCTATCAAATTTTAAAATAAATTACCATATCACTATTTCAATATCACACGATATACAAAGTTAATCTCTACATAGTATAATATAAAGTCACTTCTCGCCGTCTGTACACTTCGATCTTTTAAACTACGCAACAGATTTTGATGCGGTTTTCATAAATAAATAGAAATTCAAGAGGAAGGTTTTAGTCTAAAACTATTTTTTTGTGCTATAGTTTGGCGGACGAGCATATGGGCCACCTGAAGGTAAGTGGGCACGACCGCCCGCAATGACAATGGCGCTGTAAAAAATGTTAATTCCTTACATCGCTAATGCTCCACCAACTTTGGGAACTAAGATGTTATGTCCGTTGTGCCTGTAGTTACACTGGCTCACTCACCCTTCAAACCGAAACACAGCAATAAAGAGTATCAGACGGGCGTACACAAAGCCCTACCACTAAGTAAAGTATTTTTTTTTAAACATGATTAAATTTTAATTTTTTTTTTTTTACAATGTAAATTATACGCAATAAATATAAATAACACCATTTTATAGTACACATTAGCTCCTAATTGACATTTTATCCGTTACTCCATGGAATAATTTACAAGTATAAACACGCGATTTAAAATACACAAAATTGCTGATCTACACAAAATTTGGTTACGAAGGACCAAATTGTACGCGCGAGAGATAAGTGGTCTGTATTAAGATGAAAAGAGGGGAGCTGTTACCTCAAAATCCGGGTTCTTATTCTCGATGACACTTGAAGAACACGAGCCAAGGGATGGATGATATTACTTGTAAGAGAATAAGGATAGTACGTTACACTAGCTAACTTTTAAGCGCGGCGCCCTAGCGATATACTTGTTGCCGCGGCCCACACGAGAAGGGAAGTACGTCATACGTCAAAATCATACCACGGACATAGTGGTACGGCTTTGTGCAAGCCAGTTTGGGTAGGTACCACCCACTCGTCAGATATTCTGCCGCCAAACAGCAATACTCTATATTGCTGTGTTCCGGTTTAAGGGGTGAGTGAGCCAGTGTAACTACAGGCACAAGGGAGAGAACATCTTAGTTCCCAAGGCTGGTGGTTAATATTTCTTACAGCGCCCACTTACCATCAGGTGTCCTATTTGCTCGTCCGACTACAGAAATCATAAAAAAAAAAAATACAGACAACTATCAACGTTCCAATATAATATACATTATCCTTAATACGCAGACGCTTTTAATTTTTCTAGTTTCTACCTATTCATAGTTTCATTTACGTTAGCAAAGCTAACAAAGTAGGAAGACGTATAATTTTAGAAAACTAGAATATGAAACTATATTATTATTTAGATATAAAGGAATATCGTGTACGGATTAAATTAAATTATAAGCGCGTTAATTTGCCCGAGTAGTTACGCGTTTTCACTTATAAAAGAAATATTTTCTTCCTACAACAGGAGTATTTATTTCTGAATTAATTATAATATAATTTATTCAAGGCTCTCATGAACAAACTCCAATCTTTGAAATGTATGCATTTCAAAAAATATATTAATGTTTTAAATGCAATCGTACTTATATATTTTGACAGCCATGTACAGTACAATAAGATCAAATATATAGTAAGTAATTCCAGTAAAATATACAAAATCGTAATTTTACAATATTAAGTGAAATGTAAACCGCCGCTCGTAATGTAGTTTTTACTACTTAAATAACAGATATGATACTAAAGTACGAATTGAGATCAAGAAGTCATATCTTAAAAGACTGAACAACTGCAGTCACTTTGCACGGATTATATAACATAGTTCTCACAAAATTCTAAAAAATTCAAATTTCGTATTATCTTTTAAACTTAAGCACAGACTATAAAACAAAAGGCAGATGGAGCGCGTGGAACATATTGGTAAAGCTACAAAAGCGAATATAAAATTTTAATCGTGACGATGAATTTTAATTAATCAACAACGTAGAACTATACTTCGTAAATTTCCTAGTGGATAGATGTTAGTGTTATGTGTTTGCAACATTGTAGTAGAAATGAAGACTACCAGGACGAATGATATTCGTGCAAGTGACGTCAGAGGAAGCTTAGAGCAGCCAGTTTGTGATCAGAGCAAGAGCAACTTTGTTAAAACAATAATAAAATAGTTAAGTAAGATAAGATCACGATTAAAGCCGGAATATCTGCATATAAACTAGCCGCCCTCCCCGACTTCTTAGGGGTAAAATTAAAATTGATTTATTTAAAAATCCTTTCTTAGTGAGCGTCTACGTGACAAAAGTAACTATGCTAAACTCCAAGGCAATCGAACCGATAGTTTCGGAGGTCTCGTGACGAAAAGGACTAAAATATACTAATTTTATGCGCATTTTTCTTACCCTAAGAATTGTGTACAAAGTGTGAGAAAAATTTAAAAAAAAAAGATGAATGAATAGTCGTTTTCATGCGAGACCAAGGGGAATAGGGATTATAAAACTACTATATAAAAAAATGAATATTATAAGGTATTATAATACTACTATATAAAAAAATTAATCCCTTTTGTCAACGATAAAACTGTTCAATAACTTTTTCTCCTCTTTTTTTATGGCATTGGTTGGCGGACAAGCATATGTGCCACCTGATGGTAAGTGGTCACCACCGCCCATAAACAAAGGCGCTGTAAGAAATATTAACCATTCCTTACATCGCCTATGCGCCACCAACCTTAGATATAAGATCTTAGTTCCCCAGGGTGCTGACGCATTGGTGATGTAAGGAATGGTTAATATTTCTTACAACGCCATTGTCTATGGGCGGTGGTGACCACTAACCATCAGGTGGCCCATAAAAAAAAAAAAGTCCAGTAGTCTAAATTGAGCAGAATAACTATTGTATGTTGTCCGCAAAATTTTAGTGATAAACATATGCTAATTTGCATGTTTTGATTTTTATCCCTACTAAGTTGATTTATTTTCAATTTTTGAATAAAACTATGAACTCAAATCAAGCAAATGAAAACTTAGTAGCCTCAACGCACTACCCACTGGGCGCTAGTGTATGTTTATACCAAAGATAAATTCAGAAAACTAAATTATTAATTATAATCTATGTTGCTTAGAAGTAGTTTGTACGGATTAAATTTATCAACCAAGGGATCCTAAATGTACATACATTGTACTCAAATTTTAATGAAGTATTGTCTAGCGAAGTTAAATAATATTAAAGCTTGTCGTATAAATATAAAGTTATATTATATTTGACTAATAAAATTTTATTGAAAATCAAATTTATATTTTCTTTTTAATGGGTCAGCCGACTGGCAAATGTGCCATCTAGGAAAGTAGTCATAACTTTAGATATTGTCACTGTAAGAAATATTAATCATTCTAAGGAATATAAGTATAGACTTGGAATTATCGTTCAACTTTGGAACTAAGATGTTCTATGTGCCCGTACTTATAATGGCTCATACATCCTTTTTTTTTTTTTATTGTATTGGTTGGCGGACGTGCATATGGGCCACCTGATGGTAAGTGGTCACCACCGCCCATAGACAAAGGCGCTGTAAGAAATATTAACCATTCCTTACATCACCTATGCGCCACCAACCTTGGGAACTAAGATGTTATGTCCCTTGCGCCTGTGATTACACTGGCTCACTCACCCTTCTAACCGGAACACAACAATACAGTGTACTGTTATTTGGCGGTAGAATATCTGATGAGTGGGTGGTACCTACCCAGACGGGCTTGCACAAAGCCCTACCACCAAGTATCCTTCTAACTGGAACGTAAAAATACCAAGTATTGTTGCAAAACGGTAGAATATACGATGACTAGTGGTGGGTTTACATAAAGCCCTACCACTGAGTGCTCAAACCCAATAGTTCCAAAACAACTCACACTCTGGAATTCCTGAATAATAACAAAAAAACGTTCACCCTTCGCCCAGAAAATCGGAATTACGATTTAATGTGGAAATGTTATTCGCATCTTCGTTACGATTCCACATGTTTTTTTTACAGTAATCGACTTCGTTGTACAGAATTCGATTCGAATGTACATATAAATCTACATGGGTAAGTTCTCGATGTTTAATTAACATTGTTTATATATTATCGGACTTTTCCTCGTAATATTCGTATAGGCTTTAATCCCAAATAATCCTCCGTAACGTGATACATATATAAATACTATACCAGCTCTATATGGAAATGGTAAATTAGTATATATTTTTATATACCTTTTATATACGTATCGGTTTTGTGTGGGTGTTTAATAATATAGCTTTGTTATATGAACGTCTGAAGTCTGTACACATTCTAAATGTATACTTTAGTATGCATGACCTCGAATTAGATTTTTTTCGAACAAGTCTTAAAGTAACCTAGAAAAAACAACTTCTAATTCGGTGAGGTTTATTATTTTGAGATGAGGTCAGTCTTTATGTTTTAAGCCAAGTCTTAAACATACATTTATTTTTTATTCGACTTAAAAAAAAATCGGTTAGTTGTATTAGGTTGGAACTAAGTATTTCTATAATTCCATGCACCTTGTTTATCTATGAAATTTTAATCAGTGTGTCTGTCTGTATTTTTATCAGGTAGTTAGTAGCTAATGAATTATTAATGCAATTTATTTACTGCAGTTAATAACTTTTTTTTTAAATACTTATTTGATATTATTACATTTTAAATTTAATTTTTATATTTTATTGTAATATATCTATAAAATTAAGCGAAACAAATGTAATGGCAACATTTAAAACAAAACTACATACGTGATTGATTGGCAAATTGCTATGTATGTTGCATGCGCTACTCGTAAGCTACGAACTGCTACACAATCGCTACGGGCTTGACATACATGCTACGTTAGACATTTTTTACGCAAATAAAAGTACTTTTAAAGGAACGTATTCAGTCAACGTAATTTAATATATTATAATATGAAGTTTTTTATTCTACCCAACAGACCTCTTCCATCCCGTACCTGTCACACGCTGACGAAGCCAAAATTGAAATTCTACTAGAATAACAATATTTTTTAAATAATAACAACTTAAAAAATGTCTAAAGCATGTCAAATGAGTTTCAATAGCGTTCACAAACTTTATAAAACTACCCTCTATTAAAACAAACAAGTTTGTGCATACTACATTTATTGTCACCTGCATCAGAACTGCAGAAAAATTCAACAAAATCGCTCGAGTGGAACTAGTTTAAAATTCAATTGCAAGTTATGACTCACACATATGATTTGAAGAAAAATGAATGCTTGTAAAATGGTAAAACAAAACAGAGTGCACGGCAAAATATACATATTTTATCTTAAATAAAATTTGCTTTTATCGGTGACGAGATTGGGTTCTGTTCCGAATAAAAAATATACAGATTGATATAAATATTAAATACTATTTGACTACCTCGTTTATTCAGTGACTAGATGTAAGGCCGTAGATCTTTGAGGTCCTTGCCTCGAGGTCATGGATTCAATTACCAGGTCGGACCGATATAATTGAGGGTTTTCCATCGAAAAATTCTCCACAGCAGCCTGGAGCCTGGCAGTTGAAAGTACGTACACTTGCTTCCATTCGGCAACACTTTTTTGTACGAGATTTCAATTTCGATCTATACATATACCTACTAAAATATTGACCTTTAATGATAGTTCTATTCTGTAAAAAAACTCGAATTTTACCGCAAAACATAACATGACTATCATTGTAATATTTAAATGATATATGTATCAGAATTGAATAACCCGACACTAGGGAAATTTTGAATTAGATCTAATCATTTGTTAAGAGGTCAGTGTAATTAAGTAAAACATATTTTTATTTTATATTTACAATCACATACATAAATTGAGTATTCAATATCGCTGTGAAAACTAATTATATAATTAATAAAGTACTTCAAACACGATAAAGTAGTTTGAGATGATTATTCTAATTTAAAATGTAATAATTTGACCGAATCTTTTTACGACCATAATAAGCCTTTCTCATTATTTTCAATTTCACACGGAACCCTAATTTCGTTTCTATTCCGGATTTATCTGGATTTATGCAATTAAAAACGATATTACTTATAATTCCTCTCGATTGGACGAGTACCAGGTAAGCTATAAATAACGATATCCTACTAATTAAAATACGTTTTTAATATTTTAAAAATATAATTAATTGCTGTCTATTAGTAAGGATATTTTATAAAATATAAATACCAACCCACGTTGGAGCAGCATTATGGAATAAGCTCATAAAAAATCGGAGAACTTAGTTCAGCAGTCGTACATTTATAATCTGTTACTATTTTATAAATGTACACACAGATACAATATATTATACAGAGAGCAGAAATATTATCTTTTTATGTCACTTAGGTAGGTTTGAGTACCTATTTACACAGCCTTACTCACTATTCAAACCGGAATACAATAATACTAAGTATTGCTGTTTGTTGGTAGAATAAGCTTGAATAAAGCCCTACCACCAAGTAGAACAACCTACAACCCGACCCTAGAAGGTGATAGGAAAAAGTGCCCAATCACTTGACTTGGGCTCTTTACTATTACAAAAATTCAACCTTAACGCAAAAACACCAACAATCAAATTAAATATATAAACCATTGAGATATACTAACGAATACGTGACATTACACGTTACGTTAATTATGCGTTCAAGTACGAGTACTGATAGGTTTTTAAATGTGATTATAAATTTGAGTTTTCCCGATATCAGCTCTCCTTCCGTTTCCGTTTCACGTACTCACCGATACAATTATTTTCCCCCACCAAACAGTAAAACTTTGAATGAATGTAAAAGGAGGTAAATTAACGGCAGATAGATGTCCCACTGTAGTGGGAGTGCCCTGTAGGGCATTAGCGTCCCAACCCCATGAGGAGAAAGCCTGGAACTTATTACAACGCTGCAATGCGGGTTGCTATATAAATAAGTGGTAGACTTTCACCGTACACATTCGGATTTCTCAAAGATTTTCCACTTAAGACTGTCATACAAAAAAAAACATGGTTGTCTTTGCTTTGGCAACTTTTCAAATCATAGACATCGACATCAATTTTATTTATTTGAGTACATGATACCGTCACGTCTTATTTATTTTTTAAATAATTATGTAACTTCTTCATATTTTTACATAAATAACTATAGATATAATAAAATTGGAGTGTCTGTTTGTAATATTAAAATAAACGCATTTTACTAAATGCATGTATACACGGTATATATACCAAAATAACATTTTTTAAAATTTTTGTCTGTCTGTCTGTTTGTTTCGGCTAATCTCTGGAACGGCTGGACCGATTTTGACGGGACTTGCTGCTGATGTAATAAGGAGTAACTTAGGCAACAACAATAACTTTTTCGATAAATTCAAACGGTCACGAAGTCGCGGGCACAGCTAGTAAATAAATAATATAAATAAAAAATGAAGTAACATTGCTTTAAACAAATCTTACTTCACACTAGTCTGGCACAAGTCCAACATTGCATAATTTATTTACCTACGCAGAATTCTTTTCGGTGTCAGAGAATCTGGATATCTGATAAAAAATTTACAATTCCCACATCCCGGGCTCCAAATCAGACATTTTATATGAAGGCTTTGTAATAAACAACAACGAAAATAAATTAAATTAAATCACAAATTACGAACAATCTTCAACAAAAAATAGTCTTATTAGTCTTATTATTGTTTTGAAAGTTAGTTAACTTATTGACCTTTCTATTTTAGCAATTATTCGAATGGATTAGATTTTTGAAAAATTCAAAATTTGATTTTTAACTATTGAAACCTATCTACAATTATAGATTGTAAAAAATAATTACTTTTTATTCGACAACATGTATCCGCAAAATTTGAGTTGACATGACAGTTCAACGGGCGGCCATGTTTGACGTCACCATCCCCCAACCTATACCATAAAAAACGATATTTAACCGCCCAGTAGCAAAACTTAGTATTGTTCTAGCACTATTCGAAGGTCGAGTGAGCCGGTGTAACTACGGCCACTAAGGAAATAACATATTTTTTCTCAATTTGTATGTCCACCAACCTTTACCATAAAACAAGAAAGTTGCATATATAATTCAGTTACATATTAATTATTTATTTAGTTATTTCAAAGCCTTACAGACGATTTCACGGAGCCGTTAATTAATTTCGCATTTCTGTTGAATGATCGCACTGAAACTGTCGTGTGAAATATGATTCGATCGCACTGAAACTCTCTTAAACCGTCGAATATGAGACCGACTGATTAGTTGTTAAGCATGTGTTATATACGAAACCCTTTATTTTAATATTCAAATTTTCGGTTGTAATTAAATCGATCCAGACGATATGACACAACGAAATAAAAAGTAAGGCTGCAATATTAAGCGACGTGTAATTGTATGGTGTATTTTTTTGGTTAGGTTATATTTACTATATAAAATATAAAAACTAAAGTTTAGCAATGATTCCTGGATTTAGATAACCGCCCGATTAACCTCAATAGCCGTTTCTTAAGCCATGGTTAACGAGTTATTTTCTATAAGACATATTTTCATATGTAAACGGTTGATTAAATATATATTACATATATTAAAAAAACACAAAAACTTACTCTGTTCTATGCCAATGTTAGAAATACTTATTTATACAGTTACTTTTTTATTATAATTATATTTTTATTAAACTCATATATTGTTATTGTATCCATTAACAGGCTGTAAATTTCCCACTGGTGGGCTAAGGCCTCCTCTCCCTTTGAGGAGAAGGCTTGGAGCATATTCCACCATGCTGCTCCAATACGGTTTGGTGGATACAAATGTGGCAGAATTTCGTTGAAATTAGATACATTTCCTCAAGATGTTTCCCTTCACCGCCGAGCACGAGATGAATTATAAACACAAATTAAGCAGATGTAAATTCAGTGGTGCTTGCCTGGGTTTGAACCCGCAATCATCGGTTAAGATGCACGCGATCTAACCACTGGCCCATCTCGGCCATTGTATCCGATTTCATAAAAGTAAAATCGATTTCAGAACGTCGTTCGTATGCCTTTAAAAATTAATACATGATATATTTCCGTGCAAAATTCGAAATATAAAATGACGTTCACCGATTTGATGCAAAAAGGAGATCTTTGACAATTTTGATTGTATTTTAACCTCAACATTATGATATTTATAATATTAAACAAATAATAAAAAATAATCCGTGTACTGGTGCATTTATAACCAGTTATATATATATTTCATCTACACGGTTATTTGTAAAAATCACGAGGTAATAAAGCATATGACCATGATGAGTATCTAAGGCACTCTATTTTCATCTTAATAGATCGCATTTATTCATGCGTAGAACGTTAATGGGCTTAAGTTGAACGTACGCAAAGGCACTACGAAACAATCGCAACGACTTTACAAGAAAAATAATGATCAATACAAAGTAAAAAGTGTACCTAACACCTCTAAAGTGGTAGAAATTAGATGTGTTTTAAAATAATTGGTTATTATTTTGACTTTAGTAAATCTGTTTTAATATATAATAATAAATGAGTCTCATAAATGAATATACTCCACACGAATATATGTATATATATTAAACTTATACCTGAATATGCATCGCGTTTCGGAGAAGGTTTTAGTATATGATATCATTATATAAGTAAGTACACTTTACAATTTCATCCGCTTTAAATTTAGATAATTACCGTAGAAAGAGTGAATTTCATGTTCTTAAAGTTCATATTAAAGTAAAATACATACATACCGAGCCGAGATGGCCCAGTGGTTAGAACGCGTGCATCTTAACCGATGATTTCGGGTTCAAACCCAGGCAGGCACCACTGAATTTACATGTGCTTAATTTGTTTAAAATTCATCTCGTGCTCGACGGTGAAGGAAAACATCGTGAGGAAACCTGCATGTGTCTAATTTCAACGAAATTCTGCCACATGTGTATTCCACCAACCCGCATTGGAGCAGCGTGGTGGAATATGCTCCATACCTTCTCCTCAACGGGAGAGGAGGCTTTAGCCCAGCCAGTGGGAAATTTACAGGCTGATTATTATGTTTACATACATACACATACATTGTGTAGCATAATCCACCAACCCGCATTGGATCAGCGCGGTGGAATATGCTCCGAAATCTCCTCAAAGGGAGACGAGGCCTTAGCCCAGCAGTGGAAAATTTACAGGCTGATAATTGGTCGTTGAACGGTGCAAGTGCTCGCCTACTAATATCATGTTTTTGATATTGTTTATCTCTAGCAGTCCAACTCTACTTTACGTAATTATGTCGAGCTACAAAACTAAAGTAAGTTTTACGGCCACCTGTCGTCTGTGTCTGAGTTACACGTTAAGTATTAAGAAGGTTTCAATAAATTTTGCCAAGTCTGTCTTTAAGATAGTTGATGTCTTTGATCGAGATATATAGTACTCTTTGTAAGAATTTAGACATACTTAGGCTGTAATTAAAAGACTTATCACCGTGCTTACAGTTACTGTATAAGTAGGTGGACAGACAAATGGTCCACCTGATGGTCACCACCACCCATAGACATTACTGGTCTAAGAAATAATAACCATTCCTTTTGTTCTTGTGTTGTTCCTTATGTTTTGTCGCTTGTGCTTGAGTTACACTGGCTTACTCACCCTTCAAACTGGAACATAATAATACAAAGTATTATATCTGTTGAGTGGGTGGTACCTATCTAGATGGGCTTGCATATACCCTACCACCAATTTTAATATTAGTATAATTGATGTCACATTTTCTTTTCGACATTTGGAAGTTATTGTCATTAATGATTTTCAGGCTTTGATAAAACAAGAGTTGATCGTGTATTTATTGGATGTATATGTGTGCGTTTGTGTATGTATGTAGATGCTCAATTGTCATAGTACAGTCATTTGTTTTATAAAGCCAAAGATCCTAAGATGTTGGATCTAAATCCGGCCAGACCTGTTGTCAAGAATTTTTCGTATTGAGAATTGAAAGTACATACACTTGAGTCTAGATTTGTGCTTTGGCTTCAAAACCTCTAGCGACTGACTAATAAAGAGTATCTAGACTAATATTATAAAGAGGTATAATTTGTTTATTGGTGTGAAAGCTACATCCTCTTTGAGGTGAGCGCTTTAAATTATGTGCTATATTTATATAATACAATTTTCTTTATTAATAAATAGCATCCGGGCAAAGCTGGGTCAGTCGCTAGTATATCTTAATTGGTATTATAAAACAAGCTTAAAATCTTAGCATCAACATTGAACTAAAACCAATAAGGGAAATGTAGCACAAGCCAGCAGTAATACTGTTTCTGATCGCTCGCTCGTCACTTGTAAACTAAACTTCAGAATTTAACAGCTTCTGATAACATTAAAACAGCTCTCTAGTTTAAAACTCAACCAGTCGCGTTAACGAGGCATTTAAAAAGTTTTTATTACTTAACAAAGATATCGTTGCATGACCTTGATTTAATACATTGATTCTGTATACCTATTCTGTGATAACGAACTCGAAACTCACCGTAGAAAAACAAGTCGTCAGGAAGTTATCAAATGAAATCAAATCAAAATATTTTTTATTGTATAGCGATCTCTTCCAGACAACCTTAAGGTTATAGATATAGATTAGAAGATAAACTGAGATAAAAAAGAGGTATATCTTTAAAATAAATAAATTAATTAAAATATAGCTACACATACATATATATATATATATATATATATATATATTTATGTATGTGTATAATAAGATACAATTTGTGTACCAAATCAAGTTAAAACATCCTAACATCGTATGACTATAATCATTGGGAAGTGAGATGCCAAGTGAGTTCTTAAAGGATAGCACCACTATTAGGCTATTCTGTAACAAGAAACTCGTAACTCGCAGAACACGAGCTTGACATCAGGTCAGAATCAAAGGTCAGAATGTGAAATGCGACTAATCATTATACAATCATGGAATACAACGATCAAAATGAAGTATAACTCTAAGTGAGTTTTCAATATATGACGAGTGAGATACGAAGTGATTTTGTTACAGAATCGCACTGCTGAACGGGTATATATTTTTACTTGAAAATAATAAATTGTTACTGTATGAAGTTGAAGCTGAATGTAATTTATTTCTAGCCAAAGCATCTATTGTGGCGAGGAATTGAGCCACAAGAGGCTCTTGTAGGTCTTGTTTACAGGCGTCAATAAGAGGGCGAGCCATCTGATTGTAAGTGGTGACCACCGCCATTGGTACTGTAAGATACACAAAACATTCCTTACATTACCAATGCGTCAATAACCTCGGGCACTAAAATGTTTAGTCCCTTGTGTCTTAGTTACACGACTCACAGACTCTTCAAACCAGAACAAGCAATGCTCGGTATTGCTGTTTGGCGGTAGAATATCTGATGCACAGGTGGTACCTATCCACATAAACGGGTTTACAAATATCTCTATCATCGTATGGAATTATTAAAATTCCTTACAATGTTTATGAACATATATATTGGCGATGGTTTAAACCACTATCTAAGTGGTCCATTGAACAATGAACTTTTAATTATAAATACAAAAATTCTTTACAATTATTATTACCTCTGATCACTAATGACTTACTTAGATTCAAGTACCGTATTTTTTAAACCTTTTTTTATGTATTTGCTCTCTATCTACTATGTCAGGAAATGATCTAGTTATCGAAGATGAATTTTTTTTTTTGATATTATTCATGAAATCATATAGCTCAGTAATATAGCCGTGTAACCAGTATTGTTGAAAATTTACCAGCTTTTAATAATAGATACGAATATACATTACTTGCTTTTCCTCTGTATTTAGTTTATTCTGTAAATTACTTTATAATAAACTCGTCATCTACCCAGGAGCGGTCGCAGCTAAACTCTTTTGGTCATATTTATTAAATATTGGGGTCAAGTGGAAGTCTTCAAACCTTTTTGGCACAGTTGATTGTCTTTGTATAACATTAACTCATCCAAATTTCTTGTTGACTAAACAAATAAGATTTTAATTTTAAATAAATTTATATTGTCTCATTTTAGAAGATTTTCAATTTAACTTATACGATTTTGGGGGAAGGCTTGACCCCCACGTCTTACATCTATCTACTACTGTTGAAGTCGACAATGAATTATTCATAAAAGTAAACATTACCAAAGCCAGTCATGTCGTTCAACTCTAACTTTGTTTTATGGTCACGAGCAGCAATTTTTTATCCATCCCTTCCGGACCCTTCACAAGACCCACTGGCGCGGTTGGGTTCGTTTATCTGAGCGTAAATACGGAACCCAACATGAGAAACCCTTTTGATTTTTTTAATCATCTCTTTGTCCTATATATTAATTATCATTTCACATCAAATGGAACTTGTATGGAAATTTGTTGGAAATATAAATTTATAATAAATGAAAATTTTATTCTTAAAACAGTAAATAAGGTATATTACACACTTGAGTCATTATAATATAGATATATTTTATGTTGAAAAACCTATTCAAACTCTTTTCGACGGTGAGAACTTTGACATTGATGTATTTTTCTATTCAGTCTCGATGAAATGTGAGTTCAATCCATTTTAACGGAGCAACCTTATGTATTTTTATAACACCGTTTTAATTTAATACAAAAATGTTTATATAGTTCGTATATGTTTACGGTAAGTTTTTTAACATAGGAAATACTAAATAAGTAGTCTTTAGAGTAATGAAAACTAAGACGATGTGGTTAGACTCGTAACATTAAAATAAAGGTAGCGGAATCAAGTCTGGGTAAGCAAGATATTTTAGAAAGTGGTCACCTATGAACACATAAATTGGTGCACTGAAAATTATTAATCATTGACAGTGCCACCAACCTTGAAATTTTTCACTAATAATTATTTTGGTAGTCAGCACTGCTGAATCATCAGTGTTATTCTGTAAGAACTCATGTCGTATCTCACTAGTAAAATGTTTAAAGCCGACTTACAGTGGTACTGATTTCCATAAACTCAAACTCAAATTCCTTTATTCAATATAGAAACATTACACTTACTTATTGATAGTCAAATTAAACACTACCACCGGTTCGGACAAGGAAACACCCTGAAGAGAACCGACGAAAGAAATTCAGCGGGTTTTTTTTTTGTCAAACTAATTAAATAAATATATTTAATATGAATAGAATAACATATTCTTGACGGTACGAAGTTACATATATAAATTGGATACGATGTCTAATCAATGTTTTTATACCTTTTAATTACTACTGTTTTAATTACATATTGTTCTATATTTATTTATTAAGCAAAAAAAAGTTAAGGTCCTTGGGGATGACTGATTAAGGTCCTTGCGTATAAAGGTTGAACAAGCCACAAACAAAGTCGCAGACACAACAACCCTTTGCTGCCAATAATTAAATAAGCATACCTTACCGTACCTGATTATACTGATATTCTTTTCCATCCCTTTTAGATAACATTACTTAAATTGAATAAAAATACTCGGATATTGATTCGATTTTTATGCTTTTGGGTTTCCGTTGATAAGTTGGGGTGTTGTTGAGGTTTAACTATGATGTTCTTGAGTTATGTCATTAATACACAACATACTATTATTACAACATACTTCTCCGGGATTGACCTTAGTACAGCCTTCTAGTGTACTACTAATTGGATATATATGATTTAAAATAAAAATAATAAATAAATATTGGACAACATCACATACATTACTCTGATCCCAACGTAAGTAGCTAAAGCACTTGTGTTATGGAAAATCAGAAGTAACGACGGTACCACATACACCCAGATCCAAGACAACATATAGATAAATAAAGAAAACTAATGAACTTTTTCTACATCAACTCGGCCGGGAATCGAATCCGGGACCTCGGAGTGGTGATGAAAACCGGTGTGCACACTGCTCGACATTTTTTTTTATTGCTTTAGTGATTGTTATATTTCTAATACAATGGACATAAGTTATTCTTACAAAATACTAAGATCTAAGTTACTACATCCTTTGTCCTAATATATTGTTTTTTCACCTTTTAAACTGGAACACAAACTCAATGATTTTGTGCCGTCTATTTAATGTGGCAAATTCAATAACAATATTATATACATCATAAGGGTAAGTACCACCCAGTCCCACTGCTGGGCAAATAGATATTGCTCTGGGAGATAGATAGGAACTCTTATTAAAGTAGTGAGATGGAATTTCGAAAGTTTGTGGACATACATATGATCGAACCATGAATTGAGCACTTATTGGTGCTTGCCCAGATTTTCCCGCAATTTTCGTTGAAGATTGACGTCTTCTAACCACTGAATCATCTAGGCTGTTCTATATAATGTTAACCTTAAACCATCCTAAACTACATTCTATGCAGAATTTCGCTGTAACTGGTTCAACTTTGTACGGCGCTTATAACGTTTTAATATCGGTATAATATGACAAGATGATTTACCAACAATCGTATATCATACGAATTATTTTATCAACGGCCATGCACGTATGTGTGATTCCAGATACGTCTTTTTACATTCACTAAACAAAATGTATCCCCAAAGAAATCTAATAATCCTAACTTTGCGTAAAAAATGTGTTCGAAAGGATTATCATGTCGAGGTCCTCGTTAAATCCAAAAGCAGGTATAATGTCCAGAACTTCGAACATTAACAATAAAATGTCAGCGGTCTTTATCCATGGATTATTTTTGCGTGTGGTGTAAGACGGCAAAGTTTTGCCTTCATATATTTAAAATAGGCGGATCAACAAGAGGCTTGATGCTGAATTCAATGCGTCATTTAGGAACTGAGATGTTATACCTGTTCAAGGTCGTTCATCAAGCAGCTTTTTAATTCATCTAACATAACGAATGGGTCTGAAATAAAAATTAAGGACATCTCTTAGTTTAAATGGTGGTGTTTTATTCATTTCGTGGTGATGGTAAGTATCGTGGTGAAACTTCTGGCATATAAATTAAATCTTATTTACTATTCCACAGCGAAACAGCGGTGACATTAAACTATATTTACTTAAATAATAGTTAACTACTAAAATGTATTATTTTTAACTTGGAATTGGTATTAATTTAAATATAGCGATTTCCTACCCGTTCTCGTTTCAGACAGTTTCAAATTAGGGCCCATTTTTAGATTAAACATAAAAATAAGAATTTTTTTTTTTTTTTCCGGTTAAGAAACTTGAAAATGTCGACTTTTCTCTACTACAATATTCAAGTATATGTATAATACAAACGACCCACTTGAATTATTCTGTTTATTGATGGAAATCGTATTAAAACCCGTCGTGTAGTTTAAAAGATCTAAGCGTACAGACAGCCAGAAGCGACTTTATTTTACATCTTTTATGTTTTTTCAGGCATAGACTCGAATCGTGTCTCACTTTTTGATCAATTTAATCGAAACTAAAATGTCCAATTGCAAATATCAACGTGCTAAAAATGATACGTAGTATTTAATAATTAATAATGTATGCTCTTGGACCACACGCGGAGGGTAAAGCTTACTTTGCGGCGAAACCTTTTATTATTTTAATCAAGGTATGCCGCGTCATTATGTAACGAAAATATTTTTGCGTCAGATTAAAAGACCGGACTGTTCACTACGCTTCCGTGTTTTACGAAGTGATTTGAAAACGGGATAAACATTTTTTCTCATTTTTATGTACAAATAATACAAATACAAATCTGACGACCTCCGTGGTCGAGTAGTGTGTACACCGGTTTTCATGGGTACGCCACTCCGAGGTCCCGGGTTCGATCCCCGGCCGTGTCGATGTAGAAAAAGTTCATTAGTTTTCTATGTTGTTTTGGGTCTGGGTGTTTGTGGTACCGTCGTTACTTCTGATTTCCATAACACAAGTGCTTTAGCTACTTACATTGGGATCAGAGTAATGTATGTGATGTTGTCCAATATTTATTTATTTAATAGTACTTTGTAATCTTACTTAAATATATATCTGGGTGCCAATTCCACTAACAAATCGACAGTCTATCGCAATCGAATCGAAACATGGTCGTTGCTGTTCAACCGTTTTTCTAGTCTACAAATGCAACGATCCAGTTGCGGTTCGGTCAAAGTTTGATCGGGACATAATCGGGATCGTATCGTGACCGATTAAATAAGTAGAAATTGTCCTCAACTTACGATCAAACTGAGGTTCAATTTTTGTATCGAATAGTAGAAGTTGCGAACGAATGTCAAGAACGCAACATTTCCGTTTTGTTAGAAGAATTCACCCTCAGTTCACGTGCAAAGGCGCGCTCTAACACGATAAATAATCGGCGAATATAATCTTATTTGTAGTTTTTGCGGTGTTAGTCTCATATACGTCATCTCACACACCCTAAGACATCATTTCACGCTATGTCCCTTGTGCCTGTAGTTACACTGACTTAGACACCCTTTAAACCGGAACACAGCAATATTAATTATTATTACTGTTCGGCGGTAGAATATCTGATGGGCGGTACCTATACAGTTGGGATTGCACAAAGCCCTTACACTAAGTAAGTGTTAAAGTACTATTAAGGCGATCGACGTTAACAATTCGATTCTCTAATATCGTTTTCTAGTTTTTAATTAATTTATGGCTTTAAGCTATCTATACTTTGGTTGTAACGAGTTTCGTTATTACTTAGCGGAGGAGACACTACAGGGATATCCAAATATTGATCTAATATGATCAAAGGACGTTGCGATAAACTGCCAAAGCTAGCCATTGTTGATCAAATCTCTTTGTTAAATAGTTAAATGCTAGTTCTTTTGATGTTCCCACAAACACATACGATAACAATGCTTTTGTTTTCAATATCATGCCTCAATTATATTCAATATTAATTAAATATATTGGAATCGATCAATAGCTAATAATTGTAATTAATCTAACATCTGATATTATTTGTTAGATAGCTCTGCGTGTACACGTATCATAGAATATTACAGAATACAAAAAAATCACAGATGAACAATAAAATAAAGGTTTACCAAATCGATCTCCCGACCTCCGTATTCCCCACCACCTACATAAAATATGGGTATCTTCATGTCTAGAGTAAATCTTCCAGGCAATCGCGCTCCACCTTAGGCTGTATCACTTTCCATCAGGTGTGATAATAGTCAAGCGCTACTTATATATTAAAAAACAAAATTATATCACACTTCAATTATATATTGCAAAGAATTTTTGTTTGTTTGGTCAAATTAAATAGCAATCAAACAAAAATCCTACACGAACTAGTGGATGATACCTCGATGAGCCAACACAAAGCACATCACTGTTATCCTTATTATGTTTACCTGTTACTAATCATATAATAAAAACAGTTGTTAGATATTTATTTAATTTTATTTGTATTGAAAATAAAAGTCGAACAGTTTGTGTTTTTTTTCCTAGATAGGAAAATATACTAATATTATAAATTCGAAAGTAACTGTCTGTCAGTGTATCTTTAAAACTTTCACGGCCAATGTATTGAACCGTATTTGACAAATGTTGACATGAAACAAACTAGAACCCAACGAAATGACATAGGGTGCTTTTTTATACTAAAGCCGCGATTTGTTCACAAAATCATATAAATTTAAATATATTCTGCGATATGACTTATTTCGTAATAGCTATTGCTGTGTTCCATAATTGAAGGGTGTATGAGTCATTGTAATTACAGATACATAGTACCTTATTTAATTTATTTAATTTTATTTAAATAAGGTCTAACGAGCATTTTTGAATCATAATTAAATTGAATGTAGATTCTACCGAGAAAAACCGGCTATAATGATTACGTTTTTCCGAAAATCAAATTATATACCCGTAAGGTTATCCTACATGAAAACCGATGAATACAGAAAGCCTTATTTGTCAATATGTTTTCAAACGAGAATTTATTAGTACCCAGTAGTCGTGATTAAGGGGTTGGTCGTCATTTGGTATACAAAATGGTTAATTTCAAAGTAGTTAATTAATTTGATTATAACAAAAATGGTTATTATTTATTTAAATGGAAATATCTTAAGACCGAGAAGAGCGCTTTACAAATATTTTATGATGAAAGATCAGATCAGATTAATCAGTGGGATCCCACTACCATTTTGCCTAAATCCCAACAGGAAACGCACGTCCTATGGATTTATAAAATGGGTAATGATGGGGACGAGCCGAGATGGCCTAGTGGTTAGAATGCTTACATCTTAACCGATAATTACGAGTTCAAACCCAGGCAAGCATTGAGCTTTCATTTCACACCACACCATTGAATTTTCATGTGCTTATTTGTGTTTATTATTCATCTCGTGCTCGGCGGTGAAGAGAAACATCTTGAGAATACCAGCATTTGTTTAATTTCAACGAAATTCTGCCACATGTGGAATAAGCTCCAAACCTTCTCCTCAAAGGGAGAGGAAGCCTTAGCTCAGCAGTGGGAAATTTACAGGCTGTTACTGTGTAACGATTGTATAAAAATTCAAAATCCGAATTTATATTCCAAGTCGTATTATTTATTAATTGTCAAAAAATTCAACAAATATCAAAAGAAACATATATTTTAGATCTAAGAACCGGTAAAGAGGCTCAGTCTCACTCCGGAAAACGACTTTATAATATCTGATGAGTACGTGGCCTTTCCCAGATGGGCTTGCATGAAGCCCTACCACCAAGTAAATAGATATTCTCACTTAAAAATACGTATATGAGCTATATACAATATATATATGTAATCGTTTTATTAATAAAAACAAAGACTATTTAATTATTCCTTTTCGATGTAGGTACATCTATTTTCTCGTTTTCCTGTAATCTGTGTTCGATTACTGTAAAGTCTTTCTTAATTTTCATTACTTTATAATAAGAATATTTTTGAAACTCTTTAGGATCTTTTAGTCTTACATTAAGCCGAATATAATTTATTATAACTCAATTCTTAGAGTCAATATTTGGCCATTAAGCATCATCAGAAACGTGAACCTTTTTAATTTTAAAACTGTTCAATTAATATCAAATATCAACGATTACGATTTAATTATAATTAAACAAAAGCGAAACGAAACGAAAGATTACGAATATTTGAAAAAATATGATTGATATTTATATTTTATATTGAAACCGCTTATTTTGTTTCGGATAAAAGAATCAAGATTGAAAATAAACACCAATTACAATTTATCTGAAAATAGAAGCTCCGCCTCTCGGTCCGCTATGTTTACGACCAGACTAAAGGGTCACAATATAAAATAAGATATTTTTTTTTTTTAGATTTTTAACATTGGTAGGGGGACGGATAAATATGCCACCTGATGGTAAGTGGGCAACACCATCCATAGCGCATTGATGCTTTTCAATAATAATTTTTACACCAAGATATGCCCATAGTAACACTGGCTCACTCATCCTTCAACTTTGAACCCAACTTTATTAACTATTGCTGCTTGTTGGTGGAATATTTGACGAGTGGAGTTATGACTGGTAACTACTTATATATGTATAAACAATAGTTTTATACATAGGTATTTTTAAATTGATATTATTTAACAATGTAGAAATCTTATACACATTAACCCACAATAAAAATACCACCGATACGGTATACGAAATACTCAAGCCCTAAAAGCGGCGCCGAAGGGAACTCAGTCGGTTTTTTGATTTGATGTCGAGTGGACGTTACTACGGACGCGCTTACGTGCTATTGGCGCGCTTCGGGAATATGACCGAAACGTATTCCGTGACGGCAAACGGCACGACGATCTCCTATATCGCCTTGCACCCTATATGCTACCCTTCTCTACCCCCCTGCATATACATTTATATGAAAATCGTTTCTGTAGCTCATTTTAGAAATAAGAAAAATATATTTATTTTATTAATAAAAATGTATTAATTTAATTTACTTCATATTTATTTGACGACCACAGTGGTCGAGTAGTGTGTACACCGGTTTTCATGGGTACGCCACTCCGAGGTCCCGGGTTCGATTCCCGGCCGAGTGGAAAAAGATGTAGAAAAAGTTCATTAGTTTTCTGTGTTGTCTTGGGTCTGGGTGTGTGTGTGGTACTGTCGTTAATTCTGATTTTCCATAGCACAAGTGCTTTAGCTACTTACATTGGGATCAGAGTAATGGATATGATGTTGTCCAATATTTATTTATTATTATTATTTATTTAATAAAGAAATATTCTTTCAATGACCGTTAATTTAGATGTTTCACACCCGCCGGAGGTCTGGTGACGGCCATTTTTTTTAATACTTTATAAAACAGATACAAATAATGTCTAAATAAAACTAATTGTAAACGATATCCTTAAATACATTTCTTCTGACACACCTAACAGTAAGAAAAAGTATTAAGACATAATTATAAAAAAAAAAGTAAATACGTACGATTATTTAAAATATAAATTACAACGTACAATTAATATTATATATACATTTTTTTTTATGATATCAGTAGGCGGTCGAGCAAATAGGTCACCTGATGGTAAGTGGTCACTACCGCCCATAGACAATGGCGCTGTAACAAATATTAACCATTCCTTACATCACCAATGCGCCACCAACCTCGGGAACTAAGATGTTATGTCCCTTGTGCCTGTAGTTACACTGGCTCACTCACTCTTCAAACCGGAACACAACAATAATGAGTACTGCTGTTTGGCGGTAGAATATCTGATGAGTGGGTGGTACCTACCCAGACGGGCTTGCACAAAGCCCTACCACCAAGTAAGTATACTCTATATTTTATTTTATAGTATAGTAAATATACACCATATATAGCTTTATAATATACATATGTATTCTGTGTAGTTATTATTCCAGTAATCAGCCGTTGGTGACATTTGGCTAGGAAGGCATTAGTTGTCGTATCATATCAAAAGTCAAAAGTCAAATCAAAAATCTTTATTCAATACAGAAATGTCACACTTGATTATAATTGATGGTCAAAAATCTACCACCGCTTATAAATACGTTATAAGCCTTTTCGTAGTACGTTTAGTGACTGTGTGAAAATTTAGTCTGTAAAACATTCAGTTAACGATATTCAACCGAATTATCATTTTGCGTTACAGAAAAATATAACTTTTCAAAAAATATTCGTTTCGTTCCGAAATATTTCTCCTCGAAAAGTTTTGTGTAACGTTTGTCCATTGACGACGTCTCTCGGGGTTGATTGTTTTTTGTGGATTCAATTTTTTTTTTCGGTTTTGTATGATTTGATTTCGGGTACACTTTGAATTTTGATGATAATATTTCCAAAACATCATTTAAATTAGGTAAATGCAAACAAAGTATTACTTTTCGTTCGTGCGTACTTGACTACATTTTTACTGTATATTGATAGCTCCCTGGAGGGTTATGCTCGGGACCGTTACGATAGCCACCCACTTAGCAATCATTCTCAACATCAATATTCTGAATTTCTATGGCATATGGCATAGGCAGCGGAAGTATTTATATTTTACGATATAATAATGATGAAGTCTATCTGCAATGGCGATTTATTGCCAGATATCCTCGTAACCGTACCTTAAATTTAACATTGTGTTAAATGGAATCATCATTGCTATGAGCACTTAATGCCTGAATAACTTTTATGTCAACGGAAAACCAATCCATGAACAAAAGTATTCCAAGATAGTCGGCGTGCAATAAAAATCTGCCAAAGGTTATTTCAAACTGTAGTGCGACGACCCCAAAATATAATTGTAAAAGTCTACTCAAATCAAGATTATTCCACAAAGTTAGTCAATTATAAGGCTAAAAACTCTTAAACGAATGACCCTAAGGTCAGTCAAAATTACATGACTTAACTTTGACTTAACTTTTCTATATAAGATCGTCAATAAAACTATCGAATGTTGTCAATTACTGAGTTTTATCAATTTCAACGTTCATATAAGAATTTCTAGGAATACTTCTCTATAATTTCGTATTATATTATTCAAACACTAACCTAGGAAACCATACACCAATAACTAGACTTATGTACACTTAAAACGAAATTTTGCGCTCAGATAATAATTTAGACATCTTTATTAATAGCAGTAATATATTTAAGATTTTTTTTTATTCGAAAATATTAATATTATTTTATTACAGTAAATCAAGTAATTGTTTGAATCCCTATACTAATATTTTTTTTTATCTATTCATTTGTTCACAACTTATTTTTAACACGCTCATATTAGCTTCACTTGTAACTATGTATGTAAGAAAGTATTGGAATCTTAATTTGACTAACTTCCCGGTCTTCGATTAGGATGATAATTTGCACACGCTCTGAGTTCTGATGACAATACATGACTAGCTAAGAGACGTCATTACAAATCCAATAGGGCATCTTAACCGATGATTTCGGGTTCAAACCCAGGCAGGCACCAGGGAATTTTCATGTGCTTAATTTGTGTTTATAATTCATGTCGTGCTCGGCGATGAACGAAAACATATTGAGAAAACCTGCATGTGTCTAATTTCAACGAAATTCTGCCACATATATTCCACAAACTCGCATTGGAGCAGCGTGGTGGAATATGCTCCAAACCTTCCTCAAAGGGGGAGGAGGCCTTAGCCCAGCAGTGGGAAATTTACAGGCTGCTAAATTAATAATGTAATGAATGATAGAATTTAGTTATACCTTTGATGTTTACGTAGCTGATTCAATTTTTAGAGCTATCTGTAGTTGAATATAATTGAAAGCGCAATTACCATAGAAGTAAGTGTAGGGAATTTATTCAAGTTTTATTGTTATTTTTGTTGGAAAATCTCACACAAATAAATATAAGTATAACTCAAACGATACATTTAGTTATGTCACGCTTTCAATCTACGAGTAAGTACACATCGTCAGTGTTAAGAAAGAAACGCCTAAACGGCTCCTTTGGGAAATGAACTTTGCTAACATCACTTTAAACATCATTTCCCAAATGTACTATTTTGACGCTTGAGCCTTTCTTCTTTTCTATTGACGATAAAGGTAATGTCACAGCTGACTATCGCACCCCAATAAGCTGAGACTCAACTATAACAAAGCGTGACTTAAAATTGAATGAAAGCTTCGTTTCGTCTGTCTGCTTCAATGAAACTGAATCTAATCGTGGGTCGGTTTGATCGTGTTGAGGTACATGCCGCGTGTGATAATGAATTGCGAGTTAAACGCGTGGACTATTTTCACGATTCTTTTTTGCGCATGTGACTTTTTATACCGCAATTGAATATATAGAACAATATTCGAAAATATATATTTTTTAATTTTTTTTATAAATATTAATATTTCAATGAAATTTTTATCAATAACTGCTGTAGTTCATTTCAAATTCCATTTGCATTTCCTCAAGGTTTCAAGCTTAAGTTGAAAGTGCATGACGTGATCTAAATCTTGTTTTTATTTACGACGCGTCAGGGACAAACAGACTGCATTTAAATGTAAATTATAGTCTGACTCGTAAAGTGCTTGAATTCACTTAAAATGGACTGATCATTACGAATACGACTGCCTCCTATTTTATCAACTAGTACTAAACATATATACATATATATATATAAACAATTATAGTATATATATATATATATATATAAAAAATATTTAAATTTAAATATATATATATGTCTATACATATATATATATATTTTATATACTAGTACTTTGCCCAGCGATATTACTCGCTTGTTTAATTTATTTTTTATTAAGTATTTAAATAGCTATTTTACACAGATGATAAATTAATCTTACAGCGTGCACAATTGACGGAAAAAAAACAAATATTTTTATGTTATTCCAAAAGAAATTTCAAACAATTTTAAAACTGATTTATTCTGTAATAATAATATTGATATGCCTATTTTTAGACATAAAATCTTTGTTTCCAAGGTTGGTGGCGTATTGGCGAACAACGGATGGTTAGTATTTCTTAGAGTGGCCATGAGGTCTATGGTGGTGTCTATGGGTTGTGTATAACCTACGATAAGATGGCCCATTTCCTAGTATGCCTAGCAAATTTAAATAAAAACTGCTATAAACAAATATACCATATGAACCAAACAAATTAATAAGCATTTTATTCAGTACAAGTTTATATAGATGATAAAAAAGCGTGGACATAATATTTGTTGCCTTCAAGGCAGGATACACATATATATTTAACTAACATAACTTTGTATTTTAAATGTTGGATAGTTAGTAGTTACTCTTACTACTGAGTTTCTTGTCGGTTCTTCTGCATTCCGAACCAGTGGTAGCTTCAATTAATATAGTTTCGTAAAATGACGGTTCAAAAGCCTATTTGAATGAAGTATATTTTTGATGAACTAACGATTTTTATTAATTGTACATTGAAATTATTAATTATCATATAGTTAACATTTACAAATTTCAAACTTTGTATTCTCTTTTACACTTTTTAAAGATTATCCGGTTTAAAAGAAAAAATAAAATTTATGATTGTTTTTTATAAGTATCAAATTGCAATATTAATTTAAAAGAGCAATTATTTTTTAAACAATATTCATAGACAGACACATAAATATTTTTTAACTGTTTATTTTCTATAAAAAAAATATCTTACAAAGATTTTTCAGTTTTTACATTTCACTCGAATTTCTGACTTAAATGAGAAAAAAAAAATTTAACGAATATTTAAAGATGTCGATTGAGATCGAGCTTTTTTAATGGCTGCATAAAGCTCTATATTATACATACACTATTGAATTAAATATCCATGTAACTTTTCAATCTATATATTACATAACAAATAAAATGATAAATATTTATATACATACATATACATAAATAACTTCATCAACTTTGAATTGATAGTAAAAAAGAACCTTAATTAATTGAAGAAAAAGCTCAACAAAAAGAAATAAAGCTCAAGGCTTTTTCCTTCGTCCCGGTTAATGCAGAAACGTCACGACACTTGCATCAGAATAAATTGAAACATCTGACACGGCCATTAGTTTTAATAAGAATCTTACTTAAAGCCGTACTTTTTATAATAAAATAAAACACAGCTGGGTTTATTTGCCATGTGGCTAGGAATATAAGCACAGTTCTGGTTGATTAATTTAAATTGAATCAACCGTTGTCAAAGATGACGTCATTGGAATACGATGTATTTTAAAATATTATAAGCGAACGTCCGCATCTACCCTAAGGTCAACAGCGGACATATCAGCTAAATTTTAAACAAAATAGCAGCGTTACAATATATCTCCAATAATGTTATGCAATTTAACAATAATATTGATAATTTTGAATCAGTGTTAATCTTTGTATAATCACGAGAAGTTAGAATCTTATAAAAAAGGTTGAATGTTTGACCTGATTTCGGTGTCTTTTTTTAAATTTTTTTGGTGCGTGCTTGAGTGATTCTCTGGGTGTTTAAATTAGACCCTATAGGTGGTGCTGCGATTGGGTTTCTTATTTCACCCCTTTGAAGTTAGAACGGCCAGTTCGAGTATAAACAAATACCTATAATATTACCTCCTCTGGTAGAAAATTTAATTTATCGCTCGGTATATCGGAATTGCGTTACAATAGGGAAAATATGCTGCAAGCATTCCTTCCAGCATATATCATGCTGTCATACCATATAACGTGTACCTATTTTTATTTTTGGATGTATTGAACTGCTCAATATACCTATATATTATACACATATAATTCATGTTTATTAGTTCTATAAAGTGTTTATGAGTTTTTTTTTTCAGGTTTCGTAAATTATATTTCCTTGTTTTTTATATGGTTACGAATTATTATATCATTTGCAACGTTACATTGATGTATATAAGTTATATTGATAAAACATAAACGTGTATTTTTAAGAAGCACTATTTACATTTATTATCTATACTAAAAAGTGCACTTTTTTTTGTAGTACAGTAGAAAACAAATTAAGGAGATGAATAGTCAGCCTCAACTTTAGATATCCTAACCTCAGGGCCTCTCAGTACGTTTTTGATACACAGTGAAATACATACGAAAGTATAAAATTCAATTTACATAAGCAAATAACGTTAGCAATTAAGGTGTTTGAATCGCAATTTGTAAAGTTACAGCGTAGAATATAAAACAAGCGTGGTCAGCAAGAAGTACAAACGTGGAGGGACCCTTAGAGTCAAGTTTTACACTTGATTAGTCTAATGACGTAGGGAAAAATATTACCCTATACTTCGATATGCCTGAATAGCTCCTGTGATAGTTCTCGATGCAGATAATACACGTTCTTAATTGTTAATAATCATAAAATAAAAAAAGCAAAAGCATGTCGATAAAATTAACTGAGTATATATTTTTTTCCGTCCCACGACCGACGATGAATAACGTAGTTCGTATTACATTCCATTACATTAGCAGCCTGTAAATTTCCCACTGCTGGGCTAAGGCCTCCTCTCCCTTGGAGGAGAAGGTATGGAGCATATTCCACCACGCTGCTCCAATGCGGGTTGGTGGAATACACATGTGCCAGAATTTCGTTGAAATTAGCCACATGCAGGTCTCGTCACGATGTTTTTCTTCATCGCCGAGCACGAGATGAATTATAAACACAAATCAAGCACATGAAAACTCAGTGGTGCTTGCCTGGGTTTGAACCTGCAATCATCGATTAAGATGCACGCGTTCTAACCACTAGGCCATCTCGGCTCTCGGTAGGGTAGTTCGTATATTATAAAAAAAATTGTGGCCGTTACGAGACATCTATCAAATGTGACTCATCGCGCTGGATGCAATGCCCTTTTACTATAAAGCCTAGCCTCTAAGGGAAAGGATTGCAATTTGGTGCGACACTTGCAATGAAGGATACGTTTTTCAAAAACTCGTACATAAAAATTCAGGATTTGAAGTCACGACCTTCTGCTTAAATCGACGCATTTTAGTCATTCGGTCATAACTTTGAGTTGGACTACTAACATGAAAATAACTAGTTATTATATGTAAATCAAGAATTTTATAATGTAGAATAATATCAAATTAAAATCACATCAAAATCATCTTTATAATAGATAAACAAAGACATAAATTACATACAAGAAAGATGTACAAGAGGCGGCATTATCGCTGGAACGGCGATCTCTTCCGAGCAACCTTAAGGTGGGGGGGAAAGCAATATAAGTAGGAGAAGTAGGGGTCTACAACGCACATAGCATAGATAAACATGATGTACAAATACAATTTATACTAATTATAGAAGGTGGGTTACCAGGGTGGCGGGGAAAATGACGATACGTTATATAAGAAAACACTTGTAGTGCTCGTTACAACGGTTACAATACCAATGCCCGATATATTTAAACTGGCGGTATTTATACAAAAACATCTTGACCTAATTTAATACTAAATTCGTAAACTTAAAAGATAATATTAATCATTGTTTATCTTAATTATTGTAATGATTATTTACGGACAAATATTATTTAATAATACAGGATTATGTAATATTAAAGATTAATATATTACACCGGAAGTTGATAAGCAGCAGATAACCTAGCCAGATCACTAAAATAAGATTCTAGTAGCTTAATCCTTACATTATACATAATAAAACAAAATTATTTTAGCATTGATTAATCGACATAATTTGAGAAAATATAAATAACAATAAGCACTATTTATTAATTGCGCCGGAAGCTGACAAGCAGAAGGCGCCATTAATAAATAGAATAATATATAATAAAATGTTCCAAGTATAAACAAATATGAATCAACTATTTATTTGATTATGAAATTACTAATTAAATTGTCGAACAAAAGTTTTAATCTATACTTATAAATTATCATCAAGATGTACCCGAACTAGCCGTATATGTAGGACCGGAAGTATTAATTGATAACATAATATTGTAAATGCGAAAGTAACTCTGTCTGTCACCTCTTCACGGTTAAACTGCTGAACTGATATATGTAGATGAAATTTGGTTTGGATATAGTCTGTCCGGGAAGGACATAGACTACTTTTTTTTTAATTCATCGAGTGAGAAAATGGGGTGGCGGTCTGTGTGCTTTGGGTAAAGTTTTTAGGCTCGCGGGCAAAGCCGCCCTTATGGTTAATATGCTTGACAGCCATAATATCATATCTCTAGATAGACAAACTTTGATTAATCTGAAAAACTTTGTAACTACTTTAGATCTCAGCGGTCAACTTCAATAGTGTTAACCAATTAGGCAGAAAATATTATAGTATTCGAGTACAGACATTCTCATAATTGTATAGCTAACCGAAATGGCTAGAGAGTTCAAGCGTAGCACCAATGGCTTTAGTTGCGGTATGAGGTATGTTAACATTGCCTACTTGCCAATTGGTGGAAGAGTTGTGCAAACATGCTTGGGTAACTTGGACATAAAATCTTTGCTCCCAAGATTGGTGGTGCATTGGTAATATAAGTGATGGTTCATATTTCTCACAGCGCCAATGTCTATGGACAGTGGTGATCAAGTGATCATCAGTGATCATTAAGTAGCCCTCTTACCCTATCATCTTACCCAAACTATAATAAAAAAAACTTTAAGTTAGGGTGGTTCTGACAGCTATTGAAAATTTCTTGAAAAAAAACAAAGGTCAACTCAGAGTTTGAATCCAGGATAGCCAAATCTGCAGCTTAAGAATTAGCTACTAAACCAACGAGGAAACTTTTTATTAGCATATTCCAGTGTGTAAATGGACGACTCCTAATAATTTGATCTTCCACACCCAAGCGACAAAGATTTTATGACATTTTTTACACAAATGAATGTTCCCGAAGTTTTAATTCTGTTACGCTTTCAATTTATTTTTCATAAATGTACTTCCTGTTTATACTTCTTTTAAAGCAAAATCTCTAAAGCATCATAAATTTATACTAATGTTAAAAAAATTAAAGTAGCTCTGTTTCTCTTTCACGTATCGAATTTGATGTTTCTTTTTTTTCCTGACGACCAAATCCTAAAATCTGTAAATTTCCCACTGCTGGACTAAAGACCCCCTCCCTTTTTGGGGATAAGTTTAAGAGCATATTCCACCACGCTGCTCCAATGCGGTTTAGTGGATTCAAATGTGGAAAAATTTCGTTGAAATTAGACACATGCAGGTTTCCTCACGATGTTTTCCTTCACCACCGAGCACGAGATGAATTATAAACACAAATTAAGCACATGAAAGTTCAGTGGTGCCTGCCTGGGTTTGAACCCGAAATCATCGGTTAAGATACACGCGTTCTAACCACTGAGCCATCTCGGCTCTTACTGAACATAAACTGTGTTTTAATTTTATTACCCTTCGTGACATTTATATTCCTCTATTGTTCACATCGCTGGTCCAAAGTATTAGGTATTAAAATCCAATGCTGGAACAGTCAGGCGATCAGTTGATGAGACGTTACTTTGGCGGAAAGTTCAGTCTTAGTAGTCACCACCAGTGTAAGGTTGTTTACCGATTTGCTACACAGTCCAATTCAGAAAATGTGGTCAATAGCCTTTACTTTTTACTATTACTCGCCTATCCTTTGATGCTCCAGGTATTCATCCTATTTGTGGTAAAAAGGGATGGAGATCTCATCTTGCTCTAATCAGCGATATTGCAGCAATTCGTGAAGCAAAAGAGTGACATTCTTTACCATTTTTCGACCACATATCTGTGAATTATAATAGTTTATTTTATTAAGAAAATTTACAATGTATCTTTAAATAAAAAGTTATTTTTCCTCGGTTGAAATTGAAGGTAATAAAAGTATAAGGATCAATCTAGCAAACTTCAAGCATTACGGTTTTGTAAAAAGAAAAATCAGTGTGGGATTTTACCAATAATTTGTGAAAACTTTGTAATTCGATTGAATAATTCGATAAATAATCAAAGATAACATCTTTGCCCGTACAATCTCGAACTCCGAATGATGACGATCCGATGGGAATTACATTTCGCTTAGCGAACTTATTTTCTTCATAACTTTTGGATAAACATTATTTATGAACCTGATTATTTATAATACTATCAAGTCAGTCCAATTTCGCGCGGCAAGTGCAAAGTTTTTCGATAAAAAATTTTTACAAATTCCTATAGGCATGTAATTTTTTAAATAGGTAATATTAAAGGAATTGGTGGAAAATATTCATCTTCATTACTTGGATTTGATGAGACCTGTTTATCTATCTTGAATGTTTATTTCTTTTAAATATAGATTAGATGATTTTATTGGACATTCGCTTTCTGAATTTGGATTGTTTCAGAATTCACGTAAAGCTGTCCGTCCTTTGCGTGAACAGATATCTCAATACAATTGTCATTGCTTATATTCTTGACAGGATTAATGTTGGTGATGAACTCGACATGACTTGATGTAAACTAGAGAACGAATAGACAGCCCTCTGCCTACATAACAGAAATTCGGTTTCAGTTACTCCACATATTTTAAAATGTGTTTTAAATTTAAATATAATCATTCTAAATAAATGTCCTTCATTAAGATAAAAGCATGAGTTATAATTATCTTTAATCGTGCACGATTTGATAAATTACGCAAATCATGAGGTTTGCGACGTGGTTTGTGGCTAATGAACGAAGTGGGGATTCGTTTGACAGACTCATGTTTTACATGAATAATCATTTAGAGAATTTAAGGGATGAAATATACTTTACTATTATTATCACTAAATATTATAAAACAAAGTACCCTCGCTGTGGTTGTCTACCTGAACTCAAAAACTATCAAACCGATTTATCACCAATGGACATCATTCAGGAAGGTTTAGATGTAAAATTTATTAATTAATTCGAAAATAATGACGCCCACTGGGAGCTTTACTGGCGTACGTGACGTAAACCAATGGTTTTAATATGGATTATGATCGAATGCGAATCCTGTACGGGTAGCTAATACCATTGTAATTATAAAACTCCCACCCACCAACCCACGATGAAGCAATGTGGAATAAGATCCAAATCGCCTCCTTGAGAAAGGGGGATTTTATTTTATATTATGTTTATAGAAATACGAACTTAAAACTTGGCAAGAGTTTCCAGTGCTTCGAATAAATATTTACTGAGAACGGATTTAACGGAAATCAACTCCCAAGGCAGGGGGTAGATAAGGGGTGCTGTTTGTCTTTGAACTGATAAGATAAACTTAAACACAAAATTATGTCACTGAAGTACTCGCTCACCCTCCTCATATATTGATTCAATAAATTAATTAATCTTTTTGGAATAATGTTTAATCGACTTAATTACTTTTTTGGCTTAATTTAAGCCGCGTCTTCGACATAACAAACAGTTTGCATACAGTGATTTTAAACAACAACCAACATTTGCAAGAGATATTTAGTATTATTATACAGGTGACATCTATTAACTAACTCTCATAAATAAATTGTATTCAATCAAAATATTTTAATTTAAATAGACTTTTACTAGTAGTATTGAATCGCGAATCAATAAAGTATTGAAGAAAGCTAAGAAATATCTAGTAAATCTTTGAAATGTCTCATAATCGGCGCATAATATATATAAAAAAAATATATTTTATTTTGTTGTCTCTGTGATACGTATAAATAAATATAGTTGTAATTTAATAACGTCTATGATATTATTTTATGCACAATTTTAAATATTTGAAATATATTTGAGATTTAATTTTAACATAGTATGGTAATATGGCCGAGATGTTATGATGAATATGTCGTTTCGGTCTTGATATAAATTTCGGGCCATCAAAACCACAGATGTCGGCCAACGAAGATAAATAGCGAAGGTACCTAGTGACACCATGTTTGATATTATTTATGGACAAATTCACAAATTGATTTTCATACGTGACAATTTCTTTTAGTTGTCTATAATGTGAGCCGCTTAAAATAACTTAGTGCCAAAAATGTTATATATGTTTCTAATTATATTAAGAAATAAAATATATGAAGCTCTGATTACAAAGTGCGCCAGTATAATTAAGGGCACATGGCACATATCGTAATAGATTCTTTGATCATCGTTACTATAACTTAGAACGGTGCCAGTGTATTCAGGCAAAGATATCCACAATGCCATTACTTTAGTTTGTAGTTGATAGAAAATACCTAAAAAAAAAATCGACAAAATTAAAATCAAATAATGATTCCTAATTTCAAATCGGACGTGGTCACCCTACAAAATGAAGCTCAGAACACACCTGTACCCTTATTGATCTACGTAATTACTTGGCTTAGTCAACTGCCACAGGCTATTGTATGAACAGCGCAGACATGCATAGAGCAATAAACACATTCCTAAATACTTTTCAGAAACCGCTGAAATATATAAACTGACCGAAAATCCCTTATTAACAATACGGTATTAGAAAATCAACTTTACTTGGTAGTAGGGGGTTGTGAAAGCCGGTTTGTAGAGTTAGTAAACTAGTGTAGCTACAGGCACTAATACACATATATGTTAGTTCCCACGGTTAACCAGGGTGGTGATGGTAATTATATTTTATTACGGTGCCAAAGTCTAGGCAGTGGATATCACTTACCATTAGGATACACTTATAGGACTGTAGTTGTTTGTCGGTTACTCAAAATCAAAACCAAAATCTGTATTAAAAAAAGCATTATACAAGTTTATTGTTAATATAGCATGAATCGAATTAGGAAAAAATACTTCAGACCAAAGTACCGAGCCAAGTGCAAACCAAGTTTGCAAGCCCATCTGGGTCGGTACCACCCACTCATCAGATATTCTACCGCCAAACAGCAGTACTCACTATTGTTGTGTTCCGGTTTGAAGGGCGAGTGAGCCTAACTACAGGCACAAGGGACATAACATCTTGGTTCCCAAGGTTGGTGGCGCATTGGTGATGTTAGGAATGGTAAATATTTCTTACAACGCCATTGTTTGTGAGCGGTGGTGACCACTTACCAACAGCTCCTCCAGCTACTAATAAAAATGGTCCCATGCTCAAAATTATTGATGTGTATTTCAGTTAGATGTTCCATAACGTTTGTCTTACTGTCTTGTCTAATATCTAGATTGACCTGAATTGTTTGTTTTAGAAGTAAGGAATTCGTACTGAGTGGATTTAAACGTTATTCGTATTGGAAAAGTTTCAAACGCCGAGTAAGCTGATCCGACATAATATATCAATAGATTTTGTTAGCTTCTAACTTCTTAAATAGCAATTAAGTAATGTGTACCTTATACGTAAAGTGTGTGTTTTGATATATTACTACGCCATCTGTAATCGTTGTTACCTCAATGGTTTAGTGGTTACTTTGGATATTGAAATTTTGGTTCCGAACAGTACAAGTTACTGTGTTTTTCCGTCAAAGAAATTCTCAGAAATATCATATTCTAATGCTATACGTAACCTCGGAAAGCAGGTAAAGCCGCGTTCTGGTACTAATATATCCCTGGTCATGTTGAACATCCATCTATTGGTAAGCTGGTTTTTATATACTACGTACAACACTATACTAGTATATATAACCATTGTACTGGAATATCTATTGAGAAGTTGGAGAATATCCTTAGAGTCACCGTTATAGCCGATATTATCCCAGAAGACATATAATCAAACTTGCGACATTGATATGCGATTGACGCTATCATCAAATCTAACATTTAACGGATGGAGATAATGAGATACCTTTGTTTAGAGGCGAACCCGTGGCTAGAACATGAGAAACTTAATTGAAGATTATGGGTTTAAATCAGAGCAAACACCACTGAATTTCATTCATTAGTGTTTACTTCATCTCGTACTCGGGGGTGAAGGAAAACAATTTGAGCATGTCTGCATGTGTTGAATGAAAATCTGGTTGTTTTTTGTCCATAACACCCAACGGAGTAGCAATTTTGAATACGCTTTAAACCTTCCCAAAGTACCTTACGCCTTAGGTCAAGCAATAGGGCACTTAAAGGCTGTTACTTTATTTTATTATTTTAAACTTACCTACACTCTTTTTTCAAAACGAAAAGCGTTCATCACGACGGAGATTATTATAAATTTTAGTAGTTCACCCCTGCAGTCGATTAAGTCCAATTTAATAGAATCTGTATGTTATGAGATACATTTATTATTATTTTATAAAACAATTCATATATTCTTTTATAATAAAATAATGTTAAATTTAGATAACTCCAAGTCTGTTTGTCGGGAATTTGATATTGTAGCTAGACTAAACTGCTCAAATGAATCTACAAACGTCAAAATAAATAACATTTTTGATATTAGAATCTGAAACGAGCGTCAAAAAAATTAAAAAAGTTAAATATTCATTTAAAATTGTTTACGACCTTAAAAACCATCCATCCCATTATTTTAACTCAATTAGGTTTTTATTTTATATTTCGAATAATCTGCATAAACAAAGGTAAAATATTATTCGGTCCAAAATTAAATTTATCAAAGCTTTATTGATGCTATTTTTACACTGTCGAGAATATATTGATACTCAAGGTTAGATAATAAGTTTAGAGGCAGTATTAACCAGTTTACCTGTTGCCCGAGGCAAGGCACAAACAACCTGTCAAGTTCCAGGCGCTGCCGAGAATTTCAGGACAATACCTCAATAACTATTATTGGATTTGAAGTAACTTTGGATATGTAACCTTATAAACATATTAAATGATCAATTTATAAATCTATACATATAATAAAATTGGAGTGTCTATTTGTTATATTAAAATAAACGCTTTTTACTAAATGCATATGTATGTATACACGGTACATATACCAAATTTTTTTTTTCAATTTGTGTCTGTGTATCTGTTTGTTCCAGCTAATCTCTGGAATAGCTGGACCGATTTTCACGGGACTTTCACTGGCAGATAGCTGATTACGTCAGCTCAAGGAGTAGCTTAGGCTACAACAATAAGTTTCTTTTTAAATTTAAACGCGCACAAAGCCGCGAGCACAGCTACCAAATATTTTAGTTCTTTTTTTATGACATATAGGTGCAATACCGAATGGCCACCAGATGGTAAGTGATCACCATCGTCCATAGACATTCGCACAGTATGAAATTTTAACCTTTCCTTACGCCTTATTCACCCTTAAAACCAGAACATAACTGTACTCAGTACTGCTGCTTGGTACTTAACCAGACAAACTTAACTAGATAGAACCTAAACTATAAAGCCCTGCCACCAAGTTAAAATGGTTTCAATAGTAGTTTAGTTTCTATAAAAAGCTGATCTTTAACAACATCATAAAATTAATTAGAAAGGTTTCATGTTTATTTGAAATAAAAAACTTTGTTATTTAAATCCGCTATGACAAGTCATTTTGAATAATTTTATAAGTCTATTACTAATTCTACGTGTAGTCTTATCGTTCGTCTCTTCGTGCCTTTTATAAAACCCTGATAAACTACGATACGATAAAAAACTTTTGAAGTGTAAACTTCTATAGCCGCGTTGGGCACTTTTCTTTTTTAATTATATGAATCTATTATATCTTAGTTTACGTGCCTTTTTCTTTTTATGAATTTGTCTGAGTTTACTTTTGATGAGGATCTTAAAATAAATAAATAAAGCTATTCACGAGTACCTTGTTCAAATTCAAGCTCTCGTTTTTTAGATTTAATTTTATTTAGAATTATATTCTACGTAAAGTTACTCTCATTTCGTTAAATTGCGATAAGCCAAATTCACACCAAACTGATCCCACGGACTTTATACATAAAATTCTTCTATGCGTTTATATTTCACTGAGCTCGTCCTAAGTGGCTGGAGTGACTTTGATGTTTTTTTTTTACTGTGTATTTGGGTTCCTAGGTGGTATTGATGAAACTGCAGGAACCCAGGAATTTCTCTTTAACAAAAAAAATGTAAAATTGTTATTGCAACCGTACGGCTTAGCGGCAGTTAATATTTAATAATTTATAACAAAATCGAACTCTAATATTATATTAAAAATATCCTAGACTGATTAGTTTCAACTAAAAAAATATATCTGCAAATCTATATGAGTCCAATTTATAAGCGAAGTCTAAAAATATTTATATAAATTGTTTAAAACAAACTCATACAGCTAAATTTTAAAAAAGGTATCAGAATATTTTAATTTATAGTAGTTTATCAACAAATACATATTATTTGGGATGAAATATCAACTATATCAGCATCGAACACGATCCAGTCATTGTTCCTCAAACTTTTTTTCTTTTTCTCAAATATTTTTTGATTAAGTTTATGTATACTATTTTTTGTCAGATATGTATATATATTTTTAATTTAAAATATTTGTGTACTCACGACCAAAAAAACTCTTCCGTAATACTGGTTGACACTTATTACCAATACGTTGGTAACTGCAATTAAGTACAAAGTTTCAAAAATACCAACATCATATTTTCACTGTCGAGACGCTATATGTATTGGAGCGAAGTAAACGCAAGCGTGATTCAGAAACCAGCCCCTTCATACAAATTTTCAGTACAAATATTTCTTCCAATCTCCACTATGAATTTATCATGTTATCTATCTTTTACATTTAAACAGATACATCAAACAATCTTACATTGAGAAAAGTAAGAACAAAATAATTGCGAGGAAATATCTAAACATAAAACATTTGTAATTTCTGTTATACCGAAATAACCCTATGCTTAGGAGTTAGAACACATGAATCTTAAATGAAGATTGTGTCAATTTGCACGTGCTTAATTTACATTTATTGAAAATATGAAAATCTGCAACATGTGAGTGAGCAGTGAGCAGCATGTTGGTAGCTCCAAACCTTTTCCCTCAATAGGAGAGTAGCTCTGCAGTTTGACTTTTACAGGCTTCCTTCACCTCCCTTCTCCTTCTTTCTCTTCCAAAAGAGAGAAAGTCTTTGCCCAGCAGTGGGACCTTTACAGACTGTTACTTTTTTACTTTACATAACAATATTAAATAATATTTCTTAAATGTATAGTTTAAAGTGATTAATGAATAAAAAAACAAGTCTAAACTATACATTTTTAAATTTAAGGAAGAAATCCGTATACGAAATCAGATACGAAACTATAAAATATATACTGGTAGTATTATCAAAACCCGTTAGAGGCTCTCCTGCCCGTATATATACCAATTGTTATAGTGATCGGTTGAACAGTATTTAGTTTAACATAAAGTTGATAGTATAAAAAAATAGATCTAGGAAAACTATTAAATTTTAAAAATAACTTTCATTGTGGTGATTGTCCAAACGACGACATAGGACATTGGACTAAGTGACAGAATTTGAATTTAGTAAATGAAATGTTACCTGAAATTTAGTCGTAAATTAACAAATTGTACAGATTGTCTAAATCATAAAATTCTTTGGTAAAAAATTCCAGGACTTTCGCGGGATATCCGGCGGTCGTAATGAATCGGAAAAAGATGATGAAATAGAATTTGTGGTCGTCTCAGATTTTCTTTCATCTACTCGTTTGATATTGAGCCCCTCCAATAAAATGTAATCTGCGGACAATCTCAGTGGATGATTTGATTTATATTTTAATTTATGCTTCAGAATATTGAAATAAAAATTATGTTCACTTTACTTGTACAATAAGTGTGTCTTTATATTTTTGAAATTGGAAGGCTACAAATTAAATTAAATATAATATAATTTTTGATATTATTAAGCTTCTCATTCTTGTTTTATTCATTTTTGGAAAATGGACCACTTAATGGCCAATGTCCATACATTGACGTAAGAAATCTAAACTATTCCTTAAATCACCAATGAGAACAAGCTAGATGTCTTTTATGCCTATAGTTTCACGGGCTCATCCTTAAAACCGGAACACAACAGTACTAATTGTGAATGAGTCAGTTCTCAAGGTTGGTGGCGGATTGGTGATGTAAGGATTGGTTAATATTTATTACAACGCTGTTGTCTATAAGCGGTGGTGACTTCACCATAAGGTAGTATTTGCTTGTCCGCCTACCTATATCATTAAATCTATCCAAACGGGCTTGTTGTTAAAGCATAAGGGTAATTGGAGAGACGCAAAAAATCAAGTTCCTTCCGAATATTTTACATGTAAAAGTTATTTAAAATTTAATACTATACAATGTATTTAAATGAAACAAATACACATTATTGGCTCAATATTCGGCAATGACACAAAACGTAACGACAAAATTATTCTTACAAAAACAGAAGTTCTTATTTTGAGTCTCTTCTTGAAGAATTATTTTATGTTTAAAATTAAATATAGTCTTGATGTTATATTTCTTGTATCTCATTACATTTAATATTTTTTTTATTAATGTAGAACAAGAATAGCGCATTGATGTCTGTCACAAATAACGTAATAACGAATTGAAGGGCCATAGACATAACTTTACTCATAAAGAATATTCGTTCGATATAATTATAGGAAAATTGATAAAGTTTCATAGCAAACAATTACCTTCCAAACTACCTTAAGATCTTATCATAAAATATAAAATAAACTTTTTCCAATGAGCCGTCAACAGCTCTAAATTGAGCACGTACAAAGAAATCACTTCTCAAACAAGTTTCCCTTTTGCAGGTAACGAGCGAGGCACAATGGGAGGGAGAATTAAGGCGGGTCCGTACACAGTGGCCCCTTTTACCTTAACAAAAGAGATAAACATAACTTAAAGGATCAAAATTGAACAAAATGTGAAAACATGAGAGTTGATATCGACATTGTATTAAGCGATACGCCACAGAACCTGACCCTCGACTTCAGAGATCTATCAACATCAATGTATCTAACGGATTCTTACGTCAACAAGAGTCTCGAGATAAACGAGACGATCAACGATCTGGTCTACTCGAATCAATTCGAGGATGACCCGATCATCGTGTTCTTTATCATTCTGAAGTGTATCACAATGCTCTTCATAATACTGGCTGCGATATTTGGTAATTTGCTTGTGATCGTATCAGTCATGAGACACAGGAAATTGAGAGTGATCACCAACTATTTTGTCGTATCGCTCGCGTTGGCGGATATGTTGGTTGCAATATGGGCTATGTGCTTCAACTTTAGCGTCGAAATCACAAATGGACAATGGCTTTTTGGATACTTTATGTGCGACGTCTGGAATTCTCTGGACGTTTATTTTTCATCAGCATCAATATTGCATTTATGTTGCATAAGCGTTGACAGATACTACGCCATTGTTCAACCTTTGGACTACCCATTGATTATGACGACCAGCAAGTTGGGCATCATGTTGGCGGTGGTGTGGTGCAGCCCCGCGTTGGTTTCGTTTCTACCTATATTTATGGGATGGTACACGACGCTTGAACATCTGGACTTTCGGAAAAGGCACCCAAAAGTGTGCAGTTTCACGGTGAATAGAGTGTACGCAGTGATATCCAGCAGTGTCAGTTTTTGGATCCCGGGTGTGATAATGCTCTACATGTACTATCGGATTTATGTAGAGGCAGATCGTCAAGAACGGATGCTTTACAGGTGAGAATAAATTTAAGCAAAGTTAGCTTAGCTACATACGCGATTATCCT
Source organism: Vanessa tameamea (assembly GCF_037043105.1). NCBI lineage: Eukaryota > Metazoa > Arthropoda > Insecta > Lepidoptera > Nymphalidae > Vanessa > Vanessa tameamea. The sequence goes on along the minus strand of NC_087332.1, from coordinate 1,881,918 downwards.
GTATATTAATTTGACAAAAAATAATTTCGAAAGAAAATATTATTTGGCAAAACTATTAACACTCAAGCATGTTTTATATATCTTATATGATACTATTTCACTTTGTATAAAATGTCCAACCCCATGGAATAAATTTAAAATCTCTCATTATTGTCACAATTTTCTTCTTCCATATCGACAGTTTTCTCCACTAGTCACTGAAAACAACATTCATGGATTTTCTCAACTCGGGCATAAAACTTAATATTGATAAGGAAAATTACGGCTAACTCCAAATGGAATGGGGAAGGGATTTGTTGTTGTGTTACGATTGAAACTTTATAAGCAATTACCATGATTTTGTGAACAAGTTTGTTGTAGAATTTCAATAGGGAATCGGATAGTCAGTGATTTATTGACTTTGCGATGTGCAAATTTTCTAGTTCTGTAAATATTTCGAATAGCAAATATTATGTAATATTTTTACGATCATTAATTCAGCTTTTGTGTCTATTTATTTTTCCACGATATATATATTTTTTTACGTATACAATTTTAAAATTAGTGGTGTTAAAAATTGCTACTCAAAAGAGCAAGAAAAAGTGTTGTTAAAAATAAAGTAAATGGTACTTTTTTTTAATTTGAATTTTCTTTTAAATGATTCCTCTCTAACCTTTGGACATAGTTTTGGATATATTTATTAGAAGATGTTTAAGAGAAATAATTTGAAAAGACGATAAGCGTGCGTTCATTTCGCTTTTAGATTTTCCTGTTTGTCAGCTTATCTTCGAAATACGTATATTTATTCAAATAAATCTCATTACTTTAGCGAATTCTGAATATTTCTGATAAAGGAATAAATAAATGCTTTGAATAAATAATTCAGTAGAACGAATATCTTTTTTTTTTCTTTTCTTTCTTATCTTTAATTTCATTTTATATTCTATGAAAAGGATTTATCTATCTTTAACGCACAACACGCAAAAACCGTTTTTCCTTTAAATTCTGCGTGTTTCAGAGGTTTTTGGCTTAATATTACCATACAATATAAATCAACGTATAACGTAGCCACAGTCTACTTATATACAAATATCAAGATAATAAGTCTTATAAAATATATTTCAAATTTATTGTTTTTTGATAAAATATTTTTATTAAAAATAGGTAGAAAGACTGTCAAATGGGCTACCCGTTAGTAAGTGTTAACCATCACTCATATACATTGGCACTGCGTAAAATATTAATCATATCTTACATCGCCAATGCACCGCCAATATTGAGAACTAAAATGTTATGTCCCTCATAACTGTAGTTACTATTTCTCAATCACAAAAAATAATACGTGTGCATCTCGGGATGCCCGACAGAAGTTACAACTTAAACTGTCAAAAATACAGCTAGCGCTGTGGGTTAGACTGAGAGAGCACGAGCCTGCCTATCACTGCCATATACGTAAGAGAAAGGGAAGCCAGACAGACTGGCTTCGTAACGCGTTACGTAACAGTTGCATAACTATCGATAGTTTGACTATCGATAGTTGAATTCGAAAACTATTCAGGTAGTAGTATATCGATAGTATCGTTTTCATCAATACTATTGATTCTATCGATACTATAGCTAGCTCTCTGTAAGCAATACTATTGATAGCAGCGATACTATTGATACTATCGATAATATCGATAGTTTAGGTTAAAATTAATGGTTTTTACAATACTTTGCAATAATTGCTCATGGGGAGCTACTATCGATAGTATTGACAGTGACAATACTATCGATAGACTATCGATAGACTATCGATACTATCGCTAACATCTTAACTATCGATAGTTTATCGATAATGGACTATCGATATAAAACACTAATTCTAATGTCTATCGGTGGATGATATCACTAATACCATAAGGATGCCTATAATAGCGTAAGGCTTATGGAATTTTCTATATCAAATAAAAAAAAAAGTCGTTGCTAAATCCGCGTACTGCTGACAGTGTGACAGCGGCATTAAATTTATTAACTCGCACTTGAGGAATTTCAATATTTCAATGTTAATGTCAAACAAATAAATGTAATAATTATCTGTGGTTTTAACACATATCAAAGTAATATAAACAACGATTCATATTTTATATTGTGGTATTTTGAGGTATTTTCGATAATTAAATTGAATTATATGGGAACTCTTTGATGTCTTGTGAAACTGAAGCTGACGCGTGTGGTTACTGATGTTGGAACGTCGGTGTGTTGTTTGAATGATTTTATCGGTTTCGTAGAATGTTTAGTCGAATAATTGTACGTAATCTATCTTGTTTACAGAAAAACCTTTTTTTAAAAGGCTAGATTTTTTTTTTATCTCAGGTAAATAAAGTATTTCTTTAAATCTAAATCCACATTCAGTGGCATCTCTGTGTTTTTAAGGGTGCGCGAGTATGTTTTAATTGGTCGTAAACCTTAGATTTACATATTTCATGTGATTTGCTAATAACTCGGCTATGATGTGCACTACTTACAGTTCTTGATTAATATATCTTTATTTATAATACAACACTATTACACTTAACTAATTATTTCCACTTTAATTTTACTTCCAAAATTCCGATAACAGTTTCGTCGACGTTCAAAACGCAATATTTTCGCAAATCCACGGTGAGTATCAAACATTAATCAAGATCTCGGCCAATGATATCGCGTCAATTTGCTGTCAAATGTTGTTTATTTGGCTTGTATCCTGTTATGGTTGGAATAGAGTATAAGTAAATGAATTCAATATTAAAATTGACATGCAAAATATATTGGTGACAAACAATAATATTGATTTAAAACCAATTATATCTGTTAGAAATACTTATTTATTTAGTTACATTTATATTATAATTACATATTTAATAAACTCATATTTTGTTATTGTATCCGATTTCATAAAAGTGTGATCGATTTCAGAACGTCATTCGTATGGCTTTAGAATATAATACAAGATGTTTTCCCGCGCAAAAGAATTATTAAAAAATAAAAGAGAGTCGCGCATAGAATGATAATAGTAGATTTTTTTAATTGGATATTTAACTTCAGAACTATAATATTTATAAAATAAAACAAATAATAAATAAATATTCTGTGTACTGGTGTATTTATTATATCCAAAGCCCAATAGCCTAACTCTTAAATATATTTTACAGCTTACACAAATAAAAACTTATAATAAAAATGATATTGATACCGATCCTAAACTCCAACATTGCTATCTCTTTCTGGCATGTGGTATTAAAAAGGATCACGTCTATCTATTTTCGAGCACACTATTATCTTTAAGAAAACTGTAAACTGACAGTCGCACCCAGACCGCTATCTCTATTAAATCTTAGCTTGACTCAAGACTAAAAAGTCAAAAAATTTAAAGTATATTTGTAGTTTTCTGACAATGTTAAGCACTTACTCCTATTTCATCCGGACAAATAATAAATGAACATTCAGAGATGCGATAATGTACCGCAGTCATGAACCAAGCAACATACTACGAATATAGTCAGAATTTTATTACGATTCTTACCGATAACTACGACGAGATTTATTTTAGTTTAAAAGCAAATTATTGATTAATAAGATTAACTGAATTCTAATTTTAGAAGATTATGGATTATGTGATATTAAAAAAGAGCACTTGACCGCAAATTTTGGTATGTTAGAGAAAAGGGCTTTTGTTAGCAGGACGAGGAAAATTCTGGTATAATTATTATTATAGGAATGAATATTGTATGTTTTTCTACGAAAAGATTCTATACCATACTAAAAAGTTAGATCATGATAGTTCCTTTATAAATAATTCTGACACTTAGAATAGAATTTTACTATTGTTAAATTATATTATTTTTATCAGTGTACATATTGTTGAAGAACCAAATAGAATAAATAAAAATATGTTCTCAATTTTTGAGATACGCGTTAGTATGATACAGTCGAATGCAATATCGGCGTTCAGAAAGTTTTTGTGCGAACTCTGAAAAAGTTTTACATATTCTTTTAGAGTAAGACGTGTTTTTTTTGGGATAATAAAATAGCCTGTTTTATATATGTTAGAGTATGAAAGAACGCTTTAAAATAGAAATACAGTACACGATGTCAACTAAACTGATTCGTTAGTGTAGCTACTACCTTAAAGATAAGATTCAAGACCCCGGGTCGAACCAATTAAAATGAATGCCAAAAAGAATACCAACGCAATCCTTCCTAACTCACTTTTAAAATGTTATATGTTAAATATTATAAGTACGAAAGTAACTCTGTCTGTTACCTCTTCAGGTTCAGACCGATGAACCAATTTAATTGAAATTTGGTGTGGACATAGTTTGAGTCCCGGAAAAGGGCATAGGCTACTTTTTTTAATTCACCCCCATGCGTGACAGTTTGTCTGGTATCGGTAAAGTTTTATAAATATCGCGCGGGTAAAGCCGTAAGTTTAGTCCGTTATTATTGACAAATCACTTTCTATGATCGTGTTCTAAAGTGAGTTTCGAGATTATTCTTACAGAATAGTTGTAGTAATATCGGATTATATTAAAAAAATCTTCCTTTTCAGCTATCTTACATAAGTATTGTGAATTTAGAGATATATAAGTAGGCCAACGGTAGTCGGAAAGAAAAATTTAGTTCCGAGCGCTTATGTGGCAAACGAAAGCAAGGCTATAAAATATACCTAAACATAGTAATATAGTTTAAGATCTGCATAACATCATATATTCTGAATGTATATTTTGTTTATATAACTTTTTTTATACTTTATTTATACTTTTTTTATACTCCCACTTGTCATTCGTCACATAATGCTAACTGTTTTCTAATCAGAGCTTGTCGCGAATATAATAAGCATTTTGGGAACATTGATATATTTCATTTGTCTTTGATTAAATTTAAAGATAATATTTGTAACAATCTTAAATTAACTTAATTATATACTTTTAATATTGTCCAATATTTTTTATCTTATAGTGTTAAAATATTTGAGTGCATTTTATGTTTTATCAATCGGTGGAAACTTCGCTGGATAATGTGATATTTAAATTGTATTATGTTATTAGATTATATTTTATATCTATTTGTTTCCCAAATATTAAAAAATAAATAAATAAATTTATTGACTTACCAAAATGTGTAGTTGGAACAAAAGATGGACTTATTGACAGAATACGTTTACAGGTCAACGTTTAGGCGCAGCGGAAATACAAAAAAATGGTTTTACAGCTATTAAGAAAGTTTATCAATTTCCAAGTGTAGGTTTTCGCTTGTGTGTATTGGTATAAGCAATCCTATAAGATATAATTATTTATTCATAATGGAAGCTTTACATAATGACTGTCAAGAAAAAAATCTACCACCAGTTCCGAATGTATGTAAATGTATTTACATTTGTGTGACCTGAGAAGAACCGAATTTAAATATTAAACATCTCGAATCTTATTTATTTTATTTAATAGAGAGATCGGGCAATATTCCATTTGATGGTGAGTTGTCACCACCGATAAATATTAGGGTTGGAAGAAATATTAAACGTTCCCTATGTTATAAATAAAGGTAATTTTTTATGACGTAGGCAGGCGGACCGGCAAATTGACCATCTGACGTTAAGTGGTCACCACCGCTCATTGACATTGTCGCTTTTAGAAATCTTCGTCATTTCTTACATCGCCAATGCACCAGCAACCTTGAGAACTAAGATGTTATATCCCTTGTGCCTGTATTTAAACTGGCTTACTAACCCTTCAAACCGGAACACAACAATACTGAGTAATGCTCTTACAAAGCCTCCACAAAGCCTTACCACCAAGCAATTAATTATACAATTGCATCCACGTGATAAACATTCTTGAACAAACTTATAATTAGTAAATTGTAACGAAAGGCATACGAATAAAATAAAATATATACAGGAAGATTGTTTGTCAATATAATTTTTTTTTAGTTTATTTTATAGGTTCGCTATATTCCCAATTAAGCTAGAAACTTTTTGGAGGATTTCCAAACACGAACCGCACTCGCGAATAACGCCAATACGTCAAAATATTTGCTACAAAATCAAAATATATTATTTTCAACAAGGCTTTTCTCGTACAAGTGATTTTGAATAGTCATTTTACAAGATTCAAATAAAATTAACGTTATGTATCAGATTGCACTAATAAAAAAGCATACGTTTTGGAAAAAATCTCCTTTTACGCGGCTTAATATAGAGTGAACTGGCAGAGATCGTCACGTAATAAGAAAACGTCCCCACTCCAGACGACCTCCCCCCTTTTTCTAATTTATACAATTTTGTAAAATAATATAAAATATAGTTAATTTATTTTATTTCAACCGGGTGTCCCACAACAGCTCTCGTTTTGTTTTTCGTAATGTCTGACGGAAAAATCACTAATCAAATACATATAAAACTTATACCAGAATAACGTGAATTTTATCGGTTTTTTATAGGATACACTTCGGAGAGTGCTCGAAGGCTCTTTTCGAACTGGTTGAGCCATCTGCATTCCTTTATCGGACTACTAGGCGCAGGCTAAAGTTTCATCCATACGTTGTTGGCATACCCAAAATTCGAACTAAACGGCTTGACAGCTCGTTTTTGGTGAGAGTCGCCAAAATTTGGAACGACCTGCCTGGGTCTATTTTTCCAGATAAGTTGGACTCTGGAGTCTTTAAGAGTAGAGTGAACAGGTTTCTTTTGGATGGGCGTGCACCACCTTCGTCTTCATCTACACTTTCCATCAGGTGAGCTGGGAGACAAAGGCCTATTCCATTACAAAGATTTAAAAAAAAATATTGAAGGAGGTTTCACTATCTTTACCCACAATAACTATTTTTTATCCTTTACTTTTTACGAGAAATAATGGCTTATTTTCGAAGCGATTTTAATCAATACAGCATTAATCCTTTTATAATTAAGTACCTTAAATACATTGTGTATTTATTATAGATCATATGGCCGTTTAAAACATGTAATTTAAGTGAATATTTTCAAAGATATTACAGATTTAAAACGCAGGGACATTGCGGTTTGTATTGTCTAATGACAAAAAAGCTGTGAACGTTGTAAGACATTCTGTAGTATATTTAGTATCATTGCACCCGCGTGAAGTCGGGGCAGGTCGCTAGTGTTATTATATTAGTATTAGTAGCTACGCATCGCGGTTTCGCCCGTTTTAAATTTAAACTATCAGCGTGTCGGGTGTGAATTTTATACCTACATACAGTCTTATTCATATATTGTATGTATTCATGCGAACAAACAATACCCAGTAACTTAAATCCGACAAGTGGACGGAAGCACTCATTTGTCTGTTTGCAATTTTCCAATATAATCAAATAAGTGAGGAGTCGTAGCGCACACGGACACGCTATGCAAATATGCGCACACGCCGCGTGAAGTTCCGCCATAACTAACAATAGCACGTATGATATATCCGTTATCAGGTGCACGTTTAAAAATAATTCTTACATTCATGTACGTATTCATTCAGATATTATTTAATTATCTTACTAAAGCCTTTTCGTCTCTCGTCACAGTCACAAAGGATACAATTAAAAAACTATCTTCTAAGAACCAAGAACGAACTTGAAAACAAATTTTATATAAGTAAATGTTACAACAGTTACAGTTACAACATTACATTGTAACAGTTATATTTTTTATTACATTTTTATTTATGTTAAGAAAAAACTTTGACTGACTCTGTGGTCAAGTGACCGCTGCCCCTGAGGTCCTGGGTTCAAGCCCCAGGTCAAGCCAATAAAAGTTATTGAGTTTTTCTATCGAAAAATTCTCAGTAACTGCCCGGAGGCTAGATTTTGGAAGCGTATACATTGCCGTGCCTCGGAAAGCATAGCACGGTGGTCCATAGAGAATAGAGAGTGCACCTGTGTTTCAGCACACACTTGTGCACTATCATATGTCCTGTGTAGTTGGAGATATAGATATAGATTGGTCTTCTTTGAAATAACTGCCGTAAGTAAAATCGTCCAAGACGACATCATCAAAACTTATTTTTTCTTTTTATTAGATGCAAAGTTTTATACAAAGGCAGCCTGAAATCACCTGACATTGCTAGAACCCCATTAACCTTGAGAATTTAAAATGAAGTTTGTACTTGGCAGATCACCAATATTCGGTATCGAATGGTGCATTGCTTCCAAGGTATAACCGGTATAGTTATTTTACCAGTTTAGTTAATGTTCGTATTTCAACGTTTACCAATAATCAATTTAAGATAAATTTAATTATAGAGAGAGCCGAGATGGCCCAGTGGTTAGAACGCGTGCATCTTAACCGATGATTGCGGGTTCAAACCCAGGCATCCAGGCAACCAGGCAGGCGTTTATAATTCATCTCGTGCTCGGCGGTGAAGGAAAACAACGTAAGGAAACCTGCATGTGTCTAATATCAACGAAATTCTGCCACTTGTGTATCCACTAACCCGCATTGGAGCAGCGTGCTGGAATATGGTCAGACCTTCTCCTCAAAGGGAGAGGAGGCCTTAGCCCAGCAGTGGGAAATTTATAGGCTGTTAACCATTGTCACTGTAAGAAATTTTAATATTCCTTTACGTCGTCAATATGTCATCAACCTTGGGAAGTAAGATGTATGTAGTCACACACTCTCTTGAGTCTCGAACACTTACACAAATCAATCTTCATAGATTGAGATCAACATCACTTCGGTATGACTTAACTCCTTTAAGACATAGTATTATATAAAATTTATAATCGGATTTAAATTTCGAATAACATATAACATTCTCATATTTTATTGGTTGGACCATATCTTGTCATATCGTAGCTATATATGCAAAGGGTCGTACGCATACAATAAAATCCGTAAGTACTGTAATATAATTACATCGCAATTATATCATAATTAATAAAATTCATGGAACACCTGTATATGCTGTATAAGCTTGCCGGCGAAGTCACCGACACAATCAACTTAACATGAAAAAAAAAAATATGAAAAAAAACACAAACAATTAATTCTAACAATTTTCATTTGCTATGTGTGTAGGTACCAGCTTTTTTTATTTTTTATTATTGTATAGTTTAAGTCGATGTTGACAAAGAACACCGATGTACGGAAAATACATTAGAACATAAAATAAAATGTATATTTAAATAAATAAAATATATGTAAGGATGATTTATAAATTACATTAAATGGATATATAATTAAATATCACCTCGCTGTGACCGTCTTCACCGCGCGTCAATTTATATCTTTCATTTTCCCGCGCTTACGCGATGTGTGTCACTCCAGATGACAGATGCACAAATACACAGATAATATACATACATATATATTATCTGTGTATCTAATATTAACTAATATGTTATTATAGGTCTGTGTACAGTTTAAGTACGTTAAGAATAAAGTATTTACCATCACTGTGAAACCAAGTTTTGCTTTTATTCCGAACCGATATGACTTGGAAACCTTCCCGAAAAAATATCTTTCCTTAAAGGCTGGCAACGCACCTGCAAGCACTCTGGTATTGCAGATGTCCATGGGTGATGGTAGTCACCCTTCCATCAGATGTGCCTTGCATTTGCTACAACAATAATAAGAACTAGTGGGTCTCCCGCAAAACTTCGCGTTTATTCAACAGATTCTTTAGGAAGTTCGGAACCTATGACAGATTTTGTTTTGATTTAATTTCATTGTAAACTGACGTCTGTTCGCACGTCTTATATTTGTTTCTTTTTATACAGCCAGACCGCCTCTCCATCCGGCCAGTAACTTTTTTCCGCTCTCTAAAATTACTTCTTTGTTAAATCGTAACAATTGAATAAATTGCAATCAAGAATCCTCTTTAATTTTCTGCACATCACGGCTGGAGCTCTTCAAAATAAGACTATAACCGATTTTTTATATGCAGTCATCGTCCCATAATCACTGGGACAAAAATCTCGATACAATATTTTATAATTGTTATTTGTTGCCATGGAAACCAAAACGGAAAACGGAACTATAATAAAATAATAATAATAATTAATAATTCATTTTAACTGCCACTTATAGCACTTTCCTCTAAACGCAACGAAATCCGAGCTTCATGAATTTGATATTCAAATATTTGCACCGTATTTTATACAATTTACGTTTGTAAAACTTTTGTTCAAAGTCAGTTAAGTAGGAACGTCTTGTATAAAATAGCCTGTCTACAATAATAAGATCCACGCTATGATTTACGAGTAAGTAGAAAGAGGCTTAACGCTCGGCATGTTTTGTATAGAATTGATATTCAATTTATCAGAATTCAAAGAGAATGATAATGTTCTTATTCGTATTATTTATTCAAATAATATATAATGCTTATTTATTTATTAAATAACAATTTTCCAGTACATCTTAGTTCCAAAGTTTTGTGGCGTATTGGCGATGTGTTCTTACTACGCCAATGTCGATGAGCGATGACCGTCAGGTGGCCTGTCATTTGTTTTTTTTTATTAGACAAAGGTAATGGTCTTAAAATCAACGTTATAAGTTTTTTTTTTAATAATCATTGCATCAATTATTATAGTACCAAATATATATTGAGAACCGAAAAACAATATTTAACTTTTACTGAAGAGCAATATGTTCGGTATACGTTTAAAGTTTTAGCGAAAGTTAATAAACAGATATATTTTTTTCAATCATAGCCGAGCAGTATTTATTATATTTGTATGTTCACAGTAGTGTCTTCCGTTCCTTTTTTCGTCATCATCTGTCGTTTGTATAAATATTATTTTAGTTCACCTTAAAATTTTAAGAATTCAAATTGACGTGAACTATTCTGTTATTTAGTATAAGTATGACAAAGACTTACTCCGAGTCAATGAAGAAGTCGTTGTGCAAATATTTTAACATCTATTAACAGTCCAAAAATGTAGGCAGATTAAAATTACATTGTAAATTATTTATCAGAATTAACAAGGGCACGGGCAACACGTCAATATATATCAAGATCTATCTTCTATATCGTACTTTTAGTATGCGTGTACTAGTGGCGTCCCATCCTTAGCGTCCCATAATCACTGGGACAAAAATTGGCTTATGCTAGTATACCCTGTACAAGATAGCTTGATCTTTTTGACAGATGTAAATTTTTCCGGATCGACATAACTTTGCAATGACGAACATATTATTTTCTTAATTTTAATAATTGTAAAAATATTAAAAAAAATACATATAATACAAAAGTTCCTAAAGATTCAAGCGTTATCCGAAAATTTTAAGACTTTTTATATTATATACTATTGCTTCAAAGTAAAATTTAAATAGAAACACTGAAAATAATAGACGCTTGTACAATGTTACATCGGTCGGACGGTAGGGACGCGAATAACAGGCAGTAACTGCTACAAATATCGATTACAAAAATTCTAATTAAAGATCATAGTTAAGCTATGGTTACGAACGGGTCCTTTTGGTTGGGATCTCTGGCTAGTGGTTGGGGTCTTTTTAGCTGGTATAACTCTTTTTAGAAAAATAAGTTAAAAAAAAAGAATCTAATTTGAATTACGAATTCCATCGTTCCATCGACTATTATATATGTTATATTTTCTGTTGCTCATCACTAGGCCGTCTGTCAAAAAGATCAAGCTAACTTGAACACGGTATAATATATAAGATGACGTAGCTGTCATGTTCACAAACATAATAAAGTCACCTCATTTGTTGTAGTTCTATCTATATTCTAGTTCTATCTATATAAAGATATAATATAAGTGTGAACGCTACGACAAAGCGTCACCGATAATCTATGCAAGTTTTTGACGAGCTTGAAATTTAAAACCTCAGCACGCTTAGCCTAGATTTGACTTGGCTTTCAGCCTACGACGGACGAGAACGCCGTGGAAATCTGACACTTTTACTTTTGAGAGAGTTTTGTTATATATTTCGTAGAATTTATCTAATCGCTTTACACAAATAAACAAGCTTATTTATATTTCTGAGAATATACAATTTAACGTTAACATAATCCTCTAACGGAAAAGAGTTTGGATTCGCGCAGCGTGCTCTTGTCGACTTTCAGACATTATATATTATATAATTTTAGTTGTATTTAACTGATATAACTTTATATTAGTTAGCTACGTTACATTAATCTCTTTTGGATAATATCAATTCACTGAACATGGCAATTAGACATTCATATTACATTGAGTAATTAAAATCAGAGTCACATTAACCCGATCCATTTGTCCGTTTAACTGTCTAACTGTCACGTTTCATGAGACAACCTGGTAACAGATAGACAGACAGATGGACGGAGAACGGAGTCTTAGTAATAGGGTCCCGTTTTACTCTTTGGGTGCGGAACCCTAAAAATGGATGTTTTAATAATAAAACTTTGTTGTAAATCTGACGCTGAGGGACATAAACTTTAATCGATCGAAATGATAAATATTGGCATATATTATAAATATATCATAAATACACAAAGGCAAGACGTTTACCAGATTTTCTAAGACTTTTATCAGAAGAATGTTTCAATCGTTCTTTTTGGCATTATATAATTTCAAAGGAATAGCATCTCAAGATCTAAGTACAATATGGTCAGGGTAACAGTGTGGGTAGACCAAGATAAGAGGAAAAATTGGCCCCCCATGACCCATTGTCAGAGTAATTTGTTTCCTTTATGCACATTTTTTCATTTTTCGAATTCGATGTAGTGAATCGTGAGTGCGGTTAAATGTGTCTTTGTAATTATCAACTAAAAACAATTAAAGATAATATACGATTTTACATAAACACTTACTTGCGTATAACGGCCTGTAAATGTTCCACTGCTGGGCTAAGGCCTCTTCCCCCTTTAAGGAGAAAGCTTGGAACTAAATCTACCATATTGCTCCAATGCTTGTGGAAATTCATTGAAATTAGACACATGTAGCTCTACTCATGATGTTTTCTGAGAATTAAATGAATTACAAACACTAACAAAGCATATCAAACTCCCAAAAATAAGTATGCACGCGTTCTAACCACTGGGCTAAAATAAAAGTATACTTCATTCAAGTAGGCTCTCAAAGTCACTTTTAAATCGTCATTTTAAAGAATTGCCGGATCGTTTTTTACTAAACGTACCAAAACAACCGACAAGAAACTTAGTAGTTATTATTCTTCTCCAACATTGTAAATATAAAACATCAGTTAAATATAACTACATTTATATAATATATCATGCCTAAAAGTCAAGAAGTATCAATTAAGAATTAGTAACATGAAGTGCTTAAACATATACAAATATGAATTAAAAATAGTTACTGTATAAATATTGACCGCGTGGAATGGTGGCAAGAATGCTAGCAGCATTTCGCCGTTGTATCGCAATTTCGATCCTCTGGGCTACAAACGAACCAGCCCTCCTGTCATCAGTGGAGGCAATAAGGCGAGGTGTTATACTTCAATTAGATTATGTTAGACTGCAAATGGGACAAAAAAGGAATTTGACATAAGAAACGAATATTTAGGTCTTTTTTTTTGCTTCAGCTATTTCCATAGCGGCACCGGCTATTAATATTGTTTCTTGGATATGAGACATAGCCATCGTGTCAACGCGTGTAGTCATATATCATTTAAGTAATTTAAACAGATCTAGATATATATGAACAATATGATAATCTGTATTAATATATAAAATATTGTTACCAGGAGCAAAGTAGCGGCGTTACTCTTGGACAAGCACTTGCAAATCAACGGGATCTCGGTAGGCGATGTGATGAGAGAACGCCAGAGTATTCAGATGCAGCCAATGGCGAGCAATAAAATGAAGAGAGAAAGGAAAGCAGCACGGACTCTTGGGATCATCATGAGCGCATTCTTGGCTTGCTGGCTGCCGTTTTTCTTATGGTAAGCGAGAACATTACATTTTTGTATTAACGACATTTGTGTATTTTTTGTTGATTAAAAGTTCATTATATTTGATAGATTTATCCGTTAGCTAGTTATTAGACCAAAAAGTAGTTTTTTTATATAATAATGATGATGATGACTGATACTGATACTGATACTGATATATATTCTGTAATGTTTTGTATGTACGGAAAAATATCAATGATTTTATGAGAAAATGTGATTCTCATAGCATTGGTACAAGGAACAAACACAAACCTGTTACTCCTGTTACTCGACTGCATAGAGTCAGTAACTCTTTTATGGGGCAATGTATACGGTTCTACAACAGGATCCCAGAAAGCGTTCAAAATGCTTCTGTTGCCAAATTAAAAAAAAAATGTTAAGGAACGTTTGTGTGCGAAAGGTTACTATACAATTAGTGAATTTATGATAGCACACCTTGGGAATGAAACGATCGCCTCCTGGCTATTTCTATTCATTAGATCAACGAAGCACTCAATATAAATTACCTTGATACTTCTTATAAGTTCCACAAATATTTCTTCCTTCCTAGATTTCGTGGAAACTCAGAATGGAATTTCAGAAATTCGTTGCTAGCTAAGTTTTTAAATTAAAATATAACTTTCATTCAACAAAGTTTCATTCAGTGTAGAATGACAAATCTCGAAGTTAGTCAAAACCAAAATGCACCTTATTTAAATTAGCAATATAACAAGTATGTACTTTTGAATAGTTACTTTACAAAATTAAATTAAAATCAAATATACATTTAGATTTATAAATTTTGTTATAATAAGTACTGTAAAATAACATGCGTAAATATATTTATTACACGAAAGATAAAATAATAAATAAATACAGCTTAAGACTAGTTAACACAAATACTGAAAAATATCTCTACTAAATGAATAATAATTTTTGTGATGTGCTACATCTTTTTCGCGCGTTGGGTGTAAGACCGACTCGTATAACGTGACGGCAAAGAGCATAATTTTGTCTTATACAGTCATTATACAGTCATGCCATTTGCCAAAATCAGTCAGGAGGCCATAATCATTAACTATACTAATATTAAAAATGCGAAAGTAACTCTGTCTGTCCGTCTGTTGCTTTTTCATGGCCAAACCAGCGAACTAAATTTGATGTATATATATATATGTATGTATGTATATGACTTTTTATGCATAACACCTGACGACCGACCTAAAACGCTAGCGAAGCCACGGACGACAACTAGTATTATTAAAATAATAAGAAAATATTGACTTAAAATACGACATCAGATGTTTTTATTTACTTTGTTCCATACATGTTTATAACTTTTTTTATATAAAAGCAATTTAAACAATTATTAATTTTGATGTTCACATCTGTCGAGATTCCTGTGCCAGCCTCGTTTTTTTTTCAATACTGATACCAATCTTTGTCCGTCAGGTACATAATAACTGCTCTCTGTGGCGAGTCGTGTCCGTCACCACCACCGGTTGTGGCTGCAGTCTTCTGGGTTGGATACTTCAACTCGGCTCTAAATCCATTAATTTACGCGTATTTCAACAGGGATTTCCGAGCAGCATTCAGGAAGACTTTAGACTCATGTTGCAGGTAAGATAATTATTATTACTTTTCTATGAATAATCTATTACGTATGTAGATCTTGGGAGTGGTATTTTGAAAACCTTTATAAATACACAATACTACGTTTGTATGGCTCGGTTAATTTTTGCCAAAGGATCAGAGTTAGCGATTCAACGAGGAAATGCTTCTAGCATTTTTGCCACCATTCCACCGTCCATGACTTGTACAGAAACTATTTATATATATTTAATTTTGTATATACTTTTTTAAATAATCAATGTAGATAATTATATATAAAAATGTAGCCAAGTAAGAACATAATTTAAGATGGTAGTACGTTGAACAGAAAAACTGGTAGCTTGGATTGAGTTTTGGGATGCAACTTATGAACCTTATGTAAACATATATCATCACAGTAGTAACCGCAAGTGATCCCGTATCGCTTCCCTAAGGGACTGCCACCATTGGTTATTAGTGAGTATTCCGGCGCATAAGACGTCAGTAAGTAAGTCAAGTGAGCTTTTATTCTGTGCGACGTGATTGAAACACTTTTTAACGAGGTTATATTTTTGCCCCAATGTTTTTGTTCACCTATTACTCAAAAATTGACTCAATTCAATACTGAATCTTATATGGCCTTAATAATATTGCGTTTTGATTATATTGCGACCGAAAATGTAACCGACTTCAATATTTTTTTTTAATTTTGCACCGGCTGCAGGCTTAATCGAAACCTCCGTTGAGTTTTACTTTTTAGTGCGTCTTCAGCTATTTCTGAAGTCGGTCTATTTAATGTTTTTTTTTATATATATATTAAAGTCCTTTCGCAATCAAAATCACATTTAGTCAAGCTATATATATTTAAATACACTTTACAAATATTCTATATAAATAATATATGACCATTAATTATTTCATTTCCGGTGATCCTACCTCATTTTTTGATTAAATTCGAAGCGGGAGATTAGCTGGTTAGATTGCATTTTCATATTACTAAATACCGAAATAAACTTATATTTTAAAACGTATATCTTAATTATTAATGTCAGGATAATTTCAAAACTAAGAAAGCGTTAAAAAAAAATTGCCCAATAGTTGACCACTAAGTAGCCGAAAACTAGTATGACATCTGGCCTTTTTGTTTTTTTTTCTCGCTGGAAAAACGCTTTACGCGCTTCCCCCACTTGATGTAAAGTGGTGGGGGTGGTACTCCCCGGAGCCCTGGACGCCGAATGCGCCCAGGTACGCCGGGTTTACCCACTAAAAAACCAGCGGTACGCTCTCCGTCTTTCGGCGAGCGCCACGGGATCCCTTGCGCATGCTACCGTGATGACATCTGGCCTGTTCCAAGTGTAGCTGACACGCAAACTAGGATAATAGAGTTGTCTCGTTTGTTTAGTTCTTGTGTAGTGCATCGCCGTATACA
This sequence comes from Vanessa tameamea, assembly GCF_037043105.1. Classification (NCBI taxonomy): domain Eukaryota; kingdom Metazoa; phylum Arthropoda; class Insecta; order Lepidoptera; family Nymphalidae; genus Vanessa; species Vanessa tameamea. The sequence continues at coordinate 1,865,065 of NC_087332.1, read as the reverse complement.
TAAATATCTTTAAACCAAATATAACGTGTTATCAAAATTAATTCAATGCCTTATTCATACAAGCATATTTTCGTTGCCACCAGATCGATATGTGGTAACTTCGGTCGTCGCTACTGTCACCAGATGCACCGTCGCGACCACCACTCAAACGCATCATCGGACATCCACATGAACAACTGCATCAAGTCGACTTCAGCTGACGTACTCCGAGCACACCAGCCGTCATGTTCAAGACCCGAAGACATTAATATTGGAAGTTAATTTAATTGGTATAAAGAGTTGGTTGTGAGCTTTGAGATCTTGTATATTTATATATTTTTGTTTTATTAATGGCATTTTCTAATGAGTTACAATTTCGATTTGTTATGTTTTTTTTTGTTTACGATACATTGGGCTACATATTAAAGGAGGTAGATGGATTAATGGGCCATCTGATTATAAGTAGATATCTCTACACAGAGACACGGATATCGTAAGACAAACCATTCATAATATTTACATCAAGACCATAAAATTCACGATAGTCACATTTGACGACCTCCGCGGTCGACTAGTCAGGCTAGGCCACAAGGGCCTGGGTGAAAAATCGTGGACTTCCTTTTTTTCGTATGTAGCGAACGTAAGTGCAGTGTATCGAGGATGGTACGCAGAAGACTCCAGGTCTCGGCACCTCCCTAAATTTTGGGTCCTGGGCTCTCGCCCCATCGCACCACAACGCTGGTACTGTTTACTTATACATATTATAAAGATCACACTAGCTCACTCACACTTTAAATAAATACAATATACGGATGTATCGCGGTAGAATTGCTAATGGTCTACGATGGTTTGAAGATAGATCTACCAACTAGATCACCAGTAGTACACTTTTGAAAGTGCTTGATACTATTAATGAAATAAATGATGAAAATGTCATTTGGTCAGAAGAACATTACGAAAACGAATCATTTATTTACAAAGGTACACTAACATCATATCATCTTGCTTATGTATGACATTAGTCAAAAGTATTTTTAACCATGAATATGGCTCAAAAGTTTTTATTTAGCTCAAAGACTGAGCCCGTTGTATCAGAGGTATCTATCGTTCTAGGTACAGACTATAATGAAACAGAACAATCATAAATTTTAGACGGCGTGTTTTTCCATAATTTGTCTATGTTATTTTATTTTATCTTTGTACATAATCTTTAATATAAAACATATATCTTAATGAACGAAATATGCAAATGATAATTAAACTTATGAAATTGACTCAAACGAATCCTATTACCGACGAAGTTGTTTTGATTAAAACTCATCTAAACTTTGTATACACGAAATATGCCAAAATATATGAGTTAAATTGTTGACATTTGTGACATATGTCGGCTTATTAACCACAGGATAACTGGCTTTATTCTGTTGTTTTATTGCTTACTTAGTACTGAAATTATATTAAACTTTTTTTTTTTTTAATGTTGAAATAAATTATGCACAAAATTATGCAGCCTAAAAAATGTATAATACCTTATTGCGACCTCGCCTTTTTCTCAATGCTGACAGTATAAATGTCTCGAAGAAGATAGGCATAAATTGTTTCTGTCTTGTGACTAATCCACGGCCGTGGACTTAAATCCCTTGTTGGGCAATTTAATCTATTAATAAATTATTACAACCATACAACGAATAGCAAAACTATTGAGCGTCTGTCTGCGTCTAATTTGTTTTTCAGTCTAACTACAGGATATATAGCAACTTAGTTTCCAAATTTATTGGTGCATTGCTGATGTAAGGAGTCATCAATATTTCCTACATCGCCAATCAAATTAAAAACGAGGAAATAGAGAGTGCAGTTCTGATTGCCCACGCACTTGAACACTATTATATGGTCTGCGTAGCCAGTCTCCCTTGCAAATGTTCGTCGTGGCCGAAATCGGTCTGATATCAATATTAAATATACGGTAACGATGTTTCTTATATTTGTGATGTGATCTTATATTTAATAAAAGCTTTTACCCGCGTTTTCGTTCACGTAGAAGTTTAAGATATTTGTCAAGTCCAAAGTTATAGTGAGCCAACCAATTCTGTCATAAAATATTTTTGCGAAACTAACCGTTTACGAACTCATGTAACGGAAGGTCTCAAAAGAATAATTTTCCCCTGTTTTTGCAACATTTTTCATCGACCGCTCCTATTGGTCGTAGCGTGAAGCCTAATGCTTGCCTAATTCTTCGATGAACGGGCTATCTAAAGCTAAAACAATTTTTTAAATCGGACCCGCTAGATGGTGGTTTTAACGTTTTCAAAACCATCTCAACATTTATTCCTAGTATTATTTATTTGCAACGAAATAAGATGACACAGCAAAAGCGTTTCCAAGAATAAATTGATTGCAGTCTCAATCTTTTATCTTTTGAATCGCCTGTCCTTATTGCTGTCAAGAACAATCCAAGTGTTAGACTAGTCGTCCAACAGAATGCTATGGCTAAAATATTAAATCAATACTTCTTCTACTTAAGAAATACTTTAAAGTGAATAGTGTCACAAATATATTTATCCTTTATTAGAGCTAAAGTATGAAAATGTGATAAAACAGTCTACAAAGTAAACCAAATATAATGAACCTGTAAATATAATGAACGACGTTTGATGCTTTTGTAGGCTACGTTTATTATGCACCTAAAATATATAAGAAAACTTTCAAATAAATATTACACATATAAATAGTTTATACAGGCATTATTACAAACATAAACGCGTTTTCAGGTTGCCAAAGTTTTGCCCAAATGTTTAATATTTTTTTTTAGTAATTGGTAATAACATTTTTTTTTCACTTTTTATAATTTTGGTCATAATTTCGTTCACGTCTTCAATTTATTGTAACGTAAAACACTTTTCTAATTCATTAGGTCTTGTCGACCTCCGTAAGAATTTATCGGTTTCATTGTAACCGAGAAAAACAGTGTAAGTGTGCCTTCAGATAAGAAAAAATATTTATTTTTACGTCCGTTTATATAAAGCCAGAGTTTGTTTAGCAATATTACAATATTATAAATGTGAATTTGGAAGGATAAATGCTTATAACACAATCAGCTGATCTGAATTAAATTTGAAAGAAATATGGTACAGTCTGGATACCACCTAGGGTACTTTTTATGCCTAACGATCTCCTTACAGAAACCGCGGGCTGAAACTAGTATCACTGAACTCCGAAACTGCTGAACCGATTAAGACGAAACTGTTTCTTGTGATCGGGTTCCAAGTTTTGTTTTTAAATTATTAATAAACATTTTTATTGTTAGTATTTCACCCATTAGGACCCGTTATATAAATTATACTTAGAGCAAAAAACCATTATTTCGCCTATAACTTCAAGATCAAGATATACGATGCAATAATTTAAAGCATCCAGTATGTATTCAACTTTATAATTAATTCTAAACGGAGTTGAATTTAATCAATCCATTCACCAGCAAAGGAAAATACGTTTTATCCTTATAGCAATAAGATCCATTTTAGAATTTAGGGTTTTTTCCATCAAAGGTCCAAATAATTGATTTTCGAATTAAATATGGGGTTTGATGAGGGTTTATAGAAAAGACGTAATCTACTGTCTACTTCGACCTTCGCCCATTTTCTGAAAGTTTCAGTAGCAGCTCGAAATTTAAAAGTTGGCAATGTTATATCGAGGTTATCGCTCCTGTGTCTTGCAGAGCTCGTAAAGCTCTTTCTTCGGAACCTGAACTCTTTTCGTTCGTATCAAATTTGTCATCCTATAATATTATCAGAGTAAATAGAGAGTATTCCTGTACGCACACACTTAAACATTGTATTATGCTCTACTATGGCTTATCTTCCTTGAGAATGGCTGCCGAGGGCCGAATCAATCAGATCATTTATGACCATAATATTCATCTCAGTTAGGTGAGCTCTCCAGTGCCTATAACCTAGAAATTATTCTACTGCTCCAAAGTAATACTTTGCATTAATTCTGATTTGAAAGTTAAGTTAGTACAAGCACAAAGGATATAATATCTAAGGTACGTGACAGTATTAAAAGTGGTTTCACTGCCAATGTTGCCATTACCATTGACATCCGTTGGCACTTTGTGCGCATATTAAATGTTTTAAAAAAATACTTTTTGGTATGCTGGACGAAACTTAGTATTTTTTTTTTATATAATTTATTTAACAGTAAAAACTCTAGTCAAATATAATGGCTTTACAAAGGTACCTACTATTTTTTTATGTAAATTAGTTTTACATATATATATAATTGTATCTGTTCTTTTATATACATATGTAATTTTTAAATTGAATAAAAACCGTTAAAAACTAACACTATTAAAAATAACGAATGTTTCCGTCAACATTTTCATTTCATTACAGAAGTAAAAATAACTTTATAGAAGCAAGTTTTAGAATTCGCAAAGTTATTACGTCTTTTCTTGACTGCTTCGTTGATCTGGTGGCAGATCGCGAAGTTCTTGGTTCAAACTTCTTTCTGTCGAAAAAATCTCAGTAACAGCCCGGAGTCTGGAAGCTAGAAGTGTACAATCTTGTGCCAATCACGTAAAGCTGTTGGTTCTGCGTCTGCTCTTTCCGGTCGTATCGGATTGGTCGGATTATGAGAGTATTCCCTCAATGAAAAGGCGTTACTTGTGCAATGTAATATCCTGCGTAGTTGGCTTGTCTTGGAGATTGGTCAACGTTTCCGGAATCGGTCAGGACGACATCTAATATTATTAAATGAAATTCCACAAATAATATTTAATGAATCAAATCAAAATGAAATATTTACAACAACTTAATTGTATTTTTATGAAGTTTATGTGACATTTGTTTATGTTTGAATCAAAAATTTAAAAATCATATTTTCCGTTGGTTATGTTTCTATTTTATTTATTTATTTATTATTATTGGGAAAGCGGTTTATATTTTTTATAAAGAAATTCCATAACAATCTAATTAAAACATAAGATTAACGTTGTGTTTATACTTAACTAACTCAACACCCACTTTATAAAATTGTGGCTTAGTCTTTGATCGTAATAAAATATTTAATAAAATTTTAGTTACAGTGTTTGATATATAGTTATAGTTCGTTGCCACGTTCTTATGAGTATGTATATAACATAAATAATAACCCAAGGTTTTATAAGTTGTGTGCGAACTAAAACAATTTAGATAAAAAACCTATTTTGCTTATTAAAATATAAAACACGCACATTGCTCTGGCAAGAAGATCAATTATATCTGATATTATATATTTATTTAGTTAGTTTATGAGTAACTTGTTAGTCGAATTACATAATTAAGATGTTAAACATACCTTTTTAAAGACTTTTATAACTTGTATTATTAAGTCAGTCAAAGCTGAGAACGCGTTAATGCTGAGAAATTCCAAACTCTTTCTAAATTCAATTCTCTTGTTATTTATCGTTTTGCAACAATAGGACTCAAAAACAATTCACTGACTCAACTATGACTTTAAGCCCAAGTAAGTGAAGTTAGAAATTACGTCACAATCGATTCGAATGAATGAACGAAATTAACGATTCATTTGAAAATTATGATAGCCCAGTGTGTAACTTATTCGGCTTCAAAGAAAAATTATAATCTCTCCGAGTAATGATTCAACGTCAGATTGAGATTAAAATAAATTGCTGATTCAGGGGACGATTACGACCTTCCCCAGAGTACAAAAATATTTGAATAAAGTAATTAGTGAAAGTAATAAGTACGTTAAAGTATATTTTCTAATTAACATCTGCTTAAGCGGTGCATAATGCTGGTGGCATTACGAGGTTACTTGGTAGTAGATCTTAGTGCCTGCCTGTCTAGGTACCACCCACTCATAGCGTATTGTAACGCTAACCAGTTGTATTGTGTTCCAGTTTGAAAGAGTGAGTCGATGTAATAAGAGAAATAACAAGCTTGGGGGCGCATTGGCGTTCTAAGATACGTTAATATTTCGTATTTTACTAATGTAAATAGGAGGTGGTGACCACTTACCACCACGGTGGTCAATTTGCCAGTCCTGAACTTATCAACCGTAAATCATATTGTATAAAAACATAGACCTCTTCGATATTGACATCAAGTAAAAATGTTTTAATTGACGTCCAAAATATATTGTATACAATGTCCTTAATGTTCATTCACAAACCGCGCTCTGCGGCGTCGCGTTGTAACATTTATTTTTCAACCATCGCTACGTCATAATAATTACATTTACGTGATGACGTAAAGCACTGATGTTGAATATATTTTTATTTTTTATTTTACTGGTAGTTTTTTGTTGGGATCTAGATTAGTACAACCTAATTGACAACTATTCGCCTAACCTAACTATGAATTGTTGCGAGTGAGCGGTTTTAGTTCAAGATGTATTAAGTTATGCATTTTTTTATCACATTCAAGATAAATATATATGTACATGTAACGATTATATCGTTGCTGGAAGAATGGCAAAATCGCCAAAATGGTACTTTTGGAAAAAGAGCCTTATAGTTTTTACTTTTAATCTCAAATTCCAAATAACCTTTACCGGATTATAGCACAAGAAATAAAGCAACTTTGGTCCTAAGGTTGGTGGCACATTGGCGTTGTAAGGTTTAAGTTATGCAACTGTTTAAGTTTCTTGCAGCGCCAATGTCCACTTACCATCATTTGGCCCAAGGCCTACCAATTTTATATTTAAAAACAAAATATATGACTCACCAGATAAACCAATGAACTGTCTTCCAAAAAATGAAAACAATAAATCATAGTTGTTCTTCAAAACATAAATTGCTATAGTGGATGTCAGGAAACCTACCATAAAAGGTACCTATAATATAATACTGTTAATTATGGAATTATGCTGTTCTGCATAGCGTGACTTTTCGGGTTTCAACTCATTACGTTAATTAAGCGAAGCTTTGCTCAACAGCGGGGTATTTAAATAAGTACCTTTTTAATTAGGTCCTGTATTTAAATTGGATTTTATTTTGTTTTTTTACTCACGTTAGTAAGGTAGAGGAACAAATGGGCATAAAAAAACAAATGGAACCTTATGATAAGTTGGTATCTTCGCTCCTGTACTTTGGCAAGAACAATTCCTCACATCATAAATGCGAAGTCTATTTTGCTATATCCCTTGTGTCAGTAATCCGATATTGATATACAGGCCTAGTCTCAACAAATGGTACCTGACACCTGAATGTAGGGATTTGTGCAAGCATTACGTTCAAGTATGTGGATCTGGATATCTGGTTATCTGCTAAATTACTCACTTAGGTATTTTATTTCATCAATTTTCAAACTTTATACATATACATACATACATATATATATATATATATATAGATAGATAGATACGTTTTAGTAGACTTACAAATTTAAATTAATTTTGGGAGTGTGTAATCTACAGGATATTTATGGACAGACTAGTCTGAAGATTATCATCGTCAGGATGATGAAAAAAACACATAAAGATGATTCTCAGATACACTTGCCATACTAGAGATGCGGCTTGCACACACATTCTGGTCCAAAGGCATTGTAAACGAGCTTAGGAAAACGTACCAATAAACTGAAGATAAGGCAGCTGCAACAGCACATTGAACGCATTATGTGTTGCATTAAGCGCGAAAGTCTTCACAATCGTTTTTTTTTATTGTATCTCCGCAGACGTGCTGTCCGTGCCTCGATTGTCTATGTTATTTATAATTTTATTTATATTATTATTATAATAAGATGTGCTACGTGGCTGTATGTATATTTTTTGCTAATATAACGTTCACAGACTACAAGTACCAAAACACTAAATAATGATTTAACTTTAGAACAATGTCCAAACTTATTTCTATAATACACATTAGCTGCTCGACTTCATATCTTTCTCATTTCCCATTTCGTGCCCTCAAGGTTTGTAACATTCAAAAATCATTTCTAGAAGATGCTTGTGACTTGTAACCACTGATCCTTAGCTTTCTAAACTCCGTATTTTTTTCTGTGCGTTGAAAGGATAAGGACACGATTTTACGAGTATACATTTAACCTCGGTCGTGACAACTCTCATAGACTAGCTATTAAAGGTGACAGTTCTTTCAGGGGGTGCGAAAAATGTAATGTGTTCAAATGAGGAATCAAATCAATTCAAATCAAAATATACTTTATTTAAGTAGGCTTTTTCTTTATTTAACAAACTATTTAAAGTAAAGCTACCACCGGTTCGGAGTGTAGATTCTACCGAGAAGAACCTGCAAGAAACTCAGTAGTTACTCTTTTTCAACGTCTATAATATATTATGAGTTTAAGCTGAAATTAAATGTTCTGATGTTTTACGATCGAGATACACATCAACTTTTGAGTTTGACCTTAATGAACAGTCTGCGTCTCGTATGGCCCATTGATTCATCCCAATATTCCAAACGCCATGCTTGATTTTTGCCCCGCACTATTTTGACTTCCTTCTGTAGAGAATGAATGTTAAATAAAAATTATTTTCGATGTAGGTCATAATGTAAAATTAATTGTATACGTAGTTATGAAAAATTGATGTATCCTGTATTAAGTTTTATTTCTCATCGTGTAAATAATAAAGTTATTAAAATTTATTGAATATTCCTTGTTTTTCAATAAAGTAAATTTGGTCAATCTCCCTTTTATTTTTTTTATAAACAAATTTGTGTATTTTTATACCTTGTATATAAAATTATGTACGGTAATAAATATAATATATCAATTTAGTAAATAGTAAATGTGACTTAAATATATGGTAGTGTCAAAAATATTATGTTATATAAAAATGTATGTACAAAAAATATATATTAAACTATTTTTAATCATAAAACGTAGTTATTAATTAAAAAATATTCACGAAAATGTTAATTATATAAATCTTTACATATCTGTATGTTTTATTTATACTTAAAATGTAATAATAAATTTATTTACAAATAAAAAAAAATGTATGAAGCAATTAATATGTGCCATAATTTATTTTATGTGAATTGTAAATTATTTAGAATGTAATAAATATTATATAAATAATATATGTATAGAATGTTTTAAATTGAATTATGTAATAAATCTTAATAAATAAAATGTGTATTTTCTGTAAGAGTTCCCTATTCACCTGATTGTGACGAAACTCTGTTCTGCGTACGGCCGAGAAGGTTCTGGAAAAAAAAATACAATACATTGATCTTTCCATAAAAATATTTTATACTTTTCTTTTACCCGAGCAAAGTCGGCACGAGAGGGGGTGTCTAAACTATCAATTAATGAATATTAATTCGTCTGAAAATTGTTTTTGTTATAACTATTTCAATTTGGATTAATATTTGAAGTTTAGCTATTTGAAGAACGATTATTATTGGTAATATAATTTCATTGATATTGTGATAGGTTCGATACCTAATATAATTTTAATAGACACAGTTTGGTGATAGAGCTTTGTACTAGCCCGTCTGAGTTACCACCCACTCATGAGATTGATGATTCTACCGCCAAACAGTATTGTTGTGTTTCGGTTTTAAGGGTGAGTGAACCAGTTTAACTACAGGCACAAGGAAAATAAAAACTTAGTTCCCAAGATTGGTGGCACATTGGCGATGTAAGGAATGGCTAATATTTCTTACAGTGCTATTGTCTATGGGCAGTGGTTACCATCTACCACTTACCATCGGGTGGCCCATTTATTCATCCGCCTACCTATACCATAAGAAATATCTCTTTAATACATATAAAAATTATTAATTAATAAATAAAACCATGTACATATAAATATTTAGAGAATTATTAAATAATTCTCTAAATATTTTACTATGCGTAATATTAATCGTATGTGTTCACTTTAATATTTAAAAGTGCTTTATTTAAAAACTTTTTGAGCAATGTTTTTAAATAAAAATTCAAATTAATTGCACTCTGTAATTTAAATTGTAAAAAATCTAATGAGTTTCTTGCCGGTTTTTCTCGGTAGAATCTACTTTCCGAACCGGTGATAGCTTTACATTTATTCAAAATGGTAACATGTCGATTTAAATGCTTTTATACATACATGTATATAGACTCCGACACAGTATAAGTTTTTCCGAAAAAATCAACGAACGAATAGTGTTCAAAATTTAAAAATGTTAAAAACAAGAAAATTCTATTGCTGGTATTTTTAATAGACTTCAAGTAAAACGCATATCTCGGAACATTCTTGAACTATTTCAAATTCGGAATCAAAATGAAAAAGATTTTTTTTTTTCAATTGCATTCCAAGTCTCGATTGTTCTGGAATTAACGATATTGCTATTGGCTCGCGTATTAATTAATATCTACGTCTTGCTCTCGCAAGCTGTTGCACGTATATCCATTTCACTCGCTCACAAGACTATGTAAGCGAATGAAATGAATGCGACATCATGCAAAATATTGTGAAACTGCGCTACGTGGCGCTATTTATGTGATGGACGATCGACTTTATGAGAATTCCGATCGTGGTAAATATTCCAATAAGTCTCGATTCAATGATTCTTTGGAATTTCTCACGGTGGCACTCGAATAATATGTATTTCAATTAGCAATAGGATTACAGATATAACGTCACTATGTCATATATAAAATTCATTTGACATAATGAAGTTTACTGAATGAGTTGCTCTTGAATCTAAGGAAAAAAAAAAGTTTTATTCTGAAGTTTTCATTGTTATTTATTTTAATTATAATTTTATACTTCAATTTATTTATTATACCTTTAACATTATTTTTAGTTTATTTTTCCTTTTTTTATAAGCAAAAATAACTTATAGAGTTTTTCTTTGTGAAAAATACAAGCAACTGTATCTATGTCAATATGAATACGAGCTTAAATTACTAAGGCTTATCTTTGTAACACAATTTGCTAGAACTGAAAAGAGCTGTTTCTGTGAACGGGATTTATAAATAAATAAAATATATGTATATATATATATATATATATATATATATATATATATATATATATATATCAATCCCTCCCGGGTTCCTGGTACACCGTCCCTGTACTATGCTTACTACACGATTGCTACTAATCTTAAATGCAAATATTTTGTATATTTTATTAATAAGAAAAATATTTCAGAAAGCTATTATGGGCACGTAATAACATTTTCTATTTTTTATTTTGTAGAAATCCATAAAAAAGGTCAGTTATTATATTTTAAAGATGTGACGATGCTTACCATAGACAATTATATATTTAAAAAAAAAACACGATCGAACATTTTATTTAAATATTTTTTATAAAGCTCTTTATTTGTGTTTACTTAAACTCGTTAACAAAACCCAGAATTATTGTATGATTGTTCATCACCGTCACCGACTTCAGACATTCTATACAAAATTTTATATTATTTATTCGGCTGAGATAAGTGTAAGGTCATTGCTCTCTTTGTGATCGTTCAATATTACTTTTTTTTTTTAATACTCTATAATATATTTTGTGAAAGTATTACATAATATCCTCGTGTTCTACTTGCGATACCAAAGATATATTAAGCATTAACCTATTTTGTTACGTTACAAATATTTATGAAATACAAATAATCTCTACAAATATATATTTATGATTAATCATATTTTTTTTTATTATAGAGTATTTTTACGGTAGAGTATAATTATAATATAATATATATTATATTATTATAATATCAAATTTATATATATGTAAGTAATTGTGTAAAGGTTTTATATGATTTTATAAATAATGTATGTGGTACTTAGATAATTATTTGTTTGAAGTTATTCGCATTAAAATAAAATATTAAAAATCTACGTTGGTTCGTTATTTATTACCCACTTAAAGCTCTTGCAACTCAGTATACGTGCAAAGTGATATATTTTACTATTAAAAAATATTTTATATGATTTTATATTTTCAAGTAAAAGGCTCACGTACATTTTTCTTTGACAATGCACTTAAGTTTAACAACGCAATTTAACAAGAAAAGGTTTTGCTTGAAAAAACAAAATAAGCAAAAGATTACATTGGCTCCTTTGATTAATTTTTTTTTTAAAAAAATACATGCACACTAGTAAAGTAGTGACGTTTGACGAGTGTCAAGCGTGGCTGTCACGCACACTAATATAATAAAGTTGGTTCGTTTATTTTTTCGGTTATTTTGTAGTACGACGATATATAAATAACCATTGACTCATTAAGCATTTAATCTAACATCAAAAGTTATAAAAAAAGAAATCACAAATCGATAAATAGTTTTAATTGATAGATTATTGTAAAATTCTTAGTTATGCTATGTTGTACAATGTGCCATTTTCTAAAATATCATCAACGAGAGCTAATGTGACCTTATATGCTACTGAGGGTAATTTTTCACCTGTACTTGTAATGTTATGCCGGCTCCACACGATCATCCAACAGCCCAACTATTCTGGAGGTAGTTCGTGAATGTTTGACGATGTTGGATCGTGTTGGCGCGCGGTATCCAGAACAAAGGAGTTGGCCGACTCACACGAATAAACTCTCCACACATCATCATCAAGGTATAACGAAGAAGCTGCCATCACTTCAATTTCGATAGATTTGATCGATCGTGAGTTGGCACAGATTGGAGCTATGTTGGAATATTGGACAGTTGTACGATCGTGTGGAGCCGGAATTAGGCGTGAAAATGAATTATGACAATGCATTGCCGACTAATGGAATTAATGTCGTTTTGGAAAAACATACATTTAATTTTTTTGTAATGTAAGAGCGGTCCATCCAAGTACCTACCAAGTACCAAGTACTAGTCCTTAATAGTAACGTACTAAGTTTTGGTTCCTAACCCGTTATAGATCATGTATTATTTGTAACACAATAAACATTTTTATTTAAAAAGTAAAAAGTTTGTATTAATAAAATAACATTAAAAAAAAATTCAACATCAAACATTAACGAGGTTAGTTTAGAATTTTCACTTTGGCAATACCGAGTCATCCCTTCTATTTATTTACGTTAATGGATACTTAAGTATAATCCATAATAAACTCATTGTGGTAATTTAGTTAATAAGTTCTACAGAATTTAACAAATAAATCACTGTGAAGAAAATTGAGTTCATAAATCAAGCAAATCTTGCCAAAGCTAAGTTGTAACTTTTGTCTCTCCTTATTCAAACAATATCCGGTACTCCGACTTTATAGAACGTAGCAAAATACGTCCTTTTAAAACTTTATGCTTTTCATCAATAAGTCTCAATTTTAATTAAATTATATATACTTAAACATGGTATAAAACAAAGTCGCTCACGCCGTACGTAATGCGGTTTTTGTCAATAAACAGAGTCATTCAAGAGGTTTTGTTTAAATGTATTTAGTAGAATAAAAAGCCAAGAATTTCAACTTTCCCTGCCGGAAAAAAAAAGAATTTTTCTTTTTATGTTTCTTCCTCGATCTGAAGGGTAAGGGTATATAACCCTTGTTCTTTCCGTGTAAAGCCGGGACCTGTAACTCGTAATATGATATTGTAATGTGCACAATTACTCATAAGCTAAGTATTCCTTCATATGAAAGGAAGGAATCCCTAGCTGATGCGGCAAATCTCGAGGCCTCAGATTCAAGTCACGAGTCGGGTCTATAAAAAGATACATGGGTAAAAGTTTTGGGTATAACTATATAATATATTGGTCTTCACCGTCGACAGTATGCAAGTTAGAACAACTATTTTGTACATATAGTTAACGAAGACATCCTAACTTATAAAATATTTGCACCTAGAACGTGTTATGTTAAGAAATATATGTTTTCAAATACGTATCTCTACTTTCAAGTATTTTTTATATTTATTCGAGGTCTTATTGAATTACGATAAATAAAACATATTCCTTGCACCACGATTTTTGCGGACTATGCCCATTTTGTCTGCTCAACTTTAGCAACAAATACAAGACCTTGCACAAAACCCTACTACCAAATAAAATCTAAATTGTATTCGCTTATCGATCGTCAAAAATACTTACTACCGATTCGAAAAATAACACCTCACAGGAACGAGTTTAATAAAGTCGTAAACGATGAATATTTATATTTTTATTCGAAATGACCTCGAGGCAAACGAGTCATTCCCAAGGTTTAAGACAGAGTAGATTTTCCACAATAGAAAGAGGCTGTCATTAAGGTTATGTATCAGTTTGAAGTGAAAACGTTGATAACGTAGTAATGATAATAATAATAAAGCTTTATGTATTCCATATTTATAGTACGTATATATGCCGAGATGGCCCAATGGTTAGAACGCGTGCATCTTAACCGATGATTTAGGGTTCAAATCCAGGCAGGCACCACTGAATTTTCATGTGCTTAATTTGTGTTTATAATTCATCTCGTGCTCGGCGGTGAAGGAAAACATCGTGAGGAAACCTACATGTGTCTAATTTCAACGAAATTCTGCCACATGTGTATTCCGCCAACCCGCATTGGAGCAGCGTGGTAGAATATGCTCCAAACCTTCTCCTCAAAGAGAGGAGGCTTTTAACCCAGCAGTGGGAAATTTATAGGCTGCTAATGCTAAAAAAATGCTAATATTTATAGTAATAAAATCAAATGTAGTGTTAGTGATGTTAGTATGTTCATTAGTGTTTGATATACATCCTTTTAAATATGAGGCTTCTCGATCTCCTGTCTCTCTATCCTGGACATTATTTAACCAGTTCCTTCACGAAACTTCATTGATATTCATGCACACCACCTAAATAGTTGGGGTAACTTTGAGGAGTAATAACGGACAGCTTGTTCATTCACATTTATTTATCTATTCTCAATTACAAGCACATCAGAATAATTTTTCAGAATTGTATTAAATTTTAAGATACCATCGGTTCGGAATGTAAATTCCATCGAGAGGAACAAGCAAGAAATTCAGCAGTTATAGATTCAGTTAAAGATAAAGGGGGACAAAGTAAAACAAAAGAGGATTACATACTTCTAATTGACGTTAATGTTTTTTTATTGGAACTTTTTATATTAATTCAATTACGCAAGTCCGTTATTAGTAGCCTAGTAGTCCTTATTACGCCTCGGAGATAATAATCTTCAATACGAATACGCAAGCAAAAACAATATCGTGTCTTGAATGTATTTATCAGGCCATTCGCAAAATTACGAAGAAAAAGAACAGAAATACCACTGATTTAATTTTTTTCTATGATTTGAAAATAGAACCGCATTCCAATAAGGAGCGAATAGACCAATTATGTAAAAAGACTAACATTTTTTTTAATCCTTACTAACACTGAACAAGACCGAACATGCCTTTGCAACAATATTTAAGCGAAATTTGTACAAACGGACTGGCAAATGAGTTACCTGATGGGAAGTGGACACCCCAACCCGTAGGTAGCGTAAGAAATATTAACTACCCCTTACACCACCAATGCGTTTCCCGCCCTGGGTACTAAGATGTAATATCCCTTGTGTTTATAGAGTATGTACAAAGTCTTACCAAGTTATTGATCGAACTTCGCGTAACGGCTTGTATGCATTTGAAACTTGAATAAGACTAAGTGTATACCTAAATTTATAATCATTGTAAATCTGTTTACAATGTATCTTATGTCTTTAAGATAAAGATTCATAAGGGCCTTTGCCTTGTACCTTATTATAATATCATGTCTCATGAAGACAACCCGATTCGTATAACTATTTTAAATCCTTCAAGATACGTTAATACTGCAATTACAACTGTACCCTTTAATAATTTGGATTGTCTGGAAGCAATGGTTAATTAACCATAACTTGAACACATCTTTTTTTTTTTTTTTTTATGTTTTTTTTTATGTTAGAGGTGGCAAACGAGCAGGAGGCTCACCTGATGGAAAGTGACTACCACCGCCCATGGACATCTGCAACACCGGGGGGCTTGCAGGTGCGTTGCCGGCCTTTCAGGAAAGAGTACGCTCTTTTCTTAAAGGTTCCTAAGTCGTATCGGTTCGGAAAAACCGCCGGCGAAAGCTGGTTCCACAGAGTGGTTGTGCGAGGCAGAAAGTGTCTTAAAAATCGCGCTGTTGTGGATTTTCTAACATTTTTATTATTGGTTTCATTTATCTGTGCTAAGAATTCTGTATCTGTGGCGTATAATTAAGTATATAAACATCAACATTAATTTGGTCCAAGTTTGACGTTGGTATACAAGTGCAATATTTTGTTATGTTCCAAGCTTGATGTTGGAAGCTGATTTGAAACACCCAGTGAGTCGTTACTTTTTTTTATTCGCTGATCGCGACTCCACATATCCCCCATTACGAACTTTAATAAAACATTCTTCAAAACGCCAGATGGGCAGTAAATCAACCGATTACGGAAGCCCCGACTCAAATCCTTGAGTACTTTTGCCGTGAATTTTCCAGGAAAAATTGAAAGATGTTTGACGTACTAGCAATGTCAGTCGACTCCGCTCATCATAATTATGTGATAGGTGATGGTTTGCTTGTTTTTTTTTAAATAATGAAAAAAATATTAATTCTATTAACAAAAACTCTTACTCTAGATTGGTTAGAAATTTTAAGTCCTAATAATAAGGACCAATTGTAGTCCTCTGTTGGGTGGTTTCGCATATGTGGAATTCAACGTTTGGAGCCAATTCGACGACGTTTTTCCAATACGGGTTGGTAGTATCTTCGTCTTCGGACACGTGCAGGTCCTTCATAATCAGCCATAATTTTCTTAGAATATTGGGTACTATTATTTTCTAATTATAATATCTGATTAATTTACAAATTTAATTATTTAAATTATTAAGACGGATCATTGAATAAGCGCACACGGATAAATCAGCTTAGCAGTACTTTTACCTCCGGCTTGTTTTACAAACGTGAATTCGTCAAAGTTTCATACAATGCGTTCAGTAGTTTTCACGTAATTGACACACAAAGGCAAAAAAAGACATGATATATACATACATACATATATAAAATATATAAATGACATTTCATTTAAAAAAAGAAACCGGACAGTTCTAAATTTATTGGCGATGGATAATATAAAATATATAACATTTTCAACCTCACCAACATTATCTTTTAGCTAAATTTCTTACCACAGTTGCTACAACCTTATAAAAGATTATTGCTCGTTATTTCCAAGGTAAGTATTACGGTATGTAATGAAAATGTCTTATATAACACTCATAATATAAAGGAGTAAAGTCTATTTGTGTTATATTTGTGTGTATTGTGTTTGTTTGTAATTACATTTATACCTAAACACAAGAGTGGTTTATACTTTTACGAATTTCAATCGACGTATGCAGCGTTACGATATTTCCTTCACGACTGTACATAACTGAAAATAAAATTGTGCTCGTTTCAGTTTAGTCCTAAAAGTTATCTGAGAACAGAGAATTGTCAAATAACAGTATCTTAGCGAACGAACATGCGTGTAAAATCTTCCGAGAAGCAGTATATGCGTACCATTAAATTCAGTTGATGCTCTTGATCTTAACACTGGGGTATTTCGGTTCATTTCAGCTTTTCATTTATGGTGTAGGTGGCAGAGCAGAAGAGTCACCTGGTGGAAAGTGACTACCACCGCCCATGGACATTAGCTACATCTTTTAGGTGCGTTTGTCTTTCGAAAATTCTTGTGAACAGTGTAAAAATTTTAACAGACTACACCACAATGAAGTTCAGGAGATTTTTTAAAACAAACTGTGAACACCTCTTTTAGAACCGTATTATCCTTGTGAAATGAAATTACATAGTATTCAAACTGTCTATATACAAAAAAATATCATTTTAAATTTGTTTCTTAGACTGAGAACAAGAATAACAAATACATTATTGAAATAAGTACGTTTAACAATATCTATATAAGTAATATTTAATTTAATCACTATATTTAAAACTAATCTTAAATATAAATGTGAAGTATGTTTATATATTGTATACATCGTAGTTGCTGGACGGGCATCCCGATGTAAATCGGGTGGATTAAGGAAACGATGTTATCAAGGATGATATTACACCGGCGTGAGATTGAGAAAATCGAGGATTGAGGATTATTTTTGCCAATAAGGGTTTATAGTCTTCTGGGTACCTTCGAGCTCTTTTATAGCTAACTGTATTATATATTTTAAATTAAGAACATATACTTTTATTTTCAAGAATTAAATTGTATGCAAATATAATAGAAGGTAGTTCAGTAACGTTGCATGACAGTATATACCTATATAGTTTTATTTTCGCGTGTCTGTGTAGCCTTTCTGGTATACGTGTAAATGTTTATAAGAGCAAGTGCAACCGTGTTACATACACGCACTTTGTGTGCGTAGGACTACTGAGTGTGTAGGAAGAAAAGCTTTCGTGTGCATCAAATTTCAATGAAATTGCAAATACTACAACATTATAAAAAAATACAATTAACAGGATATATTTTTTTCAATAAAATTGTGCTTACTTTAATTTTTTCATAAAAAATACACCAACAAGTCCGTGGGATCGTCGTCTGCAGATATCATAGAGATCCACAAGTTTTACAAACAAAGTTCTTCTAGAAAATTCCTTATAACTTAGCCGGCGTTCATATTTAATGCAATTTCACTCCTAGTAAGTGATATCTTATAATATATCATTTTTTTAGAAAACGTGTCATCCAAGGGATTAATCGTGAACCTACATCTGTCTAAATGTTGTTTAGCGAGTGATTAATTAAACAATCATGTGTCTGCTTCATTCAAATGTCAAATCAATGATGACAGAAAGAGATAGCGGCGTTTAAAAAACATCGTCTTTGAAAGTTTATAAGTAAGGCAAGAAAGTAATTAACAAACGGTTTTTAGACTTTGTAAATAGAATATCAATTACGATAGTTTTGAGTAAGAAAAATAAATAAAAAACTTCTTTGAACCCAATTAATATCATAGTTAATATGTTTATAACTTTTCTATGCAAACCTCGTAAAATCGAGATATTTCGATATGACATGACAGTTCAACGGGCGGCCATGTTTGACGTTTACGGATGCGTTCAAACAGTGCGTTCCAAATAGTAATTTCGTGCAGGGATACATTAGTAAATATATTTATATTTGTTTCGTTTTATTTATTTTACCCGAACGAAGCCGGGAAGCCGGCCGGGATATAGTTAATATCTAATTTTAATCACTTACCTTATTTAGACACATGGAATATTTCATTTTTAATTTATGTGCAATGTTACATTTGAATTAAACGATGTTGATGTTCTATCTTAAATATGACATCCGTATTTCGGTGTGATACACGATCATAGCTCGTTAGTTGAACCTTAATATGATCATGAAACTTCCGACATAACATAGTTAGTATCTACGACGTGAGACAGACATGTCTCGTCTGTCTCACGTCGTAGACATACACAGTTAGTTCTTTGCTTTGTATTCACATGTGCTTTCAAGGTTATATATCTCCGGTCGATAGTAATATTATTCTTTTATTTAATAAAATGCCCTTTAAAAATCAATTCTAAAGTATTTCGAAAAATATGTATGGTAGTTCCACAGAGGTTTCATATATTTAACCATTTGCCTAGCAAGTCTAATCTCTTAGAAACTTTTTTTGGAACTGGATTAATATAATTCACTTTTACTTTTTTTAAAAGAACTCAAAACTCCGTCATTTATGAACCGATTTGGGGTTAAGAAATACGGAATTTATTTTTTAGGGGCTCTAATTTTATTCATAATTAATTTTATGGAGTATCATTGGTAGTCTTTTTTTTCCTTTATATGTTTAATTAATTTATTAATAATATTAAGAACCCAGTTCATCTCGTGCTCAGCGTCGAAGAAAATCTCCGTGGGGAAACCTACACGTGTCAGACGAAAGCCACATGCGTATCATCCAACCCTCATAGCGTAGTGGAATTTAGTTCATCTTTCTTAAAAGAGAAGAGCATTTTGCCCAGCTTTTAAATGCTGTTACTTTATCTATCTATTAAAAAAAACCGCATCAAAATCCGTTGTGTCATTTTCAAGATCTAAGCATACACAGACAGACAGCTTTGTTTTATACCATGTAGTGATAAATTTATAATTTAATAATCATTTCTAATTCATTTATTCAAATATGTTGTAATAAACAAAGACCACTTGTTCGAATTGCAAAGCGTAAATGGTAATTTTCATTAACAGATTTCATTGAAGCGTTTAAATTGAATTATTATTGTTATAGATATTGCTGCTATTAATATTCATACGACCTATAACTTTAACTAAAGTGGTCATTTAGATTTGCATTTTTAAATTTAGAATGCCGATAGTCTCTTGTGATAAAAGATAGATACATATGTGGACTTCTACGTAGTGAAATTTTGAAGATCTACAAATTGGTTAGACAAATTCTTTGTATGTATATCTCTATTAAGCTTCGCAGCGTTCATTTTAAAAACGAATAGGGTTTATCTTTTCGTTTTCGGCTACGTTGACACAATAAGTTTTATCACACAAAATATCGAACATATTATTATAAATTTACAAGTGTATAGATTGCTTTTTTTTTATATATATTGGTGGACTAACAAATCGAGCACCTGAAGGTAAGTGATCACTGCCGACCTTAAATATATACGCTATAAGATTTTTATATTAATTACGTAATGGTTTTACTTTTATTTATTTTTTCACACTTTCAGAAATATGGTACAAACATTTATTAGCCCGTGACCGAAAGCAAAATAAAAATCAAAAATCATTCAGACATTTTGTGAAAGAGACCATTCTGTTACTCATTGATTATTCCTTTTGCTTTTTATACAAACTAAACTCAAACTCAAATTCCTTTATTCAATCTAGAAGCATTACACTTACTTATTGATAGACAAATTAAACACTACCACCGGTTCGGAAAAGGAAACACCCTGCCGTGAGAAGATCCGGCGAAAGAAACTCAGCGGGTCTTTTTTTTTTCAAACTAATTAAATACATTATAAAAACAATAAAATAAAAATATATTGAATATGATACATTTAGATGTATTGCTAATCTGACATACACAAGACCTCAAGACGCGGAACTGGAAAGGACGTGGCATCAACATCAATGGCGAATACATCTCTCACTTGAGATTCGCAGACGACATCGTCATCATGGCAGAAACGCTGCAGGACCTACAACAAATGCTGAATGAGCTGGCTATGCGCATCGGCCTACGGATGAACTTGGATAATACCAAGGTCATGTTCAATGAACATGTTCTACCGGAACCGATTGCGATACAGGGTACCGTCCTCGAAGTTGTTCAAAAATATGTCTACCTCGAGCAGACATTGCGATTAGGTAGAAACAACTTTGAGCACGAGGTAAATAGAAGAATTCGGCTAGGTTGGGCAGCATTTGGGAAGTTACGTCAAATCTTTATATCGTCGATCCCACAGTGCCTTAAGACGAAAGTCTTCAACCAGTGCGTCCTACCCGTCATGATATATGGAGCCGAAACGTGGACACTCACGACAAGGCTGGTCCACCAGTTTAAAGTCGCTCAGCGTGCTATGGAAAGGGTTATGCTCGGCGTTTCTCTGAGGGCATCAGAAATGAGGTAATCCGTCAGAAAAACAAGTCATCGACATAGCCCACCGGACTAGTAAGCTGAAGTGGCAGTGGGCTGGCCACATTTGTCGTAGAACGGATAACCGTTGGGGAAAACGTGTTCTAGAGTGGAGACCGCGTCTCGGCAAACGTAGTGTAGGACGTCCTCAGGCACGGTGGAGTGACGATTTGCGCAAGGCGGCTGGCAGGAGCTGCATGCGAGTTGCCGAAGAAAGATCACAGTGGCGTGCATTTGGAGAGGCCTATGTCCAGCAGTGGACAAATATGGGCTGATGATGATGCTGATGATGAATTATTTCTGAGCTAGTAATACACAGGGTATAACTAGCTCGGAAATAATAATTTCCCGTGGTATTGCTCCCTTTGAATGATCCTTATATACAAACGCAATAATAATATATACTTGGATACTTATTATTGCGGGGCGTAGGCGCCTCAATCTCGTACCCAGCCTTGTGTTAAATTCTATATTTGATATTAGTGAAAATTAATGAGCGAATTTAAATATGGCTTCGTGCAATTAGAACACTGTCGTGAAATGCCATTGTTGTAGCGATGTGATATGCAACATTGACTAAAATAATGATAACATTTAAGGAATATACGTATTAAAATAGCGTATCACCGTAGGTAGGGTGGTTCATACAAAATATAATTGACATAAGATAGATACAAAAATGACACAACTCAAGAACTTATCGTATTTAAAATATATTTATACATATAATATAATTTATTTTCATGCTCCATCGAAGGGTACCGCTGATTTTTTACTGGATATGAAAAAATTCTGCTCTTAGTCATTGTGACACTTGTGATTTTTTTTTTCATTTTATTCGGGTCATTGCACTCTCTACTTCTTAAATCTATTCATATATTTTTTATCAATAAATAAAATGTAATTTGACTGGCAATAAATTATTCATTAAACAGAATACATTCTTACATTTGTATAGATTGAATTTTATATTCGGTGTGTTTTGACGAAAAACTTGGTACATCATTTTCGAAAAGTTTATACTTGTGACATTTTGTCTCCTACCCATCGTGACGTCGATTCGACAAGATAACTGGGTCTAATCATGGGTCAGCAAAACTGACCTCTTGAATATTCGTTCAGCAACCGCAAAATGAAGCTGTCATATTTAAATGGCAGAAGGGGTGCCTTATTCAACAATAATGAGATCGATCCCGACCCTTTGATATTTTCTATAAGAGATTATGAATAAGCATTTATTTAAATAAATTGGACCTATTGTAATGTTATTTATTTTTGCATAATAATAAACATAATCAGCCTGTAAATTTCCCACTGCTGGGCTAAGGCCTCCTCTCCCGTTGAGGAGAAGGTATGGAGCATATTCCACCACGCTGCTCCAATGCGGGTTAGTGGAATACACATGTGGCAGAATTTCGTTGAAATTAGACACATGCAGGTTTCCTCACGATGTTTTCCTTCACCGCCGAGCACGAGATGAATTATAAACACAAATGAAGCACATGAAAATTCAGTGGTGCCTGCCTGGGTTTGAACCCGAAATCATCGGTTAAGATGCACGCGTTCTAACCACTGGGCCATCTCGGCTCTATATTTATTTTTAATTGTATGTATATATCATGTTATAGGTATATCGTGACTAGGTAAGGAAGTAACTTACCATCGGGTAACCTACTTACCGGTATAATTCTATCCAAAACAAATAATTTCAAAACATTTATTTAAAGTAAATGTTTTTACTTTAAATAAATGTTAATGTACTAAAAAAAATCGGCTTACAGTAGAGTGAACTGACAGAAATCGTCACGTAAGTGAAAACCGCCATGCCTTCTAACTAAACGACCTTCCCCTCTTTCTCTTTATATAAAAATCGTAAACAATAAGTATACAGTTTTTATATAAAATAATTTAATCTTATATTGTTGTTATTGTTTTAATTCACACAGGATTTTTAATAAAAAAATTATCTGTAATGTTATTCATGCTTTAAAATATTTTTTTTAATATGATAATCCTGCAATAATAATGTTACTTAATTCGTTTTATTTAATAATTTTTTTTTAAAACAACAATTCATTTTTTTTTCTTTTTAATTAATTGTTCGACATATTTTTTTTAAATATATGTTACTAATGTTACTTTGAGTTGAGTAATATTCAATGCATGTTTTGATTACACATAAAAATAAATAAAATTATCATAGTGTTCATTATGACGTATCTTCGATCTTGTATTATTATTTTTTATTTTATTTATTTAGGTTTATCAACAGTTGTTAAAATACAAAACTTACTATAGATACAATTAAAATAAACAAAATATCATACGCAATTGTACAATTAATTATAGATAAATACTGCGTGCTTATTTAAAAACTTATAGACTATGTGCTTAAAATACTTAAAATCAGTTAGACTATGTAAAATATAAATATAATATAAAACAATAAAGAGAAAAAAATATATAGGGAAAAAGATTATTATTATCATTTATGTCGGAGATCCTAAGAAATAATATAAATAATATACAAAATCAATCTGTTGCATTTCATTGTATAAAGAAAAAATATATATTTAAAAACAATTCCATATCTAATGTGAACATCAGTACATATTACAGAAACAATATATTGGTGCTACGACCAGGTGCGTCACGGTCTCAGAGGCATTTCGACCCAAATGATAAATTAATGTACCACGTCACTTGAAATATGAAATAACTGCTTTCTACTTGGGAAGAATATTAAATAATTTATACAATATTCTTATGACCTTTGGAATTCAACGTTGAATCGAGTTATGCGAGTGATATTATTATAGCCGAGTGGCCGAGTGACTGGAACATAGTAATGCTAAGCGAAGATTACAGGTTTCGATCCATGAAAGCACATTGCCTTTTTTTTCCTTAACGGTCATGATGGTAAGTGGTCAGCTTTGATCATAGATACGCAGATTGTTTGCCATTTACCATATGCAATGAAATTAATAATGAGACAAGTTTATGAAGGCCTATTCAATGATAACTTCGTTTAGGCAGTACTAGAAACATAATTTAAAAATACTTTGCATAAAATCGAATATTCAACTCACACATTACCTATTTCTATACTCACACACGCACACAAACAAATATCGAAATTGGAATACGTCTTCATAATCTGGTATAATTATCGTCACGTGACAACTGAACACGTGTTTCTTGTTCTCATTAAAACCAGTGTCGTATATCAAATGTAATTATGTAAACCCTGCTTATTGCTGAGTTATTACTTTTGAAAATCATTCAAAAAATAAGTGCATTGATAATTTATACACAGATAACTAGTACGCGAAAATAGGCCTGTAATTGCGTTAGCTGCAGAGGATGAACACACTTCAAATATTGCTTGAGCTGTTAGCAAGAATTTCTCTATATCAAAACCGACCTTGAGGTTGAACCCGGAACCCGGAATCTGTGGCCTTATATCCAGGCACTGGACCAACGTGTTAGGCATCAAATAACACACATATCTAGATGTAATTCTCTGATAGATTAGAATTGTCCAATGAGGTCTTCAATCATATATTATCAGATCCGATATCTGATATGGCTACGAACAATGGGAAAGCTATGGACATGCCTAGTGATTATTTGATTGTACGTTTCCTTAAAGAGAATATTGTGATAAGATAGCAAATATTATATTAACTTCTACTTAATAATTTTTTTTAAATGACAAATTGATCTACAGCGCCATTTTAAACGCTGTGTTTAACGAGACGAAGTTTTGTACAGGAATTCCTTACGTAAGTTGTACGTGAGTACTATTTTTTTTTTCATATATATATATATATTATAGGCGGACGGCAATATGTGCCACTTGATGGTAAGTGGTAACCTGTAGGTATTGGCGATGTAAGAAATATTAAACATTAAGTATATTGCTAATGTGCCGCAAACTATCAGAACTAAGATTTTGTATTTGTGTCCGTTACACAGGCTCAGTCACCCTTCAAACTGAAACACCACAATATTAAGTACTGCAGTTTGTAGGTAGAATATCTAACGAGTGGGTGGTACCAACCTAGACGTGCTTGCACAAAGTCCTCCCACCAAGTGAGCTACTACTACTAAAAACTAAGAAATAATCTTCCTTTTTTTTGTTCGATTTTTTTTTATTCAACATCAACGACCACTTACCGTCAAGTGTTAAGAGGTAACTTTATTCGAATCAATGAAAACTTGCAAACAAAAGGTTCTCTTTCACGCTAACTTACAAAGCGCTGTGCACAGGTGGCTGAAAAAGAAAAACTCATAAACTGCAAATTATCGTCCCCAGAAGGTTTTACATAATAATTATAATAAAATAACGATATTTTGTATAAAAACTTTTTTGAATTCCTTTTTACGCTCCCGTTGGTCGTTTTGTATGTCTCGTAAAGAAATATTCGTATATTACATAAGGCCCAAAAACAATGTCTTGTACAGTCGTGTACAAATTATAATTTAAAAAATAATGAATAACCAAATGCGTCTGGTACACTTATCCCCATTTGAGACTACAATACATTCTTGTAAATAATTAAATTTTATACAGTCTTACATATTAATAACGTAAGCCGATTTTTGTCCCAGTGATTTTAGGACGATGGCTGCACATAAAAAATCGGTTATGGTCTCGTTTTGAAGAGCTCCAGCCGTAGATAAAGAAAAGAGATTTAACAAAGAATTAATTTTAGAGAGCGGAAAAAAAGTTACTGGCCGGTTATAGAGCGTATATGAAAAAGAAAAGAAAACGTAAACATTCTACTAAACTAATGTATAAATACTATTTGATATTAAAAATTTAATTTAAAAGAGGTTTCATCATTTTAGCGCCAAATATAAATGAGTGACTCGCAGGTTACAATGAAATTAAATCAAAACAAAACCTGTCATCGGTTTCGAACTTCCTAAGAAATCTTTTAAATAAACGCGAAGTGTCGCGGGAGACCCACTAGTATAAAATTAATGACTAAAGTATAACGAATGAAGTATACTGGTCCAAATTTAAATAATAAATATATTACATTTCAATTGCAATATAAAATATAGTAAAGAAAAATTAAATCGCTTGACATCATCCGTATACTGAAATTTCATTTGAAATCAAAATATCTATTAGTATAGATATTTATATATATTATTATTATAAATTATATATATTTTACAGGTGCTCCGAACGATTTCATCCGGGCGACGTGCCCGTAGATCATTGCGCCATGATACGTCTATAACCTCTAACGCAAAAGATTCGTTCAGAATTAAACAAAGAAACTGTCATAACTCTAAATATATAAGAGTTCTCTTTACTTATACCGGCTTGACGACTACAATAAGGGTTTATATACAACTTTTATATATGAAAACAAACATAAAATAAAGAATTCTTATTTTTTAAGGAACTGTAGTTATCGGCTTCTTTCTTCAGTAATATGTATGTATTAGACAGGTGAACTGTCGTTTTCAGTCACTCTATTTATTGACGAAAACCACATTAAAATCTAATAACATCGTAACGACAGCGGGAAACAACTGTTTTATATGATGTAGATGTAAATATGGTATAATAAAATATAAAAAAACATATTAATATTGATAACTTTAACCTTTTATAAGGGTAGAATCGTTTGAAACAAAGGAAGGTAGAAAATAGTTGCCAATTCTAACTTATAACGGTTAACGTATCAAACGTTCCCGATTTAATTTCGATTCAACTTCGACTTCCTCGCAAATATCAGCTTAATCGTAACTGTGACCTAATTCTACTTTATTATTATAATTTTTTTATTTATTTAATAATCTCCACGGGCTCACAGTCACCCGTGACTGTTTTTACATTTTATTTTATAACATTTTGGCGTTTTATGTTTTATCTTATTGCTAAACATCAGAAGATCTTCGCTGGACTTCGAGCTAGTCGTCTTCTTGGAAGACGTGGCTCGCACTTACTTTATATACCAACCGAATAACAGAACCCAATTATATTCCGATCAAACTTCGACCAAACCGCAACTGGATAAAAGCGTATGAAAAACGACAGAACGCGATTACGTTTCGATTCGATTGTACAAAAGTTACAATTTGATAGTAGAATTAACGCCCAGTTGAACTTGAACGAGTTAAATTATCTCAAAGACCCACATCAGAGGTATAATTATTGCTTTTAGGTCAAGAGTTGTAGATCACGAGCGCTGGTCCCGGGGGTCTTATTTACCTAATTTATCATGTTTGTACTGGAACAGGTGATAAAGGTCACAAGTGAGCTCCCCTTATATTCGATTACGACACGTACATTTTTAATGATAGAAAGGGTTATGCTACGACTAAAACACTGTTTTCATAATATTTATTTAATAAAAATTATACGAAATCTTTAGTGAACTTTTCGTTTATTATTTTAAATAAACGATTAAAAAAGGTTTTATTTTATAATTAAATTTTAATAGGAAAGAATCAGTGAGTTTTTTTTTAAATTATTAATAAAATTGCATTTTAGGACTGACTATAAAGAACTTATTAATTTAACACTTTTTAAGTATGAGAGAAACAAAATAGATTTTCTCCAAAATACCATAAAAATAAAAAATACATAGATGACTTAGTTTAAAATAACATCAAACACAACAAAGAACAAAACATATTAATTGGTGGTAGGGCTTTGTGCATCTGCACATCGACTCATAACATATACCGACAAACAACAATACTTTAATATTGTTGTGTTCCATTCTGAAGACTGAGTGAGCCAGTGTAACAAGCACAGGCTATATAATAACTTAATTCACATGGCTGGTATCGCATTGGTTGTATTAGAATCTAGCTATGCCCGCGACTTTGTGCGCATTTGAATTTAAAAAAAAGTTAATGTTCAGTTCGCAGATTTTACTATAACTTATTAATTCTGTATTAAGCAGCTTATATGATATTTATGACGTGACGGCGAGGTGGTGGCATGAGCGAGGGCTGTGCGCGGTGCTGGACAGTATTTGGACATTGCTACGTGACTTTATATATAATTCTAAAATAAAAGTAGCTATATTATTCCTTGTTATATCAGCTATCTGCCAGTGAAAATCTCGTCAAAATCAGTCCAGCCGTTCCAGAGATTAGCCGGAACAAACAGACAGACAGACAAAAATTGGAAAAAATGTTATTTTGGTATATGCATTTAGTAAAAAGCGGTTATTTAATTGTTACAAACAGACCACTCCAATTCTATTATATGTAGAGAAGATGATTAATCTTAAAGTACCAATGTCTATTGGCACTTATCATTAGCTGGCCAGTCCACCGACCCATATACCATAAAAAAAACAAGTATAATAGAATTAACTCTCTCCCTCACACACGTATACGTATAAAGTCACACACACAAACACATAAACGGCTAAACTGTAATTGTTTCCGGTTTATTATACCAAACGTATCGAAATAGTATCAATTCTTAAATCTTCAAACGATAATATTTTATTTTGTTATTGCAGTTTCCTCTCGATATCGTTTGGCCGTCGTTTGACAGATCAAGCGATTAAAACGGACTTCAAGTGCCTCCATTATAGACTTTTAAATAAATAATATTTTTATTCTGTTGTATACTATCTCGGTAGTATACTAGGCTCATCACATATTCTATCACCAAACATCTTAGTTCCCATGGTTGGGGGCGTATCGATGATGAAAACATGGTTAATAATTCTAAGCGCGCTGATTCCTATAGCAACCCCTTACCAGTGGATGATCAATTATTGTATAAAAAAATTATATGTATACATATTTATGACGCTTATATTGAGTTTACTGGAAATACACATACCCAAAGAATTTCTGCAACATATCCACGAACGTGTTTAGCCTTTGAACAATTCTCCTAAATTATATTACTACAGCGGTAAAGTAACACCCTCGTTTGAAGGTTTGAAAGTTTAAAGGATTCCATTACACTGATCCAACGCGGATTGGTGGATATTACAGAAATGTCGATATCATGTTCAAAATGTTCTAAGTAATAGTAATCTTTAAGAATGGCTTTCTCTTTAATGTTTGCTACAAGATTATTTTTTATTTTTGTTTGATTTAAACCTCTTTTATGGCAGTTATTTTATCGCGGGCTTCCACTACACGGTCGTGGCTATGTATCAGAAAAATATGTAAAAAAATTGGCGTATGACATTCAGATCGACGATTAAACAGCGGCGCTTATTAAAAAGGCTAGGTAAAAGGTGTTAATTTACTGTCTAATTAAAGTAGTTGCATGCGACCTTTATGTAATATTTTCGACGTGCTTAATATAACTAAACTATGAAGATATAAAACCAACATAACAAAACTAATGTAATACGAGACGACGATAAAATAACTTTCCGACTAGCGTTTCATCGTAAAACTTAATGTTGTCTTGAGTAGGCAACTGTTCAGTTTACGTCAATTACGTGGCGCGCTAAATACATTTCCAACGTATTTTGGGCCCTAATTCATTATGATTAAACGCCAAAGTCCTGTGTCACAACTTTACATAAAAGCATGCAATTTTCAGAAAGCATATTGCCGTATTCCATTACAGTCTCTGTAACTATTGCAATAAGAACTGAAATTGCGTATGCTAATGATATTTCATAATAAAAAAATAGTATGACAATAAAACTTATTTTATAATTGAAACAGTGATTAGAAAATATCGATGCTGGCTTTGTTTCACGTACGTATAACAATATAGTACCGATATAAACGTTAAATTTATTAGTGGAAAAGGTTTTATTTCCATGCCGGTTCTCCACGATACATATAACAGACAAGAACACGAAGATCAAGCTTATCACGTCTATGCATAGTGGAAATTTAAAGCGGTCGAAACTGCTTTTCAACCATCTCAATCTTTTGGCTCTGCGTAGAGACTCTGACATTTATGACGGAAAATATTTCGAACAATTGTTTGATATAATCCCGACCGCTGAATTTCACCATCGGACATCGTTTCAGAATTCTAAATTCTATTCTGCGGAACCAAATTTTGCCGGCATATTTGCCGAACCGATATGACTTGAGAACCTTCAAGAAAAGAGCCTTTTCTTGAAAGGCTGGCATTGCACTTGCAGGCCCTCGTTGTCACAGAGTTGTCCATAGGCGGTGGTAGACACTTGCCACCATGTCAGCTTCCTGCTCGTTTGCCACCAATTACATAAATAATGAGGATAAAATGATGAGTGGACTTGACTTGAGAGGCAAAAAGCCCTACCACCAAGATTATGTCCTGCAGAGAGACTAGCCTCGTCTAATAGACGTCGGGACTGAAATCCATTAGGCAGACCATAATTTTTTCTTAAGTTCCTCTAACGATGATAAAACTTTAGTCACTACTGATGCCACTACCATCCACCACTGAATGAAATACAAAATTTCCATTCATAATTCCATCTTATTTTCCATTAGCAAATTTAATAAATAATAAAAATTTAAGACTCGCGTTCTTGTATCAAAATTTAAGTAGCTCATTTAATATTTATATAATCTTAACTCTACAGGGATGAACCATGGAATTGAATTGACAGCTCGGCTCTCCCTGTGGTGAGCGTTTAGTAACGCGATTATTAAATAGGCTTATGGTCTAAATTATGAAGGAATGCGGACGCAGATTCAAGAGCAACGTCCATTTAAATTATATTTATACTTAAAGAGAGGGCGAGGGGGGCGCTGCAGGGCTTAAGTTATCTACGTCTTCTTCTGTAACTATAACAAAATGTATGCAAAATCTTAAGCTGATCGGTCGAGTAATCAAATAAACAAACGATAATAAAGAACAGTTGCTGCTAAAAATTTTAATTGAATGAAATATCAATTCAAGAGTAAACAGTTTCCACGATCACAATATTAAGTATTTGCTTCACAATCAAATTATTTCGATAACATTGTAAATTAACCACAACGATAATACAGGAAAATGAACGCAAGCAATTAGTTTCGTTTTGATAGCGTGCTTACAAAATGTGTATGGTGTCAGTGTAAGCGAGCTGTATTTTAGATATAAGAAACTTATGAGGAATACTATTGAGAATTTAAAGAAGTTTTGGAGCTAATTTAAATTAAAGTCAACCGAATAATTATTACCACTTTTTTATGCATCGTATAATCAATTAGTCTAAATTGCAATAATAAGTAATAATATTATAATAAATAATAAATAATTTATAAACAGCATATTATTAAACATATATATTTTTTATATATAACGACGTATTTTTTTCTGTAATTATAGAATCAAATGTGTTACTTGCACTAAAAAAAAGCTCCGAATATTAGATGTTTTTAAATTAAAAAATAAGACTCAAGCCATTAATATATAGAAAACCGGACGGAACACAGTTCACTGTAGCTAAGCATGAGGTTAATTTGGTTCATTAATATTTACTAAGGACCTAAATTGATATCAGGCCTACAATTGGAGATTAAAATCGATCTTTGATATCGTATTAATTGATAGGACGATCTTTAATCTGAATTCTAATAACAAGATTGATATCTGTCAATCCTTTTTCAATCAAGCTTTACTTTTAACGTCCAGCCTCAGTTTTACCCCCTTAGGGGTGGAGATTCATAAAATCCGTTCTTAGTGGATGTCCACTTCCTATAAGGAACCTACCTGCCAAATTAAAAGTTTTGATGTGTTATAGTTTCTGAGATTTCATGGTTAATCAGTGAGTGGTATTTCGCTTTTACAAATATAGATTAAAAATTCTAAGCATACTTTGTACGAACGTAATTCATTAAAATTATTACTAAAACATATTATAATGTTAGTGACATCTTGAATGATTTCCGCCACGGCGAACCAATCTCAAGGGAGACCAAACAGCAACGTAGGACCCATTATATTGCACAAGTGTGTGCGCAAACACAGGTTAAAAACAATATACTTTATGGTAAGGTAAGCCTTTGTGCAGGTCATTCAACCGCTAAACAGCACTACTAAACAATGTTATGTTTCGGTTTGAAGGATAAGTAAGCAAGCACAAAGGACATAACATCTTAGTTCTCAAAATTGATAGTGCATTGGTAATGTAGGGAATGGTTAATACTTCTCGCATCACTAATTTGTAAGGGCGGTGGTGACCACTTTTTTTTAAATATATTATATAGGTAGGCGGACGAGCATATGGCCCGCCTGATGGTAAGCAGTCACCACCGCCCATAGATAATGGCACTGTAAGAAATATTAATCATTCCTTACATGGCACCTCCAACCTTGGGAAATAAGATGTTTTGTACCTTGTGCCTATGGTTACACTGGCTCAATCACCCTTCAACAATACTGAGTATTGCTATATGGCGGTAAAATATATGATGAAGGGGTGGTACCTACCCAAACGGGCTTGCACAAAGCCCTACCACCAAGTAAATCAGGTAATAAAGTTTTTCGTCGAAAGTCCTGTTCACATGTCGTCATAGTCGACCTATTCATTATTGGCAAGCTTAAATTGAAGTCAATGATATAAAAAATAATTTGTAACAAACAGAGACTCATTCAATTATATCTTTACAGATATGGTTATGTCAATTATTGATCTATTGATTTTTGGCCATATTAGAACTTTTGGTTAATAAACTAAAACTTTGATTACACAAATAAAAATATTTAATAATAATTTAATATTAACGCTTTTTTTTAAATTTATCGTTACAATAAGAGTATATTGTAATGTATATTTAATTTCCCATAAATATATTTAGAATATTAGTACTAGATATTATTTTGTTGCTGTTTATTTTAAACTAGGAGTTTTTTCTGTTTTTTTTACGTGTATTTACTTTATCTGTTAAACATAAATGTTTTTTTAATAATTTTATGTAAATGTAAATTTTTGCGAGCGAGATTTTCATGTTCTTGTATGTAATATGAGATATCATATAAAAAACTCCTAGTTTAAAATTAGTTTACGAGTTACTCCTAGTTTAAAACTAGTTTACGAGTCGTTAGTCTTGTGGCTCAATAAAGTTTTTGAGTTTTTCGAAAAAATAACAGTAGCAGCTAGTGTTGAATATCGATAGTCTACTATCGATAGTCTATCGATAGTATTGTTAAGTGTCAATACTATAGCTTTTACCAATAGTATTGCTTACAGAGAGCTATCGATACTATCGATAGTATTAACCAAAACGACACTATTGATAGTACTACCGTTATCCTGAATAGTTTACGAGGTCAACTATCGACATTTCTGCAACACGGGTATCAGCAGAGTGTAATGTCCTTGGCTGGTTACCCATGAGATTAGACGCCGTAGCCAAAATCGTTCAAGACGACGTTCTAATTATCGCTATTAGTAACAACGCACCTTATCTTCGAATACTCTAATAACGAAATGAATCGCATCGCGTACTAAGTAATTTCAAATGTAAATTTCCTTTAAATATTGCAGCAAAATAATAATTTCTCGCGATCAACGAGAACCGAGCTGAATTAGGTCAATTATTCGGTGTTTTAATTATATTAAGGAAGTAATAACAACTCGCTATCATTCTAAGAATTTATATTAGAGTTTCATTGAAATCGCTCAGAATTTAACATAAATAATTATTTTTATTATAAAACATATTTTAATGTGATCGTGGAATGAATTCTTATTAGTAAACAGTGATTCGATTTCTGAATAATTGTCAGAATGTGTTAATTGTGAAAAATAAATTTTGTATTTATCAAATATTCTAAAATTAATTTTATATTGAACTTATAATACAATATGGAAACCCAAAAATGCATGTAGACAAAATTTGCGCGGATAATTAAAGATAAAATATATATTCCATTTTATGAAAAAGGTAGTCGGACGCGCTAATGGTCCAGCTGACGGGAAATGGTCACAGTCGCCATAAGAAATTTATAAAACATCGCCCATGCACCACCGAGCTTGGGACTAAGATATTATATGTCCTGTCTCTGTATGTCTGAAGTTACACTGGCTTACTCAACATTCAAACTGGAACGCAACAAAATTCAATATTGTTGTTTGGAGAACATCTGATGAGTGGGTGGTATCTACCCAAACGAACTTGCACAAAGTCGTACCAAAAACTACTTCCCCGTTTTTTTTAAAATTGAATCTCGTCATCATGTCATAATCTAATTAATGATATCCATTCCTTTTTCAAATATAATAAAAAAAAAAAATTGCCAGTATTTAAATAAACATATAATTCAAATGTTAGTTTAACTCGCTGTTTATTTTCAATACCAATATTCATTCTCAATTTTAATTTTTAAATTACTAAGTAATAAACTCCTTTGAGTTTTATATGCGTAAACTATATGAAGAATTTAATTATTATTTCGTATTCAAATATCAATATATATTTGTATTAATGACTAGTTGTCGCCCTCCGCTTCAGTCACGTGGGTTAACCATCAGGTATTAGTCATAAAAAGTAACCTGTTCATGCTTTCGTTATATCAAGTTTCATCAAATTCGGTTCAGCAGTTTGGCCGTGAAAGACAGACAGACAGAGTTACTTTCGAATTTATAATATAAGTATAGATAACTATACATAAATATTAATACAAATTAATTCTAAAACATACCTTACGATGTTTAACGAATACTGCGAGATGATGCGACTTACTCAAACCATAAGGTCCCTATCATAACAAGATACAGGTGTCATTGACCGATTTCGGCCACATATTCTCAAGTGAGACTAGCTAAAAGCACACGACATATTACCGTGCACGTAGTGTGTGCCCAAACACAGGTGCACTCTCATTATCCAATGGGACTACAAATCCAACAGACGACCATAAAAGACTAACGGCATATCTTGAGTTCAGTGGCAAGAGAATGTACATGCTCGTGGTGGTAGGTCTATGTGCAAGCCAGTCCGGATAGGTACCACTCACTTATCACGTATTTTACAGCCATACGGCGTTACTTAGTATTGTTGTGTTCCGGTTTGAGTGAGTGAGCTTGTAATGATACAGGCACAAGGGACATTTCAGTTTCCAAGGTTGACGGCTCACTGACTATGCAAGGAATGATTAATATTTCTTACAGCGGTAATGTCTACAGGTTGTTGCACTTACTATCAGGTAACCCTTTTTCTCATCTGCCTTCGGGCAATAATAAACGTCCAGACTCCGGGCTTCTAAAGAGATGTTTTGGACAGAAAGCCCCCTAAATTTTTTTAGAGATATGGATTGGGTTGGAACCTAGGACCTCGTCAAATTGCGGCTTTATAGCCTAGTCAATAGGGGATATGATCAACAACAAAATGTAAAGTTTTTCGGAGTATGAAAACCATTGAAGACACCTGCCGAAACAACATACAAACGTGCTCATTTTAACAGATCCCAATGAAAAAAACTCATCAAAACTTTTAAAAAGAGTTTTCGACAGCCTTAAGATAAAACTTCTTTACACAGAAAATATAAAAGACCCGATATTTAAATAAAAACATCTTTTAAAACTGTCCAAAGAAATATTTTGAATCAAACGCCGAGATCAAAGCGTAGATGTTATATTAGTACTCAAGTGTTCTCTTTCATTAAAACGAGTGACAAAGTAAAAATAGTGTTCATTTCCACTAAATCTCGAGAGAGTTAACGTTAAGAAAACATAAAGTAAATCTGTCGATACGCTTCGTTCACATTAAAGTGAATAGCGGTAACGTTTTATGAAGCGATAGCGATTTGAGAGAAGGTAATCAAATTGTCTAATGCTAAGATACTTTTGCTGATAGACACTGATACTGTAGTAATAGTGTATGCTGGTAATGATGGTATATCCCATGTGCTTTCAATTATACTGGAGCACTTGCCATTTAACCCGTAACAGCGTAAGCCGTAGCCAGTTCACATAAAATATAACCAAAATTTACTTCAACTCGCTTGAGACCAAGCCGGCATCACTGTGTTTTGTGTTGTGTTCGTAATAGACAAACATTTTGGGAACAATTGCTTATGTAAACTGAACGAGGCGTCAAATTAAATTGAAAATTATAAATTAAATTTAAAAAAATCCAGTTAAAAAAATTAGGCAATACATTTTGTTAATAATTACATCTCAAGGTGGATCTCATCAGACGCTTCCTATTTAGTTCAATTTGCATCTTTCATTTGCACACAAAAAGTGAGTCGTCTAAGCAAAAATTCAAACAAAATTAACAAATAAGGGAATGATTCTTCAGCGAAGCGAGTTTACGACCCCCGCTCCCGCTCGCACTGTAAACACGCTCCACTTCAAGTATACCGCAGAAAGTCCACAAGTCTACGGATTTATTACAACAAATTGCTGTATAAGATCTTTTTATCTCAAGACTCGGATCTTGAATAAGCGGGTTAAAGTTACGCTTTTAAACGGCTTCTAGGAATCTTATTTGCTTCCACTTGAATCAGATGAGAAATGCGAATTAAATGAAGTTAAAATCCGGAAATGTTGAATGCTACTACATACGTAAACCAAACTTCGTTGCTTAACTATTAAATTTATAGTAACCACTCTAAAGAATATTACATAATAATTATTTATATAAAGACTTTAATTATATACAAATAAGAAATAAAAATAATTACTGTACAAATCATGACAAATTTTGGCAAGATTGATAGCAGTATTTCCTTATCGAATCGCAATTCCGATTCTTCGGGAGAAATAAATAAAAATAGTCTTTACACAGATAAACATTTGTAGCGGCCGGAGAATAATGCCTTGGCAGAGGAGGCCAGACAGTCGGGAGTAAGGGTGACAGATTGAGAAACTGGCGGATTATTTCAGCAGAATCTACCGCCGTTTTCTGTATTTGGGCGAGTGAACTGCTATGAATCTACTGTCTTAGACAGTGAGCGGAGTTGATTTGCATCAAAACATTTGCAGATAGATATTACATTACATTAACAGCCTGTAAATTTTCCACTGCTGGGCTAAGGCCTCCTCTTCCTTTGAGGAAAAGGTTTGGAGCATATTCTACCACGCTTCTCCAATGCGGGTTGGTGGGATACAAACGTGGCAGAATTTCGTTGAAATTCGACACATGCAGGTTTCCTCACGATGTTTTCCTTCACTGCCGAGCATGAGATAAATTATAAACACAAATTAAGCACATGAAAATTCGGTGGTGCTTGCCTGGGCTTGAACCCGTAATCATAGGTTAAGATGCGCACGTTCTAACCACTAGGCCATCTCGGCATAGATATTACCAAATCAGAAACCACTATTGTCTGATAATTCCTTAGACTAAAGTGTTAAAACTAACTAACTAATGATAATCAGAATCTGGAAGTTGGTTTACACTCCTGAGTTTCAAAAATCTTGAGCCGTTTAAAAAATATAAATTAAGCATAATCAATGATTAGAGATAAGAACTTTAATACACATTAAAACCAATAAGTTATAATAACATAAAATTAGAAATGAGCACAAATTAAATTCTTTATTTTTCGATTGAACTGAATTTTTGGCTATCGTGACATTTGTCTAAATCTTTTACTTGATTACTAATGGTGATGCATAACAATGTTAACCTCGATATGATGGTTTTTTTCCTAATTGTGTTCTATTTGATTTGGTATAATTTAAATATATGCCGTCTCTTAACCTGACGCAGCTGAAATCATTCGAAACGATGGCAACATTAATTTAATGTAGTTGAGGATTAGAAACAAATCCAAGGTAAAATCCGTTCTGTTATTACGCGAAGAAAATAAATTGAAAATTTTCATTTAAATTTTCAGAGTTAGACATTTTAGTGTCTATTTTATTAAAGCTAATCCAAGATAAAAATACTTTTGTAATCATTTAAGAAATTAAATTGAAAATATTCATTACTATTTTTACTGAATTAGATATTTATTTAAGTGTCTATTTTATTATAAATCAACCGCTAAACATCAAAGGATGTCTTAAGTATATCACGTAGCGTCGGAAAAGTCGATCCGAAGCAATTACTCGGCTTAAGAAATCTCCTGTGTGGAGAATTAAATTTGACAATGATGCTTACAAACTAGAAAAGACAATTTTACAATTGTACAGATTGTATATGAATTAGTAAAAATCTTTAAAAGAAAATAATGATATTAAAACAAAAGATAAATAAAAAAGATACATAATTAATATATATATATACATATTTAATTAAATTGAATTTTTATCATTCGAGTTCTTTTTAAAAGTTAACGTGTACGTACAATATGTTCAAAACCATTTGAAATTGGTGCCAAGCTCTAGAAGAATTAAAAAAATATATTTTAACAGTTTTAGTTTAGGCATAGAATTATTATATATTAAAGCGGATTGAGCTAACTAAGCTATTTAAACATTAAATACAATATCATTATAACATATTAAGCTTATTAGTTAGATTTTTTGAAAATTGTATGTTACTTTTTATAACGTTGAAAACATTGAAGATAATTATAATTTTCATATGAGTAAATTATTTAGAGCGCTTTGTAATTATACTTTTTAGAATTTCGCGTATCACTTTAAATGTTGCCCAATTTATAATTCTCAGATTATTTATATAAATAGCATTCTTATCATCATTCCACGCGGTCAAGATTTATACAGTAACTATTTTTAATTCATATTTGTATATATTTAAGTACTTAATGTTATTAATTCTTATGTTAATAAATTTATTACTTTTTTTTTAATAGGATTAAAAAATAAATAAAACAAATCGACCAACTATGTTATCTTGGTGTGCGTGACAGCTACGCTTGACACTCGCCAATCGTCATTGTCTCAGTACTACAAAGCCAGGGGAAATGAAAGATTAAACCCCGAACGCAGAGGCATTAATTGAAATATTAATATGACCTATATTATTCAAAAAATACATAACGATAGCGCGATTCAATCAACTACTAACGCCATCTAGTTTTAGATTAAACAATTAATAACAAGTTATTAGACAGTCATACTACTTTACTTGTGTGCGCGCACTTAGTGACCAACTGCTGGCCACATTTTTTTTCGATACGTCCTCATTTTTTATAGTTTATCTAGACATGCATATAAATAATCAAATATATAATTACATGGATATGTATATAATAAATAGAATTACTATATATACTGCAATACATAAGATTAATATCCGTTTTAATCATCTTTATATCAAATTAGAAAATATGTCATTAATTTCTAGAATGTTTCAGGTTCAAATGAATATGAGATATTTATTTTTATTTAATATTTTTGCTAATGCTGGGTTTTTTAATAAGAAATAGTAAAAATTTTAAGAAACCACAGACCAAGATTGGCCTTTATTCTTCCTTGGTTAGATCTGGTCTAGAATATTGTGCTCAGGTCTGGTCTCCACACTATGAAGTACACATCAAACGTATCAAGAGGGTTCAAAAGCGTTTCCTATGGCACATTGCATATCAATGCAATAAGGTAAAACAGTTGCCTACATATCATAGTCGGTTAGAATACTTTAAGCTAAATAGCTTGCTCGATCGGAGACATTTGTTGGATCAGATTTTTCTTTACAAAATAGTTAACGGTACATTAGACTGTCCCAACCTCGTAGAAAAAAATAATATTAATGCACACTAAAGGTGTCCCCGCGCAAGTAAATACGCTCCTTTTTCGATTCCACGTTCAAAAACTAATTTGGGACAGAATGCTATCATAAGTAGGCTACCTAGACAGTATAACCTACTTATAAAAAATCAAAAAATTGATGTAGACATTTTTTCGGTCAGTCTGCCAAAATTTAAAAGCAGGACTGTAGCAAGCTTTAAATCGCCCAGTATGAGTTATAAAATAAAATAATGATCACTATGTTCTTCAATATCGATCACGTTTATGTTGTATGGTTTACGTTTTGTATTACAGTGTGTAGCTGTTGCCCTGTTGTTATAAAATCTTCGTTACCTATGAAAAAGTTACATTTTTTTCTTTTTTTTTTTTTCTTTTTTAATTGTTTAGTAATTAGTTGGTAATTTGTAATTGTCTTGTCTTTTGTAATTTGCATTTTTGATATTGTATTATTATTGTTAGTATGTTTTTTTTCTGTCCCATTTTGTATAACACAGTAGAAAAAAGTTGTGTTAGGTTAATAGATAAAATTGTCCCTTTCCATGCCGTGATAACTTTTAATTGAAACAACACTTAGCTAAATACGTAATTACCTTTATTTTTAACAGTACTCTGTATTCTTGTGTTCCGGTTAGAAGGGTGAGTGAGCCAGTGTAATCACAGGCACGAGGGACATAACATCTTAGTTCCCAAGGTTGGTGGCGCATAGGTGATGTAAGGAATGGTTAATATTTCTTACAGCGTCTTTGTCTATGGGCGGTGGTGACCACTTACCATCGGGTGGCCCATACGCTCGTCCACCAACCAAAGCCATAAAAAAAAAAAAACCTATAAATGGTGTTTTGTAATTTGTCCTTAAAAAAAAAAAAAAATGTATAGCTACCGCCCGCAGCTTCGCCCACGTGAGAGGAGTGTGTGGATGTGGGGAAAGCCTTTTCCCTTTTCTGTACCCTTGTAAGCAAAATCTAATAATGATGATGATTGATCAATTAAGCATTGAAAGCGTAACAAACAAATTTTCGCAATTGTTTCTTATGATTTACTAATAATAGTTGTTTTTTTTTCATATCGATGGTTCTTCCATTGACCAATGATATCCGTTGTACAGCCTGAATTGGTACTTCATCCGTAGCTTTGTGAAGTGTCCTGTAGTATATTTGTTCGAAACAGCCCTAAATGAAAGTGCCCGGTAGACCGTGACGGTACGATTTTGACGCCTCTTCGATAATCGACGGGAATTCACTCGATTAAATTTCGTGCTTTCGATTTAAGCAATTATTCGATTGGATAATACCGATCTCGGACGAGTTATATTTAACGGTTAAAATTTTATGTTTTATTATCAAATGATTTTGAACTGAAGAGATATTAAAGATTTAGGTTAAGACAGCTTTCTGAAGCATGTTAATGTACTGCCAACTTTCAAAAACCAAAAGGCAATCATACTATTTGAACCCAGGGGTTTAGTCTTTATTTTTATATTGCAACCGCTGAAAGAAACAAATCAATAATAACCCATTAAATACACAAGAACGATAAACGTAAACATTACTATCTCAAATTTATTATCAATTTGTGTGTCAAATATAGAATTTCCAATGATGATTTAATGTTCCACTATTACATAACATAAACATAACATAATCAGCCTGTAAATTTCCCACTGCTGGGCTAAGGCCTCCTCTCCCGTTGAGGAGAAGGTATGGAGCATATTCCACCACGCTGCTCCAATGCGGGTTCAAACCCAGGCAGGCACCACTGAATTTTCATGTGCTTAATTTGTGTTTATAATTCATCTCGTGCTCGGCGGTGAAGAAAAACATCGTAAGGAACATGTCACATGTGTATGTCCACCAACCCGCATTGGAGCCCGTGGTGGAATATGCTCCAAAACTTCTCCTCAAAGGGAGAGGAGGCCTTAGCCCAGCAGTGGGAAATTTACAGGCTGCTAATGTAAAAAAAAAAAAAAATAAGAAATCTTATTTGCCGCAAATTTAGAGGGTTTTTAAATGGTGGCAGGCCTTTGTGCAAGCCCGTCTGGGTCGGTACCACCCATTCGTCAGTTATTCCATAGCCAAACAGCAGTCCGTAGTATTGTTGTGTTCCGGTTTGAAGAGTGAGTCAGTGAAACTACAGGCACAAGAGACATAACATCTTAGCTCCCAAGGTTGATGGCGCATTGGTGTAATGTAGGGAATGATTATTATTTCTTACAGCGTCAAAGTCTATAGGTGGTGACCACTTACCATCAGGTGGCACATTAGTCCGTCCGCCAGCATTTACATTACAAAAAAAAAATGCTGAAAAGTTTTCTCAATAGCAGCCAAGAGCTAGTAAATTGACTGTATTTACATTTCCATGCTTCTCTCCGGTCGTACCCGATCGCTCTCCCATAGGACTATACACACGACTGTACACAACTGTTTGTGCATGCACTGTGGTATACATCCTGCGTAGTTGATTAGTTTCTCTTTGGAATATCTGAAATATTCATAATACATTGAAATTACGTTTAGTTCGAATTCTATCGTGTATCGATTACTTAATTTAATTATATTGGCTACGAAGTAAAATATTGAAAGTACTCTAACAAAATAATAACACAAAATAATCTAATACATATTTCTCTATGTTTTATTACCCTGTGTAGAGCCATACATATATTTTAATCAGATTATACAGTATTGTTTACGTATTGATATTAAATGTTTGATTGTAGATATATCGTTATTTATTTTTAGTTCTATATATAAAAAATAAACTAAGCGATTATTTATTCGAATTTCGAATATTGTTGCGTAGATATAAATGTCGTCATTGAATTCATTTACTCGTTATTAGTCCAGTGAATAAGGACCCAATAAAGACCGAACTCCGGAAAAATTAGGGGAAAGCTGGAGTTTCGGATGAACCTTCCTTTTGTGGTTCTAAACAAAATCCCAAAAGCCCCCATTGATCCATGTGCCGCTAAGAAAGTTATCAAGGGTCGCGACAAAAAGTTTTTTGTGATTATCTCGTAAAGGGTCATAATTATGAATAAAATTGTAGTTATTAAATTTGAAGCTCATAGAATTTCCAATAAAAAAGATAGTATCACTGTTTCCATGTCTTTATTCGCTGGACTATATAAGCGATTGTAATATCTATTAAATTTGATGGTAAAGTAGTAGTATTTTGTGACGTCGTGTCGTGTGACTTTCGTATTTAATGCAAATGAGAACAAAATGCTCGTAACTGGATAGTAAGAGACAATTATTTGCTTATATTTGAGAAAGAAATCACTGCTAGCAGAATAATTACTTTACTTTAAATATTTCGTTTATTTTGTAGCCCTACTAGTTCAAATGTGAGATCTTCAAAGCCATATTTTAAGTAACAACCTATCTACAATTATTTTATATTACAGAAGAATAATAAGTATTTAACCGCAATATTAATAATTTTTTTTTTATTATTACTTAAATTCAACAGGTAGACAATAAGTTTTATTTTTTGTTTTTTCTTTGTGCGAATGTTGTGTTCATCTGTAATTGTCACTCATATCAGGTCCTAATTTTTTTTCTCTTGTTTTATCTGTTATTTATAAGTGCTGAATATGTGTGATGTTGATGTACCTTTTAAATAAATAAACAAAAATAAAACCGCAATAACAGTGGAACCCAGATTA
Source organism: Vanessa tameamea (assembly GCF_037043105.1). Lineage (NCBI taxonomy): Eukaryota > Metazoa > Arthropoda > Insecta > Lepidoptera > Nymphalidae > Vanessa > Vanessa tameamea. The sequence continues at coordinate 1,821,334 of NC_087332.1, read as the reverse complement.
AGAACGCAATGTTAGTTTGTCTTTCAGAGAACGCTAAGAATTTCTTTCATTCTATCGTAGAAATAGAATTTAATACCCGTATCTAGGGCATCCTGAGTGACGTATCTATTTGTATCTAGACTTAAGTGTTAGATTGAAATACATTTCAATGGGCGATTTTAAAAGTTCTTCTGTATAGAAATAGCAGAGACATTTCGCGAATGGAGAATCTCGACTTGAGAATTTTGAAATAGATTTGAATTTTGGCTTAAATCTTTTTTAATTTAAGTTTATTTGATTCATAAAATATGCTATGATTTGAATGATTTGTTGGTCTAGGGATAAGATATAAGGCCGAAAAAAGGGTTTTTCTGAACAGAATTTCTCAATGGAAGCTCTGAGTCTGAAAGTCTTAAAGATTAATGTGTGTGATCTCCTGTGCACGTAAAGCCGTTGGTTTGCACCTGGTTTTTATCCGGTTGTGTCAGATTTACCGTTCCTTTGGATTATGAGAGTGAGGGAACATAGAGTTCACCTATGTTTGCATATACAAGAACATCCTGTATACTTCCCAGTGCTGGGCTAAAGCCCTTTGAGGAGAAGGTTTGGAATATATTCCATCACGCTGCTCCAAAGTTCACACATGTAGAAATTCGTTAATATTAGACACATGTAGGTTTCCTCACGATGTTTTCCAACACTGCCGAGCACGAGATGAATTATAAACACAAATTAAGCACATGAAAATTCAGTGGTGCTGGCTTGGGTTTGAACCCGCAATCATCGATTAAGATGCACTCGTCTAACCACTGGGCCATCTCGGCTCCGTTTACATATACACTATAATATGTCCTGCATACTTGTCTATTCTCTCATGAGATTGGATTGAAATCAGTTAGGACGACATCATCACGTCATATTGTATAACAATTCCAAACAATTCCAGGTTTCTATGTTTATGTTTATTTTTATTAAATAAAGTTGTATCTTGGAACGGAAAAGTAGATTACACAAAAGTGTTTCTTATCTTCACTTATATCTCACGGGTGCTTCAAATCTGAACACAACTAAATACAAATAAATAAATATTGGACAATATCATATACATTACTCTGATCCCAATGTAAGTAGCTAAAGCACTTGTGTTATGGAAAATCAGAAGTAACGACAGTACCACAAACACTCAGACCCAAGACAACATAGAAAACTAATGAACGTTTTCTACATCAACTCGGCCGGGAATCGAACCGACCTCGGAGTGGCGTACCCATGAAAACTTGTGTTTCACTACTCGACTACGGAGGTCGTCAACGATATTAAATATTGCTGTTTGGCGGAATATGTATTAAATAATATTATTACGTTTATTATAAAAGTTTTTCGTTTGTTTATTTGCTCGGAAAACACATTAAGCTGTCATATTGAATACTAGTTGTCACCCGCGGCTTCGCTCGCGTTTTAGTGGTCGGTTATCGTGTGTTAGGCAAAAAAGTAGCGTATATCCTTCCTCGGAGTTCAAGTTTGCTTCATACCTAATTTCGTCAAATTCGGTTCATTGGTTTGTCAGTGAAAGAGCGACAGACAGACAGACAGACAAACAGAGTTACTTTCACATTTATAATATCAGTATAGAATAAACTCTTATCCACATCGTATTGAACGTACATATGTTTTTTGAACATTCCACTATTTGTGCGTGCTTGCTGAAATTGTTGGTATTAAAATTTTAGTTTATTGCTGCAAGTTCTCGGCTTAAACAATACTTGACGTTTCAAAAGTACTTGTAAAATAGTATGTTGATGATGAACTTATTCTTGTAAGTGGTAGTGCCACACTGCATACCTTCGGGTTGCAGCCGAATGCGCCGACAGGCCCGGGGAAGTACCACTCTCTCACTTAAAATCGGCGTAAAGTGGTAGCTATCCTCTCCTGCCAATACGACTTTTCTCTCTTACCCCAGGTACAAATTGGAACATTCCTTTGTACCACGAGCTGGGGTATGCGTGTACGTCAGAGATGATATCTGTTCTCGACCCCTCGGCAGCCTTGAAGGGCAGGACCTATCGATTATCTGGCTGCGTGTAGACTGCGACGACCATAGCGGTAATCCCGAAACCGACCGACTGGTTAAGCACGTCCAAATGGCTACAGATTCCGTGCTGCAGCAGGTCCCATCCGCAGAGATCGTAATTCTTGGCGAATTTAATGCCCACCATGCCGAATGGTTTGGATCGCGCACTACCGATCATGCGGGTAGATCTGTTCTCGACTTCACTTTAGCATATGATTTGACACAACTAGTCACCTCGCCAACGCGAATACCAGACGTGGAGGATCATACACCTTCCCCGTTGGACCTTCTGCTCATTCCCATCTGGATGGCTACCATGTTATCGTCGATCCCCCTCTGGGCTCGTCGGACCACTGTCTCGTCCGGAGTACGGTGCCGGTTGCGCGGTACTCACGACCTCGTTTCGTGGGCTGCCGCCGAGTGTGGCACTACAAGTCAGCAGATTGGGATGGAATGCGGTCCTTCATTGCATCCTACCCATGGGGGCAGATTTGTTTCTCGCCGGATGATCCGAGCGTTGTTGTTGACTCTGTCGCCGATGTGGTGCTTCAGGATATGGAACTATTCATTCCGTATTCTGTGGTCACCATCGGTGGCAAGTCCCAGCCATGGTTTGGTCTTTTCTGGGAAAATGGGAACGCTACCAAGACTGGGCTAACGCATCGGCGTCTCGTGATGTAAATACCGGCGCATTCAGAAAGGAGTATAACTCTGCCTCTAGATCCTTCAAAAACGTCATTGCTAAGGCGAAGACGGAATACATTGGCAGAATTGGTGAGAGACTGGTGCGCCTCCCTTCAGGAACACGTGCGTTCTGGTCTCTCGCTAAGGCTGTCTTAGGGAATTTCTGTCAGCCCTCTTTTCCATCTTTGCACAGAGACGGTGAGTCATTGGCTCATACAGTGAAGGAGAAAGCTGATCTTTTAGGCTCTCTCTTCGCGGCGAACTCGACACTGGATGACCGAGGAAAGTCACCACCAACAATCCCGCGGTGTGATACCACGATGCCGGAGGTTAAATTCCGGCAAAGTGCAGTTCGTAAAGCACTTCTTTCGTTGGATAATCATAAGTCGAGTGGACCCGATGGCACCCCTCCAATCGTGCTACGGACTTGTGCTCCCGAGTTGGCGCCGGTCTTAACGCGTCTTTTCCGGCAATCCTATGCATTCGGCGTCGTACCGAACTCCTGGAAGACTGCTTAGATGCATATATATTATATATTGTCATAGGAGCTGAACTCCTATGACAATATATTTTTATTTTAAGCATGAACTGACTGCACTGAACTGGCTCCAGGTGATGGAACTCCTTAACCGTACCTCCTCAAATATATAAATACGAAATTTTATACGAAAAGGCTTGTATATAAAAATATTTGTCTGATATATATTTCAAGTAGGTATTACTAAAAAAAACTCCCCATTTATTGGTGTGAATAACTTGGTTTGCAGTACGGAACATCACAGATAACTCTAGAAAGAAATTTCCTATTAAATTTACCTTCAACTGCATCTCCAACTTTAGATTGCGTAAGTTTATTTATCCATCATGATATATATAAATCATAATCCAACTGTTCAACCTACATAGATGATCCAGTTTATAAAACACTTTCCTTTCAACTGAAGATCGTGGGTTCAATTTCAATTTCGATTTTGCAATGTGCTTAATTTACGTTCATAATTCATCCCCTGTTTAGTGATGAAGGATATTGAGGCCTGCACTAAGCTAAATTGGAGTTTTGTAGTGTAGTAATTTACTTGCCCTGCCGTGGGTCACTTGAGGACTACTTTTAAATAGTCCTATTGTTGAACCTATCTCGGGAGGAAACTATTTAACACGAAGATTACCAGTAAATTATAATTTAAAAAAAAAAAACTAGAGCCTACAAGTTACTTGTAAATCGATTTGCAAATAGCTTACAAAAAAAAAAAATGTGCCATATTTATATGTAATAGTAATTATTTTAAGTTAGTAGTATAGTAAGTTTAAAGGCCGGCAACGCACCTGCAAGCCCCCCGGTGTTGCAGATGTCCATGGGCGGTGGTAGTCACTTTCCATCAGGTGAGCCTCCTGCTCGTTTGCCACCGCTAATATAAAAATATATATATAATTAAATAATATTTAAAACAAAAGTTAGGTAATTGTTCCTTTTTTACTAACTAAGGTTGCATTAAGTCTTTACTAATTATCGCCTGCGGATTTGCTCGTTTTATTTTTTGGTCGGTAGGAGTTCGGTATGATAAAACGATGTCCTCCCTTCGGATTCAAGCTTGCCTCGTACCAAATTTAATCAAATTTGATTCAGTACAGACACATACAGACAGATTCACTTTCACGCTTATAATATTAGTATAGATTTTGTAACGGAATGTAGATTCTACCGAGAAGAATCTACATTCCGAACCGGTAGCTTCACTTGATATAGTTTGTTAAATAACGATTCAAAAGCGCTTGTAAAAGCCTACTTGAATGTCACTGTGTTATGAATACTTTTTTGGTATTCTATTAATTCGGTTTTTTTTTTTCAAACAAAATCGAACTCATGTCGTAGGTAAAACGGAACGTAAAACGCCACATAATGTATAAACATCTCCGTAAATTTAATACGTAAGACCACTGGAGCGCGTAATTAGATGTAGCGTAAACATAAAAAGCTTTATTTAATTTATATTTTTTTATTTAGAATATTATCTACAATTTTTTTATCTTTTACGTTTCAATTAGTTAATATAAAGCAAATGTGAACACGTTCATCTTAACCGATGATTTCGGGTCCAAACCCAGGCAATCACCACTGAATTTTCATGTGCTTAAGTTGTGTTTACAATTCATCTCGTGCTTGGCGTTGAAAGATAACATCGTGAGGAAACCTGCACGTGTATAATTGTAACGATATTCTGCCACATTTTTTCTGTTGTTTTCCATCAACCCGCATTGAAGCAGCGTGGTGGAATATGCTCCAAAACTTCTCTTCAAAGGGAGATGAGACCTTAGCCCAGCAGTGGGAAATTTACAGTCTGTTAATTTATGTAAAAAATGCAAAAATGTTATTTTACTAAATTTTGTTTACATAGGTGTTTATTTTGTTTATAAAATGGGGAGATGGGCTGACAAATGGACCGTGTAAGTGTTCCTCACAGCTCAATGATATTGGTACTGGAGGAAATATAACATTGTTTATATCGCCAATGTGCCACCAACCTTGGGTGTTAAGACATTACATCCCCTTCACCTGTAGTTACACTGGCTCAATCATCATTTAAACCGAAATACAACAATACTGAGTACTGTATTTATCGGTAAATATCTAATGATTCGGTCGTACCTACACAGTCTGCCACAAAGCGCTATCAGTAGAAGTATGTATAATATATTTATATGAATATATAATATCCGTCTTTATGGCTTGAATTATTAGTTAAATTAAATTATAGAACTAATTGTTCTACGGCATTCATGTTAAATGCTCGGAATCTATGTATGTTCATTACAGTTAAGGCATCTTAATAACTGAAGGATACCAGAAAATATATATATAAATATATTTTTTTAATTTAACGTAGAGTCATAAGACTTACTTATTGATTGTCAAATTATAAACTCACACCAAATAAAATTATTTTTCATTAGAATTTTTCACCATTCGACCATTGGATTATTTATAAGAATTGACTGTTAAAAATTCGTTAAATTTAAATCAAAATAAAATATAATATTATAAATTAAAATCACCCACAGATACAATGCTAAATATAATAACCTTAACAAAGATCAAGACCAGAATACAGATAATAAAATATTTTTTTGGCTTAAATCCAAATAAGTAAGAGGAAAGCTAAGGACAATAACGAAAATAACTATTTCTCACAATGAAGGTCTCGTTCCAAAGACACGAACAACGTCAGTTGAATGACTTAACTTGTTCCGTTCTATTTCGCAATAAGATGAAATAAATGGTGAAAAATAGAAAAAATAAATATTTCAGGATTAAATATAAAATTTTATTTTTTTTTATATTTTGAGCAAAGGCAACATTATACATATATAATTGTATTTAAATAACATGACTGTATTTTTAGATGTTGAAAAAGAGTTGCTGAATTTCTTGCCGGTTCTTCTCGGTAGAATCTACATTCCGAACCGGTGGTAGTTTTACTTTAAACAGTTTGTTAAATGTGCTTGTAAAAGCCTACTTGAATAAAGTATATTTTGATTAATACTGAAAACAATTTTATCAGTCAAATTTAAATTTAAATGTTTAAGACAGATTATAAGTAGGTGTGCACTAACCACGTTATTTAGAAAAATATCCAAAATATTTATGTATAATTCGAGGTGTCCAATATTTAAATAAACATTTAAAATTAACGGATCTTTTTTTTTATAGACTAGATTAATGTAAGATTTGAGACTCTATTTATAGTTCGGCAAAAAATGTTTCTCTTTTCAAAGAGTTTTGGACCTTAAAAACATACGTTAATGCTTCTTTAATTACGTCGTGCTTTTTTTCTAGATACGTGTTTTCATACAAAATACCTCAAGTAATTTTTTTTTACTCCAAACTCAAAACAATGTATAAAGCCCTTTTTATGCTGGGTAATGCATTTATCAGAGTATATGAGACCCACTAAAAAACCAGCGGTACCCAATCCGGATCTTCTGGGAGCATCATGGGGTCGCTTCCGCATGCTACCGTGACGAACCGACGGCTGGTCTTTGCTGTGATACCTAAAAGGTTGAATAGAAATAAACCAAGCCATTTCAAGATTTCAAACAAAACACGACTGACTGACAGTCACGGTTTGTGCAGGAATTATGATTAATTTTAAATTATATAATGGAAAAGTAAAAGTAAATTACAAGTACAGAGAAAACAATTAACCTATATTATAAAATACCACAGAAAAACAAATAAAAATAACTCGGTTAAGCCTGAAAATCTAAAATAAAATATTTTTTAAATCTTTTTATTGTTTTGCAGTCGGTACCAACACGTCTCATTAAAAGTGATCACGACCGCATGAAATGTACCGACGCGTGTCGCGGAACATTGAAACACGATCGTGTTTCTATATTCAATAATTATAATTAGGAATCTTGAAACGAAAACCTACTAAAGTTATTGAGTTGATAATATTTTTGTATGGATAAAATAGTGATAGAAATATTTAGTTCCTAGATATAATGATGATATAGTCGTCCAAGCCGATTTCAGCCACGGCAATCTATCTTAAGAGAGGTATCCAACAGTCAGCCTTACTGATATAACCCGATGAAACATGAAACCCGATACTACCGCAACGAGTTTAGGCGCAGAACCAATGCCTTTATGGTCTTTGCGAGACATGGGAATATACACACATCCAACTTCTAGATCCAAAAATATTACGATGGCTATTTCGACAAAAAAACTGAATTACTTTTATCGTCACGACCTGGAGCTTAAGTCTAGGACCTCGAGATCTACGTCCATATATCTTGCCACTAATGAAATATGCTGAGAACTGGATTTAACTGCTTCGGCAAATTATTAATAGAATTTTAAAGTTCTGAAGTTAGTTGAAGAATTCTCGTGCCTCAAAGAGCACGTAAAGCTGTTGGTACTGTGTCTGAATTCCCTCCGGTGATAAGTTTTAAGTCAAAATAACAAAATTATCAGTGCCTACGAAGCGTGAATCTTCATTAAACAAATATAGGAAAACTTCATAACAAAAACTGCATATTTTGGAAAAAAACTTTTTACATGTATATTGGAAAAAGTTTTGGAATAACATCCAATTCTTATACGCAACCAAAACGCTCCAGCTCAACAGCTCAACAGCTCTCACTAGCAGCTGGATATTCATAAGTAGTTACATTCTAACTACTGTTATGGAGTAATCATACAGTTTGCTAGCGTAATGTTCAGAATTATGTATAATGACTTTATACAAGCACAGTCTTAGTTGATGATTGGAGACAAAGCATTAAAAGTCAACATTCATGTATTAATAGACAAAGACCTCTCTTATTCAAGCATTTTTATAGTAACTATTGAAAAGCTACGTGTTAGCAATACAAAAAAGTTAATCGGGATTAATTGTTAATCACTTTTTGTTTTTTGGTTGTTATTGAGGTTAAGTGATCATAAAATTATTTTGGGAAAAAAATATTGCCAGAAGACGTGCAAATTCATAATTGTATCTTCAATAAAATTTAATATTTATTTTCATAAGAATTACAAACTTTTAGGTCTTAATTATATACAAATAAAAATTAAATAGTTACTGTTTTTCCCACTTGAATCGCAATTCTTATTATCTGGTCAAAAAATAAACCAGCCCTCCTGTCGCCAGTGGAGGCAATAAGGCGAGGTGTCATTTTTAAATAAATGTTTTTGCGCTATTACTCCAAGTTCCATGTGTTTCAACCGCAAACACGTAATTTGGAATAAAACGAATATTTGGTTCGCATTATAAATATCTTTTCTATAACGATAACGGTCGAATTTCGACCACGAAGCGAAAAATGGTATTTGTAATTTTGTTATCTAGATTCCTATTAAATATTATAATATTAATAACAAGATAAAATTATCGAAGGTCTCTAAATCAGTTAGGGTTATTTGAATGCAAATTCTAGAGATATTCGTTAGAGCAATTTTATTCTACTGACATGCGACTATTTTGTCGTAAACTCTTGCGACACAGTTGGAAAGTAAGTAAAGTAAGTTGGAAAGTTCATTGTAAAGAGAACGAAAAAGCCTGTTTATACTGCGGGGTTCATGTTACGCTTGCTGTGTTTGTACCGATAACTTTTATACTCCTGTATGAGCGCTCACTGTGGCTCACTACTTCAAACACAAAAATATTAAGTATTGTTATTCAGCGGTAGAATATTTAACCTACCCAGACGAGTTTGACCAAGTAATGGAAAAAAATAATTCGCTAATAGGTTTAGACTTTTTACTTGGAATGCAATAAAACTTAATAACATTATTATTATGATTAATCTTCTATTATAAGCTTCTTAGTAAACATATATTTATAATTGTTGGAATTTGAATAGATTGCTCGGAATTTGGTTAGTACAGTCGTATTATTTCCACAATGCTTCTTGCATTGTGGAAAAAATTGAATTATTTATTTATTTTAAAACTCAGCTGTCGCAAGTCTACGACTTTTCAGTTCTATGGAGCCACTCTATATTTTGAATTGTTAATTACTCTAAGCGTATAATTTCATCGACGTATAAGTCAGGTGACACCTTTGTTTACAGGATTTCGTAATGAATCCGAACCTCAAAATTGTCTTCATAAAAGTTTGTGACTAAATGTTATTTACTGAAAAGTATAAAGTAACTGCCTGTAAATACGCTATAAAGGCCTCATTTCCCTCCGAGGAGAATTTTTTGAGGCTGATTCCACCACGCTGCTCTAAAGCGGGTTGTGCTATTATTATTACAAATTGTACAGTAAACCATATTCGCACAATTTTAAATAAGACTATTAAAAAAAAATTTTTTTTATCACGTCATATCAAAGCACAATTACTACTGCACTGTCAATCAGAGTTATTTTTTATGTTATTTTGCTCAACGTCAAGTAATGTCGCGTGTGAACGTTACAGATTCGGTTTATATCTATCACCGTAGAATTGTAAATACTGTTAGATTGTAATCTATCTTGCGAGATTGTAAGCTGCCGAAATATTGTGAACGGTTATTTAACTCAAAATAAAACGTCAAAAATTTCGATAGTTATGTTAAATATTTCGGCTAGGTTAGGTTAGAGTTTCTACAATAGCTTCGGTAGATTATAATCTACCAAAAATTAATGCGTTAAATTATAAGCAGTATGTTACGGTTCAACCTTTCGACAATTCACTATCTCGCGAGATAGATTATAATCTCACGGTATTGACAATTATACGGTGACATACCGATATCGTAAATAAATGATCGTGATAGACGAAGTGAGTAGATAAAATCTTATTAATATGTTTTTGCTAAATTGTTTATACTATGTTTCAGGTTAGCTCCGACAAAAGTCGAATAAAATCCGCCGCTTTGATCGTAATGTAGCAAGTACCCCATCGCATCTATGTCGGTGTTGAGTGACGAGTAATACCGCCGCGCGGCGTTACCTTTTCTACAGGTTTTAATATCTGTGTGATTAGTTCGTAAATTTCACTTTTTGATATTTCTACTATATTTGTTAAATTAATCTTATCAGTCTTATATAAACGAGTATTAATTTTTGTTTTATTTAATCAAATGTCGTCCCCGCCACTCTGTATATAACATTTCGTAGCTTTTGACTGTTGAGGAGTTCCTCCACCTGGAGTCAATCCAGGGCTTACAATCAAGTCATGTCTAACATCAATATACACTGTCATTGGAATTGAACCAGCACGTGGTGAAATTTAATCTCCGTGGAATAAGAGAAAGTGCTTCTAATTCAGCTTGCAAGATTTGATCTAGACAAACCAATATTGCATGTTAAATAAATGTGGTTTTTGGTGTTTAGTTTAATGTGGTCCGACGACCTGGTGAAGGTCACGGGAACCCGCTGGTTGCGGGCTGCACAAGACCTGTCATTGTGGCGATCTTTGGGGGAGGTCTATGTCCAGCAGTGGACGTCCTTCAACTGAGAGATGATGAAATGAAATAAATGTAAATATTAAAAAAGAAAAAAAATAACTCATTCATACAGATGCTCTATATATTATATTTTTATCAAATTCAATTGACATAAATGAAATTTTCATATGTGTAAATAAATAACTAACACGTACACACGATTTTTAAACAAAATAATATAATTTATTTTTATATATTTATAAATATCTTTCAAAGCAATCAACGAAGCTTCCGAGGAATACGAGTATATGTTAAAAATTCATATTTTACAATGAATTTTAAATCGCGTACAAAGCGTTGTAAAAATATCCGATATCAACAAGTACTATTGAGAAATAAGTCGATTGAGTTTATTAGAATAAGGTTTTATATGTTCTACAGAACTTTTTTTAATTTAGGTATTCGTTGCGTAAATTTGTAATATAACGATATGGTTTATATTGATCAGTATTCGAAAACAATTAAAAAAAAAAACATTTATAAAAAACAAGTTACTAGTTATTTGACACGTACTTAATAATTAGAAATAATTGATATAAATAAATAATTATTAACGATACAATAGGCTAAATATAATAACAAAACTATTATATTTTACTTGATACTTTTATTGAACACAACACAAAGAAAATAAATAAATACAACATAGACCCAGCCTTAATAAAAGACGCGTACTATTTTGGCGACCTTGTCGCTACATAGCGAACTCTTCCAGGCAACCAACGGTGTAGGTTAGGATAGCTCATAGGATATGAGTTGAGTGATGCTGTATTCATGATAAAATCTATTATTACTAGAACTAATAAATTAATTTAAATATAGAATACACAAATTATATATCAATAAATAAATTATATAATCAATACATACAAAATACAAATATATAATCAAAATACACACTACATACAATAAGTTCGAATACGTGCATTATAATATGAATGTTTTGTGTTTCCTGTTTAAATATATATTACTAAGTGACTTGAACCGAAAGGTTGAACATATACGACAATTATCACATCTAAGTATTCAGATGAATATTCTAAATTAATCACTAAATCAATTTACTTGCTACAATGAACTAGCGTGACATATATAGTCATTATAATATAATACATAATAATAACAATAATGTCGCCCAAACTGATTTCGGCTACGGTGGCGTCCAATCTCTAGGGAGACCGGCCAACTACGCAGGACACTTTATAGTGTCATGTGTACATTCTCGTGCCTATATGCACAAGTACAGTTACGAGAGTGTACGCACTTCCGATTCGAAAATCGAATTCGAAAAATTGTGAATAGAGATAGAAGAACCCAATAGCTTTTTATAGCCTGATTTTGTTGTATTTCATATACTTAACGGGTCACCATCTTCGTCATACATTTTCACGAAATAATACAACAAATCGATAGCTGGTTTATCGTATATTGATTTTAACATTATTTCATAGGCCGCGACACCTTCCGTCATCCCCCCCTTGACAGCTCACAGTTTTTGTTTTTAAAATGACAAACAGCGACTGACCTCAGGGTCATCCAGAATCAAATCTCAAAACTAAGTGATTACAATCAAAGTATTTAATTATCTGACGCTTTGACATACTTATATAATATTGTTCGACTATCGTAGTGGTAAAAAAAAACGGAAAAGTGCGAATCGAACTCGCGCACTGAGGGTTCCGTAGCACCACACAATACTAAAAGATACACTGACATAACAACAAATATACGGTTTTCGGATGTTTTTCTGTACTTACTAATATAATATATAGCTTCTTGACAAATTTCATGACTCTAGGTCGACAAGAAGTACTCTATGGGTGTATATATTCCCTTTGAAAATGTATGAGAAATGCGATTGATACTACCATATAATTTGACTTAGATATTTGATTTTTTCACAGCTCTAAAGAGGAGCAGAATTCAGAATTTGGAACTAATTTCAACTTTATACCTCTACGAGTTCCTGAGACAAAGGGTCTTGACGGACGGACAGACGGGCAACAAAATTATCTTATAAGAGTTCCTTTTTTCATTTACATCAACGGAATCATAAATATGTACTGAGGTAAATAATTATAATAGTACGCGATCACTACCAAAAATAATAATAACAAAAAAAAAACAAGTTAAGCTTTTATATTTCAATCACTAGGAAACTAAATAACCTAAAACTGACCGCAAAACCAATTTAGAAGATTAAAAATTGTCACAGATTAAAACGTCAAACGTCAATGTACCTTTAGGCTTTAGACGATGTTTGTGAATTAATAAATTTTCCGTGATATTAATAAACATACAAAATGAAGTACATGGATAAATTGCCAACAGTGATCAGCTGTTGTTTCTGCTGTTTCCTAAGAGCTGGAACGGTTATGATCGCAATATTCTCATTCGTAAGTATATACCATACCAACTGAATTGCTGTGAAAAATCAAATCATATTTTTTTCAATACTAGTTGTCGCCCGTGGCTTTTCACGCGTTTATAGGTTGTTCGTCAAGTGTAGGCATAAAAGGCAACCTTCCATGGAGTTCAAACTTGCTTCATACCCAATTTCATCGAATTCGGCTTAGTCGTTGATTATCAAATTAAACACAATCAGTGGTTCAGAAAAGAAATTACTTTGAGAAGAACCGGAGTAAGAAACAAGACGATTTTTTTTGTCAATTTATGATTGTTCATATATATTCTACATAACAAATAAGTAGCCAGGAGAGAATCGTTTCATTCCCAAGGTGTGCTATCAACCATCACTAATTACTATATTAACTGAAGCAAATTAAAAAAAACATCTTATTTTGGCAACCGAGACATTTTGTAATGTGGGATCACATTTATATCTTTGCTTGCAAAGTTTTCCTTCGCCGCTGAGTAAGAGATGAGTTATAAATACAAATTCAACACAATAAAATTGTTAATTGAAAACAAGCCTCTGCCTTCACTCGGTTGCAGAACAGTCACGAGTTGCCCTCCTGATTTAGTCAACGGTCATTCTTTAAGGGGACTGGCATATCATAGTGCACAACTGTGTGCCCAAACACAGGTGCACTCAATTTTTTTTGCTTTCTTGATTCACTTCTTTACTTTGATGAAAATGGGAGTTCACGGAGAGAACATTACATGTTGGATTGCAAACTTACCGAACATGGGCTACTACTAACTATGAACTAGTTTAACAGTCAATATCAAAATTACTTTTGACAACTTTGACGTTTTTGATAATAGTAACATTTTAGACGAGCGATAGAAAAGTCAAAATCAAAATCAAAATATACTTTATTCAAGTAAGCTTATACAAGCACTTTTGAATCGTCATTTAACAAACCATTTAAAGTAAAGCTACCACCGGTTCGGAATGTAGATTCTACCGAGAAGAACCCGCAAAAAACTCAGTGGTTACCCTTTTTCAACATATTAAAATACAGTCATGTTAGTTAAATACAATTATATATGTATGTTATATCTCCTGCCTGGAAGTCAACAAGCATTAACTCCACGCTTTTTTATCATCTATATAATTTTGTATCGAATAATATATTAATATTATATAAAAGATACCAAATGCCAAATCAATTGTATTTTATTCAGGTAAACTTTACAAAAAAAGCGTTTTTGAATCGTCAATAGTTAAACACTAGAATATTCGATAGAGACTGCTCTCCGAAACGTACCACCGTTACACAATAGAAACGGCAAGAAACTCGCATAGTTGCTCTTTCCAAATAAACAGATTCACAATGATGTTATTCACAATTATTGTCAATCAGTCCTGTGATGGAACATGAGCCTACATCCACCGTTTTTTTCTAAAAAAGTATTGTTTTAATGTATAATACGATTTATTAATTTAGTCTCAATAAGAATTTTAAATAATTTTCCCTATGGCTTAAAAATACAGTAAATATAAAAATATATAAAATTTGGATTTATTATTTTAAAATGAAATAAAAGTATATACGATTTCAAAAAGGATTTTATACAAACAAAGTCCGTCTTCGTCGCTTATTTGAAAAGGCTCCGATATCATGTTACATGTTCCGTATAAAAAGTATTCACAAAACAAATATAATATTAACTTATATTTCGTTTTCACTATTAATGTAATTTTTGAAACGTGTTTGTGTGTATTTTATATAATTAAACTAATCACTGACTAACTTAAAGTCAAATTTAGTATTTTGAACTAATATATTTGCATTCCACTTGTTCAAGGTTGTCAAACAAATGTAATATGTATTATGTATTAAGTTTAATTAACTCAGTGTATAATTTCTAGAAATTATGTTCTTATTTATACATACATAATACTATACTTCTTAAATGGTCGTGGTCGTATAAGGGATAGAGAAGTAAATGTACCACTGCTGGACTAAGGCGTTCTTCCTTTGAGGAGAAGACTTTTGAAGCTTAATCCACCAAGCTGCAGCTCCAATTCGGGTTCCAAGTGAGCTCAACCCAAATGAGTTATAAAAGAATATTAAATGAACAATAAATTATTTTCAATATACATATATCAGGCTTAAATCTCATAGAACAAATGTCCATGAAGAAATAGAAATACTCACATTACGGTAGTGCATTGTCAAATCTACTTGATTCAATAATTAACTTGTCTTCAACAGATATCGGGTTTGATCTTCGCGCCCAATGTAAGTCATACGAAGGGTTTCTGGAACATGGATCCAGTTCTCTCGTACCACAGCGCAGCCACGGAACATACCATACAGATAATCTTAGGTGTTGTCTCTATCATGCTGTGCTTGGTCAGCGTGATGTTACTCGTTGGAGCGATTTGTGTTAGTAGTTTTATAATTTTTTAATGATTTTTTTTTATGGCGTCGGTTGACGGACGAGCATATGGGCCACCTGATGATAAGTGGGCACCAACGCCCATAGAAAATAGCGCTGTAAGAAATATTAACCATTCTTACATCACCATTGCGCCACCGACTTTGGGAACTAAGATGTTATGTCCCTTGTGCCTGTAGTTACATTGGCTCGTTCATCCTTCAAACCGAAACACAACAATACTGTTGTAGAATATCTGATAAATGACTAACCTAACATACCCAGACGTTCTTTTGTACCGAGTAAAATTTTAAAATATATTCTTGATATAGAAGGTATCAATGTTACTTAACGTATATGAATTCCTTTGTTGTTCGACTTGTAGTTCTGGTTGGATGAAGAAAAACTAAAAATAAAGTATTTTACTTTATAACTACTCAAAGAAATTCGCTATTCAAACTTTAAATAGAATTTCCCGGAGATTTTGCTGTATAAAGTTTCAAATTTTGAAATTATGTTTATTTACAAAAATATGGTTGTGCCTCGTTATAGTTCAATTTCGTAATCAAATCTGAAATTTATTATTTTACAGATATACTAAAAACCGAATAGCCTGTAATATTCCATTGCTGGGCTAAGGTATCTTCTATGCTAATTCCACCACGCTGATACACGTGTGGTAGAATTCCATCAAAATTAGGCACATGCAGGTTTTGTTCATGATATGTTCGGTTAAGATGCAAGCGTGCTGTAGTTATGCTAGCTTATCCTTCAAATCGGAACCCAAGAACGTGCATGCGTTGCAGCTTGGTGGTATAATATCTGACGAATGGTGGTACCTACCCACAAAACCCTACCACCAAATAAATTCGAAGCGAAATAAGAACATATTATATATGCATAAAAATATATTATATATGCTTTATTTATTAACAAGTAATTCAACAAAGATTTGTGTCTCAACAGAATATACCAATGTTAATCCTGATATACCAGTGGGGGGCACTTCTGTACAGTGCAACAGTCTTCTTGTTGCTGTTTATTCTGGCTGTGTTCTGTTTCTTTGTGCATTCGAATTGTGTGCTGGCTGGTGCTGCTCTGTGTGCGCTGATGGTGTGTGAAGTATTAGGTAAATATTACGTAAACAATATCATAATTTATTTATTACTAGCGACCCGACCCCGGCTTCCCACGGATGCGATGCTAATACTATATATTGTACAGAATGTCCTACAATGTTCACAGTTCTTCAGTAATTAGACAATATAAACCGCTATGTCCCTGCGTACTCAATCTGTAATATCTATTCCAAAATATTCATTTAAATAAAATGCTGTAAAGGACTATATTGATCTATATTAAATGCACAATGTATTTATAGATTACAATACTGTAATACAATATTTTGATATATCTCGTAGGGTTCAGCTAGCGTTTGATTATGTATTATATATATAAACCTTCCCCTTGAATCAATATATATATTAAAAAAACCGCATCAAAATCGGTTGTGTAATTTTAATGATCTAAGCATACATAGGGACAGACAGCGGTAAGTGACTTTGTTTTATACTATGTGATGATGTGTAAAGATTATCTGAATATAGTATAATACGAGTATCTGTTCTCCTAGTACATTTTCTTAGAAAAATGTATAATTATAAAACAAAATAGTAGACTGACTAACTCATCACGAGATCTCCGAGACTATCTACACCCGAGTGATTTAGAATCAAGCATAGTTACCTTTAGCAACTATGAAATTATTTTTGGAAAGTTTAACTTAAAGGACGCGGAGTAGGAGGCAATTTAAGTTAACATGAATTTTATCTGTCCAATATTCGTACTGGGAAATTATTGCATGGAGTTCTTACTGGTACATTTTTCGTTTTGAAATAAATGTTTTTTCGATTTGGTGCTTTTTTGTTTTGGTACCGAGAACAGCTCTTAAAAGTTGACAGTTACAAATATTTGAATTTAAGGTTCTTAATGGCTAATCCATGTTATTGCTATCATTGTATCTGATCCCTTGTTATTAAAGTTTTAAATTAATTTTGGTAGAAGGTGCTGTAGGATATAAGACATATTCTAGTTATAATAGTAAGTATTATAACGGGTTTAGGACATTACATTTTGAAACCAATGCTTGATAACACATTAAGGGTGTAAGCAGTAAGGAACAGAATAAACTAATTATTTTGTAGTGTTAATAACCTTATCAGCTTGTTCATTTGCCCGTTCGTATTTCAATCTCTACATAGTATAAAACAAAGTCAATCTACGCAACAGATTTTAATCCTCTTGTCAACAATAAACAAAATGATTCAAGAAGGTTTATATGTATAATAATTCATATTATATATGTATAATATTGTAGTCGAAAGAAGGCAAGGATTTCAACTACCATAGTCGGAATTAAAAAAAAAAAAAAGTATTTTCTTTAAGTATTTTCTTTATTCTAAATTTTTTGTGTAGACCTTTATAATACCCATGTGAAGCCAGGACTAGTGTCTAGTTATAAATAAATATTTTCTGTTTTATTTTTAATTACCATAGATTAATAAAAAACCAGAAATGACAAACGATATTATTATATTTAATGTAATTATTTTTTTCAGTTACCCTTTATTTTCTAATCGTCGCGAACAGCCTACGAATGTCTCTAAAGTATGCGGAGAGCGATGATGTCTTTTATTAACAGCAGAGAAAGCAACGCGACTTATTTATTACTCTGTGAAAGAACCTATAAAGAGGTTCTACGGTATATTTGCTTTGTTTGAACGAATAAAATGTTTAGAGTGGTTCTTCATTTTGCTTTTATTCTCCTCTTTGTTTAAGACTACAGAAAAATACACGGACTATGTTCTGACATTTAATCGCTGCTGTTTTCAAATTCAAAATAACACTAACAAAGGATTTATTTATAAAATATTCTATGAGTTTTATACTATATTGTTGATCATAAACACTGAATCTAAGTGTAAATTTAAATAATAATTTAAATACTGGTCAGTATTATAGTTAGTATTTTATTGAGGAGGACGTTCTAGAGCTAAAAGTACCACAAAAATATAATAGGAGTCGGTATAAGTGTTAGAATTTAATTCGAAGGTGTTCTTCGCACTATTTCCAAATTGAAACATGAAATAATGATATGACAGATTTGAATATAAAATGTGAAAGAAAGTGATGACTTTAATAAAATAATTGTTGAAGAATCGCAACGTTTTGTAACAGATTATTTAACTGTATGTTTACAAAAAAATATCATGTTGCCAATAGCCTATTAGTGTAAGTAGGACCAGTGGTACCAGCTGTTACCGCTAATTGCTTTATAGTAATATCAGTATAAGACTCACTCAACACATCTGGGCGAACGAGGCCTTGAAAATTAAGCTCATCAGTTTATAGGTAATGTTTGAAATAGAAAGTTCAAAATTGAGCTTCTAGTTTTAAAATTGAAGCTTTACAAATTGTATTTTTTTGATTATTTTATAATAATAATGTTGAAAATAATGGGTATTTCGAAATAAACTTTGTTGTTTTTATTTATATTTGTAATATTATGCTATTTTTGTAAAGCCTAACTGAAACATCGACTAAACGAATATTCGTATATATATATAGGTTTAAAGAACTTTATTTCTCAAGAACATTACAGTTCACTTATGAGTACAGAATTTTACACATAATGCAGTTAAACATGTAACAAGTAGTTCGACCGTAAGAATATCAATTGGTAATGACTCAAAAAAGGGTTGGATAGCAACAAGGAAATTATTTAATTAATTTTGTTTTTTTGGGTACGCATTTATTTTAAACTATAAAAGTATTTATTTCTTTAATATATATGTACTATACATGATGATGACCATCAGGGTAGGATACTATGATTAATGATTAATATTTCTTACAACACCAATAGCAAGTGGTGACTAACCATCAGATGTGCCATTTGCGAATCCGCCATTAAAATAAAAATACGTGTGCGTCTCGTGACGACCGACAGAAGAAGTCACTCAAACTGCCCGAATACTAGCGCTGTGAGTTAGGCTGAGAGAGGAGGAGCCTGCCTACCGCTGCTGTAAGAAAGGGAAGACAGACTGGCGCCGTAACGCGTTACGTAACGAAGCGGTTTACCTTTCCATAAATAAATAAAAAAACATAAATCTTTTACCGGCAACCTATATCGCGTTTTGAAGAGGGGGGTGGGGGACCATGTATTATTAGGTTTAAGAACAACCTCTACCGATGGTTTAGTTTATAACTAGTATAAAATAGTAACAACTGATTACCTTACTGGTTTGTATCCCATTAATCTCCATTTATAATAATAATAAAATTGTTTATAAATAAGAATAATAAAATCGTCTTTGTATATGAATTTAAAAAAATGCTTGTGTTGATAAGGTCGCGCAATGACCTCGCAGCGGATTTTCTGTCCACACCAACACGTATGCTGCCAACGCAATCGTTTACAACATTTAGTTATTCTTAAGTTTTTTTAATTATAATTATTTTTATCCTGTATTTAATATCCAATGAGATTATGTGCTTTTTATTATATCAATTTGGTTAAAATACAATATTGGTAGAACCATCATCTAAGCTAAAAACGAATTGTATGAAGCCAAAGGCAATTCTTGTCGTTTGTAACGGTAACGATACGCCTCCGATACTATTCCGATCCAACTTAGACCGAACTACAACTTGATCGTTGGTCTTTAAAATCAACTATTATGTTTCGATTTATCAACGATACAATAGCAATTTTTATTAGAACGTCCCAAGATTACAACCATAAAAGGGTAGTTTCCACTAGAACTATTCTAAATTCAAATATTCTCAACCAAAATAGTTTCGTCCACTCCATAATCATTCTCGAAGTTTATTATAATGAATGCAGTCGTTGTTGCTAAATCTGATTTTCCAGTTCCATGACTGAAATTATAGCCTTTTAAGATATGCTCTCCAATGTTTACATACATAATAAACCAATGCAGTCACTTTATAATTGACTAAATGAAAACCCGTCTTCGTTCGGATGAAATAAATAAAACTAAACAAATTTAGTTTATCATTTACTTTTCATATAACTTTTAACGTTGTGATTATCAAACATATATATTTCCTATCTAAGTGGTGAAAACTAACAATAGACATTATTTACACAGCTTTCTGAACGCACCCGTAAACGTCAAACATGGCCGCTCGTTGATCTGTCATGTCATTGAATTTAATATCGAAATATATGGATTATAAGAATTTTGCTGATGATGTTGTCGACTAAAAATCATTATTTTTTAACAATCTATAATTGTGAATAGGTTTCGATCGCGTCTATCATAGACCTGCACGAAATTATTAATATAAATACTGTATAATCTGCAACAAAACGACGTTGTAACATCAGCCTTATATCAATATGTAGACGTCATACAAAAAAAAAACACGTTTCATTTATATTCTTTTGTAAATAATATTTTGTTAATGTAATTAATAGTTTGAAGAGAAATTAAAATGTGCGATATATTTCCGGACGTGGACAATTGTTGCTTGGTAATTACATTGCGGATTGGGATGCTTTTGATATCGGTATTGGCAATTGTTAGTAATATTCATGTTACGTTTTAAATTTATTTATTTAAATAATATAATGCACAACATATGAGCATATACGAGATACTAAGAATAATAATATTTAACAAATGGTGCGCGAAGGCGGTTTAGACGCTTATAGCGATCTCTCAAAGACAACCTTTGGTGATAGAAGCTTAGAAAAACAGATAGGTTCAGATATAGACAGAGAGAGGATATAATAACTATAATATAAGAATATTTACACTAAAGTATAATAATAAACTACACACATGTACAACCCAATTATAATAACACGTCATAATTATAAACTACACATACATATATTATTTGATACTTAATTTATTTACTATCTACACGTTCAACGTACAAGGATGGAATAAGGGTCTACGTAGAATGTTTATATTGAAGTACAAAGACAAATGTTTTGTTTATTTCAGTCTTTCTCGACATACTGTTATAGATGACCTATGCACCACCTAATGCTTACTTAGCTCATTTTCCTGTCTATTACATTATCTTTCGAATTTTTAAATCATCAATTCAAAATAATCAGTCCGATCCATCTTCCATACAAGCTAAAATGTCTTAAATTGTAATCTATGTTTTAATAAAATTAATATTCTTTTTAAAAGTTATTTGAACAGAGACTCAGTACGTAAAACGATTAACCATAGTCAACATAACCCAATGAATAGTTCACCAACACATATACGACAATAACGTAAATATTGTTAATGATTTAAATAATTTATTTCTCACTGTGACTTATTTTTAACATTAGCTTACAACAAATCGGTTATCGTACCGCCCACCCAATTCCCGCCAATTTTCAAGTCATTGACATTCCTCATTTTTTTTTAAATTCATAGTGTCAAACTAGTTAGGCAGTGATCGAAATTTAAAGTAACATCAACTCACACATAACACAAGATAAAAGCAATATAATTACTACAATAGTTTCAGTTGGTATTTGTTGTTATTTTAAATCAAATTCGAAGTCAAAAATATTTATTCAATATAGAAGAATTACACTTAATTATTGATGTTCGAGAAAAAAAAATCTACCATCAGCTCGGAAAGAAACACCTCAAGCACTCAACAGGACTTTCCTTTTTCATATATTTTATTTTAACAATTGTATTTACAATAAAAAAATATATATATATTTATAATAAAAATATTTCTATTTGAAACAGCCATTCATTCCCAAGATGTGTTATCATCATAGCAGTCATTAGATTTACTTCCACGACACACAAATGTTCCTTAACGATTTTTTTAAAATTTTCATTGAAATAATTAGGCATTGAATTATTTACATATATACACAAGGGAGTCAGGGGCATTTACTAAGAGGAAACTTGTCTCACGGGTTTTAAATCGTCTTCCGATTCATCAATGCCGTTAAAGCGCTTCTAATCATAGACTGATGAGGAACATCCGATTTAATTTCGACGACGCCGGCCAATATACGACAGGTCACCTGTAAAAGAGATATGATAGTACATGTGTGCGTGTCTGTAAGTGTGTATGTGTGTTTAAATTCTTATGCCAGTTCACTAATGGAAGGTTAGCCGTCATCTCTTCGTGTAACCTGTCCTTTGACAAACTTTACTTGGTGGTTTTCACTGTGCAAGCCTGTATAGGTATGACTCACTCATCGTAATATATTCTACCGCCAATTGATTACCTTGATTTATTTTATTTTCAGATGACAGGCGTAGTTGGATTAAGCACGGTTGAACAAAAATCTCATATGAACTATCAAAAGGTTAAAGATGCTACTCATATTTCAAGTAAGTTTGTACGTGGTGGTAGGGGTTTGTGCAAGTCTCGGTTGGTACTGTTCTCAGATAATCTAACGCCAAGCAATATTTAGTATTGTTGTATTCCGGGCGTTTGAGCCCGGTTACTTTTTATCACCCAAGTTGTGAAGAGTAACCAAGCTCAAACCTAAGTGCCCTAGATTTGTGGCGATGTAAGAAATCGTCAATATTTCTTACAGCGTCAGTGGTTAGGCAGTTGTGACCACTAAATATCACGTGACTCATTTGCCCGTCCGCCTCTCTCGTCTCGTATCATATAAAAAGTGACATTTATAGATACACCTATTTACAACTTTTATAACACGACTAATTTTTGTTTAATTTATGTTTAAAGTAAAGCCAATATGGCAACTTTGAAAATAATTTCATTTCTGGAATGTTGATTTAAAACTGCTCGCAAGAGCCTACTTGAGGAGCATATTTTGGTGACCTTTAGGCACATAGCCGATTTACTAAACAAGCTTCGTAAATTTATTTTAAAAAAAACTTTAATAAAAGAAGAATTGTTAAGGGGACACCCGGGTTTGAACCGGGGACCTCTCGATCTGCAGTCGAATGCTCTACCACTGAGCTATATCCCCATGACAAATTAAATTGAAAATACAGATATAATTATTTTAATCGATCTATCTTATCTTATTGAAAAAAGATAAAACAGTCTTATCAGTGAAAGTTAATTAAAATTATGATTACTATTGATAATAAGATGATAAAAAAAATCGGCTTTCCTAATAAACTTATTTTAGAAGAAATTCTGAATTACAACCTAAACACAGCGATCCATAATAGAGATGATCGAATAATGAACTGACTGGCGGAATACCGCCCATACCGGCTAAGGAATCCAGAATACCTCGAAGACAAAAAACACCTTCCGCCAAAACCACCTTTAATAACACATTCCGAAACGAAGATGTCGTCTGGAATCCAACAGACTTCAAAAATAATAAAGAATAATTAAAGATTAACAAAAGAGCGTTCAACATGTCTCTGGAGATACAAATCAACAATAATAAAAATGAACATTATCTAGTGCATGTTAATAAACAGCTGCTTGTCTCTTTCCATCATCACTAAATTTACAAATTAATGAAAAGGACACAATATTGCTTATCTACTAATCAACTTTTATACAATATTCAAACGAAAATTAACACCGATTTTTCTTTTTCTAATCATCAAAGATTAACTATATTGCCAATGTAAGTTTCAAGACACTTATCCCTTTTTTAAATACCTAAAAGTATTATATACAACATTATTTAAAATATATTTAATATATTACGAGAGTATACCGTAGCCCTATTTGAAGAAGATTAGTTTATATATTATTTCCTTATTTTTGGGTATATTAACAAGTATTATAGGATTTTTGGTCAGTGATTTTGTCTACGTCATGGTGGCTGTAACTTACCACTGTGAGGTCACAGAAGCGATTCCACTCCACTTCTATTAATGTTTTACACCAATTTTTATTAAAAAACGATAGATACGATTTTAAATACAATCATCAGGTCATTAACCTCTGCTAATCTTTAAACATCCCACGCCTATTTTTATTATGCGTTCATTCATCTGTCGATATCAAAAGGACCGAATGAAAAAGATAAAATTACAATTATTATTGATGTAAAATATTTTAAATTATTATGACTATATTTAGCAACCTAAAAACTATTCACACTGTTGGCTTATTCACTCATATTATTTGCAGCTTCAACCACCACTCCAATACGAATTTGTGGATATGGAAGGCTTTCATGATACTCGTGTAGAATTCATCGTAATATATCAGTAATAGTTAAGCCCACAACTTTCGGTTCAGTATCTCATGTTCTAACCAATCTCAGAATTCCTTTCGAAATTGGATGGCACTATCTAACTCTCTCCTAGTCATGCTCTGCTGGAATCGGCCGATGACTGACAGCCAAGCAAAAAGAACACCTTACCACAATAGTCACCTTCACATGTACACAGTAACACAGAGAAGTGTCATATCATTCTTTACACTAAGGACCAAAGGTTACACTGGATCACTCTCTAAATTGAAACAGAGCAACAAATCTTATTGCTACTTAATAGTATGATAACAAAAAAAAAAGTGTTTACAATTTGTTTTTCATCCGCACCTACTGGATATCCGGAAATCCACAAAAGTGAAAACTTTAAGGCATTTTCGGCCTCGCACAACTACTCCGTGGAAGCTTCCGCCGGCTGTTTTTCCAAACTGATACTACCTTGGAAACCTTCGACAAGAGAGCCTACACATTCCCTAAAGATCAGCAACGCACCGCAAGCTTTCCGGTGTTACACATGTCCATGGGCAGTGGTAGTCACTTTTCATCAGATGAGCCTCCTGCTCGTTTGCCATCTACCACATAAAAAATACTCACTTCATCAATCACGATCATTTTTAACCATATAGAATCTTAATGTTCACAGGCTTTGATATTTCTATTTCATAATCATTATTATTATCACATGATCAAAAAATAGTATTAGTGTAAAATAGTTTGAATATGGTTTACTGTACAGCTTGTATGAATAATAACAATACAATAAAAACAAATCATTGAAAACGCGACAAAGGCCAGGCGTAATTTTTTTTATTGAAAATAATAACAAAATATTTAGAGTAAGTAATTTATAAAAAAAAAAAAATGTTAACGTAACATACCAACTATATCAATGGAAAAATTGCTAACTTATTTATGAAGTGTTGTTCATAATATAAAAATACATGAGTTATGTTTATTTCAATTTATCCTTCTTTGTCGATATATTTGCATTGGAAATAATTGTTTTGGACGCTTTAAGGTTAAGCAGAATTAGGCTGCCTTCACATCACATAGCACCGCACATATTAAAATATATATATTTTTGTAACTACGTGATGTTCTCATGGTTCAATTGCATTAATTCATAATAATCGATTATTTAACTCTTCGTTTGGCACCAAAATATACGCACAAAACCGTACCACAAGATAAAATGTATAGTATATAATATTCATATATTGAAGGATGACGCTACGAGTGCGTCGGTCACTGCATTTGCTATCTAATACAACAATAATATTTAATATATCACGCATCGGGGATATAGCTCAGTGGTAGAGCATTCGACTGCAGATCGAGAGGTCCCCGGTTCAAACCCGGGTGTCCCCTATGTTGTTTTATTTTTTATTTTTTAAATAAAATATTTATTTTACGAAGGTAGATGAGCAAATAGGCTTTCATTGAAGGTGAAATGGTTGCCCAAGAAATGTACTCACTAGTCAAGTGTCTTTAAAATCGCTATTATGATATAATTTAATATAATGTTAGTTATAGCAAAATTATTTCTATGTATATAAAGAACATTTGCTGGAAATATTGTGAAATTATTATTTTAAAACTCTTATATAATCTTATATGCAAATCTCATTATGATAATAAACGCACATCCATGCGTCATCATACGAATATAATTAATATGTATTTTAATAAACTGTTACGAAGTCTATCACTATTAGGTTGATTGCCTTGTTAGTTTAGCTTATATGGCAATAGACAGTCGAAGTCCAAAGTCCAAGATTCCAACCCCAGGTCTAGTTAATAAAAAAATATTTGATAGAACTGTGTCAGTCACTAAATAAAGGTGACAGCGTATTTACTTTAATTGAGAGATCTTAAAAAAAATATATATATGTATGTCTCTGTCAACTACTTTAAATAGCCTTTCAATTAACAGCCTAGCCATTTTTGGAAAATCAAGCGCCGAGTATTTTTTAGGCCACTGATTGAACGGTGCTGATTTTTAAAAAGGCTACGCTGCTTAATAGCTAAGTGAGCTCTCAATACAAATTATTGAACATGCCGGTACGAACCTGGGGCAATCGAATATAAGACATTGAAATTAATTATTGTTTCCATAGTTTTCAACTCCACATAAGTACAATTGAGCACTATAACTTAACTGGTGCGCAGTTGAATAGTATCCTTTGAGAATGTCTGCCGTGAAGTTTGTAGGATGAGTCAGCATAACATCTTTGTGACCTATGTTGGTGGAGCATTAGCGATGTATCGGTCAATATTTCACACAGCGCCAAGATTATTCACCATCAGATGAACCACTCATCCGTACGCGTAACTTATTAATTTTTTTTTTTTTTTAACTACACGTCAAGCTGAAGGCTTCTCTCCCAATTTTACGACAGTTGAGATTGTGTTTGATATATTATTGGTTCGCGGTAACAACAATAAAAAAGTAAATGGTTCTTAATATTAGTTTACACAACATTTCGAGATCGGTGTTTTTAATTCCTTATCTGCTATACATTATGAATGTACGTGTCGTTCTAAAGTTACGATTTTTTTTTTTTTTTATTCAAATATGTTTATTATAAGAGCTGAGATAGCATAGTGACTCGATCGATCGAATCTTAATAGAACAGTACTGGTTCAAGCCCAGGCAACTGACAAAATGTTCATTGGCATAATTTTGTTTTTGATGTGTGTTAGGTGTAAAAAACCGTTTCTAGTTAATGGTAGCGTTTTGCAAGCCCGTCTGGGTAGGTACCACCCATTCATCATATATTCTACCGCCGAGCAGCAAAACTCAGTATTGTTGTATTCCGGTTTGAAGGGTGAGTGAGACAGGGTAATTACAGGCTAAAGGGACATAACATCTTAGTTCCCTTGGTTGGTGGTAATGAAATGTAAGGTACGGGTAATATTTATTACAATGCTGTTATAAGTAGTGTTGATCACTTACCGTCTGACGACCCATAAAAAAGAGAGAATTTCCACCAATCCGCATTGGAGCAGCCTGGTGGAATAAGCTCAATACCTTCTCTCGTTTACACAGTGTTACTTTAAAATAACTAACCACAATTTTCTGAAATAATGATCATAATCCGATTAACTACTCTGATTAATACTGAACGTTGATTGGTCGCATATTGCGTCATCGGCTCTAACCGACCAATTAGCGTTTAGTTTTTATTTTTATTTTATCTTTCTAATCTCTACAGACATGTTTTCAATGCCTTTTATGCATCTTTCGATTATCGAATTTAGAAATGTTATGTATCTGAATGTTTTTCGTTTCTTAAAAATCTATTTAGATTTAAATTAATTAATCTCTCATTGAACAGCGTGAGCGTCACAGAAAGTGCAACCCGGATATATGTACGTGTTACGTTTCGCAATATATTTGCAGTTAAAGATTTGATTCGAATGATCATTTATTCGTTAATTAAGTCGTTATTATTGAGTGGATTTTGAAATACTCCTGGGAACAATGAAGGCGAGATTAGAGGATTCGTCATTTGTTTTAACAGCGTTTCATCTAAGAGGTGAAATTTGTTTGTTTGTTCATAGAGGGTAATCTCCGAAATTAAAGATCTAATTCTAAATATTATGTCATAGATAGGAAGCTATATTATTCTTGCGTGCTATAGGGTATCAATTAAATCTATATCATAATACATTATTTGTATAATATAAATTGTACTAGTACGAATCCGGAGCGGATCGCTAGTATTTAATACACGAACTTTATATATTTGTGTATCAAACGTTAATTTTTTTTTTGACATGTAAATACGTATGCGCTTTAAGCTAACTTTAAAAAATACTTTTAAGTAAATGAGAACAACATATTTATGATTGCTTATCAAATATTTATAATACCTACTAACGTATATGATTATATGTATATATATAATATTGCTTAGCGTTAAAAGTGAGGACTAAGCACGATCTCAGCCCATGCCATATATTCAACATGTAATATATTTACGATTCAACGTGATTCATAACGGGGATATAGCTCAGTGGTAGAGCATTCGACTGCAGATCGAGAGGTCCCCGGTTCAAACCCGGGTGTCCCCTAACCCTTTTTTAATATATACTTTCCATTAAAAAACAAAACACTACTTTTTTATGTTTCTTTTTATTTATGAACATTTAAAAATTACCTTTTAACCTTTTCCACGACGAGTATATTAGTTTTATGCCAAATTTTATGAGAAGCTTTCCAACGTTAATCTAAAATAATAAGTAAATACTTTACCATCTAGTAAAAAAGGCGAATTTATAAATATTCACATTTAACGATTCTTGTTTAAACTTCCAAAAAAACATACGATCTAATAGAAATACTATTGATATATGATGATATTTAGCAAGTCGTCAAGGGTATGAATGACTAACCCCCCCCCCCACACACACACACAATCATTCATGTGGACGTAGATGCGACCAGAAAGTATTTAGGTTTAATGTTGATTTAATTTGATCTTCTTTAAATTGCTTAGAAGCTGAAGAAGCAATGGACAAACTCGGTGTGCTCGTATCCGCGGGGATCAGCGTGATGTCATACCTGTTCATGATCACTGGTGTCTGCTTATTGATTGGTACTTTAATCGTAAGTCAATTTTTTTTATAGCCTGTGTTATTTTTTCACAAATGTTTGGAACCTGAAACCTCATTGAAGATTATTAATTATTTTATTGGTAGTGCCGAGGCAAGTAAATCTGTCCTTAAAATTTGGGAGTACTGGAACTGTCTGGACAACATCTTAACTTAACAGAATCATTTGATTGTATATAATGAAATGAAAGCGTGATTCAAGCTCATTATATGTCTGCAAATTTCGTTAACGTATCATAGTCCAGCCCACTTAGTAGTTTCACCTCAGAATTCGAGATACCGGGTTCAAACTTTTATTTTGATATCCTAAAACTTGTGTCAAAACCTATATAGGTATGGTGGGGTGTACGCGACTGCCCTTAAGTAAGGTCAAAAGTCATAAAAATCGAATTTTGACTTAGATGACTGGACTATCACGTAAAAACTGTAAATATTACCTGAATAGGACCTTCATATAAACATATTTTATTGCATTACAATTGGTTGAGTATAATATATACATAACATAACGAATACATATAACACAGCTGCAACCAAAAATTGGATCAAAATGTTGCCCGAAAATAAATACACACTGGCACATAAAAATTAAAATGAATCAAATCGATAAAAAATATACTACATAATACTTACAAGAAAATTGTTAATTTTAAGAAAAATAAACTACCCCATCTATCAAATATACATTCAAAATTATCCAATGTCATTATTTTTCTTTTTTTTTTTCGGTGCAATAAATTTGCTTTTCCATAATTTTGAATTTATTTAAAAGTTCTTATCTTTAACAAAAAATAACCCAAAACGATGATTGGCGTGACGAACGCAATCAAAGCCTAAATATAATTTTAAAAATGTAATGTAATTAAAAGTATACTTATTGCACGTAATATACATGCAATAAGCATTCTTTTTTGGAGAATATAATGGCCTTTCATGGCTAAAAGGAATGGAGTATTATAATACATAAAAAAAACTGGTGACCTTCAGAAACAATAAATCGGACTCTCAACCCCTTCCTATTTTAACAACTCGTATTTGAATAGCATTGTGTGATAATGTGCAAAATTTATGATCTAAAGGAAATAAAACATTAGCGCAGCAATTCAACACGTATAGAGCTGAAATGGTCCAGTTGTTAGAACACGTGCATCTTAACCAACGATTGTGGGCTCAAGCCCAGACATGCACCACGGAATTTTCATGTGCTTAATTGGTGTTTGTAATTCATATCATCATCGTGAGGAAACCTACATGTGTCTAATTCAACTAAATTCTGCCACATGTGTATCCACCAACCCGCATTGGAGCAGCGTAGTGTAATCTGCTCCAAACCTTCTCCTTAAGGGGAGAGGACTTTAGCCCAGCAGTGGGAAATTTACAGGCTGTTACTGTTTGAACATGTATAAATCTATTTACTCATGTAAACTCGCTCTTCCACATTAAAATATTATCGATGTACATAAGTGTGAATGATGCTTGTGCTAACAAGAAGTCCTAGTGTGCGTGAGACTACGAGTACGAGCAATAAAATACAAAAAATATGATCTATTTGTTAAGTTTATTTTCTTAAAATGCTGATAATGCAGGAACGCGCCTTCGTGTTTTCGTGAATGAAAACATCTGATACTAGCTATATCTTTACTGAGTTTAAGAGAATAAATTGGCAATCTAAATTGAATATCAAATAATATTTGAGATGAAGTTTTTGTGGAACGAAAAACATTGTTAACAATTTTCAGCCTCTTCAAAATTACGTTCCATTGAAAATTTGTCGCTAAATTTCGAACCAATACTTGTTCGTTCAAATCTTTGGTTTTACCTCATCGATTACCTTTTAAATTATCTATAGGTGAACTTTGAAGATTCCATAACGAATAATTGTACTTTTTTTTATGAAGTAGGTAGATGGATGGGCAAATGGGCCATCTGATGGTAAGTGGTCACCATCGCCCACAGACATTGACACTAAGAAATATTAACCATCCCTTAAAACACCAACCTTAAGAACTGAGATGTTATGTCCCTTGTGAATGTAGTTACATTGTTTCACTCACCCTTCAAACCGGAACATAATATCTGATGAGTGGGTGGTACCTACCCAGACGGGCTTGCACAAAGCCCTACCACCAAATAAAAAAACATGAGATGAATTATAAATACACATTTAGTATTACATATTTTTGTTTTGTTTCAATTCTTCTTTAATCCAGGATGAAGAGGGACTTGTCCAAATATTCGTTTGGGTGACATTTTTCAACGTCATCCTTGGTTTCGTCATGGTCTTGGGAACGGCTATCGAGTGCATTGCGAAAAGCAGCTGCATCTTGAGCGACCTGGATTGGCTATCGGGATCCGCTTTGCTGGTTTTAATTATCGGATATTTGTTCTGTAAGACATTTTTTTTATATATACATACATATATTTAACCCTATATAAATACTCACCAGAATAGAGAATTACAAATGAAACCAATTTTATACAATCGTTTCGTGTTAGCTTCGCTTTAAAAATCTTTATTCAATATAAAAGTTGATCAGATGATATTCATGAATGATCAATAGAGTGCGGGAGTATCTTCTACTGAATAACGTGACTTTTTTTTATTGTCTTACTAAAAAAAATACTAAGCCAAAGTGCATAAAACTTATATCAGAAGATGAAGGTTTTATCATATAATATTATTATTTAAACAGCTGCGCTTCAAAGTTAAAACCCCGCTTTGAATTCTTGTAATATAATATCTTTATTAATATTATAAATCCGAAAGTAGCTCTATCTGTATCTGAAAGTACCTCTTCATACTGAAGCGATTTAGATAAAATTTGGTAAGGAGATAGTTTGAGTCCCGCTTGGAATAGTATTTCACCCCGCGAAAGGATGAAAGGGGGAGTGACAACACTGTCAAATCTTAAAAAGTTGTATAAATTTTGCGCGGCTAAAGCTCCAGGTTCAACTAGTATTCAATAAAAATAATGATTTTTTCATTACAGTGTGGATATATTTCATTTGCGTCGCAAATAGTTACGTTTTGGGTGTTGTAGGATAATTTGGAATCGAAAATAATAATCAAGGTGTCAAATGGTGATTGTTAATACCTATTTATTTAAAGGTAAATGTTATATTTACTCATTTGTAAGTGCTACATATATTTAATATCCCCCCTACACAAACAATAATTCTAAATGAGCAGTAGACATATTGTTCTAGTATAAATAAGTACAATTATTTATATAAAGCGCATTCAAATTCAAAATAGTTACTTTATTTATGATATATATATATATGTCGGAGGAAGAAACGGAATATTTTTCTTGTGTACATTTTAAATTGTATACGTTTATTATCTTTCTATTTTAGTTTTGTTTACATTGGGTATTGTTTTTAATTAATTTTGTGGGAATTTTAAAAAGCGAACTTTAGTCTGAATTCGTTCATGTTCGAATACGAATTTCCGCCAGAGTCCTTTGTGGTAATTTTATTTCGGTTGTTTTGGAATAAGTTCCTAGTTGTTATACATTTGGGGAGCTAAGAAAACGGTTATGTTTTTAAAATATTCTGTAGGTAAAGTTTCATAACAATTTTTTTTTTTTAATATTATCTTTTTATTTCATGTTATTGCTGAATAGTTAACTTTATTTTCGTCTTTCCTTCTTTGTCGTAATATGCATTGAAACGAGTGGTACTATTACTTTTTATATGACTCGTAAGCGCGACAAATTTCGCAATAATATATTGCTATAGATTCTTTGAAATTGTCCGTCGCTCTGAACAAAAGTCGCTTCAAAAGATTAGTTAAATAGTTTTAAGACGATGTTAGCTACTTAAATAACTTAAAAAATAAATTTAATAACATTATAAATTATTTTTGATCAAATGTTTTACAAAAATATAAATAAAAAAATAACAATTTATTTCTTAAATTCTAATTAAAAACCATAGATATTAAATTACATCTTAATGTATCTGTAACAAACGTTTGTGTCTATGCATTTTTTTTTACTATATTACTTTTTTTGGTTATTTCATAATTTTAAATTATTTTCAGCTATTTTGAACGTGGTTTTATTAAGACGAAATGAGACCACAGACTGTGTTTTCGTGGTCAAACTAGGAAGTGACAGATGACGTCACAATTGATCGCGGTTGGAAGAAATACACCAAATGCTTGTCACGTCTCGAAATCGAATATTGAACACGATTTCTAAATTTAAAATGAGATTGTGAATTGAAGTGTTCTGAGACAAACGCTGGATACGTTTAAGGCCTCTAGGCATTAATAAACTTCTAGCCTCTTCTAGCGTGGCCTCTACTAACGTTAGTTATTTTGTCATTTGCTTTAACTTCAGTAAGTAACAGATTGTGCTTGACTTGGTCGTGGGCACCAACCTTGGGAACTAAGATGTTATATCCTTTGTGCCGGTAGACACTGGCTCACTCACACTTCCAACCGGAACACAATACTAAATATTGCTGTTCGGCGGTAGAATATATGATCAATGGGTACCTAAATACTATCATCAATAAGATATATACCACAAATAAATTAATTACTACTTAAACAATGTAAATGTCTCAAAATATTCTCAAATGCAAACAATTTTCGCAAAAAGATATGGATCCGAGTTTAGTCACTTAAGCATTTCATTATTAACCTAAACTTGATTGAAATATCCCCAGACGTAATCATCTTTATTTGAAAGTGGTAGTGCCACCTTCGAGTTGCAGCCGAATGGGCCGACAGGCCCGGGGAAGTACCACTCTCTCACTTAAAATCGGCGTAAAGTAGTAGATATGTTACCGCGTTCCCCAAAACACGATGTTTGTACAGAATTTGTTTTCTTCCTTAAAGGCTGGCAACGCACCTGCAAGCCCCCGGTGTTGCAGATGTCCATGGCCGGTGGTAGTCATTACTACCACCATCCATCAGGTGAGCCTCGAGCTCGTTAGCCACCTATCACATAAAAAAAAAAATGCTACTCACTATCTTGTAGTTTAAATAGAATCCGTTCAGTTTAAAAATGGAACACATCCTGTATTATTTCAACAGTTAGTAGTGTCATTTAAATTGAGAAAAAAATCATAACATCGGTGAATTAAAAGCTACTAACAGAGTTTAAATATATTCTAACTACTATCGCCTGATGCAATATTATTTAACAAGCGTGACGTCATTGATAAGGATAAAATCCCGTTAGGTATATGTAGTCAGATCGCTATTTCGAGGTAGTCTTGAGACACCGGTTTTGAAGTTGCCGACAATTGCCGGATTTTGAAGGCACCAGTACGAGTAGCACGTTCTTCGAGACGCCTTGGCACCAGCTACCTGCATCCAGCCAGTGGAAAGCTAGCTTTAGATTTATCTAACCATTAATACTGTTCTGTCTACCTGGAAAAAACGATACGTCTATAAAATAATTTTAAATGTCATTAAACTCGAAAATCGATTTTAATGTAATACATATGTTCCATATTCTATCAATTATTGTTTGTGTTTTATATCTGAATTTGTTGGTTTATTGTGGTATTCTCGATCACAGAATCACTGAGTCGAAATTCACCTGTAGTTATTTATTCACTTGTATTCTCGAAGTTTAAACCTATCAAGTCCGTTTACACACACACGAGTTACAGAAAGAAATTCATTTTGTAACATTGTTTAAATTCCAATAGTGGTTTAAATATTTTTTTATACATTAACATGAAAACGGAGAGATAATTTTTTTAGTGAAATCATCGACATATTCACAATTATAACATTATTTTACTATCATGGTACAATGTATAATGTATGTATTATACATTTTATACTTTATACATTTTTTTAATCATAAATTATAAAAACATTAGTATTTTTTTATTTTTTAATATATTTGTATTGTTAATTTACTAATAAAAATATGTTTTCAATTAAAACCTTGTTTTCATTGTCAAAAGAATATTGAGCCCATATATACCCAAGGAGTCGCGTTCGCCTAACCAAATAAAAAGATGCATGTACTTATGTACGCACGTTAGAAGATCTATATCGTCAACGTAATTAAAAATTTTGTTTTCGATAGCATGCAAAAAAATTTTTTTTTTTACTTTTTTACACTTTCAAATTTAAATTTTGTAATAAAAAACTATTGCTAAAAGGGAGAAAGATAAGGCATGAAGTTGTCCATTTTGAGCGATTTGACACTTAATTGGCGGTTTAGCGAGCAACTTCATCATGTACTTTTCATGTGCGCATATTTTTTTTTTTAAAACGCTACAAAAGAAGTATCACTTCAAAAATACAAATAACAATAAAATAATTTTAAATTCGTAAATCAACATAAATATTTTAATTAATGTAATTACACAAAAATTGTAAAATTATTTAGTTTAGCGCCAAAAAATCTCCGGAGCGTATATGCGTTATATATATTCAATCATCGTTAGTATGCTCGAGAGAATATATATGTATATCTTAACAGCTACTCGTCAAATATCAATTTTGTATTTGTATGTCAACACAAGACCGATGGTAGGGATTCACGCAAGCCTGTGTTGATAGAAAATACTGGCTAATCATTATATTTAAATTTAGAATTAAATAGACAAACTGAACTTAGTTATAGACTTCCTCGAGACAAAATATCAACGCGTAAATCAGATTAAATTCCGTTACGAAAAATCGTAAGCTATAAACGATCTTAAATCAAGGTACGACGACGAATATAACTAATGCACTCTTGCTTCCGTGTCGTGAAACTATGTCAAGGAGATGTTAGGAATTTCCGTTTAACCTTTACGAAGTTGTAATAAATTATATATTAATGGTAAGAGCACAGGATGGCCCAGTGGTTAAAACACTTTAATTATGATTACGGGTTCAACGCCACTGAAAGTTCAAGTTCAAATAGTGCTTAATTTGTTTTATAAATATTTTGTAGTTATTAAAGGGCTTGACTACTTGGTTATTTCTTCAAGCCCATCTGGGTAGATACCACCGACTAATCAGATATTCTACCGCCAAACTGTAATACTCAGTATTGTTGTGTTCCGGTTTGAAGGGTAAGTGAGCCGGTGTAACTACTACGGCCTGTGTAAAAGACACAAGAGACATAACATCTTAGCTCCAAAGGTTGGTAGCGTATTGGCGATGTAAAAGATTGGTTAAACCACCGATGTCAATCTGTGGTGGTCACCGCTTACCATCAACTCCATTTGTCAATCCACCAAAAAAATAAGAATATTTAGTAGCACCGTCACTGTGAGAAACGAGTGTTATAATTCTGATGAGACGAATTCACGTCAAGGTTTAGAAATGTTCGTCCTAAGATGATTCGACGTTATCAGAACAGTTCTTCGATAAAGCTACGCGGAACGTGTACGTTTGTCACGTCGTCGACAAGGCGTCACACTGCTAATTAGTTTCCATACACACTTATTTTAATAGTAAATGATGATTAGATCATAATTTTTAACGTTCTTCAACCGTATAACTACCTACTAACACACATAACTAACTACCGCCAAATAACTGTATTGCTGATACAAAAATGTTTTTAGAATTCAATATCTGCATTGTATGGCGATAGCACCAGATCTGAATATACACATTATCAAGCCTACAAACAATTATAGCTAAGATTGGCTTCGCACTCGAACTAAAGGCTATATTAAAGCTTGTACTTGTATGAAAGCACAGTAACCATACGCCTCGAGTCACCCCCGAGGCGTAGAAGTGTCAACCTCATTATCGCCCTGATCGTATTATTGTAGTAGATTGTAGATTGATGTAGGTTTGTCGCGTCAATATATTTGACTGCTTCGTTGGTCTAGTGACTGGATATAAGTCCGCTGATCCCGAGGTCTTTGCTTCAAACCCCGGTCGGGAGGGTAAAAAGTTTTTAGGTTGTTTTTTAGTAACAGCTCAGAGTCTTGTAGCTGGATTTGTTCACACTCCCGCGCCTCAGAAAGCACGTAGAACCGTTGGTCCCGTGCCTATTCTCTTCCCGGTCGTATTAGATGTTCCGTCCCGTCCATTATCAGAGTGAGGGGACAAGAGTGCACTATAATATGTCCCGCAAAATCGGTCATGACGCCGTCATGAAATTTAATATTGTTTTCTGTTATGCCATATTGTTTGACATTACAAACAATTGTATATATTCTTTATATATTTGCGTTTATTTTTAATCTGTCTCCGTCTCTCCCAATCTGATTGAAGTTTCGTTGCTTTGTTATTTTCGCTATTGTCGTAATAATTGCAAAATTTACATAATATTCATTACGTAGGTAAATATTTTTCTGTGTCTCGCGTAAAAAATTTGAATAATGATAATAAAATATAATAATACTTTTTATTTAAAGAATGTATTTGAACAATGTTAATTGAAAAACTTCATGGCTTATTCTTCTTTACGATTCGGATCAATGTATGATTAATGTCTAATATAAAACATAACATAAAATAACATAATCAGCCTGTAGATTTCCCACTGCTGGGCTAAGGCCTCCTCTCCCGTTGAGGAGAAGGTATGGAGCATATTCCACCACGCTGCTCCAATGCGGGTTCAAACCCAGGCAGGCACTACTGAATTTACATGTGCTTAATTTGTTTATAATTCATGTCGTGCTCGGCGGTGAAGGAAAATCATCGGTTAAGATGCACGCGTTCTAACCACTGGCCCATCTCGGCTCTTATAACTCATATAACTCAGTTAAACTAGCAATATTTATTTATTTACATGCACAATATATGTATAACAGCGCATCGCTAGCGCCATCTTTTAATTAACGAGGAGACAAGATTTGTCAGCTAGTCGGTCGGGTGAAGCGTCGTATCGACGGTTGGCGGGAATACAGAACGCCGCCATTTTTGTGGAGCAGTCAACTGCAATCGCTGCAACGACTGCGACGAATCATCTTAATTCCTCATACATTTTATATTGTGGTACTGTAATTGCTTACGAAATGAATAAACATGACTTATCATGCTAGAGGTGGAGGTCTTCTGCGTTTATATATATTTATCATTTTTATTTATACTTATTACTTAGTGCTACTAAAACTATAAAGATATAAATGGAAAAGGAACATTTATGGTGAAAAACTAATTCGAATAAAATAAGAACTTACTTGGTGGTAGGGCTTTGTGCAAGCCCGTCTGGGTAGGTACCACCCACTTTTCAGATATTCTACCGCCAAATAACAGTACTCTGTATTGTTGTGTTGCGGTTAGAAGAGTGAGTGAGCCAGTGTAATCACAGGCACAGGGGACATAACATCTTATTTCCCAAGGTTGGTGGCGCATAGGTGATGTAAGGAATGGTTAATATTTCTTACAACGCCTTTGTTTATGGGCGGTGGTGACCACTTACCATCAGGTGGCCCATGTATTACTAACTGCATTATATGGAAAAAAATATACACACCGATAAAGTAACGCGTTCAAAATGTAAATTCGGATGAACGTTAAAGATAGTTTTTAAAAACAAATTGACTTCAGACTAAATTTCAGTTCTTAGAAGTTGATAACTCTATTAGCTAGTATCAGATAAATTCGTGAGTTAATAGAAAAGTTTGCTTGAGTATATTACCTTAATGGCTTCGTTATAGATTTACGCTCTTAACGTTTGAAGTCTTTTGGTTTTATATTATATGTTTACTACAATCATTAGTAAGATTGAAAAATATAGTTTACCTGTACCGTCCCCTAGTAGATTTTAGTTTATTTGAGATTACTACGGAGGATGTTCTTAAAACTATATGTAAAAGAAATACATTTGTAATTGAGTGTGATGGTTTCAACATTTATTAGTTAAAAGAAACTATGTAATAACTTTAATGGAATAAATAAATATTGTGAACCAGCTCGGATAACAAGCGAGATTTCTACGTGTATTGACAATGTGTTTTGTCGATGTTAAATATATAAATCAATCATAAAGTATTGTAAGCCTATAAATTATTTTATATAAAATATTTATAACAAATCATTTAAGGTTGTATAGCTTTTGGCTATTGAGTTATATTCAATCACAGAATTATATAAATGTGATGAATACTTTTTGGTTTGACATTTTTATAAAAAAAGTAGAGGAAGAATATTTTTGAATTTGACGAGAATTGTTAATCTGGGTTGAAATGCGGAAGATAATGGATGATTGTAACAAAAACTGGAAAAATAAATATTGTAAACTATACTAAATATTGTTAATTATTTGACGTTCCTATTTACTTGAAGCTGGGTCTTCACTATAGTGTGTGTAATAGCTACCTTATATACTACTTATATACTAGGGCATCGAGATAGCGAACGAGTGATGATAACTATCATATTAATAATATAGTACTAGCTGGTACCCAACCGATTTGTCGTCAGGATAAACTTGAGATTTGAAAAAAAGGCGATAAGATCAACTGAATTCGATTCCGCGTTGATTGATCACAAGGTTATACCGATACGTTCAGTAGTTTTACCGTTAATGACGTACTATATTTAAATATAATATAAATACATATATATCATCAAAATATAAAAAATAATTAATAACATATACTTATGAAATATAAAAAAAATAATAATTACAAATAAACACAACGCTAAAACAAAAGATAAATCAGACCGCCGAGTTTCAACGCCCTCCGAAGTAAATTAGGGAATTCCACAGGGTATAACAAAAAATACGACGAGAAAAAAAAAGATTAAGCAATAAAAGTTTGTTTCTTCATTTATACCATTTTACGTTTGTATTTTCTCCGAAATACGAAATGCTGTTTCACACGAACAATGCCACAACAAACACTTGATAGTAATCTATACTTCATTTAGAAATTCGAAAGTAACTCTGTCTGTCTGACTGTTGCTCTTTCACAACCATTTGTGCATAGATTATTAGGGAAAATTGGTTTATTTATTTATTTACATTAGGACAACCAACACTATATACAATATTACATTAAAATTATATTTCAAAATTATCAAGGCAAAAGTTCGACTACTTAAATTGAGTCTCACCATGTTCTATCATATTGCACGATCTGTATTAAAAATATAAAATAAAACTTAGCAATAATTAAAAGATTAGAAGTTATAATATATATTTTTTAACTATTACATAATTAATAAAACCAATAAAATATTCGATAAAATTAGAAATGATCACAAATAAAATTCTTTATCATTCGATTGAACTGAGGTATAAAGTAAATGGTTCCAAGTAAGGACATAAGCTACTTTTTACGTCTAATAGCTAACGACCACCCCTTAAAACGAGAGCGAAGCCGCGGGAAACACCTAGCTATTTATATATAACCAATATCGAAACTTGCATTGATCATGAAGATTGCATGGTATTTGTCAGACAGACCATTTTTTTTTATGATATTGGTAGGCGGACGAGCAAATGCCACCTGATGGTAAGTGGTCACCACCGCCCATAGACAATGGCGCTGTAAGAAATATTAACCATTTCTTACATCATCAATACGCCACCAACCTTGGGAATTAATATGTTATGTACCTTGTGTCGTTAGTTACACTGGCTGACTCACCCTTTAAACCGGAACACAACAATACTGATTACTGCAGTTTGGCGGTTGAATATCTGATGAGTGGGAGGTACCTACCGGGCTTGCACAAAGCCAAACCACCGAGAAATGTTATACATAGAGCGTGATGAGCGATCCAAAAAATGTGAAATTATGAATATTTGATACACAGACGGCGGCGAGTTGTTTTTGTTTTATAACAGGTAGTGATTTGGAGCCAAAACATATCACATATATATATCCACAATTTCCAAACACGCGTAAAGGTTATCATTAAGTTAAGATACAAATGCTGTGGATGAAACTCGACGTTTCAAAGCGTTCTAGTGTAATATTCATGACCAACTCCGTTCGCTCTTGAATCGATATATCTATACATATAATAAAATTGGAGTGTCTGTTTGTTATATTAAAATAACCGCTTTTTACTAAATGCATATGTATGTATACACAGTACATATACCGAAATATTTTTTTTTACAATTTTTGTCTGTCCGTCAGTCTGTTTGTTCCCGCTAATCTTTGTCTTAATACTGTCCAGTACCGCGCGCAGCTCTCGCGCATGCCACCTCTCCACCGCCACTGCGGGTACCTCCCACCAACGACTTAATATCACAAAAGCTGCCTAATAATAAGAAATAAGACTTAATAATAACTTTTTGGTTTAATTCAAACGCGCACGAAATTCAAACGGCACAGCTAGTTCATTATATATTTTGTGTTTGAGTGGGGCCATAAAAACTGCATATGTCCCCTAAAAGATTTATCTTAATAATACAATATCGACGTTAAGAAGTAACATAGCGCCATAAATATAATACAGAAGTTTCCGTGATAAAAGTGATAGAAAGTGCACCTGGTCCACTTTACCTTCACTCCAATCGTCAATGATGGGATGGCAATCCGAAATTAATGGAGATATTGCAAGCACTGCTCTAATGCGAGTTGATGAATACACATTTTCCAGACTTTCATCCGACACACGCAGGCTTCCCCACAATATAGGAAACAAATACTTGATGAATTATAATGAACCATCTTCCCGTCAACAATTTTCAACGTTGATTTTGTAGCTTATTCCACCACGCTCCTCCAATGCGGGTGGCAGAATTTCATTGAAATTAGACACAAGAACGTATCCTCACGTCGGTTCCGTCACCGTCGAGAACAAGATGAGTTATAAACACAAATTAAGCACATTGAGTTAAGTGGCGCTCTCCTGGACTTGAACCCGCCATCATCAGCTAAGATGCATACGTTCTAACCAAATATGTTTTCAAAACATCTCTAATTTTCAAAAAATATTATGGTCGAATATCCACGACGACGAACACAGTATTGTCAATATATAGTCTACAACACAGACTGGAGTTATCCCATTGTTGATATTTTACAAGAGTCTTTAGGACAGTATGATAGCATTTGTGCCGGCAAAATTTCCGTGAAAAAGGCAACAAGCAAAATACAATCGATCATTCTCGAAGCAGTTCCCCAACTATTATTTATAACTAGCTGAACCTACTGCTTTACCTGCGCGAAATTTATAAAACTTTTTGTATAGCAGACAAACCACTACCCTCCAATTTATACATTCGAGGGGTGAATTAAAAAAAGTAACCTTTGTCCTTCCCCGAGTCTCAATCTATCTCAATACCAAATTCCATCTAAATCGGAACAGCGGCTTAACCGAAGAGGTAGCAGACAGAGCTACTTTCGTATTTATAGTAGTAGCACAGATTTCTATATAACATAAAAATCGCCCGTTTGATCGCAGGCTATAGAATAAAAGACGTCGTAGACACATATCAAAGTAAATATTTATGGTATTTTTTTCAGGGAAACCGAATATTTATACCAATATTACTGCTACTGAAATTATATATTGTAATGTATAGATCAACGCTCAATCAGGGACAAACAGCTGGACGGATTTAGATAAAATTTGACTAATTTGTCAGATAACATGGTTATACATCGTAACGTTACATTACCTTGATAAAGTTTTACTCCAAAAATGTGAAATGATGAATGTCATACAGACAGACGCGGCGATTTGACTTTGATTTATTATATGTAGTGATTATGAGCCAAAACAAATATCAATATCCACATTCACCACATATAAATAATCATTATGTTAAGGAAGGTAAAAATGGTTTAGATAAAAATCGATGTTTCAAACTGTTCTGGCCGATTTCAGTCGCGGCGGCCTATCCCAACTACGTACAAGTAAAACATAAGACTTTTACTTGGTGGTAGGGCTTTGTGCAAGCCTTTACGAGTTTAATTAGCAAGTGTTTTACGAGGCACGGCACGGTACACTTCCACCTTCTAGACTACCGGCTGACACTGAGAATTTTTCTATAGAAAAACAAAAAAAAAAATTTTTTGGAACCCGGGACTTCAGAATTTCGGCCTCATATCTGGTCACTAGACTAACGAAGCAGTCATACCAAGTTTAGTATATATGCTGCTGATCCCTTTCCCCACGCAATCGAAACCTCAGCCAGAATCTCGTTACTTATAAATAATGAAATAAATCCAAAAAGAAGGCATATAATCAAACTCAGAGTACAGGAGTTACGGTATTGGCAGCCAGCCACGATATGCGCTTAGCAAGCGATGCAGACGAAGTGCTCCATTTTCTTTTTCTTAATACAGAGCAGCATTGCCTCTCGCCCATTGTAAGAATACAATAAGCGAGGAGTATATTACCATTTTATTCATTTTAAAGAACCCTAGAGCTAGCCAGTCAATAGCGGACAGTAAGTATTATTGCGATAAACGTCTTAATGTAGGCTTTATATAGGCTTTCTGCACTAATTCCTAAAAAATGAACTTATAATACTTGCTTGTACTACAGTTCTATTCTGCAAGAACTCAATTCTTGTCTCACTGGAAGAATGTTGAAAACCGACATACACTGTTTCATTTAAATGTGAATTTCGAGTTTTTTGTTATAGAATTACAACAGATCCATTATTTAACCAAAAATATTGTTGAAGCGTGTGTAATTTATAAGCTGACCTCAAAAGAGGTGTTTCCTAATTTGTCTGTATTTTTTTATGACTCAACTTTTGTTGTTAATAAAGCGGAGTTTAATTCAGTTTAGATACCAGGTGGTCTTTATTTCGATTATATTTAAATTAAATAAAGAAATACTTAATTT
Organism: Vanessa tameamea; assembly: GCF_037043105.1. NCBI lineage: Eukaryota > Metazoa > Arthropoda > Insecta > Lepidoptera > Nymphalidae > Vanessa > Vanessa tameamea. The sequence goes on along the minus strand of NC_087332.1, from coordinate 1,777,336 downwards.
TTCATACACCGCCAATGTCCACGGCATTGAGTTCACGTGTAAATTAATAATAAATAAATTCAATGCCAAAGTAAAAAGTACCTTATCTGGACTCAGCGTTACCATTGTCTATTGGCAAATAAGACTGATTATTTATTATTTTTCGTTCGTGCTATAATATCTAGGACCTCATATCAAAGGGTAACTTTAAAATACTTTGTATCCATAATTATGTCTCATTGTTGTGACTTTATAATGCAGATTCCATACCACAGAACACATGTGCAAATAACAATAATTGCTCCGCAGATCATTTCCTTCCAAGAAAACCTATAAAACGTGAACACAATACCGAACGATTTATTTTCCGTATCTGAAGGAAATAAGATACAGTTTTTTCCGTTATAAAGTCATCTTCGTAATAAATAGTAGTTCCTACTTTCTTGTTAATAAAATTAGATGGTTTCGATCGACTAGAGATAACGATAGAATCGAAAATCATATTTCAGGGAATTGACCGACCCAGTGGGTTGAGTTCAATTAATGGGACAATTAAAACTTAAGGTTTTAGGACGACCCTGAGTAGTTTTCTGTAATTCATATCATGCTTGGCGGAGAAGGAAAACAACATAAAGAAACTTGCATTTTTTGGATCAAAATCTGCTACATATATCATACTGATCCTATTGATGGTACATCCGCTTGTGTAAGTAAAAATATTTTTTGATCTCATTTTTGTATAGTGGCTATTTGTGGTGCAGTTGTGATGTACATTTTCTGGGATACAAAGTTACCTCTGTGTTCTTTGAGATAATATAATCTATCTGTGTCAAATAAAATTCTGCAGTTCCGGCGTGATTGTGTAACAAACATCCAGCCATCAAAACTTTCGCATCCGCTTTTCACAATAATTACTGAATGATTATTAAAAATCTACTACTGCTTTGGAAGATTAACTATCCAACGTAAAAGATTTCTTTTAATGGTACAATAAGTGGTACCTACCTATATGTTTTAATAATAAGGTAGGCGGACTTTCAAAAGGACCACCCGATGATAAGTGGTCACCATCGCCAATGATGCTATAAGAAATATTAACCATATCGGCAATGCATCACGAACCTTGGGAGCTAAGATGTCACACACTCATATTGGAACACAATAATACTAAATATTATTATTGGCGGTAGAATATCTGATGAGTGCATAGTATTAACCATGAAAGACTTGCACAAACCCCTACCACCAAGTAAACAAACAAACGAAATAAACTCACCAGCTTTATACAATACTATAGTTTTAGATATCAGATCATTTTAAATTTTAAAAACCCTTTACCAAGAAAATCGATTATTTTTGCCATAAAACATAAAAGCAAATGGATAAGGAATATTCTCCATATCCGTAAAGTTTGCGAAGAGGAAATGAGAGGCTGGCTTCCTTTACACCTAAAGAATTAATTCATTGTTATTTCTCCGACCCACTTTAGTTGTGCTGTTTTTATTATTTATGTTAATTTCAAAACGTTCTTTGTACAAATGTTATCTCTCTGTAATAGAGATAAAAAATTGTCCAATTCCAAAATTCACGCTTCTGTGTAAAAAAGGTTTATATAATACAGTCGTATATTATTTTTGTTCGTATCGTAGAAATACAAACTTTTTTTTAATTCCTATTTTGTTACGTTAATTTAAATAAGAAATAATAATACATTAAAAATAGCTCTGGGTTAAAGCGCGTGCCTCTTAACCGATGATTTCGGGTTCAAACCCAGGCAAGCAGCACCGAAATTGCATGTGCTTAATTTGTGTTTATAATTCATGTCGTCCTCGGCAATGAATGAAAACATCGTGCCGAAACCTGTATGTGACTAATTTCAAGAAAATTCTGCCACATGTGTACCAACTCGTTTTGTAGGAATAAGCTCCGAGCTTCCTTCAAGGAAGAACATAACTGTATAATTGTGCCGAACGGCTGTCGACCAACCTTTGCGACAACTACGACCTATTTTATATTTTAAAATAAAGTATTTTAAAGACCGAATTCCATCAATTTACATTATCGGGCAAATAATCACAGCGTTTATCTAGTTTATGGTTGAAATCGTATTAGTATTTACTTTATATAAACATAGTTATTATATTTGTAAGAAATAAATAAAAAAAATAAAAAGGGTTGATAATTATATTGATGTATCAGAAAAACACTAAATTTCAACTAACAGACGCCAGTTTGCTTATAAGCTACTTTAAATACAACAAGAAAAACAAAAGTACAGAAAAACTCTTCATTGAATTTTTCCTCAGATCTCTCTGTCTGTAAATAAACATTTATTTGATACTCCAAATAAAACCCTTATTCCGTCGGTATAAAGTTTACTTTTACTTGGTAGTTTATTTTACGATTGACTTCCGATGATCATGTTTGAATAGCTCTCACGGTTTCTATGTTGATTGTAATGTAGAGGTTAAAGAAATTGCATTTTTATTCGCAGATCGAAATAATGTTGATACACTTGCTTCATTTATTATGATGATAGTTTTATTGTCTTATTTTCTAATGTAATTTTTTTAAGTTTTTCACGTGATAATAGATTATGTTATAATATGATAGATTAGTTATAAAAGAACTAGCTGTTGCCCGCGATTCATTTTAAATAGTACGTTAATTTAAAACCGCTTTTTATACCACATTTGTGGTTCGAATTTCGTTCGCTAAAACCACCAGACTGCTCGCAGAGCTCACTCTCGAATAGGCTACATAACTTTGTGCTTTATTAATTGTCATGGCGAAGCGGATTTCCAGGCTAACCTCAATACGAAATGCCGACCCCTATTTCAGCTCTTAGGGTTAGAATATCCCGCGTTTAAATATGTATCTACTAATTTTTAATCAGTAGTCCAAAAATAAAGTCTCATGCTTTTAATATCCATTGCTAATAAATTTTGGCATTCCTAGAGGTGTTCGGTACGTGTTGTCGAAATCTGTATACCCAACTGGGTGTCAGGCAAGATCCTGAGGTTTTGGGTTCTGCTCGGACCGCTAAGATTTTTTGGGTTTTTTTGCTGAAAAATTCCCAATAACAGTATGATATCTGGAAGTAGGAAGTGTGTACAGCCCCAACTCGAAATCGCTCAGGATGACATCTCTCCTGACGTTGACGTTTTATGCAATTTCTGGATGTTCCCTTGAATAGTTGGACTTCGTTTATTTGTAGGCTACAAATAAACGAAGTCACCTTCGCATTTATAATGTGTATCATAAAATATTTTCTTTTTTTTATGTTATTGTTTGAGGGACGGAAAAATCGGCAACCTGATGGTTAGCAGTAAATAATAACGGTAAATTAACCATACCTTCATCAATGCACCACCAACCTTGGGACCTACGATGTAACGTTCCTTGTGCCTGTAGTTACACTGACTCACTCCCCTACCTTTGGTACCTAACGAGACAGGCTTGCACATAATCCTACCACCAAGTAAAGTCATTAATAATAACATAAAAATAGGTCAAGTGCGATTCCGACTCGCGCACTGAGGGTTCTGTACCACCACACAATACTTAAAGATACGCTGATGTAACAACAATTTTACAGTTTTCGGATTTCTTCCTATACTTGTGCTAAATATTGCTCTTTGACAATTTTGTTCTAGGTCAAGCAAAAATACCCTACAGGTTCTGAAAACGTTCGAGTGTTTATATTAGAGTGAGTGACTCTAAGGCGGGCAGTATGTAGCGTATTTAGGTTTATGCGAACATTGAAACATTTGTCTATGGAATGATTTGACGTATGACGTACTTTCTTTTTCTCTTCCCTTCTTATGTGAGCCGCGGTAACGTGTGTTGTGTGAGTGTGTGTGAAATTAGCTTGTGTAACGGACTTATCCTTCTCCTGTAATACACCCATCCCTTTGGCTGTGTTCTTCGAGTGTATGAAGACTAAGGGAACGCTTCCAAAAAGAACGTGTCTTCATAAATCAGAGCCCAGTTTTGAGGTGACAACTCCCCTTTTTCCTTAACTACAGTCCACTTTTCTCTTGCGCGTACACATAATAATACATTAAATTAATATCTTTTATATATATTTTTTTATATTGTAAGAGAATTGTTATATTTGAGCGTTCATACGTAAGATATCATATAAATGTGTTTGTAAATATTTTGATAATTTAACATAATTCGTAACGGGGATATAGCTCAGTGGTAGAGCATTCGACTGCAGATCGAGAGGTCCCCGGTTCAAACCCGGGTGTCCCCTAAGCTGTCATTGTCTAAATGGCTTTCTTTTTAGTAGTTTTTAGTTTTTTTCAAAAATGAGTATGGATATTTTATATGACTTATTTGAAGTTGTTATATTTTTCTTATATCTGTTAATAAAAATTAAAAATTACTGACTGACATACATCACAGTCCTTTTTTCCGCTGGAAAAAGCATTTACGCGTTTCCGCCACATGATGCGGGTATGAAGTATTCACCGGCTGCTACTTCGTCTATTCGGGGGCGCCACAGGATGGCTTACGTATGTATACTGACGCCCCGACGGTTACTCAGATATCGAAAAGGCTGCCCGGGGTAAAAAAATAATGGCAGGGGAGATGGAACGCATAGCTCTGACGTCTTCTGTCCGATATCCGAAAGGACAGCTAATCAGGTACACGACTAGCATTATAATACTTTTTGATGTTACAGATGCGTGTAGGTCTTAAAGATGCACATCGCGTTCCCCATACCGGGGAGGGTATTGTCGACAGGTTAAATGAACTAGATAAACCCTATCTCTGGTACTGTCCAAGCTATCTTAGCTATAGCTCACCAAGCTGTTATTGTAACTATAAGCTACTATAGTAACTTATAGTTTTACAAAAAGTAAGGTTAATAAGCAGCAGTTTTGATGTAAATACTTTGCTAATAATATATTTTTAATGTTATCCTAAGGAGTACGTATTATAAAAAAAAAACTCGCTGAACTCTTTCGCCGGTTCTTTTTAAGTCTGAGGTGTTTCTTCCCGCAACTGCACCAGTATATTTTCTTTGAAGTGATGACTTTTGACTTCTAACAAAAGTTTCTGATTTACCAGCACGCTGTTCCCATGCCATGACACTTTTAGAACATACGTACATTTGGTAAGTCGAAAATATATATATTTATTACAAAAGCATATTTTCACGCTTGTTAAGTCAATAGTCTAAATAAATTTAGACTTTAAATAACGGCTTAAATTGAGTAGTGTAGCCAGCACTTCTGGCTGTGTAATATGATATTTTAAATTCTTAAACACTTCTCCATAATGCAATGCTGAATATTGTTTTGTAAGTTTTATTAATATTGTTTCACTGTTTTTTAAGGTCGGCATTACAAAAAACCTCGCCTCATTCGTGAACAAATGCATATTATTTGAAAACAGAATGTACAGAACAATCATGAACATCATACTTAGTTAAGACTCACCCCGCTTTTCACGGGTGCAAAATGATGTCACATAAATATGATTAATACCCTAAAGCACTCAGGAATAAAGAAGCTAAGCTAAGAAAAAAAATTAGAATTTGATCATTAATTCCAGAGATTACCCTCTGCATACAAACAAACAAATTAAACCTCTTTATAATGTGAGCATAGATAGGTAGAAACAAAGGATGACAGATGGTCAACAGTTTCGCTCATTACAAATATTTGTAAAGGCTTTAGACGTGTGTATTTGATTGACTTTTGTAGGTAGCCGGAACCCGACTGAGGGTACCGCGGCTTGGAGTTCGTAATGTTTATTTAATGCAAAGTCACAATCAGACCTTATTAATTCATTTTAATTCTAATTATGAATATTGTTTTAATTTAAAATAGATATACAGAATGGCAGATGGGTCACCTGGTGGTTAGTGTTCACCACCAACAGAAATTGGAAGAAACATTAATCAACGCTTACATCGTTAATACATCACCACGATAGTGACCATTTACCATCAGGTACCCCATTTGGTCGTCCACCAGTATAAATCATAACAAAAAACTTAACAACGAAATCATGGGATTTTATAAGAAAAAAAACATACTAATTTCTTGCTGAGTCTCAAATTCATTTATTCGCCTTAATTTAACTAGACGTACCAACTATATAAACTCGATACACGTTTCGTTCAGAAGCCGGAACGTCGTCAGGAAATAAGCTTTTAGACGATATACTGCCGCGTTAGATCCATGTATACAGCATTCGCGCAAAGTTGGAAACCCCGAGTTGGCTTTTACGAACAAGAGTAGTTCAATTTAAGATATTAGCGGGTGCATTTCCGTAATTCACTCCTTCATTAAAGGTAGAATATTTCAATACTATACTAATATCTAAATATCATTTTGAAAAACATTGACGAGTAAGGTGTAGTACTCGATAATATAATAATGAGACGATAAAAATGAGTGGAGTTATTATTCATAAATTTTCATATTTGATAAATCGGTACCAATCGGTACCATAATCAGCCTGTAAATTTCCCACTGCTGGGCTAAGGCCTCCTCTCCCGTTGGGGAGAAGATATGGAGCATATTCCACCACGCTGCTCCAATGCGGGTTGGTGGAATACACTTGTGGCAGAATTTCGTTGAAATTAGACACATGCAGGTTTCCTCACGATGTTTTCCTTCACCGCCGAGCACGAGATGAATTATAAACAAATTAAGCACATGTAAATTCAGTGGTGCCTGCCTGGGTTTGAACCCGAAATCATCGGTTAAGATGCACGCGTTCTAACCACTGGGCCATCTCAGCTGAATATCGGCTCAATAATCGGTACCAAAAATTTCAATAAATAAACTTTGTACTTTCTTTAAAAATAGAATTTATAGTTGTTTTGTTTTCTTCTATTTTGATCTTACAGAATAGTTCCACTAATAAAGATTTACTCAAACTTACTTTTTAATATAAATATAGTATACTATGTTTTAAAATAACGCTGATGCCTAACGCATATAAAGTATTTGTTAATATTTATATAATTCAACCTGTTTAATAACGGGGATATAGCTCAGTGGTAGAGCATTCGACTGCAGATCGAGAGGTCCCCGGTTCAAACCCGGGTGTCCCCTTAATCACTTTTTACTAAACGTAGCAACATTTTAACACTATTACACGGATGATTTTTGTTTGTTTGCATTTTCAGATGAACGTAAAAACTAATGCGATTGATATAAAACTATCATACATATGGTTTTCCATATACCATGTTATGTCAACGAAATCGAGGACGAGTCTAATCGAAATTACGAAAAAAAATAGTATGTAAATAAACTATACTACAAGCGTGCCCGAAATTTGTGTTATGTAATGAATGAATGAATGAAATGAAATATACTTTATTGTACACCACAAACAAAACGAAACACACAGAAATAAAAGTAAAACAAAATTAGTAAAATAAAAAAAAAAAAATAAAAAAAAAGACGTAAAAACTAAAAATACCAACTTGACGCGCTAATACTTTAATTTGTATTAGTGTAATTGTACCGTTGTATACTGTAGAAGCTCTCCTAGGGTAAACCAATGGAGATCTTACCTGTAAGTAATTTTATAGCTCAAATATCTGTACTGATTTTGAATATTTATTACGATGTCCAAGTATGTCTGGGGTGACGTCATCGTAGATATAAAAACAACTCGTTCGGGTTTTATTCTATCTAATGAACATAAGTTATCTATTCCTTTAAATCTTTGATTATAATATATTTATTTTCAGTGAATATTAAATAAATAAGTAAATCTTTATTTTTCCTTACAAACAAGATCATATGTTACAGTATGCTACCTGTCCAGATGGGCTTTGAGCAAGCCATTATACCAAGCATGTAACAGCTAATCATAGTATATTCTACATTGCCTGCCTCCTCAATGGCTTGACATAAAGCCACAGATCCCGAGGTTCTGAGTTCAAAGCCCAGATCTTGCCAAAATAAATTTGGTTTCTCTGTCGAAAAAATCTCAGTAACAGCCTCTGCAAGTTGGAAGTGTATACACTCCCGTGAAAAGCACGTTAAACCATTGGACCTGCACCTGAACTCTTTCCGGTCGTATCGGATTTGCCGTCCCATCGGATTATGAGTTACGGCATCGAGTTCACCTGAGTTTGCGCACACATTTTTGGACTATAATGTGTCCAGCTTAGGTTGGTCTCCCATTAGATTGGTAGCCGTGACCTAAATCGGTCAGACGACATCATCATATATTCTACCGGCGAACAGCAATACTTAGTAATGTTGTGTTTCAGTATGAAGGCTGAATGAGCCAGTACAACTACAGACACAAAGTATATCTTAGTTTCCAAGGTTGCTGGCGCATTGGCGATCAAAGATATACTTAGAATTTTTAAAATACCAATGTTTATGGGCGGTGGTGACCAATCACACTCATTGGCCATTGTGAAAAAAAGTAAATATAAATTCACATAAACACATAAATGAAAGGTATGTACTTTATTTAATTATAATGAAATTAAAGGCTACTGAGATAAAAACTGCATAATTAATTATATTTAAATATGATTTAGCGCTGACTTTAGCGTTTTTTTTGTAACTTCATTTTGGTCTAAATTTATTCCACAAATAGGCTATGGCGTTAGTAAATATTTTTATAATTCAATAGTATTGTCATCGGGGATATAGCTCAGTGGTAGAGCATTCGACTGCAGATCGAGAGGTCCCCGGTTCAAACCCGGGTGTCCCCTTAAACATACTTGCTTTTTATTGTGTAGAGATTGGATATGATTTTTTTTCTGATTTCGAGCAAAACTTGCTTGATGTGGAAGTTTCATCTTATGATAATTTAGACTTTTAATTATATATGCTATAATAAAATCAAGATAGAATTGTTTTAAAGCAACTATATAAAGTTTTAACTCAGACGGAGAATAGAACACTGCGCCGATAGCTCCGCACGAAGTTTTAAAACAACACCCGAAGGTCGCCTCGTATATTCTCAAAGTGGCACTCGGATCTAAATTGCACTGTACAAACAATTCCCTTCTGTTTTTAGTTACCAAGTTAAGAACAGACACGTAAATTTATTTAAATGTTTCTTTAATATTTTTCGAGATAAAACTGTTTAACTTTTGAAATAAACAATATTCTTTAAGGTCTACGGGTAGATAACTGCGGGTTTACCAAGCTGTGTTTTTAGTTCGATGATTAGTTTTAATGAAAAAATAAATAAAAACGGTTTAAAAACAAGCTAAAAATGATTTTAAAAGTGTATTATTATTATGTTACACGTAGGTAACTGTTACGCGTGGTTACGTTACGGGTAAGCGTTAAAGTTACGCGCTACGCTATTTGAATAAATTTTGTAGTACACTGGCAAACATGTTCTAGTTTAAGTTTAAACATTTAGATACATTAACCGTTAGATATTCCTCCACGAATTTGGTTTTAGTTGTGACTCATCTATTGACGCGTCTTAACGTTAAGACCGACTCTTATCCCATGGCGGTCTCTTATGGTGGCGGATGATGCTCTCTTATGCCATGATGGCCTTTAACTACGGCAGGATCTCCTCTACTCGCCTGTGTGACTGACACGTATACGTTATAATAAATATTAAGAGTCTCGTATTTTCCATAACTGTGAGACAAATCATTACGAGATTAAATCGTTTCCAACTACAAGAGGACAAGAGCTAAATAAACAATGTTTGACAGCAGATTGATGTGATATCAATTGGCTTGATTAATCTGTGATATTTATTATGGATTTGAAAAAAAAAATGGCGTTTTGTCTGAATGAAACTGTTATCGAAATTCTAGAACTAAAATTAAAGTGATTGCATGAAATATGTTAATCTAATGTTTGTTTATTTTTATTCCTACTTCGATTGGAATAGGCTAAAAGTAAATAGTCAAACAATCAAAACATCTATGAGTTCTTAATATCCCAAAGCATAATTAACAAATAAGTAATTCTAAACGAAGTAGCAATATATATATATTATATATATATATATACATATAATATAATATATATATATTGCTACTTCATTTAAAATAGGTTATACTTGTTTTGTAATATAAAAATATATAGCCGTCTTAAGCTAGTAGATTTTTAAAACTGGTAACACTATAAATATCGTCCGTGTAATTTTAAATCAAATATAGACGTCGATACGGTTTAGTCTAGCGTATTATATTTATAGCAGCAGACCCCTTGTCTACGACGCAATCTATCTAATTTTGTACTTTACCATAGATAACATAAAAAATTGTAAGTGATGACTAACACAACGAAATGGCCATTAATTTTTTTTTTAATTACCTTTTTATAAATGAAGTTATTTCAAATCGCTTGTCAATAGTTATGATGACCATATGTCGATTGTTATCATTTTTGACATAAAATTATAATACGTTTATTATTTTACACTGGTTTTGTGTATATATACCAAGTGGTAGATTAGTCGGTGGGGCTTTGTGCAAGCCCGTCTAGGTTAGTAACATCCACTCACTATATATTCTACCGTCTAACAGCAATACTTGGTATTAATATGTTCAGTATCTATAGGCACATGGGACATACCATCTAAATTCCCAAAGTTGATAATGCTGCGATAATGAATAGATAAATTGCTAACGACACCAACGTCTATGGGCAGCGGTGACCACTTTCAGGTGACCCATCTGCTACTCCGTCTTTCGAAGACTAATAAAATAAAAGTAAATAGGGCTCCTTGAGTTTTGAATATAACATTTAATACTAAAATAATAATTGCAGAACTTAACATTTTAGGAATGGCATATTACACAGACTGTAATGACTTCTCACCAATTTCGATCACAATAATAATTTGACACTTCTGTTTCTTATTAAGTCTATAACATAATTTTCCAATCCATTGCTATATGGTCTCGGTGGACCTCCTGTACGGATCGATCATTATTACTTAATTCTTACGTTTATGTTAAATGGAATACAAGTTTAATATAATTATAACTTAGCACCATATATATACTCGTTTATGATATAAATAATGATCATCATATATACAGGTAAAACCGCTAATATTCCAACTCCACGTCAGGTGCGTTACGAGAAGGGGAGGGTTCACGACAGCCTCCCTCCCAATTGGAAGCGCAATATTGCCATTAATTCTAAAAATAGACAATTTACGAAAATTTAACAATTTAAAAAGGAAGTCGTTAAATAATTTAATTTACGTAAATTCGATATCATATTTCGTCTATTTCTTAAAACTTACCTCAAATTTCATCAAATTCAGTTCAGTGGTTTTGCCGTGAAAGAGTAACAGACAGATAGATAGACAGAGTTATTTTCGCATTTATTATATTAGAAAAAATAAAAAATAATAATTAAGATATCTGTGGAGTATGTATAATAGCCTTAAATATTAAAAAGTATTAAAGTTAACTAGCTGATAAACTATAGTGAACACGTAATATATGCTATCAAAAAGATGTCTATGGCAGCGAGACTGTGGTGCCGTCAATGATCGAGACTCTCAATTAGACGAGAGTGAATGTATACTTTTTCCTGTTAATGTCACTCTGGTGGAACTTCAAACGTGGTGGTAATCTTAATACATAAAAGATATACTGTATGATAGATACCTATTCACGCAATATATACGTCGATACATACAATAAACTTGATCCAATATATCAAATTGAACTCTCAATATAAACTCGATCCCGAATATAATATGAGAAAAGCCAAATAAGCAACATTTGATAGCAAATTGATACATTTCCGCGATATCATTGGTCGGGTAAATATATTATTTACTTTAAGAGAGCTTGATTAATCTATGATAGTCACTATGGATTTGCGAAAAAATGGCGTTTTGAACGTCGACGTAACTGTTATCAGAATTTTTGAAGTAAAATTAAAGTGGATATAAGTAGTTAAGTGTAATAGTTTTGTATTATGAATAAAAATATATTAATCAAGAGCCGGAGCTCTTAGAATCGCATGAAATAAATAAATCTTAGGTTTGTTTATCTTTATTACTACTTCGATTGGAACAGGCTATAGGTGGAAATATTTTTATGAAAACAATGTTTTAACGCAAAAGGTAACAGGAATAATTTTCCGATCCATTGCCGCGGGCGCCAGCCTCCGCCCCCGGTGTGAACGAGCCGTAATTTACCTAAGTGGATATTCTAGGCTCGAACACATTCGTGACATTATAACTTGGAAAATGTCTGTTACGTTGAAAGTTAAATGACTTATGACTTGTGATAAGTTTTTAGTGTTCTATGTGTTTATTACGTATGTACAGTCGGGGTAAGAAAAGGTTCGTCACCTTAAGATCTATTTTCCTGTGCTCAGTATGAGCGATAGCCTGCTTTACCGATTGAATATGACATATTGCGTCGCAATGTCATTATAAGTCGCATCTAGCAAAGAGTATTAAGCGTTTAAAAGCTATAATAAAAATAAGAAGAAGCCGTCAAACGGGATGACAATTACCAACTTTTCACGAAACCTCACATCCCTTCTTGAATGCTCGTGTAACATCGGAGATTAGGACATTATCTTGTCTTTTATAAAAGAGAGTGCATAGTAGTAATCCTACTTCATACTAATATTATAAACGCGAAAGTTTGTGTGTATGGATCTGGCTGATTTCTCTGAGGTATGGATGGATGTTTGTTACTATTTCACGTAAAAATTACAGAACGGATTTGGATAAAATTTTGCACACAGATAGAATATCTACTGGAATAACATACTGGACACTTTTTGTCCCGGGAAAACATAAAATTTTTCGGGAACGCGGGTGAAACCGCAAGCCGGAAGTAGTAAATAAAATAGTAAAAATAAATAGTAATTATGGTAAAATTTATTCATTTAAACAAATCTTATTTATTTTATTAAAAACGAGTATATCCGCCATTCGTATGAATCACAGCTTGTAGTCGCTGTCGCATTGATCCAACAAGGCGAGAGCATATGTCGGTTCCTCTGAAGCTCTCCCAAACACTTCGGTAATGTTCTAAGACAGCTGCTTTGGTTCTATCGTTATTGTTAACCCTATCGAAAATCTATGTTAACCCCATAGATTTTCGATGGAACCACTCATCACACGTTACGTCATTACATTAACCGTCACTCAAAATAACGGCCGAATAATATTACAAGCGTTTTTATTCTAATTGTTGTAAAATTGCAAGATATTGCAAGAAATACATGACACTGACAGACTTTGACAATTCAGTAGAAGATATAATATCTAATTTAAATCTTGTAATGACTAATTAGGCCATTAAAGGTTTCATGTTGATATGACACTAGATGTAGTCCAAAGATGTTACGCTATTTTGAACCAAGTTATCATACTATGTTAGTTTAATTTTATATGCAGTTGTCTGTTTAGTGCTTTAGTTTCAAAAGGTACTAAGAGTTTACGACTTGATAAAAGAATGAATTTGAAAACTGACGAAGGTTTTCTTACTCTGACTGTATATACATAGTATACATACATATACGAATACGAATAAATACATAAATAAATACATAATACGAATTTCCACCACCGTCCTTTGTGGTCATTTTATTTCAGTTGTTTTGATATAAGTTCCTAGTTGTTATACATTTTTGGAGAGCTGATAAAACGGTTATGTTTTTAAAATCATCTGCAGGATAAGTTTCATAACGATTTTTTTTGTTTTTAAGGTATTTTGGTGAAAAAAAATAAATAAATTGAAATAAAATCTTTTCCGTCTCGCATTTTTAAATTTGGACCGATAATTATTGTTTTAATATTGACTAATAACCAGCGTTTATTCGTTTTTATAAATCAGAAGAAAAAAATGGATTTTAATTGATACTTTTTTTTTAAATAAATTTTTCAAGTTGCATTTTTGACTTATTTTGAAAAAATCTAAAAAACGTGATAACTCAAAAATGGTTCACTTTTGCATCATACATATGGGGGTTAAAATTATTGCAAATAGTTACCCCTATCACCTCCTAACGGGAATACGTCGAATTACAAATAACCCTGTATATAAACTATATATTTTTTGACACAGCGCACATAAGTAATCCGACATATTTCAGTCAATTTGTAATTGAAACGATTGAATTTGCTCTTGGTTTGAGGCTGCACGTGTAGACTTATTGACAAATGCTCCAGGCACGATTATTAACAGATTAATTTGCGTTAAAAACGACTGATTCACGTAATGATCGCGTGACCTTTCGTCTTATTAGAGTGATATCAATAATTTATGTTTTAGCTTTTAATGTACCCAAGAGATCATGAAAATGTAAATATACTAGTTAAATCGATCGTACAAATGATATACAAACCTTGACCACAAAAGATATAGCTTTGTATTGTATAGGTTGTGGATCTTAACTCAGTGTTGTGTATTAAAGTCCAATCTGACTCTTGAGATTTTTATATGCACGATTTGGTCTATACTTCGAAGGGATGCAAGGCATTACTAAGAAACCTACACGTCTTGGAAATAATTTACTCATGTGTGTCCAACTACTTACTGTGGAGCTACGTGAAGAAAAATATTTGCTCAGATCTCACAGCTGAGTAAGAATTGTGTACGGATTTTTCCTGTTAAATTTTTCCTTAACTCAAAAGCCCAAAAGTATATTCCTTAACTCAAAAGCCCAAAAGTCTACCATCGGACCAGAAATAAATACCTCAGACCCGAGAAGAACTCAGAAACTCAGCGGGATATTGTTTTTAATGTCATATTTTACAATTATTGTTTTCAATCAATAATAAAAATTAAATATTCATCATTTGACATAACTGTATGGCTCTAGTAATACCAAGCAATCGTTGTACGATTGCTACGATAGAATTTATCATCAACGTAATTTTCAATCCATTTATCCTTTGTACGGTGACGCTCGTAGAGAAACCTTTACGGAAATTATTTTCCACGAAATATTTTATGAAATAAAGGGTGAATTATAAGTAAACGAATTTGTGGTCGCATATGTGTTCTTAAATATATAATGAATTTAGGCTTATATATATGAAAATATTATAAATAATACACTACAACTTACTTGGTGGTAGGGCTATATGCAAGCTCGTCGTGGTAGGTACCACCCACTCCTCAGATATTCTACCCCAAATTAAATATTGTTGTGTTTTGGGTTTGAAGGGTGATTGAATCAATATAATATATTGTAACATCTTAGCTCCCAAGATTGGCGATGTAAGAAATGGTTAAATTTTTTCTTACAAAGCCATTGTCTATGGACGGTGGTGACCACTTACCATCAGGTGGACCATATGCTTGTACACGTCAATTCACGTTATTTACAAAAATCTCAAACGAATTTTATGAGAATTATAAAACAACAATAACTTATTTTCGTTTGTTTTACCATGCATTTAGATTTATTTGATTTATTTTACTACTTCTAGTAGTAGTACTAGTTGTAAAATAATGGTCTACTTAAAGTGTTTATATTGTAAGGAGTTTTTATGCATCGCCATTAACCACCCGACGAAAAATAACTCAGAATTAACGTGACATTTGGCTTGTCATCGGTGGTATGTTACGGACGATAGTGATAATGAGTTTTAGTCGTGATTAAGACCACGTACGCTATTTTGATTTGACTTGATGCTATTGAAGACCCAGCTTCAAGTAAATAGGAACGTCAAATAATTAACAATATTTAATATAGTTTACAATATTTATTTTTCCAGTTTTTATTACAATCATCCATTATCTTCCGCCTTTCAACCCAGATTAACAATTCGCATGTCAAATTCAAAAATATTCTTCTTCTACTTTTTTTATAAAAATGTCAAACCAAAAAGTATTCATCACATTTATATAATTCTGTGATTGAATATAACTCAATAGCCAAAAGCTATACAACCTTAAATGATTATTTACAAATATTTTATATAAAATAATTTATAGGCTTACACTATTTTGTTATTGAAGTTTGCAGTATTTGTTTGTGATATTCTTTGTGTGTTACCTTGCTTCTGGTCGCTAAAAATAATATATTTTTTCCGACATCTTCAACAACCATCAATATATTTTAGCTAATATACAGAAAAACATAAAGAATTACACACCTAAACCTTCTTCGTGAATCACTCTATGAAAAACTATATGAACACTTTTCGTAGTTTTTGAGATTAACGCGTTAAGCCCTTTACGTTTACCGACAAGGGTGAAATATTTTGCACGGAGGGACATTTTCGGAGGTTTATTCAAAGACAGCGTAACGTAAGTGACACGTAGCTTAAAAGCGGAAGTGTCCCTTTTGAACGGGACGTTAAACTCGTCCAAAAAGCGAAATAGTCTAAGTGCAACGTTAGGCGACACGTCGCAGAATTTCTTTATCGCATGCATGTTTCTTGAAAAGAAATACAACTACGAACTGTAATAAAATAACATAAAATAATGTCTTATGTAATTACTTGTATTAATCTATACTAATATTAAAAAGAGGTAAAATTTGATTGTATGTATGTCTATTGAATTCTTAAAACACTTATATACAGTAACAGCCAGTAAATTTCGCACTGCTGGCCTAAGGCGTTTTCGTTGAAATTAGACACTTGCAGTTTTCCTCAAGATTTTTTCTTTTACCGCGGAGCACGAGATGATTTATAAAACCGAATTAAGAACATGAAAATACAGTGGTGCTTGCCTGGGTTTGAACCTACAATCGTCCATCCATCTCGGCTCTTATAAATAACCTCAACATACCCAGTGTAATTTCAGTAGTTCGGGATGGCAAAATAAAATTATGTTTTACAATGATGCTCCAATCTCTCTATATTTCTTTACAATGCCTCACAATCATCCAATTGTTTTCCTTATGACAGATCAATCATTTTACAGGCACAAGGGACATAACATCTTAGCTCCCAAGGTTGGTGGCGCTTTGGTGTGATGTAAGAAATGGCTATTATTTCTTTCAACATCAATGTCTATGGGCGGTGCACTTACCATAAGGTGGCCATAATGTATGTCAAAGACAGCGACTTGCAAATTAGTTTTAATGTTACTAGTTATGTATATCGACGAGCGTGTCAATTCTTGTAAAAATCTTTATTTTCTAACCAAACTTAAACAGTACAATAATCGCTCATTTCGTATTACGTTAAATGTTTCCACTCAGAACTTCTATTCGCCCGCTTAAGAATTTAATTTGGCCACTTAACATTTTAATCGCTTAGATTCGTTTAATTATTGCCCTCTTTATCAGCACATTTTACTTTAATACAATGATTTATTATTATAGCCAGTTAAATAAATTCAAGGACACAATTTAACACTGTTGGATGTATTGAAGTGTCCGCCATTTTTTATAACCGCCCGATTAACAATTTTCAACATTACATTACGATGATTATACATCTGCCATATAATTTAGTAATAAGCAATATGTATTTGGGAATGTTAGGTGTGTGAATGGGAGGTACAATGTGAGAGCGAGAGTATAATAGAGTAATGATGACAGAGACAGCATGACAGAGAATTATGTAGGTGTGAGTGAGAGGGAGAACAAGGAGACAAGATGGCGGCACGACATATTTAAGTGTAACGTACTCTTTTGTAAATTCGAAACGAACAATACAAATTGTGGATATTTTGTGGTTTCAATCATACATCCGTCTGACAGTCAACTCTAGCACCGCGCGCTCATTGGTTAAATCAAATAACGCGCGCTTCCCTCGTATCCCGTTACACACTTCCGTCCCTTTTCACGAAATCACCGCCACAGATTAAAGAAAAGCGAGAGGTATGATGTTACATCACATCATTATTATCATATACACTATTGTTATACATAATCAGCCTGTAAATTTCCCACTGCTGGGCTAAGGCCTCCTCTCCCTTTGAGGAGAAGGTATGGAGCATATTCCACCACGCTGCTCCAATGTGGGTTGGTGGAATACACATGTGGCAGAATTTCGTTGAAATTAGACACATGTAGGTTTCCTCACGATGTTTTCCTTCACCGCCGAGCACGAGATGAATTATAAACACAAATTAAGCACATGAAAACTCAGTGGTGCCTGCCTGGGTTTGAACCCGAAATCATCGGTTAAGATGCACGCGTTCTAACCACTGGGCCATCTCGGCTCATATTGTTATACGGAGGTAAAATATTATGTTTGTTTATATGTAGGAGGTAATTTCCGAAACTTATGATACAATTTTTTTTTCACTATTTTTTTTCGCTATGGAGTATAAAATATCATTTGCTTTATTAATAAGTGGCACCCATGCGAAGCGAAGGGTCGCTAGTAAAATATAATTTAATTTTCGTATAAAACTCAAGGCTTTATCTTTTTTTTTTTATTTATTACAAAACGTGCACTAACGCCAGCCTTATCTATTGTCATAAATTTAAACACGACTATCCCCTCGTTTTTTCTCGTCTAACAACGCTGTAACAGATTTGATCCCGCCTATTTTGTTTCATTCGCTTTTTAGTCATATTTTTATATGATAAATAAGCCGTAAATTTCAATAGTAAGTATTTAATAGAAATGTTGAATTTTAAATCCGTAAATTGTACATTACTTACGATACAAGATTATATTGATGATAAAAACTTCCAGGCAGGAGACATAATATACATATATAATTGTATTTAACTAACATGACTGTATTTTTAGATATTGAAAAAGAGTAACTACTGAGTTTCTTGCCGGTTCTTCTCGGTAGAATCTACGTTCCGAACCGGTGGTAGCTTTACTTTAAATAGTTTGTTAAATGACGATTCAAAAGTTCTTGTAAAAGCCTACTTGGATAAAGTATATTTTGATTTTGATTTTTTGAATTGGTAACAAATTCTAGTGAACTCGTCCAGTGTGCAACTGAATAGGATACTGATATTATGATGCAATTCGTAGACATAGTAAATCCCTGGTGTTACATAATATGTCGATGGGCGATGTAGTCACTTAACATCGGACGAGACTTCGGCTCGTTTGCCAAATACCACAAAAAACAATCCATATCATCAAACAAGGCATTATTTGAAGATTTTTTCTAGTGGGGACGACAACTGCCAAAGAGCTCAGGATCGATCCTGCAAACTTTTAATATTCTAGGCGGTCCTAAAACCATTGCGCTATTGACGCTTAAAAATGTATGTATTGTGAGGCGAAGGCATAAATCCATATGGATAATTTTCATATAAATATTTTTTTAAATACATTGCTACGTTTGGCATTGTGACGTGTGGCTTTGTACTTGTTATATGTCTATATTTATATCAATATATTGTAAATATGAGTTAGCTCGGTACTCAGCTATTACGCAGAAGTCAGTTGATCTGATGTTTATATTTAATTCTATAATATATATACCACAAGTAAGTTTCACACTAATATTATGAAATGATAATAGTCTAAAAACAAAAGAAAAATATTAACCACAAAATTCGTACAGAACAGCATTATAATAAAAATGAAGGAAAAACATACACGGGCTTCACGTGTATTCGCTATAAAATACCCAGTATAAATGACACTTCGAAAACAATAAGATACACGTTAGAACACCCACCATTGTTGCAGTAAGCTGTCCCTCTCATCGGCTATTTGTCTCGCTCGCACAACGGATATTGTGGCGCTCGCATCCATGGCCTTAGTCCAGAACAATAGCAGCACAGCTACGATTGTAAACTGAAATTCTGGGACTATCCTATTGGTGTGCGATATTTTAATTAATATATCATTCAATTTTAATTAAGAGAATATTTTATTTGTATATATAAATACGTATGGTTCAATTTTAATCGACTTTTAAAGGAGTGTCTCAATTCATTGACATAGATATATTTAAAGATAATTTTTTCGCACTTTCAATTATTATTTTATTAGAAAGGCTTACCTATACAATTTATTCAAGTAGGCTTTTGAATTGCCATTTAACAGAACTGTGTTAAACATGAAGCTATTACCGGTATTCAAGATCTAACAATAGAATCCATGAGAATATCATCAAACTCTTTAATTTACGAAGGCATATGCAAAGGATATGAGTAAATAATTCTGTACAACGTGTACCGATTTCCATGCAAATATTTGTAATATGAAATAAATCAATATCTAAAAAACTAATTATTTATAAAATATTTAAGATTATAAAAAAATGCTCTGTTTTTAATGAAAGTAGATTTTTATTTTCAAAATACCATTGTAACTGCTACTAAGCGTATGTAGCTACCAACTAAAAACAATGACACAAAAAATGTCATAAATAAAATAATAAAATGTAATAAATAAAGTTCAGTTTGTTTTTTTTTTATATTTCATAAAATATAACCAAGGATGGGTATGACTAATTAACTATTTAATATAAAAAATATAGTCCCGACACCTCAACGTAAACGGAGCATTATCGACGTTGTTTAAAAGCTTTTAAAGTTAAAAATAAGTTTATAAAGTTTGAGTGGAGTGCAGAATAGTTCCCTCGGAGATAAAAAGTTTGCGAGCGACTCCGTAGGAAGTAACACGCCTCTTTATGTATACACTTTGGCTTGATAAAGTTAATTCAGATAAGTAATCCATTAATTTGGATTTTTAAAAGAACTTGTATAGTTTTAAATACTAAGTTAATTTTAAAAATCTATTTTTGACAGAGTAAAGTCACGATTCATTGATAAAAATTTACAATACACATATTTTTCATACGAAACATCTGTTAACGTTACTTGGGAAACGGAGATCGACTCGAGCGCCGTGATGTTAAAGGGAATGACGCTCTCAAATGCCGTAATGCCCAAACCGTCGCCGCTAATCTCTAATGCGTTCTATCACTAGCGAACCCACCCCGGCTTCGCACGGGTGCAATATTGACACTAAATATACTACATAATATATTTTTATACAACGTTCACACCATTTTTGTCATTAGACAATACAAACCGCTGTGTCCATGGATGTTAAATATGTATTATCTTCGAAAATATTCACTTAAATTACGTACTGTAAACGGCCATATTAATGTATATTAAATGCACAGTGTATTTAAGGTATTTAATTGGATAAGGATGCATGCTGTATTGCTTAAAATCGCTTAGTAAATAAGCCATTATTTCTCGTAAAAAGTAAAGGATACGAAATGGTTACTGTGGTCTACCCCTGAGAGATAGACATAAACCATTGTAGATTTTTTATAGTCCTTTTTAAGATATTCAATACTGTAGTACATTATTTCGATCTATCTCGTGGGGTTCAGCCAGCGTTTGCAATGTAAGCGCAAAAAATGTGTTTATTTACGACATTACATTAGACACCTCCAAAATGATCAGTGTTTCGCTACTATATTGTGCATTTATTATACATATAAACCTTCGCCTTGCATCACTCAATCTATTAAAAAAACCGCATCAAAATCCGTTGCGTAGTTTTAAAGATCTAAGCATACATAAGGACAGACTGACAGCGGGAAGCGACTTTGTTTTATACTATGTACTTATGTAGTTATTATAATTATAAAAAAATGTGTCTATTTTATTGACGAAATTCTTTTCCTTTTATACTATACTAATAAATAGCCATACTATTCCTATGTTACTGTGACGGCTATACTTTTTCTGTTTGTGTAACATTGACCTTAATGACCTTTACAGTTTACGGTCGAGGGTGCAAGTACTAACTAGACTTCGCCTTGAAATTTGAGGCAGCTTAGGCTACGAACCTAGACTCTGGATTTGGTAAGTGGAGAGCGCTTCTGTTCGTAGTAATGATTCTCATAACCTTCATTGTTTTTTACAATAGTGTCAAATACAGGTTCATTCATGGATACTGGGATGCTAAATTGACGTGAGAGTACATTACGATTTTAATAAGAAAAATACCAGCGTGAGATGTCCCAATACCCGCAACCAAACCCCTCTTTTGTTCTTGAAGAGAATATAAAAGAGAAAGAAAGAGCTTATCCACCTCGCTGCTCCGTTTTGGTTGAGCAAGGACTCGCAAATAAACCACCTGATGGTAAAGGATCACCAGCGCCCATAGACATTGGCACCGTAAGAAATATTGATCAATACTTAGTACTGCTGCTTTGCGGTAGAATATTTGATGTGTAGAAGTGGAGTGGTACCTACCCAAGCGGGCTTGCACTAAGCCCTACCACCAAGTAAAAGAAGTTTATAGTGTCAGAATAAAACAAAAACTTTCCTCAAAATCCATAGTTAATTTATCCTGAAATGTTTCACAATCAAAAGTCATACAAAATTAATTCTTTGTTCGATTCTTCCATTGTGATAATTAAAATAAGAATGCCATTTTATAGGCCTACCCCTAGTATTAAACTGGTGGTAGGGCTTTGTGCAAGTCCCTCTGGGTAGGTATCACCCACTCATCAGATATTATACTGTCAAACAGCATTACTCAATATTGTTGTGTTCCAGTTTGAAGGGTGAGTGAGCCAGTGTAACTACAAGCACAAGGGACATTACTTCTTAGTTCCCAAGGTTGGTGGCGCATTGGCGATGTAAGGAATTGTTAATATTTCTTACAGCGTCATTGTCTATGGGTGGTGGTGACCACTTACCATCAGATGGCCATATGCTCGTCCTCCAAAGAATTCCAAAAAAAAAAATAGTATTAAACGTTTACATGCCCCTCCTCCCACTGTAGCAACATCCGGTTTTGATCTATTTTAAAATACAAATTAGTTTAGTCAAAACCGGATGTTGACAATCAACGTAAAATGTAACAAATATTTAAATCGAATTACTTCTACTAAGAATATTTTTAATACATAAAAACAATAAAATATGTTCACATTAAAATAAATGAGCTAACAATAGTGATTTCCACCAAAATTAATGATTGATGTCATATCTTCAAATCTTGTCGAGAATTCTTCGATAATTATTATCTTCAGTGATAGCGATATTGTATATTAATACTTTAAGGTTTATATTGAATTTTATTTATATTACCTTTTAAATTAATAGTATGGAAATTGAAAATTGATGCGTCATTGTTCAATTACAAAATGCACTAATTTTATTTACCTTTATTTATAAAAGCTAGTTGAACTAAAAACTTTAAACAGAAAACATTCCCTAAATTTCAAACAAGAATATTCTAAACAGTTATAAAAGTCCCTCGTCCACATAATTATCTACTTTAAATGAGAATCGGGTAACCAAACTTTTGAGCGAGAAGATATTAATCCGAATTTAATTCATCACGTTTATTTTAAAAGTAAAAAAAAATACTTGGCGTAACGACTTGTAAACCTCAATTTTTGACTTTGACTTAATTTGATAAAAGGTCTGAAGCTTTCATATTCTAACTCAGGTTGGTACATATGAGGCACATTTTCATGTAACAGAAGCAGTTATTCTTACCACCAAGCATGACATTCATTTTAAATAAAGCACATAAAAATCATTGATACTTTACCTGGGTTTGCTCCCGTTAATTTTTACCCAGTCCATCTAGGCAATTTAATTACAACAAAACAGTAACAGCATAAAAATGCAGACTATATAGCACTAAGAAAAAATAAGGTTATTGCACAATACTGCTAGAGTACGAATAATATGTTGATTCATAACGTAAAGCAGACACAGGTTTGATGAGTGATGAGTTGAGACAAAATAGTTAAGACGAAAAATCGTAAAAAAATCACATTTAAAATATTAAGTCATAATTTTTCTGTGCTGGTAAATTTAAAGTTGTTTTATTTTTAAAGCTTCGTGTTGAAGTATTTCTATAAAACAATACATATTACCAAAATAACAAAAATGTTAATTTTAATGTGTCCTGTAAATTATTTCAGAACGCATGGTTTCCGTAGAAACACAGTCGAGAGTCGAGTATCTTCAAACCACTCGTATTGCATTGTACGAGTTTTAAACCGCTGTATGTTAACACTAGTTTGTGAAGAAATATAAGAGGCTTTATTTCAAAGCGACTATGTCATGAAATGAAATTTAACTATGTTCACAAATTCATGTTAGGAAAAATAATTCTTTGGTACGGTAAAGACTAAATCTAAAAGCAATTACGTTTGAAGAAATTACTATAAAAACATCTAGTTTGGAAATGTAGAGTAGGTTTTATTAAAATGTAATTATGTTCACAAAGGCTATTTAAATACTTTTATATAAAACTAAATAGTTGAACGTGCTTTGCTGTGCTCTTCTTGGTAGAATCTGCATTGCACCTGCACCGAACGGTGGTAGCTTCACTTAATATAGTTTGTTAAATGACGATTCGGTAGTGCTTATAAAAGTCTACTTGAATAAAGTATACTTTGATTTGATTTATGAAAAAAAATCTTGATGTTTAATATAATTATCTTTTGATTTCATCTTGAATATAAATTGTTTGTAAAAGTGCACTTCATTTTTCTTTTGACTTACATCAATGTATTCCTCAAGCTTACTCAAACTCTGGGCTGATATCTCTACAGAGAAAACTCTTACAAACATAAATATTAAATATTGCTGCTTGGCGGTTGAATATATGAGTGGGCGGTACCTGCTCAGACGAGCTTGCACAAAGCTACAAAGTAAAACTCAACTATAAGTATAAAAATAATGTCACGTTTGCAGTTTCAAAATGTAATATGTACTTAATTAAGCCGTTATTATAATAAAAGTTCTAGGAAGTCAAAATAAAAGTTTATACAAGTTTATAGCTAGGCATCTCGAATTCCGAAGTGAAACCACTAAGATGACTGGACTAATAAATAATTAAAGTATAGGTACTAGATGATATTGGTATCTACACCAAACGTGTATGCAAAAATTTCAGCTCGTTTTGTTGGGTGCAACTTTATTAAAATTCAACTGCAAGATACAGCACGCAAATATACAAGAAAATACTAAGGTAAGTTATATTTGACATAAATAATACAAAATTAAACCAAACAATGCATTTCAAAATATAAGTTAGTTAAACTTCGGATAAAATTACATTTAATTTGAACGTAAAATCAAGAAACACGTGAACTCTTTTAAAATTGTGTTGTAGTTTTAATATTGAAAAAAATAATTTAATTTGTATTGAAAATATATTGTTTTTTTTAATGCAAGTTATTTTATATAATTTTAGATTCGCACAAACGAATGTCATAGTATAATTTAAAAAATTGCATGTTGAGATAGACTAAAAATAAATACACAATGTTAATCCTCTTTTTTT
Source organism: Vanessa tameamea (assembly GCF_037043105.1). Classification (NCBI taxonomy): domain Eukaryota; kingdom Metazoa; phylum Arthropoda; class Insecta; order Lepidoptera; family Nymphalidae; genus Vanessa; species Vanessa tameamea. The sequence continues at coordinate 1,752,223 of NC_087332.1, read as the reverse complement.
AATTCCATCATAAATTGTGTCCGTTATGTACCTGCCGTTGTATTCATAATAAAATAAATAAATATGCATAATGTCTCATGATAAAATACGTCCATGCAGCCAAAACATCTATTAGTATATTATTATGAAAATTAATCGATTTCTTAATATTCCAAAGCATAATTAGAAAATAGTTTAATTCTCATAACATCTATGTAGGTATATATTTTTATGAACTTGACCAGCGCGCACTAACGTACTCGTTTACGTTTATTTGGCACATGGAACAAATTTCAAGTTAACATAGATGAACGACTGGTAAATAAATTATACAACATGGGTACTGTACGTCTGTAATACAAGTGCTGGGTACGTGAGCTGAAATAGAAAATTTCATTTGAAAGATTTTCCGTCCCGCAATATAAGCTTGCGTGCTATTTTACTAATATTATAGAATACGTTTGAACTCTTGATCGATTGATGAGAACTTTTACATATGAGAAATTATCACCAGATGAGTAGTTAAAATGTTCCCATAAATTAACCAAGATGGTTGATATAACAAGTCTCTTAAGTTTTTTTAAGTAAATGTATTAATGCTGTTAGTTATAAAAAAAATGTTTTACAATGTTGCACAGAGGTGATCTAACAGAGGTGTTCTAATTATTTATTTAAATTAAATTTATTAACAATAAGGCCTTAATTATATTCAAATAAAAATTAAAATAATTACTGTACAAATCATGACCGCGTGGAATGGTGGCAAGAACGCTAGCAACATTTATCCATTCAATCGAAATTCCACTTTTCAAAAAATGCACCAGCCCTCCTGTGTCTGGAGGCAATAAGGCGAGGCGTTATACTTTTAATAAAGGTTTTTGCACTACTACTCAAAGGTCAAGTGTTACAACTGCAAATTGGACAGATACATTATTTGGAATAAGTTAGGTAAGTTAATATTTGAATCATTTCAGCTTTTTTCGGGGCAGCTCCAGTTCTTAAACAGTAACAAGTTTGACGTTTGTCAATAGGTTAAATTTGTAAAAAAACTTGCCTTCGTAAAATCAATAAACTACGGGTCTACTTTACGACGAGATTTATTTCGTAAAATGCAAGCGAAGGAAAACAATTCAGTTTCGAAACTATTCGAAATCGATGTAAATTCTTCTAGAATTTTAGTCTTTGAATCGGTCAGGTTAGTTTACTGAAGTTTTTAACATTGGGAAAAGATACATGGTTAACCAAATAACTGGTAGTTAATTATTGGACTTGGCACTGCCTTCATACATCATCGTTATTGATTTAATATCTACGTTAGAACCTAATTGAACATTTTAGTTCATATTCTGCAATATTGCAGCTTCTTCGATCCAATTCAAAGACGACCATGGCAGTGTGTGGTGGGTAAGAATCTTACATAACCCGGCAGACCAAAGTACCTCAGGTTGACACTGCGTGAAAAAAAAACCGTCTTAGGATTTTATATTTCCTATTTGTGTATATAAAACAATTGATGTGGCGGTCGGAAAGTTATTTCAGTCGACGTGCTGCAAAGCCATTATCGTCAAGTTACAATAATCTGAGAAGTCCTCGCCATAATAAATACGTAATTCAATATGCCAAGTTTTATGGTGATTGGCCTCTAGCTCACACTGATGGACATACATATATTTTTATATATAAGACTAGCTATATGTTACGGCTTCGCACGGTTAGAATAATTGTCTATTCCAACCAATAGAGTGCAAAAGCCAAATAAACAACATTTGACATAGAATTGAAGTGATTTCATTGGTCGAGAGCTTGAATCATTTATGATATTCGATATGGTTTATGGTTACGAAGTGGATATAAGTAATTAAGTTAAATAGTATTATGAATAAATATATATTAATCAAGTACTGTTAGTAGTTTACAATGTAGTTGAGATATTATCAAATTGTATGGTATGCGAAAATGTAACGTTTGTTTATCTTTATTCTTTCTTTGAAGTTTATAAGAAAATATTGTTTTGTGGAATGCAAAATGACATACGGAAGTTTCATCATAATCGGATGAATGGTTGAGGACAGGCATAGAGAACAAACACAACAACATTTCTTTAAAAGTATTTTGAATTGACAAAAACAAAACATTAAATAACTAACAATGCTTTATTTTTTTATATCAGTCGTAGGCGGAAGGACTAGTGGGCCACCTGGTAAATGGTCAGCACTGCATATTAACCTTAAGACATTTTGATCATTCCTAACATCGCAATTGTGCCACAAACCATGGGAACTAAGATTTTATGTCCCTTGTGCCTGTAGTTACACGGGCTTACTCACCCTTCAAACCGCAAACGATACTGAGTATTTATGGTACTATCATAACATGTACGTTGAATTGGATCTGATTACTTAGGGCGTACCCCCACAGTTAGAGCATTAAGTAAGTGAGTGAGAAGATCAGAGCATCAGTCCGTAACCAGCAATAATACAATTTATAACATCACACCAGCTAAAGTCTCGTTTGTAGACGAATGCACAAAATCAAATGTAAAATTGTTACCTAGAGGAGTACTGACGTTGAAGGCCCGCCCTTAGATATAACGTGTAAAAAATAGTAACTTCGTGAATATGTTACAAATTGATGTGATGTGACGCGAAGGTACACGCGCCTAATATCGGAGTTACGTGTACAGAATATCCTCTTGAAAAAAGGACCTCTGATATCGAATAAATATAACGTACGATTCAATATTTTTGCAAACGCTACCAGATTCAGTGATATTGTATGTATAAAAGATTGATACAATGACATGACTGTATTAGAGAATTAAAATAAAACTAGTGTGTCTCCCGCGAAATTTGGCGTTTATTCAATATATTTTTTAGGAATTTCGAAACCAATGGCAGGTTTTGTTTTGATTTCATTTCATTGTAAACTGCATATCACTCATTATATACGTAGGTACGTACGTACGTTTTTGGTTTCAACGTTTTCGTTCTGGAAATTTCGACCTTCAGAACCAACCCCGAGGAAGACCGAAGACCAAAGTGGAAAATGAAGAATTAATGGCTATTATTTATATTATAGCTGCAGGCTTTGGGGTAATTGATAAAACTGTATTAATCCACTTGAAGCAAATCGGGAGAGTAAAAAAACTTGAACTCATGAGTTGAGTGAATCCAACTTGCAAACACGCATCGACTGCTATGTTACTTTGCTCAAACGACACAATAATGAAGGGATTTTAAATTTAATCATTACTTGTGAAAAAAATGGATACTGTACGATAATCGGAAGCGCTCGTCGCAATGTCTGGACCCTGGTGACCCAGCCAAATCCTGCCCTAAACGAAAATTGACTCAGAAAAACTTACTTGTGAGTGTTTGGTGGACTAGCGCCGGTGTTGTTCACTACAGCTTTCTAAAATCTGATCAAACAATTACGGCAGATATCTATTGTCAGCAACTGCAAAACATGAAGGAAGAACTAGCTGCTAAACAACCGAGATTGGTCAATCGCTTTAGGCTACTGCTGTTTATCCACAATGCACAACAAACAATCCCTAAATTAGATGAGCTACAATTGGAATGTCTGCGACATCCACCGTACTCCGACCGACCTTGCTCCAACAGATTACCATTTTTTCCGGAATTTGGACAATTTCTTAGAAGGAAAAAAATACAACACCGATGCGGCAGTCCAAACCGTTCAAAGAGTTTATTGATTAACACCTCCATGGTTTTTTTAATAAAGGGATCAATGAACTACCTATGAGATGGCAAAAATGCATAGATAACAACGGTGCATACTTTGATTAATTAAACATATTTTACAAAATAAAAATACTTTATATTCCTCCCGTACAAAACGCCAATTTCATATGTAAGGACCTAATACTTTACAAAAGAACTTACTTTACCTATTTACAAAAGAATTATTAATTCTGTTTTAAAATATTCGACTTTGAATTCTAATTTCTGAGACCCTAAATCATCATTCTCCTGCACTTATCCAAATTTTACTTGGGGTCGGCGCAGCATGTCTTCTTCTTCCATACTTCTCTGTCAGACGTCATCTCACAAGTAACATTCTTTCTAACCATATCGTCTTTCACACAATCCATCCATCGTTTCTTTGGTCGTCCCCTATCTCTACATCCACATCCATGCTCAAGACCTTCCTCACAACATGGTCCTCATTTCTACGCATAACATGCCCATACCATGACAGACACTAAATATAAAAAAAATATATAAACATGAAAATTACTTTTTATCTTCGCTCTCGTGCATTACTCTGGATATATATCATTATAGATAGATAGTATTATTATTACACCGCATTGTAACTATGCAACCTTGGATCTTGTAATTGTATTAAATAAACAAAGCGAGTAATCTTTCCATTCAAACTTATCATTGAAAGTCAGGCCCCATAGCCAAGCCGTTTTTTTAAACTGGTACGTAACAAATACAATTTAGTCGCAATCTTGTCAAAATCGTTTTCTAAACGCATTACGTCGGCAATGGCAATAGGGTACCGATTCAATCGCGCCGGTTTCTGAACGTGCGGTGAATGTCAAACGCGCGCTTTGAGCAAAACGTAATGTATTGTGTACTCTGTGCTTGAATTATTTTTTAAATATTTTATTATTATGTCGAAAAAAGGTGGGCGTACACTCTGGTTCACTTCACTTGAATGGCGCAATATTATTACGCTAAATAACCAATTTTAAGATGTATATATCCTTGATCTTTGAAGCAAAAATTGGATTTTGGTTAACAAACAAATTGAAAAAAGGCTTATCCTCTCCAAATAATTATAGAACGTAGTATACTAGTATACTAAGATATATAATATATAAATATATATATAGTATGAAGCAAGTTTTCATTAATGGAATAGTCTTCTGGATCTACGTTAAAAATGGGTGTTCCATTAGGATCAATTTTGGGTCCCTTTCTATTTCTAGTATATATAAATGATCTTCCTTAAAGGTATTTGTGATAATGTTTTGTTTGCTGAACACTTGATACTTCACTCAGTTTTAAGGTCGACATGAAAAAAAAAACTGACTATGACGATGTGAATGGCGCATTGTCAAAGATACACGATTGGTTTAGAGTAAATAATTTAGTTTTGAATGCCCAAAAAACAAATTGTGTGCAGATACTACTGTGTAGCAAAATTTTGTAATGTCTTGTTTATACTTTCATAAATAAAATATAACTAAACATAAATTATAATTCTTAAAGAACGCATTAAAAATGACATATTTGCAAAAATAAACAGCTCTTCTTGTTATAATAATGAGACAGTTTTTAAGCTAATTCCTCCAGCTATGCAATTGGCTAAGGACCGTGGTTATTTATACAAACCTTTTTGAAAAAAGAAGGAAATCAATAGTACTAAAAAATATCATATAAATCAGTAGTTCCCAAACTTATTTTTCTCGTGGACCACCTATTGGCATGTGTCCGTAACCACAGTTTGAGAGAAACACTAAAATATGAACTAAATTTAAATTTGTTTAATATTTGTGCTTTTAATTTTATCCTTAGTAACCCTACTAGTATTTCAGCACTTAAAATATCTATGAATTTGTTAGTGATTTTCTCAAACTGATGACGAAAAAAAAAAGGTACCTTTGGCATCAAGTATTTATAGTGGTGATCAAGTTCATGTCTGAACAAGCATTAAGCATTGTCGGGCGGATAGCGCTTTGCAAGTCTGTACACGAAATTGTACGTAATATCGAATACGCAAGTTTGGACAAGTAACAGTCGCTTGCCTTATTAAAATATTATCTGCTTAGTTAGGTACTTAAAACAATGTAGGTAGGCCCTTATAAAAACTATGCTTACATTTTTGCTCTTTACTATCAAAAGCAGATAAATTTTCGTGGACCCCCATTAACATCTTATGGACCCCCATTTTTTATTCACGCCTACGTAGACCCTCAGCAAGTCTCCCGTGGACCCCTGGGGGTCCACCTGGACCACTTTGGGAATCACTGATATAAATGAATGAAATGAATATCTAAAGAGTGTCTTAATTGCTGCGAATGATATTGACTTTTTATAAGTAACGGAATGATAGAAGCAAAACTCCAAGATAAAAATATACGACCGTCGATGTCCAGAGACGCGTTCCGAGTAAGTCAAATAAAATACTGCATTTCGTATATATAGTCCGTCGCGTTCTTACAAAAACATACGATAATACTGAGTCTTTGTCATTGGTAGACAACTTTAATATACAACTTTGTTGGCTGAATGTTAATTTATATCGTTTTCAAATTGTATTAGTTTTTATTGGTGTAAAATGTAAGTCTAATGCAAAATCTAAGTAATATGCAGTCTAATTATTTTATCAATTTATTACATTTTTAAATATATTTTTTTCCAAACTGACAAGCAAGAAAGTGTTATTTTATTAACAAAAAGAACTACGAGCTAGGAACCAGTACCCCTACTTATTAAGAATTTTATAAGTATAACCTATTCCAATTGAAGAGACTAAAGATAAACAAACTTTAGATATACGTATTCTTGAATGCTGTCTGCTAATAATTCTGCTATATTGCGCATTAAAAACAGTTCTTGATTTGTATACATATATTTATAATACAACACTAATCCACTTAACTACTTAAATTTTTTACTTCCAAAAAGTTCCTATAACAGAATCCTTATCATAAATATCATAGATTATGAAGCCCTGTACCACAACAGGAGGAATAGGCTTACTTGAAAAATATATTTATATACATGTATATGTTGATATTGACTTTTAATTATTGTTTTAGACTAGTAAAAATAATACAAATCATAAAAAAATCAGATTAGTTTTTATTCGAGAAAATTACATTAAAAGTTACAAAATATAAATATTAGTTACAGTGGAAATATAATTACAAAAGACTTAACCTAATGGCACTAATAATTAAAATACGATACAAAAATGAATACATTAAAAAACATAATTTTAATGAGAAGTTAATTTCAAAAGTTATATCGTGTAGATTTCCAAAGTTCATTTTATTTTTATATTATAAATCAATAATAATAATTTAACGAAAAAGTCTATTTTATCATAGTAATATAATACTTCAGGAGATTCAATACAAATCAATTTTAATCAAGTCCATTAGTACAACGCTATATATAAATTTATCGAACTGTTTATATATTGTGGAGATTATACTAAAACTCAGCCTTATCACTTAACTAAGACTTAACAACTATAACGTTAACATTCTACTAAATTTAATGGAATTTGTATATAAACAAATATTTATGACTACTTTTAAATGAGGAGCATAGGGAATGCTTGTGATTAGCTGACCAATTTTTAGTCTTTTTCTCTCAAATGTAAAATCAATGAGGACAGATAGAGAAAAAACAACCGCTAAGCAGCGTTTATAAGCCCGATAGTGATTAAAGCTTTCTCAAATCTCTCTTTCCGACATCATTGATTTAACATTTGAAAGAAGAAGACGGCTTTATATAAATAATCACAGTCTAAAAAAATATTTATAAGTGTGTTTTAACAAGGTCACACAAAATATTGATCTGTACACAGAACAGGACTTGGCTTGGGATACATATGATGCATTATATCTTCTGACAGGTTTCCTCACGATGTTTCATGATTTATAAGCAAAGTGTGAATTATACTGTAAGGCAGCGCGGTTCAAATGCACCACACAAACTGTGTGAGTACTGACAGTACACACTCCTTACCTCCTCATTTAGGGTGTCTATAGCTCAGCAGCGATTCATTTACAGACTGAATACGTAACTGTTTTATGAAAAAAAATGAAGGTATTTTGATTTTTATGCTAATTCCATTAAAATAAGTAGGTATTAATTAAAATTTTCACATGTAATGGACGGACAATCGAGTAATTAATTTGAGCATTTATTTATCACTTTTAAATAAATCTGAGCAATTAATTTATATTCGATATAAGTTCGAATGGAAGTCAGTTTGCCATTCGATTCGATTTAGAATGTATACTATCCTATAGCAAATAGTTTGAACCTTTTTTATAATTTTGTTCGACGTTTCAACAGTTATACATACCGTAGACACAACCCGTCTGGGAGAATCTTTAATATTTTTAAGGATAGTTTGTTTACAGCATTAGATTAGAAATAAAACGATGTAAGAAGGTAGACGAAGTAACTTGTTATCAATTATGAAGCGTACGCGCCAAGTTGTGACCGCGTGTATAACTCTGTCGCGACGTCGGCGAAAACAATAACGCAAATAAAACCGTATAATATAAACGCAAGTCACTTTAACGATCAAATTTAAATTTAATAAGTTTATTCTCATTCTGATAGTCATCTCACGCACACTAAGACACATTGTAAGCACAAGCGTCACACAACAGCGCGTCAGTGATTTAGAGTGGTGGGGCGTGTCTTCGTGTGAATAGGTGAATATATTAATCAAATTCAATGACTTTTGTAAACGTTGTGCTCAATAAAAGTATAATCTACCATTTTGTAAGTTTGTATAATCTGTGTTAATAAAAAATATAATACAATTTCTCAATAAAACTCTTACTAAATACATAATGGATCCGAATATATTGCAAACAATCTTTAAACTGAATTTATATGTCTTGTTGTTCTTATTGCGCGATCTAACTTTGCCGGTCAGAAGTTAGTCATAAGTGGCTCCGCAGTAACAAAGCTTTTACTCGGTGGTAGGTTGTACAAGTCCGTCCGGGTAGGTACCACACATTCATCTAATATTTTACCGACAAACCGCAATACTTTATTTGTTGTGTTTCAGTTTGAAGGGTCAGTGAGCCATTGTAACTACAGGCACAATGCGATTACAGACCACAACCACACGACTTTATGTAGTTAACATTTAAAAAATTCCGTAAAGCAAATTTTCGACTGTCATTTTTTTTTACTGTCTTAAACTTTGAGAGCCACTTCACAAACCAAATGATTTTTTTTTTAGTTTAGTTTAAAGACCGTATAAATGATATTCTGGTCTATTGAATCGTTAAATGCATTATATTTTGTAAATTACTTTTAAAGTACATTGAATACTCTTTAATTATTTTTTCTTAATTATCTTTTCATATATTCCTTTGAAACTACTCTCGATCATTCGTACTACATACTTTCGTTTATACTCTCAGGTCCAGAATACTGTACAGATTATTATTAACTTCAACTAGTGCTGCGAAAATATCGACTACAGATTTATCGAAATAACAATTTTGACAATTTATATTCATTGTTATTAGATATTCGAGCTTATTCTATTATTGAATATCGAATAGCATATAGAGCATATGCTATTCGATATTCGAGATATTCGACCGTTAATAGTTCTGTAGTGCATCACTAGTTTACATATAGTCTATTAATACAACATGATCGCCCCGTTAACCTTCTCTTCTAAGGCTGGAGCGATGGTATCCACGTCTCTTCCATCTGCAGCGGCTATTAGGATACATACATTATTTATAAATGCTGTTATTGTCGCCGCTACTATGAGCCTGAAATAAAAAAAATAAAAAAAAATTAATACATATCGAAGATTTTCAAGGCTATTCAGTATGTTTAGTCCTACTGGTAAAATTTTGGTCATATATATATATATCCTAGTGCTGAACATGCCTCTTTTTCTGTTAAGAAGATATGAGATATTTTTCCTCGCGGTTTTCGATCACCGCAGCCTTATAAATGCCAATGCCAAATGCCCAACCGATATTAGTGCCTTATGTTGTCCAAATGTGTGCGCAAATATTAACGTATTCTATATTTCCTCTCTCTCTCATAATTTGATGGGACATTTCAGGCACAAGATAGTCTTCGCGGTTTTTGAATTACGTAAGCATAAATACAAATCAATTTCTAAACGTTGCAACATTCTCACAGACCCTGTTGAAAATAGCCTAATGTCATAAACGAAATTTATTTCTTCAGTTTGTTTGCAAATATATATGAATTACTTTTCACGATTTATTCTTATTTTTCCTATTTTTTTATTGATAAAACTAAAGATCGGCTATAGCCATGCAATCAAAAATAATTGACAAAAATACAAGGAACAATAAGGTCCTGGTCAGTTTCTATAACCTGATACCAATATAATACCAATACTGTCGCCCGCGGCTTCGCTTTTTAGGGTTTGGTCCAAAATATAGTATATAAAGTATCTAAAATCGTACCAAATTTCATCAAATTCGATTAAAGAAAGACAGACAGACTGATAAAGTTACTTTCGCATTCATACTTTTTGTATAGAAGTACAGATTTAAAAAAATACCAAAATGAGAGTCCTAAGTCGGCTGTCATATCCGAAGACCACGTGTTCGCTAGATCTTCATCCGACATGACATTATGCTGCAATCTCAGGAAGAACTCGGTCAACCAAACTGCAATTGCACCTAAGGTGAAAAGAACTGAAAAAAAAACGTAATTTTAGATTATTATAAGACCTATTGCATTGAGTATTTTTGAATCGAAATAATCCTTGCGTTTATTTGGACTTCTCATTGTGTGTGCTACGTACACTTCAATACAAAAAGCCGGCTTCAACTTGGCCCGACTCATGCTCAGAGAGTCAATTGAGAGAGGTATGTCAAAATCTTAGTGTACTTTACTCAAGGCTCTTCACGAACTTTTTAATCTGTATATTACTTTTCTGCAGATAAACAAATGAGCAATGTGGTCACGTTCACCCATAAATATTGGCTTAAAAATAATAAAATCCAATGCTCTCTTCTTACGTCCCTTCGTAATTAACCTGGCTTACGTACTCAGGAAACCAAAGTACATCAATACATAGATTTGATATTCGACAGACAGCTTCGCTTTTATTTATTAATAATATAATCGAATTACACATTTATAGGCATAATTCATTTAAAGATTGCAACATGGTTTCATTATTAGGGCTCAAATTAAAATTGTCCTAAAACTCACCAATAGCACCATTACATAAAAGCAAAGGTCGTGGCGAGCAACGGCTCCTTGCGGCCGAACCCAATGCAGCCAACACACAGGCACCAGCAGAGGCAGCCAATGCTACCGCCAACTGAGCCGCGGTACCGCACCACGCCCAGCGTCGAGCTGGATGAGTACCCGCTTTTACTGAAACGATATAACAAGCAATTTAATATTATTCAAATATGATATCCCCTTGAGACAGCGATCAATCTCAACGGAGAGGCATAGGTCTCAAGCTCAAGGTATGACCACAAGCACAATTGCAGCGAACACACTCATAATTCGATTCTATCGGAAAGCGGTTTGCTTTTCGAGACATGAGAGGTTAAGTTGTATCAACATAAACTCATAGGGTTACTTCGCAGCTGCTGCCGTCCCTGATGTCGTCCCAACCAAACAAAACTGTGACAGTAAATTTCAAGGGAAACCTTTCAAATATACAAGACATACTATAGTGTAAAAGTGTGCGAATACATATTCCCTATATTCCCTTACTCTCATTATCCTTTATGGGACGGCAAATCCGACGCTTCGAGAAAAAGTTCAGACGTAGGACCAATGTCTGACACACGACACTGGAGTGTACACTTCCAACTACTAGATTTCAAGATGTTACGGAGAACTTTTTATCTCCCTTGGCTACATCTTTAGAAGCTAGCCTTTAAATCCGCCAGGCCGTATCTTCTAGAATTAAAGGGTGAGTCCGCGGTGAGTTTTAACAAGTAAACTTAGATATGTTTTGTTGTATTAGAATGATTTATTTTTGTTAGTATTTATGAGTATATATATTTGTTACAGCATTGGTAATGTTACCAACAGGTGGTGTATAAGCCACAGCTTGAGTTCTACTAAAGATAAAAAATAGAGTAAAATACTTACTGCTGAAATCATGATTCCTCCATCCATAACCGAAATTCAATTCCTTGTGACCTTCAAATAGTCCAAAGCTGATTCTACCCTCGGATTCGATAGGATTCGACAATCTTCTAGCTCTCGCGTCCACCCAATGCGTGGTGCCCAAAGAAGCGACAATCAACGCTATACACAGACACGATCCGAAGAACGTCGCAAAAATCATCGACCGTTTGAATAAATTTAGCTTCATTGTTCGGTGCTGTCGAACCACACGTTCTAATACAAGCGGTTATCGCTAGATGGCGTTATGTCACATTTCTTCAAGCGTCGTTTGTCTCATTTACTCGTTATCGTATTTATGAGACGGCAGTACACATTGTTGCTTTTCATAACAGTGTTTTCTTTCCCATGGTGAAAAAGAAAATCTGAAACAATCAAAGAAAATTATTGGTACTGTTACGTGATTACCATTCAAAGTCAAGGCATTGTTTGATCAGTCTTATGATTAGTGTTGTGGATTATTATGGATTTTTATGTCAGTATAATACCGTACCTATAGCCTATTCCAATCGAAGTAGGAATAAAGATAAACAAACGTTAGATATACGTATTTCATGCGATTTGCTAATAACACAGCTATATTGTGCACTACTAAGAGTTTATGATTAATATATCTACATATATAATACAAAACTATTAACTTAACTACTTAAATTCACTTTAATTTTACTTCCAAAATTCAGTAGACAGTTTCGTCGAAGTCCAAAACGCCATTTTTTCGCAAATCCATGGTGAATAACATAGATTAATCAAGCTCTCGACCAATGATATCGCATCAATTTGCTGTCTAATGTTGTTTATTTTTTTGGGATATAAGCAATGGTTCATTACGGCGCCAATGTCTATGGACGGTGATGATCACATACCATCAAGGAACAAATTTGCCCTAATAACCTATGCACAAATAGAGTATTATAAAACTATAATGGATCAATGGGTATCTACTCTTACGATCAACTATTACGGTAACAATTAAAAAACTAAGACATATATTTTATATATATATATATAAGAATTCTTTAGTGCTTTCATCAATGATAAATCACGTACTGTTTGATAATTTTATATTTATATTAAAACCATAATAAAAACAGCGATGGTGAACAGGAGATGGTGCAACCCAAGATAACCAAATCGATGACGTGTTCCATTTTTAAATAGTTTCGTTATGAAATAATTAATAATTATAATTTAACTGAAGATATATTTTAACTTTCAAAAGGTTCTATAAATACAATACTTTAAATCCAATATAATATACCTATATTCATAATTATTGTCTACGTGTTAGTTCTACTAAAACAAGATATATGACATTATTTACCAAATAATTAGAAAAGTGTTACTTTTTAAAATCGTTGCGTAATACAATATTTTAAACATCTTTCAAAGGGCTTCACACACACACGCAAACATATACAAATATATTCACATTTATTAACTAAACACAAATGTAAACATTACGTATGTACAATGAATACTATATTAAAGAGAAAGCAAAAGTGTTGTTTAAAGATTACCTCAAAAAATAAACAAAGTTGAGATAAAAAAAATAATAAAATAACGTGAAACAACTCTAAATACAAAATGATACCGAGTTGAACGATATTTTAATTAGACAAGAATTCGTGCAAAAAATTAATTTATATCATTAATACAATGAAACTGTAGTTTTGTTTGGATTTATTTGTGAGGCACTTGATAGTAAAATAGCCCATACAGACATTGGTTACGATAAATATTAACCATTCCTTACATCGCCAATACGTCACCAACTAACACTCTTCAAACTAAATGTTACTGTTTGGCGGTATAATATCTGATGAATGGGTGGGACAGTGGTACAGAATGGCGTAATCAGATTCGAATAAGTAAGTTCCTACTATTTCTGCTCAAAATCCAAAAATAAAACACGAATTAACTATCTTCTTCCTTTCCCAGCCTTTGTCCCAAACTTGAGAGGAGGCCTTAGCCCAGCAGTGGGAAATTTACAGGCTGCTAATGTAATGCTAATGTTGTGTCAATGGCATTTTTCTATTATTTATGCGGCTTGGTAGTGCTTTATTATATAGATATTAGTATTATATTTTTACGTATGTATATATGATAGCATTTTCTAAGTTTCGGGATGATTACTTAGAAAATGCTATCTTCTTGAAATCAATATTGAGAGAAAGAGATAAACGTATTCAACTAGACACTCGCTAAACCTTATAAATAAGGTATTATGTTCAAATATAACTATTTAGCATTTGTTGATTCAATGAGCAATCGTGCTTTGACGTGTAGGTAAATACAATTTTCCAGCTACGTGTGCCCGCATTTCATTACCATTATTATCAGGGTCTTAAACATTAATTCTATTTTCAAAAACGTATACATTTTTTTTTTTTAATGAAAGAAATATTAATGCTGAATTCGAATAGTTACCATGGAGGATCCATATTACATTTTTCTGTAATGTAGACCATAACGTATACTAATTCGTTGTAGTCTTTAACTTTGTCACTTATGACACTTTTGACAACGAATTAATATGTACACTAGTACTAGTAATAGTAATATGTACAGTAGTAATTCGTCGATTTGTAATCGTTAAAAAGTAACAAGGGCCAATAAGCGTTGTTAGATTTCAATGCTGATCAAGATTTTTTTCAGTAGTCATCCTATCTTTTCTCTTTCTTTCCGAGAATGAGTGAGAAACTCGTTCAGCAACCTTATATTAAAAAAAAATGAACACATACTTTAAATCCTCACTAATCATATAACACTTTAAAACAATAAGACGCGCATATAATGACTGGTGTTGTAACTTTCCATAATAACACAATAATTAATTTGTCCTTGAGCAGGGTTTATCTTATTTTTTTATACAGATAATAAATTAATTTCTTAGTGCTTTTGCCTCATTTGAGCTAATTAAAAAAAATAGCACTTACCATTGATAGTCAATCTAATAAGAAAACCGTTAAAAATAAAACAATTTGAGAAAAACCGGCGCAAAAACTTGAGGCTTTTTGTCTAAAATTTCTTCATGTTTACGATTTTTTCAATAGAATATATAAATTCAGTAAGGAGACAAATGATTCAATATAAATGTCTGACAGTGTATGAATGTACTAACTGCATAACAATAATCTTTTGTAGGCAGACGTCCTTAAACACGTTTTTTTTTTAATTTGTCAACAAAGTCAAAGTCCATCATTCAACTGCGCAAGTGATTTAAGAGGAAAATAAATACAAAACTATGAGAGTCATGTGCTTATATTTCTATTTATTGATTTTAATTCAATTTTATTATCATTATTCGGTTTTATTATTTCCAATATTACGTATAGCGTAAATTTGTTTATATGAGTCATTAGGTGCACTGCTTATTTAATGCGTGGTATATGTATGATGTTTCAGAATATTCTGACATAATATTATACACTTGATTAAATACAATGAGGAATAAAAAAAAGTTTTCTTTACAATTCACTAATCGAAGGTCAAAAATAATCCTGTTCGATATTTAAATGTCAAATTGAACGTATAAAGATCGTGACATTAACAAATTTTAAAATATAAACGTCGATCTATCTTTCGTGTCGTCTTTACTACGTGACATTGGGTGTAGATCTTATTCGCTCACGAAGGCGTGCCCCTCCACGTTAAATTATTATCACCTTGCATTAGGAAGAATAAGAGACGTTCGTGGTTACAAGATGTCTTGGTGTGCGTGAATCAGCTAAGAGTAGATAGCAAAAATAAATTACATATTAGACTGGATATGAATATTATTTAAAAAAAAAAGCCAAAACAGTCAATTGATTCATACATAATCTGTTGCTATTCGTGCAAAAGATAAGCATTTGAAACTTTCTAATCAAAATATTTAATATATTTTCTTGTCAAAACGGTATGCCTGAGTTATTGACATTTGAGGGTACTTTTTTATTATATCATCTGATGATAATGAAGTAATAAAAAACACATGATTATACAAAGAATAGTTTTATGCAGGACATATACATCTTATTGCATAATTCCCGTTTTCACGCGTGAAATTAGAAATAAAAACGACAATTTTGATTTTATTTCAAAATCAGGAATATAAGCTTTACAAAATTATATAAATAATAATTAAAATCCGTGTACTGGTTTATTTATTACAAAGAAAGATCAATTGCTACTGAGGTCATTAATTTGACATCGAAATAACAATTTTAACCTATTTGTATTAATATAATTGTTATGAGCGTGCCGTGTACACATGCTTAGGAATGTAATCTAGCTCAAAATTGTTTAAGTACGTAATCATAATGTATGTTCTGATTGTATTGTGTGTGTAGGTACCGCCTATAAATAAATTTAAAAAAATAATTGAATATGACAGTCAGTCAATCATGGTTTCGATTGGGCGTTTGTTTTTAAACGTGTTGCAGCAGCAAATAAAGTAAGTCAATTGACCAAGACGAGATCAAAATGTAGGCTTTAGGAAAAGGAAATAGCAATTCCAGATATAGATGTAAAAGTTACGCAAGTTTTTTTTTTCTGACGTAAGTAGTACAAGACTACAAGTTTCGTATTGAATTACGAATACATAGTTGCAAATTAATTAGATATAACCCTTTTGCATTCAAATATATTATATGCGAGATATCATATCTTAAAGCGCCATATATTTTTATTTATTTAATCGTTATTAAGATGATAATAATTATTCGGTTTTATTTTTTACGCATAGTATATTATAGTCTGTCCCCTGTGTATACTTAAATTTTTAAAACTACGCAACGGTTTTTGATGGTTTCATTGCACCCGTGCGAAGCCGGGGCGGGTCGCTAGTTAAAGATAAAAAGACGTGGATTAAGTATTTATTGATTTCTAGAATGGATATATACAAAAATAATTGTATTTCACTGACATATTTTCCCATATTATCATTTAAATGGTGGAAAAGGGTAGCATCTGAGTTTCTTGTCGGTTCTTCTCGGTAGAATTTACTTTTCGAACCGGTGATGGTTTTTCATTTAATTCCACACTTACATGACGATTCAACATTGATTCAATGAATCCACTTGAATAAATAATATTTTGATTTGATTTGCAATATTTAAGTCAGAATAGTTCTGCGTAATACTTAAGTTCGTGCAGATATTAATAATATAATTTGAAATGCAAATTGAAATTAATTCATAAATTTTATACATGAATAAACTTCTTTGAATTGCCAATGACGAATGCATAAAATATGTTCTAATAACACAGTGACTTTGAACACGATCGCGTTTTATTTTCAAGACGATTTATTTCATTTAAATAAATTTATAAATTAAGATCATCAATCCATACCGATAAATGAGACGTTGCTTATGTAATACCTAACTGCAAAAAAACACTAACCCAGTATACATAGGTGCATGTTTAAATATGTATGTATTATAAATCACAAAACTAGGTGTGCTTATAAAAAAAAAACAAAGGATTAGGATTTATTACTCAAAAGTACTTAGCAGGTGCCGTTGCCGCTTCAATACCAGAACCTTTGGTAGATGTCCCGGAGGATATGATTATCCTAGGGAAAGATTCAGGAATTTTTTTTTTTATGGCATTGGTTGGCGGACGAGCATATGGGCCACCTGATGGTAAGTGGTCACCACCGCCCATAGACAAAGGCGCTGTAAGAAATATTAACCATTCCTTACATCACCTATGCGCCACCAACCTTGGGAACTAAGATGTATAATATTAACTATTCCAATGGAAGTAGGAAAAAAGGTAAACAAACCTTACATTTTTGATTTCATGTAACACTTTTCATTAATACGCTATATTGTGCACTACTAAGAGCTTATGATTAATATATCTTTATTTATAATACAATAGTATTGCACTTAAGCACTTATTTTCACTTTAATTTTACTTCCAAAATTCCGACAACCGTTTCGCCGACGTTTAAAACGCTATTTTATCGCAAATCCATAGTGTATATCATAGATTAATCAAGCTCTCGACCAATGATATGGCGTCAATTTACTGTCAAATTATGTTCTTTTGGCTTTTTACCTGTTATGGTTGGAACAGAATATACAATTAAACGTTCGGAGATCAGTCGAGATTTCAGCAATCAGTCAGCAACTATTCGAATTGCCTTAGAATGATAAGATGAACAAGTTGTAGCATGCCATATAAAATGTTATTAAATAAGACGAGCTGTTCGTTCCAGGCTGTTTCAACCGCATCATATTTTGATTTCCCGTTAATGTTTTTGATGTTAAACATTCTTTAGCAAAATATGATATTGTTTTTTTTTTTTTTTAAACTGAACTTTATCGATGAAGAAAACCTCTTTGGACGTAGCAAGAATTTATTTTCAATATCAATTTCAAAGGCAAAATTACCATATGTAACGTTACACTGAAACCAGTGTTACAATACTGATGCATACAAGTTTTATTACCGTACGTGTACATAATTGCACGCTTTATTTGCTTTTTACTTTTATGGTCATTCAACGTAATAGCTACATTAGCGTGTTACGTAAATTTAAAAAGTTTCCTCCGGTTTGAGTCCCGGTAAATACTTTTTTGTGTGACCACCTTGTGAGAACGCAGACTCACAGGTCAGGTCAGATTTGAGTTTGGAGAATTCTCATTAACAATCTGAAGTTTATAGGTATTGTCAGTGCTAACATCCTCGTTCTAAGGGACCTCGTAAAGGCGTTGCTACTGAGTCTTGGTAGTTGGACTAAGGCTGGCCGTGTCGGATCACTGTTCCATCGGGCTATCGGATTAAAGGGATAGGGAAAACTCGTCTCTGCAGACACATTACCATTTCCTTCACAGATGTTTAGTCCTTTAAATTGGCCAAAATTGTTCGAGTAGAAATTTATAAGTGAACCACTGTACCAAACAGTTGAACGTTATTTCGACTTATTTAATACTCAAATTACAAATTATATCTGCAAATAATAGAAGAATAACCACTTCCAATAGGCCGTTAAGCTGTTTACGACTTCACAAGCCGACTACGTACTAACATTCTTAAAGGTAAGTGCGGTTTCACGTTATAATTGGGTCAAATGTTTTATAAAACATCACCAATTATAAGGGGAAATCGCACTAATATACTCAGTACCCGAGAAAAGAGCCGAGATGGCCAAGTGGTTAGAACGCGTGCATCTTAACCGATGATTTCGGGTTCAAACCTAGGCAAGCACCACTGTATTTTCATGTGCTTAATTTGTGTTTATAATTAATTTCGTGCTCGGCGGTGAAGGAAAACATCATGAGGAAACCTGCATGTGTCTAATTTCAACGAAATTCTGCCACATGTGTATTCCACCAACCCGCATTGGAGCAGTGTGGTGGAATATGCTCCAAACCTTCTCCTCAAAGGGAGAGGAGGACTTAGCCCAGCAGTGGGAAATTTACAGGCTGTTAATGTAAAAAATGTATGACATGTATTACCTATGCTATGCATATTTGCAAATTATATTAAAGACATTTGTTTTTTTCTTTCAAATCTTATCAAGTTTTAGTACTGCTCTTGTGTTGATACATTTCTGCACAACACGATCAAATTGAAAATGAACTAAGATCCATACCTATAATAATAACTCACTTAACACATTATACGTACATAAACATACCATGATCTAAGATTGAATCGAGCTGAGTTCATAAAACGTGACGATTTGTCATAACTTTTCCTTCTAACAATCTTTAAGCGATGTAGTTTCTAGATGAAAAGTGAAAAATGTAAAATGCAACTATAACGGAACCAGAAAAATAAAAATGCGACGTGTTCGTTACATATTTATTTAAATACCTTTTAAGACACAAATAAAAAATCCCGGTATTGCAAGGTGACGCTTATTTCTGTTAAAAAGATCAAGCTAACTTGAACAGGGTATACGTCAAAAGTGTTGTCACTTTAATTTTATTATTGATGTATTAATAAATTGGTAATTACTTCACGCAATACCGGTTATTTGTATTCGCTTTTGTTGCTTCACTTTATAGTTCCGCGCGCTACATCTGAATTTTGTTTTACAATGTGTTATTTTTCACTAAATATTTTAGTCTTGTAAAATATACTTTTTGAAGTAACTCTATTTCTATCTCTTTCTGATTAAAGATCTTTCATCTGAGATATCCTCTTTTCTAGTATTAGGGTTGTAATTACAACAATATATTGAATATCTATAAGCACGTATCGACAAAAAATTGTTACTCATTGACATATACAAGGAAATTTTATGCACTTACACCCAAAATTTTGGAACGCAACCTTGAAAATATATAAGTACATAATACAGACATATCCTCGAATGAGTTCATACATCAATCCCCTCGTAACGGCCACGTCACGGCACGATGAGCACCGCTGCCCACCTGGCCAGTACTACGTTAATACTACATTCGGCAGCTGTGAAGGTCATTGTTAACTAATTGTGTGCCCAAAAATTTAAAGCTGCATTTGACAAAACAAGGTGCATCTGCCGTTTCCTTACAGGCGTTATTTTTTAACAAGCTATTATTATTATAGCTCAAAATATCAAAGCTTGCAACAGAATTTGAAGTTCGACTTTACCGATTTAATTGAAGATTTTTACAAAGTTTTGGTGCTGGTGACGGTACAATATAGTAAGTGTACTAAATTTTGTTAAAAATGACGTTTTTTAAATCACCTGTTTGAAATAACTAATTGTGCATATTTATACAAAATTGGATGCAGACTTTTAGATGTTTTAATTCATATAGTATAGTTATCATTTTATTAATTTATTTTAGTAATGCAATACTAAAAATTAAGCAGCAAATGGGCCACTAGAAAGAAATATAGACCAATTTTTACATCGTCAATAGGTCCTACACCATGATTTCTCAAATGTCATCTCATCATTTCTATAGTAATACATAGTATTGATTTTTGACAATAGAATAACTGAAGATAGAGCCCAGACCCAAAAGATTCTGCACATCCTATACTGTCAGTAATATTTACCCTACTTGACCGGTCACTATGTTCAAGCAACAATTTGTTTTGCTTAAGGACGCTAGAATTATCAATGATGCGTGATTTAGAAAATAACATCACTTTCTGGCTCACATACGGCTCAGAAGTCTAAGAATAACAAATACCTAGTAGATGATATTTTATGTGGCAGGTACTCCCCTGTCACAGTAACTAAATAATATACGCAAATGTCTTCTTTGAATATAGAGCTCCGTGTTGTAATACCCCACTGACTTTACATAGAGCTATCTGTATAAATACTTTACAGAAAGAATCAATTAACCCAAATACCTTTAACGTTTAAGAGCCCAATGTTTTATTATGGGCAATTTAGTATGAATTGGTAACTAACAAACAATCATGATTCTGTACAGTTAAAGGCAATTGTAAAGAAATACCTCAACGCGAGGTTAATAAATATTGATCGCATCGTAAAACGTTATACCTTCGAGCTTTTAAAAGACGATTGCGTAAAAGAAAATCAATAGCGGATTCCGGCCAAACCGTTACGGGACGCGATATGTTCTTAAGGGTTCGCTAGAATTACATCCGTCATATTCATGGTAAGCAACCTTTAACATGTAATTTTCTACAAAAACTTATGTTTTAAATACGTATAAGCATTCAAAACATAAACATTCGAAATCTGAATCTATGCCACGAAACGATGAGTAATGGGAACGCATCTTTATACAACAAAACTATTTTCTACAGATAAAATACGAATGCATGCTGATTCATGTGCTTGATTCGCGCCGTAGCAAAAATGTTTTTTGTTAATTGTTTTATTTCACTTGCACGCAAAAACAAATTGGATTGATATATTTTTTTTAAATATATCATGATAAAATTATTAATCAAAAAGTCAATTAAGACTATTGGATACAATTAAATCTTAGCATAACAACATTAAGGCATTCAGTTCAAGGTGTTAATAGATTCGAGTAAGATCACGTTTTATATGTTATGCATAGTCCTCTATTTTAATTGATTTATAATATTATTGGGGTTTTATATTGAGAATTTCTCAGCAGCCTGGAATTGGGAGTTTTACCTAAACCTTAACCTATACCTAAACTTATAGGTCACCTAGGCCTTCTTATGGCCCAAAGTTGGTGGACCATTGGCAATAGAAGAGTTGGTTAATCAGTTATTTTGCAGTGACTGTCTTTATGAGATCGTATACCATCAAGTGGCTCATTTGTCAGTCTGCCTACCTTTTATAACTTAAATAAAACTATGAAACAATATCTAGTAGTGAGTTGATTTGTAATTGGACCCTTAGAAACCATAGGTTCGATATTTTCCAAATATGTTTTACAAATATGTACTTATGGAAATTGGGTATTTTTATTAATAAAGTAGGAAATGCTGAACAGTATTTATTCCACCACATAACTCCTATGCAGCAATAATCTCAGAACTGTTTCGACTCGTGCAGGTTTCCTCACAATTTAACTCTGCGATATTACTATGCCAGTTTGTGCATTCGTCGACCGTTACCAGATATAAAAATAATCCGAGCTGTCTTACATCACACATATTGAGCAAAAGTATTAATCAATTCGAATAACTTTCGTACAATGAGTAATTGGATGAAAACAACTGGTTAATATGTCCTAACTTTTGATTCTGTAGGTCTATTCTGTAAGAAAAAACTCGCCGCAGAACACGAACGTGAAATTTCGGAATGTGATATATATCACATTGACTAAAATAATTATAAAATTTATAGAATTCACGTCAAAATGGCCTATAACCGATATCAAAATTTGAGATGCGATGTGAATTCTTACAGAATTGTTTTTTGCCTATAGACAATGGCGCTGTAAAAATATTAACCATTCCTTTCATGCCCAATAACCCAAAAACTTTGAAAACTAAGATGTTATGTTCCCTGTGCCTGCCGACTCACTTACACTTCAAACCGGAACATAACAATACTGAGTACTGCTGTTTGGCGGTAGAACATCTTATGAGTGGTTCTTTATTTAATAGAGAGAAACATAATGTCCAAAGAAATCACACTAATAAACTGTACAAAATAGATGACAACATCCTAGTCGCGTCTGGTCAGATAAATTCATCCAATATTACATCCAACTTACTGGGCGGGAAACAATATGATTTACAAGTTTGTACTATATGTACGCAGCGTCAACAAAGACGATCAATATTTCTTTACTCGCATAATCTGATAAGCCGACAATGCGACACGTTAGGAGAAAGTTCAGGCGTAAGACCAAAGATTTTCCGTGTTATCCGAAACACGGAAATGTAGGCATTGCCAACTTACAATCTTCGTTAGGGCTGCTTCTGAGACTTATTTTGAGAAAAACCCTCAGGGATTTGCAGAACCTCCATAGCTTTACTTTACCAGCCACTCAAATCTAAACCAGCCAAAAAAACTGATGCGAAACCTAAGAGTCTAACCTTATCAATTCCCCAGTTCAATCGAAGGAGTGAAGATAAATTCTTATTCAAGATCTCAACCAACGATATCACCCAATTCAATGTCAAAGTTATTTATTTGTATTTTCAAAACTATGATTGGAATAAGCTATACAAGGTTAATCAAGGCAAATATTTAGTAAGAATTCATTTCCATTTTATAAATAATCGACGGACATTTTATTGATTTAAGACGCAAATTAACAACGGTTGTAACTAAATCGTATAGTTCGCTAACTGTTATATTAACCATAAAACATTACCAAGCGTATATAATCGGTCATGCGTAGGCGTCCCAGTAGTCAAGTTGAAACTTCTTTTAATTTTATTATTCGAAACGTGGTATATCTATAATTAAACTACGCTGAAGACTTTTAACTTACCGATAAAGAAATATAGGTAGTATTAAGTAAGACATATATAATTGTATATATAGACGATAAGAGCTTGGAGTTTTTGATATAAGTTATTGGTATACCAGTAAAGCTATTCTGTAAGAACGGCAGGTCATGACAGAAAGGTTATGTCAGAAAGTGAAAGATTTTATTTTATTGCAGTTGGTTTTTTTTTTTTAAGTCATCTGGGTACAAGGAATATGGGCAGCCTGATTTTAAGTTTGTCACCGTTGCCAATAAACTTTGGTACTATAAGAAAAAATAATCAATATTCATAACACCACTTTTACTTGGTGGTAGGACTTTGTGCACGTCCGTCTGGGTAGGTACCACTTACCATCAGGTGGTCCATATGCTCGTACGGCAAAATATGCCACAAAAAATCCAAAGCGACACCAACCTTCAGAATTAAGATGTTATGTCGGTTGTACCTGTGGTTACACTGGCTCACTCAATATTTAAAACGCAACACATACTGAGTATTGTTGTTTGGCTGTAGAATAGATGGGTTGTATCTACACCACGTAATGATCAAGAGTACCTTTTTTCTTGCTAGTTTCTCGAAAAAAACAATACTCGAAATTACGCTTTACATTAAATTTCACCTAAAATAACGATTCTTAAGTACTATGTAAAAGCGTACTTCCATAAAATGTTACATTGATATTGAGTGCGTACGTATGTATGTATATGTACGCGCGTACACGAATACGTGAACGTTCTTTCGTTTCACATAAATATCTTGCCAACAAATCATGATATTATCAACTCGAGACAAATTTTATTCGAAGCGTAAACTAAATTATGCACAATATATATCAGAATAAGTATTCTTTACATTATTTTCACCCAATCAATTTTTTTATTAAATATATCTGCATAAAAAGTAGATATTAATCGTAATTTGAATTAATTACACGTTAGTGGATGCATCGAATGGGAAGGTAGCAGTGGGCAGATCGAATTGTACCGAGACCAATTTATTTATTATTAATAATTGCCTACATGTTCATTATAAAAAATCAATTGTCTGTGCAGAATCACGTGAATATCGCTGGCTTAATTTTAATGAAGTGTTATTTTAAAAAATGCAACTAAACCTAGCGTTTCTTTTTATTCGCGGTAAATGACGTGTATTTCTAATTTTATTTTTCTTTTTTTTTTGTCTTGAGCCAATAGGGCACATATTACTTCGTCAACGTCACGCGCGATGAAGAATTGTTTTCTTTCAGTTCTAAATTCGTCTTAGCAACGTTGTTATTGTCAAATATATTTTTCGTACAATATATTGTGTAATATACATATATAATTAACGTAAATAAGACCAATGTCATAGTTATTAACATATTACCTAAGACATGGAATCTTATGCAAAGCAATACCAGTTATTTAGAGATTACAGATTTATATTATCATAAATTTCAATTCCATCTTGATCTAGATTTGTGTGAAGTGTCGTGCGGATTTAATCAGTATGTTTAGCTTTTTAAGGTTGTGTCCGGTCAAATATTTACGTGTCTGTCTTTCCAACTTTAACAGACTAAAAAAATATTGTTTATTTGTATTTGTTCTTAAACCCCAACCCATATTTTGAATTGAAACTATAACACTCATTTGCCTCAATGAGTTTAAAAAGAAAATATACCAAATAACCGACATCAAAAATATTTCGAATACCTACTTGAATTTTTTTTTTTTTAATATTTATTGCCTTTATTATAGAAATTAAGATATCTAATATTGATACGGTTACCATCAATGTTGGTAGGCAACTAATTAGGAAACTATTTATGATTAAATTTTGGATACATTTACTAATAAAAATTCATATTAAAAACTAAAGTAATTGCCGGTAAATCCCATAACTGGGCTCAGGCATCTCTCTTTGAAGAGCTTGAAGCTTATTCTATCACGCTGCTCCAATACAAGTTGGTTGATACAAGTGCGACAGATTTTCATGAACATTTTTGACACATACAGATTGTCCTTCACCGGCAAGCTCGAGATGAAATATAGACAGAAATTGGAATTGGTTTGAATCATCAACCCAACGGTTTAGATGCACGCGTTCTATCCACTGTTTGGTTTCAAATAAACTTTGAATGACATTTGAATGACAAATGAATATAGTGACAAAACAATTGATAAGACAATACAGGATTAGTTCCTTAATTAAATACTGGTTTTATTATATCATATCTTAATATTTCCACAGAGCACCGTCCAACGGAACCCGACACCGATATTACATAAGAATGTACCGCAGCTTTATCCATCTCTTACGTCATACTATTAGTTTCAATCACCTTTTATAGGTCATAAAACTGATGATGATGTTTATCGAAACAATTGAATGAAATAGACGGCAAATGATTAAAATGGTATAAGAAAATCACAATTGCGTCCGCTACTTTTAATTGCATATAAAAATAGTTTAAATACTTTTATGACACGGAAAAATAATAGCTGGGATTTTTGAGGTTTTTTATTAGCTTTTTTTTTTCGATTGAAAACTTTGTACTATAGAAAAAAAAAAGAAAACTTTTTTGTTTTAGGCATTGACCGCTTTAGGACTCAAATTTAAATGCTTTAAAATAAGAAAGTATTATCCATTGAAAAATTATATCATCGTGCACAATATTTATTAAGGCAAGTGTTTTAGGAATTACTTTTAATGGCTTACTAAAATCACTAAAATTCTCTTAAATTGAGCCATTTCAACGGTCCGACCGGTCAGTTCGCTTAGTATACGACGGACCTCGGCTAATATTAAAATTTTCTTATGAAAAAAGACTATACGTATTGTATGTCCTGTTGTATTTTTAACCTATAACTATTAATTATTACACACATTATCGGCTTTTGATTTTATATTCGCTTCACTTCAGTACAATATTTCACGAGCTTCCTTCTTGACCTTTTGTTAAATCATCTCAGTTATTACCATAATGAACAGTAAGTTAGGTTTTTATCTTTTTAGTAAATTCATAGTTACGTATCTCATTATTTTTATAAAATTATAATAACAAGAGTGAGAACTAGGTTTTAATAAGATTATAAAACTTAAACTATCTAAAAAGGAAACAAAGAAAGAAAGCCGTGTATTTTAGAAACATTAAAATTACTTAACGGTTTTGTAAGGAATATATAATACTAGCGAATCGTCTCAATTTCACACAGATAAACAAGAGCAATTAAAATTTTATCTCGAGTTACATAAATTGTATTAAAAAAAAATTTTTATGCAGAGAAATTTATTATCATTGTCTTATTAGAATCTTTAAAAAAAAGACAATACTATGACTTTTGACAGAAATACAGAGCCAATAACATTTTTATTTACATATTGTGAAGGATGTCGATCGTTGATTCGACATCTGGATCTCTCTGGCCAATCGTCAGAATTTGGCCAGAACATTTTTATTCTGTTTTTCCGTCAGGCGATTCTCAACGGCAACCAGAAATGGAGTTGGCAGTGTGAACACATGCTTCGGAAACTACGTGAAGCCGTTGTCTTATGCCAAACACTCTTCGATCGTGTCGGATGCATCCTATAATATTATATGAGTGATGAATAGAGAGCGCATGTGTCTTTATGCGCATACTTGTGCCCTATAAAATGTCCGACAGTTGGGTAATTTCTCTTGAGAATGGCTGTCTTAACATCTGTCATGATGACAGTCAATATGATAATTAGATAACGACATCATTCTATCTCATTTCTCTCTCTATCTCTCTCTGTCTTACTGATATTGCAAAATTTACTAATATACGGTTATTTGATCATTTGTTATGACTGTTTATATTAATGTTAATAAAACAGTTACTGATTGTTGTCAATAGATGTCGTTAATGGTACATTAAATCGCGCTAATATTGTTTAAAGTTATTATTCTAAGTATAGCGTCGTCCATTTCTATACTAATATTATAAATGCGAAAATAGCTCTGTTTGTTACCATCACGCTCAAACAGCTCAAGGGGAAGGAAATGAGTAAACTTAAACTACCTTATTTTTATTCGTTCTCGATGGGTTTTATGTGGGTGACGGTTTGTGTGCTATAGGTAAGTTTTTATAAATTTCGCGCGGGTAAAGCTGGAAGTTCAGCTAGGTTAAAAAATGAGTGTCCACTGTCCTGAGTCAACAGTTTTTTTAGTTCTGTTTGAACTGCCTTGCCTTTGTTTGAATTGAAATTTGTTTTGCCTCTCTGCTCTATTACAGCGTTACAGTTTGAGTTACGAAATGAGTCTTAAACGTCTTTCCTATACGATTAAACCGACTTCAAAAAATGAAGGATAATATCAATTCGGTTTAAATTTTTTATATTTTACCTAAGTACTTACTACGTCATTTATGAACCGATGTAGATATTTTTGAAAGCCATAGTTATCGTTTGGTCCCATTGAAAGAAAATATTTATAGTTCTTTTTTTTTGGAAACACTACATTATTGCGACACAAAGTTTGTGTTTGGGTCTTCGAAATTTACGAAGCATTTTTTATTGGGACGCCTTTGATTACCCATTCGTAGACGATTAGAGCGTCCGTAACTAAATCGTTTCTTAATCGTCTTGTGAATTGTAACCAGACAATATAATCATTCAATTCATTTTGTTATTGATCAATATTTATCATTACTAATAGTAACGTCTGGTCCGTCTGTAGTGTTGCCAGCATTCTCATTTATAATGCGTTCGCCCCAATGATTTTCTCCGCCTACGTTGACATCGTTAGCCATATACAGATAAATTGCTAATGTATCTAATTAAACACACAAGAAATACAAATAAAGTCGGACTTATATCTCTTAAAATTAATAACGGGAAAGTTAAATTCAATCGAATTTGTATTTTTACGGTTAATCCGGCAAAGTAACGTGTACCGTTATAGTTACTTATATGCAATGATAAATATAATACATATAATATAAGTTTCTTAGAATTCTTAATTGGAGAGCCGAGATGGCCCAGTAGTTCGAACGCTTGTATCTTAACCGATGATCGCGGGTTCAAACCCAGGCGAGCACCACTGAATTTTCATGTGCTTAATTTGTGTTTATAATTCACCTCGTGCTCGGCGGTGAAAGAAAACTTTGCCGCATTGGAGCAGCGTGGTGGAATATGCTCCAAACCTTCTCCTCTAAGGGAGAGAAGGCCTTGGCCCAGCAGTGGGAAATTTACAGGCTGTTAATGTAAGTTTCTTAACACTAACATTTTAGAAAAGAAACTTGTATTATTCTAAGCCAGGGAAGGATCTTCTAACTATACTCCGCGCGTTACTCAACAATATGGTATCGAGTATATTACTATGATAAGTCTCATAATTTTTACGACTTAGTAAGGTGTATGCCCCACTTTCAGGCTGAAAAGATTAGGAAACCCTGTTTAAGATTAATTTTACATTATTTATAGTAAGTAAATAATTCTCAAGCTAAATTAACTTAAAAAAAAAAACCACCGTCACGAAATGAAAATGCAAATGAAAATAGAAATTATTAATACACTTATAAATGATTTAAATAAATATGCATAAATCATCCATTGTTCGTCACGAAAAGAAATTATATCAATTGTGGTCGGCGAAATTTAACCGCTTTCATATTTAATAGAAGCGTAGCGATCGTTAAAATCGTTCGAAACGTCGCAATTACGATTTTCACTTTTTTAATTTTCGTGTCGGCCATTACGTAGAGGTCAAAGTGAATGAGATAATATCTAGCTTAAGAAACGTATACGAGAATTACTGACCGAAAATATTTGAACGGTGAGTTTGAATTTCGTCTCCCGAGAATCAAAATGACGTAAGACCAGTTGATCTCCAACGAAAGTCATTGTCTGGTCGATGTCGGCGTCGATGCGTTGAAAGTAGTTTTGATACCAGTACCAATCAGTAGGAAGCAATGTTTGCGCTCCACATTCTTATCCGTCAATAGAGCCTCTACCCAGAAGTGGGACATAAAAAAACATGAGATATCTTTTGAATAATCATGTAAAATGTGTTTGTCATTATCATATTTATGTCAATAACACAATCTCTATTGTTAATTTTGTTTCACCTAGCAATTTACGAAGTCATTGTATTGATGACTAAGTATTCATATTCGAAGATCATTACCTTCCTAAATAATAATAAAAAAAAAACAATAAAACTTTTTGTTTTACTATTTTATTCCTAAAGGTAAATACCGGCAATATTGATATTCTAGCTCGTTCTACACTCGAAAGTAACCTACATAAAGTGTTTTCCAATGAAATGTCATGATATCAACTTTTAAGAGGATGTAGGAATCTTAAATGCCTCTAATTTACATAAGGTATTAAGTAACTAGTATATTCTCAATACTTTCGACCAGTAGCGTTTATAAACGCTTTATAAACGTTCGGTAAGTGTGTCAGTCGTCAGACTCTAGTCACGGCGCTTTTGTGCCAGTTATTATCAAGCAATTGACCGTTTGCAGCTAGAACTGCCATCAATCATAATATAATTTTGTACATTTCACTGGACCGTATTATTATTATTTACATAACATAAGATATAACAAGATTTAATATAAAGTATGTAAGGTTGACTTTTTTTTCTTGCATCCCTGGCCTCTGTATATACTAGTAAAGTGGGGACAAAATTGTAAATAGCATATAAAGTTTGTAAGTAAGTACTAATAGTATGCATTGTAATGAATAGTCTAATTCAACGTAAATAATTTAGGTATAATAAGTTTGCGATTCAACGGGGAAATGCTGCTAAAATTCTTGCCACCAGTCCATGTGGTTGTGATTTATGCAGAAACAATTTTTAATTCTTACTTACATATATATAGTTAAGGTCTTAATGTTAATAATGTGAATATAATTCAGACAATAGTTATCTACTGCTGGAGTTAGGCCAAGTGCTTTCCAAGGTGAACCAAACCTTGTTTTACTTTGTAGTAGGGCTGTGTGCAAGCCTGTCTGGGTAGGTAACACCCACTCATAAGATATTCTACAGCAATGCTTGGTATTATTGTGTTCCGGTTTGAAGGGAGAGTGAGCCAGTAACTACAGGAACAAGGGACATAATTAGCTCACAAGGTTGCCGTATTAGAGTGGTCTAAGGGATGGTTATTATTTCTTACGATGCCAATGTCTATGGGCAATGGTGACCACTTACCATCAGGTGAACCATTTGCCTGTCCGCCTACATACATAACAAAAGCATTTCCATTCTCTGCCACCGGCATGCCGTCAGTTCCTGCCACCTCCTACAGGTAATCATCGCTTGTCGATAAGGATTCCACGAAGGTTGGCAGATGTATACCTTACTTACTTTTAACTAACATTACGCTTCCTGTGCTTCATCAAAAAGTATTAATATGTGCTGTCAAAGCGCTTTCGGTTGATTTGAGTTAATGTTGATTTCGGTTAAGCTTACTAAAATGACGTGTTTATTTCGATTACCGTTATAGTAAATTATTCGATCCGTAATTTCCAAATGAACAGTATGACAATGACTCGACAGTTTTAGTCTTAAGTGTGATTGCGTTGTAAGCGTTATTTTACTAAACTATAAGTTCGACCATTGTGGAAAACATTTCAATTTAATTTGCAAGTTGCGATTACTTTTCTTTTATTCTTAATTCCATTTTTTACCGAAAACACCAAAACTCGAAGCTACCAAAGAAATAGAAATAACAAACAGAGGAGATAAAGTCACTGATCAGCTTTTCTTTGCCAATTTTTATACCGCAGAACAATTCCGTAAGAATTCACTTCGTATCTCTAATATCTAATAAATCTTGACAATCCACTTCCGGTGATACTTCACTTTGATACGTGTATGCTTTAAGCTATATAACTTCAGAATACCTCTACTGAAGATATATATAACCTAATAACCTTATATTTGAATGTTGTTAAGATATTCGAATAAAGAAACGTAACAAGGTCACTTAGCTGGATACCTAGCTGCTATCCAAACTGGGACCAATGTAAAGATATTCAGTAGAGTGCAAACTAGTTACCTATTTCTTTAAAAAAAAAACTTCTTTAGAACTTGCCGGCTTTTTTTAATTTGACTTTGGAATGTAATCAGAATTCAAGAGAATCTTCTAAGAATTAAATAATTCATTAGCATTTTATACTTTATTTCAAAAGCTTAACTACAATAATTTTGCATTTAATAGTTGCAATGATATTCTGTTAAAACTGTCTTCATGATTCGCTTGTGAAATGTTGACTATTATGATTCGTGTATCCTTTAAAAGTTATAAAGTTGATAGTCAATGTCACATATCACTTTTTGACATTTGGCGATCGAGTTCAGCAGTGCGATACTGTAAATCACTTCTTATCTTACTCCTTAAATATTGACAGTCGACTTACATTTTGATACTTATATCCTATAAATTTCCTAATTGATATAACCAATGTCGTTTATTACATTCTGACAAGCTTGTGTTCTGCGGTGAGTTTCAAGTTTCATGTTACAGAATAGCCTAACTGTGTTGAGTTTCGAGTTTTTTGCTACAGAATATTTCTTACCATCATTCGGTGCATAGATGCACTATATAGATATCTTACAATATATGAATTTCTTTATTTCTCAAAATTAAGTTAATTCTTTAAACGATCAATGTCAGAATCGTGTACAAATGTACGTTTTGATAAATTAATTCAATAATATATTGCTAGTTATTAAGCCGTTAGAATTATCAGATCTTTTTAATAGGTATTTTTTTATTGTTAGGCAGGACATTAGCAATGTAAAAATTATATTCATTGTCACCTTTTTGCAAACATATGTTCACAATAAATGTGTTTTAATTCCATTTTATTTTCATTGTTTTTAAGTTAATTTTGTCTATGTCGTTTTGTTTTATCCTTGCAGATATTTTTGTAAGATTTTTTGTATTGTGGTGAGCACAAATAAACGATTTATCCATCGTACGTAAAATAACGATTCTCGTTTAAAAAAACTCGTAAAAGTAGTAAATAGTACACAGCTTATACATACGACCTTTTGCAATAACAGTAACGATATATATTTAGCCATATAGTACCTAGTTCAGAATTACTTAACCAATATACATTACGTAAATCATATAAGTGTATTTCCGTAACAAATACCAGAGAATTGTAAGTTTAACCACTGGTTTTACTGAACAATAGTGACGGCGAACAAAGGCGACAATGTAATGTGACCGCTGTTATGAAATCAAATGCGGAAAGGCTACTGGATGAGACAATTTGCAAAACAATTGTATAGGAATTTACGAAAATAATTATATATTTTTTGTTACATTTTAAATTTGTAATGTCTTTTAGAAATAGTTACATTTACCTGGAGTTTTCAAAGAATGAATTTGTGTTTTAACTTATACATTTCGTGATCAGAGGAGAAGGAAGTCGTGAGGTAACATGCATATTGTGTCAGATGAAATGCTTCCACTTACATCTATATCAACCCACAAGTAGAGCAGCGTGGTAGAAGAAGCTTTAAATTATCTTGAAGAGAAGAGCCGTTTGCCCAAAATATTTAGTCCTTAAATATTTTTTTTCAATTTGTCCGTTTAAATATAATATTAAAAATAATTAACGATTATAGTCGTTAGTTTAGTATATTTTTATTTTAACAATTGTGATGATTATTATCACACATTAAACAATAAGACTTGTTTACGTAAGACTAAATTTAATATAACCAAATGAAACTCTTCAAGAACTTTGCAAAATATTATTATGATCATATTATGATACAGTTCTTTGCTATGGGAAAAAAAAGTACCGTACACATACTCCCATAACGAGTACAATCGAGCAATTAATTCGAGATGTTAATTTCTTTACGTGTTTTCATTTAATACTGCATTCCGAGAACAATTTCTCTCTTCACTTTCTAACACCCGAGTCCGTGACTCGATTATAATTTACTGGTAATACTCGGTATTCGTCCTCGCTTGATAGTCTACTTATCTAACAATGGGGTATATCGTGATTTAAATGTTAACTAAAAATATCACAGCTTGATATCAGCTTAACCATGTAACTGTAGATTACTTTCCTGGTTAAAAATATAAATCTTTATAGAATATAAAAGAATCTACCACAAGTTCGGAAAGGATTACCTCAGAAATGAGAAAAATCTACGAAACAAACTTAGTGGGAACTAAGATTACATGTGTTTTTCATAATGAAAATATGTCCATAAACCTGTATTGTCACAATGCGCAAATTCTAGGAATTATGATTTAATGAGCTTATTTATCCATGGCATGTATGAGCTATGAGCTCAGAATTAGGATAGGGGCGTATAAATAAATAGAACTTATATTATAATTTTTGTATGTCGTATTCCTAGTTATAGTTCTTATGATTTTTTTTTTACAACAAGTATTACCCCTCATAGTCAAAGTATCTTTTCCGAGATAGAGGGGATCAGGCTTACTATATAATTATGTTATGCGCAACCAGCCCGGAGCCTAACAACTGAAAAAAACTTAAGGTGAATTTGGTCTATAAATCTTTTTATACTAGCACCAAAAATGCTGTACAATGTTCCTTGTAAATTCACCTTCAAGGAAACTAATCAATTAAGTAGTTACAGAAGTCTAGTCAGAAGAATAGTCTTCGAGATTTCATTTTAAAATTAACTTCTAAACAATATGAGGACAAGTCTTTTTCTTAAAGTAATACATAACAATTCTTATAGAAATACTTACAAAAACAATGAATATTAATGAATGACATCATATCTTATTCCTTTTGTATTTAGTCAGATTTAAATAACATTAGTAAATAATGAAGTTATACATTAGATTATTAGAATAAATTTTTATTATCTGTTTACTTTAAAAACCTTTTAATTATGATGTTGAAATAAAATCAATATTAACAAAAATCTCCCATTTTCATAAAATCGATAAGTCATTCTATTTATAATTTTACACAAGAAAAAATCTGATGTTAATAAAAAACACTGTGAAAACAATTACACTTATTTTTATGAAATTATTTATAATAACAATATAAGTATGTGTTTATTATATATACAATAATAATAAAATTAATGTAACTGCATTAATAAGAATTCTAACACTAATTAGTTTCAACTCTAGGCCTTTGAACTTGTTGACTTTTGTTTGTCAATTTAAACAATAGTCTTACTGTTACCATTGAATTTTAAAAACCTATTTATACTGGTAATTGAAGTGTGTTTAGGTTTCCTCTCAACAAAATATTATGATTCTTAAATTACTTAATTTTTAATAATGTAACAGATTTGCTCCCTTTTTTTTTAACATAAAAAATTACAATTCTACAATTAACTAGAATTGTTTGTAATAAAAATTATATATTCTAATTGTTCAGAATCAAATCAGTTGTAGAATTTCATCATTTTGATTTGAAACAGATTTTTTAAAATCATATTAGATTAGATAGTACTTATTTTACAAGAATATCAAAGTTTATGAAATAAAACTAATTTGAAAGAAAATTCTATAACTCGTGCTATTTTCTGATTGATCATATAATTTTAAAGTCAAATGGATTTCAAATGAGGATTTTCATTATTAATTTATAAATTAAAATGCAGAATTATTTTATTTTTATTAAAATAGTTATGAAGAACATTTTTTTAGTTTACAATACAATTTCACATATAACTTGATATATGTGAAAAGCTTTTTTATTATTTATAATGAAAGAATAATGGCTACTGTTTCGCTCTATGTGTATCTAGTTACGAAACTGTTTCAAATTTTATCTTGATAATAGATGATTGCACCCTAGCTACTGTGGGATACTGTGCAATGATGAAGTAATGAAGACATTGTTTTTGTTCAAGATGCATTTACAACACCAATCATTTTATTATTTTGTAAACTTTGCAACCTTTATAAAAAGTACTTCTTGTGTTACTAAGTAGAGTATATATATGTATTTTATATTTAGTATTGCATGCAAGTTGCAGGTGCATCGTCAGTCTTATAATAAAGACAGCTATTTAGGAACTAAGGATCAAATTTCAATAAGACTAAATATGGTTATTCAAAAAGATAAATATGATGTAGTTTATAAATGATTCCAGTTTTGTAATTAATATATATGGTAATAGTTTTATTGACATTAATATATTATTATGTTTTCGTTTTTATTAAATATTTCAATAGTCTTATTATAAATTACTTTAAATAATTAAATAATTATAATTTAAAATTTTATATTATTTTTCATTAACACTCGACAATTATTATTAGACGTAAGCGTGCAATATTTAAATATTAATAATTTTAATAATATTAAATTGTTAGAAGACTGTCAATAGGATCATTGATGTGAGAAAAAAGATCATATCTTTTATTGTCATTTAGCCTTGTTTGCGATAAAGAAAAAGAATGGGTGACATTCAAATAAAAACAAATAAAATAAGTAGTTATCCTTCCCACTTACCTGTTAAATTAAGCGCTAATGATTCACGGCCTTGTTTCAAACTTCGAACAGGATATAAAACTTTTTAATTTTTAAGCACAGGAACACAAACTTAATTGTCAGTTCACCACTTCATACATCTAAGTCAAAATTATATATTTTTTTTTTATTTAAAATTTAATCTTAAACTCGTAATAAACGACTTACAAAAATAGTTTCACTTATCTAGAAAACACCTTGCGTTTATAATACATACAATCGACACGAACTTTCGTGGCGAATGCCATCACACCACAGAATACAAATTATAGTGAAGTGACACACAACTGTCAAATTGACACTGTTCGACTGTATATCCTCCATTTTCTTCTTTTTTATCGGTTTATCACAGATTATAAACGTCATAAAACTTATTTGAGTGAATCAAAATTAAGCATTATCATTTATAATAATTACTAAAGGGATGGAATGTTTTAAAAACAAATAAAATATAATATAATGATTATTTAATAAACATAACTTATATTAACAACATGAGATAATTATACTTCTTGCTGAATATTTATCAGATTACTTATTTTTAGGTGGTCTTACACCAAATATATTTGTACCAACACGAACAGTCGTAGCTCCTAATTCTATCTGAAATTATAAGAAATGAAAATATCAATTATTAATTATATTTGGTAAATATAGATATATTGTTTTAAATTATATTGAGATATAAAATTAAGTAATGCTGAAATAAAAGTATACCTATTACAACTAAAACAGAGATATTTAAAAAAAAAATTAAATAGTTAACCTCAAACAATATAAATGCAATATTTTTTATTAGTATAATATACTTCAAAATCAATCATATAAAAAATATATGAGGTTCAAGTTTAATCTACTAATAATAAAATATAAAATACATACAAATCATACTTACAGCATGTTCAAAATCAGATGACATTCCCATAGATAATTCAACATTATTAATATCTAAGTTCAATTTCTCGCACACTTCCTGTCTACATTTGGCAAGAGTCAGGAAATCTGGGTTAGGGCCCTGAGACGTGTCATAATCATACTGACCGATCGTCATAAGACCTTTGAAGTCTAAATCAATACAATTCTTACGCACATGCTCAACAAGTTGAGTAACTTGAGATGGTTCCACTCCATTTTTAACTGAAAATAGACAACATTAAAGAAAAAGATATTTTGAAGCAATTAATTTATATTTTTATATATTATTTTTATTAAAGGTAATTTTTTTTTAAGCTCAATATATTTTCTAGTAGATTAAAAAAATGATCTATGATATTGTTTCTAAGACAATCAATGCGCAGAACTTACACAAAAATAGGTATTAAACTTAAAACACAAATAGATACCTTCTTCTCCACTAGTATTAACTTGTACCATAACATTTAACTTGCTCTCATCTTTTCTAATTTTTACCCATTGTTTATTTATATTATCAGCCAATTTCTCGGAATCAACAGTTTCTACAATATATAGTCCAGGTGAGTTAAGTAATTTGTTTATTTTGTTTGTTTGCAAATGACCTATGAAATGCCATTGGATTTCTTTGCACTTTTCAAGTATCTGTGCATCACTGGCTTTTTCAGACAGTTCATTTACATAATTTTCACCGAAATGACGCTGGCCAGCTTCATATGCTTGTATGATTAATGGTACTGGTTTAATTTTTGAAACTGCGACCAATTTCGGCGCGATCTGAGGTAAATCCTAAAATTTATAAAAAAATATCATACAAAAATTCATCTCATGTTTATATTATTTTCTTTAATAAAGTTCTATTACGAAATAACTTCGTCAACATTTACTTAGAAGGTAGTGAACCTATAACTTACTTTACTCCTTCTAACTACCGCAGCCTCTATTTGAGCTAAAACAGTTTTCAGACCGTACATAATGTCAACTTCGTCAGACTTTTCATCACTCATTATTTTTAACTTTTAGCTCTTCTTCAAGTGAAATGATGACACTTGTTATCAAATCTTATTTTCTTATCAAAATGTAGTCATATCAAAAATATAATTGTAAGTTATTGTCAATCTATAGTTTTGACAATTGGCGTTTCGATAATACAATTTTAAAACAAAATTTTATATAGGTAAGAATACGGCGATTATATATCTATCGACGTTTTACAAATATGCATGTTTATAACGTGATATACATATGTACTAACAGTAATTATATTTTATAAATTACAACTTTTTAATCAATGATGTTCTTATTAGAATATCACTGTTTTTAATTCATTTCAGAACATAAGAAAGAGCTAATGTTGCCATTACCTTTAATTTGCCGCAATGGTACCCTAAATTTCTCTCCGAAAAAATATACTTAAATAATAAAAACATATATAAGTGCTGTTAAATATAATATTTTTAAGTGAAAGTATATTATTTCCATGCAACATCTGAAATGTGTGTTAAAAATAATTATTTTAGTTTGATTATTTTGCAATTCTTTCATACATTTTTGGAGATTTTATTTTTATGTAGCTATCACTATTT
This sequence comes from Vanessa tameamea, assembly GCF_037043105.1. NCBI lineage: Eukaryota > Metazoa > Arthropoda > Insecta > Lepidoptera > Nymphalidae > Vanessa > Vanessa tameamea. The sequence continues at coordinate 1,713,558 of NC_087332.1, read as the reverse complement.
GGAAACGTCAAGTTAACTGATTGATTTTCCCGTTTGTTTTGTTGAGTTTTTCTACTACGGAAATTCTAATTTTTAGCTTACCGAGTTAACTTCAACTATGACAAATTTGCCGTTCCTCTCTGTTGGGTATTAAAAAAGCAGTCATGAACGTATTGGAAAAGGCGGAGAAGGCATTGGAATATTTAAAAAACACAGAAGGGCTTGTAAAGTAAGTAAGATTAATGCGGCAGTATTTTACACAATCGAAAAAAAAAAAAAATTAAGAACGATAAATAATTACATGCCTATGCATTCACGGTTTTCAGACCTGTCTGCAAGGATTTTTTATAGGGAAATTTTAAGACTTACTTAAATAGATTTTCAAAATTTTTCTTTGTATTGTTATTTCTACTTTGAATAATCTGTAGTGTTAAGTGTAAATATCGAAATTTCACAGAGGTCATGAGCTGCAAGCTGCAGCAGGAACTTTGGGGCGATGCTTAGGAGCACTTGGAAGCCGGCAAAACTGTGCTCGGCACTATGCCAATTTACTGCATACAGCAATACCCACATTGCTAACACTAGCTAGTAATGAGAGTGTATGTATTTAATATTTAGCTTATGAACAATAGTTTCTTAATTTTTCTCTCAATAGAATGTTTGAAATATCGAAACAATCTCTATATGTACAATAATATACAGATAAATGGTTTTTGACAAATTTATTTTGTTAAAATACATTCCTTGTTTATTTGTTACCTCACAAAAATTCTATATGTACCAAATTTCATTGCTATATTTTCATACATTTTGTATTGATGTATAAGTTATTAAATTGAATTACTAAAATGTATTATAACTTAAATATATATCTTTTAAATACAGGCAGAATTGCGTTTGCTCGGGGATGAAGCATTAAACAGAGCAGTGGCTGGTGGATTTGCATTTCATTCATACAAAACGAACATTGTATTGCAAAACCAAATAGATACTAATAAAAATGCAAGGTAAGTCAAGTTAATCTCAATTGCCTGTAGAGCAACATTAATACACCAGAATATTACTTTTCTATAATTTATCTATCTTTATTCCCTTGAAGATTCTGTGTCTGTGTAGTAATAATAATCAATACATATTTTAAAATAAAGTTCTAGAGAAAGTTTTTAGATGGCTTTCAGTAATGGACGGAATGATACATGAGGAAGATTTGAGTGCATAATTCTTCTTTAAGTTGTCAGAAAAAAAATATCCATATCCATAGAGATGTGTACTGTGACAGTAGCTACTCTACCCAAACAAAGCCAGGATTGGTAGTTAGTAATTAGTAAACTTACAAATATTTATGGCAAATAGATTACTATAAGACATAACAATAAAATATTGGGAGAAACCACAATGCTTAGCTTTTCGGTGTTTATGATTTGTAGATGGATAAGAGCAGCCCTATCACGTATATGTCTCGGCGATTGCTGGCTTCGACCTGGTGTTGGCAAGATTCGTTCACAAGCTCAGACACTATTCCCTAAACTTAGTCAAATTGTGAGACAGACCTCGGAAATACAACTCATTGTTGAGGCATTAGAGAATAATTTGCCTCGAATACTAAAAGCTTTGGCTGAGTATACCACAGATGAGGAAATTTCAGGTGAGTTTTATTGTTTTTGGTCATTTTTTAATATAATGGAGTAGAATTAAAATTTTTTCATTATCTTTTTTATGCTTACTGTTAAAAGTGCTTATTGTAAACTAAACTTGACTATGTGTTAAATATTAAAATCGATTGTCTACTCATAGTAAATTTTAAAATGTAAATTTAACGGTGTTTACGATTCCTTGAGTAGTTTTACTAAAAAATTTTGCCGTCAAAATCTAATCTTTAAGGACACTGGTAGTTTTAGCCGCGCTAAATATGTAAAGAGAGACTATACGTGAAAATAGATATGTGTATGTGTGAGTGTGGCACGCGACGACGAACGATACGTCCTCCCTTTGTGAGCGCTCTGCGCGCAATGCCGATTCAGGACGTTGCGTTTCAATATTGATAAATAAAATTTAAAACAAAATAAATAAACCATAATTAATCGTAATTTAAATAAAGAATATTATTTTCCGTACAAGGACTTCAAATTTATAATTGCACAAGTATTTTTAGTATTTTATTATAAACTGCCAGCTCCTGCGGTATCTAGAGGAGTACCAGCTGATTAGCGACCGCCAGTAAGGTTTCTGTCGGGGTCGTTCAGCCGGTGATCTTCTAGTTTACCTGACTCATAATTGAGCGGAAGCAGTTGAGAGCAAGGGGGAGGCATTAGCAGCCAGTCTGGACATAGCGAAGGCCTTCGATCGCGTTCTTTCGAAACTTCCTTCCTTTCCTCCTTTCGTAATTTCCCATTCACTGCTATGCAGATGACAGCACCGTGGACACCGGCCATGCTAATATTTCTCGGGAAAACGGAAAACTTGTGTCTGAAATCGAGTCTTTGTTAAACAAAGTATCGAACTGGGGCCGGCTAAACCTAATCCATTTCAACCCCAAAAAGACGCAAGTTTGCGCGTTGACTGCTAATTAAACACCATTTGTGGTAACTCCACGATTTGAGAACATTCTGTTAGCTGCCACAGCTAGTATCGGAATACTTGGTGTCGATATTTTAAGCCTCGTTCAGTTCCGCGGTCAATTGGAAGGCAAAGCCAAATTGGCATCAAAAAAGCTCGGTGTGCTCAGCAAGGCAAGACAGTATTTCACGTCGGCACATTGTCTAAGACTATACAAGGCGCAAATTCGGCCTCACATGGAGTACTGCTCTCACCTCTGGGCGGGGGCTCCCCAGTACCAGCTCCTTCCATTTGACCGTATCCAACGTTGAGCGGCTCGAATTATCGACGATCAAGCCCTTTCCGATCTGCTCGATCCGTTGGCTTTGCGTAGAGATGTTGATTTTTCACGGGAATATTACGAGGAATTGTTCGGATTAATACCGGCTGCTGAATTTTACCTTCGGACATCTCGGCAAGATTCCAAATATCACCCGCACCTAGATGTCCGAAAATCCACAACAGCGCGATTTTTAAGACATTTTCTGCCTCGCACAACCACTCTGTGGAACCAGCTTTCGCTGGCGGTTTTTCCGAACCGATACGACTTGGAACCTTCAAGAAAAGAGCGTACTCTTTCCTGAAAGGCCGGCAACACACTTGCAAGCCCCCCGGTGTTGCAGATGTCCATGGGCGGTGGTAGTCACTTTCCATCAGATGAGCCTCCTGCTTGTTTGCCACCAATAACATAAAAAACTATATATATTCGGTTTTTTAGAAATAACATGAAGTATGAAGCTTAATATTGTGCAATTAGCCTTGCTATTACACTTTTTTTTTTCTCAAAATGTTATATTAATATATTCCAAAGAACGCAATCTGCTCGTTTATGTGTTTACAAATATAACTCACAACTGATTTTTATGGATAAAAAATCATTTGTTAAATAACAGTAATGTTAATTTATGATTTTTTCAAAAGATTCTATTAATGAGACACCAAAATTTTCTACAATATTTTTGTTTAAGTAACTGATAAATATGAAAACGACTTATCCGCCATAAACACTTAATTCTGCTACTAAGTATTATTTTGTATAAATTAGGTTTTGTATTTTGATAACATGGTTAATTTAAAAGGAGATGTGAAAATTATGACAGTCCTTATTGCGTTTAAGAACACACACAATATTACTATAATAGTTCTTTTATCGTACTCCTAATAATACTCATGGTTTGGCAGTGAACCTATTTTTTCATTCAAGAAAATGTTGAAAGTTCATTTTCTGTCATTATCCTTATAGAGCATACAATATCGGGTTTTCTGTTATTGTATATTCTAATATAGATTTTCCTTTATTGCTTAAAAAGAGAGTTTAATATACTTTACTTAATTAAAGTAATAATAAAGTGGTAATATGTACTGAAAATTATATTAAAAAATTATTATTCTTTGCAGAATTATCAAAGGCCCTGCTGATGCACGTGGAGAGTTCAGAGCCAGCGGTGCGTCGTGGTATCGCAAATTGTGTCGCACACTTGTGTTCGCACAGAGAACCTTTACTCACTAACATACTATCGAAAACATTTGGTAAGTTCGCATTTTAACTAGACACTGGTACAGGAGATAGCGTGTTGACGGTGTAAGGGTAGAGCAACACACATTCGGTGTGGCGTCGTCGTATTGTGGTGCGTTTTGATGTGCAAGTTGTGACGTCGTGTCTTGAAATCTGTGTTTATATGTGTGTTTTGGCCCTAAGGATGAGTAATAATTTTTTTCAATACCTTTATCAATGATATATCTATAAATGACATGTAATGAGTCTTGAGTTCTTTCGGGTTAAATTTTTTTGAATAATCGTTGATTGTGATTAAATTAATTTATTTATGTATCAGCGGTGTAAAAAGTGTCGAGCAATTTGAAAATTTGTATTCAGCCCCGAATTAAACACAACAAGCGCCTCGGTTCTGGGCTATCTCCCAAAACGATTTTTGAGTAACTTTCTGAGGAGCGTTCCCAACGCTAGGCTCCCAGAGATTTTTTTGTACTCTCTGCACTCAGGGTGGCGATGGCTCATTGGCTTGATCGCAATCATACTACAAACCACTTAGCTTGAGAGTTAAAATGGGGAACCAAAACAGTTTTGAGTATACTTAAATTAATATAAGTAAGACTCAAGAAAAAGTTCGATTTAAGAGTAATTCACTGTGATTTTGATATCTTTCACGAAGTCCTAGACCCATACTGATAATTTAAAATATACTCTATGTTATGAATAATAAGGTTCAATATGATTAACAGAAAAGCTGTGGCCTTCAGCGCAAGATGACTCAATGGTTATCGGATGGTTTTGCGTCATCAAAGCCATATTTCAGATAAACGATATAACGAAGTTTCGAGAAAACGATCTCTTCACTGTTCAGGATTTTTTGGAGGTAAAATAGAATTGTATTTGGTTTCATAACTGTAGTTCATGCATTCGTACAATTTTGATTTTTTTTTTTTATAAACTACTTTTGTAGTTGCTGTAATTTCTGGGATTCTGGTATACTTTATAAATAATTAGTTAATGAGGTAACCTGCACGTGTCTAATTTCAATGAAGTTTTGCCAGATGTATGTATGTCAAACATTCCGTAGTGGAGAGGAGGCCTTACCCCGCAATGGTCCATTTATCGACTGTTACTTTACTTTAATAAATATTTCTTTATGTGTGGGTTTTAAATGTTTGTATTGTTTTGTGTATATTTACTTGGTGGTAGGGCTTTGTGCAAGCCCGTCTGGGTAGGTACCACCATCAGATATTCTACCGCCAAACAACAGTACTCAGAATTGTTGCGTTCCGGCTTGAAGGGTGAGTGAGGCAGTGTTACTACAGGCAAAAAATAACATCTTAGTTACCAAGGTTGGTGGCACATTGGCGATGTAAGGAATGGTTAATTTCTCGTACTGCGCCGTTGTCTATGGTTGGTGGTGACCACTTATCATCGGGTAGCCCATATGCTCGTCCTTTAAGAACATTCCATTAAGAACAAATTAGTGTATTTACCAGATCACACACACACGACTATTTTTTTCAGTTATATCAGCTCTGTGTCCATTACATCGAGCAGTCGACGACGGAACACAACATACAGAACACGGTGATAGAGTGTCTCTCTGTGTTGCTGTCTCAGGCCAAAGATGAGTACAGGCGGGCCTTGTTGGAAAAACATCCCAGGCCGGTGTGTCTCGATGATAGACAGACCGAGAAAGGGCACAGAAGGAATATTAGTTAGTATAATTTACTTGTTTATATAAATTTATTTGAAGCAATCATCTGCTACGTGACTGTACTCTAATCCAATCGAAAAATTGATATAGATAATCTTAGATTTACGTATTCCATCGTCCATGCAATTTGCTGTTAGCTCAGATATATTGTACTACACCACACTGCTAACAGCCATTGATTTATATGTCTTTATTTATGACTAGCTGTGCCCGCGACTTCGTGCGCGTTGTTTGTATTTATGTTTGTATTTTAGCGTGATTTTATTTTTATTCTATATATAATTCTAAAATAAAAGTAGCCTAAGTTACTCCTTATTACATCCGCTATCTGCCAGTGAAAGTTCCGTCGAAATCGGTTCAGCCGTTCCAGGGATTAGCCGGAACAAACAGACAGACAGACAAAAATTGTAAAAAATGTTATTTTGGTATATGTACCGTGTATACATACATATGCATTTAGTAAAAAGTGGTTATTTTAATATTACAAACAGACACTCCAATTTTATTATATGAATAGATACAAAAGTATTCCACTTAACTAATTATATCCAAATTTATTTTACGTTTAAAGTTACGATAACAGTTTCGTCGCAAACCCGTAATGAATAATTGAATATCATAGATTATTCAGTCAACGATATGGCGTCGATTCGACGTCAAATGTTGTTCATTTGGCTTATGTTCTCTTGTGGTTGAATAGGCAATACTTTCCTCATCGCTTGATCGCATCTGCACATGGTCTCCTGGCTAACCTACAAGGTTTCAGAGAGCGAGGGCCGGGGTTCGAGTCCCCCGGTTTCAATGTGAGCCCCGCTCCCGAGTTGAGCCCGTGCAGAGTGCCGACAGTGCGTTTCGGCCGCAGGCCACGGCAGCGCGGCGTCGGCGCGCTGGGCGGCGCCGCTGGAGTGCCGCGACGCCGAGCTCAGCTTCAGCGGCGCGCTGCGGCTCGGCAGCGCGCTGCAGCTGCCGCAGCGCTGCGCCAGCTCGGACGACCTCGCCATGCAGGCACGCCGCGCTCTCTTGTTTTGTTTGTTGTGTGCCCACCGTCATTTATGATTAAAACTGTTATATTCCTGACGCGAGTATTGTCCTGACTTTGGTTCCTAAATAAACAAAATGAACACCTCGTATTCCGATGCATAAATTATAAGTATTACCACTAAAAGTAATATACATTGCTTTAATACAGGATATTTTTAGTGTTCGACTCTTAATGTTTGGTTTCAAGATCAGATTGAACAAAAGGGTTTGTAAGTAGAAATTCGTACCCTTTTTTTGTTTGATAAACGCACTTACACGATGCTCCCATATGAAGTGTGACTACCCCCTGTGAAATTAATTTAGTAAACAATTCAAATAATTCTTGTATAGACTCCAGATTCACCAGTAAGTGAGTCAGACATCCAAATGCCGGATACAGAGCAGCTATCCAAGGAACTGTCTGAGAAGTTACAAGATTACGAGGACGACGGAACTGATGACGACGTGATCATCACCCGTGATGGCGAACTAAAGGTTTTTTTTTAATACATTGTACTTTAAACTATAATTAATATTATAAGATTTTCTGGTAGGGATTTGTGCAACCCCGTCTGCCTTCGTCCCCACTCGTCAGATTCACCCATTCCGCCGCCAAATACCAATACTTTATATTGTTGTGTTCCGGTTTGAACGGTGATTAAGCTCTTTGAATCTCTTTAACTTGTGTAGCATTCTTAATAAGACATTGTCGAACTTAATTATTTGTGTTTTTTCTCCTTCTGACAACATTGTTTTGACATATGAAAGAAGAAAACGAAGCATTTTTTTAAATAATCATCCATAGAAATCTACAGTAATTTATAATTTATATTTAAAAAAATTACAGTAGTAAATACAGGCACAAAGGACCCAAAATATTAGATCTCAATACCCAATTATAGCATCTCCGATTTCTATGGATTATTATTTAAAAAATGCTTCGTTTTCTTCTTTCATATGTCAAAACAATGTTGTCAGAAGGAGAAAAAATACAAATAATTAAGTTCGACAATGTCTTATTAAGAATGCTGCACAAGTTAAAGAGATTCAAAAAATAAAATTCACGAGATAGCATTACACGGAAAACATAATCGTCGAATGATATATAAATGTATGGCTAAATTTTTTTTAGGTCAATATTGGATCGTCAACGGATGAAGATATTCGACTTAAATACTGCGCAAGACTTCTAACGTCTAAGTTTCTGCTCACTGGTAATAAAGGAGGAATTATATCTGATAGGTGAGAGAGAGAATATTCTAACAAACCCTAAGATTAATTAGATAAAAAAAAATAACACTAGTGGCTAACCTATACTTCTTTATTTATTTATTTATAATCGAACACAATTACCGTCAGACAACCGAACATTAAACCCGTTACTAAGCGCTCTGCCGTATTTATGTGATTTCCCCTCGGTCCAGGTTGAGGAGGGGGTAGTTCTTGTAAGAATATATTATATTAAATAGATAATATATTAAGATATTTCCCAATTCACAATGTTTTATAAATATTACATGTGTGTTGTTTCTAGATCGGTTCGTGTGTCAGTCAAGTCTTCAGCTCTGACCTGCCTCTCGGCGATAGTGCGAGCGTACCCGCAAGCTGTCACGTTGTATGTTGATAAGGACGCAGATATCAAATTTCAGAACTATTCTGGTATGTTTTGTATTTACAGTAAGTATATTATTTAATAAATGTAGGTGACCTCACACTTATGTTATAATTATAAGTATATTTATATATTCATTGTTAGTCGTCATCGCATCGCACACGCGAAACACTAAACAGATATCTAAGTATTTTTATATATTTGTTACATAAAACTTAACAAATTAATTAATTAACAAGCATGAATCAAATCAAATCAAAATATACTTTATTCAAGTGGGCTTTTACAAGCACTTTTATATCGTCATTTAACAAACTATTTGAAGTAAAGCTACCACCGGTTCGGAATGTAGATTCTACCGAGAAGAACCGGCAAAAAACTCAGTAGTTACTCTTTTTCAACATCTAAAAATACAGTCATGTTAGTTAAATACAGTTATATATGTATGTTATGTCTCCTGCCTGGAAGTTTTTATCATCAATATAATCTTTTTTTTTTTATCTGTTTTTTTTGGGACTTTTTAGCGACAAAGCTAAATGTCAGTCCCATCGTTGTATCGAATAGTATGCCTTCTTTACCAATGTATTTTTTACAATCGATTCGAATCTATGAAACGGCAAAGTTAAAAATGTCTGCGGAATTTTATTATAGAAGCGGATACCTTGCCCCAAGAATGATTTATTGACTTTGCGGAGTCGGAAACTTGGCGTTCTAAGCTTATCCTTACTTCTTGCATAGCATACGTAGCCGCGCGATACTCGTAGTATGCATAAAGCGCCCAGCTCGCGTTGCCGTGCGGCCGACCGGCTTGGATACACGCGTAGTGCGTACGCGTCGACTGGTGATCGTTGGCTCTCGACTCGACGCGCACGAACTTATGCAAATACTTTTGTTTTACTCAATTAACCAACGGTCCTAAAAAAACAAATTTGAATGTTAACCGACTACCCCGAACGTCCGTTAAATCGTGTCGGTTAAGGGAAATTAAAAAATAAGGTAAATTATTCAACTCAAGATTTATGTAATCTGATAGAAAAGCGTGGAGCTTATACTTGTTGACCTTCAGGCAGGATATATAAATTTCAACGAATTAAATAAATTTTAAAATTTCAAATGATGGTTAAGAGTATCTACTGAGTTTCTGGCCGGTTCTTCTCGGTAGAAACTACATTCAGAACCGTTGATAGCTTTATGTTGAAAACAATTCTGTAAAATGACGTTTAAAAAGGGTTCGTAAAGATCTACTTGAAGTGTATTTTGATTTTGTTAATGTGTATAAGTTTTAGCATTGACAGGTTCAGTAAGTTTTCTAACAAAAGCTTTCTCTAACTCTTTCCAGCTATTCTCCCTTTAAGACTAAGTTAAGAGTGATGTGTTACTAACAGATATGCAATTTAAAAAAATCTTAGCTGTTTACTGACTAATTTTAAAAATCTAAATATGTTTTATTCAAGTAGGCACTTACAAGTACATTTGAAATTTTCAGTTTTATGTTCATCATACCGTGAAATGTTTTCTTGTGTTGGCGTCTTAAATTATTTTTGTTTCTAAGAAAATTGTAACACACTTGTAATTAAATAATCTGTCATTAAATGGAATATCAAAGTTCCTAAGCCATGCCCGATGGTATACAACTGATATTAATATTAATATTCCATAAACATTGTTCTAGCATCTTCAGAAGGAACAGACTCGAATCCGGATCACATAAACGAATTTATAATCGAACGTAACGTCTGTTACCAGGATTCGATAACGGAATCCTTGAGCCAGGAACTCTTAAACCGCAGCACAGACAGTCCTTCTCAGCTCATATTTAAAAAAGACAGTAAATCTCTCGAGAAGTCCACGGACAGTGAACTGAAGAGCTCCAAAGATGTCCAGAGCAACATCCTTGACAGCAAAGTCTTTGCCAAGGATTTAGTTGCCAGCGGTCTGAGCGCCGACAGCACTAACCCCAATATGACAAACAGTAACTTCACCACTAACTCCAATATGACGGGAAGTATCGATCATATATCCACAGGGTACCCGATGTCCAGCAGTGGGGACGTACTGTCTTCGAGTATAGATTTGGACATGAAATTTGACCATTTCGGCGAATCGACGACAAATTTGGATACAATAGAATTGAAAGAGGAGAAACGAGAGAAAAAGGAATTGAAACGTATGGAAGAAGTCGATAGTAGGGATGTTCCGGATATCGATAATAATGTCGAGAGTAGCAACGATAAAAGTGATTTCGAATATCAGCATATGTCCGATGTGTTCTTGTTACTAGAAAGTCATAATGATCCTCAGATAAGGGGGTTAGTGAGGGTTTGTATTGGAAACTATTTGGTTGCTGCATTTGACTTGGCTCACGGGGATTACAACAGATGGCGCAATTATAATCTGTTGTGTAAGGACGTCAGTGAGGTTATTAGTGTGGAAAAGTTAATGGACATCATTTTGAAAGTAAGTGAATTATTATTATGATATAATATTAAGATAAATTGAATGATGATTTAAATCCAAATTAATATTTTTTGATCGAGTGATTCACTCACCTGTTTGGAATTTAAAGTGTACAAACCTAAAAAGAGAACAATGATTTTTATTTTTATTATTTAAATTTATAAATATTCTAGTCACTGTCATAATGTTTGAATTTTGAGTATGTTCTTACAAATACGTATAGTTTAATTATTCTATCAAATGAATAATACATTTAATTTGCTAAAAACATTTCACACTACCTAACGAGTTTTATTACAGTCTTTACTAATGGACGGAGTAATCAAGAGGAAGGTTCAGTAGAATGAATTAAAGCTTTGTTTAAATTAAACCAATTGGAGATGGTCGGAATAGACATGCCGTCTGAGTGTTTTACTGGCGCGCACATAAACCAGTAGAGTTACATGTATTACGGCATAATCTTTTGATGTTATATATGTACATTTGTACATACAATTATTATGTATTAGCATGTTTTTATTGAGGGCTCTAATTTTTTATTAGGGACTATCAGATGAGATTCATTCAACAGTGAACCACACACTGTCGTCCCTGGGTGGGCTGTCGGCGGCTCTGAGCGAGAGTGTGCACTGGTGTCTGCTGAGCGACGCTTTGAATTCCCTCATCAGCGTACAGTACAACGGGTACTGGCTGTGTAGAGTCAATCTTGTTAAGTTTTATGAATCGCTACCGTATCAAAAGTAAGTTGGAATTTTATTCATATATATATTTACTAAAAAAAAATCACATTTTCAAAAGTTCTTATAAGAATAATAATAAGTTTATTCATTTTTTTCTTTCTAATATAAAAAAAGGTTGAGAAGGTTTTCAAGTGAGTTATTAAGAGACTGAGACGTGAGACTTCGCTCGTATCCAAATTGACTATATAATGCTATTGTAAACATTATCCGTGTATATTACACGATATGATTACGATATGGCGTATCGCGTGTTTGGGTCTCGGCCCTTATTGTCCCTTGTGCTTGTAATTATAATGATTTAATTTCCTTTCGAAACCGAAAGTGTTATTGCTAAGGATATTTATGATTAGATGGCTAATTAGTTAGCCGCTTCTTAACCGATGATAGTGGGTTCAAACGCAGACAGGTTCCACGGAATTTTGATGCTTAATTTTTATCCTGCTCAGCGGTGAAGGAAAATGTTATGAAGAAATCAGCATGTGTCTAATTTCAATGTCATTCTGCCACTAATCGCATTTGAGCATCGTGAAGGAATAAGTCCCAAGTCTTCTACTCTGTTACTATATAAATATAGTCAAGATAACTTTTACACAAAAAAATTAAGCATTACTGTGTACAGAGTGGAGTGCATTCGGCCTCTTTTCTTCCCCACTATTAATACAACGCAAAAATTGATAATCTTTGTTATAATTGTTGTGTACAAATATTTATTACATTTCAGATTATTCACATTACATCCAGATTATTTATCTCGAAGTAAACTCGTAATGGACGCGTTACTGCACTTGTTAGCCGATCAAGATCAGAAAGTTCGGACGGCAGCGGCGCAGGCGATATCGAGGTAGGATTGTGTTAAGTAAAATCAGTCAAGTGTTTCGTCTTAGAGGAGAGATATCCCATACATACAGATACCCATTCCATGGATGGGCAAATGGGTCAGCTGATGGTAAGTGGTCACTATCGACCATAGATATTGGCGCTATAAAAATATTATAAACCTTAGGAGCTAATACGTTAAGTCCCTTGCGTCAACAATTAAACTGATTCACTGGCACTTTAAACCAACAACCACCTGCCACAGCAATACTGAGTATTGCTGTTTGGCGGTAAAACATCTGATAAGTGGATCGTACATACCCAGACGGGCTTACACAATAACCTACTCACGAGTATACATGTAACCATTGTTCGTCTTTTTCTTTTGAATGACAAATAGGTAAAGAAAGAAAGAGATAAATCTATGTTCATCTTTCACCCGACTATACAGGTTGTATTAATAAGGTCGTCAGTTTAAATGATACTCTTAGATAAAGTTACTGTACAAAATGTTTTATGTACTGGAAAAAATTACAGCCTGTTGTTTTTAAATTTTATTTTATTAGGGTGACTTTGAAATCTTTAACATTCATATTAACAAGTGTTATCTAATAATAATTAATGATATATACAAAAAAATCAACTGAGTTTACAAATTCCAGCATTGTACCAAAAATTTATCCATCGAGACGAGCCACACCCATAACGATGATGGCTCAGATGTCTAAAGAAAACAGTAAAATATTCACATTCGACACGCACGGACTAGCTTTAGACTTAGTGAGGGATATATATTTCTACAACGATATACCTGAACAGTTGAAGGTTGGGAAGATTCTAGAAAATACTGACAGTTTGATGACGATCGTCGGGGACTTGGTCGGGAGATTGATGGCGTCGAATTGCAAGAGCTATTCAGTGAGTATATTTTAAGTTTAATTCGTTTAGAACGTCTATATGTATGAAAGATATTCGAACTATTAATAAATCGGTGTATGTTTTTGAAGATAGTATTTATTTGTTAGCAAATAAGGCATATTATTCGACACAAGATTATATGGATGATAAAAAACGTGCAACTAATATTTGTTGACAGCCAGGATGTTAAATTTATTTTTATTTAACTCACATAATGTATTTCGAATGCTGGAAAAGAGTATCTACTGAGTTTCTTGCTAGTTCTTCCCGCTAGAATATACATTTCCAACCAGTGGTAGCTTTACGATTAATATAGTTCTGTAAAACAACGTTTCAAAATGCTTGTTAAAGCAAAGTTGAATATAGTATTTTGATTTTGATTGATTGATTTTGACAGTCCTATTACGATGATATAACGTTGCTTAGTAGGTTAAGAAAGTATAGTTAAAATGCGTATCCATAATATACAACTCCCTAAACTTTACCTACTTTTACAAATCACGAAGTGATTTTGTGTCAGACATCAGAACATTCGTGTATAAGAACTAAATCAGATATTCAGACCAATTGACTTCGTTGATAGATTTAAAAAGTTTACGACGACTTTTTTCGTGCAACTGTTTGCGAATGCATGTAGTTGCAATTTAGCGCACGTATTGCCATCAACAAAACGAAGTTGAATGTACGGTATATCAACGTACTAAGAAAATTTTGAAAATTAAATGAAACCTCTTTTCTTGTTAAGTAATAAGATTTGTAGCTTAATCACCGATATATCTTTAGTAGATTAGCAAAGTCATTTATTAGAATATCTGAAACTTATAGATTTTCTAGCGATGTTTGTATATAACATTTGATTGAAGTGATTGATACAAATTTGAACCGTTTATCCTTTTAGCAAGGCTTACTCGAGACATTGAAATTAATATGTCATAGCTGGTCACCCTGGAAGCACACGGAGGCATATTCAAGTCAAGGCCTATTGGGCTATTGTCTAGATAACCTAGACTATTGTAATGGTAACGTCAATGTGAGGACAATGCTGCTTGATATATGCCGTTTGGTTTATCCAGGTATGTTGCTATGATATACACTTCTTTCTAGAATATTCCAAGAACACTTCGTTTTAACAATTTTGATTTGAACATGTTCACTTGTTCTGAACTTCTGGGTAAGCATTACAGACATCGAATAATTTTGTTTTCTAAAATTAATTTTTTTTGTCAAACTCACAAAAAATAGTCATTTTATCAAAAATAAATATAAGCATGAGTCAAACGGTTTCGTTTGACTTACGAGATAACAATTTCTTATATATTCATACTTATGGTATTATTGCATATTAAAACATAAATCATAATGTCTTAAAGTAATTTTAAAAGTAATTAATTTAAATTTCAGTGGAAATCCACAATATAATGCGTAGCAGGACGACAAATAGGGATATATTCGAACGCGATACTCAAGAAACTAAGGAAAAATGGCAACATTTGGAAAATCAGAAGGTCGCTAATTTAGCTGAGAAGTTCCTTCAAGTTACATTGAAAATGTTGAATGTGTTAGTCCATTTGATAGAGGAAGTTAATCCTAATGTACATCTAAATAAGAGTGGGATTGCTTTACCCGGGAGTCCGGTTAGAAGGAAAACTCAAGGTCAGTATTTATTTAGTGGTTTTAATTTATATAGACAGACGGACTGACGAATTGGCCACCTTATGAAATGTGGTCACCGATATAAGAGATATTAATATCCTTACATAGCCAATTCACTATCATACTTGGGAGCTAAGATGTTATGTCCTTTGTGCCCGTAGTTAAACTGACTCACTCACCCTTCAAACCGAGCACAATAATACTAAGTATTGGTTTTTGTGGGTAGAATCGGTGATGAGTGTGTGGTACGTACCCATATGGGCTTGTACCAAGTCCTACAATAAAGTAGGATAATTTTAATAAATATATACAGGATAATAATAGAAAAGTTATCTGATCGC
This sequence comes from Vanessa tameamea, assembly GCF_037043105.1. Taxonomy (NCBI): domain Eukaryota; kingdom Metazoa; phylum Arthropoda; class Insecta; order Lepidoptera; family Nymphalidae; genus Vanessa; species Vanessa tameamea. Next base: position 1,698,215 of record NC_087332.1, on the reverse strand, counting down.
TTAGTGTTTATTTATTCTTGCTTTTGAGGTAAGATAAATTAAATTATTCAATCAAGTATTGGTATTATTTAGCACCCATAAATACTAATAACTACATAATAATACTAATATTCTTAACCGTATTTGAATCGACAATGTTAAGAATAATTGCCAGAATAGATTTTTTGTATAAGATATTATCAAGAGTTTATATAATTCTTCATTTTTCAGAAACAATCCCTAGAAAAAATAGCATACCATCAGAATCAGAAGACAAAGGATCTCTAAGAAAAAAGCCGCACACGCCTGCGGCCAGTCTAAAGGCAAACTTCGCAGGGCATTTCTTTAATGACCCCTTCTACATGAAGCTGTATGAGAATTTGAGAGCTACGTACTCTAATCATAAGGTTTGTTTTCGCAATCATTGTAAACATATTGCATATGAAGTGTAAAAGTTAAATATATTATAAAACAAAAATAAAGATCATTAATACATTTTTTTAATTAGATTGTGGTAGTAATTCAGAAAACATAAAATATTTTTATTATTATTAATATTAGTAAGTTGTAGCGTAGTTTTATAAGTTATTAAGTTCGATTTGTCTGTGCCGTCTCTTTTTTGCTTTTGGTGTTGGCTTATGAAAGAAAGGGATAGAAGTAGGTAATTGTGTAATGTTTGCTATGAGCAGGGCACATACACATATATAAGTAACAAAAATCTATTTATTTTCAGATAAATCTAGAGCCAAAGAACAGTATATTCCACGAATTTTTATCAACGACGCTCAACTGCTTAGCCATACAGCTAGAACTATCAACAGAGAGAGAATTCGGTCCGGTGACCGAAGAGATCTTATATTACCTCAAAGTCTTAATGCCCCTTTGCCCAGATCAAACCGTCTACTGTGTGACTCAGCTATTAAAGTGTCTTTTTGGTACCAACATGATAAATCAATACTCAGACTTTATGAGTATTGCCACAAAGAACCTCAACGATGAAAGCCTTAATTTCTTTCAAGATGTGATGTTGGTGAATTCCTTGAAATTAATTGAGGATGACAAGAGTAGTATCAGCTCGAGTTCCAGTCAGAAACTGTCCCTGGATAGTAAGAATCCGAGGATGATGGACGAGAGGCACCTCCTCATGATGATGGAGAATTTTTCCAAGAACCGTACAGATCGGAAGTGGAGTACTAATAAGAAGGAATTGGAGAGGTACATTCGATTGTTCGAACCTGTCGTCATCCAATCTCTAAAGGTAAGTTTTGTTTTTCAACTAAATTTTTAAATATTTTTCTAACGGTATTTAAAATTCTATTATCTGTAACGATACGGCAGACAAAAAAAATAGTCATTATTGAATTTGACAACATTTGAGTATCGTCCGTCCGATCCGTCTGACCACTGACCATCAGGTAGGTTATTCGCCCTTCCGCCTGTCATACCATAAAACAACAAATTAGCTTTCCTGGGCTATAACCGCTGGTGACATTTTCCTTTGCCGGCTATAAGATTTCTATCATTACAGAGTTACACAATGCAGAACGACATTCCGCTGCAGTGCGCAGTTCTCCGTCTGCTGTGTCAGCTGCTGGCTCTACGAGTCAACTACTGCATGCTGGATAGCGACCAAGTTTTTATCGGCTTCCTGATGAAGCAACTCGATCTCGTCGAACAGCATGAAATTCCGTATGTATAATATTGATAAACAACGTTTTATTTAAATGACTTTCTTTTTTTAGTTGAATAGTTGAAGTGTAGGTAATAATTAAAACAATAAAAATCGTGACTGTCATTTTGCCGGAATTTTGATTGCTGTTTTAAAAAAAGAACTTATACCCCATGTCATTCGGGATGACGTGAGGATTCAGACGATGCCCTGTACATCCAGATGCATCTGTTCAGGCATGTAAGTTACGGAGAAATTTCATACGTATTCTATAAACCCTGATAATGTTACACATCTTTTTTGCTTATATAGCTGCAAGTCCGTTAAACGTTACGATCCGTTTTGGATGTCGATTCTATTCAAAAGAACCGGCAAAAATGTTGTAATTCTTAACATACAATATAGGTAAATTTTTGGTCTTTTTTTTTTTTATATGGGCTTGTATTAAGAATTTATTTGCCTTTCTTAGAATGGCAACGTATGGTTATTTCCATAACAATAATGCAAATTCAATGTAAACTTAATATCCTAATCACAATTGTTTAAATTTCAGAAAAAAAAAACTTGCAACTAGAGATTTTAATACAAATGTTTATTTTATTTTAAAAATAATAGTAGCAATACCATTACTGATATTCCTATTTGTCCCTCGATTTAAGCTTATCACCTGTGTTGGGAGTGGGGCCGACAATAGCCCAAGGGGTTAGAATCGATCCTGCGAATCTCTACATCGCTAGGAGGCCCTTAAACCTTTGCGCTTTTGACGCTTTATTTATCGTTTTAATGTTTCTCTTTCAGGAATTGCTGCGAGCTCGTCAACAGTATTCTATTGTTTTTGGTGCAACTTTCCTCTTCGAAACATCACACTAAGCAAATAATTGAAATTCCTAAGGTTAGTTTTATTTTGTAAATCAAACTCCTATTGGCGTCGCAATCCATCTCACATGCAACATGGAAGCAATGGCTTAACGTGAATTATACGCACGGGAATGTTAATGGCGAGGACTAGTGCAGTTCAATCTCGCTAACCGTACTGGCCGTCTTCCTGTTTGGAATCCACTACCACTCACCATCAGGTGGAGTGGAGATATATACCTACCCGGATTGTTTATAAAAAAAAGTACCGTAATTTTCCAATTTCTGCTGCTTCTAAGATTTTTTGGTACAATATAATATAACATTTTGTTTACCCGAATCGAAATACGAGTTAACTGGAGCAACGTGATAGTAAGGTAATGTCATTACAGTTGATACAGCTGTGCGACGGGCTGATGGCGTCCGGAGCGCAGGACGAGTGCATCGCTGGACTGGAGCCTGTTGCGGTTCGCGTGTTCAGCAATATGGGAGGCGAGTTACTTTGCGTCACAATTTAACAGTATTAAATATCATAATTAGAAGCTAGATTACATTAAATATTGTCTGAAATATAAATCAAAATATACTTTGTTCGAGTAGGTTTTTAGAAGTACCTTTGGCCTCTTTCAGAAGTATATAAATAGTAGAGCTACCTCCGGTTAGGAATGTAGATGTAGAGGAACTGTCAAGAAACTCAGTAGTTACACTTTTCCGACACATGTAACTCTTATATAACACTATGATGTTGTTAAGTAAGATGATTATGCTAGGAGATAGCTTCCGTCTTAAGCAGAATGATTTGGAGTTTATCCCATAACGCAGTTCCAATGCGGTTTGATGGCAGAATTAATTGTGGCATATGCAACTAAATATATTAGAAACTCTCTAGTAAATCGATAAATCTTGACTCCGATTTGTAATTACGATGTTCGTTTGACGTCCAAGTGACTTGATGCATATGTACTATCAAACTAGAAAAAAGAGTGTTAAATGGACATATGTCGTTTTTGTTCATATTATGATGAACGTTTCGTTTGTAAAGGTGGCACCGTATTGGGGAGAGCTCAGCAGCAAGAGGCGCAAGCCACGAGAGAAGTTTTGTTTTACATGCTGCAGAAAACTATGCATCAGCCTAAGGTTGGTCTTGGAATTCACTTGGCTCTTGTTTGGTTGTGCTACTACTTTGTTTGGAGTAAGTAACAGCCTGTCAATGGACACACTGGGTGAAGGCCTCTCCCTTTTGACGAGAAGGCTTGGAGCTTGCCTCCACCACGCTTCTCGAATGCGAGTTGCTGGAAACACGTTGCAGGTTTTCACACAATGTTATCCTTCGCTGCTGAGCACAAGATGAATTATATATACAAAATTGCGATTTGCAGTCTTATCGTGTTATGTATAATTCGGTAATATTAATAATTAATTGATATTTATTTTTGTATGTGAAAAATAAAATATTATTATTATTGTAATGTTTTTTTTTTGTGTATCATAGGTATTGAATCTAGTTTCATGTGTGCTATCGCTATCCCAAGAACACCCAGAGAGTTACTACCGCTGGTCCGAGCTAGCCAGCGATACCTTACTGAACTTGCTCAGTGAGAGAAGTGTGGAGTGCGACTCCATTCATGCGGTAGAGTCCTTGGAAACATTGCTACAGTCTCTATATAGAGATGTGCTGTTAGAACAGACACGTGTTGAAATACTCTTGAAGATATTGTTCAAAGCGCCATTGGATCAGGTGAGTGTAATTACTGTTAGCTTCTTAGTTAAATTACCCTTCATGATGATGGTAATCGTCTCCCAGAAATATGTCGAGCTTTTACCGATAAATAGGAGAAGCAGTCGTTTTTATAATTATAATTCAAGTATATTTATAAGAAACTAAAACACATGTTATTGAACTTGATCAGGTAACAGTTTTTTTTTTATTTTATAATCATTGAATCGTAAATATTCTGATGATACGTTATTTATCGATAAAAGCTCGACGTGTTCTCAGCGACTACAGTTCTTGTCATGAAGTTGACGCGCCTAAATCTAGATTTAATATTAATAATAGATGATAAATTGTACCGATTTAGAATTAATTATTAATATTTTGTTTAAAAATATAAGAAATTGTGTATAGGAAAATGGAAAACTATTTATCCATTTTGCGTTTTAATTTTGATTAGTGGTTTAAATATTTTTTATGATATATATGTGGATGGGCAAATTGGCCATATGAAGAGAATTTTGTCACAACTGACTAATGACATAGGCGCTGTAAGAAATATTAACCATGGTTCCTTACATCCTCAATGCTCCAACAGCCTTGGGAACTAAGATGTTATGTTCCTTGTGCCTGTAATCACACTGGCACCCTCGCCTTTCAAACCGAAACACAAGAATACTTAGTATTGCTGTTTTGAGGTAGAATATCTGATCCCTATCATCAGAATTTCTCCCTCAAAACAGCAATACACCATGTATGCCTACCCAGAGGGAATCAACCAAAAACACCAAGTAAATTTTTAATTAAAAAATGTAGAGATTTGTGAGAACAGAAATATTAATGAAAATCGCTTTTATTTAAAAATGACATTATATTTTTCAGGAGACAACTCCCAGAAAACTGAAGCTCCGTTACTTGACCATAATAATGGTACTGCTACGTAAAGTCTTAGTCCTGATACCGGAAAGCGAGATATTGCTCTCAATAAATTATTTGAAATCGACTTGCATCTCACCCCAGTCTATATTTTTCAACGTGAAACCCAACGTCGATCCGCTGAACGTTCAAAACGTTAACGAAACCTGCGCGAACCTCTCCCCAGATGTTATTCTAGTCCGATTTCTTTTTAAAACGTTGACGTATGCGATTATCGAAATGGATGATTTCCAAGCGAATATCAATCTTGATGACGATGACGATAAAGTTCAAAATCGTTTAATGTACTCTGTATGTGTAAATATCATTGTACAGGCTAAGCATATGCTTCATTTGACGAGTGAGTATAAATCGTATATATATATTTTTGATTATTATTTATGTTCAATAAATTTTCTTTAAATTATGAATAATTTTTTCAAGAAAACTTAACCCACAAGGGAGGGGTTCCTTACACTATTTCAAAGCTTACTTCCCACTATGGCTAAACCTGTTAATTTTTTCAGATGGCTGTCTGTTCCCTCTCACAGCTAAAACTGCTCAAACGATCCTACACAACGAACAAAGTGGTCTAAACACGGGCCTTTACAGTCCCGAGGAAAACATTCCTTTGGATACATTGAATTTGATATGTTTGAGATCTGCCCATAGACTGCCTCTGATTACTGTTCATTGGTCACATTTGTTGATAAGGTGAGTGAGCTTTGTAAAACTTAGTGTTAATGGATCAATGTTTTTTATATAACGTAGTTTGTTATGAAATATCAAAAAATCAAAATGAAAACATACTTTATTCAAGTAGGCTTTTACAAGCACTTTTGAGTCGTCATTTAACAAACTATATTAAGTAAAGCTACTACCGGTTCCGAATGTAGATTCTACCGAGAAGAACCGGCAAGAAATTCAGTACCCTTTACCCTTTTTCAACATCTAAAAATACATTCATAGATTGACCTCTAAATATTAATGTGAATTTATTTCAAGCAATGTATTATCTGGAACTCCAAGGATTATTATATTATGACGTTATAGACAGACATAAATATTTATGGTTATCTCTAGAAATAAGTTGTTATTATATTGTATTAGATATGGTAAATTGTAAGAGAACAATGGGACTGACATATTTTGTATAAATATAAGTCCCTTAATTAAATAAAGATTAAAAAAAAATGTTTATGGTTATCAACAGGAATTAAAAAAAAAAAAAACATTACTATGCGGACGGATAAGTGGTCACAATTGCCCATATAAATTGGCGGCGTAAGAAATTTTGACCGTTCTTTACATCGCCAATGCGTTAACAATCCTTGGAACTATGATGTTATGTCCCCTGTGATTAAATAAACCTTTCAAACCGAAACACAAAAACAATGAGTATCGATGTTTGGCGGTAGAGTATAAAATAAATGGGTGTTACCTACCAGACCGACCTTACCGTTAAGTAAAATATCACCGTGGTCGGTATAATACCGTCAGAACTGATAGACCCTCAGAAAATTAAATTGTGTTAAATATAAAAAAAAAAAAAATTCAAATTGGATAAAATTACAAATATAATTGATGTTCAGTGGTAGAATATATACCTACTCAGACGGGCTTTCACGAAGTGCTAGAACCAATTAAAGTACGAACAAAAGGTTCAACAAGAAATACTAACTAACCGAGTAGTGTGATGCATTAAACCTTTGCCAAGAAGGGATTTTATTAGCCTGTTACCTTGTTTAACAGTACTTTTCTTTCAGATTGAACTTCCTATCTCATAAATATTGGCACAAACTAATAGGATTCGCTCGCAATTTGCCGCTGAGTGCGGACAGCGGCGACACGGCGCTGCTGAGGGTCGATCTGCTGCAGACGGCCTGCGTCATGGCCTATTGTGAATACTTTGTAAGTGTACTCCTCGTCTGTACTAATATTATAAATGCGAAAGTATCTCTGACTTTTTAAATCACTGAACCGATTTCGATGAAGTTTGATATGAATAAAGGAAGGACAAGCTACTTTATATTCCTTACACCTGACCATCATCCCCTTAAACACGAGCAAACCCCTGTATCTACAAGCTACAGGCTCCGTATTAAAGAATTGTTATCAAATAGACTTAAATATTTTCATTTCTTTTCAAGAAAAGCACTGTTTCTTACCTTTTTAAATCATGATCCTAAAATATTTAAATATTAAGTGGATCTGACTAAAATTACTCCATTCATTTGTAAATTATAAAAAACCCTTAAAATTATTATAATGATTACATTAATAAATAAAAATTTAAATATACTATTTTTTAATTCCCAGCTAGATAACGGGCTATCCGAAGCAGTTCACCTGACGTGGTTACTAGTGAACCGAGTACACATCCTCGTGTCGCAGTTCAACGAGGACGTCGTTCGGAACCTGTTGGGGAAGGTCCAGCAGGCCGCCGGGGCCTCGGGGCTCCTACTGCAGGCTGTCGCTGCGAGATGCCAGAGCTGTTTGAAAGTAAGTAACGCGTAATTATTGTGCAGCTATCCACGTCGGCCTTGTAACGGTTATATTAAAATTATAATATTTAAAAGTATTGCAATTAAAGCAACAAGAAACATAATTGCTTAGTTTCTAAGATCGGTGGCGCATGGCGATTATATTTCTTACAGCGTTAATGTCCCTGGGTAAAAGTCATTACCGTCAAGTCCACACATATGACAAAAAAAAAAAAAAAATTTTATAATACATTTACATCATTACATACATTACATTAGCAGCCTCTGAATTTCCCACTGCTGGGCTAAGGCCTCCTCTCCCTTTGAGGAGAAGGTTTGGAGCATATTTCACTACGCTGCTTCAGTACGCGTTGGTGGAATACACGTGTGGCAGAATTTCGTTGAAATTAGACACAATCCGGTTTCCTCACGATGTTTTTCTTCACCGCCGAGCACGAGATGAATTATAAACACAAATTAATTTTATAATACAATCATTGTTAATACTTAATAATACGATAAAAACCATTTGCGTTCTTGTGCGTTTGTTTAAATCTTTTATTTCTGTTGTGTTGAGGCGTCTTGGATACGTACAATGAAAATTGAATGCTTGCATCCCTCAGTATGCTTTGTTGGTGTAATCCTGCAGATAACAGGGTTCAAAATAGAGGGTTTTTTGTCCAAAAATCTCCAAAGAAAAAACTGGTGCTTTTAAATTAGTTTTGTCGCAGTTAACTAGTGCCCCTTGAAAATGTCTGAAGTGAATTTATAATAATAAATACTGTCAAATAATAAAAATACATTTTTCAGAATGATTTTGCACTGAATACATACAAAATATTGTCCCTGTGTCATGAGAGTCAGTCCGGAGCTTTAGTTTTTCTGACATGTCGCATTATTGGGAAACTGGAACCAGCTATCGCCACTCGGTGAGTTTTTTTTAATTCTATAATTTAAGTACTTTTATTTACAAAAAAATATGACAACGCTATCGTATTTTACTGAAAACACACTCTTAATTATATATATAATAACTCTTAATTCAAATAAATTAAACTCTGACAAATTAAATATATAATAAAACATATTAAATAGATATAAATATAATATCTTAATTATATATATAATTATAGATATAATTAAATATCTTAAGTTGATAATACAAAGTAGGTAGGTAAATCCGGTTAGTTTTTCTTCATTATTTATTTAAAATAGGATTTTATGTATTGTTAGAATGATTATAATGTTTAAAAAGCATCAACATATAATGTAGCAATATAAAAAAAAAAAATTATGACCACTTCAAATCTAAGCATAGTGAACGTGGCGTTTAAGAAAAATACTGACTCAAGATGGGAAGCTCTATTTGTCTCTGCGCGGTTACTTTATTCGAGATGAGATTCGTTTTGCTTACGATATCGGAAGCTACTGTTAGCTTACTAACTAGCAGTTATACTGCTAGTTAGTGTGTTTAAAGATGACAGTGTTTCGAAACTAAATTGTAAACATTTATTATTAAACAATTGCAATATCCCTATACAGTGTGTTTATAATACATACACTATTTTCCAAAAAAAATTATGTTACCATAGACTATAATATTTCATAGATTCGCAAAACTGGCAATAGACAGGTGTAAGTCACTGAAAAGTATGTCGCCAGAGATAATAAACTCGCAGCTTTCGAAAGAAGATGTGCAAGTGGCACTTGAACTGTTGCAAAGGGACAAGGTTCATATTCGGTGAGGATTTTTCTAATTTTTTTATTTTTATACAATTAATAATATTCTTTTAAATTTTTTAATTTACTGCGTCACTCTTACATGAATATTTATCTCTATTTGAAAGATATTGATATTATTGATTTATAAATAATATATTCAAAACGACATTATCACTAATTTCATACTACATAATATTTACTTTGTTTAAAGGAATAAATATCAATAAATAATCTATTTATCTAATAAAAAAAAACTCTTAATGTTACTTTTTTTTCAGTTATTCAAATTTGGTAGTGGAATTAAACGCTTTGGCATCCAGCGTATTCGATCTATCGCCGTTGGACCTCTCTCAAGACAGGGCGATCAATCCCCATTACATCATCACCAGCAACGTCGACAGCAGCTGGTTACTCAGCCAGGTTAAAAGCAGGTGAGTCCTTGTTTCGGTTCAAAGAAGAAAAAAAAAACACTTTGGTTGACCTTTTCTAATTCCCTTATTCAATAATATAATAAACTTGGTGGTAGGGCTTTATGCAAGCCCGCGTTGGTACCACCCACTCTTCAGATATTCTAACGCAAAAGCGCAGTACTTAGTTTTGTTGCGTTTCGATTCGAAGGGCAAGTGAACGAGCATTACTACGGGTAACACATACGGTCATAACATCTTAGTTACCATGTTGATGGTGCGTTGGTTATACGAGGAATGATTAATATTTAATACAGTGCCAACGTCTAGGCGGTGGTGATAACATATCACCAGTAGCATTTACTCTTCCAATACATAATTTATAAAAAATAAATAATAAGTGGCCGTACGATTGCCATACCTTTATACGTATAACATTAAAAGTTTGACGACCTCCGTGGTTGATGTAGAAAAAGTTCTTTTCTATGTTGTCTTGGGTCTGGGTGTTTGTGGTACCGTCGTTACTTCTGACTTTCCATAACACAAGTGCTTTAGCTACTTACATTGGGATCGGAGTAATGTATGTGATGTTGTCCAATATTTATATTTATTTATTTATTTATAAAAAAAAGTAAAAACTAAGGCGCTTTGATCGTCAAATAAAATTAAATACATTTTTTTTTGACATTTCTTTAATATATGTCTCGTTTTTTGGTCAATAGATGCTGTCAAACGGATTGCAGTATACCGAAGGTGCCGAAGTACAATGATTTGGCGATACTTTTATCAAATCTTTCTCAAGAAGATCTAAAAGCCATAATGTCATGTCCGGAGTTCGACAGAAAAATTTTAAGTTCGTGTTTCAAAGTAGCGCGTGAAACGTTCACAAGAGAATTCCTTAACACGATCTCGGAGCAAGAACTGAGAGAGTCGGAGATAGACTTAATAAGAGAACAGAGAGAGATGGAAATAGCTAAAGAAGAAATGTCTTCTTCCGTGGATAGCAATAAATTGTACGTAGTCAATACTTTACAAGTGTTCAAGAAGGGTGACGCCAAGGAGTCCAAGTCACAGTTCTTCATTCCGATCATGGATAACGATGTCAAAGAAAAGTTTGGGAATTTGCAAATATCGGAAGAGGAAACTGATATATCGATACCGGAGTTATCTAAATTGTATCAAGTTTCCTTGATGACGTTGGACAAGTCGTTGGCCGATGTTCTCAAACTTTTCCCGAAACAAAACCGTCCTTTGAGCCAATCAGAAAACTTTAATTTGAATATCGAACAAACTATAGACAGGTATACGAGGCGATGCCACCAAGTGTTCCAGGATAAATTATTCTATCAAGAATTTATAACTATACACACAGTATTGACAGGATTTTTAAAATCTGCTGATGCAATTCTGACTCTTATAGACGAAACCGACTGTGATTTAGTAGAAAAATGCGTTGAAAATATCATTCCAAGTTCATTATCTAGAAATATAGCTGTGTTTTCCGTCGTATCGCTACAGTACATGTCGTTCTTGATAAAGAATAAGAAAATAGTTGAGACTCCAATTAACGCCGATGTTTCTTTCCGTGTGACGAACGTTACCACAGATAATGTATGCGTGGATCACGTTATACTGGTCACAGTTGAGAATGTGTCGAAAGCTTTGAGTTTTAAAGAGATTTGGTCGGATTTGAACACCGAGAACAATTCAAACAGGACTCAATCAGCGATTAGTTGCTTGTATGCAATCGTGAAATATTTAGTGAAGGTAATATTTTTATGAATTTCAATAATATGTATATATGTATATGTCTTTATGTATCGTACCAATTACATTATGTGAATGGAAATTGATATATAGATATGCAATTTTTAACATAAAAATTATATAAAATATAAGATGAGCATGGTTTAGGCCTGCATCAATACCAAGAAAGAAGCAATTAAAAATAATTATTGATTAATTGTACTTTTAAAATTAGTAGCAACACGTCACCAATATTAATATGTTTAAGTAAACATACGGATATTTATTTCCAGTCAGTTCATTGATTGGAATATCTTATTTTGTGACATTGAATTATCGCGCACGTTGTCGTCGAGGTCTTGTACCAAAATATAGTATTGCTACTGGTGTTTTTTTGGTGGTAGGGCTTTGTGCAAGCCCATCTGGGTAGGTACCACCCACTCATCAGATATTCTACCGCCGAACAGCAGTACTCAGTATTGTTGTGTTCCGGTTTGAGTGAGTGTGTCAATGTAACTACAGGCACAAGGGACATAATATCTTAGTTCCCGAGGTTGGTGGCGCATTGGTGATGTAAGGAATGGTTAATATTTGTTACAGCGCCATTGTTTATGGGCGGTATTTACCACTTACCATCAGGTGACCTATTTGCTCGTCCGCCTACCGATATCATAAAAAAAAAACAAAACTATTATGTTTATTTGACTATGGTTATTTATGGTGTTAAAAATTTTGGTCCAATACAAATTTAACTCAAATTCTAAACAACTATAATAACAAAAGCAAAATTATAATGTCACTACTTTAATAATACCACTGCAACATAGAACTGAACGAGGTCAGGGTTGTTCATAAGAGAAGACTAAAATCTTGCTCAGTAAGATATTTAATAAAATATTTTCCTTTGTTATGTAAACAGGACAAAAAACCCTTGATTCTGAAATCGTTCATGAAATATCAAGACGATGGTCCGAAACCGGATATAATAATCACGGGTAATAAATTGGCAACATTGATCGAATATTGGGAGGAGAATTTGTACACGAAGACAAATAAAGGCGTACTCGGTAAGAGATATCAAACGGCAATCGAGAGTCTCCTCGTGAGCTTGTCGAGGTTAGTGCTACTGACATTATTTTAAAGACATTATTAAAAACACTTTGATTGTTCCGTGCAGAGGTTGCAGTGTCTCTGACACCAAAAGTATTGATATAAGTGTTGTGTGGAGATGTTTCAATACACAGAAAAACTAATAGAAGCTGTTAAGATTTAAATGTGAAATAATTTACATGTAATTATATTATTCATGCTTTTTTTTCAAGTTAAAAAATCGTTTGGTTTTTTTTTTTTCAATTGTAATGTTTAAGTTATAGTTAGTATTGGACACACGCTTATAATTCTTCTCGTGCTCGGCAGTGAGAAAAGCATTTGTTATGAATTATGCCACACGTGTATCCACAAACCCGTATAAGAGCAAAGTGGTGTAATGAGCTCCAAAACTTCTCCTCAAAGGGGAGACCTTAGCTCAATAAAGGCACATAACAGCCTTACTTATTTGTTACTTACTTACTTAGTACTGGACAATAAAAATTAAAAGTTAAGTCACATACATACCTGTACAAGTTCCACTACAGGGCTGAAACCTTTTCGATTGAGGAGATGTTTTTTAGCTGATTTTTAGCTGCTCCAACACGGGTTGGTAGATACACTTGTGGGAGATTTATATTCGACACATAAGGGTCACCTCACGGTAGACACAACATACATATATAATTGTATTTAACTAACACGACTGTATTTTTAGATGTTGAAAAAGAGTAACTACTGAGTTCCTTGCCGGTTCTTCTCGGTAGAATCTACATTCCGAACCGGTGGTAGCTTTACTTTAAATAGTTTGTCAAATGACGATTCAAGAGTGCTTGTAACAGCCTACTTGAATAAAGTATATTTTGATTGATTGATTGATTGGTGCTTTCCTATCACGACCGAGAACGCTAGCATGCTAAATTAATAATTTCTATCCGGCCATATCATCTTTAGTAGATGTATAAAGTAGCAACTACACTTAAAATGAGTATTTTGAGAGAACTGTATTATATAAGAAAATAAATTTACAGGTTAGAATTGGTAACCAACATAGCTCTCATACCACCTCTGGCGTGGTCGTTCGTTGAGGTGAAGACGAAGAAGGAACACCTGGAAAAGATCGATTTACCGTTGCAGCCCTTGCAGGATATGGATATTTTGGAAGCGTTTTTGTTTAGGTAAGTTACGATCGGAACCAGTCAATATGTTTGTGTTCTGTTAAGAAGTTAAGTTACTTATTATAAATATTCGACCATGTCGAATCTACTATTTTTTTGATACAGTTTGTATTTGAATATATAGTGTTATAAATTAATATTATAAATACAAAATTGAGTTTGTTTGTTTGTTACGTTTTCAAATTAAAACTAGTTTTCAGAATTATTCAATAAACGAAAACCAACAAAAGCGCTTGTTAGAATTTGTTTGCTGTTATTCGTTTTATTACAAACCGAAGATTTTTTTGCCTTACAAATATTTAACTAAAGAAAATTTAATCTTTGCTATCTGGCCTTCAAAACTCAAGTGCCATGAAAGTTATTGGGTTTTTCTCATGAAAAATTCTCAGAAGCAGCCCAGTCTGGATGTTGGCAAAGTTTACGTTCCCGTGTCTCAGGAGTCTATTTCGTGCCTGATCCCATGAGAGGGAGAGACATAAAATAGAGTGTTGAGTACTGCTCTACTGAGTACTGTTTGGGCAAGTTTATGCTCGTGCTATATAATATGCCGCGCGCAGTTGTTTAGATTCTCCTGAGAACGGCCGCTGTGGTTAAAATCGGTCAGCGGACATCATCATCCGAACGAGACTCTTCCAGGGTCAACCTCGTCGGCTGGTCGACGAAGAAGCAATTCGAGGAGGTCTGGGTGGGGCTGCTGGGCGCGCTGCAGGGCAACGGCACGCACTGGGCCGTGACCGGCATCGCGCAGCTGCTGCTCGGCGTGGGCGGGCTCGTGCGCGGCCGCCTGCCGCACGTGCCGCGCGCGCACCTGCCGCTCACGGACGGGTGCTTTCCGCAGCTGTACTTTACGAAATTACACATTTCATGTCCTAAAATTAACTAAACCTTATTTTATATCTCAGAATGCAACGTCTCCGAAGCATTCTCATCGGTACATCAGCGTACAGTATATTCGAAGACGTGAACCTTGAACGGATACCGCTAATGAGGGACGGCTCCTGTGGATTTCACTACGGGCAGTTCAGTACGGACTATTTGAAATACGCGGCAGGTGAATTTAACGTTTGCTCTCATAGTAATATGGTTGAAATTTGTATATTCTGTTTTGGTGTTTCTAGTTGATATTTATATATATAGATAGTTTTTTTAAACATTTTTTTTTAACTCAAGTTTTTACACTTTTTAAATTTGGAATTTAAAGTATCTGTATTGTCTCTTTATGAATGCATTTATTTTTTAAGTTTTATTTCGAATATTTTTAAACAATCAATATATAAATGACTAAGGCATTTTTATGAATTTGACTGAAAACTCGAAACTAAAAGGTATTTTATTAGAGTAGGCAAACGTACAAGCACTTTTAAGTCGTTATTTTACAACAATAATATACTTTTCAATGTAAAGTTACCACTACTTATTTGCAAAGTAGATTTTGCCTAGAACTGGAAAGAAACTCAGCATGAATCTGTGTTAAAGTGAACTTATCAATAATAAAAAATGATACAGATTTTAAACGTTTAAATAATATTCTCATAGTATAATATATATATTACTGATTCATAATTAAATTGTTTAAAGATATGACGGACGATGTCTCGTATAAGGTTCGCAAAGAAGTGAAGCGCACGAGGAAGAACACGGGAATCGACGTGAACAGTTGTCTCCAGCTGTTGATGGATGTAGCCACCGATATGTTGGATCCGAAGGTAGTTTAACGACAGGAAAATCACATCACCACTATCTTACTAAGATACATTTCAAAAGATGTATAGGGGGGTGATATTTTATTTTACATGAGTTTGTCGTTTGAATCCATAATTTAAACACCTATTTTTAATTTCAGTGTTTTTGTTGTTGATTCTCGTGTTAAAAATCGGTTTAAAATCGGTTGCTTAGCGAGGTGCGATGCACACGAACGACTTAGAGATTAAAATTTGATTTAAGCGATTTATTGTACACTCGTATCTCTACGTGGCTTCACCTGGGAGTTACATGTTCGGTTTTTTTATGGCATAGACGGAAAATGAACAAGAAGCTCACCTGATGGAAAGTGAATACCGCTTCAAACTATATACTTACCGGGTTCAAACTATATACTCTTCCAGACTACAATATATCGCCAAATTCCATTAAAATTTGTCGCGATGGAGTAACAAACATCCGTCCCTCCAAACGCGCAGGCGCCGACGGGCGTGGCGGGGCGCGTGGCGCTCACGAAGTGCCTGTGCGCCAGCGCGGCGCGGCTGAGCGGCGGCGCGCAGTGGGCGCGGCTGGGCGCGCTGCTGGACGCGCCCGCGCCCTGGCCGCACGCCGCCGCCGCCGCGCTGCACGCGCTCGCGCAGGCGCTGCCCGTGCTGCACCGCCGCGTACGTACTCACTGCCGGGCCCCCCCCGCCCCCGCGCTGTGCCGCGCTAAACGGTACCCCGATAGTGCCGCAGTGGCGCTGTGTGAAATGCGAGTGAATTCAGTTTTCGGCAGGATAGTGCTGGAATTGGTAGTCGTGTGCTGTA
The DNA here is from genome assembly GCF_037043105.1 of Vanessa tameamea. Lineage (NCBI taxonomy): Eukaryota > Metazoa > Arthropoda > Insecta > Lepidoptera > Nymphalidae > Vanessa > Vanessa tameamea. The sequence continues at coordinate 1,681,950 of NC_087332.1, read as the reverse complement.
AAAAGGAAGGCAAACCAATATAGTGTTTACTTCGGCCACCACTTAACTCTATGTTAAAGTATCCTCATCGCTGGCTGACTAAGGCTGTCGTATGCCATTAACAAATGGTAGCGTTTAAATCATTAACATAATATTTAAAGATATATTCAATAATGTACATCGATATAAAACAAACTAAACTATAAAAATCAAACTTAATCAAAAAAATAATAAAAAAATATCCTTGTCACTGTATAGTAATACTTCTACAGATTAGTATTTGTTTCGAGTATACATTTTTGCTATAGATATATTAACTCCCGGGAGTCCTTTCTTCCGTTTCCTTATGACGTTGGAGTGTATTGAAATGCAGTAAAACACAAGTGTTCGTCAACTTCGTTCTCCGTCATTTTAATCCCAGGAATGCAATTGACGTCTGTCGCTACCGCTTTTTTTTTCTTTGTAATTCCAAGCAACTATATGGTTAACTGTGTCTCTAGCAGCGACATTGTAAATGGAAACTTTTCCTTACCTCACGAACCGCCGTTAAGTATGTGAGTAAGTATGCCAGGAGCAACTAACCGGGCCGCGCGCAGGAGGCGCCGTCGGTGCACGAGAAGCTGCTGCGCTCGCTGGGCGCGGGGCACGCGCCGCTGCGGCAGGCGGCGCTGCGCGGCTGGCTGCTGCAGCTGCGCGCCGCCGCGCCCGCCGCCGACTGCGTGGCCGCGCTGCGCCGCGCCGCGCGCGCGCACCTCGCCGCCGACGACAGGTGACTGGGGCTGGGGCTGGGGCTGGGGCTGGGGCTGGGCAGCGGAGCGCACGTGTGTACGAGTCCGAGCCTGTCACGGCCCATCGACGTAGGTGTAAAAGAGGACTCTGCTAACCGAAACGGATTAGTGACTTACACGAACCAACTTAATTCCGATGTAAGGCAGATTTCGTCGATAGAAATCGTAAGATTCACTATGTGGTCTCGGTAGTTGGTTCTAATTTTTCAGTTTCCTGAGCCCCATCCGTTCTATATAAGAGTAATTTTTAACGTATAAACCTGTTATTTTTCCTCAGAATATCTCTCCATGAAAAAAGTTTATACTGGGCGGTGCTGTTCTCCTTGGTGGAAATTGGCCATCCTGATCTCATAAATATTCCAGTTGACTTCATACTGGCTAATCCGAGGCATTATTGCGCCGATTTAGTTGTTAAAGTAAGCCGTCAAAATATACTTAATTCGAGTAAATTGAATCTACCACTGGTTTAAAATGTATTTCTATAATAACTACAAATTATTTTATATAAAATTAATATTTATATGAGGAATTAACTTTATTCAATAATATTTACCGTCTTAACTTTATTTTATATATATTATTTTCAGGGTATTACGTCAATACTCCGTCAACAAGTGCTTCCTAAAGACTTGAAGAATACGATAATCGAGAAATTATTAGAAAACATGAACAAATGCACAGAAAATCATGCCGTACAAATCGTTATGGTGCATCTGTTTTCAGGTACTGTGATTTATTTATTTATATACGTCAATGTGTCGTAAATATGTATGTGCAGACCCTTTGACCGACCACCATAAAATATGCCGAAAAGAAATATTTTTCCGAAAAAGTTTTTACACTATCCACCATGTTAACATTATAACTGGTCGCTAGATGGCAAATCATCTATTTAAAACTTACCGAAAAATATAAAAAAATTAAAAAATCAATTTCATTCTTATTAGAAATCCACTACGTTTATTTATATATTACACATTAAAATGTCTCAAGTCGGTGCCAATTCCAAGAAATTTCGTCTGCACTCAACCTAGCTTTAGTTCCTATTAACTGCAACACCTTAGTCCAACCGACCTAGAGCTTATTGCAACCACGAGAGAACACACGTCAAACGACGAGATACCATTGGTGGAAGCATTGAATAATCTATGATATTCGTTAAGCGAGAAAATGCGTCCAAAACGCTTTTAAATACGAAGTTACTATCGTAATTTTGGAAGTTGAATATAAGTAATTAAGTTTTTGCATTATTTGCATTAACAGCCTGTAAATTTCCCACTGCTGGGCTATCGCCTCCTCTCCTTTTTGAGGAGAAGGTTTGAGCATATTTCACCACGCTGCTCCAATGCGGGTTGTTGGATACACATGTGACAGAATTTCGTTGAAATTAGACACATGCAGGTTTCCTCACGGCGTTTTCCTTCACCGCCGAGCACGAGATGAATTATAAACACAAATTAATTTAAGTGGAATATAAATAAATAAAAATATATTAATCAATAATTTTTAGTACTGCAGAATGTACGTTAATCATTAGCAAATAACGGAATACCTCAAACTATGATTATCTTTATTCCTTCTTTGATTGGAATAAACTATGATTGCGCTTACTATAATTAACTTATTTCATTAAACATAATAAATTTATTTGTATTGTACCAATTTCAGCGGACAGCAAGCTCTTAAGTCCAAAGCTCGAATCGCACGTCTCAAACATGGATCCAGACATTCTAATGAACTCAATGGAACGAATAACATTACTCTACAAAGTATTGAGACAGTGCAAACGTAGAGAAAACAAGCAAATCATATCATCAGCGTTGAAGTACTTCCTGAGAGAGACTCTCCCACCCGCGGCGACTCTCAGTAGAGTCGTGATAGAGTACTTGGAGTGCTGCAAGGAGACCGAGCGGAAATGTATGGGGATGATGAGCGATAGAGACAAATGGATCGAGTGTTCCGTCTTCAATTCTGAAGTTGTTTTCGAGGTGAGTTTATTTGAAAATTCAAGCTTAAATTAAATTATTCGAAGACGTCTAATCAAACTTATTGCGTAACTAAAGATAGTTCAATAGAAACTGTAGAACTTACACTTGAAACGTATTCCTGCATGGTTTGTTTTTTGCAATCCCTACTGGTAGGTACCACCCACTCGTCATATTGTATTCTACCGACAAAAAATAATACTTAGTTTTGTTGTGTTTCGCTTTGAAGCTTGAGTGAGTCAGTGTAACTACAGTCACACAGGATATGTCATCTCAGTTCTTTACGTTGGTGATGCATTAATATCTCTATCAATACCAACGTCTATGGGTAGTGGCGATCACTTACCGTTTACCAGGCCTCCAAAATATGACATTAAAATTAAAATAAAAATCATATTGAAATATCAGTGATGTAGGTGAAAGTAATTACGATTACAATAATCCGTATTAACGTTAATTGTATTTGATTGAACAATAAAAAGATATAAATAATCTTTTCTGATAAGATAAATAAAAATTGAGAATATCTTAGACTGGTATTTAGTTGAGCCAGAAAAGGTTTTTTTTATTTTTTGTGTTGTCGGTACGTATTGGTAACCAAAAGTTAATTCGGTATATACGGTATTGGAACAAATGTTCGTAAGTTTCTAAATGATTTCAAACAGCTGCCAACATTAACACTTAACTATAACAGTTTAAACTATATTGACATAGCTTTTAACATCTAACTTTTAAATTACATGAAATATAAAAAGAAACATTCAGGATACTAATCTGTGGTTATTATGACAACGGTCTGCGGATCTTATGGCGGATAATATTGATTTGGTATGTAGTTTGTACCGAGAACAACAGACAGTAAATTATTAATTGGTACTAGAATTTTACGCTAAGGTTAGGTACCACCTGCTCATCTCTTATTCTCAACACAATACATAGTATCTATATTAGTATCGTTCTGTTCAGGCTCAAAGAGTGGTTCGCCCAGTGCGACTACATGCACATATAACACTTTTGTTCCAAAGGTCGATGGCGTATTGGCTTGTCGGATTGGTAATGTTTTCTCAGCGTTGGCCGATTTGCCTATCTGATTAAATAAGTTTATATAAGTAACAATTTTAACGCATGAATGATTTGCTTTTTTTTATTTTCAATTTGAAACAATCTGTTACTCATACTTCAGATAAGTGATAATAATCAGTCAATTCTTTCACAGGTATTTGAAACGTCAGTCTCCCAAGACCAACTGCCGGTGCTAAGCGGATGGATCTTCGAAGCGCTTTGTCATTTGCTCACAGGAAAAATATCCTCTAAGCTATTGCCATATTGCCTTCTAACGTTATTAGTTTCAGCCAGTTCGAACCAGTATATAAGATCAACAAATGCCCTAACGTCTTACATACTTCGTACCGGTTTTTATAAATCGCCGGAAAATATCCAAAATTGGGGTATTTTCGAAGATTTTGTCGTAAACAGAGTGAAGATGTCGTTTGCGGATCGGAGACTTCTTTGCATAGTCGCGATACATTCAAACTTCAGCGCGAACCAATTGGAACGATTGAAAGAGCTATGTGAGGGGAACGAATGCTTGAATGACTTATTGGAATGTTTGATGTCAACTTCATAAATTAACCAAGGCAAGCTAATTTATATAGATTCAAAATTTTTGAAAATTACGAAGCTTTTATCGAAAAAAAATAGATTTAGATTGTTTCCTGATTAAAAATACATTCACTTAAGCAATATAATACAATGACATGATACTTATATTATGAATTAATATATAATACCTTCCAATACCATAGACTCATTTGGTCTATTTGTGATGAGGCATAGACAAAGGTAGATAAAAAAAGAATCTAATTAAAATTAAGTGATTAAATAACTTATCGATTGTTCTAAAAACATGCTTTTAACTTAGTTTCCTAAAGGCTCGTATTTTTATATATTTATACATAAATTTTTCAATTCTTACACATTTTATTATATATTCTAAGTGTTCGTCTATTTCAGTAATAATTATGTAATACATTTTAATCTAGTTCGTATTTAATATTGACCACAATATCTTACGTTCGCATACGAACAAACTGTTTACTTCGATAATTTTATACAATTAAATGTTAAATTTGAAATATACATGAAGTATAATGCTATTCCTTCATCTACGTTAACGTATTATTATTGTTGTCGGTGTCTGACTGCGTCATAAATATTAGATCGAATTTTCCTATCTAACTAATTCACATAGTTACTTTAATCACTACGAATGATGTGATAATACTTTAACAATGGCATAATAATAGTCTACATTGTTGAAAAACTGGCCAATGAGATGTCGCCGATTGAGTCATCGACTGTTATCAACCAATGACGATACGAAATTATTTAACAAGACTGGCTCGGCGTTTAAGGGGTGCAGCAAAAATGCTCTGCTTGGTGGCATAAAAGTGTCTACGAAATTTATAAAACGTAACTTGAATACATTATTGTAAATAATAGTTGGCGTCGCTTAATATCGGAACGTCCAAGGTCACTTAAATGCTGTCAACGTCTTGACTAATCGGATAAATTATATTATTAAATCTCTAAAAATATAAATCGAAATATATAATTACTAATTTTCCGCTCGCGTTTTGAAGTTGGTTGTCAGATGTTATTCACACAAAAACTTTATAAATTATAGTCTTTGTCTTAATCTGATGTATTAGCTATATTGTTGTTAAGTTATATAAAAATTCATTCAGTAGTTTTTGCTTGAAAGAGTAACAAACATTCAAACTTAAAAACTTTCCCCTTTATAATATTAGTATGATTGAAATAATCGTCATTATACAGAATTATGTATATTAAATGTACGTATCACGTAAGTAAAGCTACCACCGGTTGGGAATTTAGATTCAACCGTGAAGAACCGGCAAGAAACTCAGTAGTTACTTTTTTTCCAACATTTTTGATTACTAGTTTATATTATACAGTGAAATTAAATTAAATCAACAAGTATTACCTCAACACTTTTCAACATCTATATAATCTTGTGTTGAATAATATAATAACTCTAAACACGCGTTAGATCGCAGATGAAGTAGTAGCTTTATAGTTATAAGCAATACAGATTACTAAAGTATGTTTAAAACAGATTAAATAGAATCAATATTTTTCAATATTTTATAAATGTAGTACAAAATGAGTGTAATCTTTGGGGCCTTCGCCATTATTATTACCGTAGAATTAGTAATACGTTGCACGTAGTGGATTAATCAGTCGATAAATTAGTCTGTTATTTATAAGTAAAATAGGATTTTTAATCTATATTTATATATTAAAGAGGTTTTAATGTTAAGAAACGTAGATTCTAAATTCGTAATTTATGATACCATTATGGAATTAAAGTGTTGGGCAGCTTATGTAGGAAATACATAGTCATCGACTAACTTATCGTTTGATTAATGAAATACGTACGTTATATAAATAATGTGAATTCTAAATGTCGACTTTTAGCACTTTATATTAAGATTCGTATTCAATAGCTTAAGTGTTAGTGACTGCATGAATTGTTTCGTGTTATTTTCAGCTATTATTCTTAAAACACAAGATTCTTACGTAACAAGATTTTTTAAAAATAAATAAAGAAATTATACACATATTATTTATGCGTAGACGTTGGAAACCTAATGTATTCGTTTTAGAAGAAATTCTGAAACATGAAACGCAAATACCATCAACTCGCATTCAAGGATCGTAGTGGAAAAAGCGGCAAAAAAAATTCTTACAGGAGACGAGTTAGTCTTGCAGAGGAACTATAAAGAATGATACATACTGTAATTCAGAATGTTATTTTTTTAATAGTGCAATATCAAAGACTATTCTTCCAGTCCTTTGACTATGGCAAACATTTATAAAAAAAAACTATATTTTTTATAAGTCACAAGTGACTCGGCTGTTTAAATTAAGACTTAGAGATCAGAAATATGATTATAAAAAAATTACTCTGCATTCTATAAATTCTTATGTAAACAGTCTTAAATTTAATTAAAATTAAATAACATAAGTTAATTCTGGATTAACATGCGATTTTATGTCTAAAATGTTTGGGGTACGACACATGTGTCATTGGTATATTGTTTTGGTAGAAATTGCTAGATTATTGGTGTTGTGTGTTGCCAGTATGGTATAGAATATAGCGCTAGTATTGTCCAAAGACAACTTAATTAACTTGTAGGGTAATGCTTCGCGTTAGAAAGTAAATAAAATCGAAATTCAAAACCCGTTAACCTAAATGTAGAAGTGAAAAATCTTCTACTATTTGAAATGGTGAAACATTTGATAATAAATAAAAAAATATTACAATATATTCTTACGGCGATTACTACCAATGGAATCGCCTTAAGAACAATAACCTTGGGAACTAAGATGTTATATTCCTTGTGCCTGTAGTTATAAAATTGTCAAAGTTTTGACTAGTTATGTTAATTCAGTCGTTTTGGCTCAATCATTATTATCTACGCCTTAATTCAACCAATTTTATATTGTTTTTTGGACGTAGAATAGCGCACGAAGGCGGAACTGCATTCACTCCAAACTATATTTACGTTCTGTTTCATCGGTGACAGCGACCTCTTCCAGTAAATCTTAAAATATGAAATTTGTACAATGTTTTATTTTCCTTCCAAATATATTTCTTTTTTTAAATTATAAAATGTAAAGTTTTATACGTCTCGTATAATAGAACAAGCTATAAGAACAAAATAATAAATCAAAATATTTGGAAAATAAATCAATCGGCCACAAACCACAGAATCAAAAGGGTTACATTCGCGGGCTGTTAACTACCTGCAAATAGCAATTGCAAGGATATACAAAGACTATTTGTATGCTATAAGTATATTGCTTTATTAAATACAAAATAATATGAATATAATAAAACTGTTATATAATTTAATAAAAGGTTAGTTTCTCAGTGATCTCTTATTCAATTAATTATTATGATAAAGAATAGATTAACATTTTTAGTAACGAATTGAACTTTAATTATATAGAAATAGATATAGTTTTATAATGTCATTGAGTCAACGACCGCTTAGAATAATATATCCCGGATTCTTTGATATATTTAATCTGTTTACTATAAAAAATACTTAAATCGAAACATAAAAAAAAATTACGATAATTATTTCACTAAATATGGTAATTCTAAAATTTAGCAACATGAAAAGAATAAACACGAATTTAATCCAAAGTAATCATTAATATATATAATATTGTGTCATATATTTCAATAATATTCAATTTTAAAATGAAGAAGTTATATTAGGAATAATAACCTAAGAATAAATGGATGTTAAAAGGTTAAAAGCTCTATGCTCGTAGTAACAAAAAAATTAAGGTGCATATTTTTTTTCACGTGAAAAATTGTATATTTTTTGGGAATAAATAACAATATATTTATAAAGGAGCTTCCGCAATAAACATAATATAATGCTTAGAGTTGTTTTATTTAATACCCTGCATTTTCAGAAGACTGATTATTATGGTACAATAACTATTAATAAAAATAAAAAACGCGTAGGTATGTATACAAAAATGGAATTGGTTTTAATTCATACACGGTACACTCAAATTACATATAGAAACTTTGCATTTGTAATTTTGGAACTTGATTAACATTTAAAAACAATTAAATAAAACTTCTTAACGTTTGAGTGATTATAAATCAAAGCAGAGACAATTTCTTTATTTTTTAACGTAAACCATAATTTCTAAATTTATTCCACAAATTTTTGGGTGAACTTGTATTGTACCGTCATAAAAAGGCCGCCATTCGTAACGTCAATATATATATTGTTTTATTTTGAATGCGATATTGGGAAATCAGTCTGTGACAAAGCTACAGAAAATTGTTTTATTTGTTTACTGTATTTTTATTGTTCGTATTAAAGTAAATTATGTAAGAAAACTCCTTTCTATAGTTTAAATTACTTTATATTATATTTAATAAAAAGTCACACTTAACCGTTATTTTGTCAGCGATAAAACACGCCATTTTATTTTATTTATATTCTAATGTTTTTTTAAAGCCCGCCAAACATACATATCCTTTTTCCACAGACAATAAAATATTAGGCTAGTTATTATTAGTTCGAAATATTAGGTCCTTACATATGAAATTAGCGTTTTGTCGTACTGACTTTGATTTGAAATATCTTCTATTTGGTTATGAATTCCAAATTTAAATATATAAATTCATTTAGCTGGTACATTTGAGTTTTGAAAACAATAATAAATTCATTTATTTTTTCCTCATTATTATTTATTTGTCGTCGCTTATTACGGCACAATGGAAAACATGAAATATCGGTATATTTAAGAGTACGAGTTTTACCGTGGCACCAGTGCTGCAGAAACAGCTCGAAGGTTTAATGATGTGGACGGCGCTGGTGTCACAAAAGAAAGTACGGTACGTTTTTGGTTTTAACGTTTTCTTTCTGGAAATTTTGACCTTCAGAACCAACCCCGTGAACGCCCGGAGAGGTTCAGAGATAGCTGCAGGGTTCGGGGTAAGTGATAAAACTTTATTAATCCACTTGAAGCAAATCGGGCAAGTAAAAAAAACTTGAACGTTGGGTACCTCATGAATTGAGTGAATCGAACTTGCAAACACGCATCGCCTGCTATGTTACTTTGCTCAACAGACACAATAATTAAGGGATTTTAAATCGATGATAATGTGATGAAAAAACCATACTGTACGATAGTCGGAAGCGCTCATCGCAATGGCTGAACCCTGGTGACCCAGCCAAATCCTGCAAACGAAAATTGACTCAGAAAAAGTTACTTGTGAGTGTTTGGTGAACTAGCGCCGATGTCGTTTACTAAAATCTGGCCAAACGATTACGGCGGATATCTATTGTCAACAAGTGCAAACCATGAATGAAGAACTAGCTGCTAAACAACCGAGATTGGTCAATCGCTTTAGGCCACTGCTGCTTCACGACAACGCAAGACCGCACACTTCACAACAAACAATCACTGAGTTAGATGAGCTACAATTGGAATGTCTGCGACATCCACCGTACTCCATGAACCGCCTTTAAGTTTTGAGAGTTTATTGATTCTCGACCAATGGTTTTTTTAGTAAAGGTATAAATGAACTACTTATTAGATGACGAAAGTGCATACTTTGATTAATTAAATATATTTTACAAAAATAAATACCTTATATTCCTCCCGTACAAAACGCCAATTTCATATGTAAGGACCTAATATAAAGTAATTAATAATTCATATTCTAAATTATTATCATTTACTTAAAAATATTACTAGAATAAACTAAAATGAATTTAATAAATACCTGGATCGTTGCAATCTACAATTGCAACGAAATAAAACTTTAAAATAATCACTTCAATTCAAAGGTTCAAAAGTACTAATTCCGATAACCGTCATACTTGGACAAAGGGTAATAATATCCTTTTCTCTTTGAGCGGTCTGCTACTTAATCCGTTTAAGTCCACGATTGCGAATATGAATGATAAATTATTACAATAACATTAATTGTTAATCCAGGATATGTATGAAATTAATTATATATTTTTTTTTATGATATCGGTAGGCGGCCGAGCAAATGGATCACCTGATGGTAAGTGGTCACCACCGCCCATAGGCAATGGCGTTGTAAGAAATATTAACCATTCCTTACATCACCAATGCGCCACCGACCTTGGGAACTGAGATGTTACGTCCCTTGTGCCTACCCAAACGGGCTTGCACAAAGCCCTACCACCAAGTCTCAGCTTAGAAATTCTATTCTATCTTTCATATTGTGTGTGAGCAGATTAGCTAGATATCTTAAAGTTCTAGAAATCGTATAGCGACAAAATATATACAGACACAAACACATCCTTTTTTTAAATGTTGATAGGGCTTTGTGCATTATCGTGTCAGGGGTATATTTTGAAATTCTAATTATTAATATTCTGTATTGCTGTAATCCAGTTTCAAGTGTATGCGAGTCGATAATTACAGGCAATTGGCAATAAACTACCTGTTCTTCAAGAGAGTGATATTAAAAGGCCAAAAATATTGAAGTAAAATAACCTGTCAAAATTTTTATAAATTATACTATAGGTACAATGCTTTCTATACGACTTTCGAGAATTCAACAAAATGATTCAGAACGTTGACGTATATTAATTATTTTATCAAATGATAATCCTTTATTATCAATGATAATTTTTATCGTGATAATTATTAATCGAATGCTTCGAACGCTTATCAGTCCTATTTCAAAATGGCGGCAACCCGTCGCGGCTACATATTCGGTGCGTTCGTGTCGAGTGTTTTGTGTGTAATTTTAATAATTGTGTCTATATCTAGTGACAGTTGGGTTAGTATTTTGAATAAAAATTATATATATATATAAAAAAAAAAAAATTTAATTCTTCTAACGAATCAAGAATTGTTCAAAACAACAACTATTTAATTTTGGATTGTAAATTAGTTATGTTTATTCAAGTAGATTATAAAAATTCGGTTTATTATAAATTTAGAAAATGATATAAAATAAAAAATTATAACTAAATAACCATCATAAAAATCACGTGAATTCCTAATATATCCTGTATGAAAAAAGAAACTCGGAATATTGTTGATATTTATTGTTAAAATATTCATGTCATTAGACATTATTAAATTCTTCGGAAATTAAGTCATTATAGCTTCAATAAAACTTTATTAATTTGTTATTCCCCAGAAGATACTTTGTAATAATAATGTATGTGTACCTAATTGTTAATTGTTAGGTATCTATTAGTAATCGGAGTTTATCTTTATTGTTGTAAAGGCGAATAAATAAAAATTATATTGCATTAAATAAAATATACAAGCCACGTTGATAATAACCATAAACTGCATCATAACAAGTTGATGTTATTTTTACATACATTTACATACCGCTTATTTGAATTGGCATTGTAAGAAATATTCAATAAATTTCCTTACATAGACAATGCCGCTCACTTTGGGAGCTAAGATATTATGTCCCTTGTGCCTGTAGTTACACTGACCAAGTCACTTCAAACCGGAACACAACTAAGGCACTGTTTGGTGGTTAGTGCGCACCCAGACGGGCATGCACAGAGAACTTCCACCAAGTAAATGTGCGTGTAGATTTATTATCCTACTCTCATCAGACTATAATAAGTAGAGAGGGAACGTATTGAAATGAAAAGTTAATAAATAAATAGTTTACGAATACATTTTAAGAGGTATAGTTGCAGCTGTTAATTGATGATGTTACAAGTGCAAGAATGGCCTAGACATATTGAAACATTTTATCAATCAAGGACTGTCGTTGTTTTTAAATATAAATTAAGTCTTATCGATTTTTTTTTCTTGCTTTACTAGGAATAGTGTGACAATAATCTCACATAGACAGCCAATTGTTTGTTATACGACTCAAGCGTCTGACAATTCCGAGACAAAATTTAAAGTGTACTTGATAACTATTATTTTAAGCAAGCATACTATGATACATAACTAAAGCAAAATAAAATTCTGTTTGTATGAAATAGTCATATATTAATCGCTATTGGATTATTGCTCTCGTTTACTTGCTATTTACATTATAGACTGATATATTACTACTGGTGGGAGACTCATAGACATAGTCGCTACACTAAAATAGCCTTCTGACGTACTGTCAAATATATATACTTATCATAGATATTTGGACATAGACAATTTTACTACGTTTTACTAATATGATACATTAATAATAATAGTGTTTACTTTGATAAAACCTACGGTAGGTTTAACAAACGTAAAGCGATGTCAAGCAACCAACCAACAATCGTGGATCGGCCACTGAACGATGCGATCCACGCAACACAAATAGGCTTCTACAAATGGAACAGATGCGTCCAGGAAAATACGACCGTAATCATATTGACATCGTTCCCGTCTTATATCTGATAAGATAGATAGATATAATTATATAGATAAAACTCTTATTTGCACTCGAACCATAATAAAGAATAAAACAAAAGTTTTTAAAATTAGTTAACTTATATAGTGCGTTAATTTCAGTTGTTTTCGTTAAATAATAGTTGAATTGTAATTATTATTAAAACAAATCAACATATATTTTATCCAAGTAGATATCTACTAGAACATTTGAATCGTTCCTTTTAATAAGTTTAAAATGAATGATGATTAAATTAATTTTAAACAAATCCTCAGTTTAATTCATTTGTCATAGATATTATTGAAATACTTTAAAATGTTTAATGCTTGTGGGACGCTATGTTCGTTAACACGCTGGCCCCGTCTCATATCAGAGAAACAGTGCTAATAGCCAGAGCCGCTGCGGAAAAAGCTGAAGCGAACAAACGTTTCAAATATCCGTTTTATTCCAAATTATGTTTTTTTTCCATTTGCTGTTGAAACACTTGGACCTTACCTTAACACCAATGCCTTATTGCCTCAACTGGTGACAGGAGCGCTGGTTCGTTTATTGTCCAAAGGATCGGAATTGCGATTCAACAGGGAAATGTTACTGGCATTCTTGCCACCAAACCACGCGGTCAAGATTTGTACAGTAACTATTTTAAATTCACATTTGTATATATTTAAGGACTTAATGTTAATAATTCTTATGTAAATAAATATCCTTAATAATATTTATTAACGCCAGATTTATAACATTTGTTGACATTAAGGCCATGACCGCACACAAGTCATGACCGCGTGGAATGTTTGTTAAATACAAACATTAATTTTTAAGCTACCACCTGTACGGAATCTTTACATGTACGTGTTTTGTATCTTTTCCTAATGAGCATACATAAAGTTATACAAAATATAATAAGAATAAAAGTTATTGTCTTGTTTAACTACACATAGTTCTCCGGCATACATACTCTAACATAACCTTCTGGCGTACAGTCAAACATAATATATTTATCTTATTATTAACAAGACAAAATAATAATAATAATTAATAAGAATATACTTTTATCAATTTCTGTTTTGCGAATTTTATTACAAAAACAGTATAACAATGATATGCGTGGCCGTATTTAGCGCTGCCTCCCGTCAAAAGTTAATAAAAAAGTAATCTGACAGCTTGATGTAATGGCGTTCGGATAGTTACACTAATTCTCCTTATAATATATGCTATACTCTAGTCTAACCGTAAGAGGAGTAAAACAAAATAAACAACATTTGACAGCAAATTGACTCGATCGTCATATTAGAGAGCTTGATTAATCTATTTTATTCACTATGGATATGCGAAAAATTTGCGTTTTGAACATCGACATAACTATTATCGGAACTTTGGAAGTAAAATTAAAGTGGAAATAAGTCGTTAAGTGTAATAGTGTTGTATTATAAATATTAACCATAAACTCTTAGTAGTGCACAGTGTAGCTGTGCTATTAGCAAATCACATGAAATTCGTAAATATAAGGTTTGTTTATATTTATTCCTGCTTCGATTGGAATAGATTATATATAATTAATCAAAGACAATTTAGACATAGACAATTTTACTACTTTTTAGTAATTGTTATATTCCTAACACAAGTTTATAATTTTAGAGCTAAAGATGAAGTGTTTAAACCCAAAAGACGCATCGTGCTTCCCTTGGGAAATTAACGTATAACCCATTTTTGTATGAACGTTTACGTAAAATATATAAGACGTGCGTAAAGTACGTAACAGCACAGTTGACTGTAGTATGACATGTGTGTGCTGTCTGTGTATGTTGAAATAATTATATATAATAAGCCGTATGTACACGTTACGTGTTTGAAGATTTTTTTTGTTTAATACTTTGAATTGTAATCGAATTACATGACTGCAACTTTATATTAGATGTATGAAATTAATAATATCGTTTATAAGTTATCTCTAATATGCATTTATGATCTAGATACTATGTAACAGTAATAAATAAAATATATCATATACATATATATATATATCGTATCGTAATTTATGCTTACAACAAATGATTAAAGTGTATTTTGTAGATAAGAAACTACACTATGTTCTAACTAAATAAAAGTTCAATAATAAATTATTTAAATTAAAAAAAAAAAAACACCATAGTATTTTATAGACTGTCCAGTTTTTAAAATACTATAGGAAGAGTTCGTTTCATCTAATATTTCTCGTATCGTACTCATTAATCATAATTCAAAATGATAGAGCGGTAAAATTATTCCGATTTTTTACAGAATTTCCTGGAAAAAATTATCTCTGAATTTTAATAGGAAACTTTCATTAGGAAAGTACATGTACGATCAATTAAAAAAAAACTCGAGGAACTCTCAATCAAAATCAAAATATACTTTATTCAAGTAGCCTTCTACAAGCACTTTCGCAATACTTCTCTCTGTACGAAATAATTAGGAGATATTTGTTTTGTAATATCTAACTGAACAAAGAAATTAAAACATTATAATTATAACTCCGGATAATGTTTAAGTACATAATGTTATATAAATTGATTGCCTAGTTGGTGTAGTGACTATATAAAAGGCAGAGGTCTTGGGTTTAAACTGCATATCGGGGCAATAAAATCTAATCTAATACGTGTGCTGTCTCAACATCCACATACCATTACAAATGCCATATCTATACGACAATTACGGGTATGCTCTCTGTTTTATAGCTTTATTCAATGTGATTTCCTCATAACCAAAAGAGGCTAACCTCGCCAGATATTAAAGTATAAGTTTGGTCGCAAACACAAGTGATTTCTCTACTCCGTCACTCACTCACTCCGTCACGAGTTCAGTCGTTGAACCAACGGCTGTACGGTGTGTCAGTATTATTGGTTTTTAAACTGGCTATGGCTAAGAATTTCTTGGCAGAAAATCCTAATATTCCAATAAAGATTGAGCCCAATATTCCAATGTCTTCCCAAAAGCTCATGGTTTGCTTCATAAACTAGACATCGGAACAACGAGCCATTTAAATTCAATGTGAAAATACCATGATTTGTTTCAGATAGTATCAACTACGTATGCTGATAACCAAAATCAGGATAGCAGTGTCAACTATGGACTTTTCGGTGGTCAATTCTTTCTATATATATTTGCGACACCTTCATACAGTAATCTTTATAGTAAGTTATATATATATATGTGCTTAATTGAGGTTTACAATTCATCCCTTTTTTGGTGAATGGAAACATCACGAGAAAACGTGCTAAATCGGATGAAAATACATGTGTATCCTCCTTTCCTAATGGTTTAGCGCGGTCAAATATGGTTTAAGTCTTCACCTTTTACATTAATTTTGAGCTTTTCGTTCACCAAGCCAGTAATACTTTCTATTGTAATACTACGCCACGCGAGCTGACATTGATTGGCAACTGAGCTCATCGAAACAAATGTGAACGAAAAATGCAATTTGTACAGAAACACCAACTCTCAAAGCGGCAGAAAATGCCTGCCTGTTAGGTATACTGTAGTCGGCGTCTGGATTTACTTTAAGTGTAAACTCACTAATAAGTTATATCATAAATGTTATGTATATATATGTGTGTTATATTATATATTAACAGTGACATGCATACCGGACATGAACGCATGCGCAGTGAGCTGCAAAACAGAAAAAGAGGCGAGGCTTGAAGAGGTAAAGATAATTTGTTATTTATTAACAACAAAAATATCTACATCATTATATTTAAGTTTACCATCTATCTTGCTTTAAACGCATTTATTTGGTGTCTGCACAGTGGGTAAAAATCTTATTTATATATCTTTCCCACTCAGGCGATCCTTTTTTATATATTAGAAGAACACGTTTACACGCTTCCCCGGGGATTTGATGTGTCTTCGAGAGTGTCACGGAATAGTTTGTGTTTCTTCGGTCCGGCATCTCTCTCTACCCACCAATCCCCAGGCGGGCTTACTTCAACGCCCTACCACCAAATATTTGAAGCTGAAATCTCACGAAAACATTATTTATTCAATTATTCTTAATAACTTTAGTCTTCTTGGAATCTGTACTAATATTTTAATTACGAAAGTAGCTCTGTCTGTTGCTCTTTCACAGCCAAACCAAAGAACCGATTTTGATGAAAATTAGTATGACCCAAACATAAATTCCAACTTTTTATGTCTAATACGTAACGACTGAGCCCTAAAACGCGAGCAAAGCTGTGGTCAACAACTAGTTGTACATATAGCTGCTGTAAGTGCTAAAGATACTTCATATATTATAATATATGTTATTGTGTTTGTTATTCCAGGTGCGCGCTTTAGCTCAAGGCTATAGACCTAACCAAGCCTGTGTTTCAGTAACGACAGTCAACACAACAGACCCATGTAATATAATATATATTAATAAAAACATATAATCGATATAAAATTATGTATAACCAGTTTCATTGACATGATAAAGAAAGACTGCTTTCTGAAGTCTTTGTTTCAATTTCTGGGTTACAGACCATTTTGGTTAAGATATTGGCCGTAGCAGCTCGGAGCTTGAACGGAGAGTGACCGTTTGTGCGCCATAGATAGTTTTATAGATTTCTCGCGGGTAAAGCTGCAGGTTAAGCTAGTAGTAAATATATGTAGGTGCTTATTTGTTGAAAAAGAGCTTGAGTTAGTTTAGTGCAGCGGTTAGGTCAATGGTACCAAAAGATCGACCGCGTCATATAATGAAATAAAACAAACTATCTTGACTCTTATTCCAAATTTAAAATTCCGAATTTTCCATTTTCTAGTACAAGATCCGCCAGTAATGTCGTTCGCTATATACGTGAGCACGCTCGTAATGTTATTCCTGCAGCTCGTACTGTCTCTGGTAGCAGCTGGGCTGGCGCTACTTAACGCTATGAAAAATCCTACAGAACCTGTATTTGGATTACCTGGTATGTTTATTTATATAAATCTTACTATCCTCATTATATTTAATTCAAAACATTATGTACGTAAATAAACCTGATCTATCTCATCATTGAAGTTATCTGAACTATAACTGTTAATGTCGAATCTCGCTTATGTGGCTGTAGATCTTGAGACTTTGGGCTCAAACACTGGGTTGGAAGTATAAAAAATATTAAATTTGTACGTTTCGAATTTCTTAATTCGAAAGCATGGGAAGCCGTTGATCCTGAGATTGAATTCTCTTCAGTCGTACGTGATTGGTTCCCCGGGGGTCATGAAAGTTCAAAAATAGAGATAAATATATTTATTTTGTTTTATTAGTGTTTACCGATGCTCATAGACTTTGGGGAGACAAATACTAACCATTTCTTAGATCGCCAATGTGCCGCTAACCTCGGGACCTAAGATGTTATATCCCTAGTGCGCATAGTTACAATGACTCATTTACCTTCCAAACTTGAACACAATAATACTAAGTACTGCTGTTTGGCGGTAGAATATCTGATGAGTGGGTACCAGTCGGGCGTGCGTAAAGCCCAACCACCAAGTAAATATTCGGCTTAAGATTTACATTTTGAAATCTCCAGGCAATTGTGGTTGAACTCATCTAGTAATCGAAACCATGTATCTCGAATTCTCACAATATTAATTACTGACATAATTCTCCTCTAGGTTGTGTTTGGACGAACGTAATAACAGCTGTCCTTGGTCTAATAGTGATGATGATGTTTGGAATATACTGGGCCACGTCCGGTCTGAACGAACATCTAGCCTTCTCCTATATAGCCTTAGGAGTCCTAGAACCTAATCGAGGTCTAGGTCTTTCATACTGGTATGAATTTTTTATTCTCATTTTTAGATTTACATTTATCTTCGGCTTTGAATGCTTGAATCTTGAATTTCATTTGAGATTTTAATGTTTTTCACTTCCTTACCACATATAACGACATGAAAGGAGGAAATTATAAAAGAACACGTAGAATATTCCATGAATCTCACGAAGACGAAGCGCCGTGATGTTCTCACGTTCGTAATTTGGAATATGACAATCATATCTATATATTAAAGACGAATTCCGGCATATACAGATTTCCTCACGACGTCACTTCACACGTGACGTGTTGTAAACACAAATTAATATTCGGAAATACAGTAGTTTATTTTGAACCCGGTTAAGATTCACGTGTTCTAGATAAATAAATCAAATTGAATACTTAGAGATCACAACAAAAGTTTAATATAATTTTTTTAATTATTCGTCACTTAAAATATTGCAATGATTTTTGCATAATGTGATGTTATTATTGTTTATTTAAATTAAATATTTCTGTTCGATAATCGCGTCGTCTGCTGTGGACTGTGTAAATATTATTATAGTTTTTATGGATTCTTTTAATTGGTTGCTTGTAAAATTGATTATTAATTGGTTTATTTATAGCATAGCTACAATTATAATTGCTGTTATATTTTAAGGACGCGTATGAGACGAGCGTTGATTTTGTGTAAATAATATTCTACATAAATTAATCAAATAGTTATTACTTGCGTTGTGTTGCTTGTTATCATTAAATACGACAATTATTAAATTATTTGAAAAATGAATTTCCCAAACTAATTATGTCTTAATTTATGTATTAATAAATGTATTTAAGAGGTAAGCTTGCTGATATACTTAGTACTTTCTTGAACCATTATAAATACATTATATAATATGTATATAATGTTGTTGTTTGAAAAGGAATACTTATTAAAACATTCGTAACATTTTTAGCCTTTCGATATAGTTTTCAATTTTGTACTGAATTTAATTCTAGAGGTGTTTTTCGAAGCGTTTGAGAACTACTGATTTACGTTGTAGTTTTAATTTAAAGAGTAATATCTCTATTTCAGGTTACTCATAGGATCGATCTTATGTTCGATTGTAAATGTTGAGTTAATACAATTGAGGCGATACTTACTCGAAAGGGATCCTCCACCACCTACCATCAAAGTAGAAAACCATTCGGACGGCACCATATTCCTGTATTAAAAATATGCAGGATTAGGAAATATTAATTGCTGCTAATTATTTGAACGAGAATACCATCTGTTTTACAAACAAACAAGGTCGTATAGCATCCTATTATGAGTTGTAAAACTTACCGCGTATTGGAGATTTTTTTCGTTAAAATTTTCAGTTTAATGGAATATGTGAATCAAATTTGTCTCGTAAGTACAAAGAAATCTTTATCTTAGTATGGTACATAATAAACTACAGTATGCGGTTCGCTATATATTTTCCGTCGTAATATTTTGTATTGCACTCGCAATCGTATATGTCTATTTATTAAGTTCGATAATTTATTTATAAGACTTTTTTTTAAAATAAATAATTTTATACGAAAATCTTTGTTTTATTGTTCTCTAAAGATTTTTTATTTTTACAAACTGTTAATTTTCGATTTAAAGTTGTGTTGAATATCATGAAGAGTTGTCACCAAAAATCGGTATAAGATAACTTAAAAACCGATAAATTACATTGAATATTTTATAGTTATTTTTTTTTACCACCTGATGGTAAGTGGTCTCTGCCGTCCATAAACATTGGCGTTGTAAAAAATTATGAAACAATTAAAATACATGAAACCAATGCCCCACCAACCTTGGGAACTAAAATGCTATGCTCCTTGTGCCTGCAGTTACACTAGCTCACTCACCCTTCAAACCACTACATAACATAATACTGAGTATTGCTATTTGGCGGTAGAATATCTGATGGTACACTCATCACCAAGTAAAGAGTTGATTACGTAACACTTCAAAATTCGATTGTAAAATAAAACTACTAAGGTCTTTCAATTAGTAAGCTTCTCGTGGAATCCACATTCCGACCTATTAATCTGACCTATTAAATATAATTTAACAATCTATACTAATATTATAAAAAAAAAAATTGTTTGTTTGTAGGGGGTTGTTCGGAACTTTTATAATTAAAAAAACACTGGTCGTAAGTTGCATTATTACTGAGTACTATAAAGTATTAATTATATTAATAACATATCATTTTCTTTATTAACAAAGTACAACCATGCAAAGTCGGTCGGGTCGCCGGTCCTGTACAATAACGATTCAAAAAACCTTCTTAGAGTTAGTTAGAATAAAGTATATTTCTATCCGAACAATATTGTTTTATTTTTTGACCACACTAAGCCGTATTAACTACGCCTGTCTGTTTAGACATCGGGTAGCTTATAGCAGATAAACAGAACATTAGTAAAGTAAGTCTAAACGTGCGGAATATAACGGGGTAAATAAAATGCTTAAAGAGATTATATGTATGTATGTACTTATAATACATGCGTTTCATTTGTATACTTGCTTGCAATTCATTAGGAAGCTTATATTTGAGGACAAAGATGTTCTGGAGTTCCGTAACTGTAACCGAAATTAATAAAAATAAATATTTATTATAATTTTGGTTTTTACTTATAGAGAGTAGCTAATTATATTTTAAGGCTATTAAGATTTTTTTGTGATAACCTTATACTAAATAATAGCCTACAAATAAAGTCAAATTAGTATCTTGTAATATTTTCTTTTATAATTTCCGAATAATCCGTAACAGTAACTATCCGAAACGATCGGATAATCCGAAATAATTTCGTTTCCGCAACCGTATCTGAAACGGATAAAATATTACTTATATATCCGTATCCAGAACCGAAATGACATATGGCATAACATGACTGATTGAGGGCATATCCGATTTTCTCTATAGAATGTAAATTTATATTTTGTATAATTGTAAATATCTACCTCTTTCATGTGCGTTAAAAGAAATCAAAATATACTTTATTCAAGTAGACTTTTACGTGCAGTTTTGAATCATCATTTAACATAACTACCTACATTAAATTAAATATATATATATTAAATATAAAGCTACTAGTACATAGTTACTCCTTCTCATCATATATAATATATCCAGTCTAAAATTCAACAATTGTTAACGTTACGCTTTTCTATCTCGTGTTAGATAATATGTTTTATTTATTAATGTATTTTAACAAATGATTTGAATTTATGAATGGGTAAAGTTAGTTAAATCTCTTTAAGGAATAATCATCCAAATGGCAAAAAACGGAACTCTTATAGATTCGTCGTGTCTGTCTGTCTGTCTGTCTGTCTGTCCGTCCGTAACTTTTTTCCGAAACTATAAGAACTATACTGTTGAAATATGGTAAGTAGATGTTTGACGACCTCCGTGGTCGAGTAGTGTGTACACCGGTTTTCATGGGTACGCCACTCCGAGGTCCCGGGTTCGATCCCCGGCCGAGTCGATGTAGAAAAAGTTCATTAGTTTTCTATGTTGTCTTGGGTCTGGGTGTTTGTGGTACCGTCGTTACTTCTGATTTCCATAACACAAGTGCTTTAGCTACTTACATTGGGATCAGAGTAATGTATGTGATGTTGTCCAATATTTATTTATTTATTTATCTGTGAACCGAATTAAGATTTTCACACAAAAATGAAAAAAACATAATTGCAGATTCCCCATACTTAGAACTGAAACTCCAAAATTTTTTTTTCTTAGGTTAGTTTAGGTTTTGGTTTAGGTCTTAGGTCTTCAAAAATGATATTGAGGTTTCTAGTATAATTTTTTTCTAAACTGAATAGTTTGCGCGAGAGACACTACCAAACTTCTAAAATAAGAGAATGATAAAACTAAAAAAAAAAACACTTCATGGGCGAGTCCGACTCGCACTTGGGCACTTTTTATTCATATAATAAAGAGTTCAATAAACAAATAAATATCATTCGTGAATTGTTTCTGTTGTTCTACCACTTTTTTTTTAGTTTTGTTTGTTTTTAAATGAAGGGGGAAGTGATAATACAGCGAAAATGTAAAGCTATACAAGCGGTCATCAATTCTGTTATCACGGATGGGAGTTTTGGACCATTTGAGTGACAGATGTAACACATTCAGCTGTGTTTAGATGGATGTGTGGGACGATAATGATATCATACGATATGAAAACGTAAGGGGAAGTAAGCGGCTTTCGTACCGGAAATGGTGGGAAGACAAGCGATTATTATCGTGTTTACAACATTCAGAGCCGAGATTACCAAATGGGAAACAATTGTCAAGATGATGTAGAAGATGTTGGCTCAAAATTGACTAAGCGTCACTGAATTTTTAAGTGCTTAATTTGTTCTATTCTATTTCTCGTTTGCGATGAACAACATCGTGATATGGCACACATCCAAACTCCCAGTGTCTGTGCGATCTTTTCTCTGTGCATTAGTTTATTGGAAAGATAAACTTTAAAAATTTGTGATGCATATATTAAATATTTCACGAAATACGTTCGCAGCATGCATCCAATTAAGAATTCTCGGATTATAAAGGATTTTTTAATGACCTACAGTGCTAGTGAAGAACTCCCGTATCCCACTTGTGAAATGTTGTAAGTAAGTTAAATTTACAATTATTATATGCAAATCAAATTTTTGTAAAAAAATATATTTTCACTTATGGTATTAATATTTTAAGCTTAATTGTTTAAAGTCACAAAGTTATGATTGAACAAGTTATGACTGTTAGTATAAAAATATGTTGTATGAATTTTACGATGGTCTAAATTAATTCCTTAAAAGTCGGCAACGCACCTGCAAGGCACTCCGTGTTGGAGATGTCCATGGGCGGTGGTAGTCACTTTCAAAATAGTAAAGAATCTACTATATGAATTTTCATTAAATGTCCTAAATGACTTTAAGGGTGATCCTCAAAGGCAGCGATCGCTTGTAATGTAACAATTGAAGTTTCGATTTTGGTTCGCCTGCAGTCGATTCAGTTGATTTTGTATTGATCGACGTATCTCCCCCACTGATGTAATGTTGTAAAATTCTATTACAGGTTGCGGACTGTAATTATTAGGACAATATCATTCAGCAGAGTATCTATTCTACATCCATTTGCGGTTCGGTCAAAGTTGGACCGAAATATAATCGAGATCATATTGTGACCGAAATAGATATGTAGAATTTGACCTCATGATTAATCTGAGTTTAATTTTTGTGAGGAATAGTCGAAGTTGCGTCGCAATAGATTTCCGTACGTATCATTACCGTTATAATTTAGTAGAATTAGCCCTAGGTCTTCTCACTTATGAAATGTTCAAATCTAAACTATTACAATATAAGCGAACGCCCAGTGAAGGATTGTTGAATTTTTTCTGTCAGCACGAAACGACTTGTATTTCATTTTATAACATCCCTAAATGCTTACTGTAAAGTTCGTTCCTTGCGGAATATTAAGCAAATAGTTACTACGTATTAAATTCGAATGGAAGAAAAAAAGAGCCGAGATGGCCCGGTGGTTAGAACGCATGCATCTTAACCGATCATTGCGGGTTCAAATCCAAGCAAGCACCACTGAATTTTCATGTGCTTAATTTGTGTTTATAATTCATCTCGTGCTCGGCGGTGAAGAAAAAAATCGTGAGGAAACCTGCATGTGTCCAATTTCAACGAAATTCTGCCACATGTGTATCTACCAATCCGCATTGGAGCAGCGTGGTGGAATATGCTCCAAACATTCACGTCAAAGGGAGAAGAGGCCTCAGCCCAGGAGTGGGAAATTTACAGGCTGTTAATGTTATGTTAAATGTAAATTGTAATTTAATATCCGTAAAATTTCAACTTCAAGGAGGTTTTACTATGAATGAATTATACCCGTAAGAAGCCGGGACGAGCAGCATGTAAATGAATAATACTAACAATTGAAAGACAAGCTTTCTCTGGTATTTCTATTTCAAATGGATCTTATTTAAAATATAAAAAAATATATTAAAGCAACACTCCAATTAGAGCCACAACGAAGACTCTTAAATTATTGAAATCGTCGGAACTAAAGGAACTGAGCTCCGATTTGTAATCACAAATAAAAAATAAGGACAGATAGCAAAAAAATAATCATATTCTTATATAAATTCGTAATTAAAACACAAAACAATCATATTTTTCTCTACCCTTTTATTCTTTTATGACATTGCCTTATTTAATTTATTATAGAATAAACTTAAAAAAAAGCGACATTATTTAAATTTTAAAAAAACATCGTGAATCACGTATAGGTCAATTAAGTTTAGCCGATTAAAATCACAGACGGAGTAAATACAAATAAACAATTACGACATTCAATTTACGTGATAGCGTCCGCGAGATCTTGAATTAATGTATGACATTTATTACGAATTCGTGAAAAAATGGCGAGTTTGTGAACAGAGAAGTTGTTATCGGAACGGACATAGACTACTTTTTATACTAAAAACAACCCCTCCCTCTTCTAACATGGGGGCGAAGACACGGGCAAAAACTAGAACAATAAAAATTAATAACATCAAAAGTTACAAAATTATACATCTTTTATAATTATTACTAATGAATGTTTTTGCTATCTGTACCCACGGTGAAATCATTTCATTACATTAATGCTATTAGTCCGTTCTTATCCGGATCACAGAGAGTACTTCTAATTTGTGATAGCAATTGAGATTTCTAGGGGCACGGTTTTTTTAAAACTTTTTAATAACTCAGTCGTACAATAGGAAAAACGTATATTGCGGAAGTCATGGACGGAGATTTACTTGATTATCTGTATACACGTATTTAGTAGGAGCTATTTTAACGTTATAAGAAATATGATTATGTCCTTCTGGACTGTTTTGGTCACGGCGGTTATTCTTAACGGAGAACAGAGTTCAAATCCAGAACCAATTTGAGTGGGTTGCTTAGATTGGTGGTGCTGACGGGTATTTAGTAGTAATATAAAAAAAATCACACGGAAGCAGCGTCTCCATAGTACGAATTGGGTTTTTATCTAAAAAATATAAAGAAACTTGTCACGCAACCCTATCTTCACCAACAGGCTATTCGTAAAATATTATTTTTGAAATAAGATCGCACACACACACGAACACTTTATACTCTTACGTTAATTATACTAACTCACACACGGCTATTAACACTAATAAATCAATACTAAGTCACTTGACAAATTAGTCTAATAGAAAGAAAAAATACATTTCATCGAAACAAGAGATAAAAAAAAAATGAATTCCATATTTAAATTTTGTACGTGTTCCATGAAAATCAATTTGTACTGATTTACAACTCGACTCTTTATTTTAACTTGAATGTAAAATAAATAAATCTTTTAACTTTGTTTATAGCTTAGGGCTAGAACTATGTCTAATTTTATGATTTCATAGCTTTTAAAATGTCGACGTCAGATTTGTCCCTAAATTTAATTAGAAAAGTAGTCATATACTCTTGCAGCAAAACACATTTTTTATGGTACAGGTGGCAAACGAGCAGAGCGCCTTTCATCAGCGGAGGCTCATCTGATGAAAAGTAACTACTACCGCCCATGGACATCTAACGCCGGGGTGCTTGCATTGCCGGCCTTTAAGGAATGTGTAGGCTCTTTTCTCGAAGGTTAAAAACATGTATCGATTCGGAAAAACTACTGGGCGAAAGCTGGTTCTACAGAGAAGTTGTGCGAGATAGAAAATTCTTTAAAAATCGCACTGCTATGGATTTTTGGTCTTCTAGGATCTGCGGATGAAACTTCGAATTCTGATGCGATGTCCGAGGGTGAATTTCATCAGTCAGGATTAATCCAAGCAATTCCTCGGAACATTCCCCGTGAAAAATGCGGTAAGAAACAGCCACGGAGATAAAGCCAAAGGACCAAAAATTCGGAAAGGGCTTGATCGTCGATAACTCGAGCCGCCCTGCGTTGAATACGCTCCCGACCTGAACTGAGAGTAATACTCCGTCTGAGGCTGAGTTTGCGCCTTGTATAGTTTTAAGCGACAGGCCGACGTGAAGTACCGTCTTGTCTTGCTGAGCACACCAAGCTTTTAAGATGCCAATTTGGGTTTAATTTCCAATTGACCGCGGATTTGGATGAGGCTCTAAACATCAACGCCAAGTATTCCAATACAAGTGATGGCAATAATGGAAATGTTCTCAAATCGTAAAGATACTTCAAATAGTTCCTTTTTTGCGATTAACGCGTGGGTCCCAGTTCGAGGCTAGTTTAGCAAAGCCTCCTACTGAGAATGTTTCGACAGAAAACCGCAATAACTTTTTACTGGTTCGACCTGGGGTTTGAACCTAGGACCTCAGGATCTTCGGCCTTATATCTGGTCACTTGACCGAAGATTTTTTTATTATAATTGTCTGAAATCGGCATTTATTTAGCACTTATATTTTACTTTTATATGTCTGCCAAATACTATTTAAATAATAAGAAGCTATGATATTTCGATTTAGAGCCGAGATGGCCCAGTGGGTAGAACGCGTGCATCTTAACTGATGATTTCGGGTTCAAACCCAGGCAGGCACCACTGAATTTTCATGTGCTTAATTTGGGTTTATAATTCATCTCGTGCTCGGCGGTGCAGGAAAACATCGTGAGGAAACCTGCATGTATCTAATTTCAACGAAATTCTGCCACATGTGTATTCCACCAACCCGCATTGGAGCAGCATGGTGGTATATACTCCAAACCTTCTCCTCAGAGGGTGAGGAGGCCTTAGCCCAGCAGTGGGAAATTTACAGGCTGCAAATGTTAAAAAAAAATGATATTTGTCGACTTTTTATATGCAGTTATTCAAGTGAAAACAGTTTTAACAAAATAAATCACAAAACAAAAATCATATTTGAATACAGCTTCATTGAAAACGTGTAAAAGTATTCGTCTTCTATTCCAAATTAAATTTTCGTCACGTTTGCAGTTGAAAATTGGATTTTAGGAAAATAATGCAAAAAAAAAAAAATTTAAAAGATTTAACGCCCCGTTTTATTACCTCCACCGGTGACAGCGTTCGTATTTCGCTCAGAGAAAATTGCGATTCGACGGGAAAATACTGTAAGCATTATTGCCACTACTCCATGATCTCGTTTTTTTATTAACCGAACCATAATATGATCAAAGACTTCTGTATAAAAAGCCCAAAGTACCGTATCACTGGACAAAACTACTTTGACTTTCAATGGGTTCCGACTGTAAAATGTACTCAAATTAATTTGATTATATATTTTGTACAAAAATATTGAATAATAAATGTGATTGTATCTTTAGATTAAATAAAGTTATATATACAACCCAGCAAATTAGTCTGAGAAATGCCATTTTAAAATAAGTATACATATTGTTGCATAACTCTTTACAGAATTAATAGAAAAATTAATAATATTTTTTTCAGCATTTAATTTATCATCTTTATGAAATATTTTTATGAAATATTTATTTATTTCACACAGAAAACATCTATAAAACTATTACATGATTGCACTATGAGTAAAGACTTAATGTGTAATATAATATGGTCATCAAAAGAAAAACAGGTCAAGTACTGGCTATCCTAGCTAGGCTAAAATTAACTAGCCTGTGTTAAGGATAATCAGTCCTCTCCCCGAAAGTTGTGATAATTAAAATACATTAGAGATCTATCGCCTGGGTATTAGAAAACGTATCTTATGTAAAATGTTTATAGATAAGTAATTCATTAAATTAAAATAGGTAATAATTAAGAGATGTGATTTTTTTGTTGTTTTTGTGGGTGCGGGAGTGTTCGTGCGTGTTACTGTATATGCGTGTGCGTGCGTGTGTGTGCGTGCGTGTGCGTGCGTGTAAGTGTGTGTTATCTTTATAATTCCCTAGTGACGATGACCATTCGAGCATAAGTCAAACGAGCACAGAACTCGACAGATGATGTTAGTATGGCCAATACAAATAATAGTCATCATCAGGATTTTGATAAATGTAGCAACCAGCTATTCGCTTCTGATTGGCTAATTCGTGGGCGGTTAATTGCTGCACAACACCTAACACTTGGAATATTTTTCTAACCTGAAGGTTAAAATCTGTTCTACGGTACCAAAGAGCTATCAATTATCAAACTATCTGGAACTCTGAAACTATCAGAACGTTATCAAAAATGGCACAATCTCATAGATTAAATTGATATATCATACGAATAATTTGAAAATATTTAGACAATGAAACCAATCCATTGTTAAGATTCAGAGATGATTTGTAAGCTTTTCGATTTGGATTTCGAGAAGTTTCCTTTGAAGTTGGTTTCTATCAAAAGCCGATTAGATTCGCATTAAGGATTTATCTCTGGAATTTCAACTCTATCTAGATTTCAAGCGAATTCGAGTACATTTTAAGCACGTGTAACGTCTGTACAATGGACGAGGGATGATGTAATATTAAAGGTATTAAAAGACCACGATTAATTAGTCTTCGTCTGTTATTTCAACTGGTTCGGTTTTCAGTTTCGTATTAGTGTTAGTCTAGTGATAGTTAAAAATGTACTTATGTATTAACAGCAGCAAAAAACTGCGAATATGCCAATATCGGTTTGGTTAGGTTAGATTAATTTTTTACCTATTCAAAATATTTCAGTTGCCAATTTAAAAAAAAGAAAGGAATGCTTGTGTCCAAAAGGTTTTATACAATAACGATTTTGAAGTTGATAGCTTACCTTGGTAATGAAAAATTAACCTCCCGGCTATTGCCTTTATATATTGAATATACCATAGAAACAATCACAAACTGACAGATTCAATTTGAAAAACGAGGAAAGTGTATAAGTTACGCGTATCAATGTCTTTCACGGTCTGTCATTCATTATTATATTAGCTTTACTATATTAGTCCCTGAAAAATTATTCAATTTTCTACAAAATGTTTTTTATCTGTAAAAAAGTCAAAAATCATCTTTATAATGCTATACACGATAAAGCGAAGAGTATCCGCTGCCCATTGGAATGATAACATGCAAAATAGATGGCTGACGGATATAAGTTCTGAATATGGTTCAAGTTTAATTTTATGAAGTGACGTGTATTCAAGTTAAATAAGTATGTAAGATCAGTAAAATAATCGTCATAAAAAGGATACTAATTAGCATGCTACTTAACACCATGCTCTAAAATGCGTTTGCTAGAGAAAGAGCACGTGTAATTAGTGCACAATATAATTTAATTTAATAATATTTAATTTGTATTTAATAAAATAACTGAGTTATAACTTCTTGCTTTTAGGGAATTGAATTTTTGTCTTGTATAATTCAAATGTAATGGCCTATTTGAATAAGGTATATTTATTTTTTTATTTAACTCTCTGTTTGTATCTTGTACCACAGGCGATGTGTCGAAATTCACCCACTTCCAAACTTAGTCCATATAATTTGGTCCGTCATCAATCATCTCGGATGCAAATGTCGTCCGTTCTTAGTGACGTGACGTCGACAAAATTACTTGACGGCCGTCTACTTTAATATAATAGGTTTATTGAGTAATGAAAACTAATTATGTTTTATGAACAAAGACCAGGTGGCATCTTTCGACTTTTATATCCTTACGTCATTTAGATATTATATTTGACATTTCATATGTCTTGTCTTAATAGCCGTCACGTAACTGGTGAAAACTTGTCGTTATCGTTTCTCAAATTATATTTCCAAGGTTATTTTTAATTTTCCATCTTAAAAATGTATGTCCAATATCAAAAAACTTTGACAAATAGGCGTATTACTCGATATAAGATTATGTTAAAGATAAAAAAGCGTGGACAAATTCGATTGAACTTTATTGACATACTCTGTAATACAAATGGTGGAAAAGACCCGGTTGAATCTTCTTTCCGAATCGATGGTAGCTTTACATTTAAATCAACGCTGTGCCATGATTCAAAAGCGCTTTTTGGATTAACTTGAATAACGAATATATTGATTATGATTTTTGTAATAACGCTTTCGATTCCACGAACTAAAAACGCATCTTCGTACATATCTCTATGTAATTTTAGACCAAGTCTGTATATCGATTGAACGATCGACTTGTTAAAGTAAAGCATTCGAATACAAAATAATAAAAAAAACAAACAGGGAAATTCTGTTCAGAGAAATGGGACAATAATGAAATGAAAACAAAACACGTCTTTTCATCTGCATCGTGAACAGAACGAAATCAAATTGATAAATTTCTCCATTGAAATTCTCATTTAAATGTTTCAACATAATACGTAAATATCGATCTTTGTTCTTCGATTATTTAAATATTAAACATTTAATTGAACACTTTAACATGACGATTCAAGTGTTATTATGAGCCTACTTGAATAAAGAATATTTTGTCTTTAATTAAACAATTTTGCTATAATACTTTGATTATACTGATTCTAATGGCAGGCAGAATGAAAAATGGTAAGTAAAAACCACCGCCCATAGACATTGTCATTGTAAGTAACACTAATTATCATTTACTTCGTCAGAGGGCTAGCAACGGGGTGAACTAAAATGTCATGTCCCGTGAGCCTGTAATTAAACCGCTGGACTTACTTACCCTTAAAACAAGAACTTGGTCTAAGTTTAAAAATATTTTAGAAGGAATTGCCAACCCTACGCGTCAAATATTCCCACCGGACCACGAGGACACAAATTGCCTCACATTTACATATCTTGTAAGCCGGTACTATACAGACTTTATGTAAATTAGACATTCGAATTATTTAGAGATTTTATCAAAAAAAATCAAAACAATATTTTATTTACTTTTCTCATTTCTGTTATTTTTAAACGACTTCAAAGAATCAATACAAGCAATCAAGAAAAAAGTGTAATTTTTGGTTTTTTGTTACATTAGAACTCCGTCATTTATCAAAAGATTTGAAAATTCTTTTTTGTTTGGGAGGGTGGGTATACTTCCCTTCTTTGTCCCGTTTATATTTGGAGAAAAAATGCCATCCCTAGCGGCGAAAAAATACGTGACGAAATTTTTATGAACTCGAATTATTAAAAATGTTTTTCTCAAAGTATTATTTGAAGTCATTTTATTGTTAATATTTTATAAAATGTATCAGAAAATAGTCGAAAGTCGTATAATTGAACCCAAAGTTATGAGTGCAGTTCCAGGTAAGTTTAATCGAGTTTCTTGGTTCTTTTTTTTAATTTAATTGGTTCATTTCTGTCCACATTTTTTTATAATGTAGCGTCTATTTTATTATTTTATTGTAATTCACTATATAAATAAATATATTCAAATTTTTACCTGTCCACTCCGACGTCCCGGGTTCGATTCCCGGCCGAGTCGATGTAGAAAAAGTTCATTAATTTTCTATGTTGTCTTGGGTCTGGGTGTTTGTGGTACCGTCTTTACTTCTGATTTGCCATAACACAAGTGCTTTAGCTACTTACATTGGGATCAGAGTAATGTATGTGATGTTGTCCAATATTTATTTATTTATTATTAACGCAACACAAATAACATTATTTTATTGGAACTATAATATTAAGGGCCTTGAATTATATAAACATACCTATATATCATATATATACCTATGTTACTTCAAATCTTTCATATATTAAAGTTTTATAATACTATCTATTTTAAAAAGAGAGTGTTTTGTAAAAGGTATATCAACCCTCTTACTCCCCTTTCATTGAATGATAACGAAAATCAAATTTAAGCTATTTTCTTTGTAATATAAAGAGTCGTATAGGTGTTATGTAAGTAGGATTTTAGTAATTTTGAAAACTCTACCCATTATGAAAGAAACTAAGCTAAGTTACTATAAAAAGGAGGGTGCTTCCATGGTCTTTTGTAAGTATATTTTAGTTAATGATAATACTCAATGAGAAATCTATAAACTGTAAAGGAATTTAGCGCTCAACGCTTGAGAACGAGATAGCAATTATCAATTACTTAGAGAAATACCCAAATATATGAATATGAAATGAACTTATCTTTATCAGCATTCCGATTCAAACGAGGGATAAAAGTTTGAAGGAGTATGTATGTCGTCTTCATCCTTATATACAAGGAAGTTCTGTGGGTTATGTGCTCTTGATTTGCGTACGCAGAATTTAGTGAACGCGATCAAAGGTTGAAAAAATGGTCCAATTTTTAGAAATTTTGAATTGTACCTGAGATTTTGCCGATGGGATATCCTTTCACATAGCAGGTTTGTTAAATTTATATATGTAGGATAGTATTAATTCCAATTAGTTTGAGAAAGTTTACAACATACAAAATTCGGTAATAATAAGGTAGATCGGTCATTTGCTTGATACTTGATACTGATTACACAAATCATGACCATGAGGAATATAGAATACTAACACCTCTCCTGTTGAATCACAATTCCAATCATTTGGGTAAAATATTAACCAATTTTATTGACTCCAGTTGATGCAATAAGGCGAGGTGCTATACTTTTAATACAGGTTTTTGCACGTTTAAGTCCAAGGTCCTCTAAGGTCCAAGTTCCAAGTGTAAATGAGACAACGATATAATTTGGTATTGATTTTATTAGACCATTATTTCAAAGGAATGTCAGTGGTTGAACACCTAATTATTCGCAGAAAAAGTTGGGGACAAATAACTGCTTCGTATTTGAGATTAGAATCAATTGTAGTCCTTGTAATGTCCGTGCTTGTATAATGCTATATGTGCTCTGTTTTGTAACGATTACGCAGACTTTTACGGCCATTTGGTTCTCATCAACATACTTGGGATTTTTTTTATTGGTGGTTTTCTCATTAAGAGCCGAGATGGCATAGTTGTTAGAACGCGTGCATCTTTACCGATGATTATTATCGATTCAAGCCTAGGCTAGTACCGCTGAATTTTCATATGGTTAATTTGTTTTTATAATTCATTTCGTGCTCGGCGGTGAAAGAAAACATCGTAAGGGCATATGTGTAATTTCAACGAAATTCTGCCACATGTATATCCACCAATCCGAATTGGAGCAGGGTAGTGGAATAAGCTCCTAACCTTCTCCTCAAAGGGAGAGGAGGCGTTAGCCCAGTAGGGGGAAATTTACAGGCTGTTACTGTTGTTTCTCATTTCTATATGATTGGTTTATGTGCTCGATTAAAACATGAGTTGAACAAACAGAAATCTTCAAATTATTATATAACATTTAATGTCATAACTTGAAGCATAATGGTTTTTTGTCATTGTATAGGTAGACTTAGACTTCGCGAAGCTGCTGAGTGAAATATTATAAAGTACCCAGTCAGCTTCTAGAAAACAAATGTCTCTGTTCTTTGCGGTTGACCACAGTTTGGGATGCGGCGGCTGTACTCTCCCAAAACCCGGTTGGATAGTTTTCGTTTCATTCGCACTAAGCTAACAGATCGATACTTGTAAAATAGAGACTTTGTTGTCTAGTTACGGAATGTTAACACAAGGGACATTAGTCTGTCCAGTAAATGCTGAATGTATAGAGCAGTCCCGTTAGCCAACAAAGGGTAATAAACAAATTATTCTGTAATTCTACTAAAAAGCGCACTAAGTTATGGAAATGAAATATTAAATTTGTTAAGTAAATTGTTATTTTATTACTTTTATTTAAATAAATAGAAATCAATATTCGTATGTTGGTCCTGTATGCGTATGCTATTCGTCCGGTTGTGATGTAACTTTACTAAGATGTTGCCAAATCCAAAATATTTTTATGCATATTTGTCCGTAAGTGAAAAACTTTGCATAAATTGGAAAAATTGTATGGAACTTGTTGCATGCAAATGTTTTTTTTTTTTTTAAAACTCATCTTCCTCCAATTTAATTTGAATATTCAATCTCGTATATAGTATACTATTGGTCCTACGTTAAATACAAAGTCACACCCCCATTTCCATTTTAACTTCATGGATCTGATCCATGAAGTTAAAATTTTCAAAAATCTTTTCTGTGTTAGCGTCTATGTCGCGACAGATTTTTTTTTTTTTTATGGTAGAGGTGGCAAACGTGCAGGAGGCTCACCTGATGGAAAGTGACTACCACCGCCCATGGACATCTGCAACACCGGGGGGCTTGCAGGTGCGTTGCCGGCCTTTCAGGAAAGAGTACGCTCTTTTCTTGAAGGTTCCTAAGTCGTATCGGTTCGGAAAAACCGCCGGCGAAAGCTGGTTCCACAGAGTGGTTGTGTGAGGCGAGAATACTATGCTAAATTTCATGTTAATCATACAAATATAGATTTATATTGATACAGATATATCTTGCTAGTATTATAAATGCGTAAATTTGGATTGATGGCTGTTCGTTACTCAATCACGACAGAACGACTGAACGGATCTAAATGAAATTTCGCAGAGAGATAGATACTTTTTGCCGCTAACATATGCATCACTCTCTCCCACAAACGAGAGCAAACGCGCGAGCGGAAATTACTCGTATATATGTTGCGGATAGTGTAAAATAACCCGAAATAATGAATCGTATTGGGTAAAACTTTTCAGACGTGTTCTTTAAAAAAAACTAGCTTCATCAATCTTATGTAACTGGGTACAATATAAACTCTATCCAAAAGGATTTGGAGCCGAGATGACCCAGTGGTTAGAACGCGTGCATCTTAACCAATGATTTCGTGTTCAAACGCAGGCAATCACCACTGAATTTTCATGTCCTTAATTTGTGTTTATAATTCATCTCGTGCACGGCGGTGAAGAAAAACATCGTGAGGAATCCTGCATGTGTCTAATTTCAACGAAATACTACCACATGTGTATTCCACCAACCCGCATTGGTGCAGCGTGGTGGAATATGCTCCAAACCTTTTCCTCGAAGAGAGAGGAGGCCTTAGCCCAGCAGTGGGAAATTTATAGGCTGTTAATGTAATGTAAAAGGATTTGGTAAATTATGTTGGTTCACAGCCACAGCGAAGCACGTTTTTTTAGAAAAAACCCTTACGATACTAACAGGCTGATATGATTCTATTCTATACACTCTGCCAGAATCATACCTAGTGAATAGAACGCGTTTAATCATACAATTTTAGTGTCAATAATTTTTATTTTTGTTTTCATTTCTTGCTATGTAAATGAAGACATCTTGAATATGCTATTTCCAACCCGCAGTGAAACAATCACTAAGCCCATTTCCATTGTTTGTAAGAGATTGAATTGAATTAAAACCTTTTTTCACATACACAGACTAACGATATACTTATAAATCGTTATAAAAATGCCTTAAAGAGGAATTTCAGATAATATTTTATGTATAGAATCTTGTTACAGTCTTATAACGTGTACAGAAAATTGGTTCGCAACTGAAGAGGGTTCTTGGTGT
This sequence comes from Vanessa tameamea, assembly GCF_037043105.1. Classification (NCBI taxonomy): domain Eukaryota; kingdom Metazoa; phylum Arthropoda; class Insecta; order Lepidoptera; family Nymphalidae; genus Vanessa; species Vanessa tameamea. The sequence goes on along the minus strand of NC_087332.1, from coordinate 1,646,156 downwards.
GTGTAATGCATCTTGTCATAGCGTAGATATATGCCTTCGGAATTCTATTATAGCGGGATGTGGATACTGATAGAGTGTATATTACAATTCCAATGGAGTTCCGTAATAGATTTTAGGGATCCGTTGTCGGAATATTTTTAGAAAAATGATATTAGTGAAACCATATATTAGTTAAACGATATTTACGAGAAAACAAAGTATTTACGAGACATGTATCTTAACAGTGGATCCTGAGTTCAAGCGCTCAAGCGAGGGGCGATCGTCAATGAATTAATGTGCTTAATTTGTATTTATAATTCACGTCATTCACTGCGGTGAAGGAAAACGCTGTGAGGGGAACCTGCACGTGGCGGATGGGAATCTACCATGTGTAGCCTTTTCCAGCAGTACCAAATGTATGTGCGAAATATAATTATGATAATATTTTATATATTAAAATCTTCTTCGATAGTTAGATTCCCATAAAACCGTAAAAGTAAATCTTAACCGATTAATTTAATTTAAGTCCATATAAACTGAGGTTTAATGCGTTTGTACAACAACAATATCTTAAATAATTTCAGCAAGAGATTGATGAATCTAAATTGGACAACAATGGAATGGAGTAGATTTGTTTTTTATTTAAATATAAAAATGATCAAACGTTGATTCAGGCAGGACAGTTAATAAATGGAAAGAAAAATTAAATAAGTGTGTAGTATAACTTACTTTTTGGTCGATTATAAGTCGATCTTATTGTTGTTAAAGGGATTCATCCCACCGATTCATATAACAGCGACCGCTCGATAGACTCGATCGCTCGATCGACAAGTCATTTTCTCGCTCAGACGTCGGTCGGTAAGAGTCTCGTTCCCTACACTACTGAGCAGTAAGTTCATTCCAGTATTATAGGGTTTTCATTTTATTTTTATTTTTCTTATTTTGAATATAAAGTTGTTTGTGTTACATGTTATCATGTTATCATGTCCCACGCGTCGTGTGATCTGCTGATTAAGTTATGTGCAGTGTCATTCAAGTGATGAAATATGTTCATTGAAATTGACGATAAAATTGATGATACTCATCATCATCATAATCAGCCTGTATTAGTCCACTGCTGGACATAGGCCTCTCCCAAGGCGCGCCACTGAGCCCGATCTTCGGCCCTTCTTGATGACACTAAGCTTTGGTAATTCTGCGTGAATTTATATTAAGTCATAATTATATTTTAAATTGACACTTTTGGTTCTCACATCGACCAATTATGACATACAAACTGATAAATAAACGCTGCCGTCTTATTTTATTATCGTTTGGATTTAGATGATCAATTGAATTATTCTTAAAATAAAGTCTATTTTGAAATAAATTCGTTTTAAGTTGATTGAATTGTTTTTCTTTTTATTACTATTGCCTTCTAATTGCTAAAAATATAATCTCATTACTGCTAATAGTAGTTGGTATTATAGAATTTAAAATCTTATCACTGTGAACAGTAGCTGATAATAATGTTGTTATTTCATCTTACCTAACTGGTTGAAAAGAGACAGATGAACTCTCATGGTACATTTTAATATAATTGTGAAATGACATGAAATGGTTTATTTTCTGAGATTGGAATTTGTATAGACGTTTATATATGTATTTTATATCTGTGGCAATCGAAGGTGCTGGGAAGCACTCATCGCTTTTTAAAGGAGCGTGATTTTAGAACACGTCGGCAATCATTTACTGACGGTAGCGAAATTTTCGCGGAATTATATTAAAACATTTTGGAGCAATCATGAAAAACATTTCCGAAATAAAAATGCTGGTAGCGTCTTTGCCGGATTTCTATTCGGTCATAATTTGTGTTGGCCATTTTTCATGTTGATATTAAAAACTTACTTAATTTCCTAATAATTCTTATGAAAATACAAATTTAAAAAAAATCGATAATTTAATATTTTTTCTTTCAAATCGATTTATTTACATAAACAATAAAATATATATTTTTTTTTATTTAACGCGCCAAAATTTCTCAATAGAGTGTCATATGTTCTATATCGATGGATATTTTATAGCTCAGCGTTGTGTTATCTCGAAAACCCTCAAGAGCTTGATGGAATTTTGTCATATTTATGGTATGGAGCAGTGTGGTGGAGTAAGACCCAAAAGATAAAAAAAGAGAAAACAAAAGACTAAAGGAAGCTCAACACTGAAACATTTACATGATTTCACAGAAATTCACAGGAATTGCATTCCTAAGGCATATGTGCAAATTGAATAATACTTCTAAATACTTCAACACTAAGTCATAATTGTTCCATCACTAACGCTTTGAAATATTTAATAAAACGTACATAAAGGCAGTCTATAAGAAGACGAGCAATCTCTTCCAGATAACCTTTGGGAATAGAACATAACATAACTGCTTTTGAAATTTCATACACACAAGGCCAATCGTTTGTCTGTTATAGTTGCGTAAAAATCCACATTTATGACGTACCTCAACCAGTAGCAACTAGGTTTGTATTGTTGGTTGGTTTAATGACTAATTTAAAGATTCTTTCTTTCTCTCTACCAAGGTGAACTCCGCTGAGCCATGCGCGGGTTACAGCGCGGGGCAATTGGTACGTATGTGGAAACGATTACCAATCCGTGTCTAGGACGGCGATCTCAGGAGTTTTTGTAGGTGACTACACATTCCGGTTTAGATTTTTGGCATTAAGTCGTATTTATTAATTGATTTTTTTTTATCTTTTAAGATTAATTAATTTCTCATTGGGATAAGACTGCCATTGTATTTTTCTTTATTTAATGAGATTTACAACAACAATAATTCGATTCTTATAAGATGATCAAAGATCTGATGTCGTGAGACTAAGGCTTAGTCCAAGCCCGTCAGGGTATGTAGCAGCAAATAGCAATACTTGGTATTATTATGATCTGGTTTGAAAGAGGACGTGAGCTAGAGTAACTGTAGGCACAAGGGACATAACATCTTAGCTCCCGAGGTTGGTAAATATGAACAACCTTTTGTAATGGTTAACATTTCTTACATCAGGTGGCCCAATTGCCAGTCTGTCTTCCAAAGAAAGACCACGTGAACATAGACGCATAATAAAGGTCGTATAAAACAATATAATCGTTACTTGGATAAATAATAAAACATTGAATGACGTCCACACCGAGATACTTGTCTATTGTCTTTAGTTTTCCAAAGTATTTCCATTTTCAATTAAATAACACAAAGGAAAAGGAAGCTGGATATTTTTAATACATTTGCGAAAGCAGAACAATGGTGTGAACATTTTTTTCTAGGACCTGTTGTTTTCAGTTATCTAGCCGATCTAGGGGTAGGAAGTAGGGTGACCAAGATACATGAGGAGCACTGCGGATACGTATTTTAAAACGATATGCTAACTCTAACGCTTTTCAGGACTGCTATTGAATGGGTTTTAGTAAGAAATTACACCATCAAACTGCTTTAGCTAATCAAAAAGAATGTTGCAAGGTATTGGGTGCAATAGTTAATGAGGTTTAAATAATATAAAAACTATGGTACTATAATAATTATTAAAATCTTTGTATAAGCTTTTTGCCTTAAGGCCTGCTCTCCTTTTGCCACTAGGCTGCTCCTCGGTGGACAAACATGTGACAGAATTTCATTAAAATTACACAAATGCAGGTTATTCACGATGATTTCCTTATTGAAATTAATTATAAACACAAATTAAACACAAGAAAATTTAGTGGTAATTGTCAAGTTTGAACCCGCATTTATTGGTTACGATGAATGCGTTCTAGCCATTGGTCCATCGTAACTCTCAAAGTAGGACATGTCCTTAGAAAATTGATAGCGTGGCTACCCAGCTAGATAAATCGCTTGGAGTCTTTACAAGTATTTCCAATAATATTGTTTGATATTATTTCTTTGTGATAATATTTTTCTATGAGTGAAAAGAGAGTTAAATGTTTCTCTGTCTATAATGTACTGCCTTTGCCACCCAGTTTCGACCGCGATAAATTTGAGCTATACAATATATATTTAAACTTATTGATTACATGTAAAAGGGATGTCAAATATACATAATATGTTTTAAATTGAACTTCACTGATGACCTGACCGATTTCGGCTACGCTGTTGTTGTTGTTATTTTAATTTCAATTATTATTTAGTTATTAAAATTTTTCTCACTCCTCACTTTCATAATCCGATGGGATGGCAAATCCAACCCGACCGTAAAGAGTTTAGACGTAGGACCAACTTGATGTGCTTTCTGAGGCACGGGAGAGTACACACTTCCGATTTCCAGATTCCGGACTGTCATCGAGAATTTTTCGATAGAATAACCCAATAACTTTTTATCCGCCCTATCTGGGGTTTGAACCCAGGACCTCGGGATATGCGGCCTTATATCTAGCCACTAGATCAATGCAGTTGAAATTGTACTTTATAATATTGTTATAGATCATATAATTATTCATGGATATTTTAATGTTAAATAATATATTTACAATAGAGAAAAATAACAAGTTTATTTAAGTGGTTACCTCAGATTATAAAAGAAAAGATGGTGCAGACAAAAGGGAATATAATTTAAGTGACAACACTCAAGACTGTTCGCACTACAGGGAATTTTGGTTTTAATTACTTAACACTTTAATTCTTCGTGCACTCCATAAGTCTTACGTTTTATAATCAGTGCCGACAATCTACATAGACACTAGATTGTCTCTAATTTTGTGGAATAGGTAAACGAGCAGGAGTCTCACTTAAATGGAAAGTTACTACCACTAGTGGACATATGCAATACTTGCGGCTTTCAGGTGTGAAGCCACCTTTAAGGAATGTTTAGTCTCTCGAGAGTTTCCATGTCGTATTGGTTCGGAAAATCCACCGGCGAAAGCATAAAGTCATATATATAAAATGTATTGCATATATGTAATTTTAGATGTTTGAAACGCTGACAATTCAAAATTTTGTTAAACATGGTATCTAAGATATCAACCAATGAAAAATTCTTTATTCAAGTAGGCTCATAAGTATCTTTGTATAGATTATGTATCTTAAGTCTAATAATACTGACTCACTCGCCCGAAAATCGAAACATAGCAATTCAAAGTAATACTGCGTGGGAGTAGAATAATTGATGAGCTGGTACACTCAGGCGGGCTAGCACAAAGCCCTACAACTTTCCAAATCAAAGAAGTGCTTCGAAAATTCAGTGAAACGACGTGAATTCTAATCAAAGCAAATGAATGTTAAACAATGCATTATTCTGTTTTCCGTTGTCGAATTAAATCGGTGGCATCGATGATTATGTTTTAAATTGTTATTTTAAGATATTTCTTATTCGATGTTTGTATTTTTCGACCGTTGAATAAAATCGATTGATCTGAGCTTTTTTAATATATCATGTAACTAGTCGTCGCTTCTTCAATCGCGTTTTGGGGGGTGGTCGTTAGGTGTTAGGTTAACAAGTAAACGCCTATGCCATTCCTTGGAGTTCAAGCTTGCTTCGTACCAAATTCCATCAAATTCGGGTCCGTGGTTTCTCCGTGAAAGAACAGACAGACAGAAAGTTACGTTCGCATTTATAATATTAGTATAGAAAAAGTTTATACGACGTTGAGCCTAATTATTGCCTAACTCATTAAAACGCTTAAGAACCACTTGTTCTGAATTCAAATTTCAAGATCATTATATAGGGTGTCAGATAAAGTTATCGGGTTTTCCCGTTGAAGAATTCTGAAAACGAAAAACTTTTAAAATTATGTAATTGTCTGTTAGATTGCCAGCTGTGAATATGCAATTGTTTAGAGAAGCTACGATATGTTTGTTCTTAGATTCATTACATTCATAATTTAGAATTACATAATAATATTTTATAATTATCCAATAACCTCTGATGGATTTAATTCCATGCTTTCTGTTCAAGTGGAGAGGGGTCTCAGCAGTGGGATATTTAGAGGTCACTGTTTGAAGAATATCATCTCTTAATTAATTTAAATTATTAACAATCAAAATCAAAATATAATAAATTTTATTCAAGTGATCTCAAGTACTTTTCGGAATGTAAATTCTTCCAAGAAGATCCAACCGGCAAGAAATTCTCAAGTTATACTATTTCATACCGATGATTGTGTTTGCAATTAACAATTTGCCCGTCAAGTTATTCTCTAAGTAAATGTGAATAATTTTCAGACATTTCAGAGCGAAAATTCGTTTTGGAAATACTGTAACATTGTATATTTTTGGCAAGTATTTCATCTGTGATGTGGACGAGGATGGTGAACATGGTAAAACGTGACTGCCTTTTTTAGGTTAGCTGAACTGTTTGCACTGTGTTTATCTTATATAACAATTGATATGAAAACGATTTTGATAATTCGAAACCTGATAATTGATTATATGGCCGAGGATGGTGATCATGCCGGAATTAGGAAATTGTGCTCTGTGCTTATCTGATGTTGTAATTTTGCAAGCTATTTGAGATCTATAGAGCAATGATATCAGAACAAACTCGAAACTCATCGCAAAACACGATATCATTTTACGTTTATTGTCCTATACGACATTGAATATAACAATAATAATATTTAAATGATACAAGCTTCAAAATAAGATGCAGATCTATTCACTCAATAAAGTGCCTACGTCACACGTTGATTATCGCCGTGCTAGTACGAGTGAAGCTCATGGTCACAGGATGTCTTAGTGTGCGTGAGATGACTAATATAAGAATGAAGACAAAAAAAATACATTAGGGATCTCTTTGTTAGTATACAAGGCGCAAGCCTTAATAAGTGAAAGCCGTAATAAATGAAGCTTTTTTGATGCTTTTTTGGATCTTTGTGAGTGTATGTATATGTAACATCATAAACATTTCACGAGTGAGATAATGAACCAGTACCAAGAGTTTTATAATTTAAGTAATTAAAGTTATTTGATTGTTTTACCAAGAAATTATTAAAAATGCGTGCATGTGCATCTGCATCTCAACCAATGATTGCGGGTTCAAACCCAGGCACACCACTGAATTTTCATGTGCTTAATTTGTGTTTATAATTCATCTCGTGCTCGGCGGTGAAGGAAAACATCGTGAGGAAACCTGCACATGCAGGTAATTTCAACAAAATTCTACCACATGCGTATTCCACCAACCCACATTGGAGCAGCGTTGTGAAATATGGTCCAAACCTTCTATCAACCTCAAAGGGAGAGAAGGCCTTAGCACAGCAGTGGGAAGTTTACAGGCTGCTAATGTAAAAAAATGTTATTATTTCACTGTAATGTATTTATATATTATGTTTATATCTGCTTTGTTCACCCCTACCTCTTTCTATATCTGTTTCATTCCTCTACCTTACGGTTGCCTGGAAGAGATCGCTGTTTTAGCGATAAGGCCGCCTCTTGTGCGTCTTTCTTAAACGTGACTAAATTATGTCTTTACCGGTGTACAATAAAGAGTATAAATTATTCTATTTAATAGTACATTGATTTTTCAAACGTTCTTTTATCCCAAGGGACTCACGCTGAGTGCAGCTCGCATAATTTTTATTTATAGAATAACTGAACAACTGTAACTAAATTTAGGAACTGTAAAACTAATTTAAGATCTGAAATTGTATTGACAATAATGTTAAACCCACCAATATATTTTGTTACTTGAAAATAAAGAGTTATATAAACAGAACTGCTTTCATCTTCTATCCCCAGTTTTTATATAACAGAGAGACATTAACATTAAGAGACTATTTACTTTATGGCTACTTATCTAAAAAGGTTCGACAAAGTTGTCACTTCCAGTCCACGTGTATTGTATTGTTACATATGAAACAATTGAGACTTGCTTCGATTGAAGTCGTGGTGCCTATTCAGTATTTGCTATCCGTTTCTAATGCTTAGTCCGTTATATTGAATATCGAATAAGGCTTTGACATCATATATTTGTTAGGCGCATGTAATGCTTTAATAACCTTAAATCATTGTCAATGGGATAGAGAAGTACGTCCTTTGTATTAGTATTAGTTCACATAAATTTCAATAATTTTTTTTCTATGCTTACAGTAACTCAAAATTTTGGTGACTGAAGAATGGTGAATTTATTTCTATTTAATATACTTCGAGATCGTAAAAGTAAATGTTTACTTCATGGTAAGGCTATTTGCAGGCCCGCCTCGGTAGGTACCCATTAAAATCTCTACCGCTAAACAACAATTATTAGTATTATATTGTTCCGGTTTGAAAGGTGAGTGAGCCACTGTAATTACAGGTACAAGAGACGTAACATTTTAGTTCCCTAGGTTGGGGGTGCATTGGTGGTGTTTGGAATGGTTAAATTTATATGGCACCAATGTCTATGTGGTGACCACTTACCATCATGTGGTCCATTTGCTCTGCGCCTGCATCTCATCTTGGTGATATGCATAAACAATCCTCTCATAAAAATGAGTTCATAGACGAGACGGCAAGCATCACCACCCGCGATCATTGGTCTAATTAAATAGCGCGCCCTTCCACGTTTTCCGGTTACACATATCCGTCCCTTTTAAAAAAACAGTTCCTTCTGGAATCTTCGATTGTAATAAAAATAATTCAAAATATACTTTATTCAAGTAGGTTTTTCAACCACTTTTGAATGTAGATTCTACCGACAAGAACCGGCAAGACTCACTAGTTACTCTTTTTCAACATCTAAAAATACAGTCATGTTAGTTAAATACAATTATATATGTATGTTATATATCCTACCTGGAAGTCAACAAGCATTAACTCCACGTTTTTTTATCATCTATATAATCTTGTATCGAATGATGTGCCTTATTTTTTTACCAATGTATTTTTTACAAATTATTTGAATTTATGAAACGTCAAAGTTAAAAAAGTATTTTCGAAGGTTCATAAAAACATTATGAATCTTATGTCAACTATATAATATATTGTGGACATTGTATTACTTTTCTATAGCAAATATGTATAAATTCAATCTCGTTACTTTGTGGGATAGATCCTACTATTCAATCCGCTTGGTAATAAAGCTTTAACTGGATACATATGCTAATTTTTGTCCCAGAGTACCCTAAAACTCTAAGTCTATACCTCACGATTGTACCTCCATTACTTGGCGCGTGAAACCATCCCTTATCCGTTAAAGGATCCTTCTTTTGAGTATGTTCTACTTGCATCCGATATCTGTACTAATAAGCGAGGAGATACTTTTTTTATTGCTTAATGGAAAAAAAACTTCTAAATAATATAGTTAGATTAAAGTTCGGAGGTGTTTTTTGGAGGTTCGTATTTCGGATGTTTTAGTATATATAGAATATTAACGTGGCAATAAAATTAAGAATCAGTTTTATTTTTATATAGGTACTGGTCTTGACACACGTGTTTTTGCTTATCATGTACCGTTTTGTTTCATTTTGATTGTGTGTTTTTTGCATGTTTTAATTTGCAGGCATCACAATATCTGCCTGTTTTACTATTAATCACCGTATCCATTGATAACACATTTTATTCTTAATACGAGTGAGCTGAGACGGCTAAGTATTGACACATTGATGTCTCCATAGACATGTCGTCCGTGCCTTTGATGTTCTTTAATTTATATTTTTTGCAGGCACACTGCTGCATGTCTTAATCACCTGGCAGCATAAAAATTTAAATTTTAGTCCAAGTAATTAAAATAATTGTGAATTTTTACGTATTAATTATTATTTGTTTACAGTTAATATCGTTATCTGCGGTGAATAAAGTCATTGTGAGAATATTATATCGAATATAATACTGTCATGTGTATCCACCAAAATACCTTTAATCGAAACTGTTTTGATTATTTATTTATTGGGTTTTGTTAAACAAGCGTTGCGATAGACTTCTTTGAAAGGTCAAATAAACTATTCATTAAAAATTATAAGATATATAAATTTTGTAATTATTTGTTGGTGCTAAGTGAAGCGAACCTGTTTTTTGTACTCTTAGTGTACGAATGTCCCCTTGTGGTTATGTCGTGCGAAAGTATAACATTTGTATCAGACGAATAAACGTGAAATACTTTTATTTATTCTGTCTATACAATGTTCAATATTATTTATAATCGATGGCAAATCTATCTATTTAGCTTTTGATGATTATCCCAATCTATTCTGTAATATCTTTTATTTATGAATGGACTTATTAGGACTCAATTTAATGGAATATTTATTTCTTAAATAGTTAAAACACAACTATTGTAAAGTGTAACGATTGATTATTTGAGTTGATATGTATTGGGATTCAAATCTATACGAATATGTTTAAGATATGAGAAAAATTAACGTATTGTTGAATTCTAATTTGTAATGCGACTTTTGCTAAATATGTCGGTATCTGATCGAAATTACTTTAAAGAAAGGATAATATGCAATAAATATAGAATAATAAAAGACTGTGTTATTGGTCTACTGCCTTATTGGCTAGATATTGATCTACTGGCTTCTTATTGGCTAGATATAAGTGGTACAAAGCCCAGGTTGGGCCGAAAAAAGTTAATTGGATTTTTGAATTAAAATATTCTAAATAACAGATTGGAGTCTGGAATTTGAAAGTTTTACTCCCGTGCCTCGAAAATGACGTAAAGCCGTTGGTCCTACGTTTGAACTCTTTCCGGTCCTTGCGAGTGCGCCATTGTTTGCGCACAGACTTTACATTACATTAACAGCCTGTAAATTTCCCACTGCTGGGCTAAGGCTTCTCTCCTTTGAGGAGAAGGTTTGGAGCATACTCCACCATGCTGCTCCAATGCGGTTTGGTGGATACACATGTGGCAAAATTTCGTTAAAGACACATGCAGGTTTCCTCACGATGTTTTCCTTCACCGCCGAGCACGAGATGAATTATGAACACTAATTAAGCACATGAAAATTCAGTGGTGCTTGTCTGGGCTTGAACCCGTAATCATCGGTTAAAATGCACGCATTCTAACCACTGGGCCATCTCGGCTCTCAGGCGCACAGACTTGTACAGTATAATATAAATTGCGTAGCTGACTGGTCTCTTTTAAAAATGTCCGCTGTGGCCCAAAAACACTTCAGGACAACATTATCATATGCAGCCAACTTTTAAGGTTCTTTAAAGGGTTTGCGAAAATGATGGTATTTTTAATCTTTGACTATCAATGAGAGTCTATTTTTTTAAAATACTAGCAATGCCCCAAATTAATTACTGAATTACTAATATTCCTATTTACCCCTCCTTTTATGCTTATCATTTGTGTTAGGAGTGGGGACGACAAGCTAAGGGGCCAGGATCGATCCTGCGACTTTTTACATCCCTAAACCATTGCGCTCTTGACGTTTATCAAAAGTCTAATGTTCCAATAACGAATTTAAATCATCCATTATGGCGATAAAAATTATAACCGTATATATCGAGGGTTCACGGGCTACGTTTTACTAAGTGACATCCTGACCGATAATGAGTTACGATATTCGTGACTTTTTGTCGCTTGAAAAATCAGCATATTTAAATATAATTTGAATTTGATATAATTGATGCGGCACTAATTTTATGAAAAGACGGGCTTCATCGACTTGAGTGTTTTTTTCTGGCATAAATTACGTAACACAAGGCGTTTGTATTATGCTTGAATCTGAAATACATTCTTGGTGTCGCTTCAAGCATTTAGCCTGCACCTGAAATCAATACTTAATATCGTTTAAAACATTTAGCTTGCATCTGAAATCTTGCATTTTATAATAATACGAATAGGCGCTTAAAAATTTCAAAACTTAACATTGTTTTTCGGATACGAGACGGGGCCAACGTATCAACGCATGTAGGGTCCCACACAAGGGCCCGTCCCCGTTCCCAGGGAACCAATGTTAATCCATCAGGTCACTTACCATCATCACGACTAATTCCACGAGGCTCAGTAAGAGCAGGAACGTCGATGGTGCCAAGGGCCGTTTTTATTGTGTCATTAAGAGAACCGTGGCGGAAAAGCCTGCCTGAACTCCTTGGGCAAGAGAGCCCATGTAAACCCAAAGAGTCCACCACGGGCACCTGTGCTCAGAGCACAGCGGTGTTCCCAGTCGGAGACCAATTGATATGTATTATATATTCAATTTATTATATAATATGTTTCTTCTAAACATATACATATGTTAGTGTATTGCTGGTAATACTTGGTTTTCTTATTCCAAGCTTCAGTCCGCATGGTTATATTACTGTGTTAAATTAAAATCGAATACTCGCTATTGCTACTAATATAAAAGACAAACTTATTCCTTGAACATGCTGAATCAACTGAACAAATCAACATGGAAGCGTATTTAAAAAGTATCTGATTCAAATATGTTGTATTCCAGAAACATTTAAAAATTTCTCGCGCTCGTTTTAATTTCGAAAATTCGAGAAATAAAGTTCAACGAAAAATATTTTCGAATGAATTAAATTACAGTTATAAAGTGAACGTTTTTTTTGTCAAATAAAATCGCTTTGTAAAACCCAACGTGGCTCATTGATGCGTGTAGTACAAATTCAGATAGCTCTTTGAAATCACGAATAGAATCGTTTCGGATGGTTTACCATCAGCCACAGAGTATAGAATATCTTGGAAGTTCTTAACCTTGTTTTAATAAAGTAAACTAGTAGGTATCGAGTTCTTGGTGGTAAGGCTTTGTGTAAGCCCGTTTGGGTAGGTACCACCCACTCATCAGATGTTCTACCACCAAACAGCAGTATTCAGTATTGTTGTGTCCCGATTTAAAGGGTGAGTGAGCCAGTGTAACTACAGGCACAAGGGACACACTCGTAACATCTTATTTCACAAGGTAGGCAGTGCATTAGTGATGTAGGGATTGATTAATATTTCTTACAGCGCCATTGTCAATGGGCGATGGTGACCGCTTACAATCAGGTGGCCCATGTGCTCGTCGGCCTACCTAAATAATAGAAATATTTGTTTTAGAAATTTCTTGTCATACTATTTTCTCATATGACTAAATTTTAGTTAAAATAGTCTAACTTATAAAATACGCGGAATTTAACCAAAGTTTTCAGGTTTCATTTCTGTTCTCATAGTGTTGTGTGGGAGTAGAGGGATACATTGAAAGTAATTATGTCACATTTATCTATATCTTCTAAGTTTAAGTGGAGCTATTTTGTAAAATAACCTTTAAAAAGAGAGGATGATATTTTCAGCAGTGGGATTCTTAGGCTTCTAGGACGAGTACTTCCGAGTATGGTTCGAAAAGTTGTTCTACGAAAGCTTAAATAGATCGACATTACATACCACGCACCAGCTGAACGGTGGGTCTATCAAGACCAAAATTTTTACAAGAAGCACAAGAATTGATCATTTTTAAACATTCGTCTCTTAAAAGGTTTAAATGGGGGATGAAAGTTTGGTTGGGAAATATGTCAATTTTTTGTTTAGATGTGGAAATCAGTATTAAGGTAGAGTTCAAGTAAAATGTAAACGTTTTTTTTTGAAACATTCATCACCAAAATTGGTGAAATTTAGGATTAAAGTAAGTATGAATGTTAATTATTTTTGAAGCTTAGAAATTTGAAAATCAGTTTTGAGGCTTCTGCTTATGAGTAGATTACAGCTGTTGAGGCATTTCTGAAAATTCAGAGGATGAATGGGTGAATACTAAAAAAAGAGTAAATACTACGAAATACTTATGGGGAGATGCAATTTCGCTAACTTTTTAAAGCCAAAAACAGTTGTTACAGCGTTGTTAAAGATATTTGTTACAACAGTCTTAAATATCCATCCCATAAGAGAGTTAAATATTAATTAATTTTCATTCGATACCATTAAGAAGAACATTAAAAAAAAACTTTTATCACTTCAATAATCTAAATTTTGGGCAAGAAAAACTGCAAAACGAGTCGCCTTATATAATAGTGTTACATACTAAAACTTTCTTCGAAACGTTTAAAAATATTAGTTAAGTGTTTTTTGGTTAACTTTAAATTTTACTTAACGTATACAGTCAGACGGTTGAGACAATGTTTTCCTAAACGGACTATCGAATGTACGATGTTACTTTAACTCAACGCATTCATAAAACATTTACCGCAATCTTAATTTACAAACGAATAAGTTTAGTAGTGAGGTTTAAAGCGTGTTTGAATCAATAAAAAAAAAATAAGAATATATTATTATATGTATTTGGAGTGACGAATGTAAGTTTAAACTTTGTATAACAATGAAGACCTTGAGAACAAAGTTTTAATTGTAGATTTAATCAATTTAAAGTAATCACTGGATTACTTTAATGTATTCTTATTGAATTGACTGCCTCGTTGGTCTCTTTGAGAAAACCTTACCAAAATTCCTTAAACTCCTAATAACCTCCTCTTTTAAGTTAGTTTCAATTATACGTAACATCCTAAAACTTTTGCTCATATTAATCTATGGTAAAATAATTATTGATCTTTTAAATGCCTACACAAATGTATTCATTATATAAACATTCATTTATTTATTTTGCGTCGTTAGATTCTGGGTAAGGGATATAAAAATGGTTACATTATAAAGTACTGTCTAGATAAAATATAAGTATTGTATTATTAAGAATGTATCAGACTGCTTAAAAGAAACTAAGCACAAAAATGCGACTTTAATAACTGGCGCGCAATTCTGCGTCTTTTAATTTATACGTCAAGATATCGAGGGGAAATTTGTTAATATATAAATAAGTTTAAGCGGCAGTTTTAAAATATTTCTAAGTAAGTATTTTGTTATTGGATATTGGTCTTGTGCGTTATATAAACATCGATCATTTATTGGAATATATGATACTATATAAATAGGACTGACTGAATTAGTAAAATCAACGTCGGACTACAACAGTAATCGTTTAGATGGCGATCCATGTGAATCTCTGACATATATAAATTTGGTTTAAATGTAAAATACAATTGATCTTATAAGTTCAGTCTGAAGGTGTCTTTACTCCCTGTAAATACACGTACGCAGAAATTTACATTTACGTAAGAACAATTGTTTCAATTAAATGGGATTTCAAAGTACCCTTGTTATTCATGCCGGAGATTACGATTCGAGTTTGTTTTTAAATTAATAAAGTTTACAATTTCATTTTAAACATTATTTCAGGCTAATTTATAAAAAAGTTATATAACTAAATCTACAAAAAAAATAATTAAAGTTGTTTGATGAATAAAGGAGTAAAAGGTACAGTATATACTGTACCTATATATATACATATATATGAACGAAAAAGCTTCATTAAAAGTATATCACCTCGCCTTATTGCCTCCACTGATGATGACAGGAGGACTGGTTCGTTTGTAGCCCAGAGGATCGAAATTGTGATTAAACGGGGAAATACCGTTAGCATTCTTGCCAACATTCCAGACGGTCAAGATTTATACATTAACCATTTATAACTCATATTTGTATATATAAAAAGTCGAAACTCATCGCTAAACACAAGCGTCAGAATGTGATGTGCGAAATTGACTGCAATAGTTGTTATACACGTATCAAAATGGCGTGTCACCGTAAGTCGCATGTCGACATTTCACGAGTGAGATACAAAGTTAATTCTTATAACATCGCACTGCAGTTTTTTCATAAATTACCGCTCATTCATAATCATACTAAAAACGAATTTACTAGGAAATTATCCTTCTAAAATTCTCCTTGAATTTTGGTCATAGAACTCGTATTTACTCATTTCAACTATTTTTCTCGGTTTTCTATAGTCGTTAAATAATTTCATCTAATAAAGGTTTTACGTCCTACCGAAGAGAGCTGGACTCCTGTAGCCGACTGTTGAAATGGATCAGTAAATAAAACACATAATTCTTAAACGAAGATCACAGATTCAAATCCAGGCAAGCGTGAGTAAGCCTGCACGCGTCGGGTAAAGTTTCGTCACATGTGTTTCCACGAACTACTTATTACGGCTGTAAGCTTACTCCGTACTTCACAAGGATTTCGTTTTGAAGTTATTTACGCTTGTGACAGTATCATGTATTTAGTGCATCTTATTGTTATAACAGCTACACGTTATAGTTTCGCACGGCTCTACATAAAACATTAACACTTAAGGATAAATACACAAAGAAAAATTGTCTCCAAGAATGCCTCAGCAAAGTTTAATTACAGTACAATCTAATGGCTTAGCAACGCAAAGAGGACAGATAGACCAACATTAATATTTATTTATTTAAAACGAGAAAAAGACTTGTACAATCAGCGAAGTTTTACTAAAAAAGAGACATCGTTTTATCGCCATAACGACAAAAATGGAACTATTTAATATTTTCAGATCATATTTCATTTACTTATAACCCATTACGGTTATATTATTACTTTTGGTAACTGTATATTCACACAATTATAGTCTTTACGTTTCGGTTATAGAAACTATTTTGCAATGAACGTAACGAAGTCCGATTTTCCAAAGCCTATAATTCAAAATGATTTACAGCATCACCAAGACGCTTGAATCAAGCGATGCAATTAATATTGCTTAAAGCGGACGACACCTTCCGTAATATTCTGTTAATTATCGCTTTTGAATTTTAATTAATAACATAAATTATATTTTCATTTTGTATAACTTAATAGCAAGGGCGCTACAATAATTAAGTCGTTTTGTATCGACATTTCAGACGTTGATTTTTCTGCGATTTAGGATAACTGGTGGGTGTTTTGCGATGTGATACGTGATATATGAAACTTCATTTTGAAGGTCTAGTGGCTACGTAATGTTTGCGGATTATGAAGTTCTCGTGAGGTCTCAGAATAGGCTATTTGACTGGTTTTTAAAATCAATTTTATATTATTTAGTAGAGGTTAAGGAGCCCAGTAAAAGTTGTTAATTTTTATGTCTTGAACATATTTGCTGAACAATATCAAATTAAAAATTCCATATTTAAATAGCGCGCGACAACGCTACTTTGACAATATAGCGCTGCAATGGGGTCGGTGACGTCGCTTGCCTGTATTGTAATCTGTGGTACATATAATCCACATACAGTAGGCAAACGAGGTTAACAAGCAAGTGACGTCATCATAAGCCCGACCAACCAGGAGCGTTTTGTGTCACGTGACAAACGTTTAAAAAAATGCATTTTTTATTTATGGATTTTTGAATAAATTAATTATTATTTTCAACTTTCGTTGATAAATAACCATTTTTAAACTCATAATATATACTGATTACTATAATTGGCACTTTTTTTTTCGCATTGTAAAATAGCCTATTGTATGTTAACATACAATAGGCTATTGAATAAGAAGTTATTGTGTAACATTAATATTTTCGTAAAGCACACAAAACTGTAGGTCCTGCGGCTGATCTCTGAAGAGTTAGAGTGAGAAACCTGAGTGTAGGTACACTTGATTTTGCACGCACACTTGTAAATTACGAGTATGCTTTTAAAAAATCGTTTCATATAAACATAATACAACCAACTTTGACCTTGAAAATGGACTTAATCGCAGTAAAGTCTAAAATCACATCAGAAAAACGAATACAAAGACGTAAGCTAATTACATCTGTAACTCTGGCGGGTCAACAATAACAATAACAACGAAATAGGCTCGAAAGATTAAGCTTTAAATGAAGAATAAAGAAACTGTAACTGGAACATTAAGATAAATTAAAAGAGATTTTATTTTATTCATTTAAATGTTGATTTCAAAGAATATCCCTCGTCGCTTCTCATTATATACTAATGTTATGTATTTCTAGAAACTGTGACGTATGTATTGTTAACACAAAGAACAAGTACACTTCTTACTTCTAATATCCGATTACAGATCTATTCGATCACGAAGGCGCGCTTATCCTCACTAAGTTGTCGGCGTACATGAATGACACTTGTGCGTACATGATGTCTTAGTGTGCGTGAGATGAATAAATCTGGCAAAACACAAAATATATCAAATATATAAATATCGACGGACACTGATTAACTAAGTTTCAGTTATATATCAACAAAATATTATGAAATTCATCAAGGATGCCACTGACAGTTACCAGCTACCACCATGACAACCCAAGATGGATGTCCCTTTCTTTTAGTACGTTTCAAAGGTGACGTCACTTCCTTGACCACGTCATTCTGTTTTCGTTCTACAATAATACATTTTCCTAATGTACGTCAATAATTTGAAATGAAGTACGCGCCTTGATGAGAATAGATTATTAAGCTAAAATCTATACAAATTACTAAAGCTCATTTGTGGGGCCAATATGTTTGGGTGTGGACAATTTCACAAAAGTAACCCAGAAAACGACTAAAAATAATTTATTGGAAAAGTCTGTATGCTAAAGAAGTATTAAGAACAAAGAAGTTATTTATTTATTATTTAAATCATAACAAGCAATTAGATTTACTTGGAAATATTAAGTAATAATATGAAACAATGATCCGGTTACTCTTCCAGACAGTAGATTTAAACTAAGAGCACTCGAAGTCTGCTTATACAATCGTTTCGAGTGAAATACGACGCTTTAGAGTATAAATATTTACAGAGATTTAACTCTTATGCTTTAGTGATAGAATCCAATTTAGAATGAAACAAATTATAAACTGTATTCGAATTTGTAAAGATTGTAATCCAGTGATTAATAATGTTACGTTACATGTGGATTTGTATGCTATATGCACGGATATATTGTAATGTTTATGTGATAAAATTGGTGTAATTGTCTAA